>NC_047118.1:51113690-53619233 GCF_902500255.1 Thalassophryne amazonica
CTGACCGGACATGCCACCCATTGAGCATGTTTGGGATGCTCTGGACCGGCGTATACGACAGCGTGTACCAGTTCCTGCCAATATCCAGCAACTTCGCACAGCCATTGAAGAGGAGTGGACCAACATTCCACAGGCCACAGTTGACAACCTGATCAACTCTATGCGAAGGAGATGTGTTGCACTGCATGAGGCAAATGGTGGTCACACCAGATACTGACTGGTATCCCCCCCAATAAAACAAAACTACACCTTTCAGAGTGGCCTTTTATTGTGGGCAGTCTAAGGCACACCTGTGCACTAATCATGGTGTCTAATCAGCATCTTGGTATGGCACACCTGTGAGGTGGGATGGATTATCTCAGCAAAGGAGAAGTGCTCACTATCACAGATTTAGACTGGTTTGTGAACAATATTTGAGGGAAATGGTGATATTGTGTATGTGGAAAAAGTTTTAGATCTTTGAGTTAATCTCATACAAAATGGGAGCAAAACCAAAAGAGTTGCGTTTATATTTTTGTTGAGTGTATTTCATGTGTGCTTTCCAACTGATTTTCTAGTCCTAGTATGGGCAAAATACTACTAGAGGAATGATTTTGAAAAGGGAAAGTTTTCTCTCTCACTCTCACACTCACTCACTCACACACACACACACACACACACACACACACACACACACACACACACACACACACACACACACAAAAAGGGGTGCTGCACCCACTGCAGTTTATTGTCTGGAATAGCCCCAGATTGCATTTCAGAGCTTCTAGAATTCAACAATAACCCACCACCACTTTCATCCCTGAAATATGCATTCATTTGGAAATCAATAATCATTTTGGTGTAACGCTAAAACTGATGATTGTAGGTTGGGGCGATTGGTCTTTTTTACACTGCAAGCTGGCAAATCAGGGTATTGTAATCAGTACTGTGTGTCTGTCTTTGAGCAAGATGACTCAAACACAGTTGGACAGATTTTCCCCAAACATGGTCACTACTTGGGCAGATATCACAAGATGATTAACGTTTGGATGGGATCGGACAGAGGTCAAGGTCAACAAAAACCTGGTGCCATAAACCTTTTCTGTTATATCTTTTCAACCAATAGAGCAGGACAGATGATCTAAAACACGTATTCATACTTTATTCGTTTGTATAAGTGGTGTAGTTGTGTTTATTCAGAGGATGCAAGGTTTTATCAACCCTCTGATGCCTTTATTTTTTTTTCTTGATCAGCATCATTCCACATGTGAGTAAAAACACCACTGACATCCGTTTCTTATAGATGTAACTACCAATAACGTCAATTTCATGTTAACAAATAAGTCATGTAAATGGTTAAAATGTAGTTGGGTTATGTGAACTGTAAAAAAAAAAAAAACTGTCTGGCTTTTGATCCAGAAAGAGCAGATTTGAAAATGAAAATAATCAAAGTTAAACTTTTTCTTACATACGATAATTATTAGAGAGCTCATGTAATGCAAAACCTGATTTTAATCTACCTTTAACACTTTCATGCATTGGAGATTTAATGTTAAATATCTCCAAAGTCCCACAGTTCTCTGTGTTTTCACTGATTTATTTAGGTCTACCTCTGCTGGATTACCACTTCTGTGACATGCGACAGTGGTACACTCCAGATTTTAAAATTTGACCTCAGATTATTAGATGACATGGCCCCCCTCCATAATCAATGTTGAGGATGCATAATACTCCCGCATGACTCCAGACTGACAATTATACATTCCCTGTACTTCAGATATTATTAGTCTACATTATGTAAAGCGACCTGGCGTACTGCTCCTCCCAAAATTTGGAGGGAAGTAATAATAGTGATATAATAATACATCAGTGACCCAAAGGTAAAAATTGTTGTAATTTTAATTTTGCATGTTTCTGCCTTCCTCTATTGAGTGCAAGTCTGCTTTAAAGTGATACCACTTTGTGGCAGTCGTGAGATGGTCCAGTGACTAAGCCACTGCCTGTTTCTTGAAGGAGACGTGATGATGACATAAAGGCACACAGGGGGAGCTTTGTGGCCACGCCCACTGCAGAGCTGTCCAATCAGGAGGAGACCTTGGTGGGAGACATCCTGGATTGGAGTCTGGATACTTCCTGTTGTGGTTATGAGGGTGACCACGAAGAAAGCGATGGTGAGAAAGATGGAGATGGTAAGTGTTGCATTGTCCAGCATGGTAAGCCAGTAGCGATATCTCAGTTGTCATCCAGAATAAATGTGCTTGAATGACAATCATGCTGTAATTGGGAAACATTTATTTGTGTGTATGTTTGATCAGTTTCCACTAAATTCTCTGTGTGTAGGTTGACTCCAAAATTGGCCTTAATGGGTTTTTTTAATGGTTTGGTCACAGTTAAAGGTCAAACGTTTAGTTTGTCTGTCTGTTCCCCTCCTCCTCCCACATTTGGCCATTTTCCACCAAACATAATAAAATGATCCCTTTATGGTGAAGGTCAATAGGTCAAAAATCAGTATTAGATTTGTTTATTTTTACTCCAATGTGCACCAGGGATCTATACCAGTTTGTGGTATTACTGAAACACTAATATAAGACGTTTGGTACATATACTGGTATCTCCATCCCCATGTTTTCAATATATCATTGTTGGTTGTTGGAAGCAGTTAGTCCACTTTTTTTGTGTGAGCTCTGAGTGCCACACAAAATAAAGTTTTTCGTTTTTGTTTTTTTTTGTGTGTGTGTGTGTGTGTAATTATGTTTTTATTGATTTTTAAAACATTTACAAAAACAAATACAAACATAAGCAGAAACAAATGCTGGTACCCTAACACAATACAGGTTACAGTAAGACAGTTACAAAAACAAATATCTGCAATGAACTGGAAAAAGTTAGAAATCCCAAAAAAAACCAAAACAAATCCCTCAAAAGCAAGTATCACAGAGGCCTTATATACCACTTTTAAGATTGTCCCAAAAACTGTTCCATTCAATGTGTCTGTCCCCTTTCAAGTTGTTGCGCATGGCCTCATAATAGGCTGTGTCCGCCATTGATTTAATCCAGTCCTTTATCTCAGGGCGCACAGTGGTCTTCCAGTGTCTTAAGATAATTCTAGATGCAGTCACAAGACCAACCATAACAAAAAGGACTGAAAGGACTCTTTTGGAAACATTAGGCATTTGAGATCTGTCTCCCAATGAACACAGTTCTGGGGTCTGAGGGACTTCTGATCCAGACCAGTCACTTAGTACTTCCAAGACTTTAGTCCAAAAGGGTGAAAGCAAAGAGCATTCCCAAAGGCAGTGTAAGTATGTCCCCACTTCATCTTTACATTTCCAACACAAATTGTCCGACTTTAGTTTCATTCTGTGCAGTCTGGTAGGAGTATGATAATATCTATGCAACACCTTGTATTGTATAAATTTACTTCTGGGCTCCTTCACATATTTACCACTATCTGATAAGATATCTAACCATTTTTCATTTGTGTACAATATTTTCAAATCCCGCTGCCAAAAAAGTTTAATATTTGATGATTCACCACTTAAACTATAATTAAACAATTTATAAAACTGAGAGGCAGTGTGGCAATCACATGGCATGTTAATATAACCTAAAATATCATTCTCAAGAGCATATTTCCACCATATGTGAATAACAAAGACCCAACAATGGCATGGCCTCAGACTTGGTCCAATTAATTGTGGAACCTGAAAGTTTTGAATATAACTTTATGGTGTCCATTAAATGTATGTGGTAAAGATGTAAGTGGATTAATGATAAGTGCTAAAATATCATCTGCGTAAAGAAGCAGTTTGTGTTCTTACTGACCCCTGAATATCCCTTTGATATCTTTATTTGTCCTAATACTCACTGCTGAAGTTTCTATAAAAATAATAAACAACAAAGGGCTCAGAGAACACCCTTGTCAGGTCCCACGTGATAGACCAAAAAAAGGTGAAATCATCCCTTTGGTTATAATTGCAGCCTTTGGATCTTTATATAGTATTTTAACCCAATTAATAAATTGTAATCCAAAGCCAAAGTTTGACAAAGCCGGGAAAAGAAAGTCCCATTCAACTTTATCAAATGCCTTCTCCACATGTAAGGAGAGGGCAACTAAAAGCTCATCTTTTGACTAACTCAACCACATCAGGTGCAACAGTTTCCTAATGTTATCGGATGAAGAACGATTTTTCATAAATCCTGTCTGATTCGGAAGTATAATGCTGGGAAGGACTCGTAAGCGCAAGGCCAACACCTTAGTGAGTATTTCACAATCCGCGTTCAACAAGCTGATCAGCCTATAATTTGATGGATCTGTATTATCCCTATCTTTTTTTGGAATCAGAGAGATCAGTGCTTCATTAAATGTGGGATGAATTTGGCCTCTCTCAAAAGCCTTGTGATACAGTTTCTGCAAAACTGACAAGAATATCTATATATTCTTTATAATACTCTGCAGGAATACCGTCATAACCAGGGGATTTTCCCACCTTCATTACTGAGATTGCCTTTCTAATTTCCACTTATTTTATTGGCGCTCCTAACCACTCCGCATGTTCCTGAAGTAAAATACACTCAACAAAAATATAAACGCAACACTTTTGGTTTTGCTCCCATTTTGTATGAGATGAACTCAAAGATCTAAAACTTTTTCCACATACACAATATCACCATTTCCCTCAAATATTGTTCACAAACCAGTCTAAATCTGTTATAGTGAGCACTTCTCCTTTGCTGAGATAATCCATCCCACCTCACAGGTGTGCCATATCAAGATGCTGATTAGACACCATGATTAGTGCACAGGTGTGCCTTAGACTGTCCACAATAAAAGGCCACACTGAAAGGTGCAGTTTTGTTTTATTGGGGGGGGATACCAGTCAGTATCTGGTGTGACCACCATTTGCCTCATGCAGTGCAACACATCTCCTTCGCATAGAGTTGATCAGGTTGTCAATTGTGGCCTGTGGAATGTTGGTCCACTCCTCTTCAATGGCTGTGCGTAGTTGCTGGATATTGGCAGGAACTGGTACACGCTGTCGTATATGCCGGTCCAGAGCACCCCAAACATGCTCAATGGGTGACATGTCCGGTGAGTATGCCGGCCATGCAAGAACTGGGACATTTTCAGCTTCCAAGAATTGTGTACAGATCCTTGCAACATGGGGCCGTGCATTATCCTGCTGCAACATGAGGTGATGTTCTTGGATGGCACAACAATGGGCCTCAGGATCTCGTCACAGTATCTCTGTGCATTCAAAATGCCATCAATAAAATGCACCTGTGTTCTTCGTCCATAACAGAGGCCTGCCCATACCATAACCCCACCGCCACCATGGGCCACTCGATCCACAACATTGACATCAGAAAACCGCTCACCCACACAACGCCACACACGCTGTCTGACATCTGCCCTGAACAGTGTGAACCGGGATTCATCCGTGAAGAGAACACCTCTCCAACGTGCCAAACGCCAGCGAATGTGAGCATTTGCCCACTCAAGTCGGTTACGACGACGAACTGGAGTCAGGTCAAGACCCCGATGAGGACGACGAGCATACAGATGAGCTTCCCTGAGACGGTTTCTGACAGTTTGTGCAGAAATTCTTTGGTTATGCAAACCGATTGTTTCAACAGCTGTCCGAGTGGCTGGTCTCAGACGATCTTGGAGGTGAACATGCTGGATGTGGAGGTCCTGGGCTGGTGTGGTTACACGTGGTCTGCGGTTGTGAGGCTGGTTGGATGTACTGCCAAATTCTCTGAAACGCCTTTGGAGACAGCTTATGGTAGAGAAATGAACATTCAATACACGAGCAACAGCTCTGGTTGACATTCCTGCTGTCAGCATGCCAATTGCATGCTCCCTCAAATCTTGCGACATCTGTGGCATTGTGCTGTGTGATAAAACGGCACCTTTCAGAGTGGCCTTTTATTGTGGGCAGTCTAAGGCACACCTGTGCACTAATCATAGTGTCTAATCAGCATCTTGATATGGCACACCTGTGAGGTGGGATGAATTATCTCAGCAAAGAAGTGCTCACTATCACAGATTTAGACTGGTATGTGAACAATATTTGAGGGAAATGGTGATATTGTGTATGTGGAAAAAGTTTTAGATCTTTGAGTTCATCTCATACAAAATGGGAGCAAAACCAAAAGTGTTGCGTTTATATTTTTGTTGAGTATAGGTAGACTGAGTTTGGAGAAGTGTTAACACTCTGGTTCTCCTCATCAGACACTGTCGACGTATATAGTGTTCCATAATATTGCCTGAACACATTATTCAAAAGAAAGGTTTTGAAAAATTAATTCCCCAAATTTTCATAATAAATGATGTACATCATCGTGCTATGCACAAGCCGTATTAGAAAGCTGAGGCCGATCTGACAAATAGAGAAATATGCGAGCAGCATACCCACACACAGACACTTCTTACTTTATAGACAGATGGATTAGGTTCAGCTGCATATGTAGATTTTTTGTTTGTTTGTTTGTTTTCTTTCCAGGAAGAGGCCTTAACGCTTTTGCATCTTATCTTTTAATAGCTTCAATGGTGTCCATGAAACTTCAGCTTCCTGATACAGACAGTAGTTTCAAACACTGCAGAGCCCTGTCCAGCGATGATGACAGCTTCTGTGAAGCAGAAAGGGCAGTGACCAGGGGTTGTCCAGAGAGGGAACAGATTTTCTTCAGCACTGACTATCAAAGTTCAGGTTACTTGTCTGTTCGTCCATCTTCCACATCATCCAACTCCTCCCTGATGTCATGCACATTAAAAACTATTACCATGGCTTCCGGTGGAGCCTCGGCCGATGCTCAACCAGGCTTCCGTCTTTTGGTACCAGTCCAGAGGCCACGAGGCACGTCCACTAAGCAGGTGAAGAGGAAGAACACAGCGGCTCACAGTGCAGGAGAGGAAGCTGAAGGAGATGGGTGTTGTGCCAACAGGGGGTTTCTGAGTCTATAAATGGCCATTTTTGGTCTGGTTGACAGGAATCTGAATGCTCACAGACCAACTGCTCGGTCATCCAGCAGCACTTTTGTTCTCAATGCTGTTTTTTACTTCCACCCGTCTGCACTGAATTGTCAGCTGTCACAAGAGCAAGAGACTTTGACATCAAAGACAAGAAAGGGAGAGGGAAAAAAAAAATACCAAGAACTCTGATTATATTTTGTTTACCAGTAATTTGTGTTTACAGCCACAGTGTTGTAAAATACCTCTCAGTAATCACACCAATGCAACAACTGACCTGGAGTCAGCAATTAAACCACTGGAATGTGACTTTCCTCAGGATTCTGCTACATTAAATGCCATTTCTTTCTTTTTTTTTTTTTTTTTGGGTATTGTTTTAACTGCTTTATGTTGTGAAAAAAGTAATTGTGAAACCATAACATAAGCCTAAATGCTTTTGTATTGTAATTTTCTAATGTGCATTGTCTGTACAAGAATCAGTTTTGTCATTTCCAAGTGTTTGTCAAAGGAGTTGTGTTGTCACTTGTGTTTGCAGGGGTTTTTATGTGCAGCAACAGAACTATTAAGGCCAGTCTCCCATTGCTGATTTTTGTCCCTGAATGACATACTCATTCCAAAAATTGGGTAATCAGGCCCAGTTGGCCACAACCTAAAGTAGTGTGTCATAATGTACACAATTATACAGCAGGTTACTGTTGAATCCAAGAGACCTGGAATGCAGCACAATGTCACGGAAGCTACTGAGCATGCTCACATGTACTGTGTGCAGTCTCTGTGCTAATATCTGTGGTTATATAGTAGCAACAAGTTGCTTACTACAAAGTGAAAATGTTAACATTTAAATAACAGGATGCATATTGTATTTCCAGAGGCAATTGAAAAAGATCAGAGAACAGTGAATCTGTAAATGCACCGTCATGCACACAGATTGCTGTCCAGTCAATGAAAATTGCTCTGTCCAGAACATACAATCTGCATTGTACTCGTATTTTATTTTTAATCTGGCATCACATTGACTGTAGGCAAATCCACACCTAAATCAAAAAAATAAAATAAAATCAAGATATCACAAAATAATCAAGCCCTGTAAAATAAAAGTAAAAGATGTGCATTACCAATAGACAATTATTTATTTTTGTGGCTCACAATGTGTCACAAGGTCACAAACATTTTAACAACTTCACAATGGATTACAATGTTCTGCAACACCCCTATTAATATAGATTACACACTAGAGCATGCCCCAGTTAGGTATCTGCTTGTTTTCTGAACCAGTAAAGTAAACATTTGGGTGTCAGAATTCAGCTATGGGAGGCCTGCTTAAGTAGGAAATTATACTGTATAAACATTTGGATCCATATTACTTCAGCTGAGGTAAAATACAATATCCTGTGGAGATCACCTTGAGATTTAGAGAATAACTGAGACACTGAATGTGCGCTGGATAATGAAATTAAACAAGATCCATCGGCTGGACACCCCTTCCTGACAATGAGCTTTAAATCCACTTTTACTCTGAACTACATCAAGTTCTTATAGTGGTACAAAAGGAGAGCAATTGTGTAACACATCTATGCTTGAACAATCAATATTTAAATCAAATGGATTTGCTCCTTGGAAGTTCAGGTGCATGTTACTTGGTTTAAAAAATGTGCCTCACTGAGTACACAGTGATTGTGAATACAGTTGAAGCTGTTACTGCTGACTGGTTATACCCTGTGTTTTAGTGCATAATGCTATATGTATAAGAAGAGAAAATGTACAACATGCCACTACTTGAAACTTTTGTTAAACCAGTAGTAAGTTTTTTTTTTTTTTTTTACAGGGCAGTATTTTCTCATCTGATTCATGATGTGAATACAAACGTATTTCCTACAAACAAGTCATCATTGTGGAAGTCAGTCGGCTATTTAACCCTGACCACGCAGACTGGTGTAATTACCCCGACTACAGACTTTGTTTAGGCTATTGGCAGAATCATTCGCACTAATTCAGACTTTAATGAAGCTTAATGGAAATAGTTACACTGTGATAGCAAATACCTATCTACACACACACACACACTATATATATATATATATATATATACGAGGTCTGTTAGAAAAGTATCCGACCTTTTTATTTTTTTTCAAAAACCATATTGATTTGAATCACGTGATTGCATCAGCCATGCTTGAACCTTCGTGCGCATGCGTGAGTTTTTTCACGCCTGTCGGTTGCGTCATTCGCCTGTGAGCAGGCTTTGTGTGAGCACTGGTCCACCCCTCTCGTCGTTTTTTATTGCGAGGAAATGTGTGAACGATTTGGAGCTTTGCTACATCAATTTTTTTCCAGAAACTGTGAGAGACCTCCAGGTGGACACCGTTTGGAAAATTAATATGGCTTTCAGGGATGATTTTATGGGGATTATACAGATTAAGGAGTGATCCAGACGGTTTAAAGACCGCCCACAACTGCTGAGAGCGCGCCGCGCTCCGAGCGCCGATCGACAGGCTCAAACCCCGCTAAAACAACCAGATCATTTCCAACGTGAAGGCTTTGTTGATACGGGACGTCGCCTGACTTTTACAAAAAGGCAGAAGGTGTGGACATCAGCACTTTTTCTGCACATTCCACTGTTACAGGAGTTTTTTTCATGGAAAAAGCGGAGGGACGCGCCACGGAGCCGTTCATAACGCAGCACAAAACCACCTCCGTGTTGGTCTCACAGGACGGCTTTCAGGTGGATTTCAGATGACTTAGTTGCTTTTCAGTCGTGTGATTATCTGAGAAATTGAGCATGAGCTGGACATGCCCCAACATGCCCTGTGAGGCTTCATCATGGCGTTGCTTTGCGCCATGCGGCTCCACCGCGACGTGCGAACTCCTCCGCACGTCTGTCTCAATGTGCCGAAAAAGTGCTGATGTCCACGTCTTTTCACAATTCCTGTGCTAGTCAGACAACATACCGGATCAAGACAGCGTCCAGTTTAGAAATGAACGGCACATTCCACTGTTACAGGAGTTTTTCTCATGGAAAGAGGAGCGGAATTCCGCGTGTCGTGGTGGAGCCGCATGGCGCAAAGCAACGCCGTGATGAAGCCTCACAGGACATGTTGGGGCATGTCCAGCTCATGCTCAATTTCTCAGATAATCACACGACTGAAAAGCAACTGACAGCCGTCTGAAATCCACCTGAAAGCTGTCCTGTGAGACCAACACGGAGGTGGTTTTGTGCCGCGTAATGAACAGCTCCGTGGCGCGTCCCTCCGCTTTTCTTTCCATGAAAAAAACTCCTGTAACAGTGGAATGTGCCGAAAAAGTGCTGATGTCCACGCCTTCTGCCTTTTTGTGAAAGTCAGATGACGTCCCGGATCAACAAAGCCTTCACGTTGGAAATGATCTGGTTGTTTCAGCGGGGTTTGAGCCTGTCGATCAGTGCTCGGATCGCAGCGCGCTCTCAGCAGTTGTGGGCAGTCTTTAAACCATCTGGATCACTCCTTAATCTGTGTAATCCCCATAAAATCGTCCCTGAAAGCCATATTAATTTTCCGAACGGTGTCCACCTGGAGGTCTCTCACAGTTTCTGGAAAAAAATTGATGCAGCAAAGTTCCAAATCGTTCAGACATTTATTCGCAATAAAAAAACGACGAGAGGGGTGGACCAGTGCTCACACAAAGCCTGCTCACAGGCAAATGACGCAACCTACAGGCGTGAAAAAACTCACACATGCGCACGAAGGTTCAAGCTTGGCTGATGCAATCACACGTGATTCAAATCCATATGGTTTATGAAAAAAATAAAAAGGTCGGATACTTTTCTAACAGACCTTGTATATATATATGTATGTGTATATATATATATGTATGTGTGTGTGTGTGTGTATATATATATATATATATATATATATATATATATATATATATATACATACATACACATGCACACGGACAAAATTGTTAGTACCCCTATATTGACTGCAAGAAGGACAGAGGAAATTTCTTCAGAGTGGTCTTGGTGGCTTTCCTCACTTGACTCCGTGCAAGTGTTTGTGTGTCAGCTATAAGCCTTATATTTTATTTGTCCAATTACTGGCTTTGAAAATGGAGGGATAAAACAATCCCCCCATTTTAAAAACAAATTAAAAAAGAAAAAATTGTGAACTATTTTTGTTAAAACCCTTTGAAGCTGCCTACAAGCACATCATAATTACTTCATTCATTTTCACTGTCATTGTGTACAGGGGTAAATTACTGAAACTGCGATTGCCTAAATAGTTATGGACCTGAATATATGCCCCCAAAGAAGTTTTTTAAATTTTGAAAATTGCATTTATAATGTCTTTCTTTAATGATATATTAAAAATAAATGTTTAGACATTATAAACCTTATATTTAATTTGTCCAATTACTGGCTTTGAAAATGGAGGGATTCTTTTTAAATGGTTGAAAATTTTAAAAAAGTAATTGTGAAATGATTTTGTTAAACACCTTGAATTCAAGCTGTCTACAAGCACATCATGATTAATTTATTTCCACTGATTGTGGACAAGGGTAAAATTACTTAAATTGTGATTGCTTAAATAGTTATGGACCCAAATGTACACCTCCAAAGAAGTTTTTTAAATTTAGAAAATTACATTTCTAACTTCTTTCTTTAATGACATATTAAAAAAAAATAAATGTTGAGACATTTCCTTTTTAATTTTCTGTTAATCCACTGATGGGAAAAATAGACATTTAACGTTTTATTATTCTATTTGAGTTATGCGTTAATTAATGCATTATTATTATAATCTTTTTTTTTTCATTTCAATTTTAGAGCGACTTTTTAAAAGTAGGCATGAAACTAACGCATTCGCACGATTTTCATAAGGCACGCGTATTTAATGCAGCTGCAGTGACGTGGATTACAGCTGTGGAGGTCACGTTGCGCGGC
The DNA here is from genome assembly GCF_902500255.1 of Thalassophryne amazonica. Lineage (NCBI taxonomy): Eukaryota > Metazoa > Chordata > Actinopteri > Batrachoidiformes > Batrachoididae > Thalassophryne > Thalassophryne amazonica. The sequence continues at coordinate 51,125,564 of NC_047118.1, forward strand.
GGTGCCCACGTGACCTGCTTTGTTGACGGTTGTCGCTGCATTTTGCACCATGAAGTCACAGTCTCTCCGAGCAGGTGGTGCAATGTCGTCGTCCTGCTAGCAGGACGACAACCCGGATTTACCTCCGGAAAAAAAAACGACGCCTGAATCCCAGTGGAATGTGCACACAAACGTTGCACTGATGCTGGTATCGGATTAAGAAAAAGAAGAGGAAGGAAAAAAGGAATCGCTTTGAGGGAGACGAGAAGATCGGGAAGTTCATGTGCCTAATCCTGCTTTTCTGAGGTAACTTGACGTTTTCCCTCATACGCACAGAACAGAAACACTCGAATTAGTTCGGCTAAGCTGTTTCATTAATACCGGAGAACATAAAAGTCGCGTCGGTGATTCAGCAAATTACATTAAGGAAACGTTCTCGTTTTTTTGAGCCGCTCCATCATTAACATTCATCAGAAACCACCGGCTTTGACGAGCAGGTCTTTTGTCCAATCATGTTAGCCAGATGGCTGCGTTAGACCAATGAGAGGAAAGCTGGGACGGCTGTAATAAAGAGTTGACGTCTGTAACGTCGTGTAACAATGGCAGATTATGACGCTTTTATTATTCCTCATTCTACCATAGTTTTATTTGTTCATTTTTTTAAGGAAATGTTTCTTAACTCTTGGAAAGCAGCGTATTGCTGTTATCCAAATAAGATAATTTTAATTTGTTGTACATGTGGAAGAGACTACTGTATTTTTTTTGTAATTTATATATGATTTAATTTATTATTTCTACAAAATTATGAGATATAATATGTTAATGGAACTAATCTGGTTAATAAAGGTTACCCTAAAAGTTGAAATTAAAAAATAATGTTGCTGAGAATAACAAAACATAAAACCCATTTCCGATATTGTTGGTGATGATGAAAAAAATAAACAACAACAAAAGATTTAATATGGCTACTTATTTCACCTGGCTGCAGCAGATAAATGGTTACTTTGAAGAAGTGGGGATGAACCGGCTGTCTGCCTGGTCGGGACCCAAGATGATTCTGGGGCCTCTTGGGACACCAATCCGTGTTCCCAGACTTAACTCTTCTCAGTTTTGTCAAGCCCATAATCACAATGGTTTTAAATTTAATCTAGTAAAGTTGCACTCATTAACAATCTGTCTCCAGCTAAGAAAACTTTTTGAATGTCAGTTCCTGTCAACTCAAATGGACTGCATTTATATAGCGCTTTTCCATCTGAATCAGACGCTCAAAGCGCTTTACAATTATGCCTCATATTCACCCCGATGTCAGGGTGCTGCCATGCAAGGTGCTCACTACACACCGGGAGCAATAGGGAATTAAAGGCCTTGCCCAAGAGCCCTTAGTGATTTTCCAGTCAGGTGGGGATTTGAACCCATGATCTTCTGGACTCAAGCCCAACACCTTAGCCACTAGACCATCACCTCCCCCTAAACTCAAAGCCCCTTGGCCTCCAATTGTGGTTCCTCTTTCTGTGTGAGAGCATTTTAAGAATTGAACACAAAAGGAGATTAATGGTGTGGGTTACTGTGAGAGACAAAATGAGAAAAAAATCCAGGAAATCACATTGTAGGATTTTTAAAGAAGTTATTTGTAAATTATGGTGGAAAACAAGTATTTGGTCAATAACAAAAGTTCAACTCAATGCTTTGTAACATAATCTTTGTTGGCAATTACAGAGGTCAAATGTTTCCTGTAAGTCTTCACCAGGTTTGGACACACTGTAGCTGGTATTTTGGCCCATTCATCCAAGCAGATCTCCTCTAGAGCAGTGATTTTTTTTTTTTTTTGTTTTGTTTTTGGGGGGGGGGGGGGGGGTAGCTGGGCAACACGGACTTTCAATTCCCTCAGCAACTTTCTATGGGGTTGACATCTGGAGACTGGCTTGGCCACTCCAGGACCTTGAAATGCTTTTTACGGAGCCACTCCTTTGTTGCTCGAGCGGTGTGTTTGGGATCATTGTCGTGCTGGAAGACCCAGCCATGTTGCATCTTCAGTGCTCTCACTGACAGGAGATTTTGGCTTAAAATCTCTTGATACTTGGCCACGTTAATTATTCCCTTAACACGGATCAGTCCTCCTGTCCCCTTTGCAGAAAAACAGCCCCAAAGCATGATGTTTCCACCCCATGCTTCACAGTAGATATGGTGTTCTTGGAATGCAACTCAGCATTCTTCACCCTCCAAACATGACGAGTTGAGTTTTTACAAAAATGTTCTATTTTGGTTCCATCTGACCACATGATGTTCTCCCAATCCTCTTCTGGATCATCCATATGCTCTCTGGCAAACTTTAGACGGGCCTGGACATGTACTTGCTTAAGCAGGGGGACACGCCTGGCACTGCAGGATTTGAGTTCCTCTCTGCGTAGTGTGTAGCCTTTGTTACTTTGGTCCCAGCTCTCGGCAGGTCATTCATCAGGTCCTTCCTTGTAGTTCTGGGATTTTTGTTCACAGTTTTCATGATCATTTTGACCCCATGGGATGACATCTTGCGTGGAGCCCCAGATCGAGGGAGATTATCAGTGGTCTTGTATGTCTTCCATTTTCTTACAATTGCTCCCATAGTTGATTTATTCACACCAACCTGCTTGACTATTGTAGATTCACTCTTCCCAGTCTGGTGCACATCTACAATTTTCTTCCTGGTGTCCTTTGACAGCTCTTTGGTCTTGGCCAATGTTGAGTTTGGAGTCTGACTGTTTGAGGCTGTGGACAGGTGTCTTTTATACAGATAACAAGTTCCAACAGATGCCATTAATACAGGTAACAGGTGGAGGACAGAAGGGCTTCTTAAAGAAGAAGTTACACGTCTGTGAGAGCCAGAAATCTTGCTTGTTTGTGGGTGACCAAATACTTATTTTCCACCATAATTTACAAATAAATTATTTAGAAATCCTACAATGTGATTTTCTGGATTTTGTTTATCATTTTGTGTCTCATAATTGAAGTGTACCTATGATGAAAATTACAGACCTCTCTCATCTTTCTAAGAAGGAGAACTTGCACAGTCAGGGGCTGACTAAATACTTTTTTTTGCCCCACTGTAAATAAGGCACAAAACCATAAATGCTGTGCCCCCCACAGCTGCTTCAGAAACACCTTCAGACTGGACTTAAAAAGAAAAGAAAAGCTCCACATTAGAAAAAAAAATTGTCTTCCAGACGGGACTTTAGAAAAACCAAAAAAAAGTCATCCGAAAACAGCTCGACCTCTGCCTTGTTTATAAATGATTTGGGCTTGAATCAGCAGGTGCCGTTCTGGTGATGACGTAACAACAATATGGCCGCGGCTGAGGGCTGAACGGGGCTGAAATAGAGTGCAGGCTTCAGACAGCTGTAGTTTATCTTTCACCTGCGCACTTATCATCGATTTTTTTATTCAGGATATTTTAAAATAGAGGGAAAATTTATGGGGCTTGTATCATTTTAAAATTGCTGGTACTCAGATGACCAGGAAAGGTTTCTGTATCTCTCTGTGTGGCCCTAGAATATGGAATAACCTGACGGAGGAACTCAAACGATGTCCAAATGTCAGTCAGTTTTAAAATCAGTATAAACACATGATGTTTTTGAGATATGTATCTGCTGAAGAAGGTTGAGTTTTGTGTGTTGCAAAATTGTAAATGTAAATTTGTACTGTAGCATTCGGATTGTGTCCTTTAAGATGAAGAGACTGAAGTGGTTGAAAAAGGGAGTTGGAATAGATAGATTTTTTTTTAAATTCCCTCCCACTCCTTTCAGACTAGATCATTTTTATTTTTGGTTTAAGGGGTAGGCGTTAATAAGCTTTGCTTCTGCCTATACCCTTTCAGGCACACGGATACATTGTAAATCCATTTTCTGTGTTCATTGTAAGTTTTGTTGTTGTTTTGGACTGTGAGTGCTGAATAAATGTATTCATTCATTCACATTTCATCATTTTTAGTGATTATTTGTGCACATTTTTGGTGTCACCTACACTTTAATTTAAAAAGCAGAAGTACAATTCGAAAATATGGCATCAACCTCAGAAGTTTTTTTACCCAATTTGGCAACTCTTCTTGAACTATTTTAAAACTCTCAAATGAAGAGGAATGTGAATGAATTATGTTGAGTCTTTACTGCGCATAGTTGCTAGTTGTCACTCACCTTTTCATTTTTTTTTTTTTAAATCACTTTATTAAGGTTTTTTCTTTTTTGACACATACAAAATTAGGAACAAATACAAAAAATACAGAGAGTTGAAAGAAGAGAAGAAGAAGAGAAAGAAAGAAAGAATGAGAGTGGGGGCGGGTCACCTATCACGAGTATGATTCACTTTACCTGTTAAAGTAATCTAGGAACGGTTGCCATATCCCGTAGAATGTGTCCACCTTGCCTTTCAGCTCAAATTTAATTTTTTCCATTTGTACATGTTTCATTATATCCAGTAATAAATTAGTAAAGGAGGGTGGGTTCTTTTGCTTCCAATTCAACAGTATTAATCTTTTAGCCAGAAGCACCACAAATTTTATTACAGTTTTTTGTTTAATTAAAAGGTTAGTTGTAATTGGGGCAACACCAAATAAGGCAAGAACCGGGTCTGGGACTAAACGTATATGGCAAACCTCAGAGAGCATCTGAAATACCATTGTCCAGTAATTGTAGATGTTTGGACAGCTCCAGGGTCTGGTTTGGGAACCACAGAATCTCATCTCTGCTGTTTGCAGACGATGTGGTTCTGTTTGCTTCGTCAAATCAGGACCTTCAGCGTGCACTGGGGCGGTTTGCAGCCGAGTGTGAGGCGTCTGGGATGAAGATCAGCACCTCCAAATCCGAGGCCATGGTTCTCGACCAGAAAAAGGTGCTTTGCCCTCTTCAGGTCGGTGGAGTGTCCTTGCCTCAAGTGGAGGAGTTTAAGTATCTCGGGGTCTTATTCACGAGTGAGGGACGGATGGAGCGTGAGATCGATAGAGGGATCGGTGCAGCGTCTGCAGTGATAAGGTCGCTGTATCGGACCGTCGTGGTGAAGAGAGAGCTGAGTAGGGGGGCAAAGCTCTCGATTTACCGATTGATCCACATTCCGATCCTCACCTATGGTCATGAGATTTGGCTCATGACCGAAAGAACGAGATCGCGAGTACAAGTGGCCGAGATGAGTTTCCTCCGCAGGGTGGCTGGGCGCTCCCTTAGAGATAGGGTGAGGAGCTCGGTCACTCGGGAGGAGCTCGGAGTCGAGCCGCTGCTCCTCCACATCAAAAGGAGTCAGTTGAGGTGGCTCGGGCATCTTTTCCGGATTCCCCCTGGACGCCTCGCTGGAGAGGTGTTCCGGGCATGTCCCATTGGGAGGAGGCCCCAGGGAAGACCAAGGACACGCTGGAAGGATTACATCTCTCGGCTGGCTTGGGAACGCCTTGGGGTTCCCCCGGAGGAGCTGGGGGAGGTGTGTGTGGATCGGGAGGTCTGGGCGGCTTTGCTTGAGCTGCTGCCCCCGCGACCCGACTCCGGATAAAGCGGAAGAAAATGGGTGGATGGATGGATGGATGGACAGCTCCAAAAGGTATGAGCCAATGAGGCCGGACTCTGGCCACAATGGTCACATGATGGGTCTGTCCCAGGAAACATTTCAGTCAAACGTTGCTTGGACAGATGAAGTCTATGCAAAACTTTAAATTGCAATAATCTGTGTCGAGCGCAGATTGAAGATGAGTGGACATTATCCTGAGCCTTGTTCCATTGGGAGTCCGATATGTTTACTCCAAGGTCCTTTTGCCAAGCTTCCTTCAGATGGCCTAGAGAGGGCAGATATTCCATATCTGACAGATCATTATAGACCTTAGAAATTGAGCCCTTTGTCAGTGGGTCATTTAAAATAATTGAGTTCAACTCGTATTCAGGGGGTCGACCGGGAAAAGAGGGAAACATCTCCTTCACAAAGCTGCGAACTTGTAAAAATTTAAAGAAATCTCCCCTGTTAATTTTATACTTCTCTTTTAGTTGATCAAAATTAGCAAAAGTGCCTTGTATAAAAAGGTCACGAACACAGTGTATCCCTTTAGTTTCCCATTGCTTAAAAGATGTACCTATAAGCCCTGGAGCAAACTCATGATTACCCATTATTGGAGCGAGCACTGAACTTATCTTCCAACCGAGCTGTCTCCTAAGCACCTTTTCATTTTTTAAATTCTTTGAGGATAGTTTATACTCATATTTTTTATCAGTGGTGCCAATCTGTGTTGTAGGTCATTTAAACTTCTTTTTTTTATTATTGATTTGCCACCATTGAGGAGTTTAGCAGGATAACTCAAAAAGTAATTAATTAATTTCAATTAAATTTGGTGAGCAGCGAGGGAAAGTTCAGGGAAATAAGTTATCTGGATTATAATGTTGAACTGTAATCCAGAAGAATGTTTGACACATAACAACATTTAATTCAAATGTTGTGAGAGGATGTTGATAAAATTTGGTTAACAGATGGATAATGTCCTAGAAAATGAGGGCTTTCATTTTGAATTTGATCTGGAATGTGTTTTGAATCCAGAATTCTGGACATTATATATGTATTCTATTTTCAAGACTGCGTACCAGGTATCAAAGATCATGGATGCACTCCTTGATCAAGATCAACATAAAATTGTTGCGGGGTCTTCCTTGACTAAAGACCTACCTCTCCACTGAATTCAAAGTCTATGCCCTTTTCCGATATACAATGCATCCAGCAAGTATTCACAGCTCTTCATTTTTCCACATTTTGTTGTTACAGCCTTATTCCAAAATGTATGAAATTCATTTGTTCCTTAAAATCCTGTACCCTCTATTCAGTTGAGCTCAGGTGATTCCCTTTTCCACTAATCATCAATGAGATGTTTCTACAGCTTAAGTGGAGTCCACCTGGTGTAAATTCAGTTGATTGGACATGATTTGGAAAGGCACACTCCTGTCTATGTATAAGGTCCCACAGTTGACAGTGCATGTCAGAGCACAAACCAAGCATGAAGTCAAAGGAATTGTCTGTAGACCTCCGTGACAGTATTGTCTTGAGGCAGAAATCTGGGGAAGGGTACAGACTGGTGGGCACAGCTAACCAAAAAGTTACAACCCCAATTCCAATGAAGTTGGAACATTGTGTTAAATGTAAATATGAACAGAATACAATGATTTCCAAATCCTCTTCAACCTATGTTCAACTGAAAACACCACAAAGACAAAATATATGTTCAACTTAATAAACTTTATTGTTTTTGTGCAAATATTTGCTCATTTTTAAATAGATGCCTGCAACACGTTTCAAAAAAGCTGGGACAGTGGTTTGTTTACAACTGTGTTACATCACCTTTCCTTCTAACAACACTCAGTAAGCGTTTGGGAACTGAGGACACTAACTGTTGAAGCTTTGTAGGTGGAATTCTTTCCCATTCTTGCTTGATGTATGACGTCAGTTGTTCAACAGTCCGGGGTCTCCGTTGTCATATTTTGTGCTTCACAATGCACCACACATTTTCAATGGGTGACAGTTCTGGACTGCAAGCAGGCCAGTCTAGTACCCGCACTCTTTTACTACAAAGACACGCTGTTGTAACACGTTCAGAATGTGGCTTGGCATTGTCTTGCTGAAATAAGCAGGGACGTCCCTGAAAAAGACGTTGCTTGGATGGCAGCATGTGTTGCTCCAAAACCTGGATGTACCTTTCAACATTGATGGTGCCATCACAGATGTATAAGTTGCCTATGACATGGGCACTAACACACCCCCATACCATCACAGATGCTGGCTTTTGAACTTTGCGCTGGTAACAGTCTGGATGGTCTTTACCCTCTTTTGTCCGGAGGACACGACGTCCATGATTTCCAAAAACAATTTGAAATGTGGGCTCATAAGACCACATCACACTTTTCCACTTTGCGTCTGTCCATTTCAAATGAGCTTGGGCCCAGAGAAGGCAGCAGTGTTTCTGGATGTTGTTGATTTATGGCTTTTGCTTTGCATGGTGGAGTTTTAACTTGCACTTGTAGATGTAGTGACGAACTGTGTTAACTGACAATGGTTTTCTGAAGTGTTCCTGAGCCAACGCGGTAAGATCCTTTACACAATGATGTCGGTTTTTAATGCAGTGCTGCCTGAGGGATCAAAGGTCACAGGCATTCAACGTTGGTTTTCGGCTTTGCCGCCTACGTGTAGAAACTTCTACAGATTCTCTGAATCTTCTGATTATATTATGGACTGTAGATGATGGAATCCCTAAATTCCTTGCAATTGAACGTTGAGAAACATTGTTCTTAAACTGTTGGACTAGTTTTTTATGCAGTTGTTCACAAAGTGGTGATCTTCGCCCCATCTTTGCTTGTGAATGGCTGAGCCTTTTGAGGATGCTCCTTTTATACCCAATCATGACACTCACCTGTATCAAAACATGTTCTTTGAGCATTCATCAACGTTCCCAGTCTTTTGTTGCCCCATCCCAACTTTTTTGAAATGTGTTGCAGGCATCCATTTCAAAATGAGCAAATATTTGCACAAAAACAATAAAGTTTATCAGTTTGAACATTAAATATCTTGTCTTTGTGGTGTATTCAATTGAATGTAGATTGAGGAGGATTTGCAAATCATTGCATTCTGTTTTTATTTACATTTTACACAATGTCCCAACTTTATTGGAATTGGGGTTGTAGCTTCGATATTCGCAAATCCGCTAACTGAAAAGTTATTTTTTATAACGCTAAACCGAGGAACCACTAAAAAATTTAGCGGAAGCTACAGATAACCACTAACTTTTAGTGTTGATTCCAGTAAGCTGTCAGCTACTGACAAGCCAGTTTTGAGTTTAAGCACCGCCGATGCTTCTGAGTAGATTCAAAGGCAATCACAAACCCAACACAAATGAGTCAGAGCTTCTGTCTTTGTGTTCCCTGCCCACTGCTGTAAGGAAGAGTCATTTACATTCAACCTACAGTGCTCCAGACGCGTGTCAGTAGACATGAAAAGCAAAGCAGGTTTGACTTATGGTTTGATTCATAAACCAGTTGAATCCAAATAGTTTATCAACATCAATGTCAACTCTTATTTTTACAAAGTGAAAACATAAGACATATCTTTTAGTAGAGAAGCTTGAATCTTCGACTGGACTGGGTTGCTTGACGTGAGGACATTTCGCTTCAAATCACAGAAGCTTCCTCAGCTAAAATTCTTGCTCTGGTAGTCTGACTTCTGTCTTGACTCTTGTAGAAAAGAATAAACCAGAAGCCAACAAAAGCTGGAGTTTTCTAACCTAACCAGACCCCCCCTACCGACAGGCTGACTGCTATAGGCTAGTGACTAAACAATAGCTCTAATTAGCACCTATTGTGCTCTAGTTAGCACTCTCCTAATGACAGGACGGAAGCCTTCCCTGATGGCTCCCTTGACGACTCTCTCCTGATGACGTGAATGACTCATTACCATGAACAAAAGACTGAAACTGCTTTGACCTGAGTACCTGTTTACAATGTGGTACTCAGGTCAAAGCAGTTTCAGTCTTTTGTTCATGTAACATGAAGTTCAATCTTTCAGCACATTCTCCTCCCTGGCATGGGTCAAAGTTCCAGATCCTAATTATTGTAACTTTTTTTGACAGATAAGAAGGTAAGTGAATGCCTGTATCAAATTTACAATCAGTTGATGTGTATTTAGCAATTTATAACAAATTTGTGAGGTCCAGACCCCTTGGATCTGCTGACCATCACCCTGACAACCAGATTATAGATAAAGACACATATAGGTGATAATCTGGAAGCACTTTGTCTTAACTAACTTTGTATATGATTACAGTGATAAAGATGCACATTTTCTGGGTAAACCAGGCATCTTTAGGAATCTGTGTGTAACTGCCAGCTGGATGGAGGTCATTTTTCCCTATTGAGCTGCAGATGACTTTCTTATTGTCTAAAAGTAGGTTTTTCCATATGAAAAATATCTTCTGAAAGCACTTTTTGAGAACTATATTTTGATCAAAATTCTGACATTGAAAACTTAAATACAGCACTTTCGTAGCGTTTTTTTTTCTTTTTTTTTTTTCTTGAAACTCCTCTATAACTGTTAGGCAGTGAGAAGCTTGAGACAGGCTGCTTCTAGGATAGGTCAGCACAACAGCAGGCCTCTATTCTGATACTTTAATATTTCTCATGAAAATTATATGATAGGAAAGCACTTTCTGAGAACTGTTGGGAAAGTGTAAGTACACGGACCCACAACAGGGGGCGCAAATGAACGGACAATGGAATAGGTCAAATAACAACACTTTACTGTTGCGAACGTGCACAACAAACACAACAGATTACACAACAGATCAGAGGTCAAATTACAAGGTGTCGTGTGGGCAGGCTCGAAGATAGGAGACGCCTGTCCAAAGCAGAACCGGAACCACACGATTTCCTCCGCCACCAGACCCCGGGAATACTGGAGCCGCCAAGTCCCGAACTCCCAGGTGGCCACTGCCTCCGCGTGTCGGACCTGGTACTGCTGGCGAGGAACAAAAACACAATTAAACGTGGGTGCGTCTGCACCCAGCAATCTGCACGGCAGGGAAGCTACCTCCACCTCTCGTTGGAGAAAAAGTCTGTTATCACTCACAAAAATCACAAAAAGGGCTTTCTATCAAGCAGTCAGGCTGAGGATATTACCTTTCAGGTAGAACGATATCTCGGCAAAGAGGTGGAGATGACGTCTTGCTGATATACCGATGCAGATCAGATGAGTGGTGACAGCTGTCACAGGTGATGAGTGTCAGCTGTCACCCCGGCTGCTCCTGTGAGGCGGCAGCGCCCTCTGGTGCCTGGAGCCCGCACTCCAGGCAGGGTGCCCTCTGGTGGTGGTGGGCCAGCAGTACCTCCTCTTCAGCGCCCCACACAACAAGAACTACTGGTTGAGAGTCCCCACACCACCAGACGCAGCAGGGCACACGCCAGCCTGCTGCAGCCTCTACTATGCCCGCCTGTGTTACACATTTGTACCTCCTAATGACGGGTACAGAGGTGTGCTGTAATGTGTGTCGGGAAGGGCATCTGGCATAAAAATTGTGCCAAACCAACATGCAGATCCATATGGGGACTGCTGCAGCAGCCTCCAGGCTGAAGAAAAAGAGAAACCGAAAGAACTTAGAATAAGATGATGCTGCTTCCCATTTATTTACATTGTTGTGTTAAAGTGGAAGGGAGGGACTCACTCACTGCATTTTATGGGTCACATGCTGAGGATTTTCGAAAAAGCATAACCAAAAATTCCGAAAAACAAAGTTAAAAAAAATGTTCGAATGTCATTCAGAAATAATAAAGAGCAATGTGAGAAGTTCAAATTACTAACATTGCATTTATAATGCCAGCTGTTTTTGTAAAATAGAATTCTGTTTGCTCAAGAGTTTCATGAGGCAAACATGGATTTTTTTTTCTTCTGTAAGTTTATTGTCACTTTGTCCCTACATTTTATTACAACTATTCAAGCAGTAATATTGTCATCATTGATTAATTCTGTTGATTACTTCATAAGATGATTCATTTAGCCAATAAAATGCCAGAAAAGTTGAAGCACTACTGTTTCCCCAAAGGTAAATGAAAAATCCTAATGTACGCCAACCTAAAAATGAAGAATTTAACTGTGATTTAAAATCAACAACAAGCAAATTCACATATTTTGGAAGCTGGAAGCAGTCGATGTTTGATTTCACTTTTTCTTCAGTATTTGACATTATTGGACACTGAGTTCAACATTCTGTGTCACCCTATTCTGAAGCCATTTTAAGAGGAAACACAATCTCCACTGGTTTGGACCACAGCTTTAGAACATGTAAAAATCTGTTTTTCTTTTTACTGTATGTGAGTATTTATTTAAATTCATTTTCAGGATGTGTCTTATGTTGTGTAATAGAACAAATGGTTTACTGTTGTAATTTTGCATCAGTTGTTTTGACTTGTAATGTTTTGCTTTTGATCCCATTTTGAGTTTCAGAGTAAAATTTCATCACAATTTTCACACATCTGAATAATCAGTTTCACTTCACTTTCCTCATAGATGCCAAACAGAAACTATAAGTCAGAGCAGACGCTTTTTCAACTGTGAGGATTAGACCACTGGGTCAGAAATAAAGTGTAAACATGTATCTTACTTTCTGTTTCTAGCCACAGTAGACGGTTAAGTGAACTGTGTTCTCTCTGCTGGCAAAAAAATGGCTGTCATGCGGCAGTTCGGATTGCTGATGTGGAAAAACTATCTTCAGCAGGTAAGTCGGTGGAATGAAAGCCTATGATCACACTGCATGCACCTTTTAATAATCTGTTGCTGTGTGTATTTATGCCAGACAGGCATGTTTGAGTATTTAAGTTGCAGCTTTATGAGGTCATCAGTTCAATAATCTGACTCATCTATTGTTTTCTTCGAGTGGCTGTGTCTTGTTCCAGGACTGGTGATGTTGGCCAGTTACTTGGAAACTGATTATACCCCAGTGATATCCATTTGTATCAGCATCATATTTGCTTACACATTAATTGTATAAAACAGTGTTGCTGGTTCTGGCCTTGTGTGACAGGCTTGAGAGGAAAATGGTATGCTGTATATGTCAAACTGGAGTATTAGTCACATCTGTCCAAAAAAGCATCACGAAGAGGAAAAAAACAACACATAACTTCCATTTAGTTTCAAAACATGGTGCTATTGTTATTTGCAACAAGAAGCAAAACTAATTGCCGCTTTATTTATTTATTTATATACAATCACTGCTTATGCAAGCAGAAGCTAACTTGCTAATTAGTGTTGTTTTGCAAGGCATAAATAACTCAAAAGTGAATGCTTATTGTCACCATTGAACAGACAGCAACATTGATGTGAAGCTGGATGTGGGTAAAAAATGTTCTACAAAATGCAAACACAGAGCCTCAAGTAGTATGGAGGTTATTCCCTCTTTATTCAAGAGTGTGGTCTTTCAGTTTGAGAGCCTGATTTATTTCATCTGCTTGCTCTCTCAGCTCCAGCACATCCTCCTCATTCAGATAATCATCTTCTTCATGTTATGCCAAGGTTAATGGTTAATGATACATTACCATCACTTTTTGCTCTGGAGTGTGGATCAGATGGGAACTCCATCCAGATCCATGTACAGAGAACTTTACAGTTATGTGATTATACTGTACCATCTTGTGACCGTAGATGATAATGCATTCTGTTTCTGACATAAATTGCTTCAAAAGATGAGTCACAGAACTAGTCAAAGGAGTAAATAAAAAACGTGACTCATAGTCCAGAAAATACGGTAGCTACTTAGGTATAGCTAGTTGCTGAACTATATTAAACGTGATCTTGATTTGTTGCTAATGCAGCCAGATTTTTACATAGAAAAACTACAGATCTAAGTTTAATTGCTCATGAAGATCGACCTGGCCATTGAGAAAAATTTGGTTTCACTGTCTTGCTCAAAGATACTTGACACAGACGGGATAGAGAATGAGGTGCAACAGAAGTTGTTATAGAACTAACAGATACACAGACCTGTCTGTGGCCCCAATGAATTTGACCTTGCTGAGTAATTCCTGGGCCCACTTCCATATCTGTGTCAAGTTTCATGGACATCAGTGTGGAAGAAAAACCTTAAATTTCCAATTCCACAACCTAATACTTCCATATGTGTAGCAAGGCCAGTACCACCGGAACCACGTTTGGTGAGCACTAGAATGAAAATCTAAATTTTGACCTTTGAGCCCAGTGGCATTGACCTTTGCTCAAACAAACCCCGTAAGGGTGATTCTTGGGTTAACCACATAGAAAGTTTGGTAGAAATCTGCCAAAGGCCCTTTGAGGAGTAGGGAAACACAGAAACAAAATTTTGTCAAATTTCTGTATCCTATGCGTTACGTAGGCTCCTGTGCATTGTACCTAAACTGTTGAATGATTCATAACTGTACGAGGTCTGTCCGTAAAGTATAGGTCCTTTTTATTTTTTTCAAAAACTATATGGATTTCATTCATATGTTTTTACGTCAGACATGCTTGAACCCTCGTGCGCATGCGTGAGTTTTTCCACGCCTGTCGGTGACGTCATTCGCCTGTGAGCACTCCTTGTGGGAGGAGTCGTCCAGCCCCTCGTCGGAATTCCTTTGTCTGAGAAGTTGCTGAGAGACTGGCGCTTTGTTTGATCAAAATTTTTTCTAAACCTGTGAGACACGTCGAAGTGGACATGGTTCGAAAAATTAAGCTGGTTTTCAGTGAAAATTTTAACAGCTGATGAGAGATTTTGAGGTGATTCTGTCGCTTTAAGGACTTCCCACGGTGCGAGACGTCGTGCAGCGCTCTCAGGCAGCGTCATCAGCCTGTTTCAAGCTTAAAACCTCCACATTTCAGGCTCTGTTGATCCAGGACGTCGTGAGAGAACAGAGAAGTTTCAGAAGAAGTCGGTTTCAGCATTTTATCCGGATATTCCACTGTTAAAGGAGATTTTTTTTAATGAAAGACGTGCGGGCGGATTGCAGCGTCGGCTCGCAGCCGCCGCGACGCTCCGTCACAGGAAAAACACCTCTGCTGGAAGCCTTAAGGACAAGTTGGAACATCTCCAGCTGATAAACAATTTCTCATATACTCACTCCACTGAAAGCCATCAAAAGCCAACTGTTTAAACTGGTTAAACACGGAGGTGTTTTTCCTGTGCCGCCGCGCCGCGTCGGCTGCGTCCCGACGCGCGGACCCATCCGCACGGACCCATCCGCACGTCTTTCATTAAAAAAATCTCCTTTAACAGTGGAATATCCGGATAAAATGCTGAAACCGACTTCTTCTGAAACGTCTCTGTTCTCTCACGACGTCCTGGATCAATAGAGCCTGAAATGTGGAGGTTTTAAGCTTGAAACAGGCTGATGACGCTGCCTGAGAGCGCTGCGCGACGTCTCGCACCGTGAAAAGGCCTTAAAGCGACAGAATCACCTCAAAATCTCTCATCAGCTGTTAAAATTTTCACTGAAAACCAGCTTAATTTTTCGAACCATGTCCACTTCGATGTGTCTCACAGGTTTAGAAAAAATTTTGATCAAACAAAGCGCCAGTCTCTCAGCAACTTCTCAGACAAAGGAATTCCGACGAGGGGCTGGACGACTCCTCCCACAAGGAGTGCTCACAGGCGAATGACGTCACCGACAGGCCTGGAAAAACTCACGCATGCACACGAGGGTTCAAGCATGTCTGACGTAAAAACATATAAATGAAATCCATATAGTTTTTGAAAAAAATAAAAAGGACCTATACTTTACAGACATCCCTCGTATATAAGTAATTCCATTATCTGTAAGCTGACAAGATAAGCGTTTTCTTTTTTTGAACAGTCGAAAAATACTTTAGAAATTATATTTACTGCTGGTTCAAAAACCACAACAGTGTGGAGTAACATGTAATACGATCGTCAAAAGGAAGTTAATATTGACAGGTATGGATTTGTTTACCAGACAGCCCTTCTTGATTGTAATTTACCAAAATAAGCAAACGGTACTGAACATGTCGGCGAACATACATAGCTTGAGAACATGAAAATCTTTGTCCGATTCATCAGTTTTTGGGTCCATTTGCTCCTGTGCCTCAGCCAGTCTTCATTGAAGAGTCTAATAACGCAAAACATATGACCACAGATCTCAAATCTTTGTACTTGTTTCCTTAAACTGACTGACCTGCCAGTTACACAGTTGAACTCTCAGCTGACCAAGGTGCACAGTCGGCATTTGTGCATTAGTTTAGTGGATAATGTGGACTTTGACACACTATTTCTATTTTATGCATTCATGGTTTATTGTTAATTTCTGTTTTTCCATAATTTCAAGAGTATAAGTTGCAGATTTTTGTTTTTTTTTAAGTTTGTGATTTCCTGTGACTTTTACACTGAAAAATTAGGAGGATCTGGATGTTGATTTGGCACAGGATTTACACCAGATGCACTTTCTGATGCAACTCCTTATTACATGGAGAATGGACAGGGGCGGGTTTTGAACTGGGAACCTTCCGCACTGAAAGCAAGTGCACTTAACCACTTATTAGTAGTAATAGTAACATTAAACATATGAGCTTTCCCAAGTATCAAAGCACTAAACAAAATAACTTCCAATTATAAAAGGGATAAACACAAATAATAAAAAGTACATGAAATCAATGCATAAAAATCCCAAATAACAGACTGAATATTCATGAAAAAAGGTACAACTTATGCTCCAGAAAATATGGTATTTTTACCGTGACTCAATTTGTGACTTCTTGTTCTTGAAGCGGGGTCATAAATAACTTTTACATTTAGCTTTCTTAAATTTCATATTATACTCATTGCTGGATCAAAGATCGGTCCATTCCTACATCTCTAAAATAGCCATCTAGCTACTGTAGCCAGGTGTCACGTGGGCGTGTTGAACCGGATATCTGCCTGGTTGGTTGCCATCCAGTATCCAAGGCGCTGGTATCGTGGATGCGGCGCAGCGCTGCACCAGCACATGCACATCCCAGACTAGACTTGGATTAAAGGAAATTACAGTGAATAAAAGCATAAAAATAGTCAGGTTTAACTTATTTGTGAAAATGGTGACTTCAGTTTCACAGTGCAACTGCAACTCTGAAACTTTCCAGGTCACTTTGTCCTCCAAATGATATCTGTGAAATCTCCCAGTGTCACGTCCACATTGTGTTAAAGTACACATTGATGGTTCGACACTTTGATTGTTCTCCTCTACTGACTATTTTCTTCAAGCACGACTTCTCTGGCTTTGGGAAAGTGCAGTTACTACCACTAACAGGGTACATGGCTCAGCTTTTCCAAAGCCCAGGAATTTTGATGAAATTTAAGTTATTTGAGGGTTAATGTTCTGTAAAGCATATCAGAAAACCCCTCTGTGGATGCCGCTTTTCCCTTCTTGCCTGGAGTTTCTTTTTAATATGTTTCTCCTTTATGTTCATTAAAAATCTAAATTTGTTTCACCTCTCGTCAATATCTTTGATCTTAATCTCATTTTATCTCCATTATTATTCCCTGCTGTACAGAAACGTCAGATCCTGGTGACGCTGGTGGAAATAGCCCTGCCTCTCCTTTTCTCTGGCGTCCTCATCGTGCTGCGAGAGAATGTGTCTTTTAAGATCTACCCAAACACCACGTACCAGAGTTTCTCTGTTGATGAATTGGAGGCCTGTCCAATCCAAAAACAGTTGGCGTATGTACCAGGAAACTCCAGTGTGGTGCGTCACATGGCAGAAAATGTGCTAAAAATCCTGGATTTATGGTCAGGTTGGTTAACAGACTGCACGGTCATGACAGTGTCACTGTTTGAGCATTTCATTTTTTTCATACATGGGGTTTTCTGACAAGAGTGTGTCACCATCTTACTTGAGAATAAGATGTCAAAGGAGATCATGAGGTGTGCATTCAAAGCTTTCATCTAACACGAAACATCAGGCAAAGGTGGTTTCTGCAACATATCTTTACATTCATGAACTAATGATCTTTGAAAATACCAATTCTGATTGATATGTGAAATGCTGTAGTACCAGTTATGTTGATTAACATGGAAACTATAGACCACAGCTCCAGTCACAGGACTGTTTATGCTGGATGTGTGACCTTTACCTAGTAGGTTCTGCTTTTGGTGGACTGGAGGACTCCTGCAGGTATGGATAAGGGTTTATGAAGTGGTGATGGGTTATATGTGCGTTATATCACCAACCTAAAGTTTACGGGGCTTGTAGAACTTATTTTGACCTGGAAGCAATAATTGGGGGGAGTGATTCATGGTGGCTCGTAGTTCAGTAATTGTACCTTTTAGCCACGATCTACCAAGTCTTTAAGTCCAACGAGGAACCTTTTTCACGTTTTCATTTTATCTCTGCAAAGGTAGGCACCCATATCTGTTGGTTGATGTGTTTATCACTGGGAATACTCAGTTAAATAAATAAAATGACAGCTTTAATATATTTTCATGAAACATATTGGGGCATGGTCCAAAAAAGTTTTGTCTTCACTTTCAACATTGTGAGCTAGGGCATTTTTTTAAGTGAAATTTTTATGAACTATATGTGGAATTGTAGTGTTTGTAATCTTTCCAGTTTGTTATAAATCTGGATAACTTTGGATCCACTGAAAATCGACCAAGTCAGGTGTTGATGAAGGTTTTCATCCACCCAGGTAGGAGATATAGACATTGACAGCAACTGGACATCTTGGTAGTCTTCAAGACTAGTCATCCAATGGACTTTTTTAGAAAAGTGAACAGTTCATTTGTACAAATTTGGTCAGGTGGTTACGGATATTGTATCGGTTTAGAGATCAAAGAGGTGGAGTGTAGTTTGGGCCTGTTGCACCTCTGTAGAGGGATGCTTATTTGAGATCTTCTTGAGTTTTTACATTTCCTGCTGTGCTCCAATTCTGAAAATGCCACATAAGTGACTCTTTACAGGAATTCATTTACAGTATTTTACAAGAGTATTTTAAATAATAAATCACTGATTTAAACTTCAAGATTGCATTTTGTCAGAACAAAGCCTGAAAGGTTTACACCTGATCTTTACTAGTCTTTCCTTTCACGTTAGTGAGACGAACATTGCTTGGCAACTTTTGTAGCTTGTGTTTTCTTTAGGACAGATCTGGGAATACTGGTTCCTCTAGAAACAAACCCCTGGGACATCAAACAGCCCACACCCTTCATTTGAGCCAGGTTGGAATTTTATACAGGGAAAGGAAGAAAAGAAGCTCTTTTCCTGCAGGGCTTCAGGGTTTCTAACTCAGATGCACATTCTTCCTCACAGTCTTTCGATGAGGTAAATGTGTAAAAAAGTAACTGACAGGTGCAATCACAACCTATTTCCATATTTCTGTTCATGAGGACAGCTGAGCATCAGATAAACAACCACAGTATGGAGCCGGCTGCAGAGATGCAGGAGCAAGTACGACCTGTGAGATCCCAGCTCAGTCCTTAATGAATAATTTAGATGGTCTCAGTGTTTGTTCAGAGCTAGAGGACGGCAGTGATCAGCTGTAAGATGTCATGTAGAAGACCATCAACACATGACCTATTTTTCCCCCTTCCTTTTTTTTGGTCTAAATTGTAACACTGATACCAAAACCCTGAGGTGTTATACATTTTAAAAACATGAAGTACTCTCCACGAGGCATAGAACAGAACACCACCAGGCAGTGTTCGATTTACACCCTTTTCATTCTCTGGTTGCAGCCCTGCAACTACAGAAGATCTCACCTAAAATATAATATCTTTTCACCAGAAAAAACAGTTTCCATAAAAGCTGGAGAGGATGGGTTTGGCAGGGAATATATGAGGGGTGGGAGTCAGTTTATATGGGGCTGCTCCCAAAATTACTGCCTTCTCAGTCAGGCCAACTTTTGCAGTTTCCTGAACATTAGTTCAGTGAATTCTTCTGAATCCTGCTATCAATCCAAGAAATCAAAAACCACACATGGGCAAAAACATAACCTCCACAGCAGGAATGGATAAAGTGATTAATTTGTTAGATATTAAAACAACACTTTTAACTGGTTTTACTTAAAAAAAACAAAAAAAAAAACCAACTTCAAATAACTTATAATTACTTCATTTTGGTATTGCGAAGACTTTGCATCCATCCGTCTGTGCTCAGCATAAGTCCAGTCCTATTACTGCCAGGGTCTTCAAATTCACAGAGAACATTCTTAGGACACAGACCTGGGACAGGTTCAAAGATGGCGAACGTTGACCTATTTTAAGAGGTATTAAATAATAAATCTCATTCAGTTTTTTTTTTTTTTGTTTTGTTTTTTTTTGGGGTTTTTTTTGAAGGGTGGGGGTGACAGCCGATCAGCGTAGAGCGGCACCATGACGTCAGTGGCTGGTCTAGCTAGCTGCACACTCTGTTTTTAGAACCTGATAACACCTCTGAAATTATTTACAAGACATTTCACAGATGTTAGCGTGGTGACGTCACAGGCTGGTCTAGCTAGCTGCAGACTCCTTTTTGTTTGTGTGTAAATATAACCTTTTTGTCATACAGTATGTAAAAGCTAGCGAGAATTAAACACTTCTAAAACTGAAAACGCTGTTTTTGGAACCTGATAACACCTCTGGAGTGATTTACAAGACATTTTGCTTACGTCACTGTGCTAACATCCGCAAACTCAAAGCTAACTTCCACTCTTGTCAAAGGCTTGCGCACATGCACGCCCTCCTGCAGACACCGTTAAAACATAAATATTGTTTATGATTGATTGATAAGAGGGGGTTTATTGAACATGTACAAATTGTATGTAAGACAATAGGATCTTAATAATTAATGTAAATAATAAATGTATGCTCATACGGTCAAGGGAATTTTAGCATTGCATTATACACACACGCGCACACACACACACTCATCTTCAACCGCTTAGTCCAATGAAAGCTAGCGGGGGCTGGACCCTATTCCAGCAGTCACAGAGCGCGAGGCGGGGTGCACCCAGGACAGGACGCCAGTCTGTCACAGGGCCATAAACAGACACAGTCACACCCACTCGTACACCTACGGACAATGTAAAGATTCCAATCCACCTAACCCGCATGTCTTTGGATGTGGGAGGAAACTGGAGCACCTGGATGAAACCACGCAAACATGGGGAGAACATGCAAACTCCACACAGAAAGGCCACAGGCGGGAATCGAACCCATGACCTTCTCGCTGTGAGGCAACAGTGCTAACCACCAAGCCACCGTGCTATCCCACACTGCATTATATTTATGGTTTATTCTGAAAAATGATTTGTGGAATTGAGAAACAAACAAACCCCTCTATTTACTTGTCAGTGTTGTTTTCTAAAAGAGCTTGAATACTCCTGTCTTCACTTTAGTATTTTTTTTCTGAGCCTAACCTAGATTTACCCTTTGTGCCAGTATGTGGTACAGACGTCTTGTGCTATCTTTTAGAATACATGCATGCACTTGATAAGAGGAAAACATGTTTGGAATATTTTGTGAAAGAGAGCCCAAAGAAAAAAAAAGTATTATCTTTTTTTCTTTTCTACTGCTCACTTATTTCACTTCAGAGTTTTTCAAGCCATCTTATCGGTGCTGTTCAATAGGCCTTTGTGCACATGCACTTCATGTGTATCTCTTGAGATTTGAACACATGTATGCAGGCGTGGTCACGTGTATCGCTTTCTCTTTGGCTTGTGACCTGGTGGTCACAGAATTCAGCGTTGTGCCGACCACCATTTCACCCACCAGAAACTATGTGTTTGTCACTCACTGAGAATAATGAGCAGCAAGATCCAGCAGTGGGACTGTGTCAAAACAGACCGATGTGATGAGAATTCCAAACAGTATAATGATTTGTTGTCTGTCTACATGCTTTACAGTACGTGGATTTGACACGGAGGAGGAGTTTGAGCACTTTGTGAAAAATGACCGTCTGTCAAAAGAGGTGCTGGCTGCTGTGGTTTTTGAACACTCTTTCACCCACGATGATGAACCATTTCCCAAACAGGTAAAGTTGAGATAACGCACACACATGTACACATGTAGGGATTTTAATTTTTTTAATGTCTGAAGAATTGGAACAGGTTGGCGCTGCATCATTTTCTTCTGTTAGTTACCTCTGGCAATTTGGTTAATGTGCTTGGTTTCAGTTCAGAAGGCTCCGGATTGAAATCCCACCCCTGCCACATTTCTCCATGTAATGTGGAGTTGCATCAGGAAGGGCATCCGGTGTAAAACCTGTGCCAATTCAACATGCAGATGCACCTTGGATTTGCTGTGGCGACCCCAAGTGCAAACAAGGGAGCAGCCAAAGGGACTTACTTAGTTACCTCTGGCAATTATGAACTGCACCCACCATAAATGGACCGCGTTTAAAAATGGTGGGCGGTAACCTAAGTTGTTACTAGTGTAATTGCAGTATTGCATGCAATTGTGTTGTATTGCTGAGTGAGTTGTGTTTTAAAGTTAACCCTATGTGTTGAAGGATATATATATTTTTTTTAACCATATGGTTAGTAATTCCCCCATTTAAATTACTTTCTTTTAGTGTAATGCCCATGTATAGCATATCAAAATGATACATGTTTGTCTAGAAAAGTGTTTAGAGAAATAATTTGGCCTAATTCTGAAAATGTGAAATGTGTGTTTTGAAAATTCTTCACATCTTTACACAAAGTACATTTTTATCCAATAACGGAATCTTATCAATATTGCAGCGTCACTATGACGACCAACTGCACTGCTTGTGGGTTGGGGTTTTTGTACTATTTCTGCATTGCAAAGTGGAGTGTGTGGTACCAATACCAGAGTAGAGTTGAGTGAGGATGAGTCACTAGCAAATGTTGGAAAACAGACTTAAAGGGGTACAAACTATCCAGTGATCTTTTCACATCCTGTTTTACTTTCTGTACTCAGATTAAGGGAAATAACACAAAACAGCATCTGGTTGCTCCAGTGTGTGTGATTCACTTTAAGCAAGCAGTTACTTGCATTTATTACCTCCACCAAGGTGGTTATGTTTTCGGTCGCGTCTGTTTGTTTGTTGGTTGGTTGGTTAGCAGGATTACTCAAAAAAATCTTCAACGGATTTCAATGAAATTTTTACCAGGGGTGTATCTTGGCCTAACTTAGAAGTCATTAAATTTTGGTAATGATCCGGAACACGATCCGGATCCAGTAACTTTTTTTAAGGATTCTTTATCATTGCAGGATAGGGCCAATTTCAACATTTTTGCATCTAACTTTATGAAGACGGGTCACAAACAAAAACACTGAACAAAAATTAAGTTACGACACAACAATAATTTAGAGTTTGTTTCTCCTCATTGAATAAACTTGTTATTAGAAAATAAAAAAACTTGTGTAGTTCATGCAGTTTCTCTTTATAAATACATTTGCTGAAGATCAAAGGGTTTAACCCTCTGGGGCCGACGCCTTTGTACACGACGGCTGAGACCAAGCTTTACTAAATTATAAATAACTTTTTAATGATATGAGATAGAAACTTGCTTTTTTTTTGCTGAAAAGTTAACTCCGTGGACTTTTGAGCCACCGTCCACCATCTTTGTACTCCTCATAGAAGCTGTGTGATGGCATGAGCAATGTGAGTGTCCAATCGGAATTGGTTCACCGTCACATAGTTTTCCAAAATCCAATCATAGGGCAGATTCACCTCACGTGACACACAAAAGATTGTTTTTAGGAGTGATGTGTTACTAGTTTATTATAGTTTGCTTTGTGTTTTGAATAAATGTGTGTGGAAAATTATTTCCTCTTTACTTTTTCCTTTCTTATTTCTGATTGTAAATCTTTATTACACTTATAAAACACAACTATAGCATATATATTTTGAAAGTACAGGTTGTCCTGAAAAAAAAAGCTACATAAAACTTGATTGTGGGATGCAGGGAGAGCTGGTAACCGCAATAATAAAACATTTATGCCAGGTGAGTGAACTGTCCAAAAAATGCCCTCGGACCCCAGAGGGTTAACTACTGAATCTGAAATATGATGGTAGATGCGTGAAACGACGTGGAATAAGTCTCTTTGCCAAGGGTAACCTTGGCGGATGTTTGCGCTCTCCGAGTGCTTCTAGTTTCACATTGTGTGGCTTGGACTTTTGTGGCGCCACAGCGCATCCTTCCATAGGGATTACATGGCAACCACTTGCCGCCGTTGCTTGCGTGGCATCTGGTGTGAACGCGGCATTAGTCTGCTAAACTTACTTGGTCGACTAAGGTTAGTCGCCCAACATTAGCTGTCTAATCTCAGTTTCACATTGACGGCTAAATTTGTAGATTAGCCGTCTAACATTAGTTGATGATTTTCATGGGCATAAGTGGCCTCGCCAGTGTCATTGCCAAGAAAGTCCTCCAATGTGCAAATCTTGTGTTCCGGGTTGGTCGTCTGCCTCAAACATGGCCAAGTCTGCCACACCAGAGGAAAAGTGTTCCCGGCCTCGGTGTCTGTCAACATCTCCAATGAATTATTCCGGTCCTGGAACACCCGCTCCCACCGGAAGGCTCTCCTTCCTTCCTTCTCCATCAATTGGTGGTACTTGACAGTTGCCTCTTTTTTTTTTTTTTAATAGGTAAAACACTGAAGTTTAGTCGACTAAAATAAGATTAGCCTCTAAACTTTAGCCGACCAAGCGCTTTGTGCAATGACTTGCACAAAGTCAACTAAGTGAGTTTAGTCAGCTAAACAAGATTAGACTGCTCTATGAAACCGGGCCCTGAAGTGCAAAAGTGCCACTTTGTCCCATGTTTAGGTGCACAAACAAGCCAAAAAAAAAAAAAATCCAGCATTATCAGAGTATCATCGGTAATTATGAATCGGAGTGATCAGACTGAGGAACTGAGCAAGAAAAGGAGAAATGGCTAGCTAACATCTCTTGTGCTAATCTCTCCTCCTTCCCCTCCAAAAAAACCCAACAAAAAAAAATAAACAAACAAAAACCACATGTACGTGGTGTTCATTTCATAAATGTTAAGTTTATCACAGTGTTTACAAATTCTGCAACTATATCATTAAGAAAAGATCCTATATTCAGTCTGGAGTGCTGTGAAGTAAATTGTGTAAATCATGTCTTGAGAGGAGCCTTTCCCATTCTTACTGAAAAATCCCCGAGACTCATGTTGCATTTTATATGGAGAAAAATACGACTTAATTCACAAGTAGAGTTAGCTGCTTTGTGCTAACTTCTTTTGAACACATTTAGTGCATTGTTACAATTTTTGATACACAGATTAATTTATCAGTGCATGAACTTACCCTTGCAAGCATCAACACTGTCATCTCCAAGACTTTTGGTTTTAACATCAACCATCTATCCACTGGTAAAATATTTGTGCACTTCTAAGGCTTTCTACGCTTCCATTTGTTTGCTGGTGTAGAAACGCATTTTCAGAAGAAGGAAGTTAAAAATATCTCCAAATTCTATATTTGGCAAATTTACAGTTAAAACCTATCGTTGACAAAGAATAAGGGTCAATACCACCAATCAACTCAACTTTCTGTTTATGTCACTCTCTGCTTTTGTAAAGAATGTTTTTGGCACAGACTTGTGTCTGTATGGCACCATTGCTGGTAAATAAACATTTATTGGGGTCCCTCTGTAGTGGTCACGTAATGTCAAATGTCTTGAACAGTAGGTCATGCAACCTCTCTATGCACATTTACTTCACTGTAATGGAAATATGTATTGCAAATAATGTTGGTACCATTTAAAAACACGAGAGAGTAATGGAAGTATAATGTTTTTTTATTACCTCCACAAACGTCAAAAGTCAGAGGAGGTTATGTTTTGCCCCTGTTTGTTTGTGAACAGCCTGGAGCCCACAATTTTTCACATATCGTTAAATTTTTTCTGAAGATTCATATCCTGACAGGCAAGAACTGATTCAATTTTCAAGGTCATAAGTCAGGAATAATCCCTATCTTTAACATTGAAAGAATTTTCAAAAATTCCATACATGTCAACCTATACGGATCGTCTGTAAATTATACGGCTTTTTCCGAGTTTCAGAGTCATACGGACGTACAACTAAAGTCTTACGGATATTCAGGGTTTGGTCTGCAGCGGCTCTGTAATCAACCCTTTCTGCAGCGTGACTCCACTTTAAAGTGTGAGCCAATGAAGCAATGCTTCGATCCACTAGTTCCTTGGTTCTTTGATTCGCTGCTCTTCAGAAGCGGCAAGTCCGCTTCTTAACCACTCTCAAAGCCATTAAAATATTGTGAGTCACTTTTGTGCAGATTAAAGTCACTAACTGGGACTCTTGTCTTGTTGCAGTCAAGAAATGAGAATCGTCCTCCGTTCTATTGGCACAGCTCCAAACGCTGCGCGGCTCTCTGCTGAGACAGAGTCCGGTCGGAATTAACTTAACTAATTAACTTCAAAATGAATTGCCGCTTTAAATAAAATGACACCTCTTACAAACGTTGTATTACAGACAAGAAACTACAATCGACTAAAACATTTTTTTCCTCACAAAATAAGACGTGCTGTATTCTTTATAAATTACATCCTGACGTGTAGCACAGCCAGCTGTAAGAGTTCAGCTCAGATATATGGAAATTCATTCATGCCCATAATGTCTGAAAGGAAATGCTTTTGACATAAACTACAGATTTTGTTTATTCCTATTTATGTCCAGAGATCAAGGATCCACCATGTAGAGTTTATTATGTCCAAAGTTTAAGGATCCAGTGATCAATTTCATATTTATTTAATTTAACACTCAATAAAATGTTGTTCAGTTTCAATTTAATTGGCTTATAAAACGCCAAATCACAACAATCACGTCTCAAGGCACCTCACATAGAACAGTTCAACATAAAAATAAATAAATAAAAATAAAAAATTTCAAATACATAATTAAAAACAAAAGTAAAAGAATAAAACACATAAAAAATAAAAAATATTCTAAGTTAAGAGAATAAAAATAGGCTTCAAGTCTTTACTTAAAGATGTCCACGGACTCCGACTGCCTCACGGTCGCAGGAAGACCATTCCACATAGCGGGTGCACGATAAGAAAAAGCTCTTTGACCTGTTGACATAGAAAACCTGTAAAGCCTACTTGTAATACACAAAAAATTCACAAGAGGAATCGATAAGCGGAATCGATAATGGTATCGATATCAATAAATCTTATCGATACCCATCCCTAATAAACACAGGGGCGAAGTCGAGGATCATTGACATGCCAGTCTGCAACATCGGCACTGGCGAGGCGATTTTCAATACACTTGATGAAGTTCTGAGGTATGTTTTATTTTGTTCATTATATTTGATTTATTTTTCATGATTTTATTAATGTATTTCCATTAGTGACACACAGTTCTTGTTTCTGTAAAAAAAATAACTAAATTTGACACGTTCAGTTCTATAAAATTCAGCTTGACGCATGAATACTAGATCTCTATTGTTTTAAATTCAACTGTGGATGAAATACTAATGATCCTGACTTCAATGTCATTGTGGCAACTCATAATATGTGGACAAAAACCCAGTTATATGATACCGCTATGCGGTTGTGTGTACTGGAATAAAACTGATTTTGGTGCGATTTGGAGATTATAAGGATTTTGTGTTGATTTTATGGATTTTCTCACTGGGTTATACAGGTGGACCCTCAAAGGAGTTGACATGTATGAAATTCATAATTGTCAAAAAAGATTAAATTTCTTTCATATTTGAGAGGGTTATGTAGGATGGTATCCTTTATCTGTAATTTGATCCAGATTACAGATTTTTGTGGCAATTTAATGTATATTTACATAATGTATATATATAATGGCCATTTAATGTATATTTTACATTTTTCTTAGTCATATGTGCCCTGATCACTGTCATGTTTGAAAGTGAGGTGCAGACAGGCACTCACTATCGCCTGAAAAAGTGCCTCACTCACTCATTTTTCTGTTATGGATTTACTTACACCACCAAAATTGTATGGCGGTTCCAATTTTATGGCTGTTTGTCTGTCTTCCAGTTATCATTTGGAAACCAAGTACCAAAAAGCAATTCCAAATTGTGCATAGTAGAGATAACCAATGTTCTGTGAACATGATCTGAAAAAGAATTCAGAAACTGAAAAAGTTTGGGGAAAAAAACCCCTGACAACACCACAAAAAAACGTGGATTCAAGTGTATGAACTAAATACATACACCTGGCATTTGATCACATCTAATTTAGCTTGTGAAAAGCCACTTCTAACAGGATTTGGTGACCTTGAATTTTTTTTTTCCCTAAGGTAAAATGTTGTGGAATTGGAAACTATTGTTGGTGGAGGTTTGAGCTCTGTGAGCGCGGTGCTCTAGTTCTAAAATGTGATTGTAATCATTGTTCAGACTAAGTCGATGTAAGTTTCCTTTCTTTGCATTTTTCCTCTTAATCTGTGTTTAATGCCTCATGTTTCAGAGCTCAGTGTGTGCTAGTTTAAAGGGAGCACATACAGTATGTATTACTAGTAATACAAGTTTGGTCACATTATTCTGCCGTCTCATATGCTAATCGTTTATCTGGGAAGGGTCAGCGGAACAACTACAGTAACCTTAGAGTGCAAAACCTGCTCCTTACATGCAAATTATTTTTTGTTGTTTCAGTTATACCCTAATACAACCTCAAATCAGAAAATGTTGGAACGATATGGAAATTGCAAAAGCAAAAAGCAGTCACCCCCAGTGATTCATTTACTTCTGTTTCATTGCAGACAATATGAACCAGAGATATTCATGTGTAGTCAACTTAATTTCATTTGTTAGTATACTCCGTTCCTGCATTTAAGGCCTGCAACACATTCCAAAAAAGAAAAATTAGGCAAGGGTTTGTTATTCTAAATATGACTAAATCATGACTTTCGCAGGCAGTTTTCTTCAGACAAGTCAGAGGATGAATACATGAACATTTCCAAGTCACTGAATATGTCTTGGACTTCATTTACATCAAAATACAAACAGTATGGTACTGTGTGGTAAATCTGTGTCAAGTAGGCAATTCTCAAAAATTGATTGAACCTGCTGAAAAGAGAGAAATGAGCAAAGCCACTAAAACACCCAAACAACCCCGAGAGTATTCCTTTCTTAATCTTGAATTCACACCTTTCCACTTCTCCTGGCTTTCTAATTAAATGTAACACTTGAATTCCTGTTTTCATTTGTTTTCCTCATAAAAAGGTGAGTTATCACCTGCGTTTCCCATACACGCCACGCTGTGCTCCTCTCCCAGAGAGTTCCGAGCTCAACCCCAACAGTGACCTGGACTGGCACACGCACAGTCTGTTTCCACTCCTCCAGCTGCCAGGTCCCCGGGAGCAGTTTAACCAAGAGGGAGGCACACCTGGTGAGAAAGTTTTTCATTCAGTCCCCCGGACTTTCTCAGTCTTCCTCCTTTCTGTCTCTTTGTCTTGTCACGTTCTTCCTTTTTTCTTTCATCGTCAGTGTGAGAAAATCAAGACATTTTTAAATTCTAAACAGCTGGACTTGATTCTTATTTTTGACGCCTTTGTTGCTACTCATCTGAGATATGAATAGAAATAGTCTTATCGAGTGAGAATGCTTTTATCTATAATGGAGGAATTGAACCAAAAAATATGGGCACAAATCACAAAGCAGGATATTAAAAAATGGTTATTTACAGGATGAAAAGTGGAATAAATCTGAAATTTGGCAACTGCTGAACTGTGATGGGGCAGTAAAGATTATTCAAGGGTGAAGACAGAAACAATGCCAAGCAAACTGACAGAGACTGATATACCAGTGCTGATGAAGGGAAAGTCATCAGGTGTGTGATTACAAGCAAGATGCAGGTGTGAAGACAAATCAAATGGTTGTAGTAATATAATAGAGAAGGAAAACAGATGCTTGAACTCAATGAGGAGTAACCAAAACAATGCTCACAACTATATAAATAAAACAGGTGGGTGAAGCGTTACAGCAGTGCAATAGTGCACCTTTAAAAACGTCATTTCATGGAAGTTATTTAATGCCAGTTTTACATTGTTCTCCTCACTTGAGGGTTACTACCTTCTTCTTCCTTCAGGTTATTACCGAGAGGGCTTCCTGGCAGTGCAGCATGCGGTTGATCGAGCAATCATGCGTGCCTATAACAGAAGTGCTGCTGACTCCCTGTTCGCCTCGATCACAGTGCTCCTGTCACGCTTTTCTTACCCTGCATATACATATGATGTCTTCATCCTGGCTATTCAGAGTCAACTACCCTTGGTATTGGTGCTCAGCTTCACCTACACAGCCCTCAATATAGTCCGAGCTGTGGTGCAGGAAAAGGAAAGGAAACTCAAGGTACGGCCATGTCTCTGTGGGTAGCACTTGCCTGAATCAGTAGATTGATTCGTCATTGCTGCATTATTTTTTCTTCTTTTTCTTTGTACATCATAGGAGTACATGAGGATGATGGGTCTCAGTAACTGGTTGCACTGGAGCGCCTGGTTTCTCATGTTCTTCCTCTTCCTCTCTGTTTCAGTCTTCTTTGTTACACTGCTTCTCTGCATTCATGTAAGTTTGACAAATAACTGGTACTTTGCCTGCATTTCATTTTACAGTGCCTCTTCAATGTAACCAAGCGGATTCCTGGAAAACAGGAAAGCACTACATTTGAACAGTTATAGATACTGCAGATCTATTCATGAGACCAGTACTAGCCAAGCTGTAACTCTAAAGTATACAATAGCAAAAAGGCCTATTGTACATGTGCCTGCCTGAACAAGCCCAGACATGTTCCACTATGCCAACATTCCTGTTGAACTCAGTATATAAAACAACAACTGCAAATGATTTTAAAATTCAATTTATTTGTATAGTGCCAGTTCACATCATCAGTCACCCCAAGGTGCTTCACAGAGGTAAGGTCTAACCTTACACTGCCTCCTCCCCCCACACCCAGAGCAAGCACATAGGCAACAACAGTAAGGAAAATGCCCTCAGGCCTTTGTAGGATAAAACCTCAAGCAGACCAGACTCAGAAGGAAAGGTGCCAACATGCCAACCTTGACTTGGGAAGTAAGCTACATTGGATTGTATCCTGTTCAGAGGGAGTCAGATTCTCATCCGCTTCACACCATGAAATCCAACGGTATGCACCAGAAACTTTGGGCTTCAGGACCTTCATAGTATTTACTACAATCCAGATTCAGGTCTTTCCCCTATTCTAATCACTTGTTTTGAATGTCAACAAGTGATTTTCCTGTTAAAAGGTTTGTTGCATGTGCTCTCGGTAATTGCACAATCAGGTGTACCACTAGTGTTTCACTTTTGGCGAAAAATGAAATTCAGTATAATGCTTAATAGTTTGTTTCACAATGATAACATCCCAAGGGATCTTCATGCAGAATTTCATGAGCAAATACCATTTAGATTTTTTTCGGTGACAGACTGAGTGCTTGATCCTTGTGAACAAAAACAGGTACTACGGAGACTACATTAGGTTTGTGAAGAACTCTTTTATTCCAAAAAGTTACACACCAAAGCATTGGAAATGGTGTTATTTCTGTGTCCTATAATGTGAGTCAAAAGACTGGACCAAAATTTCTGCTGTAAAACCTCCACCATAGTTTTACAAGCGATTCCAGTATAGAGCTACTACTACGGAGACTACAAGGCTCTACGGAGACTACATTTGGTACAAATTGTCATTCTTGAGGTACTAAAAATAAATATATCACTTCCAATTTCTAGATCATGGTTGAGACGAAGACACTCTAGTGAAATATATTGGTATCATTCCTGCACCTAGTGTTGCCTCTCTGTGAGTATGCTACTACGGAGACTACAATATTTTGGGGGACATCCACATACCTGATTATGTGAATTTCCCAGAAGTTCCAGCAATAAAACTGAAACAAATTACTAGCACTGTTACTTACCTAATGCCATAGGTATTAAAGGCACTGCGCTGTGGTGGTTTGAATCATATTTATCTAATAGATTACAATTTGTTCATGTAAATGGGGAATCTTCTTCACAGACTAAGGTTAATTATGGAGTTCCACAAGGTTCTGTGCTAGGACCAATTTTATTCACTTTATACATGCTTCCCTTAGGCAGTATTATTAGATGGCATTGCTTAAATTTTCATTGTTACGCAGATGATACCCAGCTTTATCTATCCATGAAGCCAGAGAACACACACCAATTAGCTAAACTGCAGGATTGTCTTACAGACATAAGGACATGGATGACCTCTAATTTCCTGCTTTTAAACTCAGATAAAACTGAAGTTATTGTACTTGGCCCCACAAATCTTAGAAACATGGTGTCTAACCAGATCCTTACTCTGGATGGCATTACCCTGAACTCTAGTAATACTGTGAGAAATCTTGGAGTCATTTTTGATCAGGATATGTCATTCAAAGTGCATATTAAACAAATATGTAAGACTGCTTTTTTGCATTTACGCAATATCTCTATAATTAGAAAGGTCTTGTCTCAGAGTGATGCTGAAAAACTAATTCATGCATTTATTTCCTCTAGGCTGGACTATTGTAATTCATTATTATCAGGTTGTCCTAAAAGATCCCTGAAAAGCCTTCAGTTAATTCAAAATGCTGCAGCTAGAGTACTAACGGGGACTAGAAGGAGAGAGCATATCTCACCCATATTGGCCTCTCTTCATTGGCTTCCTGTTAATTCTAGAATAGAATTTAAAATTCTTCTTCTTACTTATAAGGTTTTGAATAATCAGGTCCCATCTTATCTTAGGGACCTCATAGTACCATATCACCCCAATAGAGCGCTTCGCTCTCAGACTGCAGGCTTACTTGTAGTTCCTAGGGTTTGTAAGAGTAGAATGGGAGGCAGAGCCTTCAGCTTTCAGGCTCCTCTCCTGTGGAACCAGCTCCCAATTCAGATCAGGGAGACAGACACCCTCTCTACTTTTAAGATTAGGCTTAAAACTTTCCTTTTTGCTAAAGCTTATAGTTAGGGCTGGATCAGGTGACCCTGAACCATCCCTTAGTTATGCTGCTATAGACTTAGACTGCTGGGGGGTTCCCATGATGCACTGTTTCTTTCTCTTTTTGCTCTGTATGCACCACTCTGCATTTAATCATTAGTGATCGATCTCTGCTCCCCTCCACAGCATGTCTTTTTCCTGGTTCTCTCCCTCAGCCCCAACCAGTCCCAGCAGAAGACTGCCCCTCCCTGAGCCTGGTTCTGCTGGAGGTTTCTTCCTGTTAAAAGGGAGTTTTTCCTTCCCACTGTAGCCAAGTGCTTGCTCACAGGGGGTCGTTTTGACCGTTGGGGTTTTACATAATTATTGTATGGCCTTGCCTTACAATATAAAGCGCCTTGGGGCAACTGTTTGTTGTGATTTGGCGCTATATAAAAAAAAAAATTGATTGATTGATTGACTTGTGTAGGTGGTGCGAGTGTGTGTATATGCATGTATGGGCGTATGTAGTATATATTTATATATACGAGTCTGATTATGAACATAGGTTATTGTGTATGTATATACATGCGATTTGATGTTTGTATTAACACTTAAGAATAGATGTGTGTGCTGACTTTGATATTCTGGTCGCTCTTGGTGGAATGTCTGAAAATAAAATATTCATTCATTCATTCCAAATACTACCCTCACAAAAAAAAACCCAAAAACAAACAAAAAAACCTAAAGTTAACAATAATTCTTTCTCACTCATGGAACAAGGGTCAGATGTGTGGTATTTTTGAAAGGTAGCTTCAGGTTATGAGTGCTATAAATGTGTTCAAAACAAGACAAATAAGCATTGGAAACCTATGTTTTAGGTGAGCTCGAACGGTGCAGTGCTGACCTACAGTGACCCCACCTTGGTCTTTGTCTTCCTGCTAGTCTTCGCTGTGGCCACCATCAACTTCAGCTTTATGATCAGTGCCTTCTTCTCACGAGGTGGGCTTTCTTCTGGCTGTTTTTACATTTTTGTGAAAGATTTGGTTCAATCATAATCTATTTTTGACTGAGTGCATTGCATGTTCTTCACTGTCAAGACAGCCAAACTGCACGCACGCACACACATACACACACACACAGCAGTTTTCCAACTGATACAGATGCTCACAGCTGTTTATGATGCCTCACACACACACACACACACACACCAATGTCAGGGTGCTGCCATGCAGGGCGCTCAGCTTCACACGGAGCAATGTGGGGATGAAGGACCTTGCTGGGGAGCACTCTAATGAGGTTACTGTCTGGCAGGAAATTGAACAGAGGATTCTCTCTCACAAGTCTTGTGTTTCTTAGCTCTCAATTGGATGAACACACCTGTTAATTAGCAGTGGGTGGAGCAGTGAGAGTTGAAAACATGGAGGTGTTGGTGGGCAAAGTTCAGCTAATCCGATAACCGATAATTTTCAAAGCTAATCTTTTTGCTAGTGGAGTAGCTTTTCAGATAACTTTTAAAACCATCAGCGGACCAATTATCTTCTTGATTTTCTTATTGGTTCTTTTGCTATTATGACAATAAACCTGAGTGCAAAATCAGCTTTTAAAGAAGGGTTATGGTTGGTGTTTTCAAGCTGTCTCTCTCTCTCTCTCTCTCTCTGTGTATTATGGTTAGTCTGTCATTCTTCTACTACAACTGTTCATCTGTCTTATTTCTTCACCTTCATATGAACAACACACACATTTTCTGACACTTGTCAAAAGCCTAGAATCACACCATGATTTAACTGTCAGCGATTATTGAGCTCCAGCAATACGTCGTAAATGCAATGAGGTACAGCTGCATTTTCCTCTAACTTGTCTTTTACATCTGTTTTCAGCGAATGTAGGAGCAGCAGCAGGCGGCTTCATTTATTTCCTGAGTTACCTGCCTTACTTGTTCCTGTGGCCTCGCTACGACTTGCTGAGCCATTCCCAGAAAGTGTCAGCCTGCCTTATCTCTAATGTGGCCATGGCCATGGGTGCTCAGCTCATAGGAATGTATGAAGGCAAAGGTAAAAAATTCAGAGTATAGTCAAAGTGGATGTTATCATTATAAGTAGTTGAGGATACTGGATCTGAAGCCACCTCATGGTGGATTATTTTATCTCTCCGTATTTCAGTTAAATCAGTCTGTTTCTACAAATTTTGGGCTTTACCTTTGTTGCAGGCATAGGAATCCAGTGGAGTAACCTGTTTGAATCTGTCACGGTGGATGACGACTTCACCTTGGCCCAGGTCTTGACCTTGCTGCTTTTTGATGCCCTGCTCTATGGGCTGGTGGCCTGGTACATGGAAGCAGTTTTTCCCGGTGAATATGGGGTGCCTCTTCCGTACTACTTCTTTGTACTGGTATGTTTCACAAATGATTAGCTACAGATGCACATGCTGACACATATTTGCGCGGAATACAGTTGTCCCTCACTTATCGCGGGAGTTACGTTCTAAAAATAGCCCGCAACAAGCGAAATCCGCAAAGTAGTCAGCATTATTTTTTACATTATAGACGTTTTAAGGCTGTAAAACCCCTCACTGCACACTTTATACACTTTTCTCAAACAGGCATTAACATTTTCTCACTTTTCTCTCGTGTGTAAACACTCTCAAAGTTCAAACCTTAGTAGAAAAATAAGACCAACTTGTTTTCAGGCCCAAATATTTTTTGAGAAATAAAAATAGAATGTTTTTCTACAAATAATTATGATGGCTTTTAGAACTAACGAATTTAATTTTAACGATCAACCTACGAGGTTGGACACATAAGAAATTATTAATAGTGACTGACCAGTATTTCACAGTTCCTCTGACCGCGCCTCTTTGTCCTGGCACCGCTCCGCTGTCGTGTCTTTTTCCACTGAGTCACACCTCGGTGCAGGTGTCTTTTTCCGAGTGAAGAACACAGTTATGGGTAGTTGTTGGCGCTCTTTTTTCTTCTGGGCGAGAAGATTCTTATAAACAGACACGCAGAACACAATGCACGTACTCTCCCTTCGCGGTACAATGCGCTGTAAAAAAAAAAAGCATGCAAAGGTACATCTAGGTTTTGGAGCAACACATGCTGCCATCCAAGCAGTGTCTTCTGTATTCTGTTTTTATTTACATTTTACACAACGTCCCAACTTCATTGGAATTGAGGTTGTATTTGTAAAGCACTTTAAGTGTTTGATGCAGATGGAAAAGTGCTATATAAATGCAGTTCATTTACCATTTGATGATGACGCCCCCCAAGCCCTTGCCCCAGTCATTGCATCTACATTAAAATAGCCAAATGGCCTCCTTGTGAGTGCATGTTTATGGCTCGATTACACAGAAATTGGGGAGAGCTGACATTTGCAGTTTGATATGGTTATGTATTTTGGGTCAAGGATGAATGCTGCTTAAAACTGCCAAATATTTTTGAGAATTAGTAATTTTAGCTAATAAGTATGGACGTTGTGCTGCAATGCACCATGGGAGTTTGGGGTTTTGGGGTTTTAAATGTTATTGTGGTTCATGCTAGTTTAACAGTGTTGTTAGTGTTATTGATTTGTGTTGTGTGGTTCAATTGGTTTAGTCAGTTTAGTTAAGTGTCATGTTGCTGTTACCATGACTGAGCTAAGTGCATGTTGCTGGTACCATAAAGAATTTCACAGAAAAATACTTGTGTACTTTTCTGTGAAATTTTTTTAGCCACCGCCTCTTTGCAGGACTGTAGTAGGATTCCATAAATAATGCACACATCACTTTAGCTTTTGCTGTCAGTGAAAGGGTAGAATTATAGGTAAGACATTGTAGTCTTTCCCACTGCTTACTAGTCTGAACCTGGAAAGAGAAAAAATAAATATGCGCCAGCTTCAGGACAACTGGTCCACCAAGTGTAACACTCCCATGGTTCAAAAACATCACAATTTTGTAATGTTAGTAATGGCCTACCATCTGGGGCTATATTGTGTCTTAAAAACAAGAACTGAGAAGATGTCACTATTTTACAGTTGTTTTTTGTTGTTGGTTTTTTTAAAAGACTTCCATCATACAGGATTACTTTCTGTTAAAGAACAAATCTTGTAAACCAGTGTTAACAGGGACAGTAATGTATTCCCAAGAGAGCCGTCTTTGTGCTGGAATAGTGAAAGTGGTGAACAGCATGGTCATGGTGATGAGATTGTGATGCACTTCTGTCCATTGTGTGTGTATTAGTAGGAGATATTGTATTAACGGTGTCACCGTGCACTGATTTCTCACCCCTGAAATATTTTTCAAAACTGACAACAGAATTGTAAAGTATTGTAACATTTTTTGTAATTTTCATCCTACTCTCAAACCTTGACAGCCTTCATACTGGTGCAGCAGCCCACGAATGGCTTTGGTGAAAGAGAAAGAGGAAGAAGAAGATGCAGAAAAGGCTCTGAAAGGAGAATTTATAGAAGAAGAACCAGCTGGATTAGTCTCTGGGATCAAGATTAAACACCTTGCTAAGGTGAGGAGACAGCTCCTGGCTCATAGGTTCAGCATGTTCCATTTCTGTAGGTTGAAAATGGCAGATGATTTCAACAAACGTAGCCAACCATTACAGATTGCACTGTATAAGAAGGCTACTCCATTGTGTTACATATGTTTTTGTAGATCATTTGTGAATTATTGTTGTTGTTCTTTGGGTGTTATTGCCCCTTCAGGAGTTCAAAGTGGGCAATCAAACACGGCAGGCTGTGCAGGATCTTACGATGAACATGTTTGAAGGACAGATCACAGTGCTCTTGGGACACAATGGAGCTGGGAAAACCACCACATTGTCCATGCTAACTGGTAACTTAAACATGCAGAACAAGTACAGGACCAAGGAAGCATTGCAACCACCTGATTTATGTGAACTCCCCTGTTTTCTTACTTGTGTTTCAGGTCTGTTCCCTCCCAGCAGTGGCAGGGCCTACATCAACGGCTATGACATCTGTCAGGATATGGCTCTGATTAGACGCAGTCTTGGACTCTGTCCTCAGCATGATGTGCTGTTTGATAACCTTACTGTCAGGGAACACCTTCTCTTTTACACACAGGTACGCACAAAGCCATTAACAAGAACATATGGCATCTAAAAAGTGGTTTTAT
Organism: Thalassophryne amazonica; assembly: GCF_902500255.1. Classification (NCBI taxonomy): domain Eukaryota; kingdom Metazoa; phylum Chordata; class Actinopteri; order Batrachoidiformes; family Batrachoididae; genus Thalassophryne; species Thalassophryne amazonica. The sequence continues at coordinate 51,163,019 of NC_047118.1, forward strand.
AAACTTACTGTCATGATTTTGTTCCCAGCTGTTATTTATTTTTTCAAGTAATGGTTTAAAATGACTTAGGGGCCTTTGTTGGTGTGGAAACGTTTCATGGCTTTGTGATCAGCGCATGCCCTGATTGTAGCACTTGAGAAGCTGAGTGACAAGTTTAGAGTATCTGGGTTTTTGATTGCCCTCCATCAAGACTAAAATTCAGGTTTTCAGCCACTTCCTACACTTGGCCATCTGAACTTTATCTGTATGCAGTCAAAGTGCCAAACTTGTCGAGAGTCACTTTTCTCAACAGGGCCATTTGTGTTTCTGGGTCTGTGGTCTTTGAGATTGGGAGATGGCTGGGAAAAGCTTGTGAATTTGTGAGGTCCCTAGACAAAAGTGTTTAACAATACTAATACTTTTGCAGCAGAATGAAGGTCCACGTCTTTTGTGTCTTGGTGCTTCCTGTTTGGTTGTTGAAGCGGCAACTGGATGTCTTTGGTCCTCAGTGTCTTTGGAGGATCCTTGGGTACAGATGGAATGCTGAACACTTTCTTAGGGAGGCTTTATGAGGTACACAACTTGCATTGTGCGGGAACGTGAAATGCCCAGCGAGCAGGTTTCTCAGTGTTGTGTACCCCAGCAAACTTGATGACTGCATTATACTCTGATTGTAGTGGCCTAAATTTCACAGAAGTGAATATCATGGCCTACATTCTCCTGACCAGAGGGGAACATGTGGGTAGGGAAGCTGATAGAATAGCACTTGATTGGCTTTTATTGGCACACTAATTACGGTAAATGGGTTGCACTTAAATTGCACTTTCATGGTGATGGAGATTAAGGAATTTGCTCAGGGGCCCTTCATGATTTTTCAGCCTGATGTGGGTTTGAAGTAAGGATGCTCTGGTCACAAGCCCACTGCTTTGTTACTCCTCCTCCAAGTTGCTTCTGCTGTGTAGTTGAGCTCTTTACACAGCAGCACAGCACCGTGCGTGTGTGTTGACGGGGGCGGTTGACGGTGTGAATGTGAAGTATTGTAAAGCACTTTTAGCATCTGATGGATGAAAAAAGTGCGATAGAAATGTAGTAGATTTATCATTTATTTGCTATAAAGGCGATATGTGTCCGTCCGTCCATCCATTTACAGTCAGTTTGATAAAAGGAGAATGTCAGCATATTTGAAAAGGTCAGCAGTGTGGCCTTTTCTACTCGGTGTGTCTTTGGCTTTCTGTCCAGTTGAAAGGCTTCTCCAAAGACAAGATTCCAGATGAGGTGGACCGGATTCTCCGGATCTTGAACCTTGAGGACAAGCGACAGGCTCGCTCTAAGACCCTCTCTGGTGGCATGAAGAGAAAACTCTCCATCGGCATTGCCCTCATTGGAGACTCGAAGGTAAGGAATTGGATTTTGATTGACTGTTTTCCTACCATCGTTCTCTTTATCCCATCTATTCCTGAAGGTTTTATCCACCTCTTATTTCTTGGTAACCATACCTATCAACAGGTAGTGATGTTAGATGAACCCACATCTGGTATGGACCCAGCAGCGAGACGGGCCACCTGGGACCTTCTGCAAGGTGAGAAGAGCGGTCGCACCATCCTGCTCACCACGCACTTCATGGACGAGGCTGACCTGCTCGGTGATCGCGTCGCCATCATGGCGGGTGGGGAGCTGCAGTGCTGCGGTTCTCCTCTCTTCCTTAAAAACAAATATGGTGAGTGAAGATGAGAGTAAAATGTGGAATAGCTGCATAAGGTAGAAAATGTTGACATCATGATTAGGGTTGAGCCGGATACTCGTTGAAGACGAGTATCTGGTACGGATGAAGCATTTTTGACGAGCACGAGGATGATACGAGTAAAACTCATCAATATTTGTGCTCGTGCTGAAGGAAAATTCTCACTGGCTAACTGACTGTCTCTGTGATTGGCCATTCACATACATACCCCCCCCCCCACACACACACACACAGACACATCTCTCTGAAGCCTTTTGCACACACACAGACAGGATCTCTCTCTGTGCTTGGCTTGATTCTACCTCACGTTGCTCTGTCAGCAGCTCGCCTCTTTTTCGATTTGTATGATATTTAAAGTCACTTGGTGAACTTGTTCCGTATCGTACGCGGTGCATTTGACAAGACAGAGGTGAAAACGGCTCGTGTTGCGTCGGTCACTGCCTCCACTCCCGTCGGGTTTTTTATTTATTTATTTTTTAACCGTTTGTTTGCTCTTCGTTTTGTTGGTGATATAAAGTCAGTTGGAAAACTTTGCTCGAACTGAACGCGGTAGTTTTGAGAAGAATACAGTGAACAAGGCTGGCATATAATTTCCCTGTTTGCTATCACTGGATGTTTGCATGAATCACCAAGTTCACACAGATCATTAAAAAATAAACACTCTTACAGATCACTTACACACATACACACATATAGCTGAACACACAAAGTAGCCTATATTATTTTTTATTGAATATGGCTACATGCAGTATCTGACACTTTCTCACTGCAATTCATAAAAATAAATTGGTCAGTCGAACAACCTCTCTGCCTCTCACACAGTCACACACACATGCACACACAGACAGACAGTCATGCACACGCACACACACACACACACCTTGATCAATATTGTTTAACTTTGTGTAGAAAAAATGCCAAGAACGTTAGGTAGTAAAAATAAATAAATTGAAAACAAAAATCAGTTTGATCATAGAATAAAAAAGAAAGTTGTGTTGAGTATGACAACTCTTGTTCATACATAGTAGTTCATAATTTCCTACTACATTGAATGTCAATTCTATGGCTGTTCTGTTATTCATTCATACACTTAAGAATATTTATGTTCTGAGTTTATCAAAAACTTATTCTGTAAAATAGTTCCTTTACTATTGTAATCAAAAACATTGAATCTCAATTCTGAGGCTGTTCTGTAAATATTTATTCATACACTTAAGAATATTCATGTTCTGAGTTCATAAAAAAAGTTGTTCTGTAAATGGTTCTCTTAGTTTTGTGATCAAAATCATTGATTTGAATCTCAATTTTGAGGCTATTCTGTAAATAGTTTTCAAATAAACAATAAATATAGCAACTTCTGATCAATCCATATTAATTTCAGACTTAAAATAATGTATTGATTTAAGCCCCAGCCATTTTGTGTTAAACCACGCCCACTTCCGGTTTAGGCTCCGCCCACTATGAGTGCAGATACAGATAATTTAGATGGTTGAACAGATACAGATAGTGGTGTACTCGCTCATCCCTAATCATGATGATTTGTTGCTCAGTATGCAGCATGCTTGACAAAAGAAAGTCATCCTCCTGCAAGGTAGCCTTGTTAATATTATGAGCACTGTGCTCAAGTTATTGGATCCTGTTTCCCACCTGCTGCAAAGCAGTGCACTATGCAGCAGAAGTGTCATTTCTTGTTTCCACCTGGCCAATGCAGTTGTATTTTTCACACCTAGTGGTCATGTTCCTTAACTCTCTGAGGTTTGATGGACACACTGGTGAATCCAACTCATTTTTCTCAACTCAAGAAGAAAATGATTGTATCATAGGCCACCAAAAACCAGGTTGAAAGTTGAACAGTTTGTGTGCAGAAAACACCTCTGTTCTCATTTCACCATCAAAACGCCCGTTCTTTCTAAAGGTTTTGATCAATTACAGTCTGGTTTTTCTCATGTTATGCCCAAAACATGCCCATAACTAATTAAGTTACTAAATGTCATTCATTTCTGCCCAGCACCATACTTGCATTTAGAGGATGTCCCATTTAAATAGTGATGCTATGGGCACCATTGATCAAACAAGACAATATAGTTTTTTTCTTGTTTGATAAGGAACATTTACTGCATATAAACAGTGGTGATTTGCTAGAAATAACATCCTGCCCAGTATTTTTTTCCCCCACTCATCACTAAAAATTGGTCATGAGTAAAAGATGAAATGTAACATCTTTGTTAAGGATGGCTGTCTGCGATCATTTACTTTGATTATAGTAAATATTCATGTCTGTACTTGCCATTGTTCACAGGTGCTGGCTACCATATGGTGATAGTAAAAGATGCCTTTTGTAACGTGTCTGAGATCACACGCCTCGTGCATATGTACGTTCCCAACGCTATGCTTGAGAGCAGTGCCGGAGCCGAACTCTCTTACATCCTGCCGAAGGAAAGCACCAGCAAGTAAGTCCATCGCTTCTTCAGATACACAGTCAATACTTAGAAAAACTGCAAGGAGTTTGCAAGGTGTTTGGATGACCTACTGGACTGTAAATCTACTTTGCTTAAGCAAGAAACAGAACTGGTCCAGTTCAGTGTGTGTACAGTGATCGATTCATGAACATGACCTCTGAAACCTTACAGAGTAGAACTAGCCAATAGTGAAAGTACAAACACAAATAACACTAATGTTAAATGTAAGACTCTTAGTAAATACAGAGCGCAGTTCATAAAAAAAGAAAAAATTTTATCTTGTCAGATGCATATGCTGAGTCAATAATCTGGATACGCCTCTAAGGTTGACCTGCATCAAAAAAAAAAAAAAGAGACCTGAACTGGAAAACTGTAGGGTACCCGACACTGACCTGGTTTGTAAAAAAATGATCCCATGCTCTTTGTGTCATCTTGTCTCAGGTTTGAGCTGCTGTTTGCTGAGCTGGAGATGAACAGAGAGGAGTTGGGCATCGCCAGCTATGGTGCTTCAGTGACGACTATGGAGGAGGTTTTCCTCAGGTAGGTAGAAATAAATTCCACTGCCCTCCTAAGTGTGATATCCTGGAGGCCTCTGTACTGCTGGGACGTGCATTTTCATTGTTGCAGCAACTTGAGTTTATGGGCACACAGGAATGATTGTGGTGAGAAAATGTTAATGCAACAGAGGGCTCCTTGTATAGTTAAAACCACGGGTTGGAGGAATGAGTTTTAGAATATGAATTACTACGCACTGTGTACTAACGGCAACAGTTATCGGCTTTGTTGACATTTTCAAACAGATGCTGTGACAGATTCTGTAAATCCCAGAGTTGCACATTTCAGTCCCAGCTGCCTGCTGCTTCATGTGCCGTTTCTTTTCCCGTCTCTCAGTATGTACATCTGCTACAACAAACACGAGCGTGCATCAGCTGCACACACCTAACACACCGCTAACACAGAATGCTATTTGAACAAATATGAGTGCATAACTTGTCGAGGGTACTGCAGATAATATTATTTACAAGACTTACACCGAAAGTCAGTGTACTGAGGACGGTCAATATTTACACACCAAATAAATGTGACGTCAGCAAGTGCTGAAGTTTGAACAGATATTCAGTATTTTAAAGTCAGTCAACCAATGAACAACCATGGTTTTCCTATGATTTGGAAAACCCCATGGTAGAGTCCATCACCAAAAGCAACCCATGGCTCTTTCACACCTCCGCAGCAGCTCCATGACTCTGTCTGTGAATTTTCTCCCGAGAGGGAGCTTTTTTAAAACATGCTTTTAAGTTGGAAATGTCAGAGGTTTTCAGAGTAGCATTGTGATGTCACTATAGCACCTTTGCAGGCAAACAATCACACGGTGTATCTTCTCTTCATAGTGCAGCAGATAGGCAAAATGATTGTGCATTTTGTGACTAAAACATGAAATTTGGAACATATATTCTAAATTAAGTAATGTTCATTTTCAGATGTGGAGGGTTCGTGGAGCTGACCTCTAATGACCTACAGGGGTCAGTGAAGAATTACACAGGGTTCAAAATTTTAAAATGTTCCAATCATGTTGAAAAGTCACTCACTCACTCATCTTCAGTCACTTATCCGGGATCAGGTTGCGGGGGCAACAGCTCCAGCAGGGGACTCCAGACTTCCCTTTGCGGGGCCACATTGACCACCTCCGACTGGGGGATACCTACGCGTTCCCAGGCCAGTGTGGAGATATGATCTCTTCCCCTTAGTCTTGGGTCTTCCCCAGGGTCTCCTCCCAGATTAATAAATGGAATAGCTTTGTCTGTGTTAATGCTTGGTCTCCAAAGTAGAGGTCAATCAAGGTTGATGTGCATTGGATTCTATGATGTGACATATGTTACCCCATAATATGATAGCCATGACAGATGTGCAAAGTATTCTTTTTTAAAACCCTATTAACTGAGCCAATAATTTGCATCACTTTTTACCAAAACTGGAGAAACTTTATCTTTTGACCCTTGTATAAACTGAAATTGACCTTTGTCCTTGTTTTTGCTGATTTTACCCTGTAACTCCACAACAATTAGTCAAGGATAGTCTAAACTATACCTTTTTGGAATCATTATGATCAGACAGATAACATGATGTCTCTTTCAATATGATTGGAACCTTTTTTAAATTTTGACCCCTGTGTAATTCTTTATTGACCGCTGTAGGTCATTAGAGGTAAGCTCCAGGATACCTCCACATCTGAAAATGAACATTACTTAATTTAGAATTTGTGTACCAAATTTGGTGCTTTAGTCACAAAATGAACAATTGTTATGGGAAGCTGCACCACTGTCATGAAGGCGAGAACTTTGTTTTCAGACGCTATGTTCTGCTGAGGGAAGGTCAGTGCACCAGTACATGTGAGACAGAGAGTGAAGAGGGGGGATGTTAGAGTGTGGAGCGAAATGTTTGGGGAAAACAAAACAACAAAGCTGTCAAGCCACCTTAGCCATCAGTCCAGTCTCACTGCTTGTGAGGTACAGACTGTACCGTCTGTTTACTTTTCAGAGTTATTAGGCTGCACTTGTATGTTTTATAAATTGCAAAGTCTTATTCATTTATTTTCTAAAAATATGGGGACTCAAATAAGCCTACATTGTTTTGTTCAGTTTATTTCAGTAGTATGCCTGTGCATGCCAGAGTATTTATTTATTTTATTTTCACACGTTTGGGGTTTTTCATTTGTTCCAACAAGCTTTTTTTTAAAAAAAACAAAAAAAAAACAAAACAAACAAAACAAAAAACAATCAAATGTTTACAGCACTTCTGTAATTTAAGAAATGCCACGCAACCCCAAATCAATAAAAACTGGGATAATATGTAAAATGCAAATTAAAATAAAATGTACCATTCCCAGTTTCTCTGCTCACACCCACAGAAGCCAAAAATTCTTTCAGAGTTGTCTTGGTGGTTTCCTTCACTCGTGGCCTTGCAGCGTGGACACTTAGTTTTTGAAAACTGCTCACTTGACAGATTTACCACACAGTACTAGACTGTATTTCTGAATGACTGATGATATAAAAGTGATGACTTAATTCTTACATTTAGAAGAGATTTCCTTGTCCCAACTTCTTTTTTGAAATGTGTGACAGGCCTTAAATGCAGGAATGGATGTGTATTAAAGGCCACATCTTACTCCAATCAACATCTTTTAAAATATTATATACCAGATTATGAATGTTGCTTCCAACTCTTTAACTTGTGCAAGTCCTGATGTAGCTGAGAAAAAAAATTAACCATACAGCATCTGAAAAATGCACACACATTCAGAGCTATTTTTAGCTGTAAAAGTGACTTAACCTCACATGCTGTCTGAAGGTCACTCCACCTGTGTCACTTCATGATTTACTCCAGTACACACAGTTAGTCTGGGCTTGATTTTTTTTTTTTTGTTGTTGTTTCTGAATGTAATATGGCTTTAATATGTTCCTCATCTCATCCTCACCCTCCCGCCTTCCATTGCTCATTGAGCCTCAGGGTACTGGACTTTATGTGGAAACCGTGCATTGTGAGGAGTTTTTGTCTTGACATCAGTGGCATCTATCTCCTCCTGTGGCCAACTTAGTACCCCAGCTGGGTATCTGATGACTGGTAGAGCGTATGTTTTGATGGCTTAGATCTTATTCCCACCATTGAGCTGGCTTTGCAGCACCCGTCTTACCTTCTGGAGATATTTGGCTGTGGCTGACCTTCTTGCATCTTCATCACGGTTCTCAATGGCTTGTGGGATTCCCAGGTACTTGAAGCTGTACTGTATGTCTGCTGTCCTGCCTTCTGGGCTGGGATTACCTTTCTTCTCTTTGCCACCATTTGGCCACACTTCCTTGCTGTAGAGCCTGGTGAGGTGGCTCAGTGAGTCAGTGTCTCACTCACTCTTGGCATGCAGCTTGATGTCATCCATGTACAGGAGGTGGCTGATGGTTACTTCACTTCTAAATCGATATTCGGAGCCACTCTTTGTGATGAGTTAGCAGAGGGAGTTGAGGCTTACGTATGCATAACGGGAGCGGGAATAGTGTATCACCTTGGTATATTCCGCACTTGTTGGTGACTTGTATGATTGCCTTAGAGTTGGCCTTAGGTGATGTCTGAGTTCCTGATGAAGGTTATCAGTGCACTGTTAGCCTTGTAGTGCCAAGCACTCCAGTATCCATATGTGAGGCACTGAGTCATAGGCCTTCCTAAATTCAATCCAGGCTGTGGTCAGGTTGGTCTGCCTGGTCTTTGAGTCGTGGTGTACTGCACGGTCAACCAGCAGCTGGTGCTTTGATCCTCTGGTGTTGTGTCCAGTGCTCTTCTGAGCTGTACTCATGCGTTGACTCACGTGCCTACCAACATGGTTCCTATGATGCCTGATAGGAGCTTCCATGTTGTGGAGAGGCAGGTAATTGGCTTTTGTGTGTATGTTAAACTGTATTGTCTTTATTCATTTTAAGGGTCAAATATGTTTTGCGGCTCCAGAAGCATAGCAACCATCATAGCAACTAAGGTGGTTGCTATGATACCTGATAGGAGCTTCCATGTTGTGGAGAGGCAGGTAACTGGCTTTTTTGTGCGTGTGTATAAGCTGTGTTGCCTTTATTCATTTTAAGGGTCAGATATGTTTTGTAGCTCCAGAAGAATTTTATTTGCGGGAGATGAGACAAAAAGGCTTTTTAAACAGTAAAGGTTGCAGACCCCCGCCCTAGAGTTTCTTAAATACAAGAAACTCATATTTAACTTACAATAACTTTCATACAATAACTTAAAACAAGAAATACAATGGGGCACCGCAGTCTCGTTTGAACCCTGCATAATATTGCGGGATTTGACCACTTATGGGGACCTCCGCTCCCGTTGTGCAATATATACACAGCATAACTTCACATGGAAAAAGTGGTGTGCTATTTCAATTTTAAATTTCAATTTAATTTCATTTATATAGCACCAAATCACAACAGAGTTGCCTCAAGGCGCTTCACACAAGGTCTAACCTTACCAGCCCCCAGAGTAACTGATAAAACAGTGGTGTACTGTTTTGTTTCACTGAAGCAGTCGCGAAAAGTATTTTTTTTTCTTTTTTTTGTGACAGATTGTAAACCGAGCTCCGGCAAAACTGGTAAGAAATGTCTCTCCTGTTCCGGACCCCATCAGAGGTCTAGGCAGCCCCTGAACCTCGGCCTGACTTACGGCAGCCTCACCCTTACGCTGTTAAAAAATAGGGTCTGGTGTCCAAGGCCACCATTCCCCCTGTGATCAAGAACACCATATTAGAGGTCTGTGATGACAAAAAAAATTTATTATATTTTGGTTTTATGGCTGTTTCATAAAATAAGGTGGCAGTGATACACAAAAAAGAGTTCTGTCATTCAAATAAAGATAGTTTTAAACACTCTGTACCTTTCCTGCACTTTGTGACTGATGTATTGTCTCATGTTTCACTGTGATAGTTCACTTCCTAGGTTTTAATTCCATAGGTAAGAAGCACACTGATGAATAATTGTAACTTAGCCTAAAGAAGCCCATTTAAGCAACCATAATATGGAGCTGAACTGCCCTCCTGTGCCTTGATTCTACAGTTCCACTTATAATTGAGTCATAAGTCCTTGAAATAGCCATTTGTGCAGTGCTGCTTTTGTACTTCACACAGAGCTGCTAAAAGGTACAAAAAAAGCCTGAATGAATGTACAGCCATCAGCTGCAGTCACACAGAATAATTTAATTAGATGTACTTTTTGTGTTTAGATGTGAAGCATCCTCTACTGTAGCGTTGAGTTGCACGTTGTTTCTCACACTTACTCCATGAATACCTTGCAATGAATAGAACAAACAATGTGTAAATTGTCATTAAAATAAAGCAGATGTGTCATATTAGGGAATGTTTCCATTCAAAATGCCACACGTGCATTTTACAAAGTGCCTTTAAGCAGAAATGTATAATGCAATATTTAAAAATGATATTTGACAAACTGAAATCTCCTGATTTTACTTGCATCATCTGCATTCTTTCCCCCCTTAAGAGACTACAGAGCATCAGGTAACAGAGTCAAACCAGCACATTCTGAAATTTACATAATATACATACATCTTCAACCGCTTATGTGGGTTCGGGCTGCATGGGTAACAGCTCCAGCAGGGGGCCCCACACTTCCCTTTCCTGTACTGTCATTATGAATGCATGCTTATATGTTATGATTCATTACAGCATATATTTCTGCTGATATTGAATTGATCTGCAGTTACTATTTACCCACTGGTAGGTAAATATTCATTGTTCAATACAGTTTGAAAAAGAAAAGCAATATGTTGTATGTTCACCTCACTGCTTGCTCCAGAAAAAGAAAAATTCAACATGAGGGACGCTTACAGGGATGTGCTGCTGGGTGACACTCACTGTTCTGCTAAATGAGCAGGGAGGGCAACTCTCTCCCTCGCTCATACACACACAAGCCCAAACTAACTTGGGAAATCATGTCCAAAAATGGTCACAGAAGACAGTAAAATATTTCATATCAAAGTCAAATGATGTAGAAAGATTGAGCAGTGACACAATAACTGCCTTGATGTCCAAAGTGACAGTTGTAGTTTGTTTCAGGCATGATAATACACAGATCTATTTTGGGTCATTTATACTTCAGGTGTATGTGTGAGTGGGTTGGGTATGAGAAAGTTGAGAGAGAGAGAGAGAGAGAGAGATGCCGCTCCAGTTTTCAAATATTTTTCAGTTTTTCTCCATGTTCTGCCCACATGCCCTGCAGCCGCTATGCTATTAATGTAGCAGCTGATATAGATAAGATGGAAAATAAGGATTGCCACACAAACACACAGATTGGATCTGGTGACTTGCTGTATATAATCTAGAAAGTCAGTCAGTGAGATCATATTTGAATTAGATTTCATCTGACAGTCTGAACAAAGCTTGATGGCTGTATCGCAGAACAAAAGTACATCTAGATGGCTTACTGTCATTTAACCATTAAAATACCAGTGACTTTCAAGGTAGAGCTATTTTGTTGCCATTTTCAGCATACATTGAATTTGTGTGACTCGTGATGGCTGCCCTGTTCATCCTAATTCCTTTCTACACTCATTTATCAAAAAATATGATTTAACATAAAGGACACAATCCGTACTCATGTGGTGTTTGGGTATGACACTAGGACTGTAAAAAAAAAACCCAACAACAATAAAACAAACAAAACAGCATGTGAGTACTGATTGTGTCCTTTATGTTAAATCGTCTTTTTTTTTTTTTTTTTTTAAAGAAGATTGATATGTGTTTTGGTATGACACTAGGACTGTAAAAAAACAACCAAAAGAAGAAAGAAAAGCAAAGTTAACAAAACTGTGGATAACCAAATATTAACTTGTCTTCAGAGTGGGAAAGTTGGTGGATTCCAGTTTGGACATTCAAGCCATCCAGCTGCCAGCTCTGCAGTACCAACATGAGAGACGCTCCCACGACTGGACAACAGACGATACGAGCAGCATCAGCGGCATGACTGATGTCACCGACTTCACAGACAGCGGCACACTCATTTCAGAAGACTGCTCCAACATTAAGCTGAACACTGGGGTGAGATAGACAATGGAGTTTATTGATACAGTCGGCATCAATATGTGCTTCATAAAGTTTGGTGCCATTTAAGCTTCTTCATTTTGTCCCCCACTAGGTCTACCTACATTTGCAACAGTTTTATGCCATGTTCTTGAAGCGGGCACTGTACAGCTGGAGAAACTGGAAGGTGATGGTGGCTCAGTTCCTGGTCCCTATGGTCTTCACAATTGTGGCTCTTGTTGTGGCACGCACCCTTCCCAGTGAAAAGAGTGCACCTCATTTGAGGCTGGCGCTCAGCCGGTATGGTTACACCCGCGTGCCCATGTCTCTGCAGCCTGGGGCGGGTCCACTGGCCACTGTCCTGGCAGACGCATACAGTTCCCAACTGTCTGCCCAGCTTGAACATCTCATCAACGTCTCAGGTATACAGGAAGAGGAAACAAACATATAAAGAGAACTTTGTGTGATTTTAACTAAGTTCCATTCTCTTGCTTATTCAGATGTTACTGATTACATCCTGGCCCATACTAAGGCAGAAGGAGGACGCTTTAACGAGCAGTGTGTCGTGGGTGCTGCTTTTCGTGGCACAAGCAGTTCGAATCTAGAAGCAACAGCATACTTCAACAATCAGGGTTATCACACTCCTGCCATGGCCCTCATGATGATGGACAATGCTCTCTTCAAGCTTATGGCAGGAAAGAATGCGTCCATCCAAACCGGCAATTACCCAATGCCAAAAAGCATGTCCGAGGTCGCCATGACCCAGCTCACAGAGTGAGTGGAGGAGGCACATTTAGTTTTGTGAGAATAACCTACACAATGTTGTGCTAATAAAAAAAAAAAAGGAGTTGAGCAGAATGGAGTGAATTAGAGTAGAGTGGGTACTCAAAAGTGTTTCAAAATGTACATAATTTAAATGGATGGAAATTCCTGATGACAGTTCATTAGGAAGCTGCAATTAAAAGCAGTGCAGAAAACCCACTGTCCACCCTCTTGGCCCTTTTTGAAATATTTATGGATACCACTGGCCTAAAACATTTGCACAGTATGGTATATCGGGGGGGGGGGGGGGGGTTCCCCTTGTTTAGCATAGCTCAGTCTGCTCAGATAGCTCTGGATTTGACTTTTGTAAATTCAGCAGTGGATATAGTACTACATTGGTGTACACTTCGGCTTCTCTTCAGTGTTATTAGCAAAAACCACAGTATGGTATGGCATGGCATGATTCCTCATGCCAAAATACAAGGCACACCTGCAGTATATGCATGAAGTTATACAGCTATAGTGATGCATTAGGGTGCAATGGGTGGAAATATTTCATTTCTTATGGACTCAAACAAAGAAATGCTTCTTTCATGTGTGCATCATGAGTTTTATTAGTCTAAAGTCATAGTACTCTACACAAACCTGATTATCTTTTTAGTTTCAATGTGTGATAGGGATGATACAAGGTAGTGCTTTCTTGCTTCTCTGTGTAATTATAGACTGATGTGGGACTCTAAAAGAAGCTGTAATTTTTCATCACACAAGATGGCAAATCGTATTTTATGGCTGCCTACCATTTTCACACCTTTTTTCTTATCTATTCACTCCTCTTTAGCACAAAAAATAGTGAGCTTTCATTGGTATGGTGTTATATCTTATTCATGTGAGAAAAGGCCTTATGAGGTGTATTTTAGTGTACATGAGTACACCATGTTTGACCAGGCAAAGCTTTGGAACATTGCCTTGAAGGTAAATAAACTCAGGAACATGAGATCATGGTGTCATGACCTCATAATAGCATGACATCTTATTTAATTACTTCACAGTTAACAATAAATAGGAATTTTCACTGGAATTATACAACCAAAGCTCAGAGTTCTAGCCAACATTTCAGACTTCGGGGGCTTAAGTTCATCAAGTATTACAGTTGCAACATATAAGAGTGTTAGATGTCTCCTACATGCCAATTTATGTTTAACATTTTTGCTTTCATGGATTTGTGGTTGCATTTATCAGAATGACCTCCAGAGCAAAATCCTCACCAGCCATCCATGAAATAATTCACCAATTCATCTTTCCAAAATGACTTTTCCACCATAATTACTGCAAACATTTCCATGGTATCAAGATGTCATAACGAGAAAAGCTCAATGAGGATGGATGGGGACTTTTAATATGTCTTTGAGAACTGTCAAAGAATTGCATCAAGCAGTCTATTTTTCTGACCTTGGCTAAAAAGCAGATAGCTCAGTGGGCTATCAATACGTATGCATTTGGTTCCTGCTCACAGTACCAGTCTGCATCCGTGTATTGTCTCAGTCCACCCAGCTGTAAATGGGTATTTGCCTTGGCTGGGGAAGTAACCCAAGTCAAACTGGCATCCCATCAAGGGGGAGTTGTGGACTGTCATCTGCTTCACACTACGGAATCTGGAGATAATCACAACATCAGTGGGTCTCAGGACCTATAAAGGACACTATATTTACTTAGCTTAAAAAAACAAAACAAAAACAAATGGCCAAATATGACTGGATTACTGATCACAAACTCCTTTCTTCTTCTATGTGTAGCAGCAAGACAGGCTTTGCCATCGCCATCAACCTGATGTACGGCATGGCCTCCCTGTCCAGCACCTTTGCTCTGCTGCTCGTCACAGAATCTTCTATTAAGTCCAAGCATGTGCAGCAAGTTAGCGGTGTCTACCTGTCAAATTTCTGGTTCTCTGCCTTGCTGTGGGACATGGTCAACTTCCTGCTGCCCTGCATCCTCATGCTGGTTAGTATATGTGGGGGTTTTGGTGTTTACCAGCACAGCTGAGAATACTGTATTCTTATAATGAGTAGATGCATGTTATTTTACAATTTAGTTTTCTTTCTATATTGTGTTCACATATGTGTTTTTGTTGTTGTTCAGGTGGTTTTCCAGGCATTTGGGGTCGAGGCCTTTCTGCACACCCACCTGTTAGATGTGCTGTTGCTGCTAAAGCTGTATGGCTGGGCTGTTGTGCCTCTCATGTACCTGCTCAGCTTCTTCTTCTCCACTGCAGCCGCTGCCTACACGCGCCTCACCATATTTAACATGATCTCGGGCACAGCCACTTTTTTGGCTGTCACCATCATGGCCATCCCAGGTGACAGCGCGCACTGCAAAATATTACAAGCATTTTAAATCATGTTGATGTTTTTAGGGGAGCTTTACAAAGCTGTAAAAAGTGTTGAGTTAGGCTGCATGTGTCTCAAACAGAATGGTTTAATTACAAGATCTGGTTGAGGGGGTGCCGGGATGGTAAATGTATTTGCACCACACTACATTAAGCATAGTCGATTCCATTGTGACTCACAACTTGTTTGGGCTTTGCCAACACAAGTTGTTGCATTCAAGCAGCTCTTACTGGTTGGTCAGAATATTTGGAGGGTGTTGTGCAGATTATCCCTTATGATAGTTTCCAGATGAAAACAATAATACTTTTCTAACCTATAGTTGTGCACTGCTTGAAAATGATACTGCTGTGTTTATTAGTATGGACTAAATAGTAATAGATTATATATAACAAGAGCAAGCCAAGATTTCTGATGTCTGCCATTCTGGATCACCTCCAAAATTCAGTGGAGTCTTCCATGCCCTTATATCTGTGGTGAAAATTTGATGTAATCCTTCAAAGCCTATATAAAGTGAAATTTTGATCCAGAATCTGGATCACCTCCAAAATTCAGTGGGGTCTTCCATGCCCTTATATCTGTTTGTGGTGCAAATTTGGTGAGAATCTGTGAAGTAGTTTTGATGTAATCTTTCAAAGCCTATATAAGTGAAGTTTTGATCCAGAATCACCTCCAAAATTTAATGGAATCTTCCATAGCCTAATATCTATTTCTGGTGAAAATTTCATCAAAATCATGCAATAGTTTTGACATAATCCTGCTAACAGACAGACAAATAAATAAAGAGTGATGATTTTATTACATCCTTGGTGGATGTAAAAAAAAAAAGAAGTTATGAATTGTGCAATGAAATCCTTGGTTTTGTTAAAACTAGGTGCAGGAAACTGGTGGTTCAAGTGTTATTCACTTGAACGACCAGTGGAAGTGCTACAGCTGCTACTATATTTTAAATGCACAGAGATCACTACTTGAAAAAAGCCTTTTTAGTGTCACAATTTGACTGTTGTTATAAATGGGCATGGATAGCATGATAGCACAATTATTACTTATTGATGGATATTTAGTTAATTATTATTTATTAATGGACATGTTTTAACTCAGTGAACAGTCCACTCAATATTTTTGTTCTTATGTAATTTAATGTTACTATCATTTGTATGCAGTGTCCTCTATACATGTATGTTGTGGGTTGTTTGTCTTGTTTTTTAGGGGGTATTTTTTAATGCCAGTGAAAGAGACAAATTTCTATTTCATGTGAATTCAGTGAACCATAAAGTATTCTAGTTTATATATATATATGGCCTCTGAGCTGCTGAGACCTAATGTGGGATCAAAAGACGTCTTGAGTTCTTAACTATTTCCCTTTAAATTCCTTCTCCAGAGCTGCAGCTGCAGAACCTGTCTCACTTGCTGGACAAGGTGTTTCTGATCTTCCCAAACTACTGTCTGGGCATGGCCTTCAGCCAGTTCTACCAGAACTATGAACTCCTTTCATTTTGCACTGAATCCAAAGTCAGCCAGTCAATCTGCCATTTGTACAGTGAGTACTGCTTCAGTTTCAGAGAGTGAGGCTACTTCACAGTGCTTAGATGCAAAGATAAGCATTTGATGTACTGCCAGTTCTATTAATTAAAAGGGGATATGTGATGTTATGTGGGTGGCATTATTTCACCTCAGTGGAAGGATGGGAGTTTTAATTTGTGATCATTACTGCATGAATAAATAATGGAAATTGTTTTATAAAACAAAAAACAATAGATTTTCCAGACAGCTTTAGATCTCATCGTATTTCCACCACTTGGATTTACCATTTTGATACAATTTCCCAGTGTTATAGCAAAAATGATTAAAAATGACAACCCAGCTCAGTCATCAGCCCTGCCAACTTTGACAGTGTTTCCATGTTTCAGACATCACATTTCAGACAAACTACTTATCCATGTCAGAGCCTGGTGTGGGGCGCTTCCTGGTGGCCTTCTCGGTGCAGGGTGTCGTTTTCATCATTCTGCTGTTTGTCATTGAACTTCAGTGTTTCCGAACTCTGTGGCGATTCATCACCTCCCTGTGTAGAAGATGCAAGATGGTAAGCATTATGGGAAGGGCAGAATAGGGAGGTGTAACAAATGTTTTTTTTAAGCATACTGGGCATAGACAAAAATTATGTACTGTCTTGAAGAAGCTGTGGTAAATTAGTAATATTCGTCAGTGGTTTGGTTTGTTGGGGGAAATGCCAGTCAGCAGCAGTAATCAGACGAAAAAAGGATACTGGGCATTTGTTTTTTTAGATTTCAAAACAGTGTGAGACCAAAAGCAGATGCCAGACAATCAGCTTCTTAAGTGCTGATGCATATCAGAACCTGCAACAGTTTCCAAACCAAAAATATGGACAGTTTTATTTGTTGAGTTGATTTTTATTGTTGGTGTATCCACCTTGACATTTATATTCTCTCTAGCACTGTGAGATTTCATACATATTTGTGAGTGCATTGCCTTTAACAGTCCATCTTTGTAGATAAAAGGTCCCTGTTTTAATAAACACTGAAATGACACTTGGGTCAATGATGGTTTGTACTTTTGCATGACATGACTGCCCCCTCTTGGCGATTGCATGAATGAATGTACATATTGAAGGTATCCAACATCTTCTGGATGATTAAATAAATTTAATTTAAGGGTGAAGTTAATAGTTAACTAACCTAAGTGGTATCCAGTGCTTCCAGGCAGCAGAGGATTTAAGGAGCTAAAGGGAGCAAACAATATAAGGGCATAAAGAATGATAGACAAAGATTCTGAAAATGGATATAACATTATACAACAACATGTAGAGTGAAACCTGTGGGTGGAGTGATGTCCATGCTACATCTGACTACAGTGACTTGTAGCGTTGCTTCTCTACCTTTTGGCTAAGCTCAAGTGTAGTATCTGTTCTTATGAGTTTAATATGAGCATATGTATGAGTACATAGCCCCCCCCAGTTGCGTGAACTAATGTACATAGTCAAGGTATTTCTGACAATAAAATGTTATGATGCCCCTTTTGTTGGCGTGTGGTGGACAATGTGAAAGTTTTTCCACACTCTTACATACTTTATATATATGTATTTTCATTGGGTCCCAAATAAAACAGCATCTCTGGGTTAGAACACGAAAGCACTGGCAGCTGCAGACTCGACAGGTGTATGAGTCGTTTTTTATTTCTCGTTTTACTTGACAAAAACTGTTCCATCCTGTCTACATTACCTAGAATAACTAACACTGTAAGGGCATAGCTACTTTTTGTTCATTTTAAATTTATTGAATGATTTCTTGCTCAACCAGTAAGCTTGTTTGGTTTTGTTAATCAATTCTTATACTGTCTCATCATCATTTCCTGTAGTGCTGAAGGTGAAATCACATGTTTAGTTGTTGGATGTTAAGAGTTAA
The DNA here is from genome assembly GCF_902500255.1 of Thalassophryne amazonica. Classification (NCBI taxonomy): domain Eukaryota; kingdom Metazoa; phylum Chordata; class Actinopteri; order Batrachoidiformes; family Batrachoididae; genus Thalassophryne; species Thalassophryne amazonica. The sequence continues at coordinate 51,181,327 of NC_047118.1, forward strand.
GAACATGTTCATTGCGGGGGGACTTTGAGTTCACAACATTTTGTACCGTGACACAAATGCATGTGTTTGTGTATACTTGGATGTCAGGTGCCCTTAATAGGGGATACAGCACTGCTTCCAGAGGACAGGGATGTAGCCGACGAGAGGAAGAGGATTATGGAGTGCCAGCCCATGGTAGAGTCCATGGTTACCAGCCCACTCATACTGCAGGAGCTCAGCAAGGTAGAGAGAACATTGCATGCAGATATGAGTGTATTTTTACAAAATATGACAAAGCAGCACATCATGTTATCCATCTTTCTCAGGTGTACAGCGGTGGGCGGAATCTTGTGGCTGTGGACAGGCTGTCTCTAGCTGTGGGTAAAGGAGAATGTTTCGGCCTCCTGGGCTTCAATGGAGCAGGGAAGACCACCACGTTCAAGATGCTGACAGGTGATGAGACCCATTACTCCGGTGATGCCTACATTGATGGTTACAGCATTTTGAGGGACATTAAGAAGGTAAATTAACAATAAGTTCTTTATTAAAGTGTCTTATCCAGGACAACTCCAAATATGAATCCAAATATAATCACTGTGTTGCAGGTGCAGCAGCGAATTGGTTACTGTCCACAGTTTGATGCCGTGTTGGACCATATGACAGGACGAGAAACTCTGAGTATGTATGCCAGGCTTAGAGGGATCCCAGAGATGTACGTGTCGGGGTGCGTGGAGAATGTGCTGAGGTCGCTGCTGCTGGAGCCGCATGCTGACAAACTGGTCCGTAGCTACAGGTGAACACAGATGGATCATCTCAGAAATTTCTGCATGGATCTTAACCTGAAGAGTGCAGCGGAATTGGACATGATTGTGTGTATTTATTGTGTATACATTAACAGTGGTGGGAACAAGCGAAAGCTGAGCGCAGGCATCGCTCTGATTGGTGGACCACCCGTCATTTTCCTGGATGAGCCATCCACTGGGATGGACCCTGTGGCCAGAAGGCTGCTGTGGGATGCCGTTACACGAACGCGGGAGTCCGGCAAGGCCATAATCATCACTTCTCACAGGTGAGCTTCACAGCATCTTTTTGTGTTTCCTTTAATGTTGGTATGTGTCTGACCCAAGCAGCAGCACTCGAGCTTGCATTTTGACCCCAACCAGGAAGTGCAGTTCCTTGACTGGCCTCTTGAGGCTCACTCCAAAACAGAACACATTCTCATAGAAGCCCATTTTTAAAAACATCCAACTTTAGACCAAAAACAAACATGTTCAGAGCTTGGAACCAGAAAAAAAAAAAAAAACTAACTAAACAATTTTGGTCTCTCCAGATAGTTACCTCCTCCATGACAACGGTATGGGGGATGACTTTTTTTCTAATTTCGTAGTTTAATTAATATAATTGTGGGCATGGTTGCTTTGAGTGATGGGATGTGTCCATCAACTCCTCCCCTCGTAATGTCCGACCAAAACAAAGCTACTCACTTTTTATGGTAGATGGACTGCATTTACGAGGTCTGTGAGAAAAGTATCCGACCTTTTTATTTTATGCAAAAAATATATGGATTTGATTCATATGTTTTTACGTCAGCCAAGCTTGAAACCTTCGTGCGCATGCGTGAGTTTTTCCACGTCTGTCGGTTGTGTCATTCGCCTGTGGGCAGGCTTTGAGTGAGCACTGGTCCACCCCTCTCGTCGTCGTTTCATTGCGAGGAAATGGCGGAATGATTTGGGCTTTTTTTCCATCAGACTTTTTTCAGAAACTGTTAGAGACAGGCAGCTGAGAGACTGCAGAGACACGCGTGTCACGACCGATTCGCTGATGAAGCGAGACAAAGGAACACCTCCGTTTCGGAGTGTTAAAGGACAAGTTGGGACATGTCCAGCTCTCCACAATTTCTCTTATACTCACTCAACTGGTAAGCACTGAAAGCCGAGATAGGCATGTCCCAACTTGTCCTTTATCACTCAGAAACGGAGCTGTTCCTTTGTCTCGCTTCATCAGCGAATCAGTCATGACGCGCGAAGCCTCCGCACGGCTTTCCATGACAAAATCTCTTGTTAAAACTGAAATCTGCCGGAAAATGGCTGATGTCCAGCTCTTGTGATAACCAGAGAAATTGCACACGATGGTCTCGGCTCCACACAGCGATCCGTTTAGAAATGATGTGGTGGTTTCTGCCTCTTGATGGCGGCTCGGAGCGCGGCAAGCCGTGCGCCATTGTGGGCCATCCTTAAAGCTGTAGTAACACTCCTTATTCTCTGTGAAGCCCGTAAAATTTTCAACGAAAGCCAGATAAATTTTTCTAATGGTTTCCAGCTGCCTGTCTCTAACAGTTTCTGAAAAAAATTCTGATGGGAAAAAAAGCCCAAATCATTCCGCCATTTCCTCGCAATGAAACAATGACGAGAGGGGTGGACCAGTGCTCACTCAAAGCCTGCCCACAGGCGAATGACTCAACCGACAGGCATGGAAAAACTCACATACGCATGAAGGTTCAAGCTTGGCTGACGTAAAAACATATGAATCAATTCCATAAATTTTTTTGCATAAAATAAAAAGGTTGGATACTTTTCTCACAGACCTCGTACATAGCGGTTTTCCATCTGCATCAGACGCTCAAAGCGCTTTGTAATAATGCCTAAAATAAACAACAACAAAAAATGCACATTTAAGAAGCTGAAATAAAATGTAGGAACAACGCATCCCTAATGAAACCCATTTTCACTGGAAAGGTAGAACAGATGTTTTTTGTCTTTGGTATTTTTATTTGCTTTCTAAAATTAAGTAGATATTTGTTTTCACTGGGGGTTTAAAGGGCTAAATAAAAAAAATATTTTTTATGTCAAAAAATAAAATGCATATAAAATTTGAGAGAACACAAACTTTTTTCACAGCACTGTAGCCAGATAATTTGAAGAATTCTTTCTTCAAATGCCAATATGACTGCAGTCTGTCTGAGATAAACACAGCTCGACTATGACTTTAACTTTAGCACTAGCCTGCTTGCCAACAACTAAGCTTACAAATACCAGTGTATCCATATATAAATATTTAGTCATGTTCCCTTGTGCATTCGTTAGCGCCATATATAATTGTGTGTGAAAAGTAAGAAAATATAGCGTAACATTGTCAAAACAACAAGAGTATATCAGCTAATGTTAGCTTCAGCTAAATTAAGCACGTTAGCTGGGAAGTTGATTACCACTGTAACATCTTTCTGGCCGACACCTGCATAAAATAGATCTAAGCATTGCCATGTCTTTTGTGTCTGTGTGGAGCATTTTATTACAACACTTGGAATAATACAGGTTGTTGTTTAGTGAAATGCCCTAACGGATTATCTAAGATGTCCCTATTGCAATATTGATGCTGAGTGAAACTCTCGTCTTACTTAATATTGTATGCTAATGATGTTAGCACTTTTCGCAGCTGTCAGTAGGTCCACTTAATGCATGATTACTGAGGAAATACGTGGCAGATAACTTTTTCTGTCCACACCAAAGTAAAAAGTTATGAGAACCATTGCGCAAATATATGAAACACCAAAACCGAGGTTAGCTGGTAGGGGCATGTTCAGGCTTTTTCCATCACACACAGAGCCACCCACGCTCCACCCCTTTATGCATTAATGAGTTCACCATGAATCCGTGCAAGCGGGGCTCTCAACATGGTGATGCCCAGAAAAGGGGTCATTTTGCTTTTATGCATTTCAAGAGAGCTGTGAGGTGAAGCGCTTCTCTGCGTCCTCTCAGTCCTTTTTCCCCCTCCCCTGGGCGGAAAAGCTCTATATGGGCTTGGGGCCTTATGTAAGGAGCTAGCAGACTGACCCTGTCACACTTTGACAATTTAGCCCGCATATGCTGACGTATTAAAATTAAGTGAATACGCTGGCATACGTCTAATAAGTTATGGTTAGGTTTTGTATACGTTAAGAGCACGTTGAAGCACGCTTTTATAAGTAGTAGTACAGAGAGGTTGAAAATATTGTGCATGCACAGTATTTGACGCATGCCAGCATACCCTTACCAAAAAATAGTACTGATAAGTATATAAAAAGTAAACTGGAAGTATACTTGAAACATACTTGCATGTACTACTTTTTGGTAAGGGTATGACTGTTACGTACCACATACGCGGGCCATAAGTTGTAGGTAAGTTATGTGGTTATTGACACACGTTACTTGTAAGTTACTCAAGTTGAAATATGTCAAGATAATGGCTAGCGTACCCAAATCTTATTTCTAACCTATGTGTAACTTATATCTAACTTCTCTCCAATGTATGTAGACGTATTTAAGGTGTTAGATGTCAGCTTCCGCATAATTAGGGAATAACCCTGTTGTGTCTGACGATGTGTCGGACGTTCATACTAGGTTATACGGTCGAAAATAGAGCTTTATCAGACACAAGGGGGTTATTCCCATTCTAATCCAATCCCATTGTTTGTACGGTTTATTTTTCTGTAGGTAATTCGGTCGGCCAGGCTAGGCTTACCGTGAAGCAGCGAGCGTCTCTCCAACAGCGGTCAGGACGCGGTGTAATCCATCAAATGTGAAACGATAATTCTGTATCAGAATCCACATCAATACTTTCGTACGGTAGCTTAAATTCACCCATTTCGGCAGCAGCACATGACTTTCTCTCACTCTGAGCTAACAGCACTAACAGCTAGCAGCAGCTGGCTGCGTGCACAGCCAGTGTTCTGACGAATTGTGCATCTCGAAAGTTCCGCGTCTGACAATACTGCGCATGCGCAGTTGCGCGTGCATGCGCTGTTGTGCGCGGAGGACAGGAATGACATTCAACAGTAATGACATCTCGTCAGAACACTGGTCAGGGTGTGGAGTAATACATCTTCGGCCACCGTTCAACAGATATTATGCGCCTGATATGTCATACAATTAACCAGTCAGATTCACGGAAAAAATGTAATTGGATTAGAATGGTGTATTGGCAGCATTTGATACGTTGGCATATGTTGGCTAAATCGTCAAGGTGTGACAGGGCCTTTATTCATGTCTTGTCTGATAGAATAGGGACTTGTCCTATATCTGCAAATAAAATACGAAAGACCTGTGTGTTTAAATAAAATAATCAAATCCTACACTAATGTGAAGTATCTTACAGGTCTTAAGATGATGAAAAAGAGCAGCAGTTGTAGCAGAACTCACATGATCTTGTCCTTTTGTTTTCTATGCCTTTTGTTGAGTAGTATTCTTTCTTATGACATTATGTCCACATACTACCTTTTGAGACATGCTGAAACCGCACACCCCATTTAGTTTAGCATTTTGGAAGGACGTAACTGTGTGTTTTTCGCCTTTGGAACACCATCTTGAAGAAAGCCCAACATGAGCTTGTTTTATGGTGAATTTGACTGCTTTAATGTCAAAAATATGCATTTGTCTGATTTAGACAGGAGTACCCAGTTGTCCCAACAGATTTTCTGCTCATCCCGGACATTGGAACAAGTGTTGCTGATGTCTAAGGCTCAATACTTGACATTAATATGAATTTGTCTTCACAGATTGGGAGAAAGTGCAACATTGATGATTAATATTCACACATGTCCCAGACATTTTTCACTGTTGGAGCTACATCAGTGAGAATGTTCTTGTGTTGTAAACGTCTTGCTGGCGTCAACAACAGACCCTCGTACAGCAATATTTGACTCTAGATGCAGTGAGATATTGATACCGTAAGCTACCATCTGCAACAAGATCTCAACAAAAGTTCAGTTGTTTTGGGCAGTGTCTTCCATTTTGGTAACATCTGTCAATCATTCAAACAACTGAGCGCTGTAAGTTGGTGTACAGTGATACAGCACAGGAAGAGTTTACTCAGATATCTGCAGTCCTTCAAGTGTTAAAAGAATGGGGGTCAATACAGGCCTGAGGAATACTCATTCCTCTTTTTCATTTTGTTGGTCTGTCCTTCTCATTTCCTCATCAGTATGGAAGAGTGTGAAGCTCTCTGCACCAGGCTGGCCGTAATGGTAAATGGTCAGTTCAAGTGCCTCGGGAGCCCTCAACACCTGAAGAGCAAGTTCGGCAGCGGCTACACACTGCTGGCGAAAATACATGTAGAGACTGAGCTGGAAGACAGTGACCTGCAACAATTTAAGGATTTCATTGAAAGCACCTTCCCAGGTTAGTGGCACGCAGTTATGAATTTAAATGAAAATGCTAACACAGATAAAATACTATTAAAGAAAAAAACCCTGAAGGAAACAGTGGAGCAAGATATAATATTCAGGTGAATTTATAATTGATCAGTCTTCTTACATTGAGCCTTTACAGTAATGACTAAAGCAAAGTTAACTGATTTTTCTACTATTACAGGAAGTCAACTGAAAGATGAACACCAGGGGATGGTGCACTACCATTTGACTGATAAAACACTTACCTGGGCTCAGGTAAAAAGGAGAAAAAAAGCCTCCACATGTTGTGCCATTTAGGAAAATGTATCTGCAGTATTTTCCAGATTATAAGTCGCATTTTAGTTTTAAAGGTCCCGCCACTTATAGTCCAGTGCAACTTGTATGCGGGGAAAAAAATTCACGACCACAAATTTTCTTTACGCTTGAAAAGAGAAACACACCATTAAATTGCCTCTTTATTTTAAAAATGAGAGGTGGAAACTTCCTAAACAGGGCTTGATTACTTTCAGTACCTGTTTAAAACAGTCTGGTCACACTTAAGGCATTCTTTAAATGAGCGATCTTGATGCCGTTACTATTTTGAGCTTTTCCTCATGTCAGCTCCACTTAAAATACAATTAGCAGTGCTAATGCTAGTGCTAACTTCAAGCAAATATATAGAAATAAATATCTTCAGATATTTCAAAATAACCAAATATTTGCACAAAAACCTCCCCCTTCAAATATCTATCAAATAGCAAGGAGTGTCTAATAATACAAAGAACTGTGCCGTAAAAACGCAGATAAACAAACGTGACGTTCGTGTGTGTGTGTGTGTGTGTGTGTGTGTGTGTGTGTGTGTGTGTGTGTGTGTGTGTGTGTGTGAGCACGTGTCGCGCTGTTATGCAACAACGTCAACAGGAAACAGATAAATGCTGCTGATTTAAAACTGAACTTAATGTAAGTTTACGTTGGACCACTCTGTCATTTTGGGAAATGTTCCATGTAGAAAGTAATCCACAAGAGGTCAGCGCTGTGCTCAAAAAGTCCATTTGAAAATCCAGCATGAAATGAGGAAGAGGAGAGCTCTGGAAAGAGACATGAACAAAACAGTCTGTCATCTGATCACAAAACGTGGTCCTGGTGGGTCCATAGCTGAGAAGATCCACGAAAGGAGATTATCCAGAGGGAGAAAGCACCTGCAAGGCGGGTCCAACAGTCCATGCCTTCAGCTGTTGGGAGAGGGGGAGATGACGGGGTGACTGCCCCCCCAGCCATTGCGAGGCTTATTAGCCCTGCTTCTCATCTAAAGTTACGGTGTGGTGTAAAATCTGTCCCAAATTGCCTTGCTTCAGGAAGGAGACCTTAGAACTACCAGAATAAGATCACGAAAGAAAAAAAAACATTCCTTGTTCTGAAGAAATACCATAGCATGTTTTTCCTAGACCACACTTTTGAATGATGGACTTTTTTGCCCCTTTCTATTTGGAAGAAACCTTTTTCGGACTTATTTGAAAGTATAAGGCCAGCTCTTTTAACAAGAAGAAGAAAATGAATGGTGAGTTTATTTTATAAATATGATAAAAAGTTTAAATTGCATTTTACGTTCACCTCACATACTGTGATCGTCTGTTTCATGACTTAAAGAAACAGTTTGCGCTTGTAACAAAACCATTAATTAGCTCTTAGCTTCAAAGGGTTTTCAAACGTTTAATTGCCTGATATGTACGCTAAATTAACCTCACATCACCTCAAAGGGGTGAAGAGGGTACTTAAAGATGACCTTTGTGTCTCAATGACTTCCCGCTGTCCATGCAATGCAGAGTTGCGTCAGGAAGGGCATCCGGCGTAAAACTTGTGCCAATTACTCATGCAGATCCACCTTTACTTGCTGTGGCGACCCCAAGTGCAAAACGAAGGAGCAGCCGAAGGGACTTACTCTTTCCTGTTGTCTCAAAGACCAAGAGGATCCATGACCAGGAGCTGGATTCTACTTTTTTCAAATTATTCTTTACCATCAAGAATGGGATGGATTCACAAATATGACAAGGACCCAGGATTTCCTAAAGAGCTGGTTCACATTTTTGGATTGGACATTTTGCTTTCAATCTTCAGAGAGAGACTCAGATTCATCTAAGAAATGGAAATCCAGCTTACCAAAACCTAACAGCAGCTATACTCCATTCACAACATGACCTAACTGCCTTGGGTCCTGAATGGCAACCAACCCAGTAGGCAACAGGTCCATTCCCACCTCAAATCAATATCCATCCATCTGCCACAGCCACATGAAATGTAGGTGTCCCCTTGGCCCTTGTGTGGGTCCTCAATACTGAATCACCTGCATGGATTATGCCCAGAGAAACTCGCCATATGGGCGAAATGTCATAGCTGACGTCAACAGTACAGAATCCACTGCATAATGATGTGTCCCAGCTGGCAGCCGTTTCTCAGTATATTCATTAACATACATTTGGGCATCCATCTGTATTTTTCAAAAGTATCTGAAGATTTGACCATGAGTTTACTGTAAGACGTGTCTCAGTTCAGAGGAAGCATTCCTTCAAACACTGCACTCGTTGGCTGTGTGCATCATATTAGCGAGACTCGGCTGTCTCATTTCAAGATTTCTTGGAATGTGGCCAGTGAAGGCAGCCTTCTTTTCCCTGAGAACAAAAGATACAACAGGGGTATCCTTCATGGCCCAAACAAACCCAGGAGTCGTTTCACTATTCCCCTCACCCCCAAGACAAATGGTTGATAAAAACAAAAAGGCAGTGTCGGGTTCCATATGTACAGTTACAAAGAACTAAACTACAGTTTGCGCTCACTACGCTCACATCGCTTTCAGCTTCACTTCTTTGTTGGTTAAAAAAAAAAAAAAACGAATACAAACGAGCGATTTGACTGTTAGAGATTCACTGTGGACTTTAAACAGACTGCAGAAGTAAGGTACTGCTTTCTAATCACTGATTTTACAACTTTTAATTAAATGTACCGAGGTAAATCTGCACATGTGTACCTCAATGACTAAACACTGCGTGTTTCCTGACACATCTAAAGATACTTTAGCGTTTTTAGTGACCGTTTTACTGCAGTGTTATCCAGTTGCTCCGTATATCTCCTCTGTTTTAACAATCAAACTAAAGACTGCACCGATTAAAATTTTTTAAATCCAGAATGAGATGTTTAATTCAAAACAATATAGAAAATAGGCACCAGGTTAAAGAGTCGGAATTCCTCTTTTAGTAACTGTCTCTACAAATTTGAATGTCACTGCACGGACACACACTTCTGATGGGTGAATTCACCTGAAGCAGCAGCTGATTTAAGCCCCAGTCACATGGCGCTAATGAAGGACACTGAAGCAAAACGAAACAAGCAATCTGGACTTACATTGACTTTCGGAGACATCGTTTAACCATCATCCAGCTTCGTTCCTATAGCTGGCGCTTTGTCGGAATTTTCAAACTGTTGAAAAATGTGAACGAATCCCGATGACAACTTCATCCATCCATCCATTTTCTTCCGCTTTATCTGGAGTCGGGTCGCGGGGGCAGCAGCTCAAGCAAAGCTGCCCAGACCTCCCGATCCACACACACCTCCCCCAGCTCCTCCGGGGGAACCCCAAAGCGTTCCCAAGCCAGCCGAGAGATGTAGTCCCTCCAGCGTGTCCTGGGTCTTCCCCAGGGCCTCCTCCCAATGGGACGTGCCCGGAACACCTCTCCAGCGAGGCGTCCAGGTGGCATCCGGAAAAGATGCCCGTGCCACCTCAACTGACTCCTTTCGACATGGAAGAGCAGCGGCTCAACTCCGAGCTCCTCCCGAGTGACCGAGCTCCTCACCCTATCTCCAAGGGAGCGCTCAGCCACCCTGCGGAGGAAACTCATCTCGGCTGCTTGTACTCGCGATCTCGTTCTTTTGGTCATGAGCCAAATCTAATGACCATAGGTGAGGATCGGAACGTAGATCGATCGGTAAATCGAGAGCTTTGCCCCCCTACTCAACTCTCTCTTCACCACGACGGTCCGATACAGCGACTGCATCACTGCAGATGCTGCACCGATCCGTCTATCGATCTCACACTCCATCCGTCCCTCACTCGTGAACAAGTCCCCGAGATACTTAAACTTTTCCACTTGAGGCAAGGACACTCCACCGACCTGAAGAGGGCAAAGCACCTTTTTCCGGTCGAGAACCATGGCCTTGGATTTGGAGGTGCTGATTTTCATCCCGGACGCTTCACACTCGTCTGCAAACCGCCACAGTGCACGCTGAAGGTCCTGATTTGACGAAGCCAACAGAACGACATCGTCCACAAACAGCAGAGATGAGATTCTGTGGTTCCCAAACCAGACCCCCTCTTCACCCTGGCTGCGCCTAGAAATTCTGTCCATAAAAATAATGAACAGAACTGGTGACAAAGGGCAGCCCTGGCGGAGGCCAACGTGCACTGGAAACAGGTTTGACTTACTACCGGCAATGCGAACCAAGCTCCTGCTGCGGTCGTACAGGGACCGGATAGCCCTTAGCAAAGGACCCCAGACCCCGTACTCCCGGAGCACTCCCCACAGGGTGCCCCGAAGGACACGGTCGAATGCCTTCTCCAGATCCACAAAACACATGTGGACTGATTGGGCGAACTCCCATGATCCCTTGAGCACCCGATGGAGCATGTAGAGCTGGTCCAGTGTGCCGCGACCAGGACGAAAACCACACTGCTCCTCCTGAATCTGAGGTTCGACCATCGGTCAAATTCTCCTCTCCAGTACTCTGGAATAAACCTTACCGGGGAGGCTGAAGAGTGTGATCCCCCTATAGTTGGAACACACCCTCCGGTCCCCCTTCTTAAACAGAGGGACCACCACTCCGGTCTGCCAATCCAGAGGCACTGTCCCCGATCGCCACGCGATGTTGCAGAGGCGTGTCAGCCAAGACAGTCCCACAACATCCAGAGACTTAAGGTACTCAGGACGGATTTCATCCACCCCAGGAGCCTTGCCACCGAGGAGCTTTCTAACCACCTCGGTGACTTCGGCCTGGGTAATGGATGAGTCCGCCTCTGAGTCCCCAGTCTCTGCTTCCTCTTAGGAAGACATAATGATGGTATTAAGGAGATCCTCAAAGTACTTCTTCCACCGCCCGACAACATCCCCAGTCAGGGTCAACAGCTCCCCACCCGCACCGTAAACAGTGCTGGTGGAGAGCTGCTTCCGCCTCCTGAGGCATCGGACGGTTTGCCAGAATCTCTTCGAGGCTGACCGATTGTCCTCCTCCATAGCCTCCCCGAACTCCTCCCAGACCCGAGTTTTTGCCTCTGCGACTGCACGGGCTGCGGCACGCTTGGCCTGCCGGTACCTGTCAGCTGCCTCTGCGGTCCCACCTACCAACAAAGATAAGTAGGACTCCTTCTTCAGCTTGACGGCATCCCTTACTTCCGGTGTCCACCACCGGGTTCGGGGATTGCCGCCGCGACAGGCACCAGAGACCTTGCGACCACAGCTACGAGCGGCCGCATCGACAATGGAGGTGGAGAACATGGTCCACTCAGACTCCATGTCTCCAGCCTCCCCCGAGATTTGGGAGAAGCTCTCCTGGAGGTGGGAGTTGAAGACCTCGCTGACAGAGGGTTCCGCCAGTCGTTCCCAGCAGACCCTCACGATATGTTTGGGCCTGCCAGGTCTGACCGGCTTCCTCCCCTCCCAGCGGATCCAACTCACTACCAGGTGGTGATCGGTCGACAGCTCTGCCCCTCTCTTCAATCAATCAATCAATCAATTTTTTTTTTATATAGCGCCAAATCACAACAAACAGTTGCCCCAAGGCGCTTTATATTGTAAGGCAAGGCCATACAATAATTATGTAAAACCCCAACGGTCAAAACGACCCCCTGTGAGCAAGCACTTGGCTACAGTGGGAAGGAAAAAGTGTCTCGGACACTCGAGTGTCCGAGACACATGGCCGAAGGTCAGATGATACGACTACAAAGTCGATCGTCGACCTCCGGCTCAGGGTGTCCTCGTGCCACGTGCACTTATGGGCACCCTTGTGCTCGAACATGGTGTTCGTGATGGACAAACTGTGACTAGCACAGAAGTCCAACAATTGAACACCACTCGGGTTCAGATCGGGGAGGCCGTGCTTCCCGATCACCCCCCTCCAGGTCTCACTGTCGCCACCCACGTGGGCGTTGAAATCCCCAAGGAGAACAATGGAGTCTCCAGTCAGAGCACTATCTAGTACCCCTCCCAGGGACTCCAGGAAGGTCAGGTACTCTGCACTGCCGCTCGGCCCGTAGGCCGAGACAACGGTGAGAGACCTGTCCCCGACTCGAAGGCGTAGGGACGCGACCCTCTCGTTCACCGGAGTGAACTCCAACACATGGCGACTGAGCTGGGGAGCAATAAGCAATGTGACCCCAGCTCTCCGCCTCTCCCCGTGGGCAACGCCAGAAAAATGAAGCGTCCAGCCCCTCTCCAGGAGTTGGCTACCAGAGCCCAAGCTGTGCATGGAGGTGAGCCCGACTATCTCTAGTCGGTATCTCTCAACCTCCCGCACCAGCTCAGGCTCCTTCCCCCCCTAGCGAGGTGACATTCCACATCCCAACAGCCAGGGGCTGTGAGCATGGACCGGGCCTCCGGGCCACCCGCCCTCGACCGCCACCCAATCCTCTCTGCACACGACCCCCATGGCCCCCTCTGCAGGTGGTGAACCCACAGGAGGGGGTTCAACTTCAACAACTTCAACAACGACAACTTCATTTCATCTGTAATCCATTTTGCTTTCTGTCTTGACGGTTCCTCATCGTTTGCATAGTTCCTGTACCGTCAGCATTCCGTTTGATTGTCGTCCAACCTCTCAAGTCCGATGTCTTGCACGAACAGTGATGATATCCGAATGGATCAATAACTAAAGATCCAACAAGGTGACCGTGACTCATCCATGTTGGACGAAAAGCAACGTTGTCATACAGAAACAAGAGCAGCGAGAATGTTTTATCAACTACTTTAACTGTTATGCACATTCCAGCCACAGACGGCTGGTACATGCATGCACTGTTCCACAAATGATCATGGGATCGCTTGTGTAAACAATAAACAGTTCAGTGAAAACTACTTTCTTTCTGTCTTTGTCAGACGGCTGGGACGTGCGTGTGCACACACGTTGTTGTGAACAAACCTGTTGTCAAGACAACAAGATCTCACACTTGCACGCGGTGGCTGCAGACTTGATCACAGGCTGGTGCTCGGTCTGATACCCGCTGTCAAGTCACATCATCATGAATGTTTCGTTTTGATTTTGTTTAAAGAGTCAAGGTCGCTGTTCGCTTTTGTTTTTCTTTTGTTAGTTTCGGTTTTGTTACACAGGTTTTTTGGGGATGGGGGAAGTGCAGGCTCAGTCATCTACCTTTTCTCTCGATGATTTGTGACTTTTTTTTTCTTTCGTTCAGCTATCGTCGTGTGCCGTGTGACCAAAATGCTTTAAGAGTGTCATGCAACATATTAACAAATATTTAATAATGTATTAACAGGACAGACACTGTATACTGTAACTCTTACTAGATTATAAAACTGCTGCAGATTGTAGCTTTAAATTGGCTGTAGTTATGTTGCAACATTTTGCAACATAACAAATGTTGCAAGTCTTTCACAGCATTTCTCCATGTTGTCAACCATTCAGGTGTTTGGCACTTTGGAGGCAGCCAAAGAGAAATACTGCATTGAAGACTACTGTGTGAGCCAGATAACGCTAGAGCAGGTGTTCCTCAGCTTTGCCCAGTTCCAGCACTGCACAGAGGAGACGAGGAAGTAACCGGAGCCAGGAGTTCATCCCAAACATTGCAAGTGTGTGAATCTTGTACACAGACTCTGTTATACAGCCGCAGGTGTGCAAGCGGAACCTTTTTAGTGAAGTCCAACAGAACCCACCTGTCAGATTTTACTTCTGCATTATGTCTGATAGACAGGCCTCATTTAAATGTGCAATTATGTTTGTGCATATTCTCTTTTTGGTATTTATACTTTTTTCCACTTTATTTTGTGCTCATCATGTGAGTGAGCCACTCTATGTGAGGATACTTTATGGAACAGTTTGACACCTTTGCGCCTTATGCAACTAATAAGGGTTATTTTTCCTTTTGAAGTTTGTTTACCTGCAATGCCTTCTTATCCTTACAAACCTTTTAATGTCGCCAGATGTAAATAACGTGACGTGTTTATGGTACTGGAACCACTTTGGACCAGAGCAAATGCATGCCAATTTTACAGATTTCAGGAGTGCATGATACTGGGAGAGGCGTCAGTCGAGCGCCTGAAGGCCGTCCTTATTAATGATTAATCTTCAGAGTGTGATGACTTCAGTTTGACAGGAAGACTTTCATTACCTCCGCCAAGGAGGTTATGTTTTCGGTCGTGTTTGTTTGTTTGTCTGTCTGTTTGTCAGCAGGATAACTCAAAAAGTTTTGAACGGATTTTGATGAAATTTTGTGGAGTGGTTGGAAATGACAAGAGGAACAAGTGATTAAATTTTAGTGGTGATCCGGATCACAATGCTAACATGTTAGCATGTCTATGGCATTTTCTATGTTAAAAGTTAGCATTAATCAGTTGCAGCTGTCATCACGTTCGGGTGCATTTGTTTTCAAATTGTAATATTTCTTAAATTTATTCTTGTTTATATATTAATAATCTAATGATTATTATATACAATTTTAGAGAAGGAGACAAAAAGAAATAGATCACTGTGCCAAGGAGGGAATCTCTTTAGGGTCAGTGACCCTATGGCCTTGTTTAGAGAAGTGTTTCATAAATGTTAAAAAATTCATATATTTGCAGTTTAGTTGAATAATAAATTGAATTTTGTCTCTTATTTGTTTTTGTCTATAAGCACATGCAATATCAATATCAGTGCTCAGATGACAGTAGCTTCTGGGAAAGGTGCAATTTGCAATAAACTGTGATGCCAAGCGCTAAGGATACATGCTATCCAGTCACAGCAGATGAAACTTTTTTTGCTACTGAGCAAACATAATTGTTACACTTTTTTAGGTTCAGTGATTCCACGGCGTGTAGATGTTATGGCGTCAGTGACCCCATGGCCTTGGCGGAGGTTTGCACTCTGAGTGCTTCTAGTTACCTCATTGTTTCACACTTGTGAACCAGTGCACCTCTTTTTTCCCTGTGATTAGCAGGGCAAATGTAGGATCAATGGAATCAGTCAGTTCATCAACTTTTCTGTAAGTTTGTTGAGTTGTTATACATACAGGTGAGGACCAGTGAACCTCCTATTTTTGGGCCATGTTGGCATCTTTTCACATGGCACAATGACCAAAATATAAAATAAGGAGACAGGCCCGTCCAGTGGCTTATGTCCCCTTGGATCCTGATGGCCACAGAATGCACCATTGCTTGTTTCTTAAGCCAACTGAGTTAACAGCTACTGTGTGAATATACAGCTATTCCAGGTCTGGTAAGACTTGTCCATAGAAGGTGTTTAGAATTAGTGATGGAATCACTATACAGCTCCAGAGGTTTCATCATCTTCTGCTACAGAGTGGAGAAGGATAATGGAATGGCTTCCATCCAGATCATATAGGACAAGCTAGAATGTAAACTTCTAATCAGAATTATAAAATATTTGCCAGGATTCTCAATGGTGTGCAACTCTCAAATGACTCTGAAGAAATTTATGTGCACATGTTATTTTTTTGTTATGAGTAGTAGCCAGTGTTCTTTCCATAAGCTTGGCAGGGCAGCTGGCAGCTACTGCCTATAACTTCACCTGAATAGTGGCAGCTGGAGACAGAACACATTAAACATGACCCAGTGCTCAATCCAACGATAGCAGGCCAGCTGATGGTAATTAATGCATTTTATTGGGAA
Source organism: Thalassophryne amazonica (assembly GCF_902500255.1). NCBI lineage: Eukaryota > Metazoa > Chordata > Actinopteri > Batrachoidiformes > Batrachoididae > Thalassophryne > Thalassophryne amazonica. The sequence continues at coordinate 51,197,329 of NC_047118.1, forward strand.
ATCATATTGTGTCTAAAATGCATTCTATGACATGACAATATGATTTGGTGCTGTGTATTGGCTGCTGTGCCTGTTTTCAGAAGTGGGTGCCATTACCAAGAAGTTGGATGTTTCACCTCCCGGTATAAACAGAGTGCATATCTTTGACAGCATTGGCACCAGAAGTTCTTTTTCTTTGTTGGATTTAACATGGTACATCTCAATATGTCATTATTAGATACTTGGTGCCATTATTACATTTATGACACTAAGTTTACAATAAACCTATGGCTTCTTCATGCTAAGATATTGCTGTTGAATAGCAGAGTAAGGGGTGGGGGTTGGAGCTACGCAATCTAAAACATGAAATGCATCAGGTGGCTGATGCACACCCTGCACGCTCTGCACACTGGGATACATTCATGGCCATTCAGGTTAGTAGCAGCAGCTTTTCAGTGTGCAGTGATGTGATTACAAAAACCCGCAGTGATAAATTGTTTCGTAGAATCCTCCAACTTTTTGTTGAAAGGTAATACAATGTTCTATGTTTATAATTCTCTCGCTCCCAGACAGATTTATTTATACGCAGGGAATATAGTAACCTCACAGAAACATGACTTCATTGTAAATTCATCATGTCACCACTTATACCAATCACAAATATTATGGTGATCAATATAAACTTTAGATAATCTCTCTAGCCCTATTGATTGTGGCGATATAACAGAAAATGTTTTTGCCCCATATTTTTGTTGACTTTGACCTTGATTTTTGTCCATTTTCTCCAAAGGTTAATCATCTTGAGATATCTACTCAGTTAATACTAGTGAAAATCCACCCAGCTGTTTGAGTTTTCTTGTCTGTGAACAAGAAAACTAAAAAAAAAACCCAGTATAATTTATTATGAATGAATTCAGATGGCTTCTTTCTCTTACCATGATCAGTGTTTTCCCTCAGATTTTCAGAGAGATTGGCCTAAAAAAAACCCTCAGAGACATCCTGGGTGTGAGGAAATATTTGGATGAGTTACTTTTGACCGAGTACCCCGTGACACCATAAACGTTACCATGTTTGTACATGGTCACTTAAGCTACCACTACAAGAGAAGCAACCTGCATACTAAACTACAAACTAGTTTGTTTATTCACTGACCAGATAGATGACATATTCCCAGTTTTCCACAGAAGACTATATATTTGCAGTTTCAATGAGTAATACTATTTAACAGTTTCACATGATTTGCAGAGCTTTCTTCACCAGGTGATGTTATTAAAAATAAGGGACTGACATTCCAAGAATATGTGTTGACTGTTGGACTTGTATCATTTTTATTATATGTGTTAATATATTTGCAGAGGTCATCTCTTACACGTATGACTTGAATGATTTTAAATGTTATATTCATAGTTTGTGAAAAAAATCAGACATTTTTGGGCTGCTGATAGATTTATTGTGAAATATTTAAGAAGTTCATTACATCACTGTAAATGTATTCTGGCCTTGTGGAGTTGACCTTGTCAAGCATATGTGTGTCTGCGTTTTTAAATAAATAATGCTCTATGCAAATACAAATATTTTCATTATTGCTTTTTTTGTTGTTGGTGGTGGTTGGATGAACTAATCCCTCATTAGCCTCTAAACTGGCATTTTAGATTTTAGACCTCAAGGTAACCAGATTTCTGAAACAATATCCAGGACATTTGCAGTTCAGTGTGTCAGGGTGTCATTTAAAATTTTGTATTGACCCTTACCAACCCCTGGATGTAGTTGGATAGACAAACAAACAATTATAGCAATGAACTGTGATGTACGCTGAGCAATTTGACAAACTGAATCAGTTTAGGTAAGACAACATGCTACCACTTACTGTACATTCATAACTAGGTGCATCCCATCATATTGCTTAGTTTGTATTGGCCTTAAATTCAATACTGCTACAGTGAGGCAGCTGCTTACGACATCCAGTTCATATGGGTTGTAATTCAACATAATACACAAAGCAAGCCAAACTCTTACCATTTGTTTGCAAGTTAACGCAATCCAGAACAATCCCCAAAGGTTTTCTTAGCCTTGGTAGTGTCATATCTACCCGGTTCTTACTGTAATACTGTCCCTCACAAAGTACAACCCCAATTCCAATGAAGTTGGGATGTTGTGTAAAATGTAAATTAAAAACAGAATATAATGATTTGCAAATTCTCTTCAGCCTATATTCAATTGAATACACCACAAAGACAAGATATTTAATGTTCAAACTGATAAACTTTGTGGTTTTTGTGCAAATATTTGGTTATTTTGAAATGGATGCCTGCAACACTGTCGACTGATCACCACCTGGTGGTGAGTTGGATCTGCTGGGAGGGGAGGAAGCCGGTCAGACCTGGCAGGCCCAAACATATCGTGAGGGTCTGCTGGGAACAACTGGCGGAACCCTGTGTGAGCGAGGTCTTCAACTCCCACCTCCGGGAGAGCCTCTCCCAGATCCCGGGGGAAGGTTGGAGACATGGACTCTGAGTGGACCGTGTTCTCCAGTTACATTGTCGATGCGGCAAATCGTAGCTGTTGTCGCAAGGTCTCTGGTGCCTCTCGCGGCGGCAATCCCCAAATCCAATGGTGGACGCCGGAAGTAAGGGATGCCGTCAAGCTGAAGAAGGCGTCCTACTTGTCTTTGTGGGTAAGTGGGACCCCGGAGGCAGCTGACAGGTACTGGCAGGCCAAGCGTGCTGCAGCCTGTGTGGTCACAGAGGCAAAAACTCGGGCCTGGGAGGAGTTCGGGGAGGCCATGGAGGAGGACTATCTGTTGGCCTTGAAGAAATAATGGCAAACCGTCCGATGCCTCAGGAGGCGGAAGCAGCTCTCAATTGCCACTGTTTACGGTGCGGTTGGGGAGCTGTTGACCCTGACTGGGGATGTTGTTGGGTGGTGGAAGGAATACTTTGAGGATCTCCTCAATCCCATTGTCACATCTTCCAAAGAGGAAGCAGAGACTGGGGACCCAGAGGTGTACTCATCCATCATCCAGGCCGAAGTCACCGAGGTAGTCAGAAAGCTCCTCGGCGGCAAGGCTCCTGGGGTGGATGAAATCCGTCCTGAGTACCTTAAGTCTCTGGATGTTGTGTGACTGTCTTGGTTGACACGTCTCTGCAACATCGTGTGGTGGTCAGGGACAGTGCCTCTGGATTGGCAGACCGGGGTGGTGGTCCCTCTGTTTAAGAAGGGGAACCGGAGGGTGTGTTCCAACTGTAGGGGGATCACACTCCTCAGCCTCCCCAGTAAGGTCTATTCCAGAGTACTGGAGAGGAGAATTCAACCGATAGTCGAACCTCAGATTCAGGAGGATCAGTGTGGTTTTCGTCCTGGTTGTGGCACACTGGACCATCTCGGTCACTCGGGAGGAGCTCGGAGTCGAGCCACTGCTGAGGTGCAGAGGTGGCTCGGGCATCTTTTCCAGATGTCTCCTGGACGCCTCGCTGGAGAGGTGTTCCGGGCACGTCCCATTGGGAGGAGGCCCAGGAGGAAGACCCAGGACACGCTGGAGGAACTATATCTCTTGGTTGGCTTGGGAATGCCTCGCGGTTCCCCCGGAGGAGCTGGGAGAGGTGTGTGTGGATCGGGAGGTCTGGGCGGCTTTGCTTGAGCTGCTGCCCCCGCGACCCAAGTCCAGATAAAGCGGAAGAAAATGGATGGATGCCTGCAATACATTTCAAAATAGTTGGAACGGGGCAACAAAAGACTGGGAAAGATGATGAATGGTCAAAGAACACCTAACTGGAAACATGTGAGTGTCATGATTGGGTATAAAAGGAGCATCCCCAAAAAGCTCAGCAATTCACAAGCAAAGATGGGGAGAGGATCACCACTTTGTGAACAACTGCATGAAAAAAATCGTCCAACAGTTTAAGAACAATGTTTCTCAATGTTCAATTGCAAAGAATTTAGGGATTCCATCATCTACAGTCCATAATATAATCAGAAGATTCAGAGAATCTGGAGAACTTTTTACACGTAAACAGCAAGGATGAAAACCAACATTGAATGCCTGTGACCTTCGATCCCTCAGGCGGCACTGCAATAAAAAGCAACATCATTGTGTAAAGGTATCTTACCGCGTGGGCTCAGGAACACTTCAGAAAACATTGTCAGTTAACACGGTTCGTCGCTACATCTACAAGTGCAAGTTATAACTCTACCATGCAAAGCGAAAGCCATACATCAACAACATCAAGAAACGCCGCCGCCTTCTCTGGGCCCGAGCTCATTTGAAATGAACAGACACAAAGTGGAAAAGTGTGCTGTGGTCTGATGAGTCCACATTTCAAATTGTTTTTGGAAATCATGGACGTCGTGTCCTCTGGACAAAAGAGGAATGAAACCATCCAGATTGTTACCAGCACAAAGTTAAAAAACCAGCATCTGTGATCGTATGGGGGTGTGTTAGTGCCCATGCCCCTGCTTATTTCAGCAAGACAATGCCAAGCCACATTCTGCACGTGTTATAACAGTGTGGCTTCATAGTAAAAGATTGCGGGTACTAGACTGGCCTGCCTGCAGTCCAGACTTGTCGCCCATTGAAAATGTGTGGCACATTATGAAGTGCAAAATACGACAACAGAGACCCCACACTGTTGAACAACTGAAGTTCAAGATCAAGCAAGAATGGGAAAGAATTCCACTTACAAAACTTCAACAATTAGTGTCCTCAGTTCCCAAACACAGGAAAGGTGATGTAACACAGCGCTAAACATACCACTGTCCCAGCATTTTTGAAACGTGTTGCAGGCATCCATTTCAAAATGAGCAAATATTTGCACAAAAATAAAGTTTCAGTTTGAACATTAAATATCTTGTCTTTGTGGTGTATTCAATTGAGTATAGGTTGAAGAGTATTTGCAAATCATTCTGTTTTTATTTACATTTTCCACAAAGTCCCAACTTCATTGGAACTGGGGTTAAACAAAGTCAAACTATTTTGCACTTTTAAATTTATTCAAAGTCACATTGAAAACAGGCCTGGGTTCTGAAGAATTTCTCTCTCACAGGAGATCCATCATTTCAGAACCCCGAACAATGGACTAAAACAGTTTTTATAAAGCACAACATGGGCATGAGAAAGGCAGACCTTATTTTGCAAAATCCTTCCGTTATTGGTCCCCGTGGGCATTCAGGGGAGGTCCTGCCCCCCTGCCCATAACGGGACATATGATTTATATTGTAACTTGAAGCTCTTTGTTCTAGGTAGTAAAACCGGTTCAACCCAGGACGATATGCACATTTAGACAAATAACAGACTAAAAGTATATCAAACTAAGAATATGATCATTTCAGTAAAGTAATTACTTAATACCAAAACAAAGAGCAAAGAAAAAAAATACATACACAAATATATCTAACAGTAGTTAAGCAGCAAGGACTTGGGACAACCAAATAAAACTTAGCAACATCTGCAGATATTTTCCTCGTTGATCCCGAGCTGCATAGCAGTGATTCCTGGTTTGGGCAGGTAGCTCAATGGGATAGTACAACCCTGGCAAAAATTATGGAATCACCGGCCTCGGAGGATGTTCATTCAGTTGTTTAATTATGTAGGAAAAAAGCAGATCACATACATGACACAAAACTAAAGTCATTTCAAATGGCAACTTTCTGGCTTTAAGAAACACTATAAGAAATCAGGAAAAAAATTGTGGCACTCAGTAACAGTTACTTTTTTAGACCAAGCAGAGGGAAAAAAATATGGAATCACTCAATTCTGAGGAATAAATTATGGAATCACCCTGTAAATGTTCATCCCCCAAAACTAACACCTGCATCAAATCAGATCTGCTCGTAAGTCTGCATCTAAAAAGGAACAGCTCTCCAAGGATCACACCTTGGAGAGCTGTTGCACCAAGTGGACTGACATGAATCATGGCTCCAACATGAGAAATGTCAATTGAAACAAAGGAGAGGATTATCAAACTCTTAAAAGAGGGCAAATCATCACGCAATGTTGCAAAAGATGTTGGTTGTTCACAGTCAGCTGTGTCTAAACTCTGGCCCAAATACAAACAACATGGGAAGGTTGTTAAAGGCAAACATACTGGTAGGCCAAGGAAGACATCAAAGCGTCAAGACAGAAAACTTAAAGCAATATGTCTCAAAAATCGAAAATGCACAACAACACAAATGAGGAACGATTGGGAGGAAACTGGAGTCAACGTCTGTGACAGAACTGTAAGAAACCGCCTAAAGGAAATGGGATTTACATACAGAAAAGCTAAACGAAAGCCATCATTAACACCTAAACAGAAAAAAAACAAGGTTACAATGGGCTAAGGAAAAGCAATCGTGGACTGTGGATGACTGGATGAAAGTCATATTCAGTGATGAATCTCGAATCTGCATTGGGCAAGGTGATGATGCTGGAACTTTTGTTTGGTGCCGTTCCAATGAGATTTATAAAGATGACTGCCTGAAGAGAACATGTAAATTTCCACAGTCGATGATATGGGGCTGCATGTCAGGTAAAGGCACTGGGGAGATGGCTGTCATTACATCATCAATAAATGCACAAGTTTACGTTGATATTTTGGACACTTTTCTTATCCCATCAATTGAAAGGATGTTTGGGGATGATGAAATCATTTTTCAAGATGATAATGCATCTTGCCATAGAGCAAAAACTGTGAAAACATTCCTTGCAAAAAGACACATACGGTCAATGTCATGGCCTGCAAATAGTCCAGATCTTAATCCAATTGAAAATCTTTGGTGGAAGTTGAAGAAAATGGTCCATGACAAGGCTCCAACCTGCAAAGCTGATCTGGCAACAGCAATCAGAGAAAGTTGGAGCCAGATTGATGAAGAGTACTGTTTGTCACTCATTAAGTCCATGCCTCAGAGACTGCAAGCTGTTATAAATGCCAGAGGTGGTGCAACAAAATACTAGTGATGTGTTGGAGCGTTCTTTTGTTTTTCATGATTCCATAATTTTTTCCTCAGAATTGAGTGATTCCATATTTTTTTCCCTCTGCTTGGTCTAAAAAAGTAACCGTTACTGCCCCAATTTTTTTTTTTCCTGATTTCTTATAGTGTTTCTTAAAGCCAGAAAGTTGCCATTTGAAATGACTTTAGTTATGTGTCATGTCTGTGATCTGCTTTTTTTCTACAAAATTAAACAACTGAATGAACATCCTCCGAGGCCGGTGATTCCATAATTTTTGCCAGGGGTTGTAGTTGGCCAGCCAATATAAAGGCCTGCGTTCAATTTCCAGTCGCATTGCCTATATGTGTCCTTGGTCAAGACACTTCATATGCATCATCCCATTCTACCCAGCTGTAAATGGGTTGTTGTCGAACCTCATTTGCTTCATGCAACATGGGATAAGCACCAGCACAAATGGGCCTCAGGGCTAACATAGATGTAAAAACCTCAGATTTAAGGTAGGTAACTAGGTGCAGCATCATAAGATGAATATAGTAACCCATTTCCTCATCAGTCCATCTGCGTGCCGGATCATGTCCAAACATGCCACACGGTCAAAATATCAGTGACGTTCCGCACAATGCAAGTGATAGTCCTCTCTGACAGTTTCATTCCAGTGGTACCCAAGGATCCTCTAAAAAGATGCAGTACCAAAGACATCCTGTCATCACTTAAATTGCTAGATAATATCTGTGCTAATTACTTATTCTATGTTAGTTATCAAGTGTTTGTCTGTGTTATTTGTTTGGAAGTTTCTGAGAAATTTAAGAGTTAAGTTTCACTTCCATCATATGTGCAAATTTCAGAAATGGGGAGATCTCCCCCTGTTGGTGAGAGTCAGTAACATTACAAATGTGAGACAAAACCACACCCACTGTGATGCCCACAAGGTATAAAAAGTGTTGTATGACTCATATTAGGGGCCTTTCACAAGATGGGCATTGTCTGAGGGTCCCATGCCTGGTTTTCACATGACCTTTAATAAACTCAAAATGAGGAAAATAATGGTTTGGTTTTTGGTAAGGGGCAGTAAATTACATAAAGAGCCAGGGGAAATTACACAATTGTTCATATCAAACTCTCACAACCATACAGCAAGGAAGCACCCGAAGCTTCAAGTCTTGGACCTTCATTATCCTGAAAAAAATATTGGCATAGCCAAACATCTCTGCCCAGCGACCTCATGACTCCAGATGTTCTTGCCAGGCATGTCTCAAGACCAAGGCAAAGACTCAGATACATGAGACGTCACTGCTGATATAACAGGAACCAACCCATGTATTGTTTTTTATTTAAATTACAGCAACTACACTCAGATTAACTAATTTGGCCATTAACAACAATCCATAAGTACATGGTACAGAGAGAGCAGAGGCTTAACGGTGAATACAAGCTGGTGTTCTATGGGTAAATCTGGCAGATGGGAATTGCATTGGAGTTGTTAATGCTTCCAGAAGGTGGCGTCACAGCACTGAATATCATCCAAAGGAGTCACTGCACACCTCTTGTTGGCATTACAAAATCAGAGATGACTGCAATTCATGTTTACTGAAAATGGCTGTGTTTTGTCTGAGGACTCAGACTTCATGGACTCATTGTTACGATAAGAATATTGTTTTCCACACTGACCTACTTTTATTAACATTACTGAAATCACATGGACTACTTTTACATGGGTTTAGCTGATTCTGCCCAAATAGCCATAAGTACAGGTGAAGGAGCAAGGACAGAGATAAGGTTTAGGATATATAGGCATTATTTTCTAATAATTAAATTTTTGTTCAACATGTTTTGTTCTAACAGACAATGCAATGTTCATTGTAATGGCAACACTGAAGTAAATAGGAGTCGTTTACATGCCACACACTTTAAACTGGCAGGGTTGACTGCAGAATACGATACTTCTTGCATATAAGTCCAGTCACTCCTTTTACAGCGCTTCACTTTTTCCACATTTTATGTTACAGCCATATTTCAAAATAGATGATATTTTGGAATGGACGATAATAGATATTACTCAAAATTACACACAAAATACACACAATACCCCATAATGGCAATGTGAAAAAAAGAGGTTTTTGCAAATTTATTGAAAATAAAAAAATCTAGGTATTCACACTGTTTGCCATGAAGCTCAAAATTGAACCCATCCTGTTTCCACTAATCATCCTTGAGATTTTTCTAGAGCTTAATTATAGTCCACCTCGGGTAAATTCAGTTGATTGGGCATGATTTGGAAAGGCACACACCTGTCTACATATAAGGTCCCACAGTTGACAGTGCAAGTCAGAGCACAAACCAAGCATGAAGTCAAAGGAATTGAAAGTAGACCTCCCAGACAGGATCGTCTGGAGGCACAAGTCTGGGGAAGGGTACAGAAACATTTCTGCTGCTTTAAAGGTCCCAGTGAGCACAGTGACCATCATCCGTAAATGGAAGATGATCAGATCCACCGGGACTCTTCCTAGAGTTGGCCACCCGTCTAAACTGAGCAATCGAGGGAGAAGGACCTGAGTCAAGGAGGTGACCAAGAACCCCATGGTCACTCTATCAGAGCTCCAGCATTCCTCTGTGGATCGAGGATAACCTTCCAGAAGGTCAACCTTATCTGCAGCAATCCACCAATCAGGCTTATATGGCAGAGTGGCCAGATGGAACCCATTCCTTAATAAAAGGCACATGGCAGCCCACCTGGAGTTTGTCAAAAGACACCTGAAGGACTCTCAGACCATGAGAAACAAAATTCTCTGGTCTGATAAGACAAAGATTGAATTCGTTGGTGTGAATGCCAGGCGTCATGTTTGGAGGAATCCAGGCACCATCACTACAGTGAAGCATGGTAGTGGCAGCATCATGCTGTGGGCATGTTTTTCAGCAGCCGGAACTGGGAGACTCATCAGGATTGAGGGAAGGATGAATGCAGCAATGTACAGAGACATCCTGGATGAAAACCTGCTCCAGGGCACTCTTGAGCTGAGACTGGGGCGACATTTCATCTTTGAACAGGACAATAATCCCGAGCACACATTTCAAACTGTTGAAAAAGGTGAACGAATCCTGACGAAAACCTCAATTTGTCCGTGTCTCGTTTTGCTGCTTTCTTGATGGTTTCTGATCATTTGCATAGTTTCCGCAACGTCAACGTTCCGTTTCGCTGTCCAACCTCCCAAGTCCGACACATTGCACAAGTATTGGCAATATCTGAATGGATCAATAACCAAAGCTCTGGCAAGCTGAACGTAACATCCTTGTATCATTGATGACTCGTCCATGTGTGAGACGAAAAGCAACGTCATTCAGAAATAATAGTGGTAAGAACATTTTATCAATTACTTTAACTATTTGCGCATGTTCCAACCGTTTGTGGCTGGCCTGCTTGTGCACACGTGCTGTTGCTGTGAAGACAAACAACATCTCTCATCTGCTCTCAAGACAACCAAATCCCACACCTGCAAGTAGTATGGGCATGAGGAAGAGGCTGGCTGCGCTCAGTCTCATACCTACTGTCTGTCACGTCATCATGAATATTTCGTTTTGATTTTGTTTAAAGAGCCAAGGTCGATGTTCTCTTCATTTTTCTTTTGTGAGTTTTAGTTTTGTTCCTATTTGCATTCTTGATTCGCAGGCTTTTTGGTGACGGGAAAGGTGCAGGATCTTTCATCCACCTTTCCTCGACTTTTTATCCTTCGTTCAGTTATCGCCGTGTGCTGTGTGACCGGGTCCTGAGGGAATGATGTGGGGTCAAGCCTGTGAGGATCCTTGATTAAAACATCTGGCTTTTGGATGTAATGAAAATGCAGTCAAGGCTGTAAAGGCTTCGACATCTGAGTACTGTGCTGTCATTATAGCAGCTTCTCAAGAACAAACAAGCTCTTGTGTGCCATAAGGAAAAAGAGGCATGGTCCGAATGCATCCAGCGCAGCCTAGACCAACTGTCTGCGCTGTGGAACGCGAGGTGTCTGAGGTGAGTTGCCTGTTTATTTATGTTGTCATGTGCAGGGAAAACATTTCCACATCATATCTGTTACAGACTTAGGAGGTGAACATGTAATAATACGTGCGTTACAGCGGTGACATCCTGTTCAGCTGCGTTGTGGCGCTGCACTCTGACATGCGCACAGTGCCACATACATGTTATTACATAACATTTCCTTTGCCCTCCCTGGCCGGGGTCACCTGAAAAACCCAACCTCCTTGTGCAAGCATAAAAATGTTTTTGTGATAGGGCTTTTTCAAAAAACACATGCGTTTATTCACTACTTCAATTTGCACAGTTTGGATGGTAATAGCAACATCTAAATTCCTGAGATTCCTCAAACAACCTGATGTGGACCATTGACACCTCAAATTCTTTGATTGCGACATTTCCCATGAGCCTCCCTGATTCGCTTGTGTCCGCCATCTTTGATGTATACAACTGCATGGCAACAAGGCTCAATGGTGGACGTGTGTAGTTATTCTAAGATTCATTGTGAATTAAGTAGCAATGACAAGGCCAGGTATTGAGAAAAGATCTGAATTTTTTTTTTTCCCTATTTAAAATACAAATGTCAGGGCATTTATGGACAGTGTTTAACTGGTTTTGTCTCAGCTGCAAAATAGTCACCTCAAATCTTGACATGACCGTCGAGTCACTCAATGCATTCCCATGTCCCTTGCTGTATTTATGAATTTATTTTCACACTGGGATTTTCACTTCATTTATAATGTAACTTTTCAATGTCTGTAACTTGAAGTACTGAATGTTGAACAGTCAAATTTTATTTATAAAAAAATAAACTTACCCTTCACAAAATGCTCTTCACATACATATATTTGTAGCTGGTGGGTTTTATGTCAGCTCTGTGCGAGCCACTGTCTTTGACGTCTAAGAGTTAATTCTTCGACTTTTGGCCCTTCACGCTGTTTAACAGGTAAACTAAAAAACTTGACTTTTTTTTCGAGCAGAATTGTTAGACTACCCGACAACTGCACCTATAACTCATTTTGCGCCTTGCTCAATAGTTGCCACCGCCTTGTTGTACGTCAAAGATGGCGGCCACTAGCGAATCACAGAGGATCATGGGAAATCTGTGACGTCAGTGCAATTTTTATATTGGTAAAGAGTACTTGGAAGAGGGTTTTCTTCTTGAGAAAGCTTAAAAAAGCCAATCTCCCCTCTCACCTCAAATTTCTACAGCAGCACAGACAGCCTTATCTGCTATTGTGTCACACCAGCTGCACTGCAGAGAATCAGAGCGGGTCAGCCTGCACAACTCGTTGTTGGAAACAAACTCCCAAATATGGACACAGTTTATGCTCACCGCCTACATAAGAAACCTGTCAACATTGTGAAAGACTCAGCACAAACTGTCCCTCTTCCATCAGGCAAAATTTACAGAGCAGTCAGGACACACATTATCAGTCTGAGGAACAGGGTCAGACAGACCAGCCACCATAGTGATTCATTTCAATATTTATCATGTAAAATAATTTGATAATGCTGCCAATTTGAAGAAGCTCTTCATAGTCAAAGGCAAAACTCCAAGAAAAATCTAACAGGAAACCACTCTTGCATTATTGTTACAGGGAAAAGTTGGAATAAGCCCAAAGTCACGGCACATGTGCTACACTGAGTTCCTGCCCATTGTTAGGGCCCCTGCACACATAGTACGAATACGTACAACTCAGGGTGAATCATGGCAGAACAGCTTGTATGAGCGAACCACGAAAACGTCGCGCTGACGGGCAGGTCTGAACGATGCTGCTGTGACGGTTTTGTGCACGTGGGAACACAGTACGAGCAGCTGCATGATGTAGTTACACATTAGCAGCTGCTGTCAAAATAAATAAATAAAAACGTATGCTGTGACGGTTTCGTGCACACTGGAACACAGTGCAAGCAGCTGCAGTTGCTGTGAAAATAAAATAAAAAAATACATGCCACCCATAGGATTCGAACCTGTAATTTCCAAAAGCTCTGATTGTCAGCCAGAAACTTTACCACTGAGCTACCATCACTGCCTTGTAAAAGGTGCAGGAAAATGCTCTATAACCCTGAAAAATAAACCTAAAGAGCTTAAATTTTAAAACGCCGAAGCAAGGTTTAACATGATCAGGAAGTACAGAAATTAAATGAAAAAAAAAAAACCCCAACAGAAATTAAACAGTGGTTTCCATTAAATAGTTTATTTACACTACGGAAAATATTAAATGCACAAGAAATTAAGAAATAAAATACACAAATTAGACAATTTTAAAAATCCAATTAAAGCACTTACTCTGGATTGACCTCCTTGAGGAGATGCCTGTCATGTTTACACAATAGGGTAGAAATTTTGGTGTATGATTTAAAACAGAAACAGACCTGTATGATTTTAGGTTTTCCAGATATTTTTGACCTGAAACCTCATTAAAAAATGTTACTGGAACTAAATGTAGTGGAAGCTACAACTCAAAACATTAGAGCTGATCATGTATAAGTTTCTGTGACATTTATGTAAATTTTGGGACCCACTCAGTCACTGAATTGGGCAGTGCAGTCTTGTTTGAGGGTGGGCGCTAAAGGGGTAAAATATACTGTATATGATGTAATTTCTCTACTTCTGGGGACAGAAACAGGACACTTTCTGCGTTTTTGGGCAAATTACATGCAAACAAAGTGAAAATGCAAAGAAAAAGTGATGATATGGTGGAAAGTGGAGCTCAAAAGTGTCGAGTCGATTCTGCTGGCGAGACAACACAGCTACTCTGGTTAGCTGTGTAGGCTAACACTTACCGACGTCTCATTTGCCTCGTCTTCCCTTCTTCACTGGGAACTAAAAAAAAACCCTGCAGTTTTCACGACTGCTTTGGTGATTGCAGCCAAAAGGAAAACAGAACACCATTTTCCCGTGTGCAGTTATGCTATTTATATATTGCACAACGGGAGCAGCTGTCCCCAGCTGTCCCGGTGATATCACGCAGCGTTCAAACGAGACTGCGCTACCCTATTATTATCACTTATTGAGGCGTTGCTGGGCCGGTAGAATAGATTTACATTTACGCTACCTGTCCACACCTGCCCGCAGTAGGTGCATAAACTGATGACGTCATAGCGCACAGCCTAAGAACTGTCCGCAGAGGAAAAGATGAAAAGGCAAGAAGTGTGTGTTGGTCCCAATATGGATATTAGATGATTTTCTCATGGATAGTCTGACAATGAACAGCAGCCAAAGCAGCCTGCTGAGGACGCCCTGCTGAATTTGGAGAGCAGCGCGGTACCAGCCAACATGACAAAAGTTAAAGTGAGCCAACTTTTTATGTACGCGTTTACTGGGTGTCGTGTGTTTTGAAATGACATTAAATATTGTTAATGTGATTCCACGTGTTGTGTATCTCAGTGAGTGATAATAATGCAAATAACATGCAGTTGTTGTGCGGTATGCATTTTCAGAGGCCCGACGTCCATGCCCAGTCTCCCAAATATTCACCCTCCTCTAACTTGGGTGAATATCAATCATTTTGGGTGAATGGGCATGGACGTCGGGCCTCTGAAAATGCATATGGCCTCCAAAAGCATGTTATTGTATTTTACGAACTCCATTATGTCTGATCTATTAGTTGTGGGGAATTACTTTATGGGAGGTGATGGTCTAGTGGTTAAGGTGTTGGGCTTGAGTCCAGAAGATTATGGGTTCAAATCCATGCCTGACTGGAAAATCACTAAGGGCCCTTGAGCAAGGCCTTTAATCCCCTATTGCTCCCGGTGTGTAGTGAGCGCCTTGTATGGCAGCACCATGACATTGGGGTGAATGTGAGGCATAATTATAAAGCGCTTTGAGCGTCTGATGCAGATGGAAAAGCGCTATATAAATGCAGTCCATTTATTTTAGGTTTCTTGTAATTATTTAGAGAAAAACTGTCATTCAGTAATAAATAAAGTGTGTGTCTCTGAAAAGTCCCCAGAATGGGGGTCCTAGTCAAGTCTGGAGCTCTACTTTGTCTAAATGAATTTTTGAATTGAAATTTGTGTTCACTGCCATTACATGATGTTGCCTAATTTTTTTCAGAGCAGTACAACAAGTAGACAAGGTGGTTACCAGAAAGCATGGTCTGGTCTTGCATCCCCGGAATGTAACAAAGACAAGGCTGTGTGTGTGTGTGTGTGTGTGTGTGTTTGTGGAGGAGTGTTTTTAACGGACTCAAAATTACCATATCAGAATGTATCAGGCTGTGAAGATAGTTGTACAATGTGTATGTATGGAAACTCCAGCAAGGTTACGCTGTTTACTGCACTGGGAGCAAAAGGATACATCTCTATGTGATAAGGAGGAGTCAGGTTGTGGGGAGGACTCATGGTCAAGTTAAAAGCCCTCAGCAAGCTGTAGCTTTCCATCACTGAAAGCAGAAAGAGAAGATGCATCTTGTTGAAGATCTTACATTTTGCCATTTCTTCTGTCCCACTGCCATGTTGGCAGCTGCTACTTTCTTTCTCATTCTCTACATCATCTCCAGATTCATCTTGGAGAAAATGGGAAAGGAACCTCCAGGACCAAGACATCTGCCTCTGATTGGAAACCTGTTGCAGCTCGATCTGAAGAGGCCCCATAACACCCTGTTTGAGGTGAGTTTGAAGCCACTTTGAAATGACAACATTGACATGATCATGTCACAGTGTTGGAAATGTTCCTTTGTGTACACAGTTGAGTTCTACATTACGAAGATCTTTGATTATTGCTTTTGTCAAGCTACCAACATTACTTTCACTAATTATCTGTCTTTTGTTGCAATATCACCAAAATTACACAGATTATCACTGAATTGTTGGATCTTTTGCTGCTTCAAATTTCTACTCATACCCTACCAATTTCAATATTTTTATATCTGTGAGTTAGACATTTTTTTTTAATCACTATAAACCACCATTTGAGCCTATGTTTTGTTATTTGATTTTGTTATTTGATTTAATAACTTTAATTTCTTGAAAAGTACTTTATGTCCTGTCAAATTTTTGATTAGCTCGTGGAATTTTTTTTTCTTCAACATATTTCCATTTTGCATCAAACTCTGGTTGACACCCATTTTCTTTTGATAACTGAAGCAAGACATCTAACTCTGGGCCTTCACTCCCTTACTAAATATTAACTTGTCTCAGATTTGGAATTGGACCCTGGACTAAGCAGTTGGTCTGTGTGTGTGTGTGTGTGTGTGTGTGTGTGTGTGTGTGTGTGTGTGTGTGTGTGTGTGTGTGTGTGTGTGTGTGTGTGTGTGTGTGTGTGTGTGTGTGTGTGTGTGTGTGTGTGTGTGTGTTTGTGTAAGGGTGATCTCTACTGGCAAGGATTGGAATAAATACTGTATTGGAAGCACATTCATCTTAATTTCAATTCTAGAGCTAAAACATGATGGTAGGGTGGAACATCTTTCCATCTCTTTTTTTAATATCCTCCTGATTTACCTTTTTATAATTTACTTTATAGAGTCCTGAGAGATCGTTAGGAATTACCACACCGAAATATTTAATAAGTCTCAGATTCCAATTAAAATCATGGGATTCCTTTATTATTTTAGACGGATTATAAATAATTAAGTCTTAGGAAAAGTTTTAGAAATATTTCATTTGTGTCCAGCTACATAGCCAAGGATTTTCAGCAGTTCCATCAGTTTAGGGAGTGTTGTGTCTGGTTGTTCGAAAAAAAACTATTACATCATCCGTAAGAAGTCCAATTTTATGTTCACTTCCTTTTATTTGATGCTTTTGATTCTATGTCTTGTTTGATTGCCTGAGCCAATGGTTCAATAAATATAGCAAAAAGCGCCAGTGATAGGCAACAACCTTGTCTAGTAGATATTTGAAATTTAATTTTGTCCATTAAATGTCCATTCATTTTTATCCTAGCTGATGGTACTTTGTGTGTCTGGATTAGTTGCACAGATTTCTTATCAAATCCCAGCTTTGAGTACTTGGTATAGGTATCTCCTATTGACACAATCAAAAGCTTTTTCAGCATCTATACTCATCAAAATGGTACTTCGCCTTTCTTTTTGTGTTTGCTCTATTATGTCAAGTGGTCCTCCTGTGTTTGAGGACCTCTCATGAAGCTCGTTTGATCTCCATCTATCAAACCTGGAAGGAATTTATTCAGTCTCTTAATTATAGAAGTGCACAATTTTATGTTCAATTTTGAAATTGTTCTATAATTCACACAATTGTCTCTATCCTTGTGTGGTCTTGGAATAACTGAATTTATTGCTTCTTCCCAAGATGGTGGCATTTTGTTTTCTAAGTCCAATTAAAGGAGGCCTGGAGTATTGGTATTCATTCTTCCTTAAAAATTTTGTACCATGTCGCTGCCTGGAGATTTATTATTTTTCAAAGCATGTCTGTGGCAGACAAGTCATGTCTGCCACTAATATTTCATTCTGGTATGACCCAATTGATGGTAGACCTAATATTTTCATAGCAGTGGTTGCATGTATAGTTCTTCATAGCATTTTTGATTTAGTTTTTTTCTTTTTGTATTCCTTCTGGGTTGTACATTATCTCCCTCGTATTTGGATCTCTAATTTTATTGACAGTATCGATCGCCTGTTTTCTAATTAATTTTTGTAAAAGTTTTGTTGCTTTGTGGGCTGATTCATAATAACTTTGCTTTAAGAATAAATTTATTTTTTCTTGTTCTTCTATTAACATTTCATCAATTTCAGATTTTGTGTCCTTAATTTTTGGTATACTTCCTGATGATTTGTTATTTGGTGTTGTTGCTTCAGATGTCTTAGTCTTTCTGAACAGTTTTTCTAGGTGTCCAATTAAACTTTTTTTTTTTTTGATAAAGCAGTTTTTGCTATACATTTTCTCCAAAAGTACTGCTTACAAGGCATCCCAAACTACAGTGGGATCGACTTCTTTATCATTCTCCTCCAACCATCCATTTTCTATAGCTGCTTCTGCAATTAAGGGTCATGAGCCTATCCCAGCATTCATAGGGCGTTAGGTGGGGTACACCCTGGACAGGATGCCAGTCTATCTCAGGGCTCTCCTCCATGTATTGCTTAAGTCTTCCATCACATCTTTATTGCTTAATATTCGTCTCCATACTGTTTGCCTTCTCCTACTGTCTGGTGGATTTTTAAATCTATAGCCTTGTGGTTTGACAATTGTAACTCTTATTCATTAAAAAAAAAAAAATCTGTCCTTGAATGTACCTTATGGGTTGCTGAATGTATGTAAGGTTCCTCCAAACATCTATCATTCCCATTTCTTCCAATGACAGATTTGTGAATTTTGCGAAATGTTTTAGTTCTTCTGAAACTTGTATCTAAGGTCTTATTCACAGCTATATTAAAGTCTCCCTACAGATTAGAGTGCCCTCTGTTTCTGTTGTTATTTTATTAAAGAGAGATTTTATAACCCCAATTCCAATGAAGTTGGGACGTTGTGTAAAATGTAAATAAAAACAGAATACAATGATTTGAAAATCCTCTTCAACCTACAAAGACAAGATATTTAATGTTCAAACTGATAGACTTTGTTATTTTTGTGCAAATGTTTGCTCATTTTGAAATGGATGCCTGCAACACATTTCAAAAAAGTTGGGACAGGGCAACAAAAGACTGGGAAAGTTGATGAATGCTCAAAGAACACCGAATTGGAAACAGGTTAGTGTCATGATTGGGTATAAAAGGAGCATCCCCAAGTCTCAGCCGTTCACAAGCAAAGATGGGGCGAGGATCACCACTTTGTGAACAACTGCGTGAAAAAAAAAATAGTCCAACAGTTTAAGAACAATGTTTCTCAATGTTCAATTGCAAGGAATTTAGGGATTCCATCATCTACAGTCCATAATATAATCAGAAGTTTCAGAGAATCTGGAGAACTTTCTACACATAAGCGGTAAGGCTGAAAACCAACATTGAATGCCTGTGACCTTTGATCCCTCAGGTGGCACTACATTAAAAGCCGACATCATTGTGTAAAGGATGTTACCGCGTGGACTCAGGAACACTTCAGAAAATCACTGTCAGTTAACACAGTTCGTCGCTACATATACAAGTGCAAGTTAAAACTCTACCATGCAAAGTGAAAGCCACACATCAACAACATCAAGAAACGCCACTGCCTTCTCTGGGCCCGAGCTCATTTGAAATGGACAGACACAAAGTGGAAAAGTGTGCTGTGGTCTGATGAGTCCACATTTCAAACTGTTTTTGGAAATCATGGACGTTGTGTCCTCTGGACAAAAGAGGAAAAAGACCATTCAGATTGTTACCAGCGCTAAGTTCAAAAGCCAGTATCTCTGATGGTATGGGGGTGTGTTAGTACCCATGGCACGGACAACTTACACATCTGTGATGCACCATCAATGCTAAAAGGTACATCCAGGTTTTGGAGCAACACATGATGCCATACAAGCAACGTCTTTTTCAGGGACGTCCCTGCTTATTCCAGAAAGACAATGCCGAGCCACATTCTGCACATGTTACAACAGCGTGGCTTCGTAGCAAAAGAGTGCCGTTCTAGACTGGCCTGCCTGCAGTCCAGGCCTGTCACCCATTGAAAATGTGTGGCGCATTATGAAGTGCAAAATATGACAACGGAGACCCCGGACTGTTGAACAACTGAAGTTGTACATCAAGCAAGAATGGAAGAGAATTGGAAAGAAAGGTGATGTAACACAGTGGTAAACATACCACTGTCCCAGCTTTTTTGAAACGTGTTACAGGCATCCATTTCAAAATAAGCAAATATTTGCACAAAAACAATAAAGTTTATCAGTTTGAACATTAAATATCTTGTAGAGCAAAAACAAAGAGTTCACCGTGCTTCTGTATAGCACAAACAAATCTGGTGCAACCAGATAGGACTAATTTGTAAAAGAGAAAAATAACTGGTGCAACACAGAAATAAGTGCCAGACAATTTAATAAGGTGCTGAAAGCAAAGATGTACATGGGACTAACGTTTCAATGTGAGAGTCACATCTTCCTCAGAGTCCTGCAAAGACAGAGATGGTACAGCTTAAATACTAATAAGAAGCAGGTGTCCTGATGCTTCCAAAGGGGCATGACCATGAATGAATGAATGAAAACTGTTTATTTCGAACATTTGATACAACAACAATTACAAGATAGATCAGTAAAGACAACAACAAAAAAGTTCCTACTGTGTACCCAACATGTCCGAAAAGGGGTAGGGTGAAGCATCAGCTTATTTATCCCTACCCCTTCTTCCCCACAACCAGTAACACCCTTTGCCACATATACACATAGATTCCTACACACCTAAACCGATATATATATATATATATATATATATATATATATATATATATATATATATATATATATATATATATATACATATATATACATATATATACATATATATACATATATATATATATATATATATATATATATACATATATATACATATATATACATATATATATACATATATATATATATATACACACACACACATACACACATACATATATACATACACACATCAACATACATACACATATACACATATATATACACAAACATAAATATACACCTACACATACCTACTTGCATACAAAATACTATATATTTACAAGCCGAAGCAAAAAACAAAAACACCCTAACCCTCATTACCCTTCCTCCTCCCTATACCCAGAAAAAAACATATTTTTGTACCGCTGTTTGAACTGGTTCATGCTTGGACATTGCTTGAGCCCCACTCCCAATCTGTTCCACATCCTCACCCCACAGACAGAAATACAGAAACCTTTTAATGTTGTTCGTGCCCACTAATGCTTTAAATTAAATTTCCCCCTCAGACTGTAATCCCCTGATCTGTTAAAAAACATATTTTTAATATTTGCTGGAAGTAAATTGTTTATTGCTTTATACACAATTTGTACTGTTTGAAAATGAACCAAGTCTGTGAATTTTAAGAATTTGGATTGTAAAAATAGTGGATTTGTATGATCTCTATAGCCAGTATTATGAATAATTCTTATAGCTCTTTTCTGCATTACTGATAGTGATTGTGTTGTACCTTTATAAGTATTACCCCATACCTCTGCACAGTACTGTAAATATGGTAAAACCAGTGAGCAGTAAAGAATGCGGAGTGAGTTGTGGTCCAGAATATGTTTCGCTTTGTTTAGAACTGAAATGCTTCTTGACAGTTTACTTTGTATATGTTTTATATGAGTCTTCCAGTTTATCTTATCATCTATTATCACCCCCAGAAACTTATTTTCATGTACCCTTTCAATATCTACCCCCTCGACTTGTAACTGAACCTGTATGTCTGTATTACAATAGCCAAATAACATGTATTTTGTTTTACTTAAGTTTAATGATAATTTGTTTCTGTCAAACCATATTTTCAATTTTCCCATTTCTATACTGATCCTCCTCAGTAACTCCTGCAAATCCCCCCCTGAACAAAAAATGCTTGTGTCATCTGCAAATAATACTAATTTTAATATTTTGGAAACATTGACAATATCATTTATATAAATTAGAAACAGTTTTGGACCCAATACTGACCCCTGTGGGACGCCACAAGCATTGTCCAAGCATGATGATGTATATTCCCCCAACTTCACAAACTGTTTTCTGTTACTTAAGTAGCTTCTCACCCAGTGCAACACCAACCCCCTAATCCCATACTGTTCAAGTTTATTGATTAATATGTCATGATTAATTGTATCAAAAGCCTTTTTAAGGTCTATAAATATTCCAACTGAATGTAATTTGTGGTCTATGGCGTTTGTAATCTCAACTGATTCTATTAATGCAAGTGATGTTGAACTATGTGCTCTGAATCCATATTGACTATCAGTAAGTAATTTATGTTTATTTATGAATTTGTCTAATCTATTATTGAATAACTTTTCTAATAATTTGGAAAATTGTGGAAGCAAAGAAACAGGTCTATAATTTGTGAAGTGGTGTCTATCCCCAGTCTTATACAGCGGCACAACCTTAGCTATTTTCATTTGATTGGGAAATTTACCGGTTTGAAATGATAAATTACAGATGTATGTTAATGGTTCTACAATCCATTCAATGACCTGTTTTACCACCACCATATCAATTTCATTTAAATCGGTAGATGTTTTATATTTACAATTATTCACAATGTCTATAATTTCATTTCCATCCACTGCTGTGAGGAACATTGAACAGGGATTTCTTTCTATGAGATTATTATCCCAATCCTCAGGTTGGGAATCGCGAATTTTTTCTGCCAAGCTTGGTCCAATATTTACAAAAAAATTATTAAAACCGTTGACTACCTCATCCTTATTTTCCTTCTTGACATTATTATCAATGAAATACTGAGGGTAACTCTGTTTTTTATTACCATTTTTGATAATGCTATTTAATATATCCCATATTCCTTTAATATTGTTTTTGTTATTATATAATATGTTACTATAATATTCCTTCCTACATACCCGTATAATATTAGTTAATCTATTTTTGTATTTCTTATATCTATTTTCTGCCTCTTTAGTCTTTAGTTTTATGAATTCTCTATACAGTGTATTTTTCTTATTACATGCATTTCGTAACCCTTTCGTCATCCATGGTCGAGCTTGGATTTTTTGTTTTCTGTAGTCTTGTTTAATTGGACAATTTTTATCATAATGATGTAAATATTTGTAAAAAAAGTTTCATATGCACTATCAACATCACTTTCACTGTATACCTTTTCCCAGTTTTGCTCCTGTAAATCCTTCTTTAGTGTGTTCATGTTTTCCTCTGTCCGCACTCGCCTGTATTTTATTTTCTCCTCTGGCTGATTCCGCCGATGGTTTCTATTATAAACGATGAAAACTGGTAGATGATCACTAATGTCATTGATTAATAATCCACTCACAGTGTTATTCTCAATATCACTGCTGAATATATTATCAATTAAGGTAGCACTATGGGATGTAATTCTGCTTGGCCTGGTGATTTTTGGATATAAACTCATACTGTACATTATACTGATAAATTCATCTGTTATTTTATGCTTATTTGGATTGAGCAGATCAATATTTAAGTCACCACAAATGAACACAGTTTTTTGATTAGTTTTTGAGAACATTTTTCCCATACAGTCAGTGAATGTTTCAATACTAGATCCTGGTGCTCTCTATATACAGCTGACTAATACATTTTTGCTTTTTTCTTCACATATCTCAATAGTTATACATTCTAATAAGTTATCAATCACAGTTGTCATATTGTCTACTATTTTATAATCCATGTTCTTATCCACATACACAGCCACTCCTCCTCCACTCTTATTTTTTCTGTTTACACAATTAAATTCATATCCATCCAGTTCAAAATCCATTCCTTTATCTTCATTGATCCATGTTTCTGATATAGCAATTATGTTAAATATTTTTTTAAACTGACTTAAATATTCTTTAATGTTGTTAAAGTTTGCATATAGACTTCTGCTGTTGAAATGGATTATTGATAATTTGTTATCCGTTTTAATGATCCGATTAAACTGTTCATCTGTATAATAGCAACAACTGTCATTGATATTTGAGAAGAAATTATTGTCCGGGTCTATATCGTGCTCCAAGTCCAGTACATTGTGGTCTGTGTATTTAAATGGTCTCAGTTCTACTTTTCCATGATCAGCAATCCTTTGAGTTATATCCTTCTTGTCTCCAGATGTAGATGAATAGGTAGTAGATGAATAGGTTCCTCTGGTCTGTGTCATGGTGTTGTGATGTGTTTGTGTCCTCATACCTTATTGGTCATATTTGTCCAGATCCTCGCTTTAAGAAACACTATTGTTCATATTTGTCCAGCTCCTCGATGTTCCTTATTGCCATGACTTTTGCTTGTTCTGGTGATCCGTTCAGTTTGATGAATATTTTACAGTTTGAAGTCCATGTGTGCTGGATTTTTCCCTGTTTCTTCAAGAAGCGTGCTTTCCTGGCGATGTCGGCATTCCGTTTGGTGAGATGTTCATTGATGAATACGTTTGTCCCTTTCAGTTTTCTTCCTTGTTTTAACAGTGCTGTTTTGTGTTTTCTGTTGATGAATCTCATGATGACGGTTCGTTTATCACCGTCATTTCTCCGGGGCAGAGGGTGGCACGCTTCAATGTTATTTAAATCCATTTCTATACCTTTAGATAGGAGGAAATCAGCAACCTGTTTTTCCACAGAGCTGACCTCCTGTTCACTGGGCTCCCCTCCGCTCTCATCTGTTACCGCCCGTGCGTAGGACCGTGGTTTGATATGAAGACCTGTGATGATGACGTCGTTAATTCTGGTGTACTGCTCCAATTCAGCCACTCTATTTTCCAGCTGCACCAGATGCCGGTCTTTCTCGGCATTCTGGAGCCGTAATGCCTTCACCTCCTCCACCAGATCCATAATTGATTTCTGTTGCTGCTTCACAACAGAAATCTCCTCTGATAGAAAGTCCAGAGATTTTTTAATATCGTCACCTTCCTCCGCTGTCAGAACCTTCTTAGGCCCCATGGTCGGCTTATGAGCAGCTTGTCGATCGCCGATGTTAACAGCCTGCGTTGTTTGTCACCGGGATGGATCTGCACTGCGCTGGTGCCGCGCGGCCTCGGTGTTTCCGCGCTGATGGATCCGCGGTGGCTGCACGAGGCCTCGGGGAAGCGGCACTCGTGACGCGCGGCTCTAATGACGCGGCCTCAGTGAATTCACCACGTTGGGCCTCGGACGTTGTTGCTGTCCAGTCGCGGGGCTAAGTTGCCGGTTGAGGTGGTATTCCCACTGTCCGGGTTGGCAAACACCGGCGTGGCAGATGGCAACTACAAACACCACCTCTGAAAACTCAGGTACAAACTTTTTGCAGCTCGCTCTGACGACACGCAGCTCTGTCAGCTCCGTCAGACACAACACTCACTCAATTAGTAATCAATTCATGATTAGAAACACACTGTCCCAAAACACATAAAAATAAAACCAGACTAAAAAACAATTATTAAAGAAAACAAGTAAATTTTAGATCTTCATTCAGACCAAAAGATTCCAAAGTGCCTAAA
Source organism: Thalassophryne amazonica (assembly GCF_902500255.1). Taxonomy (NCBI): domain Eukaryota; kingdom Metazoa; phylum Chordata; class Actinopteri; order Batrachoidiformes; family Batrachoididae; genus Thalassophryne; species Thalassophryne amazonica. Next base: position 51,222,269 of record NC_047118.1, read on the forward strand.
GTGTAAATCCAAAATGTTTCTCTACATAAGAGTTTTTTAATATCACCACCTCTGGGTGGAGCTATGATTCTCTCATCCATCCATCCATCCATCCATCCATTTTCTTCCGCTTTACCTGGAGTCGGGTCACAGGGGCAGCAGCTCAAGCAAAACCGCCCAGTCCTCCCGATCCACACACACCTCCCCCAGCTCCTCCGGGGGAACCCCAAGGCATTCCTAAGCCAGGAGGTCAGGAGGGTCAGGCAGTTGAGACGGGACTGATCATATCTGAATGAACAAGTCTATCACGAAAATATTTCGGGCACGCCTAAATATAAATTTAGGCGGTTCAGGACAGATGTCTTTAAGTGTGGGATCACTCTTCAAAATGTGCCAATATTTATAAATTATGTTTTTTATTCTTCCCGCAAATGGAGTATAGCAGGTAGAAAAAAACAATTTAGATGTTGAAGAAGACTTAGATAAATAATCCATAGTGGAATTAATATAGTTCAAAAATTGATGTAATTCATCAGATGTGCCCCTCCAAATTAAGAGGATGTCATCAATGTATCTGCGCCATAGTGATATTTTTGAGTAAAAAATGTTGTGTGGGCCGCTGAAGAGGAGGTACTGCTGGCCCACCACCACAAGATGGCGCCCTGCTTGAAGTGCGGGCTTCAAGCACGAGAGGGCGTCGGAGCGACCGGGAATGACAGCTGTCACTCATCATCCGTACCAGCTGTCACTCATCCACTACTCATCACCACCACCATAAAGGCTGGACTGCAACTCCACCTCCCCGCCGAGAAATCAGCTACCATTCAGGTAATTTCTCTAAGCTTAACTGTGACTAATAGTCTGATCTCATTTGCAGCCGTTTTCCTGTGACGGTGTCCTTATCTGCGGTATTGGCGTTTGGTGTGGACTGCGACGGCTTTGCCTCACACCCCAAACCAGATAAGTGGTTTCACAGGAGCTGCAAGAGTGTGTGATTGGAGGTGGAGGTTTTCCCTCCTAACTGTATACAGACTGTGGGATTACTGAGTGTGCGACAGCGGCCACCTGGGGCGCAGGGCTTGGCGGCTCCGGTGTTCTTCAGCTCTGTTGGTGGTGGAAGCTGTGTGGGATCCGGCTCTTCTCTCGCCAGGCGTCTTCTATCGTCGAGCCTGCCCACACGTCACCTGGTGTATAATTGACATTCCACCATATTGTTATTGTCTGTACGTCGTTGTGCGATTCACAACATTAAATTGTTACTTTTGGCTTATCCATTGTCCGTTCATTAACGCCCCCTGTTGTGGGTCCGTGTCACGACACTTTCACAACAGAAAAGGGTTATTTTCAGTACTAAAGATATGTTTCTCTTCCCAAAAACCCATCACTAAGCAGGCGTATGATGGAGCAAAAGCACTCCCCATAGCAGTCCCCTGTAGTTGTAGATATTTGTCTGAATATTTAAAAAAATTATTCGATAAGACAATCTCAACCAATTATTCAAAAAATCTGAAGGTGCCAGCACATCAATAGGACGTTTGGCAAGATAGAAGGAAATGGCTTCTAAGCCTGTATGATGAGGTATGCACGTATATAGACTTTGTACATCCAAAGACACAAGGATATCATTACTTGCACAATTCCGATTATTGATAAGATTTAGAACATCAGTGGTATCCACAAGATACGAAGGTAATTTACAAACAAACTTTGCCAGAAAGAAGTCAACAAATTGCGAAACGGGCTCAGTAAGACTCCCTATTCCAGAAACAATAGGGGGTACACCATAAAATACTGGACAACGAGGGTATTCACTTAAAATGAAGGCCTTCTCTTTTTCTGTTATCCAGCCTTTCTTATGAGATGAGTCAATAGATTCATGAATCATACTATTAATATTGGAGGTGGGATTGGAAGATAAAAGTTGATAGTGTTTGGCATTATTCAACAGTTTCAATATACCATTTTCATACTTCTCCAACCCCATAACAACAGCAGCACCCCATATATGTCACTCTCAGACGGAGCAACATTTATCAAGGTCATGGGTTCACATTCCAGATTATGGCATTCAAAATTTGTTGCATTACAAATTAATATTGCAACCCCTCTTCTCTGGCATCGTTTATATGTACTGAAATATGAATTCCTAAAGCCGTATCTTCAATTTTTCGCGTTCTATGGAGGATAGATGGGTTTCTTGTTAAAAAAAGTGACTTGGACCATTTCCTTTTTCAGCATAGACAATCTTTCCTCTCCTCTCCCGTGTTTAGACCATTAACATCAAGCAACATTATCTTGAGAAATCTGTTGACCATATTTGGCCTCAGTATGTAAATATTTGAAAATCTACAAAACAATAAACACGATTGAAACAAACTTAACAAGAGACCTCCATTTAGGGGTTTAAGCTTTCTCCCCCTAATGTCACTGTTGGTGGGTGGATGGGATGTCCTCACTTCCACTTGAAGACATCGTTTCTACATGAGGAACTAAATCCTGTACCTGGATTTTCCACATTCTAGAATTGGCCAACATTTCTACAAAATCTCTCTTCAACGAGCTTATTAAATTAGTGTTATTGATACCCGCTTATATTGTGTGTCTACATTGAGGTAATTTTTTTTTTCCTTTTTAAATTTTGACACGTTAAAGTACCATGTCTTTTATCCTCGTACATACTTGGATCTCACCACAAACAAGTTGTGGTGGGAACCCTAATGTCTGTAGTTCACCCTTATTGTTCTCATCTTCCCTTGGTACTCCTATGACTTCTCTCTCGCTTGCTGTGCCGTGTCTTGGGCTGAGTTTCTGCCTTTTGTTCACTGCTATCTTGAAGTTTCTCGCTGGTTCTCTCCCCCTCCTACGCCAGTGTCTGTTGAATCATTTGGCACCAGTCCTGGCATCTTCATAGCTCTTTACTCTGTCATTCCACACAATTCATATTTGCTGTATGTAGTCTGGAAATGAATACCCTTCTCTTTCAATGTCTTCTTCATTTCCAGATATGTTCTGCATTTCTGGACTATTTCCGTGGGTTGGTCGTGGTCTAACTGTATTCTTTTGTCACCTATTTAAATCCACTTCGGTCACAGTTTTTTCAGTGCCATCTCTTTTGTTTTTAACTGCCAAAAAGCAACCAGGGCGGATCTCACATGTCCACCTGAGCTCGGATTCTGTGAGCATTCTGGATGTGTAGATTGGTCTCTTCTGGGAACTCCAACTTTGTTTTAAATAGTTCTTCTAAATGGCTGAAGGAGAAGGTTCCTTCTGTCCCTTTAGGTAAGCCAAACATACAGATGTTATTTCTTTGAGTCTATGGTTTTGATGTCTGTTATTTTCCCATGATTATGACTTATTTGTTCCAGTAATGTCAGCAGAGTTTCAGTTGTCTCAATATTTCTCTCCTCCAGCTCAGTTATTCAGATCTGCACTTCAGTCATGTCCTGCCTTTGCTCCTGCATCTCTTCTTAGCTTTCTCCAAGTTTTCAGTTTTCAAGTGCTATTATTTCCTTTCTTTTTTAAATAGCCATTTTAAATTGGCTTTAAAACATTGCCAACTCGTCTCTGTCGGAGGTGTCTGTCTTTGCTAATGCTAGCTAGGCCTATCCGAATCCATTTGCCCCTGTCCTCCTCAAGCTCTCCTACAGCGCCTCTGTGTTCTCCTTCTGGCTCGTGTCCTGAGTCACAGGCTGTTTCTTTGTATTGTTTCGGTCTCAGCGCTTACTTCCACCAATCATCGCTGTATTTAGCACATTTCTGTGTTGAGTTGCATATTTTCGGTGGTTTATCAGCTTTGGAAAGCTATTTTCTAAGCAGCCTCTTGGTGTGCCATCTTGCCGAAACTCCAATTACACTGCACTGAAAAAAATGATACTTTGGATCAACTTAAAAAAATTGATGTAATTTGTTACAGCTAATTTTTTAGTTTCTCACAATGTATATTTATGATTTTGTAAAGTGATTCCATCAGATTTAAACTGGAAACCACAAGTTTCCATTAGACCAATGTAAATAAGTACTTTGAATGAAGTGCACTGTGTTTCACTTTTTTCAGTGTGTCACTTAACGACTGTAAATATCAAAATATCTGACATTTGACTGCCTTTATTTTCACAGTTGTCCAAGAAATATGGTTCTGTATTCACTGTTTACTTTGGACCCACTAAAGTGGTGGTTCTGGCTGGATACAAGACAGTCAAGGAGGCTCTGGTCAATTATTCAGAGGAGTTTGGAGATCGAAGTGTCACCCCCATTTTTGAAGATATAACTCAGGGTCATGGTATGATCTACTTTTAAAATTTCAGCAAAAATAATTACAGCACTGAAATCCGAATAAAGTGTGTTTTCTTTAATGTACATTTGTTGAACAGATATCTTTCGTGTGGTATTTTTCAGGCATTTTGTTTGCAAATGGAGATTCATGGAAAGAAATGAGGCGTTTTGCAATTTCTACCCTGAAAGACTTTGGAATGGGCAAAAGAGTAATTGAGGACAAAGTCATTGAGGAATGCCACCATCTGATCCAAGCGATTGAAAGTCATAAAGGTTATTTGCACATTAAAATAAGTGAATGAAATTCTTTGTAATTCAGTGATAACACACGGCTCTATGTGGCCTTGATATTTGACAAATTATGTTCAAACTGTTATGACCAAGAGAAGGTGGATGCAGTATATTATTTCAGTGTAACCAAGTGGAAAGCTTCAGTGGACTCAGATTAAACTTTGCCTGAAGAAAAAGTTGCAGTTCCTTGACTGGTCATAAAAGCCAGCAGGTTCCCACTCAAGTCCATGTTAAAATGCCCAACTTTATGTTAATATCTCTTATGTTTTTATACTGTTTTATCTTGTTTAATTTTCATGTTGTTTTAATGAACGTCCTTTAAAGCGTCATACAGTATCATGGTCCTGGAGAAACATTTCATCTAATGCTGGACTTGTACAAGGTTGAAATGAGATATCTTGAATGTCCCAAAGTCATATTGTTTTGTCTTTGGTTGGCTCTTATTCCACAAAGTTGTCAATCCGATTAAAACAGTCCCTTCACACAGGACTGAAATCACACCTGTTATGTAAACTTCTGTGCATGGATGTAATAAAAAATTCCTGATTCATTGCCTCCCCTTAAAGCCAGCCAGCTGAGTGCATTCAGTGGTTTGTAAAGGGTCCCCGTTTGACTTCATGGAAAAAATATTTTTTCCAGGTTGTATTTGATACTGCCCTCCTCTCTCTTTTTACAGGGAAACCATTTGTTACAGTTGATCTGTTGACTTATGCTGCATCCAGCATTATCAGTTCTCTGTTGTACGGCAGCAGATTTGAATACGATGACTCCCAATTCTTAGACATGTTGAGGACTACCAATGAAAACAACCGCCTCCTTGGTTCTGTGGGAATCCAGGTAGGTAATTTTTACTTTGAAACTTGTGATTAATAATAATGCATGTAAAACAGTGGCTTTTGAAGAAAACAGATGGTGGTGCTACTTTCTTCACACTAGCATGTGAAATAGGGAAAAACCAAACCTGGTTTGTCCTGTTTGCTCAAGTTGCTTGCTTACTTGCTTAGGGCAGTCCATCGTTGTCACTCTGTGCTTTTGAGTTCTCTGGTGGCTGATCAGACTGATGCGGGCCGCCAGCACTCTTCCGCAGACATCGCACACATATTTGCCCTGCGGCTGGTCAGGATAATGTCTGCTCTCTCTTTTGGCCTCTGCTTTCTGGTTGAAGCAGTCTGGTTGGTGAAGGAGACACTGCCTGCTGAACACTGCTGCCTCCATTTGTTCCTGTCCGAGGCCAGTGCTTAGAGATCAGCAGGTTTGATACAGCACTCCTTCAGGTTTACTTTCAATTGGTCTTTGAAGCGTTTTTGTTGTCCTCCAACAGTTCTTTTACCCTTGGACAGTTCTCTATACAGTACCTGCCAAGGTATACAATTGGGGGGCAGACGGATGGTGCGTATGACCCACCTGAGCTGTCTGTGTAGTAGTATAGTCCCAAGGGACTCGATGTTGGCCCGTTGATAGATCTCCGTTTGAGGGACTTTTTGCCACCACTTGAGGCCCAATATGTGCTGGAGGCAACGTGTATGAAAGTGCTCCAGAGTCCGAATGTGTCATCTGTATGGTGTCCAAGTTTCACTGGTGTACAGCAAGATTGAGAGGCAAATGGCCCTATAGACAGCAACCTTGGTCTTGACAGTCAGGTTCCTATTCAGGAAGACTCTGCTTGCAAGTTTACTGAAGGAGGCAGATGCTAGTCCTATCCACCGTTGAATCAGTTATGTCGCAGTTTGCACACAAAGTTGAGCCAAGGTAGATGAAGGAGGGCACATTCTTCAGTGTGGTGTTCTTGATCAGTAAGTTTGTTGGGGCTGCTTGGGACTCACTTTGGCTCATGACTTCAGTCTTCCCCGTGTTAATACTGAGCCCAGCCTGTGTGGAGGTGTTGTCCAAAACGTTGAGGTTCCTCTGCAGTCCTTCAGCAGTGCAGCTGGCAACAGCAGCATAGTCTGCGTACTGCAGTTCAAGGATAGCCTCTTGGTAGACTTTTGTTGGCGCTGTAAGTCTGCGCAAGTTGAAGAGGTTACCATCGAGTCTGTCGGTTAAGGGGACACAGTCCTCTGGGTATATGTCTTTCTTTGCTGCCATCATCACTATGGCAAGGAACAAGTTAAATATCACAGGTGTGATCAAGCAGCCTTGCCTAACTCCAGTGCATACAGGGAATGTGTCGGATGGCTCACCTCCATCCAAGACCCTCATCATGGCTCCATCATGCAGTGCCTTCAATACGGCTAAGAACTTGCTAGGACATCTAAAGCACTTGAGTACCTCCCACAAAGAGGTCTGTTCACCGTATCAAAAGCCTTTGTTAGATCGACAAAGACCATGTAAAGGTCTTGGTGCTGTTCCCTGCATTTTTCTTGGACCTGTCTGGTTATGAAAAAATAAAGTAATGCACAAAATTTCATACATATCTCAGGTATTCGACTGATGTCAACAAAAACAACATGGCAAATTTTCTAGTTAAAAAAATAAAGAAAAAAATTAAATATAAATTAAACAAATTATATATATATATATATATATATATATATATATATATATATATATATACAGTGAGGAAAATAAGTATTTGAACACCCTGCGATTTTGCAAGTTCTCCCACTTAGAAATCATGGAGGGGTCTGAAATTTTCATATTAGCTTAGGTGCATGTCCACTGTGAGAGACATAATCTAAAAAAAAAAGAATCACAATGTATGATTTTTTTTTTTAGATAATTTTAAATAATTTATTTGTATGTTACTGCTGCAAATAAGTATTTGATCCCCTACCAACCAGCAAGAATTCTGGCTCACACAGACCTGTTAATTTTTCTTTAAGAAGCCCTCTTATTCTGCACTCTTTACCTGTATTAACTGCACCTGTTTGAACTTGTTACCTGTATAAAAGACACCTGTTCACACACTTAATCAATCACACACCAACCTGTCCACCATAGCCAAGACCAAAGAGCTGTCTAAGGACACCAGGGACAAAACTGTAGACCTGCACAAGGCTGAGATGGACTACAGGACAACAGGCAAGCAGCTTGGTAGAAGACAACAACTGTTATGATTATTTATTAGAAAGTGGAAGAAACACAAGATTACTGTCAATCTCCCTCGGTCTGGGATTCCATGCAAGATCTCACTTTGTGGGTTAAGGATGATTGTGAGAACGCTCAGAACTACACAGGAGGACCTGGTCAATGACCTGAGGAGAGCTGGGACCACAGTCACAAAGATTACATTAGTAACACATGATGCTGTCATGGTTTAAAATCCTGCAGGGCAGCAAGGTCCCCCTTCTCAAGCCAGCACATGTCCAGGCCCATTTGAAGTTCACCAGTGACCATCTGGATGATCCAGAAGAGGCATGGGAGAAAGTCATGTGGTCAGATGAGACCAGAATAGAGCTTTTTGGAATTAACTCCACTTACCATGTTTAGAGGATGAGAACAACCCCAAGAAAACCATCCCAACCGTGAAGCATGGGGGTGGAAACATCATACTCTGGGGGTACTCTACTGCAAAGGGGACAGGACGACTGCACCGTATTGAAGGGAGGATGGATGGGGTCATGTATTGCGAGATTTTGGCAAACAACCTCCTTCCCTCAGTAAGAGCATTGAAGATGGGTCATGACTGGGTCTTCCAGCATGACAATGACCCCAAACACACAGCCAGGGCAACTAAGGAGGAGCTCCGTAAGAAGCATTTCAAGGTCCTGGAGTGGCCTGCCAGTCTCCAGACCTGAATTCAATAGAAAATCTTTGGAGGGAGCTGAAACTCCAAACCTGAAAGATTTGGAGAAGATCTGTATGGAGGAGTGGACCAAAATCCCTGCTGCAGTGTGTGCAAACCTGGTGAAAAACTACAGGAAACATTTGACCTCTGTAATTGCAAACAAAGGCTACTGTACTAAATATTAACATTGATTTTCACAGGTGTTGAAATACTTATTTGCAGCAGTGCATACAAATAAATTATTAAAAAAAATCATACATTGTAATTTCCGGATTTTTTTTTTTTTTTTTAGATTATGTCTCTCACAGTGGACATGCACCTAAGATGAAAATTTCAGACCCCTCCATGATTTCTAAGTGGGAGAACTTGTAAAATCGCAGGGTGTTCAAATACTTATTTTCCTCACTGTATATATAAAAAGTCTTGATCTTTTCATTCTAACCAAAGCCCTAATCAAAAAACAAAGCATACATTTTTTTAAACATTACATCCGAAATATGCCCAGAAATTCATAGGAATATGCATGAAATAGTGCTTTACTTTTAGGAGGATGTCATATAAAATACACACACAACATCTGCACGTTTTTCTTCATTGCCAGTTTCAGAAATCCAACAGTCCATCCCCTTCAGCCAACACAACTTATGAAAAGTCAGTGGGTGCCTGAGTTTGGTTACATAAAGCCATAAAAAAAACAAGAGTGCTTTGATAGCACAATATCCCCCACTGGCAAATGCTGCTACAAATGTTTGCTACATTCTGATAACATTTCAAGTTACGTGTGATAGTCGATTTCAGAATGCAGACACTATCTCATGAATCTGGCAGTGTCTAGGTGTGCTAAGGGCCATAACACTGGTAAAATGGGCCCAAACAACATGAAACTATTCATATTACCAACATTATATAACAATTACTTGCACCAAGTTTCATTAAATTCCTCCTAAAAATGTGAGGAGTTGATTTTAGAACGCAGGCACCCACTCATGAAACTGATGGAGTCTAGATTTGTTAATCAAGGGCCATAACTCTGGTAAAATGTGCGTAACTCAAATGATATGATAATATGCGTATTGCCAATCTATAACAGACAGACAGACGGGAATCTTCATAATCTTATCCCATTCTGGGCCTTCAGCCAGCGGGGGATAACAGAAACTATCAATTCAAATGAGATTTTGGGTGCCCCAACATGTCTGGGCCTCCAAAAGAGTGGGCCGTTGGGGGGGGTGGAATTCCTTTAGGCTCAACTTAAAAGGAACCCCGACTATAACATCAAATTTGTCAAAAAACTGAAACACTGACATCTGCTATTATAATATATAGTTAGAAATGCATAAACAAGTCTTGAATGATATAAAATAGCGTTTATTTATCACGTATTTAAATACAACGCGGCCGCCGTGTTTTTGCCTGCACAATGCATTCTGGGGGTGATGACGTGGAAAGGTTTCTGAAATCTTTCATGCAAGCGAAAACAGTGTTAAAGCTAGTTCTTCTACCGAGATAAAATGCCACATTGCGCGGCTTTTGGATGTAATTTTTAGTCTAAGGGCAACAAAGAAAGTGAGGTAAGCCTTCATTGCTTTCCAAAAGAAAGAAAGTTAAGGAAAAAGTGGGAGGATGCTTGTGGAAGAGTGCAGTTGCCGAAAGACCCGCGGCTGTGCTCACGTCACTTCAACGCGGATGCATTTGAGGCTTTTCATCGACCTCAGCTAATGGGGGAGCTTGCTGGTGTTTCTGGATACAAACGACGTCTTAAACCAGATGCAGTGCCCGTCATATTTCCCCACAAGAAGAAAAATCGTCCACGAGTTAACTACTGAAAATAGGACTAAAACACGCGAAAGAGCAGCAGACGCTCTCTTTCTCTGTCGGCATCGGCAAGCAGCCCCCACACAGACACCACCTACAATGACCAACTCTTGCTTGATCAGAGCGCTGATCTTCATTTCTGACAGTATTTTCAAAGTTCTCTTCCTCACACTGCAGATCACGCTCTGGTTTGAACTGAAAAGGGTGAACAGAGGAGCTCATCGTTGCTAATCGCCGCTAGTTGTAATGTAAACACGGGAAGCTCTGCCCCCGTTTGACGTCACTACCCAGAATGCATTGCGTTACAAACAACAATGGCGACCTACGTAGAAATAAAGTTTCTTAAAATATCATAAAACTTGACATTATTTTTGCAAATTTTGTCCCATAGTTATGTTACTAATATCACTACAAGTCATATAGAATAAACGTATTTATAGTCGGGGTTCCTTTTAAACATTTTCTGTGTAATTCAACATCTGTAATGATGGGCTCATTAACCTTGTTAGTAATCTACTCTCGTCTCAAAATACAGTGAACATTTTGCACAATGAAATATGACTTTTGTTTTAAACATTCCTGGCAGTTTTATAACACGTTTCCTTGGCTGCACCATTTCATCGCCAACCGGAAGCTGATTTTAAAGTATACTGAGGGGAACATCAGACGGTTCAAAGAGTTGCTCAACAATCTTAAAGAGACGCTGAACTCTCACATGTGCAGGGGGTTGGTGGACTGTTTCCTCAACCGTAAGAAGAAAGATGAGGTATGCAAATACATTCTTGTGCCTTTGAGCAAAGATATGGGAATACTGATATGGGTTTGTGCCTCTGCTTTAGGATTCTGGTGTTGAAGATTCTCATTTCCATGAGAGTAACTTGATTTTCACTGTGGCTAATCTATTTGCTGCCGGAACTGACACGACAGCAACAACACTAAATTGGGCTTTGCTGTTGATGGCCAAATATCCACAAATACAGGGTAAGGACAACGCTAAAGTTTGTGGTTTTCTGTCTTTCTGCCTTCCTTCAACATTTGCAGTTAAAAAGGTAAAGTTTGAAAAAAAAATGTCCCATTTGCATTTGAGTGAATGTCAGTGGTGAGCACAGCTGAACTAATTGATAAAGCTAACTTTTTTGCTAGCGGATTAGCTTTTCAACTAATGTTGCAAATCATTAGCGCAACTATCTTCCATTAAAATGTAGTTCCACAAACCTTTGTTGAATAAAATGTAATTGTCAAAAATGTTTGTATAATCCCTAAAAAAAAAAAAAAAAAATTAAATGTTTGCTTCTGTGGAAGTTTATACACTAATCGTTTTAGCAAAATTGACACACCGTGCAAAGGCAATAAGCCAGGAGATGGAGGAGTAGAAGTATAATAAATAGTTAAAGTATTAAAGTTTTCCATGTTTATGTTTCCTTTCTTAATCTTATTTATTTGATATTTTCCGTAGTGTAAATAAACTGTTTGTTGAATGGAAACTGTTGAAATTCACATGTTGATTTAATTATTTTACATCTTGACTATTTGAGCTCGGCATGCTAAATCTTTAGCAACCTCCATGTTTACACTACAGCCTACTAAAATGCCATATTTTTATCGTCGTCTGAGACAAATAAATTTACATAAGAAGCTAGTGGTAGCTTCAGCTAAATGTTTTAGCAGTTTAATGTTATCACAGTTACATTTTCACACAGCGAGTGAGTGAAGCTAACTGTTAGGTTAGCAGTGCTGTCCACTGGGGAATTAGACAAATTCCTCATGTTAGGGGAACATGATGAATATTTTGGATTGTACATTTCCAGATCGTGTCCAGGCGGAGCTTTGGAAAGTTATTGGAAATCGTCAAATCAGAATGGATGACAGAAGAAACCTGCCATATACTGATGCGGTTATTCATGAGACCCAGAGGTTTGCCAGTATTCTACCAATGTCACTCCCTCATAAAACCTCAAAGGATGTGACCTTCCAGGGGCATTTTCTTAAAAAGGTCACTAATTTGGAAAGATTTGTGTTACTTTTACCTTTGATATTCAAAGACTGAATCAGTTTCCTTTTGCCTCCAGGGGACAATAGTTTATCCTTTACTGATGTCTGTCCTACATGATGAGAGTGAATGGGAGAGCCCGCACACTTTCAACCCCTCCCACTTTCTGGACAAAGAGGGTCAATTTGTTAAACGAGAGGCTTTTTTGCCATTTTCTGCAGGTAAAAATTAGGCAGTGGGTATCCATATGTAGCCATATTAAAAATGCAACATTCATACAGCATGTAATGCTTATGATTGGTCAATCTAGGTCACATGATTATGATGGCACGCACCATTACTCTTTCTGTCCTGAAGTAGGGGCGAAATTACCTTTTGAAGTGACGATCTTAAACACTTTCTGTGATACCAAAATATTTGCAATTATCTCTTTCAAACCTTACCACAGTCATTTAGGTCCCATAAAAAAAAAAACAAAAAAAACTAAAACATTAGTTTATCATCCCGTCCACATGCTGAAATCGGCCCGCATCGTTTTTTTTTTTGTTTTTTTTTAATTTTGGCAAATTTCATTAGCGGCAATACAGCTGGTACAAGAACCGGCACATCCACTAGGTGTCAAGTATGCTTTGGCCAAAGACGGTCATTGACAACCACAGTCAGTTGCTCCATCTCACTCACACACAGTATACATGTTTATCAGACTACTTGTGTGCAGTACACTGACCAGACTTATTTAAAAAAAAATTATATTTTCAGTTCCTCACTTGGAATGCAGGTGCTGTATGTGTCATTTTTCAGGTTTGAAATTACGTATGTACCTGTTTCTAAGAAAAGAAAAAAAAAAAGACTCAAACCACTTTTTCTGATGTCATGGATGATAAACTAATGTTTATATTGGGCCTTAACAGCATAGAGATGTATATGAGTATGAGAGAGCACAGTCCCAATGCTGCCTACTTAATGCAAATGTACCTTCATGGAGAACGATTTGCCATTTTGTAACCGGGCAAGTATAGGTGGCTTGACGTCACAGATTTCCCACGATCCTCTGATTCGCTAGTGTCTGCCATGTTTAATGTACACCAAGGTGATAGCAACAGTTGACCAAGGCACAAAATGGGAGTTATATGCACAGTTGTCGGGTGTTTTAACAATTCTGCTCGAGTGCCAGGAGTGGACCCATCTTTACAGTGAAGAACCACAGTATGCTGTCTTTTGAAAAGAACAAGGAGCTGGGCCACTGTAACTCGGCGACTGTGGGTAACGCTGTCCCAAGGCAGATCAGCCACCAGGGATGGCTTCTTAAACAACGGAGAAACTTCCCGAATATACTTCACCTCCAGCATCATCTCTCTGCTGGCCTTCTTCAGTGCCTGCACTGTGCAGGTAGTCCCGTTGAGGGACAGCAGAGCTTGGCTCTGATCGGCGGCAAGTCCTGGGAAGATCTCTGAAATGAGGATGCATGCAGTTCTCCCGGCGCCCTTTAATACTGATCCCCAGCCCGCCGGACTCCTGCTCGACCACTAGGACCTTCCGCACCGCTTCTGATTGGGGAGGATCATGGGAAATGTGACATCAGTTGCAATCAATCTATTGAAGTGCCCGCATCTGAATAAATGGACTGCATTTATATAGCAGAAAGTGCTTTACAAATAATGCCTCACATTCACCCTGATGTGAGGGTGCTGCCATACAAGGTGCTCACTACACACTGGGAGCAATCTACCTTGCCCAAGGGATCTTAGTGATTTTCCAGTCAGGCTGGGATTTGAACCAAGGATCTTATGGTCTCAAGCCCAACGCCTTAACCACTAGACCATCACCTCCCCTGCACATGAAACATCTGAAATGTTTCATGTGCATTTTCATTGCAGATATGCGAGTGAACACACACGGAAAAAAGTTTGTAAAATACGTGTTAAAATACTGTTCTGACCTGGATTGTGAACCAGTAAAACTAATTTGCATTAAATTATGTAAAGAAAGTATTAGACTTACCAAGACAACCACACATTCCAAAATTAGTGTTGAAAGTTTACATGGATCCGGTCTCCAAAGACAAGACACAAGGTCAAGGCACAGTCAGAAAGGCAGAATAGTGACAATGCAGAGAGCCAGAATCAGGAACTGTCACAAGAGGGAGACAGAGCAAGGACAGACAGGCGAAAATCATAACACCTTCTATCTATGCCACAGCATCCAACCGATTGCCACAACTCATAACATGAAGTCATCATACATATTAGTGGAAAGACTTAACTTAAAAAGTAAATCAGAAAAGACACGCACATCTGAGATGTTTAAAATGGCATGCTGGATCAAAAATGAGGCAAATATCAAAACAAAAATCCGCACAACCTGAGCGCTCCCATGCAAAAAGATTTATTTGGACACCAATAATAGTATATATATATGATATATAGATATGTCTGAAGATGGGCAGCACCCAAAACGTCACTACTATTATTAGTGTCCAAATAAAGCTTTTTGCATGGGAGTGTTTATGTTGTGTGGATTTTTGTTTTGATATTAAATTTAAAAATTAGCCTTAACCGTAATTCCTAATATTAACCATAACCTCAAACATGGCTACGTTTATTTCATTTCATCAATATGGCTACGCATGGATAGTCACTTTAAAAAAAAATTTCAAACACTTGATTGAGAATTTATAGATGCACATGGCAAGTTTATTGTTTTTACAAAAACTTTCATTGGTGTAGGTCGAAGACTTTGTCTTGGGGAAGGCTTGGCAAGGATGCAGCTGTTGCTCTTCTTCTCCTCCCTCCTCCAGAGGTTCAGATTCACTCCTCCACCTGGAGTTGGGGAGGATGACCTTGATTTGACTCCAGGTTTCAGTTTTATTAGTGGGCCTTTGCCACATGAACTATGTGCATCAACCACTCTTGACCCCCCAGTGGAAAGTATTAAGTCTGCTTAATGGTGATAAGTGGATGGAGTACTGTTCATACTTAACATTGACCTTTGCTGTCTATTTTGTACCCATCCTGTTGTATCATGTCCATAACATGTAGCAGACCTGGAGTGTTCAATGCAAAGAAATACTTTTTAATTTTTTTTTACAATGACCACAGCAGCCATGGGGCTCTTTTTGGATGATTTCATCGTCCAGTTGTGTGGAATATATGCATGGAAAACAATAGAGACAAAAACATGAGGTGACAAACTAATGCAAACCCCTGTTTGTTTTCCTAGTTTGATTCTTTGTTCCTTAATGTTTTTTTAGGATTTTGGTTTGACTTGTCTTTGTTTTAGGTATTTTATTTGGTTCCCTGTTGGTTTTGGATGTTGTTACTGTCAAGGATTATTTTTGCCTTTGGTCCTGTCAGTCACGCTCCATCTCTCACTGAACTTCTTGTCTGCGGTCTTTCCTCATGTCATTTCTGACCACGCCCCCTTTCCTGAATGTTCTCCACACCTGTCTCACTTCACGCCCTGATTGCCTGCTGACTATTAAAGCCTTGTGTGTTGTTTGTCACTGCCAGTTTGTTGTGCTTTTTGCCTTGTGCTTCTGCCCTCGTTCCAGCCTTTGTATTTTATCATCGCCGTTGTTTAGTCTTTGTTCTTTTGCCTTGCCGTGTATGATCCTGTGTTGCTTTTTGGACCACGCTCTTGCCACAGCCTGTGAACTTTGCCTCACCATGTTTGGATCTTGTTTGCTTTCGGACCACTCTCCTGCCACAGCTTGTGAACTTTGCCTCACCTTGTTTGAACCTAGCTTGTTTTTGAACCTCGCCTCTGCCTAACGACTGTCACTTCTGCATCGCTGACTGTCAAACTGTGTACCAAACCTCTGCCTGATTTCCAGATAAAAGTCTTTTGATAACTCCTACTCCTTTGTGAATGAGTTTGCATTTCTGTCCATCCACTTTCTTAGCCACGCCTCCACACTTTTCAGGATTATGTATGATAATCAATATATGGCCTAATACATGTAATCAAACTTCTCCTGAATATGGGTTTTCTGTGATGCATTGTGGGCTGTTTGCTATAACTGCCACACCGGTAATGAGTGTGCATGTCAGCGAACTGATGGCCGTAATGATCTGATCACTTGAGTTTACATGCACTACAGAGATGCGATCGTAAGTGGACCCTGGGTTACATGTCATCAGTTGGATGTCATTCAAAGTCCAGCAGAGAGACATGACAGGTTTTCAGAAGATAGTGGGGCTTGCTCTGCCATGCCCCTCCCCTTTCTCCCCTTCCACCTAGACCTCCGGTGGTACCAGAACCACACCTGTATGGCAGTCCATGTACATCCTTCTTCTTCTTACTGCAATCTTACAGCAGTCTAAGTATTCGTACTGTGTTCAATCTAGATTTGGACTGCATTCGTAGGCATGCACACGGACTGTGCATGATTCAGTCAAGGCGGGTTCCACCCACATTCTAAGTATTCGAACGGCATTCGTATACAGCCATCGGAATATCTGTCCCTCCCGAATGCGTGTCGAACTTTGGCTTTTTTTCCCCTCATTCTGGGTGACTTTGCTTGATTTCTGCTTATTCTTGCTAAGTGACGGCACCCTTAAAGTCCCTTTCACACATAGTGTGAATATGTACAACCCCGGGCAACTCACGGCGGTAGAGCTCATATGAGTGCACCACAAAACATCGCGCCGACGTGCAGACATGCACAATGCCGGTGCGACTGTTTTTCGAGCAGGAACGCAGTGCACCACATTGCACCGCTGATGTGGAGGAAAATAAAATAAAAACCAGCTGTATAATTAGTGAATATCACTGGGTTGATATAAATAATACATAAAAGGGGATGCAATACAGAACCCCATGGTTAAATAACCCTGGTTATATTAAAATAAAAAAAGCCACTCATGGGATTTGAACCTGCATGCTCTGATTACCAGATGGAAACTTTACAACTGTGCTACAAAACCTGTCTATAACATGAGTGTGAAATGGCAAAAATCAACAAGCAGATAAACATATTTTCAAAAAAAGAAAAAAAGCGCTGTGATAACTCACCAAACAGTGTTTGGTACAGTGTATTTCTGCTGATACATGACTGAAAGTGGTGTATTTGTTGCACTGTTGGGTTCTCCTGGTCCTGCGGCGCACCGCTCACAGCCCGACATGTGTGTCCTGTCAGACGTCACGTTCAGATCGCCTGCTGCATGTCCAAACGGACTGACTGTCCGTTTTTATGCATTTCCACACAAGCACACATGTACATCCATTAAAACAAGGCACGTATGCTGCAGCTGTGATGTCCAGAAGCAGAGATGTCTCAACAGCTGTGGACAGCCAGCCACGCCCCCTGTCCTGTCAGTGCACAGACCAAGATGTCACTCTGATCAGATGAGATATGCTTCACGAACCACATGCACAGATGTGTTGTGAGGTGAGCCGACACTCTGGCACACCACATGTGCACTTGGCAACTTCAGTTGTGGGGCACTTAGACAAATTTCACTGCCAGCTCGACAATGATTGTCTGCTGACTGTTGTTGTAAATAGTGTGAATGGCCACACATTTTCTAAGTGCCAAACGAGCAGTGTTAGATGTTCGTGTGCGTCACTTGGAATATGGCAGACACCTGCCATGACAGGGTTTGATGGGCTCGCACAGTGCACACTCTGTCTTTCAGCCGCTGGTGTGCACAAATAGTTGTAGCAACAGGTGTACAATGCAGCTACGATTTTACACAATTCCTGCTTCATGAGCAACTTATACTCAAATTGGCCAAATTCGCACTGTGTGAGGGGGCCCCTAAGACATGTTTTCAGGAAGAATGGCACAAAACAACACCTGAAATACTTCATCACTTTGTATCCTCAATGTCAGCACATCTTTTAAGTGTTGTAAAAAGAAATAGAAACTTATAAAGTGTTAAATGCTTTAGTGTCCCAACTTTTTCCAAATGGGTTGCAGGCTTTAAATGCAGGAATGGATGTATACATAAATGAAAAGTTGACACCACAAAACATGAAATATCTAAGTCACACTGTCTGTAATGAAATAAAAGTTATGTGGTTTTGCACTTTTCCATGTTGTCTCCACTTTTTTTGACTTGAGGTTGTCCATTACTATGACAGTAATCTTTAACAGCACAAAGTCAAGTGATTAATTCTGCTGTGCCAACTAGTTTGTCCAGAGGAAAGTCGTTGTTTGGTTGTTTAGTGACATCTGTTTGCTCTGAAGCATGACTGTTACAATTTTTATCATTCCAATGCAACCGTTTGGACATTTTCTTCAAACTACATCTAAAAAAGATCTGTCGTTGAGCGCTGAATTTGACTGCATGTACATAGGAAAAAAAATAATAAAAAACCCCCCACAATGCATTACTTCGTCAACGTCTGTTTTTCTTCCAGTCAGCCAAATTAAACATATTGTTATTTACAATACTTGACCTCCACTTTTTGTTATATTTTGTTTTTACGTGTTTATGAGAAAGCCGTGCAAGTTTCTGATTTTGTAAGTGTGTGACTATGAAGGCTTGGAGAAGAAGAAGCGATGTCAGGTTAGCGATCTTTGCCCAGAGGACTGTGAGAAGCAGTTAGCACTGCTAGCTGTTAGTGCTGCTTGTGTTTACCAGCTAATTGACAGTGGCTGGACAAATAACAGAATCAAAAAGACACAAAAGTGACAATGGCAGTCGGATGTTTAATGACCAAGTCAACTTTGAAATATTGACTCATACGAAGCCCCGTGAAGCAAGAAGCAGTGTTGGCCAGCAGGACAATATTCTCTGACTGCTGTATGCTACTTAAGGAAATGCAAAATAAAGGGATGTGGTTGTGTCACAAAGTATGTATTTATTATATGTTACGCACTTTGTCCAGTCTCGTTTACACTATTAGATTGATTTATTAATGCAAGCTACGCCAGTTTGAGTGCAACCGGAAGAACGGATGACCACAAATGTCTTAAAAAGGCAAATAACCATGTGCACCCTGGTGGCCCAGATGCAACTATATGCTGTAGGGGGAATTGTTACAACTCCAATTAGTTCATGAGCCAAGTAGGTTTTTGATGCAGATTATTAGTTAAGTGTTTTAAAAAGGAATAGTCTGCACCATTTGTTATTCTTAGTAATTAAGTTATGGGGTAACATATATTATAGAATCCAATGGATGTCAACCTTGTTTGAGCATTACTTTGGAGACCAAACATTCAACAGAACTATTCCATTCATCAATCCTATTAGTGCAACCAATAATTTTCATCATGTTTTACCAACATTGGAGCAACTTTAAACTTTTGACCCATGTATAAACTGAAAGTGACCTTTGTCATCATTTTTGCTGTTTTTAACAACATAACGTTCAGTCACATAAGCCATGCTACACCTTTTTGGAAACTTTATGATCAGACAAATAATTTATAATCAGACAAAAAAATGCTCCAATATGATTGGAGCATTTTTAATTTGTGTAATTCTTCATTTACTCCTACCTGGCTACAACTACATTTTTGTGTAGGCAGAGGAGTGTCTCTCCCTTATTTAGCAGGAGTAGGGGAAAAACTACAGAGGATCTTCAGACAGCACAAAATCCCAGTTTACTTTAAACCGGTTAACACCTTGAGACAGAAATTAGTTCACCCTAAGGACAGGATCCCTAGTTACAAACAGAGCAATGTAGTGTATTCTATCAGATGTCAGGAAAACTGTAACGAACACTACATAGGTGAGACTAAGCAACCTTTACACAAAAGGCTATACCAGCACCGCAGAGAGGGCGGCAGTGGGCCTCAGTCTGCAGTTCATCTCCACCTTAAAGACACTAACCACACGTTTGAGGACAAGGAAGTTAAAATATTAGCCAGAGAGAAGAAATGGTTTGAGAGAGGGGTCAAGGAGGCATTCTTTGTGAAACGTTTGAAACCCAGCCTTAAACGGGGAGGGGGTCTGAGACATGCTTTATCCCCTGTTTACAATGGGGTACTCAGGTCAAAGCAGTTTCAGTCTTTTCTTCATGGCAATGAGTCATTCACGTCATCAGCAGAGTCGTCAAGGGAGCCATCAGGAGAGGGACAGCTGCCCTGTCATTAGGAGGGTGCTAACTAGAGCACAATAGGTGCTAATTAGAGCTATTGTTTAGTCACTAGTCTATAGCAGTCTGCCTCTTGGTAGGAGGGGTCTGGTTAGGTTTAAAACTCCAGCTTTTGTGACTTCTTGATTATTCTTCTCTACAAGAGTCAAGACAGAAGTCAGACCACCAGAGCAAGAATTTTAGTTGAGGAAGCTTCTGCGATTTGAAGCGAAACGTCCTCGCGTCAAGCAACCCAGTCCAGTCGAAGATTCAAGCTTCTCTATTATGTGATGCAGAACATTGTTTTGACTGGGATACTGTGTGTTAAGGGCAATAAATAAATAAATAAAAATTCAGATTGTGGACCAGAGTCATGGAAGGCAGCAGGAATGTTGAGACACTGGTCTCTGGTTGATGCCATCTGGAGCAAGAACTATCAAAAATAAACATAAGATTTGACTGTCTTGACTTTCTTTTAGCAGACACTTACAAAAGAGAGAGCTTCTTCTAAACTTAACCCACATGACATTGATCCTTTAGCTTAAAGTAACAACTACAGTAGTGTTCAGAATAATAATAGTGCTATGTGACTAAAAAGATTAATCCAGGTTTTGAATATATTTCTTATTGTTACATGGGAAACAAGGTACCAGTAGATTCAGTAGATTCTCACAAATCCAACAAGACCAAGCATTCATGATATGCACACTCTTTAAGGCTATGAAATTGGGCTATTAGTAAAAAAAAAAAGTAGAAAAGGGGGTGTTCACAATAATAGTAGTGTGGCATTCAGTCAGTGAGTTCGTCAATTTTGTGGAACAAACAGGTGTGAATCAGGTGTCCCCTATGTAAGGATGAAGCCAGCACCTGTTGAACATGCTTTTCTCTTTGAAACCCTGAGGAAAATGGGACGTTCAAGACATTGTTCAGAAGAACAGCGTAGTTTGATTAAAAAGTTGATTGGAGAGGGGAAAACCTATATGCAGGTGCAAAAAATTATAGGCTGTTCATCTAAAATGATCTCCAATGCTTTAAAATGAAAAAAAAAACCCCAACCAAACAAACAAACAACAACAAAAAAAAACAGACGCATGGAAGAAAACGGAAAACAACCATCAAAATGGATAGAAGAATAACCAGAATGGCAAAGGCTCACCCATTTATCAGCTCCAGGATGATCAAAGACAGTCTGGAGTTACCTGTAAGTGCTGTGACAGTTAGAAGACGCCTGTGTGAAGCTAATTTATTTGCAAGAATCCACCGCAAAGTCCCTTTGTTAAATAAAAGACGTGCAGAAGAGGTTACAATTTGCCAAAGAACACATCAACTGGCCTAAAGAGAAATGGAGGAATATTTTGTGGACTGATGAGAGTAAAATTGTTCTTTTTGGGTCCAAGGGCCGCAGACAGTTTGTGAGACAACCCCCAAACTCTGAATTCAAGCCACAGTTCACACTGAAGACAGTGAAGCATGGTGGTGCAAGCATCGTGATATGGGCATGTTTCTCCTACTATGGTGTTGGGCCTATATATCGCATACTAGGTATCATGGATCAGTTTGGATATGTCAAAATACTTGACGAGGTCATGTTGCCTTATGCTGAAGAGGACATGCCCTTGAAATGGGTGTTTCAACAAGACAATGACCCCAAGCACACTAGTAAATGAGCAAAATCTTGGTTCTAAACCAACAAAATTAATGTTTTGAAGTGGCCTGCCCAATCCCCAGACCTAAATCCAATTGAGAACTTGTGGGATGACATCAAAAAAGCTGTTTCTGAAGCAAAACCAAGAAATGTGAATGAATTGTGGAATGTTGTTAAAGAATCTTGGAGTGGAATAACAGCTGAAAGGTGCCACAAGTTGGTTGACTCCATGCCTCGCAGATGTGAAGAAATCCTGAAAAACTGTGGTTATACAACTAAATAATAGTTTAGTGATTCACGGGATTGCTAAAAAAGCAGTTTGAACATAACAGTTTTGAGTTTGTAGCGTCAACAGCAGATGCTACTGTTATTGTGAACACCCCCTTTTCTACTTTTTTTTTTACTAATAGCCCAATTTCATAACCTTAAGAGTGTGCATATCATGAATGCTTGGTCTTGTTGGATTTGTGAGAATCTACTGAATCTACTGGTACCTTGTTTCCCATGTAACAATAAGAAATATACTCAAAACCTGGATTAATCTTTTTAGTCACATAGCACTACTATTATTCTGAGCACTACTGTACATATGTAAAGCAATATTATACTAATTAAATGTTAGCCATGTTAGCAGTAGCACAAACAAAAAGACGGCAATTACACAAACCTCATTGCCTGCATTACAAGGCATAGAGGGTAAGGCTTCTTCTTGAGCGTTCTGTAATTCTTACAAACACTTTAACTTCTTTTAAAGACAGAAATAACAAACGTCAGCTTCCTGTCTCAATATTTTTTGGGCGAGTAGGGACTAAAAACAAATTGTGCAAACAATATATAAACTAAAAATTATTAACTGCAATGTGCAGTTGCAAAATGTACATATAGTATTGGTATAATGTAGGAAAGTGATGATGCTTAATGAGTTGGTTGCACCCACCATTAGATCAGAGACAGACGAACCACTTTAGAAAAGTACCAGGGTTAGTATGGAGTGGGCATCTAGAAAATGTACAAAGGGGAGAAGAAATACGAGGTCTGTGATGAAAAAAGCGGCCCTTTTTATTTTTTTCAAAAAATAAATGGATTTGATTCATATGTTTTTACGTCAGACATGCTTGAACCCTCGTGTGCATGCGTGAGTTTTTTCACGCGTGTTGGTGACGTCATTGGCCTGTGGGCAGGCCTTGAGTGAGGGGTGCTCCACCCCGTCCGTCGGAATCTCTTTGTCTGAATAGCTGCTGCGGATGGCGCGCGTTACTTTATCAACATTTTTTCTGGACCTTTGAGGGATATCCGAGTGGACACTATTCGAGAAATTAAGCTGGTTTTCTGTGAAAAGTTTAACGGCTGATGAATTATGGGGTGTTTCTGTCACTGTAAGGACTTTCCATGGAGCAGGACGTCGCGCAGCGCTTCCAGGCGCCGTCTTCGGCCTGTTCCGACCTGTTTCGACCTGAAAACATCCTAATTTAAGGCTTAATTCACCCAGGACGTCGTGAGAGAACAGAGAAGATTCAGAAGAGGCCGGCATGAGGACTTTATGCGGACATTCCACTGTTTAAGGACATTTTGTAATGAAAGACGTGTGCGCAAATTCGCCGAGTCGTTTCTGTGATGACTCGGCGAATCTGTGTGCGCCGCGACAGGAAAAACACCTCCGTGTTGAAAACCATTTGTAAAATTCAGGCGGCTTTTGATGGTTTTCAACAAGTGAGTAACAGAAATTGTTTAACAGCTTGGGCATGTTCCAACTTGCCCGTTAAGGTTTCCAACGGAGGTGTTTTTCCTGTCACGACCCCCCGCGGTCAGGTCCGGCCTGACATGCGACTCTGCCCACACGTTCTTTCATTACAAAATGTCCATTAACAATGGAATGTCCGAATAAACGCCTCATGCCGACTTCTTCTGCAAGTTCTCTGTTCTCTGACAACTTACTGGGTCAACAGAGCCTGAAATGTGGAAGTTTTCAACTTGAAACGGCGAGACGCTGCCGCCTCGAAGCGCAGATCGCCGTCAGGCGCCGTGGACCGTCCTTAAAGCGACACTACCAGACCAAAATCTCTCATCAGCCGTTAAAATTTTTACCGAAAACCAGTAGAATTTATCGAATGGTGTCCACTCAGTTGTGCCTTACAGTTTTTGAAAAAAATTTTATCAAACAAAGCAGCAGTCTCTGAGCCATTCCTAAACAATGAAAAAAACGATGACTCGCATGCCCACAAGGGTTCAAGCATGTCTGATGTAATCACACGTGATTCAAATCCATATGGTTTTTGAAAAAAATAATAAGGTCCGTTACTTTTATCACAGACCTCGTACAGATTACATTTAACCAAATCATACACACATTTTCATTAATTTGTTCCCAAAAAATAAGTTTGTACAGAGGTCTGTTCATGTGCTAAAGCCAGCTGCTGTTTTAATAAGTTGTCTTGTGACTCTTCATGCATTTACGGTACAGGTGGAAGTACAACCCCAATTCCAATGAAGTTGGGACGTTGTGTAAAATGTAAATAAAAATAGAATACAATGATTTCAAACAACTGAAATGTTGAGGAGGATTTGCAAACTGTATTCTGTTTGTATTCTGTAAACATTGAGTCAATTTCCTGATATGCTGACTGTCAACTTTTCATGCAGCAGCAACCAGAGCCACACCTGCTCTTCAGAGGTGTATATAGTTTTCTCACTGTAAGGCTCATTTAAGAAGGGCCCACAAGTTCTCCATAGGGTTTCAGTCAGCTGAGGAAGATCTGATATTTCTTCATCCAGTCTTGATGTTTCAATTTGTGAATCTTGTTCAGTTGTGGTCACGTTTCTGCCTTCCTTGTCTTGGCCATGTCTGAGTACCGAATGCCTAGTATTTCTGGACACTCCAGGTAGGTTGGAATCAGAGTTCAAATTACACAGTGGCTTTCAAGGGAGCCCTATTTTCCAGTGAACTCCACAATCTCCCAAACACATACATACATGTGCATACATAAGTGCACATTCAATAACAGGGATAAACATTCGATTACAACTGCAAGCAGTTCATACCTTCAGTAACATTTTTTTGGCCAATAACATAATTGTGCAAACAAAATACCAAGCACAGGGATGCCTTTCTTCTCAGACACGCCTTCAAGAACAACACATAACAACACATAAGCACTCAGAGAGCGCAAACCTCCGCCAAGGCCATAGGGTCACTGACGTCACATGGAATACTCTTTGGCAAAGAGACTTATTCCACGTTGTTTCACATATCTACCGTCATGTTTCAGATTCAGTGGTTAACCCTCTGGGGTCCGAGGGCATTTTTGGACAGTTCACTCGCCTGGCATACAGTGTTGCCACAGTTACTTTGAAAAAGTAATCCAATTACTGATTACTCCTTGAAAAAGTAACTTAGTTACTTTACTGATTACTCAATTGTAAAAGTAACCTAGTTAGATTACTAGTTACTTTTTTAGTTACTTCCCCCAGCTGCCGACAACAACCCACGTCAACATAACAATGATACCTGTTTTGCCAAAACTCACTTTATAGTCACCCTTTCTTGACTTCAATGAAAATAAATACTTGTTTTATAAAAAGTAAAATAAAGACCTCTTTCTTGACCTTATATTTAACTATTGACAGCACTGTAACAGTAAAACTTGCAATTTCAAACTTACATTGTTTATAAATGTAACTATTAAATTCTAACATTTTTCTAACATTTAAATTCTCTCTAAACATTTTACTTGTCGAAATTATTATTATTTTAAGCAATATTAGTAGTTGTAGTAAAAAAACGGCTTCAAAACTGGACCTTTAATCCAGGGGTGTTGTAGGGGAGGGGGGCACATCCCTGTCCCACGCCTCCATTCCATCTGGATTCGCCCCTGCTTTGGCGTTTGAGCATAAAGAATGGATAACATTTATTTATGCAGAAAACAGGACCAGATTTACAGTTAAGAAAGTTTTATTGCGTTTTCACATCATGTGGTCCTCAGAAAGAGAGTTTAGGTGCATTTGAGTGGAAAATAGTGTTAGTTGTTGACGCGTCGCGGAGGATCAGCTGTTTTTAACGAGCAGATACGGAGCGGCTCAGCTCAGAATTCTAAATAAAGGAGGGAAAAAAGTATAAAAATGTCTTTGTAAAGCTCAGTGCAGGTGTGCTGTTGTCACCGTGCTTTAAGAGGTGAGGACAAGTCGAGCAGCTGCAAAAAACTGTGGATGAAAAGCTCACAGCTCGCTTAAAGTGGGCAGTTCAGTCGAACCCCGACCTCCTGCCACAGACCAAGTTTAATGCTGCTATCGACCCACAATGAAAAATAATAGTAACGCACAGTGATTTGGAGAAGTAACTTTAATCTGATTACTGATTTGGGAAGATTAATGCGTTAGATTACTCGTTACTAAAAAAAGTGGTCAGATTAGAGTAACGCGTTACCGGCATCACTGCTGGCATAAATGTTTTATTATTGCTGTTAACAGCTCTCCCTGCATCCCACAATCAAGTTTTATGTCTCCTTTTTTCAGGACAACCTGTACTTTCAAAATATATATCTTATATATCTATATAATATATATCCACTTCAGATCTTCCTTGATCTGAAGTGGACCTCCCACATACAGTAGTGTTCAGATTAATAGTAGTGCTATGTGACTAAAAAGATTGATCCAGGTTTTGAGTATATTTCTTATTGTTACATGGGAAACAAGGTACCAGTAGATTCAGTAGATTCTCACAAATCCAACAAGCCCAAGCATTCATGATTTGCACACTCTTAAGCCTATGAAATTGGGCGGTTAGTAAAAAAAGTAGAAAAGGGGGTGTTCACAATAATAGTAGCATCTGCTGTTGATGCTACAAACTCAAAACTATTATGTTCAAACTGCTTTTTTAGCAATCCTGTGAATCACTAAACTAGTATTTAGTTGTATAACCACAGTTTTTTATGATTTCTTCACATCTGCGAGGCATTAATTTTGTTGGTTTGGAACCAAGATTTTGCTCATTTACTAGTGTGCTTGGGGTCATTGTCTTGTTGAAACACCCATTTCAAGGGCATGTCCTCTTCAGCATAAGGCAACATGACCTCTTCAAGTATTTTGACATATCCAAACTCATCCATGATACCTGATACGCGATATATAGGCCCAACACCATAGTAGGAGAAACATGCCCATATCATGATGCTTGCACCACCATGCTTCACTGTCTTCACTGTGAACTGTGGCTTGAATTCAGAGTTTGGGGGTCGTCTCACAAACTGTCTGCGGCCCTTGGATCCAAAAAGAACAATTTTAGTCTTGTCAGTCCACAAAATATTCCTCCATTTCTCTGTAGGCCAGTTGATGTGTTCTTTGGCAAATTGTAACCTCTTCTGCACATGTCTTTTATTTAACAGAGGGACTTTGCAGGGGATTCTTGCAAATAAATTAGCTTCACACAGGCATCTTCTAACTGTCACAGCACTTACAGGTAACTCCAGACTGTCTTTGATCATCCTGGAGCTGATCAATGGGTGAGCCTTTGCCATTCTGGTTATTCTTCTATCCATTTTGATGGTTGTTTTCCATTTTCTTCCATGCGTCTCTGTTTTTTTTTGGTCCACCTGATGTCCACCTCTTCTGCAATTTCTTGGATAGTCACACAACGGTCCCACATCACCACAGCGTTCACTTTGGAAATGATTTGGTTATTTCAGCATGTTGATGGCCACCCGGAGCGCGGCGCGCTCTCCACCGTTGTGCGGCCGTCTTTAAACCGGTTGTACCACTCCTTAATCTGTGTGATGCCCATAGCATCATCACCGAAAGCTGTCTGAATAATCCGAATGGTTTCCACCTGGCTGTCGTCCAGTTTCTGGCAAAAGTTGATGCAGTCGTGCTGCTCCAGTCGTTCCGCCATTTCCTTGCAAAGAAAAAACGACGAGAGACTCCACCCATCCTCACACAAAGGCTGCTTACAAGCAAATGACGCAATCAACAAGTGTGAAAAAATTCACGCATGCGCACAAAGGTTCAAGGTTGGCTCATGCAAGCACACGTGATTCAAATCCATCAGGTTTTTGAAAAAAATAAAAAGGTCGGATACTTTTCTAACAGACCTCGTACTTCCTCAGACAGCTCAGGAGGATCAACCTGCTCCACGAACTACTTATCTTTTACACATCCATCATCCAGTCTGTTCTGTGCATCTCCATCTCTGTTTGGATTCCCTCTGCCTCCAAACATGACAGACACGTACTTCAACGAACTGTCAGGTCTGCAGGGAAAAAAAAATCATTGGAGTCACCCTGCCCAAGCTGGTAACATCTCTGCAGACCCCTCACATCCTGGACACACACCGTTTAATCTCCTCCTTTCTGGTTGACGTTACAGAGCTCTGTACATCAAAACAACCAGATACAGGAACAGTTTCTTTCCACAGGCTGTCACACTGATGAACAATTTAACCTGCCAAAAAATAAATAAATAAATAAACTCACTAATTCATCTTCCTCATGTACAACTTCAGTCTGTCTGTTTCACACTTTTACTGTGCATTATTCAGTGTTTAGTATATATTTATACATGCCGTACAGAGAGTGCGGCTCAAACCAAAGTCATATTCCTTGTATTCTTGTGGATACTTGGTGAATAAAGGCTATTATGATTCTGATCTGAAAAAGCTGAGCTTTATTGACTTAAGCTATGGTCATTAACCACAGTGAAATAAGATATCTGTGGATCGCAGCTCACTCTCACTGTTCCTCATTTCATTTTTGTCTGTGGATTGCAACGGGGGAAAGAAAACCAAACTCATGCCAAAAGTTAAATCTGCAACCGCTAATATATATATATATATATATATATATATATATATATATATATATATATATATATATATATATATATATATATATATATATATATAGCAAGCGGACAAAACAACCAGGCGGCACATGATAAAGAGCGCTCATTATGGATTGCATCTTAGATTGGAAATATACTCATGTCACAAAATCATTAAAAAAAAAAAATACACCTTAGAAATGCTTAGCTCGAGTAATTAATTGGCAGAATCAGACCTTAAGAAGGAACTGCCTGCCCTGTTTCATCTGTAACCCAGAATGTTAAGGGTCAGTGGGCAGCTTTAATCCATGATGAAACAAAAGGCAGAGGGCCAAACTGCTCCTGCTCCGGTAAGGGTGTGTGTGTGTGTGTGTGTGTGTGTGTGTGTGTGTGTGTGTGTGTGTGTGTGTGTGTGTGTGTGTGTGTGTGTGTCATTTGAGTCCACAAACAGAAGTGAGGAGAGGCTTTGTTCAGGTAACTCAGCTGAGGTGGACAAGCAGGTGAGACTACCTGTCTGGGGCTTCACCACATTTTCCCTGGCAGTCTGTTTTGCAATTTCGAGTCTTGCACATTTATCACAAAATGGCGCCCACTCAGTAACAGGCTCATATGGCTATGTAAATTTACTGGAGAGCTGCCATATATGGATGGACGGAGCAGGAACAGAAAAAGGAGATCGAGCTGTGCAGTGAGGCCCTTTTTAGTGGAGACAAGAGTTCAAAATATGGAGAGAATAAACACACAATTCTGACATCCTGTAGTTTTACTATTTAAAGTAACTTCAATGTACAGAAAATAATATATAACCATAACACAAAAGTGGACATTTTTCAGAGCTCCCACTAGACGTCTCTCAGGGGCTTTCAAGGGGGCTTGTGCTCTTTTCTGGGGAGCAGAGCTCGCAGTTCTGGAATATGGTGACACTAGAACATAATGGGTTTCTAGTTGTGTCATGTTTAATTCTTAAGTCTTTTGTACTTCATTTGTGTCTTTTCTGTTAAGGATAACTCCCTTTTCTCCGTCCTGAAGGACCTGGAAGTATTCCTTGCGTGTTCATGAATCGTGAGAGACACAAAAAACTCAGAATTCAATTTGTAATTATACAAACCTTAACAGGGTTTATTGAAGAATACAGCAGAACAGATCAACTGATTTGTCATCAATCACCAAGTGCAGGGTGGGTTCGATGCAACACACTTTATTACGCAACAACGATACCAACAAGTTGTGTGTTCAACAAAGACCCAACCAAGAATACCGGAAAACATACAGTCTTTATACAGTTCAGTACAGTTTGGGTGTTATCATCTTCTGATTGGACAAGGCATGAAAGGTCTTCGAGAAGTTGGGGGGGAGTTCTTCGTGGAAATTGCATGGTGGGGGATATTGATTATTATTGATTATCTGGGGCACATTGATTGGTCCTCTTGAACACGTCAATATTGTGGTGAACTGGTTCTCAGAATCTAAAGGAGAGGTTTACCAGCACTTCACGCCTAAGTCAGATGTCTGCCTGCACATCTGTTCCCTAAAACCAGTTTAAACCTGTTTTCAGTCCATATATGGAGGTGTCTTTAGTTTTAATACGCCATTGTGCAGACAGTGAGAAACCACAATTCTGATATCTGCACAGATGAAAGTTCAGTTCCTATGTCAGGAGAGTCTTTATTCAATCCGTACAATACCTAGTTCATTGGAGCTAGCATGGTGCACATACTTCTAAACATTTGTTACTTTTTCAAACTAATGAACACAAAACATTTTATTCAATTTGGTAACTTTAGCATTGTTAGCATGCAAAGCTAATCATCATTAAAATAGCTTATATATCTTCATTTCCTCTGCACATATTTGTTGTGAGCCTGTTGACTATTTGCAAAAATGTCTCAATGATTATGCCTTAATAGCTTAGTTATTTCAAGAATGTTGCACCCCATTATCACAAAATTTGAATTTAGGGCTCAAATATGGGGCAAAGAAAAAAAAAGAAAAGATTATTTTGGTCAACATTGTTATCCCACTAAATTAACATGATTTTTTTTTTTTTTTTTTTACTGATTCTGTAAACAGGCATTTATTCAACTCTGTTACATTAAAACCATATTGAGAGTTTGTCTTGAAGTACTGATAAAACTATATACACACCTAGTACTATACTGCACAAAATAAGTTATTCATGAGTGATAACTATGAACCATGTCAATGAACCTGAGGCCCCGTTTACACATTTTTTTTCAGTTTTTCTACTCAAATAGTTCCACGATCAGACAGCAACGTTTTCAAAAAGATTTCCATTCACATGAGACTGTGGGAAACACCAAAAACAATGTAGTATACATGTCAGGCCAGTAGATCGTAGCATTATTTTGAAATGAACCAAAATGAATGCATGCACACAGATACTTTCTTTCTCGGAGCATACGTAAGGGACGGCAGGAGTCTTCAACTCCAGTCCTTGAGTGCTGGTGTCCTGCAACTTTTAAATGTCTGTTTCAACACATTGGAGTCAATTAATGAGGTCACGAGCAGCTATATGGAGAACTTGACTGCATACTGAGGAGGTAATTCAGCCATTTGATTCAGGTGTGTTGGATCAGGGACACATCTAAAAGGTGCAGGACACTGGTATCGCCGACCAAATGGTCCCCCTAAAAATTGGTCTGCCATGCCTTCACTGCCCATGCGTCATTTGGGACTGCAGCAGCACGTCTGACACTGACTCTCTACCCCTAAAGCGATCAAAGGGAATAATGTGATTATTAACAATCAGATGAACCTCATAAATCATTCTAAAGTCAGTTTTAAGTAGAAACTAGGCTGTTTTTAGCAGAAAATGAGCTGATAATCTGCGAGTTGTTACCGAGGCTCTGAATTGATGTAGGCGCTGTGATCACTTCCCCCATCTTTTATGATGAAATAATGCTGAATTTATGTGTAAATGATTGTTGTACAAAAGCTTCAGATACGAGGGCTGTCAATAAAGTATAGGTCCTTTTTATTTTTTTCAAAAACTATATGGATTTCATTCATATGTTTTTACGTCAGACATGCTTGAACCCATGTGCGCATGCGTGAGTTTTTCCACGCCTGTCGGTGACGTCATCTGCTTGTGAGCACTCCTTGTGGGAGGAGTCGTCCAGCCCCTCGTCGGAATTCCTTTGTCTGAGAAGTTGCTGAGAGACTGGTGCTTTGTTTGATCAAAATTTTTTCTAAACCTTTGAGGCACATCGAAGTGGACACGGTTCGAAAAATTAAGCTGGTTTTCGGTGAAAATTTTAACGGCTGATGAGAGATTTTGAGGTGATACTGTCGCTTTAAGGACTTCCCACGGTGCGACACGTCGCGCAGCGCTCTCAGGCGCCGTTGTCAGCCTGTTTCAAGCTGAAAACCTCCACATTTCAGGCTCTATTGATCCAGGACGTCGTGAGAGAACAGAGAAGTTTCAGAAGCAGTCGGTTTCAGCATTTTATCCGGATATTCCACTGTTAAAGGAGATTTTTTTAATGAAAGACGTGCGGACGGGTCCGCGCGTCGGGACGCAGCCGGCGCGGTGCGGCGGCACAGGAAAAACACCTCCGTGTTGATAACCATTTGTAAAATCCAGGCGGCTTTTGGTGGCTTTCAGTTGCGTGAGTATCTGAGAAATTGTTTAACAGCAGGGCATGTTCCAACTTGTCCTTAAGGCTTCCAACGGAGGTGTTTTTCCTGTGGCGGGCGCGCTGCGCCAGCTGCGAGCCGACGCACCAATCCGTCCGCACGTCTTTCATTAAAAAAAATCTCCTTTAACAGTGGAATGTCCGGATAAACTGCTGATTCCGACCTCTTCTGAAAGTTCTCTGTTCTCTCACGATGTCCTGGGTCAACAGAGGCTTAAATTTGGAGGTTTTCAGCTTGAAACAGGATGACGACGTCACCTCGACGCGCTGCGCAACGTCCCGCTCCGTGGGAAGTCCTTACAGCGATAGAAACAATCCAAAATCTCTCATCAGCCGTTAAAATTTACACCGAAAACCAGCTGAATTTCTCGAATGGTGTCCAGTCGGATGTGCCTCACAGTTCTTGAAAAAATTTTGATCAAGCACAGTGCCAGTCTCTCAGCAACTTCTCAGACAAAGGAATTCCGATGAGGGGGCTGGACCACTCCTTCCACAAGGCGTGCTCACAGGTGAATGACGTCACCGACAGGCGTGAAAAAACTCTCGCATGCCCACGAGGGTTCAAGCTTGGCTGATGTAATCACACGTGATTCAAATCCATATGGTTTTTTAAAAAAATAATAAGGTCAGATACTTTTCTCACAGACCTCGTATATATATATATTTGTTCAATTATATAAAACTGTTGCTGAACGTTTGTTATTTTTATACCAGTATGTGTTGCACGGTGAAAGGTTGTATATATTTATATTTTTCAATTTCAGAAAGGTGTTGCTGAACGTTTTAAGTTGCTTTAATTTAAATTTTGAATACCAGCATGTTGCACTGTGGAAGTTTGTTTCAGCTGAGTCTCTGAACATGTTCAAAGTTTGTACTGGTAAAATCTACCTCAACATCCTGAGGATTTGTGCCTCAAAAGAAAATAAAAGTGAATTTGATGGATACCCATGAGTTTGTGTTGATTATCGTATACATGTTTGTATTCATACATGAAGTGCAGGGTGTTCTCCATATTATTTAACATATATTTAAAATGTATTGTACCATATATTAAACATTATAAATGTACATATATTTCATGTGTTTCCATATAATGTTACATATATTTACAATATATTCCACCATATATTGTGTATATATATTAACATATATTTAATGTATGTTTCCATATAATTTTCCACACATGTATAATACATTTACCATATATTGAACATATATGTGACAATATATTTTTACATAAAATACCAATACATTTGCCCATATAAATTGCAATACATGATGGCTGATATTTATAAACATAAAATTACATATATTTTGGGATATATAAACACATATATTATATATTCATGCTAAATATATTGTAATATATGGAAAGCGGCAATCATTTGTATATTTTACAATATATTGCAATATATTTTGTGAATATATAATATGGTGTGTAATATATGTATCAACAATATATTAATCCATGTATTTACAATATATAATGTATTGGAGGTAATAATGTATTGAAATATATTTCAATATATTAAAGAAAATTTATTGGTAAATATTTTTTTTTTTCGTACCACCTGTCCATGCGTTACAACCCTACTTGTGCATGGATATTTACTGCGGCTGTTGTGCATATGTGTGCTTTGAAAAACTTGCACTCTGAATCTCCTTTCCAAAAAGTTCCATTTTCAGGCACCAAAACACTGTTGTCATGTAATCGGACAGTCAAAATGCAACAAAAGATTTGAGTTTTCACTCGAAAACATTGTTGTGTAAACGGGCCCCGAGTTAGCTTTATGGCTAATGCCGATTCTCTCTTCAAATCCACTAGGAAATATCATGTTGGTGCTTCCACACTTTTTATCCCTGTCAGTTGGAGATAACCGGTAGCCGTGGAGCTAACGTGGTTGTGCTTCAGCCACAAATACACTCTGCGTCACTCAGCTGTCTGTCAGTCGTAGCAGCGAGCTTGGACAAAGTGTATCTACCAGTCATTCCCAGACCTCCGACAGAGAGGAAGCACGCACATGAATCAAACGAACAAATCTGGTAAGAATCAGATTAGCCAGTTTTTGTTTTTTTCAGCTGCCCGTGCTGCTCCTATCAAACTGCTGCTGGTTAGTGAGTCATAATTCTGTATACATTCTCAATTTGCAAACCTTATCTAGTGAATTCACAAATGATCTTTTTTGTAACGCTACATCTTAATTTTGTTGTTCTGTCAAATTATTCATATTTACCTGACTAAACCTGATGATTGCACTAAAATAGCTCCTCTTGAGACTTTAAGTAACAGCAGAGTTAAGGCACCTTGACACTTGCACAAATTTAACCCCCAGGTTGAGTGCCAGTGTGGGGATCACGTTTGTACAAGTCTCACGTTGCCTTAAGAGGTCAAAATTTTTCACATTCCTGTTGCAGTTGAAGTATAAATCTGTTACAGTATTTCTGCTGGTATTGCTGGTTCTGCTGAGAGATCAGCCAGTCTTTATCAGGTAAGAATACGTAGACGTAAAGATGTGTAATGAGCCGGCTCCTCCCACAAGCAGATTGGAGACAGATTAGACTTGGTGTCTGTCTTTTGCCTCTTTTAGTTCAGAAAAAAATGATAAAACATATAAAGAAAAAGTATAGGTTAAAATAAAGGGGTGTGTGTGTGTGTGTGTGTGGGTGGGTGTGAATCACTGCACAGCAATGTGTGAGATACAAGCTTTCAATGCACATTCACTTGAGCATGTTTATATTTATTTTTGTGGGTTTCACTTCAATATGTCATTTTAATGTAGAAGTGCTGTGCACAAGACATCATTCCTCACATCCTTTGTCACTTTCTGTTAAACTGCTCCAGCCTCTTGCCAGTTATTGTCTCTGTCAGTTACACTCCCAGCCTTGCTTTATCACTGCTCTATAGAGAGTAAAATTTGTCATGACAAGCCTCTTACTGTGCCACATCACTGGAAACTCGGCGATTGGGAGACAGCCAAAACAGCCTATATGAACCCAGAATTTGAAAGTAATTCTGTTTAGTCACCTGAAGATGATGTTGATCAGGTCAAATGTCTGTTCCAGTTTTGTGCGTTAGCTCTCAAATGGGGCAGAGTGGGGAAATCCAAAAATAGATGCATCCACTAACAAATCTAGTTGCTTCCAGGTTTGTGGCTCTCAGCATGCAGCCACAGTAATGCAGAACCTTCCAAGCTCCTTGGACAGCAGTGAAACATGGTCACCCTTATGCCTTGTTCACATGGCAAGATAATTATGCCAATTTCAGACCCAATCTTCCCTTCCGTCAATCTTAAGGACCCCTGAATATGTTGATGGCTCCAAAGATAATCTTATTAAATATTCCTGCTGTGTGTGATGCGTCATGAGTGCTCAGACCGCAAATGGTGAAGAGTAAAACAGCAGATTGAAGAGCTCAGAATATGGATAAGCACGAGATTTCAAACTGTGTGCACAGTATGCACCCCCCCCCCCCCCCCAACCCTCCAAGAACAGACATTTATTATCTCAAATACACCTTGCAATACAAAACATCTTGAACATAAATCAAGGCATAAACAGAGAGAACATAAAAATATTTCATCTTTAGGTAGAAAACTAGTCACTGCTCTTCAACTGAAAATTCATGCATTTTCTATACCCGCTTACTCCAGTTAATGGTCACGGGGGGATGGAGCCTATCCCAGCAGTCATAGGGCGTGAGACAGGGTACACTCTGGACAGGATGCCAGTCTGTCACAGGGCGACATATACACAGCAAAATCACCAGTGTTAAATTAACACTGACAGTGTCTATATGGGCCCACACTGTGACAGTGAGGAAAATTAGACACTGTCAGTGTTAATTTAACACTGGTGATTTTGCTGTGTAGACAAACACATTCACATCCGCTCACACACACAACAACGGACAATTTAAAGTTTCCAATCCATCCAACATGCATGTCTTTGTAAGTGGGAGGACAGTAGAACACCTGAAAGGACCCACATGAACATGAGGCGAACATGCAAATAGAAAGGCCACAGGTGGGAAGTGATCCCACAATCTTTTTGTTGTGAGGTCCTTTAATTTAAAATCAATTATTTCATTTTTCTATACCAGCTTAATCCAATCAAGAGTCACGGGGCTGAAGCCTACACCAGTATTCATCAGGTGAGAGGAGAGGTACACCCTGGACAGGACACCAGTCTGTAACAGGGCCACATACAAACGGATTCACCATAGAGAGTCACCGGTTCACTGAATCTGCATGTATTTGCAAGTCAGAGCACCCGGAAGGAACCCATGTGAACGTGAGGAGATAATGCAAACTTCACACAGAAAGGACAAGGTGGAAAGCAATCCTGTGACCTTCTTGCTGTGAGGCAACAGTGCTAACCGCTAATCCACAGTCAATCAATCAATTCAATCAATTTTTTTTTTATATAGCGCCAAATCACAACAAACAGTTGCCCCAAGGCGCTTTATATTGTAAGGCAAGGCCATACAATAATTATGTAAAACCCCAATGGTCAAAACGACCCCCTGTGAGCAAGCACTTGGCTACAGCGGGAAGGAAAAACTCCCTTTTAACAGGAAGAAACCTCCAGCAGAACCAGGCTCAGGGAGGGGCAGTCTTCTGCTGGGACTGGTTGGGGCTGAGGGATAGAACCAGGAAAAAGACATGCTGTGGAGGGGAGCAGAGATCGATCACTAATGATTAAATGCAGAGTGGTGCATACAGAGCAAAAAGAGAAAGAAACAGTGCATCATGGGAACCCCCCAGCAGTCTACGTCTATAGCAGCATAACTAAGGGATGGTTCAGGGTCACCTGATCCAGCCCTAACTATAAGCTTTAGCAAAAAGGAAAGTTTTAAGCCTAATCTTAAAAGTAGAGAGGGTGTCTGTCTCCCTGATCTGAATTGGGAGCTGGTTCCACAGGAGAGGAGCCTGAAAGCTGAAGGCTCTGCCTCCCATTCTACTCTTACAAACCCTAGGAACTACAAGTAAGCCTGCAGTCTGAGAGCGAAGCGCTCTATTGGGGTGATATGGTACTACGAGGTCCCTAAGATAAGATGGGACCTGATTATTCAAAACCTTATAAGTAAGAAGAAGAATTTTAAATTCTATTCTAGAATTAACAGGAAGCCAATGAAGAGAGGCCAATATGGGTGAGATATGCTCCCTCCTTCTAGTCCCCGTTAGTACTCTAGCTGCAGCATTTTGAATTAACTGAAGGCTTTTTAGGGAACTTTTAGGACAACCTGATAATAATGAATTACAATAGTCCAGCCTAGAGGAAATAAATGCATGAATTAGTTTTTCAGCATCACTCTGAGACAAGACCTTTCTAATTTTAGAGATATTGCGTAAATGCAAAAAAGCAGTCCTACATATTTGCTTAATATGCGCTTTGAATGACATATCCTGATAAAAAATGACTCCAAGATTTCTCACAGTATTACTAGAGGTCAGGGTAATGCCATCCAGAGTAAGGATCTGGTTAGACACCATGTTTCTAAGATTTGTGGGGCCAAGTACAATAACTTCAGTTTTATCTGAGTTTAAAAGCAGGAAATTAGAGGTCATCCATGTCTTTATGTCTGTAAGACAATCCTGCAGTTTACCTAATTGGTGTGTGTCCTCTGGCTTTATGGATAGATAAAGCTGGGTATCATCTGTGTAACAATGAAAATTTAAGCAATACCGTCTAATAATACTGCCTAAGGGAAGCATGTATAAAGTGAATAAAATTGGTCCTAGCACAGAACCTTGTGGAACTCCATAATTAACTTTAGTCTGTGAAGAAGATTCCCCATTTACATGAACAAATTGTAATCTATTAGACAAATATGATTCAAACCACTGCAGCGCAGTGCCTTTAATACCTATGGCATGCTCTAATCTCTGTAATAAAATTTTATGGTCAACAGTATCAAAAGCAGCACTGAGGTCTAACAGAACAAGCACAGAGATGAGTCCAATGTCCGAGGCCATAAGAAGATCATTTGTAACCTTCACTAATGCTGTTTCTGTACTATGATGAATTCTAAAACCTGACTGAAACTCTTCAAATAGACCATTCCTCTGCAGATTGTTGTGAAAGTGTAGGTACACGGACCCACAACAGGGGGCGCAATGAACGGACAATGGAGAAAAGTAAGAACAAGTTTTACTGTTGTGAAAATAGCACAACTGATACAACAATTAGCAATTTGTAAGCCGAAATCTGCTGGTGTCTTGTGGGCAGGCCCGAAGGTAGGAGACGTCCGTCCTAGTTGAACCGGAACCACCCAGATCTCCTCTGCCACCGAAACCCAGAAGTACTGGAACCGCCAAGTCCCGAATTCCCAGGTGGCCACTGCCTCCGCTCGTCGGATCCGGTACTGCTGGCGGGAAAGAACACAAACACACAGGTTGGGATGCGACCGCACCCAGTAGATGAGAGGGGCAAAGCCGCCTCCACCTCTTGTCACACTGAAGCAGGAAAGGTGAGTACTTATCCGAACACTTGGCCTTCCGCTGTCCTGAAAAGTTTATAATGTATCGTCACAAAGATACAGTATCTGTTGCAGAGGTGATTACCTTAAACTCAAGGTGATATCTCGGCACTGAGGTGGAGACGCTGTCCTGCTGATATACCTCCGTACTGAGTGAAGTCAGCTGTGTCCAGTAATGGTGACAGCTGTCATCCTGGCTGCTCTCATCAGGCGGCGGCGCCCTCTGGTGCCTGGAGCCCGCACTCCAGGCAGGGCGCCCTCTGGTGGTGATGGGCCAGCAGTACCTCCTCTTCAGCGGCCCACACACAACAGGACCCCCCCCTCAACGGGCGCCTCCTGGCGCACGACCGGGCTTCTCCGGATGGCGACGGTAAAAGTCGGCCAGGAGGGCCGGGTCCAGGATGAAGCTCCTCTTCACCCAGGAGCGTTCTTCGGGGCCGTACCCCTCCCAGTCCACCAGGTACTGAAGACCCCGGCCCATTCGACGGACATCGAGGAGCCGACGCACGGTCCAAGCCGGTTCCCCGTCGATGATCCGGGCAGGAGGTGGTGCCGGACCCGGGGTGCAGAGGGGTGAGGTGTGATGGGGTTTTATCCGGGAGACGTGAAACACTGGGTGAATCCGCAGTGAGGCCGGAAGCTGAAGCCTCACTGCGGCGGGATTGATGACTTTGAGGACTTTGAAGGGACCGATGTATCGTTCTTGGAGCTTGGGGGAGTCCACTTGAAGGGGAATGTCCTTGGTGGACAACCACACTGCCTGCCCAGGACGATACGTGGGAGCCGGGGCCCGCCGCCGGTCTGCATGTGTCTTCGCCCTCGTCCGGGCCTTCAACAAGGCAGAGCGGGCGGCACGCCACACCCGACGGCACCTCCGTAGGTGGGCCTGGACCGAGGGCACACCGACCTCTCCCTCGACCACCGGAAACAAGGGGGGCTGATACCCCAAGCACACCTCAAACGGGGAGAGGCCGGTGGCAGATGACACTTGGCTGTTGTGAGCGTACTCGATCCAGGCCAGGTGGGTACTCCAGGCCGTCGGGTGCGCGGCTGTCACACAGCGTAGTGTCTGCTCCAATTCCTGATTCGCCCGCTCTGCTTGCCCGTTGGTCTGGGGGTGATACCCAGACGAGAGGCTGACCGTGGCCCCCAGTTCCTGGCAAAAACTCCTCCAGACGTGTGAGGTGAACTGGGGACCGCGATCGGAGACGATGTCTGATGGGATGCCATGCAGACGGACGACGTGGTGGACCAGGAGGTCCGCTGTCTCCTGGGCCGTTGGAAGCTTCGGGAGGGCCACGAAGTGGGCCGCCTTGGAGAAACGGTCCACTATCGTGAAGACGACGGTGTTTCCCTGGGACGGCGGGAGACCCGTGACGAAGTCCAGGCCGATATGGGACCAGGGGCGATGAGGCACGGGCAGTGGCTGTAGCTGCCCTGAGGTCTTCTTGTGGTCAGCCTTGCCCCTGGCGCAGGTGGTACAGGCCTGGATGTAGTCCCGGACGTCGGCCTCCAGGGATGCCCACCAGAAGCGTTGCCGGACGACTGTCACGGTCCTTCGCACCCCTGGGTGACAGGAGAGCTTAGAACCGTGACAGAAGTCCAGGACTGCAGCCCTAGCCTCTGGTGGGACGTATAGTTTGTCCTTTGGTCCGTTTCCGGGGTCCGGGACACGGGTCAGGGCCTCCCGGACGGTCTTCTCCACGTCCCAGGTGAGGGCGGCCACGATAGCGGACTCCGGGATGATGGGATCCGGGGGATCCGACGGTTCCGTTTTGACTTCATCCTCGTGCACCCGGGACAATGCGTCTGATCTTTGATTCTTGGTCCCGGGGCGGTAGGTAATCCGGAAGTCAAAACGGCCAAAGAACAGTGACCAGCGGGCTTGCCTGGGGTTCAGACGCTTAGCGGTCCTGATGTACTCCAGGTTCCGATGGTCAGTGAAAACCGTGAATGGCACGGCTGTTCCCTCCAACAGATGTCTCCACTCTTCGAGGGCCTCTTTCACAGCAAGGAGTTCCCGATTGCCGACGTCATAATTCCGTTCAGCGGGGGTCAACCTGCGAGAGAAATAGGCACACGGGTGAAGGACCTTATCGGTCTTCCCGCTCTGGGAGAGCACCGCTCCTATCCCTGAGTCCGAGGCATCCACTTCAACCACTAACTGGCGGCTAGGATCGGGCTGCACCAGAACTGGTGCAGACGAGAAGCGCCGTTTCAACTCCTTGAACGCGGCCTCGCACCGGTCCGACCAGGTGAAGGGAACTTTTGGAGAGGTCAGGGCTGTCAGGGGGCTAACTACCTGACTGTAGCCCTTAATGAACCTCCTATAGAAATTAGCAAAGCCGAGGAACTGTTGCAGCTTCCTACGGCTTGTGGGTTGGGGCCAATCTCTCACCGCCGCAACCTTGGCCGGATCCGGGGCGACGGAGTTAGAGGAGATGATAAACCCCAGGAAGGACAAAGAAGTGCGGTGGAACTCACACTTCTCGCCCTTCACAAACAGACGGTTCTCCAACAACCGCTGCAGGACCTGACGGACATGCCGGACATGAGTCTCAGGATCCGGGGAAAAGATGAGTATATCGTCTAGATATACGAAGACGAACCGGTGCAGGAAGTCCCGCAAGACATCGTTTACCAACGCTTGGAAGGTCGCGGGAGCATTAGTGAGACCGAACGGCATGACCAGGTACTCAAAATGACCTAAGGGGGTGTTAAATGCCGTCTTCCATTCGTCTCCCTTCCGAATCCGAACCAAATGATACGCATTCCTAAGATCCAGCTTGGTGAAAATCTTGGCTCCATGCAAGGGGGTGAACACTGAATCCAACAAGGGCAACGGGTATCGGTTGCGGACCGTGATCTCGTTCAACCCCCTGTAATCAATGCATGGACGAAGTCCGCCATCTTTTTTACCCACAAAAAAGAAACCTGCGCCCATCGGTGAGGTGGAATTCCGGATCAACCCGGCGGCTAATGAGTCCCGGATGTAGGTCTCCATTGATTCGCGTTCCGGCCGTGAGAGGTTGTACAGCCTACTGGACGGGAACTCACTGCCTGGAACCAAATCAATGGCACAATCGTACGGACGGTGGGGAGGAAGCGTGAGAGCCAGATCCTTGCTGAACACGTCAGCGAGGTCATGGTACTCCGCTGGCACCGCCTTCAGATTGGGCGGGACTCGGACCTCCTCCTTAGCTTGGGAGCCGGGAGGAACCGAGGAACCGAGACACTCCCGATGGCAGGTTTCGCTCCACTGCACCACTACCCCGGACGGCCAATCAATCCGGGGATTGTGCTTAAGCATCCATGGAAACCCTAAAACCACACGGGAGGTGGCCTGAGTCACGAAGAACTCGATCACCTCCCGGTGGTTACCTGACACCACCAGAGTTACTGGAGGTGTCTTATGCGTGATTGGTGGGAGTAGGGAGCCATCTAGTGCTCGAACCTGCACAGGCGAGGTAAGAGCCACCAGAGGGAGCCCTATCTCCCTGGCCCATCTGCTGTCAAGCAGATTCCCCTCAGAGCCCGTGTCCACCAGTGCTGGGGCCTTCAGGGTCGAATCCTCATACAGGATTGTGACTGGGAGTCGTGTAGCAATGTGGGTGTGTCCCACGTGAATGTTTTGGCCCACCCCTGGCCCAGTCTCTAAGGGCGGGCGTTGGAGTTTAACCGCTCGGGGCAGTCGTTTGCCATATGATCACTCGAGCCACAAACATAACAAGCTCCGTGGGCCCGCCTCCTTTGTGCTCCAGGTGCCCTAAATGTTGCCCTGCTCGTGTCCATAGCTTCGTCAGCAGGGGGAGCCGTAAGCGCACGGAGCGCAGGAACAGAGGAGCGTGGGGAGGGCGGAGCTCGATCGGACCCGGAAGGGAGAGGGACGACGCGTGCCTGGCCACGCCCTTCGCCTCGTTCCCGACGGCGTTCTTCTAACCGGTTGTCGAGTCGTATGACTAGATCAATGAGCCCATCTAAATCTCGCGGTTCGTCCTTAGCCACCAGGTGCTCTTTTAGGACCAGAGACAGTCCGTTTACAAAGGCAGCGCGGAGGGCAGTGCTATTCCAGCCGGATCTCGCCGCCGCGATGCGGAAGGCGACTGCATAGGCAGCTGCGCTCCGACGTCCCTGTCGCATGGACAGTAGTGCGGTTGAAGCGGACTCTCCTCTGTTGGGATGATCGAACACCGTTCTGAGCTCCCGTACAAACCCATCGTATGTATGAAGGAGCCGAGAGTTCTGCTCCCAGAGCGCTGTAGCCCAAGCGCGTGCCTCCCCGCGAAGCAGGTTTATCACATAAGCTACTTTGCTAGCATCAGTCGCGTACATCACGGGACGCTGAGCGAAGACGAGCGAACACTGCATAAGAAAGTCCGCGCACGTCTCCACACAGCCTCCGTACGGTTCTGGAGGGCTTATGTATGCTTCTGGGGACGGAGGGAGGGACCGTTGAACGACCAGTGGAACGTTACTTTCGCGCGCAGGGTCCTCGGGAGGGAGAGCCGCAGCGGCGCCCGAAGGGCGTGCCTCCACTTGTGCGGCAAGAGCCTCCACCCTGCGGTTTAGGAGAACGTGTTGCTCGGTCATTAAATCGATCCGAGAGGTGAAAGCGGTGAGGATCCGCTGCAACTCACCGATTACCCCTCCCGAAGCCTCCGCCATGTCTTGGTCTTCCAGTGGCCGTTCAACAGCCGGTGGACGCCCCTCGGGATCCATGACGCTGGCCGAGATATCCTGTTGTGAAAGTGTAGGTACACGGACCCACAACAGGGGGCGCAATGAACGGACAATGGAGAAAAGTAAGAACAAGTTTTACTGTTGTGAAAATAGCACAACTGATACAACAATTAGCAATTTGTAAGCCGAAATCTGCTGGTGTCTTGTGGGCAGGCCCGAAGGTAGGAGACGTCCGTCCTAGTTGAACCGGAACCACCCAGATCTCCTCTGCCACCGAAACCCAGAAGTACTGGAACCGCCAAGTCCCGAATTCCCAGGTGGCCACTGCCTCCGCTCGTCGGATCCGGTACTGCTGGCGGGAAAGAACACAAACACACAGGTTGGGATGCGACCGCACCCAGTAGATGAGAGGGGCAAAGCCGCCTCCACCTCTTGTCACACTGAAGCAGGAAAGGTGAGTACTTATCCGAACACTTGGCCTTCCGCTGTCCTGAAAAGTTTATAATGTATCGTCACAAAGATACAGTATCTGTTGCAGAGGTGATTACCTTAAACTCAAGGTGATATCTCGGCACTGAGGTGGAGACGCTGTCCTGCTGATATACCTCCGTACTGAGTGAAGTCAGCTGTGTCCAGTAATGGTGACAGCTGTCATCCTGGCTGCTCTCATCAGGCGGCGGCGCCCTCTGGTGCCTGGAGCCCGCACTCCAGGCAGGGCGCCCTCTGGTGGTGATGGGCCAGCAGTACCTCCTCTTCAGCGGCCCACACACAACACAGATGATCAGTTAGCTGTTTTACAACTACCCTTTCAAGAATTTTTGAGAGAAAAGGAAGGTTGGAGATTGGCCTATAATTAGCTAAGATAGCTGGGTCAAGTGATGGCTTTTTAAGTAATGGTTTAATTACTGCCACCTTAAAAGCCTGTGGTACATAGCCAACTAACAAAGATAGATTGATCATATTTAAGATCGAAGCATTAAATAATGGTAGGGCTTCCTTCAGCATCCTGGTAGGAATGGGGTCTAATAAACATGTTGATGGTTTGGATGAAGTAACTAATGAAAATAACTCAGACAGAACAATCGGAGAGAAAGAGTCTAACCAAATACCGGCATCACTGAAAGCAGCCAAAGATAACGATACGTCTTTGGGATGGTTATGAGTAAT
Organism: Thalassophryne amazonica; assembly: GCF_902500255.1. Classification (NCBI taxonomy): domain Eukaryota; kingdom Metazoa; phylum Chordata; class Actinopteri; order Batrachoidiformes; family Batrachoididae; genus Thalassophryne; species Thalassophryne amazonica. The sequence continues at coordinate 51,266,804 of NC_047118.1, forward strand.
TTTTTCTCTAATAGTTAAAATTTTGTTAGCAAAGAAAGTCATGAAGTCATTACTAGTTAAAGTTAATGGAATACTCAGCTCAATAGAGCTCTGACTCTTTGTCAGCCTGGCTACAGTGCTGAAAAGAAACCTGGGGTTGTTCTTATTTTCTTCAATTAGTGATGAGGCTAAGTGAAGATCTTCTAAATTAGTGAGATGCCATTTCCTCTCCAACTTACGGGTTATCTGCTTTAAGCTACGAGTTTGTGAGTTATACCACGGAGTCAGGCACTTCTGATTTAAAGCTCTCTTTTTCAGAGGAGCTACAGCATCCAAAGTTGTCTTCAATGAGGATGTAAAACTATTGACGAGATACTCTATCTCACTTACAGAGTTTAGGTAGCTACTCTGCACTGTGTTGGTATATGGCATTAGAGAACATAAAGAAGGACTCATATCCTTAAACCTAGTTGCAGCGCTTTCTGAAAGACTTCTAGTGTAATGAAACTTATTCCCCACTGCTGGGTAGTCCATCAGAGTAAATGTAAATGTTATTAAGAAATGATCAGACAGAAGGGAGTTTTCAGGGAATACTGTTAAGTCTTCTATTTCCATACCATAAGTCAGAACAAGATCTAAGATATGATTAAAGTGGTGGGTGGACTCATTTACATTTTGAGCAAAGCCAATAGAGTCTAATAATAGATTAAATGCAGTGTTGAGGCTGTCATTCTCAGCATCTGTGTGGATGTTAAAATCGTCCCCACTATAGTTATCTTATCTGAGCTAAGCACTAAGTCAGACAAAAGGTCTGAAAATTCACAGAGAAACTCACAGTAACGACCAGGTGGACGATAGATAATAACAAATAAAACTGGTTTTTGAGACTTCCAATTTGGATGGACAAGACTAAGAGTCAAGCTTTCAAATGAATTAAAGCTCTGTCAGGGTTTTTGATTAATTAATAAGCTGGAATGGAAGATTGCTGCTAATCCTCCGCCTCGGCCCGTGCTACGAGCATTCTGACAGTTAGTGTGACTCGGGGGTGTTGACTCATTTAAACTAACATATTCATCCTGCTGTAACCAGGTTTCTGTAAGGCAGAATAAATCAATATGTTGATCAATTATTATATCATTTACAAAGGGACTTAGAAGAGAGAGACCTAATGTTTAATAGACCACATTTAACTGTTTTAGTCTGTGGTGCAGTTGAAGGTGCTATATTATTTTTTCTTTTTGAATTTTTATGCTTAAATAGATTTTTGCTGGTTATTGGTAGTCTGGGAGCAGGCACCGTCTCTACGGGGATGGGGTAATGAGGGGATGGCAGGGGGAGAGAAGCTGCAGAGAGGTGTGTAAGACTACAACTCTGCTTCCTGGTCCCAACCCTGGATAGTCACGGTTTGGAGGATTTAAGAAAATTGGCCAGATTTCTAGAAATGAGAGCTGCTCCATCCAAAGTGGGATGGATGCCGTCTCTCCTAACAAGACCAGGTTTTCCGCAGAAGCTTTGCCAATTATCTATGAAGCCCACCTCATTTTTTGCCAGTGCCATCCTAAACTGAATTATTTTGGGTGAACTGACATGGCATTACAAAAAACATTCATGTTGCTCAATTCATTATCATGTTTGTGCTGTGCATTGGTCTGTAAGTCTATAAAGTACCTGGATTTTGTTTATTTCACTTTAAGATATTTTTATTAAAAAAAAACACAACATAGACAATCATTTTTGTTGGCATATGCCAATGAAGCAATAAATCATATTTTAATGCCCAAACACTCACACATTGGTGCTACGTACTCTGTGTTCAGTAGCCGTCATCACATGCATGTTGACACTTGAACAAAACTGGAGGAGAAGCAACAAGGAACTGAACTGCCCACCTTCTGGTGAACAAAGACACAGCTGCTGCTGCTTCCTGTGATTTATGCAAACGGGTCATGTTACATCCTGGGAAAACAGGCTCTTGTACTTGAAGTACAACATGAAGGATTATATTTGATACGACTGAAAGCACAAATGTCACTGCATTTGGACTCTGAACAATTGATGACAAAACAAGATGGCTCTTTTTGAGGATTATTTTTCCTTCATTGATCTATGTCCAACCACCGTTTTGTTAACTACGACTTTCCTGCTTTTTCTCTGCCTTGCCTACAGTAGTTTTGCATCTCACACAGGGAATGAGCCTCCAGGACCGAGACGTCTGCCTCTGCTTGGCAACCTGCTGCAGATTGATCTCAAGAGACCCCACAACACCCTGTGTGAGGTGAGTTTGTTGGCTTGTAAAGGGTGTTGAATCCAAAATGTTGCAATTTCTTTGAATACCCACTTCGCGTGTGATGTAGTTGACTTTTTTCTGTGCAGTTTTCAAAGAAATATGGATCTGTGTTCACTGTGTATTTTGGACCCACTAAAGTGGTGGTCCTAGCTGGGTATAAGACGGTCAAAGAGGCTCTTGTCAACTATTCAGAGGAATTTGGAGATCGAATGATCGCCACGATTTTTGATGATGTCCATGAAGGTCATGGTATGAGCTTCCATTTTCCTAACCGTCAATATACAGGGTGAATTCAAAAACACTCCTTGGTTTCAAATATTTATAATATCAAAAGTCACATGAAGAATTTTACAATTTTGAGGAAGAATCTGCAAAAGAGAAAAAAAAAAATTTGACGAGTTTCTGCAACTGTTGATACCAAAATTGTAAAATTATTCATGTGACTTTTGATATTATACATATTTGAAACCAAGGAGTGTTTTTGTGTATGTTAAAATTCAGATGTTTAAACCTAACAAAGGCAGTAAGTAAGAAATCATTTTGATTTCCACCTAGTTTTATGGTGTCAATGTTGTGCATCTACATGCACTAAATGTGACGGTTTCATGGTGATGTGTTCCAGGTATTGTATTTGCAAATGGAGATTCCTGGAAAGAGATGAGGCGTTTTGGTCTTTCTTCCCTGAAAGAATGTGGGATGGGCGGAAAAGGAGCTGAGAAGATGATCATAGAAGAGTGCCACCATCTCATCGAAATGATTAAAAACTATAAAGGTTTGGAGTTGAAAGTTTCCAGCAAGTTACTATAAATTGCTTCTTTCATTGCATTTTGGAGCCTTAAGAGTAAGAATTGAATTCCTCACAGTTATGTTGCATTAAATAAGCAACTTTAGAATTTTAAATACCTGAGGATGCCACCTGCTTTCTAACAGCAGGAACTTAAAAATGTATCCTATTGATCCTAACCCATATATATATATATATATATATATATAATGTACCAAGATGAGGGATGACCTCTGTCTTAATTGGACACCGATGAACAACGGCTTTGTTTCAGTTTTACTATTTATTATACTAATTCAGAGGCTGAAATTCATGTAACATTAATATGACCTGAATTTTGAGGCTAACCAAATATGGATAATTATTTCCTGTTCTGTTACTATTACAACAAAAGGAAGTGAGATGAACAAAAAATAAATTCAAATTTAAGATTTAAAATAAGGAAACAAACAAAACATATTTATTATATAATGTTCAGCCTAAAAGAATTTGATATTATAGGTCCAGTTGAGGAAAAAACCCAGCATCTTACTTGATCATCAGTGCTTATCTCTCCTGGGTAGCTGGGTCTGGTCAGGCGCTGGGACGTAGGTTCAGCAATCTGGTTCAGAATGGGAGACCGTGCTGCAGGCTGTCTGGCGCCCAAGGTCACAATTTAGAACTAGAAATTGGGGGGGGACAAAGAAGCCCACAGCCTGGGAGTCTGGGGGCCGCTTTAGGCCCCCAGAAGCCAATGGTTTCTAGATAAGCTCAGATGCATTCTGAGCATCCAGAACAGTAATTTTAATGTTTTGAGAAGACCATAAAGTGGACACCATCTGATTTATGCAATTTGAAACTGTGGATATAAGTACTTTATTCTGAGAATAGCCAGCATTGATTTTATTAACATCCTGGTGTAAATAAGGTATCACCACATGTGTAGAACTCAAAAAGAATGATAGGTTGAGTTTTCATTAAAAAAAACAACTGCAATGTGGTAAAATGTATTCATAAATATGAAAGAACAGGCTCTTAATAATTATTAACTATCACATACTGTATTTTTTTTCTCAAGATTTGTTTTTGCATAAGTTTGAAAAAACAACAGATCATAAGTTTAGGATAAATTACTTATCATGAATTTAATTTTCCAAGTGGCACTAATGACAACACTCATACTGAACATAATTTCGCTTGCATAGACTGATTTTGGAGTTCAAGCAATAATTGCAGATAGGCTTTCTGAGGTCCCAGATAGCTTTTCTGATTTCCTTTTCTAACTTTCAGAATTTAGTAAATTAGCATATGGTCCATTGATACTTATGTGTAGACACTAGTCCCTAGAGGCAACTATTTTTGGTTTCAAATTTGGGCAAATGCAGTCCAGAAAATTCTGAATGTGACAAACAAGAAACAGGTGTTGTAAACAAGTCAATGCTGCTAAAAATACTATTAAAGAATAGTTTAAAGATACTAAAGATACTATTCTGACATGGTTTTGCACATAAGACTGACATGGTTTGCACATAAGACTGGCATAGCATGTTTCAAGTGCACACATATATATCAGAAGGTGGGGGGGACATACCATATTCTGTCCCCCCTGGTTGAAAAGGTGGGGGGGACATGTTCCCCCTATCCCCCACCAAATTGCGCCCATGCTGGTGCCACATTGCAGTGAATCACCTCCTGGTTCAGCCTCATCACCAGCTTATCGTCATCTGCAAAGATCGACCCCAAAAGGGAAGTTTCTCTGAGTTAATCAAAATTGGGTTGCGGGAGCAACAGCTCCAGTAGCGGACCTCCCCCCCAAAAAACTTTTAAAATTTTTTCTTTTCTTTTTTTTTCTTTTTTTTTGCAAATTAATTTTTTTTTTTTTTTTTTGGCACTACACAAAGGAAAACTTGACACTTAAAAATTACATTTTTTATTTGGAGACTGTATCTAGAAGTTGCCTGACAAGTGAACAGTTAACTTGAGAAAATGACTATCAAAAGTTAAAAAAAGGCAAGAAAAAGCTGAGGAAAAAAAAAACAGCAAGAAAAGGCTGAGGAAAAAAAACAGAAAAGGGATGGGCCAAAAATGGGAGAGGGCATCCTTTGTTTCCTCAAAAGCTTCAGCCCCATTCATATGGGGTTGACAAGCTGGATTTCTTTCTAGCCAGATAGGATTCAGAGCTGTTTTTCAAATCCAGCTCCTCCAACACACATGTCCAAACTCATTCCAGCTAAAGCTGAAACAGATGTCGGTGGAAGTGAGTGAGGGAGTGTGTACATGTGGACGTGATGGCATGGGTGTGTGTGTGTGTGTGTGTGTGTGTGTGTGTGAGATGTGGACGTGGGAGCGCCAGTGTGTGTCCAGCACATGGAAGGGAACACACCTGGAAGACATTCTTGGCAAGAAGATGCCACAGAGAACAAAAGGTTGTGTGCTGTCTTCACCGTTGCAGCTGTACTGAACGCTGTCACAATGGAGAGGACATAGTGAGGAAGTTTGATGTCAGGATCCTCAAGCTGGCTGGTTTCTTGTCACTTTTGCGTTCTGACCTCGGTGTATCTTGCTCAAATCGAAGAAGCAATAAGGCTGAAATCACATTTGCGTCATTGACATTCAGGGAAAAAAAAACAACCCACGTATCTGGCTCTGCCCGAATCCTACTCAGGGATGGCAAACCAGAGTGTGAATGGGACATTGCCAACTTCCTATAGGCTCTGCCCGCCTTCCAGTTCTGATTAGTATTAGTGAGAAAGAAATGCTTGAGGGGAAAAAAACTGAAAACAAAAATGATTACACTTCCTATTTGACTTTATCATTTAAAGCGCATATTTCAAGTTCAGTTTATTTCATTTATATAGCAGCAAATGAATCACAACAAGCTGCCTCAAGGCAGTTCAGGCAAGTATGGGGTAACCTTACCAACCCCTAGAGAAACCACACAGGCAACAGTGTTAAGGGAAAACTCCCTCAGATATTGAGGAAGAAACCTCAAGCAGACAAGACTCAGAGGGGGGTGAACCACTGCTTAGACCATTCTAACAATTACAAGGCTTTGCAAAGTTTTACTAAGCTGAATTAACACAAGAAAGAAAAACAAACATAATAATATAAAAAATAAGTCCACATAGGCATCAGCACCACAGGCAGGGGTTGTCCACGCCGTCAGTGGGCCTGCCCCTGCGACAGGATCACTTTCAAATTCAGACTGCAGCATGCAGCACCCGCCTCAGGTCTTCCACCTCATAGTCCATACAGGCCCTTCAGTTCGGATCCGTAAATCTCTGGTAAATGAAATGTCAAAGTGAGCTGACTATTTAAAATACATCAGGAATTATGAAAATATTTTTGGTGCCATATCCCCTGAGAAATTAAACCATAAACATGGGGAATTTAGCTTGATTTCACCTGTTGCTTTGAAATTTTCAGATGTGATTAAAAAATGACAAAATCATGTGTAGTAGTAGTAATTTATATTTATATTGGGCTTTTCCAGGTATCAAAGCACAAAAGAAAGTAAACTCCAGTGATTAAAAAGAAAACACCAACAATAAAATACATTACAACTATGTGCAAAAAATCCCAAATTGGAGCAGATTAAAAAATAAATAAATCTAATGTGCTTACGTTTTTATTGTACTGTTTCCAAGACGGGCCCAGGAATCTGGGTTCATCTAATATTTGTGTCCAAACTGTCAAATAACATCCAGTATATTGTCCAATGCATTTTTATTTGCCCATCTTATTTGTTTTTGGAATTTAAAAGTCCTTATGTTAAGTAACAGCACACTCTGTATTGTGCACCTGTGCTATCATGAGTTCCTGTCAATTGTTAATCCAACCCCCTGTTTTTAAGTTCCATATACAGAAAAACGTGTTATTCTCCAGTGTGCCTTATGTGTTTCTACTAATGTGTTTAACTGGAATACTGATAGATATAATAAAAACAAATGTTTCCCTTTTGTGCACTGAATTCTACCCCAGAAAAGAGTCTCACGTCTTAATCGAGTGTTTGAGTTGTCCTTTCTGTTTTACAGGGGAAGCATTTGATATAAAATGGCCCATGAATTACGCATCTTCCAACATCATCTGCTCCATTATGTTTGGAAGCAGATTTGACTACAATGACCCCGTGTTTAAAGAAACTGTGTGGGTATCAACTGACAATTTAAAGCATGTTGGCACCGCAGAAATCCAGGTAAACATAACATTTACTTTTTGGTTTTATTCCACTGGGACACATGGATACTCTTTCCCCCTCGAACCTCTTAAGCCCTAGGGCCTATTTCACTAAAATCATATACCCATACATTATGATTTATTTCTCAGCTTGTACAAGGTCAAAAATGCAAAACTTTGGATCAGCTAAAAGACAGGTCCTAGGGGATGTTGTGGATGCAAAAAAAATTGAAAGTAAATAATACTGAGGGGTTTTTTACCCAAAAAATGAATTCCGATTTTTTTTTTTTTTATCTTTGCTTGGCGTTTGAGCTGTGGTTAGTTGATATGTGACTGAAGTGGATACTTTTGTAGAGGAGACTTCATTTGACATTTTGACGTACAATAAGTGTATGTTGGTGTCAGCATTATAAGCGTTCAAATGTTCCAAAAACGGGGCAAGTCCCCAAATTTGGGTACTCTCTGGTTTAAGAGGCTGAGATGGAAAATTATACAGAATATTTATCCTTGGTGTGCATGATTTCAGACGTTACTTCAGTCAGTTGTGGAACTCTGGCTTGCCTGAGCAGATCTGGGGTGGCTCTGCATGTTGATTTAGCACAGGATCTACACTGAAATACCTTACATACACTGAAATACACTGAGGACCTTACGAAATACAGACCTGAATAGACAATCAAATATAACATCTGTTGGTAATTGGACCAACAAAAAATCAGATCAAACATGGAAACAGAGGATAAAATATATGACATAGACACTAATATTGATGAAAGTATATTTGACTTAAAAACGATTGGTTGTGAGTATTATACAGTAGAACAGCTGAATAGTGAAAAAATTGCAGAAGATACCCTGTCACTCATACATATAAACAGTCGAAGCTTGTATTGTAAAATGTCACAAATAAAAGATTATTTAAATCAGTTTAAAAATAGATTTAGTATTGTTGCAATCACTGAATCTTGGCTTAAAGATGATCTCATGGATGAAGTTCAAATGGAGGGATATGAGCTGTATTTTGTAAACAGAAGATATAAAAAAGGCGGTGGTATTGCTCTGTATACAAAAACAGATCTGATGTGTACAATTGTTGAAGAAATGACAATTATGAATGATGTCATAGAAATTGTAACAGTGGAACTTGTACATGAAACATCTAAGAATATTTTAGTTAGTTGTGTATACAGAGCACCAGATTCTTGTGTTGTGAAATTTACAGATAAAATAATTGAATTATTCCATCAAATTAAAAACAAAACGCTTTTTATGTGTGGGGACTTTAATATTAACATAGAAAGCTCCAGCTGCCAAAGATTAAGTGATTTTGTGAATACAATGTATAGTTTGGGGTTATTCCCCTTGATAACAAAACCAACCAGAATTACATCGCAAAGTGCAACGGTAATTGATAATATATTTACAAACAGAACAGATGAAATTATCAAGAATGGGATCTTCATGACAGATATTAGCGACCATTTACCAATTTTTTCAATATTTAAATATAAAAATAGGTACAACAAAAAAACTGATATAAACTTTAAAAGAGATAAGTCAGTAAAAGCCTTAGAGGCATTAAAATATGACCTTAAAAATCAAAACTGGGAAGAAGTTTATGTCAGTGATGTTAATGTAGCATATAACTCATTTATGAAAATATTGATGAAATCATACAATAAAAATTGTAAATTAATTGAAATTAGTAAGAAAAGAGTAAATAAACCATGGCTGACAAAGGGAATAAAAAATGCTTGTGCAAAGAAAAACTATTTATACAGGTGCTTTTTAAAATTGCAAACAAAGGAATCAGAACATAAATACAAAAAATATAAAAATAAACTATTAACAATAATTAGGAAACAAAAAAAAGATTATTACAGTGAAAAACTAAATAAGAGTAAAGATAATATGAAGGTAACATGGGGAATTATAAAAAGTGTGATTGATCAATCAATCAATCAATCAATCAATTTTTTTTATATAGCGCCAAATCACAACAAACAGTTGCCCCAAGGCGCTTTATATTGTAAGGCAAGGCCATACAATAATTATGTAAAACCCCAACGGTCAAAACGACCCCCTGTGAGCAAGCACTTGGCGACAGTGGGAAGGAAAAACTCCCTTTTAACAGGAAGAAACCTCCAACAGAACCAGGCTCAGGGAGGGGCAGTCTTCTGCTGGGACTGGTTGGGGCTGAGGGAGAGAACCAGGAAAAAGACATGCTGTGGAGGGGAGCAGAGATCGATCACTAATGATTAAATGCAGAGTGGTGCATACAGAACAAAAAGAGAAAGAAACAGTGCATCATGGGAACCCCCCAGCAGTCTACGTCTATAGCAGCATAACTAAGGGATGGTTCAGGGTCACCTGATCCAGCCCTAACTATAAGCTTTAGCAAAAAGGAAAGTTTTAAGCCTAATCTTAAAAGTAGAGAGGGTGTCTGTCTCCCTGATCTGAATTGGGAGCTGGTTCCACAGGAGAGGAGCCTGAAAGCTGAAAGCTCTGCCTCCCATTCTACTCTTACAAACCCTAGGAACTACAAGTAAGCCTGCAGTCTGAGAGCGAAGAGCTCTATTGGGGTGATATGGTACTACGAGGTCCCTAAGATAAGATGGGACCTGATTATTCAAAACCTTATAAGTAAGAAGAAGAATTTTAAATTCTATTCTAGAATTAACAGGAAGCCAATGAAGAGAGGCCAATATGGGTGAGATATGCTCTCTCCTTCTAGTCCCCGTCAGTACTCTAGCTGCAGCATTTTGAATTAACTGAAGGCTTTTTAGGGAACTTTTAGGACAACCTGATAATAATGAATTACAATAGTCCAGCCTAGAGGAAATAAATGCATGAATTAGTTTTTCAGCATCACTCTGAGACAAGACCTTTCTGATTTTAGAGATATTGCGTAAATGCAAAAAAGCAGTCCTACATATTTGTTTAATATGCGCTTTGAATGACATATCCTGATCAAAAATGACTCCAAGATTTCTCACAGTATTACTAGAGGTCAGGGTAATGCCATCCAGAGTAAGGATCTGGTTAGACACCATGTTTCTAAGATTTGTGGGGCCAAGTACAATAACTTCAGTTTTATCTGAGTTTAAAAGCAGGAAATTAGAGGTCATCCATGTCTTTATGTCTGTAAGACAATCCTGCAGTTTAGCTAATTGGTGTGTGTCCTCTGGCTTCATGGATAGATAAAGCTGGGTATCATCTGCGTAACAATGAAAATTTAAGCAATACCGTCTAATAATACTGCCTAAGGGAAGCATGTATAAAGTGAATAAAATTGGTCCTAGCACAGAACCTTGTGGAACTCCATAATTAACTTTAGTCTGTGAAGAAGATTCCCCATTTACATGAACAAATTGTAATCTATTAGACAAATATGATTCAAACCACCGCAGCGCAGTGCCTTTAATACCTATGACATGCTCTAATCTCTGTAATAAAATTTTATGGTCAACAGTATCAAAAGCAGCACTGAGGTCTAACAGAACAAGCACAGAGATGAGTCCACTGTCCGAGGCCATAAGAAGATCATTTGTAACCTTCACTAATGCTGTTTCTGTACTATGATGAATTCTAAAACCTGACTGAAACTCTTCAAATAGACCATTCCTCTGCAGATGATCAGTTAGCTGTTTTACAACTACCCTTTCAAGAATTTTTGAGAGAAAAGGAAGGTTGGAGATTGGCCTATAATTAGCTAAGATAGCTGGGTCAAGTGATGGCTTTTTAAGTAATGGTTTAATTACTGCCACCTTAAAAGCCTGTGGTACATAGCCAACTAACAAAGATAGATTGATCATATTTAAGATCAAAGCATTAAATAATGGTAGGGCTTCCTTGAGCAGCCTGGTAGGAATGGGGTCTAATAAACATGTTGATGGTTTGGATGAAGTAACTAATGAAAATAACTCAGACAGAACAATCGGAGAGAAAGAGTCTAACCAAATACCGGCATCACTGAAAGCAGACAAAGATAATGATACGTCTTTGGGATGGTTATGAGTAATTTTTTCTCTAATAGTTAAAATTTTGTTAGCAAAGAAAGTCATGAAGTCATTACTAGTTAAAGTTAATGGAATACTCAGCTCAATAGAGCTCTGACTCTTTGTCAGCCTGGCTACAGTGCTGAAAAGAAACCTGGGGTTGTTCTTATTTTCTTCAATTAGTGATGAGTAGAAAGATGTCCTAGCTTTACGGAGGGCTTTTTTTATAGAGCAACAGACTCTTTTTCCAGGCTAAGTGAAGATCTTCTAAATTAGTGAGACGCCATTTCCTCTCCAACTTACGGGTTATCTGCTTTAAGCTACGAGTTTGTGAGTTATACCACGGAGTCAGGCACTTCTGATTTAAAGCTCTCTTTTTCAGAGGAGCTACAGCATCCAAAGTTGTCTTCAATGAGGATGTAAAACTATTGACGAGATACTCTATCTCCCTTACAGAGTTTAGGTAGCTACTCTGCCCTGTGTTAGTATATGGCATTAGAGAACATAAAGAAGGAATCATATCCTTAAACCTAGTTACAGCGCTTTCTGAAAGACTTCTAGTGTAATGAAACTTATTCCCCACTGCTGCGTAGTCCATCAGAGTAAATGTAAATGTTATTAAGAAATGATCAGACAGAAGGGAGTTTTCAGGGAATACTGTTAAGTCTTCTATTTCCATACCATAAGTCAGAACAAGATCTAAGATATGATTAAAGTGGTGGGTGGACTCATTTACTTTTTGAGCAAAGCCAATAGAGTGTAATAATAGATTAAATGCAGTGTTGAGGCTGTCATTCTCAGCATCTGTGTGGATGTTAAAATCGCCCACTATAATTATCTTATCTGAGCTAAGCACTAAGTCAGACAAAAGGTCTGAAAATTCACAGAGAAACTCACAGTAACGACCAGGTGGACGATAGATAATAACAAATAAAACTGTTTTTTGGGACTTCCAATTTGGATGGACAAGACTAAGAGACAAGCTTTCAAATGAATTAAAGCTCTGTCTGGGTTTTTGATTAATTAATAAGCTGGAATGGAAGATTGCTGCTAATCCTCCGCCCCGGCCCGTGCTACGAGCATTCTGACAGTTAGTGTGACTCGGGGGTGTTGACTCATTTAAACTAACATATTCATCCTGCTGTAACCAGGTTTCTGTTAGGCAGAATAAATCAATATGTTGATCAATTATTATATCATTTACTAACAGGGACTTAGAAGAGAGAGACCTAATGTTTAATAGACCACATTTAACTGTTTTAGTCTGTGGTGCAGTTGAAGGTGCTATATTATTTTTTCTTTTTGAATTTTTATGCTTAAATAGATTTTTGCTGGTTATTGGTAGTCTGGGAGCAGGCACCGTCTCTATGGGGATGGGGTAATGAGGGGATGGCAGGGGGAGAGAAGCTGCAGAGAGGTGTGTAAGACTACAACTCTGCTTCCTGGTCCCAACCCTGGATAGTCACGGTTTGGAGGATTTAAGAAAATTGGCCAGATTTCTAGAAATGAGAGCTGCTCCATCCAAAGTGGGATGGATGCCGTCTCTCCTAACAAGACCAGGTTTTCCCCAGAAGCTTTGCCAATTATCTATGAAGCCCACCTCATTTTTTGGACACCACCAAAAAATAGTTGGTGGTGTCCAAAAATAGTTTCGTTCCATCACATTGATAGTGATGGAACGAAAGAAACTATTCCAAATTACTTTGTTAAGGAAAATAAAGAGATATATGATATAAAAGAAGTTGCAAATGGGTTTAATGATTATTTTTCAAATGTAGGGTCAAGTCTGGTGGGAAATAAACCAATAATAGAAGATAAATTATGTACATTGGTAAATACGGTCAATAGTATTTTCCTGGACAATGTGGAAAAAGATGAAATAAGAAATATTGTAAAAAACTGTGTAAGCAAAAGATCAACTGACCATGAAGATTTAGACATGATGACTGTAAAAAGTATAATAGAAATTGTTATTGAACCATTTACTTATATTTGTAATCTGTCTCTGTCAACTGGGGTTTTTCCAGATGAAATGAAAATTGCTAAGGTAGTCCCATTATATAAAAATGGAGACAAACATAATTTTTCTAATTACAGGCCAGTATCATTGCTTCCACAGTTTTCTAAAATTATGGAAAAAGTTTTTGTAACAAGATTGGATAAATTTATTGAGAAACATCATATTTTAAATAATGCTCAGTATGGATTCAGAACAAAACATTCGACAGCTATGGCAATTATGGAACTAATAGAGAAAATATCAACAACAATAGATAATAAGGATTATTTTGTAAGTATTTTTATTGACCTGAAAAAGGCTTTTGATGTTATAGACCACTCAAGATTGCTCCACAAGTTACAACAATATGGAATAAGAGGTGTTGCACATCAGTGGGTAAAAAGCTACTTAGAAAATAGAAAACAGTTTGTTCAGATAAATAATACCAAATCAGAATTGTGTAACATTATTTATGGAGTACCACAAGGATCGGTACTTGGACCCAAACTGTTTATTTTGTATATCAATGATTTTGTGAATGTATCCAATGTGCTTGGCAGCATTTTATTTGCTGATGATACAACGCTGTTTTACTCTGGATCAGATATACAGGAAGTAGCACAAGTGATAAATACAGAGTTGGAAAAAGTTAAACATTGGTTTGATATAAACAGATTGTCACTAAATATTAATAAGACAAATTTCATATTGTTTAATGATAGAGTGAAAGAAAATAATGTGTCATTACAAATAGATGGAATGGATATACAAAGGGTAAAAGAAATGAAATTTTTAGGAGTCATGATTGATGAAGATCTTACATGGAAGTCACACATAAATTACATAAAAGGAAAAATAGCGAAAGCCATTGCTGTTTTGCATAAAGTAAAATATTCATTAAATAGTTATGGTTTATTAACATTGTACAATTCATTGATTGTCCCATATTTAACTTACTGTGTAGAAATCTGGGGATCAGCATATACAACCTATATACAACCTTTATTTATTTTGCAGAAAAGAGCTTTAAAAGTGATTAGTAACAGTGGTTTTAGAGATCCATCTAATCCATTGTTTATTAAGTATAGGGTACTTAAATTTCATGATTTAGTTGATTTGAAAATATTACAAACGATGTACCAAGTTAATAAAAATACTTTACCAACAAACATTCAAAATATGTTTGAAAAAAGAGTAAGTAGTTATAAATTGAAAGGAATAGAAGTCTTTAAAAAACCAAGATTTAGAACCAAAGTAAAGGAAAGGAGTATTGCAGTAAATGGTGTCAAATTATGGAACAATCTTAATAAAGAAATTAAAGAATTAAGGTTGCTTAAATTATTTAAAAAACATATTAAATTAGATGTATTAAGTAAGTATGAAACTATGAAGTAAGTCAGTGGGCTGCAAGAAAGTAAAAAAAAAAGAAAAAGTAAACTGTTAATAATGTTTGGAGTGTCTTAAGTTTAAATATAACCTGTCAGTGATGTAATCTATTAATTAATGGTCATAATTATGAAATGGGTCAGTGGTATGTGACAAGTTAAAGAAATGCAATCTGTTAAATAATGTTGACTATGATGCTGTATATTGAAAGATTGTATTGTTAAAAGGGGCAGAAATCATAAGACTTGTTCTTCTTTCTGCTCCTTTTCATTCTGGTATTGTGGTGCTTTTGTTTTTTGCTTTTCTGTTTTTCTTTTAAATGAATGAAATAAATATTAAAAAAATACCCTTCCTGATGCAACTCCACATTACACGGACAATTGGTAGGGCAGTCTTGAACTGGGAACGTTCTACAATTAATACAAGCACACTTTGCTGCTTGGCCACCATCCCTGCCCACAATGTTACTTCAGGCAATAATGTGTTAAACTAGTGGTGGTTGTGGGTGGGAGGAACTTGCAATAAAATTTTAATTATTTTGAGTAATGCTGGATCATTGTCAAGGCTGCTTGATGCTATATAGCATCAATCTTGTCTGACCCATGAGGCCCATAAGGCTGGTGCTCATCTTCAGTTTCCTGCAGTGTGAAGAAGAGTCCAAAGCTCCCCATGGATGGGACAGTAGTCCGAGCTTTGTGGTCTGTGGAAAATGCAGATGAATTGTCCAAGGAAGGTAGCATGAAGAGTGCTCACATGGAATCAAACCCAGTTCTTCAGTTTGGTGTGTCCACCTCCTTACTCCATCAGCTGTCATTCACTCGCAAACCTGGTTTCACACAGAACTGCAGCACTGATGTTGCACCTTACATGACTAGAGCTGGTCTCCTCTCAGGTCAATCTGCTGAGGGATTGTTGGCGTGTGCACACATTCAATGTCCCATTGATGAGTGGTGTCACCTTTGTGCTCTTGCTATTCTTTCTACGTACCACTGGAGTAGGAAACCCACCAGCTGTGATAAGCTCCCCAGGGTGAGATGAAGCAGGCAATTTTGAGAACACCTTTTCTAGCCCCTTCTTCAGACAAAGGAGGTGGGCAGTGCAATCCAAGTTTTATGGTGTAAAACCTGTGTCAAATCAACATGCAGACACACCTTGGATCTGCTCTTGTGACCTCTAATGAAAACAAGAGAGCAACCAAAGGGACCAATTTTATTCACTTTATACATGCTTCCCTTAGGCAGTATTATTAGACAGCATTGCTTAAATTTTCATTGTTACGCAGATGATACCCAGCTTTATCTATCCATGAAGCCAGAGGACACACACCAATTAGCTAAACTGCAGGATTGTCTTACAGACATAAAGACATGGATGACCTCTAATTTCCTGCTTTTAAACTCAGATAAAACTGAAGTTATTGTACTTGGCCCCACAAATCTTAGAAACATGGTGTCTAACCAGATCCTTACTGTGGATGGCATTACCCTGACCTCTAGTAATACTGTGAGAAATCTTGGAGTCATTTTTGATCAGGATATGTCATTCAAAGCGCATATTAAACAAATATGTAGGACTGCTTTTTTGCATTTACGCAATATCTCTAAAATCAGAAAGGTCTTGTCTCAGAGTGATGCTGAAAAACAAATTCATGCATTTATTTCCTCTAGGCTGGACTATTGTAATTCATTATTATCAGGTTGTCCTAAAAGTTCCCTAAAAAGCCTTCAGTTAATTCAAAATGCTGCAGCTAGAGTACTGACGGGGACTAGAAGGAGAGAGCATATCTCACCCATATTGGCCTCTCTTCATTGGCTTCCTGTTAATTCTAGAATAGAATTTAAAATTCTTCTTCTTACTTATAAGGTTTTGAATAATCAGGTCCCATCTTATCTTAGGGACCTCGTAGTACCATATCACCCCAATAGAGCGCTTCGCTCTCAGACTGCAGGCTTACTTGTAGTTCCTAGGGTTTGTAAGAGTAGAATGGGAGGCAGAGCCTTCAGCTTTCAGGCTCCTCTCCTGTGGAACCAGCTCCCAATTCAGATCAGGGAGACAGACACCCTCTCTACTTTTAAGATTAGGCTTAGGGGGGTTCCCATGATGCACTGTTTCTTTCTTTTTTTGCTCCGTATGCATCACTCTGCATTTAATCATTAGTGATCGATCTCTGCCCCCCTTCTCGCATGTCTTTTTCCTGGTTCTTTCCCTCAGCCCCAACCAGTCTCAGCAGAAGACTGCCCCTCCCTGAGCCTGGTTCTGCTGGAGGTTTCTTCCTGTTAAAAGGGAGTTTTTCCTTCCCACTGTAGCCAAGTGCTTGCTCACAGGGGGTCGTTTTTGACCGTTGGGGTTTTACATAATTATTGTATGGCCTTGCCTTACAATATAAAGCACCTTGGGGCAACTGTTTGTTGTGATTTGGCGCTATATAAAAAAATTGATTGATTGATTGATTGATGTACCTAACCTTTTTATATAGTCCAAGCACAAATGTTCTGAGAATGTTTGGCCTAACGTTCTCAAAACATTTGTGCAAATGTTACTATCAAATGTTCTGGGAACCAAAAAGAAACGTTCCAGGAACTTTACAGTTAACATTCTGGTAACATTTGACAAATATTCTTATAATGCTTTGGGAACACTTTGGGGACACAACTCCACTTTGCATGGACAATGGGCATGGGTGCACATGAATAGGGAGCCTTCTGTTTCGGAAGCAAGTGCACTTGACCACCATGCTACCCATGCTAAAGCCACTTACATTTGACTTATGCCAGGAGGTCAGCTCTGGAACCATATACTGGTGTTCTAATCACAACATCTAGGGCACCACAAGACCGCCTTGGATCCTGGATAGCAACTATTGAATCAGACAACCGGTGCATCTCCACCTCATGAATGGATGCATCAATCTGCCATGCCCAGGTGATATGTCGGCATCACCTAGACTTTTTCATGTTGCTGGGGCCCTCAATACTGAGGCACTTGGGTGCTGGATCATGCCAAAAGAAAGGCTCCACATGGTCAAGTGATACTCCTTTTGAGTCTCACTAAGTGACTTCATTCATTCCAGCAGTACCCAAGGATCCGCTGAAGAGATGTGTACTCAAGACATCCCCTTATCACCCTCAGTTGATGGTTGGCACCAAAGTCTCACACACAAAATACCTTTGTCCAACAATCTCATGACTCTGTAAGCTGTTCACGGGCATCTCTTGATGCAGAGGACTCAAAGAGAATAACTGTTTAGATAAGTGAATCTCTCTTTAAGTTCAAAAATCTTTATGGTCAAGGGTGCCATTCAGCCCAAGGCACATCACAAGAGTTAGGTCTTACCTTACTCAGCCCTGATCAAGTACATTGGCAACAGTGCTCAGGAAAAAGTCCCTTAGGCATTTCTTATGATAGAAAGAAACCTCAAGCCATCACTAAGCATCAGGGAGAGCACCACTTTCAGTACTTTCAGAGGACAATTGAAAGCTTAGTTACTGGCAAATCAGACATGCAACTATCTAGCCTAAAACACAGTTCAACTGTGGAGGCACCATTCGAGTTTCTTTTTCAGGTATATGTACACAATACCCTTGTGCATTTTATTTTTACCTCCGCCAAGGAGGTTATGTTTTCGGTCAAGTTTGTTTGTTTGTCTGTCTGTCTGTCAGCAGGATAACTCAAAACGTTCTGAACGGATTTTGATCAAATTTTGTGGAGTGGTTGGAAATGACAAGAGGAACAAGTGATTAAATTTTAGTGGTGATCCGGCCCGATGCTAACGTGTTAGCGTGTCTATGGCATTTTCTATGTTAAAAGTTAGCATTAAGCAGTTGCAGCTGTCATCACGTTCGGGTGCATTTGTTTTCAAATTGTAATATTTCTTAAATTTATTTTTGTTTATATATTAATAATCTAATGATTATTATATACAATTTTAGAGAAAGAGACAAAAAGAAATAGATCACTGTGCCAAGGAGGGAATCTCTTTAGGGTCAGTGACCCTATGGCCTTGTTTAGAGAAGTGTTTCATAAATGTTAAAAAATTCATATATTTGCAGTTTAGGTGAATAATAAATTGAATTTTGTCTCTTATTTGTTTTTGTCTATAAGCACATGCAATATCAATATCAGTGCTCAGATGACAGTAGCTTCTGGGAAAGGTGCAAGTTGCAATAAACTGTGATGCCAAGCGCTAAGGATACATGCTATCCAGTCACAGCAGATGAAACTTTTTTTACTGAGCAAACATCATTGTTAGACTTTTTTAGGTTTTTAGGTTCAATGATTCCACGGCGTGTAGATGTTATGGCGTCAGTGACCCCATGGCCTTGGCGGAAGTTTGCACTCTCTGAGTGCTTCTAGTTTTATTAATGGTTTAGCAGTCTTTACACAATAAACTTGTGTATGACACCCTGTGCAATATTTACACTTGTGCATGTGCAAATGAGTGTATTGGGCATCATGTAATACAACCTAGTAGTGTAATGTGCAATTACAACCAGGCACTGAAGCACTTTGCACTTAGCACTTCAATCAATTTCAATCAATTTTTTTTATATATATTGTCACTTGTCACAGTACTTTTAATACAGTACTTTTGCACCGCAACACCCATCATGAAACTCTTTTGGTTCCTCCACCTGTCGGCTACTTGTTATCTGCCAATTATTGTTACTTTGAATTGGAAATATTTGTATGTATATTCTGTTTTAATTGTTTTTCTGTCATGATTAATTTATTTTGGTATGCTGTGTGGTCTTAGTCTGTTTCTATGTTACTTGGACTACGGATGGAAATTATCATCTTGCTATAATCTTGCATATTTACATGTAACTATATTCATTAATATACACTGTGCCATTTCAAATAAATAAATAAATAAATATATATATAGATAGATAGATAGATAGAATCACCCCCCAGAAAGGGGAGGTGATGGTCTAGTGGTTAAGTGGTGGGCTTGAAACCAGAGGATCCTCTGTTCAAACCCCCATCAGGCTGGAAAATCACTAAGGACGCTTGCACAAGGTCCTTAATCCCCAAGTTGCTCCCAGTACATATGAGGTCTGTTAGAAAAGTATCCGACCTTATTATTTTTTTCAAAAACCATATGGATTTGAATCACGTGTGATTACATCAGACATGCTTGAACCCTCGTGGGCATGCAAGAGTTTTTTCACGCCTGTCGGTTACGTCATTCGCCTGTGGGCAGTCTTTGAGTGAGGAGTCGCCCACCCTCTCGTCGTTTTTTCATTGTTTAGGAATGGCTCAGAGACTGCTGCTTTGTTTGATCAAAATTTTTTCAAAAACTGTACGGCACAACTGAGTGGACACCATTCGATAAATTCAGCTGGTTTTCGGTAAAAATTTTAACGGCTGATGAGAGATTTTGGTCTGGTAGTGTCGCTTTATGGACGGCCCACGGTGCCTGACGGTGATCTGCGCTTCGAGGCGGCAGCGTCTCACCGTTTCAAGTTGAAAACTTCCACATTTCAGGCTCTGTTGACCCAGTAAGTCGTCAGAGAACAGAGAACTTTCAGAAGAAGTCGGCATGAGGAGTTTATTCGGACATTCCATTGTTAACGGACATTTTGTAATGAAAGAACGTGCAGGCAGAGTCGCATGTCGGGTCGGACCTGACCGCGGGGGGTCGCGACAGGAAAAACACCTCTGTTGGAAACCTTAACGGGCAAGTTGGAACATGCCCAAGCTGTTAAACAATTTCTGTTACTCACTTGTTGAAAGCCATCAAAAGCCGCCTGAATTTTACAAATGGTTTTCAACACGGAGGTGTTTTTCCTGTCACGGCGCACACAGATTCGCCGAGTCGTCACGGAAACGACTCGGCGAATTTGCGCACACATCTTTCATTACAAAATGTCCTTAAACAGTGGAATGTCCGCATAAAGTCCTCATGCCGGCCTCTTCTGAATCTTCTCTGTTCTCTCACGACGTCCTGGGTGAATTAAGCCTTAAATTAGGATGATTTCAGGTCGAAACAGGCCGACGACGGCGCCTGGAAGCGCTGCGCAACGTCCCGCTCCGTGGGAAGTCCTTACAGCGACAGAAACACCCCATAATTTCTCATCAGCCGTTAAACTTTTCACCGAAAACCAGCTAAATTTCTCGAATAGTGTCCACTCGGATATTCCTCACAGGTCCAGAAAAAATTTTGATAAAGCAACGCGCGCGGTCTCGAGCAGCGTGTGAAACAAAGGAATTCAGCCGAGAGGGCTGAACCACATCTCACTCAAGGCCTGCCTAGAGGGAAATGACGTCACCGACGCGTGAAAAAACTCACGCATGCGCACGAGGGTTCAAGCATGATTGGTGTAATCGCACGTCATTCAAATCCATATAGTTAAAAAAAAAATAAAAGTGTCGGTTTCTTATCTAATAGACCTCGTAGTGAGCACCTTGCATGGCAGCACCCTGACATCGGTGTGTGTGTGAGAATGTAAGGCATCAATGTAAAGTGCTCTGAGCTTTTTATTCAGATGGAAAAATGCTATATAAATGCAGTCCAGACTCGGTCAAAAGCACAACAAAGAACTGCCAAACATGTAGAGACAGAAATGTTGCAACTCAGCAACCGTATTCATAGTCCAGCGATCACAAGGACTGGTACAAAAGATATCCAAATGGTGTAGAGCAAAGTCTCTGTACATGGACTTCAATTGGTGAGTCATGTACAAATGCCAGATCCTTCATTAAAGGGAACATTTCTCTTTTTTTTTGTCCACAAGATACTTGCTTCTGCAGCACAGTCTGAATTTTTACAGTTTCGTGTAGATCTCACGTCCTGATCATGAGATGATTGGGTGGATGCATTGGTGGACCATCTGATGGATCTATGATGCTCTTTATGAATAAATGTACATGTTCAGTTTTAATTTTGTCATTCTTCTTCTTTTCTGTTTATTTGATAGGGACAGAACAAAAAGCATTGCTACAATAACCGATGCCATGTTCATAGGGCATATAGCTAATAGCTAATTCGCAGACCTGGTCCCTAGAACATAAAAGGACACTTACACAATCATAAACAACACATGATAGTAGCAATATCACAATACAATAAAACACTATAAAATATGGCTAATGTCTACAGATTTGATTTAAGTTAAGCCATTGTCTTACCATTGTCTACCGCTATCCAACAGCTTTATAACATGTTTCCATGGTTGGGCAGTTTGATCAGCAAACGGAAGGTGGTATTACAAAATGTTGAGAAGATTCTTGCCACCATGAATAGTTCAATCCAGAATCTGAAAGCAACATTTAATGCTGATGAATGCAGGGGGCTGGTGGACTGTTTCTTGACCCGTCAACAGAAAGATGAGGTATGGAAAAACATCTGTTCTGTCAAAATGCTGGCCATCTCTGTTCCGTTACCTGTGATTATTTTGCTTTAGGAATCTCATGTCGTGGGCTCTCATTACCACGAGAAGAACTTCACTTTCACAGTGACCAACCTGTTTGCTGCTGGTTCTGATACTACAGCAATTACACTCAGATGGGCTTTGCTGTTTATGGTGAAATATCCACATATACAGGGTAAGGACTGACTCAAGAGTTTACATATTTCTTTAGCTGAGTAATGTTTCTGTGTAGGCTCTCAGTTGTCCAGGTGGTTTCCATAGTGGAGAAGCTTGAATCTTCGACTGGACTGGGTTGCTTGACGCAAGGATGTTTTGCTTCAAATCGCAGAAGCTTCCTCAGCTAAAATTCTTGCTCTGGTAGTCTGACTTCTGTCTTGACTCTTGTAGAGAAGAATAAACAGAAGCCAACAAAAGCTGGAGTTTTTTAAACCTAACCAGACCCCTCCTACCGAGAAGCCGACTGCTATAGGCTAGTGACTAAACAATTGCTCTAATTGGCACCTATTGTGCTCTAGTTAGCACCCTCCTAATGACAGGGCAGCTGTCCCTCCTAATGATAGGACGGAAGCCTCTCCTGATGGCTCCCTTGACGAACAGAGCAATGTAGTGTATTCTATCAGATGTCAGGAAAACTGTAATGAACACTACATAGGTGAGACTAAGCAACCTTTACACAAAAGGCTATACCAGCACTGCAGAGAGGGCGCAAATGGACCTCAGTCTGCAGTTCATCTCCACCTGAAAGACACTAACCACACGTTTGAGGACAAGGAAGTTAAAATCTTAGCCAGAGAGAAGAAATAGTTTGAGAGAGGTGTCAAGGAAGCATTCTATGTGAAACAGTTGAAACCCAGCCTTAACCAGGGAGGGGGTCTGAGACACGCTTTGTCCCCTGTTTACAATGGGGTACTCAGGTCAAAGCAGTTTCAGCCTTTTGTTCATGGTAATGTGTCATTCACGTCATCAGGAGAGTCGTCAAGGGAGCCATCAGGAGAGGCTTCCGTCCCATCATTAGGAGGGACAGCTGCCCTGTCATTAGGAGGGTGCTAACTAGAGCACAATAGGTGCTAATTAGAGCTATTATTTAGTCACTAGCCTATAGCAGTCGGCCTCTCGGTAGGAGGGGTCTGGTTAGGTTTTAAAAACTCCAGCTTTTGTTGGCTTCTGTTTATTCTTCTCTACAAGAGTCAAGACAGAAGTCAGACTACCAGAGCAAGAATTTTAGCTGAGGAAGCTTCTGCGATTTGAAGCGAAACGTCCTCGCGTCAAGCAACCCAGTCCAGTTGAAGATTCAAGCTTCTCTACTTTAGCTGAGTAAGACAGGAATTTAAGGAAGGGATGAAGATTCATCCCATCCAGTCCATGGCTGATGCTGAGACCCTGATTCATGTATTTGTCTCTTCTAGATTGGACGACTGCAATGTTCTATTTTCTGGTTTACCGTAGTCCAGCATTAGGGGTCTCCAGTTTTTTTTCAAAATGCTGCTGCCAGACTTTTGACACGAAGCAGAAAGTTCGACCACATTACACCCATTTTGGCATCCCTTCACTGGTTTCCTGTCCCTGTTCCTAACCTATAGATTTATGCATGGACTGGCACCTCCCTACCTAGCTGACCTAATTAAACCCTACATACCCGCCCGGGCTCTGCGTTCTCAGGGTGTAGGACTACTTTATGTCCCTAGGGTGAATAAATAGTTTGTGGGTCACAGAGCTTTCTCTTATCGTGCCCCTGTTCTGTGGAATGCTCTGCCTGCAACAATAAAAAGTCAGATTCTGTAAACACTTTCAAGTCCAGACTTAAGATGCACTTATTTTCCCTTTTGTATGGCTAGCATACTGGCATAGTATCTTACTATGCTTTTTACCATTTTTAATTTCATTTATTAGTAAAGAGAGGTCGCAGCCTCAACCTTATCTAAAGTCTGGGTCTTTTAGTGAAGCTTAGGGCTAGTGGCTGGCGATCACTTTAGTATTTCGGCCACATGGGTGCGGTGTTGGATTATTTTCTTTTTTCTTTGTTGGACTATTTTCTCTTTTCTTTCTTTGTATGTTTTGTTAATTGCTTGGATCCATGTGTGCCAAAATAAATTCAGTTCAGTATTTCTTGTTTTTCTTGTTGCTTAATGCTGACATATTATACTGTATTGGTTGTTTTTCTGATGCCTGATTGTTATTTTTCTCTCTGAGGTGCAGCTGCATCCAGAGATGGTGTGGTGTCTTCTTCTGCAAGCCTCCCATCCTGTGCACCGGAATGGAAGCCCAAAATTTCCTGTACATTTGTTTTGTTTTCCTGCTTTTAAACTCAGATAAAACTGAAGTTATTGTACTTGGCACCACAAATCTTAGAAGCATGGTGTCTAACCAGATCGTTACTCTGGATGGCATTTCCCTGATCTCTGGTAATACTGTGAGAAATCTTGGAGTTATTTTTGATCAGGATATGTCATTCAAAGCGCATATTAAACAAATATGTAGGACTGCCTTTTTGCATTTACGCAATATCTCTAAAATCAGAAAGGTCTTGTCTCAGAGTGATGCTGAAAAACTAATTCATGCATTTATTTCCTCTAGGCTGGACTATTGTAATTCATTATTATCAGGTTGTCCTAAAAGTTCCCTAAAAAGCCTTCAGTTGGTTCAGAATGCTGCAGCTAGAGTACTGACGGGGACTAGCAGGAGAGAGCATATCTCACCCGTGTTGGCCTCTCTTCATTGGCTTCCTGTTAATTCTAGAATAGAATTTAAAATTCTTCTTCTTACTTATAAGGTTTTGAATAATCAGGTCCCATCTTATCTTAGGGACCTCGTAGTACCATATTACCCCATTAGAGCGCTTCGCTCTCAGACTGCGGGCTTACTTGTGGTTCCTAGGGTTTGTAAGAGTAGAATGGGAGGCAGAGCCTTCAGCTTTCAGGCTCCTCTCCTGTGGAACCAGCTCCCAATTCAGATCAGGGAGACAGATACCCTCTCTACTTTTAAGATTAGGCTTAAAACTTTCCTTTTCGCTAAGGCTTATAGTTAGGGCTGGATCGGGTGACCCTGGACCATCCCTTGGTTATGTTGCTTTAGACGTAGACTGTGGGGGGTTCCCATGATGCACTGTTTCTTTCTTTTTTTGCTCCGTATGCATCACTCTGCATTTAATCATTAGTGATCGATCTCTGCCCCCCTTCTCGGCATGTCTTTTTCCTGGTTCTTTCCCTCAGCCCCAACCAGTCTCAGCAGAAGACTGCCCCTCCCTGAGCCTGGTTCTGCTGGAGGTTTCTTCCTGTTAAAAGGGAGTTTTTCCTTCCCACTGTGGCCAAGTGCTTGCTCATAGGGGGTCGTTTTGACCGTTGGGGTTTTTCATGGTTATTGTATGGCCTTGCCTTGCAATATGGAGCGCCTTGGGGCAACTGTTTGTTGCGATTTGGCGCTATATAAGAAAAAAGTTGATTGAAGTTGATTGATTGATTGTAAATTGTCGGTAGCATGGCCCAAGCAGAGGGTCACTCCTTTGAGTCTGGTCTGCTTGAGGTTTCTTCAGGAGAGGTTAGACCTTACTTGTGTGAAGCGCCTTGAGGCAACTTTGATGTGATTTGGCGCTAAATGAAAATAAATTGATAAAACACTTTCCCGACATGCAGACATATTTCTGGTGACAGTCCAGCAAGTAATTGAAAGAATGGATTTTGGTCGTAATCCAGGACAATGGCAAACCCAGACATTAACTTCTCAAATGCTGCAACCAGGGTATCAACTGATTTTGCAAAGATCACTGTGCAGTAATGATGCTGTTTCTTCAGCATCTTGAGGTGCTGCACCAGCCAGGTGGATGGGTTATGTTGTCAAAGGTAATGTGCTCACAGACGTAATCTTTTGTGTGCATGGAAAAAAAAAATCTTCAATCCATGTAAAACAGAAACAAAAACACATTTTGCATTTCTCTATTTGAGTATGTGTTTCTTGTCACATGCAGGTAAATGGTATTAACTTTGAATTTTCAGACCAGGTCCATGAAGAGTTGAGCCGTGTTATTGGAAACCGCCAAGTCAGTGGAGATGACAGGAAACTGCTGCCGTACACCAATGCTGTCATTCACGAGACCCAGAGGTTTGCGGACATTCTACCAATTGCTCTTCCTCATCAAACAGCAAGTGACGTAACCTTCCAGGGGTATCTTATTAAAAAGGTACATTGTTAGTTTGTATCTGAAGATGTTCTATTTAATTTTGTCTTCATGTGATGGCTTGAAGCAGTTATTTCAGGTGTTAAACTTTTTCTGCACAGGGGACGACTGTTTTTCCTTTACTGACTTCTGTCCTCTTTGACAAGAATGAATGGGAGAGTCCACACACTTTCAATCCTTCTCGATTCCTGGACGAAGAGGGAAAATTCATCAAAAGGAATGCTTTCATGCCATTTTCTGCAGGTAAAAATGTGTTTAAATATGTTTGTGTGTATATAGTAGTGTTCAGAATAATAGTAGTGCTATGTGACTAAAAAGATTTATCCAGGTTTTGAGTATATTTCTTATTGTTACATGGGAAACAAGGTACCAGTAGATTCTCACAAATCCAACAAGACCAAGCATTCATGATATGCACACTCTTAAGGCTATGAAACTGGGCTATTAGTAAAAAAAAAAGTAGAAAAGCGGGTGTTCACAATAATAGCAGTGTGGCATTCAGTCAGTGAGTTTGTTAATTTTGTGGAACAAACAGGTGTGAATCAGGTGTCCCCTATTTAAGTATGAAGCTAGCACCTGTTGAACATGCTTTTCTCTTTGAAAGCCTGAGGAAAATGGGACGTTCAAGGCATTGTTCAGAAGAACAGCGTAGTTTGATTAAAAAGTTGATTGGAGAGGGGAAAACATATACGTAGGTGCAAAATATTATAGGCTGTTCATCTACAATGATCTCCAATGCTTTAAAATGGAAAAAAAAAAAAAAAAACAGAGACGCGTGGAAGAATGTTACGGTGGGGCGTAGGGACAGACTAAATTGAACCCCAGTAGCAGGTCAGTCAGACAAGCGGCAGATGATCAAGAACAGCAGTTTATTAATTCACAAGAGATATGAACTGAAGAATTGTCTTTTGGTGCGAGGTGAGTTCAGCACAGGAGCCTGCTTTATCAAAAGGGTGAGTTCAGCACCAACAGAGTTCAAACTTAGCAGTGTTCATTCTTCCAGGGAGGCAAGTGTCAACACAAACAGAACTGAACTTGAATCTTCTTCATAACTGGAGTGTAAACTGAGGAGGCTGTCTTCAGAGGCAGAAATCAACTCAGGAATCTTCTTATCAAAAGTGACAAACAAACTGGAGAACCTGCTTCAAAGTCAACCCTCAGAGTATGCACAACAAAAGAAAGTCCTTTTCCTCTTAGGAGTGAAATACAAACTCAAAAACAAGTTTTTAACCAAAGTCTTTTCTTCTTAACCAAAAGTTCAAACCCAGAGAACAGAGTTAACTCAGAAAATCTTTTCTTCTTAGTAATGAGTTCCACTCTGGAGTGCAAAACCAAAATCATACTCACTACCAAAACTGGTAAACAGGAAACACCCTGGAAATGAAGTCATGACACTATTAGACACCACAAACATACACTCAAATGTACATAAACACAATGGACCCACAACTAAGGCCAAACAGGAGTTACTATATAATAGCCAGCCTTAATTGTTGCAGGTGGACACTCAAACAGGTGCACTTAATTAGGGACTGATGATGTGTAAAGAATTTAAGAGAACACCAGATGGCAGCAGATAGCCAGACATTGCAGAAACTGAAGGAAATAGACAGACAAAGGCAGAGACTACTACTTGACAAGATAAAGGTGAAAAGACAGATGTGATGACCTAACAAGGAGACAAGAGCTGAAAGAAGATATGAGTAGATACTTTGAGATTAACTGTGAGGACATAAGGAGATGAGTGCAAAAATAAGAGTAGATAGGAGCTGGGGACAGATGTGAGAAAAAGAGACAAAGAGGAGATAAGAGACTAAAACCCCAGCACTGAGAACCACAACAGAAGAAAATGGAAAACAACCATAAAAATGGATAGAAGAATAACCAGAATGGCAAAGGCTCACCCATTGATCAGCTCCAGGATGATCAAAGACAGTCTGGAGTTACCTGTAAGTGCTGTAACAGTTAGAAGACGCCTGTGTGAAGCTAATTTATTTGCAAGAATCCCCTGCAAAGTCCCTCTCTTAAATAAAAGACATGTGCAGAAGAGGTTACAATTTGCCAAAGAACACATCAACTGGCCTAAAGAGAAATGGAGGAATATTTTGTGGACTGATGACAGTAAAATTGTTCTTTTTGGGTCCAAGGGCCGCAGACAGTTTGTGAGACGACCTCCAAACTCTGAATTCAAGCCACAGTTCACAGAGAAGACAGTGAAGCATGGTGGTGCAAGCATCATCATATAGGCATGTTTCTCCTACTATGGTGTCAGGCCTATATACCGCATATCAGGTATCATGGATCAGTTTGGATATGTCAAAATACTTGACGAGGTCATGTTGCCTTATGCTGAAGAGGACATGCCCTTGAAATGGGTGTTTCAACAAGACAATGACCCCAAGCACACTAGTAAATGAGCAAAATCTTGGTTCCAAACCAACAAAATGAATGCCTCGCAGATGTGGAGAAGTCATGAAAAACTGTGGTCATACAACTAAATACTAGTTTAGTGATTCACAGGATTGCTAAAAAAGCAGTTTGAACATAATAGTTTTGAGTTTGTAGCATCAACAGCAGATGCTACTATTATTGTGAACACCCCCTTACATACATACTACTGTATGTATGTAGAGGTAAATAAAATAGTATTTCCACATACTTCCATTTCAACATTTTCTTGCTGTAGGTCAAAGAGTGTGCCTGGGTGTAAGCCTGGCCAGGATGGAGCTCTTCCTTTTCTTCTCCAGCCTTCTCCAGCACTTCAAATTCTCTCCTCCACCTGGAGTTACAGAGGATGAAGTGGACCTGACTCCTTCTGTAGGCTTTACTGTTGGCCCTTCACCATATGAGCTGTGTGCCACCATGCGCATGTAAATGAATTAAAGATCAAAGCACAGGACACTTGTGGTGTTTGTTGAATGCAGTTGATTTTTGCTACATTTCTTCTGGCATATTCACAACTAACATCCCATATGTGACCTGGATCATTTATGCTGCACAATGGAGCTAACCTAATCAACCCTGGATATATATTGCTTTTTAATTAAAGAGGTCATATTGGGCAAATTGTTATATTTTACAGGTAAATGTGTCTATTTCATGATGAACAGCCTCAGTCTAGTCATCTGTCTGCGTTTGTAGGAAATGCTCTGCTATAAGCAAAATTTAAACCTGATAAAGCCAGTTTTAGACTTCCATGACATGTCACAGGAGTGCATTTCTAAACTCTTGTTTGCGTTTAGTGCAGCAGATAACAGAATGTTTACAGAGGAACATTCAAATAGAAAAAGGAAGGTTCTTCAGGCTATTACCAACCACTACAATCCGGTGCAACCAGGTCAGGACGAAACATGTAAAGAAATGGTGGTGCAACACAGATGTCTACATAATTAAACAAGAGCAAACCAAGATTTCTGACATCCACCATTCCGGATCACCTCCAAAATTGAGTGGAGTCTTCCATGCCCTAATATCTATCTGTGGTGCAAATTTGGTGAGAATCCGTGAAGTAGTTTTGATGTAATCCTGCTGACAGACAAACGCTGATGATTTTATTATGTCCTTGGCAGACGTGGTGCATAACAAAGGCTGGTGACTAATGTTTCGATGTAGAGTTACACCTTCATCAGAGTAATTGGAAAGAAAGAGTGGTGAAGCCCTTAATAAAAATCAACAGGTGTGATTGTATTTAAAGGGGCTTTGTTTACCTGAAGATCAGCCCATATCTACTGAGGTGCAACACTCATTACATTTGTCATTAGAGGCAAACCGAACACAAGCGAGAACTGATTAAAAACCAAACATAAAATGTACACAGTAACATGCGAAAAAGGTACATTCATCCTAAATGCAGAATAAAGACAAATTTCAAATTATTTATATTATATCACGCCAAATCACAACAAAACTGCCTCAAGGTGCTTCACACAAGTAAGATCTAACCTTACCAACCCCTAGAGCAAGCACATAGTGGTAAGGAAATCTCTCTCTGATATTGAGGAAGAAACCTCAAGCAGACCCAATAAATATTCATGCCTAATAAAGGTTCTAAAGTACCTAGTGTATGGATCCAAAATGCTTCCTTACAAAAGAAGTTTTTTTAAATAATGTCACCACCCCTGGGTGTGGCTGGGATTTTCTCAATTCCCCAGAATCTTAATGATGCTGGAGAGCCATGATTGGCCTGCTTGTAATGCCTCGCCGTGGCGTAAGTTAAGTTCTGGATACTAACTGCTGTCTTGTGTTCACTTACCCATAATTTGAGGGTTTTTTGTTTGTTTGTTTGTTTTTTTTTGTGGCCAAAATAGGCCACTTTAAAGGGTATACTATGTGTGTGCTATTTCAATTGATAAATGAAGATACAGGATATTTCTTGACAGTGCAGGGATGAAAGAAGCATTTTGCATTGGTCGAGTTGTAACATTGTGCACAATTACTGCATTTATAAAAACAGCTTGGTAGGCTGGGAAGCCAAGTGGTTGAGAATGAAGTGGCCATGTCTGAATGGACCAATCAATCACGAATGTTACAGGCACGCCTAAATATAAACCTGGGCGGCTCACTGCAAATGTCTTTAAATGTCAGATCACTCTTCAGGACATGCCAGTGTCTGAATATTTTTTATTCATCTGCTAATGTAGTATAGCAAGTATAAAAAAAATAGTTTGGATGTTGTTGGATACTTACATTTTTTCTTGAGCAGTGAGGCACGATCTGTACTTAAAGCCCTATCCCATGCTATAATAATGTCAGGTTTATCATAACCATGTTCAAAATGTTACGAAGTAGCGGACTTGGTGCCACGAGGGGGCGTTTGGGGGAGACGCCCCCTCACGTCATCAACCTCGCCCCCTCGGATGTGAGAGTTATCAAAAATAAAAATAAAAACGAAAGAAAAATACTGGAAAATATAGCGCCTCGCAGTTTCGTGGATTTTTTTAGTCCAATTTTGACTCTTAGTCAGTCAGTCTCTTACAACGGTGTAGCCTAAATACATGAGCTTTCTAGGAGCGCACCCAATTCATTACACACGCTCAGAGGCACGTACCCTCTGGTGCGCACTTTTTTGTTGGGGGGGGGCAACCCCGTCCCCTTGTGATAAACTCATCGCCCCCTTAATATTTTTTTCTGGCGCCGGGCCTGCGAAGTAGATGAGGCGGGTGATTATTGTGTGGTCTTAGCAAAGTATTCTGACTGAGGTTTGCAGTAAATGGTGGATTGTTAGATGTTATTTGCATCTTTAAAAATCCTAAGATCTAAAAAAAAAAAAAAAAAAATAAAAAAAAATCAGTGGACTAATTCTCTAATCATATTCCATGGTAAAGGAAAGATAATCTGTGGTGGAATTTGCATAAGTCAAAAATTGATTTAGCTCATTGAGTGTGCCCTTCCATATTAAAAAGACATCATCAATGTACCTGCACCACAATATTTGAGAATAAATGGGGTTATTTTTAATGTTGAAAATATATTTTTCTTCCCATAAACCCATCACCAAACAGACATACGGAGTAAAGGCACTCCCCATTGTAGTCCCTTGTAAATAAAATTTGCCAGAATATGTTAAAAAAAAGTTTGATAAAATAATCTTGACAAGAGGGGTCAAAAGTTAAAGTTGCTCCAATTTTGGTAAAACATGGTGCAAATTAGGCAGCACGGTGGATTAGTGGTTAGCACTGTTGCCTCACAGCGAGAAGGTCGTGGGTTCAATTCCTGTGGCCTTTCTGTGTGGAGTTTGGATGTTCTCCCCGTGTTTGCGTGGGTTTCCTCCAGGTGCTCCGGTTTCCTCCCACATCGAAAGGCATGCGGGTTAGGTGGATTGGAATCTTTAAAAAATTGTTCGTAGGTGTGTTTGTGGGTGTGTGTGTGTTTGTTTGTCTATTTGTGGCCCTGCGACAGACTGGCGTCCTGTCCTGGGTGTACCCCGCCTCATACTCTATGACTGCTGGATAGGCTCCAGCCCCCGCGACCCTTAATTTGACTAAGCGGTAGAAGATGAATGAATGAATGAGTGGTGCAAATTATTGGTTG
This sequence comes from Thalassophryne amazonica, assembly GCF_902500255.1. Taxonomy (NCBI): domain Eukaryota; kingdom Metazoa; phylum Chordata; class Actinopteri; order Batrachoidiformes; family Batrachoididae; genus Thalassophryne; species Thalassophryne amazonica. The sequence continues at coordinate 51,298,966 of NC_047118.1, forward strand.
AGCTAATAGGATTAATAAATGGAATAGTCTTGACTGTGTTGAATATTTGGTCTGCAAAGTAAAGCTCAAACAATGTCGACGTCCAATCAATGCATAGTTATGTTACGGGGTAACATGATGCAAACTATTCCTTTTAAAACCCATTATTAACTCAACCAATAATTTGCATCACTTTTTACCTAAATTAGAGCAACTTTAAGTTTTAACTTCTGTACAAATTGAAATTGACCTTTGTCACCATTCTTCAGTTTATTTAATTTATATAGCACAAAATCACAACAAATCTGCCTCAAGGCACTTCACACAAGTAAGGTACCTCGGACAGAGAGGTATAAGTTATAAGGTATAAGTTCACCAGCAATAAATTGAAAGGGAAGCAGAGAAAGTACTAAGGTGATTGCCGGTACTAAGCTTCACTAACAGACCCAGAATTTAGATGAAGGTTCAGTTGCTAATATGATGATTTAAATGGATAAGAAGTACAGTACCATACTGTGCCAGTATGCTAGCTATACGAGAGGGGAAATAGATGTCTTGAGTCTGGACTTGAATGTCTCTAGGAAATCTGACTGTTTCATCTCTATGGGGAGGTTATTTCACAAAAGAGGGGCACAATAAGAGAAAACTGTATTCACCCTAGGGACACAAAGTAGTCCTGAGAACACAGAGCCCAGGTCGGTACTTAGGGTTCAAATAGGACTGCTAAGTAGGAAGGTGCTAGTCCGTGAATAATTTTCTAGGGTAGTAACAGAACATTAAAACCCAACCTCACAGAGACAAGAAGTCAGTGAAGAGATGCCAAAATGGGTATAATGTGGTTGAACTTTCTGCTTCCTGTCAAAACTCTGGCAGCAGCATTGTGAACCCCTAATCCTGGACTGCAGTCAACCAAAGAATAAAACATTGCAGTAGTCCCATCTAGAACAGACAAATGCATGGGTCAGAGTTTCTGCATCAGCCATACATGGGATAGAACTACTTGCTATGTTTTGCAGATGGAAGAAAGCAGTCTGTGTAGGTCAAAGGACAGCATGGGATCAAAAATCAACCCAAGGTTCCTCACTTTGTCCGTGTGATGTATGATTCATGCACCTAGATTAAGTGTTAGCTGGTTCAAACTGATGCCGATGTCTTGTTGGACCAAGAACCATTATAACAATTATAGTGGGCGATTTTAACATCCACACAGATGCTGAGAATGACAGCCTCAACACTGCATTTAATCTATTATTAAACTCAGTTGGCTTTGCTCAAAATGTAAATGAGTCCACCCACCACTTTAATCATATCTTAGATCTTGTTCTGACTTATGGTATGGAAATTGAACACTTAACAGTATTCCCTAAAAACTTCCTTCTGTCTGATCATTTCTTAATAACATTTACATTTACTCTGATGGACTACCCAGCAGTGGGGAATAAGTTTCATTACACTAGATGTCTTTCAGAAAGCGCTGTAACTAGGTTTAAGGATATGATTCCTTCTTTATGTTCTCTAATGCCATATACCAACACAGTGCAGAGTAGCTACCTAAACTCTGTAAGTGAGATAGAGTATCTCGTCAATAGTTTTACATCCTCATTGAAGACAACTTTGGATGCTGTAGCTCCTCTGAAAAAGAGAGCTTTAAATCAGAAGTGCCTGACTCCGTGGTATAACTCACAAACTCGCAGCTTAAAGCAGATAACCCGTAAGTTGGAGAGGAAATGGCGTCTCACTAATTTAGAAGATCTTCACTTAGCCTGGAAAAAGAGTCTGTTGCTCTATAAAAAAGCCCTCCGTAAAGCTAGGACATCTTACTACTCATCACTAATTGAAGAAAATAAGAACAACCCCAGGTTTCTTTTCAGCACTGTAGCCAGGCTGACAAAGAGTCAGAGCTCTATTGAGCTGAGTATTCCTTTAACTTTAACTAGTAATGACTTCATGACTTTCTTTGCTAAAAAAATTTTAACTATTAGAGAAAAAATTACTCATAACCATCCCAAAGACATATCGTTCTCTTTGGCTGCTTTCAGTGATGCTGGTATTTGGTTAGACTCTTTCTCTCAGATTGTTCTGTCTGAGTTATTTTCATTAGTTACTTCATCCAAACCATCAACATGTCTATTAGACCCCATTCCTACCAGGCTGCTCAAGGAAGCTCTACCATTAATTAATGCTTCGATTTTAAATATGATCAATCTGTCTTTATTAGTTGGCTATGTACCACAGGCTTTTAAGGTGGCAGTAATTAAACCATTACTTAAAAAGCCATCACTTGACCCAGCTATCTTAGCTAATTATAGGCCAATCTCCAACCTTCCTTTTCTCTCAAAAATTCTTGAAAGGGTAGTTGTAAAACAGCTAACTGATCATCTGCAGAGGAATGGTCTATTTGAAGAGTTTCAGTCAGGTTTTAGAATTCATCATAGTACAGAAACAGCATCAGTGAAGGTTACAAATGATCTTCTTATGGCCTCAGACAGTGGACTCATCTCTGTGCTTGTTCTGTTAGACCTCAGTGCTGCTTTTGATACTGTTGACCATAAAATTTTATTACAGAGATTAGAGCATGCCATAGGTATTAAAGGCACTGCGCTGCGGTGGTTTGAATCATATTTGTCTAATAGATTACAATTTGTTCATGTAAATGGGGAATCTTCTTCACAGACTAAGGTTAATTATGGAGTTCCACAAGGTTCTGTGCTAGGACCAATTTTATTCACTTTATACATGCTTCCCTTAGGCAGTATTATTAGACGGCATTGCTTAAATTTTCATTGTTACGCAGATGATACCCAGCTTTATCTATCCATGAAGCCAGAGGACACACACCAATTAGCTAAACTGCAGGATTGTCTTACAGACATAAAGACATGGATGACCTCTAATTTCCTGCTTTTAAACTCAGATAAAACTGAAGTTATTGTACTTGGCCCCACAAATCTTAGAAACATGGTGTCTAACCAGATCCTTACTCTGGATGGCATTACCCTGACCTCTAGTAATACTGTGATAAATCTTGGAGTCATTTTTGATCAGGATATGTCATTCAATGCGCATATTAAACAAATATGTAGGACTGCTTTTTTGCATTTACGCAATATCTCTAAAATTAGAAAGGTCTTGTCTCAGAGTGATGCTGAAAAACTAATTCATGCATTTATTTCCTCTAGGCTGGACTATTGTAATTCATTATTATCAGGTTGTCCTAAAAGTTCCCTGAAAAGCCTTCAGTTAATTCAAAATACTGCAGCTAGAGTACTAACGGGGACTAGAAGGAGAGAGCATATCTCACCCATACTGGCCTCTCTTCATTGGCTTCCTGTTAATTCTAGAATAGAATTTAAAATTCTTCTTCTTACTTATAAGGTTTTGAATAATCAGGTCCCATCTTATCTTAGGGACCTCATAGTACCATATCACCCCAATAGAGCGCTTCGCTCTCAGACTGCAGGCTTACTTGTAGTTCCTAGGGTTTGTAAGAGTAGAATGGGAGGCAGAGCCTTCAGCTTTCAGGCTCCTCTCCTGTGGAACCAGCTCCCAATTCAGATCAGGGAGACAGACACCCTCTCTACTTTTAAAATTAGGCTTATAACTTTCCTTTTTGCTAAAGCTTATAGTTAGGGCTGGATCAGGTGACCCTGAACCATCCCTTAGTTATGCTGCTATAGACTTAGACTGCTGGGGGGTTCCCATGATGCACTGAGTGTTTCTTTCTCTTTTTGCTTTGTATGCACCACTCTGCATTTAATCATTAGTGATCGATCTCTGCTCCCCTCCACAGCATGTCTTTTTCCTGGTTCTCTCCCTCAGCCCCAACCAGTCCCAGCAGAAGACTGCCCCTCCCTGAGCCTGGTTCTGCTGGAGGTTTCTTCCTGTTAAAAGGGAGTTTTTCCTTCCCACTGTCGCCAAGTGCTTGCTCACAGGGGGTAGTTTTGACCGTTGGGGTTTTTCCGTAGTTATTGTATGGCCTTGCCTTACAATATAAAGCGCCTTGGGGCAACTGTTTGTTGTGATTTGGCGCTATATAAATAAAATTGATTGATTGATTGATTGATTTCAGTCTTGTCCAAATGTAAAAGTAAGAAATTGCTGAACATCCATGTTTTAAGGATTTTATGTGTGAGATTACCAGCAGTTATTGGCATGTACATCTGGGTGTCATCAGCGTAGCAATGAAAAGTAATCCATAATGCCACAGTATGTGGCCAAGGGGTGCTATATAATGGGAGAAAAGCAGGGGGCCAAAGACAGACCTAACGGCAAGGGCCATTATTGCTGTTTTTATCCCATAACTCCATAACATTCCGTCACACATAGTCCAAAGTATACCTTCTTGGAATCTTTGATCAGACAAATAGTGTGGTATAGTTTTCAATGAGATTGGTGTATCTTTTTTATTTTTGACCCCTGTGTAATTCTTCAGTTGACCCCTACCTGGTTGCCTATTGAAAATTCAAATGACCAATTGGATTTTTCAAGAGTTATGTGTAAGACGTTTGTATGCTAATTTTGGTGCTTGTTTCCAGAAATGAATGATTATCTGCTCCAATATTGTGAGACATGCCCCTCTGACTGTGTGATAGAGACAGAAGTGGCTCCTATCTGTAAGAAGGGGGGTGTGGGCAGTATAACCTTTCCTTTTAAAAGGTGTATGTGTGGATTTTTTTTTTAATTTTAATGTCTGGAATTATTTTTAGCCTTTTTGGGAGGCACTGTTACATTTTTGACAAGTTGGACAATTTGTACAATTTGTATTAGTATTTGAGAATCAATTACAGAAAGAAAAATGGATGACAATTGGGATGTAAACAACACAAAACAAAAAACACTTAAGAAAAAAAAGTTTTCAGAATATACAAAATGGTACATTGTGTGTGTGTGTGTGTGTGTGTGTGTATGTATGTATGTATGTATATATATATATGTATGTATGTGTGTATATATATATATATATATATATATATATATATATATATAGGATATGTTGATATTATCACTTGTGGATAATGTTATCTCAAACAATGGGGGCACCACCTATGACTGAATGATATTATAACAAGGTTATAATATCAATGATTTTAGGGTCAGTCAATAGGAAATATTAACTTAGTCTCTGATCTTCCGATTGGAGGTTCTCCAGGTCAAGGTCTGACTCTTCTGTAAAACCATACGATTACAGACAGCTTCATATGTTTAAAACATTTATTTAACTCAGTCATGAGTTGAATAACAGGACATATCACAGTAAGGCAATTTTATGATGACGAAGTTCAATGAACACTTATATGACGTTTATGTAATATGGTTTAGTTGCGGGAGTTTAAGAATGAGTTACACCCTAGTCAACAGGGAATTTACTTTGACATTTATTAACGTGAGATATTGTTAATGACGGAAAAGAATTAAATGAAGCCACTCCGTTTAGATTCTGACAGAAAACCCAGGGTTTACTTGAGCGCAGTGCAGGTAGAATCTCTGATCTGAATCTCAGATGCTGGGAGCTGTCTCGTTTCCATTTGATGAATCGTCTGTTTACAACAGCTGCTTCAGGGACCTTGGCAAAGGGACTCTACTGGTCACCGCGCCCGGTTTTGTTGGTTATCAGGGGCGATTTGTTGTTAAACTGTGACTTTGATGGCTTTTCTAATCGCTGTGTGGCTCAGGCTGACCTGGATGTATATATGTCTCCAGTGCTCGCTGTCTGGGATCGCCAGAATAAAGGTTTGATTGTCTTTATTCTCTATTTGCTAAAAACTAAAATTCATCTTTCGTCATCGTCTCTGGAAGCCAGGTCAAATCAAAACTCGATACAAAAATAGTTGACTTTGTAAGAAAAATGTCCACGAGATAAATCTGGAGTTTAAGAAGAAAAAGGTTTTAACTTGAAAAATCAAAGGACGTTACTTGCACCAGTGAGTTTAACTTCACAGAAGTTTGGGTAAAAGCTATCTGTAGAAAAAGGAAACAGGTAATTTCTTGTTGCACGCACAGACAAGAAATCAATTCAAACAACACATGGTTGCAAGAACAAAGGGTCATAAAAATTGGGATGGTGGAGGTGAGTGTCTCAAGACCAAAGAAAAAAGAAAAATGCAGGAGGAAGAGCTGGAGGGTAAGAGGCGTAAGCGCCAAAAGAGCGTGAGGGAGTGACTTTTCCGAGGGCGCATGCTTTTAAAGGGTTAAAAGCTCCACCCCCAAGAATTCTGGGTACTGTAGTTTTCTCTGCATTTCTTTGTCTGATTTTATAATAAATCAGTGTCCACTTCTTAAATTCCCGCTTAAAACCAAGCAAGTCCTGTATTACAAAACTCTTGTAAACAATTTTCCTTGGAAAGAGCACACAACCACCGTATATATGACAAAAAACACATTTGATAACTTTCTACAATCTATGATCATAACAAAAGGCACAGGATATATAAATTCCATGTGTGAGGTTAAATGATCACATATTGGTTTCTCCCCTTTCTTTTCTTTTTTGTTCTTGTTACAACAAACAATAGTATGACTTTTTTTTAAATGTAACTACAACTTCATAACATTTCACAAATTGGGCACATGTCCTTCCCCAATTCGCCAAAAGGGGTCACTCTTGTTCCACGTACTGGAAGAGGCTGGTTTTTGGATTTTGTCATGAAACATGAAATCCGTCAATCTGAGGTCAATTTTGACCAGAAAAACTGTATTGTGATCTCCAAGTTGACAGCAATTCTTCTGTGATATGAACTTATTGGAATTTTGCTGTGAAGACACAGTTCTGGGACTTTTTGGGGAAAATAATCTGGCTTTTGAAGCTGATAAGGGGCCAAACTTTTAGTAAGGAATGCACTTTGGGGAGTCTTAAATCCTGATAGTGGTGAGTTTTATGACACCTGCCCATCCTGTGTTAGGCACAGAGAACATCGTTTTGACACCTAGATATATATGACCTTTTGCTTAATGTAAACTTAGGAGGTTGAATATTGAGGACAGGCTTCTCGCTACAGTGTGTGTGTGTGTGTGTGTGTCTATATATATATATATATATATATATATATATATATATATATATATATATATATATATATATATATATATATATATATATATATATATATATATATATATATATATATATATATATATATATATATATATATATATATATAATGTGTGTGTGTATGGCTTCAATCATGCAAAAACTGGGGACAGCTGACATTTGCCCTTTGGTATGCTTATGTATTTTGGGTTAAGGATGAATGCTCTGAAAATGGACAGTTGATAGGACAATTTTTTTTTTTTTTTTAGAAATTAGCAATTTTAGCTGACCAGTAAATAATAGATATTGTGCTGCAATGCACCATGGGAGTTCAGAGTTTTAAATGTTGTTTCATGTTTAACAGTGTTGTTAGTGTTATTGATTTATTGTGTTTTTGTAGTTAAATTGGTTTAGTCACTTTAGATAAGTGTGTTGCTGTTACCATGAGTGTCGTATTGGTGCCATAAATGAAAAGTGTAGTGCTTTTAATTTCTTCCACCACTGTCTGTCAAACTAAAAGCACCTGCTTACAGCAGAATGCAGAATGACAAAAAGCTGTTTTTGTGATTTTATTTAGTAAGTTCAGTGTAAGTACATAATATAATTGTAAATAAGTTAAAAATACATTGATGACACAAAGTGAAAACACTTATTTCCATTGTGGTCAATTTATAAATCAAATGACAGAATAGAAGTTAAAAATAATGATAATAATTATTATAATCATGATAATAATAGTATGTACATGATAACAAGAACCTAAACAAATTATAAATACATTAAGACAGTAAATTACCATTATAAAATTACATAATTAACAGGAAATAAAGGGTTAAGTTCTTAAAAAAATTGAGGTCTGAGGTTCTAAAAACATTCTAGACTCACACCATTGCAAACTCATTATAGAAACTGCACAATTTATTACCACCCTTGTAAAATGCTACCTGTTTTATATCTAGAGCCCGTGGTAATGTGCTTGTGTGTGTGTGTGTATATGTGTATATGTATAGGGTGTCCCCCAAAAAATACAACATTTAAAACTCTTGATTTGACCCTTAAATGTTACAAACTTAACCACTTATGTTTCTTTTTTACTTGCAGAGACCCTGAAGTTTATGTTGATGCCAAGCATCAATGCATTGAAGGAAAACTTCTGCTGAGAAATCCGAAACATTACTCAGGACACTTCCCCAAAAGCATTTGCAGTCCGTAACTGGCCAACACAGGGCCTACATTGAACATGTTGCCTAAGAGACTGAAAAAAAATGCAGGGCCAATATTGACATTGGTATGAAAAACTTCAACCTTTCAGCTTTCTATCCAGCCATAAATTTATTTCCTAGACATATGCTTTGACCATTTTCTTTGCTGATAAAATGCATTTTTTTTGGGGACACCCAATATACGAGGTCTATTAGAAAAGTATCCAACCTTATTATTTTTTTTCAAAAACTATGGATTTGAATCACGTGCGATTACATCAGACAAGCTTGAACCCTCGTGGGCATGTGTGAGTTTTTTCACGCCTGTCGGTTGCGTCATTCACCTGTGGGCAGGCTTTGAGTGAGGAGTCGTCCACCCCTCCCGTCTATTTTTTCATTGTTTAGGAATGGTTCAGAGACTGCCACTTTGCTTGATCAAAATTTTTTCAGAAACAGTGAGACACATCCGAGTGGACACCATTCGAGAAATTCAGTTGGTTTTTGGTGAAAATTTTAAGGGCTGATGAGAGATTATGGAGTGTTACTGTCACTTTAAGGACAACCCACGGAGCCGGAGGGCGCGCTGTGCTCCGAGCCGCCATCGTCAGCCTGTTTCGAGCTGAAAACTTCCAAATTTAAGCCTATGTTGACCCAGGACGTCGTGAGAGAACAGTGGGTTGTCCTTGTGATTCAAATCCATATAGTTTTTGAAAAAAATAAAAAGAACGGTTTATTTTCTAATAGACCACGTATATATATATGTGTGTGTGTGCATAATGGATGGATCGATACATTCATTTTCTATATCTGCTTATTCCAGTAAAGGGTCACAGGGAAGCTGCAGCCTATCCCTGTGGTCATACTGTGAGAGGTATGGTAAAAATGGTAAATAGCAGCCCAGTCTCACGTTTTTTTTTTTTTTGTGATCCCGTGACGAAATGAGTCAAATTTTTGTGACGGGGTTTTTTTAAACTCACTATTCCTAACCCTTCTCCTAGCCCTGACCCTAACCTTAGCCATAACCTAATCTTACTCCCCCCCATCCTAACCATAACCACCCCGACCCTCCGCTTCACTTTTAATTTCGTGCAGCCATCACAGAATGAATTAGAATGAATTTGTGCTGCCGTGATGAAAATGAGACTCTTTTCATCACAATATCATGAACCCATAGATTAATGTATATTTCGTGCTGCTGAATCACGATTTGCCGTGGAAATTGACTGCATTTACAGTTGTGATTAAAAGTTTACATACCCTGGCAGATTTTTTGGCCATTTTTCAGAGAATATGAATAACACAACCACCTTTTTTCACTCATGGTAAGTGGTTGGGTGAAGCCATTTATTGTCAAACAAGTGTGTTTATTCTTTTTAAATCATAATGACAACAAAAACTACCCAAATGACCCTGATCAAAAGTTTATATACCCCTGTTCTTAATACCATGTATTGCCCCCTTTAACATTGATGACAGCTTGGAGTCTTTTGCGGTAGTTGTGGGTGAGACTCTGTGATGGTAAAGCTGCCACTGAATATGTCTTGGACTTTATTTACATTAATTACCATGAAATACAGTATGACACTCTGTGGTAAATCTGCATGGAGTAGACAGTTCTCAAAAACTGAGTGACTGTGCAAGAAGAAGAGTGATGAAAGCCACCAAGACACCCAGACAACCCAGAGGAAGCAATAAGCTTATGTAGCTGTGACTGGAGAAATTGTGCAAAGTGCAAGCTTTGCATTTTGTATCACCAGTTATACAGCTTCATGATGAAGTGGTATAGAGGAGGATTTTCTTAAAAAGACCTGAATGTTTAGCTACAAATTGCCAGAAGGTACATCTGGTACGTGAGCCAAGATTTGATCTGTTTTTGGTGAAAGAATATCCTTCTCTGCTCTACTAAACTATGAAGCTAAAACCCCTGTCACACATAGCCGGAATCAGAACGGCTAATCGGAGCACATCCGAAAAGTGTCGGATTTCAGTTCCAAAACGTTCTGACAGCCATCTGCACAATTCCACACAGTTGGTCAAAAGCTGCCAGTGGCCCCGAGTGTCACACATGTTCAACACCCTCCGGGAGCTGTCAAGATGGGCCACTTGTCCAATGGCGGCCCATATGCAATCTGAGGACCATCTGACTGCAATTTACATATTCTGATGGCATCAAAACAGCATCTGAAATGATCTGATTCCGGTTGATTGAGCTCTGATCGATCGATCGATCACAGCAAAGCCTGCTGACATGCTGTGCCACGTGTGTCCACCTCCATCGGACCCCAGCCAGGGAGGGTGAAGGTAATGTTATGTAATAACATGTATGTGGCACTGTGCGCACATGAGAGGCTCGGTGCAGCGCCCAGCAACGCATCTGAATGGGATGTCGCTGGCGTAACACACACATAGCACATGATGACATAAATAAACATGTAACTCCTCTCCGGTGCCCTGCGTTCCGGAGCACAAACAGCTGGTCAAGTCCCTTTCACCCGGCTGCGCTGTGCTGGCAACGTTGATCAGCTGACAAATGAATAATCTATCTCTGGTATCACAATGGCTTGTTCAGCCATTGTGAATGCACGCGTGCGGCTGAGTGGACACTTCATCTGGCCACACACTCGCATGCTGTTTGGATCACTGTTCTACACACGTACACACGTGCACTCAGTAATGTGAGACATACACTGATGAGAGGTCAGTTTAGCGCTGGGAATGTGAGGACAAGCGGAGATTTGATTGCATGGGTGAGTCAGTGGGTGAGTGACAGCTCCAACGTTTGTGCCGTCTGACAGCAGTCTGTCTGTTGTCTGAAATATGTTTGGGCTGCATCCTGCAGGTGTGCATGATGTAGCGCCATGACCTCGATTCGCCCTGATTAAATAAATACATTAATGCTGTCTCAACAAAAACCTGAGTTTGCAACTGGAGACAGACTGTGCTTTCCTTCTCAGTTGAGAAATTCCTAAGTCATCTGGAGATCATCAGATAAGTTTGGAGACATCCCCCGATGGTTAAATACTGCTTCGCAGAGAAAAACAAAGCTGTAATTCAAAGTTCTTCAAAGGGAAGCCCTTGCCTTTTTATCAGTTAAACTCTGGTCATTATGAATTACATGACATTATAATTGCTTCACATCAGAATCTGAAATTGCCCAGGCCTGAAGAACCCACTTTATGGCCTCAAACTAAGGCAAGAACCTCTCAAGACTGCAAAACTTCCCTCATGACAAGACACGGTCATAAACTTTGTCTTGACAAGCAGCTGTTATATTTAGTTTAAAGCAAAGGAAAAGACCTTTGGTTTGAAATAACAGTATTTCTTTCATTTATATCTAAAGACTTGTAATGTTTGTTCGTATTGATTATTCAAACAAAATGCTTTGCATGTAGTCATTCCATTTATTGATATGTGTTCTTGCTACTGATGTTGTTTAAGTGTGATTCTGCCCCATCATCTATATGTTGATGAAGTATTCTGCCTTAACCGAATGGAGTGTTTAAGTGCCCATTAATAATGTGTGTCCATTTGAGTGTCTGAGAACAAATAGTATTTCAAATTAATTACTGTGTTTAAATAGATGAATCATTTGAGTCTGCTCTGAGGACATGAAGTTTTCTGTGAGATTATACACCCTAAATTGGCAGTAACGTCAGTCCCCCTTTAAAAAGTTAGAACCGAGTCTCGCTTACTCTCTTGGAGCGCTCTGCAACTCTCTTTGCTTCGCTCTCTTTCCTTAACATTTCATTTTTCTTCTTGGGCCAAGGCCCCATTGCTAAGCTAAGCTACGTGGCATTCATTCATTCTTTACTTTTGACAAACTTAAAGTTTAACCTGACGCTTTAAGGTGCATCAAGTCTTTTGAATTTTTAAGAGAACTTCCGAGCTGAGGGTTTCAAATTAAGAGTGAATTTACAGAAAGTGACTTTTCCTTTTTATTATAATTTTTCAACGGTCTTAAAGTTGTACCTTTTTTCTAAATTCACAAAGACTTTTAATCTGGCCAACAAACTTTTGAAAAGCTACCAGAAACCATTTTCAACAAACACCTTCCACCTCTGAGGTCCAGCAGCTGACAACGGAGCTGATCTCAAACCTGACTGCAAGTAGCCGTCCTGTCGCTAAAGCCAGCTGACCCAGGCCACTTTGGATTGCGACAGGGAGACTGCTGAGTTAACCCCTTGGCCCAAGTGAGCTCACGCTGCCCAGAGCATGAACATCCATGACGGACGGATCAGACCATCCAAAACAACTCTTCAAGGTCTTTTTCTCCAGGAAAAAGGTTTGTTGTCAATGGATACAGGTGGCTCTTTGGCTCCTTTTTAAACATATTCATGTTTGTTTAATAATTTCTTAAAATTAATTGGCTTCAAAATTCATCACTAAATTCCAATCAGATTTATTTAGTTAAAGTTTTAAGCTTTATCTCTCTTTTTTCCAACATCTCATGAGTTAGTAAGAATTGTGCCCATAAATGAATTTATTTAATCACTGTCCATAAAATGCCAGTAAAATGTTCATTTCTTGCAGAAATTGTAAATAAATTGTAAATATTTCTGCTGTGGTTCATTTTGTGTTCAGAAGGAAACCCTTGGACAACCATATCGTGTGAATTCAGACTTCAGATCAGAGACTGATTAAATTAAATTGAGACTGATTAATTCATTTGAGACTGATAAACTTATGAATGTTTAAATTAAAGTACCTATGCTATAAATAGGTGGTGCCCCGAGTAATAATTAAATAATAAGTATTAAACCCTAAATTGTTAATTATTTTGGTGACTCATCAGATGGGCCTAATCCGATCTAATTAAATTTGGGAGTTTAACTACTTATTCTGCTACATCTTTATGGTTCCCTGTCTGTGGTTGATTCAGCAATAAATTATTATTATCATTAAAAATTGTTACATATTATTTTGGTGCTCCGTGTGAGGCATATAAATATATTGTTATGCTACAACAAGGCAGTCCGGATGCGTTCTGACACGGCTGACCATGCCTCTTTTCCTCTTGACTGTGTCTGATTATGGCAATATTTGCCATGTCGGGCATGGTTCCTCCACATTCTTGCTGTGTGACAGGGGCTTAAGAGTGATGATGCAAAATTTGCAATGCTGTTTTGATGCCATGAGAGTATTTAGAATGCAGTCAGACTGCAGTTAGAGTCCACCTCGACTGCCGATTGATATTTTTCCACTTCGACTGAGCCACAGATGTTTTGAACATGAGGAAAAACATTTTGGGAGGCCGCACGACTCTGCCCGACTGAGAATACTGTCCGACATTTCTGAATGCACATCGACCCTTCCAGAATGTGGGTCAAATTTTCATTCACTCTCTAGTGTTACTGGGGTATACATTGAGCCAAATAAGTGTTTGATCCACTGTCAGTCTTGCCACTTTCACTGCCACTAACAAAGAATGGAGAGGTCTGTCATTTTTATCGTAGGTACACTTCAACTACGAGAGACAGAATCTAAAAAAAAAAAATTCAGAAAATCACATTGTATGACTTTTAAATAATAAATTTGCATTTTATTGCATGAAATAAGTGTTTGATACAATCGAAAAACAGACCTTAATATTTGGTACAGAAACCTTTGTTTGCAATTAGAGGTCAGATGTTTCCGGTACTTCTTGATCAAATTTGCACACTGCAGCAGGGATTTTGGTCCACTCCTCGATACAGGTCTTTTCCAGATGTTTCAGGTTTAAAGTTCCAGCTCCCTCCAATGATTTTCTATTGAGTTCAGGTCTGTAGACTGGCTAGGCCACTCCAGGACCTTGAAATGCTTCTTTCAAGGATTCAAGGATTCAAAAGGAGTTTCTTGTCATATGCACATAGGAAGATGTTCCCTGCACAATGAAATGTGCTTACTGCATTTTTACCCATCCTAATTCCCAGTTAGGAGCAGAGGTCGCCTTTTTTGGTGCCCAGGGACCAGCTCCAGATGTATATCCCTGCCCTAGGTCACGAGCAGGGCAGAGCAAACCTTGACCGGCCTCATGGCACACTTAACAAACAACAACACACATAAGCCGGCCCGGTACATGAACACATATAAAAGCACACACAAGGAAAGCATTGGGAAAAGAAAAACCTCCATTGCTGCTGTGTTGAACTCATGCAGCAGCACTGGAGAGCAGAAAAAAAAACAAAACCCATAGCACAGAAAAACAGTCATAACAAAAAACAAATCACAGCAGACGACAGACGACAGCCGAGACTTGGATGTGTCCAGTGTTCAGACAGAGAGCCCGGAAGGCCACCCATGGCATCATCGACAGGCCTTATCTGTCCATCCTGGGGGGGATCCCAGTCCAGAATCAGTCCACTAGAGTCTCAAGGTCCCACAGTCAACATCTCAGGACTGGGAAGGGAGGGAGGGAGGGGGGGACGAGGAGCGAGGCTATCAGGAGTGTTCCTCGGGGGGAGGATTTTATCCCAGTGGCCTTGAAGGACAGCTGGTGTTTGGAAACCAAATAGATATCCAGATTAACAGATGCCTGGCAGATTCCACAGTCTGAAACTTCAGAGTGGCTCCCAAATACATCTGAATAGAGGAGATGTGGTCTTGCTGACGATCAAAGCGGATTTCCAGTGCAGCCATTCTCCCCGAGATGGATTCCAACGTGCGGTTGACACCCGTCAACTGAGCTGACACTGCCCTTCCAATCGAATCAATCATGTGGGGCAGCCTGGACGGGCCAATTAATGCCACCTCCACCTTCTTAATTTTCCAGTAAACCAGTGCTATGGCCGCCCCACACAGCAGAAACCCGGTCACCACAGCTCCAAATAAGTAAACATCTTCAACGTCCTCCACAGACAACGTGTACAGGCACATGACTTGCCACCTCCGCCAGCTGTCCATCACGTAACCCGCCACATGTGTCCCGGCAGGACAGGTCGGGTCCTCCGCTCCCGAGTGTCTTGTGGAAAAAATAGTGTCAATTGCGTTCAGAGACCACTTGATCAGAGCCATTTTGCTGCAGACAAAACACGGTACAGTAGCAGGAAAGTTGGGGAGGGAGGAGGAGAGAAAAATGTGACTGTCCCGACCGAGAGCAAGAAGGCAAAAAAACAAACAAACAAAAAAAAAAAAACAGAGCCACTCCTTAGTTGTCCTGGCTGTGTTTTGGGTCACTGTCATGCTGGAAGACCCAGCCACGACCCATCTTCAATGATCTTATTGAGGGAAGGAGGTTGTTTGCCAAAATCCTGCGATACATGACCGCATCCATCCTCCCTTTAATATGGTGGTGCAGTTGTCCTGTCCCCTTTGCAGAAAAGCACCACCAAAAATGATGTTTCCACCCCAATACTTCACGGTTGGGATGGTGTTCTTGGGGTTGTTCTCATTCTCCAAACACAGTGAGTGGAGTTGATACCAAAAAGCTCTATTTTGGTCTCATCTGACCACATGCCCGACTCCCATGCCTTTTCTGGATCATCCAGATAGTCACTGGTGAACTTCAAACGGGACTGGACATGTGCTGGCTTGAGCAGGGGGACCTTATGTGCCCTGTAGGATTTTAAACCATGACGGCATCGTGTGTTACCAATGTAATCTTTGTGACTGTGGTCCCAGCTCTCTTCAGGTCATTGACGAGGTCCTCATGTGTGGTTCTGGGCTTTCTCAGAATCATCCTTACCCCACGAAGTGAGATCTTGCCAACTAAGGAAGATTAACAGTCATCTCATTTCTTCCGTTTTCTAATAACCGCACCAACAGTTATGCCTTCTCACCAAGCTGCTTGCCTGTTGTCCTGTAGTCCATCCCAGCCTTGCGCAAGTCTACAAGTTTGTCCCTAGTGTCTTTAGACAGCTCTTTGGTGTTGGCCATGGTGGATTGGTTGGAGTGTGCAAACCGGTGTCTTTTATACAGGTAACAAGTTCAAACAGGTGCAATTAATACAGGGAGAGTGCAGAATAAAAGAGCTTCTTAAAGAAAAACTATCAGATCTGTGAGAGACAGAATCCTTGCTGGTTGGTAGGTGATCAAATACTTATTTCATGCAATAATATGCAAATTAATTATTTAAAAATTATACAATGTGATTTTCTGAATTTTAGTTTTAGATTGTTTCACAATTGAAGCGTACCTACCATAAACATTACAGACCTCTCCATTCTTTGTAGGTGAGACAACTTGCAAAATCGACAGTGGATGAAATACTTATTTGCCTCACTGTACGTAATTTGAGCTGTCAAACATTCTTGTACAGATTTAGTACCGCCATTAAAGTCTTTTGTCGCTGTTCTTTCAAAATGCACACAAGGCCGAGATTAGATTACACATGTACATCTACAGATTCTAAGGCAGATAACAGAACAGTTCATGGCAGTTCTCCCATTTCTCCTGTTGGTACACGGATTCTCAGTCTCCACATATCCAGTTACCTTCACAGAAACCAGGTTTATCGAAGATTTGAAGCTGGTTTTCTGTTTCAACAAAACTATTTGAGTACAAAACACTACATCAAATTATTCATTTTATATGAAACCCTTATAGTCAGTGCTGAGCAACTTCTTAAAACAATTAGTTTTTCTGACTGCATTCTTCAGATGTATGGGTGTCATAAGTGGCTGTAAGACGTAGGTCTATTAACAGGTCAACATAGCAGCTTTGCACATCAACACTTCATTCTGTTTTGGCACTGCCACAGTATTATCTCCACACTGTATGTTATATTGCAACATTTTTACAGAAAATCCATGTCGCTTAAAATGTGCCTTGATTGAATTTGCTGACTGTGTTACAATCCCCAGAATAAAATATGGAATCACTCTATGTAGAGGATTTTTTTTAAACTCAATGTCAAATGAAAAATACATGTATAAATTATTGTTGTGAGGAAGATTATCTCTAGATCCGATTGCTGGACAGAGTATCTACATACAGTTCTCTATCTTGAGATACCTGTGTGTGGGTTTGTTTAAAGGAAAAGAAAACCCACTGATAAAATATAGCTGGGAAGATAGACTGTGCTATAAACTAACGAGTGATGCAAATCAATGAAAATGAGCTCTTACAACTGAAAGATCGACCTCAAAAGTCGGCCTTTATGCAGAATTTGACGATTTCGTAAATGCTGCCATTGACACAATTTATCCAAGCAGAAAACCCCCCTGGAACCCGATACAAACTGGGATCCAGGATGTTGATTGCCACTTACGTGCTTTGCCCCTTTTATACTGAAGAGACTTCAGTATAAGATACTTAAGTACTAAGATACTTTATTGTCATTGTAACAAGTACAATGAAAAGTAAGGTGCAACCCTTTCAGTGCAAATATAAACCTTAGTAAACCATATACGCAGAAGAAGAAAGAAAAGAAACATAAAATTCATCAGAATCGAAAAGGTTTGTTCAAAGCGTAATTTAAAAAAGAAAATACATTACAAGTATGTAGTAGCAAAGAAGAGATTTTATATATAAAAAAAGAGAAAAGTAAGTCCAAAACTGTGGTACTTCAGTGGGAGTGAATATTGCACATTAACAAATACTGCACTTTCAATCTCCTGTATAAGTCACTGATACAACCACACATTGAGTTGCTACTGGGCGCCGATTTGGTCACTGTGCACAAGGAAACTAGCAGATTTAGTGGAAAATGTCCAAAGATGAGCAGCCAAGAGAGTGCCGGTGTCGCAGACCGAACAGTCCGCCCCTAAAAATCGGTACGCCTTTTGCATCTGTGCATGCGTCATTTCGGAACACAGCAGCATGTCTGAGAGGCAGTATCTTCACCCAAATCAATCAAATGGATTAATGGGATTATTAACCATCAGATGATAAAGGTAAAACCTCTAAAATCATTCTAAAGTCAGTTTTAAGCAGAAACAAGGCGAAATTCTGTGATGCTTTGAAATGACCGATGCGCAGCGAACGCATCAGCTAGCAGCTTATTTCACTGTTTAGCTCTGATCCTTCCGCTGCCTTTTATGATAAAATAATGGTGAATTCATGAGGAAATGATTGTTGTACTAAAGCTTCAGATATCTGTTGCTGAGATAGATGACTGGTGTGCAGTTTGAAGCAGAAACGAAGAGTTAATCCACGAACCACGTCATCGGGGGACCGATTTTTAGGGGGACCGTTCGGTCTACGACACTGGGACTGCATGACCTGCCATATGAAAGACTGAAAACCCTACAACTACACTCTCTGCTATACAGGAGACTACGGGGAACCTTATCAACACATTTAAATATGTACACGAATTATATGACACTACACCAGGGGTGGCCAAGTTCGGTCCTTGAGAGCCACATTCCTGACACTCTTAGTTGTCTCCCTGCTCCAACACACCTGAATCTTGTGTTGGAGCAGGGAGACAACTAAGAGTGTCAGGAATGTGGCTCTCGAGGACCGAACTTGGCCACCCCTGCACTACACCATGCATACCAGAAGTGATGAAAGACATGAAGACCACTGGGCACATTCTATGCTTAAAAAGGAGCACTACAAGTACTAACAAAAGTCTGTTTTTTTTTTCAGTAATCGGGTCATACCATCGTGGAAAGGGCTACCTGATGAAGTTGTCATTGCACCATCAGTCAATGCCTTTAAACCAGGCTGGACAAGGATATGGAACATATGAAATATAATTACAGAACACTTGATCCCCCCCACAAACTTAATATACCAAATAAAAGGAACCATATAAGTAGCAGTTTCAACTGGAGAAACTCCTACCTAGCCGAATACTCTACTCATTTCAAGTGTGGCATGTGACATGACCAGTGTTGCCACAGTTACTTTGAAAAAGTAATCCAATTACTGATTACTGATTACTCCTTGAAAAAGTAACTTAGTTACTTTACTGATTACTCAATTGTAAAAGTAACTAAGTTAGATTACTAGTTACTTTTTTAGTTACTTTTCCCAGCTGCTGAAAACAACCCTCTGCCACCTCAACATGACAATGATACCTGTTTTGCCAAAACTCACTTTATAGTCACCCTTTCTTGACTTCAATGAAAATAAATACTTGTTTTATAAAAAGTAAAATAAAGACCTCTTTCTTGACCTCATATTTAACTGTTGACAGCACTGTAACAGTAAAACTTGCAATTTCGAACCTACATTGTTTATAAATGTAACTATTAAATTCTAACATTTTTCTAACATTTAAATTCTCTCTAAACATTTTACTTGTCGAAATTATTATTATTATAAGCAATATTAGTAGTTGTAGTAAAAAACGGCTTCAAAACTGGACCTTTAATCTAGGGGTGTTGTGGGGGGGCACATCCTTGCCCCACGCCCCCATTCCATCTGGATTCGCCCCTGCTTTGGCTTTGAGCACAAAGAATGGATAACATTTATTTATGCAGAAAACAGGACCAGATTTACAGGTAAGAAAGTTTTATTGCGTTTTCACATCATGTGGTCCTCAGAAAGAGAGTTTAGGTGCATTTGAGTGGAAAAAAGTGTTAGTTGTTGACGCGTCGCGGAGGATCAGCTGTTTTTAACGAGACGATACAGAGCGGCTCAGCTCAGAATTCTAAATAAAGGAGGGAAAACAGTATAAAAATGTCTTTGTAAAGCTCAGTGCAGGTGTGCTGATCACCGCGCTTTAAGAGGTGAGGACGAGTCGAGCAGCTGCAAAAAAACGCGGATGAAAAGCTCACAGTTCGCTTAAAGTGGGCAGTTCAGTCGAACCCCGACCTCCTGCCCACAGACCAAGTTTAATGCTGTTATCGACCCACAATGAAAAATAATAGTAACGCACAGTGACATGGAGAAGTAACTTTAATCTGATTACTGATTTGGAAAGATTAACGCGTTAGATTACTCGTTACTAAAAAAAGTGGTCAGATTAGAGTAACGCGTTACTGGCATCACTGGACATGACTATTTGGTTCCAGTGGCATTTATAGATCTAACAGCAGTTGGGTAGAAACTGTTTTTCAGTCTATTTGTACCTTAATGGCCTTGTACTGGAGTATTTGTAAAGAGTATGGAGTGTTTGTGCCACATTTGATGCTTGTTTGGTGCTTCTGAGTAGATACAGTAGTGTTCCGAATAATAGTAGTGCTATGTGACTAAAAAGATTAATCCAGGTTTTGAGTATATTTCTTATTGTTACATGGGAAACAAGGTACCAGTAGATTAAGTAGATTCTCACAAATCCAACAAGACCAAGCATTCATGATACACTGTAAAAAAAAAAACCCTGTTGTTTTTACGGTAAATCTCCAGCAGCTGTGGTTGCCGAAACACTATCGTAAAGTTACAGTAAAAATTTTCTTCATTTACTATTGATACTGTTGATTTTACGGCTAAAAATGTACATCGTTCCATTTTATACTGTGAAAAAAAAAGTTTTAACCATTAAAAAAAATTGTTTTACTTGGAAAATTTACATAAAAATACCGCATAAAACAAAGTTTGCGTTTTTTTCCTTGACAGTTAACAGTCTAAATTATAAACTACTAATTTATTCTGTAAAAATGACCAAAAATTACTGCAAATATTAATGTCCACACAGAAATTCCCTGGAAAAATTACAGTAATTCGATGTCTGTTAGTAATAGCAATGGGTGCCAATGCTGCTGCTTTTATGGTTAAACATGTTTTTTGTTTTTTGTTTTTTACTGTAAAAAACACTGAAAGACCTCTTTAACCTAAATACTAAGCAAAAAGATTTGTACCATGAAACATGTTCTTTAACTGTATAATTAGTACTAAAATCCATCAAAATACAAAAATCTAACAAAAGATGTTAGATAAATGTAGTGAAGTAAAGTATGCTTCAGAGTAGAATCGAGAACATAATATAAAAAGATCAGATGTGCATATTTCTTAAAAAAATATATACTTTAAATATTCAGCTAAATTAGCATTTCCACTGTTGTCAGAGGATACAGAACTTGACAGACAAGAGTGTATTCTTTGTCATTCATTCTGTTCTGTAAACTTAAAACAAAGAGCATGAATTAATATTGTCAAATTACTTAATGTACCAAAACAGTCACAAAAAATAACCACCTTAAACTTTTCAAAAACATAAACTTTATTTGATAATTGTGAGGTTGTAAGTAACAAATATTTGAAGTTTTGCATATCACAAATATCTATGAATGAGAACATCATGTAAAAAATGTTCAGAAGTTCACTTTGAAACTGTTCCAATTTCAAACAGTGTAATAGCTGAACAGACCTTTTACTTACAAACTTTAACAGACAATTTGCCAAGAATCCTTGAAACTTAATTTGATAACATTTAAGTGCATTTTTCTGGTACAAATCTAACCATAAATTGATATCAGTGTACATAGTGTTTCATTTTCACATTATCAAAATAAAATCATCCTTGAAGGGGAGCAAAAGTTTCAAATCTTGCATCATAAAGCTAAAGAATATAATATCTCTAAGACTATAAGGAACTGATAAAGGTAACAGTTCACTTGAGGGGTACAAGTCATACTTAAGGAATGTTTAATGCATAATTCATGATGAATTACTACATGCACTACCAAAAGATGGATAATTATTTAATGTTGCTCACAGTTAACAGATTATGAAGTCACTATGACTTTATGTGATCACACTTAATAGATCATCAAGTAAGGATTATTAATTCACAGGTATTTCATGTCAATTGATATTTGATGAGATCAGCTTGATTTCTGTAGTATAAAGGTTTATGGACAACACCTGCATCTTTATGGCATTAGGCCTAATAGAATTTGTTGGACAACTGATGGTATTATTTTGTTAGCGAATGAGTGTCCTTTACACTCAATCGACCATTTATTGGCACGGTCTGCAACACAATGTTGAGCTTAAAAATATCTGATCATAACATATTCCAACCACTGTGTTGTAAATCGCCCCCAAAATATGGTCTATTCCCTTAAATGTTTTAAGGGAAATTAAGATGTGATCCATAAACTTTTATACAAAACAAAAAGAGAAAATAATTAAGCTAATCTTGTCAAATATCAATAAACATATGAAGTAACTGAACTAACAACCCTTGATTGATGATCTATTATGTTTGGAAAAAACACATTAAGTTTTTCAAAAGGAATTAATCAGGAGTCCTTCATTATTGCATGCAGTAGTTCATTATGACTTATGCATTATTTAAGTTTTACTTAAGTGAATAGTTCACATTAAAAGGGCATTCCTTCATTATCTACTCACCCTGATGCTTACACATTTTAAGACAATCCTGGAATTAGCAAGTTTACCTCAACTTGTTTAAAGTACAAAACCAGTGCAGTAAAGTCGAACATGTACAGCAAGTTTACCTCAACTTGTTTAAAGTAAAAAACCAGTGCAGTAAAGTCGAACATGTACAAACTGTACCAGACAGTTTACCTTGTGAAACTAGACATTCTGTAAAACTTTCAGAAATTTAACTCTAACAACAAAATATCCGCAGTGTATATAACATGCAGTGTACCTTTTATAATATCATCCTTCACCATCACTGGTAGGTCCACTCATGGTCAGCAAGGTCTGAGATCAGAGTGAGGACCCTGGGATTAACTGAGAACACTTTCTTCTTCTTATTCCACTCGACTTTGGTGCCTTTCTCAGGATTTATTGAAAAGAAACACCTTTAAGAAAGAAAGAAAATGAACCTCAGGTGGGACATCAAATAAATTGCATTTTCTGATATTATAAAAAGAAAGAAATTTTACCGTTGGAGGAACTCCAGTGTAGACCGTAGTTCTACTGTGTAGTGTATGTTGAAGCAGTAGTAACTGCCAAACATCAGGCAGATAGCAGATGTGAAGGAAGTGATGTGGTTGTTGACAACCTCTTTGTCGATGCTCAACATAAATGCCTCAGCAGCAAAGCAGGAGGACCCTAAGAGTAAATAAAATGAATAAAAACAAAACTTTAATGACAAGGGCTTCAATATCAGCCATAAACAGAAATTCAATGGTACTTATTTCAATACAGGATGAGTCATAAAGTGGGCTGCAAGTATGGAGCTAAATCAAGGCCAAAAGTTTTGTAATCTGAAAATAAAAAAAGATTGAAAAAATAAATTTTGAAACTGAAAATTAAAGTTTTGTTCTTGAATTTTATAATCATTTAAAAAGTATTATCAAAATAAAAAATAAGTGTAAGATATATATTTTTCAGTTTAAATAAATTTTTGATTCAGCTCTGTAATTTTTTTGATCAAATAATTTATTTTCATTCATATTTCTTTTTTTCACCTTCAGATCTTTTTTTCACTTTCAGATCTTATTTTTTCAGTTTCAAACTTTTGGCCCTGTTCTGGCGTGGGAGGACGTGGCTTCGATTGAGAGGGGTGTGGAACTGTGAGTGACAGGAGAGCAATCAGTCCTCATGATGTTGCATTCAGGAAACGTGGGTACTTTGATAATGACTCTGCTCCCGTCTCCATCGTTTATTTATGTGGCTGGCGCGTGAAAGAAAATAGAGAGAATGAAAGCTTATTGCGAGGCTTTAAACCCTCGAGATAAAGCTGTTTATTGTGATCGATACGTAACAGTTGGTTCAGTGGATCCGTATGTTGTACCGGATAGTGAATTTAATGACGATGTAACAAAGTTGACCGCCCGTAAATCCAAAGCCGCACGGAAGAGTGCTCCGGCTACCGACGATGTTTAGAAGCCCCACCGTTACAGGCGCGGCACCGAGGCGCTGAGAGCGATCCACCGCCACCAGAAATCCACCGAGCTGCTGATCCACAAGCTGCCGGCCAGGTCAGCCTCGCCGGCATCCTGCAGAGCATCACAGCGGAGCTCTGAAAGCGGAGGTCGGTCTTGAAGTCCTGAGGGATTTCTTTACAAGGTGCTGGAAGGGCAGCTTGTGGATCAGCAGCTCGGTGGATTTCTGGTAGCGGCGGAGTGCCACGGTGCCGGGCCTGTAACGGTGAGGCTTCTTCACACCGCCAATAGCCGGAGTGCTCTTCCGGGTGGCTTTGGATTTACGGGTGGTCTGTTTGGTTCTGCTGCTTGGTCCATATTAAAGCTTCCTTCAGATCTGCTGAGTCAGATCTCTGTGTGTCACTTAAAGCTCCTAACACTTCACTACAGCCTGTAAAATGAGCGACCTGCCTCATTTTCATGTGGCGATGTGGCGATGCTGCGCTGCGTTCACGGTCTTGTGTGGATTTGGGACACATCAGTTTTTTTTAGGTAAAGGTGTTAAACTTTACAATAAACATCAAAAATGACCAAGAGTGGTCTAAAATTATTTGATATAGACATCTTTAGCATCACTTTATTTACAGGTATCAAGACAATACAGTGGAGAGAAAGTGTTAAGTCATTATCTATCAAAGTACCCACGTTTCCTGAAAGCAACATCATGTGAGGACTGATTGCTCTCCTGTCACTCACAATTCCACGCCCCTCTCAATTGAAGCCACGCCCTCTCAAGCCAGAACAGGGCCAAAAGTTTGAAACTGAAGAAAAATAAGATCTGAAAGTGAAAAAAAGATCTGAAGGTGAAAAAAAGAAATATGAATGAAAATAAATTTGATCAAAAAAAAAATTACAGAGCTGAATCAAAAATTTATTTAAACTGAAAAATAATCTTACACTTATTTTTATTTTTGATAATACTTTTTAAGTGATTATAAAATTCAAGAACAAAACTTTAATTTTCAGTTTCAAAATGTATTTTTTCAATCTTTTTTTATTTTCAGATTACAAAAATTTAATTTTCAGTTTCAAAATGTATTTTTTCAATCTTTTTTATTTTCAGATTACAAAACTTTTGGCCTTGATTTAGCTCCATATGCAAGATAACATGAAAGTAAATAAGCCAAGAATACAAATGGGTGTTGGTACAATGGTAGAGAAAGCTTGCAGGTTTGTTTGGTTTACTTACCTCACACAATAAGGCAGGGTGTTGGTGGAACAGTCTCCATCTGAACCTCCTCAGCAAGGGTTGTCTTCTTGACAAAATGGAACAGATGCTCTTCCTTCTCATCAAAATGAGCCAATAAAAGAAGCACCATCTGTATGACTTCTTCTGAGCAACCAGTCGAATGACCTCTTTCAGTTTGCTGCTTGAGAAGAGCATCCAGAACTTGTTTGCGTTTATGTGCATCAACATGTTTGAAGAAGTTTAGGAGACGTGCGAGGCATCCTCTGTCTCCAGCTGTTCGATGGCAGATCTCTACCTTTCTGGAGTCCGCTGCAGTCCACAGATGTTAGGATCAGCACCCTGAAATTCAGTTCGAGAAATCAGACAATATCTGCAGAAGTACTCAGATGAACTGAAATTTTCTATGAAACCGCCAATTGTGTGAGAGCCTAGGTTGTCTCCAGCAATGCAGTAGAGAGCTCCCTTTACCTTAAGTTCATCTCCCATTGTTATCCCATTTTCCTCCTATTGTTTCAGATCAGTAAGCAGTTCAGAAAAAACCTTGGCATGGCCAAATTCCTTAAAATCTTTCTCTCTACACAACAAAACCAGCTGCATGTGGTCAACATCTGATCGCACATGGGGGGGCATGTTGAGTAGAGAGAAGTACACAGCCAAAACCTTGTGCTTTTTTTTTTGCAGAACCTAACGGGTTCACAACTTCGAACGCATCCTGGTATAAAACCAGCTTGAGACAGTTTGGACTTTCCTGAAAAAATGTGTTTGACATAAACACCTTACCATCACAACTGTCAGAGAGAACATCTGTTTTGGAAACATCATTAGGATCCACTGACATGAGGCCCTGCCAAAAACTGGACTCCAGCATACCCTTTAAAGTGTCGAGCACAAAAATATAATAGGCACACCTCTCTGTCCTGTTTTCATCTCTGCCCAACAACATTTTTTGGGGCTCCACATATTTGAACATGTCTTTAAAGCACTGGGCTCTTGAGTAAGCAGTTCTCATGGGCCCTGTGTGGCAAGCTGTAAACAAGTCAGATTGTTTAATTGTGTCATGGATTTTTACAATCTCTTCATCTGAAGCTGACATATCTTTTAGAAGTAAGTTAAGTTGATTCAAAGTATATGTCTGTCCCAGCTCGTGTATATTCTGTATTTCTTCAACAATGTTTTGAATGGTAGACACTGGAAAAAGATGTTGTCCCTGTAGTTTTATGTAAAACATACATATACGAGGTCTATTAGACAATAAACCAACCCTTTTATTTTTTTTTTAACTATATGGATTTGAATGACGTGCGATTACACCAATCATGCTTGAACCCTCGTGCGCATGCGTGAGTTTTTTCACGCGTGTAGGTGACGTCATTTCCCTGTAGGCAGGCCTTGAGTGAGATGTGGTCCCGCCCTCTCGGCTGAATTCCTTTGTTTCACACGCTGCTCCAGACGGCGCGTGTTGCTTTATCAAAATTTTTTCTGGATCTGTGAGGAATATCCGAGTGGATACTATTCGAGAAATTAAGCTGGTTTTCGGTGAAAAGTTTAACGGCTGATGAGAGATTATGGGGTGTTTCTGTCGGTGTAAGGACTTCCCACGGAGCGGGACGTCCTGCAGCGCTTCCAGGCGCCGTCGTCGGCCTGTTTCGACCTGAAAACATCCTAATTTAAGGCTTAATTCACCCAGGACATCGTGAGAGAACAGAGAAGATTCAGAAGAGGCTGGCATGAGGACTTTATGTGGACATTCCACTGTTTAAGGACATTTTTTAATGAAAGACGTGCGCGCAAATTCGCCGAGTCGTTTCCGTGACGACTTGGCGAATCTGTGTGCGCCGCGACAGGAAAAACACCTCCGTGTTGAAAACCATTTGTAAAATTCAGGCAGCTTTTGATGGCTTTCAACAAGTGAGTAACTGAGAAATTGTTTAACAGCTTGGGCATGTTCCAACTTGCCCGTTAAGGTTTCCAACGGAAGTGTCCTGTTTCCTGTCGCGACCCCCCGCGGTCGGGTCCAGCCCGACATGCGACTCTGCCCGCACGTTCTTTCATTACCAAACGTCCGTTAACAATGGAATGTCCGAATAAACTCCTCATGCCGACTTCTTCTGAAAGTTCTCTGTTCTCTGACGGCTTCCTGGGTCAACAGAGCCTGAAATATGGAAGTTTTCAACTTGAAATGGCGAGACGCTGCCGTCTCGAAGCGCAGATCGCCGTCAGGCGCCGTGGGCCGTCCTTAAAGCGACAGTTACAGACCAAAATCTCTCATCAGCCGTTAAAATTTTTACCGAAAACCATCTGAATTTATCGAATGGTGTCCACTCAGTTGTGCCTTACAGTTTTTGAAAAAACTTTGATCAAACAAAGTAGCAGTCTCTGAGCCATTCCTAAACAATGAAAAAAACGACGAGAGGGTGGGCGACTCCTCACTCAAAGACTGCCCACAGGCGAATGACGTAACTGACAGGCGTGAAAAAACTCTTGCATGCCCACGAGGGTTCAAGCATGTCTGATGTAATCACACGTGATTCAAATTCATATGGTTTTTGAAAAAAATAATAAGTTCGGATACTTTTCTAACAGACCTCGTACATGTGCTCTGATGTCACTGTTTATCTCCATAGAAACTACCCAAACAATCTTTCATACAAACTGTTTAAAGGGACATTACAGTGTTGTGGTGGAAATTACGGCAATAGTGTGGGACAACTACATTTTTAAAAAAAAAATCACAACAGTGGCATGACATTGAATGCCCCAATTATGTTTTGATTATTTTACTGATATTTTATTCAGAGATATTTTAAAACATTAGAAAAAACGTTTCTTTACCATTCATTTTTATCATTGAAGATCAAAAGTCTGGGTGTGGGACAAGCACAAAACGTCAATATTTGCATATAATGATGCTGAAAAAAGGTGAAAACGTCATCATAGACTACTAGAACAAATTTCTTAACACACATTCATTGTAAAGATAACTATAAAAGTGTGAAATTTCCCCTTTTTTCTGTTTTTCATACAATATGATCAAAGGACATAATAAGTGCCCGTAGTCTAAGAATCACCCTTAAGTGTCAATGGCACTCAATGAGTTAAGTGTTGCTGCATGAAAAACCATACCACTAAGTGTTGTGTTTATTGTAACAAGTTCACATGTGGCAAATGCAGAAAGGAGATGTTGTGGCAGTGCCCGGTGTATTCAGACAATCTGTAAGCAATACCTTTCATCAAGAATGCAAACATAGGTTGTCTACCTTTTACTATTACTGTTCCATATCTTTACCCGTTTGTGCCCTGATTGTTGCCAGTAGTCACACAGCTTGTCACTAGGTCAAATGTCACCTTGTAATGATAGAAATAATAATAAAGCTGCATTAGTACCATTGAGATTTTTTATTGAGTCGAAAATTACATTGATATACTTTGGCAACAGTTATTGTCAGTGGGGCAAAATGGGTTAAAAATTATAATAAACCATATACCATAAACCAAATCAAACCATAATAATTAATGAGCATAATAATGAGCAGGAGTTACATAGAAGTCCCTCTGGGGTCCATTTGGAGACCAATTTGTTTCTTGAATATCTTCATTACTAAACATCTGTTTTTTATATACTTGGGTTCTGTCTTTAGAGTTACTTCTTACAAATGTAACTGAAACTATTTATTAACTTTTTTATGTAAAAAAAAAAAAATCTTGACCAAACAATTACCAAAAAATATAAAAACATTTATTCTCAACATGGCTGAGACTATCTGGTCCTTTTGAGGAGTGGGTCTTTTTCACTGGAAAGCACTTTGGCATTCCTGTCCTTCTTCCTAACCCCCGCTGAGTAGAGTGTAACGACCTCATGTACATAACACTGGTGACAAGCTGGGCTGTTCACAGCTGCCATTTGGCACCACCTTGGGATTTAAAGGAATAAGTGCCATTTGGCACCACTCTGGTAGTTCTAGGCAGGAAACCCAGTGTGATTGCAAGGGGTTGCCTTTCTTTCTGAACAACATTTGAGTCGGTGAGTTATGCATGAGACAGTCCTTGTGTGTGCGCGTGCGCACTACGAGATAACCCTCTCAACTTGGGAGAACATGTCATCATAATCGCCAGTGAACTCACTGGATCAACACCATCCACATCCTTGCTAGCCCTTGTTTACATGCGCCGTGAGATGCCGGTACTCTGCTGGCACTGCAGTACATTCTGGGAAACGCAGGGGGATTATGGGAAATATTAAAACACTGAATAGAAGTTGAGGTTAAAGGTAATCACTGCATTTTTTTCCCCCTAATTTTCTTTACCATCTCAACTTTTTCTGATTCGGGGTTGCATAAAGGTCTCTCACTTTAATGGAAGAAAAACCCTGTTCTACCACAAATATTTGTTAGTCGACTAATGAAGAAACAGTGATGCAAAACACAAGGGTATAGGAGACAGTGCATGTGGGTGTGCATGATGACAAATGAGACACTTGGGCATGCAGCCAGGAGGAGCAGTAAGAGCTTGAACTGCCCTGTCTTTTAAATGAACAGGTTGTACAGGTTGGATTATAGCTTGTACAACTGTTAATTATATTTCATGTGCACCACCAGTTTATCTACTGATAGAGTAACATTAAGGGCATTCTTAGACATTACGACGAGCACAAAACATCACTGTGTATTGACCAGTAACAACCGGCATCAGACTGATGGCTCTTTTTGAGGATTATTTCTTCTTCATTTTTTCCAGTCCAACCACTGTTTTGTTGTTTATTACTTTCTTACTTGTTCTCTGCCTTGCTTACAGCAGTTTTGCTTCTCACACAGGAAACGACCCTCCGGGACCGAGCCATCTGCCTCTGCTTGGCAACCTGCTGCAGATTGATCTGAAGAGACCCCACAACACCCTGTGTGAGGTCAGTTTGTTGGTTTTTAATAAGGTGTCAAATCCAATATGCTTCAGTTTGTTTAAATGTCGAATCAAATATCATCTCACGTCTGACATGACTGACCTTTTCTGTGCAGTTTTCAAAGAAATATGGATCTGTGTTCACTGTGTATTTTGGACCCACTAAGGTGGTGGTCCTAACTGGGTATAAGACAGTCAAAGAGGCTCTTGTCAACTATTCAGAGGAGTTTGGAGATCGAAGCATCACTCCTATTTTTAATGACATCAATCATGGTCATGGTATGAGGTTCCTCTTAACACTTTTAATGTATGTTTTGATTTGTACTTCTAAACCAAAGATTGGTTTTGTCATTTTTACTGGCACCAGGTTCCTCTTAACACTTTTGATGTATGTTTTGAGTCCTTGTTTTTTTTTTTGCCTCTTTTAGATTTATACTTCTAAACCAAAGATTGTTTTGTTTTGTTTTTTCATTTTTACTGGCACCAGGTTTTTCAGTTTGTTTGAAACCTACATGCAGTAAATGTGGCTTTCTTTTTCATGATGCTATATTTCAGGTATTTTATTTGCAAATGGAGATTCTTGGAAAGAAATGAGACGTTTTGCTCTTTCTACCCTAAAGGACTTTGGAATGGGCAAAAAAATAGCTGAGCAGAAGATCATCGAAGAGTGTCACCATTTGATCAAAACAATTAAAAGCTATAAAGGTATGGAGTTAAATGTACCTATTGAGTTATAACACATGACGAGATGTCCTGTCCATTATTCACAAATGTCTTAGGAGTCTTAACAGTAAGAATTCACTTGCACTCAAAAGAACTATTTTGAGAAGAGCTGACCCTGTAGCTACAGATGAAATCATCCATCAGGAACCTTACTGGTCATTGACTGAATTGGGATAGATTCTAAAGTAACTTTGAGCACAATCTGTGATCATGTTATCACATTTAAAACCTCCACAGATCAGATTCCTGTTTGAGAAACACAACACCTGGCTGGTTTTGGGGCTTTTATGATGTTTATATTTTATAATGCAGAACTCATCAACAGCAAATTAATTTGGTTGCAGACTGCAGCTCATTTGGAAAAAGTTGGTTGTCTGTTAACCAAAATGTTGACAAATCAACAGCTGGCTAGGTTAGAATATTCCATGGAACTTCCTCCTATTGGTTTGTGTAGTGCGTGTGTTCAGTTAGTTTTGAATACAAGTGTTTTACAAAAGCATAAAAAGGTAAACATTGTGTATGAACTGGACAGTAATTTTTTATATAAAATAACTAATGAAAAATGCAAGAAAGATTCAAGTTTTCCAGTTGTATTTTTGTTGGGTGTAAAGACCTAAGATGTCTTCACACACACACACACACACACACACACACACACACACACACACACACACACACACACACACACACACACACACACACACACACACACACACACACACACACACATGCGCGGCTGATTTCCTTTGGATTGTTAAAGCTTGTTCAAACTTCAAGGTGCAGTCTGGAGGGACAGACATTCAGACAGCCGCATACAAATGCTGTTCGACTACTTTTGAATGAATGAATGAATTTATTCGGCACACATGGATCCAAAGCAAATCAACAAACCTTACAAAGAAAAAGAGAAAATAGCCCAATAGCGCACCCATGCGGCCGAATGGGTGCAGGCAGAAGCAAAGCTTGTAGACGCCTACCCCTTGAACCAAAGAATTAAAAGTTGTACATATGTATATAAATAATTATAATATACCTAAAACAAATATAAATTGATCTCTGAACTACAATTTCAAAAACACAAACGTACAAGCAGCAGTACACCAAAACAAGACAAAAGCAGTAAATCTAATTTAACATACTATAAGTCTTGTAAAGTCTACCAAATTACCAGTTGTTTTTATGTTATCCGGGCAATTTTTCCAAATGTTAACACCTTTTACAGAAACACAATGACTTTTTATGATAGTTTGTGTCTTTGATTTCTGAAATAACAATGTTCCTCTTAAATTATAACTGGAGTCTCTCATTGTAAACAGGTTCTGGACATGTAGTAGGCATAAGTTAATTTTGTGCTTTGAACATAATTTGTATTATGATATAATCAGTCAAATCCCAAAATTTCAAAATATGCAAATGGATGAACAATGGATTTGCTGGCTCACAATATGGTTTCTCATAAATAATTTTTATGGCTTTCTTTTGAAGTAAAAATATGGGATTTGTATTGGTTTGTAGGTGGTTCCCCAAATGTCAATACAGTAGGTCATATATGGAACAAGTAATGAATGATATAATGTGTTGGGGGAGGAAGTCTGGTGCTTTATACAAGATGGAAATAATCTTTGACATTTTAGATTTAACATAATTTCTATGTGCTTTCCTACTTAGATTGTCATCCATAAAGACTCCTAGAAATTTAGTTTCATTTACAAGTTCAATTTCAATATCGTATCCTCTTAAACTTCTACATAAGGTCCTGGGCTTATTACCAAATACAATACACTTTGTTAAGGTCTGGACGCAGGTTGAGGAGCAGTCCAGCGTCTGACTGAGCCCAGCACTAAATAACCAGAAGCAGTTCCAAAAGAAACAAATTTATTTTCTTCCCACTGTGCTGTACACAAAATACAAAATAAATGAGTCTGGTGGGGTGAAGAGGTGGCGCGCTCTCCCAGCGCCCCAACGGATCGGAGCCCGAACGTTCTGGACTCAGGAGTTCCGCCAACACCCCCCAGGTGGCTTTTCCCAAGATTGTACTCTGTGAAGGAGGAACAGAGGTGAGGTTATTCAGTACTTATATCAAGAAACACAGACCTGACCCAAAAACCGCCCCCCTCATCAGGGTCCAAAACAGGAGGCAGGCAGTGACGACGCTCCCAGAGTCCACAGCAGGCAACAGGGCCAGGAGATGCGGCTGGAAGGCCGGCTGGCAACAAAACAAAAACCCCCCCAAAAACCCCCAGAAGAGTCCCAACACAACCCATACATAAAAACAAAAACACAGAAAAAGCCCCCAGCATCCCCCCCCAGAGAATACCACTAACACACCCCAGGGAAGCACACCGGGGAAAAACACAAAAGAAAAACATAACACCCACCCCAACCCCACCACCCCACAACACTAAAGACGAACGGTCAGAAGTGTGTGAGGTTGGGGTTAGGGGACAGGGAAATAAAAACAAAAAACCCCAAAACAAAACGACCCACTCCACTAACTAAATTTAAACAACTATAAATAATAAAAACTCACGCTTACCTGAGTCCAAGCGAACTCCGATCAGCCAACCCGTTCACTCCACCAGAACTACCTCAAGTGCTGTGCAAAAACAAAAAAACAGTTTACAAAAACCATCCATTTATATCCCACATATTTCCCAAAAACACCTGGAGCCATGTTACTATCCTGTCTCCTGACGCTCGTTTGACCGGGGCAATATGGCCGTTTTGACCCGGAACAGCTTGTGCTACAAGCTCTGTAACACGGGCATCTGTCTACTTAATTTGGATCGAAAGGTGCTGTACTTGCTCCCAAATCATCTCCAGGTGTTTCTGGACCTTTTCCTGAAAAGGAACTGCTTCTGCCGCTGGGTCCATACTGGTTTGGCCAGAGAATTCTGTTAAGGTCTGGACGCAGGTTGAGGAGCGGTCCAGCGTCTTACTGAACCCAGCACTAAATAACCAGAAGCAGTTCCAAAAGAAATTTATTTTCTTCCCACTGTGCTGTACACAAAATACAAAATAAATGAGTCTGGTGGGGTGAAGAGGTGGCGCGCTCTCCCAGCGCCTCAATGGATCGGAGCCCGAACGTTCTGGACTCAGGAGTTCCGCCGACACCCCCCAGGTGGCTTTTCCCAAGACTGTACTCTGTGAAGGAGGAACAGAGGTGAGGTTATTCAGTACTTATATCAAGAAACACTATTTAGAGGCACACTTATCAGCAACACGTTCAGGACTGATTTCAGGCTTAATTCAAAAGAACAGCTGCTCACAGCTTGTGGAGGATTATCAATCCGCACGCCACAGCCGCAAGGAGCAAACGAGACAATTCTCTTCAATACTTAAATTTAGCTGCGCAACAACGCCACATTATATTCACAGATAAGCTTTTAAGGATAATCACCTCTGACGTGTGCTGACAGCGCTTGCTTCTCACCCTCGTCCTCCTTCACAGGCGCAATGTCAACTTCTGGAGCGGCCCTCAGCGTCCTCAAACGGTCGTCACACGGTCGTATTCTCCGGCCCCTAAGCCCAGATCACTGTTGGCTTAAATGCAGTTCTTCATCTCTTCATTGGTACCAGCTGAGAGTCCGTAGAACTGCACGCGAATGTCACAGGTGTCGTAGATCGTCCCGATTAGAGAATCGCACGTGAGTGCAACAGGTGCAGCAGATCACCGTGACAGAGGTGAGAGACTCTTCTGCAGCACATTCTCCCCAGAGATCAGCCCCAAACCACCTGGGAAGGAAAACAAACACAAAAACTGCAAAACAGTGTCCAGCCAAGCCCCCCAACACACAACACACTTTGTTTGACCAAAGTGAAGTGACAATTTGTTGGAATCAAACCATTCCTTGAAATTCTGTATTTCCTTTTCCATCGTGTCCAGGACCTGTCCCAAATGATCCCCACTACAAAACACAGTTGTGTCATCAGCAAATAAAATACAATGCACAAACCTGTAAACTAAACATACAGTGGCTTGCAAAAGTATTCAGCCTCTTGGTATTTCACGCATTTTAATTTCTTTATGGCATTTCAAATACAAAAAGTAAATCAGGCTTCTCAATAAAAAATTTTAAAATTATCTTCCTCAGACTCCGTAGAGACTTTGAGAAAACCATCCATGCTTTCATTAGCATGGATGGTTGTCACACATAAACACACAGTTTCAACATTATGTGTTTCTTCTTATTCTTTTACACATTTTAAAAGTATTTCTGTGTTTTTAAGGAATTGTCTATGCATTTACACATTTTACAGCCTTTTCAAACATTTTAAACATGTTTTTAAAGAACTTTCTATTCTTTCACACATTTTACAGCCTTTTCAAACATTTTAAACGTGTTTTTGAAGAACTTTCTATTCTTCTATTTTTTACCTTTTATCATATCTTAAACATCTTTTTTTTTAAACATTTAAACATCTCTGTGTTTTAAATATCTTTGGCATAATTAACACATTTTAACATAAATAATATTAATTCAACTTCAGGGGTGGGTATTGATAAGATTTTATTGATATCGATGCCATTATCGATTCTGCTTATCGATTCCCTTATCGATACCTCCTGTGAATTTTCTGTGTACTAAAAGTAGGCTTTACAGATTTTCTATGTCAATAACATTTTATTGTGTCTTAAAGTAAATAAATATGAAATTGGTCACTGGATCCTTGATCTCTGGACAAAAATAAAAATAAACAAAATCTGCAGTTTTTTTTTCTCAAAAGCATTTCCTTTCAGACATTAATGGCATGAATGTCACTCCATACCTCTGAGCTGAGCTCTTACAGACAGCTGCACTGCACGTCAGCATCAATGTAATTCATAAAGAACGCAGGACGTCTCATTTTGGGAGGAAAATAACATTTTAGTCTGTTGTAGTTTGTTGTATGTGTTGCAACGTTTGGAAAGAGGAGTCATTTGATTTAAAACAGTGATTCGCTTTGAGGTTATTAATTCCGGCCGGACTGTAACTTGACTCGGCAGAGAGCGGCACAGCATTTGGTGCTGTGTGATTGGAACAGAGGATGATTCTCTTTTCTTGCCTGCAACAA
Organism: Thalassophryne amazonica; assembly: GCF_902500255.1. Classification (NCBI taxonomy): domain Eukaryota; kingdom Metazoa; phylum Chordata; class Actinopteri; order Batrachoidiformes; family Batrachoididae; genus Thalassophryne; species Thalassophryne amazonica. The sequence continues at coordinate 51,334,687 of NC_047118.1, forward strand.
GTTTAGAGTCCCAGTTAGTGACTTTGATTTGCACAAAAGTGACTGACAATTGACATTTTTAAATGGCTTTGAGAGGGGTTAAGAAGTGAACCTGTCGCTTCTGAAAAACAGTGAAGCAATGAACCAACGAAGCAGTGGGACAGAGTACTGCTTTGTTGCTTCAAGAACAGCCGCTGCAGAAGCGGTTGATATATATATATATATATATATATATATATATATATATATATATATATATATATATATATATATATATATCTCAACAATATGTTTCAACATTTTCAACATTTTTTAAAATAATTTAACCACAGACAGAAACGCATCCAGGTACGAGTACTATCAAAATAAATATAAAAATAGTTAAGGTATCAAATTTACAAAAATTTACAATTTATGGTTTCATTAATTCATTACTTTAAAGCCTGATTTATGCAGCTGCTGCTCTGTAACTCCGCATCATGCAATGACGTGTGTGACAGTTTAAAGTTCTCCGTCTCTGGATTATGCTTTATTCTGGACTAATTTGACCCTCAACAAGCTTTTCTTTCTACATTCATCACCTCCAAATCGAAGGTAAGCTGTACATTTTCCTCTTTTACCAACTTCGTACTGTAAATGTGTGGACTTTTCTGATCACTTTATCAGCTTGCATGCTATATAATATGATGAGAGATGAAGGATTAAAAGCAGAAAGTATCAAATCACAGCCTTTTGTGTCTGATTTAGCAGGTGCACGTCAGGTGTCAGGTCTCAGTCTGAACATGGTTTGAAAAAATAAACAGTCGGATTTTTAAGCTCAGACTTTCCTCGGCGAATGTCAGAACACTGAACTTTTTTTTTTTAACATGTTTTATTGAAATTTTAACATATTAAAGACAGAACAACACAAAACACACATAAACAACAACAACACTGAAAAGTAAATCAGAACTATAAACACTGAGCAGTCTGAGTTACGCATGGTTAAGTCGGAAAAAAAGTAGTCAATTAACCTAAAACATACGAGGTCTGTCCAAAAAGTATCGGACCTTTTTATTTTTTGCAAAAACCATATGGATTTGAATCACGTGTGATTGCATCAGCCAAGCTTGAACCTTTGTGCGCATGCAACACCGTGATGAAGCCTCACAGGACATGTTGGGGCATGTCCAGCTCATGCACAATTTCTCAGATACTCACACGACTGAAAAGCAACCGGAAGCTGTCTGAAAGCCACCTGAAAGCCGTCCTGTGAGACCAACACGGAGGTGGTTTTGTCCCACACCATGAGCGGCAGGGTGGCGCAGTCCTCCGCTTCTCTTTCCATGAAAAAAACTCCTGCCACTCCTGTAGAATGTGCCGAAAAAGGGCTCATGTCCACGCCTTCTGCCTTTTTTGTGAAAGTCAGACGACTTCCCGGATCAACAAAACCTTCACGTTGGAAATGATCTGGTTGTTTCAGCGGGGTTTGAGTCTGTCGATCGGCGCTCGGAGCGCGCCGCGCTCTCAGACGCTGTGGGCGGTCTTTAAACTGGCTGGAGCACTCCTTAATCTGTGTAATCCCCATAAAATCGTCGCTGAAAGCCATCTAAATTTTCCAAATGGTGTCCAGCTGGAGGTCTCTCACAGTTTCTGGAAAAATTTGATGCAGCAAAGCTCCAAATCCTTCAGACATTTATTAGCAATAAAAATCCGACGAGAGGGGTGGACCACTGCTCACACAAAGCCTGCTCACAGGTGAATGACGCAACCGACGCGTGAAAAAACTCACACATGCGCACGAAAGTTCAAGCTTGGCTGATGCAATCACACGTGATTCAAATCCATATGGTTTTTGCAAAAAATAAAAAGGTCCGATACTTTTTGGACAGACCTCGTACAGACCAATTCAATTAGAAAAACCTAAGGTTCTCCACTTCAACAAACCTGTGCCGCTCTGCACGATATTACTAAGATTGGGAGCCATCATGGGTAAAAGATACCTTATGGAATCATACAAAGAAAAAAAATAGCATATCAGTCACTGATGAGTCATTACTCAGTATTGATTGGAGGAAGATGACGCCCCCGTCGATGACCTATTCGTGCTGTTCAGTTACTCGCATGGCTCATCCAATGCCTCAACGGCACTTCAGGGGAGTCAAAAGAAAAATTCTTACTGTTATGTGAGAAACGGTGGGTAGCTGGGTAGAGCATTCTGAACCGGATGCCTTTGGTGATTAATTTCTGGCAGATGTGGGTTAAACTTTCTTCGCTGTTGAAGCACCTTTTGTGGCAAATCTTGGCGATTGGTAATCGGCGCTCCTTCAAAAAGTAATTTCACCTTCCTGCTGAGAGCCATCACCCTCATCGTATCCGTTGTGTAATGAGGCTTCATGATGATGGCCCTGGGTACTTCTGGTCTCACCTGGCCCAAGCTCCTGTGGCAGCGGTCCAACCCGCTCCTGCCTTTCTTGGTTTCCATGTTGAGCAGTCTCGACAGCCAGGTTTTAAAATAAAGGACTGCATCCTTTCCCTTGATGCCTTCTTTTTTTACCCTGAAGATTTTGATCTGATCCCTCCGCATTCGTGACTGTTGCTCATCCATACGTTTTGTAAACTCAGCTTACTCTCCGCCTCCATCATTCTTATCTCCATATTTGCCATTGTGTCCTCTGCATCAGAAATGCAGTTTTAGCCTCCTCCAATCATCTTGTGTGGCCATCCGATGAAGTTTGGATTGTTTGAAGTTTGAATTGTATCCAGTTTGTTAGTGATAATTGCCATTTTTCTTCCACGACAGCGGCAACTGTGTCTCTGATATCTGCCATTAAAGCCGAAATATCGAAAGGATAGCCTGGATTATCTTGGCTAGCTTCCTCGGTTCCCTCCTCGTTAGCTGCAACGGTGGCTTCAGTGCTAGCTTGGTTTTGCGTGGTTCTTGGGGGCCTCCTTTCGGTATCCTCTGCTCCTTTTCTGCCAGACATGTCTATATAATCACAGCGACTTCTTCTATATCAAGTGGCAACCAATTTAATCTTAAAACTTTAAAGTTTGGAAAGTTTCATCGGGAGCTCTCCGGCGCTGCTCCTCTCAGTGTGACGTCATAGAAGCCCCAGAGCGCTGAACTTTAATTTGTACCTCTACACGTCCAGGCTGCTCTGGGGAAAACCTCAGTATTTCCCCAACAGTAATGATGCGTTTACACATAGGCAGGATGTTACGAATGTCATATTTGCATCATTCTTGGCAGACTCCTGACATTCTTAATGTGAATTAATGCATCTGAATAGGTTTCTTAATAGTGCGTGTTGGTGCGTGATATTTGTGATTTTCATGGAGCATGTTTTTGGCTGTTAAAAAATCTTCCACAAATGTCATGCACCACCCTCATTTTGCCTCATATTGTGGAGGTTGCAACTGAGCGTGTTAATCCATCTTGATTAGTGGTGATCCATATTAGACTGTGACAGCATTCTTCTCTGACGTGCGCATAATTAAACCCTGCTGCACTGCACCACATTCAGTTTCATTGCTGCAGAATGCTGACGAAGGACAGTGATGCCAAGGTGGCTAAAAGTTTCATTCCAATGCTCATCAACGCACTCCTGCAGGTGTTCCACCTGCTGCTGCTGCCCCAGATGTTTGGGAAAATGTGCAAGATGAGAGCCACGTGGAGCCACACATCTGGCTCTCTCCGTCTCCTCCTCTCTGCGCCACTCCATGGCACAGAGCCCAACTAAGCATGCAGTCACAACGTTCTTCTGCTGTGGATTTTGAGGAGCAAACTGGAGCGATCTGAATTGTTCAGCAGCTGATGGATGACTATGGGTGTGTGTGTGTGGAGACAATTTGCCTCATTCACAATGTGACAGCACGTAATGATGCACTGTTATGTGCAACAGCGCGGAACATTATTCTTGACCGTGCGTAATGGTTTCTGACAATATGCCAGCAACATGTGCCATTAATCATAATGCGTGGTAACAGGTTGCAGCAGTTCCTGAGGACACATGATGCCTCTGCCTCAAATCACATTTAGGGTTGAGCCGGATGCTCGTTTCAGACGAGTATCTGGTACGGATAAAGCATTTTTGATGAGCATGAGCTTGATCCAAGTAAAACTCGTCAATATCTGGCTCGTGCTGAAGGAAAATCCTGATTGTCTAACTGACTGTCTTCACGCCCTGTGATTGGCCAGTCACACATAGTGCCCGTCCCTCCCTACACAGACACGTCTCTGGCACACACACAGATAGGAACTCATCTCTCTCTGTGCTTGGCTTGACTTTAGCTCACGTTGCTGTGTCAGTACTCCTTAATTTTACTTCAATTTGTCTCTGTTTTGTTTGTATTTAAAGTTACTTGGTGAACTTGTTTCGTAACGTACACGGTGCACTTGACAAGAGAGAGCTGACAACAGCTTGTGTTGTCAGTCACTGCCTGCACTCCGGTCGGGATTTTTCTTTCTTTCTTTTTGCTTGCTGGCTGGTGATAAAAAGTCAGTTGGAAAACTTTGCTCAAACTGAACGCGGTAGTTTTGAGAAGAATACAGTGAACAAGGCTGACATATTATTTCCCTGTTTGCCATCACTGGATGTTTGCACACATCATTAAAAATAGTCTTAGAACAACCCCTCTCTCTCCCTCTCACTCAGTCACACACACATGCACACAGACACACACACACACACACCTTAATCAAAATGCCAAGAACGTTAGGTAGTAAAAATAAAGAAATAATAATAAAAAAAATCACAGTTTAATCATAAATTTAAAAATAATTAAAGAAATAAAAAAGAAAGTTGTGTTGAGTATGACAACTCTTGTTCATGCATACTTACTGTAGTAGTTCATAATTTCCTACTACACTGAAAGTCAATTCTGAGGCTGTATTGTTATTCATTCATACCTTTAAGAATATTCATGTTCTGAGTTTATAAAAAATTTGTTCTGTAAAATAGTTCCTTTTAATATTGTGATCAAAAACATTGAATCTCAATTCTGAGGCTGCTCTGTAAATATTAATTCATACACTTAAGAATATTCATCTTCTTTGTTCATAAAAACTTGTTCTGTAAATGGTTCTCTTACTTTTGTGATCAAAATCATTGATTTGAATCTCAATTTTGAGGCTGTTCTGTAAAATCTTTTCAAATAAACAATAAATATAGTAACTTCTGAGCAATCCATATAAGTTTCAGACATAAAATAATGTACAGATGTAGGCCCCACCCATTTACGTGTAAACCATGCCCACTTCCGGTTTAGGACATGCCTACTCCAAGTACAGGTATTTAAATCATTAATACTGCTCATTTAGATGGTTGAACAAATGCAGATAGTGGTGTATTCACTCATCCCTAATCACATTCGTGATCAGTGGCCAAGAATGTATAATTTGTGGCATTCGTGACTTGCTGTCATGTGTAAACACAGCATTAGGACAACTCCATAATCACTTTTTTATTTTTACAAGAAGAAACCTCAATCAGATGAGACTCATTTGGGGTAGCTTTGTATAAGATATTCTTTCAAGACAGGACAGAAGCCACAAAACAAGCTTGACAGGATATGCACGAACATTATAGAAATGTTGCAACTGCAGAAAAACAAAATTACTTATTGTTCACAATGGTTGGATATTTGATTAGACCATGACAAGGGTTAGATTCCTCAAGAAACTCCTAGGAGATAAGATTTTCACGAACACCGCATTCAACCAAACTGGGTGTTTCCTTTCCCATGGTTTAACTTGGTGCATCTAAGCATCTGTTTTGTTATGTAATGAAGCATTTTGGGTTGTGATTTATAATTTACAGGGGAAGCATTTGACACAAAATGCATCTTGTCTTATGCATCATCCAATATCATCTGCTCCATTGTGTATGGAAGCAGATTTGAATACAATGACTCAATGTTCAAGGAAATGATTCGGCTTTCCAGTGACAACATACGCCTCGTTGGTTCTGCAGAAATCCAGGTAAAAATGTTTGCTTTCTCACTTATTGTACTGGGATACACAAGCACATTTTTTATCTGATTGACTACAATATTAAACAGAATATTTCTCATTGGCGTGCATGACTGAGTACAATGTCAGTGAGTCATTCACTCACCTAGTTGTAAAGATTTACAAATAAGTTCACAACATCAAAGAAGCGCTTACGCACGCATTGCAGGCACGGTCACCAGCCAACTGATTAAAGGTCCACTAGTACTCACACAGATGGACAGCCAAAGAATGTCCAGGTCCACTTGCCCTCAGGTTCTGATCGCGCCCGCATAATGTCCGATCACAACTCTTGCCTTCAACTCAACTTCTGTCACGATTGTGGCATGTTAGTTAGTCCATTATCCCCTGAAAATAGCGTCTTCTGAATTTTTCCAATATGAAACATACATCTGTGTGTCCAGGCGGTCGGTAAAACAGCTGGTAGAAACCATCCACATTCACTTAATAAAGGTAAGAGTTTCGGGATGAAGTGTGTCTTCTCTTCTGTAAATCCGAGCCATCACTTGCAAAGAAAGGCTCTGGAGCTTCGTTAATGGAAAAAAACTGCAACCGTTTCGTTATGTGTCAGCCGTCGGGATGTTACTGTTTTGCTAATATGTACGTCACATGCTGAGAATTGCAGAGTGAAAGGTTCGGGGAAATGCACTTGTTAACTTGCTCAGGGAGAGCAGTAAAAACCATCAGAGACCACTAATTCTGACTGCAAGTCCATGGCTCCCCCTTGTTGAGATGCTAGCCCATTGCAGGTTACTGTTTTCTCGATGCATTTTATGTTAGACGAAATGATAATGCAAATGATATCTCCCTTTATGGCAATCTGTCATGAGTTAAATGGACCATACTGAGATAATATCTGGTGACTCCTGTTAAACTTGAATCATTCTGACTGCAAAGTAAAGGGTGTGTGTGTGTGTGTGTGTGTGTGTGTGTGTGTGTGTGTGTGTGTGTGTGTGTGTGTGTGTGTGTGTGTGTGTGTGTGTGTGTGCGTGTGTGTGTGTGTCTGTGTGTTGGGGGTGCGGGGGGGTGTTTTGTTTAAATTTCTTATTTTCTTTAACTACTGTTCAACAGCTTTACAACACGTTTCCATGGTTGGGAAGTTTGCTCCAAAAGCGAAGGCTGATATTACAAAATTTGGAGAAACATGTTGCCATGAATAAAGATTTAATCCAGAATCTGAAAGAAACATTGAGCACTGATGGTTGCAGGGGTCTGGTGGACTGTTTCCTGACCCATCAAAGGAAAGATGAGGTGTGAAAAATGCACATTTATCTGTCAAATACTAAGTCAATTCTGCTCTTCTCTATTCCACTACGTGATACCTTTGACTATTTTGTTTCAGGAAGCTCATGTTGTGGACTCTCTTTATCATGAGAAGAACCTGCTTTTCACAGTGGGCAACCTGTTTGGTGCTGGTACTGATACCACAGCAACTACACTGCGATGGGCTTTGCTGTTTATGACCAAATATCCACATATACAGAGTAAGGACCGAGCCAAAATAAGTTATGCCTACTGTTTTGCAAATCTGACCACAATGGAAATGTGTGTTCAGAGTGTAACAGCAGGACGTGTTCTGTTCTCTCTGTTCTACCACAAATGTTAAATGTAAGTAAATTATAACTTGTATTTTCAGACCAGGTCCATGAGGAGTTGAGCAGTGTTATTGGAAAACGTCAGATCAACGGAGAGGACAGAAAACTGTTGCCGTACACAAATGCTGTCATTCATGAGACCCAGAGGTTTGCAAGCATTGTTCCAATGGCTGTTCCTCATCAAATGGCAAGCGATGTAATCTTCCAGGGGTATCTTATTAAAAAGGTATATTATTCATTTCTGTTGGTATGTTTATACAATTTTAGTTTGTACAATTTAACAGTTGTTCCAGGTGTTAAACTTTGCCTCCACAGGGGACGACTGTTTTTCCGTTACTGACTTCTGTCCTCCACGATGAGAATGAATGGGAGAGCCCGCACACTTTCAAGCCCTCCCACTTCCTGGATGAAGAGGGCAAATTCATCAAACGAGATGCTTTCATGCCATTTTCTGCAGGTAACAACTTGTTTTTTTTCTGTTTGTTTTTTCAGTTTACTTATACACTGACAAGTTATAACCAGGCCCGGCGCCAGAAAAAAAATATTAAGGGGGCGATGAGTTTATCACAGGGGGCGGGGTAGAAAGCTTGTGTATTTAGGCTACACCGTTGTAAGAGACTGACTGAGAGTAAAGAGTGATGACAGTATTTTTTGAATTATTATTTGAACGTATAGATCCTCGGTCAAGTGATCTCCTGCATACCACAAAACCAAACCAAAAACTGATCTGAGAAACGACACAAGACAGTAGATTAACCCCACATACAGCCCTCCATCACAAGCGCAAACACAGAGCAATTGGGCATGACAGTCACACAACGGGTCAAAGATAAACCTTTCATGTAGATATATTTACAACAATACATAACTTTAACATCTGTCATTGGGGGCGACTGGCCGTTAACGGAGGGACTAAGAAAATGCATGCCGCACGACAACAGCATGTTATTTGCATTATTATCACTTTTTACTGAAATACACAACATGTAACACGTACATAAAAAGTTGGCTCACTTAACTTTTGTCGTGTCAGCTAGCTGGCGCGCGCTGCCAGTGCATCCTCATCAAGCTGGCTGATTTAGCTGCTGTTCATTGTCATACTATCCATGAGAAAATCATCCGGAATATCCATATTGGGACCAAAACACACATTTTTATTTTTTTGATAACGCTCACATTCAAGGGGGGGTTGATGACGTGAGGGCCGGGTCCAGTTATAACCAAAGTCCCACTAAAGCACGACACACCAGCAAATTAGTCCATGTACTTCTTTAATCCCTCTTCCTTTCATTGCATATATTTTTGCACCGTCACTTGGTAGATTGCATAAATATGTAAAGACAGCATTTACCATGATGCTGAATTCTCCGTTAAATTATAAAGATGATATTTATTATTATGCTGATGTTTATGTGCCTTATTTTAATTCCTCACTTGTAATTCTCTTTCGATAAAACCCTCATCTAAATGAATGTAATGTCACAAAAATTCATCTCATATTAGCCGAGACCCAAAGCTTGTCCTCAGACTTTGTCAGCCTGAGTGGGAATCTATTAATGCTTTTCTTTCTTTATTTTTTTTTAATGACCACCCCCCCCATAAGACCAAAAAATAAATAAAGCGTATTCCCAGTTATTTATCCTACGATGTCCTGTCCGGGCTGTACCCTGCCTCAAACCTTATGACTGGTGGAATAGGCTCAAGCCCCGCCCCCGCTGTGACCCTTCATTGGAGTAAGTGGGTACAAAAGATGGATGGATGGATTTCCACTTATTTCCTTTTTGACATTTTATTCCTGTAGGTCGAAGGGTGTGTCTGGGTGAAAGCCTGGCCAGGATGGAGCTCTTCCTCTTCTTCTCCAGCCTTGTCCAACACTTTGAATTCTGTCCTCCACCTGGAATTACAGAGGCCGAACTGGATCTGACTCCTGATGTGGGCTTTACCATCGGCCCTTTGACATATGAGCTGTGCGCCACCAACCGCACTTGTTGAATGCCACTTGCAAAGCACATGGGCTGTGGGTCCTTGGCATGAAGTGTGGGTAGGAATCAATTTTCAACTAATTGAACTTGAGAATTTTCCTAGACTATTTCAACCTGTAGAATCCGAATGTGGTTGTTGTCATGTTGTAATCTTGCACATTATGGAACTATATGACATTTTGGGTCAAAATCACCCATTTTTGAAATTAGCCTCTAATTCAATGAAATTGTTAATAGCATTGTAGATACTGCTTATGAAACCTTCAAATTTTGTCTGCTATGAGCTAGGATGTTCAGCTAGATGGCCAGAATGCAAGACTTGTGTTGAGAATAGATATCAGTGAGTAAAAACATGTTTTTCAAGAAAATATGGTTTCGTCATTTTTCATTCTAAAATTCTGAAAGTATATAGAAAACATCATTCAACTTTGGAATTCTGTCCCCAATGCCATTTGAAACATTTTGGTAAAGTCATGTGAAATCTGACATGAAATTTAATTTTCTGTGTATTTATTTTTCTCTACGCCATCAATCATCACAATATGAGGAACAGTCATATCAGAATCCAATACTGAATGCAGGCAACAAGGTAACATCTGCACTTCCTGTGAAGATGTCAATGAGTGAAATTTCACATAAACTTTAACTTTCTTTTTTTTATTCATTTATTTTATTTATTTTTTACCTAACATCACTCATCACAGTATGAAATACAGTCATGTCAGAATCCAATACTGAATGTTAGGCAACAGAAAATCTAAGAGTACTCTCTTTGAAGAAGCTGGATATAGATTTGTAATATCAGAGAATAATCCATTCTAGATATCTTCATCAGAGTCACTATCCGACTGATCATCCATGAGAGACAGGAGCATCTGTTGTTGTGGCAGCGACGTCTCACAGCTTACATGAGATATGCTTCATCAGCTCACTTGGAATTGGCTCTTTCATCATCCATTGGATTTCTCAGACATTTGCACCTGTAGCCCATCCATGGCCAACAGCCTCAATAAACTGGTTCATGGCTCCACGATGAATAGCGGCTTGGTAATGGAGTTGGAGACAGTCTGATGTGGGTGGAAGACTTTGTTCACATAGAGACTTCATACAAGAGACTTTATACCTTGCTTCATCAACATTTTTGCCAGACTGACCACACAGTGAACAAACAAACTCTTCCTAAGATGATGCAAGATGGTCAGAGAGAGTAAACTGATCACCAAGTTCGATAAAATCATTCTGGAAGGCTTTGCTCTCCTTTACCAACATGAATGGCCGAACCTTCCCTTTGCCATGGAAGGCACTGGTGCTGTCACATCCACTGAACACATGAATTCCTGGGAGGGCTGCACACAATCTGGGACCAATTTTGGCAGACAGTCGTGTAATACTGATAACACGAGTATGTCGCTTACTTCCAGTGCTGAGGAAAAGAGTGAATTTCGCTGGCTTGAGCAAGAAGGATAATGGCAACATCTGTGTCTGGGCTTTGAACAAGTATTGACTGATCTGGGTGTGTTACATGTTTGCAATCTTGTTGTATTTGCTTCTTCTTGATCACAGGACAAATCTTGCACAATCTCAGACACAACTCCCAGTTCATGATCTGCCATTATTCTATGACACCGGTCTCCATGGGTCAGATAGAATACAATGCCGGGAAGCTGATGTGCAGCACATTTACAGAAGCATGTACAGTGGTCCCTCGTTTATCGCGGGAGTTACATTCTAAAAATAACCCACGATAAGCGAAATCCGCGAAGTAGTCAGCGCTATTTTTTGCAACTATTATAGATGTTTTAAGGCTGTAAAACCCCTCACTACACACTTTATACACTTTTCTCAAACAGGCATTAACATTTTGTCAATTTTCTCTCCTGTGTAAACACTCTCTTTTTTCTTCTGGGTGAGAAGATTATAAACAGACACATGAAGAACTCTCCCTTCGCTCACTGCCTCTGGGGGTACGGATGCGGGACCCGCAAAGAATCCAAGTCCTCTCTCGGTGGCCACTGAGCTCTGTGGCTGCAGTCAACATCCGCATCAAAACAGCGAGCATAGTCTCTGGACATGTTGCCAGATTTGGCACAGCTCTGTACAGCAGACAGGAGGGCGGTGTGAGTGGCCTGCTGCTGCGTTTACCGAGCCCACAGACTCAGTAAGCGCATCGGAGGCAGTGAGAGCAATCGCAGTGATGCCGACCGGTGCCGCGACCGGCCCGCCTGATAAGGACGCAGAACACAATGCACTGTTTAAAAAAAAACTGAAGAGGAACTGAGAAACTGAGAGGCCACGAAAGGTGAACCGCGTTATAGCAAGGGACCACTGTATACAGGAACTCAGTAAGAGCCTCTTTGTTTTTGCCATCTGACAGAAAGCTTTCCCATTGCTTTGGTAGTTTCTGGTCCTCACTCAATATGTGTGACAAGTATGGAGCTGATGAAGTGCAGGTCCTGCGGATGTACTCAGCAAATTTAATGTTGTTTTCAGGATACCAGTCAAACACAATAGTGTTTTGCCTGACTGCAAGTAAAATGTATTCCCATAAGACCCCTCTTGGGATAAGTGAGAAAACACACCATATGTCCAGTAAATTAAAATTACACAATCAACTTGACTGTAGTCAAGTACTTGTTTATCTCTTGCATGGCAAGTTGTCCAAATGTTTCAGGTAATGTGCTTCCTGGGATTGCATGGATCATTGCCATCCCATCAATAATGAGTGTTGATTCAGAAGGAATATCCACTGTCTTACTCTCACCATAGTGTTCCTCCAGGTAATGTAGCAAAGCAGCCTTATTAGTCTTAGCAAGGGACCCATTTGCTGTTACGAGTGGGTTGGAGACTGGGCCAAGTGCATATGAAAGGACATTCTTCATGTTGATGTTGCTGTTTCTTCCATGGGAGCATTGAACTCACTGAAGCAATATGTAACTTCCAATCAGACTGACTGGTTGCACTGATGAAAACAAGGAGCAGTCCAACCATTTTGATGTACGAGCTCCAAAAAGCAAACATACTGTTTATGGTGCTCATTCGAGACACATATGCTTCATAGGCTGTAACAATCTAAGCTCACTCATTGCTGTTGCAAGAGTCCTTCAATAGTGGAGAAGGGAATGTATGAATCAGGTTCATGATGTATCGGATCGCTTTGTTCCTCTCCACATCAGATAAGGAATCAGGAAATGGTCTGAACTGCAATATCTTTGTGTAGCTGGGTGAAGTCCGGATTGAAAAGATGCTCCCGCTAGCTTGGCTAACGGGGGAAATCCCCTTTGGCTGACCTGGTAGAGTTCTGGTCTTTAGTTTGAGCAGTCCAGGGTTCGATCCCACCGCCGTCCCAGCCACAAAGGTCCTCCGGTCACAACTGGCGTTGTCGGCAGGATTTGTATCGTCTCAAATACAAGCTTGTGAACTCTGATTGCCCTGTTGTACTAGTTTCCTTCAAGCACAGCATTTACTGAACCTTGAGCAACAACCCCTGCTTTGACAAGCACATCGAAAAGGCCACCATCTCGAAATCGGCGACCCCAGAATTGATAAAAGTGACATGGAAGTGTGGAATTCACCCAGCTGAATCACCAAGCACTTTTTGGAAGAGTTTGTTTTCCATCAGATCTCCTGAGCTTTTGCATAGATTGCCTGGTCGAAAACTATGACAACACTTTCTATAGCATGTGTCTGCATGTTTCTGTGTAGGCTCTCAGTTGTCCAGGTGGTTTCCATAGTTGCTTGACGTGAGGACGTCCTCACCTCACGTCAAGCAACCCAGTCCAGTCGAAGATTCAAGCTTCTCTACTATGTGTCTGCATGTGTCAAACTTGTATTGACTGTATCCATTTCTGTTGGAGAGGCCTCACTCACAGGAAGATAGACAATAGCAGACTTGATAAGGTCATTGCTATCATAAAGAATTGTATTGAAACCTTTCCAGCCTGGCAGGGTATGAGATTCTTGGTCTACATCCTTGACACAGACATAAGCCAAGTCCAAACAGTTGGCATGATGGAACTGCCGTATGTAGCCTTCCTTTGATGCATCCACTTCAAGGTTTGCTGGTGATGCCCCTGTCTACTTGCTTGTCAATATGGCACATGGAAAGAGGCAACACTTGACAGAGTTCTTTGTTTCCTTTTGTAGGATGGGCGAGAGGTCATCTGTCAAGCTGTTGTATCATTATGCCATTAGTATGGTGGGTTGTCCCAGAGCCGGTAACAGTTCCCTCTGTGAAAGCTATGTTGTCCCAGACAAGGATAGAGTTCTTTTTCTGTCCTCAGCATCACTGCAGCATTGTAAAGTGTGTGGACAGGTATGCCTGGCACACATTTAACTGGAGTGCCCACTTCACTCTCAGTATCTTCAGTTTCGGTTTCAGTTTCTGGACTGGAGTGATGAGATTTCTCTGCTAATGATCCAACTAAAATATTCTCCCCAAAAACCATATTTTATAAATTGTGCACATGTTGAGAGTTGCAACAAGTGAATTTATCTTCTTTGATCAATTACACAGTGATTTCACAAAAAAAAAAAAAAAAAAAAAAAAATGAAGTAGTCTGTTTGATTTGGTCAAGAAACTGAAGAATAAATGTCCAGGGTCCACGGCCACCTCCATTTTTGACAACTGTTGACCAAAGAGTGCCATACTGTTTCAGTTTCTTCGAAGCTGATGTAAATAAAGTCCAAAACATATTTAGTGGCAGCTTTGCCATCAGAGAGCCTCATCCACAACAACCACAAAAGGCTCCAAGCTGTCATTGATGTTGGTGACCTTAATCTCAGGCCAGTTGGGGTTGCAAGTGAAGGTGAGGAAGAAGTCTGGTTTGCCTCTGGCCGTGATCAAGGCCATGATGTCTTGGAACTCTTTAACGTACTATCTTGGTGATCCATAAATTGTGGGTAGCAGGATGGGGGAGGCCTCCTGGGATTATCTCAGTGTCACTACTCAGGGCATCAATAATGACTTTATACTTTTCTGCCTTGATAGATTTCTGGTTGTGGTGAATCCAGTTTAGACATTGTGATTCAATTTTGGCCATCATGTCACGTACATACTGTTGTGAGTTTTCCATGAAGAAGAGGAGGAGAACATTTCCACAAACAGTGGGAGAAGAAGAAAACTAGAAGGGCGGAAATGAGAGTGGGGACTTTGAATGTTGGTAGTATGACTGGTAAAGGGAGAGAGCTGGCTGATATGATGGAGAGGAGAAAGGTAGAGATATTGTGTGTGCAAGAGACCAAGTGGAAGGGAAGTAAGAGCAGGAGCATCGGCGGTGTGTGCAAGTTGTTGTACCATGGTGAGGACAGGAAGAGAAATGGTGCTGGGTCATTTTAAAGGAAGAGTATGTTAAAAGTGTGTTGGAGGTAAGTGAGTGTCTGACAGGGTGATGAGTGTGAAGTTGGAAATTAAAGGGGTGATGATGAATATCATCAGTGCATATGCCCCACAGGTAGGTTGTGATATGAAGGAGAAAGAAGATTTCTGGAGTGTGTTAGATTGAGGTGGTGGAGAGTGTGCCCAAGCATGAAAGAGTGGTGAGAGAGCGGACTTCAATGGGCAAGTTGGTGAAGGGAACAGAGGTGATGAGGAAGTAATGGGTAGATATGGTATCAAGGATAGGAGTGGGGAAGGACAGATGGCAGTTGATTTTGCAAAAAGGATGGAAATGGCTGTGGTGAATACCTACTTTAAGAAAAGGGAGGAGCACAGGGTAACATATAAGAGTGGAGGAAGGTGCACACAGGTGGACGACATTCTTTATAGGAGATGCAAGCTAAAAGAAATCAGAGACTGTAAGGTGGTGGCAGGAGAGAGTGTCGTTAGACAGCATAGGATGGTTGTTTGTAGGATGACTTTTGACCAAAAATAGCCCGCAATAAGCGTGCTTATTGCGGGCTATTTTTAGAACGTAACTCCCGCGATAAACGAGGGACCACTGTAACACTTTTTTGATTATACTACAAAACAATTAACACGACAGCCGCTTTTGACGCTCTGTTGGCACGCGTCGTGATTGGTGGAGTTCTTTTTCTTTGCCGTCTCCCTGGCTTCCATGTCGTAAAATGAGGGTGTGTCTGAAGCGGAGTCTGAATATTTATGGGCATGTTCATTATAATTACGATTGTTTTCACCCGCCGCATTTATCAAGGTCACGTTGGGCGTACGCCGGAAATGGGCAGGTGTGCACTGCTTGATACATGTCACGGCAACTTTGGTGTACTTCAAATTTACACCGTAAATTTACGCCACAAGTGTGCAACGTTGATACATGAGGCCCACTGTGTGTTTGTGGACTTAGAAAAAGCTTATGATAGGGTGCCAAGAGAAGAGCTGTGGTATTGTATGAGGAAGTCTGGAGTGGCAGAGAAGTATGTTAGGGTAGTGCAGGACATGTACAAGAATAGTGTGACAGCGGTGAGATGTGCAGTTGGAATGACAGACTCATTCAAGGTGGAGGTGGGATTACACCAAGGATCAGCTGTGAGTCCTTTCTTGTTTGCAGTGGTGATGGACAGGTTGACGGATTAGATCAGACAGGAGTCCCCATGGACTATGATATTTGCAGATGACATTGTGATCTATAGTGAGAGTAGAGAGCAAGTTGAGTCTAGTCTGGAGAGGTGGAGATATGCTTTGGAGAGGAGGGGAATGAAATCAGTAGAAGCAAGACTGAGTACATGTGTGTGAATGAGAGGGAGCCCAGTGGAATAGTGCAGTTACAAGGAGTAGAAGTGGTAAAAGTTCATGAGTTTAGAGTTGCAGAGGAGGGACCCAGGGTATATAGGGAGAAGGATGCTGAAGATGGAGCCACCAGGCAGGAGGAGAAGAGAGATGCCAAAGAGGAGGTTTATGGATGTGCTGAGGGAGGACATGCAGGTGGTTGGTGTGACAGAGGATGATACAGAGGACAGGGTGAGATGGAAATGATTGATCTGCTGTGGCGACCCCAACGGGAACAGCTGAAAGACAAAGAAGAAGTAGCAAATTGAAGTGATGAGCAGTGTTGCACACTTGTAGGTGGAAATGGTAAAAGCATGTTGGGGTGACTTCTCTCAGCTCAGTGTAGTATTCTTGAGAGCCCTGTGGCAGAAGAAGTACGTATGATAGTGGGTCATATGCTGGATGAATGGCATTGATTGTTTGAAGTTGTCCTCCTCTGAGGTGAAGAGTGACAGCCAGCTTCCCAAATTGCACAGGAGGATTTGCTCCTGGAGTAATGACAGCAACATGACTGTCCAATGATGGAAGATTCACAGGACCATGATGAAGGTCAGGACGTCGAGTGTGAGCTCTTTGGATATTTCTCAGATCATCAGCAGTGTAATTTTGGGTCATGTACTCAATTGCTCAATTAAACTGTTGCCAATGCTTGCCATTGCCCGTGCATTGTTGCATTGTTTAGCTTCTTTAGCAAAGTTTTGATTCAAGAAAAGGTCATTGATAGCATTTGGAGGTTGTGGTGGGATTGAGCCAGTCTTGGGATTTGTGGGATTGTATGTGAGGTCTATTTTTTCAGACATGCAACAGAATCCTTTTGTCTGCTCTTTCCATACATAGGCATTGCAGTATGTGCATGGACACTCAACAGTGAGGTGATACTTAGTGTGTGCGTGTGTGTGTGTGAAATCATCATAAAGCTCCTCTTGGAAAAAGACTATCATAACAGTAAGCAAGGTTGCAATTGCTTTTGCATGCCTGTTCAAGACATGCACAACGTGTTTCTTGATGGCACAGGGCATCTCTTGCCTGTCGTTCCTCTTGCTGCTGAGGTGTTTCATAGTGACGGAGCCTTGCCTGTCTAGCAGCATTTCTCCCTTGCCGATTATGCCATTCTTCATCAGTTTTTGCTGCACAAAGCCTTGCTTGGAGCGCAGTTTTGTGTGGCAGGCAATTATGCCAGCCACACGTGCATCAGGTGACTCAGCATCACAAGCATAGCGCACTGCCTCAAGCTTTCACCTTTTCTTTGCACAATGATTTTTGGGCATGTTAGTACCGTACAGGTGTACGAGGTCTGTCAGTAAAGTAACAGTCCTTTTTATTTTTTTCAAAAACTATATGATTTCATTCATATGTTTTTACGTCAGACAAGCTTGAACCCTCGTGTGCATGCATGAGTTTTTCCACGCCTGTCGGTGACGTCATTCGCCTGTGAGCACGCCTTGGGAAGGAGTGGTCCCGCCCCCTCATCGGCTTTTCATTGTCTGGAAATGGCGGAATGAAAAGGACTTTTTTCCATCAGAATTTTTTCAGAAGCTGTTAGAGACTGGCACCTGGGAACCATTCGAAAAATTTATCTGGCTTTTGGTGAAAATTTTACGGGCTTCACAGATGACGTGGCACAAGCCACCAGACCATTTCTAAACAGATGGCTCTGTGGATACGAGACCGTTGTGTGCTCTTTCTCTGGTTATCACAAGAGCTGGACATCAGCCATTTTATGGCAGATTTCATGTCCTCTGACACGCAGAAACGGAGGTGTTCCTTTGTCTCGCTTCCAAAGCGAATCGGTCTTTACGCGCGAAGCCTCCGCGCAGGTTTCCATGACAAAATCTCTTGTTAAAAGTGAAATCTGCCAGAAAATGGCTCATGTCCAGCTCTTGTGATAACCAGAGAAAGAGCACACGACGGTCTCGTATCCACAGAGCCATCCGTTCCTTTGTCTCCCTGAGCTGCATAAAGACACCTGTCCACCGCACACAATCAGTAAGACTCCAACTACTAACATGGCTAAGATCAAAGAGCTGTCCAAAGACACCAGAGACAAAATTGTAGACCTCCACAAGGCTGGAAAGGGCTACGGGGCAATTGCCAAGCAGCTTGGTGAAAAAAAAATCAACTGTTGGAGCAATTAATAGAAAATGGAAGAAGCTAAACATGTTTCTGTGTAGGCTCTCAGTTGTCCAGGTGGTTTCCATAGAGAAGAAATTGTTAAAGGAGATTTTTTTTAATGAAAGACGTGCGGACGGATTGGCGCGTCCACAGGAAAAACACCTCCGTTGGAAGCCTTTAGGACAATTTGGAACATGCCCTGCTGTTAAACAATTTCTCACATACTCACTCAACTGAAAGGCACCAAAAGCCGCCTGGATTTTACAAATGGTTATCAACACGGAGGTGTTTTTCCTGTGGCGGGTGCGCAGCACTGTTAAATCTCCTTTAACAGTGGAATGTCCGGATAAACTGCTGATTCCAACCTCTTCTGAAAGTTCTCTGTTCTCTCACGATGTCCTGGGTCAACAGAGGCTTAAATTTGGAGGTTTTCAGCTTGAAACAGGATGACGACGTCGCCTCGGAGCGCTGCGCAACGTCCCGCTCTGTGGGAAGTCCTTACAGCGATAGAAACAATCCAAAATCTCTCATCAGCCGTTAAAATTTACACCGAAAACCAGCTTAATTTGTCGAATGGTATCCACTCGGATGTGCCTCACAGTTTTTGAAAAAATTTTGATCAAGCACAGCGCCAGTCTCTCAGCAACTTCTCAGACAATGGAAATCCGACGAGGGGGCTGGACCACTCCTCCCACAAGGCGTGCTCACAGGTGAATGACGTCACTGACAGGCGTGGAAAAACTCACGCATGCGCACGAAGGTTCAAGCTTGGCTGACGTAAAAACACATGAATCAAATCATATAGTTTTTTTTTTTAAATATAACGGTTGGTTTCTTTTCTAATAGACCTCGTATTTGTACTGAGTTTGGCGATGTTTTTATCGACCAAAAATGGTCATTAGAGGGCGATGGGGTAAAGTCCGCGGCAACCCATAAGCAGTTTTTATGTCATTTGGGTTTGTTTTGATTGTTACATTATTATTTGAATATAGTATTTCATATTGTTTTAAAAATCAGTTTTATCAATTATATGAAAATAAAAGGATTCCTTTTAAACAGGTTATTGGAAGAGACAGACAAAATGAAACAGAATATTTGAAATAGCAAATCCTCAGTACCCCTCCTGAACAATTTATTTAAGATTTAATTCAGCCTATGTACTTCCTGAAATGTACAAATTGTGGGAAACTCAGATTTTATTCAGTGTATATGTTGTGTGGGTCGCTGAAGAGGAGGTACTGCTGGCCCACCACCAGAGGGCGTCCTGCCTGAAGTCCGGGCTTCAGGCACGAGAGGGCACATCCGCCCCACGGGAGCAACTGGGAGTGACAGCTGTCACTCATCATCAACGCCAGCTGTCACTCATCAACCACTACCATAAAAGCCGGGCAGCATCTCCACCTCGCTGCCGAGATATCAGCTACAAAATAAGTAAAACTCTCAGCCATTTTTGGTGCCAAACAATTGTTCTGAATACTTTGCAGGCATACCTGATAACTATCCGCAGCTGGAGGCTGGGGTTGTAGATTGTGAAGGAGACGACGTTCTTCTCTCCTCACACCAAACCGGATAAGTAATCAGGCGCTGCACGTTTGTTGTTTCTGTGTTAAAGATGGAGGTGTTTTTCCCACCTGACTACAGAGAGAACACTTTTGCTGACTGTTTACTGAGTGTGTACACACACACCCACCATTAACTGTCTCTGCTTCCTGCTAGCAGTACCAGGTCTGACAGCTGGAGACGGTGGCTACCTGGGGACTCGGGACTTGGCGGCTCCGGTGTGCTTCAGACCCATTGGCAGTGGAAATCGTGTGGGGCCCGGCTCTTCTCTGGACAGACGTCTTCTATCCTCGAGCCTGCCCACATGTCACCTTTGTATATTGACTGCATGCAAATTCTGTGATTGTCTGTATTTCGTTGTGCACATTCACGACAGTAAATTGTTGTTTTTGGCTCATCCATTGTCCATTCATTTACGCCCCCTGTTGTGGGTCCGTCTCACTACAGTTTCCCAACAGTATATGTACTTACTGAAATGTACAAATAGTGAGAAATTTGTTGGTGTAAGCAAAAAATAGTTTATTTACACTTGAATTCACAGCAAATATAAATTTATTCAGCTTATGTATTTACTGAAATGTACAAATTGTGGGGAAACTAAGATTTTATTCAGTTTGTCCTTAATGAAACATTGTACAAATAGTGAGAAATTTGTTGGCGTAAGCAAAAATGGATTTTAGCTAACGTCTCCTCAGTGTTAAGTTAAACTCAGTCACAAGGAACACTGACAGCATGCATTTCACAGTAAATTTACTTGCCAGGATGCTGGCATTGAATGTTTTATTGTGAAATGGTGCGAGCAACATGAACTATCTGATGTTGTTTAACTTTGCTACCAGTAACATCAGTGAGCCACGCCATCTTGGAAGTACGAATGTTACAATGTTAATCAAAATAAAGGGTTTGAAAATTACTTCCCAAAATTTTCATAAAGGATGCACATCATCGTACCATGTGCAAGCCATATCCGAAAGCTGAGGCTGATCTGACAAATAATCAGAGAGAAATGCGAGCCACATACTCTCACTCACACAGATGGTTATGGATAGACTAGCTGGGGTACCCAGCACTGCCTGGGTTAACCTGTTTTAGACATAAGCCAAATGCCAATCATTTTAATCAAAACAATTGCCCAACATTTGTTTTTGTAATGCTGATGTCTTATAAATATAATAGTTAATGGGCTAAAGTTTGTCCAGCAGAACTATAAATCAAATCAAATCAATTTTATTTATATAGCACCAAATCACAACAAACAGTTGCCCCAAGGCACTTTATATTGTAAGGCAAAAGCCATACAATAATTACAGAAAACCCCAGCGGTCAAAACGACCCCCTGTAAGCAAGCACTTGGCGACAGTGGGAAGGAAAAACTCCCTTTTAACAGGAAGAAACCTCTAGCAGAACCAGGCTCAGGGAGGGGCAGTCTTCTGCTGGGACTGGTTGGGGCTGAGGGAGAGAATCAGGAAAAAGACATGCTGTGGAAGAGAGCAGAGATCAATCACTAATGATTAAATGCAGAGTGGTGCATACAGAGCAAAAAGAGAAAGAAACACTGAGTGCATCATGGGAAGCCCCCAGCAGTCTAAGTCTATAGTAGCATAACTAAGGGATGGTTCAGGGTCACCTGATCCAGCCCTAACTATAAGCTTTAGCAAAAAGGAAAGTTTTAAGCCTAATCTTAAAAGTAGAGAGGGTGTCTGTCTCCCTGATCCGAATTGGGAGCTGGTTCCACAGGAGAGGAGCCTGAAAGCTGAAGGCTCTGCCTCCCATTCTACTCTTAAAAACCCTAGGAACTACAAGTAAGCCTGCAGTCTGAGAGCAAAGCGCTCTATTGGGGTGATATGGTACTATGAGGTCCCTAAGATAAGATGGGACCTGATTATTCAAAACCTTATAAGTAAGAAGAAGAATTTTAAATTCTATTCTAGAATTAACAGGTAGCCAATGAAGAGAGGCCAATATGGGTGAAATATGCTCTCTCCTTCTAGTCCCCGTCAGTACTCTAGCTGCAGCATTTTGAATTAACTGAAGGCTTTTCAGGGAACTTTTAGGACAATCTGATAATAATGAATTACAGTAGTCCAGCCTAGAGGAAATAAATGCATGAATTTGTTTTTCAGCATCACTCTGAGACAAGACCTTTCTAATTTTAGAGATATTGCGCAAATACAAAAAAGCAGTCCTACATATTTGCTTAATATGCATTGAAGGACATATCCTGATCAAAAATGACTCCAAGATTTCTCACAGTACTACCAGAGGTCAGGGTAATGCCATCCAGAGTAAGGACCTGGTTAGACACCATGTTTCTAAGATTTGTGGGGCCACGTACAATAACTTCAGTTTTATCTGAATTTAAAAGCAGGAAATTAGAGGTCATCCATGTCTTTATGTCTGTAAGACATTCCTGCAGTTTAACTAATTGGTGTGTGTCCTCTGGCTTCATGGATAGATAAAGCTGGGTATCATCTGCGTAACAATGAAAATTTAAACAATGCTTTCTAATAATACTGCCTAAGGGAAGCATGTATAAAGTGAATAAAATCGGTCCTAGCACAGAACCTTGTGGAACTCCATAACTAACCTTAGTCCGTGAAGAAGACTCCCCATTTACATGAACAAATTGTATTCTATTAGATAAATATGATTCAAACCACCGCAGCGCAGTGCCTTTAATACCTATGGCATGCTCTAATCTCTGTAATAAAATTTTATGGTCAACAGTATCAAAAGCTGCACTGAGGTCTAACAGGACGAGCACAGAGATGAGTCCACTGTCTGAGGCCATAAGAAGATCATTTGTAACCTTCACTAATGCTGTTTCTGTACTATGATGAATTCTACAACTACCCTTTCAAGAATTTTTGAGATAAAAG
The DNA here is from genome assembly GCF_902500255.1 of Thalassophryne amazonica. Classification (NCBI taxonomy): domain Eukaryota; kingdom Metazoa; phylum Chordata; class Actinopteri; order Batrachoidiformes; family Batrachoididae; genus Thalassophryne; species Thalassophryne amazonica. The sequence continues at coordinate 51,357,507 of NC_047118.1, forward strand.
GAATGTTGGAGATTGGCCTATAATTAGCTAAGATAGCTGGGTCAAGTGATGGCTTTTTAAGTAATGGTTTAATTACTGCCACCTTAAAAGCCTGTGGTACATAGCCAACTAATAAAGATAGATTGATCATATTTAAGACCAAAGCATTAATTAATGGTAGGGCTTCCTTGAGCAGCCTGGTAGGAATGGGGTCTAATAGACATGTTGATGGTTTGGAGGAAGTAACTAATGAAAATAACTCAGACAGAACAATCGGAGAGAAAGAGTCTAACCAAATACCAGCATTACTGAAAGCAGCCAAAGAGAACGATATGTCTTTGTTTGCCTTTCTTTAACGATATGTCTTATAAGAGGTGGACTCCCCAAACTAAGTGGAAATACTTGGTTAAAAGACAAACACATTTGAAGTCCTTCATGCAGACTTTGTTTTGCAATCAAATTTATAACAAAATTACACGCAAAAGGTAGGTAACAGTAAATGTAAATATCAATGAGTAAAAATTGAGGTAGTGGTGTATTTCACTGTTTATTCATTGCAATTTTACAAACATAAAATGAATGTATTCAGACAGGAAGGCAAACTGGGTTGTACAGGACAGTCAGGTGCTTAAGAGTTGAGAACATAAAGTAGCTGAAGGAAGGGATTAAATAAACAGAGATGGCCAACACATATGCAAGGCTGGAAATTTGAATCTGCCTGGTCATACCCACGGCCTCAGCCTAAGCATGTTGTTGTTTTGCTGAGTGTGCTGTGGCTGTGCTGTGATGAGTGTGCTGTACAAAGGCATTAAATAAACAGAGATGGCCAACACATATACAGGACTGGAAATTTTGAATCTGGCTGGTCATACCCACAACCTCACCCTACGCATGTTGTTGCTTTGCTGAGTCTGCTGTGCTGAGTGTGCTGTAGAAAGGCATTAAATAAACAGAGATGGCCAACACATATACAGGACTGGAAATTTTGAATCTGCCTGGTCATACCCACAACCTCACCCTATGTATGTTGTTGCTTTGCTGAGTCTGCTGTGCTGAGTGTGCTGTAGAAAGGCATTAAATAAACAGAGATGGCCAACACATATACAGGGCTGGAAATTTGAATCTGCCTGGTCATACCCACAGCTGGCTATTTTGGGGGTAATTTTCAGTTCAACCTTTAAAAAAAATGGTACCAGTTTGTTCACCATGTTATGAGGATTCAAAATATATATAGTTTTTTGGGCTATATATTATAGTTTTGGAGTTTATCGCACATGGTACAACACTGTATGGTCTTACATAAATGGCTATTTTGGGGGTAATTTTCAGTTCAAATTTTTTAAATATGGTACCAGTTTGTTCCCCATGTCATGAGGATTCAGAATATATATAGTTTTTAGGGCTACATATTATAGTTTGGAGTTTATCCTGGACAGACAGACAGACAGACGTAGCCCTTTATGTATGTAGATTTGTACTTGCTTTAATGGCCCTGTACTGGAGCATTTGTAAGGAGTATGGAGTATTTGTGCCAAATTTGGTGCTTGTTTCACAATTTGAAAGGTTCCCAGGCCTGGATCCAGACCGGTTTGGACCGATGCAGTTGCATCGGTCAACATCGTTCGTCATCAGTAACAAAAAAATCTTGAATAATCCCAAATAGTGCCGAACGTGTCCCCGCGGTAACACAGCTTTTCGGTGGTTTTCATGTCAACCTATAGTCTGTAAATTATACGGATTTTTCCGAGTTTCAGAGTCATACGGACGTACAAATAAAGTCGGATATTCAGGGTTTGGTCTGCAGCGGGTCTGCAATCAACTGTTTCTGCAGCGCGACTCCACTTTGAAGCCGTGAGCCATTGAAGCAATGCTTCGATCCACTAGCTCGTTGGTTCTTTGATTCGCTGCTCTTCAGAAACGGCAAGTCCGCTTCTTAACCCCTCTCAAAGCCATTAAAATACTGTGAGTCACTTTTTTGTGGATTAAAGTCACTAACTGGGACTCTTGTCTTGTTGCATGCAGTCAAGAAATGAGAATTGTCCTCCGTCTCGTTGTCACGGGTCCAAACGCAGCTCTCTCCTGAGACAGAGTCCGGTCGGAATTAATAACTTCAAAATTAATTGCCGCTAAAATGACACCTCTTTCCAAACGTTGTAATACAGACAAGAAACTACAATCGACTAAAACGTTTTTTTCTTCCCTAAATGAAACGTCCTATATTTCTTTACAAATTACATCCTGAAGTGAAGCACAACAGCTGTAAGAGCTCAGCTCAGATATATGGAAAGACATTCATGCCAATAATGTCTGAACGGAAATGCTTTTGACAAAAACTACAGATTTTGTTTATTACTATTTATGTCCAGAGATCAAGGATCCACCATGTAGATTTTATTATGTCCAAAGTTTAAGGATCCAGTAACCAATTTCATATCTATTTACTTTGATACTCAATAAAATGTTCAGTTTCAATTCAATTTGAATTTAATCAGCTTATAAAGTGCCAAATCACAACAAAATCTAAATATAGTAAAACAAATCCATGTGTACAATTGTGATGTATTTGTTTTAGTATATTTAGTCATGGACATGATGAATATTGTTACCTGCTGGACTGTTTCTAATTTTGATTGGTATCAATGGAAAATGTCTTCTGTGACCTGTCTGTATCTCAATATATTATTATTAAGAATATATGCAGTCATTTTATTGATTTTATCAATTGAAAAAAAAAATCATATATAGATTCAGGTATAATTGAAAGATTTTGGCAATAGTTTTTTTAGGACATCATATGGTCCATGAAGTATAATAAATGTATTAAAAGAAGTGTGACAGTGTATGTTGCACACAAATAAAAGAATGAAGATTATTGAATAACAAGACATGTATGATTTTTATTTTATCATTGGGCAAAAATGCATCTGTCATATTTTCACTCTGGATCCAGCCCTGGTTCCTCTGTAAATATTCTGTGAAATATTCCTGCATCCTGCTCAACACATGCTCCTTGTTTGTCACCACATTTCCTTCTGCATCCTTTATCACCATAATGTCTTGCACATCCTTTCTATTTCGGTTCCTCTGTCTGGCCAATTGGTGCAAGTTCTTTTTTCCTTCCTTAAGATTTATCTCATGGAGTGGTGAATGCTGACAAATGGAGCAAATTCTGGGTTTTGTCAGGGTTCGTAAAATGTTGCAAACAGTTTTTAGGGTCGCAAACTGCATTTCTTGTTGCAAATAAATTTTAAACGTGTTTTGGAAACACTTGGAGCCATTTGTAAAATAGTTTTAAGAGTTTGTAAATTCTTTTAATACCTGCCGCTAAAGATCTTTTTGGCTCACAGCCACTCACTGACCCAAATTATGACAAAACAATTTTTCCTCAAGTGCAGGAGAAATTTGTTACGTTCATCAGCATTTGCTGCTCCGTGAGATATGTTCTTGATTTTTGCTGGGGTTGGGACGACTCATTCTAATAGTCGACTATGACGAGCTAGTAATAATTTAAATTAGCATTATTTTCTTTCAAATTAAGTGTATATTACGCAGAAAAATAACCTTTTTCTAATAACTGTGTAGGTGATGTACGTATGTATTGTATCGCATACAATGTTTACACTGTATCAGGATCAGGAACCAGAGGAGGCTGGACACAAATGCTAGACTAGGGATGGGTATTGATAAGATTTTATCAATATCGATGCCATTATCGATTCTGCTTATCGATCCGATTCCTTATCGATTCCCTAATCGATACCTCGTGAATTTTGTACTAAAGGTAGGCTTTACAGGTTTTCTATGTATTTCATTGAGTCTTAAAGTAAATAAATATGAAATTAGTCACTGTATCCTTGATCTCTGGACATAAATAAAAATAAACAAAACGGTGTTTTGCTTTGAAGTTATTAATTCAGACTGGATTCTATCATTCTAACTTGACTCGTCAGACAGCTGTGCAATGTTTGGAGGTGTGTGACCAGAACAGAGGACGATTCTCATTTCTTTCTCGCAACAAGACAGGAGTCCCAGTTAGTAACTTTAATCTGCACAAAAGTGACTCATTCAGGGATGAAAGTGGTGAAAAACAAAAAAGCTGAAACCCAAAATTACCCCCAACACCACCTGCACGAAATGCAATCTGGGACTATTCCAGATGATAAACTGGAGTGAGTGCAGCATCCATTTAGGTGAGAGAGAGAGGGAGAGAAAAAAAACCCAACTTTCCTTATTCAAATTCATTCCAGTAGTATTCTGCTCTTAGTAGGATGCAGCAGTTTTCCAGCTTGGCAGATAGTTCTGGAGGAAATCACTGAATAAATTAACAAATTGAAAATATGGTTTGACTGAAACAAATTGTCATTAAACTTAAATAACACAGGTGTTCACAGGAAACACATTTATTTCTGTATGTATGTATTTATTTATGTATGTTCATTGTTAGTTGCTTTTATATTTTCTGTTGTGTTTCTATTCAGGTTCTTTTTTGTCTCTTTCTCTAAAATTGTATATAATAATCATTAGATTATTAATATATAAACAAAAATAAATTTAAGAAATATTACAATTTGAAAACAAATGCACCCGAACGTGATGAGAGCTGCAACTGTTTAATGCTAACTTTTAACATTGAAATGCCATAGACATGCTAACGCGTTAGCATCGCTCCTGTTTTTAAGTTATAAAATACATCTATCAACTGTTTCAGAAGAACATAACAGGTCGGTTTAACATAGAAAAGGTAAATAATACTCACAGATGTATGCTCTTTAGGGTTTTAGCGGGGGAAAATTAAGCAAAAGAAAGAAAGAATAAACGAAGCAATAGATCGAAGCATTTCTTCAATTTGTGAACCACTGCTTCGATTGGTTCAAGGTTCAAAGCAAAGCCGCACTGCAGAAAAGTTGATTACGGACCCGCTGCAGGGTCTGTAATGAATGTAGAGAAATTATCATTTTCCTGACAAACACCCCCCAAAACAACGGCCACTCTGAAGGACTGATAACGGAATCATTCAGCACAAAGCTTATTGATGTCGGTGGATTGAATCATTTCTTAACGATACCCGAAAGGAACCGGTTCTCGATACCCATCCCTATGCTAGACTCAGACTCAGGTGCTGGGTGTTCAAAGAGGTTTAGTCGGGTCACAGGCAGGATTCGGTCCACAAGCAGGCAATCAATAATCAGCAACGGTAACAAGTACATCAGGCAGGGCGTGGTCCAGAAAACAGGCAGGTGGTCAAATAACACGACAGGCAATCAGAACTTGGACACAAAATTTGGAAGGAAGGCTGAAAGCGAAGGCGGTAAAGCACAACAATCTGGCATGGAGAACAGGCATAGCCGGACTAAAATAGAGGGAGTGATTAAAGCAAATCAAACTCAGGTGTGGGGGACTAGCAGGGGAAGGGCGTGGCAAACCAATGAACAGACACACCCCAAACCAAGGCCCACACCAAAGGCAAGAAAGTGCAGTCCATGAAACAAATCCACACAAGCACAGAACACAAGACAAAATAAAAACATACCAGCAAACAAACCCAAACCATAACACACTGAACATTTATTAGTGTTTTGTGCTGCTGGCAACACTGTTGACAAAGACGGAGTACATCTGGATCCAGATATGATAGATTAGGCTGTGGGCCCTGGCCATTTACTGTTCAGTTTCATGATCAAATCAAACAGACTACTTAATTTTTTGTGAAATAGCTGTGTGATTGATCATAGAAGATAGATTCACTTATTGTCACGCTCAACACGTGTATAATTAATAAAATATCCAGTGTTTGTACGAACATTTTTGTCTTCTCTTGGCCATTCAGATTAAGAATACGAGGGTGTGTGTTCTCACAAATACACTCAGCTGACCTTCCATCGACCTTCAAAGCGTAATGCCAGTGAACTGGTTTTTGAGGAGAATATTTCAGTTGGATCATTAGGAGAGAAATCCCATGACTCCAGTATGGAAACTGAAACCGAAACTCAAGTTCTGAGAGTGAAGTGGGCATTCCAGTTACACGTGTGCCTGTCCACACACTGTACAATGCTGCAGTGATGCTTAGGACAGAATTGTCCCTCAATACTGGCATGCAGGTACCTTGGCCACAGATGTCATCAAATCTAAATGTAAAGGTTGCCGAGGCTGTTGTTCCCATTTCCTTATATAACATGTTTGCTTGGACAATAGGAATCTCAGATGAACCTACACTTGAGAAATATGTGGATGTTCCAGGAAACATTCACCTCAAATTGTTATGCAGGATGTTGTGTTTCTGCAGTCCAAAGGGACAAAGACAATACCAAAGTCTCTCTATCTAGGCCTGACGGTGAGGCATCGAACAGGTTTAACTTGAGTGCTTGGTTTGCTAAATAAGTCTGGTCACTGTGCATCTCATTCGACCATACTTGCTTTTGAAACTGCTCTCGCCCAGTTCCAGCTCAATCAGGGACAAGTGTATGTTTCAGCAGGTTTCCAGGGGAAAAAGAACTTTATCCTTGTCTGGAACAACATAGATTTCATAGAACATAGAACTGTTACCGGCTCTGGGACTACCCACCACATTAATGGCATAATGATACAACAGCATGACAGATCACCTCTCGTCCATCCTACAAGAGGAAACAAAATCTCTGTCAAGTGTTGCCTCTTCCCATGTATCATATCAACGAGCAAGTATACAGGGGCATCACCAGCAAACCTTGAAGTAGATGCATCAAAGGTAGGCTACATACAGCAGTTCCATCATGCCAACTGTTTGGACTTGGCTTATGTCTGTATGAAGGATGTAGACCAAGGATCTCAGACCCTACCAGGCTGGAAAGGTTTGGGTACAATTCTTCATGATAGTGATGACCTTATCAAGTCTGCTATTGTCTATCTTCCTGTGAGTGAGGCCTCTTCAACAGAAATGGATATAATCAATACAAGTTTGACACAGTGTTGAAATTGCAGACAAACATTTTATCGAAAGTGTTGTCATAGTTTTCGACCAGGCAATCTATGCAAAAGCTCAGGAGATCCGATGGAAAACAAACTCTTCCAAAGAGCGCTTGGTGATTCAGCTGGGTGAATTCCACACTTCCATGTCACTTGTCAATTCTGGGTCGCCAATTTGGAGATGCTGGCCTTTTCGATGTGCTTGTCAAAGCAGGGGTTGTTGCTCAATGTTCAGTACATGCTGTGCATGAAGGAAAATAGTACAACAGGGCAATCAGAGTTCACAAGCTGGTATTTGATGTGATGCAAAGATTGCAGTTCAGAGCATTTCCTAATTCCTTATCTGATGTGAAGAGGAAGAAAGTGATCCGATGCATCAAGAACCTGATTCATACATTCCCTTCTCCACTATTCAAGGACTCTTGCTAGAGCAATGAGTGGGCTGAGATTGTTACAGCCTATGAAGCAAATGTCTCTCAAATGAGCACCACAAACAGTATGTTTGCTTTTTGGAGCTCGTACATCAAAATGGTTGGACTGCTTCTTATTTTCATCTATGCAACGTCTGATTGGAAGTTACATATTCCTTCAGTGCATTCAATGCTCCCATGGTTCTTCACCTATGACAGAATGCATTATGCTCATTACTTGCCTGCATACTGGGTAGAAATGCAGAATCTTCCATTGACCAACCCTGATACCTATAACCATTTTGTGACATTTTGGGAAGTGGACAGTGCAACAGCAAACACGATATGGATTTTCACCCACAAGTCAGGGAACAAACATGCCATCGTGATTCCAAAACTGCTAGAGCTATCAGTGGTATGACTTTAAAGCCTAATGCTGTTGAGGTGGATCCTGAGCCAAAGTGAGTGTTCTGCCATTGCCTGTGAATGTGAGAAGATGGCAGGCCTCCATGACGATGGCAGATCCCAAAAGGACCGAGACCAAACATGATGCCAGAATGAAACAGTGGTCCAAAGTGTGATTGAGTGCATTGATCAGATGATAAATCCTTTCACCTCTGATAGAAGTGAACTTGTCAGTATTAGCTCTGGGGTCATTGCTACATCTTCTGTTGCAAAGGATCTCCTGGATGCGCATGAACATCGGGCATTGGCCTTAAGGGGATTCTCCAATGACTGTATCCAATCCACAAAAGTTGCTTCCACAATCCAATCCCCAAGACGAAGCTACAGAACTTTTCTGAGCAATTAAAGCTCAAGACAAGAAATTCATGAAAGGAAATAATGCTAGAGAGTGACAGAAAATTGTTTGTTCATTTCCTGATCATTGGAAGAAACAGCAACATCAACATGAAGAATATCCTTTCACATTCACTTGGCCCTGTCTCCAACCCACTTGCAACAACAAATAAGTCCCTTGCTGAGACTAATAAGGCTGCTTTGCTACATTACCTGGAGGAACACTATGGTGAGAGCAAGACAGTGGATATTCCTTCTGAATCAACACTCATTATTGATAGGATGGCAATGATCCATGCAATCCCAGGAAGCACATTACCTGAAACATTTGGACAACTTGCTGAGCAAGAGATCAATAAGTACTTGACTACAGTCAAGTTGATTGTGTTATTTTAATTTACTGTACATATGTTGTGTTTCTCACTTATCCCAAGAGGGGTCTATGGGAATATATTTTACTTGCTAATGAAGCTCGTCAGTCAGGTGAAACACTACAAACATCTGCGAGTGGATATTGTGTTTAACAGGTATCCTGAAAAAGTATTAAATTTGCTGAGTACATCCGCAGGACCTGCACATCATCAGCTCCACACTTGTCACACATATTGAGTGAGGACCAGAAACTACCAAAGCAATGGGAAAGCTTTCTGTCAGATGACAAAAACAAAGAGGCTCTTATTGAGTTACTGTATACATGCTTCTGTAAATGTGCTGCACATCAGCTTCCTGACATTGTATTCTATCTGACCCATGGAGACCGGTGTCATTGAATAATGGCAGATCATGAACTGGGAGTTGTGTTTGAGATTTGTCCTGTGATCATGAAAAAGCAGATACAACAGCATTGCAAACATGCAACATGACCAGGTCAGTCAATACTTGTTCAAAGCCCAGACACAGATGTTGCCATTATCCTTCTTGCTCAAGCCAGCGAAATTCACTTTTTTCCTCACCACTGGAAGTAAGCGACATACTCGTGTTATCAGTATTACACGACTGTCTGCCAAAACTGGTCCCAGATTGTGTGCAGCCCTCCTAGGAATTCATGTGTTCACTGGATGTGACAGCACCAGTGCCTTCCATGGCAAAGGGAAGGTTCATCCATTCACTTTGGTACAGGAGAGCGAAGCCTTCCAGAATTATTTTATCGAACTTGGTGATCAGTTTACTCTCTCTGACCATCTGGCATCATCTTTGGAAGAGTTTGTTTGTTCACTGTGTGGTCAGTGTTGGGAAGTGTCGTGACACGGACCCACAACAGGGGGCGTTAATGAACGGACAATGGATAAGCCAAAAAGTAACAATTTAATGTTGTGAAGCGCACAACGAAGTACAGACAATAACAATAGTGCGGAATGTCAATCATACACAAGGTGGCGTGTGGCAGGCTCGAAGATAGAAGACGTCTGGTGATAGAAGAGCCGGAACCCACACAGCTTCCACCACCAACGGATCTGAAGAACATCGGAGTCACCAAGCCCTGCGCCCCAGGTGGCCACTGTCTTCAGCAGTCAGACCCGGTACTGCTGGCAGAGAACAGAAACAGTTTGATGAGTGTGAGTACGCACACTCAGTAATCCCACAGTCTGTGTTCAGTTAGGAGGGAACACCTCCACCTCCAATCACACACTCGTGCAGCTCCTGTTTAACCACTTATCTGGTTTGCGGTGTGAGGCGAAGCCGTCGCAGTCCACACCAAACGCCAATCCCACAGATAAGGACACCGTCACAGGAAAATGGCTGCAAATGAGATCAGACTATTACACAAGGTCTTCAGATTCAGCAGAGAAGTTACCTGTATGGTAGATGATTTCTCGGCGGGGAGATGGAGTTGCAGTCCGGCTTTTATGGTGGTTGACGTAGATGAGTGACAGCTGGTGGTGATGATGTGACAGCTGTCACTCCACTGGTTCCGGCGCCCTCTCGTGCTTGAAGCCCGCACTCCAAGCAGGGCGCCATCTGGTGGTGGTGGGCCAGCAGTACCTCCTCTTCAGTGGCCCACACAACAGGACCCCCCCCTCAATGGGCGCCTCCTGGCGCCCGACCAGGTTTGTCCGGGTGCCGGGCGTAGAAGTCGGCCAGGAAGGCCGGGTCCAGAATGAAGCTCCTTTTCACCCAGGAGCGTTCCTCGGGGCCATACCCCTCCCAGTCCACCAGATACTGGAACCCCCGACCCTTGCGACGGACGTCCAGGAGCCGACGCATGGTCCATGCCGGCTCCCCGTCGATAATCCGGGCAGGAGGCGGTGCAGGTCCAGGGGTGCAGAGTGGTGAGGTGTGGTAAGGCTTGATCCGAGACACGTGAAAGACAGGATGGATCCGCAGTGAAGCTGGTAGCCGTAGCTTCACTGCGGCTGGGCTGAGGACCTTGGTGATGGGAAACGGTCCGATATACCTGTCCTTGAGTTTCTGGGAGTCAACTTGAAGTGGGATGTCCTTTGTTGACAACCACACCTCCTGCCCGGGCTGGTATGCAGGGGCCGGGGAACGCCGGCGGTCTGCATGGGCCTTGGCCCTCGTCCGGGCATTCAACAGGGCAGAACGTGGGCCTGGACCGAGGGCACACCGACCTCTCCCTCCACAAGTGGAAACAATGGGGGCTGGTACCCCAAACACACCTCAAACGGGGAGAGGCCGGTGGCAGACGACACTTGGCTGTTGTGGGCGTACTCGATCCAGGCCAGATGGGTGCTCCAGGCTGTTGGGTGCGCGGAGGTAACGCAACGCAACGGAGGGCCTGCTCCAGCTCCTGGTTGGCCCGCTCTGCCTGTCCGTTGGTCTGCGCATAATACCCGGACAAGAGGCTCACAGTGGCCCCCAGTTCCCTGCAGAAACTCCTCCAGACCTGAGAGGAGAACTGAGGGCCACAGTCTGAGACGATGTCCACTGGTATCCCATGCAGACGCACAATGTGGTAGACCAGGAGGTCTGCTGTCTCCTGGGCCGTGGGGAGCTTCGGGAGGGCCACGAAGTGGGCCACCTTGGAGAACCGGTCCACTATCGTGAGAATGGTGGTGTTGCCCTGGGACGGCGGGAGGCCCGTGACAAAATCCAGGCCGATGTGGGACCAGGGGCAGTGAGGCACCGGTAGGGGCTGGAGGAGTCCTGAGGCCCTCTTATCGTCAGCCTTGCCCCTGGCACAGGTGGTACAGGCCTGGACGTAGTCCCGGACGTCGGCCTCCATAGACACCCACCAGAAGCGCTGCTGGACTACCGCCATGGTCCTGCGCACCCCGGGATGACAGGAGAGCTTGGAACCATGGCAGAAGTCCAAAACGACAGCTCTGGCTTCCGGTGGGACGTATAGTTTGTTCTTCGGGCCGGTCCCCGGGTCTGGGTTCCGTGTCAGGGCCTCCCGGACGGTCTTCTCCACGTCCCAGGTGAGAGCGGCCACGACAGTGGACTCAGGGATGATGGTCTCTGTGGGGTCTGACAACTCGGCCTTGGCCTCCTCTTCATGCACCCGGGACAGGGCATCCGATTGTTGGTTCTTGGTCCCCGGGGCGGTATGTAATCCGGAAGTCAAAGCGCCCGAAGAACAGTGACCAGCGGGCTTGCCTGGGGTTCAACCGTTTGGCGGTCCGGATTTACTCCAGGTTCCGATGGTCCGTGAAAACCGTGAAGGGCACCGTCGCTCCCTCCAACAGGTGTCTCCACTCTTCAAGAGCCTCCTTCACAGCCAGGAGTTCCCGATTGCCGACGTCATAATTCCTCTCAGCCAGGGTCAACCTGCGGGAAAAATAGGCACAAGGGTGGAGGACCTTATCGGACTCCCTGCTCTGGGACAGCACGGCTCCTATCCCTGAGTCAGAGGCATCCACCTCCACTGTGAACTGGCGAGTAGGATCAGGCTGCACCAGAACTGGTGCAAACGAAAACCGGCGCTTCAACTCCCTAAATGCGGCTTCGCACCGATCCGACCAGGTGAAGGGGACCTTAGTGGAGGTCAGGGCTGTCAGGGGGCTAACTACTTGACTGTAGCCCTTAATGAACCTCCTGTAGAAATTCGCAAAGCCGAGGAACTGTTGCAGTTTCCTACGGTTTGGTGGTTGGGGCCAATCTCTCACCGCCGCAACCTTGGCCGGATCAGGGGCGACGGAGTTGGAGGAGATTATGAACCCCAGGAAGGACAAAGAAGAGCGGTGAAACTCGCACTTCTCGCCCTTCACAAACAGCCGGCTCTCCAACAACCGCTGTAGGACCTGACGTACATGCTTGACATGGGTCTCAGGATCCGGAGAAAAGATGAGTATATCTTCTAGATATACGAAGACAAACCGATGCAGGAAGTCCCACAAGATGTCATTAACCAACGCTTGGAACGTCGCGGGCGCATTGGTGAGGCCAAACGGCATGACCAGGTACTCAAAGTGACCTAACGGGGTGTTAAATGCCGTCTTCCACTCGTCTCCCTCCCATATCCGAACCAGGTGATAAGCATTCCTAAGGTCCAATTTTGTAAAAATTTGGGCTCCATGCAAGGGAGTAAACACTGAATCCAACAGAGGTAACGGGTATCGGTTGCGAACCGTGATCTCGTTCAGCCCTCTGTAATCAATGCATGGACAGAGTCCGCCGTCCTTCTTGCCCACAAAAAGAAACCAGCACCCATCAGGGAGGTGGAGTTCCGGATCAACCCGGCAGCTAACGAGTCCCGGATGTAGGTCTCCATTGATTCGTGTTCCGGACGTGAGAGGTTGTACAGCCTGCGCCCGGTATCAAATCAATGGCACAATCGTACGGATGGTGTGGGGGCAGCGTGAGTGCCAGATCCTTGCTGAAGATGTCAGCAAGGTCATGGTACTCGGCTGGCACCGCCGCCAGATTGGGGGGACTAAAACCTCCTCCTTAGCTGTCACACCGGGTGGAACCGAGGATCCTAAACACTCCCGGTGGCAGGTTTTGCTCCACTGAACCACAACCCCAAACGGCCAATCAATCTGGGGATTGTGTTTCAACACCCATGGAAAACCCAAAATCACTCGGGAGGTAGAAGGTGTTACATAAAACACAATCTCCTCCCTGTGATTCCCAGAAACAACCAAAGTCACGGGCTGTGTCTCGTGTGTGATTAGTGGAAGAAGGGTGCCATCTATTGCCCGCACCGACAATGGTGACGGTAAGGCCACTAGAGGGAGCCCAACCTCCTTTGCCCATCTGCTGTCCAGCAGATTCCCCTCCGACCCCGTGTCCACCAGTGCTGGGGCGTGAAGGGTTAGATCCCCACTCAGGATCGTGACTGGGATATGTGCAGATTGTCGGGGTTTCCCCGCGTGGGTATTGTGACCCACCCTTAGCCCAGTCTCTAAGGACAAGTGCTGCTATTTTGACCATTTGGGGCACTCTCTCTGTATGTGCTTGGTTGAGCTGCAGAGAAAACACTCTCCACGGATCAGCCTCCTTTGTCTCTGATCTGATCGTTTTTTTGGCCCTGCTCGTTTCCATAGCAACGTCAGCAGGGGGAGCTGTCGTCACGTGGAGAGCCCTGGCTGTGGAGCGTGGGGAAGTCGGCTCCCTTTCGGACCCGGGAGGAAGAGGGACGGCTTGTGCCTGACCACGCCCTTCGTCTCGCTCCCGTCGGTGTTTTGTTGTCTAACCGTATAACCAGGTCGATAAGCCCGTCTAAATCCCGCGGCTCGTCCTTCGCCACCAGGTGCTCCTTAAGGACCAGAGACAGTCCGTTTACAAAGGCGGCGCGGAGCGCAACAGCATTCCAGCCGGCTCGCGCTGCCGCCATGCGGAAGTCGACTGCATACTTTGCTGCGCTCCGACACCCCTGTCGTATCGACAGCAGCACGCTTGAAGCGGTCTCGCCTCTATGAGGGTGGTCGAACACCTGTCGGAACTCCCTCACAAACTCAGTGTAAATCGTTAGGAGCCGTGAATTCTGCTCCCAGAGCACCGTAGCCCAGGCGCGTGCCTCTCCTCGAAGCAGATTTATAACGTAAGCCACCCGGCTAGCATCTGACACGTACATGACGGGACGCTGTGAAAAGACGAGCGAGCACTGCATCAAAAAGTCCGTGCACGTCTCCACACAGCCTCCGTACGGCTCCGGAGGGCTTATGTATGCTTCAGGGGAAGGTGGGGGGGTTCGTTGAACGACCAGTGGAATGTCTGTCTCTGGCATTCGGTCAGCAGGAGGAGGTGCTGCAGCAGTGCCCTGAGCATGCGCTTCCACCTGGGCGGTGAGAGCCTCCATCCTTCGATTGAGAATAATGCTCTGCTCGGTAACTAAGTCCAACCGAGCAGTAAAGGCGGTTAAGATGTGCTGCAGCTCACCTAACACGCCTCCTGCTGGCGCCTGTGCACCTCGCTCTTCCATTGGCTGTTCAAGCGCTGGTTGACGCCCCTCGGGATCTATGACGCTGGCCGAGAAATCCTGTTGGGAAGTGTCGTGACACGGACCCACAACAGGGGGCGTTAATGAATGGACAATGGATAAGCCAAAAAGTAACAATTTAATGTTGTGAAGCGCACAACGAAGTACAGACAATAACAATAGTGCGGAATGTCAATCATACACAAGGTGGCGTGTGGCAGGCTCGAAGATAGAAGACGTCTGGTGATAGAAGAGCCGGAACCCACACAGCTTCCACCACCAACGGATCTGAAGAACACCGGAGTCGCCAAGCCCTGCACCCCAGGTGGCCACTGTCTTCAGCAGTCAGACCCGGTACTGCTGGCAGAGAACAGAAACAGTTTGATGAGTGTGAGTACGCACACTCAGTAATCCCACAGTCTGTGTTCAGTTAGGAGGGAACACCTCCACCTCCAATCACACACTCATGCAGCTCCTGTTTAACCACTGATCTGGTTTGGGGTGTGAGGCGAAGCCGTCGCAGTCCACACCAAACGCCAATCCCACAGATAAGGACACCGTCACAGGAAAATGGCTGCAAATGAGATCAGACTATTACACAAGGTCTTCAGATTCAGCAGAGAAGTTACCTGTATGGTAGATGATTTCTCGGCGGGGAGATGGAGTTGCAGTCCGGCTTTTATGGTGGTTGACGTAGATGAGTGACAGCTGGTGGTGATGATGTGACAGCTGTCACTCCACTGGTTCCGGCGCCCTCTCGTGCTTGAAGCCCGCACTCCAAGCAGGGTGCCATCTGGTGGTGGTGGGCCAGCAGTACCTCCTCTTCAGTGGCCCACACAACAGTCAGTCTGGCAAAAATGTTGATGAAGCAAGGTATAAAGTCTCTTGTATGAAGTCTCTATGTGAACAAAGTCTTCCACCCACATCAGACCGTCTCCAACTCCATTACCAAGCCGCTATTCATCGTGGACTCATGAACCAGTTTATTGAGGCTGTTGGCCATGGATGGGCTACAGGTGCAAATGTCTGAGAAATCCAATGGATGACAAAAGAGACAATTCCAAGTGAGCTGATGAAGCATATCTCATGTAATTGTAAGAAAAATCACTGCCAAAACAACAGATGCTCCTGTTACAGTAGAAACATATCATGCACAGACATGCTGCTGTGACTGCCTCAACATTACACCTCCAGAACAGTCTCTCATGGATGATCAGTCAGATAGTGATTCTGATGAAGATATGTAGAATTGATTATTCTCTTATATTACAAATCTATATCCAACTTCTTCAAAGAGAGTACTCTTAGATTTTCTGTTGCCTAACATTCAGTATTGGATTCTGACATGACTGTATTTCATACTGTGATGAGCGATGTTAGGTTTAAAAAAAGTAGAAAATTCAAGTCTATGTGAAATTTCACACACTGACATCTCCACAGCAAGTGCAGATGTTGCCTTGTTGCCTGCATTCAGCATTGGATTCCAGTGGTGGGCACAGTTCCACTAATCTGCTGATTATCAACGATAATGTTTTCATTATTGGATTAGCTTTTCAGATAACTTTGAAAACCAACATTGGACTAATTGTCTTCCAATAAGTTTTTGTCTGATCATTTTTAGACCGCTAATATATTTTTGCAGATGTGGTAAACAAAGCTTAACAATTACAATCATTTACAAAATCTAAAATCAGTTAAGCACCTTCCTGTTTTATAGTGGAGCCGCAGTGCTGAACTGGTCACACACACACATGCACACACAGTGTTCTATTTTTTTTGACACCGGTTATATCAGACGGTTATCTAATTACAACTTGGCTTTTTTTTTTTTAAATGCCTTTTTTTACAAATAAAAAATGTCATATTTTACAAAAGAACATTTATGTAAACACCAACACACGACACACCTCACATTAACGTGTTGGTTTGGTTTACATAGAATGAATGAGTCAACCAATCAGTGTTAGTGGAGGCACATTTTACCCATAATCCTTTGCCATCTGTCTGTATTTGTTACAAAACTTCATAATTAGTGCATTATTCAACATTGAAAGATATATGTTATATTTTAAGTTTGTATAAATGACAGAATTGACATTAATGGAGTTATTCTATCAGTATTAATTTTACTTATTTATAAACCAAACCACAAGTCAGGACTGCTTTATTTTCCAAGACCTCCGCCTCACGGCAATGCTGCTGTTCAATACAGGGTTGAGCTTCACTGCTCCTCTCAATTGCTTTAGGGAAGCTATGTAGTAAACAGAAGTTTCCAGCAGTGGGCAGAGCACTCAAAGACAGAAGTGCTGACTTGTTGTTTCGGTCTGTAGTTGCCTTTGATGCTACCAGAGGTTATCGTGGTGTTAAAACACAAAATCAGCTTGTTAGTTGATGCAAGTGTACCGGAGACAATACTGGAAATTATCGGTTATCTGTAGTTTCCGATAAATTTTTGGGTAGTTTATTGGTTTAGCTTTATAAAAGATAACTTTTCAGTCAGCTGATTATCTGTTATCAAAGCTAATTTTTTGGTTAGCTGCGCCCACCACTGTTGGATTCTGAAAGGACTGTCCCTCCTATTGTGATGATTGATGCCGTAGAAAAAAAAAATTGAGAAAATTTCAAGTCAAATTTCACCTAACTTTACAAAAAGTTAGAAATACCATCAGGGACAGATTTCTAAAGTTGAATGATGTGTTCTATACATTTTCAGAATTTTAGAATGAAAATTGACAAAACCATATTTTCTTAAAAAAACATGGTTTTACTCATTGATGTCTATTCTCAACACAAGTCTTGCATTCTGGCCATCTAGCTGAACATCCTAGCTCATAGCAGACAAAGTTTGAATGTTTCATAAGCAGTATCTACGATGCCATTAACAATTTCATAGAATTAGAAAAAATCATTGATTTTGACCTAAAATGCCATATAATTCCATAATGTGCAAGATTACGATGACAACCAGATTCTGGTCATGAAAACTGATTCCTACCCACACTTCATGCCAAGGGCCCACAGCCCATGTGCTTTGCAAGTGGCATTCAACAAGTGCGGTTGGTGGCGCACAGCTCATATGTTGAAGGGCCGATGGTAAAGCCCACATCACCAGTCAGATCCAGTTCGTCCTCTGTAATTCCAGGTGGAGGAGAGAATTCAAAGTGTTGGACAAGGCTGGAGAAGAATAGGAACAGCTCCATCCTGGCTAGGCTTTCACCCAGACACACCCTTCGACCTACAGGAATAAAATGTCGAAAGGGAAGTAAGTGGAAATTGAAGGAATATATCCTAAATGTGCTTAAATATGCATTAACCATTTGTGCTTTTTGCCCCCATTCAGAATCATCCTATTATTATCTTTTATTGAGCCAACTAGCCAAGAATATATTGTTACATATATGAGTGTGTTCTAATGTTTGGAAGTGATCATTTATATATTAATAGTGCTTGTTGCTGTTGAAGAATATATTACTCATATGCTCATAGTTATCAATATTTATCAATGCTTATTAAACATGTAATCAATAGCTAATGTTAATTAAATGATATCTAAATGTTTAAATACTTTTTGAAATATATGTTTGAATGGTTTTGAATTGTGTATTTTGTGTACCAAATTAAAGGTATGTTATATTTATGGTTACATTTGCTTTTGCTTGAAGTTTTACTTTTGCTTCAAGTATTATTTTAATTTCTTAGCATGCTGTTATAAAAATGATTTACATATATAATTATTTTCAAAGTGTTATAAATGTGATGTGTCCCTTTTTCAGTGATGCCCAGAAAGATACATTGAGAAGCATCCATATGTTGCAAACAGCATATGTAACAGGATGCCAGTACTGACCACAAACAGTCAGATAAGGAGACTAAACTTGATACACGGGTATGATTAGACTTGTTTGTTAGAATATTGTGCAATTTTGAGATGTGCTAATATTCTTGTGGTATAACCGTGTAATGAGACTCGCTGACAGTCTTTCAGTTTGCAGTTTTCTGGCCCAAAACAATTTCCTGTCAGTTTAGGCACAGGTGTCACTTTAGGAGAAAAAAAGTACAGTACCTAAGATTAGCATGAATCATTGTATTAGCATAGGAAGACAGAGGAGTATAAAAACAGAGTCCAGCCCACTGTTCGGGCTTCCTCTTTGCTGAGAGCTTGCTGGACCACCAGACGCCTGGTTGGAAGCTCTCAGCTCCTGGAACCCTCAGAACTTCTGGATATGATTTCACTCATTCTGTAAAACTTGCATTCTGTTAAATTCTGTGACATTTAAATTCTGTTTAATAAATCTCTGAGTGGTGGTCTAGCCCTCAGAGTAATTATGTTCAAACTTAAATAACTGGTCAAAACCTTCTTTCAAATCAACGGACACGCGGGATAAGAGAGACAGGGGAGAGTGAGGTCACTGGAGACCCCTGAATTATCTCAAGAACATCCATCCATCCATTTTCTGTACCTGCTTACTCCAATTAAGGGTCACAGTGGGAGTGGGCTGGAGCCTATTCCACCAGTCATAAGGTCTGAGGCGAGGTACAGCCCAGATAGGACAACAGTCTATCGCAGGACAAGTAAATGGGAATACGCTTTTGTTATTTTTTGGTCTTATTGGGGGTGGGGGGGTCATAAAAATGTGGGTTTTATCCAAAGAGAATTACAAATGAGGAATTAAAATAAGGCACATAAATATCAGCATCATGAATATCATCTTTATAATTTAAAGGAGAGTTAAGCATCATGGTAAATGCCATCTTTACATATCTATGCAGTCTACCAAGTAATGGTGCAAAAATGTCTGTAAAGAAAGGAAGAGGGAGAAAAGTACATGGACTAATTTGCTGGTGTGTTTTTGTGGTTTGTGGGACTTTGGTTATAACTTGCCAGTGTATAAGTAAATAAAACAAAAACAAAAAAGTTGCTACCTGCAGAAAATGGCATGAAAGCATCTCGTTTGATAAATTTGCCCTCTTCATCCAGGAAGTGGGAGGGATTGAAAGTGTGCGGGCTCTCCCATTCATTCTCATCGTGGAGGACAGAAGTCAGTAACGGAAAAACAGTCGTCCCCTGTGGAGGCAAAGTTTAACACCTGGAACAACTGTTAAATTGTACAAACTAAAATTGTATACAGTGGTCCCTCGTTTATCGCGGGAGTTACGTTCTAAAAATAACCTGCGATAAGCGAAATCCGAGAAGTAGTCAGCGCTATTTTTTGCAATTATTATAGATGTTTTAAGGCTGTAAAACCCCTCACTACACACTTTATACACTTTTCTCAAACAGACATTAACATTTTCTCACTTTTCTCTCCTGTGTAAACACTCTCTTTTTTCTTCTGGGCAAGAAGATTATAAACAGACACACGCAGAACTGTCCCTTCACTCACTGCCTCCGGAGGTACGGATGCGGGACCTGCAAAGAATCCAAGTCCTCTCTCGGTGACCACGGAGCTCTGCGGCTGCGGTCAACATCCGCATCAAAACAGCGAACATAGTCTCTGGACCTGTTTCCAGATTTGGCGCGGTTCCGCACAGCAGAGAGGATGTGAGTGGCCCGCTGCTGCGTTTACCGAGCCCGCAGAAAGCGCATCGGAGGCAGTGAGAGCAATCGCGGTGACGCCGACCGGTGCCGCGACCGGCCCGCCTGATAAGGACGCAGAACACAATGCACTGTTAAAAAAAAGCAGGCAAACTTGCACAAAAAAAATCCACTAAACTGCGAGGCAGCGAAAGGTGAACCACGTTATAGCAAGGGACCACTGTAAACATATCTACAGAAATGAACAATATACCTTTTTAATAAGATACCCCTGGAAGATTACATCGCTTGCCATTTGATGAGGAATTGCCAGTGGTAGAACGTCTGCAAACCTCTGGGTCTCATGAATGACAGCATTTGTGTACGGCAACAGTTTTCTGTCCTCTCTGTTGATCTGACGTTTTCCAGTAACACTGCTCAACTCCTCATGGACCTGGTCTGAAAATACAAGTTATAATTTACTTACATTTGACATTTGTGGTAGAACAGAGAGAACAGAACACATCCTGCTGTTACACTCTGAACACACATTTCCATTATGGTCAGATTTACAAAACAGTAGGCATAACTTATTTTGGCTCAGTCCTTACTCTGTATATGTGGACATTTGGCCATAAACAGCAAAGCCCATCGCAGTGTAGTTGCTGTGGTATCAGTACCAGCAATAAACAGGTTGCTCACTAAGAAAACCAGGTTCTTCTCATGATAAAGAGAGTCCATGACATGATCTTCCTGAAACAAAATAGTCAAAGGTATCACGTAGTGGAATAGAGAAGAGCAGAATTGACTTAGTATTTGACAGATAAACGTGCATTTTTCATACCTCATCTTTCTGTTGACGGGTCAGAAAACAGTCCACCAGACCCCTGCATCCATCAGTGCTCAATGTTTCTTTCAAATTCTGGATTAAATCTTTATTCATGGCAACATGTTTCTCATGATTTTGTAATAACAGCCTTCGCTTTTGGAGCAAACTTCCCAATCATGGAAACATGTTGTAAAGCTGTTGAACAGTAGTTAAAGAAAATAAACAAAACACCACTAAATAAACAAAACACCCCCCCCCCCCCAGCACGCGCGCGTGCGCGCGCGCACACACACACACACACACACACACACACACACACACACACACACACACACACACACACACACACACACACACACTTTTTCAGGACAACCTGTGCTTTCATAATATATATGCTTTTGTTGTTTTATAAGTGTAATAAAGGTTTACAATCAAAAATAAGGAAGGAAAAAGTAAAGTGGAAAATAATTTTCCACACACATTTATTCAAAATGTGTGACACTTTATAAAGGTAATTTGAGGACTTGTGTGAAAGACTGTACAACAAAAAAAGTTCAAACAATAAACACAAATGCACATTTTGAACAATATATACAAAATGGTCTATGCGTGTTTTTGTCTTCATGCAACAGAGTTATCCAGTAACATTCACATGCAAACTAGTGGAGCAATCCTGATAGTTACACACTCTTTGTTTGAGCACGTGAGATTGTCATCAGAGGCTCTCACTGATTGCTGTGCGTAATGCAGGGTGCATTTGGAGCCCAATAGTATGTACTCATTGGAGCACCCAGGGGGCAAATCAAACGGGCCAACTAGTAACATATCACTCCTGAAAATGATCTTTGGCTTTTCACGTAAGGTGAATCTGCCCTACGATTGGATTTTGGAAAACCAGTTCTGATTGGACACTCACATTGCACACGTCATCATGCAGCTTCTATGAGGAGTACAAAGATGGCCAATGGCTGGCTCGGAGGTCCACGGAGTTAACCTTTCAGCAAAAACAGAGTAAGTTTCTATCTCATATCATTAAAAAGTTATTTATAATTTAGTAAAGCTTGGTCTTAGCTGTTGTATATGACGGCGTCGGCCCCAGAGGTTTAAAATGAGTCACCAGATATTATCTCAGTATCATCCATTTAACTAATGACAGATTGCCATAAAGGGAGATTTATCTATCTCAAGTGTGACACCCATGTCTCTGGGGCTGCTGCCTTTGAGACAGAGAGATGGATGGGAAGATCTTATGGAGTCGAGAGGTGTTTGTCTGCTGATAAACTCTTTTGTGTTCCAGTCTGATTATACAATTGTGAGACTTGGATGGTAAACAAAGACCTAAGGTGACATCTGGATGTCTGTGGTACACTGGCTCTTCAAAGGATCCTTGGGCACTGCTATCATGATGGTTTCCAACAAACGGTTTCTTTGGGAGACTCAGATGAGGGTATGTTGAGTGTATGTAAATAGTCATACACACTCGTAATTTTCATAAAACTTTCAGCACTGGTTTGTATCATTTTGTCTAACATAAAATGCATCGAGAAAATAGTAACCTGCAACGGGCTAGCGTCTCAACAAGGGGGAGACATGTACTTGCATTCAGAATTTGTGGTCTCTGATGGTTTTTATTGCTCCCCCTGAGTGGAATAACAGGTGCTTTTCTGGAAAACGTCTGACTCGGCATACACTCAGCATGTGACGTACATATTAGCAAAACAGTAACATCCCGACGGCTGACACATAACGAAACGGTTGCAGTTTTTTTCTGATAACAAAGCTCCTGAGCCTTTCTTTGTAAGTGATGGCTCGGATTTACAGGGGAGAAGACACACGTCACCCCGAAACTCTTACCTTTGGACAGTGGACGAGGATGGTTTGTACCAGCTGTTTTTATAGACCGCCTTGACACACAGATGTATGTCTCATTTTGGAGAATCTCAGAAGGAGCTATTTTAAGAGATAATGGACTGTCTAACTTGCCACAAACATGACAGAAGTTGAGTTGTGATCGGACATTATGCACACGCAATCAGAAGCTGAGGGCAAGTGGACCTGGACATTCTCTGGCTGTCCATCTGTACCTGAAGACTAGTGGAACTTGAAAATGTTCTCTGGCTGTCCATCTGTGTAAGTACTCGTGGAACTTTAATCATTTGGCTGGCGATGCGTGTGTGGGGGCTTCTTTGATGTTGTGGACTTATTTGGAAATCTTTACAACTAGGTGAGTGAATGTTATTTTTTTTGTCTTTTATTTTGTGTTCCTTTCAATGGAGCTTTCAATGAAAGTAAAATTTTGATTTTAATTTGAGTCTATGGGAATTTTGATCTGAATGTGTGTGCCAGCACGCTGTCTAAACGTGCAGCGCAGCTGTTAATTGCAGCTTTGTACATGATATGAAATGTCACAGATGTGATGTGATCAGGTCTGATACACTGTCACAGATTGTCACGTGAAATGTCACAGATCACATCTGAATGTAATCTGTGACATTGTACTCAGTCATGCACACCAATGAGAAATATTCTGTTTAATATTGTAGTCACTCAGATTTAAAAATGTGCTTGTGTATCCCAGTACAACAACTCAGAAAGCAAACATTTTACCTGGATTTCTGTAGAACCAGCAAGGTGTATGGTGTCACTGGTGCGCCAAAGCATTTCCTCGAGTCATTGTAGTCAAATCTCCTTCCATACACAATGGAGCAGATGACATTGGATGATGCACAAGGCAAAAGGCATTTTGTATCAAATGCTTCCCCTGTAAATTAGAAATCACAAAATGCTTCATTACATAACAAAACAGATGCTTAGATGCACCAAATTAAACCATGGGAAAGGAAATATTTATGTTCAGTACAGTGTTAAATCTTATCTGCTTGGGGTTTCTTGAGGAATCTAACACTTATCGTGGTCTATTCAAATATCCAACCATTGTGAACAATAAGTCATTTTGTTTTTCTGCAGCTGCAACATTTCTATAATGCTCATGCATATCCCGTCAAGCTTGTTTTGTGGCTTCTGTCCTGTCTTGAAAGAATATCTTACACACAGCTACCCCAAATGGGTCTCATCTTCTTGAGGTTTCTTCCTGTAAAATAAAAAAGTGATTGTGGAGTTGTCCTTCCTGTTGGGGAAATATTGAGGTTTTCCCCATGTCTGCAGAGCAGGAAGGCTCTGTACCCAGCTCAGGGTCATCCCCCTCCTTGTTGATATAATGCTTTGTGTTTCTCCATTTTATGACTAAACATCTAATCATGACCCTGACTAGCTAAAGTCTGTATTTGTATTGGCAGTACACTGCATGCTGTATCTTATGGGGACTTCTCCAGATGCATCTGTTTCTGATTCAACCAAAAACAAATCTCTCTGTAGTGACTTTGTCTTTCTCCAGTTTATGACTAAACATCCAAGTCCAAAATTGTTCTCAGTCAACTTGAAATAAACAATTCTGATAATGTAGTCCATGATGCCGTGCACCGACTTCATGTACAGACTGCCATCTATTTTCCTCAGTCCAGCGAAAAATCGTGTCAGTAATTTGTCCATCTTTTCATCCTAACTTCGTCCTCCTCATGCCTCCAGATGGCTTACAGTATGGGGGATTTGTTTTTTCATGTTAGAAGAATTAGCACCGTCAATTAGCTCCTGCAAATTGTCTCTTGACAACTCTTGTAGAGAAGATTTATTCTTCTCTACAAGAGTCAGACAGAAGTCAGACTTCCAGAGCAAGAATTTTAGCTGAGGAAGCTTCTGCGATTTGAAGCGAAACGTCCTCGCGTCAAGCAACCCAGTCCAGTCGAAGATTCAAGCTTCTCTACTATGCCCCCTGAAGAACAACAACGGAGACGGGCTGCGAGTGAGCCAAGCTAAATTCACGGGTGTGGGTTCTGGCCGCACTCAAATCCCATCCACTCTTTGTTTTGGCAGTGAAACACTTTCGGTTCCTGCGCTCATTGACACGGGAGCCGAAGGTGATTTCATCGACGCTAGTTTTGCTTCCAAGGCTAGGTTGCCACTTGAAGCACTTCCTTCCTCACTGTCTGTGTATGCTTTAGATGGCATGCCCCTTCCTACCATTACTCAAGGCACTGTTCCTGTCACTTTAGTGGTGTCAGGTAATCACAGAGAAATCATACAGTTTTATGTTATCCCATCTTCATCCCCCTTGGTTCTAGGCCACCCTTGGATTGTCAAACACAATCCTGGAATTGATGGGCAGTCTGGGTTATCACTCGATGGAGCAAAGCCTGTCATAAGGGGTGTCTTAGTTCCTCAGTTCCCCCCAGCGTTGTGGTCAAGGACCAGGTCCATCCACCTCCTGATTTGTCGTTAGTTCCTCTGGAGTACCACGACCTTGGTGAAGTGTTCAGTAAGGATCGTGCTCTCTCACTTCCTCCTCACCGTCCATATGACTACGCCACTGACTTGCTTCCTGGCACCCCACTTCCTTCGGGTAGGCTGTATAACCTCTCCCGCTTGGAACGCAAGTCAATGGAGATCTACACCCGGGACTCCTTGGCCGCTGGGCTGATCCGACCCTCTTCATCCCCTCTAGGGGCAGGCTTCTTCTTTGTTGGTAAGTAGGATGGCTCCCTTCGCCCCTGCATTGACTTCCGGGGGCTAAATGCCATCACGGTCCACAATCGGTACCCACTTCCACTTCTTGGTTCAGCGTTTAGCTCCTTGCATGGGATGACCATACTTACCAAATTGGACCTCTGCAATGCTTACCACCTGGTGCGTGTCAAGGAGGGGGATGAGTGGAAAACTGCCTTTAATACACCTTTGGGACATTTTGAGTACCTGGTCATGCCCTTCGGTCTCACCAATGCACCTACCACCTTCCAAGCACTCGTTAACGATGTGCTGTGTGATTTTCAAAATCGATTTGTTTTCGTTTACCTGGACGACATCCTGATCTTTTCACCGAACCTTCAAGCCCACACTAAACATGTGCACTTGGTACTCCAGCGACTGTTAGAGAACAGGTTATTTGTCAAGGCAGAAAAATGCGAGTTTAACCTCGACACTATGTCTTTTTTGGCCTTCATCATTTCTCACAATCAGGTCAAACCTGACCCGGCCAAGGTCAAAGCAGTCGTGGACTGGCCAGTTCTGTCCAGTGTTAAACAATTACAGCAAATCCTGGGCTTTGCGAATTTCTACCGGCGCTTCATTCACAGTTTTAGTCAGATCACAGCCCCCCCTCTGTGCACTCACGTCCTCAAAAACCATTTTTCAGTGGACACCTCAGGCTGAACGATTTGCCACCGCACCGATCCTCACACAGCCAGACCCGGATCGCCAGCTCATCATTGAAGTTGACACCTCGGACACAGGGTTAGGAGCCGTGTTATCTCAGAGGTCGGAGACAGACAATCGGGTACATCCGTGTGCATATTTCTCGCGACGTCTGACCCCCACTGAGAGAAACTATGACGTGGGTAACCGGGAACTCTTGGCCGTTAAGGAGATGCTAGCTGAGTGGAGACATTGGCTGGAGGGGGCCACAGTTCCGTTCATCGTTTGGACAGACCAACGCAATCTTGAGTACATCCAGTCTGCCAAATGTTTGAACTCCCGGCAAGCCAGGTGGTCATTGTTCTTTGGATGATTTCACTTTTCCATTTCCTACCGTCCCGGCAGCAAGAACACCAAACCTGATGCACTCTCTCGGGAATTCTCTCCCACCAAGGAACCACTTCAGACTCCGGAGACCATGCTTCCTCGATCCATGATAGTGGGGGCACTGATCTGGGATGTCGAGCGAGCCATCCAGGAAGTCCTCACCTGCCATCCAGACCCTGGGGGAGGGCCGCCCGGTTGGCTTTTTGTTCCACCTGAGGTCCGGTCTCAAGTCATCCAATTCTGTCATTCCTCAAAGCTGTCTTGTCATCCTGGGGTCCACCGTACCCTGGACCTCCTCCGCCGATGCTTCTGGTGGCCCTCTGCACAGGCCGATGTGAGAAAATTTGTCCAAGCCTGCTCGGCCTCTGCTTGTGGAAAAACTTCACACCAACCTCCCGCTGGTCTCCTGCAACCTCTCCCGGTTCCCGGACATCCTTGGTCACATCCCTGTGTTACCCTATCCCAGGGTAACACAGTCGTCCTCACAATCGTGGATCGGTTCTCCAAGGCTGCCCACTTCGTGCCCCTGCCACAGCTACCAACTGCCCAGGAGACCGCAGACCTTCTAGTCCACCACCTCAGGAGATGCCGTCGGGTGTGGAAGACAGCCTGCTCTGCCCTGCTAAAGACCTGGACCCAGACACAGAATTGTGTGGACCGACATCGGGCTCCCGCCCCCGCTTATCAACCCGGGCAGGAGGTGTGGCTCTCATCGCGGGACATTCCCCTGGCTACGGACTCTCCAAAGCTGACTCCCCGCTTCATCGGCCCTTTTGTTGTAGACCGGGTGGTCAATCCGGTGGGCGTCCGTCTCCGTCTTCCTAGTTCCATGCGGATCCACCCAGTCTTCCACGTTTCCAGGTTGAAGCCTGTCCACTCTAGTCCGCTGTGTCCTCCTGCTCCTACGCCACCCTCTGCCCGGATGGTGGACGGTCATCGAGCATGGAATGTCTGGAAGATCTTGGATGTACGCCGTAGGGGGCGGGGCTTCCAGTACCTGGTGGACTGGGAGGGCTATGGCCCTGAAGAATGCTCCTGGGTCCGGCGGGGGCTCATCGTGGACCCTTCCCTCATCAGTGATTTCTACCGGGACCTTCCCGATCACCCTGGTTGTCCTGGTAGGTCACCTGGGGGCTCCCATTGGGGGGGGGGGGGTACTGTTGTGGGATGCTTGCTCTGTTCCTGCTGCTCCTTTTTCCCCCTCTGCACAGGTGGCACGCTGCAAGCTGAACGACACACCTGATCTCCATCCAATTATCACCTGCATAAGAACCCTGGCTCCTCATTCCATCTTTGCTAGAATCTCCGCTAACCTTCCATGGTAAGCTTAGCCTCTCTATTTTCCAGAAATAGAATTTTTCTGACTTTTTGGGTGTTTCCACACACCACCTGTCTGAGTTAGTCACTGATTGACTGTGAGAATCAATTCTGGAAGTGACCGGCTCTGCACTCACTCCTCTGTTTCGCCTCCCCAGGCACATCGACAGCTTGCAGGCGGCCACCTGGCTCCAGGTCCCTTCCACCTGAACTGAAGATATCTGGGCTGCGGTTCCCCTGGTTCCACCGCTGAGTGGGCCGGTCTCCACGCGGCTAGATTGCTGCACACTTGACTCATTAATCTCAGTATTTGAACTCATTGTAAATGAATCTCTTTTCTAACATACCTTTTCTGCTCCCTGCTTTTGGGTTCGTCCTTCATCCATGCCAAACCATAACACATGCATCCAGACGGCTTACACCGGAGTGGATTTTGTGTATGTGTGTGTGTTACAAGAATTGGCAGCGGCAGTTAGCTCAATCAAATCGTCGCCTGGGTAGAGTCGTTGCGCCCCACACGCGTGCACACACACACACATACAACTGGGTTGGCGCTTGTGGGTGCATGACCTACCAAAAAAAAAAAGACTGTGTACTTCCTAAGTGCAGCGAAAAAAAAAATTCACGTCAGAAATTAGTCCAGCTTTTAACTCTAACTTCCTGCTAACAGCCTCCAGACAGCGCAATGGATTTGTTTTGTGTGTGTGGGTGCGCGCGTGTGCATGCATATGTGTGAGCATGTGTGAAGCATGCAATTGTACCAAATGTATGGAACCAAATTTACACTAACCAAACTGCACTCTAAATGTAATGCAACACAAATGGGACGAATAATCCATGTCACATGACATACAAACCAAAAATCTAATGACAAGGATCCACTCAGGAGTTATATAAAAAGAACTATTGTGTGGTAAATGAAACACAATGGTAAATGGTATGAATAATCCATGTCACGTGACATACAAACCAAAAATCTAATGACAAGGATCCACTCAGCCATTATATAGTATGTCTGAGTTTGGAGGAGGTGTTTATGTACCTTGGAGATGCTATGAGTCAGTGTGACAACTATAAAAACATGCAGATGTTTTTTTTATTATGACATGTTTTACACCATTTCTCTCTTTTCCGGGTTCCATAAGCTGAGGATAACAGCGGGAGAAGAAGAAAACTAGAAGGGTGAAAATGAGAGTGGGGACTTTGGATGTTGGTAGTAGGACTGGTAAAGGGAGAGAGCTGGCTGATATGATGGAGAGGAGAAAGGTAGACATATTGTGTGTGCAAGAGACCAAGTGGAAGGGAAGTAAGAGCAGGAGCATCGGCGGTGGGTACAAGTTGTTTTACCATGGTGAGGACAGGAAGAGAAATGGTGTTGGGGTCATTTTAAAGGAAGAGTATGTTAAAAGTGTGTTGGAGGTCCAGCGAGTGTCTGACAGGGTGATGAGTGTGAACTTGGAAATTGAAGGGGTAATGATGAATATCATCAGTGCATATGCCCCACAGGTAGATTGTGAGATGAAGGAGAAAGAAGATTTCCGGAGTGTGTTAGATGAGGCGGTGGAGAGTGTGCCCATGCCCAAGCATGAAAGAGTGGTGATAGGAGCGGACTTCAATGGCCATGTTGGTGAAGGGAACAGAGGTGATGAGGAAGTAATGGGTAGATATGGTATCAAGGATAGGAATGGGGAAGGACAGATGGTAGTTGATTTTGCAAAAAGGATGGAAATGGCTGTAGTGAATACCTACTTTAAGAAAAGGGAGGAGCACAGGGTAACATATAAGAGTGGAGGAAGGTGCACACAGTTGGACTACATTCTTTATAGGAGATGCAAGCTAAAAGAAATCAGAGACTGTAAGGTGGTAGCAGGAGAGAGTGTCACTAGACAGCATAGGATGGTTGTTTGTAGGATGACTTTAGAGGTAAAGAAGAAGAGAGTGAGAGCTTCACAAACGATCAGATGATGGAAGCGGAAGGAGGAAGACTGTTGTGTGAAATTTAGAGAGTAGGTGAGAAAAGCACTGGTTGGAGGGGAAGCAGTTTTGGACAACTGGAAAAGTACTGCAGATGTGGTGAGGGAGACAGCTAGGACAGTACTGGGTATAACATCTGGACAGTGGAAGGAAGACAAGGAGACTTGGTGGTGGAATGAAGAGGTCCAGGAAAGCATAAGGAGAAAGAGGTTGGCAAAAAAGTTTTGGGATAGTCGGAGAGATGAAGAAAGTAGACAGGAGTACAGGGAGATTCGGCGTAAGGCGAAAAGAGAAGTGGCAAAACTGAAGGAGAAGGCATATTGCGAGTTACATTGTTAAATTTGTAATAGCATCAAAGTCATAAGGTGTAGTGACACCAGATTCACTGCACACAACAGTGGTGTGATGCTGATTATATATATACTACAGAACTCAGTTTGGAAAAAAATCATTTTAAAACATTCTGGAGAATTTTTCATTGTTTAAAATTCAATAGCATCAAAGTCATAAGGTGTAGTGACAGAATTTATTGCACACAACAGTGGTGTCCTGCTGATTATACTACAGAACTCACTTTGGAAAAAAGTAATTTTAAAAAAATTTGGAGAATTTTTCATTGATTAAATTTTCAATAGCATCAATGTCATAAGGTGTAGTGACACAAAATTTACTGCACACAACAGTGGTGTCCTGGTGATTATACTGCAGCACTCAGTTTGGAAAAAAGTAATTTTATAAAATTTTGGAGAATTTTTTATTGTTTAAATTTTCAATAGCATCAATGTTGTTGGGAAGGTGTCGTAGCACGGACCCACAACAGGGGGCGCAAATGAACGGACAATGAATAAGCCAAAAAGTAACAATTTAATGTTGTGATAATACACAACTAAATACACAGAAATTTGCAAAGTCAATTGACACCAGGTGACGTGTGGGCAGGCTCGAAGATAGAAGACCCCGACGAGAGAGAGACCGCGTCCCACACGGCTTCCACCACCAACGGTCTGAAGAACACCGGAGCCGCCAAGTCCCGAGTCCCCAGGTGGCCTCTGTCTTCGGCTGTCGACCCTGGTACTGCTGGCAGAAAGCAGAGATAAGATGAATGAGTGTGAGTCCTCAGTAATCCACAGTCTGTACACAGTTAGGAGGGAGCACCTCCACCTCCAATCACACACTCGTGCAGCTCCTGGTTAACCACTTATCTGGTTTGGAGTGTGAGGTGAAGCCGTCGCTGTCACACCAAACGCCAATCCCACAGACAAGGAAAACCACCAGGAAAATGGCTGCAACAGAAGTTCAGATTATTACACAACGTATGTGTCAGCAGAGAAATTACCTCTTCAGTAGTTGCGATTTCTCGGCGAGGAGGTGGAGTTGCAGTCCGGCCTTTATGGTGATGATGATGATGATGAACGAGTGACAGCTGGTGCAGAGGATGAATGACAGCTGTCACTTCTTCTGGGTGTGGCGCCCTCTCGTGCTTGGAGCCCGCACTCCAAGCAGGGCGCCCTCTGGTGGTGGTGGTGGGCCAGCAGTACCTCCTCTTCAGCGGCCCACATAACAAATGTCATAAGGTGTAGTGACACAAAATTTACTGCACACAACAGTGGTGTCCTGATGATTATACTACAGCACTCAGTTTGGAAAAAAGTAATTTTATAAAATTTTGGAGAATTTTTCATTGTTTAAATTTTCAATAGCATCAATGTCATAAGGTGTAGTGACAGAATTTACTGCACACAACAGTGGTGTTCTGCTGATTATATTCCAGACTCAGTTTGGAAAAAAGTAATTTAAAATTTTTTTGAAAATATTTTTATTGTTTAAATTTTCAATAGCATCAAAGTTATAAGGTGTGGTGTCACCAAATTTACTGCACACAACAGTGGTGTCCTGTTGAAAATTAAACAATAAAAAAAATCCCCCGAAATTTTATTTGTTTTTCTACATTTCTCTTAAGATCTATTGAGCTGTGAACTTCCGGTTGACCGACACAACACGAGCCATTTTCAGCTCTGTCTTGTCAAATGCGCTGCATACGTTTCAATTTTCAATTTCAATTTATTTTCAATTATATAGTGGCAAATCACAACAGAGTTGCCTCAAAGCGCTTCACACAGGTAAGGTCTAACCCCCAGAGCAACAGTGGTAAGGAAAAACTCCCTCTGAGGAAGAAACCTCAAGCAGACCAGACTCAAAGGGGTGACCCTCTGCTTGGGCCATGCTACAAACTTAAATTACAGAACAATTCATGGACGAATATACAAGAAATGCTATTGGTGCACAGGACAGGAGGGTCGCCAGCACAAATACAACTCCCATCTCTGGATGGAGCTGCACCTTAGAGAGAAAAAACAGAATCAGGCATCAGAAAGACATAAAATACTAATATATAAATTGCCAACATTAAACAACAAGAAAAACAGAAGAAATACTAAGGTGATCATCAGCCACTAGCCCTAAACTTCACTAAAACACCCAGAATTTAGGTAAAATTGAGGCCACAGCCCGCTCCAATTACTAATAAATGAATTAAAAGAGTAAAAAGCGTAAAACAAAACTGTACCAGTATGCTAGCCATATGAAGGAGAAAATAAGTGTGTCTTAAGTCTGGACTTGAAAATCTCCACAGAATCTGACTGTTTTATTGACGCAGGGAGATCATTCCACAGAACAGGGGCACAATGAGAGAAAGCTCTGTGACCCACAGACTTCTTATTCACCTTAGGGACACAAAGTAGTCCTGCACCCTGAGAATGTAAAGCCCGGGCCGGTACGTAAGGTTTAATTAGGTCAGCTAGGTAGGGAGGTGCCAGTCCATGAATAATTTTATAGGTTAGTAGCAGAACATTAAAATCTGATCTCACTGGGACAGGAAGCCAGTGAAGGGATGCCAAAATGGGTGTAATGTGGTTGTACTTTCTGCTTCATGTCAAAAGTCTGGCTGCAGCATTTTGAACCAATTGGAGACCCTTAATGCTAGACTGCGGTAAACCAGAAAATAGAACATTGCAGTAGTCCAATCTAGAAGAGATAAATGCATGGATCAGGGTCTCAGCATCAGCCATAGACAGGATGGGACGAATCTTCGCTATATTTCGCAGGTGGAAGAAAGCAGTCCTAGTAATATTTCTAATGTGGAGGCCAAAGGACAACGTAGGATCAAAAATTACCCCACGGTTCCTCACTTTGTCAGTGTGATGTATGACATACGAGCCGAGGCTGAGCGTTAACTGGTCAAATTGATGCCGATGTCTCACTGGACCAAGAACCATCATTTCAGTCTTATCAGAGTTTAAAAGTAGGAAGTGTCTAGACATCCAACTTCTCACTGCTGCAAGGCAATCTTCTAAGGATTTTATGTGAACGAGATTACCAGCAGTTATCGGCATGTATAACTGAGTATCATCTGCATAGCAGTGAAAGGTAATCCCAAAACGCCGCAATATGTGCCCAAGGGGTGCTATATAAAGGGAGAAAAGCAGGGGGCCTAAGACAGACCCCTGTGGAACCCCAAATTTCATGTCACTAAGGTTAGAGGTAGTGTTACTGTACAAAACACAGTGAGAACGACTGGTCAAATATGACGTCAGCCATGCAAGGGCACTCCCAGTAATCCATTGTAAGCAGAAGATCAATCACCACTTTAGTGAGAGCCGTCTCTGTGGAATGATATTTTCTAAAAGCAGACTGCAGTGGCTCAAAGAGATTATTCTCAGTAAGATAGTCTACGAGCTGCCGTGACACCACTTTTTCCAGAATTTTAGAGAAAAATGATAGATTTGATATCGGCCGATAGTTTTTCAATACACTAGGGTCAAGATGAGGTTTCGTAAGTAATGGTTTAATCACTGCAGATTTGAAACATTTAGGAACAGATCCAGAAGTTAAATAAAGATGAATAATTTCCAGCACAGTCGGCCCAAGAGTGGGCCACAGGTCCTTAAACAGTTTTGTTGGTATAGGATCAAATAAACAGGTTGTGCTTTTTGCTGATATTACGAGTTTTGTCAGCATGCCTAGTGAGATACTATCAAATTACATTATGAAACAAGTTCACCAAGTAACTTTAACAGAGGTGAACAGAGGTGAACTGAAGAAAACTTAAGGAGTAGAGCAACGTGAGCTAGAGTCAAGCCAAGCACACACACACAGAGAGAGAGATCAGTTCCTGTGTGTGTGTGTGTGTGTGTGTGTGTGTGTGTGTGTGTGTGTGTGTGTGTGTGTGTGTGTGTGTGTGTGTGTGTGTGTGTGTGTGTGTGTGTGTGTGTGTGTGCGAGAGGCTGCAGAGACGTGTCTGTGTAGGGAGGGGCGGGTGCTGTGAGTGACTGGCCAATCACAAAGGAAGAAGACGGTCAGTTAGCCAATCACGATTTTCCTTCAGCACTAGCACAGATATTGACAAGTTTTACTCTTATCATGCTCGTACTCGTCAAAAATGCTTTATCCGTACTGGATACTCGTCTGAAATGAGTATCCAGTTCAACCCGAATAGAAAGTTCCTTAAAAACACACAAATGCTTTTACAATGTGAAAAAGAACAAGAACAAACACATGATGTTGAAATTGTGTGTATGTGTGTCAGTGGCGGGGGCGCAGCTATTCATTTGTTCTCTGGGGGGGGGGGGGGGGGCTCACTCTTCCACACTTTGAAAACCCCTGCTCTATGCCAATAGAAATCTGGGTCCACCCATTGTCTCAGACTGTCAAGAAAATATTTCTGTAATCTGTGCTCGGGACTTTTTTCTGGATGGACTTTCTGCAAGCTCCGTCTGAGGAGGACCCACGTCTGTTTTTAACTTCACAGGAATTCCAAAAATTTTTCTATTGTAATAATAATCTCTTTAATCCAGGACAGATCCAAGGTTTACAGTATCATTTGACATCCAACACAAAGACACAGCACCTCTTCAAAAGATAGTGGACCACAGCGATCGCTCTTCCATGCCCCTCCCCTTGTTTGCCTTCCACCCATACTTCGGGTGGCGATCGGACCACATCCGCACGGCATTAGAGTGCATTCTTGATATTCTTACTGCATTATGGGTATTTGTACTGTGTTCCAACTACATTTGAACTGCATTCGTAAACATGCACAAGGGATGTGCATGAATGAGTCGAGGCGGGATCCGCCCACATCCTATGTAGTCGAGCAGCATTTATACATGGCTGTCTGAATGTCTGTCCCTCCTAAATGCGCCTCAGAGTTTAGCTCCCCCCCCCCATTTGGCCTGATTCAGCTTCATTCATGCTAAGTGTGTTGGAGCCTCAACCACAAGCTGTCCACACAATGGGAAAGCCCATCAAGAGGCAAATGTGGTGGCAAATGTCAAGTACAACTCATTTGTTGCTAATCTGACCTCAGAGTGATGATAATGAGAGCAGTATAGTTCTCTTACCTTCCCCAACTACATTTTCCAATCGAGTTAGGGAATTAAACTTGTGACCGATGCTCTGGTCATAAGTCCTCTTCAATAATCTTTAGCCCACTGCTTCCCCAATTTGGCTTTGTTTACATAAAGCTGCAACAATTTACATTTGAACAAGCTTTAACAATCAAAAGGAAATCAGCCGCGCATGTGTGTGTGAAGACATAGGTCTTTACACCCAACAAAAATATAACTGGAAAACTTGAATCTTTCTTGCATTTTTCATTATTTATTTATTTATTTATTTATTTTGATCAAAAATTACTGTCCAGTTCATACACAATGTTTACCTTATGCTTTTGGAAAACACTTGTATTCAAATCTAATTGAACACATGCACTACATGTACCAATAGGAGGAAGTTCCATGAAATATTCTAACCTGTACACAATGCTCAGTTTCGGGTTCAGGGTCTTGAACAAGGATGTTGACAGACAAAAGCAGCCAGCTGTTGATTTGTCAACATTTTGGATAACCGACAACCAACTTTTGCCAAATGAGCTGCAGTCTACAACCAAATTAATTTGCTGTTGATGAGTTCTGCATTATAAAATATAAACATCATAAAAGCCCAAAAGCCAGACAGGTTTTGTGTTTCTCAAACAGGAATCTGATCTGTGGAGGTTTTAAATGTGATAACATGATCACAGATTGTGCTCAAAGTTATTTTAGAATCTATCCCAATTCAGTCAATGACCAGTAAGGTTCCTGATGGATGATTTCATCTGTAGCTACAGGGTCAGCTCTTCTCAAAATAGTTCTTTTGAGTGCAAGTGAATTCTTACTGTTAAGACTCCTATCGAAAGACATTTGTGAATAATGGACAGGACATCTCGTCATGTGTTGTAAGTCATTAGGTACATTTAACTCCTTACCTATATAGCTTTTAATTGTTTTGATCAAATGGTCACACTCTTCGATGATTTTCTGCTCAGCTATTTTTTTGCGCATTCCAAAGTCCTTTAAATGCTAAATAAATAAAGTTTTGGTGAGGTGAAAAGGTGGTGCGCTCCCTCAGCGTCTCAACAGTCGGAGTCCGAACGTTCAGGACTCAGGAGTTCCGCCAACACCCCCCCCAGGTGACTTTCCCAGACTGTACTCTGTGAAGGAGGAACAGAGATGAGATTATTCAACACTTATTACTATGAAATATTGTTTAGAGGCAAACTTATCAGCTACACGTTTAGGTCTGGTTTCAAACTTAGTTCAAAGAGGCTGCTGCTCACAGCTAGTGGACGATCATTAATCCGCACGCCACTGCCATGAGGAGCACGCCAAACAATTTCCACCAATAATTACTTATAGCTACGCATAAACATCAATTTACATTCACGGATAAACTTTTCAGAATATTCACCTCTGTTGTGTGCTGACAACGTTTGCCTCTCACCCTCGTCCTCCTTCACAGGCGCGATGTCAGACTCTGAAACGGCCCTCAGCGTCCCCACACGGTCGTCACAAGGTCGTATTCTCCGGCAATCTTATCCAACTCACTGCTCACTGGTTTAAATGTAGTTCTTCATCACTACATTGGTACCAGCTGGAAGTCCTCAGATCTGCACGTGAACATCACAGGTGTCGTGGATTGTCCTAATAGAGAGCCGCACGAGAATGCAACAGGTGCAGCCAATCATCGTAACAGAGGAGAGAGACTCTTCTGCAGCACAGTTTCCTCAGAGAACAGCCCCAAATCACCTGGGAAGGAAAATAAACACAAAACAACCCAACCATGTCCAGCCAACCCCCCAACACACAACACATTTGCTTCATAGGCTGTAACAATCTCAGCCCACTCATTGCTGTAGCAAGAGTCCTTGAATAGTGGAGAAGGGAATGTATGAATCAGGTTCATATCATATCGGATCACTTTGTTCCTTTCCACATCAGATAAGGAATCAGGAAATGCTCCGAACTGCAATCTTTGCATCGCCTCAAATACCAGCTTGTGAACTCTGATTGCCCTGTTGTACTATTTTCCTTAAAGCACGGTATGTACTGAACATTGAGCAACAGCCCTGCTTTTACAAGCACATCGAAAAGGCCAGCATCTCGAAATTGGTGACCCAGAATTGTTAAAAATGACATGGAAGTGTGGAATTCACCCAGGTGAATCACCAAGAGCTCTTTGGAAGAGTCTGTTTTCCATTGATCTCCTGAACTTTTTCATAGATTGCCTGGTCGAACACTATGGCAACACTTTCGAGAGCATGTTTGTCTGCAATTTTGTCACTGTGTGTCAAAATTGTATTGATTGTATCCATTTCTGTTGGAGAGGCCTCAATCATAGGAAGATAGACAATAGCAGACTTGATAAGGTCATCACTATCATGAAGAATTGCATTGAAACCTGTCCAGCCTGGCAGGGTGTGAGATCCTTGGTCGACATCCTTCATCTATATATATATAAAGGGCTACATCTGTCTGTCTGTCTGTCTAGGATAAACTCGCAAACTATAATATGTAGTCCTAAAATCTATATATGGGTGATTCTTAGACTACGGGCACTTATTATGTCCTTTGATCATATTGTATGAAAAACAGAAAAAAGGGGAAATTTCACACTTTTATAGTTATCTTTACAATGAAAGTGTGTTAAGAAATTTGTTCTAGTAGTCTATGATGACTTTTTCACCTTTTTTCAGCATCATTATATGCAAATATTGCCGTTTTGTGCTTGTCCCACACCCAGACTTTTGATCTTCAATGATAAAAATGAATGGTAAATAAACATTTTTTTCTAATGTTTTAAAATATCTCTGAATAAAATATCAGTAAAATAATCAAAACATAATTGGGGTATTCAATGTCATACAACTGTTGTGATTTTTTAAACAAAATGTAGTTGTCCCACACTATTGCCGTAATTTCCACCACAACACTGTAATGTCCCTTTAAACAGTTTGTATGAAAGATTGTTTGGGTAGTTTCTGTGGAGATAAACAGTGACATCAGAGCACATGTATATAGTGCCAAATCACAACAAACAGTTGCCCCAAGGCGCTTTATATTGTAAGGCAATGGTGTGGTGGAAATTACATTTACAAGGCCAATAGTGCCCGTAGTTAAAGAATCACCCATATATTGTGAATCCTCATGACATGGGGAACAAACTGGTACCATTTTTTAAAAGTTGAACTGAAAATTATTCCCTAAAATTGCCATTTATGTAAGACCATAGAGTGTTGTACCATGTGCTTTTCATGCTGCCAATTCTGTCTGTCTTTCTGTCTTTCCGGGATAAACTCCCGAACTATAATATGTAGACTTAAAAACTATATACATTCTGAATCCTCATGACATGGGGAACAAACTGGTACCATTTTTTAAAAAGTTGAACTGAAAATTACCCCCAAAATAGCTGGCTGTGTGTATGCCTTGGGGCAACTGTTTGTTGTGATTTGGCGCTATATAAGAAAAAAGTTGATTGATTGATTGATTGATTGATGACCAGGCAGATTCAAATTTCCAGCCCTGTATATGTGTTGGCTATCTCTGTTTATTTAATCCCTTTCTTCAGCTACTTTATGTTCTCAACTGTTAAGCACCTGACTATCCTGTACAACCCAGTTTGCCTTCCTGTCTGAATACATTCATTTTATGTTTGTAAAATTGCAATGTAAAAACGGTGAAATACACCACTACCTCAATTTTGATTCATTGATATTTACATTTGCTGTTACCTACCTTTTGTGTGTAATTTTGTTATGAATTTGATTGCAAAACAAAGTCTGCATGAACGACTTCAAATGTGTTTGTCTTTTAACCAAGTATTTCCACATAGTTTGGGGAGTCCACCTCTTATAGTTCTGCTGGACAAACTTTAGCCCATTAACTATTATATTTATAAGACATCAGCATTACAGAAAAAATGTTGGGCAATTGTTTTGATTAAAATGATTGGCATTTGGCTTATGTCTAAAACAGGTTAACCCAGGCAGCGCCGGGTACCCCAGCTAGTACAGACATAAGCCAAGTCCAAACAGTTGGTATGATAGAACTGCTGTATGTAGCCTTCCTTTGATACATCTACTTCAAGGTTTGCTGGTGATGCCCCTGTCTACTTGCTCATCGATATGGCACATGGGAAGGGCACTTGACAGTGTTCTTTGTTTCCTCTCGAAGGACAGGCGAGAGGTGATCTGCCAAGCTGTTGTATCATTATGCCATTAGTGTGGTGGGTAGTCCCAGAGCTGGTAACAGTTTCCTCTGTGAAATCTATGTTGTTCCAGACAAGGATAGAGTTCTTTTTCTCCTGGAAACCTGCTGGGACATCCACTTGTCCCCAATCGAGCTGGAACCAGGCGAGAGCAGTTTCAAAAGCAAGTATGGTCGAATGAGATGCACTGTGCTCAAAATTTAGCAAACCGAGCACTCGAGTTAAACCTGTTCGATGCCTCACCGTCAGGCCTAGACAGAGAGACTTTGGTATTGTCTTTGTCCCTTTGGACTGCAAAAACACAACATCCTGCAGCAACGATAACAATTTGAGGTGAATGTTTTCTGAAACATCCATGTATTTCTCAAGTGTAGATTCATCTGATGTAGGTTCATTCCTATTGTCTAAGCAAACCTGTTACATAAGGAAATGGGAACAACAGCCTCAGCAGCCTTTACATTTAGATCTGATGACATCTGTGGCCAAGGTAACTGCATACTGGTATTGAGGGACAATTCTGTCCTCAGCATCACTGCAGCATTGTACAGTGTGTGGACAGATATGCCTGGCACCAACCTGGTCTCATGGCAAGTCATAATTCAGCAGCATGAAATATACATTAATCCAGTGATTCTCAACCGGGGTGCCGCGGCACCTTAGGGTGCCGTGATCGATCGTCGGGGGTACCGTGGGTATTTTTCATATTCGTGAATATTTTTCATATTCGCGATTACCGTGAATTATTTATTTTATCCACAAAGCATAAAACGACTCAGAATCTGACGTCATTGTGCTGCAGCCTCGCTCTCGTCTTAAGGCGGGACAACAACAAGGAGGCTGACGGCCGATTAAAACAGTGCCGTCTCCTTCAAAAGCCGTCTAAAATGCGGAGCTGTCGGTGTGTGTGTCTGTGCCTGTGTGTGCACGCGCGCGGAGTTAACAGGCTGCAGACTGCGAGGGAGGGGAGGGGGTGAGTGAGGGAGGGGAGGGGGTGAGTGAGGGAGGGGAGGGGGTGGGTGAGGGAGGGGAGGGGGTGAGTGAGGGAGGGGAGGGGGTGAGTGAGGGAGGGGAGGGGGTGGGTGAGGGAGGGGAGGGGGTGAGTGAGGGAGGGGAGGGGGTGGGTGAGGGAGATTCCTGAATGCAGGCGCGACACGTTCAGTGCGCAGCGAGCGCGGAGCAGAGAGAGGATTTTAAATGGAGTGAACATGTTAACAAAACGAAAACGTGAAGCTTTTACTTCTCTCTGAACTTTCTCTAAAGGTGTGATTCTGCCGTTACCGTCCTGTTCACACCATGTGCGCGTCGTATGCTGAATTTATGAGATCATGAGATGAAATAAACGGTCAAATATCTTTAAAAACATATTTAAAAAATAAGAATATATGAATGAACTGAGATACACACACAAAAAAAATGTTCAGACGCACAGATCACAAAAAGCAGGTGAGAACTCTGAACTTTAACAGCTGTTATTTTCCAAAGGTATTTATTTGTTCAATCTTGAGCTTAATGCAGTGTTTAAACACAAAACGTGACTGATGAGGAGAAACAATTTCAGAAATGCAACAGAAACAACCACAAATCAGAAAAAGTTGGGACTGTATGTAAAATGAAGATAAAAATAAAAATGTTGCACCATTCCCAGTTTCTCCACTCACAGAAGCCAAACGTTCTTCCAGAGTTGTGTAATTATACTACAATAGTAGAATATAAAGAAGGGGAAAAAAGAAAAATATATATACAATATATTCGTCAATCGCAATTATTTGTCTGACAATTAATCGTCTCCAGAAATTTCTAATCATGACAGCCCTACTTGAGATCAGAGCGCAAAATGCTTGAGGATTTTCGAAATGCGATGTTTTCTGTATCGATTTTCTATTGCGATAATTGGGTTTTGCGCAAAACCAGAGGTAATAGCATTATAATATTATTTTAGTTGGTGGTGTGCCGCAGGATTTTGTAAATATAAAAAGGGTGCCGCGACTCAAAAAAGGCTGAAAAACACTGCATTAATCTATTGGTTTGTGATATTATGATGAAAAGTGCCTCATTTTCGTCATGGCAGCACAAATTCATTCTAATTCATTCCATGATGGCTGCACGAAATGAAAAGTGAAGCAGGGGAGGTCGGGGTGGTTATGGTTAGGGTTGGGGGAAGGAGTAGGGTTAGTAATAGTGAGTTAAAAAAAAACCCTGTCACGAAAATTTGACTCATTTCGTGATGGGAGCACGAAAAAAAACGTGAGATTGGGCTGCTGGCACATGTTTAACTGGAGTGCCCATTTCACTCTCAGCATCTTCAGTTTCGGTTTCAGTTTCTGTACTGGAGTGATGAGATTTCTCTGCTAATGATCCAACTGAAATATTCTCCCCAAAAAACATATTTTATAAACTGTGCACATGTTGAGCATTATGAGTGAATTCATCAGAGAGAAAACTGACCCACCTTTCGTCAAAAAAGTGACAGCTGCCAATCAAAATCGACTACGTCACTAAGCCCCGCCCCCTCTATGACGTCATAGCCAATCAGAATCGATGACGTCACTATGTCCCGCCCCTAAGCCCCTCCCCTAGTCCCGCCTCCAAGCCCCGCCCCTTATGACGTCACAGCCAATCATAATCGATGACGTCACTATGCCCCGCCCCTAAGCCCCGCCCCTAGTCCCACCTCCGAGCCCCCGCCCCTTATGACGTCACATCCAATCAGAGTCGATGACGTCAGTATGTCCCGCCCCTAAGCCCCGCCCCCGGCTCCTCCCCTAGTTCCGCCCCTGGCTCCTCCCCTAGCCCCACCCCCCAAGCTCCTCCCCTAACCCCGGCCAAGCACCGCCTCCAAGCCTTACCTCCCCTCCC
Source organism: Thalassophryne amazonica (assembly GCF_902500255.1). Lineage (NCBI taxonomy): Eukaryota > Metazoa > Chordata > Actinopteri > Batrachoidiformes > Batrachoididae > Thalassophryne > Thalassophryne amazonica. The sequence continues at coordinate 51,399,665 of NC_047118.1, forward strand.
ACCCAGGGTCTAATATTTTAATGTCATTTTATTTCATGAATTAAAGAACGATTAAAAATACCTAGATCTTTTTAATGTATTAAAGAATTAACTAATTCTGAAATAATTAAACATAAATCAGTGTCTATTATTTAATGCCCCTTTAATATTTTTAATTCTTAAATTATTACGTTTCCTTTTCTGTTTTTTAATTCGTAAATTAAAGAAGGGGGTACAAATAGCCGTCTCTCGGCTGTAAGTCTTTGCAGCAAGACGGTCAAATACCCACGCATAGAGCCGCTCGCGGAAACATGACCCCACGGCTGTAAAACCTGTTGCAGACGCTGTGTCTGTGTGAGTGCGTGTGTGTGTGTGTGTGCGTGCGTGTGTGTGTGTGTGTGTGTGTGTGTGGCGGGACACCCGCTGAGCGGAGATGCTGCTCCGAGGTGATGAACCCGAAGAACAATAAACAATGCTCCTTATCACTCACGCCAGATGATGTTTTCTTTTAAGATATTAGCCGATCGATCATGGTGCGCGGGACACCCGCTGAGCGGAGATGCTGCCCCGAGCCCGAACAATAAACAATGCTCCTTATCACTTACGTCCCTGGGAACGAGTCAGCGAGCATTTCCACTACGACCGGTGAAGAGTGAAGATGCCTGGACCCCCAGCTATGGGTATAAAATAGAATAAATTTGCGGAAAAAATCCTGGAAAACCATGTTGTTTAATTAAGTTTTCTTGTCTTCGAGCAGAGTGCGAAAACCGCATCAGCTTTCAGGGTAAGTGATTTAAGTAATCTGTTTTGATAGAAATGAGTGTTTTTAAATGATGCACGCCGTCTGAAACTGTCTTTTTTTTTTTTTTTTAGACAAAACCACGCAGACGGTCCAGAGCGCGTTCGGACCCGTCCTCGGTAATATATTTGAAATAGTACAGAATATCCGCTTGCGAGGGTGATGCTTTGTATTCATTTATTTATGTTAATTCTAGAAATCAAGAAGAAGTTCCCCCTGAAGAAGTTCGAAGGCTGGAACCCCCGACTTCACCACGCAGATGTAAGTACAGCGATCGAGATTAAATCACGATTAAAACTCTGGAATAACCCGATTTTTTCTGTCACAGCCCATGGAGAAGCGGGTCAGCGGGAGAGACCCGTAAAACGATCCGCGGATGTACACGGTAAGGAGTCGGAGTTTATGTATTTATTTATTTTAAATATTTAATAACTAACGATTTTCTCTTTTTTCAGCACGCGGTGGAGGGAGACCGTCTATTTTCCACCGACACGCAAGGCTCGAAGATATTCTGAGCTGGGATTAACCTCATCACGCAACTTTCTTGAAAATGTGTAGTCTGCTTTTATTTTTTTATTTTTTCTCTTATTCCGATGGAACGGGAGAATTCATTTGAAGAGGTATATTAACTGAATTTCTTGAGGTAGATTCTTCCTGCTACAGATTTAAAAAGATGGAAGGAGAGAATTCACATCGGGAAAATAACTTCGGACGTGTATTGGATTTAAACGCTTCAATAATCGACTCAGCGGGGAGCGCTCCTGGAGCAGATGGCCCATTACCCGAGGCGTTAAATTCGCCGCCTCGAAATAACATCGAGTCCGGAGAGAGACTTTTAAGCCGTGTTCGTTTAACACCGTTAAATGAGGCTCTTAACAATTTAGCGGCTGAACGAGAATCGGAAGAAATTAACCCCTACATCATTTCTGCGATTAACGCTATAAATTCGACGGTCCAGTCTGATACTGAAGAGCCCCCTGACCCCCCGCACACCTCACCTCCAGACGAGTCCGGTCCCGCGGCGTTGAACCAGGTACGCCTGACTCCGTTAAATAACGCCGTAAACCTCCTCGCGTGTGAAGTTAATCCTCACGTCCAATCCGCGGTGGATGAATTAAATCAAACGCCTAACGACGCTCGTGCTTTTTCACCTTTAAGAAGTCCCTCCCCGCGCAATGCGCGCGGAGAAGAGATTTTAAACAGAGCTCGTTTAACCCCGATAAACGCGGCGATCTCTGTTTTGATGGAAGACGGGGATGATGCACGACCGGGGTCCAGCCGACACTCTCCCATGACGGGTGGTGGGGCTGCTAACGTCATCAGGAGACCTGCTTTTAACAATATTGAAATCAGGCTGCCTCTCAATTTCCAGCGCGCCGACGAAATTCCCGACTACGCGGAATTTTACCGTAACGTCGTTGGGGCTCTTCATAACTCGGTCGAAAAGGCTTTAACACACGCCAGGGCCGGGGACTTTATCCAAATGGAGATTCGTGGGGACTCAGTCTACAACGAGGCCGCTTTGATCAGCTCATATAACGACGCTGGCGATGTGACGGGCTTCCAAAATCTGTTAGAATGATTGATACAATCAAATTCCAACGTTTTATCTGACGAGTCTCTGGAATTAGTGGTTCAAGTCATCCGCAACCAGAACGGCGCAGGGAAGCGCAGAATAGATGACCTCCTCCATCACGAGGTTCTGAGGAAAAAATCCAAATGCCTTAATATCGTGTATAATCCTGACAACAGTTTATGTTTCGCGATAAACCTCGTTCAGTTATTGAATCCTCATCTGAGTACGCACGAGGCGGAGCAGCGCGGGCTGGCATTACAAAATAGCGTCGGATTAACGGAAGCTACGCCGGTATCTTTAGAGCAGGTGGGAAAATTTGAAAACGCTCTGGGTTGTAAAATTGTGGTGTTTTTCAGAGCCGAAGGGGAGAGAAAGCTGACAAAATTCCAGACAGGAATACCGGCGCAGCAGAAAACTCTTTTCGTTTTTCTGTTTAATAATCATTTTTACGGAATCATCGATTTAAAGAGATTTTTGGGAGTGAAATATGTATGTAAGTTTTGCTTTGAGGGGTACAATAACCACGCCTCCCATAATTGTCCGTCATATTGTAAAATTTGTGAATCCACGCAGTGTTATGAGAAAAATAACCCTGTATTCTGCAGCGAATGTAACAAGGAGTGTCGCTCTCCCACCTGTTACAGCCTGCATAAACAGCCGAAGTATCGTCCTTCCGCCGGTAAGTTCGTTAATGTGTGTGATAACAGAAAAAAATGCCCTCGATGTAAACGTGAGTATTACATAGCGTTTTCTAAAAACAGCGCTCCGCACGTGTGTAAGCAGAAGAGGTGTCATATATGCAGCGAGGCTCTCCAGGAGCCGAGCGAGGGTCACCTCTGCTATATGACGCCGGTCAAAGCTGAAGAGACGCATTCAGAGAAATATGTTTTTTATGACTTTGAAACGTATGTCGATAATAACGGGGAACACGTACCGTTTTACGTCAGCGCTGTAACAAAGACGGGTGATTTTTGGAGCGCATGGGGGACAGACTGCGTAGCCCGCTTCTTTAAACATTTTAGAACGAGAAAATTCAAAGAATACGTGTTCATCGCTCACAACTCAAAAGGTTTTGACGGCTATTTGCTTCTAAAGTATTTAGTCCAGCAGGGCGTAACCCCCGCTGTGATTATGACCAGGAGTAAACTATTACTCATGACAGACGCCGCCTTTAAACAGAAATATATAGATTCGTTATCTTTCCTTACAATGCGCTTATCTCAGATGCCTAAAGCCCTGGGGATCCGGCTGAAAGACGAAATCATCCGCAAAGGTTACTTTCCGCACCTGTTCAGTTCAGAAAAAAATCTGAACTATGTCGGTCCGTACCCGGACTCAGCGGCTTACGGGGTCGCAAATATGTCAGACGGAGAAAGAGAGGAATTTAACGCGTGGTACGTGCGGAAAAAAACGCAATTTTCGATTTTAAAGCCGAGGCCGTTATGTATTGTGATAACGATACAAAAATCTTGGCTGCAGCCTGCTCCAAATTTATGTCTGAATTCATCGCTGAAACACTCGTGGATCCTTTTACCTGCGTTACAATCGCCTCGGCGTGTATGAAAGTCTTCCAAACTAACTTTCTTGCTCCAAAAACGCTGGCGATCCCCTCCGCCGACAATTATAGAACGAGGCATAAAAAATATTCGGACGTGGCCGTGCAATGGTTAGAATGGGTTGCTGAGACGCAAAACATTATCATCGATCACGCTCTAAACAGGGGCGAGAAAAAAATAGGAGGTTATTATGTTGATGGGTATGCTCAGATTGACGGCCGGATAAAAGTGTGGAAGTTTCTCGGATGTTTTTACCACGGGTGTGCAAGGTGTTTTACACAGCACGAAATAAACCCTCTCACAAACACCTCATTTGGAGAGCTCCACGCAGCGTGTCAGAAAAAAATAGCCTTTCTGCGGGCTATGCCGGGCGTCAGCCTCAACGTAATTTGGGAGCATCAATGGCTTGAAATGAGGCTGAGGGATGAGAGCGTTCGGTGTTTCCTCGCCCGCAGGGGGTTACCGGCCCCCCTCGAACCTCGCGACGCTTTATACGGCGGTCGGACTTGCACGGCCCGTCTGAGGTACACGGCTGAGCAAGATGAGACGGTCTATTACGTCGACGTGACCTCGCTGTATCCTTACGTTAACGTAAATTTCACATATCCCACGGGGCATCCGGAAATTATCGAGAGAAATTTCTGAGACCCCAGGACTTATTTCGGGCTCATCAAAGCCATCGTGTACCCGCCCCAGGGGCTAAAATTCCCCGTCCTCCCACACAGGACTCCTCACGGTAAACTGGTGTTTACTCTGTGTCGCACCTGCGCTGATGAAAATAATCAAGCTGCAGCGTGCACACACAGTCAGCAGCAGAGAGCTCTGTCTGGGACTTGGACGACCCCGGAATTCCACAAAGCTCTGGATACAGGCTATGCTGTAGCTAAGATTTTTGAAGTCTGGCATTTTGAGGAAAAAAGTGATAAAATCTTTGAGGGGTACATAAACACCTTCTTAAAACACAAGCAGGAAGCCTCTGGTTTCCCTCCCGAATTTGATAAAGACTCCGAGAGCAGAGAAAAATACATCACGGACTACTGGCTGAATCAGAAGATTCGTTTAGACCCAGAAAAAATCAGTCACAATCCGGCAAAACGACAGATGGCTAAGATCTGCCTCAACTCCTTCTGGGGGAAATTCGCCCAGAGGGCGAATCTGACGCAGACCGCGCTCGTTAAAAATGCTGACGATCTGTTCAGGTATCTGTTTTCTGAAGAGTACGAGGTCACATATCTAACATTTCTCAGCAGTCAGGCGGCTATGGTTCAATGGAGGTACGGCCCGCGGCACGTCAGCCGACCGGGTAAAACCGTCAATATTTTCATCGCGGCGTTTACAACGGCGTACGCGCGTTTGACCTTGTACGGTTTTATGGAGGCTGTGGCAAATCCTGACAGGATTCTGTATTATGATACCGATAGCCTGATTTACGTTTGTAGGCGGGGTGAAACCCCGCTGCCTACCGGTAATTATCTGGGGCAGCTCACCGACGAGTTGAACGGCGACGTCATCACAGAGTTTGCAGCGGCGGGACCTAAAAGTTACGCATATAAAACCGCACGAGGTAAAACGGTCATGCGTGTGAAGGGGATCACTCAAACCCACGAAAGCTGTCAGAAAATAAACTTTGACAGCGTCAAAGATCTGGTCGAGGGTTATATAAAAGATCCCGCCCTCGCTGCATCTATCATAACGCCGCAGCAGGGAATTAAACGTCATAAAAGCAGTTTCAGTTTGACAAACGTGTCATTTCAAAAATCCTTCAGGGTGGTGTATGACAAGCGGCGTCTTTTAAAGGACGGGGAAACCGAACCGTTCGGATTTTGAAACATGTCTCACTCTGGAAATACGGTGGAGATTGACCCCAGACTTCAGCTCCCATTCTCCTGTCTCATCGTTGGACCGAGTGGTTCGGGAAAGACTGTGTTTGTGAAAACATTGCTGGAAAATTGTAGCCACGCTATGAGATATGTGCCTGACAACATTGTATGGCTGTATACGTCTGAACAACCTCTGTATTCTGAACTGAAGAATAAAAATATTAAATTTGTAAGAGGACTCCCTGACTCATTTCTGGACGACAGCCTTTTCCCTGAAGGTCAGAGCCATCTGGTTATTTTGGACGATCTCATCTTTCAAGCAACGGATCATCCTGAAGTTGTAAGAATTTTCACCCAGTACAGACATCACCGGAATATGAGCGTCATCATGATCACACAAAACGTGTTTCATAAAGGGAAATACAGTCGAACCATCAGTTTGAATTGTAATTATATGGTGCTGTTTAAAAATCCCAGAGACAAGTTACAGATGAACATTCTGGCTCAGCAAATGTTTCCCGGCAGAAAACAATTTTTTTTGGAGGCACTTGATGATGCTACGAGCGTACCTTACGGGTATTTATTACTGGATTGCACGCAGGAGTGTCCAGATCAGTTCAGACTGAGATCGGGATTACTCCCGCACGAGTGGCCCACAGTTTATTTACAGAAAGATAAACGGATATGAGCTCTCTTTTAAAAAGGAACGCCCCCGCTCTTAAAGCGCTAATCAGAGCCGGGGCGAGGGAGCGTCACCACAGCCTGAAGACCTGCAGGCCGGAGCTTCTGAAAACTTTATCCGAGATCGCTTTGAATATATTAAAGGGGAATATCGCCTTGAGCGACTCTCAATTCCGGGCCTTGAAAAAACGAAAAAGAGTTTTACGTCTTCTGGCCGACAGAAAAACCAGTTATAAAAAGAAGCGGGGAGCGCTGATTCAGACGGGCGGCTTTCTCCTGCCTCTGCTCGCCGCGGCCCTGCCCGTTATAACGAGTCTAATAGTACCCAGAGGATAATGGCGTTCAAAGCGGCGCAAAAGATGTTTTTACTCACTCCACAGCAGATGCTTCAACTCGGTCATTCCGTTCCGCCGAGCGGAAATAACATCAGACAAACGGCGGAAAATGATTTAGACTCGCGAATGCGAGGTATACTGGAAGAACGTACTCACTCTCCTTATGAAAAAATTAAAAAGTATGAGGCTCTGCTGCAGCGCTATTTAACCCTGATCAAGCAGGGGGAACTCGAATCACGCGTTTCACCCCCGCAAGAGACTCGCGTCGCTAAGCAACCTGAGGAGGAGGGGGTGGAGGAGGAGGAGGAGGAGGAGGATGAGACTGTCACAGAGGTCCTGAAGAATATCCCCTCCAGAGAGCGTAGAAACGCTGAATATATTATGAGGAAATTATCGAAGGGTGATACGCGCTGGAGTCCGTCGGGGGAATTTATTTACAAGGGGAAAGTCGTGAGGGGGTCTCACGCCATAGATCTTATGAAACATCTCGGATCCCCGTTCAAGAAATCGAGCCCCCCTACAGGCTGGGTGAAGTTCCTCAATATTTTACAGGAGCGGAACATCCCGGTGGCGTGCGTATCAAACCCGCAAGCCCGCGAGCAGCTTCAGAAGCTTAAAAAAGGCCGGAGCAGCTCGCCGGATGAATCCCTTCTTTTAACCGATTCGCCGGCCAGGAAGAAACTTAAGAAAAAAAAAGACTTCCAACGCTGGGAAGGTTTCTCACCATAAAAGGAGGGTATCGAATTAAAAACTGACTGGATATTATGATCAAGATTCTTTAAAATACATCGCAGTCAGTCACGTTTTTGTATATTGTTACTAATAAAACACCGACTGAAACTCATCTCCGGCCTTCATCACTTTTATTCGGTATACGGTTTAAAAAACAACTTTCAACACTTCTCTACTTAATAACAACGATGCAAAAACATTAAAGGTATGATCGGGGGTGCATTTTCTACACATTCGGAACATTTTTCACAAAAAAACACATAAAAAAAAATCAAAGGTCAAAGGTCAAAGCTTCTTTCTACGTTTAAAAACGGGGGTTTACATCATGCAAATGCGATAAAACTTTAAAGGTATGATCGGAAGGCCGCTCTCACACATCCACCCCGTTTTCAGGCGAAAAAACACATAAAAAAAATTTAGGATCAAAGATTAACACTTCTTTCTGTACTTAATAACAATGTTTTAAAGCGTGCAAACGCGATAAAACTTTAAAGGTATGTTCGGAAGGCCGCTCTCACACATCCACCCCGTTTTCAGGCAAAAAAAAAACACATACAAAAAATCAAAGGTCAAAGCTTCTTTCTACGTTTAAAAACGGGGGTTTACATTATGCAAACACGTTAAAACTTTAAAGGTATGTTCGGAAGGCCGCTCTCACACATCCACCCCGTTTTCAGGCGAAAAAAAACACATAAAAAAAAATCAAAGGTCAAAGGTCAAAGCTTCTTTCTACGTTTAAAAACGGGGGTTTACATTATGCAAACGCGTTAAAACTTTAAAGGTATGTTCGGAAGGCCGCTCTCACACATCCACCCCGTTTTCAGGCGAAAAAAAACACATAAAAAAAATCAAAGGTCAAAGGTCAAAGCTTCTTTCTACGTTTAAAAACGGGGGTTTACATTATGCAAACGCGTTAAAACTTTAAAGGTATGTTCGGAAGGCCGCTCTCACACATCCACCCCGTTTTCAGGCGAAAAAAAACACCTAAAAAAAATCAAAGGTCAAAGGTCAAAGCTTCTTTCTACGTTTAAAAACGGGGGTTTACATCATGCAAACGCGATAAAACTTTAAAGGTATGATCGGAAGGCCGCTCTCACACATCCACCCCGTTTTCAGGCGAAAAAAACACATACAAAAATTAAAGGTCAAAGGTCAAAGCTTCTTTCTACGTTTAAAAACGGGGGTTTAAATTTTCCAAACGCGATAAAACTTTAAAGGTATGATCGAGAGAGCGTTCTAAGACGGGGGTTACATTTTCACACGGAAAAACATAAAAAAAAATAGGAACGCCGGTTAACACAAGCCGTGACAATATTTAAACTCATGCAGAGGCCCTGCTAGCTGGTTACAGGAGGTATTGCAGCTTTTCTTAAGGCAATAACGATATCTTTTCACAAAATCAGAAACCAAATCATCGTTCGCGATAGTATTTTCGGAGTATAAAGACACCACGTCCCGGTACGACTTCCCACTGGCTCTGTTATACAGATAATACACGCAGTGTTGTCCGCATACGTCGGATAACTCGTGCTGAAGCTGCTTGTTGTGATACAGAATGTTTTTAACATCTGGGAGATTCTCCAGATATTGCAGGATGCTTTTAGGGTAGTAATCAAAGTCAGGGCTGAGGCCGAACGAGTCAAAAAATGTGGCTCGACCATTTTTTTCAACGGTGAGCGCTAACCAGTGTTCTCCCGGTAAATGTCTAGGGTGGGTGTTTACAATGAAATATACGGGAGGGCCCGGCTTGATCCGGAATAACTCGTCAGACGCAAAAACACCGGCAAACAGGTCTCCTATTAAGCCCCTCATAACAGCGTCCAATTCCAGGGTGTTCATCAGTAAAAATCCACAAGGACCTGTCGCTTGGAATTAATCTCCAGGAGAGAATCATAACACGCGTACACTATCAGCGTGGTGGTATGCGGAGTCGCGACTCTGAATCTCATTTCAAGTCGCAGGGTGCCTGTGGAGACGGGGCTCAGAGCGCCGCTGTCCTCCTCCGGGTTTAAATTGAAGACGTACAGCGCGTAGCCGCGCGCAAAATCCTCCCGGTCTATACAGAGAGGCTGGTCTTTGAGGTGTCGTCCGGTCGCGGTGTAGAGATTGTAAAACTCCCTGACAGAGAGTTCGTTGTTAAATTCAGGCTGGAAAGCTTTAGCCGGCAGCTGTCTCCCGTTTTGACTGAGTGCGAGGTACTCCAGGTCATAGTGTGCAAATTCAAACGGGGACAGATCTCTTCTCCCACTGAATGCATTGTGATTCACCATACCCAGAACCACATATTTGGGCATGGTTCCTAAAAACAGGTTCTCCTGGTTGCATATCCTGGAATGGCTGGGGATCACGTAAGTCTTAACGTTGATTCGTGATAACGGGTACACGGCGTTCCCTTTCATGAGAGCCGCGGAGTGGCCCAATCTCACTGCAGGGGATACGGTGACTTTCTTAACGAATAGGGACGCGCCCAGAATTTTCAGCTTGAAAGTGGAGGCCGCCAGCCCCATCAGGCAGAAAGCATCGCTGGCTCGAATTAATTTAACTCTTAGATCAATGTTATTCAGAAGAAGCCTCTCGCAGAAAAATATGTCCGCGTGCAGCGGACCCTGAACTTGAAATTCACGCGATTCGGCGCTAAAGCGCGCTCTGCTCACGAGGCCTTTATTCGGGCCCGCGTCATCCACAGCGGTCGAATTGTGCTGACCCGGGGTGTCCTTGTAAAACAAACCGCCCGTGAACTGCGATTTCAATGAAGCGGGGGAAAAGTTCAGCAGCGTCTCAATCATTGCCCTGTACGGGTGCGTCGCGCTGGACTGGGAAATCAGCCGGTCACCCAGAGTCACGTCGACTTGTGAGAAAATCGTATTGAGAGGATAATTTATGACGCCCACGCGGGCGTCATTAGCCAGGTCAGTCCCGTCGGCGTTTGTAATTTTCATTCGCAGATAAAGCAGCGTATTATTGAGGTCTAAATACCTCTCACCGTCTCCGGGGATAAAAAACTCGATAGGGCCCATGTCCGTCAGGGCTGATAACGGGCTGACTTCAACGTATTGGCTTTGCTCGATGGACAGCTGGGTCCCGGGGACGGCGAATAAATCCAATTCGCTCATGGTGCATTCGGGGGAATTATTTCGCAAAAGAGACATTGTTTAAGAGAAAATATCCCCGGACAACCTCCTCTTCTTATGCTTCCTTCGAACTGTTCTGCTTTTTCCGGGGGTCTTTCGCTTTTTAACCGTTTTGACCCGTTTCCCCGGGGGGCGTTTCCGGGGCCTTCTTGAGAGCACCATGATCCCGGACCCCCGCTGCTGCTCGGGCTCCTGACTCCGTCCGGCCCTCTCAACAACGCGGCTCACTACGTCGGAAGCGATGCTTCGGGCTGCGTTTTTCAGGTGAGGTTTGGCGATCGTGTATCCTTGTTTAATCAGCGGCGACACAAATTTGAACAGTTTCGAAAATATGTTCCCGAGCCCGCGCCCGTACATAACAGGAGCGCCGTGGAAGCCGTGAAGACCGTTCCCGACTTGATTTTCATAGTAAGGCACAAATCTATAAATGTCGGCTTTGTGCGCTGCCCCAGCCATTTTTTTTTATCCCGCCGGTTTAAAATGTAATGTCACAACCACTTTACCGTATCTGAAATCCACCGTTTGATCTTGATCGCTTTTGATTTCGATGCGTATTGTCTCAATATGTCTTTTGGAGACCGGGATGTAATAAGCGGGGTTGAATTTCTTTGTAATTATTTCCCCGAAACGACCTCCAATTTCGAACGCTCGGAGGAGAGGAGCAAAAGCGTCACCCACCGCCTGAGGCTGTACAACGTCTGTATAACAGAACAGGTGATACATCCCTGCTTTTATATCGGGGTAGCGGGGACAGCTCGTGACCCCGGGTCCGCATCTCAGCCATTGATTAGGGTGCATCCCCAGCATGTACGCCGTCGGGGCTTCAAAATATACCTGGCTGGTACCGTCTCCTTCCCACAGAAACTTTTTCTGGATATCGTCATATTTTAAAGTCAGATTCGGATCTATAGTCTTCAAACGAGGGTTTATCAGCCCTACAATAACCTCAAAGTTATCATAATATCCCGTGTCAAAATATCGCGAGTGAACGGCGAGTTTGTTCTTGCCCGTAATTTTCATCACCTGGAACTTACAGGAAGGCTTTTCCGGGATATTTAACCAGGTGTGCGGATAACAAATTTCCGTCAGCGCCACATCCCAGTCACCCTCTAGATCCAGGTGTCGAGCCAAGTCCACCTGGTAGCATGAAATTGTGTTGTCCGGGAATACTTTTAGGCTGGCGTTTGAAGGCAGAGTCATATAAAATCCGTGTTTCAGATCCCGATCCATTTCTCATATGTCGGTTGAAGATGGAAGTTCTCATATTTATACGGCCATCAGCTGGTCCGCGGGAACCCAGGAGTTAAATTTCTCGGGCCAATTTTTCCATCTGACAAATACAAATTTCTTTCCCTTGGTAAAACGTTCACGAATAATTTCTTGAACCTGATACGGTCTGTCTTTTGCTATTTTAACCTTCTGCAATTCCGGTTCATAGAATGAGCCTTCAATGATCTCACCGTCATAATCTTTCAATTTATAAACGGGCGGCGTACGTTGTATACATTCTGACACCGTGAACATTTCATCTGTAAAACTTTGTTCATATTTTTTATCAAAAACTCCCCTGAGCTTGGAGACCCTGACTATATCTCCGACCTTATATTTACACTTCACAGGCCTCCTGCGTAGGGTGGATGCCCCATACAAATTTTGAAACACTTGATCGACATTTCGATCATTAACCTCATTCGGCCTCATCTTAATGCTTTTATGATAACTCTCGTTATAAGCCGTGAGTAAAGACGGTAGGACGTCGATGTATCTTCTCGTGTTTTTAGCAGTAAAATATCTCCACATTCTCGTCTTTAGCGTGCGATTAAACCTCTCGACAACCGAGGCTTTCAGATCACTTGCGGTGGCAAAATGTAGAATCCGGTGTTTTTTCATTAAATCCTTGAACGGTTTGTTAAAAAACTCTTTCCCGGCATCAGTCTGCATCTTCAGAGGCACCCCGCTCTGCTTTAAGAGTGAGGCAAAGGCCTGTGAGACTTCGCGCCCTTGCTTTGACTTCAGAGGTCTGGCATACGCTTTTTTTGAGAAGATATCGATAACGGTCAGCAGGTACTTGTACCCGTCGTTAAAATCTGATAACCCCTGCATGTCGCATAAATCCGCCTGAAATTGGTTAAGCGGGTTTGTGACAAATACTCTATTTCTTGGAAAATGCGTCCTGGCAGGTTTGTGTAATATGTATGCATCTTCCCCCGACAGGAAATCTCTGATATGCTTCATACGAATTTTAGAGCTGTGTTGATCATGCAGAGCCCTGCGTAAACGCTCCGGCCCTCCAAAACTCCCCGGATTTACCGGACTATAATATACATCCTTCATTAAACCCTCATCACCCATCTTTTAAGACGGATCTCTTCAGAATGATGAACCGGATAGTCCTTTTGCATTTTTATATGTTTTAGCGACCATAAATATTAGTCTTTTGTTTTAAATTGAACTCTGATTCAGCACCGCGGAGAGCGCTCACAGAGCAGCCTCGAGCTTTTAATAAGACCGTGTTAAAACCCCTCATTAATTCATACGAGCACCTTTTTTCCACCAAAACCTCGTTTGTATGACTCTGTCTTGCAATATGAAGCGCCTTGAGGCAACTGTTTTGTTGTGGTTTTGGCACTATATAAATTTGATTTGTAAAACATTTCACCCTTTTTCAACAATATTATAGGAAAGAACACAGGCCGTATAAGGTTTAGAATATATGCTTTATTACATTCATTAAAGTCACACACAGAGAAAAAAGCAATTGTTCATGTTTATTAAACACAACATGCGTGAAGGAAAAAAGTATACGTTTTAAATAGGAGCTCTTGGAAACGTTAAATTGAACTCTGATTCAGCACCGCGGAGAGCGCTCACAGAGCAGCCTCGAGCTTTTAATGAGACCGTGTTAAAACCCCTCATTAATTCATACGAGCACCTTTTTTCCACCAAAACCTCGTTTGTATGACTCTGTCTTGCAATATGAAAAACATTTCACCCTTTTTCAACAATATTATAGGAAAGAACACAGGCCGTATAAGGTTTAGAATATGTGCTTTATTACATTCATTAAAGTCACACACAGAGAAAAAAGCAATTGTTCATGTTTATTAAATACAGCATACGTGAAGGAAAAAAGCATACGCTCACGTACAAAACTGGAAAACTCTCAGTAATACATCTCCCCCGCATTTACGGTTTATTTCAGTATTCAGCTGTAAAAGTGTAGGAACAATCTCCCCTCTGGACACCCCCATCTGTTTCACCCGGCACGCTATCACATCCACAAACAGAGTGTATAATGTAAGCAGATGCATCGTATTACACCGTGTAAAATCGTCAGTGGTCAAAACAGAGATTTTCAGTAATACGTTGTACAGAGATTTTTCAGATGAATGGAGAGCCGCGCTGTAGATATGATCTGTCCAGACTCCGGGCCCGGGGCGACGTCTGATAACGTCGAAGACCCTCTCCATAACGCATAAAGGCGGGGCGTCTGGGGTCTGAAGCCTGCGAATGACTACCCGCTCCAGCTTATACGAGAGTCCACGTATAATATAAACTTCCCGCAAGCTTTGAAAGAGAATCATCACACAATTACCCATGACTGTAAAACAATATAATGATATTTAAAAAAAAAACAAAAAAAAACAAAAACAAAAAAAAGCAGGTTTTTCTTCAGTCGTCTGGGTTATAGACGGCTACCATCCCCTCCAGGTCGAGATCTGCGTCTTCACCGAAACATGTGTACAGTTCGTTGATCTTTGCTTCAAAATTATCAGTGTATTTCAGCTCAGTGAGGATGTTTTCTACCGCCCCCTGAACCCTCGCAGCCGATGGGTTGAGGAAGCGCTGGGCTAGGAGCTTTACCACAGCCGGGATGAAGGTCGGTCTCCAGAGTCTCACCATTAATCTCTCAAAATGTCCGGTAAAGAAATATTCATTTAACGGGTCCAGGCACTCGTGCTGGCGCTGGCTGGGGTGATCGATCTCACACCCGTAACAGAGTTTTTGTCTGTAACTTTTGATCACAGCCAAAAGTAAGTGTGCCACGCCGACTTTCACCGTTTTCAGGAATTCCTCTGACAGGAACCCGTCAGGCCGGTCAGATGCGAAAGATGTGGCATATTTCTCAGCCGGCTCGAGGTCTTGTACCTCCCGCGGACTCGCGGCCTCCGTGACAGCGGGAAGAGACCCCACGCCTCCCGGGCTGGAAAGCGCGTGAGAAGGATGGATCTCGCCCCAGACCGCCTCGAGCTGAACTCCCCACGGGCTCTCGTACCCACCGCGGGTCCGTGAAGCCTGGCTCAGGGAGGGCTGGTCTCTTCCACAGTCGAGCGCGCAGTCACAAGCGATGTCGTCGGCCGCTGCAATGGGAGAGGTTGAGGAGCTCATGCTGGTTCGTCGTCCGATGCTTGAATGAGATGTGGTCCCCTGGTTTTTATAGAAATCCCCGTGCATGCGGGGAGGAGCTACGTCAGAGTTTTTTTATTTTTTTTATTTTATTTTTTTATTTATTTTTTTTAAGTAAAAAGAGGGGCCAAGTTTTTTCGGACTTCGATAACGTCCCTCCAGGCCAGGCACCTTGTAAAGAGGCCCGTAATCCTGTCGTTGCAGGTGTTGAACATCTCATGCCAGCTCTCAGCCGCAGCTGTGACGCTTCTGACGTGGCCGCTGGCACTAACCCGCTCCAACTTAATTTCACCCTCAGAGACAGTGTCAGGAGGTCCACGCTGGAATATCACCCTATAGCGAGGCCCCTGGGCGCTGAGCCAGGTGAGTTGGAAGCGTGTTTTCTTCTTTTCCGGCGTCCGATCTCCTGGAGGTTCAGGGTTGACCGTGTCGCGAATCATCGAGCCCGCCGCCGCGGAGAAGACACCCCAATCGGCGGAAGTAAGCGCCACCCGTGGGGTTCCTCGAGTGGCAGTCTCACCCTCGGCCAGAGTGAAGAAACTTACTTGGGCATAATACGGGTCGAACGTGTAAGTTAAACGTTCGTGCCCCTCCAGGCTGTACGTCAGATCTTCCTCCGGTATCGGCTGGCTCAGACGGCTGACGTACATTCTCGCTTTTTTTGGAGCAAGCGAGCCTTCTGTTGTCATGGTGATGTTAACCGGGGTCTCGCAGATGTAGCGGAGGATCGGAGTTCGTCTCGCCATGGTGAATGCTGTATGTCACTCTATCGTCGGAAAGGGGATTTTTAAACCCTTCTTCGTCCGCGGGGCGTAATTCCTTACCTTTTGCTCTAAAAACACCGTTTGGCGTAAGTGATAAGGAGCATTGTTGATTGTTCGGGCTCGGGGCAGCATCTCCGCTCAGCGGGTGTCCCGCGCACCATGATCGATCGGCTAATATCTTAAAAGAAAACATCATCTGGCGTGAGTGATAAGGAGCATTGTTTATTGTTCTTCGGGTTCATCACCTCGGGGCAGCATCTCCGCTCAGCGGGTGTCCCGCCACACACACACACACACACACACACACACACACACACGCACGCACACACACACACACACGCACTCACACAGACACAGCGTCTGCAACAGGTTTTACAGCCGTGGGGTCATGTTTCCGCGAGCGGCTCTATGCGTGGGTATTTGACCGTCTTGCTGCAAAGACTTACAGCCGAGAGACGGCTATTTGTACCCCCTTCTTTAATTTACGAATTAAAAAACAGAAAAGGAAACGTAATAATTTAAGAATTAAAAATATTAAAGGGGCATTAAATAATAGACACTGATTTATGTTTAATTATTTCAGAATTAGTTAATTCTTTAATACATTAAAAAGATCTAGGTATTTTTAATCGTTCTTTAATTCATGAAATAAAATGACATTAAAATATTAGACCCTGGGTGGGAGGGGAGGTAAGGCTTGGAGGCGGTGCTTGGCCGGGGTTAGGGGAGGAGCTTGGGGGGGGCTAGGGGAGGAGCCAGGGGCGGAACTAGGGGAGGAGCCGGGGGCGGGGCTTAGGGGCGGGATATACTGACGTCATCGACTCTGATTGGATGTGACGTCATAAGGGGCGGGGGCTCGGAGGTGGGACTAGGGGCGGGGCTTAGGGGCGGGGCATAGTGACGTCATCGATTATGATTGGCTGTGACGTCATAAGGGGCGGGGCTTGGAGGCGGGACTAGGGGATGGGCTTAGGGGCGGGACATAGTGACGTCATCGATTCTGATTGGCTGTGACGTCATAGAGGGGGCGGGCTTAGTGACGTAATCGATTTTGATTGGCAGCTGTCACTTTTTTGACGAAAGGTGGGTCAGTTTTCTCTCTTTCATCTTCTATGATCAATTACATAGCTATTTCACAAAAAACAATAACAATAAAAACAATAAATGGTCAGGGCCCGCAGCTGATTCAGTTTTTGTTGGTCTCGTGGTTAAGGCATTTGGCTTGAGACCAGAAGATCCTCTGTTCAAATCCTGACTGGAAAATCACTCATGGACATTGGGCAAGGTCTTTAATCCCCTAGCTGCTCCCGTTGTGTAGTGAAAGCCTTGTATGGCAGCATCCGCACATGGGAGGGCGGTGAGGCATTATTTGTAAAGCGCTTTGAGCGTCTGATGCAGATGGAAAAACGCTATATAAATGCAGTCCATTTATTTTTTGGGACACACACACAATTTCAGACAAGATATAATTTATTTATAGGGTGCAGGGGAAACTCAGACAGCTGCAGTAGTCTTCCATCCAGAAACTCAAGCAGCTTCACACTGCAGACGACAGAGTGAAGATGGAAGAGAAGTGATGATGGACGGAGGGCGAACTTTAGAGACTGACTGTATTGACTATATGGGACTGGCTGACCACAGGAAGGTGGTAGCAACAGAGGTTTACGCAACCGTAAGGTAACCAGAAACACTGCAGACAGGCAGGCAAGGTAAGATTTAAATTCTCAGGTCACATTTATTTTTTTGAAATGGACAGGATCTGGTATCAAGTAGACAAACAGGAAGGGTGTTGACATACTGCAGGGGTGATGAGATGGTAAACAGGTGAGTGTTGATAAAATAGAGGACCATGATAGAAGAGAGTGTGCTACAGTACAAAAAAAGAAGAAAAAAAAAAGAAGGCATAACACTGGGCTGTGATCTGTGGGGGACAGTACCGGAAAAATGTCCACAAAGGTTTTGGATATTTTAGCTTCTAAAAGGATTTTTGGATGTTGCTTTCAGGTGCTGCATAGATGAGGGAATAAAACAACAAACATTGAGACTGGTAAGAAATTGGATCTCTATGACCACTGGAACATCTCAGCATTTGAATTTTTTTTCAGGTTATTACTGTAAATTAGCAAACGACAAAAGGTAAAGGTTGTGTGAGCTGTCCTACTTGCGAACATGATCTCAAAATGATGTATTAATTATGTGGTGAAATGTTCCTTTGGCCCTGCAACCCGATCCCAGATAAACAGTTGAAGATGAGTGGGTGGGTGAGTGAGTGAATGAATGTTCCTTTCGTCAGAAATAATTTTTGTTTATCTGAGCAGAATCTGCCTAAACATTTTCTGTTGCATTTTGATACATACTGTATTCCTTTGGCATATTTTGATGTTCTTTTCCAATGATGCTGTTAAAGTTTGTTGTGGATAAACAGAGTTTGCACCTGTTGCTCAGCAAAGCTCATTTTTACCTCTGATGATGAGGTTTGTTTCCTTTACTGAGCAACTGTTTGTGCAAAAACACTCTTTCCCTTTCAGACCCATTCGCTGCATACTTTGCTCAACCAATTTCAATTTATTTTCATTTATATAGTGCCAAATCACAACAGAGTTGCCTCAAAGAGCTTCACACAAGTAACATCTAACCTTACTAACCCCCACAGCAACAGTGGTAAGGAAAAACTTCCTCTGAGGAAGAAACCTCAAGCAGACCAGACTCAAAGGGGTGACCCTCTGCTTGGGCCATGCTGCAGTCATAAATTACAGAACAATTCACAAAACAAATATAGAGGAAAAGCTGTTGGTGCACAGGACATGAGGGTCTCCAGCACAATTACCACACCCATCTCTGGATGGAGCTGCACCTTAAACAGAGAGAAAAACAGAATCAAGCAGCAGAAAGACAAGAAATACAGTATACGAAAAAAAAAAAGATCTTTCGGTAATGGCGTTTTTTTTCTGGATCTAGCTCCATAACATTTGAAGCTACATCAAATCTGATGACACCTTACTGAATCAGTACAGATTCAGCTACAATTTGGTGTTAGTTGTGCATCTCTAGCTTCATTTGTCACCTCACACTGACACATTTTCTATTTTCCCTATATTTTTGCATATTCTGGATCACCAGATCCGGAATCCGGATCTGATCATCACCAAACTTTGTTGTTTGATAGAACATTTGACTATGTTACACCCTAATTATTTTTTTTCAAGCCTTTCTGCCTTGTTTTTGTTGAGTTAGAAACTAGAATGTCAAAATTCCCCCTATCCCGCAATGGTGAAGAATCATTTAAAAAATTCCTGGATCCGGATTGTGATCCAGATCACCACTAAAATTTAATCACTTGTTCCTCTTGTCATTTCCAACCACTCCACAAAACATCATCAAAATCCGTTCAAAACTTTTTGAGTTATCCTGCTGACAAACAGACAGACAAACAAACTTATAAACAAACTCGAGTGAAAACATAACCTCCTTGGCGGAGGTAATGACATTCATATCAATTTTGTAGAAATTCAACAGAGGTCATTTGTAACTCTGTTACACAAGGAAGTTGAATTCATAGCGAAACATCATGTACTTAGTGAGCAGCAATATGGATTTAGAAAAAAATCACTTCATTGGCTTTAATTGACTTTGCTGAACAAATTACAAATGCAATTGAGAATAAGAAAATACACTGTTGGGTTTTTTTATTTATAGAAAGCATTTTACACCATAGATCATGCCATATTATTGGACAAATTGCAGAAGTATGTATTCAGGATTGGCATATGAGTGAATGATTGAGTAATATGAGTGTATTATATTTGGAAATAATTTAAGAAGAAATTTATTATTTCATGATACTGAAATTGAACTTGTAACAAACAAAATTTCTCGGGGTGTTTATTGATGACAAATTAAGCTGGAAAATACATGAATTATGTTAAATCTAAAATGTCTAAAGCCATTGCAATCCTGTATAAAGCAGAAGACTTCCTCTCGCAACATTCATTAAGTGTTTTATATCGTTCATTACTTGTTCCATATATATGACCTATTGCATTGAGGTACATACAAAACATACAAACATACAAAACTAATACAAAACCAGTATTTTTACTACAAAAGAAAGCCATAAGAATTATTAGTAACAAACCCTACAGTGAACTACAGAAGCTTATTGCATTCACAGGCTAAAAATTGCTGATTTCCTTGACTGGTGCAGTAAGTCTTTTTTGAGATGAACATTTCTAAAACAAAAGACATGGTGATTGACTTTCGCAAAAACAGTGCTCCCAGTCAAGAGGTAACATTTCAAAAGGTCAGCCAGTGGAGTGTGTCGGCACCATGGAGCTGTATATAAGAACTAGAGAGTGCAGTAGCACTGAGCCATGTGCCGGCAAGGAGGCGTGCTCGCCATTTTAATTCCGGGCAAGTTAGTGATTTGTGTGCATAGAAGTTCACTTAGTCTCATCAAGAAACAGGTGGAATATGCCGGAAAGCTGCGCATGTTGGCAAAGCCACAAACGGAGGAACAAGAGAGACAATATTTCCTTCCATAAGTAAGTGGTTTTGGTTCTTCTTGTCACTTTGTCCCTGATATTTGGATGACAAACAGCCGTATGTCTCCTGTCGTACCTGTGTCGTTCGATGACACGGACCATTAACTCTTCACTTATGTCTAGTTGATATTTTCCACTGCTAGACCAATGTCTAGTTAAAATACTTGTCGTTAGTGATTAAAATTGTTCGACAAGACTGGGGATTTTTTTTTAAATTTGCACCTTAAAATAATGAGATTATAATGACCCGCGCTGTGCCGCTCACAGTCACACCCACACATGGAGATGTGTACCCACACCACTGACTTCATGAATGAAACTTGGTCAATAAAGGATAATCGTGTAAAAATATAATATATCTAAATGTATTGTAATGGTTTTAGGAGCCGCGCTGCGTTGAACACAGCAGTAGCTCAGCCGAGCAGCGTAGCTTAACAGCGCAGATCCGTGTAACTTTCAACACTAATATTTGGGAATGTGTGAGTGTCAGAGTAAGTTTAATACTTTCCTGACATAATTTAATGTAAATTAATTTTACTGGCTCAATATCCAGGTCAAAATGACATTTTAACACGTATTTTGTGAGCATTTTTCTGAGTGAAAATGCATTAACATGCGGGTACTTCATCAATATTTTGCCCTCTTAGGAGACGTCATGTCGCTGTCCATGAAGGGACATTTTCGTTTAGTGTGCAGCATTGGGACTGTGCTCTCTTGTTCTTATATACAGCTCCATGGTCAGCACATATAATATCTTGGAACTGTCACAGATAAACTGAACTTTGAAGCAAAATGCGAAGCGGTGCAAAAAAAGTGACACCAGCGCCTGTATTGTCTGAGAAAACTGTCCACTTTTAACATTGACAGGACCATGCTAACCTTGGTTTATTGTGTTTTTATAGAATCAATTTTATCTTTTTGTTTTGTTTTATAGTTTGGAAACGTGTCCCTCAAAAGCAAAAATTGTTTAAACCAAATTGTGAAATGGTTGAGCAAGCTGATTGGAGAATCTCAGCTTCATCCAGAATCCGTGTATGCTAAACAGGTACAGAGGATAGCCGGCTCAACTGTAAGAGACGACGCCCACCCACTTAATGGCTTGGTTTGACATATTTTTAGGCTTTTCATCTATTGATGTTTTAACTCATCTTGTTTTTATCTTGGTGACATCGTTTGTTGTTCTTTCAGCCTTAGCACTGTCATCACTCTTGCACTGTGTTGTGTCTTTACAAGATGGGATGACTCACTGCAAATCAAATTTACCCACGGATACAATAAAAATAATCTGAATCTAAATCCTGAGTGTGCAATAAAATCATGTCATGCAAGGTTTTATGAGTTTCAAGTTATTGTAATCTTGAATGATGAAATGATGTTTGATTACCTGATTGTAGTTTCACTGTCACCATACACTCAATCTCTTTAATTGTCATTGTCATACTAGGGTAAGAAGGGACAGTTCTTTCACTCCATTGCTGAATTGGCTAAAAGACAGCTAAGATGTTTATCCTGTCTCGGCTCAGTGTCTTCTGAGGTACATACTCACAAATAGTGGTATTGACAAGATAGTAAGTCCCTTCAGCTGCTCCCTTGTTTGCACTCGGGGTCGCCACAGAAAATCCAAGGTGGATTTGCATGTTGAATTGGCCCAAGACACATTATGATGTGTTAGTCTGGAGGAGGTGTTTATGTACCTTGGAGATGCTATGAGTCAAGGGAAAGTGTATGTGTGACAACTATAAAAGCTGATGTTTTTCTATACTTTTATATAATATGTTTTGCACCATTTCTCTCTTTTCCAGGTTCCATAACCTGAGGATAAAACAGCAATCACTTTCAGTGACGTGCCTGACCTGGCAATATTCTCCCAAATGGACTGCGTGGCGCTCTTAATCATTCCTTTTACTTCCGTTACCTATCTAACATTTCCATTAGTTTTTAAGTGCAACCGCTGCAAAATTTAGCTAATTATTTTATTCCTGTGTGAATCTTAGGAGTCGTTACCATTCTCGTTAGTGGTTAGTTTGCACTAGCTAGGCTACACGCTTGGATTTTCTGACTTACAAATAGGGTGGCCAGATGTCCTTCTTTTTGCCACAAATTGAGATGGTTTCCGGGGTTGTTAACCTTCAATTTTGAAATGTGTGTTGAAGCATGCATTTTTAAAACACGCATTTCAAAACTAAAGCCAAACTGTCAAATCAAATCAAATCAATTTTATTTATATAGCGCCAAATCATAACAACAGTTGCCCCAAGGCACTTTATATTGCAAGGCTAACGCCATACCATAATTACAGAAAAACCCCAACGGTCAAAACGACCCCCTATGAGCAAGCACTTGGCGACAGTGGGAAGGAAAAACTCCCTTTTAACAGGATGAAACCTCCAGCAGAACCAGGCTCAGGGAGGGGCAGTCTTCTGCTGGGACTGGTTGGGGCTGAGGGGAGAGAATCAGGAAAAAGACATGCTGTGGAAGACAGCAGAGATCAATCACTAATGATTAAATGCAGAGTGGTGCATACAGAGCAAAAAGAGAAAGAAACACTCTATTCTATATTCTATATTCTCTCACTATTGGGGTGATATGGTACTCTGAGGTCCCTAAGATAAGATGGGACCTGATTATTCAAAACCTTATAAGTAAGAAGAAGAATTTTAAATTCTATTCTAGAATTAACAGGAAGCCAATGAAGAGAGGCCGATATGGGTGAAATATGCTCTCTCCATCTAGTCCCCGTCAGTACTCTAGCTGCAGCATTTTGAATTAACTGAAGGCTTTTCAGGGAACTTTTAGGACAACCTGATAATAATGAATTACAATAGTCCAGCCTAGAGGAAATAAATGCATGAATTAGTTTTTCAGCATCACTCTGAGACAAGACCTTTCAAATGTAAAAAAGCAGTCCTACATATTTGCTTAATATGCGCATTGAAGGACATATCCTGATCAAAAATGACTCCAAGATTTCTCACAGTATTACTAGAGGTCAGGGTAATGCCATCCAGAGTAAGGATCTGGTTAGACACCATGTTTCTAAGATTTGTGGGGCCAAGTACAGTAACTTCAGTTTTATCTGAATTTAAAAGCAGGAAATTAGAGGTCATCCATGTCTTTATGTCTGTAAGACATTCATGCATTTTAACTAATTGGTGTGTGTCCTCTGGCTTCATGGATAGATAAAGCTGGGTATCATCTGCGTAACAATGAAAATTTAAGCAATGCTTTCTAATAATACTGCCTAAGGGAAGCATGTATAAAGTGAATAAAACTGGTCCTAGCACAGAACCTTGTGGAACTCCATAATTAACCTTAGTCTGTGAAGAAGACTCCCCAATTACATGAACAAATTGTAATCTATTAGATAAATATGATTCAAACCACTGCAGCGCAGCGCCTTTAATACCTATGGCATGCTCTAATCTCTGTAATAAAATTGAGGTCCTCTTCAGCCCCCTCTACTGACAAGGCGTCCAATCCTGCCTTTGTCTTCCTTTCAGCCAGCTGAGTCTAGAGAGTAGAAACTTGCTTCTCCACAGTCTTCTTGCTCTCTTCCTCTTTTTTCAGCATCTCCCGCAAAATATGCCCCTCATCCTCCATCTGCCCTAGGCGGATGGAGAAGGAAGGTGTCTAATGGACTTCCTCTTGGAGCAGCTCCTGAATGTCCTGCAGCTGACACTCCAGTGCAGAGATATCTTTTGTTGAATTTGATGGTCTTGCCTTCTGCTTCATTTAGCAGACCTGTTAGAGTCTCCACCTCTGACTGCATCTTTGCATTCGTTTCTGTCAACTCTTGCTTCTGTCATTCACTTTGCTCAGGTTTGGCCAGGAGTTCTTGAACCTGTGCATTCAGCCTTCCTCCGACCATGTTCAGAGTCTGCCCAGTCACAAAACAAAAAGAAACCCCCCCCAGAGGACACCACAACCAACCCCAGGGGTGCAAACTGGGAGGAAGGAAAAAAAAAAAAAACACAAACAACCATTACGACCCCCCCCCCCCCCCCCCCCAGAGGACCGTCCCATCAAACCCTGGGGAGAGGAGAAAAGAAAAAGAAACAAAATACAACCCAAACTTAACCCTGCAAAAAAAAAAGGAATCTAACACCCCCCAGGACGACATGTAAGGACCAACACCCCCCAGAGGACATCTCCGCCAGCTCCAGGAGTAGTAACCACAGCCGAGGTCCCTCTGAGATCCAAAGTCAGTTATGGGGGTTTTCAGCGCCTGCCAGAGGACCGTCCATCAAACCCCAGGAGACACCCCCATGACTAAAAACAGACCCAGCCCCGGCCGTCTACGGATAGATGGTCCCACAATCATTTCCCCCCCAGAGGACATCACAGTCACACCCTGAGGGTGGAAACTGGGGGAAACAAACAAAATAACAAAAAACCCAAGCCCCCCAGTGGACACACACAAACAACCCCGGGGGCAAATAAAACAAACGGGAACCCTGTTGCCCCCCCAGCACCCCGAAAGACCCCGGAACACCACCAGAGCCAATCGTCAGTCCACGTTTTGGCAAACGGTACATAACTACCAAGCCGGGGGAAAAAACAGGAAAAAACCAACCCAGTCCCACCCCAAGCACAGTGGAAAACCGGAAGTACATCCGGTGTCACTACACTGACCATACCAACAGCCTACCAGGAGGGGTGGAACAACCGAAATGGGGAACGGCACAGATCGGCCCACCGCTCCGACTGAGGTATGTTCCCACTGCACTACACCTCGGTAACACTGATGGCGAATGGTCAAAGGCTCACCGAGGCTGGAGTGGAACCGGGAATTAAACTAAACCTAACTAACGCCCCTGAAACCCCCCCAGAGGACATTCATAATCAAACCCTGGGAGGTGAAACCAAAAAAAAAAAAAAAGAAAAAAAGAAAAACTAACAGACAATAAACATAAAGGTACCTGAGTCCAAGCTATGCTCCAGACAGCCTGCATGTCCACTCCACCAGACCACTGACAGTGCTTTAACCCACACAAAGACAACAAATTAACACCTGATACAAAAACACCCCATACTAAATAAAAGAAACAGATAATAGACCAACAAAAAACTAACTAACGATTGGTCTACATCGTCAAGTGTAAAGAATGGAAAAAAAAAAAGTATTTTCCATCCTTTGGACCTAGACGGTAATGTGGCTCTGTCACCAACAGAGGGAGCCAAAGTGCCAAATAAGGGAGTCCCCGTGGTGACCGAGTAAAAACTAATACACACTGCTTTACGTGACAGCAGATTTTGACATGCAACTTAATGTGATAAATAAATACCTCCGGAGGTAATACAACAGGTGTTGGAGCCACCTGCATGGGAGGAGACGGGGCTACAGCCGTAACAGCAGGATGCAACGCGACCCAAGCAGTAAACTCTGCCATGCACGCACCAATGCGCACAACCCGGGCGGAGAGCACTTGCAACTGATCCCGGATTAACTCCAACATCTGCTGCAGCCTTCCCAGCAAAAATACCGTCTCTGCTACAGCTGGTCCATTTTTAAATGGCCAGAGACTACTGTTATGTGTTGGACGTGGGCGGAGAACCGACCCAGCGTTTGACAGGACCCAGCATAAAAGAAGCAGAGCACGGTTCAAAGGAAAACAAGTTTTAATTAACATAGTGTATTAAGTGAAAATAATCCAAAAGTCAACGGTCTGGCGAGGTGGAAAAACGGCGCGCTCCCAGCAGCGCAAAAGGACTGGAGCCACAGCAATTCTGGACCCAAGGACCCCGCCAACACCCCCCAGGTGGCCGCGACAAACCGAGTCTGTGAAAGAAGAAACCGTAAGGTGAGTCCAACACTCTCCACACAGAGAGACAGCTCAAAGGTGCACACAATCAGCAAAACACTTCCTGGCCTAAATGTAAAATCAGCTTCTCTCCCCGCAGGCATGGAACAACTCAGTTCAAAACTCCACTGCAGTAGAAGCCAATTTAGACGATTAGCATAGCATAACAACTCAATATAACAAGGTGTGAGGGACACCAAATTTACTGACTTTACTTCATAAGTAAGTCCCTTCGGCTGCTCCCTTGTTTGCACTTGGGGTCGCCACAGCAAATCCAAGGTGGATCTGCATGTTGAATTGGCACAAGTTTTACGCCGGATGCCCTTCCTGACGCAACTCCACATTACATGGAGAAATGTGGCAGGGATGGGATTTGAACCCGGAACCTTATGAACTGAAACCAAGCGCATTAACCACTTGGCCACCACAAAAACCAAAATACCTCAGGAAGTGTGCTGAAGAGCGTGAGACCTCACCCAATCCTCTTTCACAGACCGTGGCGTCAAACCTGGAGCGGTCTCTGCGTCCGTAGTGGTGAGATTGTTCTCCCAACGTTGATGTCACACGTCTGGTCACAAAGTCGAGTCTGGCAAATACACACTGTGTATTCCAGGTTTAAATGCAACATGCCCTGATCAAGACAGATGCACCACAGCTGTGAGTCCTGATGAACTGCACGTGATAACAAGCCACAGGTGATCAGGGTGAGGTCCTCAAACTCAGCCCCACGTCAGCCACTCAGTCCTGAACGCATACCACCTGGTGGGAGAAACAGAAAACAAAAACAAAGCCAGCCAAACACCCCAGCCCACAACAGATAACAACAAATAAAACTGTTTTTTGGGACTTCCAATTTGCATGGACAAGACTAAGAGTCAAGCTTTCAAATGAATTAAAGCTCTGTCTGGGTTTTTGATTAATTAATAAGCTGGAGTGGAAGATTGCTGCTAATCCTCCACCTCGGCCCGTGCTACGAGCATTCTGACAGTTAGTGTGACTCGGGGGTGTTGACTCATTTAAACTAACATATTCATCCTGCTGTACCCAGGTTTCTGTAAGGCAGAATAAATCAATATGTTGGTCAATTATTATATCATTTACTAACAGGGACTTAGAAGAGAGAGACCTAATGTTTAATAGACCGCATTTAACTGTTTTAGTCTGTGGTGCAGTTGAAGGTGCTATATTTTCCCCAGAAGCTTTGCCAATTATCTATGAAGCCCACCTCATTTTTTGGACACCACTCAGACAGCCAGCAATTCAAGGAGAACATGCGGCTAAACATGTCACTCCCGGTCCGATTGGGGAGGGGCCCAGAGAAAACTACAGAGTCCGACATTGTTTTTGCAAAGTTACACACCGATTCAATATTTATTTTAGTGACCTCCGATTGGCGTAACCGGGTGTCATTACTGCCGACGTGAATTACAATCTTACCGCATTTACGCTTAGCCTTAGCCAGCAGTTTCAAATTTCCTTCAATGTCGCCTGCTCTGGCCCCCCGGAAGACAATTGACTATGGTTGCTGGTGTCGCTAACTTCACATTTCTCAAAACAGAGTCGCCAATAACCAGAGTTTGTTCCTCGGCGGGTGTGTCGCCGAGTGGGGAAAAACAGTTAGAGATGTGAACGGGTTGATGGTGTACAGGGGGCTTGTGTTTAGGACTACGCATCCTCCTCACATTCACCCAGCCGGCCTGCTTTCCCAGCTGCTTGGGATCTGCTGGGGGACAGCTAACGGCGGCTAAGCTACCTTGGTCCGCACCGACTACCGGGGCCTGGCTAGCTGTAGGATTTTCCAAGGTGCGGAGCCAAGTCTCCAATTCGCCAAGCCTGGCCTCCAAAGCTACAAATAAGCTACACTTTATTACAAGTACCATTACTGCTAAAGGAGGCCCAGGAATAACTAAACATTTCACACCCAGAGCAAAGAAGTGCGGGAGAGACAGGAGAAGCCGCCATGCTAAACCGGCTAAGAGCTAGTAGCTGCGCTAAGCTAGCCGATTCCTAAAAACACACAAAGTGAATAATGTGTAAATAATTTAGAGGTGATTCAGCAGAGGGAGTGCTTTAGTTAAGGCACGTGAAGATTACACTGTGAAACAAATCGTTATCTAGTTATCTAGATCAATCTAACTACGCAGATTAAACAGCTAACAGATACAACAAAACACCCCTGTGCTCCGGAACAGGAAGTGATACAATACCGCAGTGAGAGCCAACTACCAGTAGAGGCCAGTAAAGCCACCCTGTCAATAACAATGACGGAAACCATCTCAATTTGTGGCAAAAGGAGGACATCTGGCCACCCTAATGTACACATTACATTACATTACTCTCTACATTAATCTTGCATGATGCTGGCAAAAAGGGCAGCGCTCTTAGAGAACCGTGTCCTTAAGCTAGAGCAGCTTCTGAGTTCAGTGGAGTTAGATGTGACGGGCACTCCAGATATAAACTTAGTGTTGGGCCAGGTAGAGTTTCCGTTAGCATTAGCTTAGGAATGCTGGCTAAAAAGGATGGCTTTGTTAGGTGGAAGAAGTTATGTAGGGCTGAGTGCCCCCTTGTGGTACCCAGATCACAGTCCCCATTGTGGACTGAACTGTTTTTCAGCCTTGGACATGCCTGTTGATACCCCTCCAAGTCCACAGGTGACTTCTACCCCTATTTCCAGGTCGGTTGGGACTCAGACGAGGGCAGTCACATCTCCTCCTCTCTCCTCTCTTTCTGTGTTTCTCCATCCCTGCCCCAACCTTCAAAAGACCCAACTTCATCAGACTGTGAATTCTTCAAACTATATTTGGAATAACCAAGGAATTGATCAGCTGGTCTCTCAAAGCTATTGACACCATCTTTTCAACAAGGAAATCAGGGCTGGGGGGCCCAGATGGAACCTATCCTGCAGGCTATTTTCTCACCTGGGAGAAGTGGTGCATCGCGTGCTTGGCATCACTCTCCGTGGAAGAAGGCGAGGATTTATTGTTATTTGCTTTTATGGCAGGTGGGCTTTGGCTGCTTGGATTAGGCGCTGCCTTAACCTACCGGAAAATTGGCAAGATGGCTACCAAAACCACAACCCCACACCTGTACGACATGATTAATGAGGTGGGCAAGGCAGTACAATCTCAGACTCCGTAAACTCTTGAACTTAAACGCAAATGGGAAATCATCTTGGAGCAAATGTGTGCCTTGCAAAAGAATTGATGTTGGAATCATGGCAGCCTTATCAGCTATCGAAGGTTAAAATGCCCCTTTTTTTCCTCCAGAAGGATTTCAACGGCCTTGGTGAAGCATCTGGCTCCTTTTCATTTGCCCTCCCCTACAGTCTGTGGTCATCAAGGCCACTCCAGACTCTACGCATACACGGGCAGAGACTGATATGAACTCATCTGCACACATGCCGCATACCCCCCACACCTACCCCCTTGTGTTTCTGTCCCCACCCTCCCACACCCCCAGCCTCCACTCTGCCACTGCCCATGAGATCAGCCACGTGGCAGAAATGCTTCCGCAGCTCCCACACACTCATTGCCTCAATTCGGATGACTGTTTCAAAGCTTAGCGTACATAAACAAATCAAATGTATATGTGCGGTTGTTTTAATTCTGATGTGTGGCATTATTACGTTCAACTAGTAATAATTGTGAATTAATTGCTGTATTTTTGTTTGAGGTAATTGGGTGTGAAGATGAATTGCCCTTTTAGGGATCAATAAAGTTGTTTGAATCTTGAAATGTCATGCATTAGTGATAGGGGATTCTATCACCTGCAAAATTAGATTACAGATGCCAGCTGATGTTAAATGTATTACTGGGGCCAGAGCACCCGACATTGCCCCTCACCTTAGGGTGCTCATGTTGCACAAGGATAGTCAGTCTATGGAACACGACACTAGATACAGCCACATAGTTATTCATGTCAGAACCAATATTAGGATGCGATACTCTGTGGTCACAAAAATGGATATAGACAAGATTGTGACCTTGCCAGAAAAATGTGTTGGTATCAATCTTCAGTTTAATTTATAACTGGTCTTTTTAGGGTCGCCATAGCTTGCTGATGCTGGACGGCCTCCACCCTGCCGAGGAAGGTGTCGCCATCTTATCTACTAACATAGACAGAGCTCTACAGGGAGGGTAACATTAGGACTCTACATCAGGCCACAGTGTGATCAGTTCATAGAGCTATATCTGGGGTGGTGAAGGCCGTGAGAGGCAGGGTGAGGGGGTGAGCGACATTGGGAGAGAGACAGAGCGACCAACAGAACGATGGAGGGGTTGGCCGGCTGTGTGATGCTTTGATATCAGCACCTGCCATGACACTTCTCAGGATTACATAAGATATCCAATATATGGCCTAATACACGTAGTCCAGGTTCTCCTGATTGTGGGTGTACTGTGATGCATCGCAAGCTGGGGGCTATCACTGCCACACCTGTAATGATGCATCTGCACGTCGGTGATCTTATGTCTGATCACACAGGTGCACATGCACTACAGTAATGTGATTGTCAGTGGGCCCTGCCTGTCATCAGTTCATAGGTTGGATGTCATTCGACATTCAGCAGAGACACATGGCAGGTCTCCAGAAGACAGCAGTCCGCAGTGCTCTCTCTACCATGCCCCTCCCCTTAATTGCCCTCCACCTAGACTTAGGGTGGTGTTCGAACCACAGTCGTACGGCATTTGAGGTGCATTTGTGTTATTTTTCCTGCAATTTGACAGCATTCTAGGTATTCATACTTTGATCCAAAAACATTTGGACTGCAGTCGAGGGCTGATGCAAGCAAAGTGTTTGGAGCTGCTTTGATTGTCAGTGGCCGAACAGAAAGCAAATGCACTTTGTTTTCAGTGAATAAACTCAACCAACACCTCCACACAACCATGGGTAATGATTTATTTATCCAGATGTGAAAGGGGAAAAATGCAAGGGAGATGATGTTTGAGCAAAGTATGCAGTGAATGGGTCTGAAAGAAAAAGAGTGTTTCTGCACAATTACTCAGTAAAGGAAACAAACCACATCATCAAAGCTTTGCTGAGCAACAGGTGCAAACTGTGTCTCTCCACAACAGACTTTAACAGCATCATTGGAAAAGAATGTCAAAATATGCCAAAGGAATACGTATCAAAATGCTACAGAAAATGTTTGGGCAGATTCTGCTCAGATAAACAAATTTTTTTCTCATGAAAAGAACATTCAACAGTTTATCTGGGATCGAGCTGCAGGACCAAAGGAACATTTCACCACGTTTGCAAGCAGGACAGATCACACAACCTTCATCTTCTGTCAGTTACTTACAGCAATAACCCGAAAAAAGTAAAATGCTGAGACATAATTTCTTACCAGTCTCAATGTTTGTTGTTTTATTCCATCATCTATGCAGCACCTGAAAGCAACATACAAAATTCCTTTTAGAAGCTAAAATATCCAAAACCTTTGTGGACATGTTTTCCGGTACCGTCCCCCACAGATCATTCAGCTGATTACAAAAGAGAGCATCAAATTGCTCCTGGTTTCTCTTTTCTTTTGGTGATTCTCACTGTGTGTTATGAGCAGCCCAGTGTCACACTTTTTTTTTTTTTTTGTACTGTGGCACACTCTCTTCTATCATGGTCCTATATTTTATCAACACTCACCTGTTTTCACTCACCTGTTTTCCATCTCATCACCCCTGCAGTATATCAACACCCTTCCAGCTTGTCTGCTTGATACCAGATCCTGTCTGTTTCCAAAAGCAGTGGTGGGCACAGCTAACCAAAAAGTTAGCTTTGATAACAAATAATCAGCTAACTGGAAAGTTGACTTTTATGAAACTAAACCGACAAACCACCCAAAAAATTAATGGAAGCTACAGCTAACTGCTAATTTTCAGTATTGTCTCCGGTACACTTGCAACTACTAACAAGCTGATTTTGAGTTTTAACACCATGATCGCTTCTGGTTGCATTAAAGGCGACCACAAATCCAAACAATGAGTCAGCACTTGTGTCTTTGTGCGCCCTGCTCACTGCTGGAAAATCCTGTTTACTACATATTTTGCAACAGTGAAGCAGTTGAGAGGAGCTAAGCTCAACTCTATACACAAAACAAGCCATTAT
Source organism: Thalassophryne amazonica (assembly GCF_902500255.1). Lineage (NCBI taxonomy): Eukaryota > Metazoa > Chordata > Actinopteri > Batrachoidiformes > Batrachoididae > Thalassophryne > Thalassophryne amazonica. The sequence continues at coordinate 51,431,886 of NC_047118.1, forward strand.
TTCTTAACAGGATATAGCAGTGCTGCCATGAGGCAGAGGTCTTGGAAAATAAAGCAGTTTTGACTTATGGTTTTGATTTATAAATCAAATTAATCAGGATAGAATACCTCCATTAATGTAGTTCTGTCATTTGTACAAAGTTAAAATATAACACATATCTTTAAATTTTAAATAATGTTTCTGAGAAGGCTCTCAGTTGTCCAGGTGGTTTCCATAGTAGAGAAGCTTGAATCTTCGACTGGACTGGGTTGCTTGATGCGAGGACATTTCACTTCTAATCGCAGAAGCTTCCTCAGCTAATCGTTAGGAGGGACAGCTACCCTGTCACTAGGAGGATGCTGAGTAGAGTACCATAGGTGCTAATTAGAGCAATTGTTAGTCATTGCCAATAGCAGTCTGCCTCTCAGTAGGAGGGGTCTTGTTAGGTTTAAAACCCCAGCTTTTGCTGGCTTCTGTTTGTTATTCTCTACAAGAGTCAAGACAAAAGTCAGACTACCATAGCAAGAAATTTAGCTGAGGAGGCTTCTGCGATTAGAAGCGAAACGTCCTCGCGTCAAGCAACCCAGTCCAGTCGAAGATTCAAGCTTCTCAACTAATTTTAAATAATGCACTAATTCTGAAATTTTGTAACAGATGCCAACGGGATTATGGGTAAAATGAGCCTCTGCTAACACTGCTTGGTTGACTCATTCATTCTATGTAAAAACCAACACATTAATGTGAGGTGTGTGTTGGTGTTAACATATAAATGTGCTTTTGTAAAATATGCCTTTTATTTATTTGTAAAAAAAAAAAAAAAAGAATTTTATTTCAGACATCTTTTATATATTACTCTGGAACAAAGACGACAGACAGTGTCTGACATAAGCAGATCTTTAAAGAGCAAACAGGAAGCAATTGCAGCTCACAATGATTCCAACTGAAAATAATGGAGAAGCAACCTGAGCTTCTTCTGGCATTTTTACATAAAACAAACACAATAAAGTTTATAAACCCAGAGAACATATTCATGAGTTTTAGGCACAATATACAAAGGATTTAATGCTGTTGTCCGTGTGGAGCCTGATCAGAACATCTCAAATGCATTTCTCCTGAATGTACTGAGATTACCCATAATGTACTGGATACAGCATGTCCACACTAAAACCTTCAAAATTAGTGCATTACTTTAAAACTAAAACATATATCTAATATTTTCACTTTATAAAATTTCAGACATGACATTAATTGAAATAACTTGTCCGAAATTAGTTTGGTTAAAATTTTAACCATAAGTTAAAACTGTATGCCTCTGGATGACGTGCGTGATATTGCCAGTGAATCAGCATGGGGTTAAAAAAAAGGGATTTTTTTTTTTTCCTGTGACCAGTTTGTACGGAGTCCGTCGAGGGACATGGTGGTTAATTTTTTTTGGCCCAAATTATTGCATTCCCTCGCAATACTTTTGTGTTCCCTCGCAATACTTTTTGCATTCCCTCGCAATAACCTATTATCATATTAAATCTCATGCCTATTAGAGCACACAGTGAGTGGAACAAGTGGGGGGAGACTCGACGCATATATGCACGCACGCACATGCACACAAACACACACACACACACACACACACACACACACACACACACACACATACACACAGCAGACAGCAACAGGATTCACAAGAGATAAGGGAGTAAGTTGCTACAACTTGCACAGCTGTAAGACTCCGTATTAAATATATTTTATTTCTACAGTAGTGAGAGTAAGTAGCAACACCTGTTAGTGTGCCTTGTGAATGTTTATGTTTTGTTTTCTTTTTACCGTCCCCTTGTGAATCCTGTTGCTGCCTGCTGTGTGTGTATGCGTGCGCGCATATGCGTTCAGTCCCCCTGCCCCCCCCCCCCCCCAAAAAAAATTTTTTTCAAAAAGTTTTTGACCAGGCAATCTATGCAAAAGCTCAGGAGATCTGATAGAAAAACTCTTCCAAAGAGCACTTGGTGATTCAGCTGGGTGAATTCCACACTTCCATGTCACTTTTCTCAATTCTGGGTTCGACGATTTCAAGATGGTGGCCTTTTTGATGTGCTTGTCAAAGCAGGGGCTGTTGCTCAAGGTTCAGTACATGCTGTGCCTGAAGGAAACTAGTACAACAGGGCAATCAGAGTTCACAAGCTGGTATTTGAGGCGATACAAATGTGACCAGAGGACCTTTGTGGCCGGGATGGCGGTGGGATCGAACCCCGGACTGCTCAAACTAAAGACCAGAACTCTACCAGGTCAGCCAAAGGGGAATTCCCCCGTTAGCCAACCTAGCGGGAACATCTATTCAATCCGGACTTCATCCTGCTACACAAAGATATTGGAGTTCAGATCATTTCCTGATTCCTTATCTGAGGAACAAAGTGATCCGATACATTGTGAACCTGATTCATACATTCCCTTCTCCACTACTGAAGGACTCTTACTACAGCAATGAGTGGGCTGAGATTGTTACAGCCTATGAAGCAAATGTCTCTCAAATGAGTACCATAAAGAATATGTTTGCTTTTTGGAGCTCGCACATCAAAATGGTTGGACTGCTCCTTGTTATCAACCGTGCAACCAGTCAGTCTGATTGGAAGTTACATACTGCTTTAGTGCGTTCAATGCTCCCATAGAAGAAATAGCAACATCAACATGAATATCCTTTCACATTCACTTTGCCCAGTCTCCAACCCACTTGCAACAACAAATAAGTCCCTTGCTAAGACTAATAAGGCTGCTTTGCTACATTACCTGGAGGAACACTATGGTGAGAGCAAGACAGTGGATATTCCTTCTGAATCAACACCCATTATTGATGGGATAACAATGATCCATGCAATCCCAGGAAGCACATTACCTGAAACATTTGGACAACTTGCTGAGCAAGAGATCAACAAGTACTTGACTACAGTCAAGTTGATTGTGTAATTTTAATTTACTGTACATATGTTGTGTTTCTCACTTACCCCAAGAGGGGTCTTATGGGAATAAATTGTACTTAATTGCTAACGAAGCTCGTCAGTCAGGTAAAACACTACAAACATCCACGAGTAGATATTGTGTTTGACCGGTATCCTGAAAAAATAATTAAATTTGCTGAGTACATCAGCAGGACCTGCACTTTATCAGCTCCACACTTGTAACACATATTGAGCGAGGACCACAAACTACCAAAGCACTGGGAAAGCTTTCTGTCAGATGACAAGAACAAAGAGGCTCTTATTGAGTTCCTGTATACATGCTTCTGTAAATGTGCTGCACATCCGCCCACATCAGACCGTCTCCGACTCCATTACCAAGGTACTATTCATCGTAGCGTCATGAACCAGTTTATTGAGGCTGTTGGCCATGGATGGGCTACAGGTGCAAATGTCTGAGAAATCCTGTGGATGACAAAGAGCCAATTCCAAGTGAGCTGATGGAGCATATCTCATGTAAGCATAAGAAAAGTCGCTGCCAAAACAACAGATGTTCATGCTACAGTAGAAACATATCATGCACAGACATGTGGCTGCTGTGACTGCCTCAACATTACACCTCCAGAACAGTCTCTCATGGATGATCAGTCGGATAGTGATTCTGATGACGATATCTAGAATTGATTATTCTCTGATATTACAAATCTATATCCAGCTTCTTCAACGAGAGAACTCTTCGATTTTCTGTTGCCTAACATTCAATATTGGATTCTGACATGACTGTATTTCATAGTGTGATGAGTGATGTTAGGTTTAAAAAAAAAAAAGATAGTAATAAAAGTAGAAAATTCAAGTTTCTGAAATTTCACTCATTGACATCTCCACAGCAAGTGTAGATGTTACCTTGTTGTCTGCATTCAGTATTGGATTCTGAAATGACTGTTCCTCATATTGTGATGATTGATGCCAAAAAAAAAAAAAAAATACAGAGAAAATTTCATGTCAAATCTCACCTGACTTTACAAAAAAGTTTCAAATGGCACCAGGGACAGATTTTCAAAATTGAATGATGTTTTCTATACATTTTCAGAATTTTAGAATGAAAAATTACAAAACCATATTTTCTTGAAAAACATGTTTTTACTCATTGATATCTATTCTCAACACAAGTCTTGCATTCTGGCCATCTAGCTGAACATCCTAGCTCATAGCAGACAAAATTTGAAGGTTTCATAAGCAGTATCTACAATGCTATTAATAATTTCATTGAATTAGAGGCTAATGTCAAAAATGGGTGATTTTGACCCAAAATGCCATATAGTTCCATGTGCAAGATTATGACGTGACAACAACCAGATTTGGATTCTGTGGGTTGAAATAGTCTAGAAAAGTCTTAAGTTCAATTAGTTTGTTTGTTTGGTCATGAAAATTGATTCCTACCCACACTTCATGCCAAGGACCCACAGCCCATTTGCTTTGCAAGTAGCATTCAACAAGTGCGGTTGGTGGCGCACAGCTCAAATCGAAGGGCCAATAGTAAAGCCCACATCAGGAGTCAGATCCAGTTTGTCCTCTGTAATTCCAGGTGGAGGAGAGAATTCAAAGTGTTGGACAAGGCTGGAGAAGAAGAGGAAGAGCTCCATCCTGGCCAGGCTTTCACCCAGACACACCCTTCGACCTACAGGAATAAAATGTCAAAAGGGAAGTAACTGGAAATCCATCCATCTTCTGTACCCGCTTACTCCAATTAAGGGTCACAGTGGGGCCGGGGCTGGAGCCTATTCCACCAGTTATATGGTTTGAGGTGGGGTACAGCCCAGACAGGACATCAGTCTATCGCAGGACAAGTAACTGGGAATATGCTTTAGTTCTTTTTTGGTGTTATGGGTGGGGGTGTCCTAAAAAAATAAAATAAAGAAAAGCATTAATAGATTCCCACTCAGGCTGACAACATTTGAGGACAAGCTTTGGGTCTCAGCTAAAGCGAGATGAATTTTTGTGACATTACATTCATTTAGATGAGGGTTTTATCGAAAGAGAATTACAAGTGAGGAATTAAAATAAGGCACATAAACATCAGCATAATAATAAATATCATCTTTATAATTTAAAGGACAGTTCAGCATCATGGTAAATGCTGTCTTTACATTTTTCTGCAATCTACCAAGTGATGGTAGAAAAAGGAAGAAAAGAAAGGAAGAGGGATTAAAGAAGTACATGGACTAATTTGCTGGTGTGTTGCGCTTTAGTGGGACTTTGGTAAGTGAATTGAAAAAAACAAAATAAGTTGTTACCTGCAGAAAATGACATGAAAGCATCTCGTTTGATAAATTTGCCCTCTTCATTCAGGAAGTGGGAGGGATTGAAAGTGTGCGGGCTCTCCCATTCATTCTCATCGTGGAGGACAGAAAAACAGTCGTCCCCTGTGGAGGAAAAGTTTAACAGCTGGAACAACTGCTAAATTGTACTAACTAAAATTGTATAAACATATCTACAGAAATGAACAATATACCTTTTTAATAAGATACCCCTGGAAGATTACATCGCTTGCCATTTGATGAGGAACAGCCATTGGAACAACGCTTGCAAACCTCTGGGTCTCATGAATGACAGCATTTGTGTACGGCAACAGTTTTCTGTCCTCTCCGTTGATCTGACGTTTTCCAATAACACTGGTCAACTCCTCATGGACCTGGTCTGAGAATACAAAGTTATAATTTACTTACATTTGACATTTGTGGTAGAACAGAGAAAACAGAACACGTCCTGCTGTTACACTCTGAACACACATTTCCAGCGTGGTCAGATTTACAAAACAGTAGGCATAACTTATTTCGGTTCGGTCCTTACTCTGTATATGTGGATATTTGGTCATAAACAGCAAAGCCCATCGCAGTGTAGTTGCTGTGGTATCAGTACCAGGAGCAAACAGGTTGCCCACTGTGAAAAGGAGGTTCTTCTCATGATAAAGAGAGTCCACAACATGAGCTTCCTGAAACAAAATAGTCAAAGGTATCACGTAGTGGAATAGAGAAGAGCAGAATTGACTTAGTATTTGACAGATAAACATGCATTTTTCATACCTCATCTTTCTATTGACGGGTCAGGAAACAGTCCACCAGACCCCTGCAACCATCAGTGCTCAATGTTTCTTTCAGATTCTGGATTAAACCTTTATTCATGGCAATATTTTTCTCCAAATTTTGTAATATCAGCGTTCGCTTTTGGAGCAAACTTCCCAACCATGGAAACATGTTGTAAGCTGTTGATCAGTAGTTAAAGAAAATAAGAAATTTCAACAAAACACCCCCCCAGCACACACACACACACACACACACACACACACACACACACACACACACACACACACACACACACACACACACACACACACACACACACACACACACACACCCCTTCGCCCCTTTACCTTGCAGTCATAATGATTCAAGTTAAACAGGAGTCACCAGATATTATCTCAATATGGTCCGTTTAACTCATGACAGATTGCCATAAAGGGAGATTTATTCATCTCCAGTGTGACACCCATGTCTCTGGGGCTGCCGACTTTTAGACAAAGAGATGGATGGGAAGAGGTTATGGAGTCAAGAGGTGTTTGGCTCCTGATAAACTCTTTTGGGTTCCAGTCTGACTATACAATTGTGAGACTTGAAGGAACAAATGTGCTTAATTATATATGAACCATTTGTGCTCTTTCCCATTTTTCGTATTATATTTTATCTTAAGGATAATTACTGTTTCATCAATATCTCTCATTACTTAGATGTGATCTTTTACACATTTATTAATAGAGCTTGTGCAGATTATGTAACAACAAACATATGCGCGGGTGGTTAGAAAAATGTTGTCAGGATGTCTAGTTTCAGTTCTGCTTCGGTTGTTAAGATGTTGTGCCATTTTGAATGTGTTGTGACACTGTGGTTAACTGCAGGCTTCATCAGAATTGCAGAAGTTCCAGCAAATGTCGACTGTAGCTTTCAGTTATAAGAAATGGTGTTGTGCTATCAGCTAGGAAACGGGTCATGCAAATCCTTATTTGGTAAAAACTTTGGAGTCAGATGGAGACAGAGCCTGTTAAGCAAGAAGTCTGCACAGTGCAGTGGGCAGGACAAAGCCCCGAAGCAGATGAGAAGAAGACCCTTCAGTTCTAAGAATAGGAGGAGCTGATTCTTATTATAAAAATGGGGTCCTGGGAAAGATAGTTCAGTGTCTTCATTTGAAATTCTCTCGCTGATGATCTGCTGAGGCTTACATACATGATACGATACGATACGATACGATACACTTTATTGTCCCTGGACTTTATTGTCTTGGACTCCAAGAGCTGCACAAGTAAAAAGTAAACTGCCGTGACATAATTACATGACTCATACATATTACATAACTTAATACACACATCAATCATACATATTGCACATCCCTAATACACATATCCAAATTGCACATACCCGTATTACACAGCAGTCTCACATACATAATTCATGCATACTGCACATATCCCTAAAAACACATACCCCTATTGCACAGGAACATCAGGGACAGACTGCTGAATGGACATGCAAAGCTTTGTAGCTCACCCTACTCATTCTGTTACATTTCATTTCTGTAATAAATTCCCACGCGAGAGGTCTATCTCCCGGGACAATTTAAATCATAATTAGGACTCTTGTAACCTTCTTTTGCATCAACGGATGCACGAGGACCAGAAGAGAGGACAGGGTCCTCTAACAAGGTCACAGATTACCTGGTTTCTCAACACACTTGGATGCTAAGCAAAGATCTAAGGTGACATCTGAATGTCTGTGGTACACTGTCTCCTTGGGCACTGCCAGAATGATTGTGTCCAACAAACGTTTACTTGGGGAGACTCAGATGAGGGGTACCATTTGGATTGTGAGGAAACATCAGCTACACTTTTGCCATTTTGCATTTCTCTGGGTGTGATCCAGCATGCTGGTAGCTCAATGATGAGGATCCCAGCAAATGTAAAAACCCAGAGGGACACCCAGGCAGCCAACTGATCAATCCCACCTTTTAAAAGAAAGGAATGGACCAATTGGCTGCCTGGGTGGTTGCAATCCAGGCAAGAAGGCGATTCTGTAGTGTGCAGGATGCCATGATGCACAGCATCAGTACGACACAGTAAAATCACCAGTGTAAAACTAACACTGACAGTGTTAAATTAACACTGTGTCAAGGATTTTATATAGTTCATGCTCATATTATCATTTATTTTCTTTAGTTTATGCTTATATTATTATCATTTATTTTCTTTAGTTTATGCTTATATTATTTTTCCTCTTAGTGAGAAGAGGAGGTTTTAGAAAGAAAGACTTGTTGTCTGCATTCTTCATGACTGAGCAAACTATTTTTCATTTTGCATAAGTGCCTTATCCTGCTTTGACGAGCCACAAGGCTCATGTTGCAGGAATGGAAGGTTTCAGCCGTTACCTTGCTTTGCTACCACCCTCTTGCAGACATGACTCATGTGTAACCTCTCCTGACTGTCCTTGTTTGTTTTTTCTTATGTTGATGAACTAAATAAAAAGCTGGGCCACAGGAGGGGATTTTGGGAGAGCTTTGGAGCTTAGCACATAAGCTGCTTCTTGTTCTCCCCCTCTGCACAGAGCAAAAAATATATATATTTGTCTCTCTCTGACTGTTTTCTTTTCAGTGATTGTTCCTCTCATTTCTTTAAAAACAGGGTGCAAACTCAACAGTTTTTTCTTGGCGCCCAACGTGGGGCGTCGACAGATCTTCTCGAGCGAACGGAGGAAGACACGCCGCAGACCGTGCACGGCCGATTCCACTAGAGGGATCGAAGGAAAGTCCTGAGGAGTGAATTCTCCGTTGGGCCGGTGACTATAGACGTCCACCTCCGCTCGCCGCAGTAGATTGACGACGCCTCCGAACCAAATGAGGGGCGCAACAAATTAACGTAAGTAATTACTGCCTGCCTGTGAGGAAGATATGTTGAGGAGGGGTTCGAGTCCCCATTCGGAATAAAGTGTGGGGGAGGGAGTTAGAGTCTCCGGTCCTGCCGGCACATTTGGCGGAGGGGTTCGAGTCCCCATCCGGAATAAAGTGCGGGGGAGGGAGTTAGAGTCTCCGGTCCTGCCGGCACAGGTGGCGGAGGGGTTCGAGTCCCCATCTGGCTGAGAAATACAGGAGGAGTAAGAAAAAATTTCAGGAGAAGCAGTTAGAGAGACGCGAATTAATTGATTATTGCAAAAGTGAAACTAAGTGTGTTTGTGGTATGAATGAGAGAAAATTCTGTTTTTGTTGTTTTGTTGTAAGGATTTTGTTGTGTTATTTATGTCTTGATATAAAATGATTTACTATTATTTTTTTTAATCAATCAATCAATCAATTTTTTTTTATATAGCGCCAAATCACAACAAACAGTTGCCCCAAGGCGCTTTATATTGTAAGGCAAGGCCATACAATAATTATGTAAAACCCCAACGGTCAAAACGACCCCCTTTGAGCAAGCACTTGGCTACAGTGGGAAGGAAAAACTCCCTTTTAACAGGAAGAAACCTCCAGCAGAACCAGGCTCAGGGAGGGGCAGTCTTCTGCTGGGACTGGTTGGGGCTGAGGGAGAGAACCAGGAAAAAGACATGCTGTGGAGGGGAGCAGAGATCGATCACTAATGATTAAATGCAGAGTGGTGCATACAGAGCCAAAAAGAGAAAGAAACAGTGCATCATGGGATGAGGGCTTGTCTGTAATTGCAATCATTGATGAAATCTGTAATTTATTTTGTATATGTGTGAGAGTTGGAGCGGTTGTGGGAGTGTGTGTGTGTGTGTGACAGTGTCGGACTGTATGTGTGGTATTGTTTGACTGAGTATTCCTTAGTAATAATAAAAGAATGAGACTGTGAGTGACTGAAGCACGGACAGCTTGATATCCCATTTTATCAGGGGATAAAAGTGGAGCCGTTGTCTGCAAAGTAGGTCATTTTAAGTCCATACGCACCACACTCACATATTCCCGACGAGTCTGCAAAGAGGGGGATTCCAAGGAAGGTCCGCCCCACGGGGTAGAAGCTTGACCTGAACTTTGCAGAGTGAAGGGGAATAGGTGATCAACATGGGAAACACATGCACAGAAAATAAGCCCCTATTTCAGGGCGACAAAAAATACATGCACAAAAGATCTACACATAACTATGCTATTCACTCCACAAAAGGATGAAAGGTATGGAGCAGGATTTCTGAAAATTCCATCAGAATTACAGACAGTAGCACACCTATACACAGACAGAAAAACCACCTCTGTGTGTAGTGTAGTGCTGACCCAAAGTGCAGGCAAATGGTACAGAGGAAAACCTGAGGCTGTGCCGCATATTTCACTGACAAGGGCAGACACTCAGTCCTGGAAGGACCTTGGAGGAATTGCTAAAATAGCTGAGGAAGCAACTGATTGGCACGAAGCAGATGCAGTGTCGGTGTGGGATTTCAGTCCATCCACAGGCTTGTATCGGAAATACATGTTTGTAAGTGCTTGGACGACACCGGTGATACATGAAGTAGATCTGGACGATTGAAATTTAACAACATCTGTGTTGTTGACACAGGAAGATGAGACTTTATTTGGCCAAACTGCCTCCTCATCTCTGGGTGAATGCACCCACAGATGTAGGACTGTTGAAAAATATTCCGCCAGTCAAAATTAAGCCACGATCTGATTGGAGACCACGGATTAAACAATATCCGTTAAAACCTGAAGCAGAAAAAGGAATTGAACCGGTTATTGCAGAATTATTGGAAGCAGGAGTCATCAGGGAATGTTTAGATGCATCCTGTAACACTCCAATATATCCTGTGAAAAAAGCAGACAATCAGAATTGGCGAATGGTACAAGACCTACGTGCAGTAAATGCTGCAGTAGAAACTAGTGCCCCTCTGGTCCCAGACCCACATACGCTGCTAAATAGATTAAGTCCTGGAAACATGTACTTCTCTGTCATAGACATCAGTAATGCATTTTTCTCAGTACCTGTTCATCCAGACTCTCAATTTTGGTTTGCTTTTACATTCAAAGGGAAAAGATACACATATACAAGACTCACTCAAGGTTTTGCTGACAGTCTGACCATTTTTACACAAGCAATAAATTGTTGCTTATCTTAATTTACTCCACCAGAAGATTCACAAATCTTGGTGTATGTAGATGACATTTTGGTGGCAGGAAAGACAAAAGACAGCTGTACAAAATGTACCATGATGCTTTTGCAACATTTGGCAGAAACAGGAAGTAAAATTAAAAAGCAAAAGTTGCAGTTCGTGCAACCACAAGTGACTTATTTAGGCCACATCCTATCAGCTGAGGGGAAACGAATACAAGACGATCGAAAGCACGCTATTCTCAAAGCGCCTAAACCATCAACAAAAAAGGAAATGATGACTTTCTTAGGTATCTGTAATTATTGCAGAGCCTGGATTCCATGTTATGCAGAGAAGGTGCAGAAATTGCAGGATTTAATACATTCTATACCAATGGCTATGACTGACAAAATACAGTGGAATGAAGAAGCTGAAGAACAGTTTACAGCTCTTAAACAAGAACTTGTGAGTTCCACAGTATTATCTCTGCCCAATTATGCTAAGCCATTCACTCTCATGGTGGACACAAAACAGGGATTCATGTGTGCAGTCTTGCTACAACAACATGGTAATAAAAATAAACCAGTTGGATACATTCTTATCGCCTGCTAGACAGATAGCTTATACAGCAATGCTACTGTCTCAGCCACATATTACCACTGAAAGATGCAACACCTTGAATCCCGCCACGCTCCTACCTACTGAGACAGATGGTGAACCGCATGATTGTTTGGCAGACACAAAGAAACAACAATTACCTCAACCAGACTTAACAGACGAACCATTTACAGATGGACTACATTACTTTGTGGATGGCTCATGTTTCAAAGATCAGAAAGGACAGACATTAACAGGCTATGCTGTTGTTCAATTACCAAATACTGTTATTGAAGCAAAACAGATTGATCATTTTAAATCAGCCCAAGCTGCAGAACTCATTGCATTAACCAGAGCTTGTATCTTGGCTAAAGGACAGAAACTGACAGTCTATACAGATAGTCAATATGCATTTTCAACAATTTGGTTCTTTGCAAAACAATGGCAACAAAGAGGTATGATAACCTCTACAGGGAAACCAGTGACACATGCAGGCTTACTCACAAATTTGCTAGAAGCAGTGACATTACCATCACACCTGGCATTATGTAAATGCGCAGCCCACACCAGAGGTACAGATTTTGTCTCCAGAGGAAACTGCCTGGCAGACAAAATAGCGAAAGAAGCAGCAGCTGGTCGATATGGCACTTCTTCTATTTACACAGCTCAGACAGACAATGAACCATTAATAGATTCTGACCTTTTATTGGATATGCAAAAACAGGCACCAGCGCAGGAACGAAATCTGTGGTTGAAAATTGGGGCAACCCCAAACCCCAAAGGACTTTATTGTGTACATAACAAACCCATCCTACCCAAAAGCTTATTCAAAGCAGCTGCAATTGCGACGCATGGGTTAACGCATGTGTCGACAGGGGGGATGGTATATATGGTAGACCAATACTTTACTACCTATGGATTTAATTTATACTCAAAAAAATTTTGTAAAGCCTGTGTTACCTGATTGAAACACAACCCACAGGGAAATATAAGACCCCGGAGAGGGCAATTCCCAAAACCACAGTATCCTTTTCAAATTGTTCATATGGACTTTATTGAACTAAATCGATGTGGACCTTATCAATACTGTCTAGTATTAATTGATGCCTTTTCAAAATGGGTAGAAATTGTTCCATCACAAAAAGCAGATGCTTTAACAGTAGCAAAAGCATTGTGTAAGACAATTATTCCGTATTATGGAATACCAGAGACATTGTACAGTGATAATGGAACACATTTTGTAAATGAAGTTGTACAAAGAGTAGCAGAACACATGAAAATTAAGTTAAAACATCATTGTGCTTACCACCCACAAAGTGCAGGATTAGTGGAAAGGACAAATGGCACAATAAAAACAAGACTAAGGAAATGTATGGAAGAGACAAAACGAACCTGGATTGAATGTTTGGACCTAGTAAAATTGTATATGAGAATAACACCAACACCATCAGGTTTAACACCATTTGAGATACTTTATGGATGACCATATCGTCTACCAATTTTTGACATGGATACTAAAACAGCAGATGAGGAACAAACATTAGCAGATTTTATGAAAAAGACTAACACAGAAAGAGATAACTCAAACACATTTACTGCCGAATAATTTTGATCTCCCACAGGACGGCCTTCCAGTAGTCCAGCCAGGAGACTGGGTATTCATCAGAGTGATTAAGAGGAAGAACTGGTCCAGTCCTCGTTGGGAAGGTCCATACCAAGTGCTGTTAACAACACCAACTGCAGTAAAGATAGCGGAGAGATCAACGTGGATACATCTAAGTCACTGTAAGATACAGCGTGTGTTGGCTGCCTCCACAGTGTAAGGGGAAGTCTGGCTACAAAGGGAGTCTATTTAATTAGCAATAGATTGTCTCAATGCCAGTGAAGCAGGGAGATCCTTGCACTATTAGGTGAGGTTGGTCAACAACACTGTATCCTAGCAATCATGACTGAACTACAGCAGACCCCGGAGCGGCGTGCTCAGCGCCGCCGCTGCCGGACTGTTGGTAGGGCAGCCAGTTGTGTTGTGATCTTAGTGTGTTTCGTGCTCCTTGGATTCCTGGCCTGGTGGTTGACCCAAGAACTGCAGCTCACTGTGGACCGAGCCAGAGAACAACGGAAGCAACGTCAGAAGAGGTTTATTCATAATGTGAATGAAACAGATGGACACCCTCATATATACCATACTAATATGTGGTACAGATATGTTCATTTATTGGCTATGGAATTACATGTTACTAATTGTTATGTTTGTTCGCAAATGCCTATATCCTCAACACACCCAGCTCTGACGGCTAAACCGTACCCTGCTAGGGTGACAGAATGTCTTATTATACGGATGCATAATCAAACTGTATTTCGGGGACAATAGTTCTCAGCAAATCTGATAAGACGTAATACCACTTGCCTCAGTGCAACCACTTATATGATAGGGACTTCAACAGAAGATGTACAAGCGTGCCCAAGTGCTGCTCCATTGACTAGACTGAAGGGAAATGCAAAAATATCATCACATGTTAAATTGTCATCACAACGGCCATTCCCGATTTGCTTTTATGGGACAGGGAATAAAACTGTAGGTAAAATTAGGAAACGTTTGTGTACCCAATCTTATGTTTTATCAAATAATTTAAGCCTAACCAAAACATATTATGTGGATGATACTTATCTTCATCACATTGGACGTGGATGTAATTATACAGGCTCCTGTCCATGGGGAACGGATGAATCATGTGCTTATGTTAGTAAGTTTTTGCTACCACCTGTAACTGGTACTCCGGTGTATGATGACATCTATTGGCTTTGTGGTTCCAGACTGTACATGAGTCTCCCACCAAATTGGGGTGGTGTGTGTGCACCTACCCAGGTGACTGACCATACATATGTGGTAGTGCCAAGGATCCCCACAAAGAAGAATGGCAGCACCAGACGGAGGAGATCGATATACCCAGATGTGTTACCACATGATCACATGTGGGGCTCGGATGTACCAAAGGACCAAAAATTGTGGTCTGTAGGAGATAAAATAGCACATCCATTGTTCCCCTGGATAGGAGTGGTAAAAAATTCATTAATGATTGAAACTCTGAATTATCAATTGGGTCTGTTCAAGAATGTAACTGAGAAAATAGTAGCAGCTCAAAATACTGAAATAGATGCTTTACGTACCATGGTGATGCAAAATCGCATGGTTTTAGACTTGCTTACTGGTTCACAGGGAGGAGTTTGTGTTCTGCTGAACACAACATGCTGTACTTTCATCCCAGACTCCATTCATTCAGTGGATGTGCAGGACGCATTGGAAGAGCTGAATAAACTTCGTGATGCAATGCATAAAGACACCCTAGCCGTGAGCCGGTGGAATCCCTGGTCCTGGTTGACTTCAGGACCATGGTGGCAGTTACTACTGAAAATGGTGACACCAGTTATTATAGTCCTAATTCTGATTGGACTTTGCATGTGTTGTGTGATCCCTTGTATCAAAACAATGGTTGGCAAAATGGTGTCAAATACATTTGTACAGTGTAATCTGGCTTTCCAACAAACTATGCCAAAATATCAAGCGTTGAAACAGTCAGACCTTAGTGGAGAAAACTATAATGACTGTGTTGAGAATTATGATGATATTGAAAAGCCCACAACTCCAATTTAAGCTTGAACTGTTGACGTGATGAGTTAACACACTCTTAGCCTATGAAGCTTTAGCTGAAAATGTAATAAGACAAGTGGTTAAAGTGGACAAATTTTCTATTGAAGTGTGTTTTGGACATGACAAACGTATGTAAATAAACGATAAACAGGGAGGATTATGTCAAGGATTTTATATAGTTCATGCTCATATTATCATTTATTTTCTTTAGTTTATGCTTATATTATTATCATTTATTTTCTTTAGTTTATGCTTATATTATTTTTCCTCTTAGTGAGAAGAGGAGGTTTTAGAAAGAAAGACTTGTTGTCCGCATTCTTCATGACTGAGCAAACTATTTTTCATTTTGCATAAGTGCCTTATCCTGCTTTGATGAGCCACAAGGCTCATGTTGCAGGAATGGAAGGTTTCAGCCGTTACCTTGCTTTGCTACCACCCTCTTGCAGACATGACTCATGTGTAACCTCTCCCGACTGTCCTTGTTTGTTTTTTCTTATGTTGATGAACTAAATAAAAAGCTGGGCCAGAGGAGGGGATTTTGGGAGAGCTTTGGAGCTTAGCACATAAGCTGCTTCTTGTTCTCCTCCTCTGCACAGAGCAAAAAAAATATATATATTTGTCTCTCTCTGACTGTTTTCTTTTCAGTGTTTGTGCCTCTCATTTCTTTAAAAACAGGGTGCAAACCCAACACACTGCCAATGTAGATATGGTCCTACTCTGTTCAGAGTGGGACCATAAGTTCACTTTCAGTGTTAATTTAGCAATGGTGATTTTACTGTGTAGCTGCCAGATCTGACCTCAAAGAAAAAGTTTAATGCAATTGGTGTTATGCTTCGATCACACGGCAGTGACAGAGATGAGGGGTGATGTGAGAGATTGTCTTTACAGCAAGTTTTGTTTGTCTTGACATTCTGAGTTCTCGCAGTATGTCTGTACATTGCTTTACACTTTATCTGTGATAGTACTTGTTCTGACAAGTACCTTTGATGAGTCCATGGCATCATTCATGGGGAACTGTCCATGTCAGACGAAGGCTACACCCGAAGACACGCACACACAGGTCAGCCACAAACAGTTGAAATGTGCATAAACTGGTTGACAAAATGTTCTTAACGCTATTGTTTCTGTATGAATACATTGATTTTTCTTCCCAAAAAACAAATGATTCATTAGCGATACAAGGATGTTTCTTTCAGCTCGTCAAAGCTTTAGTTATTGATTCGTTATCATTGCGTTCATCAGCATTCATTCAATACGTTAGCCTTGGGAGGTTGCACGAAGTGGGATGAAAGTCAAATGACATGCTAACATTACAAAAACTAAGCAAACGACAACAAACCATCAAGAACAAAACCAAAATGAAATACTGATGAATTGAGGTTGTCTGCAGTATTCGTTCACATTTTTTAAAAGTTTAAAAATTCTTACGAAGCGCCAGCTGCAGGAACGAAGCTCAACAAAGGTTAAACGATGCCTCCAAAAGTCAAAGAAAGTCCAGATTTGTTGCTTCATTTGGACTTCATTGTCCTTTGTGAGTGCCGTGTGACCGGGGCTTTAGCATATGCACATGATGATGCTTACTGCAAAATATGATAAAATGGTAATTTTCTTGAGTAAGGCCTAGTTAAGAGTCAAATTCACTACACTGGCAGAGTGTATGTAAATAGCCATACATACTGTTAATTTTCATGAATTTTTCAGCACTGCTTTGTATCTTTTGCATTATCATTTAGTCTAACAAGAAATGCATCCAGAAAACAATAACCTGCAATGGGCTAGCTTCTCAACAAGGGGGAGCCATGGACTTGCAGTTAGGATCAACTCTCATCAACCATCATCTAAGTGGCCATGTTGATTGATCAGACATTACTAAACCTTTAAAAGGTTTTTGTTAGTCACACCAACTCACCAGCAGTTTAAAGGACATGTCACATGTTTAACATCCCAGTCAGCAACACTACATCAAAGTATTCATGATTGTCTTCATGAAGTCTCTCTGCGCACATGCTCTCATAATTAGTGGTCTCTGATGGTTTTTATTGCTCTCCCTGAGTGAGTTAACAGGTGTATTTCCAGAAAACAACTCACTCTGCAATTCTTGGCATGTGACATACATATTAACAGAACAGAAACATCCTGATGGCTGACAGACAGAGCGAAATGACTGCAGTTTTGTCCGATAACGAAGCTCCGGAGCTTTTCTTTGAAAGTGATGGCTCGGATTTACAAAGGAGAAGACACACTTCACCCTGAAACTCTTAACTTTTTCAGTGTCGGATAATGGAACCTAATTGTGGTGATGCTGCTGTTTGTGTCACAGGATCCTGGTTTACTGCTGCTGTAAACACGATGGTTGTGGATGGTCTCTACCAGCTGTTTTTACAGACCGGCTGGACACGCAGAAGTCTCATATGGGATAAACTCAGAAGACGCTATCTTCAGGAGATAATGGACTATCTAACATGCCACAATCGTGACAGAAGTTGAGGACAAGTGGACCTGGACATTCTCTGGATGGCCATCTGTACCTGAGGACTAGTGGAACTTGAAAATGTTCTCTGACTGTCCATCTGTGTGAGTACTAGTGAGCCTTTAATCAATTGGCTGGCAATCGCACTCGCAATGCATGTGTGAGGGCTTCTTTGATGTTGTGGATTTATTATTTGGAAATCTTTACAACTAGGTGAGTGAATGTTAATCTTTTCATCTTTTGTTTTGTGTTCCTTTCAATGGAGCGTTCAATAAAAGTAAAAATTTTATTTTACTTTGAGAGAGTTGTGGGAATTTGGATTTGAGTGTGTGTGCCCATGCTGTCTTAATGTGCAGCTCAGCTGCTAGTTGCGGCTTTGTACGTACGATGTGATCTGTGACATTTCACGTCATGTACAAAGGCAATAAATCAGCTGACATTGTACTCAGTCATGCACGCTAATG
Source organism: Thalassophryne amazonica (assembly GCF_902500255.1). Lineage (NCBI taxonomy): Eukaryota > Metazoa > Chordata > Actinopteri > Batrachoidiformes > Batrachoididae > Thalassophryne > Thalassophryne amazonica. The sequence continues at coordinate 51,450,119 of NC_047118.1, forward strand.
AGAAATATTCTGTTTAATATTGTAATCACTCAGATTAAAAAATGTGCTTGTGTATCCCAACACAACAAGTCAGAAAGCAAACATTTTACCTGGATTTCTGCAGAACCAGCGAGTCGTATGGTGTCACTGGCAATCCAAGCCATTTCCTTTAACACTGAGTCATTGTATTCAAATGTCCTTCCATATGCAATGGAGCAGATGACATTGGATGATGCATAAGACAAGAGGCATTTTGTATCAAATGCTTCCCCTGTAAATTAGAAATCACAACCCTAAATGCTTTGTTACATAATAAAACAGATGCTTAGATGCACCAAATTAAACCATGGGAAAGGAAACACCCATTTTAGTTGAATGCAGTGTTAGTGAAAATTGTATCTGCTTGGAGTTTCTTGGGGAATCCAACTGTTATCGTGGTCTATTCAAATATCCAGTCAAAGTGATTATGTAGTTGTCCTTACTGTTGGGGAAAGATTGAGGTTCCCCCTCTTTGATGATATAACACTGTGTTTCTCCAATTTACAACTAAACATCTAATCATGGCCATGACTAGCTAAAGACCATATTTGTATTTTGATTTTATTTTGTTATGGCAGAGGACCTTAAAACGGGTCTCTGAGAATGGAAAGGAAGAAGACTCTGGAAATACACTGCACGCTGTATCTTTCGGAGACTTCTCCAGCTGCATCTGTTTGTCCTTCAACCAAAAATGATTCTCTCTGCATTGATATGTCTGACTCCTGATTGCTCCTTCACAGTCCTTCTCATTTTATGCTGAATATCATTACAGAAATTCCACAACAGATTGGTATCACAAACAGGATTTCAGCGTAATGCTAAGTGCAAACTCTTATTCTACCTTGCTGTGACATTGTTTGATGAAATCTAAAAGAACTTGTAATGTGGGTTCATGTTAAAATGGAATAAAATCTTGACATTGTTTGATGTCAGACGTGATAAGGCTTAAGGAGCAAGAAGGTAATTTAATTCAAGTTCTTTATTGTTTGCTGAATTGAAATAAAACACCACTTTGTCTGTGCAGTGATTGGGTTTGCAAGAAACCAGAAATCAAGATTCTGGGCCTAGGTTGGAGAACAGGCAGTGTCGTAATCATGGCCTCACTTCACTATAAGTAAATAAGTGCATTAATTTGCTTTTCCAAAGACCTGAGGTTTCAACTGTGAGAACACTGTTGTTTCATTTTTTACTTGAAATTCCAGGGGCCATCTGGAGATAGAGCCTAAAACACTCCCTGGGCCCCTACATCTGGCCCACATTCCAACAGAATTGTAATTCAGAGTTCTTCAAGGTGGTCCTTGAAACCTGTTTATTGGTGAAACTCCAGTCAGTGGAAATTATAGGACATTATAATTGTTTCAGGTCAATGAGAAGCTTTCCAGGCCTGGGAGAATCAACATTTATTGCCTCACATCAAGTCAAAATATTTCACAGACCAGGCCGAGATATCTTTTCCTTTCACTCAAAGTGGGAGAAGAGACCTCATTGTTTGAATGCAAGAGCATTTTTTTTTTATCTACATATGAAAATTCTAATGTTTTCTTGTGTGTTTTTTCAAGCAAATGCTTTGCATATATTCCATATAACCTGACCTGTGTTCCTGTTATAAATTGGTATGTTAAAGGTGATTCTTGACTTATTAATAATTTGATGATGAAATATTCTGTTTTAATCAATGGCTTGTTTATGTGTTAGTTGGGTAACTTTAATAATGTTATATTCAGTCAAAAGTATACATAGTTCATGTTTTTAAATATTTAAATCACCTGTCTCTCTACACATGAAGTCTTCTCTGAAGTTAATTTCGACACACCAAATGGTTAGAGTTTTAATGACATAAGTCCCCTTTAAAAGTTTCACAAGAGCTCCTCAGCCCTTCTCCCTGCCTTCTGCCCGCTTCTTCTGCTGCTCTTATTACAACAGCTTAATTTTTCTTCTCTGGTCCTAGCCATGTAGCTAAGCTGCCACGTGGCTGTTTGTTGTTTTATTCTTTGTTTCATAACAATTTGACAACTTCCTAGTGGAGCTTTTCAGAATGACAGCGAATTTACAGAAAAGTGTCTTTTTCCTTTTTGTCACGTCAACACATTACTCTCAAAACTTTAACTAAAATTCACAAAGACTTTTAATTCAATTCAATTTCAATTTATTTCATTTATATAGTGCCAAATCACAACAAAGTTGACCCAAAGCGCTTTGCACAAGCAAGATCGAACCTTACCAACCCCGAGAGCAAGCACACAGGTGACAGTGATAAAGAAAAACTCCCTCTGATGATTTGAGGAAGAAACCTCAAGCAGACCAGACTCAAAGAGGTGACCCTCTGCTTGGGCCGTGCTACCGACACAATTTACAATACGATTACACAGGAAATTTTGGGAGTTCGTGGTGGTGCACAGGATGAGAGGCCTGCAGAAGAAGACACCCACTCCCATTTTTGGAGTGAGCCACACCTCAAACAGACAAAAAAAGAATCAGGCAGCAGAAAGACAACAAATACAGTATAATTTCTCAGTATTAAGCAACAAGAAAAAATACTAAGGTGATCGCCGGCCACTAACCCTAAGCTTCACGAAAAGAACCAGAGTTTAGATAAAGCTGAGGCTGTGACCCGCTCCTCACTTTGTCAGCAGGGCTGGACTGGCATCTGAAAAGGGCCCGGGCACTTTTTGATCATTTTTGACCATTCAGGTGGAGGTCAGCAAGGTAACATAACACTATACAGTGTAGTTAACTTGTGTAATGTTCATCTGTTCTGTCATTACTTTTGGCCCTTCATTTCCAGTTTCTATGTTGCCCATTCATGAGTGTGTGTTCTTCGATGTGACATTGACTTGCTGTTGCGTTTTCTGACCAGCAGATGGCAGTATAACCCCATATAGTGTGTACAGTTATTATTGACAAAAACATAGAATAGTGATCACAACATTTATGTATGTTGGAGCTGTGGCTGTGAATAAACATGATTTTATTTAGCACACTGTCGAGTAGGGCTGTCACGATTAGGAATTTCTGGAGACGATTAATTGTCAGGCAAATAATTGCGATTGACGATTATATTGTCTATTTTTTTCTTTTTTCCCCTTCTTTATATTCTACTATCAGAGTATGATTACACAACTCTGGAAGAATGTTTGCCTTTTGTGAGTGGAGAAACTGGGAATAGTGCAACATTTTTATTTTTATCTTCATTTTACATACAATCCCAACTTTTTATGATTTGTGGTTGTTTCTGTTACATTTCTGAAATTACAGAACTGCTATAAAGAACAGTGTGAACATTATATTGTGTTTTAAAACTTTGTGGAGCAAACACCAAACTCTTATAAAGAAGGAAAAACACCTGGACATGTTCAGGAAAACTGATATAAACTTAACAGAACAATGCAGGCTGATTACACTACCCATGTTTTTTTGTTTTTTTTGTATAAATAAATCAGAATACAATAAGAGGCAACTCACTTTGAAATAATTAAAACATATAGCTGCAGCTTATTAACTTTGAAAAAGAACAGAAATCAGCAGCTTGTATTTTTATTCTGACTCCAGTTCATTTTAGTATGATGAAGTCATCCTTTTTTTCCTCTCATCAGTCACGTTTTGTGCTTGAATACTACAACCCCTGGCAAAAATTATGGAATCACCGGCCTCTGAGGATGTTCATTCAGTTGTTTAATTTTGTAGAAAAAAAAGCACATCACAGACATGACACAAAACTAAAGTCATTTCAAATGGCAACTTTCTGGCTTTAAGAAACACTATAAGAAATCAAGAAAAAAAAAATTGTGGCAGTCAGTAACGGTTACTTTTTTAGACCAAGCAGAGGGAAAAAAATACGGAATCACTCAATTCTGAGGAATAAATTATGGAATCACCCTGTAAATTTTCATCCCCAAAATTAACACCTGCATCAAATCAGATCTGCTCGTTAGTCTGCATCTAAAAAGGAGTGATCACACCTTGGAGAGCTGTTGCACCAAGTGGACTGACATGAATCATGGCTCCAACACGAGAGATGTCAATTCAAACAAAGGAGAGGATTATTAAATTAGGATTAAATTAAATCATCACGCAATGTTGCAAAAGATGTTAGTTGTTCACAGTCAGCTGTGTCTAAACTCTGGACCAAATACAAACAACATGGGAAGGTTGTTAAAGGCAAACATACTGGTAGACCAAGAAAGACATCAAAGCGTCAAGACAGAAAACTTAAAGCAATATGTCTCAAAAATCGAAAATGCACAACAAAACAAATGAGGAACGAATGGGAGGAAACTGGAGTCGACGTCTGTGACCGAACTGTAAGAAACCGCCTAAAAGGAAATGGGATTTACATACAGAAAAGCTAAACAAAAGCCATCATTAACACCTAAACAGAAAAAAACAAGGTTACAATGGGCTAAGGAAAAGCAGTCGTGGACTGTGGATGACTGGATGAAAGTCATATTCAGTGATGAATCTCGAATCTGCATTGGGCAAGGTGATGATGCTGGAACTTTTGTTTGGTGCCGTTCCAATGAGATTTACAAAGATGACTGCCTGAAGAGAACATGTAAATTTCAACAGTCATTGATATGGGGCTGCATGTCAGGTAAAGGCACTGGGGAGATGGCTGTCATTACATCATCAATAAATGCACAAGTTTACGTTGATATTTTGGACATTTTTCTTATCCCATCAATTGAAAGGATGTTTGGGGATGATGAAATCATTTTTCAAGATGATAATGCATCTTGCCATAAAGCAAAAACTGTGAAAACATTCCTTGCAAAAAGACACATAGGGTCAATGTCATGGCCTGCAAATAGTCCGGATCTTAATCCAATTGAAAATCTTTGGTGGAAGTTGAAGAAAACGGTCCATGACAAGGCTCCAACCTGCAAAGCTGATCACTCATTAAGTCCATGCCTCAGAGACTGCAAGCTGTTATAAAAGCCAGAGGTGGTGCAACAAAATACTAGTGATGTGTTGGAGCGTTCTTTTGTTTTTCATGATTCCATAATTTTTTCCTCAGAATTGAGTGATTCCATATTTTTTCCCTCTGCTTGGTCTAAAAAAGTAACTGCTACTGACTGCCACATTTTTTAATGACTTTAGTTTTGTGTCATGTCTGTGATCTGCTTTTTTCTACAAAATTAAACAACTGAATGAACATCCTCCGAGGCCGGTGATTCCATAATTTTTGCCAGGGGTTGTACATTAAGCTCAAGATTGAACAAATACACTCAACAAAAATATAAACACAACACTTTTGGTTTTGCTCCCATTTTGTATGACTCAAAGATGTAAAACTTTTTTCCATATACACAATATCACCATTTCCCTCAAATATTGTTCACAAACCAGTCTAAATCTGTGATAGTGAGCACTTCTCCTTTGCTGAGATAACCCATCCCACCTCACAGGTGTGCCATATCAAGATGCTGATTAGACACCATGATTAGTGCACAGGTGTGCCTTAGACTGCCCACAATAAAAGGCCACTCTGAAAGGTGCAGTTTTGTTTTATTGGGGCGGATACCAGTCAGTATCTGGTGTGACCACCATTTGCCTCATGCAGTGCAACACATCTCCTTCGCATAGAGTTGATCATGTTGTCAATTGTGGCCTGTGGAATGTTGGTCCACTCCTCTTCAATGGCTGTGCGAAGTTGCTGGATATTGGCAGGATGTTGTGTGTTGGGGGTGTGTGGCTGGACATTTTGGTGTTCTTTTCTTTTCTTTGCTCTCCAGGTGGTATGAAAACTGATTTGTCTGTGGAGAAGGTGCTGGCTGAAGAGTCCTTCACCCTCATCAACGTTATGTGCAGCACCTGTGGATGGTGCTCACATGCAACCTTAAAGACTTTCAGCTGAAGCAGATAATGAGATGGCGTTCTGCATTTAAGCCATGTGTGATTCAAGCAGAATTGCCGGGAACTCGACCTTGTGATGTTCGTTTGTGAGACGCTGAGGACCGCGCCTGGGTTTGACACATCGTGCCTGTGAAGGAAGAAGGGTGAGGGACACATGCTGTCAGCACACATCTGAGGTGATTAATTGTTTGACTAATTGTTGATAGTAACTTGGTATTTTGTTACGCAGTAGATTTGAATTGTGATGAGAATTGTGCAGCTCGCTTCTCACTGCCGTGGCATGCGGACAAGTGATCCTCCACCTGTTGTGAGAAGCTGCTCGTTTACATAAAGCTTAAATACAGACCTGAATGTGTTGCTGATAGTGTGTGCCTTTTGAAGGATATTGATTGTAGCTGCTGACTTACCTCACCTTTTCTATCCTTCGCAGAGAGTCGGTTTGTCGTGTCCACCTGGGGGGTGTTTGGCGGTAAAGTGAGTCCAGAAACGCCGGGCTTCGATCCTTTTAGGCGCTGGAGAGCGTGCCAGCCTTCACTCCACCAGACTGACGCATCTTTTGTTCATACACTTTGTTATGCACCAGAGGGTGGAAAAATAAATTGTTTTGTTATTGGAACCGCTTTCTGGTTATTTTAGCGCTGGGTTCCGTCAGACGCAGGTCCGCTCCTCAACCCGCGTCGACACATAACACAGGAACTGGTACACGCTGTCGTATACGCCGGTCCAGAGCATCCCAAACATGCTCAATGGGTGACATGTCCGGTGAGTATGCCGGCCATGCAAGAACTGGGACATTTTCAGCTTCCAAAATTGTGTACAGATCCTTGCAACATGGGACCGTGCATTATCCTGCTGCAACATGAGGTGATGTTCTTTGATGTATGGCACAACAATGGGCCTCAGGATCTCGTCACGGTATCTCTGTGCATTCAAAATGCCATCAATAAAATGCACCTGTGTTCTTCGTCCATAACAGATGCCTGCCCATACCATAACCCCACCGCCACCATGGGCCACTCGATCCACAACATTGACATCAGAAAACCGCTCACCCACACGACGCCACACACACTGTCTGCCATCTGCCCTGGACAGTGTGAACCGGGATTCATCCGTGAAGAGAACACCTCTCCAACGTGCCAAACGCCAGCGAATGTGAGCATTTGCCCACTCAAGTCGGTTACGACGAGGAACTGGAATCAGGTCGAGACCCCGATGAGGACGACGAGCATGCAGATGAGCTTCCCTGAGATGGTTTCTGACAGTTTGTGCAGAAATTCTTTGGTTATGCAAACCGATTGTTTCAGCAGCTGTCTGAGTGGCTGGTCTCAGACGATCTTGGAGGTGAACATGCTGGATGTGGAGGTCCTGGGCTGGTGTGGTTACACGTGGTCTGCGGTTGTGAGGCTGGTTGGATGTACTGCCAAATTCTCTGAAATGCCTTTGGAGATGGCTTATGGTAGAGAAATGAACATTCAATACACGAGCAACAGCTCTGGTTGACATTCCTGCTGTCAGCATGCCAATTGCACGCCCCCTCAAATCTTGCGACATCTGTGGCATTGTGCTGTGTGATAAAACTGCACCTTTCAGAGTGACCTTTTATTGTGGGCAGTCTAAGGCACACCTGTGCACTAATCATGATGTCTAATCAGCATCTTGATATGGCACACCTGTGAGGTGAGATGGATTATCTCAGCAAAGGAGAAGTGCTCACTATCACAGATTTAGACTGGTTTGTGAACAATATTTGAGGGAAATGGTGATATTGTGTATGTGGAAAAAGTTTTAGATCTTTGAGTTCATCTCATACAAAATGGGAGCAAAACCAAAAGTGTTGTGTTTATATTTTTGTTGAGTGTACATACCTTTGGAAAATAAACAGCTGTTAAAGTTCAGCTTTTTGTGATCTGTGCCTCTGCACAGCTTCTCCACAGCAGGGTTTTTTTAAACCCGTGTGTGTAGTTTTTGCTCAGTTCATTTATATATTCTCATTTTTAAGGATGTTTTAAGGATATTTGACCGTTTATTTCATCTCGTGATCTCATAAATTCAGTATACAACGCGCACATGGTCTGAACAGGTCAATGCCGTCAGAACCACACGTGTAGAGAAAGTACAAAGAGTAAAGGCAGCCCCAAGGTTTGTTTGTTTTTTTTAAACATGTTCACTCGGGTTAAAATCCTCTCTCTGCTCCACGCTCGCTGTCTTAAGTGCACTGATAGTTCACAGCAGAATGTAACGTCTCATGCCTCCGTTCAGGAATCTCACTCCCTCACCTGCTCCCTCCCTCGCAGTCTGTAGCGAGTTGACTCTGCGCGCGCGCACACACACACACACACACACACACACACACACACACACACACACACACACAGCTCCTTCGGTAAAATGCCCATTTTAAACGGCTTTGAATAAGACGGCCACTGTTTTAATCGGCCGTCTTATACAAAATTTGAACGTCCAAATGACGGCAGGATGGCTTGCTGCCTAAAACTATGAATTGAGAGGAAAAACAAAGACTTAAATAAAATAAATGACTCAACTACTAAATTAGTTGTTAATGATTTCAATCGTCAACGTAGTCGTGACTAGTCAACTAGTCATGGCAGCCCTACTTAAAACCGAAATGCATCCACAGCGGTGCCGTGGTACGTGGCTTTGGAACCAGAACCTCCTCACGCTCCGTGTTATTATCCGAGCCTCGCTAACCATCCGACCAAAACGAGAGGAAACAGAGTGAGTGAGGCAGCGAGGCTGCGTGTGGCTGCTGCAGCACGATGACATCAGATTCTGAGTCGTTTTATGCAACTTTGTGGATAAAATAAGTAATTCACGGTAATCGCAAATATGAAAAATAATCACGATTGGCGAATACTGTAATAATTGTGACTGCCCTACTGTCGAGGACTGTTTGTTATTGAAGTGCGTAACATTTACAGATGCTTGTGAAATCCACACCTCCTCCTCTTCACTCTCCACCACCTGTGCTCTCGACGCCGGTCCCGGGCTAGTTTGAAATGACGGACCGGCGGCCCCACTACCCGAACCCGAGGTCGAGCTTGTGGTTTTAAACATATCTGTGATTTTGGCACATTTTGCTGCGTCGTCTTTTAATTTCTGTTTTCTTTTTTCCTTTTGCTTCTCAGCTCCACTCTTTTGCTTCTCCATTTTGCACACAACTCTCTGTTCTCCACTCGAGCTCAGACCGAATACCCAAAACTTTGAGTGATGACTTGGGTCAGGTGGGGGCCTGTAGGGAGGGGCGGGCCTTTGAGAACCAAGGAATTTCATTGGACTAGCCCAATGTGCCTCAGGAGAAGCATCCAATGGGCCTCTATGTGTCATTTTTTACTGTCGCAATCAATAAAAACTATAATTATATACATATATTTTTTAATGACAGACCTGAGGGGTCCCAAAATGCGTGAGGGCCTGGCGGGATTTGCCCGGTATGCCAGATAACCAGTCCAGCCCTGTTTGTCAGTGTGATGTATGACACATGAGCGTTAGCTGGTCAAATTGATGCCGATGTCTCACTGGATCAAGAATCATCATTTCAGTCTTATCAGAGTTTAAAAGTAGGAAATTGCTTGACATCCAGCTTTTCACTGATGCAAGGCAATCTTCTAAGGATTTTATGTGGATGAGATTACCAGCAGTTATTGGCATGTGACCAAGGGATGCTACATAAAGGGAGAAAAGCAGGGGGCCTAAGACAGATCCCTGTGGAACCCCAAATTTAATTTCACTAAGCTTAGAGGTAGTGTTTTGTACAAAACACAATGAGAACGACTGGTCAGGTATGACATCAACCATGCAAGGGCATTCCCAGTTATCCCAAAATGATCCTCCAGCCTATTGAGTAGTTTACAAATTATGAATGTTTATGAGTTCAATGGTATGAATATTTTGTGAGGTGAAAGCTGGAACATACCATTCAACAAGGCTTCACCTCGTTGAATGGTTTGTTCCAGTTTTCACCGAATTAAATATTTGTTCCATTGAAAGAATATCAAAACATTCATTATTTGTTTATAACGACTAAAATAGATCTTTGTCATTTGACATTTTATTAATTTACAACCCCAATTCCAAGTTGGGATGTTGTGTAAAATGTAAATAAAAACAGAATACAATGATTTGCAAATCCTCTTCAACCTATATTCAATTGAATACACCACAAAGACAAGATAGTTAATGTTCAAACTGATAAACTTTATTGTTTTTGTGCAAATATTTGCTCATTTTGAAATGGATACCTGCAACATATTTCAAAAAAGCTGGGACAGTGGTATGTTCTCATTTTAACCCTCTGTGATATCGCGGGATTTGACTTCCCCCACTTACGGGGACCTCCATTTAATATATATACAGCATAACTTAACACGGATAAATGGTGTACTGTTTTGTTTTCTGCTGCAATCACATAAGCAATCGCGAAAAGTTTTTTTTTTTTTTGGTTCCCAGTGGAAAAGAAATGATGAAGCAAGTGGGAGACGTTGTGTCGGTAAGTGTTAGCCTACACAGCTAACCGGAGTAGCTGTGCAGTCTGAGATGGTAAGGTGCAGCACCGGGGCCCCCCAGGGCACCGTCCTCTCGCCTTTTCTCTTCACCCTCTATACCTCAGACTTCACCTACAACACAGACAGCTGCCATCTCCAAAGGTTCTCTGATGACTCCGCCATTGTGGGTCGTGTGTCTGAGGGGAACAAGCTGGAGTACCGGTCGGTCATCACAGACTTCGTGGACTGGTGTGAGCGCAACCACTTGTGTCTCAACACCAGTAAGACAAAGGAGATGGTGATCGACTTCAGGAGGAAACCACCACCTCACCCACCGGTGAACATCCAGGGAGAGGACATAGAGAGTGTGGACAGTTTGAAATACCTGGGTGTTCACCTCAACAACAAACTGGACTGGACTCACAACACTGACGCCCTGTACAAAAAAGGTCAGAGTCGCCTCCACCTCCTGAGGAGACTGAGATCCTTTGGAGTGAGCAGGCCTCTGCTTAAGACCTTGTATGACTCTGTTGTAGCCTCTGCTCTCCTCTATGCTGTCATCTCTTGGGCCCCAGGCAGCACAGAGCGGGAGAGAAAGAGACTGAATAAGCTGGTCATGAAGTCCAGCTCTGTCCTGGGCTGTCCCCTGGTCTCTCTGAAGGAGGTGGCTGAGAGGATGGTGTTAGCCAAGTTCAAATCCATCATGGACAACTCCTCTCACCCTCTGCACCGGACTGTAGTGGAGCTGAGCAGCTCCTTCAGTGACAGGTTGAGGCACCCTCAGTGCAAGAAGGAACGATACCGCAGGTCGTTCCTCCCTGCTGCTGTCAGACTGTACAATAACACTGTGAAATAACCACATGCAATAATATGTCTACAAATCGTGCAATATTAATATGTCCATAAATCATGTGCAATAACAACTCGTTTACAAATCCCTGCACTAATGTCACCTTATCACATCTAAATTCCACTTCACATATTGTAAATAAGATGCTCCTATCTCTTTTTCAATCCCAGTCACGTTTATATATATATATATATATATATATATATATATATATATATATATATATATATATATATATATATACACACACACACACACATCTATTTCTACCTCATTTTCTTATTTTATTGTACTGTTACAAGTATTATTATTGCTTATCCTTGCACACGCTGTTTGATGAACATTTTCCTCTACTTGCATCCATCAAAAGCTGACGTAACATGTGAATTTCTCCTCTGTGAGATCAATAAAGATTTTATTATCTTATCTTAGCTCCGTTCTCTCGCCTGCAAAACCACGTCGACATGTTCATAAACCGTATCATAAACAAACCATAACACATGTCCACTTTCCCACCGCTTTGTCACTTTTTCTTTGCATTTTCACTTTGTTTGCATGTAATTTGCCCAAAAACCCATTGAAAAGGCCCTGGTTTGTACCCCGGAAGTAGAGAAATTACGTCATATGTGTCATATTTTACCCCTTTAGTGCCCGCCCCTAAACGTGACTACGGCCTCCTGTTGACAACGCAATGTATATGCGTGTGCACGATGACAAATGCAACACTTGAGCATGCAGCCAAGAGAAGCAGTAAAGGCTTGAACTGCCTTCCCTTTGAATGAACAGGTTCCACAGGTTGGATTCTAAAAGCATAGGATTACAGCCTGTACTAACCATTCATGTGCAACAACGGATTAGCTACTGATGAAGTAACATTAAGGGCATTCTTAGACATTATGACGAGCACAAAACATCACTGTGTATTGACCCGTAACAACTGGCAACAGACTGATGGCTTTTTTTGAGGATTATTTCTTCATTTTTTCCAGTCCAACCACTGTTTTGTTGTTTATTACTTTCTTGTTCTCTGCCTCACTTACAGCAGTTTTGCTTCTCACATGGAGAATGACCCTCTGGGACCGAGCCATCTGCCTCTGCTTGGCAACCTGCTGCAGACTGATCTGAAGAGACCCCACAACACCTGTGTGAGGTCAGTTTGTTGGTTTTTAAAAAGGTGTCAAATCCAATATGCTGCAGTTTGTTTAAATGTCGAATCAAATATCACCTCACATCTGACATAACTGACCTTTTCTGTGCAGTTTTCAAAGAAATATGGATCTGTGTTCACTGTGTATTTTGGACCCACTAAGGTGGTGGTCCTAACTGGGTATAAGACAGTCAAAGAGGCTCTTGTCAACTATTCAGAGGAGTTTGGAGATCGAAGCATCACTCCTATTTTAAATGACATCAATCATGGTCATGGTATGAGGTTCCTCTTACACTTTTAATCTTTGTTTTGAGTCCTTGTATATTGCCTCTTTCATACCCCCGTCACACATAGTCAGAATGATGCCGAATGGTGTCAGAATGACGATTCGGTCCACATCCAAAAAGTGTCGAGTTGCAGCTTGAAAACGTTCTGACAGCCATCTGTGAAAGTCCACACAGTTGGCTCCAATCGGCCGGCAGCCCTGAGTGTGTTGCACATGTTCAAAACCCTCTGGGTTCCATCGAGATGGGACACCTATCCAACGGCAGTCCATGTGCAGTATGAGCACCATCTGATCGCAATTTACTTATTCTGATGGAGGCAAAACAGGATCCAAAACAATTTGGTTGTAGACTGCAGCTCATTTGGCAAAAGTTGGTCTGTTAACCAAAATGTTGACAAATCAACAGCTGGCTACTTCTGTCTGTCAACATCCTTGTTCAAGAGCTTGAAACCGAAACCGAGCCTGGTGTGCAGGTTAGAATATTCTATGGAACATCTTCGTATTGGTATGTGTAGTGCGTGTTCAGTTAGTTTTGTGTTTTCCAAATGCGTTAACATCATGTCAACAAAGCCAAACTGGGGAAGCATTGGGCTGAAAATTATTGAAGAGATCTTGTGACCAGAGGGTCACAAGTTTAATTCCCTAACTTGAATGGAAAATGTAGTTGGGGAAGGTAAGAGAACTATACTGGTCTCATCATCGTCACTCTGAGGTCAGATTAGCAGCAAATGAGGGTGACAAGTAGTTGGGAGTCCATGCCGGTGTCCAGGACAGGAGGCTGGCAGTGGGGGTGGGGGTGTCCACAGATCCCATCTATTTCATGATCATTGCACAAGAAGACACCCACTCCCACTTAACAAAACCAAAGCTAACGATCTCGACGCTTTAACGAAACGTGCCTGGAGCCACAGCTGGAGCAGTGTGGGTCTGCATCTCTGAGTTCCAGGACTCGGCGCTGAGACGGAGCTCGTAGCGCCTGAGTCCTGGAGAAACTACAAACAGAAGCTGTGGAGATCTGTGTGCACGTCAGTGGAACCACCTGCTCTGGTTCCTGGTCCAGAACAAAAGAGGGATCATCTCCTTCATCATCAGAATCCGCACTGTCTGTCGACACGCTGCGCGCTCTGTCTTGCTCCAATTAAAAAAAAAAAAGTGCGCTGTGGTCACTGCTGTATCACTGTATTACATTACTAAGCCATATATATTGATTTATATCAGAAAACTGTAAAAAGGGAGAAATATAAATATAAGTGTAATGCTGATTGAATATATCAGAGCAGTAAATTAATCAGTGCGTGTGAATGCGCGTATTGACTCACACGTGCGGTTATTTCCACCAGCTGATCACTGATCCACAACGTGATTCTGCCTTCCAGAACAGCTAGTTATATCATCATTTTGATTCATCTACCCGTTGCCACATGTACAGAAGGACTGGATTATCATTCCTACACTCAGATTGTTATATTTAATACAAAATAATAAGCGCACGCAGCAGCTGCTGCTGCCGCTAATGCTGCAATGAAGTACCGTTGGAAATTACACAACTTTTTTGTTGTTTCAAATTCAACAGTTGCTTGTGGCAAAATAATTAATTATATCCACACAAAAAATTAATTCTGGCCTATGTAATGTGCCTGAGCCCATTGAAGCTGACCCCCTACCCAGATAAAAAAAATCCAAGCAAGCAGGCTGAGTTTGCCGTGTAATTTCCAACGATACATGAAGCAGCAGCAGCCTCAGCGCTCACAAACCGGCTTCTGCACTGTGTGAAAACATTCAGCTGCTCCAACGAAGTCAAACAACAGCAAAACGAAACAGACGAATTGAGGTTTTCGTTGCCCTTTGTTCAAATTTTTCAACAGTTTAAAAATCCTGACGTAGAGCCAGCTGCAGGAATGAAGCTGCATAAAGGTTAAACGATGCCAACGAAAGTCCAGATTTGTTTTTTTGTTAGGGCTTTGTTGCCCTTTGTTAAGTGCCGTGTGACTGGGCCATTAAACAGAAATTTAAAAAATGAAAACAACCTTGTTGTGATTAGAAGAGCATCATTCAGCATGCAGTCCACAGTCTGTTGATTTATTTATTTATTTTCATGGCAAAATAACAAAACAAAGTGAATCAAGTTTATTTGTAGTTCTAAATATTATTATGGTGTTTTACTCACTTTTTGTCTCTCCCATAACATAATTTTTTTCTATAGCATCTTTTATGACATCATATTATGTAAATCGTATGCAAATTAGGTGATGACATCATTCAGCAACTTCTAGCGATTTTTAGGACAGCCAATAGCTACTTTTCTTACTGAGGAATTGGCAACACTGCTATGCAGATATGAAGAAGTTACTGACACAGTGCAAAGTTGCTGGTCATTGTTCCTAACCTCACATAACCTTTGCAGGATTGTAAAAGTATTAACATAGATTAGAGCATTTGGAATGAATAATATTATCTAACGTGTATTTTCAAGGTATATACTAACAGCACAGCAGGGTGTAGTGGCTGGATTGCAGGATGCTGGCATATATTTAACCTAATGTCGTCCTTTTTCTTTTCAAAGTAATGTAAAAAGTCTTGGGCCTTAAAAGGGGAGCGACTTACAGGTCGAACGGGAACTTTGAATTATGCTTGTTTTTGTTGATTGATCAAATTAGAGTAACATTTGTAGCCAGCAGTGCATGCTTATCGTCGAGATTAGCATCATGCCACATAAGGTTGAATACTTCTAGGTTTGAAATATGCCATTTTTGTTCTAAACCTCTAGCCTTATGCTTGAGGCAACGTAAGTAATCACTGAACTAAGGCCACTGTGTTTTGGGGGGCGTGGTTTTAATATAGGTGGAGTAATCATGTTGAGTGTGGTTGTAAGCGCTGAGTTTAGTCTGTCCACAAGACTGCCTACTGATAGGTCATTTTCCGAAAGTGATGCTAAGATATCAGGCAGTCTGGCCCCAAGTTATATTGTAGTTAAAGAGTTTACGTGTCAGCGCAATGATAAATAAGGTTCTTGTTCCGATAAACATGGCAACGAGTCTGTAAACTTAATAAGTGAGTGATCTGAGACCACTGACACAAGATGCATGACGTCAGTATTTGTGACAGCGATACCATGAATGAGGACCAAATCCAGGGTATTTCCACTAATGTTTGTCGAACACAGAATGCATTGCTGGAGTCCTAATACATCTATAATATCCATAAATGATTTGCAGAGGGAGTCAGAAGGCATCTTGTCGCGTGAATCCATTTAGCCATTCCTTCCACCTTTACAGCTGTCCTTGTCACCACCAGAACCTGGTATAGACCTTATCACCTGGGAGACAAAGACACTGTTCAGAGACTTGATTAACACATACGTAAGAGAAATGTAGGAATAGGTTCATCTGAAAGCCTTTGAAGTCTCCTGGATACCTGCTTTTCCCAAATCCCTGACAATAGGTTTGATACGTTTACAATAGCAATTGCTCACCATGAACTAAATTAGAAGTAAATTTATAATTAAATTAATTCAACTGACTAATTTAATTGGAGTCCTACATTTACTTGGTTTAGCTGGTTTAGAATAGAGCGCTGTTAGTCTCCATGGCATTTCCACCGAGTGGTTCGGGTTGGTACTGTACGGTGTGGTGCGGGTCAAAACAGTTAAGTCTGGCTTGGTTTGTATTTCCATCACTGGCAGAGCCATTTTGTTTGGCAGGTGGAATAAAATATTGATGAGCACGTCATTGAGCGTGCCTATGCTGTCGCGTGGCATCTCTTCTCCACACAGAGGCAAAACAGAGTAATTTAACATTATTTTATTTTTGTATTTTTTGTATTTCTCTTGGATCGTGGGATTTATTTTCATCATGTGCAGACTGCTGAATAATCAACTGAGCTCTGTGTTAAATATTGGTGTAAATGAATGAGGCACTGTGACTCAACTTTTAAGTGGCAATTGCAGTCTGATCTGTCCCCTTGTGCGATCTGATCAATCCCCCATCTGACTGATCAGACAGGGGGACCGATCAGATCGCATTTACAAGTCAGTTAGTTAGTTATCAGTTACGCAAGCTTCTGTGGATGGAGAAGCTTTCAAAAGATCAGTATACTGAAGAAGGGTGCTTCTATATGGAAGTTGCAAGTCTTCCGGATCACGTTTTACCGCTGCTGCGTAAACCCCTGGACTCTCCACAAATCCCTGAACCAACCAAGTTCATGTGTAACTGTTCACCCTTGCACATGAGCACAAACAGGCAAGGCTTACAAACACTCGTCTTCAGTCATTTATTCATTCATTTTGCCCATCGCTCGCCTGTCTCGAGCTCCCGTCACCAGGTGTTTCTTGGCCGTCCACTTTTCCGTTTTCCCTGGGTAGGGCTCCAGCTATCGAATATTTTTGGAATCGAGTATTCTATCAATTATTTTATCGATTAATCGAGTAATCAGATAAAAAGTACTGTTGTATTTGTAAACAATATTAGTAGTGGCAGTGCTTTCCCTAAGCAATTCGCCCAACTGACGTATCCCATAATCCCTTGCGCGCCAGAGAGTCGCTGCTGTCAAACAACATAGAGAATCCACATGATGACAATTGTAAATGAATATTATACCCAGTGGTGTACTCTACATTTTTGAAGTGGGTAGACTGTGTTTTTTGCCTGTCATCAACCCCGTGCGTATGCACCCCGGTTATTAACATTTTTAACACCATAACAACAAATAGATCTATACTTTCCATCTGATCATTTATATTCTATATTTGCCACTATAAATGTGAGAAATGTGTCAGAATGTAAGTAAGTAATTTGCACCAATTGCAAAATTAGTGCTGGAGCTAAGGCTAAGATCGTGCATTTTTGGGTTAAAAGCATGAAACTTGGCACAGTTATAGAGTGACCCCAGGTGAATATTTCTGGATATGGATACATTCTGGCAGAGCCCCCTGGCGGCCACAGCTGAAACTAAAAGTGCGCCCATCGAAATAGCACTACTTCAGTAAATAAATCACGTTTTATATATACGAGGGCTGTCAATAAAGTATAGGTCCTTTTTATTTTTTTCAAAAACTATATGGATTTCATTCATATGTTTTTACGTCAGACATGCTTGAACCCTTGAGTTTTTCCACGCCTGTCGGTGACGTCATTCGCCTGTGAGCACTCCTTGTGGGAGGAGTCGTCCAGCCCCTCATCGGAATTCCTTTGTCTGAGAAGTTGCTGAGAGACTGGCGCTTTGTTTGATCAAAATTTTTTCTAGACCTGTGAGGCACATCGAAGTGGACACAGTTCGAAAAATTAAGCTGGTTTTCGGTGAAAATTTTAACGGCTGATGAGAGATTTTGAGGCGATACTGTCGCTTTAAGGACTTCCCACGGAGCGGGACGTCGCGCAGCGCTCCCAGGCGCCGTCGTCAGCCTGTTTCAAGCTGAAAACCTCCACATTTCAGACTCTATTGATCCAGGACGTCGTGAGAGAACAGAGAAGTTTCAGAAGAAGTCGGTTTCAGCATTTTATCCGGATATTCCACTGTTAAAGGAGATTTTTTTAATGAAAGACATGCGGACGGGTCCACGCGTCGGGACGCAGCCGGCGCGGTGCGGCGGCACAGGAAAAACACCTCTGTGTTGATAACCATTTGTAAAATCCAGGCGGCTTTTGATGGCTTTCAGTGGAGTGAGTATCTGAGAAATTGTTTAACAGCTGGACATGTTCCAACTTGTCCTTAAGGCTTCCAACAGAGGTGTTTTTCCTGTGGCGGAGCGTCGTGGCGGTTGCGAGCCGACGCTGCAATCTGTCCGCACGTCTTTCATTAAAAAATCTCCTTTAACAGTGGAATGTCTGGATAAAATGCTGAAACTGACTTCTTCTGAAACTTCTGTTCTCTCACGACATCCTGGATCAATAGAGCCTGAAATGTGGAGGTTTTCAGCTTGAAACAGGCTGACGACAGTGCCTGGGAGCGCTGCGCGACGTCCCGCTCCGTGGGAAGTCCTTAAAGCGACAGAATCACCTCAAAATCTCTCATCAGCCATTAAAATTTTCACCGAAAACCAGCTTAATTTTTTGAACCGTGTCCACTTCGATGTGCCTCACAGGTTTAGAAAAAATTTTGATCAAACAAAGCGCCAGTCTCTCAGCAACTTCTCAGACAAAGGAATTCTGACGAGGGGCTGGACGACTCCTCCCACAAGGAGTGCTCACAGGTGAATGACGTCACCGACAGGTGTGGAAAAACTCAGGCATGCGCATGAGGGTTCAAGCATGTCTGACGTAAAAACATATGAATGAAATCCATATAGTTTTTGAAAAAAATAAAAAGGACCTATACTTTATTGACAGACCTCGTATGTAAATTATATACTAAAATACATAATAAGACTAGTTTAATAATAGTAAGTATATCAGAGTAAGTTTAGGTAATGAATCACAATTACAAATCGATCCAGTCCTTTGGGGCTGCCTCGCAGACGCCATACGAGGGAGCATGAGTTGCTCCTGAGGTTAATCTATCTTAAACCTAATAAACTACTTATTAATCCACCTCTCTTTGTTGACTGCCAAAACAAACAAACAAAAAATATACGTATATACACACACACTAAATCGGCATAAGGCACCGTTTAACTGGGGGGCTGACCTATGTTTGAAAGCAGTTTCCTTCACAGTTGCAAAGTGCAGTGCACTTCAGCTGGGCTTTGCTGCATTTGCATAGCCCCCTGCAAGATTTCTTGCACTTGCAGTGTATCAGCTCATAGCACATTTCATGCGCCTGTTGAAGGGTGGTCCCTCTTGGTATCCACTTTCTATTAGTTTCATTCCATTCCCAGCCATACAGTGATGGACTTGGCAGCTGTGGTTCTTTCTTTAATGACTGACCCCATATATGTCCTGCTACGAAAGCTGCTCTCAGAATGTGCTGCTTTAATGCTGCTTGTGTTGGAGGAATGCCTTCAAGAGATTTAGATTTCCTAGAGAACATATGCTGCCTTGCATCATTGACACTGGAAAGCTCACTTGTGCAATCATACTAGAGTACAACAAATCTCTCGATTAGACACAGAGAGGCTTCAGTCAGCTCCTCTGCAGATGCCAGAGACAAGAAAGCTTTTGTAACATCAGGATAGGCATTCCATGTATCCCATGCACTTTTCTTGCCCTTTCCAGCAAAGAATGATGTCATGTCACAGCCACTGAATGCATGGAAAAACAACAATGCCTGTGCTTTGGATACGGAAAGAGCACCAGCAATCTCATGGATTGCTATGTACCTCTGAGTTTTCCCTGTGCCAAAGGAGATCCACAATTCAGGAACTCCAAATCTGTGGAAGAAAGCTACTGCAAGAATGACAACATCAGTGTCAGCTGTTCTGATCATGATACTTGCATGACCTTTTGTGGCAGCATCCAATACATGCAGCATTAGGCATGTGTCAGATGGCTCTAACATTTTCTTATCTGTTACTGCTGAATTGCAGATCACACTTTTGTTCACTGTGCAGAGAATCTGCTTATTGTCTTTTTCAATGCTTGCTGCCTGTTCAGCAAGGAGGGTGAACAATTCTGTTTTGTTCTCATTGTTCCTCAGAAAGCTTTGCCAGTTACCAAGAATCTGAGTTGAGAGAGTGACCCTTCGACACACGCCAGTACCTCTTTTCTCTCTGGTTGAGGCCTTCAGAATTTGTGCATCATAGACATCAAACACCACATCAACTCTGTCCACATTCTGCAAGATTTTCTCAATGTGGGGGAAAAAAAACCTCTGCAATGTAGTCAGCAAATGTTTTGGATGTGATGGGTCTTAGACTATGGACCACCATGGCACCATCCAGTACAACTGAGGTCACCGCAGGTGCTGCATTGTGCAACTCAAGTAAAGCTTCCAAGGGAGACAACAAATCAGCCTTCTTTCCTGATCTCATTTCTCCAGCTTTTGAGAGTGAGGGTGGCCATGGTTGGTTTTCATACTTGAAAAACTCTTCTAGGTTTCCCTCTCTAGACTGACATGCTATGCATAGTCTTGAAAACAAAGTACAGTCGTCTTTCAGAGCAGAGACCTGGCTTTTCTGCTTTGTTTGTGACTGAGATCCCAAGAACAAGGACAACTTGTTTTTCTTGATTGGCTGCATTATAGACTTGGACTGAGGAACTAACCACTCAGCAACATATGCCTCATACTGTTGCTGACCCACTGGTGTGGGCTCAGTTGGACCAGAAGGACCTGGGATCGGATCATCAATTATCTTAAATGACATAATGAAACTTCAACCTCCTTAATCTTGTTACTATATAGCTCTATATAGGCCCACCTTTGACAATAAATGTTACTAAACTGGAATGATTATAAATGAACAGTATAGATGTAGCTACTAATAACACATATCAAACAGCTGACAAGACATCCAACCATAAAATGATGGCCAAGTGCATTTCCCTGGTGAGAGTTACTGAAAACATAAAACCACTGGCGACACCCTACAGTGGAAATCGCAGCAATTCACCAGTACTTATTCTATAATGTCTCTCAATGTGGTTTTATTTATATTTGCATATAATATTACCAAGTTGTATTATAATAAAATATGTAATATTATCATGGTGATTGTTAATATTAAACAAAATACAGTGACTGTTGGTATTTGTTGGCTATCATTAAAACATTAATAAACTTTTAAAAAAAAAATCAAACAGTGGCCACCAGGGCCTAAATATTATAAACAACTATTGTAGTCACCGTTTCCTCTGTAAATATACTAAATGCAAAACCTAAACTAGCATCACAATCAGAAATCTGACAATTTCTATGGCATCACCTATTTCTTTAAATATTAGTTCCAGCTGTGGCCACCAGGGGGCTCTGCCAGAATGTATCCATATCCAGAAATATTCACCTGGGGTCACTCAATAACTGTGCCAAGTTTCATGCGTTTAACCCAAAAACTTACAATCTTAGTACCGGGCTAGCCTTAGCTCCTGCACTATATGAGATGCAGATGTGCTGCAGGTCAGGTTTATAAAGCATGCAAGACGTCTCATTTTGGGAGGAAAAAACGTTTTAGTCGATTGTAGTTTATTGTCTGTATTGCAACGTTTGTAAGAGGTGTCATTTTATTTAAAGCGGCGATTCGTTTTGAAGTTATTAATTCCGAGCGGACTCTGTCTCAGAGAGCCTCGCAGCATTTAAAGTTGTTACAAAACGGATGCCGATTCTCGTTTCTCGACTGCAACAAGACCAGAGTCCCAGTTAGTGACTTTAATCCACACAAAAGCGACTCATGGTATTTTAATGGCTTTCAGAGGGGTGAAGAAGTGGACTTACCGATTCTGAAGAGCAGCGAATCAAAGAGCCACGAGCCACTGAATCGAAGCTTCGATTCACGCTTCAAACTAGAGTCGCGCTGCAGAAACGGTTGATTACAGACACTGTATTGAAAATCATAACGGTCCAAAATAAGCGTAACCATCCAAAATTATAGCATAACGGGCCATGACACAAGTTTGCACTAGCTAGAACCCTGGATAATATCATAAAATGCATTAAAATTGTAATCCTGCGAAGTAATCCCCATTTTTACTAAATATACCTGTAATCTGAATACGTCTTTTTTTCTGTAACTGTAGTGGAATACAGTTACCTTTTTTTGTATCCTAATTACATAACGCCGTTACATGTATTCTGTTACTCCCCAAGCCTGCTTGTTAGTTACAGGAATATCCCCATATGCCCATCGTCTGCGTAGCCCCTCAACAGACTTTTTCAGGCTACAATCTGATCTTTGTTAGACTTATCTGAAAGTAACTTTCAGTCTACATAGACTAAGCAGACCGCCTAATCACGATTCCTGCGTGACCAGGACGAGAGGGGAGTGACCAGCTGTGTCACCACACACATGGTCCACAACCTCTCTTCAGGAATCTACCGTCTGCTTCAGCAGACTGGCTAATCTCCAACCAAGGCCCCTAATCTCGATTCCTGATTTCTTTCAAACCTAATCAATGCACACACAAAGTGGTGTTTCATTTCATTTCAACAAACAATAAAGAACTTGAATTAAATTCGCTGCTTGCTCCTTAAGCCTGCTCACTTCTGACATCGAACAATGTAAAGATTTGATTTCATTTTAACATTAACCCACATATAAGTTGTTTTAGATTTCAGCAAACAGCATCATGGCAAGGCAGAATAAAAGAGTTTGCACTTACCAGCGTAATGTTGAAATCCTGCTCATGATGTCAATCTGTTGTGGAATTTCTGTAATGATGTTCAGCATAAAATGAGCAGGATGGTGAAGGAGAAATCAGGACTCAGACATATTGATGCGGAGAGATTTATTTTTGGTTGAAGCAGAAACATCTGTAGAAGTCCTGAAAAGATACAGTATGCAGTGTATCACCAGAGACTTCTGCCTTTCCATTCTCAGGGACCCGTTTTAAGGACCTCTGCCATAACAAAATAAAATCAGAATACAAATATGGACTTTAGCTAGTCAGGGCCATGATTAGATGTTTAGTCATGAATTAGATAAACACAAAGTAAGACATATCAATACACTCATCATCATCATTCATCTTCAACTGCTTATCCAGGATTGGGTTGCGGGGGAAACAGCTCCAGCAGGGGACCCCAGACTTCCCTTTCCCGGGCCACATTGACCACCTCTGACTGGCGGATCCTGAGGAGTTCCCAGGTCAGTGTTGAGATATAATCACTCTACCTTGTCCTGGGTCTTCCCCTGGGTATCCTCCCAGATCCCAGGGGGCATCCTTACCAGATGCCTGAACCACCTCAGCTGGCTCCTTTAAATGCGAAGGAGCAGCGGCTCTACTCCAAGCTCCCCACAGATGACCAAGATTCTCACTCTATCTCGAAGGGAAACAATAGCCACCCTCCTAAGGAAACCCATTTCAGCCGCTTGTACCTGCAATCTAGTTCTTTCAGTCATGACCCAACCCTCGTGACCACAGGTGAGGGTAGGAACAAAGATTGACCAGCAGATCGAGAGCTTCGCCTGTTGGCTCAGCTCCCGTTTCGTCACAACAGTACGGTAAAGCAAATGCAATTCCGCCCCTGCTGCGCTGATTCTCCGGCCAATCTCACGCTCCATTTTCCCCTCACTCGTGAACGAGACCCCGAGATACTTGAACTCCTTCATTTGGGGCAAGACCACATTCCCTACCTGGAGTAGGCAATCCATCAGTTTCCGGCTGAGAACCATGGCCTGATTTAGAGATTTAGAGGTGATGATCCTCATCTCAGCTGCTTCACACTCAGCTGTGAACCTATACAGTGAGTGTTGGGGGTCACAGGCTGATGAAGCCAACAGGACTACATCATCTGCAAAAAGCAGTGATGAGAGCCTGAGCCCACCAAACTGGAAACCCTCCTCCCCCCGAATATCCTGTCCATGAATATCACAAACAGGATTGGTGACAAGGCACAGCCCTGGCGGAGGCCAACCCCCACCAGAAATGATTCCAACTTACTGCCGAGCACCCGAACACAGCTCTCACTTTGTGAGTACAGAGACTGGATTGCCCTGAGAAGGGACCACTCATTCCATACTCCTGCAGCACCTCCCATAATATCTCCCGGGGGTCCCGATCATACGCCTTCTCCAAGTCCACAAAACATACTCCCAGACACCCTCCAGGATCCTTGTGAGAGTGAAGAGCTGGTCGGTTGTTCAACGACCAGGATGGAACCAGCATTGTTCCTCTTCAGTCAGAGATTCGACTACCGGCTGAACCGTCCTTTCCAGCACCCTGGAGTAGACTTTACCAGGGAGGCTGAGGAGGGTGATGCCCCTGTAATTGGTACACACTCTCTGTTCCCCCTTTTTAAATTTGGGGACCACCACCCCAGTTTGCCACTCCTTAGACACTGTCCCAGACCTCAATGTAATGTTGAAGAGACGTCTCATCCAAGACAGTCCCTCCACACCCAGAGCCTTCAGCATTTCTGGACGGATCTCATCAACCCCCGTGGCCTTGCCACTGCAGAGTTATTTGACTAAGTTGATGAAAATCCTTCATCAGCTTCCAGCTCTGCCCCTACTATAGAGGGCGCTCCTGTCTGATGCAGGAGGTCCTCAAAGTGTTGCTTCCAGCCCCGGATTACATCCTCAGTCGAGGTCAACAGAGTCCCATCCTTACTTTCGACAGCTTGGATGGTTCCCTGTTTTCCTCTCCTGAGGTGCCTCAAGGTGTGACCGAAGCACCTCCATCGTTGCTCTGAAGTCCTCTCACACCCACTGCTTTGCCAGAGGCTGCTGCCCTTTGGGCCTGTCGGTACCTTGCAACTGCCTCCGGAGTCCTCCAAGATAACCTATCTCGGAAGGCCTCCTTCTTCAGTCAGAAGGCTTCCCTGACCACTGGTGTCTACCACAGTGTTCAAAGGATGCTGCCCCTTGAGGCACCTAAGACCTTCAGGCCACAGCTTCCCACTGTAGCTTCAGCAATGGAAGCTTTGAACATTGTCCATTCTGGTTCAATGCCCCCCCCCCCCCTCCCCCAACCTCCACAGGGATGCTAAAAAGCTCTGCTGGAGGTGTGAGTTGAAAATCTGTCAGACAGTGGGCTCCTTCAGACGTTCCCAGTTCACCTGCACTATCAGTTTGGGCTTACGATGTCTGTCCAAAGTTCTCCCCCACCCTCTGATCCAACTCACCACCAGATGGTGATCAGTTGACAGCTCTGCCCCTCTCTTCACCCGAGTGTCCAGAACGTGTGGCCTCAGATCAGATGATGCGATCACAAAATCGATTATTGATCTTCAGCCTAGGGTGCTTTGGTACCATGTACACTTATGAGCATCGTTATGTTCGACCATTGTGTTTGCTTCGACAGTCTGTGATTAACACAGAAGTCCAATAACAAACGACCATTCAGGTTTAGATCACGGAGGCCGTTCCTCCCAATCACACCTCTCCAGGTGTCTTTGTCATTGCCCACATGTCTGTTGAAGTCCCCCAGTAGAACAATGGAGTCCCGCACCAGAGGCCCATACAGGACTCCATTCAGGGACTCCAGGAAGGCCGAATACTCCAAACTGCTGTTTGGTGCATACGCACAAACAACAGTTAGAGTCCCCTCCAAAGGTGCGGGGGGGAGTGACCCTCTCATCTACCGGGGTAAACGCCAATGTAGTGGCGCACAGCTGTGGACTCATGAGTATCCCCACACCCACCTGGCAGCTCACACCCTGTGCAACTCCAGAGAAGAATAAGGTCCAACCCCTACAAAGGAGAGTGGTCCGGAGCCAAGGCTGTGCGTGGAGGTGAGGCCCACCAGATCTAACTGGTATCGCTCCACCTCCCACACAAGCTCCAGCTCCTTCCCCCACAGTGAGGTGACATTCCACACCCCCAAAACGAGCCCCTGCTGCCCGGGTCTGGTCCGCCGAAGCCCTCAACTTTCACTGCCACCCATGGGACAGTGCACCCGACACCAGAAGTTTCTCCTGCGGGTGGTGAGCCCACAGGGTGGAGATGGAAGGTCCATCTTGCCTTTTCGGGCTGTGCCTGACTGGGCTCCATGGCAAGCACAGCCACCAGGTGCTCGCTGATGGACCCTCCATCCAGGCCTGGCTCCAGACGGGGGCCCCAGTCTTCCTCTGGGCCGGGTCACATTTCCTCTACCTCATTCTGTCATGGTGTCTGGTGAACCATTCTTGGTCTGGCCTCTCGCCTGAGACCAATTTGCCATGGGAGACCCTATCAAGAGCACAAAGGCTCCAGACAACACAGCTCTCAGGTTCATAGTGGCACACAAACCTCTCCACCACAATAAGGTGATGGTTCCCGGAGGGGACATATCAATACAGAGAGATTTATTTTTGGTTGAAGCAGAAACAGATGCATCTGGTGAAATCCCTGAAAGATACAGCATACAGTGTATCTGCCAGAGCCTTCTGTCTTTCCAGTCTCAGAGACCCGTTTTAAGGACCTCCGCCATAACAAAATAAAAACATAATACACAAATATGGCCTTTAGCTAGTCAGGGCCATGATGAGATGTTTAGTTGTAAATTGGAGAAACACAAAGTGTTCTCAACAAGGAGGGGGATGACCCTGAGCTGGGTACAGAGCCTTCCTGCTCTGCAGACATGGGGAAAACCTCAATATTTCCCCAACAGTAAGGACAACTCCACAATCACTTTTTTTTATTTTATAGGAAGAAACCTCAAGCAGATGAGACTCATTTGGGGTAGCTGTGTGTAAGATATTCTTTCAGGACAGGACAGAAGCCACAAAACAAGCTTGACAGGATATGCATGAACATTATAGAAATGTTGCAACTGCAGAAAAACAAATTGCTTATTGTTCACAATGGCTGGATATTTGAATAGACCACGATAAGGGCTAGATTCCTCAAGAAACCCCGAGCAGATAAGATTTTCACTAACACTGTATTGAACCTAAATGGGTGTTTCCTTTCCCATGATTTAATCTGGTGCATCTAAGCATCTGTTTTGTTATGTTATTAAGCAATTTGGGTTGTGATTTCTAATTTACAGGGGAAGCATTTGATACAAAATGCCTTTTGTCTTGTGCATCATCCAATGTCATCTGCTCCATTGTGTATGGAAGCAGATTTGAATACAATGACTCAGTGTTCAAGGAAATGATTCGGATTGCCAGTGACACCATACGCCTTGCTGGTTCTGCAGAAATCCAGGTAAAAATGTTTGCTTTCTGAGTTGTGTTGGGATACACAAGCACATTTTAAAATCTGAGTGATTACAATATTAAACAGAATATTTCTCATTGGCGTGCATGACTGAGTACAATGTCAGATGATTTATTGCCCTTGTACATCACGTGATCTGTGACATTTCACATGACAATTTGTGACAATGTATCAGATCTGATCACATCTGTGACATTTCACGTCATGTACAAAGCCGCAACTAACAGCTGAGCTGCACATTAAGACAGTGTGCTGGCACACACATTCAGATCCAAATTCCCACAGACTCTCTCAAAGTGAAACAAAAATTTTACTTTCATTGAAAGCTCCATTGAAAGGAACACAAAGCAAAAGACAAAAAAATTAACATTCCCTCACCTAGTTGAATTAAATATAATTCATTTGAGTATCTGATTCTCCGTTATGCCCATGATGCTAAGTAAAGATTTACAAATAATAAATCCACTACATCGAAGAAGCCCTCACACACGCATCACGAGCAAGATTGCCAGCCAATTTTTGATTTTGATTAAAGATCCACGAGTACTCACACAGATGGACAGCCAGAGACCATTTTCAAGTTCCACTAGTCCTCAGGTACAGATGGACAGCCAGAGAATGTCCAGGTCCACTTGCCCTCAGCTTCTGATCGTGTGTGCATAATTTCTGATCACAACTCTGCCTTCAGCTCAACTTCTGTCATGTTTGTGGCACGATAGATAGTCCATTATCTCTTGAAAATAGCGTCTTCTGAGTTTATCCAATATGAGACATACATCTGTGTGTCCAGGCGGTCTGTAAAAACAGCTGGTAGAGACCACCCACGTCCATCATGTTTACAGCAGCAGTAAACCAACATCCTGTGACACAAACAGCAGCATCACCACAATTAGGTTCCAATATCCGACACTCTGAAAAAGCTAAGTGTTTCGGGGTGAAGTGTGTCTTCTCTTCTGTAAATCCGAGCCATCACTTTCAAAGAAAAGCTCCGGAGCTTTGTTATCGGACAAAACCGCAGTTGTTTCACTCTGTCAGCCATCGGGATGTTTCTGTTCTGCTAATATGTATGTCATATGCCAAGAATTGCAGAGTCAGATGTTTTCTGGAAATACACCTGTTATCTTGCTCAGGTAGAGCAATAAAAACCATCAGAGACCACTAATGATGAGAGCATGTGCACAGAGAGACTTACAATCATGAATACCTTGATGTTGTGTTGCTAACTGGGATGTTAAACATGTGACATGTCCTTTAAACTGCTGGTGAGTTGGTGTGACTAACAAAAACTTTTTAAAGGTTTAGTAGTGTCTGATCAATCAACATGGCCACTTAGATGAGAGTTGATGAGAGCTGATCCTGACTGAAAGTCCATGGCTCCCCCATGTTGAGATGCTAGGCCACTGCAGGTTACTGTTTTCTGGATGCATTTTATGTTAGACCAAATGATGATGCAAAAGATACAAACCAGTGCTGAAAGTTTTATGAACATTACCAGTGTTTGTGGCTCGTATTTACATACACTCTGCCTTTGTCATATTATGCAGTAAGCATCATCTGCATATACTAAAGTCCCGGTCACACGACACGCACAAAGGACAATGAAGCCCAAATGAAATAACAAAACTGGACTTTCGCTGACTTTCAGAGGCATCGTTTAACCTTCGTTCAGGTTCCTTCCTTCGTAAGAATTTTTAATCTATTGAAGAATTTGTAGGAATACTGCAGACAACCTCAATTCATCTGTATTTCGTTTTGCTTTCGTTCTTGATGGTTTTTTATCGTTTGCTTAGTTTTTGGAACATTATCCAATCCAATCCACTTTATTTATATAGCACATTTAAACAACAGAACAGTTTCCAAAGTGCTGCACATAAAAATGATTATACAACTATACAAAACAATAAACCCACTCAGATACTAATAAATAAATAAACATAAAAACAATAAAACAATAAATAATTAAAACACTAGGCCAAAGACAACAGAGGACCATACAACATGCAGAGCTAAAAGCCAGAGAATAAAAGTGAGTCTTCAGATGAGACTTAAAACACTCCATTGTGGGGGCTGTTCGGACGTGGAGAGGCAGAGTGTTCCAGAGTCTGGGCCCAGCCACAGAGAAGGCCCTGTCCCCCCTGGTCTTAAGTCTCGTCCTAGGCACCACAAGCTGGAGCTGGCCCTCAGACCTCAGAGCACGCGCTGGGGAGTAAATTTGGAGGAGGTCTACAATATATTGTGGGGCCAGTCCATTTAAAGCTTTAAAAACAAATAATAAAATTTTAAAATCAATTCTAAAATTAACAGGGAGCCAGTGCAAAGACGCAAGAATGGGTGTAATATGTTCATGTTTTTTGCTCCCAGTTAAGAGGCGTGCAGCAGCGTTCTGGACTAACTGCAATCTGTGAAGTGTATTTTGATTAATTCCAAAAAAAAGTGAATTGCAGTAGTCCAGGTGTGACGAAATAAAAGCATGCATGACGCGCTTCAAGTCAGAAAAGGATAAAATTGATTTAATTTTGGTTAAAAGACGAAGCTGATAAAAGCTGGATTTAACAACCGCCTTGACCTGCCTGTCCAGTTTAAGATCAGAGTCCATAATGACGCCAAGGTTGGTGGCTGTGGGCTTCATGTGTTGACTGAGAGGGCCCAGGTCTAATCGAACTGTGGAACCAACACTGGGCCCAAACACAATCACCTCGGTTTTGTTCTCATTTAAGCTAAGAAAATTTTGAGCCAACCAAGCCTTGACGTCTTCCAGGCACACAAGCAAGGGTGTCGGGTTCTTCTTAATAGGCAAATAAATTTGAGTATCATCTGCATAAAGATGATAAGATATGCCATGTTTTCTAAACACCTGACCTAACGGGAGAAGGTATAGGGTGAAGAGAATAGGCCCAAGAATAGAACCCTGGGGGACTCCACAGTTCAGAGGAACAGAAGACGAGGTGGACTCCCCCAGCCTGACAGTAAATGAACGGCCTGTAAGGTAAGAATGGAACCAGTCCAAGGCTGTCCCCCTGACACCCACACAGTTCTCAAGAAGAGATAAAAGAGTTGCATGGTCAACTGTGTCGAAGGCAGCAGTCAAGTCTAAAAGCACCAAAACGGCAGAATCACCAGAATCAGTGATTAAAAACCTTTAAAAGTGCAGACTCCATGCCATTAAAATAATTTATAACCTGACTTAAAACTGTCTAAAATGTTGTTCATTTCTAGTACAAGAACAGCTTTTTCCAAAATCTTTGAAATAAAAGGAAGCTTAGATATGGGCCTATAATTAGAGATAACAGAGTTATCAAGACTCGCTTTCTTTAAAAGAGGCTCAACTACAACCTGCTTACAAAACGCAGGAACTTTTCCTGACATAAGGCTGCTGTTGACCAAAACAACATCAGGGCAGATAGTTCCCCAGACCTCTTTAAAGAGTCGTGGGGGGATACAGTCTGAGGGACAAAATGAAGGTTTGAGATTTTTAACAATATTTGATAAATCTGAAAATAACACAGGTTGAAACTGGTCTAACACTGTTGTGTGTTGGGGGGGAGTGGCTGGACATTTTGGTGTTCTTTTCTTTTCTTTGCTCTCCAGGTGGTATGGAAACTGATTTGTCTGTGGAGGAGGTGCTGGCAGAGGAGTCCTTCACCCTCATCAGCGTTATGTGCAGCACCTGTGGATGGTGCTCACATGCAGCCTTGAAGACTTTCAGCTGAAGCAGATGGTTGGATGGCGTTCTGCATTTAGGCCATGTGTGATTCAAGCAGAATTGCCGGGAACTCGACCTTGTGATGTTCGTTTGTGAGACGCTGAGGACCGCGCCTGGGTTTGACACATCGTGCCTGTGAAGCAGGAAGGGTGAGGGACACATGCTGTCAGCACACATCAGAGGTGATTAATTGTTTGACTACTTGTTGATAGTAACTTGGTATTTTGTTACGCAGTATATTTGAATTGTGATGAGAATTGTGCAGCTCGCTTCTCACTGCCGTGGCGTGCGGACAACTGATCCTCCACCTGTTGTGAGAAGCTGCTCATTTACATAAAGCTTAAATACAGACCTGAATGTGTTGCTGATAGTGTGTGCCTTTTGAAGGATATTGCTTGTAGCTGCTGACTTACCTCACCTCTTCTATCCTTCGCAGAGAGTCGGTTTGTCGTGTCCACCTGGGGGGTGTTTGGCGGTAAAAGTGAGTCCAGAAGCGCCGGGCTTCGATCCTTTTAGGCGCTGGAGAGCGTGCCAGCCTTCACTCCACCAGACTGACGCATCTTTTGTTCATTCACTTTGTTTATGCACCAGAGGGTGGAAAGAATAAATTGTTTTGTTATTGGAACCGCTTTCTGGTTATTTTAGCGCTGGGTTCCGTCAGACGCAGGTCCGCTCCTCAACCCGCATCGACACATAACATAACACAGCAGAACAGGTGTGAGCCATGATTGAACTGGCCGAAGTGACAGTCATCCCAGCCCTAATACTGGCGACCTTATCACAAAAGAAATTTAAAAAGCGATTACAAACAACTTGAGTTGCTTCCAAAGTGGTGGATTGGCCAGGGTTTAACAAAGATCCAATAGTTTTAAAAAGAACACGAGGTTTGTCCCAGTTATCAGAAATTAGATTGGAAAAGTATTTTGCCTTTTCAGACCTGACCATATTTTGGAATTTTCTCCAACTTTTTTTAAGAATTTGATAGGAGACGGTCATTCCATCTTTCTTCCATTTGCGCTCCGCCTTCCTACACTCACGTCTGGCCTGTTGCACCGTTTCATTCAACCAGGGCTCCTGCCTGGGTTTAGGGCGCATAGCTTTGAGTGGAGCAATAGTGTTCATAATGGTATTGCATGCCAAAAGAAAAGTAGATGCAATTTGTTCTGTGTTTTGGCATGTGACAGCTACATTGTTTTTTGAGGCCACAAAAAGGGAGGAGAAATGATCTCCCGCCGCCGATAGCATGCAGAAACACTGGGTTTATTACTGCTGTCCAAAATAAAATTAAATAACACCGGACGGTGATCAGAGAACACTGCATCCAAAAGCTGAACATTACTGACATCAAAACCATTAGTTAAAAGCAAGTCCAACCTATGACCAAATATGTGCGTTGCTTCAGTAACATGTTGCATAAAATTAAAGGTATCAATCAATTCTGAAAACTCAGTAGCCAAAGGCTTGGACGGACAGCAAACATGAACATTAAAATCACCCAGAAGTAAGATTTGATCATACTGTGGAATAACAGCTGCAAGCAAGTCAGAGAAATCATTTAAAAAATCTTTGTTGTGCTTGGGTGGGCGATAGATAAGTGCGCACAACACAGGGCTGCGGTGTCCCAGTTCAAAGCAGCATAATTCAAATGATGAAAAACATCCAGGCACAATACTTTTATATGCCAAACTGTCTTCGAAAATAGTAGCAATGCCACCACCCCGACCACTGCTTCTTGGAACATTAATGAATGAGCAGTTCGAAGGAACCAGGTCAACAAAAGCTGAGGACTCACCCGCAGAGATCCAAGTCTCAGTCACAAACAATACACCCAAAAAGTGTGTGGAGAAGAAATCCTGCAAAATGAAAGTCTTGTTCATCACGTAACGCGCATTAACTAGCGCACAGTTGATAATCTGTGTATTAGCCTCCGAAGCTACCTGGCTAAGGCCTCGGAGGTTGGCGTGGTTTATGTCTGGAGAGACTTCAGCTCGACGTGGCTTGGTGGTACGGAGCGTCCAGGGCTCCACATCAAGCGGAACCAAGCCAGGCGCCAGAAAAGTTCAAGGTGCGGCGCGACGTGAAACAACGAAAACAGTCCATATATTCAATGGGGATATTGTACAAATCTGCAGAATGTGTCAGCCAAAGCTTCAGCTTGACAAGAGTACCCCCACGCTTCCCTCGATGTCTCTTCTTTCGTTTGACAGGTAAGATGCCGGTGCACGACAGATACGCAGGAACATTAGCCAGCAGAGGGGAAAAATAAGTTCCACTATTACGATATGCCTCCACCGAATCCACCGCAGATTTTATTTTCAAAAGCTCATAGCGGTTATAGCTCAGCAGAGAGTCAATGGACCTTGTCATCAAACACAGTATGATTAAAAAACATACAACTATCGCCAGTACAAGACGGCGTACCAAGCATGCCGGCGCCATCTTTCCGTAAGGCACTACGGAAAGATAGCGCAGAAAACTCTACAACATTAGAATTTCGTTTGACTTTCATCCAACTTCATTCAACCTCCCGACGTAGTGAACGAAGTCAGACGTATTGAACGAAGGTTGACGAATGCAACGATATCTGAACGAATCAATAATTAAAGCTTTGACTAGCTGAAAGAAACATCCTTGTATCACTAATGAATCATTCATTTTTGGGATGAAAAAGCAACGTTTTCATACAGAAACAACTGCGTTAAGAATGTTTTATCAACTACTTTAAATGTGCACATTTAAACCATTTGTGGCTGGCCTGCCTGTGTGTGTCCTCGGGTGTAGCCCTGGTCTGACACAAACAGTTCCCCATGACTGATGCCATGGACTCGTCAAAGGTACTCATCAGGACAAGTACTATCACAGATAAAGTGTACAACAAGGTACAGACATGCTGCGAGAACTCAGAAGGTGAAGACAAACAAAACTTGTAAAGACGATCTCTCACCTGTAAGTACTGCGGAAATGAGGACAAGGCTGGCTGCGCTCAGTTTTATACTTTTTCTTTAAGGTCAGATCTGGCAGCTAGTACTGATGCTGTGCATCATGGCATCCTGCACACTACAGAATCACCTTGTTGCCTGGATTGCAACCACCCAGGCAGCCAAATGGTTAATTCCTTTCTTTTAAAAGGTGGGATTGATCAGTTGGTTGCCTGGGTGTCCCTCTGGGGTTTTACATTTGCTGGGATCCTCATCATTGAGCTACCAGCATGCTGGATCACACCCAGAGAAATCCAATACATGGCAGAAGCGTAGCTGATGTTTCCTCACAATGCAAGTGGTACCCCTCATCTGAGTCTCCCCAAGTAACAGTTTGTTAGACACAATCATTCCAGCTGTACCCAAGGATCCTCTGAAGAGACAGTGTACCACAGACATCTAGATGTCACCTTAGGTCTTTTTTAGCATCCAAGTCTCACAATTGTATAACTAGACTGGAACCCAGAAGAGTTTATCAGCAGCCCAAACACCTCTTGACTCCATAAGATCTTCCCACCCATCTCTCGGTCTCAAAGGCAGCAGCCCCAGAGACATGGGTGTTACACTTGAGATGAATAAATCTCCCTTTATGGCAATCTGTCATGAGTTAAATGGACCATATTCAGATAATATCTGGTGACTCCTGTTAAACTTGAATCATTATGACTGCAAAGTAAATCTGTGTTTGTTTTGTTTTTAAATTTCTTATTTTATTTAACTACTGTTCAACAGCTTTACAACATGTTTCCATGGTCGGGAAGTTTGCTCCAAAAGCGAATGCTGATATTGCAAAATCATGAGAAAAATGTTGCCATGAATAAAGGTTTAATCCAGAATCTGAAAGAAACATTGATCACTGATGAATGCAGGGGTCTGGTGGACTGTTTCCTGACCCGTCAACAGAAAGATGAGGTATGAAAAATACACGTTTATCTATCAAATACTAAGTCAATTCTGCCCTTCTCTGTTCCACTACGTGATACCTTTGACTATTTTGTTTCAGGAAGCTCATGTCGTGGACTCTCTTTATCATGAGAAGAACCTGCTTTGTGCAGTGAGCAGCCTGTTTGGTGCCGGTACTGAAACCACAGCAACTACACTCCATTGGGCTTTGCTGTTTATGACCAAATATCCACATATACAGAGTAAGGACCGAGCCAAAATAAGTTATGCCTACTGTTTTGCAAATCTGACCACGATAGAAATGTGTGTTCAGAGTGTAACAGCGGGACATGTTCTGTTTTCTCTGTTCTACCACAAATTGTAAGGTTTTTATCAAACCAAGGGATGCACGTGAAAATGCTAGAGGTCTGTGTATCAGAAATTTGAGTCAGCTAAAACGCTTTGACTAAGGATGCTTTGCAGCGCCGCGGACTCCCAGCCGGCCTCCGCAGCGAGAACCCGGAAGTCGACTGCATACTCCACAGTGCTCCGCTGCTCCTGCCTCATGGACAATAACTGCTGGGAAACTGAGTGGCTATGTTGGGGGTGATCGAAAACCAATCGAAACTCTTGGGAGAAAAGTGAAAAGGAGTGAAGCAGAGGGGATTCAGTGCTCCAGAGGGCGGTAGCCCACTTGAGGGCCTCCCCCAGGAGCAAGTTGATGACGTAATATATTTTACTGAGATCGGTAGAATACTGAGAAGGACGATGGGAGGAAACAAAGGAACACTGCATGGGAAAGGAAGAGCATGTATCAACATTAATATATATGAATATGGTCCTGGATGACAGATAAACGGTTCGGGGACTAGATTGGGGGATGCGGAGGCCTGTAGTTGAACTGGAGTGGAAACCGGAGCAGGAGGCAGACCCAAGGTAAGCTTCTCAACTTTAGCTGCTCGTGAGGATAGTATGGTGTGTGTGTGTGAAACCTGTTGGGTGAGGTCCTGAACATGATCTGACAGTGCAGCGAGTTGTTGTTGTTGTTGCTGACCCAGGAAGGCGCCCTGGGTGAAAAGAGCCTGTTGTAGTTTGTCTGACCCTGCGGAGTCCATGATGTTGGCCAGAAA
The DNA here is from genome assembly GCF_902500255.1 of Thalassophryne amazonica. Lineage (NCBI taxonomy): Eukaryota > Metazoa > Chordata > Actinopteri > Batrachoidiformes > Batrachoididae > Thalassophryne > Thalassophryne amazonica. The sequence goes on from NC_047118.1 coordinate 51,486,139, forward strand.
CTCCTGTTACAGATTTGACCCAAACACCCGGATTGGGCTCCAATGCAGGGAGGCTGAATGGATAAAGAAAACCAGATTTATTGTACAAGGATGATGACAAGAACAAATGCTGCATGAATGGTGTATACTGCTTGGGAGGTTTGCAGAGTGGAGACCCGGCCCGCGTTGCAGTGGAAACTGGTGGTCGCAGCGCAAGTAGACCCGGTGTGCAGCTGGAGATCCATTGTGTCCATTGTGTGGAGTTGTGAGTGGTCCGTGGTCCAGATGGCCCCCTGTGGAGATGACAGAGAGCGGTGTCACTGCGGAGGAGGAGAAACAGTATGAGGGTGTCTGCCCACACTTACTCAGACCCAAATTAGAACAGGTGACTGGAAACATGCAAGTAGCCAAACAGAGAGTGAAGATATCACTGCGACGGAACACAGAAAGGCTCTATCCAGAAATAGAGAGGCCAGGTACCAGGTCGTGAACACTGAGTTTCTGGCGCCAATGAGCTGTTGAACCAGGGTTTATATGGAGGCAGGTTGACTGCAGACAGGTGTGCTCATCAGCTCCTTGTGGAGCTGATGAGCACATCTTATTTTTATACAAATTCTGACACAATCATAAAATATAATAAAGTTATTGCAGATCATTTCAGCGACTATTTTGTTAATGTGGGCAAAAACTTATCAAATTCAATTGTATCCTCAAATGTGTTCTTTGGACAACAGTAAAACAATTAACATAATTCTGGATTTAATGTATATTAAAGAAACAGATGAAAATGAAATTATTGACATAGTTCATAAACTGAAGAAAAAAAATCAACTGACAGTTACAACTTTGATAAAACCTTTGATTAAACCTTTAACTTATATTTGTAATTTGTCATTAATGACTGGGAGATTTCCTTCCAAAATTAAGATAGCTAAAGTGATACCACTGTTCCAATTTGCCGACAAACATCTTTTCAAACTACACGCCAATCTCATTGTCACCACAATTTTCAAAAATTCTGTTAAAGATATTTGTAAAGAGGTTGAACGATTTCATAACTAAACATCATATACTCAGTGAACAGCAGTATGGCTCATACTACTTCACTGGCTTTAACTGATTTTGTTGAACAAATTACAAATGCAACTGAGAATAAGCAATACACTGTAGGGGTTTTCTTTGATTTGCAGAAAGCATTTGATACTATAGATCACACTTTACTATTGGATAAATTACAGAAATACAGTATTAGAGGACTGGCTCTTGATTGGATAGCTAGCTATTTATGCAACAGGTTTCAGTGTGTCCATATTGGTGGGATAAATTCAGAATTTTTGAGGATTACATGTGGGGTGCCCCAGGGTTCAGTCCTTGGGCCATTGTTGTTTCTGTTGTATATTAATGATTTAGGTTTGGTCTCCAAGTCGGTGACTTGTATTTTGTTTGCTGATGATACAACTGTGTTTTGTCATGGGGATCATTTGGGACAGCTTTTGGACATGATGGAGAGGGAACTACTAAATTTCAAACAATGGTTTGACTCAAACATATTATCACTTCATCTTGGTTAAACAAAGTATATTATATTCGGAAATAAGCCCAGGAACGTAATTAGAAATTTATTATTGAATGATGTTGAAACTGAAATTGTAACCAAAACCAAATTTCTTGGAGTTTTTATAGAGGATAAATTAAGCTGAAAAACTGAAAAAATTATGTTAAATCTAAAGTCATCGCGATTTTATAAAAAGCACAAGACTTCCTCTCCCAGCATTCATTAGTTTCATTAGTTACACTATATCATTCATTACTTCTCCCTTATATGACCTATTGCATTGAGGTTTGGGGAAACACACATAAAACAAATCCAAATCCAATATTTTTGTTATAAAAGAAAGCTATAAGAGTTATACGTAATAAACCATATCGTGAGCCAACAAACCCACTATTTGTCTGTTTACACATGTTGAAATTCTGGGACTTGGTTGATTATATTACGATACAAATCACGTATAAAATTAAAAATAAACTTTTGCCTCAACATGTCCAGGATCTGTACAAAATGAGGGAGTCTAGCTGTAATTTGAGGTGAACATTAGTATTTGATATAGATTAAAGATTCAACCACTGTTAAAAGTCAATGGGTTTCCATAAAAGGTGTCAAAATTTTGAATAAATATTTTGATAGCATTAAATCATCTGGTACTTTAGTTGGCTTGAAAAGACTTTATAAAAACAATATACGTAATTACTTATTATAGTATGATGAATCAGGTTAACTGAGTTTGTTACTTTTTTATTGTGCATTGTACTTTTGTTTGTTCTGTTGTGGTGAGATATTTTAGTTCACTGATTACTCTATATGGTCTCTGCTTGTTTTTTTGTAAGTGTTCATATATATGTATATAGCAAACGGTAAAAGGGGTGGGTGTTTATAAGCTTTTGCTTCAGCCTACACCCTTTCGGCTGCACAAAACTGGAAATTGCCTATGAGTTTTGTGTTTTGTTTTGTTTTTCTTTAATGAGAGATTTCTTTTTTGTTATTAAGTATGTGTGCGTGTGCATGCCGAATAAAATTCATTCATTCATTCAAATGTCAAATGTAAGTAAATTATAACTTGTATTTTCAGACCAGGTCCATGCGGAGTTGGGCAGTATTGTTGGAAAGCGTCAGATCAACGCAGATGACAGAAAACTGTTGCCGTACACAAATGCTGTCATTCATGAGACCCAGAGGTTTGCAGACATTCTACCACTGGCAATTCCTCATCAAATGGCAAGCGATGTAATCTTCCAGGGGTATCGTATTAAAAGGTATATTGTTCATGTCTGTAGATATATTTATACAATTACATTTTGTGTTAATGTGACGGCTTTAAGCAGTTGTTCCAGGTGTTAAACTTTGCCTCCACAGGGGACGACTGTTTTTCCGTTACTGACTTCTGTCCTCCACGATGAGAATGAATGGGAGAGCCCGCACACTTTCAATCCTTCCCACTTCCTGGATGAACAGGGCAAATTCATCCAACGAGATGCTTTCATGCCATTTTCTGCAGGTAACAACTTTTTTTTGTTCTTTGTTTTTTTGTTTTGTGTGTGTGTTTGTGTGTGAACGAGAGAAAGTGTGTGTGTGTGTGTGTGTGTGTGTGTGTGTGTGTGTGTGTGTGTGTGTGTGTGTGTGTGTGTGTGTGTGTGTGTGTGTGTGTGTGTGTGTGTGTGTGAGAGAGGCCAAAATTGAGATTGACTCACCTTAAAGAGGTGAAAAGCTGCCAAACAGTCAAATCCACAGCTGAGACTCGATCCAGAAAACTATCTTCGAAATCCTCACACCTTGCCTGGTGTATGCCTCTGTAAAAAAAACAAAACAAACTCAAACAGACTTGGCTCTATTTGTAAGAAGTGAGGCTGGGAGCTGGTTTTAGTCTATGTTGTGCAGCTTTTTTTCCAGCTGTCAAACTCAGAGCCGCCAACATGAGTGCAGCCAGTGTGCGGCAGTTTGTGGTCGCTCCTTTCTCCCAGCCCACACACACACACACACACACACACACACACACACACACACACACACACACACACACACACACACACACACACACACACACACACACACACACCTTCCAAAAACTGTGTCCTAAAGTTCTTCAACTTACTAAAACACACGAAGACAAAAAATAATAAATAACGCAAACATTGGTGGGGTTTTTGTTTCTGCCAAAAAACAGCAGCACTTTGATAAATCCAGGGGCAACCCAAGCCATTAGAAGATGGATGGATGGATTTACACTTACTTCCCTTTCAACATTTTATTGCTGTAGGTCGAAGGGTGTGTCTGGGTGAAAGCCTGGCCAAGATGGAGCTCTTCCTCTTCTTCTCCAGCCTTGTCCAGCACTTTAAATTCTCTCCTCCACCTGGAATTACAGAGGATGAACTGGATCTGACTCCTGATTTGGGCTTTACTATTGGCCTGTTGCCATATGAGCTGTGTGCCACCAACCGCACTTGTTGAATGCCAATCAGTGGTGTAGTCCAGGGTATATGGTAGTATACGGTGTATACCTACTTATTTTTCAGGCAGCATTGCGTATACCCACTTCTAAATCCCCCCTGATGCGCACCATTCAGTAATATCTGTGTGCCAGATTGCCCAGCTTTTCCTCAAGGATGGTGAAGCCATGACCCACCCTCCTCTGCCTCTAATTGGCTGGTACTCGCTGCCTTCACTGATTAGATTGGGTAACTTTAGGGATGAGGACTGATGAGCCAATCAGAGGCAAAGTAGGGTGGGTCATGCCAAGGAAAATATTGCTAACACCTCATTGCCACTCCAGTTGATTGATAGGTCACTGCATGTCTCTTTGAAAGATGCGCGGAAATGCGGGAAAGGTAGAATAAACATCTTTCAAGTGAGTGGCACCAATTATCGAGAGAAACTATTTTCATGGAAGACATAATTCTGAGGTACATTTTAAGGTGATTTCCAAATGAATCATTGTTTTAAAGACTGGCAATGTGACTGCACATTTTGAGGAGAAGAGATTTTGTCGCCAACAGTTAAACTATGCATGTCGGCTAACGTTATCCTAACATAAGCCTGAAGCTGGCTAGATTGGGATAAAGTGGGGAAATGCGTCATTGTTGGTTTTCAGTAAGTGTATAATCAACCCAGTTTGCAAGAATTTCATATGAGACTGTGAATGCCCAGAGATTATCTCAGTGTCTATTCAGCTTGTTTGTTATTGTAAAAGTCTAAATTATAACGTTTGCCAAGTTACTTAGCCCTAACTAACCTACATGATCTAGTTTAATTTTATCGCAGATAGGCTGGTAGTTTATTTTAAAGTAAGTTAAAACACAAGAATGGGGACAAATCGTTTAAGATTCAGCCTAAAACAATATTGAGGTCCAACCAGGCTGTCTTATTTTTTATAGGGACAGATAACAAGGAAAAGAAGGGAGAAATTGCTGACTTTTTTGTAAAGAGGCACAAATCAGTGCCAGACCAAGCTCAATCAGACCCCAGCCCTGAAACCAGCTTGTGTGACAAGTAATAACTACAAACTGCTCCTAATCAAGTCATGATAATTTTATAATAGTCAGCAAGTAGAAATGACGGTTTTTGGGGTAAACTAAATAGAGTAGCCTTACATGTCACTGTTTCCAAAACAAGGTGTTTTTCTGGACTACTTAAAAAAAAAAGTGAAAATTGAGAGTATACCCACTTCTCTAGTAGGGACCACTACACCACTGATGGCAATCATATCTCTGGAAACATATAGACACAGGTTCTTACATATTTTAGCTTCAAAGTGGGGTAACTTGTTTTGAGACTGACTTGTTCTGCTGAGGGAATTAAACATAAATAAATAACTTAATAAAATAATCCATGCATTATGAAATTTTAATTTAAAAAAAACAGTGGCAGGTAATGAATTGACTCAGTTGTGACTGGAACATCTTCAATTCAACAGCTGATGTAACTGGGTTTCCTTTGGCAACAGGCACAGGGTGAAGGTTGAGTTGTGGATGAATTAATTAACCAGTTATGTGGGATATGTTCCTTTGGTCAGAAATACTCAGTAACTCTAGTTGACCTGATCTGAGTATGCCTCAACATTTTCTTGAATATTTTGACAAGTTTTTGTGTGGCATTTTAACATTCATCCTCTCTGTCATCAAAGTCTGTGGGGAAACTGAGTGTGTACCTGCTGGGTGGCAAAATCTGTTATTATCTCTCTCAAGATTTCATTTTGCTCTTTAAATATTATTAGTTAATGTTTGATCCTAATAGAGGAATCAATAAAAATGAAACATACCTTTAACAATCGCACTTTATCGCGTTTTATCTGCAGTTTCAGTGTCTGTACTTGAGTTCTGCCTTTGATTTCTATTTAATCCACTAGATGGTGGATGTAGCCTGTGAGCGGTTGCCAGGCAGTTGCCATCTTGCTTAGCATTATTAGGCGTTGTTAGGCATTAGATTAAATAAAAATTGATCATTCACTGACATAAACTTGGATTAAAGTGATCTGAAAATGCCGTTTTGTGCAGTGTTCGGGTGCAACAACAAGCTGACAAAGGATTGTGTTGTGAGCTTTCATAAGTGAGTATTATATGTAATATTAATGTGGGGAAATTACTAAAATTGCTGAATAAAGGTTAGAAAATGATTTATTTTTTGTGTTGATCTGTATTTTATAAAGTAGTGACCTTAATTTTACTGCCTGCCCATATCCAGTTCCCCACACAGAAACTAGGGTTGACAGACAATTTGAAGCTGGTTTTCTGATTTAACAAAACTTGTGACCTAAAACGCAGATACTCCGTTTATATAAAATGGTTGTGATTATCACTGAACTGCCCATTTTTCACATTTAAAATTGTTTTCTGACTGTAATCTTCACTTGTGTGGTTATGGCTGCTGGATTTGGTTGATGACCAAATGAAAACCAGCACAGGCACATTTGGGTATGTGCACATTCAAATATATATATATTTTTTATTACTAATGTGTTTTCTTTTTCTTGATGGTGACACAAGAGCTGCAGATTCTTAAGAGGCCCCGATTGTCTCCCTGTGTTCAATATTTGTCAATAAACGTGTGTGTAATGTTGTGAATGTCACACACTGTCAGCCGGAGCACCTAATTTCTTTTAACCTCTGTGTATGCACGCTGCTCTGAGCTCACAGTGGCCTCTCATACACACACACTCCCACTAGCGTTTTTCCCATTTCATGTTTATTCCGTGTGCAAGGGTACCAAATAAACTAAAGGAATAGAAGGCAGCAAGTTATTCTCAAAACTTCATACAAACTCAGGATTTTGGCAAATACCTTTGTTCCAAATACCTTTGTTTTTGTATCTTGTCTGCGCTTGAACATTTTAAAAAACGAATGTCTCAGCTCTTGGAGAGGGCAAATGGAGTTGTCTGCTAAATGGATGACATTTTGGTGTACGCTGACGCATAAGCCCAGCATGACCAGCAACTACTGGCAGTTCTCGAGTAGATTACAAAAGCAGGTGTGACATTAAAAAGTGAAAAATGTGAATTTGCAAAAACCTCTGTCAAGTTTCTCAGACAAATCATTGACAGTTAAGGAGTCAAGGCATCCCCAGAAAAAGTGAAAGCTGTCAGCAACATGGAGCCACCCACCGATGTACCCACTTGGAAAATTACCTTTCCCACCTAGCAGAGGAAACAGCCATTGAAAGAACTACTCAGCACTAAAAACATGGTGCTGGAGTGTGAGGCTCAGCAAACTGCATTTAACAGCACTAAGTCAAAACTGAGCAAACCACCAAACTTGACAGTCTACTACCTTAAGGTACAAAGGATAGTGTCAGGTGATGCATCGTCCTATGGACTGGCAGCAGTGCAACTTCAGAAACAAGAGCATGGGACCACCAAACCAGTGGCATTCACTTCAAGAGCGCTAATCACCACAGAACCAAGATATGCTCCAATCGAGAAGGAGGCATTGGCCATAACCTGAGCCTGTGAGTGATTTTCAGATTGTCTCACAGGCATCGAGTTTCATGTTGAGACAGATGACACATCTTTAGTACCACTTTTAGACTAAAAGAACTTGGATGAACTACTGCCACGTGTACACCGCCACATGTGAGACTGTGAATGAGATTAACGAAGTACTCTTTCACCATCTCACATATAGTGTTAATTTTGTTGCCCATTTTTCAATTTAGCCTTCGTCTTGTGTCAAAGTTCATTCTTAGTTTTAGTCCCATTTAGTCATTCACATATCATTTTTGTTAGTCATGTTTTAGTTGAATAAAAGTCTCAACATTTTAGTCTAGAGCCCGAGAGATATATCGGCCAGCCGATATTATCGGCCGATATAAGCCCTTTTCAAAGTACTCACTATCGGCCGAAATTTTGCCGATAGAACACTGACAATTTCTCATAAACAGAACAGTTACTGGAATAATGTGTGTCGGCAATGTAAAATGTCCTTGCGCCGTTTGTCCAGTAGATGGAGCTATGACTTCATTCAACTGAGAGCTGTTTACACCCCTGCTTATGTGTTCATCACCAGCCCCGTAGTTGCCGTCCCACTGCACTGATCGACTGACAAAAGCATACAAGTAAGTTTATAAGGATGTTGTTTGTAATACCTTTGCGATTACATTCACCCCACATTTCTCCCGTTTCAGTTCAACTCAGTTTGATTAACTCAGTTTAGGTAGTAATGTGTCAAATGTGCTTCATTGCGTCGGTCACGCTTTTTATTAAGCCCACGTTGTGTAGACCTTATTTCTGGCATGAAAAGCTTTCATTTACTGCTAAGAGGTTGAAACATTCAGATTCACTGGTCGTCCAGAAGGGTTCTGGGAATTACTGCCGTTTGTCATTAAACCTCTGGGGCCGACAGCCCTGCATTTTTTTCATCCAAATATTGTATCGGCATCAGCCTCAAAAAATCCATATCGGTCGGGCTCTATTAGTCTAGTGTTAGTCAAAGGAGAACTCAAGGTATTTTAGTTGAGTTTTAGTCAAAACATTTTTGTCTTTTTCTATTTATTTCAGAGGTAATTTTTGTTTTTTCATTCCAGTTAACTTGTGTTTCACAGTTGAAATATTGATTAAATGTCTGGAATAACAAACATCTTGAATGAATTGAATTGAACTGAATGAATGAATCTTCAATGCAACTTTGCTAAAAGTGTCTTGTTTGTTGATTCAATACACATTTACAAATGATACACTTGTTCTGATGTTTTATATTTATTAGAAACACCAACAAAATAAAATAAAAACTGGTGTTAAATAATATGACTCTTAGACTCTTATAAATGTAAAATGTTACTTTAGCCTCAATATCCTCCTACAAAACTCGTGCCTGGAGCGCTGAGACTTTGACACTGACAGAACATCTCATTTTGGGGAAATGGAATGAAATAGAGCAGACTGAACCAGACTGACTCCAAAAAAATACTTTAATTTTTAGCTTTTGTTTTTTTGTGAGATGCGCTCAGTACATGTAGTAGGGGCAGGTGCACCATCTGGCGTTCAAGAGATGAAACTTCAGTCAGTGGGTCAGTCTGCTCCATTTCATTACATTTAACCCCTGTTTCGTTATCAGTCCCCATTTTGCTTAAAATAGTTAAATAAAAGTAATTAAGTGAATCATATTTAATCATATTTGGAGTCAGTCTGGGTCGTCTGCTCCATTTTGTTACTTTTTACCCTCATTTCGTGATTATTAGGCTCCATTTCATCCATTTCGTATTTTAATATTGACGGTTTTACAGTATCCCAGAATCCTTTGCACGCTGGGGAGGGAGGCTTGATAATGGCTCAGCTTAATGCTAACTTTAACATTGAAAATGACATAGACATTCTAACACGTTAGCATTGGTCCCATTTTTAAGTTATAAACTCTCTCAACTGTTTCAGAACACCATAACAGCTGGTTTAACATAAAAAAGGTAAATATTACTCACAAACATATGCTCTTTAGGGTTTTAGCGGGGAAAAATTAAGATAAAGCGAAATAAATCAAAGAACCAGCGAAGCAGCAGATTGAAGATTGAAGCACTGCTTCATTGGGTCAAGGTTCAAAGCAAAGGCAAACAGTTGATTGTACAGACCAACTGCAGGATCTGTAATCAGTGTACAGAAATTATCATTTTCCTGACAAACACCCCCCAAAAACAACAGCCACTCTGAAGGACCGATAAGGGAATCGTAAGATGTCGATGGATCGAATAATTTCTTAAAGCTACCCGAAAAGAACCGGTTCATGACACGCAACCCTAATAGCAACATGCTTTTTTATTTATTTATTTTTAATAAAACTCACATTAAAGAATCAAGATTATCTTAGTTAAACACCTAAATACATATTTTGGTTGAACTCACCTCCATAATGATGCAATGCAAACAAGTTGCTTCTCCATTCCAGTGACAACGAAATCTCGGCCTCCCCAGCGAGAACGTGAGTACGCATGAGATTTGACACCTTAAAGGCATCAATAGCCACAGCTAGACTGGATGTTGCGTTTCTTCTTATGTAGTAGACGAAAACGAGAAACTAGTTCAAGAAACACTAAAAACCATAAAACATGTCCAGGAAACCTTGTTTTAGTCGTGGTCTGAGAGGCTATGACATCGACCGGCTGCCGCTATTTATGCAGGTCAGGTGGTTGACGTCACTGGTTGGGGGGAAGATGAGCCTCGTTCTGAGATTCCCAGCCAGAGGCACCAACAAAGAGGTTATATATAGTACTAGAGTCCACACTCCCAATGCTGCCCACTAAACACGAACGTCCCTTCATGGACAGCGACATGACACCTCCTAACTTAATGTTCCCAGATGTTAATGCAGGGCACAGGCACGGGCAGGAAACATACACCTGTTTATGAACCAAATGTCATGGACAAAGTGACAAGAAGAACCAAAACCACTTACTTATGGAAGGAAATATTGTCTCCCTTGTTCCTCCGTTTGTGGCTTTGCCAACATGCGTAGCTTTCCGGCATATTCCACCTGTTTCTTGATAGAACTTCAATAAGCGAGCTAAGTAAACTGCCCGAAATTAAAATGGCCACCGCACCTCCTTGCTGGAACACGGCTCAGTGTGAGTGCGAACTTTATGTCTTAGATATAACCTCTTTGGGCACCAACAACATGGCTTCGGGAATCGGGATCAACAAGTTTGCCGTGCTCTCCATGTTGGATCTCAACTGCACTCGTCCTCAGCAGAGGAGACCCCAACCAGTGACGTCAACCGGAAGTGCCCTCCACTGACTTCAGCCAATGGCGATTTACATCTCAATTTATAATTCAAATAATATTATCTACACTGCACTCAAACATTCTGCAAGTGGATGAATAAAACTTAATTTCTACCAAGGAATGCACAAACAAATTCTCAAAAAGTGTTTCTCTTCCCCTTTAAGTGTAATGTCATCAGAAGCATCCTGATCAAGTCTGGAAATGTGTTTATTCATTTATTTTCTGGTTGTGAAAATGGCTGCCGGTAACATTACATTCACAATTTTATTTTTGGACTTAAAACGAAAAGTACAACTCTTTTAATAACACTGGCACTCCAAATCTCAGCTGAGTATTGATTTCTCAGCCATCTACGTACCTGTTAAAGATTCGGAACATTAACATAATAAAAATCTAAACGACTAACTCCTCTTAAAAATCAAGACAAAATTATAACCATCTTTGATTATGCTGATTTTCTTGGCTATAGTTATAAAAGCAACATCTGGAGTTGGTTCCCAGGCACCAGATTGTGGCTGCCCACTGCTCAGAGTGGTTGGATTGTGTCTTACAACTGTAACTAGGATGGGTTAAATGCAGAGGACAAATTTCATTGTATGTTTGTATATATGTACAATAGAGGGTTCCTTTTTCTTCTTCTTCTTCTTAATAATAATAATAATAATAATAATAATTAAATTAATAAACATCTTTCCAAAATAAAGGTTTCTCTATGCATGAGTGCTGATGAGAAAATATTTTTTACTGGACATTTTTAAGGGAAAAATATATTTGAAACAAAGTGATGTAGTACACTAGGGCAGGGGTTTTCAAAGTGTGGGAGAGTGTGTTGGGGAAAGTGTAGTGACACGGACCCACAACAGGGGGCGCAAATGAACGGTCAATAGATGAGCCAAAAGGTAACAATTTAATGTTGTGAATGTGCACAACGAATATACAGACAATCTCAGAATCTGATGGCAGTCAATCCACAAAAGTGACGTGTGGGCAGGCTCGAGGATAGAAGACGTGTGTCCTGAGAAGAGCCGGAACCACACGATTTCCACCGCCACAGAACCCGGTGAATACTGGAGCCGCCAAGTCCCGAATTCCCAGGTGATCACCGTCCCCGACCTTCGGATCTGGTACTGCTGGCGAGGAGCACAAACAGTGAGACGTGGGTGTGTGCACACCCAGTAACAAAAACAGTCAGAAGGTGGAAAGTCACCTCCACCTCTAATACACACTCGTGCAGCTCCTGTCAAACACTTATCTGGTTGGGGTGTGAAGCGAAGCCGTCGCGGATTACGCCAACCTCACTGATAAGGCACTCCACAGGAAAGCAGCTGCAAAATGAATTCAGACTAGGACACAGTTAGTTTCTGGCTGAGGATATTACCTTCACAGGTAGATGATATCTCGGCAATGAGGTGGAGATGACGTCCGGTCTTTATGGAGTGAGATGATGAAGTGTAGATGGGTGACAGCTGTCAAGAGATAATGAGTGACAGCTGTCACCCCCGGCTGTGTCCGTGGCGACAGTGCCCTCTCGTGCCTGAAGCCCACACTTCAGGCAGGGCGCCCTCTGGTGGTGGGCCAGCAGTACCTCCTCTTCTGGCGGCCCACACAACAGGACCCCCCCCTTATCCGGGTGACGGCGGTAGAAATCGGCCAGGAGGGCCGGATCCAGGATGAAGCTCCTCTTCACCCAGGAGCGTTCTTCGGGTCCATACCCCTCCCAGTCCACCAAATACTGGAACCCCCGGCCCATCCGACGGACGTCCAGGAGCCGGCGCACCATCCAAGCCGGCTCCCCGTCGATGATCCGGGCAGGAGGCGGCGCCGGTCCGGGAGCACAGAGGGGTGAGGTGTGGTGAGTTTTGATTCTTGACACATGACAAACCGGGTGGATCCGCAGTGAAGCTGGGAGTCGGAGCTTCACTGCGGCAGGACTGAGGATTTTGAGGATCTTGTATGGTCTAATGTACCTGTCCTTGAGCTTCGGGGAGTCCACCTGGAGGGGGATGTCCTTCGTGAAGCCACACCTCCTGCCCGGGCCGGTAAGCAGGGGCCGGGGACCGCCGACGGTCTGCATGGGTCTTCGCCCTTGTCCAGGCCTTCAACAAGGCAGAACGGGCGGAGCGCCACACCCGACGGCACCTCCGCAGGTGGGCCTGGACCGAGGGCACACCGACCTCTCCCTCCACCACGGGAAACAATGGGGGCTGATACCCCAAACACACCTCAAATGGGGAGAGGCCAGTGGCAGAGGACACCTGGCTGTTATGCGCATACTCGATCCAGGCCAGATGTTCACTCCAGGCCGTCGGGTGTGCGGACGTCACACAGCGCAGGGCTTGCTCCAATTCCTGATTGGTCCGTTCCGCCTGTCCATTGGTCTGCGGGTGATACCCGGACGAGAGGCTCACGGTGGCCCCCAGTTCCCGGCAGAAGCTCCTCCAGACGTGTGAGGAAAACTGGGGACCACGATCAGAGATGATGTCGGTGGGTATCCCATGCAGACGGACGACATGGTGGACCAGAAGGTCTGCAGTCTCCTGGGCTGTGGGGAGCTTCGGGAGGGCCACAAAGTGGGCCGCCTTGGAGAATCGGTCCACTATCGTGAGGATGGTGGTGTTGCCCTGGGACGGCGGGAGGCCCGTGACAAAATCCAGACCGATGTGGGACCAGGGGCGATGAGGCACAGGAAGTGGCTGAAGAAGTCCCTGTGCCTTCTGGTGGTCTGCCTTGCCCCTGGCACAGGTGGTGCAGGCCTGGATATATTCCCGGACGTCGGCCTCCAGGGACGCCCACCAGAAGCGTTGCCGGACCACTGCCACGGTCCTTCATACCCCCGGATGACAGGAGAGCTTAGAACCGTGACAGAAATCCAAGACAGCAGCTCTGGCCTCTGGTGGGACATAGAGTTTGTTCCTCGGCCCAGTTCCGGGGTCCGGGCTCCATGCCAGGGCCTCCCGGACGGTCTTCTCCACGTCCCAGGTGAGGGTGGCCACGACAGTGGACTCCGGAATGATGGGCTCCGGTGGATCCAACAGCTCAGTCTTGACCTCATCTTCATGCACCCGGGACAAGGCATCCGATCTCTGGTTCTTGGTCCCGGGGCGGTAGGTGATTCGGAAGTCAAAACGCCCGAAGACCAGTGACCAGCGGGCTTGCCTGGGGTTCAGCTGCTTGGCGGTCCTGATATACTCCAGGTTCCGATGGTCAGTGAAAACCGTGAACGGCACAGACGCTCCCTCCAACAGGTGTCTCCACTCCTCAAGAGCCTCTTTCACCGCAAGGAGTTCTCGATTGCCGACGTCATAGTTCCGTTCAGCTGGGGTCAACCTGCGAGAAAAGTAGGCACACGGGTGAAGAACCTTATCGGTCTCTCCGCTCTGGGATAGCACGGCTCCTATCCCTGAGTCAGACGCATCCACTTCAACCACAAACTGGCGGCCAGGGTCGGGCTGCACCAGAACTGGTGCAGACGAGAACCGGCGTTTCAACTCCTTGAACGCGGCTTCACACCGATCCGACCAGGTGAAGGGGACTTTTGGAGAGGTCAGGGCTGTCAGGGGGCTAACTACCTGACTGTAGCACTTAATGAACCTCCTGTAGAAATTCGCAAAGCCGAGGAACTGTTGCAGCTTCCTACGGCTTGTTGGTTGGGGCCAATCTCTCACCGCCGCAACCTTGGCCAGATCAGGGGCGACGGAGTTGGAGGAGATGATGAACCCCAGGAAGGACAAAGAGGTGCGGTGAAACTCACACTTCTCACCCTTCACAAACAGCCAGTTCTCCAACAACCGCTGCAGGACCTGACGTACATGCTGGACATGAGTCTCAGGGTCCGGAGAAAAGATGAGTATGTCATCCAGATATACGAAGACAAATCGGTGCAGGAAGTCCCGCAAGACATCGTTTACCAATGCTTGGAACGTCGCGGGGGCGTTAGTGAGGCCGAACGGCATGACCAGGTACTCAAAATGACCTAATGGGGTGTTGAATGCCGTCTTCCATTCGTCTCCCTTCCGGATCCGAACCAGGTGGTACGCATTCCTAAGGTCCAGTTTGGTGAAAATGTGGGCTCCATGCAGGGGTGTGAACACTGAATCCAACAGGGGTAAAGGGTATCGATTATGAACCGTTATGTCGTTCAGCCCCCTGTAATCAATGCATGGACGGAGTCCGCCATCTTTCTTGCCCACAAAAAAGAAACCTGCACCCATTGGGGAGGTGGAATTCCGGATCAACCCGGCAGCTAATGAGTCCCGGAGGTAGGTCTCCATTGATTCGCGCTCGGGACGTGAGAGATTGTACAGCCTGCTGGACGGGAACTCATCACCCGGGACCAAATCAATGGCACAATCGTACGGACGGTGCGGGGGAAGGGTGAGCGCCAGATCCTTGCTGAAGACGTCAGCAAGATCGTGGTACTCAACCGGCACCGCCGTCAGATTGGGAGGGACTTTAACCTCCTCCTTAGCGTTTACACCGGGAGGAACCGAGGATCCTAAACAATTCCGGTGGCAGGTTTTGCTCCACTGAGCCACAACCCCAGACGGCCAATCAATCCGGGGATTGTGTTTAATCATCCATGGGAAGCCCAAAATCACGCGGGAGGTAGAAGGAGTTACAAAAAACTCAATCTCCTCCCAGTGATTCCCAGACACTACCAGGGTTACAGGTAGTGTCTTGTGTGTGATAAAAGGGAGAAGAGTGCCATCTAGTGCTCGCACCTTCACTGGGGAAGAAAGCGCCACTAGAGGGAGCCCTACCTCCCTTGCCCATCTGCTATCCAGCAGATTCCCTTCTGACCCCGTGTCCACCAGTGCTGGGGCTTGAAGGGTTAAATCCCCACTCAGAATTGTAACTGGGAGTCGTGTTGAAAGATGAGTATGACCCACGTGAATGTTTTGACCCCCCCTTAGCCCAGTCTCTAAGGGCGGGCGTTTGTGTTTTGACCGTTTGAGGCAGTCTCTCTGCTGATGCTCACTCAAGCCGCAGTGAAAGCACTCCCCACGGACCAGCCTCCTTTGTCTGAATGTGGCCCTGCTCGTGTCCCTAGCATCGTCAGCAGGGGGAGCTGTAGCCACACGGAGCGCTGTGGCTGTGGAGCGTGGGGAAGACGGCTCCCTTTCGGACCCGGGAGGAAGAGGGACGGCTTGTGCCTGACCGCGCCTTTCGCCTCGCTCCCGTTGGTGTTCTTCTAACCGATTGTCCAACCGTATAACCAAATCGATAAGCTCAGCCAAATCCCGCGGTTCCTCCTTAGCCACCAGGTGCTCCTTCAGGACCGACGACAGTCCGTTTATGAAGGCGGCGCGGAGCGCAGTCATATTCCAGCCGGATCTTGCAGCCATGATGCGGAAGTTGACTGCATATTCGGCTGCGCTCCGGCGCCCCTGTCTCAATGACAGCAGCACGGTAGACGCGGTTTCGCCTTTGTTAGGGTGATCAAAAACAGTTCTGAGCTCCCTCACAAACCCAGTATAAGAGGCAAGGAGCCGTGAACTTTGTTCCCAAAGCGCTGTAGCCCAAGCGCGTGCCTCACTTCGAAGCAAATTAATCACGTAAGCCACCTTGCTGGCATCAGACGTGTACATCACGGGATGCTGTGCAAAGACGAGCGAACACTGCATAAGAAAGTCCACGCACGTCTCCACACAACCTCCGTACGGCTCTGGGGGGCTTATGTATGCTTCAGGGGATGGTGGGGGGGGTCGTTGAATGACCAGTGGAATGTCTGTATTCGGCACCGGGTCGGCAGGAGGAGGAGCTGCAGCAGCGCCCTGAGCGCGCGCTTCCACCTGTGTGGTGAGAGCCTCCATCCTGCGATTAAGGATGATGTGTTGCTCGGTCATCAGGTGCATCCGAGCGGTAAAGGCGGTGAGGATGTGCTGCAACCCACCAATCACGCCTCCAGCCAACGCCTGTGCACCCTGCTCTTCCATTGGCTGTCCAACAGATGGTTGACGCCCCTCGGGATCCATGACGTTGGCCGAGATATCCTGTTGGGGAAAGTGTAGTGACACAGACCCACAACAGGGGGCACAAATGAACGGTCAATAGATGAGCCAAAAGGTAACAATTTAATGTTGTGAATGTGCACAACGAATATACAGACAATCTCAGAATCTGATAGCAGTCAATCCACAAAAGGGACGTGTGGGCAGGCTCGAGGATAGAAGACGTCTGTCCTGAGAAGAGCCAGAATCACACGATTTCCACCGCCACAGAACCCGGTGAATACTGGAGCCGCCAAGTCCCGAATTCCCAGGTGATCACCGTCCCCGACTGTCGGATCTGGTACTGCTGGCGAGGAGCACAAACAGTGAGACATGGGTGTGTGCACACCCAGTAACAAAAACAGTCAGAAGGTGGAAAGTCACCTCCACCTCTAATACACACTCGTGCAGCTCCTGTCAAACACTTATCTGGTTGGGGTGTGAAGCGAAGCTGTCGCGGATTACGCCAACCTCACTGATAAGGCACTCCACAGGAAAGCAGCTGCAAAATGAATTCAGACTAGGACACAGTTAGTTTCTGGCTGAGGATATTACCTTCACAGGTAGATGATATCTTGGCAACGAGGTGGAGATGACGTCCAGTCTTTATGGAGTGAGATGATGAAGTGTAGATGGGTGACAGCTGTCAAGAGATAATGAGTGACAGCTGTCACCCCTGGCTGTGTCCGTGGCGGCAGCGCCCTCTCGTGCCTGAAGCCCGCACTTCAGGCAGGGCGCCCTCTGGTGGTGGGCCAGCAGTACCTCCTCTTCTGGCGGCCCACACAACAGAGTGAGCCAGACCCCCCCACCCAGAGAACAAATGAATAGCTGTGCTCCCCCCTACACCGACACACATACACACAATTTCGACATCTTCGTCTGTTTCTTTTTATTCTTTTACACGTTAAGCACATTTTAAAATATATTTATGTGTTTTTAAGGAGCTGTCTACACTTTAAACATATTTTTAAAGAACTTTCTATTCTTTCACACATTTTACACCCTTTTCAAACATTTTAAACGTGTTTTAAAGAACTTTTTATTTTTCTGTTTTTGCCTTTTGTCATATTTTAAACATCTTTTTTTTTTTTTACATTTAAACATGTCAAACATCTCTGTGTGTTTTTAAACGTCTTTGACATAACTAACATATTTTAATATAAATATTATTAATTAAATGTTTACACATATTTAGTCTCAGATCTAGTTTCACCTAGTTTAATGTGAGCAATGAGTCTCGGTCTTTGACGCACACAAGTGCAAATGAAGATCGTCCTGTAATTTATTGTTTGGTTGCACCTCACTGGTGGATTTACGCACTAAAAATGTTTCCATTTTTAGCCAACAATGTTTTCTTTTTCCATTTTCCCCCTTCTTCTTTTGTTGGTTAACAGTGTTTAGTAATTTTCTTTGCGTCTCTCCCCGCCGAAGAACTCTGGTGCCCTCACAGTTTGAAAACCACTGCACTAGGGCATTTGATCTTGTATATTTTCAATCATTTCAAAGCATGAAGAAATCCCTTTGCTTTTGGTTCTGGTGACAGTATTTGCTGAAAAAATCTGAGCAGATTTTCTACATTCCTTTGCTCCACTCTTGAGAAAATACCACAAACATTATCTCCTTCTCTGTCAATAGCTTTTGCTTTTTATTTTTTCAAAAGAATGGTAAATGAACTGCATTTACATGGGGCGTTTCCATCTGAATCAGAAGCTCAAAGCACTTTACAATGATGCCTCACTTCTCACATACAGTGAGGAAAATAAGTATTTGAACACCCTGCGATTTTGCAAGTTCTCCCACTTGGAAATCATGGAGGGGTCTGAAATTTTCATCTTAGGTGCGTGTCCACTGTGAGAGACATAATCTAAAAAAAATCCGGAAATCACAATGTATGATTTTTTAAATAATTTATTTGTATGTTACTGCTGCAAATAAGTATTTGAATACCTGTGAAAATCAGTGTTAATATTTGGTACAGTAGCCTTTGTTCGCAATTGCAGAGGTCAAACGTTTCCTGTAGTTTTTCACCAGGTTTGCACACACTGCAGCAGGGATTTTGGTCCACTCCTCCATACAGATCTTCTCTAGATCTTTCAGGTTTAGAGTTTCAGCTCCCTCCAAAGATTTTCTATTGAGTTCAGGTCTGGAGACTGGCCAGGCCACTCCAAGACCTTGAAATGCTTCTTATGGAGCCCCTCTTTAGTTGCCCTGGCTGTGTGTTTGGGGTTATTGTCATGCTGGAGGACCCAGCCATGACCCATCTTCAATGCTCTTACTGAGGGAAGGAGGTTGTTTGTCAAAATCTCGCAATACATGACCCCATCCATCCTCCCTTCAATACAGTGCAGTCGTCCTGTCCCCTTTGCAGAAGAGCACCCCCAGAGTATGATGTGTCCACCCCCATGCTTCACGGTTGGGATGGTTTTCTTGGGGTTGTTCTCATCCTCTAAACATGATAAGTGGAGTTGATTCCAAAAAGCTCTATTCTGGTCTCATCTGACCACATAACCTTCTCCCATGCCTCCTCTGGATCATCCAGATGGTCACTGGTGAACTTCAAATGGGCCTGGACATGTGCTGGCTTGAGCAGGGGGACCTTGCTGCCCTGCAGGATTTTAAACCATGACAGCATCATGTGTTACTAATGTAATCTTTGTGACTGTGGTCCCAGCTCTCTTCAGGTCATTGACCAGGTCCTCCTGTGTAGTTCTGAGCTTTCTCAGAATCATCCTTACCCCACAAAGTGAGATCTTGCATGGAATCCCAGACCAAGGGAGATTGACAGTCATCTTGTGTTTCTTCCACTTTCTAATAAATAATCATAACAGTTGTTGTCTTCTACCAAGCTGCTTGCCTGTTGTCCTGTAGTCCATCCCAGCATTGTACAGGTCTACAGTTTTGTCCCTGGTGTCCTTAGACAGCTCTTTGGTCTTGGCTATGATGGACAGGTTGGAGTGTGATTGACTGAGTGTGTGAACAAGTTCAAACAGGTGCAATTACAGGTAAAGAGTGCACAATAAGAGGGCTTCTTAAAGAAAAATTTCACAGGTCTGTGTGAGCCAGACTTCTTGCTGGTTGGTTGGTGCTCAAATACTTATTTGCAGCAGTAACATATAAATAAATTATATATAAAAAAAATCATACATTGTCATTTCTGGATTTTTTTTAGATTATGTCTCTCACAGTGGACATGCACCCAAGATGAAAATTTCAGACCCCTCCATGATTTCTAAGTGGGAGAACTTGCAAAATTGCAGGGTGTTCAAATACTTATTTTCCTCACTGTATACAGTACACACCCACTGATGTCAGGGTGCTGCCATATGGCGCTCGTGACACAAAGAACTTAATGAGCATTGAAAACAGGGAACTACTGACTATGTGAAATTTTGCCTTGATAATGTGGTAGCTAAGAAGGATGTCATCATCTTCCCAATAACAAGCTCTATATAACTAAAGAAATCAAATAGTGTATAAATAGGAAAAAGCAAGCATTTCGTAATAAAGACAGAGTAAGTCTGATAGAAATTCAAAAGGAACTGAAACAACTCTTAATTAAAGCAAGAGAACGATACAAATAATGGAACAAAGCCTCTTATCTTCAAATACTAAAAAACTGGGACACAATGAAACTAGCTGCTAATATGAATCCTACAAAAAAGCAAATTATTACCTTGGAGGAACAGCAAAGATCAAATGAGTTGAATGATTTCTATTTGAGATTTGACAAAGATAACTTTTCTCAGGAGTGTGATGGAGTGATGCAGTCACTACCAGAAATCAGTACCACCGACTGGCTGGAAGTGGATCCACCTAGTGTCCAGTGTCTTCTCCGTACTGTGAAAACTGGTAAATCCACTGGCCCTGATGGACTGCCGGCTTTTCTGCTCAAAAGCTGTGCAGAGGAACTGACACCAGCATGGTGTCCTATATTTCAGCATTCATTAGACACCAATACTGTCCCAGCTCTATGGAAGAGGTCTATTATAATACCAGTGCCCAAAAAGCCCTGTGCTACAGAAAACAATGACTTTCGCCCTGTAGCCTTGACCCCAATTATTGCCAAATGTTTTGAAAGATTTGTTTTGTCACTGCTTAAAACAGAAGTACAGCCCATGTTAGAAGCATGTCAGTTTGCCTATAAGCATGAGCGTAGCACTGAGGATGCCATTCTATGCATGTTGCACCTTGTTTCTAAGCATCTGGAAAGCACAAAAACTTATGTTCGCACTTTATTTATTGATTTTAGCTCAGCCCACCTACTTTTTAGGAAATTGAAGGACATGAATGTTAATGTAATTCTTATAAAATAGTTTTATTCTTTTTTAACTAACCGCACACAGCAAGTGAAACTTAATCAGACATTATCAGATATCAAACACTGTATACTTTTTATACCAATACTTTTTACAATTTATACTAATGACTGCAGGAAAGTACACCCCAATAATTTTATTTTTAAATTTGCAGATGGCACAGCAATTGTGAGCCTCTTGCATAAGGACATGGACCCTTTTGTCTGCTACAATGAGATTGACACCTTTATTAAGTGATGTGACAAAAACCATCGATTTTAAATGTGTCAAAAACACAAGAGATGGTTTTTGACCCAAGGCAAGTGACAACACACAAGCCAGTAGTCATTTCAGACCAAACTATAAATCAGGTGGCAACATATAAATATCTCGGGGTCCATACCGATAATTTGCTAAACTGGAAATCACACTTTGATAATTTGTGCAACAAACTGCAGCAAAGAATGTATTTTCTGAGACGACAGGCTTTATGGTGTTAGCAATCAGATCAGGCTTATCTTTTACAAAGCTATCGTAGACAGCCTAATTAGATATGGAATCACTGCCTGGTTTGGTAACCTTACAGTTCAACTTAAAAATAGGTTGTCTAACATGCACTAAACAGCAATGAAAATAATTGGTATGAAAAAATATGAGTCCATTAAGAAGCTGTATAACCAGTCAGTTATGACGCAGGCAACAATAATCTGCTCAGACTCCACTCACTCACTGTCCTCAGAGTATGAACTTCTCCCTTCAGGAAGAAGATTTCGTATACCAAAGTGTAAAACAAATCATCTCAAATTATCATTTGTTCCAGTTTCTATCAAACTGCTAAATAATGCTAAATAATAAATAATGCAAGTAACTCGTGCAATAGAACAACGTGCAATAAACTTCAGCACTTGGCACTAGCATCTGGCACTTTTCTCAGCACTTTAAATAGTTGAATGTCTGTGTTGTCATTATAATGTATTTCCTGATTTTAGTCTAGATTTTAATTCTTGTGTTTTATGTGATTTGTGTCGTTTTGTAAATTGTTCTTTGCCCTGTGAAGCAATAATGTAGTGCAACACCTAAGACAAACCTCCCTAATGGGACAATAAAGTTGACCTTGACCTGCACCTTGTCTGTGGTCCTGAATGAAATTTTATCTAATATTAAAATAAAATAAAATAGAAAATTCACAACTGTAATTTATGCTTGTCAAGACAAATTGTTGTCCGTCCGTACGGTAACACCTTCCACGTCATACAACTTTATAACCATAAAACTCTCAAAATCTAAATTTTCATACATTAACACTGAGAGGTCAAATATCTGTCTGTCAAAAAGTTATGTATTTCTGACATTTATAAATGCCCCCCTCCCCCACCTTTTTTAAAACTGAAGTTTAGGTTTCAAGTAGGGTATGTACAGAAGCCCTGAAAAGCTCACATCACCTGCTAGATGGTGACAACAGTTACTCAAATGTATGGCAAGGTCTTGTGTTTAGTCATTTTAGAAGTTATGTTTTGGTGAAAATGAAATAGGCTGACAGCCAAAAATCAACTTATGGTTGTGTCCTTTGCTACTATGGAAAAAATTACTTGTATTAAATTGTAGCATGAAACCTATCAATGAATAAGAAGCCTTTGTCAGAATCATGAAAATTAAAGATATAATGCAATGCTAAAATACCCTCACCCTTGTGCGCGTTGTCTTCTTTAGAATTTGCAGTTAATTGGTATCCCAGTGCAAACTATATATATATATTTGAATAAATATAAAATTATAGATTTACTGTTCATTAATTATTAAGATCCTTTTGTCTTATATACAATTCGTACATGTTCAATCAAGCCCCTCTATTTTGTCACGAGTAATTTCACAAGGACCACAATGGAAATAAATGTTTATGCTTTACTGTGTTATCACCTCTGTATCTTTATATTGATGTTGCAGAATAAACTCAATCAATTATAAACATTTAATTTACCTTTTAACGGCATCTGCAGGAGGGCATGCGTGTGTGCATACATGAGCTTTTGAAAAGAGCGGAAGTTACCTTTGACCGCATGTGATGCGCTTGCTCGCTGACATCTGTGAGATGCCTGGTAAATCGATGCAGAGGTGTTATCAGGTTACACAAACAGCATTTTCAGTTTTAGAAGTGTTTATTTCTCACTAGTTTTTACATAATATATGAGAAACATGTTAGAGTTACACAGAAATGCAGCAGTTTGGGAGTGGATTCCGCCATGTTGACTTAGCAGCCAGAGACCAGCCAGTGGTGTCACAGTGCCTCTCTACTCTAATTGGCTGTCACCCCCCAACCCCCCCCCCCCCCCCCCCCCAACCAAAAAAAAAAAGAAAAAAAAAAGATTTACATGATTCATAGCATAAAAATCGGAAACACAATGCAAACTTTTTACCACTTAAAATAGATCGTTAGCCATCTTTGGACTTGTCCAAGGTCTGTGTCCCAAGAATGTTCCCTGTGAATTTGGAACACCTTGGCAGTAATAGGCCTGGACTTATGCTGAGCACAGACAGACGGAAAGATGGACACAAAGCCTTCACAATACCTGATGGCCATATTTTGATGGCCTTCAGGTAATAAAAAAAAAAAAAACAGATGATCTCAGGAAACAATAACTTTATTTGTAACCTTTCCTGGATAAATACAATAGTCCTACCCACTGCTGAGGTGACATTCAGATAAACTTGGGAATACTTAATTTCTGGAACTGTGGACTTTCAGTCACCTTGGCTGCACCCAGTACTGTCAGACTGTGCAATTTCATACATAGCTTGGCAATTTTAAATTAGAATTTTATATTTTCATTATTATCTCTGTTTGCGAAGTTGAGCGGAACTTATATTTTCACCCCTGTTTGTTTATTAAGAGCCTGGAGCCCACAATATTTCAAAATCATTATGAATCGTTATATCTAGGGCCAAAATTGTTATATTGTTATAAAAGTTTTAGAGAGGATTCATATCCCGATAGCCAAGAACTGATTCTATTTTCAAGGTCATAGATCAAAGTCAGGAAAAATAATGGAAAAAAATCCCTATCCTTCAACATTGAATGAATTTTCAAAAATTCATAACTCTGTCAAAAAAAAGATATATGTAGGATGGTCTCCTTTACCGACTGACAAAGTTTGATCCGGATCTGATCTGGACGACACATTTTGTGGCCATTGAAAACCCCATTTAATGTCTATTTTACATCTTAATCAAACATGCCCCAATCACACTCATATTTGAAAGTGAGGTGCAAACTGGCACTCACTATCGCCTGACAAAGTTTTATCTGGATCTGATCTGGATTGTTGATTTTGTTGACATTTGAACTTAATATTGAAAAGCCCATTTGGTGTACATTTTGCATTATATCTCAACCACAAGTTCCTCAATCACTCATGTTTCTGTTATGGATTTATCTACACCACCAAAATTGGATGTAGGTTCCAATATTATGCCTGTGTGTCTGTCTTCCAGTTATCAGTCAGAAACCAAGTGCCAAAAAGCCATGGCAAATTGTGCATAGCAGAGATAACCAATGTTCTGTGAAAATGATCCCAAAAAAGAATTCAGAAACCAAATAAGTTGAAGCCCCGCCCCCACATACAAAAAACAATAAAAACACCTGATAATACCACACAAAAACTTAAGTGCATGAACTAAATACATACTCCTGACTTTGATCACATATAATTTAGCTTATGAAAAGCCACTTCAAACAGGACCTTCACCTTGAAAATGTTTTCCAAGGTAAAATTTTGTGGTATTGGAAAGCAGTATTGGCGCTCTATGAGTGTGGTGCTCTAGACTTTTGTCTGTTTGTGAACAGCCTATAACCCACAATTTTTCATGTATATAGTTATGATTTTTTTTAAACAGAGGATTCATATATTGATAGGCAAGAAGTGATTAAATTTTCAAGGTCATAGGTCGAACTCAGGAAATCTTGGACAACTGTAAAGATTGCATGAATTTTCAAAAATTCATAACCCTGTCAAAAAACACTGTATTTCTCTCATATTTGAGGATGTTATGCAGTATGGTATCCTTTATTGACTGACAAAGTTTGATCTGGATCTGATCCGGATTACAGATTTTTTGGCCATTTAACATTGAAAACCCCATTTAATGTATATTTTACATTATATCTTAATCAAACGTGCCCCAATCACTTTCATATTTGAAAGTGAGGTCCAGACTGGCACTCACTATTGCCTCACAAGGTTTGATCCTGATCTGATGTGGATTGTGGATTTTGAGGACATTTGAATATTGAAAAGCCCATTTCATGTACATTTCGCATTATATCTCAAACAAAAGTGCCTCAATCACTCTCATTTGTGACAATAAGGTGCAAACTGGCACTCTGAATGAATAGACTAAGTATGATCCACATCTGATCTGTAAAGCAGATTTAGTGGATATTTTAACATTGAAAAGCCCCTTTGATCTATACTTTGTATTATATTTTATCTTGTGAAAATCCACCTCTAACAGGACTTTGACCTTGAAATTTTTTTCCAAGACAAAAATTTATGGAATTGGAGTGTGCTCGAGTTTTTATTTTACTTTGTTAGTAAAAATAGAATTGGATGAACACACAAAATTTAGCCTGGTTTGGGATCAGTTTTGCCTTTTTTTAAATAATAAATTTTGACAAAACCAATCCACATACAGAAATCAGAGTGCAGCAGTTTTTGAACAGCTTTGGGGCTAGAAAACCATCATCAACTGAATCATACAAATCATGGGATCAACTATGATCACCACTTCAGACACAGTTTTGTTTTTTGTTTTTACAGAAATTACAAAAAGAAACTTTTTTAAACTACAGAAATTCTATAAATTGCAGAATAATTGGCACCCATAGCTATGCTTAAAAGAGGTCCCAGCAACATTAATATCAAATCCCTATTCTTATATACAACTGCAAAAACTAATGTAAGAAATGCTACAGATTAGTAAATACTGTGACGCATACAACTACAGCAAAAAGACTCTTAAAGGGGAAAAAATATCAATGAATCAAAGCCCTTATGGTCCAACCCACCACAGACACAAAGGAGAATGTGGATCCTAAGGACCTTCCACTTTGATAATATTGGCCTGCTGATCCTGTGGAGAGTGGTTCGATTCCATTGCTGGTTGCATGGAGGCACTGCAGTCCTGCAGAGTTCCCCCTGGACAGCTGTTTGGAAACTCACAAGATTTACTCTCTGATCTTCTGAATGTCTGAGAATGTGTGGTGTTATACGTGGAAGCATAGGGTTGTGCATAGGTCACCATCAGGGTTTGAGTGCTTTGCTGTGGGTATGCAGTTACATAAGGTTGTTTCTGAGGGGGCGTATAAGACAGCGGGAGGCTGTCTGCATTGCTACAAGCCGGGAATCCATTCATGTTTGGGCTCAATCCCGGCAGTTTGAAGGTCTGTATAGGTTCCATATTGTCTAAGGAGTTGTAAGCTGGCTGGTTTTGGTTACAGTGAGTGTAGGTGCTTTGATTATAGCTGAACGTTTCTTGGTTGAAGGATGTAGACGGAGAAGCAGCCGGCAAAGATGAAGGCGATGGGGTTTTGTTGTGCTGCTGACGAACACTGCTGCAACATCCCTGTTTGGAGGCAAGACTCTGTAGAGTACTGAGGATCTGTCTTTGAATGTGCGTCTGCTGTGCCTGCTCCCTCTCCAGGCGGCACTGTTGTTCCATCAGCATCTTCACCGCAAGGGTCAAGCTGCGCACCTCAGAACCCAGAGTTTCAATCTGATCAGGCAGACCATCTCTCCTGCTGGCATCCTGAACTACTTGCTGTGGGCTCGGGTTCCCCTCCGAATGAGCAGCACCATGACCAGGGTTGTGCAGATGGATTACAGTGGCCCCTGGAGCTGTTGAAGGATCTGGTGACCTGTTTGGAAGTCGGATGCCAACCCGAAGAGGAGGGTGAATGGAACGAAGAGACAGACCTGGTCTCTGCGACAAAAAACGTCGTGGGGCAGATCCGCCGGCTGGCTGATCCTCCATGACAGTCTAAGAAAGATTGAAAACTAATATGTTTTCATAATGCACTCTAATGCTGCACTATCAGATTCTGACAGAATTCTGAAATTACTTCAAGATGCCAATTTTCAACCAATTCCAAAACATTCTGAAACTGGTTGATTCAAAGCTTACTCAAAGGTTCAAATGTACCTTCTACACATTACCACAAACTACAGCTTAGATGTGATCATGCCTTTACACATGGATAGCAATGTGTTCACCAATTTGGAGCAATAACAACTTTTGTTGTGCTCTTTTCTCACCTTTTCATTGGTCAGATTGTAGGAATCAGGCTGTTGTGTCACTGCAGTTCTCACATTAGGGCCTTGAATACTGGATTGATCTCTCCTTGGCAATGATGCCACCTGGTGGAAGTTCCCAGATAAATTATACATTAAGTGTCTGACAGAAGAACTTAATCCTATTCTCAACTTTTGAAGTCTAGCAGAACCCAAGTGAATTGTTTCACCAACTATTTTGCCAAACAAAATATAATGTGATCGTGATTCTACATAATATTCAAGTGAACATTTCTGCTCGGTTTGTGGTTTTTCTTAAAAATGGGTACCATATGTTTGATTACACCAAACTCTAAAGATATCACAGAATTTATGACCATATAGCAGTGCTCCGATGAACCAAAAAATAAATAAATAAATTGCCCCCCCTATAAAAATTGGTCCGCCCTGCCTTCACTGTGCATCCGAGTCTGACTCTCTACACCCAAAGCGATCAAAGGGAACCATCAGACAACAAATTAAAACCTCTTAAATCATTCTAAAGTCAATTTTAAGCAGAAACAAGGCGATAATCGGTGAATCGTTACTGACGCTCCGAAATGACGTAGGTGCTGTAGCACATCAGACTCAGATGTGCTGCTGTGGTGTTCTGATCGCTCCCCCATCTTTTATTATGAAATAATGCTGAATTTATGTGGAAATGATTGTGGTACAAAAGCTTCAGATATCTTTCGCTGAGACAGATGATGACTGGAGTGCAGTTTGAAGCAGAAACAAGGTGATAATCGGTGAATTGCTGCTGACGCTCAAAAATAACTCATGCACAGTGAAGGTAGGGCGGATTGATTTTTACGGGGGGACCATTCGGTCGGCATGTGAAGATCATGACAAAACACACAATGATGGAATATCCGGTTTATCATGGACTGTCTTGGACCCTCTTTCAAGGGGTGGCCAATAATGTGCCATGAAGGGTCAAGACAATACAGGTTTTTCTTGCTACCGATCATCTCAGCAGGTGATTTTACTGATTACCAGGTTCATGGGAGAAGCTCATCAGCCAGTCCACCTGCTGAGGTGATTGGCTGCAAGGAAAACCAGAAATGTCTTGGCTCTTGTTACCCACCCCTGCAAGGTTTTCCAAGGTGTGGACACGGGTTCAACCTGTGACCTGGGATGGATCTCCACTAGATGAGAATGGACTTCAATACAGAGTAAATACAGATAAAGAAATGTATAACAAATTATGTAACCTTCTATTATTATAAACCAGAATACAATGCCAACATACTATAGGTGACACATGAGAAAGAATGTCTGTCTGTGTAATCACCTTCATTCTGTGTGATAAAGCTTTATCCAATAGCCTCTTACGAGCTGCCAGTATGGGATTGGTGGCTGGAGACGGTGTGACTCGTCTCCTCATAAATGCTCCAGATGATGTCCCTGTGGATGACACATTCTCTCTCTCTGTTCTTCTTACATTGGACTGGAGGCCTCTTTGTTGGCTGCTTTGTGCAAGAGATGTAACACTAATGATTTGGATGTCATTTTCATCCTTATCTCCCTCAAGTGTCTGCTCTGGCTGACCACCTCCAGAGCCAGAAGCCTGTGTGCTAGTCTCTGAATTTGTCTGTTTGGGAAAATCTGCAGCTGCTGAAAATCCAGCATGCTGAGATGATGTCCCACGTAGCAGGTTTTGCAGATGAATGTTACTCCATCCTTCCTGAGCTCCTGCATGGCTTTCCCCAGGCCTGGCCTGCACTTGTGCAGTGGATGCAATGCTTCCAGCTTCTACGGGTCTGACTCTTCCAGGTGGCCTTCCATGAAACTCCCTCAAGAAGAGGTAGATTGCTTGGGCAGACACTTTGATATTCTCCAGCTCCAACACAGCCTTGATCTTACGGAAACTCAGACCAGCTTTCCGCAGCTCCACCACTTTGCATTTGGCTGCTTCATCTAGTCGGCCCATTGTGTCTCAGTCCACAACTGTGTTTTCTGAATTGTTATTCTGTAAACAAGTTCAAGAAACAAAACATCTTCAAAGTGCTATCGGTATGCAGCCATATCGAGAATACAAGATTCTATTGGTACATTGCCATATTAATTATCCTTTAGGGTTATGGCTAATGTTTTGGTTGAGGTTACTGTTTATCACATAACCATTCATATGTGGCATGGATGAAAACTTTCATATTTGACTCACCACAGAGGGTAACATACTATGGCATAAGCAGTAGGGCAAGAGACATTGGAGACAATGGCCCAGGTTTGAATCCCAGTCATGTTCAGTTTTTTTTTCTACTTCAATTATAAAATGCATATATGAGAATCATCATAACCATACATAATTGCAAATATTATGGAACAAGAGAAACTAGTAGCAAAGGGTGTGGGCCAAGCAGTTGGGTGCACTTGTTTCCAGTGTGGAAGGTTTATGGTTGAAGGCCCCCCTGCCCATTCTCCATGTAATGTGGAAGTGCGTCAGGAAGGGCATCAGTCGTAACTTGTGCCAAATCAACATGCAGGTCCACGACAGGCGCAAAACTAAAGGAAAATACTTTTGGAAACAGAGAAACTGGTTTAGATTGTCACTTCAAAAAGGTTGTGTAGGCCCAAGGGATTAAAAAAAGAAAAAGGTAGGCTCATTATCATGTGACCTAGATTGACCAATCAGAAGAACGAATAAAATTATGTATTACTTATTTGGCTACCTAGGGATAGCCTTTTGGAAAAAAAAACACAATACTAACGCCATTGCTGCAATTATCTCTACAGCTAGTACTACTTTCTATCCGAGGAATTATTTTATTCATACAGATTTGATTAAATATTGTGATGACACCAATTTGGTTCATCTGCATTAATTTCTCATTCTCTCTCTCTCTCTCTCTATATATATAGATGTATGTACTTGAATTTATAATTTTGACGAGGACTGCAAAAACAAATGTTTAGCGGTTTCGGTTTATCTTTGACTTCGAGATTATCAATATACTAAGTTAAGTAGAAGTTTAGCTAGCGTTAGCATTATCAAGACGGTGATAACAGCACTACTATAAAAAAATCAGTTACCTTACGAAACCTCCTCGTTTCGCAGGAAAATCTATTGGATCTTACGATTCAGCCACATACTTTCGTGTATCATGTGAGCTTTCGTCATTGTATAGCCACAATATTTATTTATTTATTTCCTCTTTTCGCAAATCCAACATAAACAAAAAAGTGGCGCTCAGCTACATGACGTCTTCCGGTACGTGACGTCATTAGCAAGCGACTTCCCTTCTCACGGGTTTGCCCCAGACGTGAAGAAATGTAAGTTTGTCTGATTTCCGGGCCATTTTTGAAGTTATTCAAAGGAAAGGAAGCAGTTTGACGCTAGTAACAGTTTTACTTTGTAAAGAGGCGATTTGTTGATCTACAGTAGCCTCTGTGGCTTCGTTTTTCGTAGAACCGAAGAAATTAATGGCGCCGAATGTTTGTGTTCATTAGCTATCGCGTTTAGCATTTTGAAGCTGAACTGCTTGGTTAAAGCCGTTTGGAAAATTGCTTTTTTTTTTCTCGTTTTTTTGTACTTCAACGATCCTAAAATTACGGATCAAATTCTTCATACAGTCGGGTCCTTAAATATTTGGACAGTTACTGTTTTTGTTATTTTCCCTGTACACACCACTCCAGTGGACCTGCCGGCTTTAATTCAAGGGGTTTACATAAATCTATTAACCATTTAGGAATTAGCCGACTTTTACAATCCATTTTCTGGGGCTATTGAAAAACAAAACAATCCACATGACCTTGATTAATTTGATTGTCAAATAAATTGACTGGCAAATATTTTTTATATTATATATTTATTAATTGTTTGGAGTGGGGAAAAGGCTATTTTTTTTTCTATTTCAGCTTCTCAAATGTGAGGATTTTTGTTCGATGATAATAATAACCAAGGGCCCCTTTTTGGTGGCAACTCATAGTCTGAGACTCACTAAAATATTAAATGTTAAAATATAGCATCAGACTTGAAAACCCCCATAAGTATCCTTTCTATGAGCTATTTTAAGGATCTTGACTTTGGCTGAGGAAAGTCCAAGGCTAAAGTTGTGTATAAACTAGTTGCAGCCCAAATAGCCTAAAGGTTTTTTTTGTCATGGTTTTCTTTTTAATTTGTCAATGTATATTCTGTGGCTGTGAAACCTCTCTTCAGTCAAATGATGCAAAAAGGAAAAGGTGAAAATTTTACCAACATCGAAAGTACATTCTCCTTGAGGAGAATGTTAACGTCCACTCCCCTTGGTTTGTGCTCTGACATGCACTGTCAACTGTGGGATCTTCTTTTGTAGACAGTTGTGTGCCTGTCAAAATCATGTGCAATCAACTGAATTTATCCCAAGTGGACTCCAGTTAAGATGTAGAAACATCTCAAGAATGGTTCATGAAATCAGAGATTAACTAAGGATTAATTCATTATTCCAACCATTTTAAATTCAGATTGGTTGGATGATTTGTCACCCAATTGTTGCACCAGCAACAATACAGATTCTGCTTCATTTATTTATTTTTTTTATTTGTTGAGTCTTAATAGATATTGACAGGATGTTTCTTCTGCATCTTACTATTTTCTACTTTCAAGGATCGTGTACCCTTTAATGTAATGTGCGTCACCGGATCTATGTATGAGTGTGCATATTTTTTGCCCCCCTATACTTTCATTATGTCAAACTAACAACATTTTCCCTGTGACCTTAGGGCGCCATCCCTCACAAAGCGAAAGGAGGATGACAAAACAAAAGACAGAGCCAAGGAAAAGACTGCTACCAAGGAAGGAGACAAGGAAAGAGGAAGGGAGAAAGCAAGGAAGCGTCGCAGTGCTTCAACTGGCAGCAGCAGCAGGTTTTTGACTATCCCGTTAAAAAAAATGTTTGATACAATCAGTCTGTATATTATTTCTAACTTGGACTATTTTTTTCCTTTTGTTTTTTTATTCTTTGACTGGGTCCAGATCTAGTTCTTCTGGAAGCAGCAGCTCGGGTTCTAGCTCAGGATCTTCAAGTGGATCGAGTTCCTCTGGTTCCAGCCGCTCTGGTTCTTCCAGCTCTCATTCTTCATCCTCTTCCAGCTCCTCTGGGTCCCCCAGCCCCAGCCGTAGACGCCATGACAACCGTCGGCGCTCGCGTTCAGCGTTAGTCACTACATCTCTTGCGACTGCACATTCTTTATGAGCTACGAGCCATAGTTAATTGGTGCATTGCTAAAGTCAGCACATCACATTAGGTCATGGAGTGTTGAGTAGTTTCTTAAGGGCCCCTTCACACATAACACGATTGAAGCCGACTAGCGCACGAAGGTGGAATTGCATGTCAGTTGGGAAAAATCGGAACTGCCTCTAATGCCTCGTACACCTGTCGCTCCAACTCTTTGCCCACACCAGCGGCCAAAAGACAGAGAGTGCCCATTCGATCCCTCTTGCGGCAGATGTCAGCCAAATTCCAGGTGACACACACGAACATCCAACACCGCTTGCTGGAGACTTTGGAAATGTGTGGCCATTCGCGTTGTCAGCACAAGACCACTTTCGAGCCAGCTGTAGAATTTGTCTAAGTGCCCCCAAGACTGTGGAGTTGCCAAGCAAAACACGTGGTGTGCCAAAGTGTCGGCTCCCCCCTCAACACGTACAGTGTGTGTGTATTGTGCATGTGCCACCCCCCACTCCCAAAAATATGGATGCATGTGTTTGCGTACCTCCAAAAATACGCCGTAACAGACGCTGTTTTGTCAGTTATTATGGTGAAAATTAAAGACTTCCTCTTCATCTACATCGGCTAATTTCTCTCTTTTTTAAAAATATGTTTATCTCCTTGTTGATTTTAGGCATCTTACGCTCCTGCTATAGGACAGCGATGGTAGCTCAGTGGTAAATTTTCTGTCTAGTAATCAGAGCTTTTGTAAACAACAGTGACACAATGTGGTGCAATATGTTCTAGCTGCTTGTACTTTGTTCGTGCACGAAACCGTTGCCGGTGTGTCATGCACACCTGTGCGACCGTACATTCCTCACTACAGCAGGTGGAATGTTTCGTGGTTCCCCATTTCATATTTGGTTCGCGAATTATCTTCCGGTTTCTGCGTCTTTCGTGTTACAGTGAGGAAAATAAATATTTGAACACCCTGCGGTTTTGCAAGTTCTCCCGCTTAGAAATCATGGAGGGGTCTGAAATTTTCATCTTAGGTGCATGTCCTCTGTGAGAGACATAATCTAAAAAGAAAAATCCGGAAATCACAATGTATGTTTTTTTTTTTAAATAATTTATTTGTATGTTACTGCTGCAAATAAGTATTTGAACACCTGTGAAAATCAATGTTAATATTTGGTACAGTAGCCTTTGTTTGCAATTACAGAGGTCTAATGTTTCCTGTAGTTTTTCACCAGGTTTGCACACACTGCAGCAGGGATTTTGGTCCACTCATCCATAGAGATCTTCTGCAAATCTTTCAGGTTTGGAGTTCAGCTCCCTCCAAAGATTTTCTATTGAGTTCAGGTCTGGAGACTGGCCAGGCCACTGCAGGACCTTGAAATGCTTCTTACGGAGCCCCTCCTTAGTTGCCCTGGCTGTGTGTTTTAGAGTCATTGTCATGCTGGAAGACCCAGCCATGACCCATCTTCAATGCTCTTACTGAGGGAAGGAGGTTGGTTGCCAAAATCTCAATACATGACCCCATCCATCCTCCCTTCAATATGGTCTAGTCGTCCTGTCCCCTTTGCAGAAGAGCACCCCCAGAGTATGATGTTTCCACCCCCATGCTTCACGGTTGGGATGGTTTTCTTGGGGTTGTTCTCATCCTCTAAACATGGTAAGTGGAGTTGATTCCAAAAAGCTCTATTCTGGTCTCATCTGTCCACATGAGCTTCTCCGATGCCTCCTCTGGATCATCCAGATGGTCACTGGTGAACTTCAAACGGGCCTGGACATGTGCTGGCTTGAGCAGGGGGACCTTGCTGCCCTGCAGGATTTTAAACCATGACAGCATCATGTGTTACTAATGTAATCTTTGTGACTGTGGTCCCAGCTCTCTTCAGGTCATTGGCCAGGTCCTCCTGTGTAGTTCTGAGCTTTCTCAGAATCATGCTTACCCCACAAAGTGAGATCTTGCATGGAATCCCAGACCAAGGGAGATTGACAGTCATCTTGTGTTTCTTCCACTTTCTAATAAATAATCATAACAGTTGTTGTCTTCTACCAAGCTGCTTGCCTGTTGTCCTGTAGTCCATCCCAGCCTTGTGCAGGTCTACAGTTTTGTCCTTGGTGTCCTTAGACAGCTCTGGTCTTGGCTATGGTGGACAGGTTGGAGTGTGATTGATTGAGTGCGTGAACAGGTGTCTTTTATACGGGTAACAAGTTCAAACAGGTGCAGTTAATACAGGTAAAGATTATAGAATAAGAGGGCTTTTTAAAGAAAAATTAACAGGTCTGTGTGAGCCAGAATTTTTGCTGGTTGGTAGGTGTTCAAATACTTAATTTGCAGCAGTAACATAAAAATAAACTATTAAAAAACATACATTGTGATTTCTGGATTTTTCTTTTTTGATTATGTCTCTCACAGTGGACATGCACCTAAGATGAAAATTTCAGACCCCTCCATGATTTCCAAGTGTGAGAACTTGCAAAATCGCAGGGTGTTCAAATACTTATTTTCCTCACTGTATGTGTGAAGGGGCCCTAAAGCAGTGACAGTGTCTTAGGATTGGGGCAAAATTTTGATGGCGCTCTAACAAGCTGTATCACAACTGGAATCTGCTTGGTCAGAAAACAAATGCTCCAGAATGAATCAGTCTTTGTGAAGCTGATGTCTGATCATCTGGAAAATATCTGTCAATCCAGTATGATCTGTTGGTTCAGCTGGGGGCAGCCCCATCGGAAGAGAAGTGCTGTAGTTCTGAGGTGTTTTTCCAATCAGCATCTCAGGCATTTAAACTGCTGTGAACCTTTTCATTTGAGTTAAACTCCCTCATTTATCCTCCCACCACCACACCTTACACTCTGTGTAACCACATATGTATCAAAATAATTCCAAATGGGGGGTGAGGTACAATTCAGTGCCAGTAAAATACTTAATTGTCTTGGCACTGCTTGTACTGGCCATTGTGCTTCCATGAGAATAAACTCCTGGGTGTGATATTTCCTGTAGTTTAAATGAATATGTAGGTGACACAGGATTTTGCTATGATCTTGCAGGTCCAAAACACAAAAGAAGAACGAAGATAATAAGGAGAGAAAGAAAAGGAGCCCAAGTCCCAAACCGACTAGAATTTACTTGGGTCGGCTAACC
Organism: Thalassophryne amazonica; assembly: GCF_902500255.1. Lineage (NCBI taxonomy): Eukaryota > Metazoa > Chordata > Actinopteri > Batrachoidiformes > Batrachoididae > Thalassophryne > Thalassophryne amazonica. The sequence goes on from NC_047118.1 coordinate 51,521,764, forward strand.
AGGAATGTTACAAAGGTCAGTTCAGAATTGGACAGTTGTCTGCTTCATAAAATGCAGCATGAAACTTCAGTGGTATGTGTGCTTGGCGTATAAAACTTAACATATTTTATGGAGTGTAAGTCGTCGTTTTTTATGAGTTCTGAAGGTCCTGTTACTTGTATAACCAAAAAAAAAAAAAAGTCACATTCATTCATGATGGTGACTGTCAGGCCGTGTGTGTATTTAATTGAATTTTCAGAAAATGTAGAATATATTAATGTAGTGCATCCAGGAATTATTCACAGCACTTTTTCCACGTTTTTTTTTTATGTTACAGCCTCATTCCAAAATGGATGAAATTAATTTTTTTCCCTCAAACCTCTACACACAATACCCCATAATGACAATGTGAAAACATTTTTTATGAGATTTTTTTGCAAATTTATAAAAAATAAGAAATTGCACTAAAAAGTAATATGTATATAAGTGTTCACAGCCATTGCCATGAAGCTCAAAATTGAGCTCAGGTGCATCCCATTTCCACTCATCATCCTTGACCTGTTTCTACATCTTAATTGGAGTCCACCTGGGGTAAATTCAGTTGATTGGAAATGATTTGGTAATGCACACACCTGTCTACATATAAGGTCCCACAGTTGACAGTGCATGTTAGCAAGCATGAAGTCAAAACAATTGTCTGTTGACCTCTGAGACAGTATTGTCTCGAGGCTCAAATCTGGGGAAGGGTACAGAAACATTTCTGCTGCTTTGAAGGTCCCAACGAGCACAGCAGACACTATCATCTGTAAATAGAATTTCCGATCCACCAGGACTCTTCCTAGAGCTGGCCGCCCGTCTAAACTGAGCGATTGGGGAAGAAAGGCCTTAGTCAGGGAGGTGACTAAGAACCGGATGGTCACTCTGTCAGAGCTCCAGCGTTCCTCTGGAAAGAGGAGAACCCTCCATGATGACAACCATCTCTGCAACAATCCACCACTCACACCTGTATGGAAGAGTGGCCAGACAGAAGCCATTCCTTAGTAGAAGACACATGGCAGGCCACCTGGAAGGCACCTGAAGGACTCTGACCATGACAAACAAAATTCTCTGGTCTGATGAGACAAAGATTAAACTGTTTGGCGTCAATGCCAGGCACCATCCCTACAGTGAAGCGTGGGGGCAGTATCATGATGTGGGGATGTTTTTCGGTGGCAGGAGCTAGTCAGGATTGAGGGAAAGATGAATGCAGCAATGTACAGAGACATCCTGGATGAAAACCTGCTCCAGAGCACTCTTGACCTCAGACTGGGGCAACAGTTCATCTTTAAGCAGGACAGTGACCCTAAGCACACAGCCAAGATATCAAAGGAGTGGCTTCTGGACAACTCTGTGAATGTCCTTGAGTGGCCCAGACCTGAATCCAATTGATCATCTCTGGAGCGATTTGAAAACAGCTGTGCACCGACACTCCCCATCCAGACGGATGGTATTTACTTAATTTTGGAGTAAGGCTGCAACATAATAAAATGTGGAAAAAGTGAAGTACTGTGAATACATTTTGGATGTACTGTGTGTGTGTGTTATATCACCTAGCCCTACTGCTAGTGTTTAGTACAGTATGTTTTCATGTTGGCGGTACATTTGCAGTCTGGGCACAGTTCTGTGATGTAAGGACTGTACCGTTCTGTAAATGACCAAATATTTAACTTATGTTCATGAAAGTTCTTGTCTTTGGTGCACAGGAACATATCCAGGAGATCTTTTCCACATACGGGAAAATCAAAACAGTCGACATGCCAATGTGCAGATTCCAGCCGCATTTATCGATGTGCTCTGCGTACGTGGTGTATGAGACTCCCGAGGAGGCACAAAAGGCCGTCAAATACATGGATGGAGGTGCAGCAGCTTATTTGATTTAGTTGTACCTCACACACTCACTACAGGGTTTATTATTTCTTTAACAAATTTGTTTTGAACAGGTCAGATTGACGGACAGGAAATAACCGTATCCGCTGTTCTGGCTCAGCGAGTTCGTCGTCCTCCCCGTAGACTCACACCTCCACGCAGAATGCTCCCGCCACCACCGATGTGGCGTCGCAGCCCGCCCCGTATGAGAAGAAGGTCGGCCTCTGAACCTCATTTGCCTTAGTTCAGGTTTCTTCTTTGTCTTCCTGATACCTTTATTTGTATTTAATTCTTTAATCTTGTGTAATGTGCCTTTTGAAGGTCGCGCTCCCCGAGGAGACGGTCCCCACCACGTCGCCGCTCTCGCTCCAGATCCCCTGGCCGCAGACGCCACCGTTCTCGCTCCAGTTCCAACTCTTCCAGATAGATAGATCCTGCGTTCCAACACTGAGATGTCTTTTAAATTTTCTGCCTCTGGATCTGCTCAAAAGCCTACTTTCTGGTACCTAAACTGGCCAGAAACAAATCCAACTGTGTTGTAGCCAAGTGTAACATCTGCCCAACTGTAGAAAGGAGACATGTCTTTGTACAGTGTGTTGAGTTTTCTTCATATTTTGTAGAGCTGACTTGATCATTAAAAGCTGATGTAGTGTTTTTTGTGTTTCAGATTAAATTTGTGCTCTGTTAACATCTCATGCATTATTTTATGTGCTGACCTTTTGGCTATTTTGAAAATGCACAAACTAGTTATTTGCATGGCTTTCATACCAATAAACAAACAAAAACACCACTACAGTCTGCATATTATCGCATGTCTTCAGAACCACTGGTATATGTAGTCTTAATTTTGGTGTCAAATTATTTGTTACATCTGGATTTATATCATTGCTAATAACTGAACACTTCATTAGAATTGCATTGGTAATGAAGAAAATAAAATTTGCTTATGATACTGATGACATCAGATGTCAGTGACCTCTGACATTACAACCCCTGGCAAAAATTATGGAATCACCGGCCTCGGAGGATGTTCATTCAGTTGTTTAATTTTGTAGAAAAAAAGCAGATCACAGACATGACACAAAACTAAAGTCATTTCAAATGGCAACTTTCTGGCTTAAACACTATAAGAAATCAGGAAAAAAATTGTGGCAGTCAGTAACGGTTACTTTTTTAGACCACGCAGAGGGAAACAAATATGGAATCACTCAATTCTGAGCTGAGGAAAAAATTATGGAATCATGAAAAACAACGCTCCAACACATCACTAGTATTTTGTTGCACCACCTCTGGTTTTTATAACAGCTTGCAGTCTCTGAGGCATGGACATAATGAGTGACAAACAACTCTTCATCTATCTGGCTCCAACTTTCTCTCATTGCTGTTGCCAGATCAGCTTTGCAGGTTGGAGCCTTGTCATGGACCATTTTCTTCAACTTCCACCAAAGATTTTCCAATTGGATTAAGATCCGGACTATTTGCAGGCCACGACATTGACCCTATGTGTCTTTTTGCAAGGAATGTTTTCACAGTTTTTGCTCTATGGCAAGATGCATTATCATCTTGAAAAATGATTTCATCATCCTCAAACATCCTTTCAATTGATGGGATAAGAAAAGTGTCCAAAATATCAACGTAAACTTGTGCATTTATTGATGATGTAATGACAGCCATCTCCCCAGTGCCTTTACCTGACATGCAGCCCCATATCATCAATGACTGTGGAAATTTACATGTTCTCTTCAGGCAGTCATCTTTATAAATCTCATTGGAACGGCACCAAACAAAAGTTCCAGCATCATCACCTTGCCCAATGCAGATTTGAGATTCATCACTGAATATGACTTTCATCCAGTCATCCACAGTCCACGATTGCTTTTCCTTAGACCATTGTAACCTTGTTTTTTTCTGTTTAGGTGTTAATGATGGCTTTCATTTAGCTTTTCTGTATGTAAATCCCATTTCCTTTAGGCGGTTTCTTACAGTTCGGTCACAGACGTTGACTCCAGTTTCCTCCCATTCGTTCCTCATTTGTTTTGTTGTGCATTTTCGATTTTTGAGACATATTTCTTTAAGTTTTCTGTCTTGACGCTTTGATGTCTTCCTTGGTCTACCAGTATGTTTGCCTTTAACAACCTTCCCATGTTGTTTGTATTTGGTCCAGAGTTTATACACAGCTGACTGTGAACAACCAACATCTTTTGCAACATTGTGTGATGATTTACTCTCTTTTAAGAGTTTGATAATCCTCTCCTTTGTTTCAATTGACATCTCTCGTGTTGGAGCCATGATTCATGTCAGTCCACTTGGCTCTCCAGCTACACTACAGCTCTCCAAGGTGTGATCACTCCTTTTTAGATGCAGACTAACGAGCAGATCTGATTTGATGCAGGTGTAAGTTTTGGGGATGAAAATTTACAGGGTGATTCCATAATTTATTCCTCAGAACTGAGTGAGTCCATATTTTTTCCCTCTGCTTGGTCTAAAAAAGTAACTGTTAGACTGCCACAATTATTTTTTCTGATTTCTTATAGTGTTTCTTAAAGCCAGAAAGTTGCCATTTGAAATGACTTTAGTTTTGTGTCATGTCTGTGATCTGCTTTTTTTTTACAAAATTAAACAACTGAATGAACATCCTCCGAGGCCGGTGATTCCATAATTATTGCCAGGGGTTGTATAAGAGATTTATGGATTTAAGTTAGGCAGTGATTCAAACTTTCCACCATGTATGTATTTAGTCTGAAGAATGGTTTAAAAAATGCCACTTTTTACCTTTCACTTAAATGGCTCATATCTTAACAGTGTTTTCACATGTATAAGTTCTGTGGTGTGTCTAACGTATTGCTGAACAGTCAAGTTTACAAAGAGTTTACTTGGCAAAAAGCAAAGCACCTTGTGCAGGATGTGATCTGAAAAAGTAAACCTGAGGATTTAATCAGCTGTGTTTTGAGACTAGCTTTGTTATGGATGAATTTAAAAAGAAACAAAAAGATCATGTGTGTTTAGAAATCAGATCCGACAACTGCTGTGCTTTTGTTTCATTTTGACAATTAACTGTTTTTGTTTTTGAGATATGGCCCACATTTTTGACCTTGACGTCAAAACACCATCCACTGGAGAAATGTACAGATATTTTATGCTGTTGCTCAGGCCCCCAAACTGATGCAGAGTTCATAGATTGTGGTCACAGAGATTAAGTCTTGATTATTTTTGGTGTACAAACAGTTTTTGAGTTTTTTAAAATTTCTTCATTATGTCTGTTGTTTAAAAATGGCATTTGTGAGCGTGTTTTCCCAGCACTGACCTGTTGGGGGCGCACGACAGCGGTTTGCCTCCTCCTCCTCCTCCTGTCCGGCAGGCTGGCGTTCTCACGCGCTGTTACGCGGCACCACTGCACGGTTTGTCTTTGGGTTCGTGCATAGTTGAATGTTGTGAGAATCCGAACAAAACTTTTGCATTATGGCTTCGAACCAAGAAAAGAACAGACAGCGCATCAGACAGCTTGTGAGGAAACCTGGGAACGAAAAGTGTGCAGACTGCGGAGCTGCAGGTGAGTTTCTGTTTCATTGTGGGAATCGAACTAAATACCGCCTCTGATTTTACAAGGCTGTATTTACATTACCTCCTTTTCTACACACAATACCCCATAATGATATTATGTTTCCCAAAGTGAGAGAAGTGTATGTGTGTGTGTGTATATATATATATATATATATATATATATATATATATATATATATATATATATGAAATTTAACATTTTTTTCAAATTTTTCCTTAAGTGCTTTTTGAACATCCCAGTTTTATTTTTGGATGCTTACATTATTTTACATTGCAAACAGAAACAAAATTATTTCACAAAAACTACAATGCTAATAGTGAACTTTGGTCATGGACTTTTGTCTATAGTTCACAGATTTTCAGTGGGATTCAAGTTGGGGCGTTGTTCAGGCCAGTTCACTGTGGTCTTCTTTCATCACCAGGTTTTGGGTCATTGTCATGTTGGAAGACAAAATACCAAGACCCAGTTTTGCTGCTGACTATTTGAGATTTAATTTTATAACCTTTATATATCCTTTCTTCATGATTCCTTCTACCTTGACGAGAATCCCAGTTGGAGACACACCAGCACTGTAACACTCTCACTGCCATGTTCCACTGTGGGGACGGTGTTCTTTGGGTTATACTCTCCCTTCTTTCTCCAAACATAAGCAACATCTATCTGGCCAAAGACCTCTGGTTTCGTCTCATCTAACCAAAGGACACACTTCCAGTGTGCACAGTCTTTCTCCAGGTTGTACTTAGCATACTTCAGTATGGCTTGAAGGTGTCTCTTCTGCAGAAGTGAAGTTTTTCTTGGTCTGCAACCTCAAGAATCCATTCCTGTCCAGGCCTCTAGTGATTGTCTTCTTTCAGTTTCAATTCCTAACTTGGTTAAGTCCTTCACAGCTGTTCTGGGGTCTTCAGACACGTCTCTCCCTTGTTTTCTTTCACAAGTATTTGTAATTTTTCACTTCCTACCTCTGCCGGGCTCGTTCTGTACTGTGTGGCTCTCTGAATTTCTTGAAGATACAACCCCAATTACAATGAAACTGGTGTAAAATGTAAATAAAAACAGAATACAATGATTTGTAAATCCTCTTCAACCTATATTCAATTGAATACACCACAAAGACAAGATATTTGATGTTCAAACTGATAAACTTTATCGTTTTTGTGCAAATATTTGCTCATTTTGAAATGGATGCCTGCAATACGTTTCAAAAAAGCTGGGACAGTGGTATGTTTACGACTCTGTTACATCACTTTTCCTTCCAACAACACTCAATAAGCGTTTGGGAACTGAAGACACTAATTGTTGAAGCTTTGTATAGGTGGAATTCTTTCCCATTCTTGCTTGATTTACGACTTCAGTTGTTCAACAGTCCGGGGTCTCTGTTGTCGTATTCTGCACTTCATAATGCGCCACACATTTTCATTGGGCGACAGGTCTGGACTGCAGGCAGGCCAGTCTAGTACCCGCACTCTTTTACTACAAAGCCACGCTGTTGTAACACATGCAGAATGTGACTTGGCATTGTCTTGCTGAAATAAGACGTCCCTGAAAAAGACATTGCTTGGATGGCAGCATGTGTTGCTGCAAAACCTGGATGTACCTTTCAGCATTGATGGTGCCATCACAGATGTGTAAGTTTGTAAGTTGCCCATGCTGTGGGCGGTAACACTCCCCCATACCATCATCGATGCTGGCTTTTGAACTTTGCACTGGTAACAATCTGGATGGTCCTTTTCCTCTTTTGTCTGGAGGGCACAACGTCCATTATTTCCAAAAACAATTTGAAATGTGGACTCATCAGACCACAGCACACTTTTCCACTTTGCATCTGTCCATTTCAAATGAGCTTGGGCCCAGAGAAGCGGCGGCGTTTCTGGATGTTGTTGATGTATGGCTTTTACTTTGCATGGTAGAGTTTTAACTTGCACTTGTAGATGTAGCGACGAACTGTGTTAACTGACAATGGTTTTTTGAAGTGTTCCTGAGCCCACGCAGTAAGATCCTTTACACAATGATGTCAGTTTTTAATTCAGTGCCGCCTGAGGGATCAAAGGTCACCTGTTCATCTGTGGAATGTTCCAAACAGGTGTTCTTTGAGCATTCATCAACTTTCCCATTCTTTTGTTGCCCCTGTCCCAGCTTTTTTGAAACGTGTTGCAGGCATCTATTTCAAAATGAGCAAATATTTGCACAAAAAACAAAAACTCTATCAGTTTGAAGATTAAATATCTTGTCTTTGTGGTGTATTCAGTTGAAAATAGGGTGAAGAGGATTTGCCAATCATTGTATTCTGTTCTTATTTACATTTCACACAACGTCCCAATTTAATTGGAATTGGGGTTGTAATTCTCACTCAAGTTCTTGACACTTGGAAATTCTATGATAACTTTGTATATTCTTCTCCTGTAAGTAAACAATTCTTTTTCTCAAGTATGAACTGATTTCTTTTATTTTTGACATGATGATTTCTCAAGTGACAGCTGAAACCCTCTGAAGTTTTTATACTCTATGTACCAGGTCTGTCCATAAAGTATAGGTCCTTTTAATTTTTTTTTTTTAATTAAATGGATTTGAATCACGTACGATTGCATCAGCCAAGGTTGAACCCTCGTGCACACGCGTGAGTTTCCCCACGCCTGTCGGTGACGTCATTCGCCTGTGGGCACGGCTTGTGGGAGGAGCGCTCCACCCCCCTCGTCGGATTTTTTCTGTGAGAAAATGGCCGAACGCTTGGAGCAGCTTTACTGCATTAAATTCTGCCAGAAACGTGGCGACAGCCAGGCAGAAATGATTCGAAAAATCCAAACGGCTTTCGGAGATGAAGCCATGAGCAGCACACAGATTAAGGAGTGGTACAACCGGTTTAAAGACGGGCGTGTAACGGTGGAGAGCGAGCCGCGCTCCGGTCGGCCATCAACGAGCCGAAATGACGAGATCGTTTCCAAAGTGCACGCTGTGGTTATGCGGGATCGTCGCTTGACTGTCCGAGAAATTGCTGAGGAAGTGGACATTAGCAAGACTTCGGCACATTCCATCATAACGGACGATTTGGGCATGAAACGAGTGGCGGCGAAGTTCGTACTGAGGTTGCTGACGGCGGAGCAAAAGCACCTCCGTGTGGAAGTCTCACAGGACATGCTGGACTCCATTGACACTGATCCTAGCTTTATGGACACCATAATCACCGGAGATGAGTCCTGGGTGTACGGGTACGACCCGGAAACCAAATTTCAGTCGTCACAGTGGAAGCATTCCACGTCGCCAAGAGCGAAGAAGGCCAAGTGCGCAGCAACATCAAGGTAATGCTGACTGTTTTTTTTTACTCCCGTGGTGTGGTACACCACGAGTACGCACCACAGGGTCAAACAATAACAAAGGAGTATTACAGGGAAACGCGCCAGCTCATTCCTCTCATTTAATTCAGACTTATTTGACCAAAAACCAGACTCCGGTGGTTCAACAGGCGCCATACTCCCCTGACATGGCCCCTTGTGACTTTTGGCTCTTCCCAAAACTTAAAATACCATTAAAAGGAACCCGATTTGAGACAAGAGAGGACATTATGCCTGCGACGACGGCGGAGCTGTGCGCCATCCTGAAAAAGGCGTTTTTGGAATGCTTCCAACAGTGGCGACACCGCTGGGAGAAGTGTGTGTAGTCCCAAGGGGAGTACTTCGAGGGTGATTAGGTTTCCAACCCTCCAGGTAAGCCAGTTTTTTTTTCCCAGCCAATGGTCCAATACTTTACGGACAGACCTTGTACATTGGAAGATAACCCTCAGTTACACCTACACACTTGTGGGTCATGTACTTGTGAGTACATTTGCATTATCAGCTGACCTGACCTGAATGTGACCATTACCCCTCCTTGCATACATATGCAAATAAATAAATACAATTGCATAATTCAATTTTTGGCAGGATTTTCATCCAATAGATATAAGCTCCAGTTTGAAATTATATTGCATGGATGTAGTTTTAGTTGGGGCCACATTTACTGGATGGAAATTGTGTACAAAATTGAAGTTATCCAATTTGTCATGGTTTTACTCCAGATCTAGTCATTTCTGTTTTATTGAGTAGTGTGAATAATAATATTTTTCTTATCTTAAACCCCATTACCACTTTCACGGATCCCAGAAGGTCACAGTCTTGCATGTGCCTCTCACAGTTGACCTCGAATGTAATTTATACAGTTTGATTATGTAACTTGCTGGCAGTGTACCATGTGATGTCTGTACTATGCCCCCAGAATAACTTCCTCATAGCCTTGGTGCTTCTAGAAAACCTGTTGATGTCATGGCATGTGTGATAACATCACAGGCTCCATGGAAATGCAGGGGATTACCGAAGTACACCAGAGTTTGCAATCTTGGAAATACTGCCACAGTTAAAACAAAACCGCAACACCATAACAGAATATTCTGGTTTATTAAGGACACTTTTCTGGACCTTTTAAGGGTAGTATTTCACTGGGGTGTGACTGATGGAGTGTAGGTAGAGACACAAAATCACGCCAGAAGAGGTGAATAGGCGACAACTTTTTCATATGAAAGGCTGACTGTTGGCTGAATGCTGTCTGGCAGCAAACATACATTCACAAATTTTGGACAGGCTGCATAAATATCATCTGAGAGCCACTGACATGCACCGCACATATGCAAAAGTTGAGTGGCCCTGGCATCATTGGTGTGGCCGAAATGATGACACATTTGTGCACACAGTGCTCAGGATGACTGTTGACTATTAGATTATTCTGTGAAAGTGGCTACAAAAATTCTCCCGACTTTCGGCAGAAAAGACACTGTAAATAATAATATAATAAATAAAATAACAATAAATAAATAATAATTAAAAAAACAAGAAGCCACTGGACAGCCACTCACAGACTTGCAGAATGATGTGCAGGAGCTGCGACGCGTCAGTATTATCGTCCCAGCTGGATCTACTGTCCTCTCCTCCTGGGAATCACCATACAATCCTCCTCTGGCCAGGCACCGTGATCCTCTGGAAGCACTGCTCCATGTGTGCATGGGCCCACTGATCCTTTGGAACCCCCCTCAATGTGCGCGCTAGCTTCATGGTCCTCTGGAAGCACTCTGATAAAAATGAATTTTGAAGTTGGAGTGCTGGCGTAGTCCTCATCTCCCGCACAGGTGATGTCCAGCACGCTGTCCATCCATGCACAAAGGATGTGACCTTTCAACTTTTTTATTTTGTGGTCTTTAATAAAATAAAATAACAGAATGAAGCCGGAGAGCTGGCGTAGTCCTCATCTGAACAGGTGATGACCATGTGTGCACCGGTGTCCCGTCGAGATGAGGTGAACGTCGAGATGAGGTGCGTCGCGCTACTGCGCATGTGGAGATGATGTAACTTGCTCGACATGCAACTGCGCATGCGCATTTTGTTATTTTTTTGTTGTTTTTTCCGTCAAAGTTTTTTTTTATTAATTGTATTCAGTGTATTTATAGCCTAGTAAGTAAGACATTTTCTATATTTTACATTAGGAGCATAAATGTATGTATATGTATATTTTGCCTGTCGAAATAAGCCAACTCCAGGTTAAAAATACTTATCGTTTTATAGTGAGTAAATTTTATACATTACTACGTTCGGATGAACAATTTATACATTTACTTGCCCATCAAAATAAGCGAACTTCGTCAAGTAATTTTTTCAGTGCACACATATGCAGTTACGCGAGGAACCTCATCTCGACGACGCACCTCATCTCGACAGAACACCGGCCCTGCAGCATTAAACTCATTTAATCTCAAAACACATTGAATCTGGTTTGTGCACCTCTTCTGTGGCCGGACAGGATGCGTCCAGCCTGCTGACATGCATGCACAGTAGGTGGGTGCCAGACTGGCTGCAGAGCTGGGTGGCTGGAGGCTGCTGGACTTGCTCAGCTGCTTCCAGAAGTGATGTTCCTCTCTTATCATATAAAAGGAAAAGTGTGTGTGCCAACCCCTCACAAGATATGTCATGTTGTGCACATTCTGAGTGGCGCAGACTACATGGAAAGGGGTAAAAGACGCACATCTGCCTACTTGCTGAGGAAGTTTGTCATGCAAATTTTTTGGTCTGTTCAAAAATCAAGTGACATGCGGGTGCCGCCTTGCGACTCAGGTGAAGGGATGGTGAAGATCATGCAAAATTGCGCAAATTCCCTCGCGCATGCTGTTTGCAAGCTTACTACTGTAAGCTTAAGATTCACCTTCTAAGGTTTCAAACTGTGATCTTCTGGGATGCATATCTGTGAAAATGAGAATGAGGCTTTAACCTTATTTGGTTTGCATACATGAGCCTTACTTACAAACATGAATGTGGATTGTCCAGGTAAGCAAGAGATTCAGATCACTTCAGATAATAATGAGAACACAGCAATGGTCTTCAAAAATATTCTGTAAACATTTGCAGTTCCTCTTACATTGTTCTCATTATTCTGACATGCCAAATTGTAATCATTACTTCGCATGTCTTACTATCTGATGATTATGATTTTGTGATAGATCTGAGTGTCTTGTAATTTTCATTTGATGTCAGATTACATTAGAGGCAATAATCATAAATATTATCATAATTACAGGTTAATAGTGCATAATTATTACTACCAATGAAAGACAAGAGATGGCTGATGCATAATGTGTGTGTTCTAAACACTACAATATAAATATACAAATAAATACACACACCTGTAATGGTGTTTTTAACCTTGTATGACTTCATTATATGAGTTTTGTGTGAGTTAATTTTGACGTCATTCACATCGATCAATCACAGATGTTTTGCTGAGCGATATACACTTACTTGTTTTGCTGAGTGATATACACTTACTGGCCACTTTATTAGGTACACCTGTTCAGTTGCTTGTTAACCAACCAACCAACCAACCAACTTTATTTATTAAGCACTTTAAACAACCAAAATGGACCAAAGCGCTGTACAGAAAGTAAAAATCATCATAAAAGACATAGTTTACATAAAATTGCAAACAAATTCCAACTAAAATAATTAAAAGCCATAAAACATGAATAAAATAACAACCACAATAAAAACAGTGAAATCAAATAAAAGAATGAAGTCAATGTCTCAAGTGGCAAAAGCCAAGGAGAATAGACAGGTTTTCAAAAGAGATTTAAAAGCAGAGAGAGATGACATCTGTCTAAATTGTGGAGGTCAGAGGAGAATGGGTAGACTGCGTGACGCTATCCTATCAATATGGACCAACATATCTGAGAACTGTTTCCAACACCTTGTTGAATCTATGCCATGAAGAATTAAGACAGCTCTGAAGGGAAAAGGGGTTCCAACCCAGTACTAGCAAGGTGTCCTTAATAAAGTGGCTGATGAATGTCGGATTTAGATCATCCATCCAGACTTCTCGGTAGTTGAGATGTACAATAAGAGGTGTTTTTTGAACTGTTTTCTTAACCTTTGACCAAACTACTCCAAAATCTAATCACCTCTGGAGATCTGTCGAAGTAATATTCCCACCAAGTTTGAAGGAAATCCATCCGTCCAGTTTTGATTTGTCTTGTCCGCACACACAAACACACACACACACCAGTGAAAAAAAATGCCCTGCTATCGTCTCTTTGCCAACATGCAGGGTGTTTAATTTCACTCACTTGCACACTGTGTAATTTGTCTTTAAAAGCACAGTTGAAGGACTAAGCTGCACACGTTACAAATCATTTGACTTTGTCTTTTTCCTGTGGCTCAGTTTCAGATTAACCACAACAGCTTTGGACAGATAAATGATTGCTTGTTTGATAATGAAAGTACACATATGGTCACATGAGTGCATGGTGTCACTGGTCTCATCTCAGAGGTGATTGGGGTTTATTTTATATTTCTGGTGGAAATGTTTCAGTGGGGAGGTTGCTTCATATAAAATCTGTCAGATGCATATCTGCAACATAGTATATTTGTTGTGGCGCGGTGAGAAACGGATGCTCTTTACACACTTCCTCCGTCTTTTTCTCACTTGCTGTGCTGCCTATGCTGTCTTCAAAGAACTGTTTCACATTCTGGGGTTTCAGCAAAATTCTTAACATGGTTCATGTCACACTTGTGATAAAATAACTACATGAGAATGTAAAAGTGTGATTTTGAAGTTGTGCCTTCGATTAAATGTTTTTTGTTCTGGGTTTTTCTGAGTGCACAGGCCTTACATGTTTTTCTGGGATGATTCTACTCTAATGTAACGGTTCACTGCTTAAAAAGAGGAAATGACTAAAATGGAACATATTAAAGCAGAACCTGCACTTGGAGAGCGCAGACGTAACAACAAATACTTTTTAAGAATCTTAATTACCTGCAGAAAACACATTTCCCATGATGACAATTATTAAAGGGGTCCTGTTATGCATGAAACCGTCGCAGCAGGAACATAGTGTGAGCAGCTGGAGCATGTGTAACCACATGCCACCCACAGGATTCGAACCTGCAATTTACAAAAGCTCTGATTGTCAGGCAGAAACTTTACCACTGTGCTACCATCGCTGTCCTATAATAGTTGCAGAAAAATGCCTGAAATCAACAAGGAGATAAATGTGTTATAAAAAAAATCACACATCATAAAAAACACTGCATTTTTTAATCCCTCTTATCGAGCGAACAATACAATTACGAACCGTCTGTTCCTCTGGAGATGGCCCATGGCCACAGATGTACAGTCATGAAATGACATGAATGGAGCAGTGCGCTCTTACCATGTCCACATCTACTGGCTTGGCATTTCCACCCGGGCCGGCGTGTGTCCGGCCTGACACTCGTGTCCTGTCATGGACACCGCATCATGTGGAACAGTGCACACGTGGGTGACGTGACATTCAGATCGCTCGTTTAATCTGGAGTAGCCTGTCAATGTGCGCACCGTGCGCTTGCTCGCTGCAGCCCATTGCAACAGCGATTATATGTTTTTATGTATGTCCATGTGAGGACCGTAAGCAGACACATATGCATCACAGTGGACAGTTGTTAGGTCATGTCCGTCCAAACATGGTATGTGTTCTCCAGCTGGGACATCACGAACCAGAGATCTGTCAGTTCACACACCAACATGTCACTGTGATTCTGTGTTATGTGATCATTTCTTTTTAGTTATTTTTACTGCTATTTAGTTATCCCCCCCTCCCCCCATCCACAACACATCCTCCACATATGCTGTGGTTGGGGGGGGCGACCGCAACACATGTGCGATTCACATGCATGGCACGTGTTGTCGGGGGAGCCAACTCTCTGGCACGCCACATATGTGTTGCTGTTTTGCAACGCCACATTCATGGGGCACTTAGACATATTTCACAGCCAGCTCAAAAGTGATTGTCTGCTCACTGTTTTCGTGCTAGCAGCGTGAATGGCCACACATTTTCTAAGTGCCAAGCGAATGGTGTTAGAAGTTCATGTGTGTCACCTGGAATTTGACCGACACTTGCCGCAAGAGGGATCGAATGGGCTCTCACAGCGCACACTCTGTCTTTCAGTTGCTGGTGTGCGCAAATAGTTGTAGCAACAGGTGTACGAGGCGCTGGAGGCAGCTCTGATTATACATGTATTGCATACGATTCCTGCTTTGTGCACAATTCAGCCATATTCGTAATATATGTGAAGGGGCCCTAAGCAATAGCACAATGTCGCTGCGCCAAAATCTTGACATTTTGCTGAAATGGCGATAGGATGCGGCTTTCTGTTTTGTTTTTCCCCAACTTTTTTTTTTAAAGGTTGGTGGACTGGGTCCCTGCATTAATTTTTTTTTGTTATCCCTCATTGTCTGTGAATCAGCATATGCATTTCAGCTGGAGGTTAAACATGCAAGCTTCGAAATGTCGAAGCTTGCAAAATATGAAACATACAAAGTCTTGCGAAGCAAGGACAATAGGACGATACTTTCAGTGACTGCTGTGATCTGGTTAAAGGGCCTTCTAGATTGCACTTGGTGCACTCAAGTTGTTGCGTCCACAGGCACAGTGCCTTTCAGACTGTGCACAGTGCATTGTGAATGCTGCACGCAGATGCGGAAAATGGGCGAAGTTCTGTTTATGTTCTGGAGACTGAACAAGTCTTGCAGTTGCCATGTTTGTGCAGACTTGTGTGTCCCCGAAAAAAATTATTAAATATGCATGTCAGTCTGCGAGTCAAGCAGCCAAGCATTCAACACAGTCAAAATGATTCCATGTATTAATTCTGTTTGCTCAACCGATAATTTGCATCATTTTTTATCACAATTGGAGCAACTTTAAATTTTGACCCTAACATATGGCCATTGGGTATTGTGAAGGCCTTGCATCCATCCGTCTGTCTGTCCGTCTGTCTGTGCTCAGCATAAGTCCAGTCCTATTACTGCCAGGGTCTTCAAATTCACAGGGAACATTCTTGGGACACAGACAAGTTCAGAGATGGCCAACCTTGACTTATTTAGTTCAAAAGGTCATATTCTGTTTCCTTTTTTATGCTCATATGGCCAAGGGTATTTTAGCATTCTGTTATTTTGGTTTTAACTTACAGATGAACATTAAAGATTTGTAGAGATTGTAAAGATTTTTTTTTCCTAAAACTATTTTAATTACAAGCTTTCAAATGTAAGAAACTTTTTTTAACTTCAAAATGTACAGTAATCAGAAATGATCTTATAATTATATTATATAATATAATTATATAATCTTGTAAAAAAAAATTGTTAGGATTTTCTTTAGAAAATTAGCAGCTCTGATGTTCCTCTGACATATTTCTGCACTCTGTTGTCTTCCTTGTTTTGCCCTGATGCCTCGTTTCTATTGGACCTGTGAAGCTATATCACAGCGTGCAGCAGTGAAAGTTGAATTGAGTTGAACTTTGACTATGGTGAGTTTGACGTCAAGCGGTATTGCACACTCCCAATGGAGCGTTGCTGTGTGCAAAAACCAAGCTTGCGCAACGCTTCTTGTTGAAAATGATGGGTTTTAAAGTGTTGCGCGCCGCATTTGTGGCCTCGGTGTGAAAGGTGCCGTTCTACTACGAATGGCCACAATCCTAAAAAACTTTAAAAACCATTGTGTTTGCCTGTTGAGTTGACTTCAGCCAATTCGGTTTTAATTTAAACTGTTTTGGACAGAAGGATGTTCTGGAAAGTTTTAGCTAATTTGAGCCTAATATGGTTTTGATCTACAACTTTTCTGTGTGTTGGTCTGCAGAGCCAGAGTGGGCGTCTTACACCCTGGGTGTGTTTGTGTGTCAGAGCTGCTCGGGGCTCCACAGAAACATTTCTCAGATCAGCAAAGTGAAGTCAGTCCTGCTGGATCCTTGGAGAAACACGGAAGTAGAGGTGAGAACACCTGCCCTGTGATTTCATTGTTAATAATTCCAATCACATATTAGAGTCAGAATCCTGTTTTCGAGTGACTTCACCTGCTACACTGTGAGCATCACGCTGCCATTTGCACTGCTTGTCGATTCCTGCTTGGAACAAAAACAGTGGTATAAGTCACAATCCAGCATGGGCAGAAAGCCATGAGCTGGAAAGCACAACAAAGCTGTCTGTGTGTTGAATCAATCAATCCTATGACACTCACTCACTGTGAAAGAGGAATTATATGCGTTGTGAAATATTAGTTTTTAGGGACATTCCATAATTAGAGGACATTTTGGCATATACACTTCTTAAAAATAAATCTTCAGTTTTAGCATCTTATGTTGTATATTTAAGAAATATGAGTCATAAACTACTAAATTATATGATTTGTCAAGCTCAGCCATCAACGGTACTTTTTCCACCGCATATGTTTTATTTGCTGTGTATGTATCCGTGCAACCCTAAATACCAAATTTATAACCAAAATTAATTTATTTTCAGATGTTATTTGATCTCAACATGTATTGTGGCACACTATGCAGTAATGATGCTGTTGTAACTGAAGAAGCATGTAAATTGTGGCTATTTATTTTAAATATGTAAAATATGTAAATATTTTAATAATACAAAAGATATTCATATGTAAATACATTAAAGTACACAAATCAATTCATTTTTATCATTTAACTAAACATCTTTAACCATAAACACCCTGTTAACTATGATAATAACCATGTTATATAATTTTAGTAACAGGGTTGCAAATCAATGCTAATGCAGCATCTACCTAATGAACGAAAGCTATTAGCTATTTTACCAAGGTCAAGGACCAATGTAATTTTACAAATATAGAAAATAAAAAATTGAAATTATTCAACATTATTCTTAAACTATGAGTAACAGGATTGAGTGGTTTAGCTTTATGCACTCAGTTAACCCAGAAAAGTTTGAAAATATATCAAAGATGCAAGAGGGCACTCACCTTTGGTCTACCTATGGATTTTGAAAATGTTTGGATGATGTAATTTCCTGTTTGTAATGACATAATATTTTAACTCTTCATCAGCCAGGCAAAAAATGGTATGGGTAACAGGGTTGCGTGCACATTCAGGGACATAACTTCATAGCACTATAAATAGTATTCAAAATATGTTTTATTCATTTTTTTGTTTGTTTTTTACAGGTAAAATAGATTTATGTAATGAAAATACAACAGAAGACAATTAATTCAAGACTTATTTTAGATATTAAAAATGATGTAAAAGCTTGTCACCAGGAGGCAGGGAGAAAAACCTAATTTTTAGGGGTATTTTACACCTATTCCGTATATTTAATTATGTAAAGACACAATTTTGTTCCAGCAAATTATTATATTTTGCTTTTTGACAGTTTAATTGGCAGGTTAGGTGATATATTTTGTTATTTTGGACTAAAGTATTTTAAATATCAGGTGGGGACAGTAAATGTCCTCTAATTCTGGAATGTCTCTTTAGTATTTTATGAGATTAAATAAGCATGCTATAAGTGACAAAGGTAATGATACATTCCATTTGTGCTGAAAGGTTGAAATTTCCCAGTCATCCCCCAGGAACACCCCTGAAGTCAAAGTCCATTTTGTCAACTCGTTCAAACCCTGCATACCTCAAATTCACAATCCAAGATGGCTGCTCTGAGCAAAAACAGCAGTGAAAGCTGTAGGTTTTTTTCTTTTAATATGCTTTGTCTTTTTTGTATCCAGGTTAATAAACTGTGTACACAGTACTTACCTACTGCTGGCTGTAGACATGTTGCTATTGTATTTTTGTGCCAGAAATACCACTTAGTGTGTTTATCAACTGCTGCTGCTAACAGTGGCTAACCCAGTAGATGTTGTTAACGACTGGCTACATGGTGCTACAAACCGAGCAGTAAATTAAAGCACTAATGTAACTTCTGCTCAATCAGTGCTCTTCCATAAAGTATGTCTCTTTGTTGGACTGGGAATTTTTGCCTCACTCTATCCTCCATAATCTTGGAGGTGTCCATCTTATTTTCTGATTTGTGGTACTTTGTGGGAAGTGGAATGCATTTACGTCAGGTGTCCCACCATTCCCAGTCTCAGCTTATGTCTTCCAAGGTAAATTGAATGCAGCATAACTCAAAGGTACTAGCAAAGTGCTTCAACTCATCTGTTGACTGGGCTTAATTGTGTTGAACTGCCAGTAAGGGTGCTGTTTCATTAAAGTACATGTAACAAGATGAGGTCTGATCATCCCTGCCTCCACCACAGTATGGAACCATATTAGGACCTGGATAACAACCACCCAGGTAGACTGCTGGTCCATCCACACCTCTTGAAAGTTACCATCTACTACTACTTCTACAAGCTACCATCCACTTACATTCGAGCATGAGCCCGACAGATCTTTGGGGCTGCATGTGAAGTCTTGCAGATGCTATACTAGACCTTCACGGTGAAGAAAGAGCTGAACCAGAAGGTGAGGCTCTCAATTTTAACAGTCAATTTATGCTCCTATCCTCACCTATGGTCATAAGCTTTGGGTAATGACCAAAAGAACAAGGTAGTGGATATAAGCGATTGAAATGTGGTTCCTCCGTCGGGTATATGGCTTACACTCAGGGACAGGGTGAGAATCCAGGAAGCAGCCAGGTAGGAGCCGCTACTCCTTTACATCAAAAGGAGCTAGTTGAGGTAGTTCGGGCATCTGGTGAGGATGCCCCATGATCGTCTCACTAGGGAGGCCTTCCAAGCATGTCCAAATTGGAGGAGGCCCTGGAGAAGATCCAGGACAACTTTGAGGGAATATATTTCAACACGGGAACACCTCTGAATGCACCAGGACTTGACCAAAGAGACAAATATGTGGGCCAATTTAATTGGCCTGCTGTCACCATGATCCAGACCCTGATATGTAGCAGAAAATAAATGAATGAATTGTAACCTTGTGACTGACTGTGTAAATAGTAGCAAAAAATGCATTACAGGTAGCATATTGCACCAGTACTGCATTTAAATCCATATACATTCCGAACATGAATTCAGTATTCCCACAGCCTCTCTGTCTCTTCTCCTGCTCCCCCTCTGCAGTTTATGGACTCCACGGGTAACAATGCTGCCCGGGACAAATATGAAAAGATAATACCTGCGTTCTACTACCGGCCCACTCACGCAGACTGCGCGTAAGTGATGTGTTCTCCTCCACCACGTGTACTTCATGTTTTCTCCAGGCTGTTTCAGTGAGGTTGAATGAGGTAATATAGGACATTCCTATACTGAAAATCAAATATCTGTTGTACGAAACTTCAATAGCCATAAGTTTCAGAATGTTTGCTTTCTTATTATATAGTTCTGAACTCAAAAACATAATAACTCATTATTTCAAACACAGGTGTGCTGTATTTTTTGGAATATAAGTCACACATGTCAAAAAATGCCTCTTGAAGAAGATCAAACATATAAGTCGCACTTGTGTGTAAGTGTATTATCAACACTTTAATTTTTGTGCATTCTTGTAGTGTACTGATTATTGGCATTTATTCTTTTATTGTTGGGAGTTTATTTTGATTTGTGCTTTGATTCCTGGGAAAATGGTAAATGGACTGCATTTATATAGCGCTTTTCCATCTGCATCAGATGCTCAAAGCGCTTTACAATTAATGACTCACATTCACCCCGATGTGAGGGTGCTGCCATACAAGGTGCTCACTACACACCAGGAGCAATAGGGGATTAAACACCTTGCCCAAGGGCCCTTAGTGATTTTCCGGTCAAGCTGGGATTTGAACCAAGGATCCTCTGGTCTCAACCCCATGCCTTAACCACTAGACCAGGGGTGGGCAATCATGTGCCATAAAGGGCCAAGACACTGCAGGTTTTCCGTGCAACCAATCGCCTCAGCAGGTGATTTCATTAATGATCAGGTGTCTCAGCAGGTGATTTCATTGACAACCAGGTGTTTATGTTCAGAGCAGAAGCTCATCAGCAACCCACCTGCTGAGGTGATTGGTTACACGGAAAATCTGCAGTGTCTCGGCCCTCGATGCCCACCCTTGCACTAGACCATCACCCCTCCAACATCATTGTAAGAACCATGATTGTATAAATGGTTCTTACCATTACTATTATTAATTATGAACATGTGATTTATCAGTATATAAGTTGCACCAGAGAACAAATTTCAGGAACTCTCAAACTAGTATAAATAAATAAATAAATTGAAAGTTATCTATACTCTGGAAAATGTGGTATGTATGTGTATGTGTGTATCTTCTGGGACCTGTCTACATGACTAGGCACACAGTCTTTTTATTTTGATAGGAGCCAGCATGTGTGCTAACATCACAGATGTTTGAGATGTACCATGGCAAATGATTAAAAGTGTGGCTTCACTTCAGCCCCCCAGACCCCCCAAATTAATTTCAATTTCACTTTATGTTTATTTATATAGCGCCAAATCACAAAAAAAGTTGCCTCAAGGTGCTTCACACAAGTAAGGTCTAACCTTACCAACCCCCAGAGCAAGCACACAGCCGACAGTGGTAAGGAAAAACTCGCTTTGATGATTTGAGACAGAAACCTCAAGCAGAGCAGATTGAAGGGAGTGACCCTCTGCTTGGGCCATGCAACCAACACAATTCACAAAACCAATGTACAGGAAATGTTCTGGTGCACAGGACAGGGATTTGGATGAGTCTGCACTCTACTGGTGGTTGGCTCTCACTGTGGTATTGTATCACTTCCTGTTCCGGAGCACAGCGGTGTTTTGCTGTATCTGTTAGCTGTTTAATCTGCGTAGTTAGATTGATCTAGATAACTAGATAATGATTTATTTCAAGTGTAATCTTCACGAGCCTTAACTAAAGCACCCTCTCTGCTGAATCACCTCTAAATTATTTTCACATTCTTCACTTTGTGTGTTTTTAGGAATCCGCTAGCTTAGCGCAGCTATTAGCCCTTAGCCGGTTTAGCATGGCGGCTTCTCCTGTCTCTCCCCCACTTTTCTGCGCTGGGTGTGAAATGTTTAGTTATTCCTCGGCCTCCTTTAGCAGTAACGGTACTTGTAATAAGTGTAGCTTGTTCATAGCTTTGGAGTCCAGGCTGGGCGAATTGGAGACTCGGCTCCGCACCTTGGAAAATCCTACAGCTAGCCAGGCCCCTGTAGTTGGTGCGGACCAAGGTAGCTTAGCTGCCACTAGCTGTCCCCCAGCAGATCCCGAGCAGACGGGAAAGTAGGCCGGCTGGGTGACTGTGAGGAAGAAGCATAGTTCTAAACAGAAGCCCCGTGTACACCACCAACCCGTTCACATCTCTAACCGTTTTTCCCCACTCGGCGACACACCCGCCGAGGATCAAACTCTGCTTATTGGCGACTCTGTTTTGAGAAATGTAAAGTTAGCGAAACCAGCAACCATAGTCAAATGTCTTCCGGGGGCCAGAGCAGGTGACATTGAAGGAAATTTGAAACTGCTGGCTAAGGCTAAGCGTAAATTTGGTAAGATTATAATTCACGTCGGCAGTATTGACACCCGGTTACGCCAATTGGAGGTCACTAAAATTAATATTGAATTGGTGTGTAACTTTGCAAAAACAATGTCGGACTCTGTAGTTTTCTCTGGGCCCCTCCCCAATCAGACCAGGAGTGACATGTTTAGCCGCATGTTCTCCCTGAATTGCTGGCTGTCTGAGTGGTGTCCAAAAAATGAGGTGGGCTTCATAGATAATTGACAAAGCTTCTGGGGAAAACCTGGTCTTGTTAGGAGAGACGGCATCCATCCCACTTTGGATGGAGCAGCTCTCATCTCTAGAAATCTGGCCAATTTTATTAAACCCTCCAAATCGTGACTATCCAGGGTTGGGACCAGGAAGCAGAGTTGTAGTCTTACACACCTCTCTGCAGCTTCTCTCCCCCTGCCACCCCCCCAATACCCCATCCCCGTAGAGATGGTGCCTGCTCCCAGACCACCAGTAACCAGCACAAATCTATTTAAGCATAAAAATTCAAAAAGAAAACATAATATAGCACCTTCAACTGCACCACAGACTAAAACAGTTAAATGTGGTCTATTAAACATTAGGTCTCTCTCTTCTAAGTCCCTGTTAGTAAATGATATAATAATTGATCAACATATTGATTTATTCTGCCTTACAGAAACCTGGTTACAGCAGGATGAATATGTTAGTTTAAATTAGTCAACACCCCCGAGTCACAATAACTGTCAAAATGCTCGTAGCACGGGTTGAGGAGGAGGAGTAGCAGCAATCTTCCAGTCCAGCTTATTAATTAATCAAAAACCCAGACAGAGCTTTAATTCATTTGAAAGCTTGACTCTTAGTCTTGTCCATCCAAATTGGAAGTCTCAAAAACCAGTTTTATTTGTTATTATCTATCGTCCACCTGGTCGTTACTGTGAGTTTCTTTGTGATTTTTCAGACCTTTTGTCTGACTTAGTGCTTAGCTCAGATAAGATAATTATAGTGGATGATTTTAACATCCACATAGATGCTGAGAATGACAGCCTCAACACTGCATTTAATCTATTATTAGACTCAGTTGGCTTCGCTCAAAATATAAATGAGTCCACCCACCACCTTAGCCACAATTTAGATCTTGTTCTGACATATGGCATAGAAATTGAAGACTTAACAGTATTCCCTGAAAACCCCTTTTTGTCTGATCATTTCTTAATAACATTTACATTTACTTTAATGGACTACCCAGCAGTGGGGAATAAGTTTCATTACAGTAGAAGTCTTTCTGAAAGCGCTGTAACTAGGTTTAAGGATATGATTCCTTCTTTGTTATGTTCTTCAATGCCGTATACCAACACAGTGCAGAGTAGCTATCTAAACTCTGTGAGTGAGATAGATTATCTTGTCAATAGCTTTACATCCTCATTGAGCACAACTTTGGATGCTGTAGCTCCTCTGAAAAAAAGAGCCTTAAATCAGAAGTGCCTGACTCCGTGGTTTAACCCACAAACTCGCAGCTTAAAGCAGATAACCCATAAGCTGGAGAGGAAATGGCATCTCACTAATTTAGAAGATCTTCATTTAGCCTGGAAAAAGAGTCTGTTGCTCTATAAAAAAAAGCCCTCCGTAAAGCTAGGACATCTTACTACTCAACACTTATTGAAGAAAATAAGAACAACCCCAGGTTTCTTTTCAGCACTGTAGCCAGGCTGACAAAGAGTCAGAGCTCTATTGAGCCGAGTATTCCTTTAACTTTAACTTGTAATGACTTCATGACTTTCTTTGCAAATAAAATTTTAACTATTAGAGAAAAAATTATTCATAACAATCCCAAAGACATATCTTTATGTTCGACTGCTTTCAGTAATGCTGGTATTTGGTTAGACTCTTTCTCTCCGATTGTTCTGTCTGAGTTACTTTCATTAGTCACTTCCTCCAAACCATCAACATGTCTATTAGACCCCATTCCTACCAGGCTGCTCAAGGAAGCCCTACCGTTAATTAATGCTTTCGATCTTAAATATGATCAATCTATCTTTATTAGTTGGCTATGTACCACAGGCTTTTAAGGTGGCAGTAATTAAACCATTACTTTAAAAGCCATCACTTGACCCAGCTATCTTAGCTAATTATAGGCCAATCTCCATCCTTCCTTTTGTCTCAAAAATTCTTGAAAGGGTAGTTGTAAAACAGCTAACTGATCATCTGCAGAGGAATGGTCTATTTGAAGAGTTTCAGTCAGGTTTCAGAATTCATCATAGTACAGAAAAAGCATTAGTGAAGGTTACAAATGATCTTCTTATGGCCTCAGACAGTGGACTCATCTCTGTGCTCATCCTGTTAGACCTCAGTGCAGCTTTTGATACTGTTGACCATAAAATTTTATTACAGAGATTAAAGCATGCCATAGGTATTAAAGGCACTGTGCTGCAGTGGTTTGAATCATATTTATCTAATAGATTACAATTTGTTCGTGTAAATAGGGAGTCTTCTTCATGGACTACGGTTCTGTGCTAGGACCGATTTTATTCACTTTATACATGCTTCCCTTAGGCAGTATTATTAGAAAGCATTGCTTAAATTTTCATTGTTACGCAGATGATACCCAGCTTTATCTATCCATGAAGCCAGAGGACACACACCAATTAGTTAAACTGCAGGAATGTCTTTCAGACATAAAGACATGGATGACCTCTAATTTCCTGCTTTTAAATTCAGATAAAACTAAAGTTATTGTACTTGGCCCCACAAATCTTAGAAACATGGTGTCTAACCAGATCCTTACTCTGGATGGCATTACCCTGACCTCCAGTAATACTGTGAGAAATCTTGGAGTCATTTTTGATCAGGATATGTCCTTCAATGCGCATATTAAGCAAATATGTAGGACTGCTTTTTTTGCATTTGCGCAGTATCTCTAAAATTAGAAAGGTCTTGTCTCAGAGTGATGCCGAAAAGCTAATTCATGCATTTATTTCTTCTAGGCTGGACTATTGTAATTCATTATTATCAGGTTGTCCTAAAAGTTCCCTGAAAAGCCTTCAGTTAATTCAAAATGCTACAGCTAGAGTACTGACAGGGACTAGAAGGAGAGAGCATATTTCACCTATATTGGCTTCTCTTCATTGGCTCCCTGTTAATTCCAGAATAGAATTTAAAATTCTTCTTCTTACTTATAAGGTTTTGAATAATCAGGTCCCATATTATCTTAGGGACCTCATAGTACCATATCACCCCAATAGAGCGCTTCGCTGTCAGACTGCAGGCTTACTTGTAGTTCCTAGGGTTTGTAAGAGTAGAATGGGAGGCAGAGCCTTCAGCTTTCAGGCTCCTCTCCTGTGGAACCAGCTCCCAGTTCCGATTAGGGAGACAGACACCTTCTTTACTTTTAAGATTAAGCTTAAAACTTTCCTTTTTGCTAAAGCTTATAGTTAGGGCTGGATCAGGTGACCCTGAACCATCCCTTAGTTATGCTGCTATAGACTTAGACTGCTGGGGGGTTCCCATGATGCACTGTGTTTCTTTTTATTCACCGCTTTTTGCTCTGTATGCACCACTCTGCTTTTAATCATTGGTGATTGATCTCTGCTCCCCTCCACAGCATGTCTTTTTCATGATTCTCTCCCCTCAGCCCCAACCAGTCCCAGCAGAAGACTGCCCCTCCCTGAGCCTGGTTCTGCTGGAGGTTTCTTCCTGTTAAAAGGGAGTTTTCCTTCCCACTGTCGCCAAGTGCTTGCTCATAGGGGGTCGTTTTGACCATTGGGGTTTTTCTGTAATTATTGTATGGTTTTTGCCTTACAAAATAAAGCGCCTTGGGGCGACTGTTTGTTGTGATTTGGCGCTATATAAATAAAATTGATTTGATTTGATTTGATTTGACAGGAGGGTTGCAGAAACAGATGCCACACTCATCTCTGGATGGAGCTGCTCCTTCCCCTGAGTGAGGGGTTGTACAGTCTGATGACCTGAGGGACAAAGGGGTTTTTCAGTGTGTTGGTCCTGCACTTGGGAAGGAGCAGTCTGTGGCTGAAGAGGCTCCTCTGGTTGCTGATGACATTGTGCAGTTAGTGACTGGCATCATCCATAATGTCCAGCAGATTGTCCACTGTTCTCTTCTCTGCCACATCTGTTGGGAAAGTGTAGTGACACGGACCCACAACAGGGGGCGCAAATGAACGGTCAATAGATGAGCCAAAATATAACAATTTAATGTTGTGAATTGTGCACAACGAACATACAGACAATCTCAGAATATCATTACAGTCAATCTACAAAGGTGACGTGTGGGCAGGCTCGAGGATAGAAGACGTCTGTCCTGAGAAGAGCCGGAACCACACGATTTCCGCCAGCCACAGAACCTGGTGAATACTGGAGCCGCCAAGTCCCGAATTCCCAGGTGATCACCGTCCCCGACTGTCGGATCTGGTACTGCTGGCGAAGAACAAAGACAGTCAAGTGTGGGTGTGTGTACACCCAGTAACAACAGCGGTGGGAATGCCACCTCCACCTCTCATTCAATATGTAGCAGAGTACCGAAGTAATTCCTCAGGGAAAAAGAGTGCCGTCCTGCACTCACTCAGCTCCACTGACAGAGGTACCGGTACTCCTGCAAACACTCACAATATACAGATATATTGTAAAACAAATGGCTGAGGATATTACCTCCAATGAAGTATGATATCTCGGCAACGAGGTGGAGATGACGTCTGGTCTTTATGGAGTGAGAGGACGTTGAGTAGATGGGTGACAGCTGTCAAGAGGTAATGAGTGACAGCTGTCACCCCCGGCTGTGTCCATGGCGGCAGCGCCCTCTCCTGCCTGAAGCCCGCACTTCAGGCAGGGCGCCCTCTGATGGTGGGCCAGCAGTACCTCCTCTTCTGGCGGCCCACACACAACAACATCACCAAAGTCCAGCTTTATGCCAACCACAGAGCTGACCCACCTGATCAGTTTGACCAGCTTGGATGTGTCCTTCTTGGATGTTCTGTCCCTCCAGCACACCACACTGTAAAAGAGGATGCTGGCTACTACAGACTGGCAAAACATCCACAGGCATTTCCTGCAGATGTTAAATGACCACAGCCTCCTCAGAAAGTACAGCCTGCTCTGTCCCTTCCTGTACAGGAGGTTGGTGTGGGTTGTCCAGTCTGCTGTCCAGCCACAGCCTGAGGTGCTTGTAGGAATCCACAGGCTCCAACTCAACTCCCTTGATCAGAACCGGTCGCGGTCTTGCTCTGAACTTCCCAAACTCAGTGACTAGTACCTTTGTCTCGAGGTGTTGAGCTGTAGTTTGTGTGGCACCAGACAGCAAAGTCCTTCACTAAGCTGGTACCTGGTACCTGGTACTTGCTTTAAGAGACAGAGAAATTTCAAAGTTATCAGTTTTATATATTTTTCCATAAAGGGGTTTGACTCTGACTCAGGGTGCCTCCAGCAAACTAATACAACACATTAGAGATAAAACTTCAATGTCCATATTGTGTTTGTTATCTGGGCACATTAGAATTTACACGGGCATGCATCCACTTCCTCACCTGGTACAAACTTGACTCATGGGATGTGTGTCACACTGGCCTGGAATTAAAAGTCTGTCCATGCGGTTACTTTTTAGTTTTTGAGTATTTTAGCATGGTGCTGGGTTTCGATGTTGATCAATATCTTTAATGGCATTGGGGATGACCTAGTTCCCACAAATACATTGTTATTTAGAGATGTGGGATGGACTGGTTGTATGACTGGGTGGTTGTTATCCAGGACCCAAGGCAGTTGCGCGGTGTTGTGGACACCAGCGCATGCTCCCAGATTTTACTTAGTACTTATAAAACTAAGATGTTATAATTTTAATAATGCTGCCAGTTTGAAGAGTATCCTCATGATGACTAATTTCTGATGAAATGAGAGGGTTCACTGAGTAAGCATTTGTCTTTTATTGTGAAAGG
This sequence comes from Thalassophryne amazonica, assembly GCF_902500255.1. Classification (NCBI taxonomy): domain Eukaryota; kingdom Metazoa; phylum Chordata; class Actinopteri; order Batrachoidiformes; family Batrachoididae; genus Thalassophryne; species Thalassophryne amazonica. The sequence continues at coordinate 51,549,953 of NC_047118.1, forward strand.
TCAAGATGGGGTTGTTTGTTTCTCTTTGTTTGTTGCTTGATAGTGACTTCAGGCCAAAAATTTTTGCCAGTCTGTTCATTGTCACCTCTGTGTATTAAATTCCTTGTATGTGAGAACGTACTTTTCAGTTAGATTGTGATTCTGATTTTGTCATCCTTGGAATAACCATCGGTGCAACTATAATCCTCGGTTAGCTAACCTTTTGAAATGTCAAACATTTCCTCAGCTTTAGATGATGCAAATTCACTTTCACAGTAGCTGTTCTTGCCCCTCACTACTACCACCACTCGCTCTCTCTCTCTCTCTTTCTCTTTTGTTTTTTCTTGCTGTCTCCAGTGCTTACTTACACTAAAAAAAACTGGCTCATTGGATTGGATTTCCATCTAATAAATATATGTAGTCTAGGCATATGGAGATTAATCGATACGAATCAGTATCTAGATACAAACTTGCGCAATGCAAGTGCATCGATTCATTCAGTGTGCATCGATGCAACTGACGGGTTGAATCGTGTTGCATCGTTCGCTGCCTGCTTGCATTGGTTTTTTTCCAAGGTACATTGAATGCACCACGAATGGTTCGGGACATCAGAGCAGCCGTTGTTCTTGAGGGTGTTTAGTGAGAAAATGATTATTTCTCTATGTTGATTGCAGACTACAGCAGGTCTGCTTGAAGCTTGAAGCAACGAAGCAGCTCTTCGACCCGCTGTTGTCTGGTTCTCTGCTTTGCTGGTTTATATAAGTGGCAAAATCACTGGCGTGAGCACCAGCCAGTGCATAAACTGAAGTTGTCCATCAGGTAAAGGAAATAATAATAATAATATCCTCTGTTTTGTGGGACTGGGTGCACAGCTCTAAAGAGCCACACAGATTTCAGTCAGAATTAATAACTTCACAGCTAATCAACTGTTTTAAATCAAATGACACCTCTTTCCAATAATACAAACAATGAACTACAACCGGCCAAACCTTTTTTTTCCCCCAAAATGAGACGTCCTCCGTTCTTTATGAAACATTGATCTTGATGTGCAACTGGCTCAGCTCAGCTCAGAGTCTATGGAGTTATATTTGTGTCATTAATATTTGAAAGGAAATGCTTTTGACAAAAACTAACAGATTTTGTTTATTTGTATTTATGTTCAGAGATCTACGATCCATCATGTACATCAAGGATTTAGTGACCATGTACAGATTTGATTGATTTTTATTTATGTCCAGAGATCAAGGATCCAGTGACCAATTTCATATTTATTTACTTTAAGACTCAATAAAATTTTGTTGACATAGAAAACCTGTAAAGCCTACTTTTAGTACACAGAAAATTCAAGGGAATAAAGAAGGATAAAGAATTGGGTCAATATGCGGAATCGATAATGGCATCGAGATTGATAAATTCTAATGAACCACATATGAATACCCATCCCTAATTGTATTGCACCAAATTGCATTGTATTGCATTGTGAGGAATTGAATCACCATCAAATACATATCAAATAGCATCGAATCGGGAACGGGGAGAATTCGTATTGCATCGTATCATCAGCATCGTTATGTGTATCGAGTAGTGTATCGGTAGTGTATCGAGATGCATATCGAATTGTTGTCAGTGATGAGAGTCACATGCCTAATGTAGTCCCAACTAAATTTAATTTAATTATCTTTAATGGATGTGCTTTATTTGAGTTGGGGCAACATATATACTAGATGGAAATCCGGCTCATAATTGAATTGAGTTCATCCAATGAGTAATTTTTTTGAGTGTTATCACCATAGCTCAAGCAACACTTTGTGGCAGGAAATACAACTTAAAACTGCAGATGTTCTCACATTTGTTTCTGCTGTGTAATAAATAGTCTTTTACAGTTCTCCATATTGGGTATAAATGTCCAAGCCTCGTTGTCGATATCGACAAGTTTTATCGTGATACGTTATCATGATTCTTTTATTGCCCAGCCCTTCTTTTGCAGTCTTATGCCATGCTAGAGATGCTTTTAGTTGAGTAAATGTGTATCACTCTTTAGTTTATTCTCCCATCTTTTTTTCTGATTTGGCTAATAATTATTGAAATTATTTGAATTTCTTTCTGTCTACACACTGAATTTGTAGAATATACGAGGTCTATTAGAAAAGTATCCGACCTTATTATTTTTTTCAAAAACCATATGGATTTGAATCACGTGTGATTACATCAGACATGCTTGAACCCTCGTGGGCATGCGAGAGTTTTTTCACGCCTGTCGGTTACGTCATTCGCCTGTGGGCAGTCTTTGAGTGAGGAGTCGCCCACCCTCTCGTCGATTTTTTCATTGTTTAGGAATGGCTCAGAGACTGCTGCTTTGTTTGATCAAATTTTTTTCAAAACTGTAAGGCACAACTGAGTGGACACCATTCGATAAATTCAGCTGGTTTTCGGTAAAAATTTTAACGGCTGATGAGAGATTTTGGTCTGGTAGTGTCGCTTTAAGGACAGCCCACGGCGCCTGACGGCGATCTGTGCTTCGAGGCGGCAGCGTCTCGCCATTTCTAGTTGAAAACTTCCACATTTCTGGCTCTGTTGACCCAGGAAGTCGTCAGAGAACAGAGAAGTTTCAGAAGAAGTCGGCATGAGGAGTTTATTCGGACATTCCATTGTTAACGGACATTTTGTAATGAAAGAACGTGCGGGCAGAGTCGCATGTCAGGCTGGACCCGACCGCGGGGGGTCGCGACAGGAAAAACACCTCCGTTGGGAACCTTAACGGGTAAGTTGGAACATGCCCAAGCTGTTAAACAATTTCTCAGTTACTCACTTGTTGAAAGCCATCAAAAGCCGCCTGAATTTTACAAATGGTTTTCAACACGGAGGTGTTTTTCCTGTTGCGGCGCACACAGATTTGCCGAGTCGTCATGGAAGCGACTCGGCAAATTTGCACGTACGTCTTTCATTACAAAATGTCCTTAAACAGTGGAATGTCCGCATAAAGTCCTCATGCCGGCCTCTTCTGAATCTTCTCTGTTCTCTCACGACGTCCTGGGTGAATTAAGCCTTAAATTAGGATGTTTTCAGGTTGAAACAGGCCGACGACGGCACCTGGAAGCGCTGCACGACGTCCTGCTGCGTGGGAAGTCCTTACACCGACAGAAACACCCCATAATCTCTCATCAGCCGTTAAACTTTTCACCGAAAACCAGCTTAATTTCTCGAATAGTGTCCACTCAGATATTCCTCACAGGTCCAGAAAAAATTTTGATAAAGCAATGCGCGCCGTCTCGAGCAGCGTGTGAAACAAAGGAATTCAGCCGAGAGGGCGGGACCACATCTCACTCAAGGCCTGCCCACAGGGAAATGACGTCACCGACACGCGTGAAAAACGCGGTGTAATCGCACGTCATTCAAATCCATATAGTTAAAAAAATAAATTAAAGGGTCGGTTTAGTATCTAATAGACCTCGTATGTCCAGAAATTGGCATCATGTCCTGCAACGCTCTCTGTGACTGTTGGGATAAGCTCCAGCCCCCGCGACCCTTAAATGGACAAAGCGGTTGAAGATGAGTGTGTGTGTGTGTGTGTGTGTGTGTCCAGGAATCATTGAAGAACTTGTGGTTATATCACTACTCACAGAGAAAGCTATTCTTAAAAAGAAGATGTGAAATTTCAGCAAGTTTACCAGAAGACATGTGGCAGAGTCGAGCCTGAATTTTTCATGTCACAAAGTACTTTCAGAAGCTTCCCTGAGTTTTGTTTGTTGTAACACTGTAGTTATCATTGCAAACGTGGACGCATTCAGTAACATTGAGGCATCCAGTGATCAGTTTTGGAAGAAAGGGCCAACATCCACAAACCCCTCAGAGATAAAAATGCCAAGTTCCTGTGGTTGAAACAGAAATAACAGTGCAGTATGAGGGTTGTTTTAATTGCCTTGTTGTGAAAAGTGTAATGACACGGACCCACAACAGGGGGCGTAAATGAACGGTCAATGGAAATAAGAAGTAACACTTTTAATGTTGTGAAATGTGCACAACGGATACAGATACAGTGCAATACTAAGGTAAATTATAAAGTTGGTGTCGTGTGGGCAGGCTCGAGGATAGGAGACGCCTGTCCAGAGAAGAGTCGGGACCCACACGATTTCCACCGCCAACGGATCTGGAACACTCCAGAGCCGCCAAGTCCCGAGTCACCAGGTGGTCACCATCTCCAGCTGTCAGATCGGGTACTGCTGGCAGGAAACAGAAACAGTCAAGAGTGGGTGTGTGTGCACACACCCAGTAAACAGTCAGCTAAGTATTCCTGATAAAGGGAGAAAACACCACCTCCCAATCCCACTATTTCCTCTGGTTATCCGTGCAGACTCCACTACACAAGTATAAGAGTGAAGAGTGGAGAACGCCACCTCTTACCACTCCCTTCGACTCGGCAGACCGTGGAGAAGCTGCAAACTCAGAAGGCAAATTAACTACTAATACAGACGTGAAGGACGTCACAACTGAATAGTACGGCTGAGTGTCTACCTGAATGATTCAGACGATTTCTCGGCAGAGGTGTGGTGTCTTCTCCAGGCTCTTATGGCTGGCATGATGAGGTGATGGATGACAGCTGTCAGAGTTCCTGGTTCTCCTGGTGGTGACTGCGCCCTCTGGTGCCTGAAGCCCGTCTACAGGCAGGGCGCCCTCTGGTGTTGGGCCAGCAGTACCTCCTCTTCGGGCGGCACACACAACAGGACCCCCCCCTCAACCGGCGCCTCCGGAGGGCCGGGTCCAGAATGAAGCTGCGCTTCACCCAGGAGCGTTCCTTGGATCCGTACCCCTCCCAGTCCACCAGATATTGGAATCCCCAGCCCCGTCGACGAACGTCCAGAAGCCCGCAGATGGTCCATGCAGGCTCTCCATCGATGATCCGGGCAGGAGGCGGCGCTGGTCCGGGAGTGCAGAGGTTGGAGGAGTGACATGGTTTTATCCGTGACACGTGAAAAACTGGATGTATCCGAAGTGAAGCTGGCAAGCCTCAGCTTCACTGCGGCTGGACTGAGGACTTTGGTGATTGGAAAAGGTCCGATATATCTGTCCTGCAGTTTTTGGGAGTCCACCTGCAGAGGGATGTCCTTGGTTGACAGCCAAACCTCCTCCGGGCTGGTATGCAGGGGCCGGTATACGCCGGCGGTCTGCATGGTCCTTAGCCCTCGTCCGGGCTTTCAGAAGGGCAGAGCGGACAGTGCGCCACACCCGACGGCACCTTCTGAGGTGGGCCTGGACCGAGGGGACCTCGACCTCTCCCCCTACAGCTGGAAACAATGGGGGCTGGTACCCCAAACACGCCTCAAAGGGGGAGAGGCCGGTGGCAGATGAGACCTGACTGTTGTGGGCATATTCGATCCAGGCCAGATGTTGACTCCAGGCCGTCGGGTATGCAGAGGTGACACACCGCAGGGCCTGCTCCAGGTCTTGGTTCGCCCGCTCTGCCTGTCCATTGGTCTGAGGGTGGTACCCGGATGAGAGGCTCATGGTGGCCCCCAGTTCCCTACAGAAACTCCTCCAGACTTGCGAGGAGAACTGGGGACCACGATCCGAGACTACATTCGTGGGGATACCATGCAGACGCACGGCATGGTGGACCAGGAGGTCTGCAGTCTCCTAGGCCGTCGGGAGCTTCGGGAGGGCCACGAAGTGGGCCACCTTGGAGAACCGGTCCACTATCGTCAGGATGGTCGTCATACCCTGGGACGCAGGGAGACCCATGACGAAGTCCAGGCCTATGTGGGACCAGGGGCGACGAGGCACCGGCAGCGGCTGGAGGAGTCCTTTGCCTTCTTATGTTCTGCCTTGCCCCTGGCACAGGTGGTGCAGGCCTGGACGTACTCCCGGACGTCGGTTTTTCGACACCCACCAGAAGCGCTGCCGGACCACTGCCACGGTTCTTTGCACCCCTGGGTGACAGGAGAGCTTAGAACCGTGACAGAAGTCCAAGACCGCAGCCCTGGCCTCTGGTGGGACGTACAGCCGGTTTTCAGGTCCATCTCCGGGGTCCAGGTGTCGAGTCAGGGCCTCCCGGACGGTCTTCTCCACGTCCCAGGTGAGGGTTGCGACAACAGTGGACTCGGGGATGATGGTGTCCGGTGGATCCGACAGCTCTGGCTTGACTTCCTCTTCATGCACCCGGGACAGTGCATCGGACCATTGGTTTTTAGTCCCGGGGCGATACGTGATCTGGAAGTCAAACCGACCAAAGAACAGTGACGGGCTTGCCTGGGGTTCAGACGCTTGGCGGTCCAGATGTATTCCAGGTTCTGATGGTCCGTGAAAACCGTGAAGGGAACCATGGCTCCCTCCAGAAGGTGTCTCCACTCCTCAAGAGCCTCTTTCACCGCCAGAAGTTCCCGATTGCCGACGTCATAGTTCCTTTTAGCCGGGGTCAACCTGCGGGAATAGTAGGCACAAGGATGGAGTACCTTATCGGACTCCCCACTCTGGGACAGCACGGCTCCTATCCCTGAGTCAGAGGCATCCACTTTGACTATAAACTGGAGATCAGGGTCAGGCTGCACCAGAACTGGTGCAGTCGAGAACCGACGTTTCAACTCCTTAAAAGGTGGTCTGTTGTACTTGCACTCACACTTGCTCCTAATCCATCATCCACTCAGGTGACCGGCACATCTATGGAATATTACATAGACTAAACAAAACTGTTTTTGCATTGAACTAGTGCGCCAAAGTTCACCAGATTTTAATGTTTTGTTGTCATATCAGGTCACAAAAGCTTAGACACGAAAACAAGCTACATTTTTAATATAATAATTTGAGAGACAATTAAATAAATGGCAATCATATCCATTTGATGATTGCTAAAAAAAAAGTCTAATAAGAAGGGGATTAGCAAAGTACTTTTGTCCACTTCCGGTCAGATCTTGTTGAATATTAGCCTGAAGGTTTTACATTGCTGTAAATGAAGAATGAATTTCTTGCAGATGAGCAGAAGCATGAAGTTAAACATCAAATCCGGTCAATGCTGAATTTCTAATGCCAACATATTTTTTAGGATCCTGAGGGAACAATGGATTCGAGCGAAGTATGAGAGGAAAGAGTTTATGTGTGTGGAGAATCAGGAGCCATACACTGCAGGTAAAAAGTAGACATCACTTAAAGCTTTTGATGTGCATTCATGAAAAGTATTCACCACCTTGGATTTTTACTTATTTTTTGGATGTTTTTTTTTTTTTTTAAATGACGTGAGATAGACACATATATAATGTATGTGTTTTAATCTCAGAATGAAATGAAAATAAATATAAATATAATATAATAATAATAATATAATATAACACAAATAATTACTTTAACAGCCTGTTGGTTTGAAACAAGTCAGGAGGTGGATATAAAACAATGAGTCACTGAATGTCCATTTGTACTCCAGCACATATTCTATGATTGGTTAAGTTTAACTGTCTGTAAAAGGGGGTTTCCCCATTCATAATGTTTTAATATGATGTACTCCATGATGCAGGTTGATGTCAAACTTGGTGAGTCCTGCTGACATCAGGCACCACATTGTAGTACAACATGCTATAATGTATTTTCATGGGATAAGAGGGCTTACTATGCAAGGAATCTTATTATTATTATTTATTTTTTATGTTTTTGAACAGTCAAAATTTTCCACTGTCTTATCTCATTGTGGTGCATCGTGATGATGTATTGATGCATCTGGCAATTATCCTAGCGGTTTTGTGACAGCACTTTCCTGACTCATGAGTCTTCCTAGTGATACATGAGGAACATTAATGGCCACGAAGCAGGAACAAACTTGGGAACTCATTACGAAGTCCACCACACACCACCCAGAAACCGCCAAAGATCATATGTTGGCACATATTCTTCCTTTTCAGATACATTCTGGAGCATCACTAGTTGTTCATTATTGTTATCCATATTTTATAATAATACAAATACATGGCATGCCCAACCCGATCTCACGCCAAGTTCGTGATGGCGTCACAAAAAGTGGTTCAATCTTTTACTTTGTGATACAGTCACAAAATGTGTTACATTTTCATGGCAGTATTACAGAATTATGTTGTGATAGTATCACAGAATTTGGCATGACGCGGGGGAGCCGCTGGGGTAGTGTTTAGGGCTAGGGTTAGGATTAGTGTTAAAAATAGTGACTGAAACTTCACCGCATCATGAAAATGTGACACACATAGGAAATTTTGGTGTGCTTTCCCCTATGAATCACAAGCACAAGCTGTGGCTGTATCATGGCGATTGATGACTTGTTGACGCCTTTACACATCATGGCATAACGTACTGGCATCATAATTTATTTGTGACATTGCATGTGTATGCTGTGACAGTTTGTGGTCATTATTGCTGACATTCTATCACATCTAGATGAAGGTGATGTTATGTGTCGGACGCAGCTCGGAGAACCGACCAGCGTTTGAAGGACCCAGTATGAAATAAGCAGAGCACGGTACAAAGGCTAACTGAATTTAATACATAACAGTGATGTGATACAAAACAACAAAAGAGTGTGCGGTCTGGCGTGGTGGTGATACGGTGCGCTCCCAGCAGCGCTAACGGTCCGGAGCCAGAAGCCGTTCGGACCCAAGGACCCCGCCGACACCCCCCAGGTGGCCGCAACAAACCGAGTCTGTGAAAGACGGAACCATTATGTGAGTCCACACTCTACACACAGAGAGACCGCTCAAAGGTGTACATAAACAGCAAACACTTCCTGGCTTAATTACTAATCAGCTTCCCAACCTGCAGGCATGGAACATCCAGTTCACAAAACTCCACTGCAGTGGAAGCCGATACATGACTAACGTACAGCTCAATATAATAAGGTGTGAGGGACACCACATTTACTGACTGTATAAACGTTAGTCACAAAATCTAACGTACCTCAGGAAGTGTGCTGACGAGCGTGAGACCTCACCCCCTCCTCTTTCACAGACCGTGCATCAAACCCTGGACGTTCTCTGCATCCACTGATGATGAGATGGCTCCCGAGACGACGATCTCACACGTCTGGTCACAAGGTTGAGTCTCTGGCAAATACACACTGTATACTCCAGTCTTAAATGCCACCATGTTCCAATCCATATAGATGCACCACAGCTGTGAGTCCTGACGAGCCGCAGGTGATCAGGGTGAGGTCCTGATAACCTCAGCAACACAGCCACTCAGTCCCAAATGCAAGCCACCTGGAAGGAAAAACAAAAGACAGAAACAAAAAGGCAGCCAGGCCCCCCAGCCATACAACAGTACCCCACCCTCACGGGAAGCCTCCCGGCGACCACACAAACCTGGCCCAGGAGAAACACCCCCCTCCAGGGACCATGGCTGGAAACCGCATCTGCATTCGTCTTCCAACAGAATGGTTGATGTCCTCTCCTCTGGCTGCATCCTTGCCTTTGTTTCAGTCAGTCACTTAGCACAGGTGTGGCCAGGAGTTCTTAAACCTGTGCGGTCAGCCTTTATCCAACCATGTGCGGTCATTAGTCATAAAACAAAAAAGACAAACACAAACAACCAAACCACCCCCCCCTCCCCAGGGGACCGTCCTATCAAACCCCGGGATGAGGAGAAAAGAAAAACCCCAAACTTAAGCTTACAAATAAAAGCGCTAAAACAACACCCCCCCCCCCCCCCCCAAATGACATGTAGGGACCAACACCCCCCAGAGGACTTCCCGCCAGCTCCAGGAGTAATAACCACAGCCGAGGTCCCTCTGGGATCCAACGTCACCCACGGGGACTCCCAGCGCCTCCCAGAGGACCACTCGTCAACCCCAGGAGACGCCTCCCCTCATGACCAACGGACCCAGCCCCGGCCGTCTATGGCTAGATGGACCCACAGCCCTTTCCCCCCCAGAGGACACCACAGTCAAACCCTGAGGGTGGAAACTGGGGGGAAAAACAAGAAGAGAGGAAAAAAAAAAAAACCATACAAACAAAACAACCCCACCCCCTTGGCGCAGTGGAAACTGGAAGCACGTCCAGTGTCACCAACCGTGACTATACCCCAGAAGCCAACCGGAAGGAGTGGAACAGCGGTTATGGCAAACAGCACAAACCGGCGCCACTCCTCCGACTTCTACACCAGCCACTAGCTGCGGGTATATCCCACTGCCCCAAACCTCAGCCACGCCGATGGCAGACGGCCAAAGGCGTGCTGAAGCCGGAGGTGGAACAGGGAATCAAAAAACACCCCCCCCCCCCCCAGGTGCAGAGGTTACCCGGGAAACGCCCAGTATAACCAAACTGCACCACCCCAGCAACGCCGACACTACGGCTCACCCGGCTGGAGTCAGAGGAGAAGAGAGGGCATAACAAAAAACAAAATAAAAAAAAAGAAAAAACAACCCAATTACCCCCCCATGACCCCCCAGGGGACCGTCCCATCAAACTCTGGGAGGCGAAACCGAAAGAAATAAAAAGACTAACAGACTAACATAAGGTTGCTTGGGTCCTTTTTTTTTTTTTTTTTTTTTTTTTTTGACAGAACTGCAGGGTCACGACCCAGACACTAAATAGTGTAAAACAAAAAATAAAATCCCACACAAAAAACAACTCAAAAAACACCCACACAAAATGAACTAACACAAAACAAATCAGTGACGCATACCGTTAAGCTCAAACAAGTCGAACACACCTGTTCCAACTTAAGAGCTTAACGGCAATGTGACTAGTCACCAAAAGAGGGAGCCAAAGTGCTAACAAAGAAAAAAACCCCTTCGGTGACAAAAAACAAACGAGCTGCATCTCCGTGCGCAGCTGTGTGCAACACACAACCCAAATGTGCTCAACTAAATAACGCCGGAGCTGATACAACAGACGCAGTAGTTATCTTTATCCGGGGAAACGGGGCTACAACTGTAACACAGGAAGCTCAGCGACCCGTGCCACAGAGCTCCGCCGTGCGCGTGCACCCATTACAGACACACTCTTGCAGCTCCCGTTTAAACCTCTTATCCGGTCGGAGCGTGACGCGAAGCCGTCACCAGTCACACTCCACCACGACCCACGGATAAGGCACAAACACAGGAACACGGCTGCAAGAGAGCACAAATCAGTATTCAGTAATGGGTCTCAAACACGCACCATCCGGGCGGAGAGCACCCGCAACTGATCCGGATAACTACTGAACGTCTGCTGCCGCCTTCCCGGTGCGTTACCGTCTCTGCTACCACTGGGTCCGTGATGTTTGGCCAGAGACTACTGTTATGTGTCGGACGCAGCTCGGAGAACCGACCAGCGTTTGAAGGACCCAGTATGAAATAAGCAGAGCACGGTACAAAGGCTAACTGAATTTAATACATAACAGTGATGTGATACAAAACAACAAAAGAGTGTGCGGTCTGGCGTGGTGGTGATACGTGCGCTCCCAGCAGCGCTAACGGTCCGGAGCCAGAAGCCGTTCGGACCCAAGGACCCCGCCGACACCCCCCAGGTGGCCGCAACAAACCGAGTCTGTGAAAGAAGGAACCATTATGTGAGTCCACACTCTACACACAGAGAGACCGCTCAAAGGTGTACATAAACAGCAAACACTTCCTGGCTTAATTACTAATCAGCTTCCCAACCTGCAGGCATGGAACATCCAGTTCACAAAACTCCACTGCAGTGGAAGCCGATACATGACTAACGTACAGCTCAATATAATAAGGTGTGAGGGACACCACATTTACTGACTGTATAAACGTTAGTCACAAAATCTAACGTACCTCAGGAAGTGTGCTGACGAGCGTGAGACCTCACCCCCTCCTCTTTCACAGACCGTGCATCAAACCCTGGACGTTCTCTGCATCCACTGATGATGAGATGGCTCCCGAGACGACGATCTCACCCGTCTGGTCACAAGGTCGAGTCTCTGGCAAATACACACTGTATACTCCAGTCTTAAATGCCACCATGTTCCAATCCATATAGATGCACCACAGCTGTGAGTCCTGACGAGCCGCAGGTGATCAGGGTGAGGTCCTGATAACCTCAGCAACACAGCCACTCAGTCCCAAATGCAAGCCACCTGGAAGGAAAAACAAAAGACAGAAACAAAAAGGCAGCCAGGCCCCCCAGCCATACAACAGGTGATGTCTTAACTGAAAAATTGTTGGATTTTCATGATAACAGGATCTTTCCACATCCGGACATGTCCTACTACCATCATATCTTATTCATGACATTGCAATTTGACGTCTTTCCATGTCATGGCGATTCTTGCAGGTGACTTGTTAGGTCAAGATGAGGTTGTGGCGATGGCTTATGAAACTGCTGCTTTTGTAGCCACAGTGTTGTGCTGGTGTATAATCATGATGTTGTCAAGATAATGTGGGTGGGGCTGTTTTTGTTCTAAATGGTCAAGTATGATTAGAAAGTAGTTTGTGGCAGGTCAGTTTATAGATCTTGGGAATTCGTGAATGTGGGAAAGCCGTATAACATCAGCGATGTAACTGTGTGATTTTGCAGGATAAGTTATTGTTTTGTTGTATTTTATTTAGATCATGTTGTTGACATTTGATTTATTTTAATATTAAAAACCATTTCATTTTTTATTTAAATTATTTAAATAATTTAAATTAATTTGATGTTATAAGACAAAATTGCATGAAAGCCCAATAAGATGAGTCATTTTTTAATAGCTGCTGTATGCTGTGGTTGGTCCTTCTAATTTAATATATTTACAAAATAAAAAAGTTATTTTGTGTATGTGGCATCAATTTTCTTTTAAGCACTTGGACCTCGAAACTTTTATTTTGTGTGTGTCTGTGTGTTTGTGTGGGTTGCTGCACTTGTCACCTTTCACATGAGTGTAAAAAAATAAAAGCACTTATTGTATTCATGCATGCACGCACACACACAAACGTGTACTATTCTTGCTGACTTAGGAGGATGAGAAATTATCGGTATCACATGGTCACAGTGCACCAGTTCAGCTGAATGAACACTCAGCAGGGAAATTACATCTGTTTATCGTCACCAGCATTCTCAGAGGACAGCTGGTCAAATCCCCGAGCGAGCGAAAGAGGAAGGAAAAGGAGGCGCAATCTCCAACCGCATATTGCTGCATGTACGTAGTGTGTCTTATTTATGTGCAATCTTCAAATTTAACCAACAGCCTTCAACTCTTCACTTAATGTTTACCACAAAAAGCTGAGTGGCATCCCAGTTTTACAGCATATTACATTTTATAGGCCAATTAAATACCCTCGTCATTTAATTGGTGAATTGTGTGTCTCATGACATACAGTGAAGAAAATAAGTATTTGAACACCCTGCGATTTTGCAAGTTCTCCCACTTCGAAATCATGGAGGGGTTTGAAATTTTCATCTTTGGTGCATGTCCACTGTGAGAGACATAATCTAAAACAAATCCGGAAATAACAATGTATGATTTTTTTTATAATTTATTTGTATGTTACTGCTGCAAATAAGTATTTGAACACCTGTGAAAATCAATGTTAATATTTGGTACAGTAGCCTTTGTTTGCAATTACAGAGGTCAAACGTTTCTTGTAGTTTTTCACCAGGTTTTCACACACTGCAGCAGGGATTTTGGTCCACTCCTCCATACAGATCTTCTCTAGATCTTTCAGGTTTGGAGTTTCAGCTCCCTCCAAAGATTTTCTGTTGAGTTCAGGTCTGGAGACTGGCCAGGCCACTCCAGGACCTTGTAAAGCTTCTTACGGAGCCCCTCCTTAGTTGCCCTGGCTGTGTGTTTGGGGTCACTGTCATGCTGGAAGACCCAGCCATGACCCATCTTCAATGCTCTTACTGAGGGAAGAAGGTTGTTTGCCAAAATCTCGCAATACATGACCCCATCCATCCTCCCTTCAGTACGGTGCAATCGCCCTGCCCCCTTTGCAGAAGAGCCCTCCCAGAGTATGATGTTTCCACCCCCATGCTTCACGGTTGGGGTTGTTCTCATCCTCTAAACATGGTAAGTGGAGTTGATTCCAAAAAGCTCTATTCTGGTCTCATCTGACCACATGGCCTTCTACCATGCCTCCTCTGGATCATGCAGATGGTCACTGGTGAACTTCAAATGGGCCTGGACATGTGCTGGCTTGAGCAGGGGGACCTTGCTGCCCTGCAGGATTATAAACCATGACAGCATCATGTGTTACTAATGTAATCTTTGTGACTGTGGTCCCAGCTCTCTTCAGGTCATTGACCAGGTCCTCCTGTGTAGTTCTGAGCTTTCTCAGAATCATCCTTACCCCACAAAGTGAGATCTTGCATGGAATCCCAGACCGAGGGAGATTGACAGTCATCTTGTGTTTCTTCCACTTTCTAATAAATAATCATAACAGTTGTTGTCTTCTTCCAAGCTGCTTGCCTGTTGTCCTGTAGTCCATCCCAGCCTTGTGCAGGACTACAGTTTTGTCCCTGGTGTCCTTAGACAGCTCTTTGGTCTTGGCTATGGTGGACAGGTTGGAGTGTGATTGATTGAGTGTGCGAACAGGTGTCTTTTATACAGGTAACAAGTTCAAACAGGTGTAATTAATACAGGTAAAGAGTGCAGAATAAGAGGGCTTCTTAAAGAAAAATTAACAGGTCTGTGTGAGCCAGAATTCTTGCTGGTTGGTAGGTGTTCAAATACTTATTTGCAGCAGTAACATACAAATAAATTATTAAAAAATCATACATTGTGATTTCCGGATTTTTTTTTTTTTTAGATTATGTCTCTCACAGTGGACATGCACCTAAGATGAAAATTTCAGACACTTCCATGATTTCTAAGTGGGAGAACTTGCAAAACCGCAGGGTGTTCAAATACTTATTTTCCTCACTGTACATTATTTGTTTGAGTGACATCATGTACCGAGCATTTCGATTCTGTTTACCTTTTTGATTTTGATTTTATTTTTGTCCCATATGTTTCGCTCTAGGGGCAGCACGGTGGCTTAGTGGTTAGCACTGTTGCCTCACAGCGAGAAGGTCGTGGGTTCAATTCATGTGGCCTTTCTGTGTGGAGTTTGCATGTTCTCCCCATGTTTGCGTGGGTTTCCTCCGGGTGCTCCGGTTTCCTCCCACATCCAAAGACATGCAGGCTGGTGTCCGTCAATAAAACAGACAGATTGATTCGGCACTGGTGGCGCTGCTCTGTAGCGACCCGGGCTTGTGCTACTATTGCTTCTGTTTGTTTTAAATGTAAGGGTTTTAAATGTAATTGTTTCATGTTATCCATAACAATCCATTCTGAAAGTGCTTGAGACTGTGACTGAGCTACCTTAGACAGCAGGCATTTGGTGATCACTTTATGAACTTTGAAGTTTGACAGTTGACAGAAGCCGGCAGGAGGTAGCCTCGCACAATGGCGTTTAGCCTGCACCTTTTTCTGCTGGCGCTGATTATCAGCAAACTTTTCGTCCTCAGTACCTGTCAAACAGCTTCGCAGTGGGAACAAGGATTATGACGCATCTACACCAGAGATGCACTTCTTTCCCTCCGATCACGTCAGTTTACACCACCGGATCAACTACCAGCTGTGGTCTGAGCGACGCACACTAGTACACGGCCGCCGTGGAAGTGAGGGAGGCGAGGGGGCGTCCGGGAATGTCTCCGCCGGAGAGTCAGCAAGCCACCGCTGCCATTGATCATTCTGGGTAACATGCGGTCACTGATTCCCAAGATGGACGAGCTCCATGTGAACCAAAAGAGCTGTTTCGAATATCGGGAAGGCAACCTGATGGTTTTCACCGAAACATGGTGTCACCAAGGAATCCCTGATGCTCTGCTGGATCTGGATGGTTTTTCGCTGGTGCGCAGTGACCGTTCTGATGCGTCCGGCAAGAAGAACGGAGGGGGTGTGTGCATACATGTGAGTGGCAAATGGTGTAAACAGTGTACAATAAGAGACAAAGTATGCACCCCAGATATAGAACTGCTTTGTGTATCAATGAGACCTCACTATCTGCCAAGGGAGTTTGGCAACATCATTATAGGTGCCGTTTATATACCCCCCAGCAGCAATGCAGGCAAAGCAGCCGCGCGCATTGCAGAGTGCGCGCATGAACAGCTACAGCACACACCGGGAGCACCAATCTTTTTTCTAGGTGACTTCAACCATTGTAAGCCACAGTCTGTTTTATCAGGCTTTGAACAGTATGTAAACTGTCACACAAGACATAACAGGATATTGGACAAGTGCTATGGTAACATCAAGGGAGCATACTCTGCAAAGCCAAAGCCTCCTCTGTCTAACTCGGACCATAATATAATACATTTGATTCCTTCATATAAATCAGTCTTCAAATCATGTAAACCTGTACATAAGACCGTTAATGTCTGGACAGATGATTCAATTGAGGCACTAAAAGGATGCTTCTTGTGTACAGACTGGTCCATATTTCACACTTTAGAGCTTGATGAGGCCACAGACATGGTTACAGACTACGAGTATATGAAATTCTGCCTTGATAATGTGGTAGCTAAGAAGGATGTCATTATCTATCCTAACAACAAGCCCTACATAACTAAAGAAATCAAAGAGTGCATAAATAGGAAAAAGCAAGCGTTTTGTAATAAAGACAAAGTAAGTCTGATAGAAATTCAAAAGGAACTGAAATAACTCTTAATTAAAGTAAGAGAATGATACAGACAAATAATGGAACAAAGACTCTTAACTTCAAATACTAAAAAACTCTGGGACACAATGAAACTAGCTGTTAATATGAATCCTACAAAAAAGCAAATTATTACCTTGGAAGAACAGCAAAGATCAAATGAGTTGAATGATTTCTATTTGAGATTTGACAAAGATAACTTTTCTCAGGAGTGTGATGGAGTGATGCAGTCACTACCAGAAATCAGTACCACCGACTGGCTGGAAGTGGATCCACCTAGTGTCCAGTGTCTTCTCCGTACTGTGAGAACTGGTAAATCCACTGGCCCTGATGGACTGCTGGCTTTTCTGCTCAAAAGCTGTGCAGAGGAACTGACACCAGCATGGTGTCCTATATTTCAGCATTCATTAGACACCAATACTGTCCCAGCTCTATGGAAGAGGTCTATTATAATACCAGTGCCCAAAAAGCCTTATGCTACAGAAAACAATGACTTTCGCCCTGTAGCATTGACCCCAATTATTGCAAAATGTTTTGAAAGATTAGTTTTGTCACTGCTTAAAACTGAAGTACAGCCCATGTTAGAAGCATGTCAGTTTGCCTATAAGCATGAGCGTAGCACTGAGGATGCCATTCTATGCATGTTGCACCTTGTTTCTAAGCATCTGGAAAGCACAAAAACATATGTTTGCACTTTATTTATTGATTTTAGCTCAGCCCACCTACTTTTTAGGAAATCGAAGGACATGAATGTTAATGTAATTCTTATAAAATGGTTTTATTCTTTTTTAACTAACCGCACACAGCAAGTGAAGCTTAATCAGACATTATCAGATATCAAACACTGTAATACAGGAGTTCCACAAGGCCGTGTGCTTTCACCATTACTTTTTACAATTTATACTAATGACTGCAGGAAAGTACACCCCAATAATTCAATTTTTAAATTTGCAGATGGCACAGCAATCGTGAGCCTCTTGCATAAGGACATGGACCCTTTTGTCTGCTACAATGAGATTGACACCTTTATTAAGTGATGTGACAAAAACCATCTGATTTTAAATGTGTCAAAAACACAAGAGATAGTTTTTGACCCAAGGCAAGTGACAACACACAAGCCAGTAGTCATTTCAGACCAAACTATAAATCAGGTGGCAACATATAAATATCTCAGGGTCCATATCGATAATTTGCTAAACTGGAAATCACACATTGATAATTTGTGCAACAAACTGCAGCAAAGAATGTATTTTCTGAGACGACTGAGGCTTTATGGTGTTAGCAATCAGATCATGCTTATCTTTTACAAAGCTATCGTAGACAGCCTAATTAGATATGGAATCACTG
Organism: Thalassophryne amazonica; assembly: GCF_902500255.1. Classification (NCBI taxonomy): domain Eukaryota; kingdom Metazoa; phylum Chordata; class Actinopteri; order Batrachoidiformes; family Batrachoididae; genus Thalassophryne; species Thalassophryne amazonica. The sequence goes on from NC_047118.1 coordinate 51,567,846, forward strand.
CCTGGTTTGGTAACCTTACAGTTCAACTTAAAAATAGGTTGTCTAACATGCACTAAACAGCAATGAAAATAATTGGTATGAAAAAATATGAGTCCATTAAGAAGCTGTATAACCAGTCAGTTATGACGCAGGCAACAATAATCTGCTCAGACTCCACTCACTCACTGTCCTCAGAGTATGAACTTCTCCCTTCAGGAAGAAGATTTCGTATACCAAAGTGTAAAACAAATCATCTTAAATTATCATTTGTTCCATCTCTATGAAACGGCTAAACAATGCAAGTAACTAGTGCAATAGAATGACGTGCAATAAACTTCAGCACTTTAGCATCTGGCACTTTTCTCAGCACTTTAAATAGTTGAATGTCTCTGTGTTGTCATTATAATGTATTTCCTGATTTTAGTCTAAGATTTTAATTCTTGTGTTTTTATGTGATTAGTGTCCTTTTGTAAATTGTTCTCTGCCCTGTGAAGCAATAATGTAGTGCAACGCCTAAGACAAATTTCCCTAATGGCACAATAAATTTGACCTTGACCTTGACATGCGGGTTAGGTGGATTGGGATCTTTAAATTGTCCGTAGGTGTGTGTGTGGGTGTCTGTTTGTCTGTTTGTGGCCCTGCGACAGACTGGCGTCATGTCCTGGGTGTACCCCGCCTCGCGCTCTATGACTGCTGGGATAGGCTCCAGCCCCCCGTGACCCTTAATTGGACCAAGCGGTAGAAGATGAAAGAATGAATGAATGTTTCGCTCTAGTGAATGCCTCCATTTGTGTTTCGGAAAAATGTGTCCATGGTACGAGGAAGGTAAATCCAGTAGCTGCAGTGTCTGAGGAGACATATTTAGCAGCTGTTGAATCGCTGTGGAGCTGTGTGTTGAAGAGCCTGGTGCAGTTTTTCACTGGACTGAAGAAACCAGATGTGTGCTTTCACACAGCCCTCTAAATACAATGGTACTCACTCAACTCAGTGGTGTGTCCCCAGACAACCTGGTCTCATGGCGAGTCGTGAGTCAGCAGCACGAAATATACATTAATCTATTGGTTCGTGATATTGTAACGAAAAGTGCCTCATTTTCGTCACGGCAGCACAAATTCATTCTAATTCATTCCATGATAGCTGTACAAAATTAAAAGTGAAGCAGGGGGGTCAGGGTGGTTATGGTTAGGGTGGGGGGAAGGAGTAGGATTAGGTTATGGTTAAGGCTAGGGTTGGGGGTAGGAGTAGGGTTAGGAATAGTGAGTTAAAAAAACCCTGTCATGAAAATTTGACTCATTTCGTGACGGGAGGACGAAAAAAAAAAACGTGAGACTGGGCTGATCTATGTCCTGGTATTCTCTGCTTCATGCTTTGAGAAGAAACACCTCTGTAATTTTAAGCAAAAAATATCAAATGACACGGATCTATTTTCCGTATCCGTGCCTTCGGAGAGCCCAGGGCCAAGCATCAGCGCAACCCCTTTTTTGAAGAAAGTTGGTTAAATGCCCACCCAAAATTAAATAATTTGTTATTAAGGTTTATAAGTAAAGTAAAGTGCCTTTATTGTCATTGTACGTACATATATACAACACAATTTGTCCGCTGCATTTAAACCATCCTAATTGCAGTTAGACACAATCCAACCACTAGGAGCAGTGGGCAGCCACAGTCCAGCACCGGGGACCAAATTCAGATGTAGAGATGCTGCCTTGATCAGTGGCAGAGAAAGGCGCAGACTCTAAATAAGCATGTTTTTGACTGTGGGAAGAAACCGGAGTGCCTGGAGCAAACCCACACAGAGAAGGGGAGAACATGCAAACTCCACACAGAAAGGACAGGAAGCGAACCCATGATCTTCTTGCTGTGAGGCATTAGTGAAAACCACTAAGCCACTGTGCTACCCATTGCCAACCCTAAAATAAATTAATTTAATGACCCCAACACATCGTAAAAAGGAAAAAATAGTGAGTTTTCATGATGTTTTTCTCGTCTGCGTCTTACCTGTCGTGACATCATCAGTGTGTGCTGGTAGTGGAATCACAGTTTATGTTGAAATGTTTCCTTATTTTGAAAGACTCGTGCAAGTAAACAGGAAGTGTTCCGGGACAAACCTAGCTTTGTGAAGATTAAGGTGGAATTCTGTTGTGATAGTTTTTATGTTGCCAATGATGAACTATTCAGAAGAGCTATGGCAAAGAATGCATTAATGACATTTATAAAATAACAACAGTTGAAATCTGTCATTTGCTTTGTATGTCACGTGACATGGATTATTCATCCCATTTGTGTTGCATTGCATTTACCATGCAAATTTGGTTCCATATGTATTGTATCATTGCACACTGCGAACCACGGCCACTCACATTCTCGTGGAGGCGGCGCTTAGCTAAACATGATGGGGTTTGTTTTTGCTGACAGATGATTTGAACAAGCTATTTCTTCAAACACGCACACATACAAAACAAATGCACTACGCTGTAAGCCGTCTGGAGGCATGAAGAGCTGTTAGGATGAAAAGCTGGACAAATCCGACGTGATTTTTCGCTGGACTGAGGAAGTACACAAAGTCTTTTTGGGGGGGGGGGGGGGGGGGGAATAACACGAAGTCAGTACACGTCATCACGGACTACATCGTCAGAATTATTAACCATTTTTCCAAGTTGACTGAGAACAATTTTGGACTCCTATTTAAAGTTTGTGTTGGACTGTTGATGTCAAAGCACAACCCAGTCTCACGGATTGTTGTGAATCAGCAGCATGAAATATACATTAATCTATTGGTTTGTCATATTGTCACATAAAGTGCCAAATTTTTGTCACGGCAGCAAAAATTCATTCTAATTCATTACGTGATGGCTGCACATAAAAGTGCAGCGGAGGGGTTGGAGGTGGTTATGATTAGGGTTAGGGGAAGGAGTAGGGTTAGATTATGGTTAAAGTTAGGGTTGGGAGGGGGGGTAGGAGTAGGGTTAGTTATAGTGAGTTAAAAAAAAATCCTCTCACGAAAATTTGAATCATTTCCTGACGGGAGGACGAAAAAAACAAAAACATGAGACTGGGCTACAAAGCACCAGTGACGAACACCAAAACGTAAGTCCCTTTTCTGTTGTTTACAAATTAATATTATATCAAATGGCAAAGATCTATTTTAGCCGTTATATCAAACAAATAATGAATGTTTTTACATTCTTTCAGTGGAACGAATATTTAATGCAGTGAAAACTGGAACATACCATTCAACTTGGCTTCATCTCGTTGAATGGAACATTTCATCTTTCACCTCATGAATATTTGTACCATTGAACTCATAAACATTCATTATTTGTATATTGACTTAAAGTAATCCGCAACTGTTTTTATCAATGATTTATCATTTGTGTAGGTTGTGCTTCATGCAGAACCTCCTGACGCTCGTTACTGAGCTCCGCAAGGCTGCAGCATCAAACTGATCTGTGTTTTTACACTCCAGAAAAGATCGCAAACAAATTCTTTGTAACTCAACTCAAACTTTATTTATAGAACACCTTTAAAACAACCAGGATTGACCAAAGTGCTGTACACATTAAAATGCGATCATGAATAAAATGCAGCAATTACAATAAATAGTAATAAAATACATAACACAGTGCTATAAATAGAATTGAATAAAGTAAGGCTCAAGTGAGGACATAACAGCTACAAGATTTGGGAAGAATCGACAAATTATTTTTCTTCATTGTGGTCTTGCCGATCAGGGGAAGAAAAAAATTCTGATAGGAGAGAATTCAGTACTTCCATGGTTTTGTTTTCTTGATTTAGCTTTAAAAATTATGCTTGTTTTCCAGTTATGATTTTAAAACGTTAAAAACAGAATGATGCATTTTTACCTCCACCAACGAAGTTGGAGGAGGTTATGTTTTTGCCCCTGTTTTTTGTTTGTTTGTTTGTTTGATTGTGAAGAGCCTGGAGCCCACAATTTTTCATATATTTATTACAATTTTCATTTTTTTTTTTTAACTGAAGATTCATATCCTGATAGGCAATTTTAAAATTGTAACAATCCCTATCTTTAACATTGAATGAATTTTCAAAAATTCATTTAAAATGTGACATCATGGAAATGGCAGACTCAGTGTGTCTCATGACTAAAAATGTGCGCTGTCTTTCTGCATCAATGGCTTCTTGTATTTTCCTCTGCAGAGGTTCAGCCGCATGTGGTTGTTAGTGACAGAGAGGAAAAAAATAGTCTTTTGTGCCTAATAAGACTCGTACAATGCTGGGCTACATGGCTGGGAGAAGCTAGTGGTCTGGTTGAAAACAACAACAACAATCACAGTCACCCCGGAACAAAGACTTTTTTGACCACAACTTGCTCAGCATTTCCAAATATTTTGAAGCTGTGATGTGCTCTTGTTGTCGTGAATGACTTCTCTCTTTTTGCTCCAGTGGATCGGCCGTTGTGGACAAGTTGACCTTTGCCACTCATGAATTCTTGAGGAGAACATTAATCAGCTCAGAGTTTTGTTTTTTGGACTTTAGTGGCTGTTGCCACAGTGAATTTGTTCCTGCTCAAGAAATCACAAGACAGTTGTAAAAGCAGGGCTGAACAAGTGAGGCATATTGAAGTTTATTAATTTTATTTCAATTTCTATGATGATCATGAGCAATGTTCAGCTTTTTGTTGGCCACTTCACCGGAGTTGGACGTTCTTGTGGTCACTTTAGTCTCTCTGTACAGTTAGCAAGATGTCCTCAGAACACCTAATCTGATATTGATGAACCTTGGCAGATATACTGGGTTATGTATGGTAAGAAGTGAGTTGACTTAAGTTAGAATTTTTCAGCAGTCAAGGTTTGAGGGTCAAGGTTCAAAACAAAAGTGTGATCCAAGTGTTGAAAGTGTGCTGAACATGCTGAATTTGTACAGAGACTCATTTTTGTCAGCAGTGGTGTTCATGTCTCTGGGTCCCCGCCATTTGAGCTTGAGAGACATCTGGGAAGAGCTTCTGGAGTCATGAGGTCCCTGGACAGAGGTGTTTGGTGATGCTGATATTTTTGCAGCACGGATCAGCTGCGGTCAAATGACATTTATGTATAAGTTCTTGCAGTTCTGTTGTGATGAGTTTTTCATGAGAACCTGTGTTTTTTCTTGGTTATAACACGAACAACTGCCTACCTGATCCATGCATTACATTCACCTTGAAAGAATAACATTTTTCTTTTAAACAGAATGTAAAATAAAGTGAAAAATTATGTTTTTTCAGTGTTACAAATGTGCAAATAATTGATGATATGACTTGATGATTTAAATACAGTAAAACTAGCTAAATCGCCATTGTATAAACCGGATATTCGCACTCACCATACAAAAACAAAAGTCCCAATGTTTTTGTATGGTTTTCCATGTAATAAACAATGTATATAACGGATTTTTGCTCTCATTGGACAAAACATCCTGTCCGAACGCAATGTATTTTCATTAAAAAGCCCTCACATGTACCGGACAGAGCAGTCTGGACGTGCACAGTAACAGAGGTACAGCACTGACACTCGCCGATTCGAGGAAAGTGGTACCATATTTCCTTGATTAAAAGCTCGGGCATTTTTTTTTCAAACCGTGCTCAGACACTGTGCCTAAACAAGGCAGGGCGTAATTCAAGGCTGGTGATTATTAACAAATTGCTGCTTGTTGCCTGCGCTGTAATAATGGTGTTAAGTTTCACACATATCCCTGGGTCTGATGATCTACTCCCATGTGGATCATTGCTCACTAGCTGGCTCAGTCTACTACGTGTTCTTCCCAGGTCTTCCAGTCAGTGGAGCAGTTCCTGAGATTGTGCTTCAGGAGGTCCTTGTAGTGTTTTTTATGCTCCGCGCGGTGGTTGTCCGTCCTTCCGTCAGTTCGTCTGTCCGTCCATCCGTCTGTCCGGCCGCAGTTTGTTCACCGCTACGTAGCTGGCACCTATTGCTCGCAAAAACTTTATATTTGGTGGGTACATGCCTTGGAGGAGTATTTCGCATGGGTTTGAAGGCCGGTGACCTTGACCTATTTTTCAAGGTTACCAATGGTCACAACTCTCAAATCTTTCGCCGCAAAGTAGCGCGGCACCTATTGCTCACAAAAACTTCATATTTGGTGGGTACATGCCTTGGAGGAGTACTTCGCATGAGTTCGAAGGCCGGTGACCTTGACCTACGTTTCAAGGTCACCAGTGGTTGGAATTTCTTTTGAAGGCTGGCGACCGTGACTGACTTTTTATGGTCACTGTTTGTCACATCCTCTAAATAAATATTATGCCAATCTCCAATTTTTTCATTGTATATCCCAGTTTACATCAAACACATAAGGTTCAACCAAATACCCACCCCATACAAGTACATATTACTGCACTTTGCATGGAAAATAATACTGCGCGCGGGGCATTTCATGATGAATGTCTCTAGTTCTTCCCTTGTCTAGATAGATTTCTTCACTCACCTGGAAGTAGAAGTTTTGCTTGGGAAGTCAACTGCTGGACACCCTTATGTCGTGACCCACCCACAATAGCTTGTTCTTGATGATGACACACTCTGTGCTCTTTAACTTGGCTACAGCCTGGATGTTGATGTTGGTATAGTAGTCTTCCTGCATGATGGAGAGGATACTCCTCAGGCAACGTTGGTGGCATCGCTCGAGGGTCTTCAGGTGGTCCAGGTCTCAGATCCGTACAGTAGGGTTGGCATGACAACAGCTATGTAGACAAGGTTTTTTGTGTCGGGTCGAAGATCTGTGTTGTTAAAAACACGGTGGTGAACTGCTGAAGGCACTTCCTACACACTTGAGTCAGTTTTGGATCTTGCCATAGATGTGGAGGTGATGGTCTAGTGGTTAAGGTGTTGGGCTTGAGACCAGAAGATCCTCAGTTAAAATCCCAGCCTGACTGGCAAATCACTAAGGGCCCTTGGGCAAGGTCTTTAATCCCCTATTGCTCCCGATGTGTAGTGAGTACCTTGTATGGGTGCACCCTCACATCGGGGTGAATGTGAGGCATTATCTGTAAAGCGCTTTGAGCGTCTGATGCAGATGGAAAAGCGCTGTGTAAATGCAGTCCATTTACCATGCCGACGTTTAATGACACATGGCTGCCTTGGTATGAAAATCTAGTTCTACTGCAGTATATGACACTGTCTGCTATGTCGCTCAGTGAAATAGCAGCTGGGCTACCAGTCTGTAGACCCGGGTTTGAATCCCAGTCACACTACGTACATGTCTTCTTCTGCATTGCTTCCATTCGCTCTGATGCAAATGGGTCCACGGCTTGGCTGGGGAAGTAATCTGTGATGGACTGCAGTCCCATTCAGTTATCCAATTCACGCTACAGACATCAACTGGCACCGACTGGCCTCTGGACCTATATAGGATTTATTTTTATTGTGACATTGCTTGTCTGTGCATGTACACATGTGTTGGCTGTGAGTGCACAGGGCAGTGAAGCTTCCTTTGTTCCTGCAGTTCTGTTTCTGTTGGACACATTGAATTTGGACAGAGACCAGTGTCAAGAACATGACTGCAACAGAGCCAACACTGTCAGAGCACTCATGTGCATGTGTGTGTGTGTGTGTGTGTGTGTGTGAGACATTTTGGTATACATGGAGGCCACCGTTGGTCATTGTGACTTGGGTTTATATCCTATGTGTCTGGTTTGTTAGATCTTTGGCAGTTGTTGCAGAATAAGCCTTCGCATGATATTCTATACCACAAAAGCCAAGTCTATGTTTATACTCCCTGGTCTTTCTTTGTTGTTGTGCTCCTTTGTGTGTAATTTATTGATATTACATATGTATATGTAAATAAATAAAAGAACAGAATAGTAGAATAGGAAGGGAAAAAAATGACACATGTAAGACAATGTTTTAATTCAAATGTCTTCACATGTGGGCAACAGTGACAGTTAGATTCCACGAGCTGGTGGTGAATTATTTCAGCGTACTACAACCAGAGCTGCTCAGGATGAGGACGGTTATAGAAACAAGGCACACAGTCGTGCACGTTTCAGTACGTTTGCTTGTCATTGCTGTGTCTCCTCCTGGCAGGCTACAGAGAGGGATTTCTATGGAAGCGAGGTCGTGACAACGAGCAATACCTGAGTCGGAAATTCATTCTGTCCGAACGTGAGGGCGCTCTGAAATACTTCAACAAACATGATGTGAGTAATTTGACCTTTTTTCACATTCTAACTTTGTGTTCCAGCTGTGGATCTCAACACTTTAAATTAGAAATGCTGCTGAAATTTGGAGATTGCTGTCAATTTAAGTACAGCATCAGTATTTATTTTGCAATTTCATATTGCCAATATTTCAAGGTCACAGTGTTTAATTTGTTCCTGCTTCCGCTCATTACTGATCTGTGATCATTTTCAGCACCTTCCAATTCCCACGAGGATTGAGATGTACAGGTCATGAGGGTGGAGTTACTTTTCTTTTCTTTCCACTGCAGGGTCGAGAGCCCAAAGCGATAATGAAGATCTCCACGGTGAATGCCACGTTCCAGCCAACAAAAATTGGCACATCTCATGGCCTCCAGATCACCTATTTGAAGGACAACAGCACGAGAAACATCTTTGTTTACCACAGCGATGGAAAGGTGAGGTGCAACGCCTCAATACTTTAGTTCCAAGAAATGGTGCTTGTGCTCCCCCTCATGGACATAGTTTGCAATTACATGTCTGTAAGTTGTAGAAACATCTTAACCATTTCTGAGATTTGTATCAACAAATTAACCACAACAATCACTCATTTTGAGGGTTTTGTTCTTCTCAAGTAGATTTATTGCATTTTTTAATGAATTTGTCCCGATGTCTATTAAGATGTATCCAAAGCTGAGTGGATTAGGAGCTGGCCTGCAACTATGTAGACTTTGATTTGAATCACACCCATGCCACTTCTCTGTGTCCTTGTACAAGACACTTAAGTCTCAGCTGTAAATAGGTACTGGCCTCGGCTGGGGGAGTAACCTGCATTGTACCAATCCAAGGGGAGTTGCAGACATACATGCATCATGGTATGGAATGCGGAGAAATGCAAGCAGTTCATATGGCTCATGAGCAGGTTTACTAAACCTTTCTTAAAAAAAAATCTTGCATCTTCTTTTCTTGACACTTTAAACAAATGGAGCCAATGGATGCAGTCAATGGATGAGAGCCAGGCTGCAAAAGAAATGATAATCTGAAATAGAAATAAATGAATTTGCTTTAAGTTATAATTGTGCCAGTTGAATTCACCTTATGATGCAGGAAGTTACGGTGTACTTTCACGAGGCCCTCTGGACCATGCCAGAGCATGAGCATGTTACATCCCCTCAGTCCAGTTGGTTTGACTAGTGTCAGCATTCTTTCCTGACTTGCAGAGGTGGTCTCTACCACCGCCCAGCTGTGGTCAACAGCATGTTGTGTGATCACAAACATCACCAAAGCACAAGACACGGAAGTCACCTCACTGACACAACTATTAAAACATTTCTACTAATATTACTAAAACTACTTGGATAATACAGTCTTCAATTCATTCAACAACATAGAGGTTAAAAACAGGTCTGGTGTCTTACCATAATGATGAACATGAATCGTGGGCCAAGGGCAAAGCTCCAGAATCCGCTGTGTTCATCTGCTGCCTCCATAAAAATCTTATCATGTATGCAGGATGATTGATTAATAAATCCCTTTTACTACAGTTCTCCATGCAGCCCCTGTAGCCCCCACTGCACACAAACAGGACAGAAGTAACACGTTACAACTGACTCTGCCGTGTGTTGAACCGATTTATAGACCAATACAATTTCCTTGTTTGGACCACTGTGTCAACCCCCACGTCCTCCATGAAGGAGATCCCTCAAATCACTAAAACCGCCCCTGGTGTGGCTACAAATACAGTATGTATTCAGGAGACATGGTTCTACATGTAAGTGGCTTTCAGGCATGTGATAACTGATTCCAAAGCATCTGAACTGTGTTTGGAGTGGAGGCGTTGGATGGAACCAATATCTTGCCAAAACTGTACAGATGGCAATAAATAAATAAATAATAAAATTTGTACAAATGCCTGTGGTGACACCCTGTGGGTTGCAAATACAGTTTTTTTGTACTGATAAGACACGTATCTATATACTAAGAGACAACTGTGTGTGTGTGTGTGTGTGTGTGTGTGTGTGTGTGTGTGTGTGTGTGTGTGTGTGTGTGTGTGTGTGTGTGTGTGTGTGTGTGTGAGTGTAAGTATGTCGCTCTCCTGTTTAAGCGGCACCTTGGAATTGAGCCAAACTTGGCACACATATACTTTGACATATGGCGAGTGACTTAGGATATTGAGCACTTTAATAGTAGAAGTAAGAGTAGTCGTTGTGCTGCATTGGCAAGTGTCAAATCAAATCAAATCAATTTTATTTATATAGCGCCAAATCACAACAAACAGTTGCCCCAAGGCACTTTATATTGTAAGGCAAAGGCATACAATAGTTACGGAAAAACCCCAACAGTCAAAACGACCCCCTGTGAGCAAGCACTTGGCGACAGTGGGAAGGAAAAACTCCCTTTTAACAGGAAGAAACCTCCAGCAGAACCAGGCTCAGGGAGGGGCAGTCTTCTGCTGGGACTGGTTGGGGCTGAGGGAGAGAACCAGGAAAAAGACATGCTGTGCAAGACAGCAGAGATCAATCACTAATGATTAAATGCAGAGTGGTGCATACAGAGCAAAAAGAGAAAGAAACACTCAGTGCATCATGGGAACCCCCAGCAGTCTACGTCTATAGCAGCATAACTAAGGGATGGTTCAGGGTCACCTGATCCAGCCCTAACTATAAGCTTTAGCAAAAAGGAAAGTTTTAAGCCTAATCTTAAAAGTAGAGAGGGTGTCTGTCTCCCTGATCTGAATTGGGAGCTGGTTCCACAGGAGAGGAGCCTGAAAGCTGAAGGCTTTGCCTCCCATTCTACTCTTAAAAACCCTAGGAACTACAAGTAAGCCTGCAGCCTGAGAGCGAAGCGCTCTATTGGGGTGATATGGTACTATGAGGTCCCTAAGATAAGATGGGACCTGATTATTCAAAACCTTATAAGTAAGAAGAAGAATTTTAAATTCTATTCTAGAATTAACAGGAAGCCAATGAAGAGAGGCCAATATGGGTGAAATATGCTCTCTCCTTCTAGTCCCCGTCAGTACTCTAGCTGCAGCATTTTGAATTAACTGAAGGCTTTTCAGGGAACTTTTAGGACAACCTGATAATAATTAATTACAATAGTCCAGCCTAGAGGAAATAAATGCATGAATTAGTTTTTCAGCATCACTCTGAGACAAGACCTTTCTAATTTTAGAAATATTGTGCAAATGCAAAAAAGCAGTCCTACATATTTGCTTAATATGCACATTGAAGGACATATCCTGATCAAAAATGATTCCAAGATTTCTCACAGTATTACTAGAGGTCAGGGTAATGCCATCCAGAGTAAGGATCTGGTTAGACACCATGTTTGTAAGATTTGTGGGGCCAAGTACAATAACTTCAGTTTTATCTGAGTTTAAAAGCAGGAAATTAGAGGTCATCCATGTCTTTATGTCTGTAAGAAAATCCTGCAGTTTAGCTAATTAGTGTGTGTCCTCTGGCGTCATGGATAGATAAAGCTGGGTGTCATCTGCGTAACAATGAAAATTTAAGCAATGCTGTCTAATAATACTGCCTAAGGGAAGCATGTATAAAGTGAATAAAATTGGTCCTAGCACAGAACCTTGTGGAACTCCATAATTAACCTTAGTCTGTGAAGAAGATTCCCCATTTACATGAACAAATTGTAATCTATTAGATAAATATGATTCAAACCACCGCAGCGCAGTGCCTTTAATACCTATGGCATGCTCTAATCTCTGTAATAAAATTTTATGGTCAACAGTATCAAAAGCAGCACTGAGGTCTAACAGGACAAGCACAGAGATGAGTCCACTGTCTGAGGCCAAAAGAAGATGATTTGTAACCTTCACTAATGCTGTTTCTGTACTATGATGAATTCTAAAACCTGACTGAAACTCTTCAAATAGACCATTCCTCTGCAGATGATCAGTTAGCTGTTTTACAACTACCCTTTCAAAAATTTTTGAGAGAAAAGGAAGGTCGGAGATTGGCCTATAATTAGCTAAGATAGCTGGGTCAAGTGATGGCTTTTTAAGTAATGGTTTAATTACTGCCACCTTAAAAGCCTGTGGTACATAGCCAACTAATAAAGATAGATTGATCATATTTAAGATCAAAGCATTAATTAATGGTAGGGCTTCCTTGAGCAGCCTGGTAGGAATGGGGTCTAATAGACATGTTGATGGTTTGGAGGAAGTAACTAATGAAAATAACTCAGACAGAACAATTGGAGAGAAAGAGTCTAACCAAATACTGGCATCACTGAAAGCAGCCAAAGATAACAATATGTCTTTGGGATGGTTATGAGTATTTTTTTTCTCTAATAGTTAAAATTTTATTAGCAATGAAAGTCATAAAGTCATTACTAGTTAAAGTTAAAGGAATACTCGGCTCAATAGAGCTCTGACTCTTTGTCAGCCTGGCTACAGTGCTGAAAAGAAACCTGGGGTTGTTCTTATTTTCTTCAATAGTGATGAGTAGTAAGATGTCCTAGCTTTACGGAGGGCTTTTTTATAGAGCAACAGACTCTTTTTCCAGGCTCAGTGAAGATTTTCTAAATTAGTGAGACGCCATTTCCTCTCCAACTTACGGGTTATCTGCTTTAAGCTGCGAGTTTGTGAATTATACCACGGAGTCAGGCACTTCTGATTTAAGGCTCTCTTTTTCAGAGGAGCTACAGCATCCAAAGTTGTCCTCAATGAGGATGTAAAACTATTGACGAGATAATCTATCTCACTCACAGAGTTTAGGTAGCTACTCTGCACTGTGTTGGTATATGGCATTGGAGAACATAAAGAAGGAATCATATCCTTAAACCTAGTTACAGCACTTTCAGAAAGACTTCTACTGTAATGAAACTTATTCCCCACTGCTGGGTAGTCCATCAGAGTAAATGTAAATGTTATTAAGAAATGATCAGACAGAAGGGGGTTTTCAGGGAATACTGTTAAGTCTTCAATTTCCATACCATAAGTCAGAACAAGATCTAAGGTATGATTAAAGTGGTGGGTGGACTCATTTACATTTTGAGCAAAGCCAATCGAGTCTAACAATAGATTAAATGCAGTGTTGAGACTGTCATTCTCAGCATCTGTGTGGATGTTAAAATCTCCCACTATAATTATGTTATCTGAGCTAAGCACTAAGTCAGACAAAAGGTCCGAAAATTCACAGAGAAACTCACAGTAACGACCAGGTGGACGATAGATAACAACAAATAAAACTGGTTTTTGGGACTTCCAATTTGGATGGACAAGACTAAGAGTCAAGCTTTCAAATGAATTAAAGCTCTGTCTGGGTTTTTGATTAATTAATAAGCTGGAGTGGAAGATTGCTGCTAATCCTCCACCTCGGCCCGTGCTACGAGCATTCTGGCAGTTAGTGTGACTCGGGGGTGTTGACTCATTTAAACTAACATATTCATCCTGCTGTAACCAGGTTTCTGTAAGGCAGAATAAATCAATATGTTGATCAATTATTATATCATTTACTAACAGGGACTTAGAAGAGAGAGATCTAATGTTTAATAGACAACATTTAACTGTTTTAGTCTGTGGTGCAGTTGAAGGTGCTATATTATTTTTTTCTTTTTGAATTTTTATGCTTAAATAGATTTTTACTGGTTATTGGTGGTCTGGGAGCAGGCACCGTCTCTACGGGGATGGGGTAATGAGGGGATGGCAGGGGGAGAGAAGCTGCAGAGAGGTGTGTAAGACTAAGTGTGCTAAAAGATTGGTGCCATATTTTTGTATTCTCTTCTTTTTATTTTGAACTTTTTACCTCTTCATTTTTGCAAGTAGTAGTAGTAGTAGTAGTAGTAGTAGTAGTAGTAGTAGTAGCAGTAGCAGCTGTCTCTTCTAGAGGCAGCTTTAGATGTGCCCTATCAGTCCTCTGGAATCCGGGATAGGTGGGAGGTGATAGATTTGTTGGTGAAGCTTAAGTTTTCTTATCTGTTTCTGAATCAAACTCACCCTGGGGCAGGTAATTGGCTAGTATATTATACAATATGTTGTGGTTTGTGTGACTGGTATATTTTGCATTTGAAAAATAAAGTGCCATAGTTTAATGGTTTTTTTTTTTTTTTTGCATTTGCAATCCACAATGTGTTAGGGCTTGAGAACAATATGTTTTTTGTAAAGTTATATTTATTTATTTATTTGATAGAGACTTGGCATGGAAAGGCAGGTCGAACCAGTGACACTGAGTGAGAGATTCAGTGAGATAAGAGAGAACAGAGCAAACAGTTTTATTTGTTGTATGTCAATAAGCAATGGCATGTAGTTAGGAGTGGCCGAGAAGAAGGGAAGCTTTTTGATTCCCGAAATAGACGCAGTGGGAGAAAAAAAATGATTGGGACACATTATAAATAATTAGTGTATTTCTGTAAAATCAAGTTTGGATTGTGTGTTGAGTCACTCAACGTCCTGATCTGCTGTCCTGTAGGAAATGGTGGACTGGTTCAACGCCATCCGAGCAGCCAGGTTTCACTATCTACAGGTGGCCTTTCCTGGTGCTCCTCTCACTGAAGTGAGTTTGCACAGTACACACACACACACAAACACACACAGAGATGCATGTGAGAGTACATGTGTGAGAGTTTGCTCTTTGTTCAGCTGGTGCCCAAACTAACGAGGAACTACATAAAGGAGGGTTACATGGAGAAAACAGGTCCAAAGGTAACATACTTTTTCTCTTTTGAGAAAAGGCTGAAAGCATCGTGTGTGTTTGGGCACTTTTACCAGGTTTTTCTTTCATTTTTTTTCCTTCACAGCACACAGAGGGCTTCAAGAAGAGATGGTTCACGATGGATGAGAGAAGGCTCATGTACTTCAAAGAGCCATTGGTAAAATAGCCACACGTTATACCATATACCATATACAAATTCACTTCCAGTGAATCACATTTTATTTATACTGTCCAAAATTACAAACTCCAGTTCCAGCAAAAATAATAAACATAGAAACAAAAAATGTGAATAATAATACTGGACAAACTAATCCATGTGCCAAGTGGGTTTTTGGTACTAGTTAAAGGGACAGAACAACACTTGTAGTGTACCATGGCCTACAAAAAAAAAAGTATGCTAGCCATCCCGCGGTGGTAGATATAGCCAGGTAGGAGAGTGATTCTTTAACTACGGGCACTATTGGCCTTGTAAATGTAATTTCCACCACACCATTGCCTTACAATATAAAGCGCCTTGGGGCAACTGTTTGTTGTGATTTGGCGCTATATACATGTGCTCTGATGTCACTGTTTATCTCCATAGAAACTACCCAAACAATTTTTCATACAAACCTTTTAAAGGGACATTATTGTCGTGGTGGAAATTACGGCAATAGTGTGGGACAACTACATTTCGTTTAAAAAAATCACAACAGTTGTATGACATTGAATACCCCAATTATATTTTGATTATTTTACTGATATTTTATTCAGAGATATTTTTAAAACATTAGAAATGTTTTTTTACTATTCATTTTCATCATTGAAGATCATACGTCTGGGTGTGGGACAAGCACAAAATGGCAATATTTGCATATAATGATGCTGAAAAAGGTGAAAAAGTCATCATAGACTACTAGGACAAATTTCTTAAAACACTTTCATTGTAAAGATAACTATAAAAGTGTGAAATTTCCCCTTTTTTCTTTTTTTCATAAAATATGATCAAGGGACATAAAAGTGCCCGTAGTCTAAGAATCACCCAGGAGTCAAAGTCAAGAATTACATAGGGGTCAAAATATAAAAACGCTCCATCAAATTAAGAAATATATTGCATTATTTGCCCGATCATAACAATTCCAAAAAGGTGTCATTTGGACTATCTATGACTGAATTCTGTAGAGTTATGGTCTAAAAACAACAAAAATTGTGACAAAAATCATTTTCAGTTTGTGCAGGGGACAAAAGTTGTTCCAGTTTTGGTAAGAAGTGATGCAGATGAGTTAATTGGGTTTTAAAAAGGAAACGTTTTCACAATTTGTCATGCTTAGTTATCACATTAGAGGGTCACATATGTCATAGAATATAATGTCCATTTTATTTGACCGTTACTTTGGAGACTAAGCATTCAACATGGTCAAAACTATTCCATATATTAATCCTTTTATTTCAACCAATAATTTGCATATTTTTTTATTAAATTTGGAGCAAGTTTAACTTTTGACCCCTGTACAAACTGAAATTGACCTTTGTCACTGTGTGACCTGGCTATAGCTACCACCTTGGGATGGCTATCTTACATTAGGCCATGGTACACTGAGGCTAGATTGTAAGTGTCATTTAGTCCCCTTAAGTGGTACCGATTAGGTCAAAATTGATGAGAGGCTCATGCACAAAACCTCTGTGACATCACTCACAGGTTTTCTGAAGAGCAGAGTTGATCTTCAAATGTTGCCATCTTGGCAATACCTGACATCTTGGGTCGCACTACTGGCAACCCATGAATGGGTAAAGGGGTGGGACGTGGGCAAGACTGGTATGACCTGGATGAATGAAGCCCAGACACACCCACCTATCTTGAAGTTATCAAGCCTAGCTAAAGCAAACTGTAGTGGTGTAACGCGTCATAGCTGGTCCGATCTGCATGGACAGCCTGCTACATTTCGGTAGGCATGCAGACTGAAGATTAATTGTAGAGTTTAAGTAACTGTGATTTTGTGTCATAGTGACTTATTTTTAAAGTGACAATAAGTAATCCTTCAGAGCCTATATAAAGTGACACTTGATCCAGAATCCGGATCCGGATCACCTCCAAAATTTAATGGAGTCTTCCATGACCTAATTATGTATCTGTGGTGAAAATTTCTTCAAAATCTGTGCAGTCGTTTTGACATATAAACACCGATGATTTTATTACGTACTTGGCTGACATAATAATTAAAAAATAAAAATGAGGAGTTCTGAGAAAAGTGAAACATGCTCCATCCACGCTGTGCTTTCAGGACGCCTATGCACGAGGTGAGGTTTTCATTGGCAGTAAAGAAAACAGCTACACTGTTCTTCCTGGCCTCCCTGCCTCCGTTCAGGGAAACCACTGGCCGTTTGGAATCACGATAGTTACCCCGGACAGAAAGTTCCTTTTTGCCTGTGAGACTCAAGAGGATCAGGAGAACTGGATCGCTGCATTTCAGACTGTGATCAACCAACCGATGCTGCCGCAGGATTACGCAGGTAAACAACTAGTGATGCTTAACCTTTGTTTCAAAATTACTGAGGCTGACAAGGTTATTTTTTCTTCTTCTTCTTTTTCTCTGAGCAGTGGAGGCCTATTTTAAGCACAAGCCATAACTGCTTGGATGCACGAACGACTGGCTGATGATGAGGAGTAGGTGGAAACTGAAGAGGCGCATAACCTGAGATTGGTTACCATTGTCACAGTTTGTCTTTTATATAACTCAGAGGTTTGACAAACAAACGGATCACCATGACATCAGCCACATTATGCATCAGACTCCCTTCGCATGGAGCCACAAGTGTGCCGATGAATGTTCGCCTAACTCGCCTGTTGTGCAGTGTGACTTACTGGAACCAGGTTACTCACCGTGGCCCGATTGTGCCGATGTCATGCACCGGAGTACCCGATGGTGTCAACGTTGTGCACGCACAGCTCGGGCACGGGCGTCACATATGTTGCTGCTCAGACACGGTTCTCTGTTTTCTCTTTGTAATATGTAAAATGCTTCAGTAGAAATTAATTTGCAGATTGCATGTTAATAAACATGTATATTCTCAGTAAAACCCGCCAGATCCACACAGACTAAGCAACAACATTATGTGATAAATGTTTTAAATTCAGCAGTAAGAAGAAATTATACCCAGCACATGGCCTGCAGATATTCACTTGAACATATTTATCTCAGCCCAGCAGAGTTGTAATAATTTATAGTAGTATTTACTCACCAATGTATATATTTTTTTTTAAATAATACACATTTCTTTTAGGTTTTTGGGCATAGTCATGCAGCTGAATGTGTCTTTAATCTTTATGGTGTGCATTTTATCTGCTTGACAACTTTCATAAAAGGAGAAAAACAATTTTATATCATTTGTGTTTTATTATTCTACCAGTAGAGGGAGAGAGATGCAAGGAATGAAGCCAATGTCTAACCACCTACAAAAATTCAGCAGGGGATCCTTTTTTCCTTTGGGGGTTACTAGGTGGAGATATGATTACGTAGTGGTGGGGCAACAGCATTTATACCAAATATGCATTTTAATACAAGCCACCAGACTAAGGCTTTGGAAATGAAACCTATTATTAGGTTATTCTATGAACAAACTGGAGAGGATAAACAGTCATAGAATAAACTAGACATTGGTTAACTTTGATGCACCAAATCAATCCAAATTTATTTGCTGTTGCAATATGCCATAGACCTGACCACCACTCACTGAATACTGCCACCAGCTGGACATGTCTGGGTTTGTTGAAGGGAATAATCTTATCACATGTATGATGGAAATTAGGAGCAGGTGTGGTTTGAAGTTTGAATGTAGGGACTGCTCTTTGGCTTCTCAATTTTTATCGGGTTATGATTTTTGACAGTTCTTTGACAGGAAAATAAGTTGCATCGTTATTTGGATGGGACAATAATCATAGCTTTTAAAATATTTGTGTAAATACAAAACAAATGAACAAACCAAAACAAAGAAAACAAAGAAAATTAAGAAGGTACTGAGTGGAACAACGGTAAAAGTGCTGCCTGCCCTTACTTTGGAGAGCCTGACATACAACTATACTTAAGTGTCTGTGAGCAAGGCATCAAAACTCTATTACACACACTGTTCATCTGGTCATGCTCTAAACCCACTGCAACACAAGTAACAACAATTTTTAAAATGTAAAAGTCAAACTTGTATAACTTTTTATTGTAGTTGACATAGTTTCAAGAAAGAACACTGAAATGTATTAATCAATACACTATTTGGAAAAAATAAGCAGTTGTACAATAAATATTGTATAGTATAGATTCAGTTTAGGTTGATTTAAAGGCTAAAATGATACCCAGCAAAGCACCATTGATATAAAAAGATGTGTATGCTTTGTTTATGAAGAATAGGTTAAATATTGTTAATAAATTATAATCAACAAAATGACCAAACATGGCACGATAGTTATTCATTCTTAGAAAATCTAAGAAAAACAAAAAGCAGGGATTAAAGCAGCTTCGTAATGTTGGCACATAGTATGAAATAAAACATTTAAGTAAAGCACATATGTTACTGTACAATACGTTGTCATGTTGCTAACACAGATGTTTAACCCTTCAAACTCCAACAAACTCCACTTTTATTTACCATCTAAAGTGTCATTAGCAGGACAAAATCCATAGAATGTTCTCTTCTACTGAAAGTTTTTAGCATGCAGATCAAAAATTAATATTTATAGCACATTTATCAAAACAGTGTATACAGATTACACATTTTAATGTAAAAAAAAAATCATTTAAACTATTCATACAAACTATGGAGAGATACGACTGCATACGAACTCTCCAACACTCAAAACAAGCTGAATTAATTTCTACAAATTCTCAAATCTCTCTTAATGTCATTTTAGGTTCAAAGGAGCATTCACTGCTGTGGTTGTAAATATTTACTGGAGTGTTTGCACTTTGTGTTTTGTGGTAGTTAATAAATGTCATTCTGTACTTCATATCTTTATAAACAAAATAGCACAGTTACTTTACTTTTTTTTTTGCTGAAAAGGAAATATACAATTTTATATATCGGTGATGAAAATGCTTAGATTTAATTTGTGCTGGTGAGTGAAGCTGACTCCAAGGAGCCTACTGAAAAAAAGCTATCAACACTGACCAATAGCAAGAAGACATTACTACACATTTACGACACAAGCATTCATCAGCACACTGAACAAGACAACATTTCACCAAAAGGGCAGATGTTATAAATGGTTTCAAGTACAGGTGAGCAAATGATTAAAGGTGTGGTCTTGTTCGAGTTTCCAAATAAATAAAATAAATAAATAATTCCTTTATTTCTAAATCTAGTTATTATAATGTACATTTACTTCTTTATTTCTGTAGTATATTGCAACATTACACTTAATATTTCTGGTATTTATTTTGAAAGAATTTCTTGGCAAATATAGTGTTTGCTATGTGAGATTTTGGAGACAACATGAATGACACAAGATTTCAAACTGCTTTCAATGGAACCTGATTAAAATTTTAGTCTCCCTGCTTACTTTTGCAAACAAAGTATAGTCAGTACTGACAACCAACACAGTAGGTACATGATTGTCGTCTCACCTGTCCATCACATATCCAGCAAAATGTTTATCTGAAATATGTCCATTATGCCCAACAGGGATTCAACCCAACGGGGTGTCTGGTGGTATCTGTTCATTGACAGTGTATGTCCATGCCTTTTTGCATCAATTTTATATCACTATTTTATTTATTTTTACCACTATCAACTGAAGTTGAATGTCGACTATATGTCTTCGGCTCCATGATGCTAAAATTGGCATATGGCAAACATAGTGTAGCAGTACCGTGCAACCCTCAAACTGCATAACTTCAGTGCTGCAACCCTCCCACCAAGTAAAATGTGATATCACCACAGAAGACGTGCTATGACATGTTCTTCTTGTGTTTTAACTAATGTGGGTCAAAATTGAAAACTGTTTGAAGACCAGGTGAATTTTGATCATGCTGGCCATATGATATTAAGCATTCTTACTTTGAATCCAGAGGAACAAAATGAAAGTTGTGCTGAAGCAAATCCTTTTCATGACTGAAATGGTAAAAATGAAAAGAGTCTACACATTTAACCTCATGAGATGAAGGATTTATTTATTTATTTTTTGTTGTTGTCATTGTAACATAAGTGGCTAATATAAAAATAACATAGAAACATATATATATATATATATATTTTTTTTTTTTTTTACTGTTTTCTTCTGTCCACGTTTACATTACTGATGTCACAGTCAGGCATTTTACATTCTCCACGGATAAACCAGTCACTTTAGAGTATCCATTAGTGCTACCACAGTCATTATTATATGGTATGGGATTTTGCCAACTTCTGATTGGCCCATTCGCCACTTTCTGATCTGTACCACATGCCGAGTTGACCGCTGGTGGAGCCGAGTAGACCGCACGTGCGAAACGAGTACACCTTGCGTGCAGCGTAGCGCTAGCTAATGGAGCGACGCCTTCTATCGATAACGACCGATCAGATAACGCGATACAACGCCTACTTTGTCAGTTTGTTGACAAGATGGCAGAAGACAGGTTTGCGTCTGTTAGTGACGCTGACTTAAAACGAATTTTGCACAAAAAAGATGCGAAGAACACCTGCAGAAATACACAGTCAGCAGCCAACCTGTTTTGCAAGTACGTCACTGAAAAGGGACATGCGCCCAACTTTGACACTTATGACAGACAGATGCTTGACAGAGTACTCGGCCGAGTTTACGCGGAAGCTAGACAGGCGAATGGCGAACTTTATAAGAAAACAAGCCAGATGACTCTTCGTCACGGACTTAACAGGCATCTCGAGTCGATCGATGGGATGTCAGTTGGAACTTGAGATTGATTTTTCATTTTTAGTATGTTTGACAAACTCCCAATTTTCTTGTTTACCATATAATAAAGGTCCACATAATCACGGGTACACAGAAATCAAAAGTCTATAATTGTATAAAGTAGCATTTTAGCAGTTTTTTTTTTTTTTTTTTTTTTTTGGAGAATTGTATTTCCCCATTAGAGGATCTTCTGGATTATTTTACACATGTTCAATTTAGCTGAACTTTGCTGTTCCAGTTCACAAAAATGTCACATCAAAAGTGGCCTGACTGAACTTTGAGGTGACTGCAGTAAACATTGCCCCCAATAAATGTAGCTATCATATTAGCTATCCTGTTAGCGTATGCAATTCTGCACTCTCAACCTGCTCTAAAAACGCATTAAATGTAGCATGCAGTCAATTTTGTAGTGTTAACTAAAAATCGTTGCAGCGACCACATTGTTACTACAGTCGGTTAAGCATGACAATTCAAGCTAGTTTGGCGAGTTATCATGTAGCTCATGTGTGACGATATGATGTATAACATGCGATCTCCGGATTAGAAAATTGCCTTTATCAGCCTGTATTGTATCACAATACTGTGCGTTAATGTCACCAAATAATCCACAAGTGTGTGATAATCTTTGTAGCAACAGTTTTCACTGCATCATATACATTATTGTGAAGCTACAGTGATGAAAGGGAATGTTCTCTCATAGGATGTTCGAAATATTTTGAGACCAAAAAAAAAAAAAAAAATTGTGGTTACACTAACAGTCATAGGACCAAAAGGATGTTGGTTCATACCTCGCTGAAGCTGACTCCTGTGACGTTTTAACCATATTGTGACATAACATGGACATGTACGAAATGAAGATGAGTGACACAGCTGCCTTTCACGTGCACGCAGCGAATCGCACAAAGCGAGCAGCATGGCCTTTAAGATCGGCAGCAGCTTGTGTTCTTCTTCTCTTTGTTCACATAGTCGTGGAGCTTAAATGTCTCGCTGGGATCCTTGGTAGACCTGTGCTTCAGTTCCCTGAGACAAGGTAGGAGGACAAGGTGAGATACAAAAGAGAATTATGTTTCTTTAGGTCACACATTCCAAAAATACAGTTGTATTGTACAATTGTACAGTTGAATATTGCTGTTGTATTATTTATTGTTTTTCTCTTTGAGAACAGAAGAGACTATCAAGCAGCACAGCAATTATTGATTCATTTAATTTGAGTCTTTTGGTTATTTTTATGATGAGATAATTAATAATTTGACATCTAAGAAGACTGTCAGACGTTAGCCAATATTTCCCAAACAAGAAAGTGACTGTTGTAAATGTTGAGGAAACTTTCATTTTTGCATGGTAAATCAATCAATCAACTTTTTTCTTATATAGCGCCAAATCACAACAAACAGTTGCCCCAAGGCGCTCCATATTGTAAGGCAAGGCCATACAATAATTATGAAAAACCCCAACGGTCAAAACGACCCCCTATGAGCAAGCACTTGGCCACAGTGGGAAGGAAAAACTCCCTTTTAACAGGAAGAAACCTCCAGCAGAACCAGGCTCAGGGAGGGGCAGTCTTCTGCTGAGACTGGTTGGGGCTGAGGGAAAGAACCAGGAAAAAGACATGCCGAGAAGGGGGGCAGAGATCGATCACTAATGATTAAATGCAGAGTGATGCATACGGAGCAAAAGAGAAAGAAACAGTGCATCATGGGAACCCCCCCACAGTCTACGTCTAAAGCAACATAACCAAGGGATGGTCCAGGGTCACCCGATCCAGCCCTAACTATAAGCCTTAGCGAAAAGGAAAGTTTTAAGCCTAATCTTAAAAGTAGAGAGGGTATCTGTCTCCCTGATCTGAATTGGGAGCTGGTTCCACAGGAGAGGAGCCTGAAAGCTGAAAGCTCTGCCTCCCATTCTACTCTTACAAACCCTAGGAACTACAAGTAAGCCCGCAGTCTGAGAGCGAAGCGCTCTAATGGGGTAATATGGTACTATGAGGTCCCTAAGATAAGATGGGACCTGATTATTCAAAACCTTATAAGTAAGAAGAAGAATTTTAAATTCTATTCTAGAATTAACAGGAAGCCAATGAAGAGAGGCCAACACGGGTGAGATATGCTCTCTCCTGCTAGTCCCCGTCAGTACTCTAGCTGCAGCATTCTGAACCAACTGAAGGCTTTTTAGGGAACTTTTAGGACAACCTGATAATAATGAATTACAATAGTCCAGCCTAGAGGAAATAAATGCATGAATTAGTTTTTCAGCATCACTCTGAGACAAGACCTTTCTGATTTTAGAGATATTGCGTAAATGCAAAAAGGCAGTCCTACATATTTGTTTAATATGCGCTTTGAATGACATATCCTGATCAAAAATGACTCCAAGATTTCTCACAGTATTACTAGAGATCAGGGAAATGCCATCCAGAGTAACGATCTGGTTAGACACCATGCTTCTAAGATTTGTGGGGCCAAGTACAATAACTTCAGTTTTATCTGAGTTTAAAAGCAGGAAATTAGAGGTCATCCATGTCTTTATGTCTGTAAGACAATCCTGCAGTTTAGCTAATTGGTGTGTATCCTCTGGCTTCATGGATAGATAAAGCTGGGTATCATCTGCGTAACAATGAAAATTTAAGCAATACCGTCTAATAATACTGCCTAAGGGAAGCATGTATAAAGTGAATAAAATTGGTCCTAGCACAGAACCTTGTGGAACTCCATAATTAACTTTAGTCTGTGAAGAAGATTCCCCATTTACATGAACAAACTGTAATCTATTAAACAAATATGATTCAAACCACCGCAGCGCAGTGCCTTTAATACCTATTACATGCTCTAATCTCTGTAATAAAATGTTATGGTCAACAGTATCAAAAGCAGCACTTAGGTCCAACAGAACAAGCACAGAGATAAGTCCACTGTCCGAAGCCATAAGAAGATCATTTGTAACCTTCAATAATGTTGTTTCTGTACTATGATGAATTCTAAAACCTGACTGAAACTCTTCAAATAGACCATTCCTCTGCAGGTGATCAGTTAGTTGTTTTACAACTACCCTCTCAAGAATCTTTGAGAGAATGTCTAAAAGAGTTCATGTAGTACAACTATTAAGTAGAACTATGCTATTAAGGCAAAAATCATAATTATGCTGATTTTGGGAAAACTGAAATTGACTCAATTTGAAGCATAATGGAACTAGGGGAAAAAATAAAGCAAAAATATAATTCCCCATCAACCCATAATTGGGTGAAGACAATGAAGGTGACATGTGGCCAGAATATGCTTCCAATTTCATAGTTGCCAAGCAAGCTAAAGCTAACAGGCTAAATCTGGTTCAAAAATTTAATTATAGAATTTTTTTGTGGACAGGGCATTGGTTTTTATAACTGGTGGCTTGGGTGTTGGTATTATAAACTCATCAGTATATTGCCCCTAGTACAGAAACGGTGGCATCAAAGAGGCTAACTCCACCAAGCTATTAGTACCTGTTAATAGCTAATAGTGTCTACATACAAATTAAATAATGCTAAAATTTCACTCGACTGGCGCACAAACTTGGTAGATGGTCTATTTGTACAATTACCCACACAGCAAGCCATAATATCTCAGCTGTTTCAAATAAATATTCAGAAAGGACAAGCAGCTAGCCAAAATACTTAGCGGCGACCATCTGCACCTGGCACCACACACACACTGGAGGTTGCCACTGGGATTTACCACACACATAACTTGATTATATTATTTTCATAATCACTGGAAATCAAAATTTGATCAGTCGCTCAACGCCCATACCTACTTTTCACTGAGTTAATAATACATAAATTACTACATGGCTTAAAAAGTTACATGACGTTTTGTAGCCACGATCCTTAAAAATAAGTAATCAGGGGCCTCGTGTACAAAGGCTGCTTACGCACAAAAATGCGGTGTATATCCGTCTCCATGCTAACATTCAGTTGTAATCAAAGTGAAATGACCATAGAAATGTGCAATGCACCAAGCCAAATTCATGGCTGGCGTACGCACATTTCTACAGCTATTGGTCTACTGCCGACACGTAGAGGTGATGCTGGAAAACTGAAAACTAGAAGTCATCAGAGTGATGTGCACACCAGAGTTACACTGATGAACAATTAACACACCCACGTTTGTGCATGCTTTTATATCCACCACTATAATTGCAAAGTGATGAGGGAAATGGCATTAACAATGGCTGCGTTAGCGTTGTCAGAAGACGTTGCAAATGGTGCAATCCGAGGTGAGTGTGTATACAGGGAACGTGAAGATTTACTTGCAAATGACGATAACTGGCTCACAAGCCAGTTTGGTTTACCAAGGCCACTGTTACTAGAGTTGCGCACAGAACTGCGGCCGGCCCAGAGCACAATACGACGAGGAGCCAGGGGTTGTCTGTGCCCACACAAGTGCTGACCACACTGGGCTTCCTGACAACAGGGACATTCCAGCGGGACCTGGCCGATCGGTCAGGAGTGTGCCAGTCAACCTTGAGCTGAGCCATGCCAGCTGTGTGAAACGCAATCATCCGAATGCTGTCCAGGTACATCACATTACAATATTAAAGTGCAATTTTCAGCGAGAGCCAGTTTCCCTAATGTAATCAGAGCTATTGACTGCACATATAGTGCTATAAAGGTGCCATCACATGATTAATTTGTTTTTGTTAATAGGAAATATTTTCATTCCATCAATGTACAAATAATATGTGATTTGCAAATGTGCATCAGGCTAGAGGCCAGCACATTGCGCAATGGGTGGCTGCTTCGTAGTTAATTTGTGTAATTGTGCCGAATGAAAACCAGAATGTGCACATTTGGGAATGTACACATTCAAGAATGTTTTGTATTTATTTATTTTTATTTGTTTTGTGTTTTGCTGATGAAACTAGAGCCTAGGTCATTGAGTCACTCGTTGGATCTGTTCCTACAGCAGAGTTCGTCCTGCGTCTGCCACAGAAATCATCCAATCCAGCATGTGGATCCAGCCACATCTCGGACAGAGAGAAAAACAAAACAGAATCAGTCGGCCCAAAAAACTACACTTAAGATATAATTTGTCAGCATTAAACAACAGGAAAGCAGAAGAAATCCTAAGGTGATCACCAGCCACGAGCTCTAAGCTTCACCAACAGACCCAGACTTTAGATAAAGTTGAGGCCGAGACTCGCTCTGTTTAAAATAAAATGAATTTAAAAGGGTAGGAAGTACCATACCATAGTACCATATTCATCCACAACTACCACAAAAGACTCCAACCTGTCATTGATGTTAAAGGGGACAATACACAGTATTAAGGACAGGGGTATGTAAACCTTTGATCAGGGTAATTTGGGTAGTTTGTGTTGTCATGATTTAAGAAGAGCAAACAAAGTTTGACAAATAAATGGCTTCATCCAACCACTAACCATGAGTGATTTTGTGTGTGTGTTATCATTCATATTCTCTGAAAAATGATGAAAAAACAAAACAAAACAGAAATTCTGCCAGAGTATGTTAACTTTTGAGCACAAATGTATGTGTATTGTGAACAGCCTATGACCAGTATAATGACAACATTTATGAGTTCAGCATGGGATGATCCGTGTCACCTTCACAGGCTTCCACCACTCCGGTGAGAGCTGTGTCACCCACTATCACGGTCACTTTTTTGTCGAAGGGGGTGAATTTCTACACTCTCTCTCCTCCTTTGAAATCTTCCATCTAACCTTTTTTTTTTTCTTATTTCAGTGTGTGTGCACTGGTCTGAGTCTCAGCATTTATATAACCTCACACACATGCACTCATTTCCTTTTCATTTCACATTGTGGTGAACTACATGAGAGAATGAAGACCCAGCCACAGCTTTTGTCTTTTCTGCACTCAACTTCTACAGGTGCTTTAGTTTTTACACACGACAATACAGAGACACTGACGGACATCATCAAAAACACAGTGCAATTGACACTTATGATACCGTCAACATTGACACAACCAACTAACTATTTAAATAAATTTGCATAATCAGGTGGAGGCATGGACAGGGAGGAGTTTGGTACTTCTGCATGTGCGCTCAATACTCTTGTGATGTACAAGGGGAATGTGCTTGGATCCATGTGTACGTACACTTTGATACATCTGATTTTTTTGTGTGTGTACGACAGTTTCTGGGTTTTGGCGTACACTGTGTTTCAGTAGGAAATGCACAAAAGTCTTTGTACCTGAGGCCCCTGGCCTCTCAAAATTACTTTCTCTTCCTGTTCCTTTAAATAGAATAGATCTGCAGCCACGCCCCCCTTCTCCAAAAATACAGTTGAGTGGGCAGCTCACGGGGCGCATATAGGACTGAATTTGCCTGCATTCCTTCCAAAGCAAATTTCTCCAAAAATAAATAAATAAGAGAATTTCTCACCAAAGAAACAATCACCAAAGCCAAGAATGCTAACAATGTCTTAACATGATTAGGATTGTAACCAAATAGAAATATTCTTTAAGTTTTCTAAGATCAGGATAAAAGAAACATGCCATGAAGAGGTTTTCACTCACTTGGCCACAGCATTGAAGGCCAGCTCGATGTTGAGACCAGACCTACCGCTTGTCTCCATGAAGGGAACTCCAAACTCCTGCAATCCAACAGACAAAAGACATGTTCTAGTAAAGTACTACATCTGTCTCCAGCTGAAGTTTCTTTCATGCTACGTTCATGACCAGAGGATTGATTATTATTAAAAAAAAAAGACTTGGTGGCTAAATGTTCTGCAAATGACAAAACACTAAGTAAAAATCTATACCACATATATTCACAATCAAATGTTCTTCATCCACTGGGGAGTAACACGTCTGAGATGAGCTTTTTTGTCTCATCCCTCCTGTGTTCCCCTCTGGGGTCCGAGGGCATTTTTTGGACAGTTCACTCGCTTGACATCAATGTTTTATTATTGCTGTTAACCGCTCTCCCTGCATCCCAGAATCAAGTTTTATGTCTCTATTTTCAGGACAACCCATTGCTTTCAGAATATCTATGTTTTTGTTGTGTTTTAGAAGTGTAATAAAGGCTTACAATCAGAAATAAGAAAGGAAAAAAATTAAGCGAAAAATAATTTTCCACAAACATTTATTCAAAGCACACAGCAAACTATAATAACTGTTTTGACACTTTATAAAGGTAATTTGAGGTCTTATGTGAAAGACACTACAACAAAAAGGTTCAAACAATAAACACAAATACACATTTTGAAGAATATACAAAATGGTCTATGCATTTTGTTTGTCTCATCTCAAAACAATTTCTGTCTGCTATTACACAAAGGTTACATCATAAACTTCTACTGTGTTTGG
This sequence comes from Thalassophryne amazonica, assembly GCF_902500255.1. NCBI lineage: Eukaryota > Metazoa > Chordata > Actinopteri > Batrachoidiformes > Batrachoididae > Thalassophryne > Thalassophryne amazonica. The sequence continues at coordinate 51,596,831 of NC_047118.1, forward strand.
ACTGTTCTGTGCTGCTCCTAAAGCTGCTTTCATTCACACTTTGGCCCACTTTGGCTCCTTACAGTCTGAGGAGCGGCCCTCCCCCTCGCTCCATTGATATGGAAAACAGTGCTTTACGCCGAGAAAGCAACAGAGTTATCCAGTAACATTCACATGCAAACTAGTGGAGCAATCCTGATAGTTACACTTTGTTTGAGCATGTGAGATTGTCATCAGAGGCTCTCCACCTGCTCCATCTGCTTTCACTGATCGCTGTGTGTAATGGCGCAGGGTGCACTGGAGACCAACAGTATGTACTCATTGGAGCACCCAGGGGGCTATTCAAACGGGCCAACTAGTAACATATCACTCCTGAAAACGATCTTTGGCTTTTCACATGAGGTAAATCTGCCCTATGATTGGATTTTGGAAAACCATGTGACGGTGAACCAATTCCGATTGGACTCTCACATTGCGCACGTCATCACACAGCTTCTATGAGGGGTACAAAGATGGCCAATGGCTGGCTTGAAAGTCCGTGGAGTTAACTTTTCAGCAAAAAAAAAAAAGTAAGTTTCTATCTCATATCATTAAAAAGTTATTTATAATTTAGTAAAGCTTGGTCTTAGCCGTCGTATACGACGGCGTCGGCACCAGAGGGTTCCTTCCAGGAATACAGAGCATAAAAACATGCACGATTAATCTCTGGATAATTATGTAATATTCATGATCTCCAGCAAAAATTAAATTAGTTCATTTTTAGAACTCACATGAAAGCAGAAAGTGCGGCGGCCTCTAGTGGAATTATAAAGAATGCATGTTTGCGGAGGAGTCAGAGCGAGACTTTCTGAACAGACTAAAAGTCTTTCTGACACTGGAAAAATGTTAAAAGAATTCTGGCTGTGTCTGTAACTTTCAACTGTACTTTTAAAGGACAGTATTGGTATTTTGATGTTTGTACACAAAACCATAGAAGTGTCATACAACAAAACAATAGTGGAGGCATTTACTAACAGTTTTCTAGCTTTTCCTGGATCCATTGTCTTCATTTCATTGTGGTACATCATTAAAATGTGGAGCGTGCCTCTATGTAAGTGCTTCCCCATGATGTGTTCAAGGCTGATGTAAAAGTTCAACAAGAGTGGTAGATGTTGTGGAGTTAAACACAGAAGAAAATGTATATTTTGGATTGAAAAATTGCTGGACTTTAGATTTGAACAACCCAAGACCATTACAACAGGGGCCCTATCTGGACTGTTTACAGAGCACAAGCTAATGAATATGGCACAAATCCATCTGTGCCATGCCCAACTCATTTGTGCTTCTTAGGAAGTGCGTAATCTGGGTGCAATGATGATTTATCTTTATTATTCATTGGTGTATTTTGGCCATAACATAAAAACTGTCATCTGTCATCCCTATTGAGCCCTAGAAACATCATCGCAAAATGTTATGCATGTTGAGAGAATATGCCCTGTTTTTACAACATTGTGCACTCATTTCGCTAAATTGTGTGCTCATTTTACAACATTGTACACTCATTTTGCTAAACTGTGCGCTCGTTTCACTGAAATGTGCTCTTGATTTACTAAATCGTCTGGTCATTTACTAAATTGTGCACTTGTTTTACTATATTGTGTGCACAATTTAGTAAATGAGAGCACAATTTCGTGAACACTGATATAGGACATTGTGTGCATGATCTACTTAAACGTGGCCACAATTTGTAAAACGTGCACTCATGTAAACATGAGCACGTTATAGTATATTCAAGATCTCGATCTCCTAACTGTAGGCAACCCTGATACAAAGAGTAGAAGTCTGCTATAAACCGTCAACACCTAATGATGAAAACTAAAAAGGCTTTAAATAACTGTCTACGGTTATCATCACTTACCAGCATGAACTGTAATATGCTTGATTGTAATACCTATAATGTGCTCGCATTTAATTACAGTTTTTTTGATTGCTAAAACACAAAAAGCAAAAATTAAGCACAATTTACTTTAGATTTCCTTATCATATTAGAATGCTGACTTTCCTTCTTTACACTCTGATGTCAATTTCACATCACCTTGTTGTCAAAACACAACACACAATTTTTCAGGTTTGTACACACTTCTCACATAAAATCTCAAAGCATCAATCCACACCACACAAATATTCAAATCTCTAAACCTTCGGGTCTGGCGAGCAATTTGCATTCAAGGACTGCAGCATAAAAGGAGGCTTGACCCTCTGTTCTGTTTGATGAGCAATGGAGAACAGAGACAACAGTCAGAGAAGGAGATGGGTACGAATGAGAGGAGGAATAGGAAGAGGAGGGGGAAGAGGAAGAAGAGGAGGACAACAAGCAGAAGCAAGAGAAAAAAGAAGGAGAATCCGAATCTCCAATGAGATTCGTACTACTGTACTGGACCATGTGCTCAGCCATGGGTTGAGCATGAGGGAGGCTGGCCAGAGCGTCCAGCCAGAGGGTCCAGTCAAACCTCAGCCGCTTCACAGTGTCGACCATCATTAGGATGTTCAGGATGGAGAACAGGTACGAAATCTATTTTCCATATGTATTGTAATACTGCATTCAATAGACTACAGCACAGTTTCCTAAACAGTGTTTTGGGACACATTTGTGGGTCGCAGTCACATTGTTTTGGGTCCCTTTATTCTTTGTTCCCTACATTTTGTTATTAATTATTATTATTATTTCAAAAACGTTTAAGTAAAGAAAAAATGATTCCAAGAAAGCAAATATTTCCATGAATTACTGTGAAAAGCAAATGTAATTTTTGTTCCCCAGGTACTGTAATTTCATGAAGAAATAAAAGAAAAATCCAAGAAATTCCATGAAATACAGAATTAGAAAACAAATGTGTACAGTAAAAAGTAGTGAAAAAAGCAACTCTACAAGCTCACAACCTAGCGCAAAGTGATGCGTTGTGAGCTTGTAGATCTGCTGTTCACTTATTTGGGTCTTGGGCTAGTGTCTACAGTAAGCTCTCTTTTGGGTCACTAGCTGAAAAGTTTGGGAACCAGTGGAATACAATGTGCTCACAGTATTGAGATTTTTCAGGGTTGCCAGAGAACCTCATGGAGGAAGAGCTTGTCACACAGCAACAAGAGACAACCCTTGGAAACATGGTCCGTGAAAACAATAGCCTCACACTAAAACAGATACAAACAAGGTCCTGGCTGATAATACCATCTTCAATGACCTCCACACGATCAGCATCTCGACAATACATTGCATTCTTCACAGAAATGTAATGACAATGAAGCGAGTCTACAGGGTTCCATTCCAACGCAACACAGACCGTGTGAAGGCCCTACGTCGAGAGTAAGTGCTTGTAAGTCCCATACATTCTTCACTGACACATGCACGCATTGTACCACTATACAGTAATCTACTGTAATAGTGTTCCTTTTCTACATTGTCTCACTGTAGCATACTGTGTCTCTGTGTCCATAGTGTAACTTGTATTCTCATACTGTCTGCTCAGCGCATCCAGGACTATGACACAGCCAATGAAATCTATGAATATATCTTCATAGATGAGGCTGGGTTCAACCTGATAAAGTAGAGGCACCGGGGAAGAAATGTGATTGGCCAGCGGGCCATAATTGAGGTCCCAGGCCTGCGTGGTGGAAACATCACTATGTGTGCGGCCATGAACCACCATGGCAACATACACAGACATGCCCACCTAGGGGCATACAACACAGCCCTTCTACTTGAAATTCTAAACGGCCTGTATGATATGCTTGTCCGACCTGATCATGACATAGATAACCCACAGCGGGTCAACTATGTGATAACTTGGGACAATGTAAGGTTCCACAAGGCTGCTCAGGTGCATGAGTGGTTTCAGGACCACCCACGGTTTTCTGTTCTATACCTTCCACCTTTATTCCCCCTTCCTCAATCATTCTTCTCCATTGCTTCAAGCCATGCAGGAGGCTTGTGGAGATGTGGGCTTTGAGGCCTGTCAGGACTTCATGCGGCACTCTAGGCGGTTCTTCCAGCGCTGTTTGGACCAGGAGGACATCGCCTGTGATGTTGATGAGGCCCTCTGGCCAGACAGAAACCGGAGGCATGATGCCCCATGATGCGTATGCTTGAATGGAGGTGGGGGGGTGGGGGGGGCATTTAAAAATAAAATGTTTTGTCTGAAAATTTGTGTGATGTTTTATGTTTGTCTATGAGAGAAGTGGGCATTGTCACTGATTCAGTGTGTTCCATTTCTATAATTGTGTTTTCAATTTTGCTCTTCAGTGCTCTGTACATTCCTGTACGGCCAGAAAAAAATCACTTTAAGTGACCTCTCCCGCGTTCCGTACATCCTCTTGAAGATAGCGAGAAATATTGTGACTCAGCAGACAACAACCACCCACACTCCCTGCAGTGAAGTAGTAAGGTGAAGTCTTGTATTTTCCCATGAGTGTTTAATTTTATATAATTTAATGGATATTTTCAAACAAATTTTGTTGTGTATACAAATATGTTGAATGTGTTTATGTAAGATGTGTCTGAGTGTTTAGCTTTTTAAGCACCTCAAATACTCAGTACTTGACTTCAGACCAGGTTTTTGCTGGTTGATGGTGTAATCATGTCCTACTGCAAAATGACACAAATGCACTAGTACTGCACCTGACCACACCTCTTTTTTAAACCACCCATGGGTGCACATGATGCTGCCGCTGCTGGGAATAAAAACCACAACTACATTGTATGGGATGTATGGATGCATGAATGGAAGATTGTTTGCAAACTTTCATTCTTTTATTGAGCATTTATGGGAGCCATGAATGAATTATTGTTACATCATCACCTGTTGGAATGGCAATTATGTAAGAAATAAAGCATGTTTGGTATGATGACTCCTATGAGATACTTCAAGTGTCATCACATGTATTTTAAATACACTATCAGAATAATGTGAAGTTGGTGCTAAAGTGGAAGGTGGTTGTAAGTTTTTGCTATTGAATCTGGACAAATCTCACCTTGGCAAGTCTCTCACCATCTTCTCTCTTCACCACCCTCTCATGAGTGGCATCAGCCTGGTGAGACAAACAGAACTGTAGAACATCCGCTTCATTTGATCACAGATGACACATAAACCTCTGCTGCTGAACAGGTGTGAATGCAGCGAGTCTGTCTGCTCGTGATGATTATCACCTTCACCAACGATGTTTATCTGTTTGTGTGCCGTTAATAGGATTAATCAAAAACATCATGAAGTCACTGGTTGAGAAGTAAGAACCCAGAAAAATTTGGATGAAGGTGTCAGTCCAGGTTGTTAATTCTAACTTTATATATACAGTAATGTGCAAATGTTTTTGGCATCCCAGAGTTATAATAAAAGCAACATTTGATGCCCCCCCCCCCTCCCCCAAACACAGTCGCAAATGATCATGCAATATTAAAATGATTGTAAAATGCAATTACTCATACTTCAAGTCACTTTATGCAAAATAGTTTTTGAGGTCCTGCGACTTACATACTGAGAAAAATAACACATAAATAGAACCCAATTTTCATATCAATTTATCATTAAAGTTAAATTTCATCATATGTTCATTCATTTATGAATGTTTATATGAATATTCATTTTGGTGTTCATAATTTTTAATGCTTTCATCATGGGTTAAATATGCCTAAAACATTTGCACAGTACTGTATATTAGGGGTGTCATGGTACACAGAAGTCACGGTTAGGTGCACACCTCTGTTTGGACATCACGGTTTGGTATGGGTTCAGACAAAGTGTTAATGTAAATGGGTTTTTTTTTTCCATTAAATGTCAATGAATTGGATTACATCACTTGTGTCATGGACCGGCCATAGTTTTTTCTCTTGTCGTATCCATGCCTCCCCTCTTTCAGCTTCTGTCTTTGATTTTCTGTTTATTATTTGGTCGTCTCTGTTTTTATTTAGCATTTATCTTAGGTGTATTATACTTTAGCCAGGTATCTAGTTCCATCTTAGTTTCTGGACTTTCTGCCCAGCCTTTGTTTTCCTCCATTGTATTATTAGTAGTTTTATCACCTGTTTGTTTTTCTTTTGTCATATCTTGAATTATCTGTTTGTGTAACTGTCGCATCCCATTTTAGTGTAGTGTGAACCTTTTATTTTGTTGTTTACGGCGATGTGGAGCTGCCAGCCATATAAATCCAGAAGATCATGAGTTCAAATCCCCACCTGACTGGAAAATCACTAAGGGCCCTTGGGCAAGGCCTTTAATCCTCTATTGCTCCCGGTGTGTAGTGAGCGCCTTGTATGGCAGCACCCTGACATCGGGGTGAATGTGAGGCATAATTGTAAAGCGCTTTGAGCGTCTGATACAGATGGAAAAGCGCTATATAAATGCAGTCCATTTACCATTTACCATTTAAATATAATTTGACTCAGTAACATGTAATAACGTGAAAGGTTTCATGTTATAACGTGATATTTATTACGTTATAATGTGATATCTATCACGTTATTTCGTGATGCACAACTGTCATGTTATTTCATGATATGGCATTTTCACGTTTTATCGTGAAATTATCATGTTATTTCGTGATAAGAAATTATCACGTTATTCCGAGATATGAATCTATCACGTTATTTCATAATATGAAATTATCACGTTATTTCAAATTATGAAATTATCATGTTATTTTGTGATAAACATTTATCACGTCATTTCATGATATTTTTACGTTATAACGTGAAAACATCAATATGGTTTTACTTTGATATACAGCCAATATACCTGTTCTGCTATTCTGCCACTAGAGGGCGGTATAATACCAGTAAAGGGCACTAATCTAAGGCTGTTTGCTTTTTTTTTACTCTGATTCAAGTGATAACAAATAGCAAAAGTATTGGCTCATGCTTTTTATCGATCCTTAAATCTACATCACAGACGAGCCATGTTCCTTGACTGAACCTGGGAAGTGTTGAAGTGCTGAATAGCCTACATATCATGAAATAACATGATAAATGCTTAACATGAAATAACGTGATAGTTGCATATCTCAGAATAACGTGATAATTTCTTATCTCAGAATAACGTGATAGTTGCATATCTCGGAATAACGTGATAGTTGCATATCATGAAATAACATGATAGTTTCTTATCTCGGAATAACGTGATTGTTGTGTGGCTGGGGGGGCCTGGCTGCCTTTTTGTTTCTGTCTTTTGTTTTTCCTTCCAGGTGGCTTGCATTTGGGACTGAGTGGCTGTGTAGCTGAGTTTATCAGGACCTCACCCTGATCACCTGAGGCTGATCACCTGCGGCTCGTCAGGACTCACAGCTGTGGTGCATCTACATGGATTGGAACATGGTGGCATTTAAGACTGGAGTACACAGTGTGTATTTGCCAGAGACTCGACCTTGTGACCAGACGGGTGAGATCGTCGTCTCGAGAGCCATCTCATCATCAGTGGATGCAGAGAACGTCCAGGTTTGATGCATGGTCTGTGAAAGAGGAGGGGGTGAGGTCTCACGCTCGTCAGCACACTTCCTGAGGTACGTTAGATTTTGTGACTAACATTTATACAGTCAGTAAATGTGGTGTCCCTCACACCTTATTATATTGAGCTGTATGTTGGTCATTTAAATCAGCTTCCACTGCAGTGGAGTTTTGTGAACAGGGTGTTCGATGCCTGCAGGGTGGGAAGCTGATTTGCAATTAAGCCAGGAAGTGTTTGCTGTTTGTACACCTTTGAGTGGTCTCTCTGTGTGTTGAGTGTGGACTCCCATAATGATTTCTTCTTTCACAGACTCGGTTTGTCGCGGCCACCTGGGGGGTGTCGGCGGGGTCCTTGGGTCCGAACCGGTTCTGGCTCCGGACCGTTAGCGCTGCTGGGAGCGCACCGCAATCCACCACGCCAGACCGCGCACTTTTATATTTTTCACATCACTGTTATGTTTATTAAACTCTGTTATCCTTTGTACCGTGCTCTGCTTATTTTATACTGGGTCCTTCAAACGCTGGTCGGTTCTCCGGGCTGCGTCCGACACATAACAGTGATAATTTCATATCACGAAATAATGTGATAATTTCTTGTTATAACGTGATAATTTCTCATTATAAAGTGAAAATACCGCATCATGAAATAACATGATAATTTCATATCATGAAATAACGTGATAAATATCACGTTATAACATGAAACTTTTCACGTAATTACATGATACTGAGCCAAATATATATTAGGGCTTGGCAGCTCAGAGCTTCCGTAGTTGTTGACCTCTTTTCAGTACTTATGTTTATTTCTTTGTTCTTTCATGTTAGGTCTTCTTTATTAGTACTTGGGTTTTGTTCATCTGTGGTTTTGGCTTTTTGTTTAGATCACTGTGGTGTTAGGTTCTTCATTAAGTTGTGCCCTCTTGACTTTGCTTTTGTCTTACTGCACTCTCTTGCCTGGTGTTCAGGGTTTGGTGTGGGTGTGTCCTGTCCCTTCTGTTTGCCACTCCCCCCTTCCAGACTGTTCCCCACACCTGTGTCTTGTTTTCTTAATTACTACACCTGTTCTGTTTAAGTACTCTGTGTTTGCCTGCTCACTACTTGCTCGTTGAATTAATTTCATGTTCCGGCCTTCTTTCACAGTCCTGTTTTTTGTCTTGTTCTGCTGCGTGCTTGTTTTTTTTTTTTTTACTCTGCCTTGTTTTGATCTTGATTTTTGTCTCTGCCTCTGATACACCACCACGCCGTATGTTTTTGACCTCCGCCTGTTTATTGAACCACGCCTCAGCCTCTCGACTGTCTGCTACCTCCACCTCGCTGCCCCTGTGTATCGAACCTCTGCTGGCTTTTCGTATTAAACCTTTTTACTGCATCCGCTTGCGTGAGTTTGCATTTGTGTCCTGCTCTGGTTGTGCCACGCCTCCGTTCAGCCTGACAGCTTGTCATTTTTATTGGGATGACTTTATGGTGCAAAATGTTAAGTGGTTCTGTTTTTGTTTTTATGCTGTACAATGTGTTGAGCCAGACCACCTTCAGTATTTTATACATTTTAAGTTTGTTTGATTTTTGCACAAATGACGGCATCTGATAAAACCTCACTCTATACAGATTTGAAATCATTGTACACAGTGCCGCTATTTGGAAGCCATCTCATCTGTGAAATGTTAGTTATTTACATAAAACTTTTGTGCTTTGGCATAATCTTTGGAGTATTGAGTAATTTTCTTCCAGATGAATCTGTGGGGATAATTGACAAACACATGAAAGGAAAATTATATATCTCACATATAAAAGTCAGAGGTATGTGGGTGTGTGTGTGTGCCTGGCGCAAACCCCCCAAGTGCCACACTGTCCACACATGGGTCACTCTCCACGCACGTCCTTTCCACATGCACTCCCCTCACACATTGACTCGAGCAGTGATTTTCTCCCATCCAGTTTCTTGCTCTGCAGCAGCTGCAATAGTGTTGCACTAATTTTTTTTTTTCTTTTTGTTAATGTTTGCCATCATGAGTGCCAGTATTGGGACTCCATTAACGCTGCCTTTTGTGCACACACTTAATTTAGAGTGAACCTACTCTGACTTTATTAAACTAACTCAAATCAGCTATTGTTGTTGTTGTTCTGAAACAGGCCCCTGTTAAACATCTAAAGTACCTTGGGATCATTTCTTTTGTAATTTTCTTTGACAAAGAAAAGTGCAATGGTACTCGAGGTAAATAAATGTTATACACACACAAATCAGACATATTTGACAGCAAACTGATGTTGGAAAGCATCTGTGGTGTTTTGGACTATATATAGGCATGCAAAAAAATTGCTTTGCTCCGCTCCCGGCTAAATTTTCAACTTTGCTTGGCGACATCAGAGGTCTGATACGTTACTTTGATGAAGTGGCTATTAACATATACAATGAGATGGTAAGCATTAAGATGTTACATATTAAACCACAGTATTACGTCCGCCAAGGTCATAATAAAATAATCAGCATTTATTTATTTGTCGGTTTGTCTGCCTGTTAGCAGGATTATGTCAAAATTACTGCACAGATTTTGACGAAATTTCCACTACAGATAGATATTAGGCCATGGAAGACTCCATTAAATTTTGGAGGTGATCCAGAATCCGGATCTGGAGCACTTCCAAAATTTAATGGATGTCAAAATTACTTCACGGATTCTAACCAAATCTGCACCACAAACAGATATTAGTCCATGGAAGACTCCACATAATTTTAGAGGTGATCTGGATCCAGATTCTGGATCAAGATCTCAATTTGTACGCTTGCTTCACTTTGTAGGATTTTGGCGATTACGCCAAAACTACTTCACGGATACGACACCACAATGTAAAACCAAGATCAGGAAGATTTTGTTTCAGCTTGTGAATTAAATATCAGATTGCAAAATCTTGATCAGTCAGATCTCTCTGGATCAGTCTGCAATTACTGCATTGTGTTGTGGAATCCGGATGCAGGTAAAGTCTGGGTGACGATGTGACTTATATCATCTGTTATTTTGAGTCCCTTGGCGGACGTCAGAAATCTCTGATTGCTCTTGTTGTGTGATGTTGTGATCACAATTTTTCATTGATGCCATGTGCCCCCCTGGAACCCACTGAAATACCTCCTGAGGAACACATACAAAGATGGGAATCAGTCAGCACACTAGCTGCTTCCAGACTTTCTGCAATGACAACAACAGATAAAATATTTCCCACAATGCCCTACCTTGTTTCCAAGCAGCATCAGCACCACATCCTGCTGGGCGTACTCATGGATCTCAGTCAGCCATGCCTGATTAAAAACACATGACAAAATAATAGAGTTGGTGAATGTGAACGCAAAATAAACTGTCACACAAAAGAAACACAAAGAACTCTTTAAAAAGGCTTCATGAAAAGAACTGATGACACAACAGGGTCATTTCTTTTTTTATGTAGAGCACCTCCACTTGTATTTTACAGACAATGAAATCTTCCTTCCCTATTTAATTCACAGCACAGGAGTGTGGGAGAAATGTGTGGGAGTTTCATTCATATGGAAATGTTTTGATGGAAATGTGATCTTAGTTGTGCGGTAAACAAATCTCTGAGAACCACATCTGTTTGGAGCGCCAAATCATTCAGCTGACAAAAGTGATTCTGTCAACAAACCACAAAGTAAAACGCTTGGTGGAAATGTGTAGCAGTGACAGAATAATTCTGAAACTTGCAAATAAATCCTTTTCTGAAATGATCCAATCTGAAAATGCATTTAATGGAGACAGGAAACAAAGGATTAATGCAATCATACCACTTCAGTAAAACGGATTGGATTGATCTGTAAATTACATTTGTCATCCATGGCTGATTTGTGCCGCATTAAATTCCAAATATAACTGGTGAAAAACAGTGGTGATGCATCAATTTAATGACAGATACAGTTGTGCTCAAAGGTGTACATACCCTGGCAGAATTTTTGCTTTTTTGGCCATTTTGAATAGAATATGAATGACAACACAAAAACTTTTTTTTCTCTCATGGTTAGTGGTTGGGTGAAGCCATTTATTGTCAAACAACTGTGTTTCCTCTTTTTAAATCAAAATGACAAAAGAACTACCCAAATGACCCTGATCCAAAGTTTACATACCCCTGTTCTTAATACTGTGTATTGCCCCCTTTAACATCAATGACAGCTTGGAGTCTTCTGTGGTAGTTGTGAACGAGGCTCTCTGATGGTAAAGCTGCCACTGAATATGTTTTGGACTTTATTTACGTCAATTACAAAGAAATACAAATAATATGGCACTCTATGGTAAATCTGCGTGGAGTAGACAGTTCTCAAAAACTGAGTGACTGTGCAAGAAGGAGAAGAGTGAGGAAAGCCACCAAGACACCCAGACAACCCAGAAGAAGTTATTGACTTATGTGGCTGTGATTGGAGAAATTGTGCACAGTGCAAGCTTTGCATTTTGTATCACCAGTTATCCATCTTCATGATGAAGTGGTATAGAAGAGGATTTTCTTAAAAAGAAGACCTGAAAGTTTAGCTACAAATTGCCAGAAGATACATCTGAGATGCAAGCCTGGATTTGATCTATTTTGGTGAAAGAAAATCCTTCTCTGCTGTACTCCACTATGAAGCTAAGAGTAGTGATGCAACAACAGTTCCACATCATATCGCCTACAGAGTTAGAAGGTGATCAGGTAATAATTTGTATATTACAGTGGTAAGATCCATTCAGCTCCGAACCTGACTTGTGCAATGATGCATTAATGCGCATGAGACCACGGAGAGGTGCAGCTGCCCATGGTATATACAGATATGATGGAGACAATAGTTCACATTATTTATGTCACCCATGGGAAGGAATGATATCTGTACTGTAAGGTCTATTGTGGATATAACAGCCTGTTCAGATTTGCAGCGGTGTGCGCACAGTGCTTTTAGTTTAAAAGCCACTGTTCACATTAACTGTACATGATGAACATGCCAAATACATATCAACAGTTCCTTTGCGCTCCATTCTGTGACAGCATCTGTGACATTTTTACTGAATGACAATAAAAATGAGTCTAAGCCTATCATCATCATCATCATCATCCTGTCAGCCTTCATGCTCAAAAGGGTCTGCAGTCGAGTCTCAGCAGGTACTGCATCCTGTGTGCAACAGTGCATGTCTCATTTATGCAACAATGATATTATAATTGGTGGTTTCAGTTTATTTGAAAAGGCACAAAATGATCATCCTTGAAAGATAATCCCATATCTAATTAAAAACACAAACAAACAAGGCTTGCAACAAGAGATACAACTGTTTTTTGTTTTTGTTTTTTTTTTGTTCTAATCTGTGCCTAATGTTTTTACACACATTCACATACAAAATAATTAGAAACAGAAATTAGATTGGCAAAGCGGAGTAAATGTGCAGCTGTAATGAAGGGGAATGTTTGTGTGTTTTCAGAACCTCCACCTCTCATTCAATATGTTGCAGCGGTCTCAGCTGAAAAGGAGCGCCGTCTTGCACAGCCTCCTCACAAACGACCGGTTCTCCTGCAAATTCTCACAATAACAGAGTTACAAATCTCACAAAAAGGCTGAGAGTATTACCTCCTATGAAGTATGATATCTCGGCAACGAGGTGGAGATGACGTCTGGTCTTTATGGAGTGAGATGATGTTGAGTAGATGGGTGACAGCTGTCAAGAGGTAATGAGTGACAGCTGTCACCCCCGGCTGTGTCCATGGCGGCAGCGCCCTCTCGTGCCTGAAGCCCGCACTTCAGGCAGGGCGCCCTCTGGTGGTGGGCCAGCAGTACCTCCTCTTCTGGCGGCCCACACAACAGGACCCCCCCCCCTCAACCAGGTTTGTCGGGGGTGTCGGCGGTAGAAGTCGGCCAGGAGGGCCGGATCCAGGATGAAGCTCCTCTTCACCCAGGAGCGTTCTTCGGGTCCATACCCCTCCCAGTCCACCAAGTACTGGAACCCCCGACCCATCCGACGGATGTCCAGGAGCCGGCGCACCGTCCAAGCCGGCTCCCCGTCGATGATCCGAGCAGGAGGCGGCGCCGGTCCGGGAGCACAGAGGGGTGAGGTGTGGTGAGGTTCCCTCTGGTGGTGCTTCCTTCGCCATTGCAGGTGCGGGCACTAGATGGCACCCTCCTCCCTTTACTCACACACAAGACACAACCAGTAACTCTGGTGGTGTCTGGAAACCATCGGGAGGAGATTGAGTTTTTTGTGACTCCTTCTACCTCCCGCGTGATTTTGGGCATCCCATGGATGTTGAAGCACAATCCCCGGATTGATTGGCCGTCTGGGGTGGTGGTTCAGTGGAGCGAAACTTGCCATCGGGGGTGTTTAGGATCCTCGGTTCCTCCCGGTTCACAGGCTAAGGAGGAGGTCAAAGTCCCTCCCAATCTGACGGCAGTGCTGGTTGAGTACCACGATCTTGCTGACGTCTTCAGCAAGGATCTGGCACTCACCCTTCCCCCGCACCGTCCGTACGATTGTGCCATTGATTTGGTTCCAGGCGCTGAGTTCCCGTCCAGCAGGCTGTACAACCTCTCACGACCTGAGCGCGAATCAATGGAGACCTACATCCGGGACTCATTAGCTGCCGGGCTGATCCGGAACTCCACCTCCCCGATGGGGGCAGGTTTCTTTTTTGTGGGCAAGAAAGATGGCGGACTTCGTCCATGTATTGATTACAGGGGGCTGAATGAGATTACGGTTCGCAACCGATACCCGTTGCCATTGTTAGATTCCGTGTTCACCCCCCTGCATGGAGCCAAAATCTTTACTAAGCTGGATCTTAGGAACGCGTATCACCTGGTTCGGATCCGGAAGGGAGACGAATGGAAGACGGCATTTAACACCCCGTTAGGTCACTTTGAGTACCTGGTCATGCCGTTCGGCCTCACCAACGCCCCCGCGACGTTCCAAGCCTTGGTTAACGACGTCTTGCGGGACTTCCTGCACCGATTCGTCTTCGTATATCTGGACGATATTCTCATCTTTTCTCCGGATCCTGAGACCCATGTCCAGCATGTACGTCAGGTCCTGCAGTGGTTGTTAGAGAACCAACTGTTTGTGAAGGGCGAGAAGTGCGAGTTTCACCGCGCGTCTTTGTCCTTCCTGGGGTTTATAATCTCCTCCAACTCCGTCGCCCCTGATCCGGCCAAGGTTGCGGCGGTGAGAGATTGGCCTCTACCAACAAGCCGTAGGAAGCTGCAACAGTTCCTCGGCTTTGCTAATTTCTATAGGAGGTTCATTAAGGGCTACAGTCAGGTAGTTAGCCCCCTGACAGCCCTGACCTCTCCAAAAGTCCCTTTCACCTGGTCGGATCGGTGCGAAGCCGCGTTCAAGGAGTTGAAACGACGGTTCTCTACTGCGCCAGTTTTGGTGCAGCCCGACCCTAGCCGCCAGTTCATGGTTGAAGTGGACGCCTCTGACTCAGGGATAGGAGCCGTGCTGTCCCAGAGCGGAGAGACCGATACGGTTCTTCACCCGTGTGCCTACTTTTCCCGCAGGTTGACCCCGACTGAACGGAACTATGACGTCGGCAATCGAGAACTCCTTGAGGTGAAAGAGGCTCTTGAGGAGTGGAGACAGCTGTTGGAGGGAGCGTCTGTGCCATTCACGGTTTTCACTGACCATCGGAACCTGGGGTATATCAGGACCGCCAAGCGGCTGAGCCCCAGGCAAGCCCGCTGGTCACTGTTCTTCGGGCGTTTCGACTTCCGGATCACCTATCGCCCCGGGACCAAGAACCAGAGATCGGATGCCTTGTCCCGGGTACACGAAGACGAAGTCAAAACAGAGCTGTCGGATCCACCGGAGCCCATCATTCCGGAGTCCACTATTGTGGCCACCCTCACCTGGGACGTGGAGAGCCCGGACCCTGGAACCGGTCCGAAGAACCGTCAGTACGTCCCACCAGAGGCCAGAGCTGCAGTCCTGGACTTCTGTCACGGTTCCAAGCTCTCCTGTCATCCAGGGGTGCGAAGGACCGTGGCAGTTGTCTGGCAGCGCTTCTGGTGGGCGTCTATGGAGGCCGACGTCCGGGAATATATCCAGGCCTGCACCACCTGTGCCAGGGGCAAGGCTGTACATATGAAGGCCGAAGTGGAGAAGGGTTCCATGTGAACAGCAGTTAAACATGGGTCAGTCGGTCCTAAGAGATGGGCGAACGCCGTTCGGAAGGTCGCCGCGGTGCGCACGGAAGCCCAGGGCGCTGGCCCGGGTGGAGCCGCCGCGGGTGCAGATCTTGGTGGTAGTAGCAAATATTCAAACGAGAACTTTGAAGGCCGAGATATCCTGTTGGGAAAGTGTAGTGACACGGACCCACAACAGGGGGTGCAAATGAACGGTCAATAGATGAGCCAAAAAGTAACAATTTAATGTTGTGAATGTGCACAATGAACATACAGACAATCACAGAATATCATAACAGTCAATACACAGAGGTGACGTGTGGGCAGGCTCGAGGATAGAAGACGTCTGTCCTGAGAAGAGCCGGAACCACACGATTTCC
The DNA here is from genome assembly GCF_902500255.1 of Thalassophryne amazonica. Classification (NCBI taxonomy): domain Eukaryota; kingdom Metazoa; phylum Chordata; class Actinopteri; order Batrachoidiformes; family Batrachoididae; genus Thalassophryne; species Thalassophryne amazonica. The sequence goes on from NC_047118.1 coordinate 51,612,780, forward strand.
GCTGCCCCAGAACCTGGTGAATACTGGAGCCGCCAAGTCCCGAATTCCCAGGTGATCACCGTCCCCGACTGTCGGATCTGGTACTGCTGGCGAAGAACAAAGACAGTCAAGTGTGGGTGTGTGTACACCCAGTAACAACAACGGTGGGAATGCCACCTCCACCTCTCATTCAATATGTTGCAGCGGTCTCAGCTGAAAAGGAGCGCCGTCTTGCACAGCCTCCTCACAAACGACCGGTTCTCCTGCAAATTCTCACAATAACAGAGTTACAAATCTCACAAAAAGGCTGAGAGTATTACTTCCTATGAAGTATGATATCTCGGCAACGAGGTGGAGATGACGTCTGGTCTTTATGGAGTGAGATGATGTTGAGTAGATGGGTGACAGCTGTCAAGAGGTAATGAGCGACAGCTGTCACCCCCGGCTGTGTCCATGGCGGCAGCGCCCTCTCGTGCCTGAAGCCCGCACTTCAGGCAGGGCGCCCTCTGGTGGTGGGCCAGCAGTACCTCCTCTTCTGGCGGCCCACACAACAGATCTTATGTGTAAATATAAGTCATTTTTTGGTCCAAAGATCTGACTGCATTTATTTCAATGCAGGTCTACTTTAAGAAGCCCTCTTATTCTGCACTCTTTACCTGTATTAACTGCACCTGTTTGGACTTCTTACCTGTATAAAAGACACCTGTTCACACACTCAATCAATCACACTCCAACCTATCCACCACAGCCAAGACCAAAGAGCTGTTGAAGGACACCATGGACAAAACTGTAGACCTGCACAAGGCTGGGGTGGACTACAGGACAACAGGCAAGCAGCTTGGTAGAAGACAACAACTGTTATGATTGTTTATTAGAAAGTAGAAGAAACACAAGATGACTGTCAATCTCCCTCGGTCTGGGATTCCATGCAAGATCTCACTTTGTGGGCTAAGGATGATTCTGAGAAAGCTCAGAACTACACAGGAGGACCTGGTCAATGACCTGAAGAGAGCTGGAACCATAGTCACAAAGATTACATTAGTAACACATGATGCTGTCATGGTTTAAAATCCTGCAGGGCAGCAAGGTCCCCCTGCTCAAGCCAGCACATGTCCAGGCCCATTTGAAGTTCACCAGTGACCATCTGGATGATCCAGAGGAGGCATGGGAGAAGGTCATGTGGTCATAATAGAGCTTTTTGGAATCAACTCCACTTACCATGTTTAGAGGATGAGAACAACCCCAAGAAAACCATCCCAACCGTGAAGCATGGGGTGGAAACATCATACTCTGGGGTGCTCTTCTGCAAAGGAGACAGGACAACTGCACCGTATTGAAGGGAGGTTGGATGGGGTCATGTATTGCGAGATTTTGGCAAACAACCTCCTTCCCTCAGTAAGAGCATTGAAGATGGATCTTGGCTGGGTCTTCCAGCATGACAATGACCCCAAACACACAGCCAGGGCAACTAAGGAGGGGCTCCGTAAGAAGCATTTCAATGTCCTGGAGTGGCCTGGCCAGTCTCCAGACCTGAACTCAATAGAAAATCTTTGGAGGGAGCTGAAACGCAAAACTTGAAAGATTTGGAGATCTGTATGGAGGAATAGACCAAAATCCCTGCTGCAGTGTGTGAAAACTTGGTCAAGAACTACAGGAAATATCTGACCTCTGTAATGGCAGACAAATGTTTCTGTACCAATTGTTAAGCTCTGTTTTTCTAGGGGATCAAATGCTTATTTTATGCAACAAAATGCAAATTAATTATTTAAAAATCATACAATGTGAATTGCTGGATTTTTTTTTTTATTCTGTCTCTCACAGTTACAGACCTCTCCATTCTTTGTAGGTGGGAAAATCTGCAAAACTGACAGGGGTCAAATACTTAATTTCCCCACTGTATGTATACATGTATGTTGTGTTCTGTATTGTAAACCTTTTTTGGTAGAATGACCTAAGCAGTGGGTCACCTCTTTGAGTCTCGTCTGCTTGAGGTTTCTTCCTCAATATCATCAGAGGGAGTTTTTTCTTACCACTGTCGCCCGTGTGCTTGCTCTAGGGGTTGGTAAGGTTAGATCTTAATTGTGTGAAGTGCCTTGAGGCAGCTTTGTTGTGATTTGGCACGATATAAACTAAATAAATTTAATTCATCCCCTGACTTGTCTCCACAAAACTGACCTGTAAAAGTGATGATTTAATCCTTATATTTAGAATAAATTGCCACCGTCACAATTTTTTAGGATGTATTGCAGGCCTTAAATGCAGGAATGGATGTATATTAGGTAATGAAATGAAGCTGACCACATACAACATGAAATATTTTGGATTCATATTGTCTGCAATGAAAGATAAGTCAAAGTAAATATAAGTATCACTGCATTTTAAAAAAAAATTGCATTTAAATTTGCATTCAACTTTTTCTGATTTTGGGTTTCTGTAATGTCACAATAAAATACCATCTCTCAGAGACTCTACGCATTAATAATGATGAACCACAGTCTTTAATTATCTCTCTTTTTTAAATAATGCATCACTTTGTTGGAAATTTCACCAAACAAACCACTGCAGAAGGACCAAAGCACCTTATCCTGCCAGCGGATAAAGGCAGATGCACAGTGGTCCTGAACACATCGGACTACGAGGCCAAGATCAACAACTTGCTCAGTGACTCCAATACATACAAGCGTCTGAAGAGAGACCCCACAAGCAGCTATAAGAAGAAAATCATTAACTACCTCCAAAACCTGGAGAAAGAGGGACTCATCAACAGGCATGTATACTACAGACTGTACCCTGGGGACGCCACCCCATACATCTATGGACTGCCCAAAATCCACAAACAGGATGTGCCACTCAGGCCTATTATATGTAGCACAGATTCATCACGTACAATTTGGCCAAGCACCTCAAGTGGATTTTGGCTCCTCTAGTGGGTAACTCAGACCACCATGTGGAGAACACAGAAGATTTTATGAACAAGATCAAGGACCTGCATCTGGAGGCAGATGAAACTATGGTGTCATTTGATGTGACATCGTTGTTCACCTGCATCCCCACCGCTGAGGCCATCTCAGCTGTGAGGCAGAGACTGCTGGAGGATGTGTCTCTACTTGAAAGGACCAAATTCACACCAGACCACATCTGCCAACTCTTGGCGTTTTGTCTTAACACCATGTATTTCCTGTTTAGGGGGAATTACTACAGGCAGATCTATGGTTGTGCGATGGGGTCTCCAGTATCCCCCATTGTGGCCAATCTGTACATGGAGCGAGTGGAGAAGAAAGCCTTGATGTCTTTCACGGGCATCCCTCCCAGTCACTGGTTCAGATATGTTGATGACACATGGGTTAAACTCAAGCAACAGGAGGTTGAGGACTTTACAGAACACATCAACTCGGTGGACTCCAATATCAAGTTCACACATGAGGATGCCAGAAACAACCATTTAGCCTTCTTGGACTGTGATGTTACGATTGGAGAGAACAGGCAGCTCCAGACAGGGGTTTACAGAAAACCCACTCACACTGACCAATATCTGCTCTTTGGCTCAAACCACCCCCTTGAACACAAGCTCGGGGTGATAAGGATTCTTCAACACAAAGCCCTACAGGTGCCCACAACTGCAGAGGGAAGGGCTAAAGAACAACAACTTGTACGGAAAGCCCTCATGGTATGTGGGTACCCATGATGGTCCCTGGACAAAGTGCAGAAGTCCCAGAGAACAAAGAGACCAGATAGACAGGAGACAGAGACAAGAAGAAGAGGAGTGTCTCTCCCTTATTTAGCAGGAGTAGGGGAAAAACTACAGAGGATCTTCAGACAGCACAAAATCCCAGTTTTCTTTAAACCTGTTAACACCTTGAGACAGAAATTAGTTCACCCTAAGGACAGGATCCCTAGTTACAAACAGAGCAATGTAGTGTATTCTATCAGATGTCAGGAAAACTGTAACGGACACTACATAGGTGAGACTAAGCAACCTTTACACAAAAGACTATACCAGCACCGCAGAGAGGGCGCCAGTGGACGTCAGTCTGCAGTTCATCTCCATCTTAAAGACACTAACTACACATTTGAGGACAAGGAAGTTAAAATCTTAGCCAGAGAGAAGAAATGGTTTGAGAGAGGGGTGTAGGAGGCATTCTATGAGAAACAGTTGAAACCCAGCCTTAACCGGGTAGAGGGTCTGAGACATGTTTTGTCCCGTGTTTACAATGGGGTACTCAGATCAAAGTAGTTTCAGTATTTGTTCATGGTAATGAGTCATTCACGCCATCAGGAGAGGCATCAGTCCCATCGTTAGGACGGACAGTAGTAGAGAAGCTTGAATCTTCGACTGGACTGGGTTGCTTGATGTGAGGACGTCCTCGCGTCAAGCAACCCAGTCCAGTCGAAGATTCAAGCTTCTCTACTATGGAAACCACCTGGACAACTGAGAGCCTACACAGAAATGTTAAGAGGGACAGCTACCCTGTCATTAGGAGGGTGCTAACTAGAGCACAATAGGTGCTAATTAAAGCAGTTGTTTAGTCACTAGCCAACAGCAGTCTGCCTCTCGGAGGAGGCGTCTGGTTAGGTTTAAAACTCCAGCTTTTGTGGCTTCTGTTTGTTCTTCTCGACAAGGATCAGACAGAAGTCAGACTACCACAGCAAGAATTTTAGCTGAGGAAGCTTCTACGATTTGAAGCGAAACATCCTCGCATCAAGCAACCCAGTCCAGTCGAAGACTCAAGCTTCTCTACTACCAAACCAACCACTTATTTCAGATAATGCCAGCTGTCGCCACCACTGAAGTGCGTAAAAGTGCCCATTTATCTTTTCACTGCAGCAAAGCGATGGTGCTTGCAATAATTGCACCTACTGAAGAATAGATCAATGCAGAAATTTGATCTTGATATTAAAGTGGGAGGGAGTATTGACTGGCCAGTGTGCAGAGGGGAAAGACGAACGTCTGAGCACAAATAGGGATTATCACCAATAACACATGAGAACAGCCCTCTGGAAAAAATGACAGTGTCTTAGTGGTTAGCACTGTTGCCTCACAGGAAGAAGGTCATGGGATTGATTCCCACCTGTGGCCTTTCTGTGTGGTGTTTGCATGTTCTCCTCATGTTTGCATGGGTTCTCCCCGGGTCCCACATCCAAAGACATGCAGGTTAGAGACTTGAAATTGTCTGTAGGTGTGCATGCGGGTGTGAATGTTTGTTTGTATATTTGGCCCTGCAACAGACTGGCGTCCTGTCCAAGGTGTACCCTACCTCATGCCCCATGACTGCTGGGATTGGCTCCAGCTACAGCTGCAGCAATACAAAAAAGATTAATATTTTAAATAGTTTTGTCCTCTGTCCTGTTAAAAAAAAAAAAAAAAAATGATAGAAGCGAAAATGTTCCAGAGGCTGTGAGGAGGTTTGCTAACAAGGGCCTAAAAGGTCAGAAATTACAAAATACATGAATATATAAAAAACAAAAAACAAAACGTGAAGGCTTTTTTTTTTTCAGTTTGAATATATCTTTGACCCAGATCTGTTTTTGGGAATGTTTTCTGTTTTTTTTTTTTCAATCAAAATGTCTTTTTTTTTAAAATTGAGATCTTTTTATTCAGATCTTTTTTTTTCAGTTTCAGTTCTTCTGTCCCTGAGTTTATACATTTTTTTCTAGCATTTTTGTGGAGTTTTAAGATTGCACTTCAAATAATAACGGACCAGGCACATGAAAATCAGAACCAATGCTGTACACTCATCTCTTCCAAAGCAGAGGAATTAAAAATGCTACTGTTAGACGTGCAATACACCTTATGGTGCAACCTGGGCACATTGTCAGTGATGAACCCGGGATCATTGGGTGTTTCGGGTCTTATCACCTGACACCCTTCTCAGGGCAACCCAGCCAGGGGTGATCAGGACCCAACCTGTGTCCAGGTAGCTAAATTCTTCACTCATCCCCCCTCTTAATCCAGAGCCAACAGGAAGTTTTTTCAGCTGCTACCAAGATGTATAGTCTCTAAGACCCCCATCACACTTAGTACAAATGAGCATGAGCCAAGCTGAATCAGGCAGAATGTAAACAAACAAACAAACAAACAAACAAAAAAAACAGGATTCGTGCCACATCTGGGGAGGAATAAGTATTGCGGAGGACAGCCCAGACTGCGCTCCGACCCTTCCCAACTGATTCTTGCACATGAGCCTCCAAATGCAGTACAAATGGTGGTGGAACACACTAGGATCACCCAGACAGGTGTCAAAATGCAGTGAGAATATGACAAATGCACTTACATTGTCGTACGACTGAGGTCCGATTGAGGGTGAAGGAAAGATTTCTCAGGATGTCCTAGAAAGCAGCCTAATCAACCAAATCAAATACTTTGCGATTGTATTCAATGAGTAGTCCAGAGCACTAGGATTGGGTTTAAAGATAGGCTGTTTGAGTCACCAAGCAAGTCTTCTATTCCCATGTGTTGGGATGACACTAATCTCGGAGACCGAAACAAAGACATTTTGCAGTGCCAGGCAGAACAGCTCCAGTACCGTAAATGCCTGCAAGCTTTCCCTGCCCTCAGCCATTTCACTCTCTTTGCGATCTCACATTTGGTGGTTCACAGTTAATGAGCGGTATCGCCTGCATTGTGAGGGAGTGTCAGCTATGACATTTTGGCCATGTGGTACATTTGTGTGGGCATGATCCTGCATGCAGATACCTCAGTGTGGAGGACAGCAGTGGCGGGAGAAGGCCAAGCGCTTGTCCAAGTTTCACCTGCCTGCGGCAGATAGATGGTTACTTTCAAAAGGTGGGGATGGATCTGTTGTCCACCTGGGTGGTTACCATCCAGGATCCAAGACAGCTCTGTTGTGTGGTGAATATGCTGATGCATGGCACCACCACGTGCTCCCAGACGTGACTTGTCAACAAATGCATTTTATTTACAAAAAGAAGCTGTGCAAAATGTTGTACCTTCAATAACACCTCAGTAATAAACAAAATTCAGAACTCCTCAGGGCACCTTGGAGTATCTTTCCATGTGATCCAGCTGCGCTGCACTTTTGTCTAAGGAGGTTCATTCTGATTGACAGTGCTGCACCTGCCAGGCTTTGATCACAGTGCAAATGGAGTGGAGGTGCTTGGTGCCAGGAGAAAGTAGGACTTCTCTCTTGGGAGGTGGTTTAAGTTCTGAGATGTAGCTGAGCTAAACGTACTGACACTGTGTCACTGTCTGATACATTACAAAGCACGTCACACACTTACAGCGTGTGTAACAACATATTAAAACCAAGGCTTTGAACCAGTTCATGGAGCAAAAACAAAAACCAGAATCTTTATATTTTTTTATGTTCTGGGCGGAACAGAACTGTTTATTTCAAATAATGGTAACCAGTTAATACCATTATTTTTCTTCGTTCTTGAAAAGATTTCCATTTGCAATGACCCAGTGAGGACGTAGGGTCATACAGGACGTAATTCAGGTCTGGCATATACAGTGTTTTCATTGGGTAAGAAATGTTATAAAATATGTTGTTTTTTGTTCTAACCAGTTTGGGACAATTTTGGGGTGGAACCCAAAACCGGAAACATTAAAATATCATTTCTGTTCGGAAGGAACCAGTTGGGAAAGAATTCTGGTTCAAAGCCCTGATTAAAATAGCAGAGGGCTCAAAATGCTGCAGGGTTCTCCAGGGTGGCATGGCTTTTCCCCTGGCTGTTCCCCTAGTTGTTCTCTTGGCATTGCAAACCATCTTTGCTTCTAATTAGGAGTCAAGTATCATCCACACAGACTGGGAAAAAGAACTTGTGTCCTTCTTTGGAAAGGAATGGGGGTTTGCTTGGATTGTAGCAGATGCAAGGGTCTGCTGTCAGTGGTGGGAACAGTTCAGTTAATCTGCGAACAGCTACACAAGTGTAAGCCATGGATATAGAGTTTTGATATCCATTCATGTTCGTTGTTGTCCTGTACAAATCCTGTGCTGTATTGAAAGTTGAATTAACAATTTAAATACATTAGTTAAAAAGTGAAAAGTGCCTTGTTTTCTGGCAGAATGAGTGCTCTGCACTTTTGTTGATTCTTGTGCATAGTAACAGAGTGAACGCTCTCACTGCTCTGTTCATCTTTGCTTCGTCTGGTCAGACAGCTAGTTTTGTTCTGTTGTGAAACACAGACATAGGAGGCAGTCAGAGATAAATTCCCGGTGCTGTTAATGTTTCTATTACGCTTCTGCCTTGGAGCTCGTTTGTCTGTAAGTAATTAAATACATTTGTTTCCAGGGAATGTCATGTTATAAACGTTGTTGTGGTGACATTTGCTCTGTTAGCAGTAGCTTTGTTAAGGTGCCTTGACACTTGGCACGCATTTTGGCTCCTCACCCCCACACACTTCGTCGTGAAAATTCCACCCACTGTGTTCCCAGCTGGATGCCACACTTTGTGCTGTTGGATTCTGCGTATATAAAATAATGATTTTGTAGTAGATTAATCATTTCCTCTCAGAATTTGGCTGATGAAAACACCTCTAATCACTTCCGGAATCACAGAGGACCATTTCACCAGCACCTTTTTTTTTTTCTCTCTCTCTCTCTCTCTCCTGCACTTCATGAGGTGGAGAACGCATTTGGAACAGTCTAAATGGTAATTATTTATGTTGTAATAGCTTGATAAAACAGTTGCATGTTCATTCCTTCTTATGAGTAGCTGTAAAAGTATGTTTACAATTATTATTATTATTATTATTATTATTATTATTATTATTATTATCGATCAGATGTGCTGTGATACGGTGCGCTGACGCAATCACTTATACTCACTAGGGATGGGTATTGATAAGATTTTATTGATATCGATCAGATTTCTTATCGATTCCCTTATCAGTACCTCCTGTGAATTTTCTGTGTACTAAAGGTAGGCTTTAAAGGTTTTCTATGCCAACAACATTTTATTAAGTCTTAAAGTAAATAAATATGATATTGGTCACTGGATCCTTGATCGCTGGACTTAAATAAACTCTATATGGTGGATCCTTGATCTCTGGACATAAATGGGTGATTCTTTAACTACGGGCACTATTGGCCTTGTAAATGTAATTTCCACCACACCATTGCCTTACAATATAAAGCGCCTTGGGGCAACTGTTTGTTGTGATTTGGCGCTATATACATGTGCTCTGATGTCACTGTTTATCTCCATAGAAACTACCCAAACAATCTTTCATACAAACTGTTTAAAGGGACATTACAGTGTTGTGGTGGAAATTACGGCAATAGTGTGGGACAACTACATTTTGTTTAATAAAATCACAACAGTTGTATGACATTGAATGCCCCAATTATGTTTTGATTATTTTACTGATATTTTATTCAGAGACATTTTAAAACATTAGAAAAAATGTTTCTTTACCATTCATTTTTATCATTGAAGATCAAAAGTCTGGGTGTGGGACAAGCACAAAACGGCAATATTTGCATATAATGATGCAGAAAAAAGGTGAAAAAGTCATCATAGACTACTAGAACAAATTTCTTAACACACTTTCATTGTAAAGATAACTATAAAAGTGTGAAATTTCCCCTTTTTTTCTGTTATTCATACAATATGATCAAAGGACATAATAAGTGCCCGTAGTCTAAGAATCACCCAAATAGAAATAAACAATCTGCGCTGCATGTCAGGATGTATTTCATAAAACACGGACAACGTCTCATTTTGGGAGAAAAAAAGTTTGGGTTTGTTGTCTGTATTCCAGTATTTGAAAGAGGTGTCATTTGATTTAAAATGGCGATTCGCTTTGAAGTTATTAATTCTGACCGGACTCTAACTTGACTCGGCAGAGAGCAATGCAGTGTTTGGAGCTGTGTCAACAGAATGAAGGATTATTCTCGTTTCTTGCATGCAGCAAGACAAGAGTCCCAGTTATTGACTTTAATCTGTTCAAAAGTGACTCACGATTGACATATTTTAATGGCCTTGAGAAAGGTTAGAAAGCAGACTTGCCGCTTCTGAAAAGCTGCGAAGCAGAGAACCAATGAAGCAGCAGGTCGGAGCACTGCTTCGTTGGTTCAAGCTTCAAGCAGAGCCACGCTGCAGAAGTGGTTGATTACAGAGCTGCTGCAGGGTCTGCAGTCAATGTAGAAAAATTAGAGTTTTCCCAATAAACACCCTCAAAAACAACGGTTGCTCTGAAGGACCGATAAGAGAATCGTTAAGCAAATAGGTCATTGATGTCGGTGGATCGGTCCATTTCTTAAGGATTCTTGAAAAGAACCGGTTCTCGATACCCATCCCTAGTACTCACACACAATGTTTTTAATTATTTGTACACTGTTCATGTGAAGTTCACATAATTAATGCATGACAGACATTTTGAAAATTTCTAAATTTTCTTTGTGCATTTGCACGAAGCCGCGCACAGTTTACAACAGTTTGCACTGAGTTTACTCTGCTGCATGGGAGATTGCACACCAGAATTTGGTGCTTGTCTACTCATTCCATCGGAGCCTCAAATCCAACAGAGATTGACGCATTAGGTGACTTTTGCCACCCGACAAATTATTTCAATCCTTCATACTGTGACTACACCTTTAGTCAAACGTTTTCACTGGCAGTTAGCTTTTTAGCTAACTTTGAAAAACATTTATTGACCAGTTGGCTTCCACTAAATAATTTTTTATTATATTTTTGTCATGTGGCAGAGGGTGCTGTGACATCTATTTTCCAGCAGAGGGCTCTGCAGTGCCCCCAGCACCCTCACTTCCTACGGCTTGCATGATTGTGGACATTTGTCTACTATTTAAACTGCACCCTAAACTATACACAATTCCCCCAATTTTCCCCCCAATGCTGGAAGGCTACATCTGCTGCCACTGCTCGACCCACGTGTCCTTTTTTCTTGTTTGTTTTTTTTTTTTTTAAACCCAGATATGGTCACTCTAGCTCTGTGTGCTTCTTCAGTTGGTCTAATCTGCAGGGTTTTTTTTTTTTGAGATGGACAATATTTTCTCTCAAAGAAAGCCCAAAGAAGTATCTCCGGTGTTTTAAAGTGCAGGCTACAAGCGACAGCCTTGTAAGCTCTGTTTTCTGAGTTGTGACAGTGAAGTAAAAAGATTTTATGTCTATGAATGAGGAGCCATGAACTGGCAGCAAACATGAGCGTGAGACACGTCTGTATGACTGATGCACTTTGAAAAGCTGTAGTCAGGGTGCATATGTATCTAGGTGAGAAAATGACACAAGCACAGAGAAACTATCCTCACATATAGCCTTCTTTTGTGCTATATACACAGAGAACTAGATAAATACACCTGAGAAAATACCTTAAATGGTAAATAAATGGACTGCATTTATACAGCGCTTTGTCATCTGCATCAGATGCTCAAAGTGCTTTACAGTAATGCCTCACATTCACTCCGATGTGAGGGTGCTGCCATACAAGGCGCTCAGTACACACCGGGAGCAACTAGGGGATTAAGGACCTTGCCCAAGGGCCCTTAGTGATTTTCCGGTCAGGCTGTGATTTGAACCAAGGATCCTGGAGTCTCAAGCCCAACGCTTAACCACTAGACCATCACCTCCCCCACCTTACATGCATTTTATGTTTGGGGGGGAAGATGGGTCTCATGGGGGGGCTCATTCATTTGTGTCATTTGTGTTTGAATGATACCTTTTTTCCACAATATACAGTGAAGGTCTAATAAATTTTCATTCTGAAAATTTATGATTACATAAAACTCATATTAACAACCTAAACACCAAACTGCTGCTCTCTAATCCTGTTAGCTACCATCCCAAACCACATGAACTATTTTCCCCACTAGATATGAGAATGCACATATTTATAGACACTAAAAATGGTCCTTATTGTTTTTTTTTTATTTTCTAGGAAGGTCAAGCCCTAAGAGCGGTTTGCAAGACTACTGTATTCACACACACACACACACACACACACACACACACACACACACACACACACACACACACACACACACACACACACACACACACATGCGCGCGCATGTGTGTGTGTAAATGGACTGCATTTATATAGCACTTGTCCATCTGCATCAGACGCTCAAAGTGCTTTACAAGTATGCCTCACATTCACCCCGATGTCAGGGTGCTGCCATACAAGGCGCTCACTACACATCGGGAGCAATAGGGGATTAAAAACCTTGCCCAAGGGCCCTTAGTGATTTTCCGGTCAGGCGGGGATTTGAACCGAGGATCTTCTGGTCTCAAGCTCAGCATCTTAACCACTAGACCAGGGGTGGGCAGCAAGGGCCGAGACATTGCAGGTTTTCCTTGCAACCAATCACCTCAGCAGGTGGTTTGCTGATGAGCTTCTCCCCTGAACATAAAGACCCGATCGTCAATGAAATCACCTGCTGAGACACCTGATCATTAATGAAATCACCTGCTGAGGTGATTGGTAGTAAGGAAAACCTGCAGTGTCCCGGCCCTTCATGGCACATGATTGCCCGCCCCTGCACTAGACCATCACCTCCCCCACCTCTCCCTGTGTGTGTGTGTGTGTGTGTGTGTGTGTGTGTGTGTGTGTGTGTGTGTGTGTGTGTGTGTGTATGCCTGGATGAAAGGCTCAGGAACCGCTTAGTCAATTTCATTCATATAGCCCATGTTAATTGGTTTTGATAACATGTTGGCATGACATTAATATGAAAGTCAAGGTCATTTAAGGTCATTGATAAGTCTGAAAATCACATTTTACATTACCACTTTGAAAGACACAGAGCAAGAACAATTTCAACTGCATATGAATCAGCAAACACAATGCCAACTCCTGATCAGTTATGTCCAGGTAGCTGGACACAACTGCGGCATCATAATGATGTCATCATATGATGTTATGCCAATCTGTTATCTGAGTCACATGCCCTTGAGATCATCTTCCTAGCTCTTCTGAATCAAGACTATGACCCAGGCCAATGCATTGTCAAACACCTCTATCCAACAATCTCCATGACTCCATAAACTCTTCTTTGCAGGAGAACAAAGGTCCAAGGTTTCTGTCTTGTTGCGGCTTATGAGCTAATGAGTGATTGAAGGCAACAACGAATGGCTTTGGTATCAGATCTCTTCAGAAGATCCTTGGATATTGCCACAGTCACTGTGTCAGATGAGTGACATATGGTGTATTTCTCTGGTAATGGTCCAGCACACATGCCTCAGTGCTGTAATGTATCTGCAAAGCCAGAAACCCCCCACGCAGAGAAGGACACTGATATAAAGTTCAAACATCTTTTATTTGCAGCCCATGGAAACAGCGTAGTAAAAACACAGAGTTAACAGCCCACTCAACAATGTTGTCTATGTGAAAATAGCTTGATGACAGAAAGGTCAAGGACACAGGCAGAAGTTTGGTGCAACGAGAGGCAGTCCGTGAAGCAACTGTCCATAAGCGTTGCATCAAACACACAGTCCAGAGGAACAGACAGAGCATCAAAACGATGAGTGGTGCCAATGCATGCTCCCAGACTTGCATTAATGTGATCTATTGGAAATTGTGTTTCTCCTTGTTGTACCGCATTTTCCAGAAAAAAATGCCCCTTGAAAAGGGGAAAAAAACAGAAATAAGTTACAGCGGACTACAAGTCACATCTTTTTCTGTGTTATGAGCTTTTTAAAGCTGGATGGCCTTTCAGATTTTACACAATGGACAAAATTTAGCTTCTACCAAAATCCAAACATTATGATGTCGGTTTATTTTTGTAACGTGTTGCAAAATTACAGCTCATTTAAACCTCTGGGGTCTGAGGGCATTTTTTTTGGACAGTTCGCTCACCTGGCATCAGTGTTTTATTATTGCTTTTAACAGCTCTCCCTGCATCCCACAATCAAGTTTTACGAGGTCTGTTAGAAAAGTATCCGACCTTTTTATTTTTTTCAAAAACCATATGGATTTGAATCATGTGTGATTGCATCAGCCAAGCTTGAACCTTCGTGCGCATGCGTGAGTTTTTTCACGCCTGTCGGTTGCGTCATTCGCCTGTGAGCAGGCTTTGTGTGAGCAGTGGTCCACCCCTCTCGTCAGATTTTTATTGCGAATAAATGTCTGAACGATTTGGAGCTTTGCTGCATCAATTTTTTTCCAGAAACTGTGAGAGACCTCCAGGTGGACACCGTTCGGAAAATTAATATGGGTTTCAGGGACGATTTTATGGGGATTACACAGATTAAGGAGTGATCCAGACGGTTTAAAGACCGCCCACAACTGCTGAGAGCTCCGAGCGCCGATCGACAGGCTTAAACCCCGCTAAAACAACCAGATCATTTCCAACGTGAAGGCTTTGTTGATCCGGGACATTGTCTGACTTTCACAAAAAGGTAGAAGGCGTGGACATCAGCATTTTATCGGCACATTCCACTGTTACAGGAGTTTTTTTCATGGAAAGAAAAGCGTAGGGACGCGCCACGGAGCCGTTCATTACGCGGCACAAAACCACCTCCGTGTTGGTCTCACAGGACGGCTTTCAGGTGGATTTCAGATGGCTGTCGGTTGCTTTTCAGTCGTGTGATTATCCGAGAAATTGAGCATGAGCTGGACATGCCCCAACATGTCCGTGAGGCTTCATCATGGCGTTGCTTTGCGCCCTGCGGCTCCACCGCGATGCGCGGAACTCCGCTCCTCTTTCCATGACAAAAACTCCTGTAACAGTGGAATGTGCTGTTCATTTCTAAACTGGACGCTGTCTTGATGTCGTCTTGTATGTCATCTGACTAGCACAGGAATTGTGAAAAGACGTGGACATCAGCACTTTTTCGGCACATTGAGACAGACGCGCGGAGGAGTTCTGCGCGTTGCGGTGGAGCCGCATGGCGCAAAGCAACGCCGTGATGAAGCCTCACAGGACATGTTGGGGCATGTCCAGCTCATGCTCAATTTTTCGGATAATCACACGACTGAAAAGCAACTGACAGCCGTCTGAAATCCACCTGAAAGCCGTCCTGTGAGACCAACACGGAGGTGGTTTTGTGCCACGTAATGAACGGCTCCGTGGCGCATCCCTCAGTTTTTCTTTCCATGAAAAAAACTCCTGTAACAGTGGAATGTGCCGAAAAAGTACTGATGTCCACGACTTCTGCCTTTTTGTGAAAGTCAGATGACGTCCCGGATCAACAAAGCCTTCACGTTGAAAATGATCTGGTTGTTTCAGCGGCGTTTGAGCCTGTCGATCGGCGCTCGGAGGGCGGCATGCTCTCAGCAGTTGTGGGCGGTCTTTAAACTGGCTGGAGCACTCTTTAATCTGTGTAATCCCCATAAAATCGTCCCTGAAAGCCTTATTAATTTTCCGAACGGTGTCCACCTGGAGGTCTCTCACAGTTTCTGGAAAGAAATTGATGCAGCAAAGCTCCAAATCGTTCAGACATTTATTCACAATAAAAAATGACGAGAGGGGTGGACCAGTGCTCACACAAAGCCTGCTCACAGGCGAATGACGCAACCGACAGGCATGAAAAAACTCATGCATGCGCTCGAAGGTTCAAGCTTGGCTGATGCAATCACACGTGATTCAAATCCATATGGTTTTTGAAAAAAATAAAAAGGTTGGATACTTTTCTAACAGACCTCATATATGTCTTTTTTTCAGGACAACCTGTGCTTTCATAATATATATGTTTTTGTTGTGTTTTATAAGTGTAATAAAGGTTTACAATCAGACAAAAGAAAGGAAAAAATAAAGCAAAAAATAATTTTCCACACACATTTATTCAAAAGACATAGCAAACTGTAATAAACAACTGTTTTGACACTTTATAAAGGTAATTTGAGGTCTTGTGTGAAAGACTGTACAACAAAAAGGTTCAAACAATAAACACAAATGCACATTTTGAACAATATATACAAAATGGTCTATGCGTTTTGTTTGTCTCATCTCAAAGCAGTTTCTGTCTGCTATTACACAAAGATTACATCACAAACTTCTACTGTGTTCGGACTGTTCTGTGCTGCTCCTAACAGCTTTCATTCACACTTTGGACCACTTTGGCTCCTTGCAGTCTGAGGAGCGCCCCTCCCCTTTGCTCCAGTGATATGATAAACAGTGCTTTATGCCGAGAAAGCAACAGAGTTATCCAGTAACATTCACATGCAAACTAGTGGAGCAATCCTGATAGTTACACACTCTTTGTTTGAGCACATGAGATTGTCATCAGAGGCTCTCCGTCTGCTTTCACTTTCACTGTGCGTAATGGCGCAGGGCGCATTGGAAAAGTATGTACTCATTGGAGCACCCAGGGGGCTATTCAAACGAGCCAACTAGTAACATATCACTCCTGAAAACGATCTTTGGGTTTTCACGTGGGGTAAATCTGCCCTACAATTGGATTTTGGAAAACCATGTGACGGTGAACCAAGCTGAGTCTTGAACAATAAAGGAGTGTCCATATGCAATATGGACACTCATATTGCACACGTCATCATGCAGCTTCTATGAGGAGTACAAAGATGGCCGATGGCTGGCTCGAAAGTCCACTGAGTTAACTTTTCAGCAAAAAAAAAAAAAAAAAGAAAAAAGTAAGTTTCTATCTCATATCATTAAAAAGTTATTTATAATTTAGTAAAGCTTGGTCTTAGCCGTCGGCCTCAGAGGGTTAATGAAGAGAACATGTTTACATATTTACCTTGGGGGAATTCCATAACAAATATTTTCCTTCTAACGGTGTCTACAGGAAGAAGCGCGTGTCTGCATGTGTGAAGTTTTGAGATTACCTTTGACCTGACAAGTGATGCGCTTTCCAGGGGCGTGCTTGTGAACATCCATAAGATATCTTGTGAATTACTTCAGAGGTGTTATCTGGTTTCAAAAACAGCGTTTTTAGATTTAGAAGTGTTTATTTCTTGCTATCTTTTACAAAATATGATACAGAAAAAAAGATGTGTTAGAGTATTTTCCGCCATCTTGGATTATGTTGTTCCAGCGAGTAGCCAGCTGATGTCACGTTGCCTTTCATTACTCTGATTGACTGTTGTTGCATGCTTGCCAAAATTCATCACAAAAGCCAAGGGAAGCCACCACGTAATCTTATGTATCTGCCGAGTGTAGGTCATGGCTGTATTATCGCTTGAAATTCTCCCCGTGAGGGGTAGAAATTATTAATTTTTTACAGACAGTATGGATTTTGATCATATTGGCAATATCATATTATGAATCCTTTATTTAATTGCTATTGAATAAAATGATAGTGTTGCCAAAGAAAAAATCTTTTAGCGACTTAGATCTTGAAAAGCCCAGAGGCGATACACCTTTAATTTGGGCTTTTTGTGCATTGTTGTAGTGTACTTTTCATTATTGGCATTTATTATTTTATTATTGGATCTTATTTTGTATCATGCTTTGATTCCTGGGGATGTCTATATAAACAGTTATTACAATTATAAAAAAAAAAAAACTTGTGATTTTTCACTATAAAGGTCACACTGAAGTGTTAGTCACAGGAACTCCAAAACTAGTAACAAAAATGATAAATAAATAAAATAACTTGTACTCTGGAAAAATACTGTACTTTTTAAAAATGCATTCTTAGTTTCATCCTGGTCTCGTGGGGAGAACTTCCTTAAAAATTCTACTGGGACTTTCAGCAGAATTTTTGTGTGGGAGGTGACATATCCTTCTTTGAGTGTTTATGTGTTTTGAGCATTTCTTTTTGTTTTATCAACTCACAACTATGCTCTGCTGGTGACAGTGTCACCATAAAAGATGAGGACACGAAGAAATCTAGTGAAGCAATGTTCTATGCAGAAAATGAAATTCCAGGTGATGTGTGAGTGACCAGGAGCTGAATAACTGCAGAATAACCAAGAAAATGTTCCTCTGTGCAGCATCTGTGAGTCTGGAACATGTCGCTTCTCAAATGCCAGCATCTCTGCTCATTATAAATGAATGCTATTTGAATTCCTATCACTGCATTATTTACTGACAGGTTCTGTCATCACCATCTGCTACGGTGCTGCCGTGACATTTAACTAACATCTATGAGGTAGGAAGGTGGCTGTTTCAATTGAAGCCGGTCCATGCCCCCGCAGCATGCACAAAGAGAAATGAATGAAGCCACGTCAGTTTTTTTTTTTTAATCTCTCATGTTGTTTCATCTCGTGTGCTTTTTTTTTATTGGTTTTCTACAACAAAGCCTTTCATGCATGATTGGCAGGAACAGATGGATGCTGGCACGGCAATTGCACACACCCGAGCCTCAATGCAGAGCCAACATTTAATTCAACAAAAATTTCAGAGGAGAATACAGAGTCAGCAACAATGACAAATTAGATTTGGATGATAAAATTTGAGTGAAACTACTGAATTTCATTCCAGCTCATTGAAACATGGCATGTACGTATGTAAACCCCCCCACAGATGATTAGTTCACAATTCAGTTTGAACGCAGATACAAGTAGAAAACAAATATTCAAGAAAATGGAGAAAACCGATGAGTAGAACATAAACGATAAGTCTGTCAGTGTCAGTATAATCAGCCGATATGAGGTACTTGCAGAGGAATTGGAATTGGTGTTTATAATGGTCTATAAATGACAAAAAGATACGGAGAAACTGAAGATCAACTGTCATGATGGATGTTGTTGTTGCACAGTTTGTCCACCAGAGGGAGCTCCCCTGTTGTCAACACATATGTGCAACATAACAATCAACTGATTGATGATTTCGATGCTGCTCAGTCATCTTCTGTGTTCCTGGTTTGCCATCATGTGAAATACACACCTTAACCAATAATTTGCAAATATCGATAAAATGTAAAAGTGTCACTTTATTCTGTTTTGGGCCTGTTATCCTGCATAATACAGTTGTTTAAATTTTGTTCATAAAAAAAAAAAAAAATTAAATAAAGCAACATTACTTTACAAACTGCATTATGTTATCTTGATGAATACTCATTACAAAAACTACATAAAACAAATAACTGGGGAAATCTCTGTTTGTTCTTTGTGTTCCTGGGGAAAAAAGAATACTGGCTGGTATGTCGGCATATCATATTTTAATTTCAGTTTCAATTGATTTTCATTTATATAGCGCCAAATCACAACAAAGTTGCCTCAAGGTGCTTAACACAAGTAAGGTCTAACCTTACTAACCCCCAGAGGAAGCACACAGGTGACATAGTGAACTGGCTGTTGTGTGGGCTGCTGAAGAGGAGGTACTGCTGGCCCACCACCACCAGATGGCGCCCTGCTTGAAGTGCGGGCTTCAAGCACAAGGACGTCATAGCAACCGGGAGTGACAGCTGTCACCCGTCATCAGCACCAGCTGTCACTCATTCACATCATACCACCACCACCATAAAGGCCGGACTGCAACTCCACCTCCCCGCCGAGAAATCAGCTACCTTGGAGGTAACTTCTCTGCTGTATTCAACTCTGACAAATAGTCTGAACTCTTTTTGCAGCCGTTTTCCTGTGGTGTTGCCTTATTTGGGGAATTGGCGTTTGGTGTGATCAGCGACGGCTTCGCTTCACACTCCAACCAGATAAGTGGTTAGACAGGAGCTGCACGAGTGTGTGATTGGAGGTGGAGGTGCTCCCTCCCAGAGAACACAGACGGTGGAATTACTGAGTGTGCAAACTCACACTCATCTAAACTGTTTCTGTTCTCTGCCAGCAGTACCTGGTCTGACAGCTGGAGACGGTGGCCACCTGGGGCTCCAGGACTTGGCGGCTCTGGTGTTCTTCAGATCTGTTGGCGGTGAAGGCTGTGTGGGATCCGGCACGGTTCTTGACGGACGTCTCCTATCCTCAAGCCTGCCCACACGTCACTCAACATTTAATTGTCTGTGGTACCAAAACTGTATTTGTCTGTATTCCGTTGTGCACTTCACAACATTAAATTGTTACTGTTTGGCTTATCCATTGTCCGTTCATTTAGCGCCCCCTGTTGTGGGTCCGTGTTCCTACACTTTCACAACAGGATTTCTCGGCCAGCGTCAGGGATCCCGAGGGGCGTCAACCATCGCTTGAACAGCCAATGGAAGAGCGAGGTGAACAGGCGTCAGCAGGAGGCGTGTTAGGTGAGCTGCAGCAAATCTTGACCGTTTTCACTGCTCGGCTGGACTTAGTCACCGAGCAGAATGTGATTCTCAATCGGAGGATGGAGGCTCTCACCGCCCGGGTGGAAGCGCAGGCTCAGGGCGCTGCTGCAGCACCTCCTCCCGCTGACCGGAGGCCTGAGACAGACATTCCGCTGGTCGATCAACGCACCCCCCCCATCCCCTGAAGCTTACATAAGCCCTCTGGAGCTGTACGGAGGCTGTGTCGAGACGTGCGCGGACTTCTTAATGCAGTGCTTGCTCGTCTTTTCACAGCGTCCCGTCATGTACGCATCAGACGCCAGCCGGGTGGCTTACGTAATAAATTTGCTTCGAAGAGAGGCACGCGCCTGGGCTACGGCGCTCTGGGAGCAGAATTCACGGCTCCTAACGACATATACTGGGTTTGTGAGGGAGTTCAAGCAGGTTTTTGATCACCTCCATAGAGGCGAATCCGCATCAAACTTGCTGCTGTCAATCAGACAGGGGCATCGGAGTGCAGCGGAGTATGCAGTCGACTTCCGCATCGCGGCTGCGAGGTCTGGCTGGAACAACATTGCACTCCGCGCCGCCTTCATAAACGGACTGTCTCCGGTCCTGAAGGAGCATTTACTGGCTAAGGATGAACCGCGGCCGGGCACGAGCCGTCCCTCTTCCTTCTGGGTCTGAAAGGAAGCCGCCTTCCCCACGCTCCACAGCCCGTGACTCACGTGTGGCAACAGCTCCCCCTGCTGACGAAGCTATGGACACGAGATCACGGTTCGCAACCGATACCCTCTGCCCCTGTTAGATTCAGTGTTCACACCCCTGCATGGAGCCCAAATATTCACAAAACTGGATCTTAGGAATGCGTACCACCTGGTTCGGATCCAGAAGGGAGACGAATGGAAGATGGCATTTAACACCCGTTAGGTCATTTTGAGTACCTGGTCATGCTGTTCGGCCCCACAAACGCCCCCGCAACGTTCCAAGCCTTGGTAAACGATGTCTTGCGGGACTTCCTGCATCGGTTTGTCTTTGTATATCTAGACGATATACTCATCTTTTCCCCCGGATCCTGAGACTCATGTTACGCATGTACGTCAGGTCCTGCAGCAGTTGTTGGAGAACCGGCTGTTTGTGAAGGGCGAGAAGTGCGAGTTCCACCGTACTTCTTTGTCCTTTCTGGGGTTCATCATCTCCTCAAACTCCGTCGCACCCGATCCGGCCAAGGTAGCGGCGGTGAGAGACTGGCCCCAACCAACAAACCGTAGGAAACTGCAACAGTTCCTCGGTTTTGCTCATTTTTACCGGAGGTTCATCAAGGGCTATAGTCAGGTGGTTAGTCCCCTGACAGCCCTGACCTCCACAAAAGTCCCCTTCACCTGGTCGGATCAGTGCGAAGCCGCGTTTAGGGAGTTGAAACGCCGGTTCTCGACTGCGCCAGTTCTGGTGCAGCCTGATACTAGTCGCCAGTTTATAGTCAAAGTGGACACCTCTGACTCAGGGATAGGATCCGTGCTGTCCCAGAGCAGGGAGTCCGACAAGGTTCTCCACCCTTGTGCCTATTTTTCCCGCAGGTTGACCCTGGCTGAAAGGAACTATGACGTCGGCAATCGGGAACTTCTTGCGGTGAAGGAGGCTCTGGAGGAGTGGAGACACCTGTTGGAAGGAGCTTCGGAGCCATTCACGGTTTTCACTGACCATCGGAACCTGGAGTACATCCGGACCACCAAGCGTCTGAACCCCAGGCAAGCCCGCTGGTCACTGTTCTTCGGGCGTTTTGACTTTCGGATCACATATCGCCCCGGGACGAAGAACCAACGGTCTGACGCCCTGTCCCGGGTGCACGAAGAGGAAGTCAGGACAGAACTGTCAGACCCGACCGAGACCATCATCGCCCAGTCCACTGTCGTGGCCACCCTCACCTGGGACGTGGAGAAGACCGTCCGGGAGGCCCTGACACGGAACTCGGACCCGGGGACCGGCCCCAAGAACAGACTGTACGTCCCACCAGAGGCCAGAGCTGCAGTCCTGGACTTCTGTCACGGTTCCAAGCTCTCCTGCCACCCAGGGGTGCGAAGAACCATGGCGGTTGTCTGGCAGCGCTTCTGGTGGGTGTCTCTGGAAGTCCGGGAGTACGTCCAGACCTGCACCACCTGCGCCAGGGGAAAAGTGGACCACCAAAGAACCCAGGGTCTCCTCCAGCCTTTGCCCGTGCCTCATCGCCCCTGGTCTCACATCGGCCTGGACTTCGTCACGGGCCTCCTGCCGTCCCAGGGCAAGACAACCATCCTCACGATAGTGGACCGGTTCTCCAAGGCAGCCCACTTCGTGGCCCTCCCGAAGCCCCCAATGGCCCAGGAGACTGCAGACCTCCTGGTCCACCATGTCGTGCGTCTGCATGGGATTCCATCAGACATTGTCTCAGATCGTGGTCCCCAGTTCTCCTCCCAGGTCTGGAGGAGTTTCTGCAGGGAACTGGGGGCCACAGTAAGCCTCTCGTCCGGGTACCACCCCCAGACGAACGGGCAGGCAGAGCGGATGAATCAGGAGTTGGAGCAGGCCCTCCGCTGCGTGACCTCCGCGCACCCGACGGCCTGGAGTGACCATCTGGCCTGGATCGAGTACGCTCATAATAGCCAAGTGTCATCTGCCACTGGCCTCTCCCCATTTGAGATATGTTTGGGGTACCAGCCCCCATTATTTCCGTTGGTGGAGGGAGAGGTCGGGGTGCCCTCATTCCAGGCCCATCTGAGAAGGTGCCGTCGGGTGTAGCATACCGCTCGCTCTGCCCTGCTCAAAGCCCGGACGAGGGCCAAGGCCCATGTAGACCGCTGGCGTGCCCCGGCCTCTACGTATCAGCCCGGGCAGGCGGTTTGGCTATCCACTAAAGGACAGATATATCGGACCCTTCACCATCCTAAAAGTCCTCAGCCCAGCCGCAGTGAAGCTGAAGCTGCCAACTTCACTGCGGATACATCCGGTTTTTCATGTGTCAAGACTAAAACCCTGCCACTCCTCTCCCCTCTGTGCCCCCGGACCGCCGCCGCCACCTGCCCGGATCATTGACGGGGAGCCTGCTTGGACTGTGCGCTGGCTCCTGGACGTCCGTCGGAAGGGCCGGGGGTTCCAGTATTTGGTGGACTGGGAGGGGTATGGACCCGAAGAACGCTCCTGGGTGAAGAAGAGCTTCATCCTGGAGCCGGCCCTCCTGGCCGACTTCTACCGGCGGCAGCCGGACAAGCCTGGTTGAGGGGGGGGTCCTGTTGTGTGGGCCGCTGAAGAGGAGGTACTGCTGGCCCACCACCACCAGATGGCGCCCTGCTTGAAGTGCGGGCTTCAAGCACGAGGGCGTCATAGCAACTGGGAGTGACAGCTGTCACCCGTCATCAGCACCAGCTGTCACTCATTCACATCATACCACCACCACCATAAAGGCCGGACTGCAACTCCACCTCCCCGCTGAGAAATCAGCTACCTTGGAGGTAACTTCTCTGCTGTATTCAACTCTGACAAATAGTCTGAACTCTTTTTGCAGCTGTTTTCCTGTGGTGTTGCCTTATTTGGGGAATTGGCATTTGGTGTGATCAGCGACGGCTTCGCTTCACACTCCAATCAGATAAGTGGTTAGACAGGAGCTGCACGAGTGTGTGATTGGAGGTGGAGGTGCTCCCTCCCTAAAGAACACAGATGGTGGAATTACTGAGTGTGCGAACCCACACTCATCTATACTGTTTCTGTTCTCTGCCAGCAGTACCTGGTCTGACAGCTGGAGACGGTGGCCACCTGGGGCTCCAGGACTTGGCGGCTCCGGTGTTCTTCAGATCCATTGGCGGTGAAGGCTGTGTGGGATCCGGCTCGGTTCTTGACGGATGTCTCCTATCCTCAAGCCTGCCCACACGTCACTCAACATTATAATTGTCTGTGGTACCAAAACTGTATTTGTCTGTATTCCGTTGTGCACTTCACAACATTAAATTGTTACTGTTTGGCTTATCCATTGTCCGTTCATTTAGCGCCCCCTGTTGTGGGTCCGTGTTCCTACACTTTCACAACACTGGCCACAATGTGAGCTTAATAAGTTGGACACAAAAACCAGGAAAATGCTCACCCTCCACAAAATCACATACAGAAATCAGTGCATGGACAGAATATATCTCCCTCGCAGAGAAGGCGGTATGGGTCTCACTGAAATCAACCAGGCCTACAGAGCATCGACAATAAGTATTGGACAGCACTTAAAGAGCTCTGAAGAAGAAATCGTAAAAATGGTCACACAACACCACAAGGCCATAACTGAACGGACCTCAATCACTAAACTGGCAAAAAACTTTGGCGGAGAACTTCTACAAGAGAGAAAAAGCAACAGTCTCATGCCTGCAACAAAACTTGCAAGACAGACCAATACAGCAAAAGAGAAGGAAAATATCGAGTGGAAAGATGGAAACAGCACAAAAGAGCCGGACGTTTCCAAGAAGAACTCGAAAAGGAATACATCGACAAAGTTGGATCAATGCAGTGGCTAAAAAATGGAAAACTTGGTTTTGATGGAGAAAGAATTTTGATTGGAGCACAAGATCAGGGACTTCTAACAAATGGCTTCAAAACAATGGCAGGGATCTCACAGAATGATAAATGCCGATTCTGTCATACAGCTGTTGAGAGTGTAAACCATCTAACTTCAGCATGCCAGATCCTCATGGCAGATGGGCATTATACATCCAGACACAACAAGATCTGTCAATATCTCCACTGGAAGGTCTGCAAGGGACTGGAGATGGAAGTCAAAGAACATGTCTGGGAGCACGAGCCAGCACCAGTCTCATCCAACGGAAAAGTTGCGATCTTCTACGACAAAGAGATCCCAGCAGGAAGACACATTGAAGGAGGTGCAATCAAACCTGATATTGTCATCTGGAACAAGCAAGAGAAAACAGCCAAAATCATCGATGTGACAGTCCCCAATGACTACGGTCTGAATCGAGCTGAAAGGGGAAAGATCTCGAAATACCAAGACCTGAAAAATGACCTACGAACAACGTGGTCATTGAAAGACATCATTATCATCCCAGTTGTGGTGGGAGCAACAGGCCTGATGAAGAAGAACCTGAAGAAATACCTTGAGGCAATCCCCGGTCACCCAAGTGCACATGAGGTGCAGTTGTCTGCAATTAAGGGAACGCTCACCATCTTGAAGAGAGCCCTCGGATACAATGCCAGATCAGGTTAGGATAACTATACAGCCTAGGGTGCAACTTTAGACCCCAGGTTTGGGGCCCATTGCATTCTACTAAAAAGACATCAAAGATAAATGAAAAACCAAGTGACACTGGTAAGGAAAAACTCCCTCTGATGATTTGAGGAAGAAACCTCAAGCAGACCAGACTCAAAGGGGTGACCCTCTGCTTGGGCCATGCTACCAACACATTTTACAAAACAATTTACAAAATGAATATACAGGAAATTTTGCAGGTGCACAGGACAGGAGGGTAGCAGAAGCAAACACCACACCCATCTCTGGATAGAGCCGCACCTTAAACAGATAGAGAGAGAAAAAAAAAGCAGAATCAGACATCGGAAAGACAACAAAGACAGTATAATTTGTCAGCATTAAGCAACAAGAAAAGCAGAAGAAATACAAAGTACAAGTACTAAGTAAGTACAATCATTAAATATCGAAATCGTTATCGGTCTTAAAAATCCTGTGTTGGTCAGACTCTACCACTGAGTAATTATATGAATTAATATAACTCACTGCTAAATTGTTCTGATTCAACAGCACAGTTTCAACTGAAAGTGCCACTGAGCTGGAAATGGTAAAACAAACAAAGGATGTGCAGAGGAGGCTGTTAAAGTCTCCCTTAAGCTGTAAATGTGACAAAAAGACATCATTCTCACTGCTAAATGAACTGTGTGTGTCTGACACAATTGTTTAACACAGCAAATGCTTCCTGGACATTTTGAAAAACAAGAAAAATGAGCTTGTACTGCAGTAAATGACACACTACATAAAGCACATGATCGATTTCAGCAGTCTGTTTGCAGGCTGAAGCTCAAAATATGTGTTTGTGAAATGAAATGTTTTGGAGGCTCCGAATACCCCCACCCCTACCCCCACCCAAAAACATCCATCCATGCATCCATTTCCTATACCAGCTTACTCCAACTTGTACTCCGGTGCGACTTGCTGTACTGCAACTTGTTTTCCACTGCAGGAGACATTTTTTCACAGGTACGACTTTAACTCTGGACAACAGAGTAATTCCGATGTTGCTCAGTGATTGATCTTTGGCAATTTTTCTGTAATCCCAGAACCCTCCTGTATGTGTGTTCCAATGTGGAGAACATTGGATTGAAAAATCACATTTTTGACCAATGACCCCAATGACCTTTGTTAAAATGAACCCTTCAAGGGCAATTTGGGGCTTGACCTTCATTCACATACCGAGTTTGGTGAAAACCAAGCAAAAGACATGGGAGGAGTTGGAGAACAAATAGACAAAGTTGCTGAAACTATAATGTGATTTGCTCAAAATAAAATTGTACATTCATGCCCTGTGGGATTATGCTTGATTTGGAACTGTGAATATTTCCATGCACAAATATAAAAGTACACTACTTGCTGGCTGCAATCTGGGTAGAGCTTGTCGAGGTGTATGTATTCCAAATCTTTCAAATTGCATTTGCTTTGTTTGTCGGTTTGTTTTGTTAATCAGAATGAGCCCCCTCCCACCCCTCTGCAAATCTGGGGATGATTGGCAGCTGCTCTGACGTTAATGCTTTTCTTGTCTCAGTGTCTGGAGAGACAACGGTACGTCACAGAAGTGGGAGTGAGGGCAGACGAGCAGAAAATGATTTGCCCTCTCATTTCTCCGTCAGAATGGAATTCATCCCCATTAGGGTTCATTAACATGAGTTAGTGCTCGTTAGGCAGCACCGTGCCAGCAGGCATCTGCAGCTTGCTGCCAGCGTACTTTATCTACTCACTCTAATAGACATTGACTGAGTATGAGCTCAATGGACGAGGAATAGAGAAAGTAAGTTTAAAAAAAGAGTACAGCGATGGATTTGTCTTTGTGTCACTTTAGATTATGTAAAATTATCTCTGGTGTCTGAAAATGTTTCAAAAAAATAAACTTTATCACCGCCTGCACTGTAACCCCACAACTGTAGCAGTGAGCATTGATAGGACACCACAGTAATAATCAGACATCAGTCAGCTTTTACAAATTACCAAACATGTATTTTTTTTTAAGTAATTATAATAGCTTTAGCAACTCAGCCACATGGGGTGTGCAGCCAGTACAATATGAGTGCCGGTCCCAATGTTGTGAAAGTGTAGGAACACGGACCCACAACAGGGGGCGCAATGAATGGACAATGGAGGAAGTAAAAAACAAGATTTACTACTGAAACAAGCACGAGTAGTATAACAAACACAATGTTTAGGGTCGAATCCGCTGGTGTCGTGTGGGCAGGCTCGAAGATAGGAGACGTCCGTCTCAGTCGAACCGGAACCACCCAGATCTCCACTGCCACCGAACCCCGGAAATACTGGAACCGCCAAGTCCCGAATTCCCAGGTGGCCACTGCCTCCGCTCGTCGGATCCGGTACTGCTGGCAGGAGAGAGCAAGAACACACAGGAGTGGATGAACGCACCCAGTACAGAGAGGGGAGAAGCCGCCTCCACCTCTTGGCAAAGTTCAGCAGGAAGGTGAGTACTTATCCAAAGAAGGAGGGTCTCAGTAGTCACCAGTCCTGAAAGGTTTAACAAGTTTATCAATCACAGAATTTGCTGCAGAGAATGTTACCTTGGTCTTAGGCGATATCTCGGCACTGAGGTGGAGACGCCGTCCTCCTGATATACCTCGGTGCTGAGTAGAAACAGCTGTGTTTGGTGATGGGTGACAGCTGTCACCCAGATTACTCCCATGATGCGGTAGCGCCCTCTGGTGCCTGGAGCCCGCACTCCAGGCAGGGCGCCCTCTGGTGGTGGTGGGCCAGCAGTACCTCCTCTTCAGCGGCCCACACAACAGGACCCCCCCCTCAACGGGCGCCTCCTGGCGCACGACCGGGCTTGTCCGGATGGCGTCGGTAGAAGTCGGCCAGGAGGGCCGGGTCCAGGATGAAGCCCTTCTTCACCCAGGAGCGCTCCTCGGGGCCGTACCCCTCCCAGTCCACCAGATACTGAAAACCCCGGCCCATCCGACGGACGTCAAGGAGCCGGCGGACAGTCCAAGCCGGTGCTCCGTCGATGATCCGGGCAGGAGGCGGTGCCGGACCCGGGGTGCAGAGGGGTGAGGTGTGAAGAGGCTTGATCCGGGAAACATGGAAAACTGGATGGATCCGCAGTGAGGCCGGAAGCTGGAGTCTCACTGCGGCGGGGTTGATGACCTTGAGGATTTTATACGGTCCGATGTATCGTTCTTGCAGTTTAGGTGAGTCAACCTGTAGGGGAATGTCCTTGGTGGATAACCAGACCTCCTGCCCAGGACGATACTTGGGGGCCGGGGCTCGTCGCCGGTCTGCATGTTTCTTCGCCCTCGTCCGGGCCTGCAACAAGGCAGAGCGGGCGGCCCGCCACACCCGACGGCACTTCCGTAGGTGGGCCTGGACCGAGGGCACACCGACCTCTCCCTCAACCACCGGAAACAAGGGGGGCCGATACCCCAAGCACACCTCAAACGGGGAGAGGCCGGTGGCTGATGACACTTGACTGTTGTGGGCGTACTCGATCCAGGCCAGGTGGGTACTCCAGGCCGTCGGGTGCGCGGCTGTCACACAGCGAAGTGTCTGCTCCAGTTCTTGATTCGCCCGCTCTGCCTGCCCGTTGGTCTGGGGATGGTACCCAGACGAGAGGCTGACCGTGGCCCCCAGTTCCCGGCAGAAGCTCCTCCAGACATGCGAGGTGAACTGGGGACCGCGATCGGAGACGATGTCTGATGGTATGCCATGCAGACGGACGACGTGGTGGACCAGGAGGTCCGCTGTCTCCTGGGCCGTAGGGAGCTTCGGGAGGGCCACGAAGTGGGCCGCCTTGGAGAAACGGTCCACTATCGTGAAGATAACAGTGTTTCCCTGGGACGGCGGGAGACCCGTGACGAAATCCAGGCCGATGTGGGACCAGGGGCGATGAGGCACAGGCAATGGCTGTAGTTGCCCTGAGGTCTTTCTATGATCGGCCTTGCCCCTGGCGCAGGTGGTACAGGCCTGGACGTAGTCCCGGACGTCGGTCTCCAGGGATGCCCACCAGAAGCGTTGCCGGACGACTGCCACGGTCCTTCGCACCCCTGGGTGACAGGAGAGCTTAGAACCGTGACAGAAGTCCAGGACTGCGGCCCTAGCTTCTGGTGGGACGTACAGTCTGTTCTTTGGTCCGTTTCCGGGGTCCGGGACACGGGTCAGGGCCTCCCGGACGGTCTTCTCCACGTCCCAGGTGAGGGCGGCCACGATAGCGGACTCCGGGATGATGGGATCCGGGGGATCCGACGGTTCCGTTTTGACCTCATCTTCGTGCACCCGGGACAATGCATCCGATCTCTGATTCTTGGTCCCGGGGCGGTAGGTAATCCGGAAGTCAAAACGGCCAAAGAACAGTGACCAGCGGGCTTGCCTGGGGTTCAGACGCTTGGCGGTTCTGATGTACTCCAGGTTCCGATGGTCAGTGAAAACCGTGAATGGCACGGCTGTTCCCTCCAACAGATGTCTCCACTCTTCGAGGGCCTCTTTCACAGCAAGGAGTTCCCGATTGCCGACGTCATAATTCCGTTCAGCGGGGGTCAACCTGCGAGAAAAATAGGCACACAGGTGAAGGACCTTATCGGTCTTCCCGCTCTGGGAGAGCACCGCTCCTATCCCTGAGTCCGAGGCATCCACTTCAACCACTAACTGGCGGCTAGGATCGGGCTGCACCAGAACTGGTGCAGACGAGAAGCGCCGTTTCAACTCCTTGAACGCGGCCTCGCACCGGTCCGACCAGGTGAAGGGAACTTTTGGAGAGGTCAGGGCTGTCAGGGGGCTAACTACCTGACTGTAGCCCTTGATGAACCTCCTATAGAAATTAGCAAAACCGAGGAACTGTTGCAGCTTCCTACGGCTTGTTGGTTGGGGCCAATCTCTCACCGCCGCAACCTTGGCCGGGTCCGGGGCGACGGAGTTGGAGGAGATGATAAACCCCAGGAAGGACAAAGAAGTGCGGTGGAACTCACACTTCTCACCCTTCACAAACAGACGGTTCTCCAACAACCGCTGCAGAACCTGACGGACATGCCGGACATGAGTCTCAGGATCCGGGGAAAAGATGAGTATATCGTCTAGATATACGAAGACGAACCGGTGCAGGAAGTCCCGCAAGACATCGTTTACCAACGCTTGAAAAGTCGCGGGAGCATTAGTGAGACCGAACGGCATGACCAGGTACTCAAAATGACCTAAGGGGGTGTTAAATGCCGTCTTCCATTCGTCTCCCTTCCGAATCCGAACCAAATGATACGCATTTCTAAGATCCAGCTTGGTGAAGATTTTGGCTCCATGCAAGGGAGTGAACACTGAATCCAACAAGGGCAACGGGTATCGGTTGCGAACCGTGATCTCGTTCAACCCCCTGTAATCAATGCATGGACGAAGCCCGCCATCTTTTTTACCCACAAAAAAGAAACCTGCGCCCATCGGTGAGGTGGAATTCCGGATCAATCCGGCAGCTAATGAGTCCCGGATATAGGTCTCCATTGATTCGCGTTCCGGCCGTGAGAGGTTGTACAGCCTACTGGACGGGAACTCACTGCCTGGAACCAAATCAATGGCACAATCGTACGGACGGTGGGGAGGAAGTGTGAGAGCCAGATCCTTGCTGAACACGTCAGCGAGGTCATGATACTCCGCTGGCACCGCCTTCAGATTGGGCGGGACTCGGACCTCCTCCTTAGCTTGGGAGCCGGGAGGAACCGAGGAACCGAGACACTCCCGATGGCAGGTTTCGCTCCACTGAACCACTACCCCGGACGGCCAATCAATCCGGGGATTGTGCTTAAGCATCCATGGAAACCCTAAAACCACACGGGAGGTGGCCTGAGTCACAAAGAACTCGATCACCTCCCGGTGGTTACCTGACACCACCAGAGTTACTGGAGGTGTCTTGTGCGTGATTGGTGGGAGTAGGGAGCCATCTAGTGCCCGAACCTGCACAGGCGAGGTAAGAGCCACCAGAGGGAGCCCTATCTCCCTGGCCCATCTACTGTCAAGCAGATTCCCCTCAGAGCCCGTGTCCACCAGTGCTGGGGCCTTCAGGGTTGAGTCCTCGAACAGGATCGTGACTGGGAGTCGTGTAGCAATGTGGGTGTGTCCCACGTGAATGTTTTGGCCCACCCCTGGCCCAGTCTCTAGGGGCGGGCGTTGGAGTTTAACCGCTCGGGGCAGTCGTTTGCCATATGCTCACTCGAGCCACAAACATAACAAGCTCCGTGGGCCCGCCTCCTTTGTGCTCCAGGTGCCCTAAATGTTGCCCTGCTCGTGTCCATAGCTTCGTCAGCAGGGGGAGCCATAGGCGCACGGAGCGCAGGAACAGAGGAGCGTGGGGAGGGCGGAGCTCGATCGGACCCGGAAGGGAGAGGGACGACGCGTGCCTGGCCACGCCCTTCGCCTCGTTCCCGACGGCGTTCTTCTAACCGGTTGTCGAGTCGTATGACTAGATCGATAAGCCCATCTAAATCCCGCGGTTCGTCCTTAGCCACCAGGTGCTCTTTTAGGACCAGTGACAGTCCGTTTATAAAGGCAGCGCGGAGGGCAGTGCTATTCCAGCCGGATCTCGCCGCCGCGATGCGGAAGGCGACTGCATAGGCAGCTGCGCTCCGGCGTCCCTGTCGAATGGACAGTAGTGCGGTTGAAGCGGACTCTCCTCTGTTGGGATGATCGAACACCGTTCTGAGCTCCCGTACAAACCCATCGTAAGTATGAAGGAGCCGTGAGTTCTGCTCCCAGAGCGCTGTAGCCCAAGCGCGTGCCTCCCCACGAAGCAGATTTATCACATAAGCTACTCTGCTAGCGTCAGTCGCGTACATCACGGGACGCTGAGCGAAGACGAGCGAACACTGCATAAGAAAGTCCGCGCACGTCTCCACACAGCCTCCGTACGGTTCTGGAGGGCTTATGTAAGCTTCTGGGGACGGAGGAAGGGACCGTTGAACGACCAGTGGAACGTCACTTTCACGCGCAGGGTCCTCGGGAGGGAGAGCCGCAGCGGCGCCCGAAGGGCGTGCCTCCACTTGTGCGGCGAGAGCCTCCACCCTGCGGTTTAGGAGAACGTGCTGCTCGGTCATTAAATCGATCCGAGAGGTGAAAGCGGTGAGGATCCGCTGCAACTCACCGATTACCCCTCCCGAAGCCTCCGCTGCGCCTTGGTCTTCCATTGGCCGTTCAACAGCCGGTTGACGCCCCTCGGGATCCATGACGCTGGCCGAGATATCCTGTTGTGAAAGTGTAGGAACACGGACCCACAACAGGGGGCGCAATGAATGGACAATGGAGGAAGTAAAAAACAAGATTTACTACTGAAACAAGCACGAGTAGTATAACAAACACAATGTTTAGGGTCGAATCCGCTGGTGTCGTGTGGGCAGGCTCGAAGATAGGAGACGTCCGTCTCAGTCGAACCGGAACCACCCAGATCTCCACTGCCACCGAACCCCGGAAATACTGGAACCGCCAAGTCCCGAATTCCCAGGTGGCCACTGCCTCCGCTCGTCGGATCCGGTACTGCTGGCAGGAGAGAGCAAGAACACACAGGAGTGGATGAACGCACCCAGTACAGAGAGGGGAGAAGCCGCCTCCACCTCTTGGCAAAGTTCAGCAGGAAGGTGAGTACTTATCCAAAGAAGGAGGGTCTCAGTAGTCACCAGTCCTGAAAGGTTTAACAAGTTTATCAATCACAGAATTTGCTGCAGAGAATGTTACCTTGGTCTTAGGCGATATCTCGGCACTGAGGTGGAGACGCCGTCCTCCTGATATACCTCGGTGCTGAGTAGAAACAGCTGTGTTTGGTGATGGGTGACAGCTGTCACCCAGATTACTCCCATGATGCGGTAGCGCCCTCTGGTGCCTGGAGCCCGCACTCCAGGCAGGGCGCCCTCTGGTGGTGGTGGGCCAGCAGTACCTCCTCTTCAGCGGCCCACACAACACCCAAGCCCGGATAAATGAGGAGGGTTGCGTCAGGAAAGGCATCCGGCATAAACAAACAACCCAACTGTGCAGACTAAGAATCGAATTTCCATACTGGATAGATCGCGGCCCGGGTTAACAACATCCACCATTGGTGCTGTTGCCCAACAGGGTGCCGGTGGAAATTGGGCTACTGCTGGGCGAAGATGATGAAGAAGAGGAGGAGAACGTTTCCACAAACAGTGGGAGAAGAAGAAAACTAGAAGGGTGGAAATGAGAGTGGGGACTTGAATGTTGGTAGTATAACTGGTAAAGGGAGAGAGCTGGCTGATAGAATGGAGATAAGACAGATAACTCAAAACTGAACCTATGCTTAACTAATGAATTTCAGGTAAAAAAAACCTTGGGTTTCTCTGACAAATTCAAAAAGCAAAGACATCTACGGAATAGACTCTGCGCTCATTAAAAAAAAATTATGAACACTTAATCAAACCACTAACAAGGTTAGCGAATCTTTCAACTGAACAAAATTCTTTCCCAGATAAAATGAAAATTGCAGCAATAATTCCTATACACAAATCTGGTAATAAACAAGAAATGGAAAATTACAGACCGATTAGCATCCTTCCAATATTCTCTAAAATCATAGAAAAGGTAGTGTCCAGGCAAATAATTGATCATCTAGAATTAAATGCGTTGTTACGTCCTATGCAGTTTGGTTTTAGAAAGTACCATTCTACAGATACAGCCTGCAGCTATCTCTTGCAAAACATAAAATCAAATTTAGACAAAGGAGGAGTTGTTGGAGCAATTTTCTTAGACTTACGCAGAGCGTTCGATACCGTAAATCATGAACTTCTCTATTCAAAATTACAAAGATTCAAACTATCAGAAAATACAATAAGTTGGTTAAAATCTTATTTATCAGGGCGAAATCAATGTGTCAGAATTAATAATGTAGTATCTGAGACAAAACTGTGTAATATAGGTTTACCACAAGGGTCAATTTTGGGCCCGGCACTATTTTCCTTGTATATAGATGATTTACCTTTAGCATGTGACAATGTGAGCATACAAATGTATGCAGATGACACAATAATATACACACACGGAACAAATATGACTGAGGTTGTGAACAAACTAACTATAGCCATGGGAAGAGTTTCTACCTGGCTTCAGGAATCCTATCTAACACTAAACTTAGAAAAAACAGCAGCCATGTACTTCACTATTAAGAATAAAACAACAGCATATCCAAATATTATTATCAATGATCAAATTATAAAAAAATGTAACTGAATTTAAATGTTTAGGGCTTACATTAGATTCAACTCTCAGCTTTAAGAAGCATATAAAAAAGATCTCAAATACTTTGAAATTTAATTTAACTACTTTTAAAAGCATTAGAAATACATTAACAACAGAGGCTGCAAAATGCTTTCTAAATGCAATGATAACACCTCATTTCACTTACTGTATAACAAGTTGGGCCCAAGCAAATCCAACAACGTTAAGACCCTTGGAGTCCCTGTACAAAAGGCTCTTAAAATCCTTGATCAAAAAAGCATTCAATATCACCATTGTCATATATTGAGCAAATACGCCTTACTCAGCTTTGAAAAGTTTATCTTTCTCCATGAGGTTCAAATGGTATACAAAATAGTCCATAATCAAGCTCCGCCACCTCTCAAGAATTTCATTCACCTGTCCTCTGATACAACAACAAGGGTAACAAGATCAACTACTCGGAGGCAGTGTACCATTCCCAAATGTAAGACTGCATTTGCACAATCAACGTTTTCTTACAGAGCCACAAAGAAGTGGAACATATTACCAGAAGAAATAAAAACACAACCAGACTGTAAGACATTTTCTGTAGAGGTAAAATCATGGCTCCTTCAAAACCAAAGATGCAGGCACTAAAGGTAACACTGAACATGTGTAATAAGTGTTCTGATTTTACATAGAAATTGAGAGATGAACTGTATGAATAGTGAATATCTTTTACAAGTGTTTTGATATTGTACAGTAATTGAGAGGCTTAGATGAATTTATAAATGTCTTGATAACTTTGATGTTTTGATGATGCATGATATGAGTGACAGGGATGAATTATGAATGATTGTCTTAAACGTTCTGATATGGCACAGTATTTTAGAGATGAATGACATAAGAATGAATTTAATATTCTATATTTTATGAATTTAGTATTACATATTTTGTAGGTGTTGTTTATGATGTATTTAATAGCCCTATGTGTATCCCCCTGACCCTCAAGGACTACAGATGGAAATTAGCTGTTGCAGCTATAATCTGGTACAAACATCTCTGCCCAATGAGCATAATGTAATTGTATGCTGTCCTTGCACAAATAAATGAAATGAATGAATGAATGAATGGAGAGGAGAAAGGTAGACATATTGTGTGTGCAAGAGATCGAGTGGAAGGGAAGTAAGAGTAGGAGCATCTGTGGTGGGTACAAGTTGTTGTAGCATGGTGAGGATAGGAAGAGAAATGATGTTGGGGTCACTTTAAAGAAAGAGTATGTTAAAATTGTGTTGGAGGTCCAGCGAGTGTCTGACATGGTGATGAGTGTGAATTTGGAAATCGAAGGGGTGATGATGAATATCATCAGTGCATATGCCCCACAGGTAGGTTGTGAGATGAAGGAGAAGATTTCTGGAGTGTGTTAGATGAGGTGGTGGAGAGTGTGCCCAAGCATGAAAGAGTGGTGACTTCAATGGGCATGTTGGTGAAGGGAACAAAGGTGATGAGGACGTAATGGGTAGATATGGTATCAAGGATAGGAATGGGGAAGGACAGATGGTAGTTGATTTTGCAAAAAGGATGGAAATGGCTGTGGTGAATACCTACTTTAAGAAAAGGGAGGAGCACAGGGTAACATATAAGAGTGGAGGAAGGTGCACACAGGTGGACTACATTCTTTACGAGGTCTGTCCATAAAGTATCGTACCTTTTTATTTTTTTTTAAACTATATGGATTTGTTTCATATGTTTTCACGTCAGACATGCTTTAACCCTTGTGCGCATGCGTGAGTTTTTCTACGCCTTTCGGTGACGTCATTCGCCTGTGAGCACGCCTTGTGGAAGGAGTGGTCCCGCCCTGTCGTCGGATTTTCATTGTCTGGAAATGGCGGAATGATTTGGGGTTTTTTTCCATCAGAATTTTTTCAGAAGCTGTTAGAGACTGGCACCTGGAAACTATTCGAAAAATTTATCTGGCTTTCGGTGAAAATTTTATGGGCTTCACAGAGAAAAAGGTCTGTTAGTACAGCTTTAAGGACCCCTTTAAGGACACTCAGCGCGCCGCGCTCCGAGCTGCGACGACACGGCACAAGCCACCGAACCATTTCTGAGCTGATGGCTCTGTGGAGGCTTTGCGCGTCACGACCGATTCGCTTTGGAAGCGAGACAAAGGAACACCTCCATTTCGGCGTGTCAGAGGACAAGTTTGGACATGTCCAGCTCTCCACAATTTCACTGATACTTACTGGACTGGTAAGCATTGAAAGCCGAGATAGACATGTCCAAACTTGTCCTCTGACACGCCGAAATGGAGGTGTTCCTTTGTCTCGCTTCCAAAGTGAATCGGTCGTGACGCGCGAAGCCTCCGCGTGGCTTTCCATGACAAAATCTCTTGTTAAAAGTGAAATCTGCCGGAAAATGGCTGATGTCCAGCTCTTGTGATAACCAGAGAAAGAGCACACGACGGTCTCGTATCCACAGAGCCATCTTTTCAGAAATGGTCCGGTGGCTTGTGCCGTGTCGTCGCAGCTCGGAGCGTCCTTAAAGGGGTCCTTAAAGCTGTACTACCAGACCTTATTCTCTGTGAAACCCGTAAAATTTTCACCGAAAGCCAGATACATTTTTCAAATAGTTTCCAGGTGCCAGTCTCCAGTGGTGGGCACACTTCCGATAACAGATAATTATCGAAGATAATGTTTTCATTATCGGATTATCTTTTTAGATAAATTTAAAACCATCATCGGACTAATTATCTTCTGATGAATTACCGTCCGATAACTTTTAGACCGATAATGTACTAAACTAAGTTGAACAGTGAGAAACATTTTTAAAACTGTTAAAGCTGTTGAGACCTAGCTGTTAAACATTTCCTAATAGACATTTTGCTCTACCCTCTGCAAACAGAAACCACTCTATCGTCTGTAAGCAAAGGAGAACTGGTGACCAAAAAAAAAGTAATTTCCTTTAACACCATACTAATATAATCGCAATGTCACCAAGCCATCCAGAGGCATACATGTTTAACTTATGATTCAAATTTTAACCACTCATTTTAGACAAGTTATTTAAAATTATTGTCGTGTCTGAAGTTTATAAAGTGAAAATATCAGATATATGTTTTCGTTTTAAAGTAATGTGCTAATTTTTAAGGTTTTGTGAGCACATGCTGTGCCAGGCAGCAATGCATTATGGGTAGCATAAGGTAATCTCAGACGTTCACGACAGGACAAATGCATTTCAGACACTCTGTTCAGGGTCCACAGATAACAGCATTAAACTCTAGTGCCTAAAACTCTTGTGAATATATTCTCTGGGTTTATAGACGTTAGTGTATTTGCATTTGTTAAATTCCACGCATCTTAAATGTAGCAGACACGGATTATCTGGAATTTTGTTTGACATTTTTAAAGGCCGCTACTGCCATCTACTGGCCAGGAGTGTTCATGGCAGTATTAAACGTCTGGGTACATGGCTGCTCTCAAAGTGTTGGTATTGTCCATTGTCCAGGCGCTTTTTGTGTGCATATATGTTAACTTTGTATTCTAAAACTACGGTTAGAAGTAATTCCGACTCCTTATCGGTCCACACGAACGAGGTTGGTGCCATGTTTTTAGTTTTGTGGACGTGACGACAAGAGAATAAGGCTCCTGATTGGATAGAATTTTAATCAGTACCGCCACCCAAAGGTTTGGCAGACTAATTACAACACATTTATACGGTTCGATGTGGATGGATTTTTTTTTTTTTAAACGACCTAGTGTGGATGAAGTTTTTTCCCCAAACTGAAAGGGTAAGATATTCGGTTTTACAAATACCCGATAACATGTGTACATGGCCTTATGTCTGTGAAAGGCACTATATAAATAAATTTACTTACTTACTTACTAATATTGAGTGCACCTTTTACAACATCATAAAAGTTTTAAAACATGCAATTGCGATGACACTTCCAGGGCTCCGTAAAAATGCCTGTTTTTTTGTGCTTTGATGTCAACAGTCCAACATGAACTTTAAACAGGAGTCTAAAATTGTTCTCAGTCAAGTGCAAAAAACAATACTGACTATGTTGTCCATGATGCCATGATTGCATCATACATTTGCCAGCTTTTCATCCTAACAGCTCTTCATGCCTCCAGATGGCTTATGGCATGGTGGATTAGTTTTTTTTGTGTGTTAGAAGAATTAGCACCATCAATTATCTTCTTCAAATCATCGTCTACCAGCAAAACAAACTCGGCCATGTTTAGCTAAACAACGCCCCCACTAGTGTGAGCATGCACGGTGGTCAGGGCGTGCAATAGCACCTTTCATATAGCACCAAAACTACACACTAAGAAAAACTATTGCACGGTCAATGAAACACAATGTCAAATGGTACAAATAATCCATGTCATGTGACACGCAAACCACCAATCAAATGCCAAAGATCCACTTGAGCAGTTATATAATATCAAATACATGAAGAAACTAGAAGCACTCTGAGAGCGCAAACCTCCGCCAAGGCCACAGGGTCACTGACTTCACATGGAATACCCTTTGGCAAAGAGACTTATTCCACGTCGTTTCACGCATCTACCGTCATGTTTCAGATTCAATGGTTAACCCTCTGGGGTCCGAGGGCATATTTTGGACAGTTCACTCGCCTGGCATAAATTCCACACCCACATTTGTCATTGCTGTTAACAGCTCTCCCTGCATCCCACAATCAAGTTTTATGTCTCTTTTTTCAGGACAACCTGTACTTTCAAATATATATATACTCAACAAAAATATAAATGCAACACTTTTGGTTTTGCTCCTATTTTGTATGAGATGAACTCAAAGATCTAAAACTTTTTCCACATACACAATATCACCATTTCCCTCAAATATTGTTCACAAACCAGTCTAAATCTGTGATAGTGAGCACTTCTCCTTTGCTGAGATAATCCATCCCACCTCACAGGTATGCCATATCAAGATGCTGATTAGACACCATGATTAGTGCACAGGTGTGCCTTAGACTGTCCACAATAAAAGGCCACTCTGAAAGGTGCAGTTTTGTTTTATTGAGGGGGGATACCAGTCAGTATCTGGTGTGACCACCATTTGCCTCATGCAGTGCAACACATCTCCTTGGCATCATCTGTGAAGAGAACACCTCTCCAACGTGCCAAACACCAGTGAATGTGAGCATTTACCCACTCAAGTCGGTTATGGCGATGAACTGGAGTCAGGTCGAGACCCCGATGAGGACGACGAGCATGCAGATGAGCTTCCCTGAGACAGTTTCTGACAGTTTGTGCAGAAATTCTTTGGTTATGCAAACCGACTGTTTCAGCAGCTGTCCGAGTGGCTGGTCTCAGACGATCTTGGAGGTGAACATGCTGGATGTGGAGGTCCTGGGCTGGTGTGGTTACACGTGGTCTGCGGTTGTGAGGCTGGTTGGATGTACTGCCAAATTCTCTGAAACGCCTTTGGAGACGGCTTATGGTAGAGAAATGAACATTCAATACACGAGCAACAGCTCTGGTTGACATT
This sequence comes from Thalassophryne amazonica, assembly GCF_902500255.1. Lineage (NCBI taxonomy): Eukaryota > Metazoa > Chordata > Actinopteri > Batrachoidiformes > Batrachoididae > Thalassophryne > Thalassophryne amazonica. Next base: position 51,652,705 of record NC_047118.1, read on the forward strand.
CCTGCTGTCAGCATGCCAATTGCACGCTCCCTCAAATCTTGTGACATCTATGGCATTGTGCTGTGTGATAAAACTGCACCTTTCAGAGTGGCCTTTTATTGTGGACAGTCTAAGGCACACCTGTGCACTAATCATGGTGTCTAATCAGCATCTTGGTATGGCACACCTGTGAGGTGGGATGGATTATCTCAGCAAAGGAGAAGTGCTCACTATCACAGATTTAGACTGGTTTGTGAACAATATTTGAGGGAAATGGTGATATTGTGTATGTGGAAAAAGTTTTAGATCTTTGAGTTCATCTCATACAAAATGGGAGCAAAAACAAAAGTGTTGCGTTTATATTTTTGTTGAGTGTATATGCTATAGTTGTGTTTTATAAGTGTAATAAAGGTTTACAATCAGAAATAAGAAAGGAAAAAGTAAAGCGGAAATAATTTTCCACACACATTTATTCAAAACACACAGCAAATTATAATAAACTAGTAACATATCATTCCTAAAAACAATCTTTGGTGTGTCAAGTGAGGTGAAGTTGCCCTATGATTGGATTTTGGAAAACCATGTGACGGTGAACCAATTCTGATTGGACACTCACATTGCTCACGTCATCACACAGCTTCTATGAGGAGTACAAAGATGGGAGACGGTGGCTCCAAAGCCTGCGGAGTTAACTTTTCAGAAAAAAAAAGTACATTTCTATCTCATATCATTAAAAAGTTATTTAAAATTTATTAAAGCTTGGTCTCAGCCGTCGTATACAATGGTGTCAGCCCCAGAGGGTTAAACCCTTAGATCTTCAGCAAATGTATTTATGAAGAGAAACTGCATGAACGACACACGTTTTTTAATTTTCTAATAGCAAGTTTATTCAATGAGTAGAAACAAATGCTAAATTATTGCTGTGTCGTAACTTAATTTTTGTTCAGCTTTTGTGACCCGTCTTCATGAAGTTAGATGCAAAAATGTTGAAAATGGCCCTATCCTGCAATGATAAAGAATCCTTAAAAAAATTACTAGATCCGGATCATTACCAAAATTTAATGACTTCTAAGTTAGGCCGAGATACACCCCTCCTTGGTGGAGGTAATAAAGAGGTAAAAAGGACACCAAGGGCACTTGAAGTACGTGGTTTTCCAGCTGCACGGGGGCAAACAGGAAAGAGCGCCAGAGGGTTACCGAAATGACAGAGAAGATTACTGAGTGCCCTCTACTCACATGGGGGGGACCTTCATGGCTCTTACTGTCTCAGGAGAGCCAACACCATCCAAAAGGACTCATTCCACCCTGTCCACCCTCTGTTTGAGCCACTGCCATCAGGCAGACAGTACAGGACCATTAAAGCAAGTACAAATAGATTGAAAAACAGTTTCTACTGCTTTTTGAGATTTGAATGCCACTGGAACCAAATAGCCAGGTCACATGCCACACTTGAGTGCAATATTTGTTTTTGTGAAATATCCACAGTTCTCTTTGTTTTATATGCAATCTCTTTTTTGCTACTACGTTCTTATATATATTTTTTCTTTTTTAATTTGCACTCTGGACATACCTCTTTCATTCAGTTAAATTTTATTCTTTTCTTCTCCAGACCTTGGAGGGCTGCACATGGTTTACTCAGGTTTACATTTGCACTGAAAGGCTTGCACCTTGCCTTTTGTTGTACTTTGTTACAATGACAAATAAATTATCTGTATCTGTAACAGGCGCAAAAGAAGACCAGGCATCAGAGGAAAAAAAAAAAAACATGAAAAACACATTGTGCTCTTCAAGATTTAGCTTTTTGGAATAGTGCAAGCGCAAAAACAATAATGTAGTAGGAATTATATGTATTTGGGTGTTTTTGGGCAATACTCAATTATGCCCCTTTGTAAACTGATATAAAATAGCAGGCAACACAAATTTCGCTGGCTATATATATAAAAAAATGGTATAGAAATTGGGACCAAATATTGGAGAGTGCCCTCAGAAAACTTGGACTTTCATTCTCGTATAAAGATATTGGCATCACCAAACACCTCTGTCCAGTGACCTCACAAAGATTTTCCGAGGCATCTCCCACTGTCAAAGTCTGAAGACAAGAACCTCACTGCTGAGAGTCTCGACATGTTAAACACTTTCACTGCGAACAGATACACTTCTGATGTCAGAGGACAGGAAGTCATGAAAAGCTTGGATCTTTGTTTTGATTGCACCAGGTTGCAGATCCAGACACAAACAATGATACCACTTTTTCCTATGTGTTGTGGTGAAGGCATAGTGAGGAACAGTATTTGAGGAAATCCTATATATAAAGTGCCTAAGGTATGTGTCTCTGGCTGTGTGTGTGTGTGTGTGTGTGTGTGTGTGTCCCTTAAGCTCATATGTGGTTAAAGAGGTAGCATGTGGGTGACCCGTGCATTGCCTGGGTGGAACAAATGAAGCCCAAACACCAGCAACATTAGGCTAACATTAGGAATTTACAGCAGGCCATGGAGCAGGTGATTAGAGACCCTGCAAGGCTTATGACAAATGTGGGTGTGGAATCCATCAGCTTAGCAGGGAAATTAGTGCAGAAAATCCACTATGATGATAGGGCAGTTTATCTGTTGAGACTGTGGCCTGCTTCCGTAGACGTGTCCATAAAAATCATAGAGGGATATGCTTTGCAAACGTAATACCCATTACTACATTGAATGATGTTGAAATTGAAGATGGCCCAACGGTTGTTCCAGCAATATCAAAGATTTCGTGTCTGCTACCTACAACGTGCGTGGAATGTCTCAAACCTAAACGTACTTCTCGGCATCTTATATATGCTACTCTGGAACCACCCCTAAACCCAAACAGTTCAACTGTCAATTCCACTGAGGTCCTTAGTCTGGGTCTCATTAACATAAGATCATTATTCTCAAAATCATTGTTGATTAATGATCTAATTTTTGTTCATCACTTAGACATGATTGGGTTATGTGAAACCTGGCTTAAACCTACAGCTGTCTTCCCCTTAAATGAGGCCTGCCCACCAGCATATACATTTAGTCACATCCCTCGTGATGCGAAGCAAGGCGGGGGTGTTGCTTTTATTCATAAATCTAGGTTTAGCTTTTTAGCTGTTGGGGGTCACAAATATAAGTCATTTGAGCATCTGATTCTCCGCTCTGCTCAGGATATTATGCATTGCCAAGGTCAGAAGAATAAAAATCAGCCATATTACTTTGTCACTGTATATAGGCCTCCTGGCCCATATTCTGAATTCTTAGATGAATTTGGTGCTTTCATTTCTAACTTGTCAACAAGTGCAGATAACATTCTGATCATTGGTGACTTTAACGTTCATATAAATAAGTCTTCTGATCCCCTTTGCAAATCATTTATGGAAATTGTGGATGCATTAGGATTTCGGAAAAGCATTTGGTACTCGACTGACATTAGTGGAAATACCCTGGATTTGGTTCTCGCATGTGGTATTGCTGTCCAGCCCAGTGTCACGTTTTTGTTTTTCATGCTCCCGTGACGAAATGAGTCAAATTTTTATGACTTTTTTTTAACTCACAATTCCTAACCCTACTCCTACCCCTAACCTAACCTTAACCATAACCTAATCATACTCTTTACCCCCACCCTAGCCATAACCACCCTGACCCCCCCGCTTCACTTTTAATTTTGTACAGCCATCACGGAATGAAGTCGAATGAATTTGTGCTGCCGTGACGAAAATGAGGCGCTTTTCGTCACAATATCACAAACCAGTAGATTAATGTATATTTCGTGCTGCTGAATCATGACTTGCCGTGAGACTGGGTTGTGCTGTCATGACCGAAAGCCAGATAAATTTTTCAAATAGTTTCCAGGTGCCAGTCTCCAGTGGTGAGCACACTTCCGATAATCCGATAACAGATAATTATCGAAGATAATGTTTTCATTATCGGATTATCTTTTTAGATAAATTTAAAAACCATCATCGGACTAATTATCTTCTGATGAATTACCGTCCGATAACGTTTAGACCGATAACGTACTAAACTAAGTTGAACAGTGAAAAACATTTTTAAAACTGTTAAAGCTGTTGAGACCTACCTGTTAAAAGTTTCCTAATAGACATGTTGCTCTACCCTCTGCAAACAGAAACCACTCTATCGTCTGTAAGCAAAGGAGAACTGGTGACCAAAAAAAAAAGTCATTTCCTTTAACACCATACTAATATAATCGCAGTGTCACCAAGTCTGAAAAAAAAATAAAAAGGTACGATACTTTATGGACAGACCTCGTATAATATGGTCATTGCATATACGTGGTCTGTCCATAAAGTAATGGTCCTTTTAATTTTTTTCAAAAACTATATGGATTTCATTCATATGTTTTTACGTCAGACATGCTTGAACCCTCGTTCGCATGCGTGAGTTTTTCCACGCCTGTCGGTGACGTCATTCGCCTGTGAGCACGCCTTGTGGAAGGAGTGGTCCCGCCCGTTCATCGGTTTTTCATTGTCTGGAAATGGCGGAATGAAAAGGACTTTTTGTCCATCAGAATTTTTTCAGAAGCTTTTAGAGACTGGCACCTGGAAACCATTCGAAAAAGTTATCTAGTTTTTGGTGAAAATTTTATTGGCTTCACAGAGAATAAGGACTTTAACTACAGCTTTAAGGACCCCTTTAAGGACGGTCAGTGCGCCGCGCTCCGAGCTGCGACGTCGCAGCACAAACCACTGGATCATTTCTAAGCTGATGGCTCTGTGGATATGAGACCGTCGTGTGCTCTTTCTCTGGTTATCACAAGAGCTGGACATCAGCCATTTTCCGGCAGATTTCACTTTTAACAAGAGATTTTGTCATGGAAAGCCGCGCTGAGGCTTCGCGCGTCACGACCGATTCGCTGGTGAAGCGAGACAAAGGAACACCTCCGTTTCGGAGTGTTAGAGGACAAGTTTGGACATGCCTATCTCGGCTTTCAGTGCTTACCAGTCGAGTGAGTATAAGAGAACTTGTGGAGAGCTGGACATGTCTCTACATAGCTTTACTACTGTAGCGCTGATCAGCTTGATTTAATACCAATAAAACTGAATTTACATTATTTTGAGTGTGACCATATGCACTTGCTTGAATGTCAATTTAAAGCTGCAAAATGTGCTGTGCATGAGCCTCTGTGTGGATATAAAATAAGAGAAATTAACTGGAAACACACTTATTTAAATATAATGTCAACATCCCATCTAATACACAAATAATGTTGCAAAGTTATTTGGTGGAACTAAATCAGAAATTAATACTGCATGTAATAAATCTGTGGAATGCTTTGTTCCAAGCTGTATTTCTGCCCTAAGTATTGAATTTTCATTTTATATTTATTCGGTGAATAAAACAGGTGATATGTCTGAGCAGGTCAGACCAGATTGTGATTCGATTTGCTGAATGCAATGTGCCGGACAGACAACATCAATCAAAATACACTAGCTTTTTTATGGCTTACTTCAGTTAATAAATCTGTGTATGCAGGCCAAGCCGATTATATTGAAAACAAAAACCCGGTGGTCTGATGAATGGCTTCTGTTGTATGAATGATCATCTGAAAGCTTCATCCTTCACTGTCTGATAATCTAGTTTCACCGTTCCTGCTGGCAGAGTGCAGATGACCAGAACAGTCTTTGACGCCAAGCAGGACAGAGGATACTGTGGATCAGCGGTGTGTATTGTTGTGCCCGAGTTTGAATCCAACCAGAGCCAACTGGAACTTTCCTGTGTGGAAGTCCCGCGTACATGTTTGTGATGTTTTCATTGCATTTTAGCATTGATGAGTTCTGCAGTCTATGATGAAAATACTTAGAGGTTTTATTTCAGGTGTAAAGTGTGTCTACATGCAAGTTAGACAAGTTTAAATGCAGATTGCGTTTTGTCCCATGTGAACTGAAAGTACAAGTTAATTCATGTTAAAAGCCATTTTTCCCATAATCATGTCAACTTATAGTAGATAAGAGGGGTGGACACTTCTGATCAAAACTATCGGCACCCCTGAATTTTAAGTCCAGAATTGAAAATGTGTTCAGAAACAAATGAAAAAATGGTATATTACTGAACAACAACAAAACAAAATGATTTGATATAATATAAACAAACAGAGAGGAAGTTTTCAAAACTTAGTTTTTTGTGCAACATGTAAGCCTTTTTGATGTTAAATGGGTTAAGGTTAGAAAAAGAGGAAAGGAACAGATTTGTACAAATATAAAATAAGATCTGCTTTCCTGTCAAAATGTAATGAACTCTTTCCTGAGTCTACAGCCATGTCTCCACACAGCTTCTTGAAAATCTGAAATCTGCTTTATTGTTGTGAACACACCCAAATAAACGGACGATGACATAATTTATTGAAATTACAGAAAATAACCTACCTGTACGTTGTCAAAAGATGTTTTGTTGGTGACATCATACAGCAGCAGAAGAGCTAAAATACACACACACACACACACACACACACACACACACACACACACACACACACATCCATAAGTATTTGGACAGTGTCACGATCATTTTTTGGCCATTTTTCAGATAATATGAATGATAACACAAAAACTTTTTTTTCACTCATGGTTAGTGGTTGTGTGAAGCCATTTATTGTCAAACACTGTGTTTGCTCTTTTTAAATTATAATGACAACACAAACTACCCAAATGACCCTGATCAAAAGTTTATATATCTTGGTGATTTTGGCCTGACAAGCACACACGTTGATACAAACAGGTTTGAATGGCTACAAAAGGTAACCATCCTCACCTGTGATCTGTTTGCTTGTAATCAGTGTATGTGTGTATAAAAGGTCAGTGAGTTTCTGGACTCCTGACAGACCCTTGCATCTTTCATCCAGTGCTGCACTGATGTTTCTGGTTTCTGAGTCTTGGGGAAAGCAAAATAATTGTCAAAGAAAAAGTAATTGAACTGTATAAAACAGGAAAGGGATATAAAAAGAGGACTGCATTATTTTTTAATTTAAAGAACATTTGTTTTTGTCGAACCACATTTTTAATTTATTTATTTCTGTTGTGATATGTCTCAAAAGCAGGTGTAAATTCTCCCCACAGCTAAAAATGTTTGTGTCATCAGCAAACAGAAAAAAAAAAAAAAAATTAAAGTTTTGGACACTCGACATACAGTGCTGCTTGCAAGTTTGTGAACCCTTGAGCTTTTACACATATGGAATTTTTTAGGACATCAAAAAAATACAATAAAGCATTGTGACAGGCTCCAGCTCCCCTCTGACTTTCAATTGGAATAAGCAGCTACAGAAAATAATTGAATGAATTAAATTGTCACATACCATGTGTGCATGCATATGTGCATGACAGTTTGTGTGCATAAAAATGGATGCTATGGAAACTATGTGAGCTGAAGAAGCAGATCAGTCAGAGAATGGCAGTAAATAACTGTTGCTGGAAACAGGATTTTTGTTATAGTAAATAATTTGTGGAGGAGGGGGGCTACAGCCCCATCAAGTCCTATCCTTGACCCGCCTGTGCCAATAAGAAAATTAAGGCATTTATTGTATTGTATTGTTGAATTTACAGAGGACATCACTGGAGACACTGTAACAGAAAGGAATATGTTTCACAGTTGCAACAAATCTTTTCCATCAAGACAAGTTCTATTTCATTCACAATAACAAAGAGACCTGTTGACATCAGATAAAAACACAGAACACTAGAAGCACTCAGAGAGTGCAAACCTCCGCCAAGGCCATGGGGTCACTGACGCCATAACATCTACACGCCGTGGAATCACTGAACCTAAAAAAGTCTAACGATGTTTGCTCAGTAGTAAAAAAGTTTCATCTGCTGTGACTGGATAGCATGTATCCTTAGCGCTTGGCATCACAGTTTATTGCAACTTGCACCTTTCCCAGAAGCTACTGTCATCTGAGTACTGATATTGATATTGCATGTGCTTATAGACAAAAACAAATATGAGACAAAATTCAATTTATTATTCAACTAAACTTCAAATATATGAATTTTTTTAACATTTATGAAACACCTCTAAACAAGGCCATAGGGTCATAGGGGCTCTAAAATTGTATATAATAATCATTACATTATTAATATATAAACAAAAATAAATTTAAGAAATATTACAATTTGAAAACAAATGCACCCGAACATGATGACAGCTGCAACTGCTTAATGCTAACTTTTAACATTGAAAATGCCATAGACATACTAACGTGTTAGCATCGGGATCCGCATCGGGATCCGGATCACCACTAAAATTTAATCACTTGTTCCTCTTGTCATTTCCAACCACTCCACAAAATTTCATCAAAATCCGTTCAAAACGTTTTGAGTTATCCTGCTGACAGACAGACAAACAAACCCGACCGAAAACATAACCTCCTTGGCGGAGGTAAAAATGGAGGATCATCCCATGTGGCATACTTCTGCTATGACTTTAATTCTAGCAAATTATGAAAATTGCATAATCTATATGTCCAAAAAGCTTTGGGAGAAGAATTTCTGGTAAACATTTATAAAATTAATAATGCTGAAAATGAGTTTGAACGCACAACGAAGCATGTCTTCTGTTTTACTGCTAAAGGAGGGTGTAGGAATAAATGGACTGCATTTTTTTGGCTCTTTCACAAAAACCAATGTCAGGCTGCTGCCATGCAAGGTGCTCAATACACACCGGGAGCAAATTAGGGATTAAGGACTTTGCCAAAGAGCCCTAAGTGATTTTCCAGTCAAATAGCAATTTTTTTTTTGCTGGTAAAGTTGAATGGTCAGAAACGTTTGTAAACCCTAAAGTCAAGTCCATTTTTTATGTGTAGCAGACTGGCTGCCTGTCACTTGCTGATGACGTCATCATTAAGCGCAAAACGTGATTGGCTGTTCGACACAGGGAGCATTGTAAGTAGTGTAGTTCAGGTTCACTTTGGACGTTGCAGTAACTCGTCCACTCAACACAAAACAAAACAAATTTTAACATTATTTTATTTTATTTCTTTGTGGCTGTAATTTAATCGCCAAGACTCGGTGGGGGAGAGGAGCTCTCACGGCGCAGCTGTGTGTACAGAGGGAGGGACTTTTCTTCACTTAGACACTGCTCTGGATTAAAAAAGGGATGCTTTATGACATAAAGCATCCCTTTTTTAATTTGTGTTTGTGATCCTTGAATTTACCCAGCAGCCCCTGTGGCGCTTAAAGTGAAACTGGTTTATCCAAATCAATACTAATAGTTATTGGTTATCTGTAATAAAGATACATTTTTAGCAGTTTATTGGTTTATCGTCATAAAAGATAACTTTTCAGTTATCTGATTAATGGTTATCAAAACTAACTTTTTGGTTAGCTGTGCCCACCACTGCACATGTGTGTGTGTGTGTGTGTGTGTGTGGTCAGGACAGGTGACTGAACCGCTGCGCATGAGAGGGTGGAACACGTGTGCTCAGCTGCGTGTGTACACTCATAAACAGCTAATCACTTTCCTGCAGTTGCATCTGTGTCAAACACCTGATTCTCTGGTGGGTAAGAGAAAGAGTGAGAGAGGGTGGGCATGCCACGTGGGAGGGAGGAGTGATGCGTTAATGTCAGGACCTGCCTTACCTCTCGTATTTTATCCAGTATATGGACTGCTGTGTGTTATAGGGTCCTCTGTACATGGGATCACTGCATTGCACCGCGACAGGTGGTTATTACCGGTAATGACGGCTGTGGGTGTGGACATTGGTGGTCAGATGTAATTATCCGATCACTCATGGACTCCCGTGATGCAGTGGTCAGGGGACCCTGGTTTATATGTAATCAGTCCATGGTTTGGATGTCATTTGACATCCAGCAGTGTGACATGGCAGGTCTTCACCAGAGTGGACCACAGCACTTGCCCTGCCACGCTGCCCCTTGCTTGCCTTCCACCTAGTTTGGGTAGTCAACCTGGATTTGGGAGCTGCTGCTATCTGAATATTCAGCTTGGGACTCAGACGAGGGCGGTCGCATCTCCTCCACTCTCCCTTATCTCTGTTCTCTGCTTTAACCTTCAAGTCCCTACTTCACCAGACTGTGAATTCCTCAAATTATATTGGATTCTTGATCTATTGGACTACTATTGGATTAACCATGGAATTGATCAGCTGGTCTCTGAACGCTATTGACACCATTTTTTTCTACAAGAAGGTCAGGACCGGGGGATCCTATCTGCCCAGATGGAACGTATCCTGCGGGCTATGTTCTCGATTCCTGGAGTTCTTGGCATGTGGCATGCTTTGCGCCTTTCTCTGTTGAGGATGTCGAGGATTTATTAATTTTTGGTCTAATGGTAGCAGGGCTGGTACTTTTTGGCTTATGTGCTGCCCTGATGTACCGGAAAATTGGCAAGACGGCGGCATCAAGAACCACGGCCCCTCGCTTGTCCGTCATGATTAACGAGGTTGGCAAGGTAGTGCATTCTCAGACTGCGATGACTCTTGAACTCAGACGCAAATTGGATGACATTTTGGAGCAGATGCGTGCCTTGCAGTTGAAGTGAAGATTTCAGTTTCAATATTCTTAATTCATAATTGGGAATATTTTTAATTCATAATTGGGATTTGGTTGTTCAAGTGGAACTGTTAAAAGTGTTTTTCACTGATCAAACCACAACATTACAGGCTTATCAAGCCTGAAGGTCAAATTGCCCCACTGTTTTCCCTCCAGCGGAATTTCTTCGGCCTGGGGCTGTTTCTTATCTCAACTCACATGTTATGTGTCGGACGCAGCCCGGAGAACCGACCAGCGTTTGAAGGACCCAGTATAAAATAAGCAGAGCACGGTACAAAGGATAACAGAGTTTAATGAACATAACAGTGCTGTGAAAAAATATAAAAGTGCGCGGTCTGGCGTGGTGGATTGCGGTGCGCTCCCAGCAGCGCCAACGGTCCGGAGCCAGAACCAATTCGGATCCAAGGACCCCGCCGACACCCCCCAGGTGGCCGCGACAAACCGAGTCTGTGAAAGAAGGAATCATTATGTGAGTCCACACTCAACACACAGAGAGACCACTCAAAGGTGTACAAACAGCAAACACTTCCTGGCTTAATTGCAAATCAGCTTCCCACCCTGCAGGCATAGAACACCCTGTTCACAAAACTCCACTGCAGTGGAAGCTGATTTAAACGACCAACATACAGCTCAATATAATAAGGTGTGAGGGACACCACATTTACTGACTGTATAAATGTTAGTCACAAAATCTAACGTACCTCAGGAAGTGTGCTGACGAGCATGAGACCTCACCCTCTCCTCTTTCACAGACCATGCATCAAACCTGGACGTTCTCTGCATCCACTGATGATGAGATGGCTCCCGAGACGACGATCTTACCCGTCTGGTCACAAGGTCGAGTCTCTGGCAAATACACACTGTGTACTCCAGTCTTAAATGCCACCATGTTCCAATCCATTGTAGATGCACCACAGCTGTGAGTCCTGATGAGCCGCAGGTGATCAGCCTCAGGTGATCAGGGTGAGGTTCTGATAAACTCAGCTACACAGCCACTCAGTCCCAAATGCAAGCCACCTGGAAGGAAAAACAAAAGACAGGACAAAAGACAGAAACAAAAAGGCAGCCAGGCCCCCCCAGCCATACAACAGTACCCCACCCTCACGGGAAGCCTCCCGGCGACCACACAAACCTGGCCCAGGAGAAACACCCCCCTTCAGGGACCATGGCTGGAAACCGTATCTGCATTCGTCTTCCAACAGAATGGTTGATGTCTTCTCCTCTGGCTGCATCTTTGCCTTTGTTTCTGTCAGTCAATTAGCACAGGTGTGGCCAGGAGTTCTTAAACCTGTGCGGTCAGCCTTTGTCCAACCATGTTCACAGTCTGGTTAGTCATAAAACAAAAAAGACAAACACAAACAACCAAACCACCCCCCCTTCTCAGGGGACCGTCCCATCAAACCCCGGGAGGAGGAGAAAAGAAAAACCCAAACTTAAACATGCAAATAAAAACGCTAACACCCCCCCCCCCCTCCCCAGAGGACCGCTCCATCAAACCCCGGGAAGGGGAGAAAAGAAAAACAACCCAAACTTAAGCTAACAAATAAAAACACTAACACCCCACCCCCAACGACATGCAGGGACCAACACCCCCCAGAGGACATCCCGCCAGCTCCAGGAGTAATAACCACAGCCGAGGTCCCTCTGGGATCCAACGTCACCCACGGGGACTCCCAGCGCCTCCCAGAGGACCATTCCATCAACCCCAGGAGACGCCTCCCCTCATGACCAACGGACCCAGCCCCGGCCGTCTATGGCTAGATGGACCCACAGCCCTTTCCCCCCCAGAGGACACCACAGTCAAACCCTGAGGGCGGAAACTGGGGGGAAAAACAAAAGGAGAAAAAAAAACATACAAACAAAACAACCCCAACCCCACCCCCTTGGCGCAGTGGAAACTGGAAGCACGTCCAGTGTCACCAACCGTGACTATACCCCAGAAGCCAACCGGGAGGAGTGGAACAGCGGTTACGGCAGACGGCACAAAACGGCACCACTCCTTCGACTTCTAAACCAGCCACCAGCTGCGGGTATATCCCACTGCCCCAAACCTCAGCCACGCCGATGACAGATGGTTCAAAGGCGCGCTGAAGCCAGAGGTGGAACAGGGAATAAACAAACAAAAAAAAAAACAACAACACCCCGAACCCCCCCCCCCAGGTGCAGAGGTTATCTGGGAAACGCCCAGCATAACCAAACTGCACCACTCCAGCAACGCCGACACTACGGCTCACACGGCTGGAGCCAGAGGAGAAGAGAGGGAACAAAAGAAAATACCCCAAACCCCCCCCCCCCTCCCGGGTGCAGAGGTTACCTGGGAAATGCCCAGCATAACCAAACTGCACCACTCCAGCGACGCCGACACGTACGGCACACCCGGCTGGAGTCAGAGGAGAAGAGAGGGCATAACAAAAAACAAACAAAAAAAAGAAAAAAGAAAAAACAACCCAATTACCACCCCATCACCCCCCAGGGGACCGTCCCATCAAACCCTGGTGTGAGGGACACCACATTTACTGACTGTATAAATGTTAGTCACAAAATCTAACGTACATCAGGAAGTGTGCTGACGAGCGTGAGACCTCACCCTCTCCTCTTTCACAGACCATGCATCAAACCTGGACGTTCTCTGCATCCACTGATGATGAGATGGCTCCCGAGACGACGATCTCACCCGTCTGGTCACAAGGTCGAGTCTCTGGCAAATACACACTGTGTACTCCAGTCTTAAATGCCACCATGTTCCAATCCATTGTAGATGCACCACAGCTGTGAGTCCTGACGAGCCGCAGGTGATCAGCCTCAGGTGATCAGGGTGAGGTCCTGATAAACTCAGCTACACAGCCACTCAGTCCCAAATGCAAGCCACCTGGAAGGAAAAACAAAAGACAGGACAAAAGACAGAAACAAAAAGGCAGCCAGGCCCCCCCCAGCCATACAACATCACAAAGACAATAAACTGTTTTCACAGGACTGAAGCATGCTCCATTTCTTCCCCCCACCCCCTCCTACCCCCCATCAAACACTCCCCACACCGGGGCCTGCTCACATCATTCCTTTTCCCTTCTGTGGGGGTTGTGCAGTAGCTGCAGCTGGCCTCCGTTCCTCCCCCCAAGCTGACAGTGTCGCATCTCAGGGTTGCTGCGTGGCCTTCACCCACTTGCCTCAATTTGGATAATGGACTTCTTTAAACTTAGTGCACATAGACAATGTCAAATGTGTATGTGCTGTCTTTAATTCTGATGTGTGCCATTATTGTAAACAAGTGTGTAAACATAATTTCTTCACTGTGAGATCAATAAAGTACGAGGGCTGTCAATAAAGTAACGGTCCTTTTTATTTTTTTCAAAAACTATATGGATTTCATTCATATGTTTTTACGTCAGACATGCTTGAACCCTCGTGCGCATGCGTGAGTTTTTCCACGCCTGTCGGTGACGTCATTCACCTGTGAGCACTCCTTGTGGGAGGAGTCGTCCAGCCCCTCGTCGGAATTCCTTTGTCTGAGAAGTTGCTGAGAGACTGGCGCGTTGTTTGATCAAAATTTTTTCTAAACCTGTGAGACACATCGAAGTGGACACGGTTCGAAAAATTAAGCTGGTTTTCAGTGAAAATTTTAACGGCTGATGAGAGATTTTGAGGTGATTCTGTCGCTTTAAGGACTTCCCACGGTGCGAGATGTCGCTCAGCGCTCTCAGCTGCCGTCGTCAGCCTGTTCAAGCTGAAAACCTCCACATTTCAGGCTCTATTGATCCAGGACGTCGTGAGAGAACAGAGAAGTTTCAGAAGAAGTCGGTTTCAGCATTTTATCCGGATATTCCACTGTTAAAGGAGATTTTTTTAATGAAAGACGTGCGGACGGATCCGCGCGTCGGGACGCAGCCGGCGCGGTGCGGCGACACAGGAAAACACCTCCGTGTTGATAACCATTTGTAAAATCCAGGCGGCTTTTGATGGCTTTCAGTGGAGTGAGTATATGAGAAATTGTTTAACAGGCAGGACATGTTCCAACTTGTCCTTAAGGCTTTCAACAGAGGTGTTTTTCCTGTGGCGGAGCGTCGCGGCGGCTGCGTCCCGACGCACGGACCCGTCCGCACGGACCCGTCCGCACGTCTTTCATTAAAAAAATCTCCTTTAACAGTGGAATATCCGGATAAAATGCTGTGTCCTTAAAGCGACAGAATCACCTCAAAATCTCTCATCAGCCGTTAAAATTTTCACTGAAAACCAGCTTAATTTTTCGAACCGTGTCCACTTCGATGTGTCTCACAGGTTTAGAAAAAATTTTGATCAAACAAAGCGCCAGTCTCTCAGCAACTTCTCAGACAAAGGAATTCCGACGAGGGGCTGGACGACTCCTCCCACAAGGAGTGCTCACAGGCGAATGACGTCACCGACAGCCGTGGAAAAACTCACGCATGCGCACGAGGGTTCAAGCATGTCTGACGTAAAAACATATGAATGAAATCCATATAGTTTTTGAAAAAAATAAAAAGGACCGTTACTTTATTGACAGCCCTCGTATATCTCATCTCTCATGTGCGCCAATCTTTCGAGCCAGCTTCGTACCACATTCTGGGTATTCGAACGCCATTACACAGCTGTATGAATGTTTGTCCCGTACGAATGAAAGCTCAAATTCTGTTTGTTTTTCCAATTCGTGTGATTCATACGTTATTCATGCTCTACTGTGATAGGACCCTTAAGAGTGTTTGATGTATGACTTGTTTCTCATAATTAGTGTGTTGATTTGCAAACACTGTCAGCTAATAATAATAATAATAATAAAACTATACGTTCAATGAAAATTCAATCATCCAACCAAATTTCTCCAGAGCTTAAATTTTATGGGACACTGAAAAATTCAAGTGCCTCTTGTGTGTAACTTAAATTAACACTGGAGAGTTTCTCTAAAATGTGACAGCATTTTATAGAGATACTTTGATATTTTCAGATGTGCAGTTTGAAGCAGGCAACACTCAGCTGGAGCACAATGGAATTACAAAGCCTGTGTCATGATTCAGTGCTTCAGTACAGGTACTTTGGAAACATTCTGTTTGAGTTGAGCTTTAGGAAACCAAACCACAGCAGGTCTTATAGTCAACAATACTTTGCAAAGCAAGTGGATCAAAATGTGCCTTTGTTTGAACAAAACACTCAAAGCTCAGAAAAGCACTGCAGTTTCTTTTACAAACATGCACAGGCTTCAAAATCTCACTGACAGCCTGTTTTTTTAAATTAAACTTTGTTCAGTTTAGACAAAGTCCCGCTGAATCATCGTCAGCATCATTTATAGGTTTGGCATCTATAGGTGTGGGAATGACGAATGAAGCACTTTTACTGTCATGATGCTGTCATGACTCAGAAAAGCCCACAGAAGAATTTTCAGTTTTGATGCAGAGTATTTTGCTTCCAGGAGCCTGTTAAGTTAATCCAAAAGTTAATGCCTAAATCCCTTAACATCTGAAGAATTCTGCATCGACAACAGATGCTACTTCTACCTGTCTTTCTTTTCTGCTTCCAGCTCCAGGAATAGGCACACGAGTAGGCGAACAGAGTGCAAAAGACAACCTGCCAGTGAATGACACTGGTCTGCCATGTATCGGTGAACTTTGCTTGTTAAGAAACTGAAAGAAAAAAGTCCAACTGGGCAAATGAAATGGAATATGTTTTTAAAAAAAAAAGAAAAAAAAGAAAAAAGAAATACAATAAAAATGCAGCATGTACTTGCTGAAGTCTGAAGAAATTACATGATCTTGTTGGGAGTAGAGAATTATTTCTTCATAGTTTGCAGAAATTATAACTCTGAACCACTTAATTAACATCTCTTACACATAGATGAACCAAAATTTAACAAATTAATGTTTAAAATATCAAATATCTCTTGGACAAATGAAGCCCCCCCCCCCCCTTTTTTTTTTAAATGGAACCATCTGAAGAGTCATGTCTCTAATTATTAACAGGTAGAGTTTCTGAATCTGACAACAGATCTGTTCCCCAAAGTTTGTGAATAGGAAATATTCTGGAATTGTACCTGGACCATATCTGAATTTTGTTTTGCGTAGTGTGTTGAACAAAAACAATGTAAAAACCCACAAGTTACCAAAAACTCAAAAGTTCATGTTAGTGTTTGGGGCCAAATTAAAATTCTTACATTTGTTCAGACAACTTACTTTTCTGCTTCACACAAATAGGAAAATTAGTTATCCTGACAACGAATTCTACATTTCAATAACTGCTGAGTAAACTCATAAAACTAGTCGGGGTTACTGACTTAATGGACAGCGGAATACAAGTAAGCACACAAGCAAATATGTTTGTTGCAATGAAGTGGAAAAAGCACAAAACCATTATTAGAGCACAGTTCTCAAATGCAGTGTGGAACCCCATTGAGGATTCATTTCAATGTATTGATATAACAGAAAATCACAAGGGATGTCACAAGAGCAAGGTCTAACCTTAAAAACCCTCTGAGCAACCACGTAGGCAACAGTGGTGAGGAAAAATTCCATCTGGCTTTTTTGAGGAAGAAACCTCAAGCAGACCAGACCAGACTCAGAGGGGTGGCCAACTGCATACTAACAATAACAAGAGTCAGTTACCAAAATACAAAAAAGAACTGTCAAAAAAAATGAATGTCTAAGAATAATTTCTTTTGTGTGTTTTTGTAAACAAAATACAAAGAAAAATGCAAGTCTTTTTTTTTTTTTTGTCCATGAGAAGGAGCCCATCTAGCATCACTTGGTCGGATTTGAATGACTCCACAGAATCAGACTGTTTTATCTCAGCAGCCAGAGTGCTCCACAGAAAAGGTGCACAATAACAAAAAACTCTGTGGCCTGCTGACTTCTTTTTAACCTTTGAAACACATAGTAGTACTACATCCTGAGAATGCAGAGCATGGGCCAGTACATAAGGTTTGACTAAATCAGCCACATAGGGATGTGCAAGTCTATGAAAGCTTTTGTGTATTAATAACAAAACCTTAAATCCTGACCTCACATGGACAAGGGGTAAAACGGGGGTAATATGATCAAATTAGGGTAATATGGATTTATTAGTCTAAGACAAAATCATGTTTTCTGATTTCCATGTTGTCTGAGAAAATAAACCATACATTTTTATGTCAAAATATGTCCTGTGCAGTTAGCTATTACATGCAAAATTACTCCCTAAATAGAACATTATAACTGACAGAATTTCTACAAAAAATTTCAGATTCAGTCTTGGAGCTTGTAAGGACATCAGTGGGAAACATTTTGCCATGGTTTTGTTGAAACAAATGTTGATGAACAACACAATGCAATTTAACATTTCATTTGATATTATTATTGTTATTATTATTATTCTGTCAGCAAGTCAGTAATTCATCTTTATTGATGTTTTTGTTCTCTATGAATACATTTGAGGTCATCCAAAAGTAGCAGAATCCAACCAAATTAGATTACTTTAATATTATGTTACTTAGAAATCTGAGAACACCTTTTAGCAGGTAATAAATATGAATGAATAAATACCAGAATCAGTTTTATCTCACCATGTGCATCACGGTAGTAGGCATGAGTGACACTGCGAAAACGTTCCTGTCCAGCTGTGTCCCAGATCTGCAGAGAGTGAGGGGAGGTAATCACTAGGATTGGAAATAAATATCTCTTTAATAATAAGCCACCCAACAGTAGTCATTATGCTGTAATTTATTCTTCATCCCAAGCAGCTCTGGAATATGTTAGCAAACACTGGACAATATGTAGCCCACCTTTCTACAGATTGGTAGATGTACATATTGTGATGTAGTACAAACAGTATACACTTTTGGCCACTTTATTAGGTACACCTTGCTAGTACTGGGTTGAACCCCCTTTTGCCTTCAGAACTGCCTTAATTTGTCATGGCATAGATTCAAGAAGGTGTTGGAAACATTCCTCTGAGATGTTGGTCCATTTTTCCATGATGGCATCATGTAGCCACCAATTTCAACCAGTCTGCCAATTCTCCTCTGACATCAACAAGGCATTTTCATCCACATAGCTGCTGCTCACTGGATATCATATCTTTTTTCGGACCATTCTCTGTAAACCCTGGAGATGATTGTGCGTGAAAATCCCAGTAGATCAGCAGTTTCTGAAATACTCAGAGCAGCCCATCTGGCATCAACAACCATGCCACATTCAAAGTCACTTAATTTTCCTTTATTCCCCATTCTGATGCTCGGTTTGAACTTTATAAGTTGCCTTCACCACATCTAGATGCCTAAATGCATTGAGTTGCTGCCATATGATTGGCTGATTAGTTATTTGTGTTAACAAGGAATTGAACAGGTGTCCCTAATAAAGTGGCCGCTGAGTGTAAATAAGTGTGAAATGCTCATAAGTACATATGCTGAGGAGGTTGTGTTTTTCCCTCTGTCTCTTTGTGACTAGGATTGTGCAATAATAAACCAGACCTGATGATGCATATCCAGGAGTCAACTTTCACGATCTTAGCATGTAAAATGGGGTATTTTGACCCATGGTGGAGGTAAAGAGTGCTGTTGCAGTTTATGACTTCTTTTGCTTTACCCCCACATCGTGACAAAGTTTTCACTTAGTCAGAGTCACAACAATGAATATAAATCAGCTACAGTTGATCCTCTTTTGCCCCAATGTGCAACCCACTCACTCACTCATCATTCATCTTCAACCGCTTTTACGGGTTCGGGTCGTGGGGGCAACAGTTCCAGCAGGGGACCCTAGACTTCCCTTTCCCATGCCACATTGACCACCTCTGACCGGGGGATCCCAAGGCGTTCCCAGGCCAGCGTGGAGATATAATCTCTCCACCTAGTCCTGGGTCTTCCCCAGGGTCTCCTTCCAGATGAGCGTGCCTGGAACACCTCCCTAGGGAGGTGCCCAGGGGTCATCCTTACCAGATGCCCGAACCACCTCAGCTGGCTCCTTTCAATGCGAAGGAGCAGCGACTCTACGCTGAGCTCCCCACGGATGACCGAACGTCTCACCCTATCTCTAAGAGAGACGCCAGCCACCCTCCTGATGAAGCCCATTTCAGCCGCTTGTACCTGTGATCGAGTTCTTTCGGTCATGACCCAACCCTCATGACCACAGGTGAGAGTAGGAACGAAGACTGACCAATAGATCAAGAGCTTCGCATTTTGGCTCAGCTCCCTTTTCGTCACAACAGTACGGTAGAGCGAATGCAATACTGCCCCTGCTGCACCGATTCTCCGGCCAATCTCACACTCCATTTTCCCCTCGCTCGTGAACAAGACCCCGAGGTACTTGCACTCCTTCACTTGGGGCAAGGCAGAATTCCCTACCTGGAGTAGGCAATCCATCAGTTTCCTGCTGAGTACCATGGCCTCAGATTTAGAGGTGCTGATCCTCATCCCAGCCACTTCACACTCGGCTTCGAACCGCTCCAGTGAGTCTTGGAGGTCACCGGCCGATGAAGCCAACAGGACCACCTTCCTGACACTCTTAGTTGTCTCCCTGCTCCAACACACCTGAATCCAATGAAAGACTCATTAGCATGCAGACTTTTAATGAGCCTTTCATTGGATTCCTATCAGGAAGGTGGCTCTTGAGGACCGAACTTGGCCACCCCTGCAGTATAATGACTGTGGCAGGCTTGCTAGCTAGGTTGGTTGGTCACAAGCTAACATTTGTTAGAAATGAATGGATTACAATTTTCCAGTCAAGTCTTGTAACTGAAAAATATACTGGTCTGTGTATGGAAGTTTATATCCTACACTAGATGAGATATTCAGGCAATAGGGAAGGCGAAAATTATGCTACATTTGACCAAAAAAACAAATACAAAAAAGCAATACATTGGCAACACTGGGTGGGTACAGTCCAGCTAATAAGCTAATTAGCTAAGATATCTTATATAATGCCTAAATACACACTTGCCATTTGATTGGTGGTTTGTATGTCACAAGATATTGATCATTTGTACAATTTACCACTGTGTTCCATTTACTGTGCAATTTTGGTTCCATTTACCATGCAAATTTGGTTCCATACATTTTGTACCACGCCGCGACCATCATGCACTTACACTAAAGGCAACAGCGCTTAGCTTAATTTTATTGATCCAGATCCAGGTGTCGCAAATGTTTGGTGGACTGAGGAAAGCAGATGGCAGTCTGTATATGAAGAAGTCAATACACGGCATCAGGTACGGACAACATTGTCATGATTATTAGGTGTTATATAAAACAAATAATAAATGTTTTTTATTCAGTGAAAGATGAAATGTTCCATTCAACTTGGCTACGCCTCATTGAATGGAACATTCCATCTTTCACTTCATGAAATATTCTTACTATTGCACTCATAAACATTCATTATTTGTATACCATTTTAGACATAGTAAAAAAAAAAAAAAAAAAACAGACTTTGGATGTTAGTTGCTCATTTGGGATAAAACCTTTTTCTTTTTGATAAATGACAACCTTTACAGTAACTCAGTTTTTGACAATTCCATGAGAATTTCTAGTTCTTACCTGCAGCTTCACCTTGACTCCATCAATGTTTAACACCTTATTCTGAAAATAAAACAGGCAGGAATCATACACTGTGATCCATAAATGCAAAATGTACCTACATATACGAGTATAATAGCCTTCACTTGTGTTTCTTCTAGGTGACTTATTACTGAGTACATGAATTCTATTGAGACATGTGAAGATTGTTATGGGTATTTCCACACCACTATGGCCACCTTTGATGAATCCTGGACTCTTTCTCCCAGAAAATGTGGCCCTTTGACACTGTGCTTGCCTCAGTCTTTCCATCTTTGGGGAAATCCACTGATCTACTCTTTAAAGTGCTCACATACAGTTTGCTTTTAATTTGATTTAACCTTTATTTAACCAGGTAAGTTATTAAGAAAAAATTCTTATTTACAATAACGACCTGGACAAAGCAGAGTGTACTTTATTCTGTCTGTATTTTGCTTTCTTTCTTTTTTTAATTGGTGTCCTTCGGCCTTCTACTTACACTTCACTCTCAAGCAGTGATGCTGGTAACGCGTTACTCTAATCTAACCACTTTTTTTTTAGTAATGAGTAATCTAACGCGTTAGTCTTTCCAAATCAGTAATCAGATTAAAGTTACTTCTCCAAGTCACTGTGCGTTACTATAATTTTTGCATTGTGGGTCGA
This sequence comes from Thalassophryne amazonica, assembly GCF_902500255.1. Taxonomy (NCBI): domain Eukaryota; kingdom Metazoa; phylum Chordata; class Actinopteri; order Batrachoidiformes; family Batrachoididae; genus Thalassophryne; species Thalassophryne amazonica. The sequence goes on from NC_047118.1 coordinate 51,674,364, forward strand.
TAGCAGCATTAAACTTGGTCCGTGGGCAGGGGGTCGGGGTTCGACTGAACTGCCCACTTTAAGTGAGCTGTGAGCGTTTCATCTGCGGTTTTCTGCAACAGCTACGACTCGTCCTCACCTCTTAAAGCACAGTGACAACAGTACACCTGCACTGAGCTTTACAAAGACATTTCTATGCTTTTTTTCTCCTTTATTTAGAATTCTGAGCTGAGCTGCTCCGTATCTGCTGCTAAAAACAGCTGATCCTCCGCCACGCGTCAACAACTAACACTATTTTCCACTCAAATGCACCTAAACTCTCTTTCTGAGGACCACATGATGTGAAAACGCAATAAAACTTTCTTACCTGTAAATCTGGTCATGTTGTCTGCATAAATGAATGTTATCCATTCTTTGTGCTCAAACGCCAAAGCAGGGGCGAATCCAGATGGAATGGGGGCTTGGGCAAGTATGTGCCCCCCCACAACACCCCGAGATTAAAGGTCCAGTTTTGAAACCTTGTTTTACTACAACTACTAATACTACTTATAATAATAATATAATTTTGACAAGTAAAATGTTTAGAGAGAATTTAAATGTTAGAAAAATGTTAGAAAGATTTTAATAGTTACATTTATAAACAATGTAGGTTAGAAATTGTAAGTTTTACTGTTACAGTGCTGTCAACAGTTAAATATGAGGTTTATTTTACTTTATATAAAACAAGTATTTATTTTCATTGAAGTCAAGAAAGGGTGACTATAAAGTGAGTTTTGGCAAAACAAATACCATTGTCATGTTGAGGTGGCACAGGGTTGTTGTTGGCAGCTGGGGAAAGTAACTAAAAAAGTAACTACTAATCTAACTTAGTTACTTTTACAATTGAGTAATCAGTAAAGTAACTAAGTTACTTTTTCAAGAAGTAATCAGTAATCAGTCCTGCTTCTTGCGCACTTCATGCACAATTTGACCACATTCGTACTATGTGTGAAGGGGCCCTTATGATCAGCAGTGTGTCTGTTTTAAAAAACAGCGTATACGAGGTCTATTGGAAAAGTATCCGACCTTATTATATTACATGGATCCAGACAGCCATCTGTTTAGAAATGAAATGGTCGTTCAGCCTGTCGATGGCGGCTTTGGAGCGCGGCGCGCCCCACAGCCGCTGGGGGCCGTCCTTAAAGCGACAGTAACACTCCTTATTCTCTACCAAGCCCGTAACATTTTCACCGAAAGCCAGATAAATTTTTCTAATGGTTTCCAGCTGCCAGTCTCTGAAAAAATTCTGTTGGAATAAAAGCCCAAATCATTCCGCCATTTCCTGACAATGAAAATCCGACGAGCGGGCTGGACCACTCCTCACTCAAAGCCTGCTCACAGGCGAATGACGCAACAGACAGGCGTGGAAAAACACACATGTGCACGAGGGTTCAAGCTTGTCTGACGCAATCACACGTGATTCAAATCATATGGTTTTTGAAAAAAATAATAAGGTTGTATACTTTTCTAATAGACCTCGTACATGCAAACCTTTACTTTTTTAAGTGAAAAGACACTTATTTGTGGAGTTAAATTTGTTAAATTTGTAATGGGTGATCTACAAATAGTCCTTGATTTGCACACGTTTTGTGATCCACAAACACAAATTTCCTATTTGTAACGTGTGTTGGTTTTTACAAATAGATGTGTATTTCGGAAATATGTCATTTTTTCCATTTGTAAAAAAAAACAAAAAACAACAACAACAACCCCCCCCCCCCTGAAAATTCTTTTTGTGAAGTGTGACTCAGCATGTTGGCTGCTTTTCACACTCCCATCCAATAGATGGCAGTATTCCTTGAATTTGGGGGGGGGGGGAGGGGTGTGATAAGATGAGTCTGATTTTCCATAATGCCTTTTGGTGCTTGTGTTGGTTTAACACCCAAACCTACTTTATTCTTTCTTCTTCATTAATTTAAAAGTGCGATATTTCACTTTGTAAAAAAGACAGAGTTGCTGTTAATGTGTTGAAATGTGTCTGGAATTCGTCTGTTTATAAATGAAACCATGAGTGAAAGTGCCTTGCGTTTTATCTACACTGCCACCGTGAAAGGTCAGTGAGACGTCTTTGCAAGTGTTGCACTGAATTTACTCAGAAGGCTCTGCAGCGCTAAAAGTCACTGACAGTGCACCAAGTCAATACTGAAGGTTAGGGGTTAGCTGTAACTTCCTCTATTTTTTTTTTTTTTTTTTTTTTTTTTAGGAGTTTATCAGTTTAGCGTTATAAAAGTTAACTTGTTCCCCGGTTCCAGCTCAAGGTCATTGTATGATTTCAAAACATAGGCAAGACTATTTAATCACAGGAACAAGTGACTTTTCCCCCACATTACAAAAAAGCTTTGCTCTGTCTTGTTATTCATATATTCATGTATTATGCTTTTCAATTTTCAGTAAGCGAGTATCAAGAGTATGTCAAGATGCTCTTCAGTGATTCAAAACAAAGGGTCATGATGATGTGGTTTTTATCAGATGGTTCCACATTGAGTGGAAAAAAAACAAAACAAACAGAATCTGAAGCTCCATCATCCCCTCTGAGTTGCTGACCTCTATTCCAGAGGAGAGGTGATGTATATTAAGATGCTGCTGTGTTGCCATCTGAGCATTTTGAAATAGATACCGTCTTTGTTCACTTGTTGATTTTCCTGTTTGAGAGTCACAAAGGAGAACTCTCATCCATATTCACACTCAAGTTAAGTTTCAAAGTACATGTGCTCTGATCGAAATTTACATTCTCAAAAGACTCCTCTGCTGTTGCTTTTGTTGTTACTAAAAACAACTCACAGGGTGCTTGCAAGGCTTCATGAATATGAAGCGATGCAGGGAAAGAGATAAAGAATTCCGGTGAGGATTTTGGCGAGTTGTTTAGGCTTGATTGCATATGTTGAATGTATTCTGATCAAATCTTCGAAATGAAAGATAAGAACAAAAAACAGGGACAGAGCGGCACAGGCACCGTAGTCAGCTCAGGTCTGGGAGAATGTGCTGTAGCAATGCCTTGCTGCATCTACCACATTATAGAACCACCTTGGGTCCTGCATATCAACAACCCAGGCAGACAAATTATCCATCAAGTCCTCTCTCATCTCTGTGCCACAACCAGGTGCAATGTGGACTGAAATTCTCCAGTCACTGGGATCCTTGTTACCAAGGCACCCACATGTTGTATTGTAGCAACAAAAAAACCTGCCGTGTGGCCAAAAATTCAGTATTATAATAATTAATATTAATAATTAATAACTAATATTCTTTCATGCAAATGATACTCCTCATCTGAATTTTCCCAAGCAAGGGTTGGTTTGACACAAAGTCAATTCAATGGTACTCAAGGATACTCTGAAGAGACCTTCATCACTGAGCCCACTGGTTAGCATCCAAATCTTGCAACCATACAATGAGACAGGAACCACCAGAACCCTAAAGACTTGGACCTTTGTTCTTCTGCAACGACACTGGAATTGACAAATACCTCTGTCTAGTGACTTAATTAATTCTTAAGGCAGTCCTCAAGCTCCAAGGCCAAAGACTCGGATGTGAATGTCACTGCTGGGATAAGTAAATGTTGCTACAAGTTCAACACTTTTACTACATACAGATACAATTCTGATGTCCAAGCCCAGGAAGTCATTGATAGCCTGGGCATGCATCTAGATCCAGGACAATCGCAAACCCAGATACTCTGGTTCATCACTCAGCTTCTCAAGTGCTGTAATCAGAGCATCCATTGATTCTGCAAATATCACAGCTTGGTCCACAAAATCAAGGTCAGTAAACTTTTCCTTTCCAGTGTTGAACTTGAAGCATCTAAAAACTAGTTTCCACAATGCCACAACACCCATTCCATGCAAGCAATGAACAGGGATCGAGACTGAGCACATCCCTGATGAACATCAGCTTTCAGTAGGAAAAACTCAGTCTTTGCCCTCACTCCATAGAGCAGTCAGTACCTATGTACAGGCTGGCTACAATACCCAGCAACTAGTTGGGGATCCCACAAATTCTCAACATGGCCCAAAGAGCAGCCCGGTCAACTCAGTCAAGTAGTTTGTGAAAATTAACGGGCTGCAATGAAGCACTGTTGATAATCAAAGTTGCTTTTCATGAGTACTCCCAGATCTCAGATGTGGTCAATGGTTGACTTCTTTGGTATGAAGCCAAACTGTTCTAGTCCTTGTGAGCATCCTTCCCGGCACAGAGAGCAGTGTACTATCCCTGTAGTTATTGCAATTTATATAACACCTAAATAGATCCTTGTCATGTGATTGGTGGACTGTATCAAATAAAATCAAATCAAAACAATTTTATTTATATAGTGCCAAATCACACCAAACAGTTGCCCCAAGGTGCTTTATATTGTAATGCAAAAGCCATACAATAATTACAGAAAAACCCCAACGGTCAAAACGACCCCCTATGAGCAAGCACTTGGCGACAGTGGGAAGGAAAAACTCCCTTTTAACAGGAAGAAACCTCCAGCAGAACCAGGCTCAGGGAGGGGCAGTCTTCTGCTGGGACTGGTTGGGGCTGAGGGGAGAGAATCAGGAAAAATACATGCTGTGGAAGAGAGCAGAGATCAATCACTAATGATTAAATGCAGAGTGGTGCATACAGAGCAAAAAGAGGTGAATAAAAAGAAACACTCAGTGGATCATGGGAACCCCCCTGCAGTCTAAGTCTATAGCAGCATAACTAAGGGATGGTTCAGGGTCACTTGATCCAACCCTACCTATAAGCTTTAGCAAAAAGGAAAGTTTTAAGCTTAATCTTAAAAGTAAAGAGGGTGTCTGTCTCCCTAATCCGAATTGGGAGCTGGTTCCACAGGAGAGGAGCCTGAAAGCTGAAGGCTCTGCCTCCCATTCTACTTTTACAAACCCTAGGAACTACAAGTAAGCCTGCAGTCTGAGAGCGAAGCGCTCTATTGGGGTGATATGGTACTATGAGGTCCCTAAGATAAGATGGGACCTGATTATTCAAACCCTTATAAGTAAGAAGAAGAATTTTAAATTCTATTCTGGAATTAACAGGGAGCCAATGAAGAGAAGCCAATATGGGTGAGATATGCTGTCTCCTTCTAGTCCCCGTTAGTACTCTAGCTGCAGCATTTTGAATTAACTGAAGGCTTTTCAGGGAACTTTTAGGACAACCTGATAATAATGAATTACAATAGTCCGGCCTAGAAGAAATAAATGCATGAATTAGCTTTTCAGCATCACTCTGAGACAAGACCTTTCTAATTTTAGAGATATTGCGCAACTGTAAAAAAGCAGTCCTACATATTTGCTTAATATGCGCATTGAAGGACATATCCTGATCAAAAATGACTCCAAGATTTGTCACAGTATTACTGGAGGTCAGGGTAATGCCATCCAGAGTAAGGATCTGGTTAGACACCATGTTTCTAAGATTTGTGGGGCCAAGTACAATAACTTCACTTTTATCTGAATTTAAAAGCAGGAAATTAGAAGTCATCCATGTCTTTATGTCTGAAAGACATTCCTGCAGTTTAACTAATTGGTGTGTGTCCTCTGGCTTCATGAATAGATAAAGCTGGGTATCATCTGCATAACAGTGAAAATTTAAGCAATGCTTTCTAATAATACTGCCTAAGGGAAGCATGTATAAAGTGAATAAAATCGGTCCTAGCACAGAACCTTGTGGAACTCCATAATTAACCTTAGTTTGTGAAGAAGACTCCCCATTTACATGAACAAATTGTAATCTGTTAGATAAATATGATTCAAACCACTGCACCGCAGTTCCTTTAATACCTATGGCATGCTTTAATCTCTGAAATAAAATTTTATGGTCAACTGTATCAAAAGCTTCACTGAGGTCTAATAGGACGAGCACAGAGATGAGTCCACTGTCTGAGGCCATAAGAAGATCATTTGTAACCTTCACTAATGCTGTTTCTGTACTATGATGAATTCTAAAACCTGACTGAAACTCATCAAATAGACCACTCCTCTGCAGATGACCAGTTAGCTGTTTTACAACTACCCTTTCAAGAATTTTTGAGAGAAAAGGAAGGTTGGAGATTGGTCTAGCTAAGATAGCTGGGTCAAGTGATGGCTTTTTAAGTAATGGTTTAATTACTGCCACCTTAAAAGCCTGTGGTACATAGCCAACTAATAAAGATAGATTGATCATATTTAAGATCGAAGCATTAATTAATGGTAGGGCTTCCTTGAGCAGTCTAGTAGGAATGGGGTCTAATAGACATGTTGATGGTTTGGAGGAAGTGACTAATGAAAGTAACTCAGACAGAACAATCGGAGAGAAAGAGTCTAACCAAATACCAGCATTACTGAAAGCAGCTGAACATAAAGATATGTCTTTGGGATGCTTATGAATAATTTTTTCTCTAATAGTTAAAATTTTATTTGCAAAGAAAGTCATGAAGTTAAAGGAATACTCGGCTCAATAGAGCTCTGACTCTTTGTCAGCCTGGCTACAGTGCTGAAAAGAAACCTGGGGTTGTTCTTATTTTCTTCAATTAGTGATGAATAGTAAGATGTCCTAGCTTTACGGAGGGCTTTTTTATAGAGCAACAGACTCTTTTTCCAGGCTAAATGAAGATCTTCTAAATTAGTGAGATGCCATTTCCTCTCCAGGTTACGGGTTATCTGCTTTAAGCTGCGAGTTTGTGGGTTATACCATGGTGTCAGGCACTTCTGATTTAAGGCTCTCTTTTTCAGAGGAGCTACAGCATCCAAAGTTGTGCTCAATGAGGATGTAAAGCTACTGAAGAGATAATCTATCTCATTCACAGAGTTTAGGTAGCTACTCTGCACTGTGTTGGTATATGGTAGAGGTGCACCGATTGATCGGGCACCGATCACTATCGGCCGATCACGCCTTGATCGGTTTGATCGGTGATCTGCAAATACGCCAATGAGAAGGACCGATCACAACAGTGCAGGCAGTAGCACAGGGAGGGCTTGGTCTTGTCATGACACGCTTTCCTCTGTGACGTAAACTCATTTTTACTTCTGATATGAGCTAGACGGACAAGGAGAGCAGTCGCCATCATCTAATCTAGTCCATGTCCGTCCAGCTCATATCAGAAGTCAAAATAAGTCAAATGGCTCTGAGAGATCTAAATAGACTGCTGTGTAATGAATGGAACCACACTGCCATCTAGTGGATATCCAGTGTGCGCGAGTGTGTATTTGTGAATCAGTAGGCACTTTGATTTTGTTTATTTTTTCATATGAGTGTAGAGGTACAGAGAGTACAAAGAAGCTTTGTTCATTTGATTTGCTTATACTGTGAACTGCCATGATACTGGAATTGACAACTAAGTTCGAAATAAAAAAAAATTTGATTGAATTGATTGATTGATTTGTTTGTGGATCTGTGGATTTCGCGAAAAGAATGTCTCAAAATTACTTCACAGAGGAAAGCGATGAATGCATGTAATTGGTGATCCACACATGCTGAAACTCAATTCACATATACAATTTCCAGTTTTACAAATGTAATTTTTTTTTTTTACAAATTAAGTTTTATATTTGCAAATACATTATTTGCAAAGACCAATTTACAAGTTATAAATATGAAATTTGCATTTGTGGATATCTCAACACATTTGCAAATCAATGATTATTTGTAGATCACCCTGTGTGCATTTACAAATATTAATGAGCCAATTTTAACCCCATAGAATGAGGGCTGTATTTTACATTCTCAACATATTCTCTGTAGGCTGTAACCTGAGCAACATGAAACATGGAAAAAAAAAGCTTACTGGTAGAACAAAGTCAGTGTAATAAAACAAAAGTTGGCAGTTTATTCTAGTGTCTTTATTTGAATGCATGTTTTTTGTTTTCATCATTAAGTTTTAATGCAAAAATAGTCCTATACATTAGACCTATATTCTTATTTTGGGCATGATCCAAATATGTACTTGATTGGTATCGGCCTTGATCGGTATCAGCAGATCAAAATTTCAGTGATCGGTGATCGATGATCGGCCTAAAAAATCCTGATCGGTGCACCTCTAGTATATGGCATTGAAGAACATAACAAAGAAGGAATCATATCCTTAAACCTAGTTACAGCGCTTTCAGAAAGAATTCTACTGTAATGAAACTTATTCCTCACTGCTGGGTAGTCCATTAAAGTAAATGTAAATGTTATTAAGAAATGATCAGACAAAAAGGGGTTTTCAGGGAATACTGTTAAGTCTTCAATTTCTATGCCATATGTCAGAACAAGATCTAAAGTGTGGTTAAAGTGGTGGGTGGGCTCATTTACATTTTGAGCGAAGCCAACTGAGTCTAATAATAGATTAAATGCAGTGTTGAGGCTGTCATTCTCAGCATCTATGTGGATGTTAAAATCACCCACTATAATTATCTTATCTGAGCTAAGCACTAAGTCAGACAAAAGGTCTGAAAAATAACAAAGAAACTCACAGTAACGACCAAGTGGACGATAGATAATAACAAATAAAACTGGTTTTTGATACTTCCAATTTGGATGGACAAGACTAAGAGTCAAGGTTTCAAATGAATTAAAGCTCTGTCTGGGTCTTTGATTAATTAATAAGCTGGAGTGGACGATTGCTGCTAATCCTCCGCCTCGGCCCGTGCTACGAGCATTCTGACAGTTAGTGTGACTCGGGGGTGTTGACTCATTTAAACTAACATGTTTACCCTGCTGTAACCAGGTTTCTGTAAGGCAGAATAAATCAATATGTTGATCAATTTCAAATCAATTTCCTTCCCACTGTAGCCAAGTGCTTGCTCACAGGGGGTCGTTTTGACCGTTGGGGTTTTACATAATTATTGTATGGCCTTGCCTTACAATATAAAGCGCCTTGGGGCAACTGTTTGTTGTGATTTGGCGCTATATAAAAAAAATTGATTGATTGATTGATCAATTATTATATAATTTACTAACAGGGACTTAGAAGAGAGAGACCTAATGTTTAATAGATCACATTTAACTGTTTTAGTCTGTGGTGCAGTTGAAGGTGCTATATTATTTTTTCTTTTTGAATTTTTATGCTTAAATAGATTTTTACTGGTTATTGGTGGTCTGGGAGCAGGCACCGTCTCTACGGGGATGGGGTATTGGGGGGATGGCAGGGGGAGAGAAGCTGCAGAGAGGTGTGTAAGACTACAACTCTGCTTCCTGGTCCCAACCCTGGATAGTCACGATTTGGAGGGTTTAATAAAATTGGCCAGATTTCTAGAAATGAGAGCTGCTCCATCCAAAGTGGGATGGATGTCGTCTCTCCTAACAAGACCAGGTTTTCCCCAGAAGCTTTGACAATTATTTATGAAGCCCACCTCATTTTCTTTGGACACCACTCAGACAGCCAGCAATTCAAGGAGAACATGCGGCTAAACATGTCACTCCCGGTCCGATTGGGGAGGGGCCCAGAGAAAACTACAGAGTCCGACATTGTTTCATCATCACATATCATGTGATTTATACGTGTCATTGATTATTTGTCCCACTTGTAGAAAAATTGTCTGTAGTATGTCTTACATAATTTTTCATGCAATTTGGTTCCATTTATAGTTCATTTTGGTTCCATTTTTTTTTGCTCCATTGAACAACTCCATCATCTTCTTGTAAAAATGTGTCCATAATATACAGAACCTGTATGTGAACTTTGTTTACATACAGGTTTTTTCATTTGTCTGATTTTAAGGAAAATACCAAACAGACCACTTGAGTGGAACAAAATAATGAAAATTTCCACCCATCGCTCAAGAAGCCATATGCTTCCCCAGTCTGCTGTTCACAGTCACTGTACAGGGCATGTAAGTGGAGTGGGGGCGAGCGTGGAGTGGCATATTTGAAAAACAAAATAAAAAGAAAACAAATATTGACGCATCACCTTATCTTGCTCCCTCTCACTCCACTTTGGCATATGTGTCTGATGCATGATGGACCCAGAATACATCCATTATTAAGCCTGAAACACACTGCAAGCATCTCGTGGTTAAGCGCTGGACTTGGATCCTCAGCTCAAACCTCAGCCACACCAGACAATCACTAAGGGCCCTTGGGCAAGGTCCTTAATCCCCTTGTTGCTCCTGGTGTGTACTAGTGAGCGCCTTGTATGGCAGCGCCCTCACATCAGGGTGAATGTGAGGCATGACTGTAAAGTGCTTTAAGCATCTGATGCAGATGGAAAACTGCTATATACTGTAAATGCAGTCCATTTACCACCCTGACATCAGTGTGTGTGTGCGTGAATGGGTGAATGTGAGGCATCACGGTAAAGCACTTTGAACTTGTGATTCAGATGGTACAAGCGCTGTATTAAGGTAGTTTAGTCCATCTACCTGACTGCCTTCAGCTGTTGTGTTGCTATTCATTCTTTCCACATCATTTTTCTTTGAAAACGACTTCTGTTCCACACTCTGTATCTTATGTGGCTGTTTTTAAAGTCATTTTACAGGTTAATTTGGGTTTTTGTGTGTGTATGTGTGCACGTCCTGCCCCACTTTGTTTTTTAGCTGATACTGTCACCCTACAGCACCTCCCTAAAAGCACACCTCATGTCGAACGTTTTGTTTTCTTCATTCGTCTCAGCTTCACCTTATTGAATGGAACGTTCCATGTTTCAGCTCATGAAACTGTTCTTCCCATTGCACTCGTAAACATTTATTATTTGTATACCAGGTAACTGTCCCTTCCTACAGTCCGTAGGAGTGTTTGCAAAGCCAGAAAAACATCTCACCTCGCCTGAACTCTGCTCCAATGCTCCCTGGAGCTTCCTTTGCCCTCAGCTGCCCTCCCTATTGGGAGTTACTATTAAGGACTGTCAGTCACATTGCCACCAACATTATCTGCACTTCGCTTTCAAAGAGTAGAAAGTGTTTCCAGCTATCTAATGAGCTGATGCAGCTCTTCTCTGCACGGCCAAATAAGAGCGCAAGAGATACGCAGTTAAGAACCTTCCTCCACTTTTAGGTCAGTGTCACTCTCATGGCCTCCACAGGCCCAAACACATCTTTATATATAAACTGCTCTATTTACCACTGGCACACCGGATTCTGGTGTTTTACTGCGTAGTCTTTCCCCCAAAGATACATAAAGTGCCATCACTACAAAATGATGCTAATAGAACTTCACAAGCGCCAAAAATTACAAATGTATGAGGCGCTTTCAGAGAAAACTGTGAAGTGTGAGCCAATAAAACATTAATAGCAGAATAACAGAACAAGAGCACCAAGGGAACAAAATGATCGGGATGAAAGAAATTCATGATATTAGGAGTTATGAGAAAGAGAGGCAATGCCACGGTGTGCTGTTGAGCCCCGGCCATCAGTGGGGCAAACGGCTGCCTGGAATCAATGTGTGTATGTACGTCAAGAAAGCGAAGCAACAAGGGAAACAAATGAAGAAGCTGAGAGAAAGCACAAACAAGACAGCGGTATTCTGCTCGGCACCCAACCAGGCTCTCAGCTGTCAGTCGTACTGACACAAAAACAGAAGACTCCGCATCTGCCCTCCAGTCCTTGTCAGCAGTATTGAGCTGGTTTGGACAAAACTGGTGATGACTGTGAAATAATTAGGTCACTTCACAACATTTCAATTCACCAATTATTTAATGAAAAAAAAAAATCATGTTTTAGATTCCCAAGCGTTATTTAGTGAAGCACTAAATTCAACAATTGGCTCCACCAAGCGTGGCGTGCCCTGTCTGTTTGTTTGAATGTCAGCAGGACTACAGTTAACAAAGTAATTTTAGTTAAACTCAGTCAAGGGGTGGAGACAAGGAAGAACAAGGAAAATTAGGATCAAAGTTCAGTAATCAGGACCAAAAGTCTGTATTCAGAGTCAAAGATACTTGTGTATCAGATTAAAAATAAGTGATTGGGAATAAAGTCTAGGATTACTGGTCAGCAATCAGAATCAAGGACATGATCAGCATCAAAATTCAGCAGACGTCAGGAATATAATCAGATTTTAAAATTTGTATTAATAAAATGAGGATCAAAGACGAAGGCTCAGGATCAGGAACAAAATCCAGGATTAGGATCACAGGTCAGCAATCAGAAACAAAGCTGAGTGATCACAGTCAAGGACACACAGATAAGGATCACAATTCAGCCAATCAGGACCTAAAGTCAGGAACATCAAATATAAATAATCAGAGACCACAATCAAAGTTGAATGATCAGAATCCAGAATCTCATCCTTAAATATTGTGAACGTGAAGTATCATGAGCTTTCAGCCTGTGCTGGGTGTAAGGTGTTGGAGGACCCAATGTGTTTCAGTCCACTTTGAGATTCTGAATCAGATTCATTATTTTGTTGTATGCAGGCAGTGGTGCTTTGACCCCTCTAAAGCTCTTTGCTAAGAGTTTTTCACACTGGCACGACAAAAAGCAAAACAGTATATGGTTTTGTGTGTGGTGACCATGTGTGCTGGTGAATAATCTGCTGCGGCTGAGTCACAGGACTGAGGAGGCTGTGGGAAAAGCTGTTGGCAGCAGCTCCAAACATTTTTCCCTCTGCTTTAATTTCTATGAATTTCTTTTTTTCACTTTCCACACATGATATATGAAAAAAAAAATATATATTCTGTACAGTGAGCTCATTGTGCAGTGTGCATGTATACAAAATGCAGCCAGTTCAGATACGTATGTATCTATCAGTGAATAATCATGTCCAATCAACTGAATTTACCCCAAGTGGACTCCAATTAAGCTGTAGAAAAATCTCAAGGATGATCAGTGAAAACAGGATGCACCAGAGCTCAATTTTGAGCATCATGGCAAAGGCCGTGAATACTTATGTACATGTGATTTTTCAGTTTTTCAAAACAAACAAACAAACAAACCCTTTTTCACATTGTCATTATGGGGTATTGTGTGTAGACTCACCACATGACCAGAATACCATAACTGACATTCCCTTGCAATGCAAGTGACACCCCTAGTCTCTTTAAGTAACCTTTTGCTAGATACAACATCATTCCAGCAGGATCCAAGGGAAGAGATCTCGTACCAAAGACATACAGTTGTCGCCTTAGGTCACTCGCAAACATCGAAGTCTCACAACGATACAGTAAGTCAGGAAGTACCAGGACCTTAAAGACTTGGACCTTCATTCTCCTGTAAAGGTACTGGCATTGACAAGCACATCTGTCTACATCTGTTCATGACTCCATAAGCTCTTCCCAGGTGTGTCTAGATTATAAAGTCTGAGACCCAGAGACATGAATGTCACTGTAGAGAGAGCACAACATATATTGAAATTATGCTCTCTCAAAACTTGAAACACACCTTTTGGACAACTTCAGCCACTTGGTTCAAGAACACTCTTTCAATAACATGCATGACTCAGGTGGAATCAATTGAAATCAATGAGAAACTACACTCAACAAAAATATAAACGCAACACTTTTGGTTTTGCTCCCATTTTGTATGAGATGAACTCAAAGATCTAAAACGTTTTCCACTTACACAATATCACCATTTCCCTCAAATATTGTTCACAAACCAGTCTAAATCTGTGATAGTGAGCACTTCTCCTTTGCTGAGATAATCCATCCCACCTCACAGGTGTGCCATATCAAGATGCTGATTAGACACCATGATTAGTGCACAGGTGTGCCTTAGACTGCCCACAATAAAAGGCCACTCTGAAACGTGCAGTTTTGTTTTATTGGGATACCAGTCAGTATCTGGTGTGACCACCATTTGCCTCATGCAGTGCAACACATCTCCTTCGCATAGAGTTAATCAGGTTGTCAATTGTGGCCTGTGGAATGTTGGTCCACTCCTCTTCAATGGCTGTGCGAAGTTGCTGGATATTGGCAGGAACTGGTACACGCTGTCGTATACGCCGGTCCATAGCATCCCAAACATGCTCAATGGGTGACATGTCCGGCGAGTATGCCGGCCATGCAAGAACTGTGACATTTTCAGCTTCCAAGAATTGTGTACAGATCCTTGCAACATGGGGCCGTGCATTATCCTGCTGCAACATGAGGTGATGTTCTTGGATGTGGCACAACAATGGGCCTCAGGATCTCGTCACGGTATCTCTGTGCATTCAAAATGCCATCAATAAAATGCACCTGTGTTCTTCGTCCATAACAGACGCCTGCCCATACCATAACCCCACCACCACCATGGGCCACTCAATCCACAACATTGACATCAGAAAACCGCTCACCCACACGACGCCACACACGCTGTCTGCCATCTGCCCTGAACAGTGTGAACCGGGATTCATCCGTGAAGAGAACACCTCTCCAACATGCCAAACGCCAGTGAATGTGAGCATTTGCCCACTCAAGTCGGTTACGACGACGAACTGGAGTCAGGTCGAGACCCCGATGAGGACGACGAGCATGCAGATGAGCTTCCCTGAGACGGTTTCTGACAGTTTGTGCAGAAATTCTTTGGTTATGCAAACCGATTGTTTCAGCAGCTGTCCGAGTGGCTGGTCTCAGACGATCTTGGTGGTGAACATGCTGGATGTGGAGGTCCTGGGCTGGTGTGGTTACACGTGAGAGAGATAGATAACCCACCTTATGTCAAAAAGTGATTAATGACCCTGTCAGCCAATCAGAATCGATGACGTCACTATGTCCCGCCCCTAAGCCCCTCCCCTAGTCCCGCCTCCAAGCCCCGCCCCTTATGATGTCACAGCCAATCAGAATCGATGATGTCACTATGTCCCGCCCCTAAGCCCCTCCCCTAGTCCCGCCCCAAACCCCGCCCCCTATGACATCACAGCCAATCAGAATCGATGATGTCACTATGTCCCGCCCCTAAGCCCCTCCCCTAGCCCCACCCCCAAGCTCCTCCCCTAGCCCCACCCCCAAGCTCCTCCCCTAACCCCGCCCCAAGCACCGCCTCCAAGCCCCACCTCCCCTCCCACCCGGGTCTAATATTTTAATGTCATTTTATTTCATGAATTAAAGAATGATTAAAAATACCTAGATCTTTTTAATGTATTAAAGAATTAACTAATTCTGAAATAATTAAACATAAATCAGTGTCTATTATTTAATACCCCTTTAATATTTTTAATTCTTAAATTAAAGCGCCTCCTTTTATGGTTTTTAATGCCTCAATTAAAGAAGGAATAAAAAATACCGTATCTTACGCATAATTATGGGAGGTTTTCTTCAATTTAGTGATTAAACACCAATATTTTAATACGTCTTTAATATTTCTTAATTCTTAAATTATAGCGTTTCCTTTTCTGTTTTTTTAATTCGTAAATTAAAGAAGGGAAACAAATAGCCGTCTCTCTCGGGTGTAAGTCTTTGCAGCAAGACGGTCAAATACCCACGCATAGAGCTGCTCGCGGAAACATGACCCCACGGCTGTAATACCTGTTGCAGACGCTAGCTGTGTCTGTGTGTGCGTGCGTGCGTGTGTGTGTGTGCGTGTGTGTATGTGTGTGTGCTCGCGTGTGTGTGCGTGTGTGTGTGTGTGAGTGTGTGTGTGTGTGTGTGTGTGTGTGTGTGTGTGTGGCGGGACACCCGCTGAGCGGAGATGCTGCCCCGAGGTGATGAACCCGAACAATCAACAAAGCTCCTTCTCACTCACGCCAGATGCAGTTTATTTTAAGATATTAGCCGATCGATCATGGTGCGCGAGCCGATCGATCATGGTGCGCGGGACATCCGCTGAGCGGAGATGCTGCCCCGAGGTG
The DNA here is from genome assembly GCF_902500255.1 of Thalassophryne amazonica. Classification (NCBI taxonomy): domain Eukaryota; kingdom Metazoa; phylum Chordata; class Actinopteri; order Batrachoidiformes; family Batrachoididae; genus Thalassophryne; species Thalassophryne amazonica. Next base: position 51,690,027 of record NC_047118.1, read on the forward strand.
ATGAACCCGAACAATCAACAAAGCTCCTTCTCACTCACGCCCCTGGGAAGGAGTCACCGCGCATTTCCACTACGACCGGTGAAGAGTGAAGATGCCTGGACCCCCAGCTATGGGTATAAAATAGAATAAATTTGCGGAAAAAAATCCTGAAAAAACATGTTGTTTAATTAAGTTTTCTTGTCTTCGAGCAGAGTGCGAAAACCGCATCAGCTTTCAGGGTAAGTGATTTAAGTAATCTGTTTTGATAGAAATGACTGTTTTTAAATGATGCACGACGTCTGAAACTGCGTCTTTTTTTTTTTTTTTTTAGACAAAACCACGCAGACGGTCCAGAGCACGTTCGGACCCGTCCTCGGTAATATATTTGAAATATTACAGAATATCCGCTTGCGAGGGTGCTGCTTTGTATTCATTTATTTATGTTAATTCTAGAAATCAAGTCAGAGCCCCCTGAAGAAGTTCGAAGGCTGGAAGCCCCGACTTCACCACCCAGATGTAAGTACAGCGATCGAAATTAAATCACGGTTAAAACTCTGGAATAACCCGATTTTTTCTGTCACAGCCCATGGAGAAGCGGGTCAGCGGGAGAGAACCGTAAAACGATCCATGGATGTACACGGTAAGGAGTTGGAGTTTATGTATTTATTTATTTTAAATATTTAATAACTAACGATTTTCTCTTTTTTCAGCACGCGGTGGAGGGAGACCGTCTATTTTCCACCGACACGCAAGGCTCGAAGATATTCTGAGCTGGGATTAACCTCATCTCGCAACTTTTTTGAAAATGTGTATTCTGTTTTTATTTTTTTTCTTATTCCGATGGAACGGGAGAATTCATTTTGAAGAGGTAGAATCATCCTGATACAGATTTTAAAAGATGGAAGGAAAGAATTCAGATCGGGAAAATAACTTCGGACGTGTATTGGATTTAAACGCTTCAATAATCGACTCAGCGGGGAGCGCTCCTGGAACAGATGGGCCATTACCCGAGGCGTTAAATTCACCGCCTCGAAATAACATCGAGTCCGGAGAGAGACTTTTAAGCCGTGTTCGTTTAACACCGTTAAATGAGGCTCTTAACAATTTGGCGGCTGAACGAGAATCGGAAGAAATTAACCCCTACATCATTTCTGCAATTAACGCTATAAATTCGACGGTCCAGTCTGATACTGAAGAGCCCCCTGACCCCCTGCACACCCCGCCTCCAGACGAGTCCTGTACCGCGGCGTTGAACCAGGTACGCCTGACTCCACTAAATAACGCCGTAAACCTCCTCGCGTGTGAAGTTAATCCTCACGTCCAATCCGCGGTGGATGAATTAAATCAAACGCCTAACGACGCTCGTGTATTTTCACCTTTAAGAAGTCCCTCCCCGCGCAGCGCCCCCGGAGAAGAGATTTTAAACAGAGCTCGTTTAACCCCGATAAACACGGCAATCTCTGTTTTGATGGAAGACGGGGATGATGCACGCCCGGGGACCAGCCGACACTCTCCCATGACGGGCGGCGGGGCTGCTAACGTCATCAGGAGACCTGCTTTTAACAATATAGAAATCAGGCAGCCTCTAAATTTCCAGCGCGCCGACGAAATTCCCGACTACGCAGAATTTTATCGTAACGTCCTAGGGGCTCTTCATAACTCGGTCGAAAAGGCTTTAACACACGCCAGGGCCGGGGACTTTATCCAAACGGAGATTCGCGGTGACTCAGTCTACAACGAGGCCGCTTTGATCAGCTCATATAACGACGCGGGCGACGTGACAGGTTTCGAGAATCTGCTAGAACGATTGATACAATCGAATTCCAACGTTTTATCCGACGAGTCTCTGGAATTAGTGGTCAAAGTCATCTGCAACCAGAACGGCGCGGGGAAGCGCAGAATAGATGACCTCCTCCATCACGAGGTTCTGAGGAAAAAATCCAAATGCCTTAATATCGTGTATAATCCTGACAGCAGTTTATGTTTCGCGATAAACCTCGTTCAGTTATTGAATCCTCATCTGAGTACGCACGAGGCGGAGCAGCGCGGGCTGGCATTACAAAATAGCATCGGATTAACGGAAGCTACGTCGGTATCTTTAGAGCAGGTGGGAAAATTTGAAAACGTTCTGGGTTGTAAAATTGTGGTGTTTTTCAGAGCCGAAGGGGAGAGAAAGCTGACAAAATTCCAGACAGGAATACCGGCGCTGCAGAAAACTCTTTTCGTTTTTCTGTTTAATAATCATTTTTATGGAATCATCGATTTAAAGAGATTTTTGGGAGTGAAATATGTATGTAAGTTTTGCTTTGAGGGGTACAATAACCATGCCTCCCATAATTGTCCGTCATATTGTAAAATTTGTGAATCCACGCAGTGTTACGAGAAAAATAACCCTGTATTCTGCAACGAATGTAACAAGAAGTGTCGCTCTCCCACCTGTTACAGCCTGCATAAACAGCCGAAGTATCGTCCTTCAGCCGGTAAGTTTGTTAATGTGTGTGATAAGAGAAAAAAATGCTCTCGATGTAAATGCGAGTATTACATAGCGTTTTCTAAAAACAGCGCTCCGCACGTGTGTAAGCAGAAGAGGTGTCATATATGCGGCAAGGCTCTCCAGGAGCCGGGTGAGGGTCACCTCTGCTATATGACCCCGCTCAAAGCTGAAGAGACGCATTCAGAGAAATATGTTTTTTATGACTTTGAAACGTATGTCGATAATAACGGGGAACACGTACCGTTTTACGTCAGCGCTGTAACAAAGACGGGTGATTTTTGGAGCGCATGGGGGACAGACTGCGTAGCCCGCTTCTTTAAACATTTTAGAACGAGAAAATTCAAAGAATACGTGTTCATCACTCACAACTCAAAAGGTTTTGACGGCTATTTGCTTCTAAAGTATTTAGTCCAGCAGGGCGTAACCCCCCCTGTGATTATGACTGGGAGTAAACTATTAATCATGACAGACGCCGCCTTTAAACAGAAATATATAGATTCGTTATCTTTCCTTACAATGCGCTTATCTTAGATGCCTAAAGCCCTGGGAATCCGACTGAAGGACGAAATCGTGCGCAAAGGTTACTTTCCGCACCTGTTCAGTTCAGAAAAAAATCTGAACTATGTCGGTCCGTACCCTGACTCAGCGGCTTACGGGGTCGCAAATATGTCAGAGGGAGAAAGAGAGGAATTTAACGCGTGGTACGTGCGCAAAAAAACCGCAATTTTCGATTTTAAAGCCGAGGCCGTTATGTATTGTGATAAGGATACAAAAATCCTGGCTGCATTCTGCTCCAAATTTATGTCTGAATTCATCGCTGAAACACGCGTGGATCCTTTTACCTGCGTTACAATCGCCTTGGCGTGTATGAAAGTCTTCCAAACTAACTTTCTTGCTCCAAAAACGCTGGCGATCCCCTCCGCCGACAATTATAGAACGATGCATAAAAAATATTCAGACGTGGCCGTGCAGTGGCTAGAATGGGTTGCTGAGACGCAAAACATTATCATTGATCACGCTCTAAACAGGGGCGAGAAAAAAATAGGAGGTTATTATGTTGATGGGTATGCTCAGATTGACGGCCGGATAAAAGTGTGGGAGTTTCTCGGGTGTTTTTACCACGGGTGTGCAAGGTGTTTTACACAGCATGAAATAAACCCTCTCACAAACACCTCATTTGGAGAGCTCCACGCAGCGTGTCAGAAAAAAATAGCCTTTCTGCGGGCTATGCCGGGCGTCCCCCTCAGCGTAATTTGGGAGCATCAGTGGCTTGAAATGAGGCTGAGGGATGAGAGCGTTCGGTGTTTCCTCGGCCGCAGGGGGTTACCGGCACCCCTCGAACCTCGCGACGCTTTATACGGCGGTCGGACTTGCGCGTCCCGTCTGAGGTACACGGCTAAGCAAGATGAGAGGGTCTATTACGTCGACGTGACCTCGCTGTATCCTTACGTTAACGTAAATTTCACATATCCCACGGGGCATCCGGAAATTATCGAGAGAAATTTCCGAGACCCCAGGACTTATTTCGGGCTCATCAAAGCCATCGTGTATCCGCCCTGGGGGCTAAAATTCCCCGTCCTCCCACACAGAACTCCTCACGGTAAACTGGTGTTTACTCTGTGTGCACGCACCCGCTTGATTATTTTCATCAGTGCAGGTGCGACACAGAGTAAACACCAGTTTACCGTGAGGAGTTCTGTGTGGGAGGACGGGGAATTTTAGCCCCCGGGGCGGATACACGATGGCTTTGATGAGCCCGAAATAAGTCCTGGGGTCTCGGAAATTTCTCTCGATAATTTCCGGATGCCCCGTGGGATATGTGAAATTTACTTTAATGTAAGGATACAGCGAGGTCACGTCGACGTAATAGACCCTCTCATCTTGCTTAGCCGTGTACCTCAGACGGGACGCGCAAGTCCGACCGCCGTATAAAGCGGCGCGAGGTTCGAGGGGTGCCGGTAACCCCCTGCGGGCGAGGAAACACCGAACGCTCTCATCCCTCAGCCTCATTTCAAGCCACTGATGCTCCCAAATTACGCTGAGGGTGACGCCCGGCATAGCCCGCAGAAAGGCTATTTTTTTCTGACACGCTGCGTGGAGCTCTCCAAATGAGGTGTTTGTGAGAGGGTTTATTTCGTGCTGTGTAAAACACCTTGCACACCCATGGTAAAAACACCCGAGAAACTCCCACACTTTTATCCGGCCGTCAATCTGAGCATACCCATCAACATAATAACCTCCTATTTTTTTCTCGCCCCTGTTTAGAGCGTGATCGATGATAATGTTTTGCGTCTCAGCAACCCATTCTAGCCACTGCACGGCCACGTCCGAATATTTTTTATGCATCGTTCTATAATTGTCGGCGGAGGGGATCGCCAGCGTTTTTGGAGCAAGAAAGTTAGTTTGGAAGACTTTCATACACGCCGAGGCGATTGTAACGCAGGTAAAAGGATCCACGCGTGTTTCAGCGATGAATTCAGACATAAATTTGGAGCAGGCTGCAGCCAGGATTTTTGTATCCTTATCACAATACATAACGGCCTCGGCTTTAAAATTGAAAATTGCAGGTTTTTTTGCGCACGTACCACGCGTTAAATTCCTCTCTTTCTCCCTCTGACATATTTGCGACCCTGTAAGCCGCTGAGTCAGGGTACGGACCGACATAGTTCAGATTTTTTTCTGAACTGAACAGGTGCGGAAAGTAACCTTTGCGCACGATTTCGTCCTTCAGTCGGATTCCCAGGGCTTTAGGCATCTGAGATAAGCGCATTGTAAGGAAAGATAACGAATCTATATATTTCTGTTTAAAGGCGGCGTCTGTCATGATTAATAGTTTACTCCCAGTCATAATCACAGCGGGGGTTACTCCCTGCTGGACTAAATACTTTAGAAGCAAATAGCCGTCAAAACCTTTTGAGTTGTGAGCGATGAACACGTATTCTTTGAATTTTCTCGTTCTAAAATGTTTAAAGAAGCGGGCTACGCAGTCTGTCCCCCATGCGCTCCAAAAATCACCCGTCTTTGTTACAGCACTGACGTAAAACGGTACGTGTTCCCCGTTATTATCGACATACGTTTCAAAGTCATAAAAAACATATTTCTCTGAATGCGTCTCTTCAGCTTTGAGCGGGGTCATATAGCAGAGGTGACCCTCGCCCGGCTCCTGGAGAGCCTCGCCGCATATATGACACCTCTTCTGCTTACACACGTGCGGAGCGCTGTTTTTAGAAAATGCTATGTAATACTCGCATTTACATCGAGAGCATTTTTTTCTGTTATCACACACATTAACGAACTTACCGGCTGAAGGACGATACTTCGGCTGTTTATGCAGGCTGTAACAGGTGGGAGAGCGACACTTCTTGTTACATTCGTTGCAGAATACAGGGTTATTTTTCTCGTAACACTGCGTGGATTCACAAATTTTACAATATGACGGACAATTATGGGAGGCATGGTTATTGTACCCCTCAAAGCAAAACTTACATACATATTTCACTCCCAAAAATCTCTTTAAATCGATGATTCCGTAAAAATGATTATTAAACAGAAAAACGAAAAGAGTTTTCTGCAGCGCCGGTATTCCTGTCTGGAATTTTGTCAGCTTTCTCTCCCCTTCGGCTCTGAAAAACACCACAATTTTACAACCCAGAACGTTTCAAATTTTCCCACCTGCTCTAAAGATACCGATGTAGCTTCCGGTAATCCGACGCTATTTTGTAATGCCAGCCCGCGCTGCTCCGCCTCGTGCGTACTCAGATGAGGATTCAATAACTGAACGAGGTTTATCGCGAAACATAAACTGCTGTCAGGATTATACACGATATTAAGGCATTTGGATTTTTTTCTCAGAACCTCGTGATGGAGGAGGTCATCTATTCTGCGCTTCCCCGTGCCGTTCTGGTTGCGGATGACTTGGACCACTAATTCCAGAGACTCGTCAGATAAAACGTTGGAATTCGATTGTATCAATCGTTCTAGCAGATTCTCGAAACCCGTCACGTCGCCCGCGTCGTTATATGAGCTGATCAAAGCGGCCTTGTTGTAGACTGAGTCCCCGCGAATCTCCGTTTGGATAAAGTCCCCGGCCCTGGCGTGTGTTAAAGCCTTTTCGACCGAGTTATGAAGAGCCCCTACGACGTTACGATAAAATTCTGTGTAGTCGGGAATTTCGTCGGCGCGCTGGAAATTTAGAGGCTGCCTGATTTCTATATTGTTAAAAGCAGGTCTCCTGATGACGTTAGCAGCCCTGCCGCCCGTCATGGGAGAGTGTCGGCTGGTCCCCGGGCGTGCATCATCCCTGTCTTCCATCAAAACAGAGATTGCCGTGTTTATCGGGGTTAAACGAGCTCTGTTTAAAATCTCTTCTCCGGGGGCGCTGCGCGGGGAGGGACTTCTTAAAGGTGAAAATACGCGAGCGTCGTTAGGCGTTTGATTTAATTCATCCACCGCGGATTGGACGTGAGGATTAACTTCACACGCGAGGAGGTTTATGGCGTTATTTAGTGGAGTCAGGCGTACCTGGTTCAACGCCGCGGTACAGGACTCGTCTGGAGGCGGGGTGTGCGGGGGGTCAGGGGGCTCTTCAGTATCAGACTGGACCGTCGAATTTATAGCGTTAATTGCAGAAATGATGTAGGGGTTAATTTCTTCCGATTCTCGTTCAGCCGCCAAATTGTTAAGAGCCTCATTTAACGGTGTTAAACGAACACGGCTTAAAAGTCTCTCTCCAGACTCGATGTTATTTCGAGGCGGTGAATTTAACGCCTCGGGTAATGGCCCATCTGTTCCAGGAGCGCTCCCCGCTGAGTCGATTATTGAAGCGTTTAAATCCAATACACGTCCGAAGTTATTTTCCCGATCTGAATTCTTTCCTTCCATCTTTTAAAATCTGTATCAGGATGATTCTACCTCTTCAAAATGAATTCTCCCGTTCCATCGGAATAAGAAAAAAAATAAAAACAGAATACACATTTTCAAAAAAGTTGCGAGATGAGGTTAATCCCAGCTCAGAATATCTTCGAGCCTTGCGTGTCGGTGGAAAATAGACGGTCTCCCTCCACCGCGTGCTGAAAAAAGAGAAAATCGTTAGTTATTAAATATTTAAAATAAATAAATACATAAACTCCAACTCCTTACCGTGTACATCCGTGGATCGTTTTACGGTTCTCTCCCGCTGACCCGCTTCTCCATGGGCTGTGACAGAAAAAATCGGGTTATTCCAGAGTTTTAACCGTGATTTAATTTCGATCGCTGTACTTACATCTGGGTGGTGAAGTCGGGGCTTCCAGCCTTCGAACTTCTTCAGGGGGCTCTGACTTGATTTCTAGAATTAACATAAATAAATGAATACAAAGCAGCACCCTCGCAAGCGGATATTCTGTAATATTTCAAATATATTACCAAGGACGGGTCCGAACGCGCTCTGGACCGTCTGCGTGGTTTTGTCTAAAAAAAAAAAAAAAAAAAAGACGCAGTTTCAGACGTCGTGCATCATTTAAAAACAGTCATTTCTATCAAAACAGATTACTTAAATCACTTACCCTGAAAGCTGATGCGGTTTTCGCACTCTGCTCGAAGACAAGAAAACTTAATTAAACAACATGTTTTTTCAGGATTTTTTTCCGCAAATTTATTCTATTTTATACCCATAGCTGGGGCTCCAGGCATCTTCACTCTTCACCGGTCGTAGTGGAAATGCGCGGTGACTCCTTCCCAGGGGCGTGAGTGAGAAGGAGCTTTGTTGATTGTTCGGGTTCATCACCTCGGGGCAGCATCTCCGCTCAGCGGATGTCCCGCGCACCATGATCGATCGGCTCGCGCACCATGATCGATCGGCTAATATCTTAAAATAAACTGCATCTGGCGTGAGTGAGAAGGAGCTTTGTTGATTGTTCGGGTTCATCACCTCGGGGCAGCATCTCCGCTCAGCGGGTGTCCCGCCACACACACACACACACACACACACACACACACACACACACACACACACACACACACACACACACACACACACACACACACACATGCGAGCACACACACACACACGCACACACACACACGCACGCACGCACACACAGACACAGCTAGCGTCTGCAACAGGTATTACAGCCGTGGGGTCATGTTTCCGCGAGCAGCTCTATGCGTGGGTATTTGACCGTCTTGCTGCAAAGACTTACACCCGAGAGAGACGGCTATTTGTTTCCCTTCTTTAATTTACGAATTAAAAAAACAGAAAAGGAAACGCTATAATTTAAGAATTAAGAAATATTAAAGACGTATTAAAATATTGGTGTTTAATCACTAAATTGAAGAAAACCTCCCATAATTATGCGTAAGATACGGTATTTTTTATTCCTTCTTTAATTGAGGCATTAAAAACCATAAAAGGAGGCGCTTTAATTTAAGAATTAAAAATATTAAAGGGGTATTAAATAATAGACACTGATTTATGTTTAATTATTTCAGAATTAGTTAATTCTTTAATACATTAAAAAGATCTAGGTATTTTTAATCATTCTTTAATTCATGAAATAAAATGACATTAAAATATTAGACCCGGGTGGGAGGGGAGGTGGGGCTTGGAGGCGGTGCTTGAAGCGGAGTTAGGGGAGGAGCTTGGGGGTGGGGCTAGGGGAGGGGCTTAGGGGCGGGACATAGTGACATCATCGATTCTTATTGGCTGTGATGTCATGGGGGCGGGGCTTGGAGGCAGGAATAGGGGAGGGGCTTAGGGGCGGGACATAGCGACGTCATCGATTCTGATTGGCTGTGACATCATAAGGGGCGGGGCTTGGAGGCGGGACTAGGGGAGGGGCTTAGGGGCGGGACATAGTGACGTCATCGATTCTGATTGGCTGACAGGGTCATTAATAACTTTTTGACATAAGGTGGGTTATCTATCTCTCTCACGTGGTCTGCGGTTGTGAGGCTGGTTGGATGTACTGCCAAATTCTCTGAAACGCCTTTGGAGACGGCTTATGGTAGAGGAATGAACATTCAATACACGAGCAACAGCTCTGGTTGACATTCCTGCTGTCAGCATGCCAATTGCACGCTCCCTCAAATCTTGCGACTTCTGTGGCATTGTGCTGTGTGATAAAACTGCACCTTTCAGAGTGGCCTTTTATTGTGGACAGTCTAAGGCACACCTGTGCACTAATCATAGTGTCTAATCAGCATCTTGATATGGCACACCTGTGAGGTGGAATGAATTATCTCAGCAAAGGAGAAGTGCTCACTATCACAGATTTAGACTGGTTTGTGAACAATATTTGAGGGAAATGGTGATATTGTGTAAGTGGAAAAAGTTTTAGATCTTTGAGTTCATCTCATACAAAATGGGAGCAAAACCAAAAGTGTTGCGTTTATATTTTTGTTGAGTGTACAATAATTCAGGAAATGAAATCTACAAGAATACTGAGTTGCTGATGTGATCAAGAGGTTTTCTTAAATGAGATGATAGAACCAAAATGTGCGATCACAGCAGAAAATCTGTTTCAGACAAATATGACCCAGATAGTACAACCCAAGTTGGGATGTTGTGTAAAATGTAAATAAAAACATGCAAATATTTGGTAATTTTGAAATGGATGCCTGCAACACATTTCAAAAAAGCTGGGACAGTGATATGTTTACCACTGTGTTACATCACCTTTCCTTCTAACAACACTCAATAAGCATTTGGGAACTGAGGACACTAATTGTTGAAGCTTTGTAGGTGGAATTCTTTCCCATTCTTGTTTGATGTACGACTTCAGTTGTTCAACAGTCCGGGGTCTCCGTTGTCGTATTTTGTGTGCCATAATGCGCAACACATTTTCAATGGACAGGTCTGGACTGCAGGCAGGCCAGTCTAGTACCCGCACTCTTTTACTATGAAGCCACGCTGTTATAACACGTGCAGAATGTAGCTTGGCATTGTCCTGTTGAAATAAGCAGGGACGTCCCTGAAAAAGGCGTTGCTTGGATGGCAGCATGTGTTGCTCCAAAACCTGGATGTACCTTTCAGCAGTGATGGTGCCATCACAGATGTGTAAATTGCCCATGCCATGGGCACTAACACACCCCCATACCATCACAGATGCTGGCTTTTGAACTTTGCGCTGGTAACAGGCTGAATGGTCTTTTTCCTCTTTTGTCCAGAGGACACGACATCCGTGATTTCCAAAAACGGCCTACCGCTTATGTGTAGAAAGTTCTCCAGATATTCTGAATGTTCTGATTATAGTATGGACTGTAGATGATGGAATCCCTAAATTCCTTGCAATTGAACATTGAGAAACATTGCTTTTAAACTGTTGGACTATTTTTTTACACAGCTGTCAACAAAGTGATGATCCTTGCCCCATCTTTGCGTGTGAATGGCTGAGCCTTTTGGGGATGCTCCTTTTATACCCAATCATGACACTCACATGTTTCCAGTTAGGTGTTCTTTAAGCATTCATCAACTTTCCCAGTCTTTTGGTGCCTTGTCTCAACTTTTTTGAAATGTGTTGCAGGCATCCATTTCAAAATGAGCAAATATTTGCACAAAAACAAAAAAGTCTATGTTTGACCATTAAATATTTTGTCTTTGTGGTGTATTCAATTGAATATAGGTTGAAGAGGATTTGCAAATCATTGCATTCTGTTTTTATTTACATTTCACACAATGTCCCAACTTCACTGGAATTGGGGTTGTAATTTTGATGATGCCAAAACCACACTTTTAATAAACAGTTTAGTTTGTCTGATGTGGGTAGAACTCAAAAAAAAAAAAAAAAAAAAAAAAATCCACAAGTCTCTGAAATCTGTGCATTAAGTGATGTCATGGAGATAACATAACATACATTGCATTGATAACATAACAACAAATGCAAATGCTGGTATAAGCACCAAATTTGGCATGATAATTCCCAAGGTAGTACTTAACACATCTGATCAACTGGCCACTTAAAAATCAAAGATGGTGGCCATTTTCCAAGATGGTTACCAAAATGATGTACACAATGGATCTGTTTTATAGCATCAGTGAAATCCAAGATGGCATCCAATTTCAAGATGGCCACCAATTTGACCCCAATCATTTTTCCCCTCACAAAAATGTTACTTATTTGATTTGTGTGATTTTGGTGTCACATTGTAGGTTTTCAGGCATGCCGGATTAAATTTTTCATGGTCCAACAACAATATAACACTCTTAGCTGCATAAATTGCTATTTTTCCATGTTGACTGCAAATATTAAAAATAACAACACAATATGTTGAACATTAAACACCTTTTAATCGGCCATGTTGACTGCAGATATTAAAAATGGCAACACGATATGTTCAACATTAAACACCTTTTAATCTGCCTACATGTAGTAATTTCAAGAAATGAACACTTTCAAAATGTGCTGGGTGGAAATAACTAATATTAAATGCAATAAACTTCACTTTAATTTGGCATATAAGCAAACTACAGCATAATAAAGACCACAAATAGCAAATAAAATAAAATATAACAAAATGGAATTTGACATCACTATCATTTTAATCATTCAAATAGGAGCAAGTCATTTCGGTGGCCATCTTGGAAAATGGCTGCTGTTTGAATTTTCAAGTGGACAATCAACCAGATATGTTAAGTAATATGAGAATTGCCATGCCCTATTTGATGCTTGTACCATCAAATGCATGGTTATTCCATTAGCTGCTCCACTAATGTGAATCCTTGTTACAGAAAAATAAGGCAAGATATTGAAAACTATGAACTACCAATACAAACAGTGTTATTTTTTCAGTAACAGGTAATCTAACTAATTTCTGTTTCCAATGTTACAACACCGTTGTCATTACTAACAATAAAATGTAGTGTGTTACAGTAATTAAACTCAGTGAAACTGTTTTCTTGTCTCAGCTGCAAGTTTTTTTTTTCCTTTTCTTTGGTTTGGGGAACAACCGCATAAGTGATGGTGACTGGCTAAAGAAGAGTAAAATTTCATGGTAAGCCAACCAGAGGCAGAGGTGGGTTGGAGTTCACACACAAATACAAACACATGCATACAATCAAGATGCACACAGGCATTATTTGTGTTTTTCAACTGCAACTACAGACAGTTTCCCCTGACTGAGACAAAATGCAAGATGTATATGTAAATGAGCATAATATAATTTTAGATTTATCTGATGGGTTGTAATCAGGATTGGTATGATTTAAATCAGCTGATTTAAGTCACTGTAAAAAAGTGATCTTTTTTTTTTTAAGAAATCATTTGAAACATCCTTTTAAACATCACTGAAATATGAAATCAGTGCCATTAATTAATGGTGCTTGTGCATGTTGCCTGTGCACCTTTATGTTTTAACATGTCAATAAAGATTATCACTAATGATATTGTATTGTCTCATTTAGAAGAGTGAAATAAATACAAATGAAAAAAGTCTATTTAAATCAATAAAATTTGATTTAAATCAAAAAAAGTAGGACTTTTTAGAAAAAAAAGTCTTTTTTTAATTTTTATTTTATTTATTTATTTATTTTACCAGACCTGGTTGAGGACTGTTGAGGTGCAATCAAGGCCAAAAGTTCTAAAATATTTATTAAGTTTGATTGTTCTACTTTTATAAACGATGATGGTCTAGTGGTTAAGGTGTTGAGCTTGAGACCAGAAGATCCTCAGTTCAAATCCCCGCCTGACTGGAAAATCATTAAGGGCCCTTGGGCAAGGTCTTTAATCCCCTATTGCTCCCGGTGTGCATTGAGTGCCTTGTATGGCAGCACCCTGACATTGGGGTGAATGTGAGGCATAACTGTAAAGCGCTTTGAGCGTCTGATGCAGATGGAAAAGTGCTATATAAATGCAGTCCATTAACCATTTACCATTTATAAACATAGTAATGATAATATCTATATTAAATTTGATGGTTGTCTTGTCTCACATTGTCCCACAGCCACATTAAAATAGTGTAGATTAGTGTACAATGTTTACTAATTCATTCTATTAAGTTCCCATTTAATTCACTAAACATATTTAATATTCAGTTTAATTATATAATAATTGAACATACAGTTGAATTTAAAGTTCATGGGGGGAATCCAAATTGATTGACAAATTTGAACTTTTTTTAAGTAATGAAATAGTTACTAGTAACTAATTACTTTTATAATGCTGTAACTCAGTTACTCATTCAGTTACTTTTGGGGGAAGTAACTAGTAACTATAACTAATTACTTTTTTAAACTGGTGAAAACAGGGCAAACAGCAGAGAGAGAGGGAGCTCTGTGATTAAATGTTGTCTAAAAGCCTCAGATGCATTGTTTTCTCCCTCCCCAGGTCATGTCACTGCTACATTCCACTACTTGTCAAATGATGGCCATCATGCAGCTCTCTGAATTGTGTCCATCTTCGTTTCTACATTTTTTACAGCTTGGAGTGAGTAATTTCTCTATTATCCACTCTCTGCTCTGACAGCCTGCCTCCCATTTCTGAGTGGGTGCAATTAAAGTGCCAACCATAATCATGATGGCATGCGGCAGAACTCCAAAATGAACGAAGATGACAGGTGCCATGACGAGGTGCCACAGTGTGAGTAGGACCCACAAAAACATACATGACAACGACAACAAAATTTAATGTACACCTCACTCCTTGCTTTTAGCTTTACTGAAATGCTTGCCTAGACATGTTTGTGCACATGAACACGCACACGTTTTAAGGTGGGGAGTTCACCTGTGCCTCGGGTGGTGTGAAATGAATGAAATTCCATTGTGCCATCTGCTCCCCTAATGTCACTGGGATCCAGAGAGGCGAGCCCTGAGGCACAACATGAATATTTAAGCTTGACATAAAAGAGGTGGGGCGTGAATTACAGGAGTGTGCCGCATTGCCAAAAGAATGGCAAACAAGAAAAAGAGGCGGCATAATAAATAAGTAAATAAATAAATAAATTGACAGGAAAAGGACATTTTCAACAAAGTTTGAAACAGACGAATAAATACACAAATGATTTTGGCAAAAGATTCGGAGTAAAGGGCAAAGGGCTCATATTATGCAAAACTGCCTATTTTCCCTTTGTAAATATGGTTGGGGTTTCATATTAAACATCCCCAAAGCTACAAAAGTCTGAATGTGTGTGACAAAAACTATCCTCTTCAGGTGCCCTGACACTTGCATGACTTTTGGTCCTGCACTCTTGCACACTTCGTCGTGACAATCCCACCTGCTGTATTCCCAGCTGGATGCTAGATAAATAAAATAATTAATTCGTAGCAGATTAATAAATTTCCCTCATAGTTTGGCTTTTAAAAGCACCAAGAATCGCTTACAGAATCACAGAAGACTGTTCCAGCTGGAGCTTTTTTCTTTCTTTCTTTCCTGCTCTTCATGAGGTGGAGAACGCATTTGGAATAGTCTAAAAGGAAATTATTTGTAATGTTTATATTGTAATGGCTTGGTAAAATGACCAGAAGCAACTTGTTTTAGACTTCAGTGACTCAGTGAACAAAAGATCCCAAGTTCAAGGCTGTCCAAGGCTCCATTCTACTTATTTGACTGGAGTTGTGATAGGAAAACCAGATGAACATGTGGATCCCATGCCAAACCTCCTGGGATGGCTCTGATCAAAATACGGGCAGTGCAACAAAATCTCATTGAATGAGATCCAATATACTCATTCACCCATCGTCAACTGCTTACTCCATTTAAGGGTCATGGGGGGTGGGGGGGTTGGAGCCTCTTTTAGCAGTCATGGGGGGCGACTGTCCAGGGGGTACACCCTGGACATGATGCTAGACTGTTGCAAGGCCAATCCAATGTACAATAGGTCATAACTGAATCTGAATTCTATAGAAATAATTACTTTTGTTTATTTAACAAAAAAAAGGAAAAAACTTAATTTAGTGATGTAAGTTTACATTTTTTGTGTTACAACAGCTTTACACCATAAAATCATAAAATGTACAGATTGTTCTGAATAGGTATATCTGTCTTTTTATTTATACATGCAGATCCATTTCAGATCTGCTGTGAAAAAAGGGCATTTCTCTGCATTATGTGCCCTTTGAATTTGGAGACACAAAAGATGATGGCATTTACTGTTTTGGCTTTATCACTGCATTTTACTGGGTACTTGTCTAGGCTTTGGAACAGCCTTGGAATAATCTACAAGTTAATCAATATGACCTTAACTTTAAATTGCTGCACTAATTAAAACCAAAAGGTGATTATGACTAATTTAAAAACAGTTTTCAACTTGAATGTCTGCTCTGCATGAGGCTCACACATCTAATAACCTGAGGCTGAATATTTAATTTGAACCTTTGCGTACTTTTCCTGTTTGAACTGCTGTTTATTTCATTACAAAATGGAGCAAAATTAAATAAAAGCTGGAAATTCACATTTGCTTAACTGTGTCTAGTTTTGGTCTCCAACTGAGTAACAGTAGTTACGAGACTAACACTTGCTGCATGAGTCACTCTCTGACAACATGCTGTCTGATGGTGATGCTCTCAATCCCACTTAAACACTTCACTAACCCAGACCCCACAAAATGTCCAGTTTTATATGTCCAGTACTTTACAATGAGTCACCTGTCAAATATTAAGTATAATGTCCAATGCAGGCAAACATTAAAAATAACCTACAGAAGTACACACAGTCAGTCTTTTCCAGTTATAAATGGGAAAGTGACTCATATCACGTCACCATCATCTCTGCCAACGAGATAATGCGACCTGACCTCTGATGCTTCGCTGTCTGTCAGCCAAACAACTCAAAATGTTTTCAGCTGTTCTCCATAAAATTTGGTGGAATAACTTATTAGTGCACGGAATCTAGGACCACAGTGTGGATTCTGTAGCAGTTCTTTCAAGTTTCCCTTCAAATGTTTACTGCATAGTAGATCACTGTTAAATGTGGTTGATATATCCACAGAAATAATCAAAAAATATATATATTTTTTTGGAATGAAGGTGTAGTACTCAGGTGCATAGAGAAATCAGTATGACAGCAATCGGACATTCGATCCAAATGATTCACCCAAATGACTGACTTCTGGCTGATGTTGCCAGGGCAGTTCTAGAATCCACCTGCGAGTGTGCCACATTTGGCACAAATGGGTTGAAAAACAAAAAACAATTCTTATTCTTTGACCTTCATCTTTGCCAAAATTTATTTTTTCCATTCCATTTTCTTCCGCTTTATCCGAGGTCGGGTCGCGGGGACAGCAGCTCAAGCAAAGCCGCCCAGACCTCCCGATCCACACACACCTCCCCCAGCTCCTTTGGGGGATGTGCTTGGAATGCCTCTCTAGCAAAGTGTCCAGGGGGCATCCGAAAAAGATTCCCGAGCCACCTCAGCTGGCTCCTTTCAGCATGGTGGAGCAGTGGCTTGACTCCGAGCTCCTCCCGAGTGACAGAGCTCATCACCCTATCTCTAAGGGAGCGCCCAGCCACCCTGCGGAGGAAACTCATCTCAGCCGCTTGTCCTCGCAATCTTCTTCTTTCGGTCATGAGCTAAATCTCATGTCCATAAGTGAGGGTCGGAACGTAGATCGATTTGAAAATCGAAAGCTTTGCAGTCCCACAACATCCAGAGACTTAAGGTACTCTGGACGGATTTCATCCACCCCAGGAGCCTTGCCACCAAGGAGCTTTCTGACCACCTTGGTGACTTCGACCTGGGTAATGGATGAGTCCACCTCTGAGTCCCCCATCTCTGCTTCCTCTTCTGAAGACGTGACGATGGGATTGAGGAGATCCTCAAAGTATTCCTTCCACCGCCTGACAACATCCCCAGTCAGGGTCAACAGCTCCCCATCCACACCATAGACAGTGTTGGTGGGAAGCTGCTTCCGCCTCTGGAGGCGTCGGACGGTTTGCCAGAATTTCTTCGAGGCCAACCAATCCTCCTTCATGGCCTCCCCGAACTCCTCCCAGACCCGAGTTTTTGCCTGTGCGACCACAAGCACGCTTGGCCTGCCGGGATCTGTCAGCTGAGTCCCACCTGCCAACAAAGACAAGTAGGACTCCTTCTCTGAAGAAGGAGTCCTACTTGCTCCTGGCAAAATTTATTCTTTAAGGGCAATTTCGTAGCCATTCATCACGACATACCAAGTTTGGTAGAAATCAGCAAAAGGACCTGGGAAGAGAAGGCCAACAAACAGACAGACAGACATGATCCTGATCCAAGTGATAGACCTTTGGTACATTTGATATATAAATTACACAAAGTTTCTGTAATGATTTTAACTGAAAGTGCAGGAAATTAAAATGAGAATGTTTTGTGAAAAATTGCATTTATTATTTGGCATATGTAGTTGATGTCATGTTTTACTTGTCTGGTTACCAGGGAATGATTAATGTTGATATCAGTGTTCATTGTTCACTGTTGTTACGTAATGTCCCCAATTTCTCCAAAAATATTTGTCCTATCAACTTTCCGTTTTTTGCGGCATTCATTGCTGACCCAAAACACACGAGCATACCAAATGGCAAATGTCAGTTCTCTCCAGTTTCTCCCTGATCAATTTACAATTTAAGTTAAGGTTGATAAAGACCAAAGGAACTGGAAGGAATATCTAAAAACATAAACCAATATTGTGACTCTGGCACCAATAAGCTTAGCCTTTGCCTAAACGAAACCCTCCAGGGAAAATCTAGGGTCAGCCTACATACATACAGCAAGTTTGGTGGAAAAATATCAGTGATGAACACACTAAATTTCGATTTTATTTATTTATTTTTTTTATGGGAATCTTTGACATTTCCCTCAATTTTTAAAAATCTTTGATTTGGTTGTAACATAAAAGTATCATGGCCAATCCTATCAAGATAAAGAATTCATTCTGTTTTGCTGTTTGTATTTGGATGTAGATGCTGGACTTTCTTTTGTTACATTTTGTTACTTTTAATTTTTTCAACATTTTTTAACCAGTTTCTATAAACTACACTGATCTAAAGCATACATATTCCATGGCAAAATGTCAAATCAACCAACAGGTGAACTTTTGTATCTGTTGCATTGAAAAGATGATTTGATGAAGTCGCCTTCAGTAATAAATCAACTGCAAACATATAGTAATACTGATAATCAGCTTTGTCTGATCTGGGAGCATACTGTGGTGCCATGTATTTCTCTAGCAAACTTTTTAGGTTCTGGCTGGCAACCTCCCAGGCAGAAAACCGGTCAAATCCCCACGTCTCAAAAGTCGTGCGTATCTACTTCATCCAATAACTGCCTTGAGTCTTAGATGGTATTCACCTAGGCAGACAACGTCTATCCCCATGTCTAGAAAGTAGCATCTATCTTTCTCAGCCAGAAACTGCTTTGGGATTTGGATGGCAACCACCCAAGCAGACAAATGGTTCATAGCCACCTCTTGACAGTTGCGTTTATCTGCTCCAGCCAGGTGAAATGCAGGCATCTCTATGGCCTTTGATCATGCAAAATGCCAAATAGTTTTGGCAAAGGTATGACCAAGTGGCCTCTTTTTATTCTATTTCAGAGCATTATTTTGGCAACCTACACAGGACAGGTACAGGTTATTTGATCAGCTATGTTTGTGTATTTGAAGGTAGGCTTTTCCCATCAAAAGACGATGGATGCAAACCTTTATGGAGAGATGTCTGTTCTCACCAAGGAAGAATTCATTATTCAGATGGTATTTGGCAAAAACCCAATAAAGTTGTGTTTGTGTGTGCGTACATCTGCATGATATGGTTTTCTCTAGCTGCCTCTCATGAGCACACCTCAGTTCTCGCTTATCAGCTCGTTTCTCTGTTGTAGATTAATTTTTTTAATCCTTTTTCTCGCTGTATGCAGAGGAGTAAACAAGTGCTGGAGCATAACAGAGAAGGCGGTTGCATTTGAACGCACCGGGAGGCAGCTAGATTTACAAATGTTTGCCAACAATGATGTAAGAGAGACGGTTGCCATTGTGTGGCTACAGTCTCCAAGCAGAGACAGATGCGCCACAGGAGCTGGACCACAGCATCATTAACAGTTGCCACATCTGTTGTACATTGTGGTTAACGTGAGGCTCTGAATTGTGCGTGCATACTCGTATGTGTGGTTACATCTGTGCCAGCCAATATGTGACTGAATGGGAACAACACCACTATCTCTCCTTCTGATTTAATGAAGACATCCCACTCCTTCAATATTCTTCTGTTGCAATTTCAAAAAATTTAAGTTACAAATTGAAACCAGTTCTCTGCCAGCATTAATTAATGTATTCTCTCTGCTCATCATTTCTTTAGAAAGGCAATTACAATGAGACAATGACACTTTATTTCAATTTGGATGAATGGGAGTCCATCTGAAGTGGTTATCCAACATATCTGCAGCCCATTTAACTGCTAAGCTGTTCACAGTATTGACCAGAGGAGGGTCTTCAAATCGTACCGTAAAACCATTTACAGGCAGATGGCCAAATCATTAAAATATGACCTTCACAGCAAATTTATTGCACAATGCAAAGATTGACTCAGTGCTACATGGACAGATAGTAAATCAATACATCAATGTTAATTTTCAGCAAGGGCGTAGGTTTGGTCTCAGCTTTGGTAGGGACAATACCACCCCCCCCACCCCCCGGCCCCCCTGCCCACCACCACCCCCTAACCCACTCATACCATTAGACGCACAAGTACAGCATAATACATAACATATGACGACATAATGCTGAATAATTTAACACTTTATTTACAATATTAAGTGTGTAGGCAAACAAACAAATAGCTTAAATAACAAAATTGCACCCAAAATCACGAATCTATTCTATAGGCCTACACCTGAGAGAACAAGACAACAAAAAAAAATATACTTGTGGAGCTAAAAAAAAAAAAAAAAAAAGTTTTTGCAACCAAGATGTATAATCTATTCTCTTCATCAATAATGCAGTTGTAGGTATCTGGCAACCTAATTTGCCAAAAAAAAAAAAAAAATTTCCAATAACATATATGGTGTATTACGGTAAACGTAAGCCTGTGATGTCATAACGCAGAGGAAAAACACGGAAGTTTCACACTAGTGCGCCGCTGATTCTCATTACCGTAAGTTCTCATGTAAGCCCTCACTCTGAAAAATTTCAACACTGACAGCAAGCCAAGAACCTGTGCTTTCCAACAGTGTGCTATATGTTGCATATATTATGGTAAAGTGCGTTCGGTGACTTTTGAAACGAGGGAAAAGTATGAAAAAGAGCGCAAAACTGACAGAAAAGTACAGAGACAGACAGCAAACATAAATGTAGTCATTTTTGAGGAAAAGGCAGGGTGTTAGTGTCATTTGTGAAGATGTGTTTGTGTGGGTGTGCAGTTTATTTTAAGTGTGGCGCACAGCATTGTTCGCAAGCCCCGCCCTTCTTGTTTTTCTGCACCGGAGCAGTGTTGCCAGATATGAAATATGAAACTATCGTACCAAAACCTCAAAATTATCGTATTTTGGGAGAAATTATCGTACACAAACAAAACGCATACAACGTAGCTATTTTTGCGTTTTGTTTTTTTTTAAATTTACAAAGAATTTTGTCACATTTTTAAACAGTAATTATAGTAATGGGGAAACTATGGCACAGAAAGAACACAAATGCACAAGCAAATGCACTACCAGACTAGAAAGATTTTTTTTTTTCTGTGAAGGGACACAAACGTGTCAATTACCAGACTAGAAAGAGTCGAATTCAACCTCGAGGTCGCTGTCGTCATCCGATGCCACGGCCACTTGCGCAGATTTTGTTGAACACAGAAAAAATGTTGACACCTCCATAAGGAACTTGAACCTTTTTTTTTTTATTTTTCTTGTATATCTCTTTGCTCTTGTGTTTTGTTCGTTTGTTATTGCATTTGTTGAAATAAAGTTTCGAAAAAAAAAAAAAGATGTTGGCTGGGGAATCTTCCTGTCACGGCAGAGATAGGATGGGAACTTGTATAGAGGGGGCGGGCTTTCAAATGACTTTGTCCCAGTCGCCCAAAGCCAGCAGCAGCCCTGTGTGTGGTGTGTCTTTGATGCCGCCTGAGTGCAACGCCTGCAAAATGATTCTTGGGTGTCAGAGAGAGATGCGTGTTTGGGCAACCAACTGAAATTATCGTACATATTGGATTTTTTTCCCATTATTGATCGTACAGAGGGCAAAACTATCGTACAAATACGATAATTATCGTACATCTGGCAACACTGCACCGGAGCCACCCATCCTCTGTGCTCCGGGACCTCCCACTTTACAAATGAAGCACTGCCTGCCACGAGATGCGCTTTGTTTACATCCATGTGAGAAGAACGTGAGCCAGTGAAATTGCAACATGGTAACCCTGTCACTCTGGCACATCGAAAACACAAAACGTGACGACTAAAATTATAGTATCGAGTTCGCAAAAAAATAGTGAATGATTTTGATATATAAAAAAAATGCTAAATATTGGTAGGGACTATTTTGCCATCCCAAAATATTGGTTGTGACTTGTCCCTATGGTCCATATGCAAACCTACGCCCCTGATTTTCAGCCAGTCTCATGGAGAGGATCAACAACGTGCTGGTAATAAGGACAATATACTCGATCACAAACTGCTACTGGCACCTTGGAAAAAAACAGCTACAAATGGCAATTGGACTGGTGTTCAAACAGCTTTACAATTATTCCTCACATTTCACATCATATGTCAGTGTGCTGCCATGCAAACTACTCCCAAGTTAAGGTGCCTTGACACTTGCACGAATTTGATCCCCACACTTGCACACAATCTGCCGTGCAGGAGAGTAAACTCGTTGCAAACTTGTTGTATATCTCCACAACTTTGTGCAAGTGTGCAAAGAAAATTTAGAATGTTCAAAATCTCTGTCACACATTAATTATGTGAACTTCACGTGAACATTGCGCAAACAATTAAAACACACTGAGAGTGAGTGCGAGTAATTGCGTCAGTGCACCGTATCACAGTGCGGCTCGTCTGATCAATTATAACGAGATGTTAAATCTATCTTAAACACAATTTTACAGCTACTCATAAGAAGGAATGCACATGCAACTGTTTTACCAAGCTATTACAATATAAATATTACAAATAATTACCTTTCAGACTATTCCAAATACCTTCTCCACCTCATGAAGCGCAGGAGAGAGAGAGAGAGAGAGAGAAAGCTGCTGAAATTCAATCAATCAATCAATTTTTTTTTTATATAGCGCCAAATCACAACAAACAGTTGCCCCAAGGCGCTTTATATTGTAAGGCAAGGCCATACAATAATGATGTAAAACCCCAACGGTCAAAACGACCCCCTGTGAGCAAGCACTTGGCTACAGTGGGAAGGAAAAACTCCCTTTTAACAGGAAGAAACCTCCAGCAGAACCAGGCTCAGGGAGGGGCAGTCTTCTGCTGGGACTGGTTGGGGCTGAGGGAGAGAACCAGGAAAAAGACATGCTGTGGAGGGGAGCAGAGATCGATCACTAATGATTAAATGCAGAGTGGTGCATACAGAGCAAAAAGAGAAAGAAACAGTGCATCATGGGAACCCCCCAGCAGTCTACGTCTATAGCAGCATAACTAAGGGATGGTTCAGGGTCACCTGATCCAGCCCTAACTATAAGCTTTAGCAAAAAGGAAAGTTTTAAGCCTAATCTTAAAAGTAGAGAGGGTGTCTGTCTCCCTGATCTGAATTGGGAGCTGGTTCCACAGGAGAGGAGCCTGAAAGCTGAAGGCTCTGCCTCCCATTCTACTCTTACAAACCCTAGGAACTACAAGTAAGCCTGCAGTCTGAGAGCGAAGCGCTCTATTGGGGTGATATGGTACTACGAGGTCCCTAAGATAAGATGGGACCTGATTATTCAAAACCTTATAAGTAAGAAGAAGAATTTTAAATTCTATTCTAGAATTAACAGGAAGCCAATGAAGAGAGGCCAATATGGGTGAGATATGCTCTCTCCTTCTAGTCCCCGTCAGCACTCTAGCTGCAGCATTTTGAATTAACTGAAGGCTTTTTAGGGAACTTTTAGGACAACCTGATAATAATGAATTACAATAGTCCAGCCTAGAGGAAATAAATGCATGAATTAGTTTTTCAGCATCACTCTGAGACAAGACCTTTCTGATTTTAGAGATATTGCGTAAATGCAAAAAAGCAGTCCTACATATTTGTTTAATATGCGCTTTGAATGACATATCCTGATCAAAAATGACTCCAAGATTTCTCACAGTATTACTAGAGGTCAGGGTAATGCCATCCAGAGTAAGGATCTGGTTAGACACCATGTTTCTAAGATTTGTGGGGCCAAGTACAATAACTTCAGTTTATCTGAGTTTAAAAGCAGGAAATTAGAGGTCATCCATGTCTTTATGTCTGTAAGACAATCCTGCAGTTTAGCTAATTGGTGTGTGTCGTCTGGCTTCATGGATAGATAAAGCTGGGTATCATCTGCGTAACAATGAAATTTAAGCAATACCGTCTAATAATACTGCCTAAGGGAAGCATATATAAAGTGAATAAAATTGGTCCTAGCACAGAACCTTGTGGAACTCCATAATTAACTTTAGTCTGTGAAGAAGATTCCCCATTTACATGAACAAATTGTAATCTATTAGACAAATATGATTCAAACCACCGCAGCGCAGTGCCTTTAATACCTATGGCATGCTCTAATCTCTGTAATAAAATTTTATGGTCAACAGTATCAAAAGCAGCACTGAGGTCTAACAGAACAAGCACAGAGATGAGTCCACTGTCCGAGGCCATAAGAAGATCATTTGTAACCTTCACTAATGCTGTTTCTGTACTATGATGAATTCTAAAACCTGACTGAAACTCTTCAAATAGACCATTCCTCTGCAGATGATCAGTTAGCTGTTTTACAACTACCCTTTCAAGAATTTTTGAGAGAAAAGGAAGGTTGGAGATTGGCCTATAATTAGAAATTGAAATTGACCTCTGTGATTCCAGAAATGATTAGAGATGTTTTCATCAGCCAAACTCTGAGAGAAAATTATTAATCCACTATGAAATTATTATTTTATAATGCAGCGTCCAGCAGTACAAATCATCCAGCTGGGAACACAGCAGGTGAGATTATCACAATGAATTTCACAGAAGTGCAGAACCAAAATGCATGCAAGTGTCAAAGCATGTTTACCTTCATGATTTCATCCGATATGGGAGAAAAAAGACGATTCACTGGTCACAAGTTTGCATCTCAAAATCTCAAATAACACAACAACTCACTGTTAAGTAGCATAATAATACCCTTTAATTAACCAGGTAGAAAAAACCTATTGAGATTGAAACTTCTTTTACAAGGTTGATCTGGCCAAGAAAGGCAGCAGCACACGTCCTAATGGACAGGTTAACATCAACATGAGAATGTTGGTAATAAATAAAATACAATCTTATTGGTCATAGTAACATTGCAGCGATGTAAAGTCTCAATCAGATTAGAAATTAGAAACATAGGCATTGTGCAAAAAGAACCCCATTTGCGATCTTGTAAAATAGACCGGAAAGTGTTCAAAGAAGTCAGTCCAGACAGTTTCAGTTCGGATTGGAGAATGTTCCAATCAGACAGAGCTGAAAAACTAAAGGCTTTTTTCCCGCTTCAGTGTGGACACGAGCCCAACGTCAGCATAATGGGCCTTTCACACCGAAGGCGTCAGCCGTGTCTTCTAAAAAGTGTTATTTTCAATGAGATCCATTCATTTAAAGATTCTTTTATTTGTTTTTAAATCTTTAAATGACATCGCCCCACCCTACCTCTCTGAACTGCTTCATCTTTACGCCCCTGTTCTTCACCTCCGGTCAGCTGATCAGCTCTTCCTGGAGGTGCCGAGGTGCAAGCGTATGCTCAGAGGGGACCGGGCTTTTTCTGTTGTGGCTCCAAAGATGTGGAACGATCTACCGCTCCACATCAGGCAGGCCTCTTCACTTTCTGTTTTTAAAACCAATCTTAAAACCCATTTTTATGCACTGGCTTTTAACCCGGAATGAGATCTCGATCTGTTTTGGTTGTTTTAACTGATTTTACGAACTTGTTTCAGTTTTAATTTTGGGGGCTTGTTTTTTGTTATTTGTACTTTGTGGTTTGTTGCTTTTTATGTCCCCTCATATACAGCACTTTGTTTCAGCTGTAGCTTTTTTTTTTTAAAAGTGCTTTATAAATAAAGTTGATTTGATTTGATTTGATTTGAGACAAGAACCTTTTTAGACGCATCAGAAGTGTCGCATTAAAAGCCGAGCTAAAGCCACGCATTACTGCTTGTCAACAGGCTGCCAAAGTTCAACCCAATCCAACTTTCGCCGTTCTAAACTATGAAGTAGCGTCGCTCTGTCCAATAGAAACGAGGCATCAGGCCAAAACATGGAAGACTGCAGAAACCACCGATCTGTAAAAAACAGATCAGTGCAGAAACCACTGATCTGTAAAAAACACTTATATATAGATCAGTGGCAGAAATGTGTCACAGGACTGCTCATTTATGCAGAGCAGTTTTCTGAAAAAAATCCTTGCAATGTTTTTTTAAACTCAAAATTATTTTCTGATCACTGTAAAAAAGTTTAGAACACTTGTAAGTAAAATAGTAAAAAACTTTGATAGTTGAGTTCTTGTTTAACATAAGTAACCTTGGACATTTATTTTAAGACAAATAAGATTATTCATATCTCATTTCAACCACAAAAACCGACACTGTAAATAAATACAAATGGTTATATTATAAATACAACAGGAGATAATTTAACACTGACTGCAGTGTGATTGTAAAGTAGGATTTCTGTGACATAAACTTCATGATGAAATCATTTTTTTAATTGAGTCATTTCAAGTTGTAATTACATCACAATATGTGACTGTCTTTACTGTTGTGATCAAGACAGAGTAACTTCTAAAATATAAATTTGACTTGTGATTGTGACTGTTTTAAATTGTTCTCAATAGGGATGGGGCTTTGACCTGTGCAAATGTCTTTTGACTTAACTTTGATTTCATGGACATTTTTAATGATCCATTCATTTATTGTTAAAATATAAAATGAAAGCTTTTAAAAAAATAATAACATAGTTGCTGTTTAAAGAGCTTTTTAATTAGAAACAGGAGTTGGTTTGCTGGATTCTCAGGGCATTTAACAAGATGAAGGTCTCTTCTGCAGCTTTGTCCTCTGGTGTTGTTGAAGACACTTTTCTCCCATTTTGAAGAGAAGAGATGTTTTCTTCCGACTGCACTTCATGGTGTTCAGCTCATCCCTGGAAGTTTTGAAGTGCATCTGTATTTAGGTTGTCTGCACAGCAAACATTCCTGACTGGGACAAATAAAAAAATATTTCTTAAAATATAAAGAAACATTAAACAGTTAAAAAACAGCATGAAAAAAAAAAATCAAAGTTATTTGAAGTTGAGCTTTTTGTGGTCTCAGAAAAGAAGCTGTAGGTTTATTTGGCAAAAATAGACTGAACCATTTACAAATTAAAGCGTTCACTCAGCTCAATTGTGCGAAAAGGCTAAGCTTAGCATTAGCGACCATTAAACTTTCAGCAATCCAGTAAACGTTATGTTTCATTTTTAAATTATTCTCACCTTGAGAAAGCTGCAGAACTAAGCTCCATTGGTCAAACTGGGTGTTTGTATATATCCAAAAAGTGGGAAATTTCAGATTGAGTGGATCTACTCCATTGTCCCGGCTGCCTGTGTCGCTCTGCCCAGGGGTGAGGCCTGAACCCCGGATGCTCCGTGCGGGTTGGCCCACTGTCGCTGTCACTCGACATCTCACCAAGTTGTCAGTCCTCTCTCGACTCGATGTCACTCTGAAAACTAGCTGAAAAAAGCTTCTCCCAGCAGGGTGAAGAGAGAATCGTTCTACTGCTGTTAAAAGCTTTTTCGTGGTTCTACATATGCACATCCAACATGGCAATCGCTCAGCTTTTTTTCACGTTGTGGAAACAGCCAGAGTGTGATGTATAGCAGTCTCTGCCCTCTGCCACTTCCGACGCGATGAGTCTGACGTCACGTTACTTGAAGCGTCCAAAGCGTGCAATATGAGATGCCCAGTCCAATAAGAGTTTTGTACACCAGAATCATCAATACGTATATCACAATAAAGACAATATCATGCTTTATAGAATAAGTCTAAAATCATTAGAACTGTTATTCAGATAAAGACAGTGGAGGTCATCTGACACATACAGAAATATACTGTAATTATCCGCTTTGTAGCTGCTGCAGAAGGTTTAGTGATAATATAATGCCCTCTTCAGCATCAGATTGGTTTGTTGATTTATAAATCACTCCAGGAGAATTGATTGTGATACATCTTGGTGAGATGGTTGGGTCTGGCCAAAATGTAAGTGGATGTGTAGATTTTATGTGTCTGGCCAAAATGTAGGTGGATGTGTAGATTTTATGTGTCTGGCCAAAATGTAGGTGGATGTGTAGATTTTATGTAATGTACTGCAAGGTAGGACTTCTTTTTACCATGATACTCTATTAAAATGTTGGGCCTATGTATCAGCATGATTAAAAACAAAAGTTGAACATTGTGAGGTCAGATATTTTAACAATGAACACTGTTTCAAATGTTTAATGTCATCGGGAACAAGTACTATAGTGATATATTTTCCGGTTGAGGTACTTGAAGTCAGAAAGTGCAGGAAATATAAAATGTATTTATAATTGAGAAGTAGAGTGTGCAACAAGAACCTGAAAATGTTGATTGGGCTCTAGGGATTGTACAGCAGATGAGAATGAGGTGATTAACAAGGCAGTTTTAACAAGTAAACTAATAAAAGGAGAAGACTAATGTGGAATAGAATCAATTAAATATGTGGGCAGATGCAAACAAACAACGTACAAGCTCGTGCACGTACTGACCCTGCTTTGACTGTAGCCTTTCCATAAATAATGCAGCTTTTCTTATTTTTTCATTGTTATGTAAGTATTGTTTATGAATCAAAACACTGTACTCATTCACTTTGGTTTTATTTTGTTTCAACATCAGACACGGTAAATCAACTAAAACCTTTTGACACAAAACACTTCACAACACAATAAGACCCCATTTAGCACAGCACATGATGTCCTCCTTTTGACAAGGACCCTAGAACAATGTTCCAAATAAAGTATTTTGCTAATATTTCTCAACAGTGTTCGCCATCTCTAATTTGCAGCAAAGAAAAGCTTGAATACAACCCCCAGCTAAAAACCCTATTCCAAAGGGCACCATTCAATTACAATCACCTACAATCCAAAAAAGTATGAAAACAGGATGAAACGGCCTACCTTGGCTTGCCTCAGAACAGGCTGGCTTATAAAGTGCAACCCACCCAAAAACGAAAGTAAGGAGCTGCGTCCTCAGCCAGAACTGTGACAAACACTGCTTCTACTTCACATATTTACCCCAATGGAGATCAAACGATCAAACACTTTTCAAGCTGTACTCACTAGGACTATCCCGTTTAAAGATGTCTGAACATGATTGAAGATGTTAAGACTACAGTTGTGACGATTTGGCAAATTGGGATGGAATTTTTTTAACAGTTTGAAAATTTCATCACGATTTCAGAACTGGTGTTGATGATGGCCGTAACTGTGTATACCAAGTCTGTACAAGACTGACAAAAATAGATCAAGGTGTTGCTATGATGCTTCATAACGTGCCCCGATTTGCTATTTGAGATGAAACTGGAAGGAACAGCGCTCTGTGGAATAACAGCATAAGCATTCTATCCATTCTTTCCCATTCTGTTGCACATTTTGTAATCACATCATGAGCGTCCTGTTCCTCCCTCTCGTTTCTGTGTAAAATTGTTGGCTCACACTCACAAGAAGACAGTTGCTCACTAAAGTTGCTGTCCAAAGCTCACAAGAAGGCAGTTGCTCACTAATGTTTTTGTCAAAGCTCACAAGAAGGCAATTGCTCGCCAAAGTTGTTGAGAGACCCTCACATAAAAGTGGTTGCTTGCTTAGTAAGCTGTGAGCTGAGATGGTCAACCCGAGCTTGGGACTAGAGGGCTGCATTGGGACTGGGTCCAGCCAAGTCCCCCCCGGAACCCAACACAAATCTTGCTGGAGCGGGTGGTCAGTACATCGCTGCGGATGGTAATGAGTGGCTAAAAATAAACACTGCGGGAACAGAAGCGACAAGATGACTCAGTCAACAAATGAGAATAGTGTAAAGTATGCATTTTCACATGCTACTTTCATCTTAAATAATTTAGCAGGAGTAGTGAACAGAGAGAGACACAGCAGAGGGAGTAACTGAACTGTCACATGAAACTGTCTTTAAACTAAATGAAACCACCACATAGTAATGCTATTCCTGATCAGTGTGTTGAAAGACATACAGGCTAGGAAATCGAAACAAACCATTACATGAATCTCTTTAATAATAGCCTAAATTATGTGTGTTTTTCCTACGAGACCGGAGTAGACACAAAATGAATGCATCTCTATTATTGTACGCGCATAAATTCTCAGTGTTTCATAGCTGTGGGTGGGCCTGGACAGGAACCTTGTGAGAACGAGCAGGAGTGTAACACACGTTACGTTGCGGGTGCGGGCAGTAATGGTCTGAAATTCGGAGCGGGTGGGGGCGAGATGGAGAAATTAGTCCCGCACAGGGCTCTACTTGGGACTTCTGTGCAAGTTGGCAGTGGAGAAATTCAGCAGTGCACATGGTACCAATATCAATCTTCAACCTTCTACAGGTAAATGCAATCCAGAATAGAGCTAAGAAGACCTTCCATATGCAACATTGTGAACATTGGTGTTCAGTAACACAGAGATGCATTAGTATGCCAAATGTGATCCGTGTCTCTTGAACCAGGGATATTTTATGGTCCTCTTTAAGACTGAGTGCACAAAGTAAATCATTAGACAAAGGAAGGTGGCACTGTGATGATTCATCTATTCTGGGCTGTACAGTGTGACCCACAGCAAGTGATTTTACAAACACAGAGTAAAATAAAATCTAAATGCACGCCATCAGTATATTTACGATGAGCTCATGAGGTACATATGAATGCGATGGAACCATCACGTGCCAATGTGATTTAGATGATCGCACGTTTTGTTCATGCAGACAGGAGCAGGGTGAGTCAGTCACTGAACAGTCACTGAAGTCAACAACTGCCATAAATCTCAATCAGGTAGAGTGTCACAATCATACGCTGTGTCGAACGGCTCAGAAAAACCACAAATCAAACCACCAGCTGGAAATAACAAGCAGGCTGGACACCTAACATTTTCTGAGACTGACTCACAACAGAGAGACATCACAGATCACAGACATACAATCAGTCCGAATGTCAGAAATTTGAAAAACACTTTTAAAAATAAACATATTACCAGATCTAAATGAATCACTCAATCCAGATCGCTTTAAATACTGAAGGTTTGTTTTTCCCTCTAGGGATTAAGCAGATATGAGCCATAAATGTTAAAACAATTTCTCTCACTAGTAATAATTTCTGAAAAGTATAAAGAAAATCTGAATATACATATAATCTCATTTTGGAGGAGGGAAATGAAGCCTGACACTGTGACTAAAGAGGAATGGAGGCTTAATATGCGAATCTCAGATCAGGTTGAGGAGCTTACATCACTGTGGGGATGATACCTGAAGGTGACACCAACTTCCACCCACTTGTGGTTTTGAAGTAGGAGAATATTCTTATAGTGACTCGGTTGTTCATGAAACTTGGGCGGGTGATGAACCTATTGTGAAAGAAATGCACACTGACACAATGATAATATGCAAATTAACTCGAAATGCAGGAAACCAAACCCACAACTATGTTCCTGTGAGGTAACAGTGCTAACCACCAAGCTGTCCAAAAAGTGGCCAGAAAGCTAACTGATAGCTGAACATAAAATTGAACATAAAACTAATAGATTAAAAAGCTGACAGAATCTAAAGTTAAATTTAAATATAATTGACTGTATATACTGTGAACTTCACAGTAACCTAAATATAAAGCTAAATGAGCATAAAAATACAAATGAATATGAAAAAGTATCAGAGTACAAAATGTACTTCAAGCTAACAGAATCTAAATGGAAATATTTAGCTGATTATATGGCTAGCGTAGCATAAAACTGAATATAAAGCTAATAGCCTAGAATGGTAACTCAAAACTAGCTGAATGTACACTAACTGAACTTAAACCTGAATCAAATGGTAATTGAACATAAAGTCATTGGATAAGAAAAACTAAATGAAAGGCTATTTGAACATAAGGTGATTGAATAAGAAAACTATCTGAAAGCTGACTAGATATACAAAAATCAATATAGTTAGCTGAATATACAGCTACCAGCATAAAACTAAAGTGAACAGACTAGAAACCCAACTCAAAATTAAGTAACCTAAAAATGACTAAATATTTGCTTAATGAACATAAAATTGCATATAAACCTGACGGACCAGAAACCTACCCTTACCAAAAAGTAGTATATGCAAGTATGTTTCAAGTATACTTCTAGTTTACTTTTTATATACTTATAAATACTATTTTTTGGTAAGTAGTAGCAATATTAAAATACAAAATGTAGTGAAATAGAGACTGATAATAACGAAACGGGGGTAAAACGTAATGAAATGGAGCAGACTGACCCATTGATTGAAATTTCATCTCTTGAACGCCAGATGGGGCACCTGCCCCTACAACATGTACTGAGCACATCTTTCTCTCTCTCACACACACACACACACACACACACACACACACACACACACACACACACACACACACACACACACACACACACACACACACACACACACACACACACACACAAAACAAAAGCCAAACAATTAAATAAAAGTACTTATCTGGAGTCACTCTGGATCACTTTGCTCCATTTTGTTTTATATAACAGCCGAGTGGATCCTTGTCATTTGATTGGTGCTTTGTATGTCACATGACATGGATTAATTCATCCCATTTGTGTTGCATTGCATTTAGAGTGCAGCTTGGTTCCATTTAGAGTGCAAATTTAGTCCCATACGTTTGGTACCATTGCACTCTGCACCCACACACAAAACAAATCCACTGTGCTGTCTGGCAGCTATTAGCAGGAAGAAAGAAAAGCTGGACTAATTTCTGCCATGATTTTTTTTTTCGCTGCACTGAGGACTTACACAGTCTTTTTTTGTTAGCACACGCACGCACAAGTGCCGACTAGGTTGCGTGTGTGCACGTGCAGGGGACGACTCTCCCAAGACATAATTTGATTGAGCTAACTGACGCTTCTAAGTCTTGTAAGACACACACACACAGACACAGACACACACACACACACAAAACAAATCCACTGTGCTGTCTGGAGGCTGTTAGCAGGAAGAAAGAAGAAAAGCTGGACTCATTTCTGACGTGATTTTTTTTTTTTTTTCACTGCACTGAGGATGTACACAATCGACCAAGCCGGTTATGTGTGTACATACATGTGTGAGCGGGAACAATGACAAAATGATTTGATTGAGCTAACTGACGCTGCTAATTCTTGTAACATATATACACACACACACACACAAACTCCATTGTGAGCCATCTGGATGCATGAAGAACTGTTCACATGAAATGCTGATGTGATTTTTGGCTGAACTGAGGAACTACACAAGTTAGTGCACAGCATCACTGGACTACACATTACAGTGGAACACCAAAATGTATGTCCCTTTTCTGTTGTTTATAAATTAATAAAATATCAAATGACAAGGATCTATTTTAGCCGTTATATAAAATAAAATATGAAAAAAATGAATGTTTTTACATTCTTTAAATTGAACGAATATTTCATGAGCTTCGCCTCGTTGAGTGGTATGTTCCAACTTTCACCTCATGAAATACCTGTACCATTGAAATCATAAACATTCATTATTTGTATAACATTTTACCCAATTTCCTGATTAGCAGTCCCCATTTCACTCCATTTCATATTTTAGTATGGCCTGATAGATAGATAGCCCAACATAAAGCTAAAGCTAGCAGACTAGCTAACTAAACATCACAAGCCTGACATTTAGCAAATCCAACATATAATAAAGCTAATGGATGAAAGGGCTAAGTCAAAGTTAACTGTGTCTAAAATTAAATAAATTTATGCTAACTGAATATAATGGAAATTGGACATAAAATAAACTGAATTTGAAGCCCAGCTAAATGTAACTAAAGGCTAACAAAAAAAACAAACAAAAAAAACAAAAACAAACAGTAACAACAAAAGCAGCAAATCTAAAAACAGATTATCTTTGCAAAATTCCATGATGGCTTGTTAGGCAGAACCTGGACCTACCAGAAATTTAATAAAAATCCACTCATAGCTTTATTGTCCACAGACAAACTCCTGATCAAATCCTCTTTCAACATATGAAGGTCAATAAAAATAATAAAACAAACAAACAAACAAACAAACAAAAACCTCCTGGCCAGATGTTAGAGCAATGTAAATAATAGAAATTTGATGAAATGACAGCTTCATAAACTGGCAAAAAAACATAAATAAGAGAAGAAATGCTTTTAAATGACAATTATGCAATTTTATTTATTAAATTCATTTCTGTAATCTTTGGAATTGACAAAATGTCCATGTCTGTCCGCAGATGCTTCAGAATTATTTTTTGAAAGTGTTGTTTTCCCAGAGTGCGCGGAGGCGAAACCTGTGATCGTCACCTCTGGGTAAAGGAGACATTACTGACAGCTGAGAGCGACTCCCTTGTTGCAGACTCACGCTGAGAAGTGCTGCATTTGTCTCCAGCACTGATTTTACCTCAAGAAACATCCTGAAGGATTCTCTCACTGGAATTCTAATGTGATGAAGAATCTTAGTTTTACTTCTTTTTCTTCTTCCACATTGGAAATAGTAGTAAGGTTCAAGTATCTACATGGTATCATTATGAACATCGTTGTTTTAAGGTGTGCCATAAGAGGAGATTTAAAATTACAAAAACATTTTCACCTACATGTTCCGTGGAGGCACATAGTGCTTTACACAGGAATGACTTTTAGACAACAGAGCAAATCTAGCTTCGAGTCTCCTATCTGCCTTCTGGCAAACTGTAGCTGAAATTTCAAGTTTTTTTTTTTTTTGAAAATCTTTCTCTCTTCTACTTGACTGTGAAGCTGCATAATTTGTATTGCAACAGACAAAGGTTGCAGTATCCCCAGTTTGTCCAATGAGGCACAGAAGTCAATAAATCCTTCAGAGTTGCCATGGGCAAGGGTGCCACCAGGGATTTTGGGACCCATGAAGAGATATTATATTGGGATCTACCACCATGGGCCAGACCACCACTAAAAATATATCACTATCCAGACATACCTGCAATATTCTCTGGGTAAGAAATGTGCTAAAGGCCATATTTTGCTGTTTAAATGTAATACTGCAGAATACTGACAGAAACTACCTGCAGTTGTGTATCATATCAGGAGACGCCATTATTACATTTGCCACGGGTGGAATAAAATCATCTGCGTTAATTTATTAATTTGTCTATCTGAATGTTAGTAGGATTGCATCAAAACTACTGCACAGATTTTGAAGAAAGTTTCACCACAGATAGATATTAGGCCATGGAAGAATCCATTAAATTTTGGAGGTGATCTGGATCTGGATTCTGGATCAAGTTTCACTTTATATAGTCTTTGAAGGATTATGTCAAAACTACTTCACAGATTCTCACCAAATTTGCACCACAGATAGATATTAGGACATGGAAGACTCCACTTTTGGAGGTAATCTGGATCTGGATTGCCGGGTGTCAGAAATCTCAGACTGCTCTTGTTTTAGTATGCATCAGCATTGCAGAGTCATATGGTACCTTGAAGATATGAATTTAACATTGGCAGTCACTTCAGTAGCTGTAGTACAGAGATGGATTTTCTGAAAAACATATGACATTTGAATCAAGCCCACCGCTTTGTGGTTAAGTGAAGGGTTTGTGAGAGGATCCTCGGTTGAGACCTCATTAGAGTGGAAAATAACTAAGGGTCATTAGGCAAGGTCCCAATTCCCCATGTTGGTCCCATTTTGCCGTTGAACACCTTGCATGGCAGCATGTCATGGTCTGCCTCAGAGTCCTGTTTTTAACCTAGTTGTATTTTGTGAGTTTTTCCCCCAGATGGCGCACTCAGAGCCGATTCACACCTGCTGTGCCTCACCACTCTTCACGGTATGAGCGGCTGATGAGCAGCTGGCTATTTAAACTCAGACTTTCAACTCACTGGTTGCCAGATACTTGACAATCATCTTTCTAGTGTTCCAGTCCTGCCTGGTGCTTTCCAAGACTTCTGACCTTGACCTCGTCTTCCTGCTGCTCCAATGCGCTAAGACAATGGAGCTTCTCACAGCGAAACTCGAGGTAACCTGGCTAGACACTATCCTGCGTGGCTCCTATGCTGCCCTGATCCCTGGCTCCCCATCTACCTGCATAGCAACATCACTCTGGAACTCTCCGGCTTTCAGCTCAGAGCGCGTGGCTCTGCTCCACTCCAGTTAAGTTCCTTCATGTCTCTGTGGGATTCCGCTCTCACTTATTCCTGCTTATGACTGTACATGTTAAAGAACTATTCCCAAGAACTGTATGAACTCTGACATTGAACTGTTAAGAACTTTTCAAGCTGTCAAGTCCTGCTTAATTGCACTGCGTCACAGACGAGTGGCACTTGACCTCTGACCTCAGAAGATAATTCATGAACTGTGAACGATTCCTGAACAGTAAACCCTTATTTCCTAAATGGAGAACATTATTTCCAGATCTGTGAACTGTTGAAGGCATCCTGTGTTACGAGTGCAATCACTCACCATCTTTCTCCTCCATTTTCCTAGTTCCTGGTCTCGGCTCTGTGTATCCCACCTGGTCCCTGGCTCTGAACCTCTCAAGATCTGTTTGTTTGCATAACTGCAAAATAATGCAGCACCCTAGTTTCCACTGCCATGAGCAGGCTGACTCTCCACTCTGCAGGCACCCCCAGCACTGCATTATTATTTCCCTTTTTGTAAATAAACATCTTTTTGTTCACAACCCGTTCTGTTCTTTGCTCCCAGCATTTGTGTCTATAGCCTGAACTGGTCCAGTCCCGCCTGGACCTCTAACCATAACACAGCATGCTGACATTGGTGTGAGTGTGTGTGAGACTAGGTGAATGTGATGCATCATTATAAACCACTCTGAGCTTCTGATTCAGAAGGAAAAGCACAATATCAATGCAGTTCATGTCTGCTAGTTTTGCCAGAAGGCGTACGGAAGACTGACGCCTCCATTTGATCCAATTTCTTAAACTAAAATCCTTTTCTGTGCCACTCCTCCATGAAGCTGCATAATTGCTGATGTAACAAGCAAAAATTACACTATGTCCAGTTTATCCAGTAACAACCACATAAACATTTAACCCCTTCATACTTGTCATGGGTGTCTTGGTGTCTTCCCTCATTACTCTCTCAGATTTTAACAACTGCCTACTTCAGACAGGTTTACCATACTGTTTGTCTTTCTTAATGATTGAGGTAAATGAAGTCCAGCCACATGAAAATGTTCATGTAACCTTGACCTCACTTGTTTAAATTTCTAGTATTTACATTTATGTATTTATATTTATATATCACACATAGCAAGAATGCACAGGAATCAGGCAGAATCAGCCGGAACAGGAAAAAAAATCCAAACCTCAAGGTGCAGTCGGGAGGGTCAGACAGCTGTGTCGGACTGCTGGATGACCATGAGGATTGTGGGCAGATCCAGTCTGGACTGAGTCATGCACACCGGCACAACCACAGCCCAGACGTTGTCG
Organism: Thalassophryne amazonica; assembly: GCF_902500255.1. Lineage (NCBI taxonomy): Eukaryota > Metazoa > Chordata > Actinopteri > Batrachoidiformes > Batrachoididae > Thalassophryne > Thalassophryne amazonica. Next base: position 51,727,224 of record NC_047118.1, read on the forward strand.
GACAACAGTACGGAAACATAGACTCACTCACTCACTAACCCACTCATACACCCATTCGCTCATCCACTTGCTCCCTTGTGCACACTGACCTCTGACCAGGACACTGCGGCGGCAGGATGGACATGCATGTCCCACATATGACAGACTGTCAGCACTGTGATCACAGACACAGCATGGTGATGGTGATGTGTTGAACACAGGGAGTGCATGGGAGAGCTGTGCTCTGCTCTGACCGGTCTGTTCACTGGTGCGCGGTGCACCGCAGGACTGCACCTGTTATGAAATATATTTATGCCACAGTGGATGGGGTATTTTTGAGCCGGTGTCATCAAGAAATGGACTGCATGGGAGAGCTGTGCTTCGCGCTGACCAGTCGGTTCACCGGTGCACGTCACACCACAGGACTGCGCCTGAAATAAGATATATTTATACCACAGAGGATGGGGTATTTTTGAGCTGGTGTCATCAAGAAACGGAATGCATGGGAGAGCTGTGTTCCACACATGACTGGTTGGTTCACCGGCGTGCTCCAGGACTGTGCCTAACATGAGATATATTTATGCTGTAGTGGATGGAGCATTTTTGAGCCGGCATCGCCAGCAAACGGAGTGCTCTGGACACGAAAGAAAGACATAGCAGTTGGTTCACCAGCGCACCGCAGGACTGGTAGAATTGACATTTTTGAGTTGGTGTTGTCAGCAAACGGCACAGCCATTATCCACCCTGCGCTGTGAAATGCATCTGAGGCTGTACCAGAAGTGAGTTCACATGCTTATTTATGGTGTCATGGGCTGGCGAAACAGTTCCAGCATCATTCCTCTGACAGAGTTAGATGGGAAATATGTCATAATCTGTGTATTACAGGAGTGACATCCCGTTCAGCTACATTGTGGGTGCCACGCTGATACTCTGACATGCACAATGATGCATGGACTCGCAGTGACAGATGGTGCTTTCGGTTTGATTGTGCAATGTTCAAATCCACTACACATGATAGATTCATGCCACATACATGTTGCATATTAACATATCCTTTGCACTTCCTGAATGGGATCCAGTGGAGATGCATCCACGTGGCATAAGCCGGACATGCTGGCAAGATCTGATGTGCCTGATCCATGTCGGGGTTCCCCCAACCGTGATCAGATTATTCCGACTGCTGTTGTGACACCATATCATATGTAGATTGCAGTGGGATTGCGCTCAGGCTGCACGTATGTTGCACTGATGTTGGTTGGGTGCCGTTGGTTTGCACAGTGAAAACACTCAAAGCAGCCGTGTAAATGGGCCTGCCCATGTAGACCGCTCTGAGACTGCAAGAATGAATTTGAAGACTCTGGCAGTAATAGGACTGGACCTATGTTGAGCACAGACGGACAGACAGATGGACGGGCGGAGACAGTCTTCACATGGCCATATTTGATGGCCCTGGGTAAAAATCACATTTGGTGAAATTATTCTGCTGGGTCACATATTATTACTGTTGCGTCAGTTGGGTTGAGGGTCCGGCAGCTGCTGACGACAAGTTTATTCAGTTTGTCACAGTGCAGAAAGAAATGGAGAAAATAAAGAGAACATTGCCGTGGGACATGTGTGTTTAATTTTTATTATAAATGTGTATAAGAAGAACTGGAACGGGAACTTTTTCACCTCAGGGAAAAAAAGACAAATTATCACCGTCAGCAAGGACAGTGGCAGAAATAATTTACACCTTCCTCCTGCCTTTCACTTCAGATGACCTTCTGACTGAAGGGAAAAATTATAGGTCACACAATCAAGCAGAGTATAGAAGTCCGTTGGCTTTTTTTTTTTTTTGTGAAATCACAGTCACCAGCCAGTCTGAACCTGATGAACTGAAGGTGCAGCTTTGTATTTTAGGATTTTAGCATTTTGGGAGTCGGATTCGATTTTTGCAAAAACCTGAAGACTTCAAAGCTTCATTAACTTCATTCGAACAAACCATATAAACAAATCAAGGCTTTATTTTTTATCAGACAGCATGTAATCAGAACAAGAAAAGAAGTCATTGATTTTGAATTAACCTCATGCATAATGCTTCTGATTTTAGCTGCAGGTTAGAGTCATCACTCATACGGGCAGCACAGTTTCTATGAGAACATAAAACTATTCATCATAAAAACTGACTCATACAGAAAGCTGTGTGTATGATGAGTACCCTGGTTCCCAATCTGGGGTCCTAGCCCCCCCCAGGGATACCAAAGCACATCGAGCACACAACACTACTGTATGCTCGGAGGGGTTGTCAGATTTAGAAGTGCACATCTATCTATAAAGCAGGATGGGTCTGGTGGTATGTGGCTCGCATATCTCTGGACTGTCCGATTGGCTGTAGCTTTCGGATATGGCTTGCACATGGCAATATGATAATTTTGGGATTCATTTTCAAACCTTTACTTTGAAGTCATCATCATGCCTTTATTTTGAAGTCATCATCATTATTATAGGGCACCGCAGTCTCGTTTGAACTCTGCGTGATATCCACAGGATTTGAACCACGTTACAGGAACCTCCGCTCCCATGGTGCAATATACACAGCATAACTTCACACGGACAAATGGTGTACTGTTTGTTTCCGGCTGCAATCACTGTACAGTGCGAAAAGTGGGTTTTTTTTTTCCAGTTCCCAGGAGGAGAAGGGGAGACGTGTCGGTAAGTGTTAGCCTACACAGCTAACCAGAGTACCTGTGTTGTCTCACCTGCCAAAACCGCCTCGACATGTTTGAACTCTGGGCCATATACAAACCGCACGCATGTCCACTTTCCCACCGCATCGTCACTTTTTCTTTGCTTTCCACTTTGTTTGCATGTAATTTGCCCAAAAACTCAGAGAAAATGCCATGTTTTTCCTCAGGAAGTAGAAAAATTACATCATATGCATCAGTTTTACCCACACTCACCACGAGCGCCACTAGCTTAGCTTATGGCAAGCTAAACGTGGACGCTCTTGTTATGGCTGAACAACTGTCCAGTTTCTGGAGATTCTGTGTTAGTACGCCTCCGCGGCCGACCATGCTTGATGAATTCCTGCCGCAAAAAGATGTTCCCAGATAATTGTGATATATTCAGCATTTTATATCGGATTATTCCACTGTTAAAGGAGATTTTTTTATGAACGAAGGGGACGCAGCCGGCGCGGTGCGGTGGGCACAGGAAAAACACCTCCGTGTTGATAACCATTTTGTAAAATCCAGGCGGCTTTGATGGTTTTCAGTGGAGTGAGTATATGAGAAATGTTTAACAGCTGGACATGTTGCCAACTTGTCCTTAAGGCTTCCAACAGAGGTGTTTTTCCTGTGGCGGAGCACGCAGCGGCTGCGAGCCGATGCTGCAATCGCCCCAAACGTCTTTCATTAAAAATCTCCTTTAACAGTGGAATATCGGATAAAATGCTGAAACCGACTTCTTCTGAACCTTCTCTGTTCTCTCTCACGACGTCCTGGATCAACAGAGCCTGAAATGTGGAGGTTTTCAGCTTGAAACAGGCTGACGACGGCGCCATGAGAGCGCTGTGCGACGTCTCGCACGTGGGAAGTCCTTAAAGCGACAGTGGTCACCTCAAAATCTCTCATCAGCCGTTAAAATTTTCATCGAAAAACCAGCTTAATTTTCGAACCGTGTCCACTTAAATGTGTCTCACAGGTTTAGAAAAAATTTGATCAAACAAAGCGCCAATCTCTCCTAGCAACTTCTAAGACAAAGGAATTCCGACGAGGGGCTGGACGACTCCTCCCACGAGTGCTCCAGGCGAATGACGTCACCGACAGGCGTGGAAAACTCACGCATGCGCACGAGGGTTTTCAAGCATGTCTGACGTAAAAACATATGAATGAAATCCATATAGTTTTTGAAAAAATAAAAAGGACCTATACTTTATTGACAGCCCTCGTATCTCATCTAAATCAATTCTAAAATTTACCAGTAATAAAATTATAAAGATAACTGAAGTTTTAAGAGTGGCCGTACGAAATATTTAAGAAACTAAAAATTTATGAGCAACTTCACCTGCTATCGCTCAAGCACATTGTAAACATTGACATGATGGAGCTTGATGCGGAAAAGTTCAGAACTCAACGATTGGAATGGTTTGATTACCATTTAAAGTTTGCAATGAAAGATTTGGGTGTTAACTTTGTGTTAAAGTCAGACTGTGGCAAAAGTAGTCCGGCGAGTTCAATCTGTGGGGTGCGAGCTGTCCACAATTCCAAAATAGCAGAGATGTGGGTCCAATTGACAGTGGCACTCTGAGCAGGGTGTATTTTACCCTTTAGCGTCCACCCTCAAACGAGACTGCGGTACCCAGTTTACCAAGGGGCTACAAAGATCATCGACAAAGATGAATCACTCTCTGCCTTAAAACAGATGCCTATCTCTAACGCGCTGACAGGGGAGAGACAGAAGAAATAAATTAAAGAAGTAAATAATATACAAACACTGCGAGCCACAGACACACAGACACACAGACGCTTCTTGTTTTATTATCACAAGGCAGGACACGCTCACGTGCCAGCTTTAGCAAAGATCATTAACAAAGCTCCCACATTTCCAAACAAATACATACTTCCTATGGGCACTGAACTAATTACATAAAATCATAATAACTCACTTGCTGCACAGTCAAAATAATAATTGTTTTCCTTTGGATGTGTGTGTTTTTGGGTTGAATAATTAAAAGTACATGTGTGTAAAAGATAGGTTTTTGCCAAAATATAAACAAAAACTGGAATGAACCCTCACTTTCATTATTTTGTGGTGTGTGTGTGTATGTGTGTGTGTGTGTCTACATCAAGGATCAGGGCGTGGACCCCTTTTCAAAATGTATAATAGGGCAAAGACAAGGAACACTGGAAGCAGGCTAACCAACATGCCTCAAAACACACGGGTTATCAAACTGTCAGGAGTCTTTTCAGTCACAAGTGAATAAGGATCAGGGCAAAAGGTAAAAAACAAACAAACAACAACAACAACAACAAAAACAAGGCAGTCCACAATAAATAAATAAATCCAGCATCCTTGAGATGTTAATCACAATTCAGGAATGAAGATATTTTACAATGATAACATAGGAATTGCTAAACGCTAATATAATCGCTGACAGGCGGAGAACTAAGCTGCTGTGTCCTGTCACATTCAACAAAACACAGAAATCAATATACTGCAAAGATAATGCAGGAGCCTCGGAAAACTAATAACCACTGGGAGCATGTTGAGAAAATAGGTAGCACAGGGAACACTCAGCATGACAGCACACAAGTCTGTCAGACAAACTCAGACATCAAACTACACACAGCCACAGCCAACATGGAAATAACTGGAGCACTGATTCCTGCAGAAGATAAAGATGTGGTGGGGTAATATATCTTATGATCCTCACTGACATTTGTGTCATATCCCTTTGAGTTGATTTTCTCACCTGTATTACAGGTATGTCGCCACTTGGCGGGGGGTGGGGGGGGGTGGGGGTGTATGGGTAAGGAAGGAGACAGGAAGTGTAGGCGTGTCCGACCTGGATCCCTGCTACTTAGACAGCGACCTGTTCTGGCTTCATGCAGTGAGTTGCTGGTTGTCGTTTTATTTTATTTAAATCATTTATTTGTTAGAATTTCTTTGTTTTATGTTAATGTATTGTATTGTTTTATGGTCAAATGTGATATTTTTGTTTTTTCTTTTAGCCATGTGCCAAAAGGACACTGGAGAAGGAGGGAGTGTGGTTATATATATATATATATATATATATATATATATATATATATATATATATATATATATATTTGTTACCAGGTATGCACATTTATTTTATTGTTCTGTCATATGTTATTGTTATATATGTCTCTTTGACCTGCTCTGGCCTATTGTTCCGATTGTCTTCTCCAGCATGTCTTGGTCAACCAAGGAAAAGACATTTTGCCTGGAGGCCTATTTCACCAACAAATCATACCATTTGGAGCATATTTTGGAAAGAACATGACTTTTATGCAAAGAGACCAAGATAACTGAAACTTTGTCAGATGATCGTACACAGACTGACATTTCTTCAAATTTGCTGGACCTTTGTAGGATTTATTAAACTTTTTATGGATTCTGGATTTTTCACTGCTGTATACAGGAATAAGCCTGAAAGGAGTAAAACGTCTGTTTGATGGTCCGGAAAGTCAAAAGTAGCACAAATCAGATTAAAACCACTACAAATGCATATGTCAGAATCTTTCATTAAAATTTAATTTCATGTAATATTTTCATGGTTTTTAGATGGATTGTATATGTTTTTAATAGGTCTACATGCAGGCTGTAGAACGCGCAATAGTGTTTAGGGTTTCAGGGTTCAGTATTAGAGGGAGTATTTTTGCTTTTAAAGTCAGTCATGTCCTTTGGATGAACACTAGTGTTCATGCTTAGGACCTCTTATCTATGGGTCCAACTTGATTGTGCACGGCAATGGACACACCCCAGTAAACTGCATTGGCTTGCGGGCCCTAAAGTACGTAAGGGTAGCATACAGAGAGATTATCTGTGATGAGTTTGCTTTGCTCCCATATCAATGCATGAAGACTGGAAACTTCCAGAATGGACTATTAAATAGATAAAACAATGACTTCAACATTATTCCCATAAAAATAAAAAATTAATAAAATTTATGTGGCTAATGACTTTTTTGAAGAAAGAACTTATCAGAAGTTTTTATACCAAATTGTTGGTTGCATCATCAACTGAACGATTATTACCGCTGCACTAATACCCCCCCCCCCCCGTATCATCAACTGAATGATTCTTACATTTATCTGCTGCACCTAATGCACACCCCCTCACCCTCCCCCCAAAAAATTTAATTTCATGTGGTTAATGGATTCTTTTTTTTAAGAAACAGACTTTTCAGAAGTATTTAAACCAAATTAGATGGTTGCATCATCAACTGAAGGATTTTTACTGTTGTACTAATACCCCGTGTCATGATTGGGGTTTGTGGGGAGTATGTTTGTGTTTTTACTTTATTTTGTCACTGCTGGATTTCTGTCACTGTCATGTTTGTTTGGGGTTTTGGTGGAGGAACTTTTCTTGTCTGCTGTCTCCTGCTTGGCATCCCATCCCTGTCCTCCTGCTTGCCTCGCCCCTTTCCAGATCCTAACACACACCTGTCTTGCATTTTGTTATAATCACTCTCTCCAGTTAAGTCACACCTTTCATTCTGCCTGGTTGTGAGATTGTTGAACCTTGAGCCACATTTCTTCTGAGCATTTTGTTTCTAATAGAGCTTACTTACTGTTTTTTTTTTTTTTTTTTTTTACCTGTCTGCCTGTGTTTGACTGAAGAAAAGGACTTTTTAGAAACATTTATATTAAATCTGGTGGCTGCATTATCAACTGAACAATTCTTCCACTTATCTGTTGCACTAATACACCCCCACCACCCCGCAAAAAATTTAAATTTCATGTGGTTAATGGCTTTTTTAAGAAGAAAAAGAAACATTTATATCAAATTAGCTGGTTGCATCATCAACTGAACGATTACCCCTGCACTAACACCCCCCATATCATCAACTGAATGATTCTTATGCTTATCTGCTGCACTATGATGAAGTTCACATAGGAACATATTAGGAAAGCATATAGAACTCTGGAGTAAAAACTCACTTAGAAAAACACAGAGAATTCCATTTTACTATGAAACACTCACACTGGACAACACCATGAATGATAACTAGAAACACGTTGAGAATTAACCCCACTAGAAATCACTGGGAGTACTCCCTCTGGAAGACTAAACACAAAGAGAGTGTGGGATGAAACCATTATTATCTGGCAGAGAACACCAGGCCAGAGGTGCCTTTAAAAAGATGCTCAAAGGAGCAATGAGGAAACCATGACAACAGATTACAATCATGTCAAGAAGGATTTGACTGGGGTGCCGTAGTGGAGTCAGTGTCCTGCTAAGAACCTATCCAAAAGAGCAACACATCAAGCATATGCACACACACCTACCTTATCAACACAAACAAATATTCAAATTAATGTTACTAGATAGAGTAGTTATTCAGAATTGCTTATTTTTGTATTTGTAAATAATAGAGGAACAATTATAAAATTTTGAATACTTTAATTTAATTTTATTATATTTTTGTCATGGCAGGGGATGTAGTACCTATTTCCCAAGGCTATTATTACAACAAAAAGCCAATAACACAAGGAGGCTAATACAGTGCCCTCCAAATGTATTGGGCCCTTTGGTATTTTATACATTTTAATTTGTTTATGCCATTTCATATGCAAAAAGTTAGTAAGGCTTCTGAATAATATAACTAATAGGCCATGATACATGCCCCTCTAAAGCTCTGTTTCGTGCGATACACGGGAGCAACTTTATTCTTGAATGGAAATTCAAAAAAATAATACTGTTATTCAGTTTATCCCACATCAAAAAGCTGCTAACAAAAGGATGAAAACAAATAAATTCAACATTTATTTTCACTTCCGCAGCCAAGCCTATCACCCAACCAATCAGAGATATCGTATTAGGGGAGGTGATGGTCTAGTGGTTAAGGCTTGGGCTTGAGACCAGAAGCTCCTCGGTTCAATTCCCAGCCTGACTGGAAAATCACCAAGGGCTCTTGTGCAAGGTCTTTAATCCCCTAGTTGCTCCCGGTGTGTAGTATGACAGCACCCTGACATTGAGGTGAATGTGATGCATTATTTGTAAAGCACTTTGAGCATCTGATGCAGATGGAAAAGCGCTATACGAGGTCTGTTAGAAAAGTATCGGACCTTTTTATTTTTTGCAAAAACCTGATGGATTTGAATCATGTGTGCTTGCATTAGCCAACCTTAAACCTTCGTGCACATGCGTGAACTTTTTCACGCCTATCGATTGTGTCATTTGCTGACAAGCAGCCTTTGTGTGAGGACATTGCAAGGAAAATGGCGAAATGACTGGAGCAGCACTGCATCAAATTTTGCCAGAAACTGGGCGACAGCCAGGTGGAAACCATTCGGAAGATTCAGATGGCTTTCGGTGACGAACCTATGGGCATCACACAGATTAAGGAGCAGTACAACCGGTTTAAAGACGGCCGCACAAAGGTGGAGAGCGTGCCACGCTTCAGTCGGCCATCAGCATGCTGAAGTGACCAGATCATTTCCAAAGTGAACGCTGTGGTGATGCGGGACCGTCGTGTGACTATCCGAGAAACTGCGGAAGAGGTGGACATCAGCACTTTTTCGGCACATGCCACTGTGACAGAAAATTTGGCCATGAAAAGAGTGGCTGCGAAATTCGTGCCGAAGCTGACGGCGGAGCAAAAGCGCCTTCGTGTTGAAGCCTCACAGGACATGCTGGACTCTGAAAAAAGATGCCCACCTCTTCCACAATTTCTCAGATATTCACACGACTGAAAGCCACCGAAAGCCGTCTGAATCTTCCCAATGGTTTCCACCTGGCTGTTGCCCAGTTTCTGGCAAAATTTGATTCAGTAGCGCTGCTCCAGTCGTTACGCCATTTTCCTTGCAATGAAAATCCACCGAGAGCGCTACACACGTCCTCACACAAAGGCTGCTTACAAGCAAATGACACAATCGACAGGCATGAAAATGTTCATGCATGTGCACGAAGGTTCAAGGTTGGCTCATGCACGCACACGTGATTCAAATCCATCAGGTTTTTGCAAAAACTAAATAGGTCCGATACTTTTCTAACAGAACTCGTAAATGCAGTCCATTTATTAGACAAAATTATGTAGTAGACCAGTCACAATCGCCGTACTATCGTGCTGAGATAGTAGGAAACTGGCTGACTGGCATGGGCTTGTTGGATTACAATATGTTTTTTGTCCAATCATTTTATATAAAATTAATGACAAAAATGTCTTCATCAAATTTCTAGAGTGTCAAAACATTTGGTCTAAAATGGAAATCTTTTCTGTCACAAGGGTTAAAATACCTTTGGTCATTGTCCAGGACAATGAGAAAAAATGGACATAAAAGATGCTTGATATCATCCATCTTCTACCGTTTAGTCCAATTAAGGGTCGCTGGGTGCTGGAGCCTATCCCAGCAGTCATAGAGCGCAAGGTGAGGTACACCCAGGACAGGACGCCAGTCTGTCGCAGGGCCACAAATAGACAAACAAACACAGACACACCCACACACACACCTACGGACAATTTTAAAGATTCCAATCCACCTAACCCGCATGTCTTTGGATGTGGGAGGAAACCGGAGCACCCGGAGGAAACCCATGCAAACATGGGGAGAACATGCAAACTCCACACAGAAAGGTCACGGGAATTGAACCCATGACCGTCTCGCTGTGAGGCAACAGTGCTAACCACTAAGCCACTGTGCTGCCCCTATGCTTGATATCAATTTTTTTTAATTAACTTAACTCAGTTTTCACCATACAAGTGTCAACTGTCAATTAGCTGTACATGTACCTATCTGTACAATATTCATTGTCACTCAGTAAAATATAATATTGCACAATTGATAATACTTTACAATTGATTATATGGCACATGATACAGTGGAAAATTGTTATAAAGAAATCTATTACAGTAACAAATTCCTCATAAAATAATTTTTACATCCAAGTGCTTTTTTATTCTTTATTATTCATTATTTTTGCAATCCTGATATTCAAAAAAAAAAAAGGATACTTTATTTGTCCCATGGATGTTTCATAATTAGGTTCCGCTGTAATGCAATACATGAAACAGTATACAATACTGTAGAATAGCACCATTTGGCACATCAGAAAGTATTTTTTGCAAATCTTTTTCTATTTCTTTAATAATTTGGTTATGTATGATGTATTGTTTGATGCACCATCCATATCCACCAAATTACTGAAGATGCTTAAATAATTAGGAAAATATATCATCCAAAACTCTTTGCCCCCCAGACCTCAGGGTTTTAGTCATGCTAATGCTCCTCAAAGCCATTTTACTGAAAAATGACTAAAGCCCCTTTCACACCGGGGCTGCTTCCAGTTGCGTCATGTGTCGTCATGACGACGCCACGTGGAAGCAACCTAGTGCCGAGACGATGCAGCTCGACACCATGACAGAACGAGGGACACAAAGGACGAAGCAAATCGGACGCCAAAAATTAAACATGTTTAACTTTTTTGCGTCCTGTGCTCGACACAGAAATTAAGTGGTTTCAGTGCAAGTCAGAACAACAGGATGGTACTCAGCATGACTGGAAGCCACACCCTCACAAGATGGCGTTATCCGATGCCAATTTATGATTCCTGCTGTGTTCCATTGTTCCCGAAGTATAAATCATGCAGGATTGTGTTTATACCGTGTACACAATGCAGTAAAACTACATGCTCAAAAAAGAGCACAGAATAAAAATGCTGATTGCAGCTGCTGCTCCTCGCTCTTCTCTCACAAAAGTGTTTAAATAAAATCCATAAGTCCTGCTCACAGACTGATTGTCAGAGACAGGACATATCCACATCCAGTAAAAAGTCCGGACATCTCCAGTCCACTCACGGACGATTCGTTCATGCATGCACATGTGAACAATTAAAAGAAAGAAAAAAAAAACTGTCTGGCTGCAGGCAGTTAGTTCCTTGTTCTTCCCTCAAACTCTCTCATCACTGTGTTAAAAACAAAGCCAAAAGGACATAAATCCTGCTCAGAGTGCACATGAATTTCACAGAAGTGCAGAACCAAAATGCATGCAAGTGTCAAAGCATGTTTACCTTCATGATTTCATCCGATATGGGAAAAAAACGATTCACTGGTCACAAGTTTGCATCTCAAAATCTCAAATAACACAACAACTCACTGTTAAGTAATAATACCCTTTAATTAACCAGGTAGAAAAAACCTATTGAGATTGAAACTTCTTTTACAAGGTTGATCTGGCCAAGAAAGGCAGCAGCACACGTCCTAATGGACAGGTTAACATCAACATGAGAATGTTGGTAATAAATAAAATACAATCTTATTGGTCATAGTAACATTGCAGCGATGTAAAGTCTCAATCAGATTAGAAATTAGAAACATAGGCATTGTGCAAAAAGAACCCCATTTGCGATCTTGTAAAATAGACCGGAAAGTGTTCAAAGAAGTCAGTCCAGACAGTTTCAGTTCGGATTGGAGAATGTTCCAATCAGACAGAGCTGAAAAACTAAAGGCTTTTTTCCCGCTTCAGTGTGGACACGAGCCCAACGTCAGCATAATGGGCCTTTCACACCGAAGGCGTCAGCCGTGTCTTCTAAAAAGTGTTATTTTCAATGAGATCCATTCATTTAAAGATTCTTTTATTTGTTTTTAAATCTTTAAATGACATCGCCCCACCCTACCTCTCTGAACTGCTTCATCTTTACGCCCCTGTTCTTCACCTCCGGTCAGCTGATCAGCTCTTCCTGGAGGTGCCGAGGTGCAAGCGTATGCTCAGAGGGGACCGGGCTTTTTCTGTTGTGGCTCCAAAGATGTGGAACGATCTACCGCTCCACATCAGGCAGGCCTCTTCACTTTCTGTTTTTAAAACCAATCTTAAAACCCATTTTTATGCACTGGCTTTTAACCCGGAATGAGATCTCGATCTGTTTTGGTTGTTTTAACTGATTTTACGAACTTGTTTCAGTTTTAATTTTGGGGGCTTGTTTTTTGTTATTTGTACTTTGTGGTTTGTTGCTTTTTATGTCCCCTCATATACAGCACTTTGTTTCAGCTGTAGCTTTTTTTTTTTAAAGTGCTTTATAAATAAAGTTGATTTGATTTGATTTGATTTGAGACAAGAACCTTTTAGACGCATCAGAAGTGTCGCATTAAAAGCCGAGCTAAAGCCACGCATTACTGCTTGTCAACAGGCTGCCAAAGTTCAACCCAATCCAACTTTCGCCGTTCTAAACTATGAAGTAGCGTCGCTCTGTCCAATAGAAACGAGGCATCAGGCCAAAACATGGAAGACTGCAGAAACCACCGATCTGTAAAAAACAGATCAGTGCAGAAACCACTGATCTGTAAAAAACACATATATAGATCAGTGGCAGAAATGTGTCACAGGACTGCTCATTTATGCAGAGCAGTTTTCTGAAAAAAATCCTTGCAATGTTTTTTTAAACTCAAAATTATTTTCTGATCACTGTAAAAAAGTTTAGAACACTTGTAAGTAAAATAGTAAAAAACTTTGATAGTTGAGTTCTTGTTTAACATAAGTAACCTTGGACATTTATTTTAAGACAAATAAGATTATTCATATCTCATTTCAACCACAAAAACTGACACTGTAAATAAATACAAATGGTTATATTATAAATACAACAGGAGATAATTTAACACTGACTGCAGTGTGATTGTAAAGTAGGATTTCTGTGACATAAACTTCATGATGAAATCATTTTTTTAATTGAGTCATTTCAAGTTGTAATTACATCACAATATGTGACTGTCTTTACTGTTGTGATCAAGACAGAGTAACTTCTAAAATATGAATTTGACTTGTGATTGTGACTGTTTTAAATTGTTCTCAATAGGGATGGGGCTTTGACCTGTGCAAATGTCTTTTGACTTAACTTTGATTTCATGGACATTTTTAATGATCCATTCATTTATTGTTAAAATATAAAATGAAAGCTTTAAAAAAAAATAATAACATAGTTGCTGTTTAAAGAGCTTTTTAATTAGAAACAGGAGTTGGTTTGCTGGATTCTCAGGGCATTTAACAAGATGAAGGTCTCTTCTGCAGCTTTGTCCTCTGGTGTTGTTGAAGACACTTTTCTCCCATTTTGAAGAGAAGAGATGTTTTCTTCCGACTGCACTTCATGGTGTTCAGCTCATCCCTGGAAGTTTTTGAAGTGCATCTGTATTTAGGTTGTCTGCACAGCAAACATTCCTGACTGGGACAAATAAAAAAATATTTCTTAAAATATAAAGAAACATTAAACAGTTAAAAAACAGCATGAAAAAAAAAAACAAAGTTATTTGAAGTTGAGCTTTTGTGGTCTCAGAAAAGAAGCTGTAGGTTTATTTGGCAAAAATAGACTGAACCATTTACAAATTAAAGCGTTCACTCAGCTCAATTGTGCGAAAAGGCTAAGCTTAGCATTAGCGACCATTAAACTTTCAGCAATCCAGTAAACGTTATGTTTCATTTTTAAATTATTCTCACCTTGAGAAAGCTGCAGAACTAAGCTCCATTGGTCAAACTGGGTGTTTGTATATATCCAAAAAGTGGGAAATTTCAGATTGAGTGGATCTACTCCATTGTCCCGGCTGCCTGTGTCGCTCTGCCCAGGGGTGAGGCCTGAACCCCGGATGCTCCGTGCGGGTTGGCCCACTGTCGCTGTCACTCGACATCTCACCAAGTTGTCAGTCCTCTCTCGACTCGATGTCACTCTGAAAACTAGCTGAAAAAAGCTTCTCCCAGCAGGGTGAAGAGAGAATCGTTCTACTGCTGTTAAAAGCTTTTTCGTGGTTCTACATATGCACATCCAACATGGCAATCGCTCAGCTTTTTTTCACGTTGTGGAAACAGCCAGAGTGTGATGTATAGCAGTCTCTGCCCTCTGCCACTTCCGACGCGATGAGTCTGACGTCACGTTACTTGAAGCGTCCAAAGCGTGCAATATGAGATGCCCAGTCCAATAAGAGTTTTGTACACCAGAATCATCAATACGTATATCACAATAAAGACAATATCATGCTTTATAGAATAAGTCTAAAATCATTAGAACTGTTATTCAGATAAAGACAGTGGAGGTCATCTGACACATACAGAAATATACTGTAATTATCCGCTTTGTAGCTGCTGCAGAAGGTTTAGTGATAATATAATGCCCTCTTCAGCATCAGATTGGTTTGTTGATTTATAAATCACTCCAGGAGAATTGATTGTGATACATCTTGGTGAGATGGTTGGGTCTGGCCAAAATGTAAGTGGATGTGTAGATTTTATGTGTCTGGCCAAAATGTAGGTGGATGTGTAGATTTTATGTGTCTGGCCAAAATGTAGGTGGATGTGTAGATTTTATGTAATGTACTGCAAGGTAGGACTTCTTTTTACCATGATACTCTATTAAAATGTTGGGCCTATGTATCAGCATGATTAAAAACAAAAGTTGAACATTGTGAGGTCAGATATTTTAACAATGAACACTGTTTCAAATGTTTAATGTCATCGGGAACAAGTACTATAGTGATATTTTTCCGGTTGAGGTACTTGAAGTCAGAAAGTGCAGGAAATATAAAATGTATTTATAATTGAGAAGTAGAGTGTGCAACAAGAACCTGAAAATGTTGATTGGGCTCTAGGGATTGTACAGCAGATGAGAATGAGGTGATTAACAAGGCAGTTTTAACAAGTAAACTAATAAAAGGAGAAGACTAATGTGGAATAGAATCAATTAAATATGTGGGCAGATGCAAACAAACAACGTACAAGCTCGTGCACGTACTGACCCTGCTTTGACTGTAGCCTTTCCATAAATAATGCAGCTTTTCTTATTTTTTCATTGTTATGTAAGTATTGTTTATGAATCAAAACACTGTACTCATTCACTTTGGTTTTATTTTGTTTCAACATCAGACACGGTAAATCAACTAAAACCTTTTGACACAAAACACTTCACAACACAATAAGACCCCATTTAGCACAGCACATGATGTCCTCCTTTTGACAAGGACCCTAGAACAATGTTCCAAATAAAGTATTTTGCTAATATTTCTCAACAGTGTTCGCCATCTCTAATTTGCAGCAAAGAAAAGCTTGAATACAACCCCCAGCTAAAAACCCTATTCCAAAGGGCACCATTCAATTACAATCACCTACAATCCAAAAAAGTATGAAAACAGGATGAAACGGCCTACCTTGGCTTGCCTCAGAACAGGCTGGCTTATAAAGTGCAACCCACCCAAAAACGAAAGTAAGGAGCTGCGTCCTCAGCCAGAACTGTGACAAACACTGCTTCTACTTCACATATTTACCCCAATGGAGATCAAACGATCAAACACTTTTCAAGCTGTACTCACTAGGACTATCCCGTTTAAAGATGTCTGAACATGATTGAAGATGTTAAGACTACAGTTGTGACGATTTGGCAAATTGGGATGGAATTTTTTAACAGTTTGAAAATTTCATCACGATTTCAGAACTGGTGTTGATGATGGCCGTAACTGTGTATACCAAGTCTGTACAAGACTGACAAAAATAGATCAAGGTGTTGCTATGATGCTTCATAACGTGCCCCGATTTGCTATTTGAGATGAAACTGGAAGGAACAGCGCTCTGTGGAATAACAGCATAAGCATTCTATCCATTCTTTCCCATTCTGTTGCACATTTTGTAATCACATCATGAGCGTCCTGTTCCTCCCTCTCGTTTCTGTGTAAAATTGTTGGCTCACACTCACAAGAAGACAGTTGCTCACTAAAGTTGCTGTCCAAAGCTCACAAGAAGGCAGTTGCTCACTAATGTTTTTGTCAAAGCTCACAAGAAGGCAATTGCTCGCCAAAGTTGTTGAGAGACCCTCACATAAAAGTGGTTGCTTGCTTAGTAAGCTGTGAGCTGAGATGGTCAACCCGAGCTTGGGACTAGAGGGCTGCATTGGGACTGGGTCCAGCCAAGTCCCCCCCGGAACCCAACACAAATCTTGCTGGAGCGGTGGTCAGTACATCGCTGCGGATGGTAATGAGTGGCTAAAAATAAACACTGCGGGAACAGAAGCGACAAGATGACTCAGTCAACAAATGAGAATAGTGTAAAGTATGCATTTTCACATGCTACTTTCATCTTAAATAATTTAGCAGGAGTAGTGAACAGAGAGAGACACAGCAGAGGGAGTAACTGAACTGTCACATGAAACTGTCTTTAAACTAAATGAAACCACCACATAGTAATGCTATTCCTGATCATGTGTTGAAAGACATACAGGCTAGGAAATCGAAACAAACCATTACATGAATCTCTTTAATAATAGCCTAAATTGTGTGTTTTTCCTACGAGACCGGAGTAGACACAAAATGAATGCATCTCTATTATTGTACGCGCATAAATTCTCAGTGTTTCATAGCTGTGGGTGGGCCTGGACAGGAACCTTGTGAGAACGAGCAGGAGTGTAACACACGTTACGTTGCGGGTGCGGGCAGTAATGGTCTGAAATTCGGAGCGGGTGGGGGCGAGATGGAGAAATTAGTCCCGCACAGGGCTCTACTTGGGACTTCTGTGCAAGTTGGCAGTGGAGAAATTCAGCAGTGCACATGGCACCAATATCAATCTTCAACCTTCTACAGGTAAATGCAATCCAGAATAGAGCTAAGAAGACCTTCCATATGCAACATTGTGAACATTGGTGTTCAGTAACACAGAGATGCATTAGTATGCCAAATGTGATCCGTGTCTCTTGAACCAGGGATATTTTATGGTCCTCTTTAAGACTGAGTGCACAAAGTAAATCATTAGACAAAGGAAGGTGGCACTGTGATGATTCATCTATTCTGGGCTGTACAGTGTGACCCACAGCAAGTGATTTTACAAACACAGAGTAAAATAAAATCTAAATGCACGCCATCAGTATATTTACGATGAGCTCATGAGGTACATATGAATGCGATGGAACCATCACGTGCCAATGTGATTTAGATGATCGCACGTTTTGTTCATGCAGACAGGAGCAGGGTGAGTCAGTCACTGAACAGTCACTGAAGTCAACAACTGCCATAAATCTCAATCAGGTAGAGTGTCACAATCATACGCTGTGTCGAACGGCTCAGAAAAACCACAAATCAAACCACCAGCTGGAAATAACAAGCAGGCTGGACACCTAACATTTTCTGAGACTGACTCACAACAGAGAGACATCACAGATCACAGACATACAATCAGTCCGAATGTCAGAAATTTGAAAAACACTTTTAAAAATAACATATTACCAGATCTAAATGAATCACTCAATCCAGATCGCTTTAAATACTGAAGGTTTGTTTTTCCCTCTAGGGATTAAGCAGATATGAGCCATAAATGTTAAAACAATTTCTCTCACTAGTAATAATTTCTGAAAAGTATAAAGAAAATCTGAATATACATATAATCTCATTTTGGAGGAGGGAAATGAAGCCTGACACTGTGACTAAAGAGGAATGGAGGCTTAATATGCGAATCTCAGATCAGGTTGAGGAGCTTACATCACTGTGGGGATGATACCTGAAGGTGACACCAACTTCCACCCACTTGTGGTTTTGAAGTAGGAGAATATTCTTATAGTCTCGGTTGTTCATGAAACTTGGGCGGGTGATGAACCTATTGTGAAAGAAATGCACACTGACACAATGATAATATGCAAATTAACTCGAAATGCAGGAAACCAAACCCACAACTATGTTCCTGTGAGGTAACAGTGCTAACCACCAAGCTGTCCAAAAAGTGGCCAGAAAGCTAACTGATAGCTGAACATAAAATTGAACATAAAACTAATAGATTAAAAAGCTGACAGAATCTAAAGTTAAATTTAAATATAATTGACTGTATATACTGTGAACTTCACAGTAACCTAAATATAAAGCTAAATGAGCATAAAAATACAAATGAATATGAAAAAGTATCAGAGTACAAAATGTACTTCAAGCTAACAGAATCTAAATGGAAATATTTAGCTGATTAATGGCTAGCGTAGCATAAAACTGAATATAAAGCTAATAGCCTAGAATGGTAACTCAAAACTAGCTGAATGTACACTAACTGAACTTAAACCTGAATCAAATGGTAATTGAACATAAAGTCATTGGATAAGAAAAACTAATGAAAGGCTATTTGAACATAAGGTGATTGAATAAGAAAACTATCTGAAAGCTGACTAGATATACAAAAATCAATATAGTTAGCTGAATATACAGATACCAGCATAAAACTAAAGTGAACAGACTAGAAACCCAACTCAAAATTAAGTAACCTAAAAATGACTAAATATTTGCTTAATGAACATAAAATTGCATATAAACCTGACGGACCAGAAACCTACCCTTACCAAAAAGTAGTATACAAGTATGTTTCAAGTATACTTCTAGTTTACTTTTTTATACTTATAAATACTATTTTTTGGTAAGTAGTAGCAATATTAAAATACAAAATGTAGTGAAATAGAGACTGATAATAACGAAACGGGGGTAAAACGTAATGAAATGGAGCAGACTGACCCATTGATTGAAATTTCATCTCTTGAACGCCAGATGGGGCACCTGCCCCTACAACATGTACTGAGCACATCTTTCTCTCTCTCACACACACACCACACACACACACACACACACACACACACACACACACACCACACACACCACACACACACACACACACCACACACACACACCACCACACACACACACAACAACACAAAGCCAAACAATTAAATAAATACTTATCTGGAGTCACTCTGGATCACTTTGCTCCATTTTGTTTTATATAACAGCCGAGTGGATCCTTGTCATTTGATTGGTGCTTTGTATGTCACATGACATGGATTAATTCATCCCATTTGTGTTGCATTGCATTTAGAGTGCAGCTTGGTTCCATTTAGAGTGCAAATTTAGTCCCATACGTTTGGTACCATTGCACTCTGCACCCACACACAAAACAATCCACTGTGCTGTCTGGCAGCTATTAGCAGGAAGAAAGAAAAGCTGGACTAATTTCTGCCATGATTTTTTTTTTTGCTGCACTGAGGATGTATACAGTGTTTTTTTGGTAGTACATGCACGCACAAGCGCAGACCAGGTTGCGTGTGTGCGTGTGTGGGACGACTCTCCCAAGACAATTTGATTGAGCTAACTGACGCTGCTAATTCTTACAAGACAGACAGACAGACAGACACACACACACACACAAAACAAATCCACTGTGCTGTCTGGAGGCTGTTAGCAGGAAGAAAGAATGAAAACCTGGACTAATTTCTGACGTGATTTTTTTTTTTTTTCACTGCACTGAGGATGTACACAATCGACCAAGCCGGTTATGTGTGTACATACATGTGTGAGCGGGAACAATGACAAAATGATTTGATTGAGCTAACTGACGCTGCTAATTCTTGTAACATATATACACACACACACACAAACTCCATTGTGAGCCATCTGGATGCATGAAGAACTGTTCACATGAAATGCTGATGTGATTTTTGGCTGAACTGAGGAACTACACAAGTTAGTGCACAGCATCACTGGACTACACATTACAGTGGAACACCAAAATGTATGTCCCTTTTCTGTTGTTTATAAATTAATAAAATATCAAATGACAAGGATCTATTTTAGCCGTTATATAAAATAAAATGAAAAAAATGAATGTTTTTACATTCTTTAAATTGAACGAATATTTCATGAGCTTCGCCTCGTTGAGTGGTATGTTCCAACTTTCACCTCATGAAATACCTGTACCATTGAAATCATAAACATTCATTATTTGTATAACATTTTACCCAATTTCCTGATTAGCAGTCCCCATTTCACTCCATTTCATATTTTAGTATGGCCTGATAGATAGATAGCCCAACATAAAGCTAAAGCTAGCAGACTAGCTAACTAAACATCACAAGCCTGACATTTAGCAAATCCAACATATAATAAAGCTAATGGATGAAAGGGCTAAGTCAAAGTTAACTGTGTCTAAAATTAAATAAATTTATGCTAACTGAATATAATGGAAATTGGACATAAAATAAACTGAATTTGAAGCCCAGCTAAATGTAACTAAAGGCTAACAAAAAAAACAAACAAAAAAAACAAAAACAAACAGTAACAACAAAAGCAGCAAATCTAAAAACAGATTATCTTTGCAAAATTCCATGATGGCTTGTTAGGCAAACCTGGACCTACCAGAAATTTAATAAAAATCCACTCATAGCTTTATTGTCCACAGACAAACTCCTGATCAAATCCTCTTTCAACATATGAAGGTCAATAAAAATAATAAAACAAACAAACAAACAAACAAACAAAAACCTCCTGGCCAGATGTTAGAGCAATGTAAATAATAGAAATTTGATGAAATGACAGCTTCATAAACTGGCAAAAAACATAAATAAGAGAAGAAATGCTTTTAAATGACAATTATGCAATTTTATTTATTAAATTCATTTCTGTAATCTTTGGAATTGACAAAATGTCCATGTCTGTCCGCAGATGCTTCAGAATTATTTTTTGAAAGTGTTGTTTTCCCAGAGTGCGCGGAGGCGAAACCTGTGATCGTCACCTCTGGGTAAAGGAGACATTACTGACAGCTGAGAGCGACTCCCTTGTTGCAGACTCACGCTGAGAAGTGCTGCATTTGTCTCCAGCACTGATTTTACCTCAAGAAACATCCTGAAGGATTCTCTCACTGGAATTCTAATGTGATGAAGAATCTTAGTTTTACTTCTTTTTCTTCTTCCACATTGGAAATAGTAGTAAGGTTCAAGTATCTACATGGTATCATTATGAACATCGTTGTTTTTAAGGTGTGCCATAAGAGGAGATTTAAAATTACAAAAACATTTTCACCTACATGTTCCGTGGAGGCACATAGTGCTTTACACAGGAATGACTTTTAGACAACAGAGCAAATCTAGCTTCGAGTCTCCTATCTGCCTTCTGGCAAACTGTAGCTGAAATTTCAAGTTTTTTTTTTTTTGAAAATCTTTCTCTCTTCTACTTGACTGTGAAGCTGCATAATTTGTATTGCAACAGACAAAGGTTGCAGTATCCCCAGTTTGTCCAATGAGGCACAGAAGTCAATAAATCCTTCAGAGTTGCCATGGGCAAGGGTGCCACCAGGGATTTTGGGACCCATGAAGAGATATTATATTGGGATCTACCACCATGGGCCAGACCACCACTAAAAATATATCACTATCCAGACATACCTGCAATATTCTCTGGGTAAGAAATGTGCTAAAGGCCATATTTTGCTGTTTAAATGTAACTGCAGAATACTGACAGAAACTACCTGCAGTTGTGTATCATATCAGGAGACGCCATTATTACATTTGCCACGGGTGGAATAAAATCATCTGCGTTAATTTATTAATTTGTCTATCTGAATGTTAGTAGGATTGCATCAAAACTACTGCACAGATTTTGAAGAAAGTTTCACCACAGATAGATATTAGGCCATGGAAGAATCCATTAAATTTTGGAGGTGATCTGGATCTGGATTCTGGATCAAGTTTCACTTTTATAGTCTTTGAAGGATTATGTCAAAACTACTTCACAGATTCTCACCAAATTTGCACCACAGATAGATATTAGGACATGGAAGACTCCACTTTTGGAGGTAATCTGGATCTGGATTGCCGGGTGTCAGAAATCTCAGACTGCTCTTGTTTTAGTATGCATCAGCATTGCAGATTCATATGGTACCTTGAAGATATGAATTTAACATTGGCAGTCACTTCAGTAGCTGTAGTACAGAGATGGATTTTCTGAAAAACATATGACATTTGAATCAAGCCCACCGCTTTGTGGTTAAGTGAAGGGTTTGTGAGAGGATCCTCGGTTGAGACCTCATTAGAGTGGAAAATAACTAAGGGTCATTAGGCAAGGTCCCAATTCCCCATGTTGGTCCCATTTTGCCGTTGAACACCTTGCATGGCAGCATGTCATGGTCTGCCTCAGAGTCCTGTTTTTAACCTAGTTGTATTTTGTGAGTTTTCCCCCAGATGGCGCACTCAGAGCCGATTCACACCTGCTGTGCCTCACCACTCTTCACGGTATGAGCGGCTGATGAGCAGCTGGCTATTTAAACTCAGACTTTCAACTCACTGGTTGCCAGATACTTGACAATCATCTTTCTAGTGTTCCAGTCCTGCCTGGTGCTTTCCAAGACTTCTGACCTTGACCTCGTCTTCCTGCTGCTCCAATGCGCTAAGACAATGGAGCTTCTCACAGCGAAACTCGAGGTAACCTGGCTAGACACTATCCTGCGTGGCTCCTATGCTGCCCTGATCCCTGGCTCCCCATCTACCTGCATAGCAACATCACTCTGGAACTCTCCGGCTTTCAGCTCAGAGCGCGTGGCTCTGCTCCACTCCAGTTAAGTTCCTTCATGTCTCTGTGGGATTCCGCTCTCACTTATTCCTGCTTATGACTGTACATGTTAAAGAACTATTCCCAAGAACTGTATGAACTCTGACATTGAACTGTTAAGAACTTTTCAAGCTGTCAAGTCCTGCTTAATTGGCACTGCGTCACAGACGAGTGGCACTTGACCTCTGACCTCAGAAGATAATTCATGAACTGTGAACGATTCCTGAACAGTAAACCTTATTTCCTAAATGGAGAACATTATTTCCAGATCTGTGAACTGTTGAAGGCATCCTGTGTTACGAGTGCAATCACTCACCATCTTTCTCCTCCATTTTCCTAGTTCCTGGTCTCGGCTCTGTGTATCCCACCTGGTCCCTGGCTCTGAACCTCTCAAGATCTGTTTGTTTGCATAACTGCAAAATAATGCAGCACCCTAGTTTCCACTGCCATGAGCAGGCTGACTCTCCACTCTGCAGGCACCCCCAGCACTGCATTATTATTTCCCTTTTTGTAAATAAACATCTTTTTGTTCACAACCCGTTCTGTTCTTTGCTCCCAGCATTTGTGTCTATAGCCTGAACTGGTCCAGTCCCGCCTGGACCTCTAACCATAACACAGCATGCTGACATTGGTGTGAGTGTGTGTGAGACTAGGTGAATGTGATGCATCATTATAACCACTCTGAGCTTCTGATTCAGAAGGAAAAGCACAATATCAATGCAGTTCATGTCTGCTAGTTTTGCCAGAAGGCGTACGGAAGACTGACGCCTCCATTTGATCCAATTTCTTAAACTAAAATCCTTTTCTGTGCCACTCCTCCATGAAGCTGCATAATTGCTGATGTAACAAGCAAAAATTACACTATGTCCAGTTTATCCAGTAACAACCACATAAACATTTAACCCCTTCATACTTGTCATGGGTGTCTTGGTGTCTTCCCTCATTACTCTCTCAGATTTTAACAACTGCCTACTTCAGACAGGTTTACCATACTGTTTGTCTTTCTTAATGATTGAGGTAAATGAAGTCCAGCCACATGAAAATGTTCATGTAACCTTGACCTCACTTGTTTAAATTTCTAGTATTTACATTTATGTATTTATATTTATATATCACACATAGCAAGAATGCACAGGAATCAGGCAGAATCAGCCGGAACAGGAAAAAAATCCAAACCTCAAGGTGCAGTCGGGAGGGTCAGACAGCTGTGTCGGACTGCTGGATGACCATGAGGATTGTGGGCAGATCCAGTCTGGACTGAGTCATGCACACCGGCACAACCACAGCCCAGACGTTGTCGGACAACAGTACGGAAACATAGACTCACTCACTCACTAACCCACTCATACACCCATTCGCTCATCCACTTGCTCCCTTGTGCACACTGACCTCTGACCAGGACACTGCGGCGGCAGGATGGACATGCATGTCCCACATATGACAGACTGTCAGCACTGTGATCACAGACACAGCATGGTGATGGTGATGTGTTGAACACAGGGAGTGCATGGGAGAGCTGTGCTCTGCTCTGACCGGTCTGTTCACTGGTGCGCGGTGCACCGCAGGACTGCACCTGTTATGAAATATATTTATGCCACAGTGGATGGGGTATTTTTGAGCCGGTGTCATCAAGAAATGGACTGCATGGGAGAGCTGTGCTTCGCGCTGACCAGTCGGTTCACCGGTGCACGTCACACCACAGGACTGCGCCTGAAATAAGATATATTTATACCACAGAGGATGGGGTATTTTTGAGCTGGTGTCATCAAGAAACGGAATGCATGGGAGAGCTGTGTTCCACACTGACTGGTTGGTTCACCGGCGTGCTCCAGGACTGTGCCTAACATGAGATATATTTATGCTGTAGTGGATGGAGCATTTTTGAGCCGGCATCGCCAGCAAACGGAGTGCTCTGGACACGAAAGAAAGACATAGCAGTTGGTTCACCAGCGCACCGCAGGACTGGTAGAATTGACATTTTTGAGTTGGTGTTGTCAGCAAACGGCACAGCCATTATCCACCCTGCGCTGTGAAATGCATCTGAGGCTGTACCAGAAGTGAGTTCACATGCTTATTTATGGTGTCATGGGCTGGCGAAACAGTTCCAGCATCATTCCTCTGACAGAGTTAGATGGGAAATATGTCATAATCTGTGTATTACAGGAGTGACATCCCGTTCAGCTACATTGTGGGTGCCACGCTGATACTCTGACATGCACAATGATGCATGGACTCGCAGTGACAGATGGTGCTTTCGGTTTGATTGTGCAATGTTCAAATCCACTACACATGATAGATTCATGCCACATACATGTTGCATATTAACATATCCTTTGCACTTCCTGAATGGGATCCAGTGGAGATGCATCCACGTGGCATAAGCCGGACATGCTGGCAAGATCTGATGTGCCTGATCCATGTCGGGGTTCCCCCAACCGTGATCAGATTATTCCGACTGCTGTTGTGACACCATATCAATATGTAGATTGCAGTGGGATTGCGCTCAGGCTGCACGTATGTTGCACTGATGTTGGTTGGGTGCCGTTGGTTTTGCACATGTGAAAACACTCAAAGCAGCCGTGTAAATGGGCCTGCCCATGTAGACCGCTCTGAGACTGCAAGAATGAATTTGAAGACTCTGGCAGTAATAGGACTGGACCTATGTTGAGCACAGACGGACAGACAGATGGACGGGCGGAGACAGTCTTCACATGGCCATATTTGATGGCCCTGGGTAAAAATCACATTTGTGAAATTATCTGCTGGGTCACATATTATTACTGTTGCGTCAGTTGTGGTTGAGGGCCGGCAGCTGCTGACGACAAGTTTATTCAGTTTGTCACAGTGCAGAAAGAAATGGAGAAAATAAAAGAGAACATTGCCGTGGGACATGTGTGTTTAATTTTTATTATAAATGTGTATAAGAAGAACTGGAACGGGAACTTTTTCACCTCAGGGAAAAAAAGACTAAATTATCACCGTCAGCAAGGACAGTGGCAGAAATAATTTACACCTTCCTCCTGCCTTTCACTTCAGATGACCTTCTGACTGAAGGGAAAAATTATAGGTCACACAATCAAGCAGAGTATAGAAGTCCGTTGGCTTTTTTTTTTTTTGTGAAATCACAGTCACCAGCCAGTCTGAACCTGATGAACTGAAGGTGCAGCTTTGTATTTTAGGATTTTAGCATTTTGGGAGTCGGATTCGATTTTTGCAAAAACCTGAAGACTTCAAAGCTTCATTAACTTCATTCGAACAAACCATATAAACAAATCAAGGCTTTATTTTTTATCAGACAGCATGTAATCAGAACAAGAAAAGAAGTCATTGATTTTGAATTAACCTCATGCATAATGCTTCTGATTTTAGCTGCAGGTTAGAGTCATCACTCATACGGGCAGCACAGTTTCTATGAGAACATAAAACTATTCATCATAAAAAATGACTCATACAGAAAGCTGTGTGTATGATGGAGTACCCTGGTTCCCAATCTGGGGTCCTAGCCCCCCCCAGGGGATACCAAAGCACATAGAGCACACAACAATACTGTATGCTCGGAGGTTGTCAGATTTAGAAGTGCACATCTATCTATAAAGCAGGATGGGTCTGTGGGTATGTGGCTCGCATATCTCTGACTGTCCGATTGGCTGTAGCTTTCGGATATGGCTTGCACATGGCAAGATGATAATTTTTGGGATTCATTTTCAAAACCTTTACTTTGAAGTCATCATCATGCCTTTATTTTGAAGTCATCATCATTATTATAGGGCACCGCAGTCTCGTTTGAACTCTGCGTGATATCACAGGATTTGACCACGTACAGGAACCTCCGCTCCCATTGTGCAATATACACAGCATAACTTCACACGGACAAATGGTGTACTGTTTTGTTTCCGGCTGCAATCACTGTAGCAGTTGCGAAAAGTGGGTTTTTTTTTTCCAGTTCCCAGGAGAGAAGGGAAGACGTGTCGGTAAGTGTTAGCCTACACAGCTAACCAGAGTACCTGTGTTGTCTCACCTGCAAAACCGCCTCGACATGTTTGAACTCTGGGCCATATACAAACCGCAACGCATGTCCACTTTCCCACCGCATCGTCACTTTTTCTTTGCATTTCCACTTTGTTTGCATGTAATTTGCCCAAAAACTCAGAGAAAATGCCATGTTTTTCCTCAGGAAGTAGAAAAATTACATCATATGCATCATGTTTTACCCACACTCACACGAGCGCCACTAGCTTAGCTTATGGCAAGCTAAACGTGGACGCTCTTGTTATGGCTGAACAACTGTCCAGTTTCTGGAGATTCTGTGTTAGTACGCCTCCGCGGCCGACATGCTTGATGAATTCCTGCGCAAAAAGTAGTTCCCAGATAATTGTGATATATTCAGCATTTTATCCGGATATTCCACTGTTAAAGGAGATTTTTTTAATGAAAGACGGGACGCAGCCGGCGCGGTGCGGTGGGCACAGGAAAAACACCTCCGTGTTGATAACCATTTGTAAAATCCAGGCGGCTTTTGATGGTTTTCAGTGGAGTGAGTATATGAGAAATTGTTTAACAGCTGGACATGTTCCAACTTGTCCTTAAGGCTTCCAACAGAGGTGTTTTTCCTGTGGCGGAGCATCGCAGCGGCTGCGAGCCGATGCTGCAATCCGCCCAAACGTCTTTCATTAAAAAAATCTCCTTTAACAGTGGAATATCCGGATAAAATGCTGAAACCGACTTCTTCTGAAACTTCTCTGTTCTCTCACGACGTCCTGGATCAATAGAGCCTGAAATGTGGAGGTTTTCAGCTTGAAACAGGCTGACGACGGCGCCTGAGAGCGCTGTGCGACGTCTCGCACCGTGGGAAGTCCTTAAAGCGACAGTGTCACCTCAAAATCTCTCATCAGCCGTTAAAATTTTCATCGAAAACCAGCTTAATTTTTCGAACCGTGTCCACTTAAATGTGTCTCACAGGTTTAGAAAAAATTTTGATCAAACAAAGCGCCAATCTCTCAGCAACTTCTCAGACAAAGGAATTCCGACGAGGGGCTGGACGACTCCTCCCACGAGTGCTCACAGGCGAATGACGTCACCGACAGGCGTGGAAAAACTCACGCATGCGCACGAGGGTTCAAGCATGTCTGACGTAAAAACATATGAATGAAATCCATATAGTTTTTGAAAAAAATAAAAAGGACCTATACTTTATTGACAGCCCTCGTATCTCATCTAAATCAATTCTAAAATTTACCAGTAATAAAATTATAAAGATAACTGAAGTTTTAAGAGTGGCCGTACGAAATATTTAAGAAACTAAAAATTTATGAGCAACTTCACCTGCTATCGCTCAAGCACATTGTAAACATTGACATGATGGAGCTTGATGCGGAAAAGTTCAGAACTCAACGATTGGAATGGTTTGATTACCATTTAAAGTTTGCAATGAAAGATTTGGGTGTTAACTTTGTGTTAAAGTCAGACTGTGGCAAAAGTAGTCCGGCGAGTTCAATCTGTGGGTGCGAGCTGTCCCACAATTCCAAAATAGCAGAGATGTGGGTCCAATGACAGTGGCACTCTGAGCAGGGTGTATTTTACCCCTTTAGCGTCCACTCCTCAAACGAGACTGCGGTACCCAGCTTTACACAAGGGCTACAAAGATCATCGACAAAGATGAATCACTCTCTGCCTTAAACAGATGCCTATCTCTAACGCGCTGACAGGGGAGAGACAGAAGAAATAAATTAAAGAAGTAAATAATATACAAACACTGCGAGCCACAGAACACAGACACACAAAGACGCTTCTTGTTTATTATCACAAGGCAGGAGAACAGCTCACGGTGCCAGCTTTAGCAAAGATCATTAACAAAGCTCCCACATTCCAACAAATACATACTCCTATGGGCACTGAACTAATTACATAAACATATAAACTCACTTGCTGCACAGTCAAAATAATAATTGTTTTCCTTTGGATGTGTGTGTTTTTGGGTTGAATAATTAAAAGTACATGTGTGGTAAAATGATAGGTTTTTTGCCAAAATATAAACAAAACTGGAATGAACCCTCACTTTCATTATTTTGTGGTGTGTGTGTGTTGTGTGTGTGTGTGTCCTAACATCAAGGATCAGGGCGGGACCCCTTTTCAAAGTGTATAATAGGGCAAAGACAAGGAACACTGGAAGCAGGCTAACCAACATGCCTCAAAACACACGGGTATCAACAACTGTCAGGAGTCTTTCAGTCACAAGTGAATAAGATCAGGGCAAAAGGTAAAAAACAAACAAACAACAACAACAACAAAAAAACAAGGCAGTCCACAATAAATAAATAAATCCAGCATCCTTGAGATGTTATCACAATTCAGGAATGAAGATATTTTACAATGATAACATAGGAATTGCTAAACGCTAATATAATCGCTGACAGGCGGAGAACTAAGCTGCTGTGTCCTGTCACATTCACAAAAACACAGAAATCAATATACTGCAAAGATAATGCAGGAGCCTCGGAAAACTAATAACCACTGGGAGGCATGTTGAGAAAATAGGTAGCACAGGGAACATCAGCATGACAGCACACAAGTCTGTCAGACAAACTCAGACATCAAACTACACACAGCCACAGCCAACATGGAAATAACTGGAGCACTGATTCCTGCAGAAGATAAAGATGTGGGGGGTAATATATCTTATGATCCTCACTGACATTTGTGTCATATCCCTTTGAGTTGATTTTCTCACCTGTATTACAGGTATGTCGCCACGTGGCGGGGGGGGGGGGGGGGGGGGGGTGTTGGAAGGACAGGAGACAGGAGTGTAGGCGTGTCCGACCTGGATCCCTGCTACTTAGACAGCGACCTGTTCTGGCTTCATGCAGTGAGTTGCTGGTTGTCGTTTTATTTTATTTAAATCATTATTTGTTAGAATTTCTTTGTTTTATGTTAATGTATTGTATTGTTTATGGTCAAATGTGATATTTTGTTTTCTTTTAGCCATGTGCCAAAAGGACACTGGAGAAGGAGGGAGTGGGGTTTATATATATATATATATATATATATATATATATATATATATATATATATATATATATTATATATATATATATATATATATTATATTGTTACCAGGTATGCACATTTATTTTATTGTTCTGTCATATGTTATTGTTATATATGTCTCTTTGACCTGCTCTGGCCTATTGTTCCGATTGTCTTCTCCAGCATGTCTTGGTCAACCAAGGAAAAGACATTTTGCCTGGAGGCCTATTTCACCAACAAATCATACCATTTGGAGCATATTTTGGAAAGAACATGACTTTTATGCAAAGAGACCAAGATAACTGAAACTTTGTCAGATGATCGTACACAGACTGACATTTCTTCAAATTTGCTGGACCTTTGTAGGATTTATTAAACTTTTTATGGATTCTGGATTTTTCACTGCTGTATACAGGAATAAAGCCTGAAAGGAGTAAACGTCTGTTTGATGGTCCGGAAAAGTCAAAAAGTAGCACAAATCAGATTAAAACCACTACAAATGCATATGTCAGAATCTTTCATTAAAATTTAATTTCATGTAATATTTTCATGGTTTTTAGATGGATTGTATATGTTTTTAATAGGTCTACATGCGGCTAGAGACGGCAATAGTGTTTAGGGTTTCAGGGTTCAGTATTAGAGGGAGTATTTTTGCTTTTAAAGTCAGTCATGTCCTTTGGATGAACACTAGTGTTCATTGCTTAGGGACCTCTTATCTATGGGTCCAACTTGATTGTGCACGGCAATGGACACACCCCAGTAAACTGCATTGGCTTGCGGGCTAAAGTACGTAAGGGTAGCATACAGAGAGATTATCTGTGATGGAGTTTGCTTTGCTCCCATATCAATGCATGAAGACTGGAAACTTCCAGAATGACTATTAAATAGATAAAACAATGACTTCAACATTATTCCCATAAAAATAAAAAAATTAATAAAATTTTATGTGGCTAATGACTTTTTTGAAGAAAAGGACTTATCAGAAGTTTTTATACCAAATTTGTTGGTTGCATCATCAACTGAACGATTATTACCGCTGCACTAATACCCCCCCCCCCCCCCCGTATCATCAACTGAATGATTCTTACATTTATCTGCTGCACCTAATGCACCCCCCTCACCCTCCCCCCAAAAAATTAATTTCATGTGGTTAATGGATTCTTTTTTTAAGAAACAGACTTTTCAGAAGTATTTAAACCAAATTAGATGGTTGCATCATCAACTGAAGGATTTTTAACTGTTGTACTAATACCCCGTGTCATGATTGGGGTTTGTGGGGAGTATGTTTGTGTTTTTACTTTATTTTGTCACCTGCTGGATTTCTGTCACTGTCATGTTTGTTTGGGGTTTGGGTGGAGGAACTTTTCTTGTCTGCTGTCTCCTGCTTGGCATCCCATCCCTGTCCTCCTGCTGCCTCGCCCCTTTCCAGATCCTAACACACACCTGTCTTGCATTTTGTTATAATCACTCTCTCCAGTTAAGTCCACACCTTTCATTCTGCCTGGTTGTGAGATTGTTGAACCTTGAGCCACATTTCTTCTGAGCATTTTGTTTCTAATAGAGCTTACTTACTGTTTTTTTTTTTTTTTTTTTTTTTACCTGTCTGCCTGTGTTTGACTGAAGAAAAGGACTTTTTAGAAACATTTATATTAAATCTGGTGGCTGCATTATCAACTGAACAATTCTTCCACTTATCTGTTGCACTAATACACCCCCACCACCCCGCAAAAAATTTAAATTTCATGTGGTTAATGGCTTTTTTAAGAAGAAAAAGAAACATTTATATCAAATTAGCTGGTTGCATCATCAACTGAACGATTACCCCTGCACTAACACCCCCCATATCATCAACTGAATGATTCTTATGCTTATCTGCTGCACTATGATGAAGTTCACATAGGAACATATTAGGAAAGCATATAGAACTCTGGAGTAAAACTCACTTAGAAAAACACAGAGAATTCCATTTTACTATGAAACACTCACACTGGACAACACCATGAATGATAACTAGAAACACGTTGAGAATTAACCCCACTAGAAATCACTGGGAGTACTCCCTCTGGAAGACTAAACACAAAGAGAGTGTGGGATGAAACCATTATTATCTGGCAGAGAACACCAGGCCAGAGGTGCCTTTAAAAAGATGCTCAAAGGAGCAATGAGGAAACCATGACAACAGATTACAATCATGTCAAGAAGGATTTGACTGGGGTGCCGTAGTGGAGTCAGTGTCCTGCTAAGAACCTATCCAAAAGAGCAACACATCAAGCATATGCACACACACCTACCTTATCAACACAAACAAATATTCAAATTATGTTACTAGATAGAGTAGTTATTCAGAATTGCTTATTTTTGTATTTGTAAATAATAGAGGAACAATTATAAAATTTTGAATACTTTAATTTAATTTTATTATATTTTTGTCATGGCAGGGGATGTAGTACCTATTTCCCAAGGCTATTATTACAACAAAAAGCCAATAACACAAGGAGGCTAATACAGTGCCCTCCAAATGTATTGGGCCCTTTGGTATTTTATACATTTTAATTTGTTTATGCCATTTCATATGCAAAAAGTTAGTAAGGCTTCTGAATAATATAACTAATAGGCCATGATACATGCCCCTCTAAAGCTCTGTTTCGTGCGATACACGGGAGCAACTTTATTCTTGAATGGAAATTCAAAAAAATAATACTGTTATTCAGTTTATCCCACATCAAAAAGCTGCTAACAAAAGGATGAAACAAATAAATTCAACATTTATTTTCACTTCCGCAGCCAAGCCTATCACCCAACCAATCAGAGATATCGTATTAGGGGAGGTGATGGTCTAGTGGTTAAGGCTTGGGCTTGAGACCAGAAGCTCCTCGGTTCAATTCCCAGCCTGACTGGAAAATCACCAAGGGCTCTTGTGCAAGGTCTTTAATCCCCTAGTTGCTCCCGGTGTGTAGTATGACAGCACCCTGACATTGAGGTGAATGTGATGCATTATTTGTAAAGCACTTTGAGCATCTGAATGCAGATGGAAAAAGCGCTATACGAGGTCTGTTAGAAAAGTATCGGACCTTTTTATTTTTGCAAAAACCTGATGGATTTGAATCATGTGTGCTTGCATTAGCCAACCTTAAACCTTCGTGCACATGCGTGAACTTTTTCACGCCTATCGATTGTGTCATTTGCTGACAAGCAGCCTTTGTGTGAGGACATTGCAAGGAAAATGGCGAAATGACTGGAGCAGCACTGCATCAAATTTTGCCAAGAAACTGGGCGACAGCCAGGTGGAAACCATTCGGAAGATTCAGATGGCTTTCGGTGACGAACCTATGGGCATCACACAGATTAAGGAGCAGTACAACCGGTTTAAAGACGGCCGCACAAAGGTGGAGAGCGTGCCACGCTTCAGTCGGCCATCAGCATGCTGAAGTGACCAGATCATTTCCAAAGTGAACGCTGTGGTGATGCGGGACCGTCGTGTGACTATCCGAGAAACTGCGGAAGAGGTGGACATCAGCACTTTTCGGCACATGCCACTGTGACAGAAAATTGGCCATGAAAAGAGTGGCTGCGAAATTCGTGCCGAAGCTGACGGCGGAGCAAAAGCGCCTTCGTGTTGAAGCCTCACAGGACATGCTGGACTCTGAAAAAAGATGCCCACCTCTTCCACAATTTCTCAGATATTCACACGACTGAAAAGCCACCGAAAGCCGTCTGAATCTTCCCAATGGTTTCCACCTGGCTGTTGCCCAGTTTCTGGCAAAATTTGATTCAGTAGCGCTGCTCCAGTCGTTACGCCATTTTCCTTGCAATGAAAATCCACCGAGAGCGCTACACACGTCCTCACACAAAGGCTGCTTACAAGCAAATGACACAATCGACAGGCATGAAAATGTTCTGCATGTGCACGAAGGTTCAAGGTTGGCTCATGCACGCACACGTGATTCAAATCCATCAGGTATTTTGCAAAAACTAAATAGGTCCGATACTTTTCTAACAGAACTCGTAAATGCAGTCCATTTATTAGACAAAATTATGTAGGAGACCATCACATTCGCCGTACTATCGTGCTGAGATAGTAGTAAACTGGCTGACTGGCATGGGCGTTTGGTGGATTTACAATATGTTTTTTGTCCAATACATTTATATAAAATATATGACAAAAATGGTCTTCATCAAATTTCTAGAGTGTCAAAACATGTTGGTCTAAACATGGAAATCTTTTCTGTCACAAGGGTTAAATCCTATTGGTCATTGTCCAGGACAATGAGAAAAAAATGGACATAAAAGATGCTTGATAATCACCTCTTCTACCGTTTAGTCAATTAAGGGGTCGCTGGGTGCTGGAGCCTACCAGCAGTCATAGAGCGCAAGGTGAGGTACACCCAGGACAGGACGCCATCTGTCGCAGGGCCACAAAATAGACAAACAAACACAGACACACCCACACACACACCTACGGACAATTTTAAAGATTCCAATCCACCTAACCCGCATGTCTTTGGATGTGGGAGGAAACCGAGCACCCGGAGGAAACCCATGCAAACATGGGGGAGAACATGCAAACTCCACACAGAAGGCACGGGAATTGACCACATGACCGTCTCGCTGTGAGGCACAGTGCTACCACTAAGCCACCTGTGCTGCCCCTATGCTTGATATCAATTTTTTTAATTAACTTAACTCATGTTTTCACCATACAAGTGTCAACTGTCAATTAGCTGTACATGTACCTATCTGTACAATATTCATTGTCACTCAGTAAAATATAATATTGCACAATTGATAATACTTTACAATTGATTATATGGCACATGATCGTGGAAAATTGTTATAAAGAAATCTATTACAGTAACAAATTCCTCATAAAATAATTTTTACATCCAAGTGCTTTTTTATTCTTTATTATTCATTATTTTTGCAATCCTGATATTCAAAAAAAAAAAAGGATACTTATTTGTCCCATGGATGTTTCATAATTAGGTTCCGCTGTAATGCAATACATGAAACAGTATACAATACTGTAGAATAGCACCATTTGGCACATCAGAAAGTATTTTTTACAAATCTTTTTCTATTTCTTTAATAATTTGGTTATGTATGATGTATTGTTTGATGCACCATCCATATCCACCAATTACTGAAGATGCTTAAATAATTAGGAAATATATCATCCAAAACTCTTTGCCCCCCAGACCTCAGGGTTTTAGTCATGCTAATGCTCCTCAAAGCCATTTTACTGAAAAATGACTAAAGCCCCTTTCACACCGGGGTTGCTTCCAGTTGCGTCATGTGTCGGCATGACGACGCCACGTGGAAGCAACCTAGTGCCGAGGACGGATGCAGCTCGACACCATGACAGAACGAGGGACACAAAGGACGAAGCAAATCGGACGCCAAAAATTAAACCATGTTTAACTTTTTTGCGTCCTGGTCTCGACACAGAAATTAAGATGGTTTCAGTGCAAGTCAGAACAACAGGATGGTACTCAGCATGACTGGAAGCCACAACCCTCACAAGATGGCGTTATCCGATGCCATTTATGATTCCTGCTGTGTTCCATTGTTCCCGAAGTATAAATCATGCAGGATTGTGTTATACCGTGTACACAATGCAGTAAAATACATGCTCAAAAAAAGAGCACAGAATAAAATGCTGATTGCAGCTGCTGCTCCTCGCTCTTCTCTCACAAAAGTGTTTAAATAAAATCCATAAGTCCTGCTCACAGCTGATGTGTCAAGAGACAGGACATATCCACATCCAGTAAAAAGTCCGGACATCTCCAGTCCACTCACGGACGATTCGTTCATGCATGCACATGTGAACAATTAAAAGAAAGAAAAAAAAAACTGTCTGGCTGCAGGCAGTTAGTTCCTTGTTCTTCCCTCAAACTCTCTCATCACTGTGTTAAAAAAAAACAAAGCACAAAAAAGGACATAAATCCTGCTCAGAGTGCACAGTCTGGCTGCAGCCAAACTATGCAGTTTGATTTCTCCGTGCAGAGAACCTGCAGGCTACGTCCTCACCTCCTCTCTGCCCCCCTGCTGTGCGCACCTGACGCAGATATTCCTGCATTGTCATGACGCAATAGGAAGCAACTTGAAGTGGGCCTAGTGTGAAAGGGGTTTAAAGGATCTAAATGACATGGTGAGACGGTGAGGAGTTTCTAGGCATGTGAGAGGTGAATAAAGAAAAATAAGGCCCTGGTTGGGGGTCTGGAGATCAAAGCCCCTCAGAAGCTGAAAGTTTCTAGCCATGCTAATTAGGGATGGGTATTGATAAGATTTTATCTATCAATTCCTTTATCGATACCTCTTGTGAATTTTCTGTGTACTAAAAGTAGGCTTTACAGGTTTTCTACGTCAACAACATTTTATTGAGTCTTAAAGTAAATAAATATGAAATTGGTCACTGTATCCTCGATCTCTGAACATAAATAAAAATAAATAAAATCTGTAGTTTTTGTCAAAAGCATTTCCTTTCAGACATTTTGGCATGAATGTCTCTCCATACCGCTGAGCTGAGCTCAGCCGACTGCTGCACGTCAGCGCAGGACGTCTCATTTTGGGAGGAAAAAAAGTTTTGATTGATTGCAGTTTGTTTGTATTCCAACATTTGGAAAGTAGTGTCAATTGATTTAAATGGCATTTTGCTTTGAATTTATTAATTCCGACTGGACTCTATCATTCTAACTCAGTTGTGGGCAACGAGGGCTGAGACACTGCAGGTTTTCCTTGCAACCAATCACCTCAGCAGGTGGGTTGCTGATGAGCTTCTCCCTTGAACATAAACACCTGATCATGAATGAAATCACCTGCTGAGATGATTGGTTGAAAGGAAAACCTGCAGTGTCTTGGCCCTTCATGGCACATGATTGCCCACCCCTGTTCTAACTTGACTCGGCAGAGAGCCGCGCAGCGTTTGGAGCTGTGTGAACAGAACAGAGGGCGAGTCTCTTTTCTTTCTCGCAACAAGACAGGAGTCCCAGTTAGTGACTTCCACAAAAGTGACTAACAGGGATGAAAGTGGTGAAAAACAAAAAAAGCTGAAACCCAAAATTACCCCCCAACACCACCTGCATGAAAATGTTTGAATTCTAGAAGCTCTGGAATGCAATCTGGGACTATTCCAGACTATAAACTGCAGTGAGAGCAGCATCAATTTTGGTGAGAAAAAAACCCCAACTTTCCTTATTCAAATTCATTCCAGTAATTTTCTGCTCTTACTAGGATGCAGCAGTTTTCTAGCTTGGCAGATAGTTCTGGAGGAAATCACTGACGAAATTAACACATTAACAAATATGGTTTGACTGAAATAAACTGTTATTAAACTTAAATAAGACAGGGATGAAGTGGAGCTGTAAGAGTCATGAGGTGTTCACAGGAAACACTTATTTATTTCTATATTTATTTATTTATTTATTTATGTTCACTGTTAGTTGATTTTATTTTCTGTTGTGTTTTAATCAGGTTCTTTTTGTCTCTTTCTCTAAAATTGTATTGTAGCATTATTAGTTATTATTACTATTATTGTTGTTGTTGCTATTATTATTATTAATAATATATAAACAAAAATAAATTACAAAAATATTACAAATTGTAATACATTTGACTCTTTTACGACAACAAATGCTAAGCCATTAATTATTATACAGAAAACAAAATGCACACAAATGTGCTGAAATGCAAACACCTTAATGCTAACTTTAACATTGAAAATGCCATAGACATGCTAACCTGTTAGCATCGATCCTGTTTTTAAGTTATAAAATACATCTATCAACTGTTTCAGAAGACCATAACAGGTTGGTTTAACATAAAAAGGTAAATATTACTCACAGACATACACTTTTTGGAGTTTTAGCGGGGAAAAATTAAGATAAAGTGAATAAACAAAGAACCACAAAGCAGCGGGTTGGATCAATGCTTCATTGCTTCAACCTTCAAAGAGGAGCCACGCTGCAGAAATGGTTGATTACAGACCCTGCAGGGGTTCTGTAATTGATGTAGAGACATGATCATTTTCCCGACAAACACCCCCCAAAACAATGGCCGCTCTGAAGGACCGATAAGGGAATCATTAAGCAAAAAGACTATTGATGTTGGTGGATCGAATAATTTCTTAAAGATACCCGAAAACAACAGGTTCTCAATACCCAACCCTAATGCTAAGGCTCCCCAGAGCCATTTTACTGAAAAAAGTCTGAAGGACCTAAATGATATGGTGAGGAGCTTCCAGGAATGCGAGAGGCAAATAAAGAAAAATGCTTAAAATGGTGTGGGGTTAGTCAAGAGGGCCCAGAGCTTCGCTCCCGAGAAGCTGAAAGGTTCTAGCCATGCTAATGCTCCCCAGAGTCATTTTATTGAAAAAAAAAAGTTTGAAAGACCTAAATGACATGGTGAGGAGCTTCGCTCAATCCCTGGTTCTCAAGACAAGGCACCTAAGTGGCTCTACTCTGCTCTTTTCTACTCTCCTATTTTACTCTTCCTTTTTAGATATTTAGATATAACTTTGTATACTGGCATAGTTCCACCTTAGAATTGGAATATACAAGGTCTGTGAGAAAACTACCCGATCTTTTTATTTTTTTAAAAAACTATATGGATTTGAATCATGTGCGCTTGCATCAGCCAAGTTTGAACCTTCGTGCGCATGCGTGAGTTTTTTCACGCCTGTCGGTTGCATCATTCGCCTGTGGGCAGGCTTTGAGTGAGCACTGGTCCACCCCCTCGTCGGATTTTCATTGTCAGGAAAATGGCTGAGCGATTGGAGCAGTACTGAATCAAATTTTTCCAGAAACTGTGAGAGACAGCCAGGTGGAAACCATTTGGAAGATTCAGACAGCTTTCGGTGAGGATACTCTGGGCGTCACACAGATTAAGGAGCATGACAACTGGATTAAAGATGGCCCACAGCGGCAGAGGGCGCACTGTGCTCCGAGCGGCCATCGACAGGCTGAAACGTCCAGATCATTTCCAAAGTGAAGGTTGTGTTGATCCGGGACGTCGTCTGACTACCAGAGAAATTGCAGAAGAGGTGTACATCAGCACTTTTGCGGCACATTCCACTGTTACAGGAGATTTTGTAATGAAAGACGTGTGGAGGAATTCGCGCGTCGGGATGGAGCCACAGTGGCGCACAACAAAAAGCACGTTCGTGTTGGAAGTCTCACAGGACAAGTTGTGACATGCCCAGCTGTTACACAGTTTCTCGGATACTCACTCGACTGAAAAGCCACCGAAAGCTGTCTGAATCTTCCGAATGGTTTCCACCTGGCTGTCTCTCACAGTTTCTGGAAAAATTTGATTCAGCGCTGCTCCAATCACTCAGCCATTTCCCTGACAATGAAAATCCGATGAGGGTGTTGGACCAGTGCTCACTCAAAGCCTGCCCACAGGCGAATGACGCAACCGACAGGCGTGAAAAAACTCATGCATGCGCACGAAGGTTCAAGCTTGGCTGATGCAAGTGCACATGATTCAAATCCATATAGTTTTTAAAAAAAATAAAAAGGTCGGATAGTTTTCTAACAGACCTCATAATATATCAGATATACCTTACTGAATTTTCATGTTGGTGACATAAACACATTATTTGCTGTTGTTGTAAATTACATTGATGATTCAATAAATCTATCAATCTCGAGAATACAGAAGTTTCTCTTCTTGATATTCTACTTAGCACTGATATTTTCATGAATACCTTTAATAAACCCACATGTATGTAACATTAAAGCCTATATCAGTTCATCATTAACAAACAAGTGTCAGTCTATTTAAAGTACCTTCATCTCAAGATCTTCATACATCCAAGCAATTCTGAATTGTGGTGTATCACATACAATCGACATGATATATTTACATGAACTTATGTCGATGTTCAGTCCAAGGCTTTGCCTTATTATCAAGCTGTAGAGATTTTCTTTGAGTTTAAGTTTAAAGAAGATAATTTTAGAAATTTTTATATTGAGAAACCTGATTTATTTTTTGTATATGAAAAGGTATAAACAAATTAAAATGTGTGAAATACCAAGGGGCTCAATACTTTTGGAGGGCACTGTATTAAACTATAATTACTGAAGGGAAGTGAGGGTTAACACAAAATGCACTGATGGAAGAGGCACAGATGTAACCAAACAGAAATTATGCTTCATGCAATGCAGAGGAATGGGTTCATTTTTCATACCATATGTGTGTTGCCGGAAATATAAAACCAATCTTTCATTTGAGTTTTTAACCATAATTACTGGTATGACGGGAAAATAATCAGAGCATTATGAGAGACGTCTTGTTTTCTTCTTATTTTGTCTCTATGAATTAATACCTATTTAGGGATTATGCAGAAAAATGCATCTTGCATAGATCTACATTTCAAACAGAACAGAGCACTAGAGTGGCTCTGTAATGCTGCATACAAAATGAGATGAGAACAAACAAGAAGAGAAGAATCAGAGCATCTCAGTGCTTTGAAGTGGTAACAGGATTAAATTGCCCTGTTTCCCAACCATCTTAATAGATCAAAACTGTGTTTCAAAAAATAATCTACTCTATCCCTTGCTAGCTCAGGCTTCACCACTATGATATATATATCCCCCTGACAGACAAACAAGACAGCTTGGTCTACAAATCAACATTAAAAGCTTGACAAAGTTTTAGTTGATCACCACGACAAAGACAGAGCCTTTGTCTTTGATGTCAATTTTTTTTTTTTTTTTGTATAAGATCTTCCTCCTTGGCAAACAGGCCTTTAGGTCTTCATGATGGAACATTCTCTTTCAGGGGGTATGATATCACATTTCCTCACTTCACAAATGGTACACTTCTGATTCTACCAGATAAACCATGCATTTGACAAAGTCATTCCATCAGTACCCAAAAATCCTCATCATTCAGTCACTATTACTTTTAGTGTTTGTCATGATCTGTTTTGCCATGTTTAGTTTAGGTTCTAGTTTTGTTTTGTTTTAGTTTAGGTTTCTGTGTTTTGTTATGTGTGATTTCTCTTGCTGGGTTTTTCCTGCTTGGGATTTGTCTGTCCCTGTCTCTCTTGTCCATCTCTCTTGGTGCTTGGTGGTGGGTGTCACTCTCTGTTTGGGCCACATCCTGTTCTGGATCTTTTCACACATCTGTTTGTAATCTTTAGCTCAACACCTGGATGTATTTAAGGTCCACTGGTTGCACTAGTTCCCCGCCAGATTGTTGTACCTTGTGCCTTTGCTTCAAGCTCTGTGTCCTATGTTTCCAAGTCCTGCTGCCACTTTGTGTTTCAACCACCTGTCTGTTTGTACCAACCATGCCTTACACATGATGTTTTGGATCTGTTTGCTCATTTTCAACTGCCTTGCTGTGTACCAGACCCCACTGAATCCTTCAGTAAACATTTTTACTAACCAGAGCTACTGTGTTGAGTCCTGGAATAATGTCCAGGCGTTTCTGCCCATCAAACCTGATAGAGTCCAAGTTTTACTTCTACAATTCTGCACTACTGATGATGTAACATTAAAAAAGTTTCTTGTTTAAAAATAAGTAGTCTGCAAATATTAAAAAGAAACTTGGATTGAAAATTTTAAAAAGTGCTCTTAATTTGTAAATTAATTGCACGTTAACCTCTGGGCAATCATGTGATTAAAAAGTTTTAACAGATAGACAGGTAGGTAAAAGCAGTGTAACAATTAAAAAGATGCAATTACATCAGTAAACATATCAAGTGATTCATTCAACCCACAGAAAGGCACGTTTGTGTGCATGCATGCACATGCAAAGTGGTAGACTGTGTGTATCCTCAGGGCATACAATATCTAGTGTTACACACACACTTTAGTATGGTTTATGATGACATTAAAGTTGGAATGACCCAATCAGTGTGCACAAGCAGATGCACAGAGCTGCGATAATACCCACAACAAATACCAACACCTGTGAAATCCAAACAAAGGAGGGAATTTAAGATGCTCAGACTGTCTGTCATGCTCTCAAAACATAGATTTTGGAGATCTCTCTCAACAAATCCAGCCCCACCCCCCCAAAAAAGCACAACCAAAAATTTAAAAGGCTAAACTGAAGAAGCATTTGCAACATTAGAGTGGCGGCTTTAGCAGTAAGAAGCATTTACATGTATAAGAGTGTTGGTAGTGATGGAATAGTGAAATTGTATTGAGTATCCATTACGGCTAAATGAGTACGACTGGATGCTGTGAGTCAAGTTATTCTACTGGGATACGTTCATAATATATCTTTCAAAATTAACTTCACAATTTATGACTCTGAGGTTTGTAACTGGGTTTGCATTTCAAACTAAAAGGCTGTAAGTATGATTTATTTATTTTTTAAGCCTCTTGTTTTTTGACCTGCGACAGGTTTCTCAGTCTTTGTTCAGCTGTAAATAATTATTTTATGTGATTAATGCCATCATGTAGGACTCCCATCAATGGGGGAGACAGACCTGATTAGATGGTGAGCTAAATGATGCTTCTGATTGATGCCCACGTGGGACCATTTAAGTGGTACATGAGTGTCATGATATCCAGGGAATCTTAAAAACTAAAGCATGTCAACCTAATTTAAGAAAATATCTGATCTTGTCAGGTTTTGAATGTGCAATACTTCTAAGACACAAAAGATTCCTGTAAAAAAAAAAAAAAGTCTAATTTCAAATTACCGTAAGACAAAGTGGCTCAATTTTAGTCTTTTAGTAATCATAAGCCACTCAATCATTTGTTCTAGTAATCTTAAATTTTGTAGGGTTTTCTTATTTTTTCACTGTATTTGTGTAAACTGGAGATGGTTGTTGGACTCACCCTAAAGTCAATGCCCACAGTGGAGATGAAGCTTCCGGCCAGGAAGGCTCCATCTTTAAATCGGACCAGGAGGCAGGTTTTCCCCACACCAGAGTCTCCAACCAGCATCACCTGCACAGAAAACCAAAAAGGTGAAAACTCAGCTCCATATACCAGCCAATCGTTACTGTAACACTGGTCAATTTTTTTTTTCTTGCATGGACTTTGAGAGCTGATTTATGGTCATTTTGGGGCGCACAATCCAAATCTGAGCTCAGATTTCCTGTCACATCACATTTTTTTGCAATCTGCATGTTCCCTATTGATGGATTATGCAGAAGTTGCTCATTCACTCACAGCTTTAACACCACTAATCATGCACGAAAGCAGCTTCAACAGTGTAGTTTTTAAACCAGGTTTGCAAAATATGAACAAGAGGCATAATATAGTTTATGGCACTGAAGAGCAGTGATGCCGGTAACGCGTTACTCTAATCTGACCACTTTTTTTTAGTAACGAGTAATCTAACGCATTAATCTTTCCAAATCAGTAATCAGATTAAAGTTACTTCTCCATGTCACTGTGCGTTACTATTATTTTTCATTGTGGGTCGATAGCAGCATTAAACTTGGTCTGTGGGCAGGAGGTCGGGGTTCGACTGAACTGCCCACTTTAAGCGAGCTGTGAGCTTTTCATCCACGGTTTTTTGCAGCTGCTCGACTCGTCCTCACCTCTTAAAGCACGGTGATCAGCACACCTGCACTGAGCTTTACAGACATTTTTATGCTTTTTTTCTCCTTTATTTAGAATTCTGAGCTGAGCCGCTCTGTATCGTCTCGTTAAAAACAGCTGATCCTCCGCGACGCGTCAACAACTAACACTATTTTCCACTCAAATGCACCTAAACTCTCTTTCTGAGGACCACATGATGTGAAAACGCAATAAAACTTTCTTACCTGTAAATCTGGTCATGTTTTCTGCATAAATAAATGTTATCCATTCTTTGTGCTCAAACGCCAAAGCAGGGGCGAATCCAGATGGAATGGAGGCGTGGGGCAAGGATGTGCCCCCCCACAACACCCCGAGATTAAAGGTCCAGTTTTGAAGCCTTTTTTTACTACAACTACTAATATTGCTTATAATAATAATAATTTCGACAAGTAAAATGTTTAGAGAGAATTTAAATGTTAGAAAAATGTTAGAATTTAATAGTTACATTTATAAACAATGTAGGTTTGAAATTGCAAGTTTTACTGTTA
This sequence comes from Thalassophryne amazonica, assembly GCF_902500255.1. Lineage (NCBI taxonomy): Eukaryota > Metazoa > Chordata > Actinopteri > Batrachoidiformes > Batrachoididae > Thalassophryne > Thalassophryne amazonica. The sequence continues at coordinate 51,771,293 of NC_047118.1, forward strand.
CAGTGCTGTCAACAGTTAAATATGAGGTCAAGAAAGAGGTCTTTATTTTACTTTTTATAAAACAAGTATTTATTTTCATTGAAGTCAAGAAAGGGTGACTATAAAGTGAGTTTTGGCAAAACAGGTATCATTGTCATGTTGACGTGGGTTGTTGTCGGCAGCTGGGGAAAGTAACTAAAAAGTAACTAGTAATCTAACTTAGTTACTTTTACAATTGAGTAATCAGTAAAGTAACTAAGTTACTTTTTCAAGGAGTAATCAGTAATCAGTAAGTGGATTACTTTTCCAAAGTAACTGTGGCAACACTGCTGAAGAGGTGTGTGAGACTGCAGCTTTTGCTTCAGTGCTTGATACGAGAAATATGTTTCATATCTCAAAAATACGATGATTGGCAAAAACTAACACTGGATTTGGATTTAGTGCCCCCAAAATTACCCAAAATCCGTTGAAAAACTCCATGCAAGAAAAATTGTGTTGACCAATGTAATCCTTATTTAAGTGGCCTTATGTGTGTGGCTCTGTACGTGTGTCTACAGCTCAAGGCGGAACAGCTCGTATGAGCGAACCAAAAAAACATTGAGCCGGCATTCAGGCCTGAACGATGCCGCTGTGACGGTTCGTGCACACAGGAACACAGTGCGAGCAGCTGCATGTAAATTATTAGTTGAGTTATCAGAGTTTTAAAAAAGAATAGTTTGCACCATGTGTCAGGCTTAGTTATCATGTCACAGGTTGACATATGTGATATGTCATAGAATCCAATGGACGTTGAGCTTGTTTGACCTTTACTTTGGAGACCAAGCATTTAACACTGTCAAAGCTATTCCATTTATTCATCCTATGAGCTCAGCCAATAATTTGCATCACTTTTTACCAAAATTGGGGCAACTTTAACTTTTGACTCCTGTACAAACTGAAAATGACCTTTATCGCCAATCTTACTGTTTTTACCCCATAACTCCATAACATTCAGTCACCGAAAGTCCAAACTATACCTTTTGGAATTATTATGATCAAGCGAATAATGTGATATAGTTTTCAATATGATGAGAGCATCTTTTAATTTTGACCCCTGTGTAATTCTTCAATTGACCTCTACCTGGCTGCCCATTGAAAATTCAGGTGGCTTATTAGTTATTTCAAAAGAGTAATGTCTAAGGAGTATTTGTGCCAAATTTGATGCTTGTATCACCATTTGCAGGATTGTTTCAATTATCTGCTGCACTCTGTCAGGATCTGGGGTTTTGTCTGGTATTCTCTCTGTTTTTTTTTTTTTTGCTTCTGTCATTTGTTTGTTCTCTTGCTGGTCTTTTTCTGCTTGGGGTTTGTAACTCATTTCCGAGGTGTTGTCTGGTTTCAAAAACAGTGTTTTTAGATATAGAAGTGTTTATTTCTCACTAACTTTAACAAAATATATGAGAAACATATTAGATTTATATAGAAATAAGCTGTTTCTGAGTATTTTCCTTCATGTTGGACTATTTTGTTCAGATAAAGAACTAGCTAACGTCGCCATGCCTTTCTGTACTCTGATTGGCTGTTGCCACTTGCTTCCCAGCATCCGTTACGCAAGTCGGGAGAAGCCCCTATGTGATCTATGACACAACTATGGTCTCTATCATGGACTGTATGGGTCGCTACAAAATGTTCATGGCTGTCTGTTTTGAAATTTTCCCTTCAGGAGAAATTATTATTATTTTTTTCCAGACAGCATGAATTTTGATTATATTGTCAATGTCATATTATGAATCCCTGATTTAAAGGCCAAAGAATAAATGCATAGTGGTGCCGAAGAAAAGCCTTAAATCTTAAAAAGCCCAGTGGTCATACACCTTTTGAAAATTATTATTATTATTATTATTATGACCAAATACATGATTTATTATTTATTTTTTTTTAGAATATATGTCACACTGGAGTATAGTTTGCAGAGCCTCTACAACTAGTAAAAACAAAAAAAACCTTGACTTAAACTCCAGAAAATATGGTAAGGTATGATAAGGACAAAGTAGCAGTAAGTAAAGCCCATTGGTGCTGGTGCTTATTCTCACAGTCTGTCATGTGAAGTGGATGAGAATTTACAAATCCCCCTCAAAGGGACAACAGTTTGTCTCAGGTTACTGTCCCCAGGCAAGGCCGGTATCCATTTACTGCCGGGTGGACTGAGACTATGCAGACAGTGTTTTGTCCAAGGCCACAAACGGGGAGTGTAACCGGGAATCAAACCCAGTTCTGCACAGTGGTGGGCACAGATCCACTAATCTGCTAACCACTAATTATCAAAGCATTATCAAACATTTTCACTATCAAATTAGCTTTTCAGATAACTTTGAAACCATTATTGGATACATTTTGGTCCAATAACTTTTAGACCACTAACCTGTTATTATAAGCCTAGTGAATAAAGCTTTAACAATTAAGAAATACTTTTAAAGTCTGATATCAAAGATTTTAGAGCCTAAATGTTTTATAGCAGACATACAGCTCTATCCTCTACAAACAGAGGAGAGCTGGTTTCAGGAGAAACTGCTCTATTTTCTGCAATCAGAGAACTGGTGACAGAATGCAAACACAATAAAACCATTTCTCTTAACACCCTACTCACCAGCCGACTATCACCCAAGTCATCCAGAAGCATACATTTTTAACTTATGGTTAAAATTTTAACCTAACTAATTTTGGACAAGTTATTTAAATTAACATCACCTCTGAAGTTTTATAAAGTGAAATTATCAGCTATATGTTTTAGTTTTAAAGTATTGCACTAATTTTAAAGGTTTTAGTGTGGACATGCTGTGTGCGCAGTGCATTATGGGTACTGTAAAAGTTCACGACAGGAGATATGCATTTGAGATGCTCTGATTAGGCTCCACACAGACAACAGCATTAAACCCTTTGTATATTGTGCCTAAAACTCTCGGGAATATATTCTCTGGGTTTATAGATGTTGTTGTTGTGTTTTGTTTTATGTAAAAATGCCAGAAGAAGCTCAGGTCAGTTGGAGAGCAATTCAGTTGGAATCACTGTGAGCTGTGATCACTTCCTGTTTGCTCTATAATGTCCTGTTTATTGTCCTTTACAACACTGTTTGTCGTCTTTGTTCCAGAGTAAAATATATAAGATGTCTGAAATTCGGGTTGTGTATATTAAATTCCACACAGATTAAACGTAGCATAATTAGTGTTTATGGCAGTATTATCAGTTTATATCAGATGGTTGTCTAATCACAACTTGAGATTTAGCTTTTACAAATGGCTTTTTTTTACATATGAATAAATGGCATATTTTACAAAAGCACATTTATATGTAAACCAACACACACGTCACATTAACGTGTTTGTTTTTACATAGAATGAATGAGTGAATCAATCAGTGTTAGCGGAGGCTATTTTACCCATAATCCCTTTGGCATCTGTGTGTGTTTGTTACAAAACTTCAGAATTAGTGCATTATTTAAAACTAAAAGTTGTGTTATATTTTAAATTTGTACAAATGACAGAATTGTCATTAATGTCGTTATTCTATACGGAATAATTTCTTTTATAAATCAAAACCATAAGTCAAAACTGCTTTATTTTCGAAGACCTCTGCCTCACAGCGGAACTACTGCATATGGTTAAGGAATAATGATTTTTTTTTTTGTTTTTGTGACAACCTGGTGGTCAGGCTCCTTTTGCTGCTGTAGAGTAAAATATGTGTTAAACAGGAGCTTCTAGCAGGTCACAGTGCACAAAAATAGAGTGATGATTTATTGTTTGGGTTTGTGATCATGGTGTTAAAACTTAATTGTGAACATTATCAGTTAGCTGTAGTTTCCAATAAATTTTTGGGTGGTTTATCAGTTTAGCTTTATAAAAGATAACTTTCCAGTTAGCTGATTAGCTGTTATCGAAGCTAACTTTTTGGTTAGCTGGGCCCACCATTGGTCCTGTATATGTACTCGTAGCCCAAAACCTTACCCTGCTTTACAAAACTAATAATTATTTCCTGTACATCTAAAAAATACATGAGGTGTACTGACCCTGTTGTACATAATGAAAACCTGTTACCTACCTGCTGGTCTTCATTACACCAAAACATTACAATCCTTCTGCTCAGTTTGTCCTGACACCGTAGTGCTGGAGTTGAAATTGATCTATGAATTATTTGAATCTGTGGCTGCTCTTCGTGAACAGTTCAGGTTTACTGCCGTGCAATGCTACAAGTTACATAAGCAGCGAATGAACAAACAATAATTCAGAATACAGAATGCAGCAGGCACACATAGTAGGTTTCAATCCTTGATTTGATTGCTGTTATCAGGTTAGCTGAGGGTCTGCAGGCACTGAGCACTGGACCGTGGAAATTGTTAGTGCCTGTTGGGTTGCTAGAGGAAAGAGTGATGAGATGAAAGGAAGAAGCAATAATGAAAGGATAGAACAGGTTGTGTGGACACCGGGACCGGCCCTGGCAATGCTTGCACCCTAGCGAGCTTTTACATTGCCCCCCCCACAACCCACCAAAACACAATTATTTTGTTGTTGTTGATGATGACCTACACAGGTAGGTGCTCAACTCAATTAACCACAAATATGTTGAATCCATGTGTGCTGTTTATTGAATTTGTAATATTTTTTTTAAATAAGTCTCCCTTCAAATCAGAACCCACCTTAACTTCTTTCTGGCAAAATCATCAATGCCTGAATCAAAAGGAACTTTCTGTGACACATCATGGTTACACATCTGCTATTATAAAGCTACAAAAAAAAAAAAGTTATGTCACTACTACCCCTGATAATCGGTGCCCTTGGCAACTGCCGATGCTACCAATGCCATGGACCACCCCTGGTGGACAAAAAATATGCCAAAGGAAATCATTCTTCGAATCTCACAATTTTATCATCACTGCACCCAAATTCTCCTCTAAATATTCATTTTTGGTCATTTTGCATCTTATTTTATCTCTAAAACAGGATCATTCACAACTGTAAGTTGTGCTTGTTAAGAGAAAGTGCTGTCCTTCTGTCCATCTGACACCTTCCGTGTCCTAAAACTCAAGAACCACTAAAGCTAAGATTTAAACTTTTGCATGAGGAATATACCTAAAGGCTTGCATGCTATGTTATACAAAATTACTACAGAGCTCTACAGAAATGAATATCACTATTCTCATCATAAAACCTACTAATTAATCCTAAATAAATCAAGTTTATTTGCTATACTAGTGTTTTTAGAATGGGTTAAGATAAAATGGGTTATGTAAAAATATTATTTTTTTTAATACTGAAATTTTTCTTCAGTTTAACATATATAAACTAACCCCAGGAAGCAGTTTTAGAATGTATCTCACTATCTGGACCCCCATTAAAACTGCATTTATGACACAAATGTCCTCCAGTTTTCAAAAAGACTTGCAGCACTTTTTATTATATTTTTTTATAGTAGCTGATGTATAATGTTAAGGAAAGAATTAACTGGATCATCACCAAAATTGCACATTTTTCCTTTATCACCCAGTATTTCTACCAAGTTTAATAAAAAAAACCAGCTTTAAACTTTGAGCTATTTTGCTCGGAAAGAAGATAAAGCTATTTATCTGATGTTCCACAACAGATGCAGAACAGAAAAGATCCAGAGTTACAAAGAAGTGTCTGAGGAGAACAAAGAGCTTTGCAGTTAGTGGGTGCTGTAGTTTTCTCTACAACGCCACAGAATGACAAAAGATCTGAGACCACAAACACACAGTGAGATCATCAGTAAATGACAGGGTGAAGAAAGACGCGCACCTCTGTTGACACAGCTGCTGTCATATGTGCAGAACGCACACATTAAAATGAGAGAGTGGAAGTTTGGCTGCACAAAATATAAACACGAAGTGGTTTAATTTCTCTCCAGTCAGCCAGCTGGAGATCAGCTGCATCCTTTCACACAAGATTTGTTTATTATTATTTTGGGTGACAGCAGCTCACCTTGAAGGCGATGTCGTAGAACTCGTTGCTCCTGCTGATGGGCGGTCTGCTCGGATGGACCACGCCGTTCATCTGCGCGATCCCGGCGCTGCTCCGCGCAGCTTTCCCGGCGGGGCTGGCTGCTGCTGCTGCTGCTGCTGTTTTGCCTCTGGAAGCCTTCTTACGAGACATTTCTCAAGATTTCAGCGGAGAAAGATCGGGTTGGTAAAAAAGAAAAGAAAGAAATCCTGCCTAGATTTGCGCAGAGAGCGTCGGAAAAGTTGTTGGAGCGCAGAAGGAGCGGGTTCACCTGAATGTTTCCCAGAGGCGCAAGTCTTGTCGGTGTAAATTCGTGCGATGGCTTCAGTTTGAGTTGATTTTTCTTTTTTCTTTCTTCCAACCTTGTTGAATTGGACCCAATGGGCGCGATGTGGCACAAAACTCCACCTCGAGCGCAAAACCAAAGCTGCGCCGCACGTACGCACTCTGCGCGTAGCGACAGTGCGCACTGGTGGTGGTGGTGGGGGGCGACAAAATAAACTTTAAAAATCTAATTTAAACTCTAACAATGTCCACAAAACCTAACAAAATTTGAGATTTTTTTTTTCTTTCTTTAAGGCGGAGGGAGTCAGATGAGGCGCTGTCCCAGGTGCTGATTCAACTGCTCACATTTTCTTCTTTCTTCTTCTTTGTCTTTCGGCTGTTCCCGTTAGGGGTCGCCACAGCAGATCAATCGTTTCCATCTCACCCTGTCCTCTGTATCTTCCTCTGTCACACCAACCACCTGCATGTCCTCTCTCAGCACATCCATGAACCTCCTCTTTGGTCTCCCTCTTCTCCTCCTGCCTGGTGGCTCTATCTTCAGCATCCTTCTCCCTATATACCCTGGGTCCCTCCTCTGCAATGTCCAAACCATCTCAATCTCACCTCTCTGACTTTGTCTCCAAACCGTCCCACCTGAGCTGTCCCTCTGATATGTTCATTCCTAATCTTGTCCATTCTTGTCACTCCCAAAGAGAATCTCAACATCTTCAGCTCTGCCACCTCCAGCTCTGCCTCCTGTCTTTTTGTTAGTGCCACTGTCTCTAAACCATACAACATAGCTGGTCTCACTACTGTTTTGTAAACTTTCCCCTTCACTCTTGCTGATATTCTTCGGTCACAAATCACTCCTGCCACCTTTCTCCACCCACTCCACCCTGCCTGCACTCTCTTCTTCACCTCTCTACCACACTCTCCATTACTTTGAACAGTTGACCCCAAATATTTAAACTCATCTACTTTCACCACTTCTACTCCTTGTAACTGCACTATTCCACTGGGCTCCCTCTCATTCACACACATGTACTCAGTCTTGCTTCTACTGACTTTTAATCCCCTTCTCTCCAAAGCATATCTCCACTTCTCCAGACTAGACTCAACTTGCTCTCTACTCTCATTACAGATCACAATGTCATCCGCAAACATCATAGTTCATGTGGACTCCTGTCTGATCTCATCTGTCAACCTGTCCATCACCACTGCAAACAAGAAAGGACCTTTCCAAGACCTTTCCTTGGTGTAATCCCACCTCCACCTTGAATGAGTCTGTCATTCCGACTGTGCATCTCACCGCTGTCACACTATTCTTGTACATGTCCTGCACTACCCTAACATACTTCTCTGCCACTCCAGACTTCCTCATACAATGCCACAACTCTTCTCTTGGCACCCTATCATAAGCTTTTTCTAAGTCCACAAATACACAATGTAACTCTTTCTGTCCTTCTCTGTACTTTTCCAACAGTATTCTCAGAGCAAACATTGTATCTGTAGTGCTCTTTCTCGGCATGAAACCATATTGCTGCTCACAGATCTTCACCTGTTTTCTAAGCCTAGCTTCTACTACTCTTTCCCATAACTTCATGCTGTGGCTGATCAGCTTTATGCCTCTGTAGTTACTGCAGCTCTGCACATCACCCTTGTTCTTGAAAATAGGAACCAGCACACTTCGTCTCCACTCCTCAGGCATCCTCTCACTTTCCAAGATTTTATTAAACAATCTGGTTAGAAACTCTACTGCCATCTCTCCTAGACATTTCCATGCCTCCATTGGAATGTCATCTGGACCAACTGCCTTTCCACTCTTCATCCTCTTCATAGCAGCCCTCACTGCTTCCTTGCTAATCTCTTTTACTTTCTGATTTACTCTCACCACATCATCCAGCCTTTTCTCTCGCTCATTTTCTTTATTCATCAACTCTTCAAAATATTCCCTCCACCTTCTCAGCACACACTCCTCACTTGTCAGCACATTACCATGTGCATCTTTTACCACCCTAACCTGCTGCACATCCTTTCCAGCTCTGTCCCTTTGTCTGGCCAATCGGTACAAGTCCTTTTCTCCTTCCTTACTATTCAACTTCTTGTACAGCTCGCAATATGCCTTTTCCTTTGCTTTTGCCACTTCTCTTCTCGCCTTACGCCGCATCTCCTTGTACTCCTGTCTACTTTCTTCATCTCTCCGACTATCCCAAAACTTTTTCGCCAACCTCTTTCTCCTTATGCTTTCCTGGACCTCTTCATTCCACCACCAAGTCTCCTTGTCTTCATTCCACTGTCCAGATGTCATACCCAGTACTGCCCTAGCTGTCTCCCTCACCACATCTGCAGTACGTTTCCAGTTGTCCAAAATGGCTTCCCCTCCAACTAGTGCTTCTCTCACCTGCTCGCTAAATTTCACACAACAGTCTTCCTCCTTCAGCTTCCACCATCTGATCCTTTGTTGAGCTCTCACTCTCTTCTTCTTCTTTACCTCTAAAGTCATCCTACAAACAACCATCCTATGCTGTCTAGTGACACTCTCTCCTGCTACCACCTTGCAGTCTGTGATTTCTTTTAGCTTGCATCTCTTATAAAGAATGTAGTCCACCTGTGTGCACCTTCCTCCACTCTTATATGTTACCCTGTGCTCCTCCCTTTTATTAAAGTAGGTATTCACCACAGCCATTTCCATCCTTTTTGCAAAATCAACTACCATCTGTCCTTCCCCATTCCTATCCTTGATACCATATCTACCCATTACTTCCTCATCACCTCTGTTCCCTTCACCAACATGCCCATTGAAGTCTGCTCCTATCACCACTCTTTCATGCTTGGGCACACTCTCCACCACCTCATCTAACACACTCCAGAAATCTTCTTTCTCCTTCATCTCACAACCTACCTGTGGGGCATATGCACTGATGATATTCATCATCACCCCTTCAATTTCCAACTTCACACTCATCACCCTGTCAGACACTCACTTACCTCCAACACACTTTTAACATACTCTTCCTTTAAAATGACCCCAACACCATTTCTCTTCCTGTCCTCACCATGGTACAACAACTTGTACCCACCGCCGATGCTCCTGCTCTTACTTCCCTTCCACTTGGTCTCTTGCACACACAATATGTCTACCTTTCTCCTCTCCATCATATCAGCCAGCTCTCTCCCTTTACCAGTCATACTACCAACATTCAAAGTCCCCACTCTCATTTCCACCCTTCTAGTTTTCTTCTTCTCCCGCTGTTCATGGCAACGTTTTCCTCCTCTTCTTCATCGTCTTCACCCAGCAGTAGCCCAATTTCCACCGGCACCCTGTTGGGCAATAGCACCGGTGGCGGACGTTGTTAACCTGGGCCGCAACCGATCCGGTATGGGAATTCGATTCTGAGTCTGCATAGTTGGGTTGGCTTGTTTTACGCCGGATGCCCTTCCTGACGCAACCCTCATATATATATATATATATATATATATATATATATATACTGTAATTACCTCACTACAATCATCTGCACTGCACTCCTGTATATAGAGGGTGTTCCAAAAAAGTGCCACAAAGTCATTTAACTGTCTGATTCTGCAATAGCTAATCTGAATTCTGTTTTTTGTCCCACTGGTTGAAATACAAGAATTATTAATAATCAGAATCAGAATCGCCTTTATTGTCATTGTAATTTGCATTGCAACGAGATTTGAGTGCAACCAATAAATGAAATAGTTTTGACTGTCTCCAAAGTAAAGGTCAAACAAGGTTGATTCTATGACACATGACATATGTGTTACCCTTTAACATGACAGATGGTGTAAACTATTCCTTTTTAGAACCCTATTAACCCAACCAATAATTTGCAGATTTTTTTTACTGAAATTGGAGCAGCTTTAACTTTTGACCCCTATACAACTGAAACTGACCTTTGTCACCATTTTTGCTATTTTTACCCCATAACGCCATACCATTCAGTCATAGACAGTCCAAACTGTACTTTTTTGGAATTGTTATGATCAGACAAATAATGTGGTATAGTTTATAACATGATTGGAGCATTTTTACATTTTGACCTCTGTGTAATTCTTCAATGACCCCTTCCTGGCTAAAGCTACCACCCTGGGATGGTTATCTTACATTTTTGTGTAGGCCATAGTACACTGAGGCTGGATTCTATGTGTTGTTTCATCACCTTAAGTGGTACCGAAAACCTGCTTGGCCCATGGACTAACATCACTGTGCATTTCTCATTAATTGATGTCTAAAACTGGCTGTAAAAGTAATGATTTAGTTGTGTTATGCTTAAAGTTGTACATATTTATGCATGACATTATTTAGACTTTTATATTTTTAGGTTATTTATGTCATGTTGTAGAGATTAGTTTTCACTGTGAATTTAAGTGGTATCATTTTAGAAATTTTAAAATAAAGAAGTCATATTTTTTATGTCATTACATAATTCAAATGTATAAAACAAAGCATCCACAAACTTTAACCCTCTGGGATCCGAGGGCATTTTTTAGACAGTTCACTCGCCTGGCATAAATGTTTTATTATTGCTGTTAACAGCTCTCCCTGCATCCCACAATAAAGTTTTATGTCTCTTTTTCAGGACAACCTGTGCTTTCAGAATATATATGTTTTTATTGTGTTTTATAAGTGTAATAAAAGTTTACAATCAAAAATAGGCAAGGAAAAAATAAAGCGAAAAATAATTTTCCACACACATTTATTCAAAACACACAGCAAACTATAATAAACAACCGTTTTGACACTGTATAAAGGTAATTTGAGGTCTTGTGTGAAAGACTGTACAACAAAAAGGTTCAAACAATAAACACAAATGCACATTTTGAACAATATATACAAAATGGTCTATGCATTTTCTTATTTTGATATGGTAAACAGTGCTTTACGCAGAGAAAGCAACAGAGTTATCCAGTAACATTCACATGCAAACTAGTGGAGCAATCCTGATAGTTACATACTCTTTCTTTGAGAATGTGAGATTGTCATCAGAGGCTCTCCATCTGCTTTCAGTGCTCGCTGTGGATAATGGTGCAGGGCGCATTTGGAGCCCAATAGTATGTACTCATTGGAGCACCCAGGGGGCTATTCAAACAGGCCAACTAGTAACATATATCTCTTGAAAACAATCTTTGGCTTTTCACGTGAGGTGAATCTGCCCTACGATTGGATTTTGGAAAACCATGTGACAGTGAACCAATTCCAATTGGACACTCACATTGTGCATGTCATCACACAGCTTCTATGAGGAGTACAAAGATGGCCGATGGCTGGCTCGAAAGTCAGCGGAGTTAACTTTTCAGCAAAAAAAAAAGTAAGTTTCTATCTCATATTATTAAAAAGTTATTTATAATTTAGTAAAGCTTGGTCTTAGATGTCGTATATGACGGCGTCGGCCCCACAGGGTTAAAGTGCTACTGTGCATACTGTCCTTTAGATGGGGTGATTCTGCTTCACTATTTCTGAATGCTGGACTTTAGTTTTCCTGTTTCTTAAGTAAACATCACACAAGGCTAGAATGTGCAGGAACCAGCCTGACACGGCAAATATTGCCATAATCTGACGCAGTCGGGAGGAAAACTGAGACTTTTAAATTATTGAATGAACATAAATCACCTTTTTTTGGGGGGGAGGGGGCAGACACACACACACATGCAGACACACACGCACTCTCAGCATTTCTCAACATAAATTGACCTGCATCTTAAAAAAAACCCCAAAAAAACTGTGACTCGGGTCACTTCAATTTTGGCAATGTGAACATCGCAAGGACCTTATAAAGCATCAGACAGTGTGACATGGACTAATCAGAGGTCACTGGGGGAGTGCTGTGTTCCTCATGCGCGCGAGTACGCAGCGCATGTGTATGGCAAACATGCACTCCGCGCACACGTGTTGGGCTGAAATGATCACTCAGCCATGTGTGTGTGTGTGTGTATGTGCGCCACTGGACAGCTTTGCTGAAAGTTTGCTGTCACTGGGTCATGCTGTCCCATGCATCAGACGGAGCCTTTCCAGGGAACTTTAATTTCTTTTTTGCAGCACAACACAACTCTGGACACCGCGATGGTTGGATTATCACATGGGATTTATTTTTGGTGAGAGGATTCTAACCACAGGCTGCAGTCTGACTCCACGTCCGTGCTGTGAAACACTCCTGGACCACTGTTGGAGGTGAGATTTATGTTTATTAATTATTATTCCATGTCATGTCTCGTTCTGGAGTTGTGTCAGGAAGGGCATCCAGCGTAAAACTTGTGCCATATATCAATGCGGATCTGGTTGTATCCGCTGTGGCGACCCCAAACACAAAACGGGAGCAGCCGAATGGACAACAACATTCCAGGTCATGTCTCGTACAGAGTTAGAAAGTGATCATTTATTACAGCGTGAGATCCATTCCGCTCCAAGCCTGGCATGTGCAATGATGCGTTACTGTGCACCACAGAGAGGAGCAGCTGCTTGTGTTATATACAGATATGATGGAGACAATATTCACATTATTTCCATCACCCATGGGAAGGAATGGACAAGTATCTGTACTGTAAGGTCTATTGTGGATATAACAGCCTGTCCAGATTTGTGGCGGCGTGCGCACAGTAGCGTAGTGTTTTCCGTTTGATGGCGGCTGTTCACATTCACTGTACATGATGATAGTAATTCATAATTATTATCATGATGAAGTGTGCTAAATACATTTCAACAGTTCCTTTGAGCTCTGGGGGTGGACATTATTATACCTGGCATATGCAGGTCATACCGGCAGGCTTTGCTGTGCCAGATCCATCTTGAAGTTCCCTCATATGTGCTCAAATCATTTTGGATCCTGTTTTGCTGCCATCAGAATATGTAAATTGCGGTCAGATGGTCCTCAGATTGCACATGGACTGCCATCAGATAAGTGTCCCATCTCCATGGCGCCCGGAGAGTTTTGAACATGTGCATCACACTCGGGGCTGCCGGCTCATTTTGACCAACTGTGTGGACTTCCACAGATGGCTGTCAGAACGTTTTGGAACTGAAATCTGACACTTTTCGGATGGGTGCCGATTTGTCATTCTGACGCCACTCTGCGTGATTCCGGTTATGTGTGATGGGGTATTAGTTTAACCTCACTCTTTTTCTTGGGTAGTATTATTTGACAAGGAAATGATGGATTTTTAAACCCACTAGCATAACAAAGCAATATGGAAAACTTGAAAAATGCATAGATTTTGCATTGTGTTTGGCTTGTGTCTAACTGTAATGAAGATGGGTTAAATGCAGAGGACAACTTTTGCTGTATGGATTGATGAATGTACGACAGTAAGGGCACTTATTCCTTCTTTATTGTGTGAGTGGCATGAACTTTTTCAGTCAATCCTGTGAGTGCTAAAGAAACTGGTGGTACACCTATAGTGCTCAATGGCAGCACAGTAGAACCACATCAGACACAGAATGTGACAAACTGAAATATAAAACATAAGTTTTTCAACGGAAAATGCTAATTTTCCTTCAACATTATCCTAAAATTAAATCCCATTTTGGCCTTGAGGCCCGATGGTGCTGGATCTTATCTCTGGATTTTGTAGAGTGAAGTCGATAAGACTCTACGAGTCCCACTGATTGGGACACCATTCCAACACAAGTTACTTCTCCAGCCAAGACTGGTACCAACTTACAGCTTGGTGGACTGGGACAATACAGATAAAGTGTCTTGTACAAGAACACAGACAGGTAGCATGACAGAAATCAAACCTACAAAGCAGCAGCCTAACTCATTATCCCACTGAGGCACCTTCTCTACCTGATATTTTTGTTTTATTTTATTTTTTTGAGGGGTTGGGGGATAAAACCCCAGAAAGTATCTGTTGTAAACCTTTCTTTTGATGAGCCACTCATAATTATTTTTCAAATTTTGTTTCTTCATTTACTTATTCAGTTGAATACTTACATCACAATGTGGAACAGGATAAAAGATTGAAAATGTGCATATTTTAATTCACTGTGACCTCTGCCAACGAGGCTTGCTGTGTTTGTTAAAATTTTCAGGAAAAGTCCACATAACTGAACAGAAAATGTAATCTTCTCCTGAGGAAGAATCTATTAAATTGATCATTGAGAGATGCACTGGAGGGATTATATTTTCCAGTTGGCTTGGGAATAACTTGAAATACTCCAGGAAGAGTTACAGGACTTGGCTGAGGACAGGGAAATGTGGGGGAGCTGCTTGGTCTACTGCCATCGTGACGTGGACTCGCATAAGCATCAGAAAATGAATGAATGAGTCAAAACACATCAGGACTTGGATTTTGGAGGTTAAAACCAAAAGTTGGCAATAACAAGATGGAGTATTTGACATGGTAAACAATTTTTCACAGAGTAAAAACCTGAGCATAAGGTCCATTTAATGCATTTCACAAGAATCAATTGCCAAGTGATATTTTGTGTTGATCCTGATCTGTTGAACTGAAATATAAACTTACCGATAAAAAAGCTGCAGACTTGAATTTATTTATTTATTTATTTGTCATTGGACCCATGTTGGACCACTTGTGCATGTTCAGTCTTGCTCAAAGACACTTGGACACTGCTTCACCCACATTGTTACACTGAAAAAAAAAGAAAAAAAAAACAACTTAATTGAATTGTGTTAAATGGTAACACATGAATGAATTAAATTCTTTGAAATTAAGTTAATAAGTTAGGTTAACACATATATTAATCTAACTAGGTAGATAGATAGATTGGAACGTGTATACATATTAAGTTAATAACTTAGATTAACACATGTGTTAGTCTAATTTACTATCTTAATTTCAAAGAACTTAATTCATTTAGGTGTTACCAGTTGACACACTTCAATTAAGTTGGTTCGTTACTTTTTTCAGTGCTGAGTGACTTGTGGACACCAGTCTCATACACTCGAAACAATGTCATTTCCAAAGGATTGTTCAGATTGGGTGCTCTTATGTTCTCTGATGGCCTCTTAGTAACTCCTTCCACCAAGAAAGTACATTTTGGCTTGTTTGTTTACTCATAAAGCATCAAATAATGAGATAAAGAAGAAATTTAGTGCAGAGAATTTATGGAAGGGTCGGTTAGTGTTTGAGCCACACTCATATCCAGGATAATTGCTGAGTTAATATATTTTTCTTATATCTCTTGTTGTTTTCCATGTTATTTGTGCTTTGTAGAAATATTAACTCATGTCATATAGATCCGTTAAAAACAGATAAACATCCCTGACCTCTTTCAACTTACACAATAACAACAGCATTTGCCTCATGGCAAGAAAGAACTTGAAATGACATCATGTCTACAACTTCAACTACTCGTCTATTTCACATGTGATTTTAATAACTCACCTCAAGAGGGCGACGTAGGCTTATAAAATAGAAGAGCAAGTATTGCTGAATTAAGTTGAATTTTAAGATGTATTCATTTCAGACAACTTCTAAAATTTGGAAAAGACTAAAAAAGTTATAATTGTCAAAAGCATACTCAAACAGAAAAGAACCAGTCTAGCCACATATGTGTACTTATTTTAACAGCAAAGCGAAATTAACTGTGTATGTATGTGTGTGTGTGTGTGTGTGTGTGTGTGTGTGTGTGTGTGTGTGTGTGTGTGTGTGTGTGTGTGTGTGTGTGTGTGTGTGTGTGTGTGTGTGTGTGTGTGTATATATATATATATAATATATGTATGTATGTGTCTGTGTATCTATCTCTTGGACTATTTTGGTGGTTTGAAGGTTTGGAGATCAGGCTAAATACACTGTGTATAAAAATGAAAGAATCTGAAGTGAGCTCCTGTGTTGCACCATAACCTAAGTAAAACTGATATAACCCCAGCATAAACCTGATATTGTAAGGTTTGTGCATGGCATGGCATGTAGTGTGAGTCCAGGCATGAAGTAAATTGAAATTGTATACTCAACCCGAAAAAAAAAAAAAAAAAAAAACTGCAGTTGTGATTGATGTGGCAATCTCAGCTGACAGCAACATCAGAAAGAAGAAACATGGGAAAATAGAGAAGTACCAAGAGGAAGCAACTGGAGCAGATGTGGAAGGTAAAGTCCAAAGTGGTCCCAGTGGTAATAGGAACTATAACCCCAAATTGGAAGAGTGGCTCCAGCAGATAGGTACAACAGGTACAACATCAGAGGTCTCTGTCCAGAAGACTAGGAATATCTAAGATAGTACAGCAAACCCTCAAACTCCAAGGGCTCTGGTAGAGGACCTGAGCTTAAGGAACACACATACCACCCTCCCCAGGGGGGGTGAGAGGGAGATTTCTACATATGTTGCCGTGCTTGTTTAATCAATCACTGCTGGATACAATGATGAAAAGAAGTTAGTTAACACATTGTGCTCAGATCACTCCTCAAAATACAAGAGGAAGCCATTTGGAAAAGAATAGGTAGTACCACCTTGTGTGTTGCCATGGATACCTGGCCATGGAGCTCTCTACACCTGGAAGGTTGAAAAAACATCACGACAATGCTACTCTGTTATAACATGACAAAATTGATATGGGCCCAAAGTTTATCACAATTACCAGCTGCTGTCACATGATATCAGGAATGTTTAAAACAACTGGGCAGTGTGACATTAGATGAAATAAATATTCCATTCAAGGACTTCCTGGACTCTCCACAGAAATTTAGAGTATGATGGTTCTGTGCCACTGGGGAGGGTAGCGACCAGCAGAGGAGCTACTCTAGCATTTTGTTTGTTTCAAATACAAATGAGGCGGCACGGTGGATTAGTGGTTGGCACTGTTGCCTTACAGCAAGAAGGTCATGGGATTGCTTCCCACGACCTTTTCAGATCACTTCTCACCTGGTCCTTTCTATGTGGAGTTTGCATGTTCTCCCCATGTTTGCATGGGTTCCCTCTGGGTGCTCCGGCTTCCTCTAACTTCCAATGATATGCAGGTTAGGTGTGCGTGCAGGTGTGAATAAGTTTGTCTGTCTACATGTGGCCTTGCAACAGACTGGCAACCTGTCCAGCTTGTACCCTGCCTCTCATCATGTGTCTTCTGGGATAGACTTCAGCTCTCCCGTGACCCTCAATTGAATTAAGAAGGTATAGAAGATGAATGACTGAATGAATGAATGAAATACAAATGGAGACTATACTTCCCGCAGCTTTAGATGTACAACCCCAATTCCAATGAAGTTGTGATGTTGTGTAAAATGTAAATAAAAACAGAATGCAATGATTTGCAAATGTTCTTCAACCTATATTCAGTTGAATACACCACAAAGACAAGATATTTAATGTTCAAACTGATAAACTTTATTGTTTGCTCATTTTGAATTGGGGTTGTATGTCTCGTCTAAAATCCCAGGCGATTCTGTCACCTGGGGTAACCACTGTAGTCAGTGGTTGGTTGGAGCACAACGGGCCATCTCTAGTGTAGGATATAGGTGTGCTGTTTGTGGCAACCCAAGACCTGATACACACATGTAGTACTATTAACTCTTTATTTTTATTATTATTATTATTAGTCGTAGTAGTAGTAGTAGTAGTAGAGAATGGTGTGCACTTCTTGCCAATAGGTTCTCAATTCAAGGCCACCCCTGCCCATTCACCGTGTAATGTGGAGTTACGTCAAGAAGGGCATCTGGTGTAAAACTACCTACCACACTGTGGGTATCCTAAGTGAAACAAAGGATTTAATTGCAGTCATAGTATTTTAATTTATGTTTAGTTTAAACAGTTTATACGTATATAGATTCTGGTGTTAGCCTGTAGTTGTTGCCTTTTTGTTTGCCAAGACAAAAATACATTTTGTATGATGTGGAGGATTTCATGCAGCAATGTGGTCCAAATATTGTCTACATTAGCAACAAAAGCCAACATCATATTTTGCTGAGACTGTGATCCTTTGTGGCTTCTAATGAGACGCTGTTGCCCCCCCACCCCAACACACACACACTAACATGTTATGCAACATGGATTTGCGTACCTTCTAACTGCTTTTCTGTTCAACTGTCAGGCTGTCCAGGCTCATTAGAATACACCCAGAGATCTGAACTCAAAGGCCTTATTTGCTCTCAGTAACATGATACTAAAGTGAGCTTGTGTTACCACAACGCTTTCAATGTGTAACATCAATAACAGGCAGCAATGTACATATTTCACCATGAAAGCGCCGCCAACCATATGATAAACTAAACCACCAACACGATACTCTGAAGTCATCTTTATGGCCATGCTATGCTGACATATTTTGTATAACTTGGTTTTGCAGTGAACTGTAAGTTCTTTGTGAATCCAAATCTTCTGAAAAGAAATATTATTGCTGCATAGCTTGTTTTGTACTACGTTTTATAAAAATATAAAAAGTTTGATACGTTTTTAAAAATTTGCTATCACGGAGCTGGTTTTTAAATGGGTAACCAGGCTTCTGTGAGTTACTAACTGGTTACTTGATGTTCATGGGTTTGTAATTCAAGGAAAGTGTGCATATAAATATAAACACATTTTCATCAACACATCATTTTGAGACAAAATCTGGAACTCCTTATCCCTTGAACACGAAACGGATCAGGACTGGATTCATTTTAAAGTAAAGACATGGTTTCAACTTGAGGTTTAAGTACTTTATTATTATTTCACTGTACATAAATGTAGGGCAAAATGAGAGAGCATTTCTCAAGGGTAGTGATTCCCAAAATGTGGGTCTTGGGGGGCCTCAAAGACACTACAGGTGGCCATGAGGGGCATTAAAAAGTATTTAATTTGAAATGTTTTAATAAAGTTCAAAATGACCTCAAAACATTACAAATAATAATTATCATCATTATAATAAGTAAAATAAAAGCTGTGGGATTTAAAGTGTTATTCTTCATTTATCAGATTACACATTGAGCCCCTGCTTTTTAAGGTTAGAGTCTAACTGCTCTTGGGAGTACTTAAAATAAACATTAAAACAACATAGTAAACACAATACACACATTCCCACTCACATCCTTAATTGAGTGTTAAATATTCAGTAATGGATAAAAATAACAAGTAAACTTGTTAAATTTGTAACAGTGCCCATTTCTATGTGTCTATGTATAGTTTCATTATAATCAGTACATTACTTATTGTATGCATTGATGTTGTATTTGATAAATTTCAATGTAAATATTAATGGAAGGATTCTGCCCTGCAAAAAAGGGGTGTCTAAAAACAAGATAAAAACCCTAAATCTGAGGGAAAAGGTACTCAAAGCAATTGAAATTATCTGTCCATTTAGCAAGATAATTTCACTTGACATGTTCTTGAATTAAGATTGTTAAATGTAGAATTAAGCATGTTGAACACTTAAAATAAAAAACAATGCATCAATTCTTAAAACAAGATAAATTGTCTAACAATTTGAAATCTAAGATGTTTTTTTTTTCTTGGTAAGAAGCAAATAATTTGGAGTGTGTGTAAATGTGATCTATTTTGTAGTTTGTTACAGGCTTTAAATTTGATTTGTTAAATTTGTTAGAGAAAAGCCCAACTACAGATGGACATTAGCAAATTAGCTTTTTATGACATTAAAAAAAAAACTTATTTTACTTACCTGTTTAAAAAATTTAAAATGCACTTCTTCATGGATGTATTTTAGCTGACGTACAAATTTTTTTCCAGCAGTAAACAGACAGCTGTACCCACTGGTTTTGTCCTTAAATCTACCATCTGTCAGATTTTTTTTTTTTTTGGTCCCCGCCCCAAAACCTGCCACCCAAATCAGTGCCAAGTATGGATTGGAGTGTCACTGGTTTAAGGGAATACAAACCCTAAAATCCACCAACCCCCGTGCACGCCTCTCCTCGACAGCTGAGATTTGTTCTGCCGTTAAAGCAGCTGTCTGCTGTCGGAACAGCTGGACATTTTGGAGGGAACAGGGGACGTGGACAGAGATGGTACTTGCAAATTCCTTTGGAGAGAAATTAACAACCTTATCAAGATGGGTTACATATGATCATCAGTGGACTGAATGTTCATGAAAATGGCACATGAAAAGATCTGTGAATACAAAAGCAAAGCTACACTGAAAAACCTGAAAAGTTAATGCAAACATCTGTTCCTATTACAATCTATTTACAATCTTTATTGATTATTTTAGGTGTCACTTCAGTGTTTTTGGAGATATGTGGTGTTCATTGTTTGGCTGTCAGGTTTCATCATGTTTTGATGTTTGTTTTAGTTTTATAAACCTATTTTATCCCCTTTGTGTTACAATGTTCTGGTTTCTCTTCCGTGTGTGCATTCAACTGGTTTTTCTACCTGCGTGTGCAGCTGTTTGGTGTATTTTTTTTGCCTTCACACACCTGTCTTGTGCTTATGACCACACAAAAGTTTAATGATTGTTATTCCCAGTATCCTTTTCCAGTTTATTTGCATCAGTTAAGCTGTTTGTCAAGTCTTGTCGAGTTCTAAGCCATAGTCCGTTCAAGTCTACAGGTCACATCAAGCCTTGTCCAAGCCAGGTCTTGGCATCTCCTCAAGCCTTCAAGCCATGTCACACAGAGCCAAGCCTTCATACCAAGTCCTTTCGCCGCACTACGTCAAGC
Source organism: Thalassophryne amazonica (assembly GCF_902500255.1). Taxonomy (NCBI): domain Eukaryota; kingdom Metazoa; phylum Chordata; class Actinopteri; order Batrachoidiformes; family Batrachoididae; genus Thalassophryne; species Thalassophryne amazonica. The sequence goes on from NC_047118.1 coordinate 51,792,082, forward strand.
AGCCGCATCACATCAGGAGTGCTGTTCCAATGTGCTTCAAGTGTAGAATCCACTAACAGCTGCATGTAGGTCAGTGAGACTGTCTGGTTCTAAGACCCACCAGCCAAATCTGATAATATTTGATGATTACTGTTTAGAGTATAATTCTCAGTGATTAAATTCACAACAAATTGAATTATTACCAGTTTATACATTCAACTTTATTAAACACCAAATATAATCGATACTAAAAGAAATTAATCAGTACTATTTTGTTTATTTATTTATTTTTGCTTCAGTCTGATTCAAACATTGCTGGCAGACAAGCCTCTGAGGCCTCAACTCATCTTTGACAAATACATTGTGTAAAAACAAAACAAAACAAAAAATGCTGGGCAATTCCAGAACTCGCTGACATATGTGGGCCAAGTGGGAGTTAAAAATAAAATAAAATAAATAAAAAAAAATCCTAATTTTTACATTTGATACCAATTCCTTTGTTCTTTGCCAAAGCAAGCCCTTTCATTCACATAATGGTATCCTGTTTTTTTTTGTTTTGTTTTTTTAATCAATCAGCTTCACTGAAGTTTTGGAGTTAAACAAACTTACTGGGTTTTTGAGTTTGGTTAAGGTTAGTTTCTGTTTGAGTTGGACTAACTTGTAAGGTTTGACAGTCTAATCAAAACTCATATACAAATTCCTTGATGACTCGAGCGCAGCAGATAAACTGTAAAGTGACGATGTGGTTCAGCTGTTGCCAGTGCATGAGATCACATCATTTAATATGCTAAAGAGGAACAAATTACTGCACTTGCAGTATGCATCCATTAATCTTTTCTTCGCTGTTGTATCATTTCCATGAATGTAAGTAAACACAGCCTGAGAAGTGTTGATGAGTGCAGGAGCAGTCAGGTGCTTGAAAATACTTTAAGACTAAGAGCATGAGGCAGACAGAATGTAGCTGTACAAATATGTGTGTGTGTGCGTGCGTGTCCAGTGCAGTAAGGTTGTAATGCCCTCGGGGTCACATCACTCGGCATGCGCTCCAAGGGGCCAGGCATTTGTCAGTTTACCCAGGGTCAGGTGCCCTGAACGCGGGGCGGGCGCTGTGCAGCAGACTGGCAAGTCGCTCAACAAAAACCCCAGCAACTGTTTGTCTGTTGGCCCCTCGTCCTTTCAGCTGCTGTGAGGAGGTGTGGGTGAGTGGGGGGGGGGCATTCTGCCAGCCTGCACCCCCGTTTGTCAGCCCTTGGCCAATGCAGCCATCAGTGGCCTGGTACTGCCTGGTACTTATTCACACCTCTGGCTCTGTTGACTGAGAGAGTGAGAGAGAGGAATAGTTAAAACTGAGAAAGACAAATGGTGCCACACAGCAAAAGCAAAAGTTTGGACACCAGGAGCTGCTGTGCAAAGAGAGGAGCTCCGAATCACACCATTTCCCCTCTAGAGCGTCAGCGTGCATTCATTCTCACTGATTTTATGTTTATATTGAAGCGCCATATAACAGCTTTTAATTTATTTATTTATTTTTGCTCAGCATCACCACAGTCGATCTGGTATGGAGCCACATGGTGATTTGTTACCAGTTTTATTCCGGGCACAACTCCAGATGTACATGGAGAAGTGGGCACAAGTGACCTTGAAGTGATGGGAAGCACCACCCTAATCATCACAAGTTATGAATACATACAGAAATATTTGAACTGAGACTTTTAAATTATTGAATGAACATAAATCACCTTTTTTTCTGGGGGGAGGGGGCAGACACACACACACATGCAGACACACACGCACTCTCAGCATTTCTCAACATAAATTGACCTGCATCTTAAAAAACAAAACAAAACTGTGACTCGGGTCACTTCAATTTTGGCAATGTGAACATCGCAAGGACCTTATAAAGCATCAGACAGTGTGACATGGACTAATCAGAGGTCACTGGGGGAGGAAGGAGGGTCTGGCTGGAACCTATCCCGGCATATATAGATTGAGAGGCGTGTCACACCCTGAACAGGCTACCAGTCAAAGAAAAAAACAAACAAACAAAAAACCAAACAAACAAACAAATAAACAAACAAAAAAACAGATAAGAGGTTACACTGTGTGTGTGTGTGTGTGTGTGTGTGTGTGTGTGTGTGTGTGTGTGTGTGTGTGTGTGTGTGTGTGTGTGTGTGTGTGTGTGAAGATCTCATCTGACCCCCCCCCCCCCCAAAACAAAATCTTATTATGTTAATTCAATATTTTAAATATCTCAGTTCAACTATTTCCGCATGTATTAATTTAAACTAAATTCAGTGAGAAATGAGAGCATGGTGTCTGTGTGATCTGATTGTGTGTTTGGAGGCAACTGACCTCCATTTAAATAAAACAATCACAATGTAAGACCAAAAACTATCTAAATTAATAAATAAAAAATAAAAACGCTCCAGTGCCATCAGCTGGTAATGCGAACGTATCCAAAAAAACTGCAATATATTACACAGTATATATATATATATATATAAATAATGTAAACACTGCCATTGATGTGATTCTGATCTCTGGCAATGTAATTACTCTGGGGACGCCTCGTTTGGAACCTGAACATGGTTTGTCCAGATGAATAAAAATTTGATGTGGCCAAACATGAGATTCAGGTTTATTTTAAGCCTGTGAACAGCCAAAGAGTTTGAGAGAGAATAAATTAGGATAAAGATAATCGGATATGTGGAAGCACTCTTCCATTGTTTGAGGCTATTAAAAAAAACAGACAAGGTTTCATGACGTATGAGATTGAGAAACACATTTAAAGTCAGTTCAGTTCAGTTTCCATGTGATGTTATTCTGCTGTCAGTGGAACAGCTTTACCGCATTGAATTTTAATTTGTTGATTTAACTTGCCACATACAGGGAAACAAAATGCAAATGGAGTTATTACAAGATGCATTAAGTATCGCAATTTTAAAATAAAAGTAGAAAAGGGTCTCACCGCACCGGGTGCATGCTGTGTTAGTGAAATGCATGCTAAGACAAGTTCCACAGAAAACGGAGCGTAATGAGCCTTTAAAAAAACAATATGTTCTGGTGGCTGGGAATTGCTCTGGCATGATTATCGCTATTAAACTGGTCGTATTTTAGTGTGTTAAACCAACGCAGCCAAACCCCGACCTCATCACACACTGTTTTTCATTCCCTTTCCTGCGTAAGAGAAAGGTGGCACTGTGGATTATTACCTTTCCAACCAAAGATGTCGTCAGCATCTCAGTGTCACTTTTTGAAATTTCCACTTCTGTTTTAAACACCATTTTCACAATCAAGCTTGTTTCTGTATTAATTTAGCTGAAACCCAGCAGGGGGTCAATATTGGTAAGACCTCAGAGAGAAAAATAATATATGCCCAACCCTCCCCGGACCCCTTAAAAGAACCAGACACGAGAATCTGAGCCAGGGTACTGGGATGGAAAAACGGCACCAGGGCAGTAATCACTACCAGGCACCCAATTTTCCCCAATATCTGCTCCATATTTCAGTCTCCTCATTTATTTGGACATTGGTCTCTTCAGTTAAATTTAATTTCAATCTGCTCTGTGTGCAACACTCTTGTTTCAACTTGCAAAAATGCTAATGGGTTAGAAATCTAATCGTAAATGCCTGCAAATCTAGTGTCCTTTCCGAAAAAGTCTTCCCGTGAACCAAGAAATATTTAGTGACAGGTACATGCAATGACTCATGTAAAACCGGCAGAGCAGTGGTGTCAAACTGGCAGACCATGGGCTGCATGAGGCCGACAAGTCAAGAATTTGAATACACATCATAATTTTTCTTCTGTGAATGAAAGTAGAAAAAGTGTGCAATGCCATACACAACATTATGACAATCATTTGTCCCAGCCTATAGGCCATATAGGCAATTGCTATGGGCGGAGTCCATCTGGGGTGGGAGGGTGGGGGTCGCCACAAATGAGGAGAAAAACATAAAGTCACCTTTCACTATTCTTACACTAAACTAGTTAATACTATTTATTTTTAAATATAAAATAAATATAAGTCCATATTGATTTACCTGCAAAGCAAAGCCTAAAATTAATAATGAAGGTAATAGTTTCCTCGTCACCACCGCTCTAAAGTGTCATTATGGCCCAAACTGTCTGGTGTCGGGTCCTGATTTATGTTGGTGGGTGTCTTAATGCAATTTACCATGGGAACAGCAGCTTTTTCTGGATTAATTTGTCCCTCAGTGAGCGCCACTTCTTTATGCTTTCATTAACCTCGGAACCAACGATATAGTATGTACAATTTCCTCCATGAATTGCGGGTCATTTGAACATCTTTTTCATACTCTGTGTTGTAAAGTTGGTCATATTTGCGGATTTTATGCCAAACGTTCCTCTATTTGATTAATGTTCAAAGTGTAATTGACAGGCACATTGGCAAAAAAAGTGACAAATGACAGCGCTTGCGGTTTCTGTCATTTAGCAGGTGTGTGGGTTCGCAACCACGCAGAGGGCTGTGATCTAAAGCAATGGTCTTTGGTTCACCACACCCAGGAATATGTGTGTTAAACTTAACACCATATTACAGTGCAGCAAGCAGTTATTTTGTTATTACTCACCGGCCTTGAATTGTGCCCTGCCTCATTTAGCCACTGGGTCTGAGCATGGTTTGAAAAAATAAACGGCTGGGCTTTTAATCAAGGAAATACGGTACCCACTTTCCTCAAATCAGTGAGTGTCAGTGCTGAACTTCCTTTCTTACCTCTATTACTGGGCATGTCCAGACTGCTCTGTCCGGTACATGCAAGGGGTTTTTAATGGAAATACAACCCCAATTCCAATGAAGTTGGGACATTGTGTAAAATGTAAATAAAAACAGAATACAATGATTTGCAAATCCTCTTCAACCTATATTCAATTAAATACACCACAAAGATAAGATATTGTTTTGTGCAAATATTTGCTCGTTTTAAAATGATGCCTGCAACACGTTTCAAAAAAGTTGGGACACTGGTATGCTTACCACTGTATGACATCACCTTTCCTTCAACACTAACAACACTCAATAAGTGTTTGGGAACTGAGGACACTCATGATTGGGTATAAAAGGAGCATCCCCAAAAGTCTCAGCCATTCACAAGCAAAGATGGGGTCAGGATCACCACTTTGTGAACAACTGCATGAAAAAATAGAACAATGTTAAGAACAATGTTTCTCAATGTTCAATTGCAAGGTATTTAGAGATTCCATCATCTACAGTCCATAATATAACCAGAAAATTCAGAGAATCTGGAGAACTTTATACACGTAAGCGGCAAGGCCGAAAACCAACATTGAATGCCCGTGGCCTTCGATCCCTCAGGCGGCACTGCATTAAAAACCGACATCATTCTGTAAAGGATCTTACTGCTTGGGCTCAGGAACACTTCAGAAAAGTGGTGGCGCCTAGCCTCTGGAATGAGCTTCCCTGTGCCCTTCGTTCTCTGGATTGTATAGATACTTTTAGAAGCCAACTAAAGACGCATTTCTTTAAGTTAGCTTTTTAGCCTAATATTGTATTTTATTGTTTTCGTATGTTATTTTTAGATTATGTTTGTATGCCATGTGCAGCGTTTTGTGACCCTGGTCTGTGAAAGGCGCTTTATAAATAAAGCTTACTTACTCACTTACTTACTTAAGTTAAAACTCTACCATGCAAAGTGAAAGCCATACATCAACAACATTCAGAAACGCCACCGCCTTCTCTGGGCCCGAGCTCATTTGAAAAGGACAGACGCAAAGTGGAAAAGTGTGCTGTGGTCTGATGAGTCCACATTTCAAATTGTTTTTGGAGATCATGGACGTCGTGTCCTCTGGACAACAAAGACCATCCAGATTGTTACCAGCGCAAAGTTCAAGAGCCAGCACCTCTGACGGTATGGTGGTGTGTCAGTGACCATGGCATGGGCAACTTACACATCTGTGATGGCACCATCAATGCTGAAAGGTACATCCAGGTTTTGGAGCAACACATGCTGCCATCCAACCAACGTCTTTTTCAGGGACGTCCCTGCTTATTTCAGCAAGACAATGCCAAGTCACATTCTGCACGAGTTACAACAGCGTGGCTTTGTAGTAAAAGAGTGCGGGTACTAGACTGGCCTGCCTGCAGTCCAGAACTGTCACCCATTGAAAATGTGTTGCGCATTATGAAGCGCAAAATACAACAATGGAGACCCCGGACTGTTGAACAACTGACGTTGTCCATCAAGCAAGAATGGTACAGAATTCTACCTACCATCCAAGACAAAAAAAAAAATCAAGCACACCGTGTGACAGGGGCGCTTTTTTTTTTTTCAAAGGGGTGCTCAAAAATTGCGTACGAGCACATGTACCGTTTTGAGGACAGAGCACATTTACGCATTTACAAAATGCCACAAGAAACCACAAAAAAGAAAGTACTTAATTTCCTCATATTTTCAGATAGTCTGGGTCCGTCTGGGTAAACTGTCAGACCCTTGAAATGCATTGAAATGTCATGTGGTTAAGCAAAGCTAAAGTTTTCTCTGCTTGTAGTAGCTAAAAATGCTATAAGATAGGTGTAAACTCATATGTTTATCTGTGTTACAGTTCGTGTTGTTTGTGTTTATAGTGCCTCCACTCAGCAGTGTCTATATATTGCAGTTGTATGTGTGTGTGTGTGTGTGTGTGTGTGTGTGTGTGTGTGTGTGTGTGTGTGTGTGTGTGTGTGTGTGTGGAGGGGGGCATTAAAAATCTTGTCTAGGGCATCAGATTGGTTAGAGTACTGACAATCATCATCTTCCTTGTTGAACCAAACACATACATTCTTACAGACCGTGCAGAAAAGTGGATTGAGCTGGATATTGTATTGGCATAAATGAAGCATGTGTCATCAGTGTTGCATTTATTGACTTGTCAAACTTTGGATAAATTTGTTGTAGTTGTTGGGCAGCCAATCAGAAAGCAGAGTTGAAAGGTACAATCTTTGCTTCATCCTGATGTCAAAGTTGTCAGCATTACATTGCTGACATTCACTATGAAATGAGGGCGAGGTGGGGCCTCACGCAATCTGGCTGTGTATATTAAAGTATTGGCAGCCCTGGTTTGGGCCTGGTGTCGCAGACCGAACGGTCCTCCTAAAACTCGGTCCCCCATGATGATGCGGTTCACGGATTATCACCTCGTTTCTGCTTCAAACTGCACTCCAGTCATCATCTATCTCAGCGACAGATATCTGAAGCTTTTCTACAACAATCATTTCCACATAAATTCAGCATTATTTCATCATAAAAGGCATCAGAAGCGATCAGAGCGCCGCGGCTAAACAAGCTTCTAGCTGATGCGTTCACTGCGCGTCGGTCATTTCAAAGCATCACAGAATTTTGTAATGTTTCTGCTTAAAACGGCCTTGTTTCTGTTTAAAACTGACTTTAAAATGATTTAAGAGGTTTTACCTTCATCATCTGATGGTTAATAATCCCATTAATCCATTTGATCGCTTTGGGTGAAGAGACCCCGTCTTTGACGTGCTGTTCTGGTCCAAAATTACGCATGCGCAGATGCAAAAGGCGGACTGATTTTTAGGGGCGGACTGTTTGGGGCCCCAATGTGATTGCATTGCATACTTGCCACTAGTTCAACCACAGACTAGTGCATTTGGGGGTGTGTCCAAGCCCACTTTGCTACTTACACAACATGTAATCAGAGTACAGCCATTATCTTAATAAATAGTTGCACTTCAAATGTGTGAAAGTGAATTTGAGTCATAGTCACACTACCTGTCTTTGTCCTCTGTATTGTTCCAGTCTGCTCTGCTGTAAGTGGGTGGCAACCTTAGTTGGGGAAGTAATTTGCGATGGGCTCGCGTCCCATTCACAGGGAGTTGTCGACTCTCATCCACTTTACGATGTGGAATCGAGGGCTCAGATTATTGTGTATTTATTAATCTGAGGAAACATAGAACATATATGGATGAGGTTGCATGCTAAGTATAAGTAAGCAGAGGAGGTAGCTGAGTGGGTAAGGAGATGGTCTGCCATTATTTGAACCTGGGTTCAAATCCTGCTTGTGCTGCCAATCTGTACCCAAAGCACTTAATCTGCATTGTCTGAGTCCACCCAGCTAAAAGTGCATACCAGCCTTGGCTGGGAGGTAACCTGTGATAGACTGGAGTCCCATCAAGGGGTAGTCATGAATTCTCATCCGTTTCACACTATGGAAACTGGACATAAGAACCAGCCAGATGGCCTCCAAGGGCTTACTTTCTAAGCATAGGTTGGTATATTCCAAACTTTATGTAGAAATGTTTGTATGTTAAACACAATTCTGCATCGTCTCAGTCCACCCAGCTGGAAACAGGCAATTAACCTGTGATGGACTGTGGTTCCACTCAAGGGGAGTCTTAGATACTCATCCGCTTCACGCGGTGGAATCTGGCAAAAAGCAATTGGTGTCACAGCCGACCTATGACGTACTTCTCTTGATTGTTTTTGTTTTTTCCTGGGAGGCTGTAAAATGTCCAAAATGTGATTTAGGGCCCCCTGGTGGTACTATGTCAGCCATGGCATTTTGCAGCCCTTACTGATTGGTTGAGTTTCCCAGTGGGAGTTATGAGTCAGATCTGATTCAACTTGCTGGAGAATGAAACAACAGTTTTCACAAACAATAATCACACAAATCAACATTAACCTGTGAGATGATCGAGAAGAACTAACCAGAGATTCTAAATCACTTAGGACTGCCGTTCCAGTTCAACCCCTGCTCTCAGACTCAGAACAGATTGAGCCTCAGGTAACTATCTTCTCCCGCTCGCTCCGATTAGCCCCAGCGTTAAAACACAGTGACTCACGGCCCACCTTCTCATACTGCAGGACCAGAGGCGGGAAGCGCATGCCGGTGCTCATCTGGCACGACGGCAACAAAAGAGGCCGCCACAAGCTGCAGTGGAGAGTGGGCACAGGAGCACCAACTGGAGAGAGCCATGGCGAGCGGAAAAAGGTGTGAGCGGGGAAAAGTGGTGCGTGTGGGTGACTGTGAACGTGTGAGAGCATGCGTGTGTATTTGTGGAGTTTTTGCAGTTGTGACAGCTGGGATGAAGGAGTGGAGGCGGCGTGTGTGATTGGAGGAGGTGCCAACAGTGCAAGTGTCTCTTTATTTTCATCACATGCAAGTGTGTCTGTGTGGCAATACACTGCACGTGCACACACACAGTGCGTGCATCTGTGTTTGTGCTCGTTGCCGTGGATCCTCGGGATGGTTTGGTTTGCACGGACGCAACAGTCTGATGTGGTTTGATGCGTGTGCATATTGAAAGTCATATAATGTATGCATTATGTAAATTAACCTCATGTTTACATGATGCAAGTGTGTGTTTATGTTGCAATTACTAGTCTTTACACTTTTCGCTGCACGTGTCATGATTTGCAAACTGTGGGGCGGCTACCCCTGATGGTGCACAGACTGAAAGCACGTAGTTGAAAAGCTACTTGGTGAAAACTGCTATAAATACTCAGAGTCTCCGCAAAGAGCAATTTAACTGCTTTCAGTCAGATTTATATGAAACCACTTTACAGATTTTGAATCAGCACAGCGCTCAGCAGACCACACACACCAAAACGGACAAATTCAGTGTGTGCAAAATGCTACAAAAAATAAAAAGAATTTAAATTAATCAGCCAATATACATAATATAATATAATATAATGCAGCAAGGTGGCTTTTTCCTATGTTTGTGTGGGTTCTCTCCAGGTGCTCTGGCTTCCTCCCACATCCAAAGACATGCATGTTAGGTGGATTGGATACTTTACATCGTTCGTAGGTGAGCGTGCAGGTGTGTATGTGTTTGTTTGTGTATATGTGGCCCTGCAACAGATTGGAGTCCTGTCCAGGGTGTCCCCCACTTCACTCCCTGTGACTGCTGGGATAGGCTTCAGCTGCCCGTGACCCTTAATTGGAATAAGCAGTTCAAGATGAGTGAGTGAGTGATAATATAATATAATATACGAGCATGTTGCCCGTGGGGACGCCCTGCTGGAATGGCATGTTATTCCAGAATGCAATTAGCAACATTAGCTAATATCCGTAGTTTCTCCAAAAATATATAAACAGACTAAGGTTAATTATGGAGTTCCACAAGGTTCTGTGCCTGGACCAATTTTATTCACTTTATACATGCTTCCCTTAGGCAGTATTATTAGAAAGCATTGCTTAAATTTTCATTGTTACGCAGATAATACCCAGCTTTATATATCTATGAAACCAGAGGACACACACCAATTACTTAAACTGCAGGAATGGCTTACAGACATAAAGACATGGATGACTTCTAATTTCCTGCTTTTAAATTCAGATAAAACTGAAGTTATTGTACTTGGCCACACAAATCTTAGAAACATGGTGTCTAACCAGATCCTTACTCTGGATGGCATTACCCTGACCTCTAGTAATATTGTGAGAAATCTTGGAGTCATTTTTGATCAGGATATGTCCTTCAATGCGCATATTAAGCAAATATGTAGGACTGCTTTTTTGCCTTCAGTTAATTCAAAATGCTGCAGCTAGAGTACTGACGGGGACTAAAAGGAGAGAGCATATTTCACCCATATTGGCCTCTCTTCATTGGCTTCCTGTTAATTCTAGAATAGAATTTAAAATTCTTCTTCTTACTTATAAGGTTTTGAATAATCAGGTCCCATCTTATCGTAGGGACCTCATAGTACCATATCACCCCAATAGAGCGCTTCGCTCTCAGACTGCAGGCTTACTTGTAGTTCCTAGGATTTTTAAGAGTAGAATGGGAGGCTGAGCCTTCAGCTTTCAGGGTCCTCTCCTGTGGAACCAGCTTCCAATTCGGATCAGGGAGACAGACACCCTCTCTACTTTTAAGATTAGGCTTAAAACTTTCCTTTTTGCCAAAGCTTATAATTAGGGCTGGATCAGATGACACTGAACCATCCCTTAGTTATGCTGCTATAGACTTTGACTGCTGGGGGTTCCCATGATGCACTGAGTGTTTCTTTCTCTTTTGCTCTGTATGCACCACTCTGCATTTAATCATTAGTGATTGATCTCTGCTGTCTTCCACAGCATGTCTTTTTCCTGATTCTCTCCCCTCAGCCCCAACCAGTCCCAGTAGAAGACTGCCCCTCCTTGAGCCTGGTTCTGCTGGAGGTTTCTTCCTGTTAAAAGGGAGTTTTTACTTCCCACTGTCACCAAGTGCTTGCTCACAGGGGGTCGTTTTGACCGTTGGGGTTTTCTGTAATTATTGTATGGCTTTTGCCTTACAATATAAAGCGCCCTAAGCACTGCATTCTGCTGCAAGCAGGTGCTTCTATTGTTAGACATAAACAGAGACGGTGGTGGAAGACATTAAATGCAGTGCGTCAAACATTTCACTCATAGTACCAGCATGACACTTAACTCAGTCATGGTAACAGCAACAAGACACTTAACTAAACTGACTAAACCAATTGAACTACAAAAACACCTAAATCAATAACACTAACAACACTGTTAAACTACCATGAATCACAATAACAACATTTAAAACCCCAAAACCCTGAACTCCCATGGTGCATTGCAGCACAATGTCCACTGTTTACTTGTTTGCAAAAATCACTAATATCTAAAAAAAATATTTGTCCTATTAGCTTTCTGTTTTCGCAGTGTTCATTCTTGACTCATAATACATAAGCACACCAAACGGCAAATGTCACCTGTCCCCGGTTTCTCTGTGATTGAAGCCATACACATGCATGCATGCACACACGCATGCATGTACGCATGCACACAAACAGAGGCCACTTGGCTATTATAATGTAGATTTCAGATTGCATGATTGCATGTCACCTTGAGTGGCCTTCTTAGGTCACAGTCACAGTTGATCAGCTTTCATCACTTATCACAGCTAAACTGTGGCAGATACATAAATAGTTACTGTTTGATATGATAGAAAGTTAACTATGGGGTTTCAAAGTATACCATTGCATTTTACCTTGAGTGATCTTGAAAGTCACAATCAAGATCGCTCAAGCTTTGACCATTTATAGTGTCTAAATGGTGCCAGATAGGCCCGTGAGTGTGTACTCTTAGACATGGATATGAAGTCATCTTTGGGCTTATAAAATGCAACGTATAACATAATCAATGGCAGAGCCAGATTGCTGTGAGGACCCCGAATACACTTTCCCCACTGATGCTGTATCTCTATGGAGACAGGCTTTGCACATTAACTAGCTCATTGTTGCTTTTCTCTATCATGTTTTGCTGTTGTAACAATGCAAATTTTCCTGCTGTGATATTAATAGAGGATCATCTTATTTAATGTGGAACTATGCAAATATACAAAGTTACAACGGCTACATTAAACTATTTGAAAAAGCATTAACTCTGCAGTGGTCTGACATTCTCTGATCCACATTTTATGAAAAACACAAGTTAAAGTTAGTGTACCATAGTTTCTGCAGTGTACGTTGCACCTGTAACAAAATGAATGAAAAAATAAAATCCTATTGCAGAGGAAAAAAAACCCACAAGTTGCACCTTTTTCTGTATTTTCAGCTCTATAATTTGGAGGTTTTGTGCATTATTGTAGTGTACTTTTTATTATTGCTGTGTTTTATTTGCTTTTATTTTGTTTAGTGCTTTGATTACTGGAATAGCCAATATAAATTGTTGTTGTTATTGCTATTATTAATGACACTGTGACCCCTAAGCAGGTACAGAAAAAGAATGAATGAATTATTAATGATTGTGTGATTTTTCAGAATATAAGTAGCAGGACCTCCCAAAGTGGTACCAAAAAACTCCCCAAAACACTGCAGCTAACATTACTTAGCTGTTGGTACCTGATGATTAATGCTATCATACAAATGAAATAATACTAAAATTTCCCTCACTCTCCTTTAAAGTGTGATATAATTTACACTGGCCTAAGTGATTAGTGTGCTTGCTTCCAAAACATGAGGTTTTTGGTTCAAGACTTCCTCTGCTCTATTCTTCATGTACATATGGAGTTGCATCAGGAACAGCATCCAGTATTAAAAAAGGGAAAATAAATGAAACTGTGCCAAACTAGAAGCACTTGGAGAGTGCAAACCTCCGCCAAGGCCATAGGGTCGCTGACGTCACATGGAATACCCTTTGGCACAGAGACTTATTCCACGTCATTTCACTCATCTACCATCATGTTTCAAATTCAGTGGTTAAACCCTTCAATCTTCAGCAAATGTATTCATAAAGAGAAACTGCATGAACTACACAAGTTTTTTTTAAATTTTCTAATAAGTTTATTCAATGAGGAGAAACAAATGCCAAATTATTGTTGTGTCATAACTTAATTTTTGTTCAGCCTTTGTGACCTGTCTTCATGAAGTTAGATGCAAAAATGTTGAAACTGGCCCTATCCTGCAATGATAAAGAATCCTTAAAAAAAATTACTAGATCCGGATTGTGTTCCGGATCATTACCAAAATGTAATGACTTCTAAGTTAGGCCAAGATACACCCCTGCTAAAAATTTCATTGAAATCCGTTGAGGATTTTTTGAGTTATCCTGCTAACAAACAAACCAACCAACAAACAAACACGACCGAAAACATAACCTCCTTGGCTGAGGTAATTAACATGTAGCTCTATGGAATCCTGAGCAAAAATAGAGCATCCTAAAGAAATTACAAGTTCACTCCACACAGCTTTCATGAACGGAGAAACTAGCTATGTCAGTGAAAATGGTTTTCGTACGAGGCTGCAAACATTTATTTCCGCTGTACAGTTGGGATATTTTAACAATGACTATGTTTACATGCAGCCAATAACCCTTTCATAACCGGAATATTAGCAATAACCTGGTTGCGCATGGCCATGTAAACACCCGCAAAAACCCGAATATGCTCATATTCCAGTTTTTAAAAACCCGAATAAGACCCCTGGGTTACTCCTTTTCTAACCCGAATATCAGGTCATATAAATGTGTATCGGGATATCCCCATAGAAAGGAACATTATTTTGTGTCCTGAGCATGTCCTATCCGCAAGGAATCTTGGTCTTTTGAGTACGGCAACTACTTGTATGCGGCGTGCGCAACCCACCGGACACCACAGAAGCAGAGGTAAACAGCGCATTGTGTTCTGAGTGTGTCTGTTTATAATCTTTTCGCCCAGAAGAAAAAAGCGTGTGTTTACACAGGAGAGAAAAGTGAGAAAATGTTAATGCCTGTTCGAGAAAAGTGTGTAATGAGGGGTTTTACACGAAGCAGGATTTGCACGAATGCCAGACCAAATCAAGCACCGGTGGAAGACGTGCATCGCTGTTTAGATGGGGATATTCCAAATGATACCAATGACCATGTATACAGGAGTAACTCTGTCTGCTTAAGCATGTAAACGGGTTATTCCTAATGATTCAGAAACTGAAATACTGACCTTAACCTGAATATTAACAGCATGTAAACATAGTCATTGACGCACTTTTGTTGCCACCCTCAAGTGGTCATTTGAGGAAGTGCAGGATTTGGCACTTTTGGCATCATATTAATCTTTCAGTACCGGAGGTTAAACTTTGGCACTCAAAGTGCAAAACCGCAGTAATGTGAACAAACTGTAAAACTGATGCCTGCCAAGTCAGAAACCAAAACCTTCATCTGCTTGGTACTGAGGGATGTAGCTGAAATCTCACTGACCTCAGAAGATAAACTTGGTTTCATGGTGAAGATGAAAAAAAAAAGATTTTGCTTTAAAAGGCCCCGTGTATTTGCTTTCTTTGCATGTATAATTGCTGGGTGATGTCACCGTGCTGCTGCCGCCGCTGCCGCCGTAACACGCCATGGCAGCCGTTGCAGAGGCAGTCAGGCAATGATGAGGTCATTCAGCAAGCTGGATTAAAGCTGTGACAACTGGCGCTGTGGCCAGCGCTGACCGGAGGCAGTTGTGCAGCAGGCACGGTGCTCCGTCCCACCATTAACCCACTGTTGCCTTTGCATTCACTTGGCGCTGGCTCTGGGCCCTACGCTGCTTGTTAGGCCCAAAGTGCAAACCCACAGTTGTTGCGGCGCCCCCCGACGTCCTCCTCACTCTGTTGTGTTGCTCCACTCTCCCTCTCTTTTCATCTCAATCTGTGGTCACACACTGTGGCCGCGATGAGGGACCTCACGGGGAATAAAGTATCATCTTACGCACCAAACACACTCGCTAACTCAATTATGCAAGCCTCGAACGCTTTGATGTACGGTGATAACGCCAGGCTTATTGAAGTCGCAGATGCCGTGTGACCACAGCACAGCTCGGCTGCTGCATGCCTCAGCTACAGCCGATGAAAGACAGACAAAAAGCAGCAGAGAGGGTCAGGATAAGTTCCACTTAGAGCTGAATGGGCCTCAAACGCACAGGCGGACGCGACAGATATGAAAGCAAGTGAAATCGTTTTACTGATCTTTAAATATTTGCCTGTTATAACACCTAAAAACGAACCAACCAACCGCTTCCAAAAATCACTCCACGCAACATCTGTTTAATACATGAAGGAGCAACAGGATGTGCTGCGTGTGGCTTTAAATTAGGTGTTTTCAGTCTCCATTTTCAGTTTTCTCTGCTTTTAGTACCGTCTCTTGCAAAATAATGAAAATGCATAAAACACAGCGGTTTGCTTTTCATTTGTTCCCACTTATTTTTCAGGGGGGAGTTTGACCATAAACCTAAAACCATTAGACGGACCACCGAGACCAATTAGCAAAATGTGGCCAAACAAATCTCTCGGTTTTATAGTTCGTTCTCTGTTTCTCTCGTGATTTAGCACCCAGCATTTCTTTAACATCGGTGAACATTGATTTAATCGTTAAGCCCATCGTTGATTATTTGCAACTGTCAGGATGCTCTGTGTGCAGCCTGACGTCCTGACGTATTGGAGTCTATCACTCACATAAGCTCCAGATGTGACTCTGTAGTTTATGGCGGGATGGCATGCATGAGCTCAGCGGGGACGCTACAGTCGAACACAACAGTTGGAGCTGGCGCTGATGATCTGATCTGTGCTTTTATACAACACAAACCCACACTTTGGGTAGCCTTCACAAACTGGCGATTTGAACTTGAGTAACACACCTGTGGGATCGCAGAGAATGTACGAGGGGGCACTCGGTATAAGCTGATGGCTTCCAGCCCCGCCAAGATACCACAGTCAAGAAAAAACTTCAACACCCACTCTGCTATTGACCTGCACAGATAACTAAATTATGGTTGGAATATTATAAAATAAAGGAAAGGAATTATTGATCAATGGTAAATGGACTGCATTTATATCACGCTGTTCCATCTGCATCAGATGCTCAAAGCGCTTTACACATCAATGCCTCACATTCACCCAGATGTCAGGCTGCTTCCATGCAAGGTGCCCACTACACACCGAGACCAACTAGGGGATTAAGGACCTTGCCCAAGGGCCCTTAGTGATTCTCTCGTCATGCTGGGATTTTAACAAAGGATCCTGTGGTGTCAAGCCCAACACTCAATCACTAGACTATCACCTCCCCTTTGATAAGGCATATTTAATTTTAAATTTTAGGTCTCCAACTATGATGAGGAAGAAGGATTTGAAATAACTAAAGGTGCAGTGTTTAGCATTTAAGGGTGTTTATTGGCAGAAATGGAATGCTGCCTTCATAACCAACTGCAACAACAAATCAAGTTTCCATAAGCTTAAAATGAGCCCTTCATATTTGCATGGGAGAGCCCCCCCCCCCTTACTCTATGAGGGAGTCTTCCCAAGGGATTAATAAAGTTCTATCTAATCTAATTTTTGAGTAGAAGTTGGTATCCACTGTTTTTGGATGGAAATTCTCCTCAGTCTTGGAAAAATGGATAAAAGCTCAAATTTAAGAATTTTTCATTGGAAAAACTTACTTAGAAATGCATCCTTAAATAGGCAAAATGTCATAGTATTTCAGTGTTTCAATCAATACCCTTTGCTCATGATGTTGTCCACCATGTGCAATGTGATCTTAAATTGCTTTCTCAGTTTTGAATATTGTTTAATAATGTTTCCACATATCAAGTTTATTATGTTTAAGAAAAATATGAGCAGGTGTTTGAATGATAGTACATAAAATATGTGTTCTCTTAACAACAAACATGCATGTTGTTATTATGTGGATGTTGAATATTTGTCTTTAATTCTGATTTTGGTCTAATTTATGTGTCAAATTTTTTGGTCTTTTTATGTGTTGGTAATGATTTCAAATAACATAACCTGTTTGTTAGTAGTTTTTTCCTCATACGCGGTATTCCGTGACCACTGTTAAATCAATAAATTACAACCTTCAGTTATAACTTCTTAATAAAATGGCATAGAACATATGAAAGTGACACATTAAGATGTTCATTGTATTTAATCAACATTTTAAGAGTAATATGATTTTTGTCATGATATTCAGGAAAATACAAATGTTGAACTCTTTACTTAAAATTTGTTGTTTATCTACTGTGTACATTTCTTGTAAATTTAGAAGCTAAAATTAAAAAAAAATATTAGTTTAGTATCCTATTTTTCCATGAACTGTTCTTCTATTTTTTATCTTATCTGATATCTCCCTTTTGTTTTTATATGTTTTTAATCTACTATATTTTAATTTCATTTTATTTTTTATATTTTATCTGTTGTGCAGCACTTCGGTAACCTTGTTGTTTCTTAAAATGTGCTGTATAAATAAAGGTGGATTGGATTGGATTGGAACTGTTAAAAACAATACTGATATACTTCTACTCAAAAATGCCCATTAACCTTTGATAAAGCCACTTTTCATGAATTCTGTCTTGACTAACACCAGCACATGCTTCCAGACTTGACTTGTTGGAAACAGAGAGACCACATCGCACTTTACTTTGTTCACTTTCCTCTGGTAAATTTCTCTCTACGATTCAAAGGCGCGCACGATATTCAGAGGAAAATGAAGTTAACTCAACACCATATTATTGTAGAAAATACTTAATAATTTTAAATAATGTTTATGAATTTAGTATAATATTTATTTTGTAAAAAATTATTTGAAAAAAATAACAAAGAATGGGACCTACCGGTTACCATCAAATAAACATATCTGTTCCAGAGCAGTAAACAATTGCTTCTGGTTTTCATTTGGCTATTTTAGGTCAACAATAAAGATGAGTCTTCTATGTCAGTGATTTGTTCCTTTGGCTTCTTGTTCATTCACATGATGAGAGCGAGATCACAATCACTAATATAAATTCAATGCAGGAATAGAAGCTCAAACCAAACAGCCAATCAGACAGCTGCTCGATATTGCAGCTCACTAAGTGAACTTGTCCAAGGATTTCATCAAGTATCATGAGTTCATGAGTGAAATTAGTTGAAAAGAGCATTGTGAGCCAAGCTGCGTCTTCTGGTCCAGATGAGCATACGTATATAAACCAGAAGTGCAAACAAACAGAGTCACATGACCAAATCTTTAGTCAACGTATGTGACGCTTTGTTTCCACATATTGTTTGTATAAAGTCTGTAATATGTCAAATATGTGCTCGAGTGTTCATTGCAAAGAAATTTCTTTTCAGAGGCGACAGCAGTGTGGGTGAGAGGCTGTTTGTTCTTTTGTTTGTAAGATACAGAACATGCAAAAACACAGGGATCCTTATATTTACTTTGACTTCCATTTCGTTGCAGACATCATGAACCCAAGATATTTCATGGTTTGTGCAGCAAACTTCATTTCATTTGTTGCTATACATCCATTCCTGCGTTTTAGGCTTGCAATACATTCAAAAAAGTTGTAAAGTTGCCATTTCTTCTCATAACACTTAACCCTCAATGGTCCAAGAGCATTTTACCATACTTTTAGTAATTCCCCTTGAAAGGTACTTATTCAGTATAATGCCCATGTACTGCTTATCAAAATGTTCAGAACAGTCTCATGTGAAACATATTTGTCGCAACACTGTATAGAGAAATAATGTGGATCTAAACCTGAACATATGAAATATGTTTTTCGAAAATCATGATTGAAAATGTACCTTTACTCATGTGGGTAACCTTTGATGTATGATGTACCAAAGTGTCTGTGTCACAAAAGCAGTGCAATATATGACACAAGTTGTACATCAGTGTACAATAAAAGTCCAAAATAAAAACATACAATTCCACCTATTGAGTGGAAATGCTGTTAATCACTATATATTACCATTTTTTTTTTGATGATTTAGATAAAATAACACTAAAGACAGCATACTACATATTAAGCTTCATTCATTCCATTTACACTGCTTTACATCTTTTTCAGGAATGCCGGAATGGATGTATATGCATAAATGAGACAATGTTGGCCCTCACAAAACATGAAATACCTTGGATTCATATTGTACACAATTAAACAAAAGTCAAGGTAAATCTAAGAATTATAGTGGTCTATTTTTTGGGGGTGCATTTTCCATAACATCTTAACATCTTAAAGGAGCTTGTGTTTCTAAGGCTGGATACCTCAAAAAATGAGCCTCCCAGCACACAGCACATATGTTTAGTCTTTGCGAAATCCACTGCAAATGTTACACTTTTTCTCTGAACCAAAAAGAAAGAAAGGCTTCCATAGAAATTAAATGGAATATGTATGTCAAGGTATGTGGAAATGAGGTGTTCAGATCTGTTCCTAACATAACTAGTATCCACAGTCTCTCCTGTTGTAAGACTCAGTGCTGTGTTTGACACCGTTGATCATCATATTTTATTTGTTAGGCTGGAGAATCGTTTCAGGATTACTGGAACTGCCCTTGCATGGTTGACGTCATATCTGTCCAGTCGTTCTCACTGTGTTTTGTGCAATGGCACTACCTCTGATCTCAGGGGCATGAAGTTTGGGGTTCCACAGGGATCCGTTTTAGGCCCCCTGCTCTTTCCCCTTTATGTAGCACCCCCTGGGGATATACTGTAGTGTTTTGGGATTGCCTTTCATTGCTATGCTGATGATACTCAATTGTATATGCCGATAACTGCTGATAATCTTATCCACATAAAATCTTTAGAAGAGAGCCTTGCAGCAGTGAGAAGTTGCATGTCTAGTAACTTTCTACTTTTAAAGTCTGATAAGACTGAAATGATGGCTCTTGGTCCAGCAAAACATTGGCATCAATTTGATCAGCTGGTGCTTAACTTTGGTTCATGTGTTATACATCATACAGACAAAGTGAGGACTCTTTTGTTACATTTGAGCCTATGTTGTCCTTTGACCTCCACATTAGAGACATTATGAGGACTGCTTTGTTCCATCTGCAAAATATAGTGAAGATTTGTCCCATCCTAACTATGGCTGATGCTGAGACTCTGATCTCTTCCAGATTGGACTATTGAAATGCTCTGTTTTCTGGTTTACTGCAGTCCAGCATTAGGAGTCTTCAGCTGGTTCAAAATGCTGCTGCCAGACTTCTGACATAAACAGAAGGTTTTGGCATCCCTTCATTGGCTTCCAGTCTCTGTAAAATCGGACTTTAAGGTGTTGTTATTGGTCTACAAAATTGCTCACGGACTGGCACCTCCTTACCTGGCTGACCTGGTTGAGCCCTATGTACCGGCTCGGGCCCTGCATTCACAGGGTGCTGGTCTACTGTGTGTCCCTAGGGTGAAAAAAAGTCACGGGTTATACAGCATTTTCTCACCATGCCCCAGCTCTGTGGAACGATCTGCCCGTGCAGCTCCGTAAATCGGACTCTGTGGAGGCTTTTAAGTCTAGACTGAAGACACATTTTTTTTCCTTGTTTTATCACTAGTATTTTATGTTACCGCGTGTCTTCTTTTATTCTTTTTACTTATTTATGTTTTAATTTTTTTATTGTGTTTTTAATCTTTTAATTAATTTCATTCTGCTTTTTTAAATGATGTTTGTGAAGCGCCTAGAGGCGACCTCCTCATGATTTGGCACTATATAAATGAATAAATTTGAATTTGAAGACGAGTTACTTTTAAATAAGTTACAACCACGATTGGTCATGACCTTCTACCTTCTTCATTCTGGTTTCTGCTCATAAACTGCAGCTTTAAAAGAAAGAAATAAAACAATCTTTTGATGTTGTTAGTGAGGTCTCTTTCTTTGTGTGGAAGTCCCCTTCAGCTTCTAACTATCACCAAATGGTGTCCTGTAATTCACTCTTGCACATGCACATCATTTGAAAGCAGACTAAACCCAGAAGCCTGACCTCAGGACTTTTCTGCCACATTAAATGACTCCTGACTTATTTACTGTAAATATAAGGCCGGAAGAAGAAACAATAAAATCAACGTTGCAAACAACACGAACACTACAAATCAAGTAGCCTCAATGGCTCTGCTGCCGACTGGGATCTGGGGATGTTGCGGTATTCAGTGTCCACAGTGTTTACTCACATGTCACATGAGGAAGACAAGAAGATGATAGGGCAGAGGAGTAATGTCAAGAAGAGAAACTAAAGGGAGGAATAAGACAATAAAAGAAGGATTAAAAAGTGACACGAACCTGGAATCAATAAGGGAGACTTTCGAGTTGGGCTGAGGAGGGGAGTGAGTGAGTGAGCAGTGCCTGAGGACAACAGACCGCATCCTTCCTTCCTGCTAGGCAGCACGGGGACAGGAAGGCCACCAGGGGAGGTCACTTGGCCAGCAGCTTACTTCCTGAACTGGTTTCCAGGGATCAGGGGATAAGTAGATCCAGGTCACGACAGCAGCCACCTGTCTGATTGTTTGCATGCTTTCACCATTGGCAGCAGACGAGAAGACGTCGTGAAGGAGAAGGGTTTTAAGGTGGTATCTTTAGCTGGCAGATCATCTAAAGAAGATTAAATCTGTCTGACAAAGCAGCAAAACAGATCTTGTAATCAATCCTACATGCTGATAGTGAAGTTGCGAGCATGATTCAGTTCTGCAGCAAGAAAACGAAAACGAACACAGTCTGGTATCTGCATATAAGGTCAGGGATTCAGGGATTTCCCATTTAAAAGGTGGAGGTGAAAAGAATCATGCAACTGCCAGGTTGTGTTTGTTTGAAACGACGTCATATGTCACAAGGTAGTTCAACTGAGAAATATTGTGCATCCCCTGCAGTGAGTTGCTTCCTATAGCTGAGAATTAGACACCTACACATGTGCAGAAATGATCAAGTGTGTTCCAAAAACAAACAAACAAACAAATAAGCATTTGCTGCATTCATTAGAGCGCTTCTTCAATCAGGCGCGTTCTGGTAATGTTGATTTTGTGGCTATTTTTCTGAATTGTACAAAAAATGAAAGGCTTCAGAGGTCTGATGCATTCTCTGCAAGCTCTATACACCACAATATAAATGTACAATTAAATATACAGCGGCAATAAGAAGTGTGTGAACCTTTGAGCTATTGCGAGTCTGAACGTTGGAAAGGCACCAGATTAAAAAAAGAAAATTTAGACTTCTGTATACAAAAATTTTGAAAATGATGCCCCTGAAACTAACAGTGAAAACTAATCTGTACACCATGACATAAATAAAATAAAAATAGAAAAGCCAAAATGATGGGTTGCATAAATATTTTCACTTTTTTTTAAACAAGAGCAATGCCAGATTTCTGACATCCGCCAATCCGGATCAGGATCACCATCAAAATTCAGTGGAGTCTTCCATGGCCTAATATCTATTTGTGGTGTAAATTTGGTGAGAATCCATGAAGTAGCTTTGACGTAATCCTTCAAAGCATATATAACGTGAAATCTTGATCCAGAATCCGGATCCAAATCACCTCCAAAATTCAGTGGAGTCTTCCAAGGTCTAACACCAATGTGTGGTGAAAATTTGGTGAAAATCCGTGAAGTAGTTTTAACGTAATCCTTCAAAGCCTATATAAAGTGAAATCTTGATCCAGAATCCAGATCCAGATTACCTCCAAAATTCACTGGAGTCTTCCAATATCTATTTGTGGTGAAGATTTTGTCAAAATCTGTGCAGTAGCTTTGACGTAATCCTTCTAACAGGCAGACAAATAAATAAATTCTGATGATTTTATTCAAATTGTTATTTTATTTTGTTATTTTGTTAATAATCACTTTTACAAGCAGTTTTTTTTTAAGACAAGATAGTGGATGATACATGAACATATCCAAGTGACTGAAGTTCTGGGCTTCTGTGGGTGCGATTAGAGAAATTTTGCACGGTACAAGTTTTGCATTTTGCGTTACCACATATTAGTGGGGCAGATATGTAAAAAATTGCCCGAGATGTTCACATCCGGCAAAAAGTATGTCAATTTACATATAGAATCTTTGAAGTATGCTGATTTCAGATCGCATACAAGCACTTTTCCTAAAGGATCCAGTCATAAAATGTGAATTAAAGATGGCCGCCTACATTATTGGTTCATTAGATTGCATATACTCCAACCTTTGACACATCATCAGCTTTGAATGTCAGTAGAACAGTTTGTCAGTAGGAGTCAGGATAGCTCAGTGGGAACAGGTTTTAATCTGCTGGTTTTGATGAAATCCAAATTATGTTCAGCAGTATTTTGATGGCATAGAATATCATTAAGTACATTTACAGGTAAATTAGGCAGATATTTTGCACTAAGACTGGCTGACATACCATAACCTGTCATTTTTCTCAGTTTTCATGTGGCTGTTCCTATGTGAAAGGCTTGTTAAAGAGTCTATGTCAGGTTGTTAATAATGCCATAATATTTTGAAGGCAAGCTTTGGATAACAACAGGCCTGACACTCTTCTTTCAAATAATTTCTTTACTTTTTTTTTCAAGACTTGTGGTATCTGGTGGTGGTGAAATGTAGAGTAGAATTAAATTAACTGCATTATGAATTAATAACAAATGTATTAATAATTAATGTATTAATTATTATATATCAATAACTGTATTATGAATTCAGCATATCAAAAGACTCTTGTGTACCAAAATTCAGTAACCTGTGTCCTACAATTGTGACGATCAATGTTTCAACATAGCAGCCATATTGGAATTCAAGATGGCAGCCAACCCAATGGTTAAACCTCTTGGATCCGGCAATTTTTGAATTCAGCATTTGAAAATAACCCTGTATGTAAAAATTTCACACTTTCTGCCAGAAGTGAACATCTTTTTCACATATCTGCCCCACTGTATTGAAGTTCAGCCGAGAAGGATTTTCCTCCAACATAACAGATCGAATCTCAACTCTCTCACGTGCCTTTTGGAAAGCCTTAGCTGGACTTTCAAATCTTCTTTTTAAGAAAATCTTCCCCAATACTGTTTTCTGATGAAGCTGTATAGATGGTGGTGCAAAACATATATTTCGTGACTTGAAAATGTTGATGTAGTGATTTGTCTGAAAAAGTAAAAGAAAAATAATAACCGGCTGTAATGTGATGATTCACTTGTTTTACTTGAAAGGGTGCTGTTACTTATGCAACCCATCATTTTGGCTTATACATTTTTATTTAATTTATGTCATGTTAGAGAGATTAGTTTTTAATTGTGCATTTAAAGGAGCAAGCCTGATTTTTTTAAATTATTGTGATTATTTTTTTATGTGATGTTGTTCCAACATTCAGTTTATGAAATTGCTCAAGGGTTTACATAATTTTTCTTACCATTGTACATATGTCTGTAATGGTGTTTTGGACTAGGGACAATTTTGTTATATGGTTTCATCATATGATTTCTATTTGACTTCATTATGAAGTCATTAGTACCAGTCAATTAAATCAAGCCAATCAACTGTTTTGCTGATAAACATATGGTTTAGATCATGCATGTAAGCTTCTTCCTTGTTGAAATATACAATAAATGAGATTTTTTTTTTTTTACCTTTGACCAAACTACTCTAACATTTAAGCACCTATAGATATCTAGCCAACTAATACTCCCACCAAGTTTGATCCATCTAGGCATCTTGGGTATTGAGATGTAAGGTCATGTTTTGCTTGACTTTAACCATTGCCATTTGACTAAAATACTACAAAATGTAATCACTTTGAGATATCTATCCAAGGAATATTCCCACCAAGTTTCAAGGAAATCCATCCTGCCATTTTTGAGTTATCTTGTCTACAGACACATGTCTATATTACTGATGTGGGCGCCATCGTTCACAGGACGTTGAGGCTTACTGAATTTGACACTATTTCACTAGGTACATTGATAAAATGTTTAAAGTTTGCAAGAAACACAACCCGTTATTTGACCTGATACCGACTGACCTGTTTAAGGACCTGTGGCCTACATTTGGACCTAATATTTTCATAAATTATTAACCATGCACAGGGGTGGTTAGTTTCAATGTGGAAGGTTAACGATTCAAACTTGAGAACCACTTTGGGATTGCTCGAAATGTCCTCGCCTTTTCAAAAATCCTACTTTAGTCACTCTGTGTGTCTTGTACGATAACATAGTGTCAGATACTGTCCCAATGAAATGTGGGGTCCCACAAGGGCCCATGTTAGGCCCCCTGCTTTTCTCCCTTTATGTAGCATCCCTAGGGCAGATACTGCGAAGCACTGGAATTACTTTCTATTGTTACACTGATGACACTCAGCGGTACATGCTGATAACTGTGGGTAATGTCACACACATTAAGACTTTAGAGGATTGCCTGGCTGCAGTGAAAAGCTGGATGTTGGGTAATTTCTTGCTATTAAATTAAGACAAGACTGAAATATTGGTCCTGGTTCCTGCGAAACATAGACATCAATTTTAGCAGCTAACACTAACCTTGATTATACATCATAGTGATAAAGTGAGGAACCTTGTGGTGTTTTTTGATCCCACATTATACTTTAACCTACACATTAGAGAAATCACTAAGACTGCTTTCTTCCATCTTTGTAATATAGGGAGGATTTGTCCTGTCCAGTCCATGGCAGATGCAGAGACTGCTGTGTCTTCTAGATTGGACTATTGCACTGCCCTAATCTCTGGTTTACTTTGGTCCAGCATTAGAGGTCTCCAACTGGTTTAAAATGCTAGTACTAGAACCTTGACTGGAAGCAGGAAGTTTGACCACATTAACCCGATGTTGGCCTTGCTTTACTGGCTTCCTGTCCCAGCGAGGTCTCATTTTTAACATTTTGTTGTTAATTGATAACCTTATGCATGGACTAGCACCTCTCTACCTAGCCAACTTAATTAAATCCTACATGCCAGCCCGAGCTCTACGTTCTCAGCATGCAGGATTACAATGTGTCTCTGTGGTTAAAAAGAAGTCAGCAGGCTACAGAGTATTCTCTTATCATGTGCCTGTTTATGGAATGATCTGCCTGCTGAAATAAAACAATTAGATTCTGTGGAGTCATTCAAGCCCAGATTAAAGGCTCATCTGTTTTCCATTTTATATATACACGTTCAGGAGTTGTTTAAAATGAGGGAGTCCAGTTATCATTTCCGAGGAACACTGATATTTGAGAGAAGAAAGATTTGAACTCCTATTAAAAGTCATTGTATTTCTGTAAAAGGTGTTAGAATCTGGAATATTTGTTCTGATAGTATTAAATCATCTGGTAGGTGTCAAAAGACTATAAAAACAACATAATAGCTTACTATAGTACGCGTCGCTATATTAGGCTAACTGTTTTTGTGGTTCTTTTTTGTTTATTTGCACATCATATTAGTGATTGTTTTGTTTTGTTCAGTTACGTTATTTTTCTGATTAGTACCTTGTTCTGAGTGTATTTAAATGTGTATAGTAACTGGTATAGGGGGTGGGCGTTTAGAAGCTTTTGCTTCAGCCATTGCCCTTTCAGCCGCACCCAATTGGGAAATTGTTTGAGTTATTGTATTTTCTCCTGTTTTCTTTATTTTTTGTTTTGTTAGTAAGAGATTGTTATGTTGGCATTTTGTTTATGTGTGTGCTGAATGAAACTTATTCATTCATTTATATGGCTATTAAACATGTATAGTGTCAAATCATTTTTCCTCTTCTCTTAAACTGCCTATGGACTTTGCAGTATCATGTAACTGCTTGTAACTCTGTAGAAAGGACTAAGCAGTGGGTCACCCCTCTGAGTCTGGTCTGCTTGATGTTTCTTCCTGAAGAACGCCAGAGGGAGTTTTTCCTTACCACTGTCGCCTATGTGAGCAAGCACATAGGCAACATGCTGCCATGCTGACAACCTGTGTGGAACCAGTCTGTCTGTCTCACTAGCTCAGATTCTATTCCAGATTTGTAAAATAGGTAAGCTATATTTTCAGAATGTTGACAAAAATATACTGAAACAAGAGCAATCTGAGATTTCTAACATCTCTCAAGGGTTGACAAGGACTCAAAATAACCGATAATGTGATTCACATCGTGACCCGGACTTTACCTGGATCCGGATTCCACAACGCAATCTTGGTTTTACATCATGATATCATATCCGTGAAGCAGCTTGACGTAATCCTTAAAAGCCTACAAAGTGAAATCCTGATCCAGATCCACATCACCTCCAAAATTTAATAGAGTCTTCCAAGGCCAAACACCAATGTGTGGTCAAAATTTCTTAAGTAGTTTTGATGTAATCCTGAAAATCCAACAAAGTGAAGCATCCTGATCCAGAATCCAGATCGGGATCACCTCTAAAATTTAATGGAGTCTTCCATGCCCTAATATCTATCTGTGGTGTAAATTTAGTGAGAATCCATGAAGTAGTTTTGACATAATCCTTAAAAACCTATATAAAGTGAAATCTTGATCCAGAATCCAGATCCGGATCACCTCCAAAATTGAATGGAGTCTTCCATGCCCTAATATCTATCTGTGGTGTAAATTTGGTGAGAATCCATGAAGTAGTTTTGACATAATCCTTAAAAACCTATATGACGTGAAATTTTGATCCAGAATCCAGATCCGGATCACCTCCAAAATTGAATGGAGTCTTCCATACCCTAATATCTATCTGTGGTGTATATTTGGTGAGAATCCATAAAGTAGTTTTGACATAATCCTTAAAAACCTATATGACGTGAAATCTTGATCCAGAATCCAGATCCGGATCACCTCCAAAATTGAATGGAGTCTTCCATGCCCTAATATCTATCTGTGGTGTAAATTTGGTGAGAATCCATGAAGTAGTTTTGACATAATCCTTAAAAACCTATATGACATGAAATCTTGATCCAGAATCCAGATCCGGATCACCTCCAAAATTGAATGGAGTCTTCCATGCCCTAATATCTATCTGTGGTGAAAATTTGGTGAGAATCCATGAAGTAGTTTTGACATAATCCTTAAAAACCTATATGACATGAAATCTTGATCCAGAATCCAGATCCGGATCACCTCCAAAATTGAATGGAGTCTTCCATGCCCTAATATCTATCTGTGGTGTAAATTTGGTGAGAATCCATGGAGTAGTTTTGACATAATCCTTAAAAACCTATATGACGTGAAATCTTGATCCAGAATCCAGATCCGGATCACCTCCAAAATTGAATGGAGTCTTCCATGCCCTAATATCTATCTGTGGTGAAAATTTTGTAAAAATCTGTGCAGTCGTTTTGACATAATCCTGCTAACAGACAGACAAATAAACAGATGATTTTGTTTCGTCCTTGGTGGACAGAATGACAAAAGTTTCCATTGAGTGATGGAATGCAGCTACTGTTCTTTGTCCTATTGTGATAACTGTCAAAACACATTTTTGGTGCTATTTTAGTTTTTCGTAACAAATATTTTTTTCCCATTTATCGTATTTTCAATTTGCTACTTAACTTGTGCGGTTTGTAGTGTAATGAAAACCCAGATAGGGACAAACACACCTGCATTATGAGCCCTTTAATGTGGTGAGTTACAAGATGATGGTGTTCACTGTGTTAAACTGTAGGTGGACTCTATGAGCTATTTTCCATCTATCCACTCGTTTTTTTCAAAGCCTAGAAATTTTGTGTACAAACATCACAAAATGGGAAAAACGCAAACCTTAAACCTATTGTTTTTTTTTTTTGTTTTTTTTTTCAAGAATATTCCTTCAGTGATTTCAGTGTTTGATTAATGGTGTGGTCACATTAGTGATTAACAATGTGCATTTTATTTGTGGATTCAAAGAAATGAAGTAAAAACAAAGTTCTAAAGAACATCTGAGCAAAACTGTTTCAAACGCACAAATCCTTTCTGAGATGGTCTGGTCAGCAGATGCATAAAGGCCGGACATGTTCCTCATAATAACAACAGTAATAATAATAATAACAATAGTAATTTTATTTGAAAAAAATACATGAACAGTACATAAGGAAACAGATGGTAGATTGTCTGGTGATGGTCTCGATTTTAAAGTGGCGGGCGTGAGACCAGAGGATCCTTGTTTCAAACCCTTGTCACAATGGAAAATAATCAGGGCCTTTAGGCAAGGTTCTTATTTAAATGATCAATACAGAAATTAAAATGAATAAACAAATGAATGAAAACAACAGCAGAGACATGTCGAGTTCATTTGCCTCGCCACAAAGCAGAAAGACAGCATGTCCGCGTTTGTCAGTGCTGATATCTGTAAAATGCAAAAAGCACTTTCAGTCAAACTGGTGGATGAACTCAGTGCACTGTCCACTGACAGCACAGGTCATGTTTAGGGCATAGATGTAAACTCAAGCTCAAACCAGAGCACCGTGCCCGTATAGCACAAACCTCTGCCAACACTAGTTTTCAATTCCACAAATTTTTACCTTGGTCAAAGTCCTGTTAGAAGTGGATTTTCATAAGATAAATTAGATGTGATCAAATGTCAGAAGTGTATTTAGTTCATGCACATGAATCAAAGTTTTTTTGTGGTGTTGTCAAGGGTTTTTTCAACTTTTTCTGTTAATTTTCACAGAACATTGGTTATCTTTGGTGTTTACAATTTATTATTTCTTTTTGGCACTTGTTTTCTGACTGATAGCTGAAAAATAGACAAACAGGCATACGAGGTCTCTTAGATAATAAACCGACCCTTTTATTTTTTTTTTTAACTATATGGATTTGAATGACATGCGATTACACCAATCATGCTTGAACCCTCGTGCGCATGCGTGAGTTTTTTCACGCGTGTCGGTGACGTGGGCAGGCCTTGAGTGAGATGTGGTCCCGCCCTCTCGGCTGAATTCCTTTGTTTCACACGCTGCTCGAGACGGCGCGCGTTGCTTTATCAAACTTTTTTCTGGACCTGTGAGGAATATCCCAGTGGACACTATTCGAGAAATTAAGCTGGTTTTCTGTGAAAAGTTTAACGGCTGATGAGAGATTATGGGGTGTTTCTGTCGGTGTAAGGACTTCCCACGGAGCGGGACGTCCTGCAGCGCTTCCAGGCGCTGTCGTCGGCCTGTTTCGAGCTGAAAACATCCTAATTTAAGGCTTAATTCACCCAGGACATCGTGAGAGAACAGAGAAGATTCAGAAGAGGCCGGCATGACGAATTTATGCGGACATTCCACTGTTTAACGACATTTTTTTAATGAAAGACGTACGCGCAAATTCGCCGAGTCGTTTCCATGACGACTCGACAAATCTGTGTGCGCCGCGACAGGAAAAACACCTCCGTGTTGAAAACCATTTGTAGAATTCAGGCGGCTTTTAATGGCTTTCAACAAGTGAGTAACTGAGAAATTGTTTAACAGCTTGGGCATGTTCCAACTTGCCCGTTAAGATTTCCAACGGAGGTGTTTTTCCTGCCGCGACCCCCCGCGGTCGGGTCCAGCCCGACATGCGACTCTGCCCGCACGTTCTTTCATTACAAAATGACCGTTAACAATGGAATGTCCGAATAAACTCCTCATGCCGACTTCTTCTGAAAGTTCTCTGTTCTCTGACGACTTACTGCGTCAACAGAGCCTGAAATGTGGAAGTTTTCAACTTGAAACGGCGAGACGCTGCCGCCTCGAAGCGCAGATCGCCGTCAGGCGCCGTGGACCGTCCTTAAAGCGACACTACCAGACCAAAATCTCTCATCAGCCGTTAAAATTTTTACCGAAAACCAGCTGAATTTATTGAATGGTGTCCACTCAGTTGTGCCTTACAGTTTTGAAAAAATTTTTATCAAACAAAGCAACAGTCTCTGAGCCATTCCTAAACAATGAAAAAAATCGACGAGAGGGTGGACGACTCCTCACTCAAAGATTGCCCACAGGCGAATGACGTAACCGACAGGCGTGAAAAAACTCTCGCATGCCCACGAGGGTTCAAGCATGTCTGATGTAATCACACGTGATTCAAATCCATATGGTTTTTGAAAAAAATAATAAGGTCGGATACTTTTCTAATAGACCTCGTAAAATTGGAACCTCCATCCAATTTTGGTGGTGTAGATAAATTCATAACAGAAAAAAATGACAATAATTGGGGCACCTTTGATTGACATATAATGCAAAATGTGCACCAAATGGGTTTTTCAATATTAAATTCAAATGTCCACAAAATCCACAATCTGGATCAGATCTGGATCAAACTTTGTCAGGTGATAGTGAGTGTCAGTCTGCAATGCACTTTGAAATATGCTTGGGATACGTTTGATGAAGCTATAATGTAAAATATGCATTCAATTGGGTTTTCAATGTTAAATTTAAATGGCCACAAAATCTGTTTTCTGAATCATATCTGGATCAAACTTTGTCAGTCATTACAGGACACCATCCTACATAATACCTTCAAATATGAAAGAAATGTGATCTTTTTTGACAGAGTTATGACTTTTTGAAAAATTTATTCAATGTTAAAGTTAGGGATTTTTCCAAGAATTTTACTGACTTTGATCGTATTTGGTGAATAGACTCGGTTGACCGTTAGCAGAGGTAATGTCAAGATCAGTGATGGAAGGTCAAGGTCAAATCAGAGGTCAATATCTAATATACACCAATATCTCAGGAACAAGATGATATACTGAAATCTGGTTTTGTGCTAAGGTCTCTGCTCTGACATGAACGTCACCACAACTGTCCGATTGCTGTTTGGTGGCCAGATGATAAAAAGTTGAAATTGATTCTGCATTTCTGAGAACTATGCAGGAACTATTAGTTTACATTGTGAAAGAAAACTCAAAATTTGCACTACCTGTCATTAAGCCAGTAATCCTTTTTTAATTCCTGCTAGGGGATCATTGATTGATTTCCACCCCTAACATTGACCAGTCATTAAAAAAAGTCTGTGTTTTTTCACCATGCACAGGCGCCACAGTATCTCCAACCCAGCAAGACAAACACATACACACACACACACACACACATATAAATATTTACAGAACAGAAACAAATGTTGCTTCACGTTGACGTTCACTGGCTCCACAGAAAATTTACCAAAGCCTCCATCTCTTCATCTCATATGGATTTGAATCACGCCAAGCAATTTTTAAGCTTGCTTGACAACTCTATGCACCCCCCCCCCATCCCCTTCCTCAGAAAAAAGTGATTTTGAGTGTTTGCAGCGCATCGTACAACTCACGGGAGATGTTTCTCAATAAGCAAAGGCCTCCTGGAATGCATCCTGGACGAACCTACTGGGAATTTCCAGCACGAGAGGACCCTGTTATGGTTGAGACAAGCGGAATAAGTACACGTTTTGAGATGATGTCCACAAAAGGACGGTGGCACCGAGAGCAAGAAAAGTGAACAAACTTTGCCACTGTGACAGGGAGAAGGGAAGACTTAAGCCAGCTGGGGAGCGTGATTATGACAGTGTGTTTGAGAGCATGCCAAGCCAACCAGAAAACACTGGCAATTTCCTTGAGACACAGAGCTTCACCGCACACCCCACGGGAAGGCCAAATAAACGTCAGATGTTCGGCAGAATTACCTCTAAAGACTACAGGAACAAATGGAAGCAGACGAGAGAGCGGGACGGCAGGGGTGAGTGAGCCAGCGCAGGAAAAGGAGAACTGCTTTTTTTTTAAATCCAAGTTGTCATCATAGTCCGTCCTGGGGAGGTTTGCAGATGTTTATCGTGTACAAGTGGGAAGAATAAAGAAATCAAACCATTCCAGAATGAATCCAAAGGTCAGAAGTTCAGACTCATAAAATCCAGCAGTAATCCAGCAGAGTGTCATTATGGAATCAAGCCGCCACATCGCAGGCCGCAGCGTGCAACCTCACAAACCAGTCTCAATCATTCTGGAACACAGGCCGGAAATGACTGTGCGATATACCAAAAGTCATCATGAACACACATCTGCACAAAAGCCAAAAGTGTGGCAATGTTTATTGTCTCTTTCAGAAGAATAACATTTACAGACATTAAAACTGTGCAGGGTGCTACATGTACATTAGCCCCGCCCTAACTCTATGAGTAAATTAACATTTGTCATTCAAAAGTGTGGGCCCTATCTTGATGATCTAAAGCAGTCAAAAGCACACAGCTCGAATGCATTCAATGCCAGTAGATGGCAGTGTTCATGGCAGAGTGAGCAGCCACACATCCTCTAAAAGTGATGGACTTAAACAGAATTATCATTTTCAAAAAAAAAAAAAAAAAGAAAAAAAAATGACATATTTACAAATACAGATTTATATGTAAAACCCACTACACATTTCAATAACTGTGTGTTATACCGATCAGTCAACCACTGACGTCAGGAAACTAATGTACCCATAATGCAATGCAGCATGTGTGTCTAAATGCTAAAACCTTCGAAATTAGTGCATTACTTTAAAACTATAACATATAGCTGATATTTTCTCTTTGTTAAATGACAGATGTGATGTTAATTTCAATAATGTCCGGAATTAGTTTGTTTAAAATTATAACCATAAGTCAAAACTGTCTACCTGTGCAAGACTCCAGTGAAATTACCAGCAGGTCTGTATGGTGTGAAGAGAAATGATCTTTTTTTTCTTCCCTTCCTCTTCCTTTCTGTCTGGTACTCAGCTCTCCTCTGCCTGCAGAAGATGGAGCTCTACCATTCATGACTGTTTGTCTGCTACAAAACAAGTAACAGACAAGCACTAAAATCTTTGATTTCAGCCTTTACAAATGTTTTTAACTGTTAAGATTTATTCACTATGCCCACAAAAATATGTTAGCGGTGTAAAAGTTATCGGAACTAAATTTATCATAAGCTAATTGATCCGCTGATGGTTTTCACAGTTATCTGGAAAACTAATCTGCTAATGAAAACATTAGCTTCGATAATTAGGGGTTAGTGGATTAGCGGAACTGTGCCCACCACTGTGCCATAGTTTTGTACATACTTTTATCTTGTTTTATATGCAATCTCTTTTTTTCCCCCTGTCTGCATATATAGTAATGGTAAGTGCCACACTGGCAGAACCATTTATGAACATTAATACCCATACATGCAATTTATTCTTGCAAGACAGAAGGTATGTAGTGCATGAGTGAATGTGGTGTGTGTGACCCCCATCTGCCCTTCCCCATCAGCCTACAACATCCTACTTAAAGTGAACCGACAACTTCTGTCAGGAAGGGCCGACCACCAAAACAACACAAAGACAGACAAGAACGAGAGACAAGTGGTGAAGACAATAACTGTGATGTGAGACACCGAGGAGACGGGGTCCCAACCATACAACATACCAGGACAAACAACCACACATGAACAAACAGTGACAGCAACAGTCTGTTGTCTAATTAGTGAGCATCCATACCCTAATCTAGAACACCCAAAAACCGAATTGTGGTGATGGCCATGAACATGCGACCATCCACACACAGAGATCCACTTCACAGCTAAATATCTGATCACTACTGTGGCTGGTGTGTTGGGCCAAGACAAGAGTACAGAACCTTACCATATGACATGGACTACTGCGGCACGTCAGAAGCCACGTGGCCGGCCACGAGCACCGAAGGAAGTGGGTCCAGGACGCAGGGCCCCGGGGGAACCAGGAGAAAAGGGACAGCAGAAGGGCATGGGGGCCAGGAAAGGCAGCCCACAGAGCCACTGGGCAGCACAGCAAACCAACAGGGGATCGGCCCGAAGGCGCCAGAATGCACCCCCGACGCCCCCCCTCACGGAGGCGCAGGGAGCCGCCCCAAACCCAAGGGAAGCACACAGGGCACCAGCATGGGCCCACCATTAGGGGGAGCCCCAGAACCACGCCAACAGGGCCACGGCCCCCGAGGGTGGGAGTAAGCGGCAGCAAGGACAAGGAGCAAAGGAGCCACCGCAACCGAATCCAAAGCACAAGGTAGGGACCACCGAGCCACACGAGGGCGGGGCCCAGCCCCAAGACAAGATGTGAGGCCCGACCCCCAGGGCCAGGAAGAGCACAAGGCCCCCTGACAGCCAGGCCCCCCAGCGCAACCAGGAGGGCCCCCCAAACCCCCCCAGCCTGGATCCCACCCCAACCACCAAAGCCCATGACCAGGAGACCGCCCGAGCGAGACCCATCCCGCAGAGACCACGGTCCCTCCTCCCCCCAGCAGCCGCCAGCCCCCCAGTGCCAACACCCATGCCCCATCACCACCACCCACCCCCACAACAGGCCGTGGGACCCCAGGCCCCAAAGGCCCACCCAGAGCAGGGCCAGGGGACCACGGCAGAACTGGAGAGGCAGACCCCCTACCCCAGAGCCCCAGACATCCACAGCCACCTGGGGTCAACCCCACGTGCCACACTGACCCTACCTACCAACCCCACCATAGTTGTTACAATTAATCTCCCTTGCTGTGTACGACCCCCTAAGTGTGCAAAGATAAAGTGTTGCATTAAAAGCAGGGCAGGAGACGGCAGGTGGCAGACTGCCGTGGGTGGCCACAGCACACCGCTGTGCCACAGCCTGCCCTGCACACCCACCACCGCCTAGTGACCCCGACTCTAAATTGGTGAAGGTGTTTACTAAATGTGTAGAAGTAAGGTGTGTGCATTAAAATTGCAGGGCAGGAGTGGCGGATGTAGATCGCAGTGGAAGGCTGCAGCGCACAGCTGCGCCACAGACTGCGCTGCAAACTCATCCCCAACACCCAACCACAAATCATGTGAACCCTACAATGTGCTACATATAACCCAATATGAAGTGCGTGCAGGTGCTAACCTGGTGAAGTGCATTAAAAGGGTGTGACATGTGAGGCCCAACCCCAAGCAGCAGGCGGAAGGAGAGGCGCGGCAAGGGGAGGAGACCACCCACACCAGCCCCACCGGGCCCCCAGCCCACCCCCAGATCCGGTGGAGGTGCCAGGGAAACCATGGGACGGGGGGAGGTGGGCAGCCCCGGAGGAGCACCGGAGGCCAGGGAGGAGCAAACCAACAGGGGGGACAGGAAGCCAGGGAGCTGCAGATGGACGGACCACCCCGCCCGGAGGTCCCTGAACCAGGGAAGATGCAGGATGAGATCCCGGAGCGGCAGGGGCAACCGAGGAGCCAAGGGGAGACAGGCAGGCACTATAAACACGGAGGGAGAGGCAGGGGCACGGGGGGCCACGCACACCTGTGCCCCGGGGAGAGGCACCACCCCCCGTCCAGGCACCGGACCCCAACCCACCAATGGTAGAGCAGACAGACCCAACTGAAAAGGAACGATGGCCACGAAACTCTCTTATATTTACACTGAAAGGCTTGCACAATACATTTCATTGTATTTTTTACAATGACATTAAAGAATCTGTATCTGTAAATTCAATTAATTTCCAGTCTTTATGCAACATGTTATGCAACAGTTAACGCAGACACGGATAACTGTGATTCAAAGTCATTCCCTTAAATAGTCTTTAACACAGAAAACACCATCATTAAACAGCAATTTATAGTGGCCTATTTATGAAAAAATAACCTTAATGTGACATTTACCATATATTTTTATTTTACCCTTTTCACCAACTTCACATTTCTATCAGGATTTTATCTTTTCAGGTTGCACATCTGTCCAGACCAGAGAGGTTAATAATGAGAACTAGAGTCCACACTCCCAATGCTGTCGACTAAACGCGAACGCCCCTTCATGGATAACAATATGACACCTCCTAACCGGGCAAAATATTGACAAAGTGCCCGGATATTAATGCATTTTCAATGCGGATACGCGAGTAAACACACGGAAAAATGCTTTCAATATACGTGTTAAAAAGCCATTCTGACCTGGATATCGAGCCAGTAAAATTAATTACTTTTAAATTATGTCTGGATAGTATTAAACTAACTCTGAAACACATAAATTCCCAAATATTAGTGTTAAAAGTTACATGGATTTGATCTGTTCCAGCTACGCTGCAGAGACATCCTGCAGCTGCTGCTGTGTTCAGTGCAGCGCAGCTCCTAAAACCATTACAATATTCATGAAGTCAATGGTTTTGGTGCACATCTCTGTGTGAGGCTGTGACTGTGAGTGGCACAGTATGGGTCATTTTAATCTGTGAGCAGCAGCTTGGTTATTTAAGGTGCAAAATAAGATGTACAACAATTTTAATCACAAACAACAAGTATTTTAACTAGACATCGGTCAAGCAGGGGAAAATATCAACTAGACATAAGTGAAGAGTTAATGGTCCATGTCGCCGGACAACACAGGCATAGTAGGCAACATCCACCAGTTTATCGACCAAATGTCACGGACAAAGTGACAAGAATAACCAAAACCACTTACTTATGGAAGGAAATGTTGTCTCCCTTCTTCCTCTGTTCGTGGGATTGCCAACATGCATATCTTTCCGTCATATTCCACCTGTTTCTTGACGAGACTAATTGAGCGTCTATGGGCGCTTCCCAATGAATTGCCCAGATGTAAAATGACGACCACGCCTCCTTGCTGGGACATGGCTCAGTGTGACTGCAGACTCTAGTTCTCATTTATTAACCTCTTTGGTCCAGACTCACACTGGACAGATGCATCCTTCTGTGTACTTGACAGGTCCAGCCTTTACCTTTCATCTATGTTTGCCACAGTACAGGTACATCTCACTGAATTAAAATATCACTGAAAAGTGAATTTATTTCAGTAATTTAATTAAAAAAAGTGAACCTCCTATATTATATAGATTCATTACACAGAGTGATGTATTTCAAGCGTTCTTATCTTTTAATTTTGATGATAATGGCTTACAATGAATTAAAACCACAAATTCAGTGTCTCAGAAAATTAGAATATTGTGGAAAAATTCAATATTGCAGACTCATAGTGTCACACTTTAGGTGCACAAGCAACAGGAATAACTGCAGCCTTGAGAGGATTGTGAAGCAAAGCCCATTCACGAATTTGGGGGAGGGATTCCCAAGGAGTGGACTGTGGCTGGAGTCAGTATTTCAAGAGCCACCCACACACGAATGTATCCAGGACAAGGGCTACAACTGTCGCATTGTGCCAAGCCACTCCTGAACCATAGAGAACGCCAGAAGCATCTTACCTGGGTTAAAGAGAGAAAGGACTGGACTGTTGCTCAGTGGCCCAAAGTTAGGGTGACCAAACATCCTGTTTTCCCAGGACATGTTCTGTACTGGCCGTCCTAGGTTGTATTTTTTTTAGAAAGTGATGACAATGTCCTGGTTTTCATTGTTTTTCATTGGGCCATTAAATTGACCAACATTCGAGTATCTTTTGAGGATCTCATTGCCGGGCTGAGTGTCCTGGTTTTTGGTAATCAAAATATGGTAGCCCTATCCAAAGTCCTCTTTTCAGATGAAAGCAAATTTTACATTTCATTTGAAAATCAAGGTCCCAGAGTCTGGAGGAAGAGTGGAGAGGCACATAATCCAAATTGCTTGAGGTCCAGTGTGACACTTCCATAGTCAGTGATGATTTGGGGAGCCATGCTATCTACTGATGTTGGTCCACTGTGTTTTATCAAGCCCAAAGTCAACACAGCCATCTACCAGGAAATTTCAGAGCACTTCATGCTTCTCTTCACTGACAAGCTTTTGGAAATGCTGATTTCATGTTCCAGCAGGGTCTGGCACCTGCCCACACTACCAAAAGTAATAATACCTGGTTTAATGACCATAGTATCACTGGGCTTGATTGCTGAGCAAACTCGCTTGACCTAAACCCCAAAGAGCATCTATGGGGTATTAACAAGTGGAAGATTAGTAACACCAGACTGAACAATGCAGATGAGCTGAAGGCTACTATCAAAGCAACCTGGACTTCCAAAACACCTCAGCAGTACTACAGGCTGATCACCTCCATGCCACCCCACATTAATCATTGATGCAGTAATTCATGCAAAAGGAGTCCTGACCAAGTATTGAGGGCACATACTGTATATGGATATACTTTTCAGTCGGCCAACATTTATACATTAAAAATCCTTTTTTATTGATCTTATGTAATATTCAGATTTTCTGAGATACAGAATTTTGGGCATGGAGTCTATTTACAGCAGGGTAGCCTAAATAAATAAAATCCAAATAATCTTTATTTAAAAGAGTGCTTTGACATCATTGTTGCTGAATTTGGGGTTGTACCACACACCTCGCAAGTGTCCTCAGTGCATTCCAATGGCAGAAGGAAGCATAATTATTCACCACTTTGCTGAAATCCTATCAGTGAAACAATACTTCAATTACTGAACTGTCAGATTTGCTATTTCTTTTTTTTAAACTGCCAGCATGTGAACACGCTCAGTTATGTAGCAGAGTTTGTGCAGAGAACAGCTGCAAGTGGCTGATTGAATCTCCTTTTGCACTTACGGTTATTAACGCAAGCAAAACCTCTTTTAGATACTTTGTCTACATTGCATTACCACCCGCTGTCATGTGCACAATTATTCTTTGCGCATGACCGTCAAAACATCTTCTCACCCAAACCACAAAAGTTTGGAAAGTCCATGCAATTTAGCGCTTGCTATGAAATCTTGATCAGCCCCTCTATGTCAAAGAAGTGTAAAAAAGTTGTTTCTGGATTGAATTTTCCTTATAGGAGGGCACTTTAATACATGAATTTGAACTAACACTTCTCTATAAAAGCTTGATTAAAAAGGTTTTGGAAGGCTTGGAACCTAGTCTTTGCCACACATATTGAGTAAAATGTGAGAAACAGATAAACAGACCATCACAGGACATCAATATAGTCAAGTTGAATAAAAACAAGTGGAAAAATAACTCT
Organism: Thalassophryne amazonica; assembly: GCF_902500255.1. Classification (NCBI taxonomy): domain Eukaryota; kingdom Metazoa; phylum Chordata; class Actinopteri; order Batrachoidiformes; family Batrachoididae; genus Thalassophryne; species Thalassophryne amazonica. The sequence goes on from NC_047118.1 coordinate 51,831,931, forward strand.
TACATCTTATGAGAACCTTGCTCAACTTGCTCAGAAATGTATATATGCTATATTTTGATTCCATTTATGACAAATATTGGGATAAAAGTGCCTGTCTTCTCAGGTTTATGGTAAATCACGTTGGCAGGTTTTTGGTTGTTGTGATCCTTTTTTCATTATTATTGTCTGGTGTGCATTGGATGTTTTGCAACCAATCTTATGCATTGATTGGAACATCTGGTCATGTCAGTGTGTGTGGTTGGCAGAAGTAGCAAACTGTCAGAGTGATAATGTTTTAAATTTGATGGGCTCACGCTTCACCATTTTAGTTGTTGGAATGAGGGCTTACTTTTAGTTTGATAATCTGAACAGACTGCTGGATGAAATAATGAAACGTGTCACTTTGAAGTCTATATCCAGCTGAATTCATCTCCAAAACATTAGATACCGGCTCCATGTCAGAACCTCTTGACATCGGTATATGACATGCACATGGTATTGTTCCTCAATTGTGTATAAAAAGGTAACTGGATTTTCTTTATCAACAAAAATGCTTTTTTTTTTTTGAATGTCAGGAAATATCCAAAATTTAACATCCATATTAATCGTAATCTTCACCTCAAACCCTAAAACAAGAAGCATAATCAGAATAGAAATGCCAACATCATACCAATGCAGCTAATGAAAAGTATTCAGAATGCAAGATATCCAAAGTATTCCAAATGTATTTTGTATTCAGTAACTGATTATGTTTCAAAATAATCCCACCCAACTCTGGCCCAAAGGGCACCACAATGTGGCACTAGAATTACAATGAAGTAAAAATGGAACAAAGTTCCTGTCAAGTCACTGAAGTCTTTAGTTTCCAAGTGCCAGATCATGTCCTAGGTGAACATCCAATCACATGACAAGCTAGCAGACCTAGATTTGTATTAAAACATTCATTGCAATCAACCTGTTGGGAGCTTTCCTCACATTTGATGATTGTGTCATGTGCAATAAATCCAGTTTTCCATAAATTTGTTGGGCAGCTCACAGTTGCTACTTATATTCTGATTGGAACCAGAAAACTTTACCACATTACCCCAGTACTAACCTCTCTCCACTGGTTGCCAGTTCCTACAATGGTTGACTTTAAGATGCTATGTTTGATCTATAAACTACAAAGGGGCTGTGTGTCATCATATATGCTTGGGTTGATTCTGGTATATGTGTCCGCATGAATTTTGCAGGTGCAGCTGGCTGGTTTGTTGTATATTGGAAGGGACGGATGAAAACAGCAGGTGCTGAGCTTTTTCTATTCTCTCATTGTGGAACAGTCAGGTTCCACAGAGGTCTTTAAGGCTACTGAAATTGCAGCCCTATTTGCTGTAAGGTAAAAACTGTTTGCTGTAATGTAATGTAAAATTAAACTCTTTTGTTTGTGAACCAACATAGTATCACTCCCAACACATCACACTTTGATTCAAAAGCTTCATTTTGACGGCATGTCAATATGTGATGATTTGGGTATTTGGGATTTGGGTATTTTGGGATTTTGTGTTCACTTTCTGACATATGGTGAAACGCTTACAGTAAGCATGACCATAAAACATAGATAAATGTTTGCTGATGATGTAGGATTGACGAAGATAGTTCTCTCTGTTATCGGACAGAAATGACGCTGCTGTGAAAAAAACATCAAAAAACCTACCTAACTTGTCACATAGTGACAAAAGGGGGCACTGACCAAACATCAAAGTGTAATGAGTTGGGAGCGAGACTGTGTTGTGCTCACATAATGCCAATACAGCACCAAGTCTTAAAAATCTGGAGTTATTAAAATTGATTTTATTATTATTATTATTACTACTACTACTACTACTACTATTAATAATAATAATAATATTTTTATTTTATTGTTAACTTTTTGTGTTTTGTTGTGTTATGTACTAGTGTGATGGACATGGCAAGTGAGGTTCTGGGACTACTGTATTGTTAAATAGTAATAATAATAATAACATTAATAATACTAGTAGAAGTATAATAAAATTTATATAGCACTTTCAGTTTGAATATGCAAAGTGTTTATCAAATTAAAATTCAATAAAAAAGCACACAAAAAATCAATCCACATAAAACACACATTCAAAACACGAAAACAAGATAGGAACAAATAACCAAAAATTACATAAAAACAAAATAATTAAGAACATAGAAATGTAAATTTCCAGAAAAGTCTTCAGTCTATTTTTAAAAACCTTCAATGGCTGACCCCAGTGAAAATATGGGTACAAGTATGTAGGCACATGTGGCTGCACCAACTCAACCATATAAGATAAATTGAACTTAACTTAATTTCAAAGAACTTAATTCATTCAGGTGTTACCAACTGAAACAATTCACTTAAGTTGTTTTTTTTTTTTCAGTGTAAGACCCTCGGTGTTACATCACTACGCTCTTTCATCCTTGCCAGTGGAGTCATGTTTACTAATGAGGTGATTTTAATAATGTCAGAACTATAAACACGTACTGTGAAAGTGTGTGCCCAAGGCCGACCTGTGGGCGACAACAACACGGGCTCCAACTTCGCATTTCCAAAGTAACTCACCAAACCGCAGAGAGAGAGACATGTTACTTTTTAAAAATTTTACAACTTTTTCTGTTTTCTCAGTCATTATTTAACAAGTTGTTAAGCCGTACCTACAGCCAGGGACATGGTTAGATATGAGCTTATGATGTATGTGGAATTATTCTTACAATACAAAAACTACAGGGCTCATAGGAGGGAAGTATCCATTTACTTCAACACTCCCCCCCACCCCCCCCAACACACACACTCACACACTCTCCCACCAGCTCCACCCAGACTCATTATGACAGGTTGAGTGCCAATAAAGCCAAAGGGAGTTTTTTTTTTTTGGGGGGGGGGGGGGGGGGGTGTTTCCATTACAGCTATTGCACCCATGAAACACTAGAAGTCTCATATTGGGGATCCAATTTTATTAAATCAACTGTGTGACAGTGTTGGGTCGTTTCCACAACATGAGCAGGTACGGTGGGCGTGAGGTGCAAAGACAAAGTCTTCTTTGAGTGCTGCGGTCAGGCACTTTGCCAGGCACCTTTCCACACCTAGCACTTGGTGAGCCTTAGTGAGGCGTACAAGCCGAGCTGGTTGTTGCCTTTACAATTATCACAGTCAACACATGACCAAGAGGAACTCACTGATGACTTGTTTTCAGCGTGTGTTGATAGTTTAGTTTAGTGAATGTTTGCTTCCATCAGTGCTGGTCTGCTGAGACAATGCACCCCATAATCAGATGATGATACTTCGATGTACTGATAATTTTATGCAAACACAGCCACGGTACCATTGACAGCATGCAGACTATGATTTAAAAATAAAATAAATGTGTATGTGACAATGACTGTTGACAAATTTACCAAAATCTCACGAGCTCACATAAATAGCATAATATGAAGAAAATTATATGTCACTGTAATATAAAATCAATCACCATTTCCAGCTAGATGTTTTCTAGTGTCACTTGACCCAGAGATTGGCCATTTTGGGGGGGGGGGGAGCTTTCCGATCCTGGTTTAAAAAAAAAAAAAAAAAGCTCAGCCACGTTTTTTAATGACAGTATACACTGATGGTAGGGCTAAATAATAAAAAAATATATATATTTTCAGGATGAAAGGACCTTTTTTAATGTTTGTGAGAGTGTAGTGGCAGTGTAGCTCACTCTGACTCTAGAACAGAGTGGAAGTGTCCTCTGAATAAGCCTGTAGGAAAGAGAGAGAGAGAGAGAGAGAGAGAGAGAGACAGAGACAGAGACAGAGACAGAGACTCATGTGACCTTCTCTGTGATGTAGGATTGGCTGTGAGACAAAGATTGTCTACAACAGGGATTAAAATGAGAGGTGCACCTATCTTTGGACAGTTTTGTCCATTCCTCTTTGCAGTACCTCTCAAGCTCCATGAGGTTGGATGGAGAGTGTCGGTGCACAGTCATTTTCAGATCTCTCCAGAGATGTTCAGTTGGATTCAGGTCTGGGCTCTGGCTGGGCCACTCAAGGGCATTCACAGAGTTGTCCTGAAGCCACTCCTTTGAAATTTTGGCTGTGTGCTTAGGGTCATTGTCCTGCTGAAAGATGAACCGTCGCCTCAGTCTGAGGTCAAGAGAAATCTAGAGCAGGTTTTCATCCAGGATGTCTCTGTGCATTGCTGCATTCATCTTTCCCTCAATCCTGACTAGTCTCCCAGTTCCTGCCGCTGAAAAACATCCCCACAGCATGATGTTGCCACCACCATGCTTCACTGTAGGGATGGTACCTGGGTTCCTCTAAACATGATGTCTGGCATTCACACCAAAGAGTTCAATCTTTGCATCATCAGATCAGAGAATTTTGTTTCTCATGGTGTGAGAGTCCTGCAGGTGCCTTTTGGCAAACTCCAGGCAGGCTGCCATGTGCCTTTTACTAGGGAGTGGCTTTTTTCTGGCCATTCTACCATACAGGCCTGATTGTTGGATTTCTGCAGAGATAGTTGTCCTTCTGGAAGGTTCTCTTCTCTCCACAGAGGAATGCTGGAGATCTGACAGAGTGACCATCAGGTTCTTGGTCACCTCCCTGACTAAGGCCCTTCTCCCCTGATTGCTCAGTTTAGATGGGCGGCCAGCTCTAGGAAGAGGCCTGGTGGATCCGAACTTCTTAAATTTACAGATGATGGAGGGCAGCCACTGTGCTCATTAGGACCTTCAAAGCAGCAGAAATGTTTCTGTACCCTTCCCCAGTTTTGTGCCTCGAGACAATTCTGTCTCTGAGGTTGACAGACAATTTGTTTGACTTCCTGCTTGGTTTGTACTCTGACATGCACTGTCAACCGTGTGACCTTATATGTCGACAGGTGTGTGTCTTTCCAAATTATGTCCAATCAACTGAATTTACCCCAGGTGAACTCCAATTAAGCTGTAGAAACATCTCAAGGATGATCAGTGGAAACAGGATGCAACTGAGCTCAATTTTGAGCTTCATGGCAAAGGTTGTGAATGTAATTTCTTAGTTTTTTTTTTAATTTGTAATAAATTTGCAAATTGAAAAAACAAAAGAAAACGTTTTCACATTATCATTATGGGGTATTGTGTGTAGAATTCTGAAGAAAAAAAAAGAATTCCATCCATTTTGGATTATGGAATTTTGGATTAAGGCTGTAACGTAACAAAATGTGGAAAAACTGAAGCGTTGTAAATACTTTCCAGATGAACTGTAGGTTAGTGAGGAGCATGTGCAAAAATAAATTAAAATAGATAAATTACTTATCTGAATAAATAAATAAAAATTTAATGCTTTCACACCATCCTGCTGAATGTGTTCAGCAGCAATTTATTATTATTACTATTATTTCCAAAGTTGCATTTACTGCAGATTTAAGGGTCAACAGTCTGTTATTGTGGGGGCATATCACAGATCGACTTGGAAGCTGTTTCAACACATGGGAAGATAAAAACACAAGGCTGCTTTGCCAGCTTTAGTATTCACTCTTGGAGTCTGTAAAAGTCCAGAGGACCTGAGAGACCCGATTGGCTCACAGCTGACAAGCATGTTAGAAATAGAATTTAGTGCCAGGCTGAGAGCTTTATAAACCATCTTAGATATTAGTGGTTGCAATTAATAGTGTGCTTGTTTTAAATCATCTTTTCAAGACATTTCAAATCAAAATAATTTTATTTATATAGCGCCAAATCACAACAAACAGTTGCCCCAAGGCGCTTTATATTGTAAGGCAAAGCCATACAATAATTACGGAAAAACCCCAGCGGTCAAAATGACCACCTGTGAGCAAGCACTTGGCGACAGTGGGAAGGAAAAACTCCCTTTTAACACGAAGAAACCTCCAGCAGAACCAGGCTCAGGGAGGGGCAGTCTTCTGCTGGAACTGGTTGGGGCTGAGGGAGAGAACCAGGAAAAAGACATGCTGTGGAGGGGGGCAGAGATAAATCATTAATGATTAAATGCAGAGTGGTGCATACAGAGCAAAAAGAGAAAGAAACAGTGCATCATGGGAACCCCCCAGCAGTCTACGTCTATAGCAGCATAACTAAGGGATGGTTCAGGGTCACCTGATCCAGTCCTAACTATAAGCTTTAGCAAAAAGGAAAGTTTTAAGCCTAATCTTAAAAGTAGAGAGGGTGTCTGTCTCCCTGATCTGAATTGGGAGCTGGTTCCACAGGAGAGGAGCCTGACAGCTGAAGGCTCTGCTTCCCATTCTACTCTTAAAAACCCTAGGAACTACAAGTAAGCATGCAGTCTGAGAGCGAAGCGCTCTATTGGGGTGATATGGTACTATGAGGTCCCTAAGATAAGATGGGACCTGATTATTCAAAACCTTATAAGTAAGAATTTTAAATTCTATTCTAGAATTAACAGGAAGCCAATGAAGAGAGGTCAATATGGGTGAAATATGTTCTCTCCTTCTAGTCCCTGTCAGTACTCTAGCTGCAGCATTTTGAATTAACTGAAGGCTTTTCAGGGAACTTTTAGGACAACCTGATAATAATGAATTACAATAGTCCAGCCTAGAGGAAATAAATGCATGAATTAGTTTTTCAGCATCACTCTGAGACAAGACCTTTCTAATTTTAGAGATATTGCGCAAATGCAAAAAAGCAGTCCTACATATTTGCTTAATATGCGCATTGAAGGACATATCCTGATCAAAAATGACTCCAAGATTTCTCACAGTATTACTAGAGGTCAGGGTAATGCCATCCAGAGTAAGGAGCTGGTTAGACACCATGTTTCTAAGATTTGTGGGGCCAAGTACAATAACTTCAGTTTTATCTGAGTTTAAAAGCAGGAAATTAAAGGTCATCCATGTCTTTATGTCTGTAAGACATTCCTGCAGTGTAGCTAATTGGTGTGTGTCCTTTGGCTTCATGGACAGATAAAGCTGGGTATCATCTGCGTAACAATGAAAATTTAAGCAATGCTGTCTAATAATACTGCCTAAGGGAAGCATGTATAAAGTGACTAAAATTGGTCCTAGCACAGAACCTTGTGGAACTCCATAATTAACCTTAGTCTGTGAAGAAGATTCCCCATTTACATGAACAAATTGTAATCTATTAGATAAATATGATTCAAACCACCGCAGCGCAGTGCCTTTAATACCTATGGTATGCTCTAATCTCTGTAATAAAATTTTATGGTCAACAGTATCAAAACCAGCACTGAGGTCTAACAGGACAAGCACAGAGATGAGTCCACTGTCTGAGGCCAAAAGAAGATCATTTGTAACCTTCACTAAGCTGTTTCTGTACTATGATGAATTCTAAAACCTGACTGAAACTCTTCAAATAGACCATTCCTCTGCAGATGATCAGTTAGCTGTTTTACAACTACCCTTTCAAGAATTTTTGAGAGAAAAGGAAGGTTGGAGATTGGCCTATAATTGGCTAAGATAGCTGGGTCAAGTGATGGCTTTTTAAGTAATGGTTTAATTACTACCACCTTAAAAGCCTGTGGTACATAGCCAACTAATAAAGATAGATTGATCATATTTAAGATCAAAGCATTAATTAATAGTAGGGCTTCCTTGAGCAGCCTGGTAGGAATGGGGTCTAATAGACATGTTGATGGTTTGGAGGAAGTAACTAATGAAAATAACTCAGACAGAACAATCAGAGAGAAAGAGTCTAACCAAATACCGGCATCACTAAAAGCAGCCAAAGATAACGATATGTCTTTGGGATGGTTATGAGTAATTTTTTCTCTAATAGTTAAAATTTTATTAGCAAAGAAAGTCATGAAGTCATTACTAGTTAAAGTTAAAGGAATACTCGGCTCAATAGAGCTCTGATTCTTTGTCAGCCTGCCTACAGTGCTGAAAAGAAACCTGGGGTTGTTCTTATTTTCTTCAATAAGTGTTGAGTAGTAAGATGTCCTAGCTTTATGGAGGGCTTTTTTATAGAGCAACAGACTCTTTTTCCAGGCTAAGTGAAGATCTTCTAAATTAGTGAGATGCCATTTCCTCTCCAACTTACGGGTTATCTGCTTTAAGCTGCGAGTTTGTGAGTTATACCACGGAGTCAGGCACTTCTGATTTAAGGCTCTCTTTTTCAGAGGAGCTACAGCATCCAAAGTTGTCCTCAATGAGGATGTAAAACTATTGACGAGATAATCTATCTCACTCCCAGAGTTTAGGTAGCTACTCTGCCCTGTGTTGGTATATGGCATTGGCGAACATAAAGAAGGAATCATATCCTTAAACCTAGTTACAGCGCTTTCTGAAAGACTTCTAGTGTAATGAAACTTATTCCCCACTGCTGGGTAGTCCATCAGAGTAAATGTAAATGTTATTAAGAAATGATCAGACAGAAGGGGGTTTTCAGGGAATACTGTTAAGTCTTCAATTTCCATACCATAAGTCAGAACAAGATCTAAGGTATGATTAAAGTGGTGGGTGGACTCATTTACATTTTGAGCAAAGCCAATCGAGTCTAACAATAGATTAAATGCAGTGTTGAGGCTGTCATTCTCAGCATCTGTGTGGATGTTAAAATCGTCCACTATAATTATCTTATCTGAGCTAAGCACTAAGTCAGACAAAAGGTCCAAAAATTCACAGAGAAACTCACAGTAACGACCAGGTGGACGATAGATAACAACAAATAAAACTGGTTTTTGGGACTTCCAATTTGGATGGACAAGACTAAGAGTCAAGCTTTCAAATGAATTAAAGCTCTGTCTGGGTTTTTGATTAATTAATAAGCTGGAGCGGAAGATTGCTGCTAATCCTCCACCTCGGCCCGTGCTATGAGCGTTCTGGCAGTTAGTGTGACTCGGGGGTATTGACTCATTTCAACTAACATATTCATCCTGCTGTAACCAGGTTTCTGTAAGGCAGAATAAATCAATATGTTGATCAATTATTATATCATTTACTAACAGGGACTTAGAAGAGAGAGAGCTAATGTTTAATAGACCACATTTAACTGTTTTAGTCTGTGGTGCAGTTGAAGGTGCTATATTATTTTTCTTTTTGAATTTTTATGCTTAAATAGATTTTTGCTGGTTATTGGTGGTTTGGGAGCAGGCACCGTCTCTATGGGGATGGGGTATTGGGGGGATGGCAGGGGGAGAGAAGCTGCAGAGAGGTGTGTAAGACTACGACTCTGCTTCCTGGTCCCAACCCTGGGTAGTCACGGTTTGGAGGATTTAATAAAATTGGCCAGATTTCTAGAAATGAGAGCTGCTCCATCCAAAGTGGGATGGATGTCGTCTCACCTAACAAGACCAGGTTTTCCCCAGAAGCTTTGCCAATTATCTATGAAGCCCACCTCATTTTTTGGACACCACTCAGACAGCCAGCAATTCAATGAGAACATGCGGCTAAACATGTCACTCCCGGTCCGATTGGGGAGGGGCCCAGAGAAAACTACAGAGTCCCACATTGTTTTTGCAAAGTTACACACTGATTCAATATTAATTTTAGTGACCTCCGATTGGCGTAACCGGGTGTCATTACTGCCGACATGAATTACAATCTTACCAAATTCACGCTTAGCCTTAGCCAGCAGTTTCAAATTTCATTCAATGTCACCTGCTCTGGCCACCGGAAGACAATTGACTATGGTTGCTGGTGTTGCTAACTTCACATTTCTCAAAACAGAGTCGCCAATAACCAGAGTTTGTTCCTCGGCGGGTGTGTCGCCGAGTAGGGAAAAACGGTTAGAAATGTGAAGCCGCCATGCTAAACTGGCTAAGAGCTAGTAGCTGCGCTAAGCTAGCGGATTCCTAAAAACACACAAAGTGAATAATGTGTAAATAATTTAGAGGTGATTCAGCAGAGGGAGTGCTTTAGTTAAGGCACGTGAAGATTACACTGTGAGACAAATCGTTATCTAGTTAACTAGAGCAATCTAACTGCGCAGATTAAACAGCTAACAGATACAGCAAAATACCGCTGTGCTCCGGAACAGGAAGTGATACAATACCGCAGTGAGACCCAACCACCAGTAGAGGCAGAAGAAGAAATGTTGTTGAGGAATGGCCAGTTAGCCAGTTATTTTAGGGCGGTCAATTTTTTTTTTTTTACCCCTCTGATTAAAAAAGCCCCTCCCACTAAACTGACCATCAAAATCCTTGAGCCTGGAGTACAAAATTGACATAGACCATAAAAAACCCAGAACATAATTCTAATGACTTTATTTTTTATAGCACTTTAACGCCGTACAATAATTGTGCTTCATAGAATAAAATACAGTCACAACAACAACAACGTAATACCAATAATTAAAAATAAAATAAAATAAATTAGTACATAAAAAGAAATCAAAGCACCATCACTAAGTTAAAAGTTATGGCCAGAGGCACAGTTTTCATCATGTTAAAATAAATAATACTAAAAGTAGTACAGTGTTTCTTGCTTACGTTCTGAAGTGGAAACACTGCTCACGGTCATTTTGGTTTGTTGGTTTCAAATTGTTGGAGTAAACTTGAACCCAAAAATAAAAGATGCCTGTTTATTTTAATATAAAAACTTGATTAATTTTGATTTTCCATGTGAAAAATAGTTCATTCGTTAGACTAACTGCATATGCAGCTCTGAAATTTTGAGTTCTGAGGGATACAAGCAAAGACAAGTGAGCTTCTTATTTTGGGCCACGCAGGCATCTTTTACCATCAATTTTGCAGTTATTCTTTTATATATTAATTGAAATCAGAATGTTGGCACAGTGAAGCATGTCTGGACTTGTTTAGTCAGGAACATATAAAGTCAGCCTTTTGTTCGCATATGATTTATGAAGGCTTGATGATAATCACAGAGACCTGGTGGTCAATAAGGACACTACTACTTTTTGAAAACAGCGGGTGCAATCAAAATACCAGTTCTTTTTCATCAATGGCTCATGGGGTCTTCTAGTTAAGCAAAGTCTATTCCCATTGTTCAATAAATTGTTTTCCAGGAAATGTATAATAAATAAATTTGATTTATACATGCCATAAAACAATTAAAGTAACTGGCAAATGTTTATAGACTTACTGAATTAACTTCAGATTGGCCAATTTTTAACATTTGCACTAATTTGCAAACTCTATTTGATGAAGGCATTTGCAAAACCCAACAGTGTGCCAGGTTTAATCAAATGTATGATTTTGTTTATAGACAGAGGATCATTGCTTTTCTTGTGTAAAATGTATCTTTATCCACATTTCAGATGATTTGTACACGTTTGCTCACCATACATTAAAAAAGGTCCAAATAAGATCTACAAAGTTAGTGCCAGATTTAAATTAGTTGACTCTGATTCTGAATCAAGACTGAATGAGTTAAAATTTGACAATGCTGGAAAACCGTAGAATTAGAAACAACTTATTAGAGTTGTATAAAATAGTAAATGGATATGAAGCAGCTGTTGCTGTAATTTTCTTTACCAAACGAAATAGTATGAATCATAGGGGTCGTAGCTGAATGATAAAAGTTATGCAATTAGAACCTCGGAAAGATTTTCTTTAGAGGACTGTCTGCCTCTGGAAGAGTTTTCCTGAATTAATTATATCAGCACCCAGCATAAATTATTTCAAGTATTATTATTATTATTATTATTATTATTATTATTATTATTATTATTATTATTATTATTATTATTATTATTATTATTATTATTATTATTATTTTGGTCTCTGAATTATTCTAATTTTGTAAATGTGTTGCATGCAGTTTCAGTTTTAAGGGGCTATGGCTCTCAGTTAGACTTATGATGTGTACTTTTCTGCACTTTGTACAATTTTTAACACAGATACATTATTATTATTATTATTATTATTATTATTATTATTATTATTACAGTATTATTATGTATATGTCATGGACATGAATGAGCAAAGCTCGTCAGCATCTCACCATGTCATTTAGGTCCTTCAGACTTTTTTTGAGTAAATGCTTAAGGGGAGCATTAGTATGGCTAAAACCTTGCAGACTCCCAGCCATTTTAAGCATTTTTCTTTAATTGCCTCTCACATGCCTGGACGCTCCTCATCATCTAACCATGTCATTTAGGTCCTTCAGGCTTTTTTCAGTAAAATGGTTCTTGGGCGCATAAGCATGACTAAAACATTTCAGATCCCCCGCCTTTTTAAGCATTTTCCTTTTTCTTTTTTTTTTTTTTGCCTTTCAGCTTCTGTAGGGGCTCCCTCCCCCCCCCCCACACCTTTTTAAGCATTTTTCTTTTTTCGCCTTTCAGCTTCTGGGGGGGGGGGGCACCACCCTAATTACAGCCCTCTTAACCCCCTGCCACTTTAAGCATTTTTTTTATGTAGATGTAAATTAATATTCAAACCTTTCAGCCAGTTGACAGTAGGGCTGTACAATATGGCCTTGGGGCAACTGTTTGTTGTGATTTGGCGCTATATAAATAAAATTGATTGAAATAATTGATTGATATGGCCAAATTATCATATCTCAATATTGTCATATCAACATGATATATGATATGACTATGATTTCACACAAAGTGCAGCAACAGTGAAAATTTTTAAACAAAACAGTAATAATACCACACTTATTTTGCACTCATCATAAGGTTAGGATACTCTGCCCTCCAAAAGTATTAGAACACTTGGTATTTCACACATTGTAATTTGTTTATGCCATTTCAAATACAGGAAATACAAAAAATATAAAGAATAAAAATCTCTAAAATGATCTTCCTCAAACTCAAACTGAAAGCAAATCTCTAAAACTTGATAAAACCCATAAATAATAATCAGTTTTGTTGCCACTTTTCTTTAGACAAGTCAGGGGATGGAAACATGAACATTTCCAAGTCACTGAATATGTCTTGGACTTTGTTTACATCAATTATAAAGAAATACAAACGTTTCTTTCACCAAAACATCAAATCTAGGCTTTCATCTGAAACGTACTTTCTGTCAAATTGTAGCTGAACTTTGGTGTCTTCTTTTTAAGAAATCCTCCTCTACACCACTTCATCGCTCGTATTATTATTATTATTATTATTATTATTATTATTATTATGTAACAAGCCTTTAAATTAGTCAATTAACTTTTTAAAATGCATTCCTATATATTCCTTTAAAATGAATATGCTACAAAAAAACAACAACAACAAAAAAAAAAAAACAACAACAACAACAAAAAAAAAAACTGGAGTTATTAGAGGCAACACAAAGTCATATTGGTCGTAATCAGTATTGCCGTCTGTTGAAGCAGTTTTTTTAATACCTAAATTGTTAAAATTATGTCATCACATGGTAAAGAAAGTGTTCCCATGACGATGCAGCCCTCAGAGGCTCCATTACTCATGACAATCACTATAATAAATTGCTGACAGTATAAACATGAATTATGAGCTGTACATTAACTATAAACTGTAATTTGGGAATTTTGCACAGCTGCAAGTTGGAATTCCATAAATATTCTTGGCTGAATAATAAAAAATAGATGGGAAGGCTAAATAAAAATAAAGAGTAATAATAATTACAACTTGTATGCTGATGTAAAACTGCGCATAAGAAAGCTGCAGTTTTCACAAGAATTATCTTGATTTTTGCATTTTACACTGAATAAGTATGGAATCCCTGAGTGGACATATAGAGAAATGAAGAAGAAGAGGAAGAAAAAGACCATGTTTTGCTCCACTGAGCGTACGAGACACTTCGTTCACATGTTTTTATTAATCCAGAACAAGTACTCCACCTTATGCCAACATTTTTACTTCCACGGACATTCCGTATCATAGCAACAAAAAGTGTCGAAGTGTTTTCAGCTGGGAAAACGCGTGTTGGTGGACACACAGCCCTGAAGACTTCATTATAACCAGAGAAGAACCATCAGTGTCTTAATTTAGAGGTTGGGAATCAAACATCGGGATGCTGCAAACCTCATGTTGCAGCCTGAATCGCTTCATCGACCCGCGCGCCAGTTCGTGTTTTGTGTCCCGATCACATATGTTTGTATTCAAGGTTTTGTGGCGCGTGGGGGTGGGCAGGGGGTTGATGGAGGCACGAATTCCCAGATCGGTGGCGGAGACGCACTCTAATGAGTGTTTTACAGCTTTAACAGTTGGAATAGACGAGCCAGTAAAAAGGAATGAAGGATCATTTCACATTCCTCTGCTCGCGTTCTACATGCTGTCTCTTCTAACAGGAGGTCTGGTGGGGGAATCACTTTTTTCTCGCTTTTGGATTCCACTCACTTCTCTCTGTCTCTGCTGTCAGGTTGCCAGCTGAACAGTGTACAGGGCGGCTGCCATTTTGGCAGGGTGAGTCTGTTCCCTTACATAACTATTAAAGGCTGATTTTCCCTTGAAACAAGGTGTGCTCTCGCTCTCGCTCTCTCTCTCTCTGAACAGGCCCTTCACAATCTGGGGCCAATTTAAAGAGAGGTCAAAGATTAATGTGTTCATAAGAGGGCTGGCTGCAAATCAGTGTCATGTCATAGACAGATACGACTCTGTTAATATGTATTAATTTGACCGCAACTGCATGAATTCCGATTAGAACACGCCATCCCTGGCGAATACGCCCACCTTCCATCCCACGGTCTGCTCTCCACGCCGGAGCCATCGTGTGGAAATCTTTCATCAGTGTTGATATGCGATAAAAAACAATACGCTCACAAATTGTCTTGTGATGAGCCTCGTGTCTTGTTGTGATGTCAGCCCAAGTGTCACGTGGCACACTCGATGGGCGCAAACAACAAAAAAAGAGCAGTTGGTATGGTGACGCATTTTTGGAGATACGTTAACTTGTGCAATTTCACGCGCATGGACGGTGATGGGGGGAAAAAGATGAACAGACACGCCAGCAAACAAACTTGGCTGCACGCGTAGTCCAAATGGCTAAAGTTCCCAGAGTGAGACAGCACCCTGTGGCCTGCATGGTAACAATAGGTTCCATTCTGCACTGTCCTCTCTGTGCCTCCTTCCTCTCCCTGCATGCTCCATGACTAATGACCCCGGGGCAGGGGTAAGTTAGGGATGAAGGTGGGCGGAGGAATGACGCTGTCACTGATGATGGCAAAACAACAACAACGACAGCGCAAACCTCAAAAACAGTTTAGGCTCTTATTATATGTACAGACTCACCAAATTTAAAGAGGTCTTATTCTAGTTCTCTTTTCTTTTTCCAGAAAGCAAAGATAGCTGTCTTAAAAATATCAAATTTTGTGACTGAATAGGTCACATGCACACTGAGATGATCCCACCTAAAATCTACCAATTTCATATCCTGTTTGAAACAGTATTAAGGGAAAAGACCTGAAACAAAAGGCTTAATAGATCAAACTTTAGTCAGATCTAAATAAGGTGGCATGCTGTGGGGACATACAAGGTACGTTACACCTGGTCGAGTTCTCAGCAAAGATCTAAAATTGAGGCCACTCGTTTGAGGTGATTTATGCCTGTTAGGTCTGGTTTAAGGTCAAGATGGTAGTGATTGTAGTGCCTCAAGCCATAAATAGGAGGCTTATGGTGAGAGAGGGTTTGTCAAGTTCACAGGGTCCCCCAGTCCATCAAATCAGAGATATTTTTTGTTTGCAGATATATGGATGGATATGAAAGCATGCGCAAGGTGATGAGGAAAATGGCATTAACAAAGGCTGCGTTAGTGTTGTTAGAGGACTTTGCAAATGGTGCAATCCGACGTGAGCATGTAATCAGGAAATGAGTATTTACTTGCAAATTACTATAATTAGCTTCTGTTACTGGAGTTGTGTGCAGAACTGCAGGCGGCCCTAGACTGCAATACGGCGAGGAGCCAGGGATTGTCTGTGCCCACACAGGTGCTGACCACTCTGGGCTTCCTGGCAACAGGAGCATTCCAGCGGGAGCTGGCCAATCGGTCAGGAGTGTGCCTGTTAACCTTGAGCCGAGGCGTGCCAGCTGTGTAGTACGCAATTATCTAAATGTCATCCAGGTACATCACATTCCAACACTAAAGTGCAATTTGCAGAAAAAGCCAGTTTCCCTAATGTAATTGGAGCTATTGACTGCTCACATATTGCTATAAAGGCACCATCACATGATGAATGTGTTTTTGTTCATCAGAAACATTTTCATTCCATCAGTTTTCAAATCATATGTGATGCGCAAATGCATTGGGTTGTGTTGGGAATAGGCTAGGTGCTGGTATGGTACACAATGGATTTCCGAATGAAAACCAGCATGGGCACATTTGGCCATGTGCACATTCAAATATGTTTTTATTTATTTATTTAGTTTCTTGATGGTGAAACTAGAGCGGCACCCCTTCTTAACTAGCCCCCGATTGTCTCCCTGTGTTCAGTATTTGTCAATAACGCATGTGAAAAAGTTGCAGATATCACACACTCTCAGGTGTGGCACACCTAATTTGTTTTAACTTCCGGGTGTGTGCTCTGCTTTGAGCCCACAGTGTTTATGGTCTCACTCACACACACACACACACACACACACGCTCCCACTAACTTTTATCCATTTCATGTTTATTTCTTTTGACAGGGTACCAAATAAACTATCCCTGCATGTCTCCACATCATTTCCATCATCAGTAGCTCACACTTGGTATAATTTCTCGTCTGTGTTCATGTTGCATGATCTGACGGAGTGGGGAATCCCAGCGATGCAGCCCTCAGAGGCGCCATTACTCATGACAATCACTATAATAAATTGCTGACAGTATAAACATGAATTATTAGCTGTACATTAACTATAAACTGTAATTTGGGAATTTTGCACAGCTGCAAGTTGGAATTCCATAAATATTCTTGGCTGAATAATAAAAAATAGATGGGAAGGCTAAATAAAAATAAAGAGTAATAATAATTACAACTTGTATGCTGATGTAAAACTGCGCATAAGAAAGCTGCAGTTTTCACAAGAATTATCTTGATTTTTGCATTTTACACTGAATAAGTATGGAATCCCTGAGTGGACATATAGAGAAATTAAGAAGAAGAGGAAGAAAAAGACCATCGTTTGCTCCACTGAGCGTACGAGACACTTCGTTCACATGTTTTTATTAATCCAGAACAAGTACTCCACCTTATGCCAACATTTTTACTTCCACGGACATTCCGTATCATAGCAACAAAAGTGTCGAAGTGTTTTCAGCTGGGAAAACGCGTGTTGGTGGACACACAGCCCTGAAGACTTCATTATAACCAGAGAAGAACCATCAGTGTCTTAATTTAGAGGTTGGGAATCAAACATGCTGCAAACCTGACGGAGTGGGGAATCCCAGCTCCCAGGGCCTATTTATTTTAATTTGCATATTTAAATAGGGGCATGGAAAGGGATGAGTTTGGTCCATCTGCATGTGCGCTTAATCCCACGTTCAGTGTGATGTACAAATGGAACGTGCTTGGATCCATGCATACGTACACTTTAATACATCTGGATATATTTGTGCGTACAACAGTTTCAGTAGGAAATCCACGCAAGTCTTTGTACACAAGGCCCCCGGACCTTTGTTCCCCTGAACAGGTACTGGAATTGTGAAACACCTGTGAAACAGGGACTTCATGTCTCCATAAGCTCTTCTCAGGTGACTCTTAATCTTCAAGGCCAAGGACCCAGAGACATGAACATTATTGCCAACAAGAGTGAAAATCGCTATGTCCACCAAGTCCAGGAAGTCATTGAAAGCCTGAATCTTAGTCTTGATCTAGGTCCAGGACATAGTTGTTCAGACTCCTCAAGTGTTACCCGCAGAGGATCCATTGATTGCACATAGATCACAGCATTGGTAAACCATTCCTCTGTGACTAAGGCATCCAAGTTGCTGTACTCCAGAATAAGCAGAAGTATAATCAACGGATTTCGTGACATATGTCACAGAAATCACAACCAAGCTATTTCAGGATTAAATCTGGCTTGGTAAAGTAAATTTACTATCAATTTTTGAACTTTCATGATGTTTGTACCTTCATACTCAAATTATATTTAACTGTAAAATGATTCATTTAAATCAAAATGTTATTGCTGGCAGGTGCATGAATTACCGATCATTAACTGTTGATACAAGACTTCAACTCTTCCTGTGTCAGTGATGTCATCAAAATGATGTCTGTTAGAGAGAACTTACAAAGTCCCTTTTTGGACAGATCGCTGTGTTGCTGGACTGCTGGCTCAAGGACTATCGGAGGGTGACACAACGCCAAATCAAGTCAAGGGTAACGTGTGGGGTTCGAAAGACTGGAGGTGGAGTAAACAGATGTGGAGGCACTGATGGATGTGTCTGGGACAGATGTACACCTCAATCACGGATGGACAGCTGCACGTGTTTGTGTATGTACTCGTGCCATCGTGCTTTTGCACATGTAGTCAGCTGCACGGTACATTTGGTAGATTGTGCAAAAATGATCCTTACAGTCATGAAAGACATAATGTTTTCTGTTGGGTGAACAACATGATTAATCTCTCATGAACCAGTTATATTAAAATGTAAAGAACTGGGTTGAATTCGATCAATTTTGGAGTAGATTTCAGTAAAACATAGGGATGTAGGATTTTTCTACAGCTTTTCAACATTTACTAAGATGACTGTACATGCTAACATAAAACTGATTTGTGCCTCAATAAAACCATTTTGTTGTTTTGGCACCTCATTCATAGTTATCAAGACAACTGTGGCTCTTGATTCTGGGGTTTTTTGAATGCCTGTTTTTTTGGGACCAGGTGGTGGTTTTCATAACAGCTGGTTTGGGTGCAGGTACTAAAAACTATAAGCACCAAGTTGTTTCAGTAATTGTGGCATCATCAATGAAACCAACTTCACCAAGCTACTGATGCTCATTAGTGCTTTAAATACTAAAATTTTATATAAACTGGCAGTGGATTATACTGGCACACAGAATGTTTTGATGGAGTGCTAGTACATTTAACTGCACAGCAAGCTATTATCAGACATGTTCGAGTTTGAGCAAGCAGCCACTAACAGAAGGGACCTGGACCTGCCAATCCTGCCATTAAAAGGAACCACACTCCTAATTGTTTGATATAAAAATTCCCCCTCCCCATGTACAGTTGTTATGAATGGGGTAGCTACAGAGACCAAATTCATTTTGTGTACAAGGCTGTTATCATGTTTGTTTTTACTGTAGAGTTGGATATTTTACATGGCAGTCCATTGGGACTGATGCACTTTTGGAGTCAGCCTCAAGTGGCCATTCGAGGAACTGCAGGTTTTGGCAGTTTTGTATTAGCTTAATTTTTAGCCTGGAAATTGGTGCTTGGGAATAATGGACTCAAGTAACATAACACTGATGGAACTCAGATTACGGATACTTGGGTATCATGGGTTTGGCAACGCATATCTGTTTTACAAGCTCGCCATGGGTTGTTAGGTTTATGGTTGGGGTTATGGTTAGACTTCCTCATCATGAAAATCTACTACATTTTTTTGATGGCATCACGATCGAACACCATGACAGTGAGCCATACTTTCACATGAAAATTCAGTAAGGTATGTCTTCTATAATGCATTCCAATTCTAAGGTAGAACTCTACAAGTGTATACTAAGGTATATCTAAATATCTAAAAAAGAAAGTAGAATAGAAGAGTAGAATACAGTAGAATATTAGGTGCCTGGTCTTGAGAACCAGGGTGGGACTGGGGGGTTTAAAAAACACACTGCAGGAATGGAAGCAACAGGATGACACAGTCAACAAAGGAGAATAGTGTAAAGTTTGCGTATCCACACACTACTTTCATCTTGAGTAATTTACATGATGAAGAAGGACCACAGAGCAAACTGAATAGCAGGATCTGGCCCTGCTGAGTGTGCAGCTGGACTTTAATGGGAGATGCCTGATTGCAAAGAGATCCAGGTGAGCATAATGCACCCCCCCCCCCCCCTTCAAATTTAATTCTCTTCCTCCTTCACTGAATGGTGATTTCATTTAACCAGAATGAGTTTGGATACCTACTCAAAAACTCACTACAATATTAATGCTTAAAACCTGTTCAATCATCTGATTAAAGATCTGAATAGAGACTTTTACAGGCCCAGGTGATGGAGTGTCACTGAGGAATAGCTCTGCACCATTGGAATGCAAATGATCATTAATAACATATGCATGCATTTTACAACAGTCTTGTTCAAGTACCAGAATTAATGCATGCATTTTGGATGGTCGAGCTTCAAGCACTGTATAAGGCACCTTTTTTTCAATGGAGCAGGGGCACCAGAAAGTAATTACTGTAGTAATAAACAATTACTTGGGTTACACCATCACAGTGCCTCATAAACACTGCGGTTTGAAACTACACCCGAGTTTTTGGCCCATTTGCCAGCCGGGCCGATGAACTACCTCATCGGAGAACCTCGTCTGACAGTTTGGCAGTTTTCCAACAGAGGGAGTGCAGGATTTCCCAGGTCTTCTCATCATGGCATATTCACTTCAACGTGGGTATTCAGGAAGGTTAAAAAAAAAAAAAAATCTAAGAAGTGGTCTAGTTATTGGTACAGAAAATCCACACAAACTGATCTGACAATGATATGCATCTGCTAAATGGTACAAAAGCAAGAGAACAAGATGGGAGCTGTGAAGCTTGTTCAAAAATTTACAGCTCGTCTGTAAATAACCTGCAGGCCATGTGGTGGGCTGCAGCAAAACCTCCAGCAATCCCTGTCTTCAGGGACTCATAAACTACACATTTTCTGTCTGAACTTGCCCTACTCACAGCTGATTGGCTGAAACAGGTGTTTGGTATTGATTGGTTGAACATACCTGAATTAGCTAATTAGCTTTTTGCAAAGTAAGGAGAGATGAAAAATGTGAGTCCCTAATGACCATGGATACCTCTGCCCTGGTAAACAACAGAAGAGGCCAACTTGAACTCGCACTTTGTCCAACCATCACGTCTTTGTGATGTCATAAGGTGGATTTGTTGAAGAAAGTGATAAAAGGACAAATTTAAAATTAGCACCATCACGGGAACAAAATCAACTATTCTCTTACCAAGGATCAGCTTTGAAGAAAATTTTGTCACAATCTGTACATTCTTGAGGTAGTTTTTGTTCTGAGAGAAGCACACAAACAAATAGGGGTGATCACATAAGCATGTCTTGCTCTCTGTTACACACAAACCAGCTGCTCTGCTTCTTTCCGGCGTGTCAGATTTCTCTCACTCACTGTCCAGCAGTGACTGCGTGCACAAAGGTCAGCGCAGTGCAAAGTCAAAGTTCAACAAATCTGAACTTGTAATACTGTGCACAAGCTTTTTTCAACACACCGCATACACAACTAAAAAGGTACTTTGAGAGTGCAGCCCAGCAGGTAGCAGCTTAGCAGTTTATCTGTAGGTGAGTTTTGTTGAACTGGCTGATGTCTGGTTTCTTTCCACCATGACTCTGTTCCCTGCCCCGACTGTCAGCAGTCATAAAGCTGGAACACTCTGCTCTCATTTGTCTGTCTGTTAGGCACGAGCCCAGCACAGAACCCCCCAAAAATCCAACAGTCCAGAGATGAACATGATGCTGGAGCCATTACGCCCAACAAGTACCATTTTACAGGACCTGTAACAGACCAAATAATCAGATAAAAATATAATCAAGTGTCAGAGTCTAATCACCTTTAGCCATTGCTATGGTTATGGAAATTTTTTTTTTTTTTTTTGGAAAAAGGTATTTAGAAAGAAATGAATGAGTGAAAGATGGCATCCATTCTGGGAATTCAAAAATCCAGAAAATTTCAAAAATGGCAATAAAATACCACTAGCAACGTGTTTGAAATCATCAGCAATGTAGTATTTCAAAATACCTGAAGACATTTGACCACCTAGGTCTATCTTTATGCCCCTGCTCAATGACGTTGGGGGCATTATGTTGGCACCCCATCCCTATGTCTGCAAACCTTTTGTTTCTGCACATTAACTAAAGAAGGCTTTGTCTGATTGAAACCATTTCTTGGTGGAGTATTGCAGCAGACTAGAGGAAGGATCCTTGAGAAAATGGTGGTCATATGTCATCCAATATGGCTGTCATGGAGCCTATCTTGATTTTTGCTTTCCCGCAATAGCTAAAAAATGTATAATTTAATCGAAACCACTTCTTGATGGCCTTGTGCCAGAGGAAGCACACCACATACTAATTGTAAAACAACAATCTTTCACTATACAAATACAACATATACTCTCATTAATGCAGCAATCTTTCACGATAGTAATAATTTCCATACTTTTTTATCACCTTGACAATAAAGCCATACGCCAGCTGTACATATGAGCCGAGCATGTGCCAGGCTTTGCTCTAGAGGGCTGCATTGGGATTGGGTCCCGCTGCGTCCCATGGGACCCAACGCAAATGTGGTGGGAACGGGCAGTCAGAACTTTGCTGCGGGCGGGAGCGGGCATTTAAAAAAAACACACTGCAGGAACAGAAGCAACAGGATGACTGTCAACAAAGGAGAATAGTGTAAAGTATGCGTGTCCACATGCTACTTTCATCTTGAATAATTTAACAGGAGCGACCAGAGAGACACACACATATATGGGCATGCAGTAACTGACCTGTGACATGAAATTGTGTTTAAACTAAATAAAAACAACCAAATAGTAGCACTATTCCTGACCAGTTCATCAAAAGACATGTAGGCCAGGGAATCAAAATAACCACATGAATGTCTTTAATGGCCTAAATGGTGTGTTTTCTCCCGCAAAACGGGAGGAGACACAAAATGAATGCGTCTCTGTTATTGTACGCATATAATTTCTCAGCATTTCGCGGGAGAAAGTAATTTTCTGACAGTAATCTAATAATAGCACCAGCAATATATTTTGTATGGAATCTTCAAATAAAGAAATGTGCACAAGGTTTGCAAAAACACACTGACCTCATTTAGGGAGTTACTACAGAGGTACTACTGATAACCATGTATTTCCTTTTTCTCTGCTATTGTCGGGATGCATAAGATTAACAGAGGCAGTAACTGAATGGGTCAGCAAATTTTTTGTCAGTCATGGTGTAAAAACTATTGCTTACTTGGTAATTGTACAATGAAGAGAGTAAGGGGTAAGGCAGTCTGACATCTGTCCCCAATGGCCTTCACCTAATTGATTGACCTCTGGCTGACCTTGCCAGAACAATTCTGGGATTTAACTGTTTGTGCAACATTTGGTCTAAATCAGGCTGAATATCGAATTCCTTGACATTTGCCAAAAAAAGATTTCTTTAACAGCAATTTCAGGGTTAACCTTTGTTGCCATACCAGGTTTGGTGGAAATCAGCAAAAGTACCAGGGAGAAACAGGCCAAAAACTACACATGGAGACATGAACTTGGCCCCTGTGATGACCTTGGTAAATTTTACTTTACTGGGCAATCCCAAAACCCTCCTCCATGTGTGTGCTAAGTTTGGTAGATATTGGAAAATCAGTTCCAGGAATGATGACCTTCATCCACATACCAAGACCAGCGGAAGGGAAGCAGATAAACAAATGTTGATCAAATTATAGTATGATTCAGCTTTGAAGTTTTTGGATTCTGACAGATTCAGGTGAGGAGAAGTGACCTTCCTATTAAGGCCCATGCTGGCATCTTGTAACATAATTTGCAGTTGTTGAGGTATGTTAATTTAAATATGAATATTGGCACAGTGGAACAGGTCGAGGCTGGTTCAGGCAGGCACATGTAAAGCAGTCTTTTATTTGCATGTGATTTTTTTCAGCTTTGTTGCTAATCACAAAGTCCTGGTGACAACTAAGGTACAGCTCCTTCTTTAACACTTTGTGAAAGAAAGGATTTCTTTCACACAAAGTTGTCAAAGTTGAGTAGAACACTTGAGAGGAGCCTGTTTCATCCATGGACATTTTGGACAAGGACAAAAAAAAATATGTTTCTGCCCAAAAATATGTCGTAATGTGGACATTTCACCATTGCTCTCAAATTAATAAAACATGCGCACATTTTCCTGGCCATGATAATTCGTGCGCACATTTTCCTTTAATTGAGCCCTCGAATTACGTGCGCACAATATAATAAAACAAGTGCACAATATAATAAAACGTGCACAAAATATAATAAAATGAGTGCACAATATAATAAAACGTGCGCACAATATAATAAAACAAGTGCACAATATAATAAAACGTGCACAAAATATAATAAAATGAGTGCACAATATAATAAAACGTGCGCACAATATAATAAAACGTGCGCACAGTCTCTCCACATGCAAAACATTTTACGATGACACTTCCAGGGCTCTGTAATTACCCTTTGTTTTTAAGATATTAAAAATATTGAACAATATTGACAAAAGAAAGATTATGTGAGTTTCTTGTGTATTTCAGTGTCTAATGTTAATATTACACAAATGTTTATCGACTTGTATTCCCACTGGGTGACAACATCCTTGGATTGGAACATTTTAGGCCAAAATGCCTATGGTCAGAACAACCTAGGCAGAAATTCCTATTGAACAACTCCAATCAGAAGATTAGTGGATAACAATGATACACCAAGGTGGCCAATGATGAAACCTGAACCTGTAAGTAAGTAAAAGTCCTTGATTGGTATATATATATATATATATATGCCTTTTTGCATTTACGCAATATCTCTAAAATCAGAAAGGTCTTGTCTCAGAGTGATGCTGAAAAACTAATTCATGCATTTATTTCCTCTAGGCTGGACTATTGTAATTCTTTATTATCAGGTTGTCCTAAAAGTTCCCTAAAAAGCCTTCAGTTAATTCAAAATGCTGCAGCTAGAGTACTGACGGGGACTAGCAGGAGAGAGCATATCTCACCCGTGTTGGCCTCTCTTCATTGGCTTCCTGTTAATTCTAGAATAGAATTTAAAATTCTTCTTCTTACTTATAAGGTTTTGAATAATCAGGTCCCATCTTATCTTAGGGACCTCGTAGTACCATATCACCCTAATAGAGCGCTTCGCTCTCAGACTGCAGGCTTACTTGTAGTTCCTAGGGTTTGTAAGAGTAGAATGGGAGGCAGAGCCTTCAGCTTTCAGGCTCCTCTCCTGTGGAACCAGCTCCCAATTCAGATCAGGGAGACAGATACCCTCTCTACTTTTAAGATTAGGCTTAAAACTTTCCTTTTCGCTAAGGCTTATAGTTAGGGCTGGATCGGGTGACCCTGGACTATCCCTTGGTTATGCTGCTTTAGACGTAGACTGTGGGGGGGTTCCCATGATGCACTGTTTCTTTCTCTTTTTGCTCTGTATGCATCACTCCGCATTTAATCATTGGTGATCGATCTCTGCCCCCCTCCACAGCATGTCTTTTTCCTGGTTCTTTCCCTCAGCCCCAACCAGTCTCAGCAGAAGACTGCCCCTCCCTGAGCCTGGTTCTGCTGGAGGTTTCTTCCTGTTAAGAGGGAGTTTTTCCTTCCCACTGTTGCCAAGTGCTTGCTCACAGGGGGTCGTTTTGACCGTTGGGGTTTTTCATAATTATTGTATGGCCTTGCCTTACAATATAAAGCGCCTTGGGGCAACTGTTTGTTGTGATTTGGCGCTATATAAAAAAAAAAGTTGATTGATTGATATATATATATATATATATATATATATATATATATATATATATATATATATATATATATATATATATATATATATATATATACACACTACCAGTCAAAGGTTTGGACTGGTAGCATTTATATACAGTATATATGCACTCAAAATAATTAAAGGGACACTTTTTAATCAGAGTATAACATCAAGTCCATTTAACTTCTGGGATATTGATCTGGTTAGTTAAATAGCAGAGGGGGTTAGTAATCAGTCTCAGCTTTGGTGTTAATGAAATTAACAACAAGTGCACTAGAGGGGCAACAAAGAGATGACACCCAAAACAGGAAAGGTTTTACAGTTGGAGGCTACTGACATTTTTCCCTCATCTTTGTTGACTGATTTTTTTTTTCACTAGTTTTGCATTTGGCTTTGGTCAGTGTCACCACTCGTGGCATGGTGCGGTACCTGGACCCTACAGAGGTTACACAGCTCCTCCAGGATGGCACCTCAATGTGTGCCATTGCCAGAAGGCTTGCTGTGTCTCCCAGCACAGGCTCAAGTGAATGGAGCAAATTCCAGGAGGCAGTTACTCCAGGAGAGCTGGACAGGGCCGTAGTTGGTCCTTAACCCATCAGCAGGACCAGTACCTGCTCTGTTGTGTAAGGAGGAACAGGATGAGCACTGCCGGAGCCCTACAAAATGACCTCCAGCAGGACACTGGTGTGAACGTCTCTGATCAAACAATCAGAAACAGACTTCATGAGGGTGGCCTGAGGGCCTGACGTCCTGTAGTGGGTTTTGTGCTCACTGACCAGCTCCGTGGAGCTCGACTGCCATTTGCCATAGAACACCAGAATTGGCAGGTCCACCGCTGGTGCCCTGTGTTTTACCACACATGAGATCAAGTTCAACCTGAGCACATGTTATGGATGTGAAGGGGTCTGAAGACACTGTGTAGAATGTAATACTGCCTGCAACATCATTCATCATGACTCATTTTGTGGTGGATCAGTGATGGTCAGGGGAGGCATATCTCTGTAAAGACACACAGACATCTACAGGCTAGACAACAATACCCTGACTGCTATCAGGTATCGTGACGGAATCCTTGGACTCGTTGTATGACCCTACACTGGTGCAGTGAGTAACTCCTGGTGCAGGACAATGCCCGGCCTCATGTGGTGAGAGTATGCAGGCAGTTCCTGGAGGTTGAAGGAATTGATACCATTGACTGGCTCCAACACTCACCTGTCCTAAATCCAATAGAACCCCTCTGGGACATGCTTAGGTCCATCCGACACCGCCAGGTTGCACCTCAGGCAGACCAGGAGCTAAGTGATGCCCTGGTCCAGATCTGGGAGGAGATCCCCCAGAACACCATCTGTCATCCCATTAGGAGTGTGACCTGACATTATCAGGCCTGCATACAAGCACGTGGGGGCCAAAAAACTACAAAGTACCATTTTGAGCTGCTGCAATGAATTTTTGGCAAAACATTTTTTCACTTTGATTTTCAGGGTGATTTTGTGTGATTCACCCCTCTGTAGGTCCCCCATTGAGATCAGATGTGTTTTCAAAGTGCTCCTTTTGCCTAAAATGTGGCTGAAATTATTAATAATATCAGTCGTGATCCTTGTTTCTCAGAGGCACATCAGATTGAACCATCAGCAGCATATTACTGTCAGCTTGTCAGGCCTTTTTGTCTCGTTCAAGCACACCACGCTTTCTGTTTTACCCATCAGCCAACAGCAATATTAACAGGTCAAAATAAATCCAATAAACCAAAATGCAGAATCCTATATTTAATTACATGAATTAGGATGTTGGCAGAGAAAGCACAATGCGCATAGTGGCGTCTTTATTAGCGAGCATTTATCAGCCAATTGCAGTTGCTGTGATTATAAAATTTAACTGTATTTAACCACATTAGCAGAACAGTGTGCACTGCCGGGTTGTTGTGTGTAATTGTTCGGAAGAGAAGACGTTTATAATTGAATAATTTTGGATTCACGGGCTGATAAGGAATGGGAAAAGGAAGCAAGTCTCTGCACATTGGTTGCAATCCTGGTCCATCGTCTTCTCATTAGGCTGAGTCAAAGAAAGCCTTGTGGTGGTTTTGCTGTTGGCCGGCGACTGCTGCAGTGCGAGTGAGAGGAAAAGTATAATGGTGTTCTCAGAAAGCCTGGGGTCACAAGGGTAACGCTGAACAAGATGCTCATACTGGATTATACACGATCATATTTGCAAAGATAGTTGATAGCAAATTGATGCAATTATTATTATTATTATTATTATTTTGCTGGACTGGCAAGAACCAGGGGTGGCTCTGCCTTCAGGTAATGGGGGGATGGGGGTGGGAGGGTCTTTTTTTAATCATAACATGCAATGAAATTGATGTAAATTGGAATGTTTCTCTCCCCTACTACTCAGGTGTTCCAGGGGTAATAATCGATAGCTTTATTTTTCCCACATTCTTGTTATGTGCCGACGCGGGTTGAGGAGCGGACCTGCGTCTGACTGAACCCAGCGCTAAATAATCAGAAAGCGGTTCCAAAAACAAAACAATTTTATTTTCCCCTCTTGTGCAATACTTCGTGTACAACATAAAAGTGCGTTTGTCTGGCGGAGTGAAGGACGGCGCGCTCTCCAGCACCCAAAGGGATCGAAGCCCGGCGCTTCTGGACTCAACTTCACCGCCAAACACCCTCCAGGTGGACACGACAAACTGACTCTGTGAAGGTTAGAAGAGGTGAGGTAAGTCAACAGCTACAACTAATATCCTTCAAAGGCACACACTATCAGCAACACATTCAGGTCTGAATTTAAGCTTTATGTAAATGAGCTGCCTCTCACAACAGGTGGAGGATCATCAGTCCGCACGCCACGGCCGTGAGAAGCGAGCTGCACAATTCTCATCAATATTCACATATACTGCGTAACAAAATACCAAATTACTATTAACACTTATTCAGACAATCAATCACCTCTGATGTGTGCTGACAGCATGTGTCCCTCACCCGTCCTCCTTCACAGGCACAATGTGTCAAACCCAGGCGCGGTCCTCAGCGTCTCAAAAACGAACGTCACAAGGTCGAGTTCCCGGCCATTCTGCTTGAATCACTCATGGCTTAAATGCAGAACGCCATCTCATTATCTGCTTCAGCTGAAAGTCTTTAAGTCTGCACGTGAGCATCATCCACAGGTGCTGCGAGTCATTAGGCCTGCACATGAACATCCTCCACAAGTGCAGCCAATAATGTTGATGAGGGTGAAGGATTCTTCTGCCAGCACCATCTCCACAGACAAAAACCAGTTTGCATACCACCTGGAGAGCAAAGAAAAGAAAACAACACAAAAACATCCAGCCAAACCCCCCAACACACAACAATTCTAAGGAAATTGGGAAGCTGAATACAGACTCTCAACTCATTGTTTTTAATACATAATTTTGATTTAAATCTCACTATAAAGCAAGAAATGTGTGTGTGTGTGTGTGTGTGTGTGTGTGTGTGTGTGTGTGTGTGTGTGTGTGTGTGTGTGTGTGTGTGTGTGTGTGTGTGTGTGTGTGGCATATCTCTCTGACTGTTTGTCAGATCAACCTCAGCTTTTGGATGTGGCTTGCACATGGCACAGTGATGTGCATCCTTTATTCTGAAAAGTTTTGGGATTAATTTTCAAAATCTTGATTTTGACATTAAACCTTTATTTTGACATTGTAACATGAGTACTTCCAAGATGGCTCCCTCCGTGGTGTCTCTGCCTTGCAAAACCTCTGTTTGTATAAGGATTTCCATCAAAATTTGTTTCCATGTTCCGTTTGTTTTGATTTTATTCAGAAGCCTTGGTGGTGCTTAAACTCAAAACTGGCTTATCAGTAGCCGACAGTATTAAAAGTCACTGGTTAGTGGTTGGCTGTAACGTCTGCTAAAACCTTTTGCAGTTTATCGGTTTAGCATTCTAAAAGCTAACTTTTCAGTTAGCGGATTAGCGGTTATTGACACTAACTTTGTGGTTAGCTGTGCCGACCACTGATTTTGTCATATTAAAACCTTTAACGTAATTATATATATATATATATATATATATATATATATATATATATATATATATATATATGGCTTTATTTTACACAAAACGGGCTCTTCTCTAAAAGAGACCGTGTGGATAAAATCAAGTGAACCTTTTCTTCTGTGGAGTTTAATGGCAGCCACCATCCTTATTGTTGCATTGCTGCCACCTTCTGCATCAGTCCGTTATAGCAGCACTAAATCCTCTCGATGATTCCAGTGTTTTTAAAAGCTAACTTTTCAGTTAGCGGATTAGCGGTTATTGACACTAACTTTGTGGTTAGCTGTGCCGACCACTGATTTTGTCATATTAAAACCTTTAACGTAATTATATATATATATATATATATATATATATACTCAACAAAAATATAAACGCAACACTTTTGGTTTTGCTCCCATTTTGTATGAGATGAACTCAAAGATCTAAAACTTTTTCCACATACACAATATCACCATTTCCTTCAAATATTGTTCACAAACCAGTGTAAATCTGTGATAGTGAGCACTTCTCCTTTGCTGAGATAATCCATCCCACCTCACAGGTGTGCCATATCAAGATGCTGATTAGACACCATGATTAGTGCACAGGTGTGCCTTAGACTGCCCACAATAAAAGGCCACTCTGAAAGGTGCAGTTTTATCACACAGCACAATGCCACAGATGTCGCAAGATTTGAGGGAGCGTGCAATTGGCATGCTGACAGCAGGAATGTCAACCAGAGCTGTTGCTCGTGCATTGAATGTTCATTCCTCTACCATAAGCCGTCTCCAAAGGCGTTTCAGAGAATTTGGCAGTACATCCAACCAGCCTCACAACCACAGACCACGTGTAACCACACCAGCCCAGGACCTCCACATCCAGCATGTTCACCTCCAAGATCGTCTGAGACCAGCCACTCGGACAGCTGCTGAAACAATCGGTTTGCATAACCAAAGAATTTCTGCACAAACTATCAGAAACCGTCTCAGGGAAGCTCATCTGCATGCTCATCATCCTCATCGGGGTCTCGACCTGACTCCAGTTCGTCGTCATAACTGACTTGAGTGGGCAAATGCTCACATTCGCTGGCGTTTGGCACGTTGGAGAGGTGTTCTCTTCACGGATGAATCCCGGTTCACACTGTTCAGGGCAGATGGCAGACAGTGTGTGTGGCGTCGTGTGGGTGAGCGGTTTTCTGATGTCAATGTTGTGGATCGAGTGGCCCATGGTGGCGGTGGGGTTATGGTATGGGCAGGCGTCTGTTATGGATGAAGAACACGGGTGCATTTTATTGATGGCATTTTGAATGCACAGAGATACCGTGACGAGATCCTGAGGCCCATTGTTGTGCCATACATCCAAGAACATCACCTCATGTTGCAGCAGGATAATGCACGTCCCCATGTTGCAATTCTTGCAATTCTTGGAAGCTGAAAATGTCCCAGTTCTTGCATGGCCGGCATACTCACCGGACATGTCACCCATTGAGCATGTTTGGGATGCTCTGGACCGGTGTATACGACAGCGTGTACCAGTTCCTGCCAATATCCAGCAACTTCGCACAGCCATTGAAGAGGAGTGGACCAACATTCCACAGGCCACAACTGACAACCTGATCAACTCTATGCGAAGGAGATGTGTTGCACTGCATGAGGCAAATGGTGGTCACACCAGATACTGACTGGTATCCCCCCCAATAAAACAAAACTGCACCTTTCAGAGTGGCCTTTTATTGTGGACAGTCTAAGGCACACCTGTGCACTAATCATGGTGTCTAATCAGCATCTTGATATGGCACACCTGTGAGGTGGGATGGATTATCTCAGCAAAGGAGAAGTGCTCACTATCACAGATTTAGACTGGTTTGTGAACAATATTTGAGGGAAATGGTGATATTGTGTATGTGGTAAAAGTTTTAGATCTTTGAGTTCATCTCATACAAAATGGGAGCAAAACCAAAAGTGTTGCATTTATATTTTTGTTGAATGTAAAATCATTGGCATTTACATATTTGTCTGTCTGTCTGTTAGCAGGATTACGTGGCCATGGAAGCTCCCATTCAACTTTGGACGTGATCTGGATCAGGATTTTGTATTCACGTTTTACTTTATATAGGCTTTGAAGCATTACTGTTCACAGAATAACGTCATTTTCAACACAGATACATATTAGGCCATGGAATAATCCATTTAATTTTGGAGGTGATCTGGATCCGGATGTGGATTCTGGATCAAGTTTCATTTTATATAGGCTTAGAAGCATTACTGTTAGCAGAATAACGTCTAAACTATTCCACGGATTTTGACAACATTTTCAACACAGATACATATTAGGCCATTAAATTCTGGAGGTGATCTGGATCCGAATCCGGGTTCAGGATCAAGATTTCAATTTATATACGCTTTGAAGGATTGCGTCAAAGCTACTTCACGGATTCTCACCAAATTTGCACCACAGATATTAAGGAACAGAAAATCCCACTGAATTTTGGAGGTGATCTGGATCCGGATTGGCGACATCAAAAATCTCTGATTGCTCTTGTTTAGAATTCAATTGGTCTGGTGGTGGTATTTTGCATTATTATGCGGAATTGATCTGGTGATTGTCTTTTTTAAATTAATTTTTTAACTCCCAATTTTCTGTTGGAGAACAAACTTCCTACGGGCACTGCACTAGTACTGTTAATCTTCTAATTCTGCACAAAACAGTGTTCATCAATCAGCATGACATTTCCCATATTTATCACACCTTTGCAATGCCAAGCCAATTCAAGCATTTTCCAGGGAATTGCTACCTTAAAATGCAATGTATTCCTGATTGATTTTGTTCCAGAACTCACCATCATATTTGTTTCCTCACTGTTTCACACTTTGAAGAGCAGAATGACATCACTAATGAGCTCCAAGCCTGAGGATTCCCAATCCCAGGCAGTGAATGTGCACATGATCAGCCAGTAGACCAGGACATGTGGTCAGGGTTAAAGGCCATCTCACCCCCATTTCTGCTCCCCTGCACTGCTGCACAGAGGAAGTTGGAGTGCATACATGCAGACTCACAGAATCAAGCATGCAGATGTGTAATGACATGCACAAGTCACACGCACAGCCAGGAAGCATTCCTTGTTGCTCCTCCATGGCCTGACCCAGGAACAGTCCCCCTGAAACAACCATGTTCTCGGCACCGTAATGACTTGCTTCTGGTGCTTGTAAACACAGGCCACCCAGAGAGAGGTAGGCGGGGTTGAGGGCTTGCACTAACCTAGAGGCTACTCTTCTCTAGCCAACTGCCATGTCTTGTGACCTGACCTACGGGTTGCCGAGCTGGAACAACATGCAAATAGCTTCAGCAGTGTAAAGAAGCATCTGCAAAAACAACCAAAGAAATATGACGCCGTGTTTTTTCTGGACTACTTTTCTTTAAAACCCAATTTCAGACATGAGGCAAAAGGTCCAAATTAATGCACACACTCACACACACTGAGCGTTCTGACTAATGGTAAAAATGATGCAAATGTGTGGTCAGGTAAAGGAGGAAGTGTACCTGTTAACTAGTTCATCACTCACCTGCACAATGCAAAACAAGTCTCCAAGCTGACGACAAATCCAACTTATAATCTGGTATATGCATTAACTACAGGGTCATTCTACTGCTCTATGTGTTGGACACCGTCATGTCAAGGGTCATTCTTTATGGGATTGAGTCCCAGTTACTTCATATTTAGCAATGAGAAGAATCTATTGCCAGGCCAAGAAGTCAAAACTATCAACCACTTCCAAGCTCTTCGAGTACACATGAATATTGTTGATTTTCTCAAAGCATTTGATTCAGTTGATTGGGCTGCTCTATGGAACATCTTGGGAATTTGAGAGATCCTCAGTAAGTTGGTGGACAACATAGCCAGCTCATACAAAGGAGGATAGTGGTCAGGTGCAGTGGTGGGCACAGCTAACCAAAAAGTTAGCTTTGACAACCATTAATCAGAATCTGAAAAGATATCTTTTATGATGCTAAACCGATAAACTGTGAAAACATTTATCTTTATTACAGATAACCGATAACTTTTAGTATTGATTCGGACATGACCACATCAGACTACACTGTCGGCTTCTGATAGTTTCACTTTCACTTTTCACTGCTGGGTAAATTCAAGGATCACAAACACGTAAGAACGCACGATAAATGAATGAATAAAAAAATAAAACCCCAAACACTGTCATCATCTTTCAAAAGCAGTAAAACACAGTATTAGAAGTTACAGTTTATCTCTGTATTATATACATGAACTAAAAAGCTGCTGCTTTTTTTCCACACACTTTGAACCCTGCGGCTTAAACAACCAAAATACGTCCATAAATGCATTGATTGGCAGAGTAAAAGATACATAGTAAATATAAATGCTTACCTGTTATTTTCAGTGGGATTCATCTGAAGAAATAAACTACATAAAGAGTCCTTTTTTTAAATTGAAAACAGTGTCTAAACCAGGGGTGGGCAACTTGTTCCAGAAAGGGCCAAGACGGTGCAGGTTTTCTTTGCAGCCACTGACTCCACCAGGTGATTTCACTGATTCATATCACTTTGAGCAGATGGAATCAGTTAATCAGTGAAATCACCTGGTGGACTCAGTGGCTGCAAAGAAAACCTGCACCCTCGTGGCCCTTTCTGGAAGAAGTTGCCCACCCCTGGTCTAAACGGTGAAAACCCTATCCCTCTGTAACGCAGCTGCACCGCGAGAGCTCCTCTCCCCAACTGAGTCTTGGTGATTAAATTATACCATCAGCCACAAAGAAATAAAATAAAATAATGTTGTGTTGATTTTAGGTTTTACAAATGTTTTTAAACCGTTAAGCTTTGCTCACTTTACCAGCAAAAAAATATCGGACTGAAAGTTATCGGAACTAAATTTATCGGAAGATAGTTGGTCCGATGATGGTTTTAAAACTTATCTGAAAAGCTAATCCACTAGCAAAAACATAAGCTTCGATAATTATCTGTTACTGGATTAGCTGAACTGTGCCCACCACTGGTCAGGTGGAGTTGTGCCATGTGGAGTTGAGGTAGACTCCCTGACTTCCTCCCAGTGAATTCCATCGTTTGTCAGGGATGTGTTTTGGATCCTGCCTTGTTCAATGCTTGCATGGACTAGGTTCTGGTTAGTGTTGTGGTCTATTTGTCAGTGGGAAAACATCACTGGGCTTGGCTTTGCAGGTGATGCTGTGATCTTTGTGGGATCAGTGGATGACTGGACTGTGTCACTTGAGTAGCTGAGAGGAGTCCAAGTGTTTGGATTTATGATTGACCTGGATGAAGACTAAGGGCCCGGTCACACGGCACACGACAACAGCTAAACGAAGGAAAGTCACAAATCATTGAGAAAAAGTGGACGAATGAGCCTGCACTTCTCCCATCACCAAAAAGCCTGCGAATCAAGAGTGCATAAAGGAACAAAACAAAACCGAAACTAACAAAAGAAAAATGACGTGAACAGCGACCTTGATGCATTAAAGAAAATCAAAACGAAACATTCATGATGACGTGACTTGAAAACGGGTATCAGACAGAGTGCCAGCCTGTGCTGTCCGCAGCACCTGCAGGTGCGAGCTCTGGTTGTCTTGATAACAGGTTTGTTCACGACAACGTGTATGCACATGTGCGTTCCGGCCGTTTGAGGCTGGGACGTTAAAGTAGTTGATAAAATGTTCTTGCCATTATTGTGTCTATATGAAAACATTGCTTTTCATCCCACACATGGATGATCATGTTCAGCTCATCGGATCTTTAGTTTTTGATCCATTCAGATATCGTCAATGTTCATGCAAGAAGTCGGAGTTGGGAGGTTGGACGACGAACAAACGGAACACTGACTGTATGGGAACTATGCAAATGATGAGGAACCATCATGACAAAAAGCAAAACAGAATATGGATGAATTGAGCTTGTCATCAGGATTTGTTCACATTTGTCAACAGTTCTGACGAAGCGCCAGCTACAGGAATGAAGCTGGACGATGGTTAAATGATGTCTCAGAAAGTCACCGTAAGTCCAGATTTCTTGTTTCGTTTCGGCTTCAGTGTCCTTGGTTAGTGCCGTGTGACTGGGGCTTTAGATCCAAGTTTCTTACGACTTCATGACAAGCCATCAAAAATGTACCTGCGTGTAGTGAGTGCTGAATCTGTTAAAACATTCACTTATCTCTGTGGTGAACTTCATCTCTCTGGACTACTGCCTTTGAGATGGAGAGATGCCTGGGAAAAACATATAGAGTCACAAGGTTCCTGGATAGACATGTTTGGTGATGCCAACTCTTTTGCAAGAGCATGAAAGTCTAATTCTTTATGGTCCCGGTGGTTCCTGATTTATTATATGGTTGTAAGGCTTCAGTGTTAACCAGTTGCCTAAGGTGATGTCTTTGTACTCGGTGGTCTCTCTGCAGGGCCTTGGGTATCACTGAAATGACTGTGTCAAATGAATGGTTACTTGCGGAGACTCAGATGAGGCTTTGGGCAGCACGGTGGATTAGTGGTTAGCACAGTCACCTCACAGCAAGAAGGTCATGGGTTTGAGTCCCGCCTGTGTTTTTTATGTGTGGAGTTTGCATGTTCTCCCCGTGTTTACATGGGTTTCCTCTGGGTGCTCCGGTTTCCTCCCACATTTGAAGACAGGCAGGTTAGGTGAAATGGAAACTTTATAATTGTCCAGGTCTTGTAAAAGAGGTCTTGATCTCAGTGGGACTAACCTGGTTAAATAAAGGTTAAATTAAAATGCAAAACATACAACCTGCACTGTGAGGGAATGTCGGCTATGACGTTATGGCCATGAGGTGTGTTTCTTGACAAATTAGAGGAATCCAGCAGTTGTAAAAGTACAAGGGGATGCCCACATATTAGCTAGCTAAAGCCTATAGGTGGATAATTTGTGGAGGTGGGGATGGACTGGCATTCTGCTTGGGTGGTTGCCACCCAGTATCTAGGGTGTTTCCATAGTCTTAAGGATGCTGTGATGCATGGCACCAGCACATGCTTCTATATGCACAAGAATAACAGATGTCAGCCTTGATGCTTTATAGTCCTGCAGGGAAAATGATGTGTTTGTAAAAACATTTATTCAAATTTATTTATGTGGAACTAAGGTAATAATAATCATTTACTGTACACTGGCTCAGTTTTTTTTTATTCAGAATCAGAATCACAGTAGCCTTTATTTACCAAGTATCTACACAAATACAAGGAATTTGACTCCGGTTTGAATTGTACTCTCTCTGTACAAGCATGTATGAATATTCACTAAACACTAAATAATTCACAGTAAAACTGTGCAAATAAATGAGCAAATGAAATAAAATGTACTTTTTAGAGTTGCATAGAGACATCTAGTGTTTCTATGACCCTGTCTGGTCCCATGTACTCCCCTGTTTTGGTCTTTGTTACAGTCTGTCTGCGTCCGCTTTACACTTTAATCCTCTGATTTTGATTTTCAGTTTAGGATTACTTTGGTCACTGGTTTTATTTTACATTTTACCACTAGAGTCATTGCTTGTAATTTCTGTTAGTTTTGGCTTTTGTCACATATTAGTTTCAGCCCCTGCCTTTAATTCTCTTGTTGATCATTTCAACTTCTCACCTTTGTTTTTCTTGGTTTTGTTTATTTGCTCCTTCCATGTGTAGATTATTTTGCGTTATATTTTTGATTCACCTTTCACCTTATTTCTGTCTGCTTAGTTTTCACTCTACTGCACTCTCTTGCAGCAGCTCACTGCATCTTTGTCTCCTCCCTCCACGCCTCCATTTCGTCAGCATTGCTTTTTGCTTCACTGCACCTTCTTGCTCTCATCTTCGCCTCTTTGTTCCGCACACCTGTCCCTTGTTTACTGTGATTGCCACATCTGTTATTTAAGCCTTGTGTGTTTTGTTCTTCTTGCTAGTTTGTTGTTTCTGTAACACTGGTCCAAGCCTTTTGTCATAGTCCTGACTGTCTTGCTGATTTTTTGACATTGCTTTGTGTTTTTGGGCCACGGTTTTGTCTCAGCCTTTGAACTCTATGTTACTGTGTTTTGGACCTTGGCTAGTTTTTGACCACGCCTCAGCCTTACCCCTGCCTGATACCTCTGCTACGCTGACTGCTGCCCTGTTTACCGAGCTACAGGCAGTAGTCTCAGAGCCACGTCACCTTACAGCATGACATCTAGTAAACTTTACCATTAAAATAATTTGGTCAAGAACCAGCTGTTGAAAATAACACAGATCATCCTTGTAGTGCAGCAGATAAGAGAATATTTAGAGGGGAATCCTGCAAATGGTGATAAAAGCATCAAATTCGACAGAAATACTCCTCAGACAATACTTTTTTGAAAAAACAAAACAAAAAACTATTGGCCACTTAACCCCTTAATGCCCGAATTTATATAGCTGTATATAAAAAATGTTTTGTGTGTGTTTTTGCCTTTAAGTAGATGGTAAATAATGTTGAGATTATTAATTTCACTTTTGCACAAAAACTAGATAGTGATATTGGGTATTCTGGTAATGACTTTATGTTATAATGTTATAATAATAATGATGGTATGTTGCAAATTTACAACAACGGGCATACAGGTCAATTTGGTAAGTTGCATATTTGAGTCAGAGATTGTAGCATATATGCGACGATGGGCGTTAAGGGGTTAAATTTTCAATCGGTGGTCAGGTAGGGGTCAATTGAAGAATTACACAGAGGTCAAAATTAAAAGATGCTCCAATCATATTGAAAAATATTCCACATTATTTGCCTGATCATAAAAATTCCAAAAAGGTATAGTTTGGACTATCTGTGACTGAATTCTATGGAGTTACGGAATAAAAACAGCAAGAATGGTGACAAAGATCAGTTTCATTTTGTACAGGAGTCAAAAGTTAAAGTTGCTCCAATTTTGGTAAAAAGTGATGCAAAGTACTAGTTGAGTTAACACGGTTTTAAAAAGGAATAGTTTGGACCATGTATCATCCTTACTTATCACGTTACGGGGTAACATATGTCACATGTCATAGAATCCAATAGACGTAGACCTTGTTTGACCTTTACTTTGGAGAACAAGCATTCAACACTATTCCATTTATTAATCCTGTTAGCGCAACCTATAATTTGCATCGCTTTTTACCCAAATTGAAGCAACTTTATTTTTTGACCCCTGTACAAAATGAAACTGACCTTTGTCACCATTCTTGCTGTTTTTAATCCCGTAACTCCATAGAATTCAGTCACAGATAGTCCAAACTATACCTTTTTGGAATCTTTATGATCAGGCAAATAACATGAAATATTTTTCAATATGATTGGAGCATCTTTTGATTTTGACCTCTGTGTAATTCTTTAATTGACCCCTACCTGACCACCGATTGAAAAGTCAAGTGGCCAAAAGTTTTTTTCAAAAGAGTGTCTAAGGAGTATTTCTGCCGAATTTGATGCTTTTATCATGATTGTTTCAGTTATCTGCTGCACTATTGCCCTTCCTTGGTCTGTTGAAATGAGAGTGTATTGTGTTCTTAGTTTTTCAGGGTTTCCATCCTGGTGTGCTTACAGGAGGGAGAGATGAAAAATCTGTAGGTTCGTAATACATGAGGACCAGGTTTGAGAACCACTGATCTAGTAAAAAAAAAAAAAAACCCTCCATAATATGACCACATCATTAATGTACAACATTCACCACATCCTCATTGTAACTGCTTGGAAATGCAGAAGTACTATAGGTACATGTACATTTTCAAGCCTTCAGAACATCTTACAAAGTTGTGAAACAGTTTAATTATCTGAACATCCGAATGAATGAGTTCAACAGAAAAACTGCAGTTGGAAGCACAATTAACAACTGCTTGTGCAGGATGGCACTGTTTCAGAAGTTCGCAGAAGAATCACAAATGTTCTTTTAGCGTACAAAAATGTTTGTAAATGGCTCCTTTCTACCAAAGATTTTGCTTGTCCAACATGGGCAAACAGAAGACGGTGTGGGACAGAGCTTTACTTATGTGGAGGATTCATTTGGTATTGAAAGATGTTGGAGGCTGTCAGATGAAATAACAGTGTGATGACTGTTTCAAATCCAGACGCAGACACAGACTTTCATTAAAGATGATAGAGGCCTGGTCATGAACTCGTAGCCTGGACAAATAATGAAGCCAATTGTGGATCCACGATTTAAAAAAAAACAAAACAAAACACTAATAGCCTTCCATTCAAATTTTTAACAACAGGTTATTTTTGCACATTTTAGTGTTGAATTTTTTTGGAGTCTAATCTGAATTGAACCTGTCAGTGCCTCTGCAGATGTGCACGTTTGGCTGTGTGAAAGGCCAGATGTGTGAGACACCTGGAGCGGCCTGTCAACGCTAAAGAGGACCCGGCAGCAAGCAGGACAGTCGAGCCTGTCCAGGAGGACACAGATGCAGAGTCACACAGGCTGGCCATTGTGCAGATGCCATCCGCATGCACACACACACACACACACACACACACACACACACACCTGGGTTGATGCCAGTGTGGTGGACGATATATCAGAAAAATGTCAGCTGCTACTGTATCTTGCTGTTACTGAGACACACCAGTAACCCAAACTAGCTGTGAGACAGCAGAGGTCAAACAGAGGCCGACAAACAGATTTTCACTGCTGTTTTCAAACAATGACATTTTTTTGATGTTTTGTAAACAAAAGTCCTGATGCAGAACGAACACCCCCCCCCAACACACACACACACACACACACACACACACACACACACACACACACACACACACACACACACACACACACACACACACACACAAATCGGTCCGCCCTGCCTTCATTGCGCATGCATCATTCGCCGCAATTCACTGATTAGCACCTTGTTTCTGCTTAAAACTGCACTCCAGTCATCATCTGTCTCAGTGACAGATATCTGAAGCTTTTGTACATAAAATCAGCATTATTTCATAATACAAGACAGATGGAGCAATCAGAGCGCCACAGCTACAGGGGCTGCTAGCAGTTGCGTTCACTGCACGTCCATTATTTCAAAGCATCACCGAATATCGCCTTGTTTCTGCTTAAAACTGACTTTAGAATGATTGAAGAGGTTTTACCTTGTCATCTGATGGTTAATAATCCCATTAGTCCATTTGATTACTTTGGGTGAAGAGACTTTTTCCTCAGACGAGCTACTGATGCTTCAAAATGACATGTGCAGTGGAGGCAAGACGGACCGATTTTTAGGGGGACCGGTCGGTCTGCGACATCGGTAACAGGTTAGCACATTCTGTAAGGAGCCTAACGTAATCATTTCCTTTTTCTTTAGCTCGTGTTTCTGTGAGATTTACAATAAAGGTGACATTTGTGATATTTTAATGGGGGAACAAAAAAAAAAAAAACGGGGTGGGGGGGTTGTCCTGACAGGGGGGTTCGTGGTTACAACGCGCTCAACTTTTGTTCAGAATCAGCTTCTTATCACTGGTAAGGACGCGGCTTTCCCCTCACTCAAACCCACAGCTTCACAGTGCTTTAAACGGTCCACAGACTTCAATAGCGACACAAAGAGTGCAGCGAAACGAGACGAGTCATTGGATAAATGCTGGGCTTTGTCCCGCCCATCTGACGATCAGCGTGTCTGGGGGTCTATGGGGCAGTGGGCTGGCCTCGGCCGGCCCGGACGCTCAGCTTCTGCATGATGATTGGATGATCTGTCTGAGGCTGAATCCCTTTTTGATTGACAACGAAATGAGCGAATCAGCGATCTTTTGGTGTAAACATCCGTGGGAGCATTTTCATTCTTTTCTGAGTTGAACCGGAGACTTTCCTAATCCTCTTAGCGGCATTTTCTTTGTTAAAAACGACTAGCGACAAATCGAGCTTCTATTTCTGGTGGGTTTTTTGGGGTTTTTTTTTTGTAGCTGCTTGTGTTTGGAGACTGATTTCTATCACTCTTTCTGACTTCTATCGCAGTTTCTGTCCCTACCGAGCAGCGGGTGCTGCTGAGCTCCTCCACCGTCACAAAGCGGACACACTTCACACTAGCCTCGCGCCAGTCCCAGCTAGTGAGCTAGCTAGGTAGCAAGCTGCACATAATGGCAGACAATTTGAATGTTGTAGACCGGATTTTGGCGAAGCCGTTTGATAGTCTTCCTTACAAAGAAGCCATGGCTGCTGTCATGGCTTCAGCTCTCAATGGTTTGCAGGTCAAAGTTAAAGCAATAGCCCCCAGTGCAATGTTTGTGCTAAATGCTTATCTGAGTGCAGAATATTTTTTGCGTCACTCTCTGGGTTTGCCACATTTTTCTCAAAATCCACAAAGAGGATGTCTTTTCTTGAGTCTGCAGGCTGCTCAAGGTTGCCCAGAAATGCTCCTACTCGATGGAATTTCACATCACGGATAGTGAGCACTGGGGCAAACAATTATGATGCCCTCCTGCAAACTTTTGAGATGATCATTGCAGATAAGTCCATGGATGATGACACATTAGACTGTGCCAATTTCTTTGTGTTTGTTATTGCAGTAGTCATTAAAACCAGAAATTTGTTCTTGAAAATAGCTGTTGTGAGTTAATTTGTGGGATTGTGGGTGTTCTGGACAAAGTTAGTGTTTTCATGGGTGGTGGGGCGGAGGTGGTGGCCATGGTAGTGTGCGCGGGGGGGGGGGGGGGGGGGCGCACGCAGGGGGTTTCGCACGGGGAGTAAATCACTCTAGGACCGCCACTGT
The DNA here is from genome assembly GCF_902500255.1 of Thalassophryne amazonica. Classification (NCBI taxonomy): domain Eukaryota; kingdom Metazoa; phylum Chordata; class Actinopteri; order Batrachoidiformes; family Batrachoididae; genus Thalassophryne; species Thalassophryne amazonica. The sequence continues at coordinate 51,874,125 of NC_047118.1, forward strand.
CTCCAGCACCAATTAGGCTTCCAATTAGGCGTATTTCATTGATTAAACCCCTTACTTTGAATAAACCTGCCTCATTTAATGGCCGGATCAAAACTTTGTCTGAAAAAATAAATGCCTGCATTAAATAAGCACCGGGAATTATGTGCATTAAAAATGACATTTGTCCAAATCACTGTGGAATGGTACCTTTTTTAAAATCCTAATGCCTCATTTATGCTTTTACAACTCCGTAGCTCTGTGGCTGTGCAATGACGCTGACGTACGCATGACCCTTTTGAAGTTTTCCATCGCATTGAGAGGAATCTTATTGCAATTTACCACAGGAACAGTGGATTTTTCTGTATCAGTTTGTCCCTCAACAACCTTCACTTCTTTATACATTCATCAACCTCTAAACCAATGTTACCGGTACGTGTAATTTCTTTTGATGAATTGCAGGTCATTTCAGCTTCTTTCTACTTTTTAGACTGTGTTGTGAAGTTAGTCATATTTGCATACTTTTCTGCCAAACCTATTTGTTCAATGATCGAAATGTAATCGGCAGGCACACTGCAAAAACTGCTAAAATATGATAGGAGAGGAAGGAGTGAAAACATAAAAGTGACCAATCGCATACCTTGTGATCTCCTTCATTTAGCAGGTGTGTATCAGAGTACAGGAAGGGTTCGCAGCCATGCAGAGGGCTCTGATCTAAAGCGGTTGTCTTTGGTTCATCACACCCTTGGATATGTGTGAAACATATCATATTACAGTGCAGACAGGAAGAAGCATTTTGATAATAATCGCAGGCCTTAAAGAAAGGCCTGCCTCGTTTAGGCACCAGGTCTGAGCACCATTTTGAAAAAAGAAAAAAAAAAAAAAAACACCCGGGCTTTTAATCAAGGAAATACAGTACCCACTTTTCTTGAATTGGCTAGTGTCAGTGCCGAACATCATTTCGTACCTCTGTTGTGACTTGTCATGCCCAGACTGCTCTGTCTTGTACATGCAAGGGGTTTTTAATGGACATACATTGCCATGGGATGGGAGTTTTGTCCAATGTGAGCGAAAATCCGCTTTACAAATCTGGTACATATGGTGTTTATTACATGGAAAACCATACAAAAGCATTGGAAACAATTGAGCTGCTGTGGAGACCCCTAACCAAAAGAAGAATAATGCAAATATGCATGATTTGTGACTTGTTCTTGGTCCGAATTGGAGAATTGGGCACAGGTGGTCTAAAACAAGGAACCTTGTCTTCTAGAAACAAGCACACATACTGCTGGGCTACCACAATGAGTAATAATGGAAAACCATGTACAGTAGCAACTGCTCCATGCTAGCTTACCATTGAGTGTTTAGCATAATTAGCACAGTCTCAAGCCATAATAAGAACATATTAATGAATTAGGTGAAGTGGAAATCATTGTTTTTTCTAGTACAGCATGACTGCAAACTGCATTGAAGTGTTTTTTTGTTTGTTTTGAAAGTTTATAGTTAATATATATCTAAACTTACAACATGGCTTCCCAAGCTACTACGACAGCTGCTATTTTATTTATTTTTCCCCTCCCAGGTCATTTCCTTCTTTTATTTAATTTTTTTTTCTTTTGTAATTATTATAATTATGTCATAAAGTTGAATATCTTTGTAGGCTGTCTGTGTGTCACACATAACAACTACAGTGCGTCCGGAAAGTACTCACAGTGCTTCACTTTTTCCACATTTTATGTTACAATCTTCAAAATGAAGCAAATTAATTTTTTTCCTCTCAGAATCCTACTCATAACACTGGACAATGAAAACATGAAAAACTTTTTTTTGCTTTTTTTTTTTGCAAATTTATTAGAAATACAAATCTAACAAATCACAGGTACATGTTATGTTTTGGACGCGGTCGGAGCACCGACCCAGCGTTTGAAAGGACCCAGCATAAAATAAGCAGAGCACGGTTCAGAAGGTAACAGAATTTAATAAACATAACAGTGGGTGAAGTGCTAAACAACTAAAAAGTCTGCGGTCTGGTGAGGTGGAAACACGGCGCGCTCTCAACAGCGCAAACGGTCCGGAGCCACAGCAGTTCGGACCCAGGGACCCCGCCGACACCCCCCAGGTGGCCGCGACAAACCAAGTCTGTGAAGAAAGAAAACATGGAGGTGAGTCCAACTCCACACAGAGAGACACAACTCAAAGGTGCACGCAATCAGCAAACACTTCCTGGCTTAAATCTATACATCAGCTTCTCACCCTGCAGGCACGGAACAACTCAGTTCAAATCTCCACTGCAGCAGAAGCTGATTAGACAATTAGCATAACGTGACAGCTCAATAACACAAGGTGTGAGGGACACCAAATCCACTGTCATTGCTTCACCAGAACCAAATTACTTCAGGAAGTGTGCTGAAGAGCATGAGACCTCACCCAATCCTCCTTCACAGACTGTGGCGTCAAACCTGGAGCGGTCTCTGCGTCCGTGATGGTGAGATTGTTCTCCTGACGTCGATCTCACACGTCTGCTCACAAGGTCGAGTCTCTGGCAATCACACACTGTGCATTCAAGGTTTAAATGCAGCAATCTCTGATCAAGACAAAATACACCACAGCTGTGAGTCCTGATGACCTGCACGTGATAACAAGCCTCAGGTGTTCAGGGTGAGGTCCTAATGCTCAGCCACTCAGTCCTGAATGCATACCACCTGGTGGGAGAAACAGAAAACAAAAACCAAGCCAGCCAAACACCCCAGCCCACAACAGTACATAGTATGTATTCACAGCCTTTGCACAATACTTTGCTGATGCACCTTTGACAGCAATTACAGCCTCAAATCTTCTTGAATATGACGCCACAAGCTTGACGCATCTGTCTTTGGACAGTTTTGCCCAGTCCTCTTTGCAGCACCTCTCACGCTCCAGCCAACTTGGAGCAGGTACATGTGATTTCTTAGTTGTTGGTTTTTTTTTTAATAAATTTGAAAAAAATAATAATAAAAATCTAAAAAGAAAACCCCAAACTTTTTTCACATTGTCATTATGGGGTATTGTGTGTAGAATTTTGAGGAAACAAATGAATTTCATCCATTTTGGAATAAGGCTGTACATAACAAAATGTGGAAAAAGTGCAGCACTTTGAATAATTTCTGGAAGCACTACATTTCACGAATAGAGATTATTAGCTGGGTTTTCTTTCAGCATTTTCAGTGCATTGTCAATTAAAACAGTGATTAAAAGCCTTCTGTTTTTGGTTAGTGCTCTACATCTAATTTAGACAACATTAATAAACATCAGTGACAGCTATTGTGTCAGAGGAAAAAAAAATTAAATACCCAAATCTGAAATAATACAATTGTGAAAATAATATGCTAAAATAACCGTGACAACAACCAAGCCTGGCACATGTGTTTGATCACTAAAAAATGATGGCGATAATCTGCATCTGTGTGTTAACAGATTTTCAACAGGCTCTTCCAATAAATTCAGCATGAATGAAATTTATTGAAACAGGCATCTTGATTAATAATTGACCAATAAATGATTGCGAGAGCAATGAGATCAAACTAGTCTTGCTACAAATGCAAATTGAGGATAAACCAGCAAAAATATTGCTATGCATGAGGGAAGATTGTTTGGTCATACTGAGGAGGCGTGTTGTAAATCTGATCCGAGGTACACTTAATTTCAATATCTTTCACCATTGCAGCAAATGCAGATGGGTGATCGTCTTCTGTAGCTGAATTACCAGTTTAAAAAATGTCAGATAGCCGCTCGCCCCTCCTCTCCTACACTCTTGATCTCTCCTCCTTGATTCATTTCATTTTCTGTGTTGGCGAATGACATAGGACAATGGTGTCTTTCATAACTAAAGCCATGTTCCCACTAACCAGCACCCAGCAGTCCCTCAGGGTCCCTTCACAAGACCAGTCAGACTCAGACCTACTGTCGGAAATTGTTTCTACAATGGTTTGTCTTTACAGGTTATGTGACGCCATAAAGGTAAGCTACAAACTGCAAACACATACAACAATGATGGACACAAGCACCAAAACAATCACCTATAATACAGATAATCAATGTAGACTGAATGGTATAACACCATGTCTTTAAGGCTACTCAAGGCATGGGTAGCCCAAATAACTGGATGTTGTTTGAAAATTAAATGTATCAGACGATCTCAGGCGCACCTACTTTTGTGCCAGTATTGAATCAGCTCTATTAGATAGTGTAATGGGTTAACCTCTAGCTAAAACCTTAGATTCAAAGCTGAATAGGACATACACCCACATGCTTAGAGTTGGACTGAAGGTTTTATGGAGAAGCCATCGTACAAGGAAGCAATCATATGGAAAACTGTAAGCCTTGTCAGTTTTAATCCAACAAAGATAAATGGTCTTTGCTGGACACTTCTGATCTGCTGCAGAAGAGCTAGTTAGTGACCTTTGTTCTGGAACCCAAGACACAGATGCAACTGGGTAGGTTGGTTCATCCACAACATAAATAAACCAACTATGCTCATGTAGCAGCTTTGCTTTGCATTGTCTTTTTGACTCCTCCCACTCTCTCCCCTCAGGACGCAAAGTCACAATCTCCAGCATAGGTGGCAGACTCTCTGTCTGGTCGGCTAAAGCCCAGGCTCTGGCATGAGTGGCCAGAGAACCCTTTGGCTGTCGGGGGAGTGAGGCCTATTGACTACCATATGCACAGCGACTCCTGCTGGCCTCCTTCACACTCAGACACTGAATGTCTCTTTTTTGACCTCCTGAATTCTACCTACTGCATATAGATATGTATGTACCGCCATAAGGCGAGTACTATTTGTTTTGGCGGAATTTTCGGAGGTTAGCCATCCAGTGTATTTCAGGCTGTACCTGATTTGTAAACCTTGGTGTATTCAGAAAACTAACACTAACATATCTTCAAAAGACCATCAAATATGTCTAAATACGACTGGATAAGTAGAAAGTAGTAATAAATACACACCCTGTAACATAACCACATTGCATATACAATATATATATATATATATATATATATATATATATATATATATATATAGTGTGTGTGTGTGTAAGGATGATGAAGATATAGCTGTGATGTACTAAGGACAAAAACTGTACTCTCAAACTGTTGTGATGATGAATTTTGATGTCTGGAACTGTTTTGGCACAAGTTGAAAGAGATTCCACAGAACGTACATCGTCATGGTTCTAATTATCAACGAGTATACTGCAATGTTCTGCTCTACTACTCTGGCCAATTTCTCCCAAAATTGATATGTGAATGAAGGTCAATGGCAGTATTGCCCTATTTTTGCATACTTGCACTGTTGTTCTGAGACTGTCCCTTTGCTGTTGTAACATCGTAGCTTTCCTTGTCGTGGGACTATTAAATGATTATCTTATCTTATCTTATCTCATGAGTTTGTTGTGGGAACTTTTAAGGGTCAAAATTTGTTTTGTTTTTTTTTCATTCAGATATGCAAACTTGCCACATACAAATTTTGGTAGAGTGCAAAATTCACCATTGAAAGGTCAAGAAAGGTCAGTTTTACAAGAGGTTACGCATTGGGGTCAATGGACAAATTTATTTATTTATTTTGCTTTTTGCAGCAAATATGTGGCAGGTGTAGTTGGGTTAAAATGGAGAGGTCAAATTTGACAAAGGTCTGTCCATTCTAAATTTGCCTTCTGAAGGTCAACCATTTGGGTCAAGGTCACTGGTTAAATTTCGTAAAGCTGTAGCCCTTATCTTAACAGTTTAACCGTTTATTTATTTAGCGCCAAAAATATAACAATCTCAGGGCACTTGCAATCTTTAAAAGATTAAAACTTGGCAAAATTAATACTAAATAAACTAATACTAAAACTGACTCAGAATACTTGCTTAAAATCAGTGGTGGGCACAGTTCCAATAATCTGATAATTATCGAAGATAATGTTTTCATTATCGGATTATCGTTTTAGATAACTTTAAAAACCATTATCGGACTAATTATCTTGCGATAAACTTTTGTCCGATAATGTGGTAAATAAAGCTGAACAGCTAGAAATATTTATAAAACTTAAAATCAGTTGAGTACCTACCTGTTAAATGTTTCGTAGCTGATGTGTAGTTTTACCCTCTGCAAAACAGGGAAGAGCTGCTTTAAGAAGAAACTCCTCTATCCTCTGCACGCAAAGGAGAACTGGTCCCAAAAAAAAAACCTCATTTCTTTTAATTCCATACTGATACACGGGCAATATCACCCAAGTCATCCAGAGGCATACATTTTTAACTTATGGTTCAACTTTTAACCAAACTAATGTCAGACAAGTTATTTAAATTAATGTCATGTCTGAAGTTTTATGAAGTGAAAATATCAGATATATGTTTTAGTTTTAAAGTAATGCGCTAATTTTTAAGGTTCTAGTGTGGATATATGCTGTGCCCAGCAGTGCATTATGGGTAGGATAGGGTAATCCAGTACGTTCACGACATGAGAAATGCATTTGAAACACTGATCAGGCTCTACAGACAACAGCATTAAACTCTGGTGCCTAAAACTCTCTTGAATATATTCTCTGGGTTTATAGACGTTATTGTGTCTGCGTTTATTAAATTCCACACATCTTAAATGTAGCAGACACTGATTATCTGGAATTTTGTTTTGGCAAGTTTTCCAGGTCTCTACTGCCATCTACTGGCCAGTAGTGTTCATTCGCCCTATTGAGGTATCCCATAATCCCTTGCGTGCCAGAGAGTCGCTGCAGTCAACAACATATAGAGAATCAACAAGATGACAGTTGTAAAATAATATTATACTACAAAAATGTATTTTTTTATGCTTTTCGTCACGTTAATAAGAGGCTGCTGCATGATACCCTAAAAACTTGCTAAAACAATTATAACAATCTGTGTCTGTTACATTTAATCTGCGTGGAATTTAATAAACGTAAACCGAATTTCAGACATATTATATATATATATGTTATATATAGTCTCGAACAAAGAGGACAGTGTTGTAAAGAACAATAATCAAGATGTTAAAGAGCAAATTTCACTTTCCTCCAGAATGACATGATCAGGAAGTGATTGTAGCTCACAGCAGCTCCCACTGAAAATAACGGAGAGACAGCCTGTGATTCTCGCATGTTTACATAAAATAAACACAATAACAATGTCTATAAACCCAGAGAATATATTCACAAGAGTTTTAGGCACAATATAAAAATAGTTTTATGTTGCAATGTTAATGGTGTTGTCTGTGTGCAGCGGTTAAAGTGCAGCGTGATTAGAGCATCTCTGTTGTGAAAGTGTAGGAACACGGACCCACAACAGGGGGCGCAAATGAACGGACAATGGAGGAAGTCAAATAGCACTTTTACTGTTGTGAAATAAGCACAACAAACACAACCGATTACAATAATAGACAATAATGTCGAATCACAAAGGTGTCATGTGGGCAGGCTCGAAGATAGAAGACGTCTGTCCAAAGCAGAACCGGAACCACACAATTTCCTCCGCCACCGAACCCCGGGAATACTGGAGCCGCCAAGTCACGAACTCCCAGGTGGCCACTGCCTCCGCTTGTCGGATCTGGTACTGCTGGCGAGGAACAGAAACAGTCAGATGTGGGTGCACCTGCACCCAGCAACACGTATGGTGGAAAAACCACCTCCACCTCTCGTCAGGAAAACACTGTTAGTGCAGGAATGTGAGTACTTATCCAAAGGGTCCAATACAGTCTCCTGCTGTTCTACTCACTATCTGCGTAAAGGCAAAAAAGTATTTATGGTCAAAAAGACAACACAATTGGCTGGATACGTTACCTCCTTGGTAGAGCGATATCTCGGCAAAGAGGTGGAGATGACGTCTTGCTGATATACCGATGCGGATCAGATGATTGGTAACAGCTGTCGTTGGTGACAGCTGTCACCCCGGCTGCTCCTGTGAGGTGGCAGCGCCCTCTGGTGCCTGGAGCCCGCACTCCAGGCAGGGTGCCCTCTGGTGGTGGTGGGCCAGCAGTACCTCCTCTTCAGCGGCCCACACAACAGGACCCCTCCCTCAACGGGCGCCTCCTGGCGCCCGACCAGGCTTGTCCGTGTGGCGGCGGTAGAAATCGGCCAGGAGGGCCGGGTCCAGGATGAAGATCCTCTTCACCCAGGAGCATTCTTCGGGTCCGTACCCCTCCCAGTCCACCAAATACTGGAAGCCCCGGCCCATCCTACGGACATCCAAGAGCCGGCGCACAGTCCAAGCCGGCTCGCCATCGATGATCCGGGCAGGAGGTGGTGCCGGACCCGGAGTACAGAGGGGTGAGGTGTGATGCGGCTTAATCCGGGACACATGGAAAATGGGATGGATCTGCAGTGAGGCCGGAAGCTGAAGCCTCACCACGGCTGGACTGATGACCTTGAGGATTTTGAATGGACCGATGTACCGATCCTGCAGTTTAGGTGAGTCCACTTGGAGGGGAATGTCCTTTGTTGACAACCACACTTCCTGCCCTGGCCGATACGTAGGGGCCGGGGTCCGCCGACGGTCTGCATGGGCTTTCGTCCTCATCCGGGCAAGCAGAACGGGTGGCACGCCACACCCGATGGCACTTCCGCAGGTGGGCCTGGACCGAGGGCACACCGACCTCTCCCTCAACCACCGGAAACAAAGGAGGCTGGTACCCCAGACACACCTCAAAAGGGGAGAGGCCGGTGGCTGACGACACCTGGCTGTTATGGGCATACTCGATCCAGGCCAAATGGGTACTCCAGGCTGCCGGGTGCGCGGCGGTCACGCAACGCAGGGCCTGTTCCACCTCCTGATTGGCCCATTCTGCTTGCCCGTTGGTCTGGGGATGATACCCGGATGAGAGACTCACCGTGGCCCCCAGTTCCCGGCAGAAGCTCCTCCAGACTTGCAAGGAGAACTGGGGACCGCGATCGGAGACGATGTCTGTTGGAATCCCATGCAGCCGGACGACGTGGTGGACCAGGAGGTCCGCTGTCTCCTGGGCAGTTGGGAGCTTCGGGAGGGCCACGAAGTGGGCCGTCTTGGAGAATCGGTCCACTATCGTGAGGATGGTGGTGTTGCCCTGGGACGGCGGGAGGCCCGTGACAAAATCCAGGCCGATGTGGGACCTGGGGCAATGAGGCACGGGCAGCGGCTGGAGCAGTCCCGAAGCCCTGCGATGATCAGCCTTGCTCCTGGCGCAGGTGGTGCAGGCCTGGATATAATCCCGGTCGTCGGCCTCTAGGGACGCCCACCAGAAGCGCTGCCGGACAACTGCCACGGTTCTTCGCACCCCTGGATGACAGGAGAGCTTGGAGCCGTGACAGAAGTCCAGGACTGCAGCCCTAGCCTCTGGTGGGACGTAGAGTCTGTTCTTTGGCCCAGTTCCGGGGTCCGGGCTTCGTGCCAGAGCCTCCCGGACGGTTCTCTCTACGTCCCAGGTGAGGGTGGCCACGATAGCGGACTCCGGGATGATGGGTTCCGGTGGATCCGACAACTCCGCTTTGACTTCATCTTCATGTACCCGGGACAAGGCATCCGATCTCTGGTTTTTGGTCCCGGGACGGTAGGTGATCCGGAAGTCAAAACAGCCGAAGAACAGTGACCAGCGGGCTTGCCTGGGGTTCAGCCGCTTGGCGGTCCTGATATACTCCAGGTTCCGGTGGTCAGTGAAAACCGTAAATGGCACGGACGTTCCCTCCAACAGATGTCTCCACTCTTCAAGAGCCTCTTTCACCGTAAGGAGTTCTCGATTGCCGACGTCATAGTTCCGTTCGGCCGGGGTCAACCTGCGGGAAAAATAGGCACACGGGTGAAGGACCTTATCGGTCTTCCCGCTCTGGGAAAGCACAGCTCCTATCCCTGAGTCCGAGGCGTCCACTTCAACCACTAACTGGCGACTAGGATCGGGCTGCACCAGAACGGGTGCAGACGAGAAGCGCCGTTTCAACTCCTTGAACGCGGCATCGCAATGATCCGACCAGGTGAAGGGGACTTTTGGTGAGGTCAGGGCTGTCAGGGGGCTAACTACCTGACTGTAGCCCTTAATGAACCTCCTGTAGAAATTCGCAAAGCCGAGGAACTGTTGCAGTTTCCTACGGCTGGTAGGTTGGGGCCAGTCTCTCACCGCCGCGACCTTGGCCGGATCAGGAGTGATGGAGTTAGGGGAGATGATAAACCCCAGGAAGGACAAAGAAGTGCGGTGGAACTCGCACTTCTCGCCCTTCACAAACAGCCGGTTCTCCAGCAACCGCTGCAGGACCTGACGTACATGCCGGACATGGGTCTCAGGATCCGGAGAAAAGATGAGTATATCGTCCAGATATACGAAGACGAATCGGTGCAGGAAATCCCACAAGACATCATTAACCAATGCTTGGAACGTCGCGGGGGCGTTTGTAAGACCGAACGGCATGACCAGGTACTCAAAGTGACCTAAGGGGGTGTTAAATGCCGTCTTCCACTCGTCTCCCTTCCGGATCCGAACCAGGTGATACGCATTTCTAAGATCTAGCTTAGTGAACATTTGGGCTCCATGCAGGGGCGTGAACACTGAATCCAACAAAGGCAATGGGTATCGGTTACGAACCGTGATTTCGTTCAGCCCCCTGTAATCAATGCATGGACGTAGTCCGCCATCCTTTTTCTCCACAAAAAAGAAACCTGCACCCATCGGGGAGGTGGAATTCCGGATCAACCCGGCAGCTAAAGAGTCCCGGATGTAGGTCTCCATTGATTTGCGCTCAGGTCGTGAGAGGTTGTACAGCCTGCTGGACGGAAACTCAACGCCTGGAACCAAATCAATGGCACAATCGTACGGGCGGTGCGGGGGAAGGGTGAGCGCCAGATCCTTACTGAACACGTCCACAAGGTCATGGTACTCCACCGGCACTGTCCCGAGATTGGGCGGGACTCTGACCTCCTCCTTAGCCCCTTAGCCTGGGAACCGGGAGGAACCGAGGAACCTAAACATACCCGATGGCAGGTCTCGCTCCACTGAACCACTACCCCGGACGGCCAATCGATCTGGGGATTGTGTTTTAACATCCAGGGGAACCTGAGAATCACGCGGGAGGTGGCAGGAGTCACAAAAAACTCGATCTCCTCCCGGTGGTTCCCTGACACCACCAGAGTTACTGGAGGTGTCTTATGTGTGATTAAAGGGAGTAGGGAGCCATCTAGTGCCCGTACTTGCACAGGTGAAGTAAGTGCCACCAGAGGGAGCCCTGCCTCCCTGGCCCATTTGCTGTCTAGCAAATTCCCTTCAGAGCCCGTGTCCACCAGTGCTGGGGCCTGAAGGGTTAAATCCTCATAAAGGATTGTAACTGGGAGTCGTGTGGCAATATGGGTGTGTCCCACGTGAATGTCTTGGCCCACCCCTAGCCCAGTTTCTAGGGGTGGGCGTTGGTGTTTAACCGCTCGGGGCAGTCCCTCACCTGATGCTCTATCGAGCCACAAACAAAGCACGCTCCGTGGACCAGCCTCCTCTGTCTATCCGGTGGTCTAAATGTGGCCCTGCTCGTGTCCATAGCTTCATCAGCAGGGGGAGCTGTAACCACACGGAGCGTAGGGGCCGTGGAGCGTGGGGAGGGCGGAGCTCGGTCGGAGCTGGAAGGGAGAGGGACGGCGTGTGCCCGGCCACGCCCTTCGTCTCGTTCCCGACGGCGTTCTTCTAACCGATTGTCTAATCGTATAACGAGATCAATAAGCCCATCTAAATCCCGCGGTTCGTCCTTAGCCACCAGGTGCTCCTTCAGGACCAACGACAGTCCGTTTACGAAGGCGGCGCGGAGGGCAGTGCTATTCCAGCCGGACCTCGCAGCCGCGATGCGGAAGTCGACTGCATAAGCAGCTGCGCTCCGGCGCCCCTGTCTCATTGACAGCAGCACGGCTGAAGCGTTCTCTCCTCTATTTGGGTGATCGAACACTGTTCTGAACTCCCTCACAAACCCATCAAATGTCTGAAGGAGCCGTGAATTTTGCTCCCAGAGCGCTGTAGCCCAAGCGCGTGCCTCACCGTGAAGCAGATTTATCACATAAGCTATTTTGCTGGCATCAGTCGCGTACATGACGGGACGTTGTGCGAAGACGAGCGAACACTGCATAAGAGAGTCCGCGCACGTCTCCACACAACCCCCGTACGGCTCTGGAGGGCTTATGTATGCTTCCGGGGAAGGTGGGAGGGGTCGTTGAACGACCTGTGGAACGTCACTGTTACGCACAGGGTCGACAGGAGGGAGAGCCGCAGCAGCGCCCTGAGGGCGCGCTTCCACCTGCGCGGCGAGAGCCTCCACCCTGCGGTTAAGGAGGACGTTCTGCTCGGTCATTAGATCCAACCGAGCCGTGAAAGCGGTGAGGATTCGCTGCAACTCACCGATCATTCCTCCTGCGGACGCCTGTGCGCCCTGTTCTTCCATTGGCCGTTCAACAGCCGGTTGACGCCCCTCGGGATCCATGACGTTGGCCGGCCGAGATATCCTGTTGTGAAAGTGTAGGAACACGGACCCACAACAGGGGGCGCAAATGAACGGACAATGGAGGAAGTCAAATAGCACTTTTACTGTTGTGAAATAAGCACAACAAACACAACCGATTACAATAATAGACAATAAAGTCGAATCACAAAGGTGTCATGTGGGCAGGCTCGAAGATAGAAGACGTCTGTCCAAAGCAGAACCGGAACCACACGATTTCCCCCGCCACCGAACCCCGGGAATACTGGAGCCGCCAAGTCCCGAACTCCCAGGTGGCCACTGCCTCTGCTTGTCAGATCTGGTACTGCTGGCGAGGAACAGAAACAGTCAGATGTGGGTGCGCCTGCACCCAGCAACACGTATGGTGGAAAAACCACCTCCACCTCTCGTCAGGAAAACACTGTTAGTGCAGGAATGTGAGTACTTATCCAAAGGGTCCAATACAGTCTCCTGCTGTTCTACTCACTATCTGCGTAAAGGCAAAAAAGTATTTATGGTCAAAAAGACAACACGATTGGCTGGATACGTTACCTCCTCGGTAGAGCGATATCTCGGCAAAGAGGTGGAGATGACGTCTTGCTGATATACCGATGCGGATCAGATGATTGGTAACAGCTGTCGTTGGTGACAGCTGTCACCCCGGCTGCTCCTGTGAGGTGGCAGCGCCCTCTGGTGCCTGGAGCCCGCACTCCAGGCAGGGTGCCCTCTGGTGGTGGTGGGCCAGCAGTACCTCCTCTTCAGCGGCCCACACAACAATCTCAATGCAGTTCTCAGTGTTACTGAGATCTCGCAGCGCGGCGACCTCTCCAAGGTTTTGTGGGATTTGAAACGTCAATAGGGCGAATAGCCAACATTTATGTGTCAAGACAATATTGAGTGCACGTTTTACAATAATGAATGAACAAAAATGAATGAATGAATGATTTTTATTCGGCACGCACGCGCAGACAAAATCTCTCATTTACAAAACAAGTCAAGAGAAAACAAAAATTAAAACATATAGAACAAAACTCAAACAATTTCCAATTTAGTGCAGCTGAAAGGGTGTGGGTAGAAAGCAAAAGCTTATAAACACCCACCCCGTACATCAATTTCTGTGTACAAACAAAAAATAAACACAAAAAACAATTACCAGTCAGCAATGTAACGCAGTGAAACATACAAAGTAATACAACAGACAAACAAACAAAAAAATAGCCACACAGTCAGTTTGATTAATTACGCAAACTATAACAAGTTAATATATTATTTTTATACAGTCTTTTAAAACAAGCCAATGTACTGGATACTTTAATACAATCCAAACAGTCATTCCACACTCTACCACCCTTTACGGAAATGCAATGACTTTTAGCAGTAGATACACGCAAATTATAACTGGACTCTCTCATTTTAAACAGCTCGTGGACATGATGAGGAAAGAGTCCATTTTTAACTTTATACATTATCTGTATTGAAAAATAATCAACCAAGTCATAAAATTTCAAAAACTGAAGATGAACAAACAGTGAATTTGTTGCTTCACGATATGGTTTTTTACTTATCACTCTTAAAGCTTTTTTTTGTAACAGAAATATTGGATTAGTATTTGTTTTATATGTATTTCCACAAACTTCAATGCAATAAGTCATATAAGGGACAAGTAATGAGTGATACAATGAAACCAACAGATGTTGGGGGAGAAAGTATTGTACTTTGTACAAGATAACAATACCTTTTGATATTTTGGACTCAATATGTTTTATATGAGTTTTCCAACTAAGTTGAGTTTTCTCCCCTAATCGCATAATGTTTGTTAATTTATTTTTATATGTCTTATATTTCCTATCGGCTTCATTAGTTCTAAATTTTAAAAACTGCTTATACAATAAATTTTTCTTTTTACATGCATTCAGGAGTCCCTTTGTTACCCAAGGTTTATCAGTCCTTTGTGTATCTCCGGTTTTAGGCACCCATGGATAATGTTTATCATACAGATTAGATACAATAGAAATAAATGATTCATATGATTCATCAACATCATCACAATGAATTTCACACCAATTCTGGCACAATAAATCCCTTCTGAGGTTCTCAATATTAACATTAGTTATTTTCCTAATAAAATGTACAGTTTTTGTTTTGGTGCATGCTGTCCACTGATGATTGAAAGGCTACAAAAACGGAAATAAGTATTCCACCTGTTATATTCCCTACAATGGCATTTGTTAATATGTTGTCAATGAGTGTTGATGTGTTCCAAGTTATCCTGGTTGGATGTGTGATCACAGGATATAGACCCATACAAAACATAGAGTTTATAAATTCAGTTATTTGTAATTGACCACAAGGGTTTAAAAGTCTCCACAGACAAACAAAAGCGTGTTATTATTAATTGTGTTGTACATGTCAGTCAGTCTATCCACAAAAGTATTTATCTGATCCTGGAGCTCTATAAATGCAGCTTATGATTATATTTTTTTGATTTTTTTACATTTTATTTCAACTGTAACACATTCCATGATATTTTCCAAGGAAAATGACATACTATGTATAATTTCACATTGGTGATTAGAACATACAGTGCCACACCACCACCTCCTTTATTCTTCCTGTTTATTGCAAAAAAATCATATCCCTCAAGCTGAACATCATCCTCTAGCTCCTCTCTCAACCAAGTCTCAGTGATAGCTAGAACTGAAAATTGCTTATTTGATATTCTTAAACAGTCCTGAATTTTAGAGAAATTTGTAAGGAGACTTCTACTATTAAAATGTATAATAGAAAAAAGTCCCATTTATTAAAGAGTAATCCTTCAGTTTCTCTTCAGTGAATATTTACAATTTTGAATATATTTTTCACGTGCGCACAACGTCATAAAATGTAAAACGTGCGCACAACATCATAAAACGTGCGCACATTCTCTCCACATGCAAAACATTTTGCGATGACACTTCCAGGGCTCCGTAAAAATGCCTGTTTTTACAAATAAAAAAATGGAATATTTTACAAAAGCACATTTATCTATAAACACCAACACACGACACATGTCACATTAATGTGTTGGTTTACATAATGAATGACTGAACCAATCAGTGTTTAGCAGAGGCACATTTTACCCAGAATCCTTTGCAATCTGTCTGTGTTTGTTACAAAACCTCAGAATTAGTGCATTATTCAACATTAAAAGATATATGTTATATTTTAACTTTGTACAAATGACAGAACTGACATTAATTGAGTTATTAGTCAGTTATATGGAGTTATAAGTCAGCACTGCTTTATTTCCCAAGACCTCGGCCTGACTGGAGCGTTGTGATTGATAGAGAGCTGGGCTTTAGGGCTGCTCTTAGCTTGCTTCTGTGCTGGAAGCCATGTAGTAAGAGCTTCCAGCAGGGGGCAGGATGTTCAAAGACAGAAGTGTGGGCTTATTATTTGGATTCGTTGTCACTTTTGATGCTACCAGAAGTGATCGTTGTGTTAAAACTCGAATTCATTTTATTAGTAGTTGCAAATGTACCAGAGACAATACTAGAATTTATCGGTTATCTGTAACTACCGATACATTTTTGTGTGGTTTATCGTTATATCTTTTATCAAAGATAACTTTTCAGTTATCTGATTATCTGTTATCAAAGTTAATTTTTTTGTTATCTGTGCCCACCACTGGTCTTAAGGATGCTGTGATGCATGGCACCAGCACATGCTTCAATATGCACAAGAATAACAGATGTCAGCCTTTATGTGGAACTAAGGTCTAACCCAGCCAGAGCAAGTACATAAGCAACAGCGGCAAGGAAAAATTCCCTCAGGTGTTTTTTTTTTTTCTTCTTCTTCTTTTTCTTTGGGACGAAACCTCATGCAGACCAGACTCAGAGGAGTGACCATCTGCTCTGGGCATACTACCAATAACAAAAATATAAAACAGTCAAGTAAACAAATGACAACAAAGAAATGACAAACATGCTAGATAGAGATGATGGAATGAAGCATCCAAGCACTCATAAAGTCATCTGGTCAAAGTGACCAAATCGTCTCAGTAATAACGTGACAGAAATCAGGGCCCATCAAAAAGACCCAAAAAGCCCAAAACTAACAATTTTAAAGTCCTCCAGACTCTACATCCGTGTGTAACAGGGCTTGATCCCCAAATATCCTCCTTTTTCACATTCCAGTCAAGGTTTATCAAAGATAAATTTTCAGTTATCTGATTATCTGTTATCGAAGTTAAAATACAACCCCAATTCCAATGAAGATGGGATGTTGTGTGAAATGTAAATAAAAACAGAATACGATTTGAAAATCCTCTTCAACCTATATTCAACTGAATACACCACAAAGACGAGATATTTAATGTTCAAACTGATAGACCTTTTTTGTTTTTGTGCAAATATTTGCTCATTTTGAAATGGATGCCTGAAACACATTTCAAAAAAAAGCTGTGACAGGGGCAACAAAAGACTGGGAAAGTTGATGAATGCTCAAAGAACACCTGTTTGGAACATTCCACAGGTGAACAGGTTAATTGGAAACAGGTGAGTGTCATGATTGGGTAAAAAAGGAGCAACCCCAAAAGGCTCAGCCGTTCACAATCAAAGATGGGGTGAGGATCACCACTTTGTGAACAACTGAGTGAAAAAGCAAAAGCCATATATCAGCATCTACAAACGCTGCCGCCTTCTCTGGGCCTGAGCTCATTTGAAATGGACAGACGCAAAGTGGAAAAGTGTGCTGTGGTCTGATGAGTCCACATTTCAAATTGTTTTTGGGAATCATGGACGTTGTGTCCTCCAGACAAAAGAAGATAAAGACGATCCAGACTGTTACCAGCGCAATGTTCAAAAGCCAGCATCTGTGATGGTGGTGTGTTAGTGCCCATGGCATGGGCAACTTACACATATGTGATGGCACCATCAATGCTGAAAGGTACATCCAGGTTTCGGAGCAACACATGCTGCCATCCAAGCAACGTCTTTTTCAGGGACGTCCCTGCTTATTTCAGCAAGACAATGCCAAGCCACATTCTGCACGTGTTACAACAGCGTGTCTTCGTAGTAAAAGAGTGCTGGTACTAGACTGGCCTGCCTGCAGTCCAGACCTGTCACCCACTGAAAATATGTGGCGCAAAATATGACAACAGAGACCCCAGAAGTAATTCCACCTACAAAGCTTCAACAATTAGTGTCCTCAGTTCTCAGATGCTTATTGAGTGTTGTTAGAAGGAAAGGTGATGTAACACAGTGGTAAACATACCGCTGTTACAGCTTTTTTGAAACGTGCTGCAGGCATCCATTTCAAAATGAGCAAATATTTTGCACAAAAACAAAGTTCATCAGTTTGAACATTAAATATCTTGTCTTTGTGGTGTATTCAATTGAATATAGGTTGAAGAGGATTTGCAAATCATTGTATTTTGTTTTTATATACATTTTACACAATGTCCCAACTTCACTGGATTTGGGGTTGTATATATAGATGAAAGACTGAACTGTCTTGTGGCTAACTCATCCCAGGAAGTGCTGCACTGTTTCAGCTGAGTTTCAGTTTACCACAAGATGAAACGTTTGGTGTGGGAGAAAAATATGGAATGAGAAAAAGAAGAACAAGAGGGAATGAGGAAGGAGAAAGGAGTCCAGCCAAATGAGGAGGGGTGAGCAGAGGTCAGGTCGCCTCCCCCCTGTGCTCGCTCTGAGGTGCATGGAGGCTGACTGCATCGGGCCCTGCTCAGAAAGGCAGCCTTTCTTTTCACCAGGCCCTCACTAATGCAATTGAATGAAATTACAATAATTATGCTCCATATTGCAGATTGAGGAGACAATGTGGCCCGTGGGATGAGGACAGGCGGGGCGCGGGCTAGCGTGGGTATTTGCTGATGGGAATAACAAATTCATCAGCTACTTCAGCCATTTATCAGAGTGCATTCTTGCATTTATGACATTACAGCTAATCAAATAAAGAGGTCCTGGAATGTTGCATCTTTCTGAAAATGAGATTCAGTTAATGTGAAAATGACTCCTCCCTCCCTCCCTCTGCCCCTCCCATCAACCACTTTCCAACTGCTTCACCCACACGGTCACCACCATGTTGAGCCGAAGAATTCATTCAAGGTTCCCCTGCCATCGTCCTTGGCATGCTAATGCCATTTCTAGTGCAATTGTCTTGCAAACAATAATGGCCGCAAAAGGAGTGAAACACATGTGACTGTGCTGTGGCACACAGATCCCCAGATGTCCTTAATTCTGACACATATATGCAAGAAAAATGTCAGAGAAACTCTACCAAGCAATTTCATGTCAAAATTATATTTCCACACTTGACATGGGCTATGGATTTGTAAAGGAAAAGCACAGGAGAGGTTCCAACAAGTCCAAACCAAAAGTATGTAACTGTTACCGCGGTTTGCCAGAACATGCTTTTGGGGCCCTGATCCCCCGGCATGTGTATGTAACTGTGACAGTAATTAAAGTGAGCTGTTGTCCAGAGATCAAAACGTGGTGCAAGACAACTTTCTCTGTTAAACGTCGCACAATTCTGTTGCCAAACTGTCAAGTAATTGTAATTTGGATTCCTTCAATGTGTACAATATGTTGAATGTACACTAAAGTCCATTCTCAGAGGCCGTACGTAATTGGAAAACTACATATAAGGATGGTTGCTAATACTAAATCACATTTGAAGCCACATTTTTTGAGGGATAAATACATGAATGTTACCAACTCCAGGTGTTAGGCTTCATTAACAGGAGGTATTACGCAATGCAAACAGTATGGTACTTGCTAAGACATGCAGGTTCGGTGAATTAACAACTTTACAAATTGAATGGAGGGGTGACTGTGCATGAAAATTCTGTAAGGTATATCTTATATATTATTTTCCAATTCTAAGGTGAATGTGTTTGCCTAAGTATTGACCCCGCAATAGGCTGGCGGCCTGTCCAGGGTGTACCCTGCCTGTCAACCAATGACTGCTGGGATATGCTCCAGCCCAACCCCAGAACGCTTAACTGGAATAAGCAGTTCAGAAAATTGGCAGATGGATTCAGTATGATGCATCTGCATGGAGCAGACAGTTCTCAAAAACTGAGTGACCATGCAAGAAGGAGACAAGTGAGGGAAGCCACCAAGACATCTATGACACCTCTGAAGGTGTTATTGTCAGGTTGCGACCCCAGGGTGGGGTCGGTTCTCTTATTTCCCCTTTCCATAGCTCAATATTCAAATTAGTCATTAGTTTTGTTCTGAGTTCCTCATTTATTTTCTGTTCAATATTCTGTAGTCTCCAGTTTTGTTTTCTGTTCATTTTGTATTTACTGTTTTTCATACTTTAGTCATGTAGTTTATTCAGTTGTAGTTTCTGTCCAGTTATTGTTTTTTTCCATTGTGTTATGCTTTTGTTTCTGGTTTTATTTTCTGCTTCTTATAATGTAGTCTTTAGTTGTTTCATTCCTTTTTTTGTGCTTCACATTATATGGTCGTCTTGGGTTTTGTTTCTGTGATGCAGTTATGCTGTTTATCTATAGGTTCTTTGCTATGTTTGTTATCTTTTAGACTTTAGCCATGTGTTTAGTTTGTTACCTTTGTAGTCATTGATTTTGGTCACTGTTTGTATTTCTTTCACATACACTCTTGCATCTGCCTGTTTCATCTTTGTCACTGTCTTCATGGATCACTACCTCACTCTCTTGCATCTCTTCCCTCCTCTTGAATTCACCTGACCACACCTCCCTTCTAGAACATTCTTCCACATGTGCACCTTATCGTAATTACATCACCTGTGTATTTAAGTCCTTCACTTTCCCCACTCCCCTGCCAGTTTGTGCTATCCTTGTACCCACGTTCCAGCCTTTTGCTTTTATCTTGTTTTTGCCTCAGTGTTACAACCTTGCTTTGTTTACCGGACCTCACTTTTGCCTCAGTCCATGATACAGTATCTCACATTGTTTTTGAACCCAGCCTGTTTCTCGACCACATTTTTGCCTAGCACTTATCTGTACCTCTGCTTCGCTGCCTGCCTTCCCGTGTACTGTACCCCTGCTTGTGAAAATAATAAAGATTATTTTCTACTTATAACACCTTGTCCTCGAGTGCCCTCCCACATTCTGTGCCATGCATCCTCGGGTCCTGACAGTTATAGGCTTCTTTGACTGTGATTAAAGAAATTGTTGCATCATAAGTTCCAGTTCCACGGTGTAGTGGCACAGAGGCAGATTTTCTTAAAAAGAAACTGAAATTTCAAAGTCATTTTGGAAGAAGGTAGATAAGAGACTGAAGTGTATGTCTGTCTGATCTGTTTTCTTGGATAAAAACCTTCTGTTTTACTTCACATAACTGTGATTCAATGCAAAAATAAAAGCTGAACTACGCACAGTTTTTTGTATTGTTTTGTTTTGTTCCCCTAGTTACAGACAGGCGTTTGTAACTCTTTAATCATCTGTGTATTCATGGTTTCCCTCACTTATTTCTATCTTGCATGGTTGTTCAGTTGTTGAGAACTAGCTCCTCCAGACAGATTTTCCATAGTTTGTACTTCATAATGAATTTTGTAAATAACGTCCAAGACCTAGTCAGTGTCTTGAAAATATTCTAGCCATCTCCTGACTGGAAAGACTACTGTTTTGCATTCAAAAAACAGTAATTAGTTTGTTCAATTACTTACTGCCCCTAAAAATAGAGGGACTGTGCAGAAAAACTAGCTGCAAATCCTTTTATTGTCTACACTGTAAAAACTGATATCTAAGAAAGCAAAGTTTTGACTTACTTTTTGTAAAATAAAAAAATAATCTTGAATCTAAGAAAAAAATGTCTTATTGTGGGAAAATATATCTCACATTTTCTTAAGTTTTTCTAGCTAATATTAAGCTGTATTTAACCAGTAACAAGGAAAGGCAATGGATTTGAAATCACCCAAGCAACGGTACAAGACTGTTTTCCTTATTTTAAGACAGAGGTTTATCTTAAAATAAGAATTCTGTCTAGTTTTAGGCACATTTGGATTATTCAGTGTCTACATTTTGCTAGTTTTGAGAATTCTAACAAAGTAAATTTTTCTTACCCCACTGGCAGATTTTTTTTTTTTTTTTTTTTTTTTTTTGCTTAATACAAGACAATTTGGTCAGTATTTTCAGTTTCAATTCAGTATTTTGTTAAATCCCTTGAATTAAAGCTGAAAGTCATCACTACGAGCCCATCTTATTTGCTTCATTTTAACCCCAATGCAGTTATGCACAAAGGCAAAATTACAAAAATTGTGTCACTGTCAAAATACCGGTACTTGCAGACCTGACTAATAACTGGTTGCACAATTAAATCCAGATGCGTTAGAGAGGAAGCTGCTGATGATGCAGCGGATGTGACAATATGACCTTGAACACACTTGAGGAAGATCTCTTCCTCGGTGCATCTGTCCAGACCCCGCCCTGCAGAGGTGGAGGGAGCAGTGGGGGGTGGAAGAGAGCACTATTTGATCCCTGCCTACACATCATCTATATCCTGTTTGGGGGAAAGCGGCTTTTTGAAACCCATCTGCTTAAATCTCCCAATGGCATCATCAAAGACACGTACAGGACGAGCGCATCGGGACACTAAACGCTCCGGAAACCAGCCACTACTTTTCATACATGATCAGAGAGTCCTGATTTTAGAAAGACAGGAAAGGAGCATCATATGTAAATGTCAAAGCTCAAACAGAAAAATGAAAGAAAAGAAAAGAAAAACATTCCAGGGAAACAGAAGAGCTCAGGATAAAGACACAGCACTGATATCTACCCACTCATTCAGTGCTCATACAAAGCCTGTTAGGACACACAAGTCAAACAAAACAGAAAACGCCTGGTTTTAGACAGTTATCATTACATCATTCCCTTTGTGCATGAAGGCACACCATCTGATTAAATGTACACAATTGTGACAACGCCACCAACAGTGAAACTATATAAAAGGTCTAAATGCATAATGTGGCAAAAATATTTAAGTTGCACATAGGTGCTGAGGGGGTTGGAGCTTATGTGACTACTTGTTCCCAAAAAAAGTTGAGGATGGATTAACAGATTTTGTAGAGATGATTCGTAGATTCAGCAAGAGTTGTTCAAAGTTGTTGAATCACTTCCACACCAGATTCAAAATGTGTGACTTCAAAATTGTGCATTGAATTTATTATTTATTCATTTTTATCTCTTTTCGGGCAATTCTAGAACCGGTCTTATGATATCACAAAAAACACATGCATAATGTAACACTCAGGTTGCATTAATATTAAAAGAGTGAAGCACAGCAAGGTAATAACTGTACATGATTCGCTGGAAGTGTGCTGCATCATTTACTGAACATCTCATAAATCAGTGGCTCCCAAATGCTGGTCCTTGGGAACCACTAACCTGCAGATTTTCCCATCTGTGTCTGCCTGTTTTGCCAAAGGCTGATTATCTCATTCAGGTATCTCTCAGCTTTGATTGGCTGAGCACACTTGAACGAAATAATCAATTTTCAGCAGAGCAGTTTTGTAGATCCCTGAGGAGCAAGGTTGGGGGGGGGGGGGTACGGTAGGTGGGAAACCAATGCAGTGTGCCGAGTATAAGGTAATAATAATAATAATAATAATAATAATAATAATAATAATAATAATAATAATAATAATAATAATAATAATAATCTATTTATATCACTCTTTCTGATGCAGGTTATATAATTCATTCGTCCTGTTGAGGTTCAAATCCTGCAAAATCTTGCAAAAGTTCAGGAGTAACATTGAGAAATGCATTGAGACACCTCAGGCTGCAATTTAACTGCTGCACACGGACAACAGCATCAACATCGCAAGATAAATCTCTTTATATATTGTGCCTCAAACGTGGGAAGCTCAGGTTGTTCCTCTGTTATTTCAGCAGCTGCTGTGAGCTGCAATCACTTCCCGTTCACGTTGTTCTGGAGGAAAGTGAAGTTTGCCTCTTTAACGTCCTGCTTATTGTCCTTTACAACACTGTTTGTCCAGGTTGTTCCAGAGTAAGATAATATATATATATATATATATATATAATCTATATATATATATCATATATATTATATATATATATATATAATGTCTGAAATTCGGTTTGCGTTTACTAAATTCCACGCAGATTAAACGTAGCAGACAATGATCATTTGGAACATTTTGTTTTAGCAAGTTTTCAGGGTCTCATGCATGCAGTCTCTTATTAATGTGATGAAAAGTATTACAGTACAGTTTTGGTAGTATAATGTTCATTTGCAATTGTTGTCATGTTGATTCTCTATGTTGTTTACACCGCAGAAACTTTCTGGTGCACAAGGGATTATGAGATAAGTCAACAGGGTGAATAGTGTTTTGTTTTTTGGTTTTTTTAACAATAAAAAATCTCACACTTTCAATTGGCACAGCAAACTCCAGAAATTCAGTCATCGATAACAATGTGAACACACATTCAGATTTCTGAATTGATGGTGTCGTAAAAGATATTTCTAAGTTTAAACATGCTGAAGGAAGGCATAGTATGACTGCACCTTCTGGTTTCAGGGGTTTTTTTTTTCAATTAAAAAAGACGGCTACTGTGGACAGATTTTCAGTGCGTGTTACAGTGTGATGCACAGTAACATCTTGATTAGTTGTGCATTGCATATTGCATTTATTTATAGTGCTGCATTAAAAATGAAAAGCATCGGAAGGGTGATGTAAACCGTGTACGGTCAGCACACTGGAATATATCCATGTCTGATCACAGTCACAAATATAATGTTAGATCATCTCTCTGTTGACCTTGATCATCTTGAGATATCTGTCAAAGTGATATTGCCACCAAGTTCGGTGAAAATCCTTCCAGTCATAAAAAGAAGAATACATCAACAAGGGAAAATGTAGCTTTCAGCCACCTCTATTGTTGAAATGTTTATAAAATCTGCTTAAAATTAAGTTGCCTGTGCCAATCATAAATACACACACACACACACACAAAAAAAACAGTCAACCCCAGGCAATAATAATGCAAACATAAAGTAGGGATTTAAGTAGCTTTTAAAAAGTCTAATAAAAGTGCAAAATTTAGAATGACGAAATAGTTTTCAACTGTTGTACAACCAAGTAAGTCTCAGTGATGTGGGGAAAAAAATGCACGTTAGACCTGGCTCAGACAGCATCATAAAATATGAGAAATAAAGATAGAATTTAAGCAAAATATAGATATTATAATAATCCTGATTACTAAACTACTTTCTCAGTATTCAGGTTGCTTTCATTAGCTTTCTGGTAGTTCTGTGTCATAAATTTGTGAAACCAAGAAAATGATGTCAAGACACATAATGTGGGCCGTTAGTCACAGAGCGGAGGGCGGCGGCTCCTCAGGAAGCAATTAGCCGTGTTGGACCAGTTGCTAATAAAACACTTGGGTTACATGCTGCCCAGCTGGGCCAAAGGACCCTACCCACAGACATGGAGCGTGCACATGTGGGTGTGCGCTTGTACAGGATATAAGGCCTAGCAGGTAGACACAGAAACGTACAGGAGCAGCAGCACAGAAGTATTAAGTGTTTGTTGGCTTGAGACGCTGCTAAACTGATATGTTACGTGAATTATACAGTATACTGTTTCTGTGTCCTCTGAAAGTTGGCTGTAAAAAAAAAAGGTTTTCAATTGTTCATGTCTGTGAAAATGGATTCAGATGATAAGTTCCATGCTGGAAAAAAAGAAGAGAAAAAAAGGAAATCTATGGAACCCGGGAGAGGTCACTTAAAGTACTATTTTTTTTTTCTGGCCATGATAATTGTTCGCACGTTTTCCTTTAACTGAGCCCACAAATTAATAAAACGTGCTCTCAAATTAATAAAAACGTATGCACGTTTTCCTGGCCGTGATAATTTGTGTGGACCATTTTCCTTAAATGAGCCCTCGAATTAATAAAACATGCTGTCAAATTAATAAACGTATGCACGTTTCCTGGCCGTGATCATTCGTGTGCACGTTTTCCTTAATGAGCGCACAAATTAATAAACGTGCTCTCAAATTAATAAAATGTATGCATGTTTTCCTGGCTGTGATCATTGTGTGCACGTTTTCCTTTAACTGAGCCCACGAATTAATAAAATGTTGCACACGTTTTCCTTTTGTTCAAAATGAGCAGCTGGAGTTCTCTGTATGTCCTTGTGTGCCCAAACCATGATGATATACCCTGACCAGATCCATTTCTAATGGGGAAATGTATTACACTGTCTCCTGGTTTGTTGGCTAATAGCCAACATTTATGTGTCAAGACAATATTGAGTGCACGTTTTACATATTGTGGCCACGTTTAAGTAGATCATGCCCATGTTTTACTCAAATGATGCTTAAAACGTGCGCACAATATCATAAACGAGCGCACAATATAATAAAACTGCGCACATTCTCTCCACATGCAAAACATTTTGCGATAACACTTCTAGGGCTCCATAGAAATCAAAGTAGTTGTCTCATATTCTTGTTGCTAAATCCGCATCATCCTGAATCAGTTTGTTGTCTTAATGGGTCTTCAGACAAACCTCGTCCTATGTCACGGGCACTATGTGAGTCATGCGTTTGGGTCTTGCCCACTGTTCTTGCCAAAACAAAATCATGTATTTGCACATTTTTCTTTCATAATAACCTGTGAATTAACTTTTTCAGTGAATCAGCACTGCATCATGTTGCAAGCCCTATAACCCACTTCGAGTCACTTGAATTTCACTCCTCCCACCAGGGGGTGGCACTACAGCCTTAGAAACCAATCCCCTCAATGATGGTTACATTATGTTTTCCTGATAAACTAAAAGTAATTTTAGCAGATAGCTGTGATTAACGATCCCGCCAGAGGTGTATACTCTGATGGGCTCAGTGAGTCTTTATATTTGTATATAAGTTAAAAAAAAAAATGCAAAGCTACATTGTGTAGGTTTAGTGTCATCTAAAGATGAATTTGTAGACTGCGATCTGACACAACCGGTCATCATAAAAAGGAGTGCAAGCAGCAAAGGTTTAAAAAGGCTGCTATTTTAACCATGAATGGATTTACATTTTTGCCATAGTGGTGTAGCTATTGGCGGTATAGCAGTGTAGCTTAGGAATTTAAGCAGACTGTAGTTAACAATGCAAACTACCGACACCGGTTTAAAATTATGAAATGGATACATAAAATCATCAGAAATTCTAGATTGATTTTTCTGAATAACTTTTGCCTGGATTCATGTTAGTGAATGTGGCAGATTTAACAGCTAATTCAGTGATGAAAATTTTAACTACACATTGCAAAATTTAGGAAAATACACATTTCTTTTCAAAACGTAAAACTGCTTTAAAACAGTTCTAGGAAAAAAAAAAAAAACTTCTTTTTGTCACGTATAGTAGTAGCCAGTAAGGGAAACTCCTCATTTGCCATTGTAAAGCGAAGAGCTGCCAGCTACACTGAGTCATACACTAATACAAAGCACAAAACACCTTCCAGTCACCATAGCAGAGCTTTAAGCCCTTGTTTCTTAAAATCCCTTTTGCTTTCCTTCATGTTTTTGCATATTTGGCAATGAAGATTCATGCTTGTTTTCTCAAACAGTATTTTTGATGCTTCTTTTCACAAAACGAAGGTTCTCAAACTTGTTAGCCTGCACAAGCAACCAATACAGTGTATCAGAGAACAACCATTTCACTTCTTCAGGCTTAAACCATCACTGCAAAATTTAGAAGTATGACCCTTTTTGGCTACCGTATAAACATGGCGGCCTTCATAGGGGCACTTTGGCCCATGTAGATATTCACGGGTCATTCTAAGCTTTTATTTGTTGTTACAGATAATTCTAAGCTAATGAACAGATGATTATGATTGATATATTTAATTTCTGCGACCAAACACCTCTAAATCAAACACACTATAGCTTTAATAACACCCAATCTGATTTTAGTCAAACTTTGCAGGTTAAAATGGTATAGGGGTGGGAAGAAGTGATTTGCCTTTTGGTTTGGCAACTTGGTTTACAATCAATGTCAGAAGTCAAGGTCAACTTTCCACCCCATGCAAATATTTGGGGAAATGGGAAATTTTATGAAATGGTTGATATTTTATCATTGGTGACCTTAACTGTTTAAAAGCCCAAAAAGCAGAGAAAGAGGCAGACTGGTAAGGGATACTTCCAAGACATGATGACAACTTTGTAAGAGTCACAAGGTTCTGTGGATGCGTTTGGACAAACTGACTGTTGCTTCACCAATAACACCTTTATGGTGGAGAGGCAGAAAAGACTTTTTAAAAACCAAACAATCTGCCTGAGTCACCCCTCTGCCTGCTGGCAAACCCGAGCTGGAATTTCATATGTTCTTTCTAAGCAAGGATTGCTGAAAGGGAGGATAGTTGCATCTCAGAAGAGATTGCAGTGATAGTACTGGTTGAAGGAACCATCATCATCATCTTCATAAGCCACAGTTTCCAGGCATAATAAAATATATATACGTGTGGCGTGTGATGGTCTTCGGACAGAGTTTCACACGCTGTGTGGTCCTGCCTCAAGAGGTGAGGAGAAGAACCTCACCCTTCGTCAACAGAACTGGACCTCGCATGCTCTGAGATCTCAGTGGAACGCTGATGTGCTTTTCCCAGAGAATGACTCAACACTGGATTCTAAGGCGGGTTCGGCAGGAGAGACGACTCTGCAAATATGAGCAAGGACACAATTATGGCCTGTCGGTGACTGGGTGATGTCATAAAGAAAACAGAAAGTCTTCTGATGTCCAAAGATGAGAGGAGTGTTAAAGGAAAGGGGAAGACCCGGGGAGTGGTGGAAGCAGCAGGAAGGTGGGGGTGATGATCTGGGAGTTATCTATCAATCCTCCAGTTATACTGACACCATTTAGGTCAGGCATGCCCTTGTCTCCTCCAGGGTCGGTTCCTCACACATGTTCCCTCCACACACAGCCAGCTTACAATGATTACAGCCTTCCTCCCTGACAGGTGCGCCGTCACGCTAAAGCACGCTGGGTTTTGACCCCTCCCCTTCCTGCCACAAGCACCCGCTGCCATCTTTCAGCAACATCTTCACATATTACTACTTCTGACTGAAAGAGTACGAGAGGAGGTTATGTATTTGCCCTTGTTAAAGGACTGAAAAAAATTTGTTGAAAGATGGTTGGGGTCAGAGAGATATATTTTTTTCAGATTCATATCTGGCTACATTTTTAATTTTATTTATTTATTTAACAATGCAAGATATTCACCTCAAAGTAATACTGTAGGAGTTAAAGGCTTCTATAGGTGCGGCTGAAGAAACTCCTTCGGAGTTGTTTTGGCATATTGGTGTCTTCCCTTGCTAGTCTCCTTCTTGCATGGTCTAGATTTATCACACAGTTCCATGTTGTTTGCATTTTGTAATGACTTATGTGAATGAAGTCCAAGATACACAGTGAGTCCCAAAAACCAGTTTTATTTGTTATTATCTATCGTCCACCTGGTCGTTACTGTGGTTTCTCTGTGAATTTTCAGACCTTTTGTCTGACTTAGTGCTTAGCTCAGATAAGAATTATAGAGGGCGATTTTAATCCACACAGATGCTGAGAATGACAGCCTCAACACTGCATTTAATCTATTATTAGACTCTATTGGCTTTGCTCAAAAAGTAAATGAGTCCACCCACCACTTTAATCATATCTTAGATCTTGTTCTGACTTATGGTATGGAAATAGAAGACTTAACAGTATTCCCTGAAAACTCCCTTCTGTCTGATCATTTCTTAATAACATTTACATTTACTCTGATGGACTACCCAGCAGTGGGGAATAAGTTTCATTACACTAGAAGTCTTTCAGAAAGCGCTGTAACTAGGTTTAAGGATATGATTCCTTCTTTATGTTCTCTAATGCCATATACCAACACAGTGCAGAGTAGCTACCTAAACTCTGTAAGTGAGATAGAGTATCTCGTCAATAGTTTTACATCCTCATTGAAGACAACTTTGGATGCTGTAGCTCCTCTAAAAAAGAGAGCTTTAAATCAGAAGTGCCTGACACCGTGGTATAACTCACAAACTCGTAGCTTAAAGCAGATAACCCGAAGTTGGAGAGGAAATGGCGTCTCACTAATTTAGAAGATCTTCACTTAGCCTGGAAAAAGAGTCTGTTGCTCTATAAAAAGCCCTCCGTAAAGCTAGGACATCTTTCTACTCACTAATTGAAGAAAATAAGAACAACCCCAGGTTTCTTTTCAGCACTGTAGCCAGGCTGACAAAGAGTCAGAGCTCTATTGAGCTGAGTATTCCATTAACTTTAACTAGTAATGACTTCATGACTTTCTTTGCTAACAAAATTTTACTATAAAGAAAAAATTACTCATAACCATCCCAAGACGTATCGTTATCTTTGGCTGCTTTCAGTGATGGTATTTGGTTAGACTCTTTCTCTCCGATTGTTCTGTCTGAGTTATTTTCATTAGTTACTTCATCCAAACCATCAACATGTTTATTAGACCCCATTCCTACCAGGCTGCTCAAGGAAGCCCTACCATTATTTAATGCTTCGATCTTAAATATGATCAATCTATCTTTGTTAGTTGGCTATGTACCACAGGCTTTTAAGGTGGCAGTAATTAAACCATATATTAAAAAGCCATCACTTGACCAGCTATCTATCTGCGTAAAGGCAAAAAAGTAATTATGGTCAAAAAGACAACAATTGGCTGGATACGTTACCTCCGGTAGAGCGATATCTCGGCAAAGAGGTGGAGATGACGTCTTGCTGATATACCGATGCGGATCAGATGATTGGTAACAGCTGTCGTTGGTGACAGCTGTCACCCCGGCTGCTCCTGTGAGGTGGCAGCGCCCTCTGGTGCCTGGAGCCCGCACTCCAGGCAGGGTGCCCTCTGGTGGTGGTGGGCCAGCAGTACCTCCTCTTCAGCGGCCCACACAACAGGACCCCTCCCTCAACGGGGCCTCCTGGCGCCCGACCAGGCTTGTCCGTGTGGCGGCGGTAGAAATCGGCCAGGAGGGCCGGGTCCAGGATGAAGATCCTCTTCACCCAGGAGCATTCTTCGGGTCCGTACCCCTCCCAGTCCACCAAATACTGGAAGCCCCGGCCCATCCTACGGACATCCAAGAGCCGGCGCACAGTCCAAGCCGGCTCGCCATCGATGATCCGGGCAGGAGGTGGTGCCGGACCCGGAGTACAGAGGGGTGAGGTGTGATGCGGCTTAATCCGGGACACATGGAAAATGGGATGGATCTGCAGTGAGGCCGGAAGCTGAAGCCTCACCACGGCTGGACTGATGACCTTGAGGATTTTGAATGGACCGATGTACCGATCCTGCAGTTTAGGTGAGTCCACTTGGAGGGGAATGTCCTTTGTTGACAACCACACTTCCTGCCCTGGCCGATACGTAGGGGCCGGGGTCCGCCGACGGTCTGCATGGGCTTTCGTCCTCATCCGGGCAAGCAGAACGGGTGGCACGCCACACCCGATGGCACTTCCGCAGGTGGGCCTGGACCGAGGGCACACCGACCTCTCCCTCAACCACCGGAACAAAGGAGGCTGGTACCCCAGACACACCTCAAAGGGGAGAGGCCGGTGGCTGACGACACCTGGCTGTTATGGGCATACTCGATCCAGGCCAAAGGGTACTCCAGGCTGCCGGGTGCGCGGCGGTCACGCAACGCAGGGCCTGTTCCACCTCCTGATTGGCCCATTCTGCTTGCCCGTTGTCTGGGGATGATACCCGGATGAGAGACTCACCGTGGCCCCCAGTTCCCGGCAGAAGCTCCTCCAGACTTGCAAGGAGAACTGGGGACCGCGATCGGAGACGATGTCTGTTGGAATCCCATGCAGCCGGACGACGTGGTGGACCAGGAGGTCCGCTGTCTCCTGGGCAGTTGGGAGCTTCGGGAGGGCCACGAAGTGGGCCGTCTTGGAGAATCGGTCCACTATCGTGAGGATGGTGGTGTTGCCCTGGGACGGCGGGAGGCCCGTGACAAAATCCAGGCCGATGTGGGACCTGGGGCAATGAGGCACGGGCAGCGGCTGGAGCAGTCCCGAAGCCCTGCGATGATCAGCCTTGCTCCTGGCGCAGGTGGTGCAGGCCTGGATATAATCCCGGTCGTCGGCCTCTAGGGACGCCCACCAGAAGCGCTGCCGGACAACTGCCACGGTTCTTCGCACCCTGGATGACAGGAGAGCTTGGAGCCGTGACAGAAGTCCAGGACTGCAGCCCTAGCCTCTGGTGGGACGTAGAGTCTGTTCTTTGGCCCAGTTCCGGGTCCGGGCTTCGTGCCAGAGCCTCCGGACGGTTCTCTCTACGTCCCAGGTGAGGGTGGCCACGATAGCGGACTCCGGGATGATGGGTTCCGGTGGATCCGACAACTCCGCTTTGACTTCATCTTCATGTACCCGGGACAAGGCATCCGATCTCTGGTTTTTGGTCCCGGGACGGTAGGTGATCCGGAAGTCAAAACAGCCGAAGAACAGTGACCAGCGGGCTTGCCTGGGTTCAGCCGCTTGGCGGTCCTGATATACTCCAGGTTCCGGTGGTCAGTGAAAACCGTAAATGGCACGGACGTTCCCTCCAACAGATGTCTCCACTCTTCAAGAGCCTCTTTCACCGTAAGGAGTCTCGATTGCCGACGTCATAGTTCCGTTCGGCCGGGGTCAACCTGCGGGAAAAAATAGGCACACGGGTGAAGGACCTTATCGGTCTTCCCGCTCTGGGAAAGCACAGCTCCTATCCCTGAGTCCGAGGCGTCCACTTCAACCACTAACTGGCGACTAGGATCGGGCTGCACCAGAACGGGTGCAGACGAGAAGCGCCGTTTCAACTCCTTGAACGCGGCATCGCAATGATCCGACCAGGTGAAGGGGACTTTTGGTGAGGTCAGGGCTGTCAGGGGGCTAACTACCTGACTGTAGCCCTTAATGAACCTCCTGTAGAAATTCGCAAAGCCGAGGAACTGTTGCAGTTTCCTACGGCTGGTAGGTTGGGGCCAGTCTCTCACCGCCGCGACCTTGGCCGGATCAGGAGTGATGGAGTTAGGGGAGATGATAAACCCCAGGAAGGACAAAGAAGTGCGGTGGAACTCGCACTTCTCGCCCTTCACAAACAGCCGGTTCTCCAGCAACCGCTGCAGGACCTGACGTACATGCCGGACATGGGTCTCAGGATCCGGAGAAAAGATGAGTATATCGTCCAGATATACGAAGACGAATCGGTGCAGGAAATCCCACAAGACATCATTAACCAATGCTTGGAACGTCGCGGGGGCGTTTGTAAGACCGAACGGCATGACCAGGTACTCAAAGTGACCTAAGGGGGTGTTAAATGCCGTCTTCCACTCGTCTCCCTTCCGGATCCGAACCAGGTGATACGCATTTCTAAGATCTAGCTTAGTGAACATTTGGGCTCCATGCAGGGGCGTGAACACTGAATCCAACAAAGGCAATGGGTATCGGTTACGAACCGTGATTTCGTTCAGCCCCCTGTAATCAATGCATGGACGTAGTCCGCCATCCTTTTTCTCCACAAAAAAGAAACCTGCACCCATCGGGGAGGTGGAATTCCGGATCAACCCGGCAGCTAAAGAGTCCCGGATGTAGGTCTCCATTGATTTGCGCTCAGGTCGTGAGAGGTTGTACAGCCTGCTGGACGGAAACTCAACGCCTGGAACCAAATCAATGGCACAATCGTACGGGCGGTGCGGGGGAAGGGTGAGCGCCAGATCCTTACTGAACACGTCCACAAGGTCATGGTACTCCACCGGCACTGTCCCGAGATTGGGCGGACTCTGACCTCCTCCTTAGCCCCTTAGCCTGGGAACCGGGAGGAACCGAGGAACCTAAACATACCCGATGGCAGGTCTCGCTCCACTGAACCACTACCCCGGACGGCCAATCGATCTGGGGATTGTGTTTTAACATCCAGGGGAACCTGAGAATCACGCGGGAGGTGGCAGGAGTCACAAAAAACTCGATCTCCTCCCGGTGGTTCCCTGACACCACCAGAGTTACTGGAGGTGTCTTATGTGTGATTAAAGGGAGTAGGGAGCCATCTAGTGCCCGTACTTGCACAGGTGAAGTAAGTGCCACCAGAGGGAGCCCTGCCTCCCTGGCCCATTTGCTGTCTAGCAATTCCCTTCAGAGCCCGTGTCCACCAGTGCTGGGGCCTGAAGGGTTAAATCCTCATAAAGGATTGTAACTGGGAGTCGTGTGGCAATATGGGTGTGTCCCACGTGAATGTCTTGGCCCACCCCTAGCCCAGTTTCTAGGGGTGGGCATTGGTGTTTAACCGCTCGGGGCAGTCCCTCACCTGATGCTCTATCGAGCCACAAACAAAGCACGCTCCGTGGACCAGCCTCCTCTGTCTATCCGGTGGTCTAAATGTGGCCCTGCTCGTGTCCATAGCTTCATCAGCAGGGGGAGCTGTAACCACACGGAGCGTAGGGGCCGTGGAGCGTGGGGAGGGCGGAGCTCGGTCGGAGCTGGAAGGGAGAGGGACGGCGCGTGCCCGGCCACGCCCTTCGTCTCGTTCCCGACGGCGTTCTTCTAACCGATTGTCTAATCGTATAACGAGATCAATAAGCCCATCTAAATCCCGCGGTTCGTCCTTAGCCACCAGGTGCTCCTTCAGGACCAACGACAGTCCGTTTACGAAGGCGGCGCGGAGGGCAGTGCTATTCCAGCCGGACCTCGCAGCCGCGATGCGGAAGTCGACTGCATAAGCAGCTGCGCTCCGGCGCCCCTGTCTCATTGACAGCAGCACGGCTGAAGCGTTTCTCTCTATTTGGGTGATCGAACACTTTCTGAACTCCCTCACAAACCCATCAAATGTCTGAAGGAGCCGTGAATTTTGCTCCCAGAGCGCTGTAGCCCAAGCGCGTGCCTCACCGTGAAGCAGATTTAACATAAGCTATTTTGCTGGCATCAGTCGCGTACATGACGGGACGTTGTGCGAAGACGAGCGAACACTGCATAAGAGAGTCCGCGCACGTCTCCACACAACCCCCGTACTGCTCTGGAGGGCTTATGTATGCTTCCGTGGAAGGTTGGGAGGGGTCGTTGAACGACCTGTGGAACGTCACTGTACGCACAGGGGTCGACAGGAGGGAGAGCCGCAGCAGCGCCCTGAGGGCGCGCTTCCACCTGCGCGGCGAGAGCCTCCACCCTGCGGTTTAAGGAGGACCGTTCTGCTCGGTCATTAGATCCAACCGAGCCGTGAAAGCGGTGAGGATTCGCTGCAACTCACCGATCATGTCCTCCTGCGGACAGCCTGTGCGCCCTGTTCTTCCATTGGCCGTTCAACAGCCGGTTGACGCCCCTCGGGATCCATGACGTTGGCCGGCCGAGATATCCTGTTGTGAAAGTGTAGGAACACGGACCCAACAACAGGGGGCGCAAATGAACGGACAATGGAGGAAGTCAAATAGCACTTTTACTGTTGTGAAATAAGCACAACAAACACAACCGATTACAATATAGACAATAAAGTCGAATCACAAAGGTGTCATGTGGGCAGGGCTCGAAGATAGAAGACGTCTGTCCAAAGCAGAACCGGAACCACACGATTTCCCCCGCCACCGAACCCCCGGGAATACTGGAGCCGCCAAGTCCCGAACTCCCAGGTGGCCACTGCCTCTGCTTGTCAGATCTGGTACTGCTGGGCGAGGAACAGAAACAGTCAGATGTGGGTGCGCCTGCACCCAGCAACACGTATGGTGGAAAAACCACCTCCACCTCTCGTCAGGAAAACCTGTTAGTGCAGGAATGTGAGTACTTATCCAAAGGGTCCAATACAGTCTCCTGCTGTTCTACTCACTATCTGCGTAAAGGCAAAAAGTAATTTATGGTCAAAAAGACAACACGATTGGCTGGATACGTTACCTCCTCGGTAGAGCGATATCTCGGCAAAGAGGTGGAGATGACGTCTTGCTGATATACCGATGCGGATCAGATGATTGGTAACAGCTGTCGTTGGTGACAGCTGTCACCCCGGCTGCTCCTGTGAGGGTGGCAGCGCCCTCTGGTGCCTGGAGCCCGCACTCCAGGCAGGGTGCCCTCTGGTGGTGGTGGGCCAGCAGTACCTCCTCTTCAGCGGCCCACACAACAATCTCAATGCAGTTCTCAGTGTACTGAGATCTCGCAGCGCGGCGACCTCTCCAAGGTTTTGTGGGATTTGAAACGTCAATAGGGCGAATAGCAACATTTATGTGTCAAGACAATATTGAGTGCACGTTTTACAATAATGAATGAACAAAAATGAATGAATGAATGATTTTTATTCGGCACGCACGCGCAGACAAAATCTCTCATTTACAAAACAAGTCAAGAGAAAACAAAAATTAAAACATATAGAACAAAACTCAAACAATTTCCAATTAGTGCAGCTGAAAGGGTGTGGGTAGAAACAAAAGCTTATAAACACCCACCCCGTACATCAATTTCTGTGTACAAACAAAAAAATAACACAAAAAACAATTACCAGTCAGCAATGTAACGCAGTGAAACATACAAAGTAATACAACAGACAAACAAACAAAAAAATAGCCACACAGTCAGTTTGATTAATTACGCAAACTATACAAGTTAATATATTATTTTTATACAGTCTTTTAAAACAAGCCATGTACTGGATACTTTAATACAATCCAAACAGTCATTCCACACTCTACCACCCTTTACGGAAATGCAATGACTTTTAGCAGTAGATACACGCAAATTATAACTGGACTCTCTCATTTTAAACAGCTCGTGGACATGATGAGGAAAGAGTCCATTTTTAACTTTATACATTATCTGTATTGAAAATAATCAACCAAGTCATAAAATTCAAAAACTGAAGATGAACAAACAGTGAATTTGTTGCTTCACGATATGGTTTTTTACTGATCACTCTTAGCTTTTTTTGTAACAGAAATAGTGGATTAGTAATTTGTTTTATATGTATTTCCACAAACTTCAATGCATAAGTCATATAGGGACAAGTAATGAGTGATACAATGAAACCAACAGATGTTGGGGGAGAAAGTATTGTACTTTGTACAAATAACAATACCTTTGATATTTTGGACTCAATATGGTTTTATATGAGTTTTCCAACTAAGTTGAGTTTTCTCCCCTAATCGCATAATGTTTGTTAATTTATTTTTATATGTCTTATATTTCCTATCGGCTTCATTAGTTCTAAATTTTAAAAACTGCTTATACAATAAATTTTTCTTTTTACATGCATTCAGGAGTCCCTTTGTTACCCAAGGTTTATCAGTCCTTTGTGTATCTCCGGTTTTAGGCACCCATGGATAATGTTTATCATACAGATTAGATACAATAGAAATAAATGATTCATATGATTCATCAACATCATCACAATGAATTTCACACCAATTCTGGCACAATAAATCCCTTCTGAGGTTCTCAATATTAACATTAGTTATTTTCCTAATAAAATGTACAGTTTTTGTTTTGGTGCATGCTGTCCACTGATGATTGAAAGGCTACAAAAACGGAAATAAGTATTCCACCTGTTATATTCCCTACAATGGCATTTGTTAATATGTTGTCAATGAGTGTTGATGTGTTCCAAGTTATCCTGGTTGGATGTGTGATCACAGGATATAGACCCATACAAAACATAGAGTTTATAATTCAGTTATTTGTAATTGACCACAAGGGTTTAAAAAGTCTCCACAGACAAACAAAAGCGTGTTATTATTAATTGTGTTGTACATGTCAGTCAGTCTATCCACAAAAGTATTTATCTGATCCTGGAGCTCTATAAATGCAGCTTATGATTATATTTTTTTGATTTTTTTACATTTTATTTCAACTGTAACACATTCCATGATATTTTCCAAGGAAATGACATACTATGTATAATTTCACATTGGTGATTAGAACATACAGTGCCACACCACCACCTCCTTTATTCTTCCTGTTTATTGCAAAAAAATCATATCCCTCAAGCTGAACATCATCCTCTAGCTCCTCTCTCAACCAAGTCTCAGTGATAGCTAGAACTGAAAATTGCTTATTTGATATTCTTAACAGTCCTGAATTTTAGAGAAATTTGTAAGGAGACTTCTACTATTAAAATGTATAATAGAAAAAAGTCCCATTTATTAAGAGTAATCCTTCAGTTTCTCTTCAGTGAATATTTACAATTTTGAATATATTTTTCACGTGCGCACAACGTCATAAAATGTAAAACGTGCGCACAACATCATAAACGTGCGCACATTCTCTCCACATGCAAAACATTTTGCGATGACACTTCCAGGGCTCCGTAAAAATGCCTGTTTTTACAAATAAAAAAATGGAATATTTTACAAAAGCACATTTATCTATAAACACCAACACACGACACATGTCACATTAATGTGTTGGTTTACATAATGAATGACTGAACCAATCAGTGTTTAGCAGAGGCACATTTTACCCAGAATCCTTTGCAATCTGTCTGTGTTTGTTACAAAACCTCAGAATTAGTGCATTATTCACATTAAAAGATATATGTTATATTTTAACTTTGTACAAATGACAGAACTGACATTAATTGAGTTATTAGTCAGTTATATGGAGTTATAAGTCAGCACTGCTTTATTTCCCAAGACCTCGGCCTGACTGGAGCGTTGTGATTGATAGAGAGCTGGGCTTTAGGGCTGCTCTTAGCTTGCTTCTGTGCTGGAAGCCATGTAGTAAGAGCTTCCAGCAGGGGGCAGGATGTTCAAAGACAGAAGTGTGGGCTTATTGTTTGGATTCGTTGTCACTTTTGATGCTACCAGAAGTGATCGTTGTGTTAAAACTCGAATTCATTTTATTAGTAGTTGCAAATGTACCAGAGACAATACTAGAATTTATCGGTTATCTGTAACTACCGATACATTTTTGTGTGGTTTATCGTTATATCTTTTATCAAAGATAACTTTTCAGTTATCTGATTATCTGTTATCAAAGTTAATTTTTTTGTTATCTGTGCCCACCACTGGTCTTAAGGATGCTGTGATGCATGGCACCAGCACATGCTTCAATATGCACAAGAATAACAGATGTCAGCCTTTATGTGGAACTAAGGTCTAACCCAGCCAGAGCAAGTACATAAGCAACAGCGGCAAGGAAAAATTCCCTCAGGTGTTTTTTTTTTTTTTCTTCTTCTTCTTTTTCTTTGGGACGAAACCTCATGCAGACCAGACTCAGAGGGGTGACCATCTGCTCTGGGCATACTACCAATACAAAAATATAAAACAGTCAAGTAAACAAATGACAACAAAGAAATGACAAACATGCTAGATAGAGATGATGGAATGAAGCATCCAAGCACTCATAAAGTCATCTGGTCAAAGTGACCAAATCGTCTCAGTAATAACGTGACAGAAATCAGGGCCCATCAAAAAGACCCAAAAAGCCCAAAACTAACAATTTTAAAGTCCTCCAGACTCTACATCCGTGTGTAACAGGGCTTGATCCCCAAATATCCTCCTTTTTCACATTCCAGTCAAGGTTTATCAAAGATAAATTTCAGTTATCTGATTATCTGTTATCGAAGTTAAAATACAACCCCAATTCCAATGAAGATGGGATGTTGTGTGAATGTAAATAAAAACAGAATACGATTTGAAAATCCTCTTCAACCTATATTCAACTGAATACACCACAAAGACGAGATATTTAATGTTCAAACTGATAGACCTTTTTTGTTTTTGTGCAAATATTTGCTCATTTTGAAATGGATGCCTGAAACACATTTCAAAAAAAAGCTGTGACAGGGGCAACAAAAGACTGGGAAAGTTGATGAATGCTCAAAGAACACCTGTTTGGAACATTCCACAGGTGAACAGGTTAATTGGAAAAGGTGAGTGTCATGATTGGGTAAAAAAGGAGCAACCCCAAAAGGCTCAGCCGTTCACAATCAAAGATGGGGTGAGGATCACCACTTTGTGAACAACTGAGTGAAAAAGCAAAAGCCATATATCAGCATCTACAAACGCTGCCGCCTTCTCTGGGCCTGAGCTCATTTGAAATGGACAGACGCAAAGTGGAAAAGTGTGCTGTGGTCTGATGAGTCCACATTTCAAATTGTTTTTGGGAATCATGGACGTTGTGTCCTCCAGACAAAAGAAGATAAAGACGATCCAGACTGTTACCAGCGCAATGTTCAAAAGCCAGCATCTGTGATGGTGGTGTGTTAGTGCCCATGGCATGGGCAACTTACACATATGTGATGGCACCATCAATGCTGAAAGGTACATCCAGGTTTCGGAGCAACACATGCTGCCATCCAAGCAACGTCTTTTTCAGGGACGTCCCTGCTTATTTCAGCAAGACAATGCCAAGCCACATTCTGCACGTGTTACAACAGCGTGGCTTCGTAGTAAAAGAGTGCTGGTACTAGACTGGCCTGCCTGCAGTCCAGACCTGTCACCCACTGAAAATATGTGGCGCAAAATATGACAACAGAGACCCCAGAAGTAATTCCACCTACAAAAGCTTCAACAATTAGTGTCCTCAGTTCTCAGATGCTTATTGAGTGTTGTTAGAAGGAAAGGTGATGTAACACAGTGGTAAACATACCGCTGTTACAGCTTTTTTGAAACGTGCTGCAGGCATCCATTTCAAAATGAGCAAATATTTGCACAAAAACAAAGTTCATCAGTTTGAACATTAAATATCTTGTCTTTGTGGTGTATTCAATTGAATATAGGTTGAAGAGGATTTGCAAATCATTGTATTTTGTTTTTATATACATTTTACACAATGTCCCAACTTCACTGGATTTGGGGTTGTATATATAGATGAAAGACTGAACTGTCTTGTGGCTAACTCATCCCAGGAAGTGCTGCACTGTTTCAGCTGAGTTTCAGTTTACCACAAGATGAAACGTTTGGTGTGGGAGAAAAATATGGAATGAGAAAAGAAGAACAAGAGGGAATGAGGAAGGAGAAAGGAGTCCAGCCAAATGAGGAGGGGTGAGCAGAGGTCAGGTCGCCTCCCCCCTGTGCTCGCTCTGAGGTGCATGGAGGCTGACTGCATCGGGCCCTGCTCAGAAAGGCAGCCTTTCTTTTCACCAGGCCCTCACTAATGCAATTGAATGAAATTACAATAATTATGCTCCATATTGCAGATTGAGGAGACAATGTGGCCCGTGGGATGAGGACAGGCGGGGCGCGGGCTAGCGTGGGTATTTGCTGATGGGAATAACAAATTCATCAGCTACTTCAGCCATTTATCAGAGTGCATTCTTGCATTTATGACATTACAGCTAATCAAATAAAGAGGTCCTGGAATGTTGCATCTTTCTGAAAATGAGATTCAGTTAATGTGAAAATGACTCCTCCCTCCCTCCCTCTGCCCCTCCCATCAACCACTTTCCAACTGCTTCACCCACACGGTCACCACCATGTTGAGCCGAAGAATTCATTCAAGGTTCCCCTGCCATCGTCCTTGGCATGCTAATGCCATTTCTAGTGCAATTGTCTTGCAAACAATAATGGCCGCAAAAGGAGTGAAACACATGTGACTGTGCTGTGGCACACAGATCCCCAGATGTCCTTAATTCTGACACATATATGCAAGAAAAATGTCAGAGAAACTCTACCAAGCAATTTCATGTCAAAATTATATTTCCACACTTGACATGGGCTATGGATTTGTAAAGGAAAAGCACAGGAGAGGTTCCAACAAGTCCAAACCAAAAGTATGTAACTGTTACCGCGGTTTGCCAGAACATGCTTTTGGGGCCCTGATCCCCCGGCATGTGTATGTAACTGTGACAGTAATTAAAGTGAGCTGTTGTCCAGAGATCAAAACGTGGTGCAAGACAACTTTCTCTGTTAAACGTCGCACAATTCTGTTGCCAAACTGTCAAGTAATTGTAATTTGGATTCCTTCAATGTGTACAATATGTTGAATGTACACTAAAGTCCATTCTCAGAGGCCGTACGTAATTGGAAAACTACATATAGGATGGTTGCTAATACTAAATCACATTTGAAGCCACATTTTTTGAGGGATAAATACATGAATGTTACCAACTCCAGGTGTTAGGCTTCATTAACAGGAGGTATTACGCAATGCAAACAGTATGGTACTTGCTAAGACATGCAGGTTCGGTGAATTAACAACTTTACAAATTGAATGGAGGGGTGACTGTGCATGAAAATTCTGTAAGGTATATCTTATATATTATTTTCCAATTCTAAGGTGAATGTGTTTGCCTAAGTATTGACCCCGCAATAGGCTGGCGGCCTGTCCAGGGTGTACCCTGCCTGTCAACCAATGACTGCTGGGATATGCTCCAGCCCAACCCCAGAACGCTTAACTGGAATAAGCAGTTCAGAAAATTGGCAGATGGATTCAGTATGATGCATCTGCATGGAGCAGACAGTTCTCAAAAACTGAGTGACCATGCAAGAAGGAGACAAGTGAGGGAAGCCACCAAGACATCTATGACACCTCTGAAGGTGTTATTGTCAGGTTGCGACCCCAGGGTGGGGTCGGTTCTCTTATTTCCCCTTTCCATAGCTCAATATTCAAATTAGTCATTAGTTTGTTCTGAGTTCCTCATTTATTTTCTGTTCAATATTCTGTAGTCTCCAGTTTTGTTTTCTGTTCATTTTGTATTTACTGTTTTTCATACTTTAGTCATGTAGTTTATTCAGTTGTAGTTTCTGTCCAGTTATTGTTTTTTTCCATTGTGTTATGCTTTTGTTTCTGGTTTTATTTTCTGCTTCTTATAATGTAGTCTTTAGTTGTTTCATTCCTTTTTTTGTGCTTCACATTATATGGTCGTCTTGGGTTTTGTTTCTGTGATGCAGTTATGCTGTTTATCTATAGGTTCTTTGCTATGTTTGTTATCTTTTAGACTTTAGCCATGTGTTTAGTTTGTTACCTTTGTAGTCATTGATTTTGGTCACTGTTTGTATTTCTTTCACATACACTCTTGCATCTGCCTGTTTCATCTTTGTCACTGTCTTCATGGATCACTACCTCACTCTCTTGCATCTCTTCCCTCCTCTTGAATTCACCTGACCACACCTCCCTTCTAGAACATTCTTCCACATGTGCACCTTATCGTAATTACATCACCTGTGTATTTAAGTCCTTCACTTTCCCCACTCCCCTGCCAGTTTGTGCTATCCTTGTACCCACGTTCCAGCCTTTTGCTTTTATCTTGTTTTTGCCTCAGTGTTACAACCTTGCTTTGTTTACCGGACCTCACTTTGCCTCAGTCCATGATACAGTATCTCACATTGTTTTTGAACCCAGCCTGTTTCTCGACCACATTTTTGCCTAGCACTTATCTGTACCTCTGCTTCGCTGCCTGCCTTCCCGTGTACTGTACCCCTGCTTGTGAAAATAATAAAGATTATTTTCTACTTATAACACCTTGTCCTCGAGTGCCCTCCCACATTCTGTGCCATGCATCCTCGGGTCCTGACAGTTATAGGCTTCTTTGACTGTGATTAAAGAAATTGTTGCATCATAAGTTCCAGTTCCACGGTGTAGTGGCACAGAGGCAGATTTTCTTAAAAAGAAACTGAAATTTCAAAGTCATTTTGGAAGAAGGTAGATAAGAGACTGAAGTGTATGTCTGTCTGATCTGTTTTCTTGGATAAAAACCTTCTGTTTTACTTCACATAACTGTGATTCAATGCAAAAATAAAAGCTGAACTACGCACAGTTTTTTGTATTGTTTTGTTTTGTTCCCCTAGTTACAGACAGGCGTTTGTAACTCTTTAATCATCTGTGTATTCATGGTTTCCCTCACTTATTTCTATCTTGCATGGTTGTTCAGTTGTTGAGAACTAGCTCCTCCAGACAGATTTTCCATAGTTTGTACTTCATAATGAATTTTGTAAATAACGTCCAAGACCTAGTCAGTGTCTTGAAAATATTCTAGCCATCTCCTGACTGGAAAGACTACTGTTTTGCATTCAAAAAACAGTAATTAGTTTGTTCAATTACTTACTGCCCCTAAAAATAGAGGGACTGTGCAGAAAAACTAGCTGCAAATCCTTTTATTGTCTACACTGTAAAAACTGATATCTAAGAAAGCAAAGTTTTGACTTACTTTTTGTTAAAATAAAAAAATAATCTTGAATCTAAGAAAAAAATGTCTTATTGTGGGAAAATATATCTCACATTTTCTTAAGTTTTTCTAGCTAATATTAAGCTGTATTTAACCAGTAACAAGGAAAGGCAATGGATTTGAAATCACCCAAGCAACGGTACAAGACTGTTTTCCTTATTTTAAGACAGAGGTTTATCTTAAAATAAGAATTCTGTCTAGTTTTAGGCACATTTGGATTATTCAGTGTCTACATTTTGCTAGTTTTGAGAATTCTAACAAAGTAAATTTTTCTTACCCCACTGGCAGATTTTTTTTTTTTTTTTTTTTTTTTTTTGCTTAATACAAGACAATTTGGTCAGTATTTTTCAGTTTCAATTCAGTATTTTTGTTAAATCCCTTGAATTAAAGCTGAAAGTCATCACTACGAGCCCATCTTATTTGCTTCATTTTAACCCCAATGCAGTTATGCACAAAGGCAAAATTACAAAAATTGTGTCACTGTCAAAATACCGGTACTTGCAGACCTGACTAATAACTGGTTGCACAATTAAATCCAGATGCGTTAGAGAGGAAGCTGCTGATGATGCAGCGGATGTGACAATATGACCTTGAAACACACTTGAGGAAGATCTCTTCCTCGGTGCATCTGTCCAGACCCCGCCCTGCAGAGGTGGAGGGAGCAGTGGGGGGTGGAAGAGCACTATTTGATCCCTGCCTACACATCATCTATATCCTGTTTGGGGAAAGCGGCTTTTTGAAACCCATCTGCTTAAATCTCCCAATGGCATCATCAAAGACACGTACAGGACGAGCGCATCGGGACACTAAACGCTCCGGAAACCAGCCACTACTTTTCATACATGATCAGAGAGTCCTGATTTTAGAAAGACAGGAAAGGAGCATCATATGTAAATGTCAAAGCTCAAACAGAAAAATGAAAGAAAAGAAAAGAAAAACATTCCAGGGAAACAGAAGAGCTCAGGATAAAGACACAGCACTGATATCTACCCACTCATTCAGTGCTCATACAAAGCTGTTAGGACACACAAGTCAAACAAAACAGAAAACGCCTGGTTTTAGACAGTTATCATTACATCATTCCCTTTGTGCATGAAGGCACACCATCTGATTAAATGTACACAATTGTGACAACGCCACCA
The DNA here is from genome assembly GCF_902500255.1 of Thalassophryne amazonica. Classification (NCBI taxonomy): domain Eukaryota; kingdom Metazoa; phylum Chordata; class Actinopteri; order Batrachoidiformes; family Batrachoididae; genus Thalassophryne; species Thalassophryne amazonica. Next base: position 51,918,734 of record NC_047118.1, read on the forward strand.
ACAGTGAAACTATATAAAAGGTCTAAATGCATAATGTGGCAAAAATATTTAAGTTGCACATAGGTGCTGAGGGGGTTGGAGCTTATGTGACTACTTGTTCCCAAAAAAAGTTGAGGATGGATTAACAGATTTTGTAGAGATGATTCGTAGATTCAGCAAGAGTTGTTCAAAGTTGTGAATCACTTCCACACCAGATTCAAAATGTGTGACTTCAAAATTGTGCATTGAATTTATTTATTTATTCATTTTTATCTCTTTTCGGGCAATTCTAGAACCGGTCTTATGATATCACAAAAACACATGCATAATGTAACACTCAGGTTGCATTAATATTAAAAGAGTGAAGCACAGCAAGGTAATAACTGTACATGATTCGCTGGAAGTGTGCTGCATCATTTACTGAACATCTCATAAATCAGTGGCTCCCAAATGCTGGTCCTTGGGAACCACTAACCTGCAGATTTTCCCATCTGTGTCTGCCTGTTTTGCCAAAGGCTGATTATCTCATTCAGGTATCTCTCAGCTTTGATTGGCTGAGCACACTTGAACGAAATAATCAATTTTCAGCAGAGCAGTTTTGTAGATCCCTGAGGAGCAAGGTTGGGGGGGGGGGGGGTACGGTAGGTGGGAAACCAATGCAGTGTGCCGAGTATAAGGTAATAATAATAATAATAATAATAATAATAATAATAATAATAATAATAATAATAATAATAATAATCTATTTATATCACTCTTTCTGATGCAGGTTATATAATTCATTCGTCCTGTTGAGGTTTCAAATCCTGCAAAATCTTGCAAAAGTTCAGAGTAACATTGAGAAATGCATTGAGACACTCAGGCTGCAATTTAACTGCTGCACACGGACAACAGCATCAACATCGCAAGATAAATCTCTTTATATATTGTGCCTCAAACGTGGGAAGCTCAGGTTGTTCCTCTGTTATTTCAGCAGCTGCTGTGAGCTGCAATCACTTCCCGTTCACGTTGTTCTGGAGGAAAGTGAAGTTTGCTCTTTAACGTCCTGCTTATTGTCCTTTACAACACTGTTTGTCCAGGTTGTTCCAGAGTAATATATATATATATATATATATATATATATATATATATATATATATATATATATATATATATATAATGTCTGAAATTCGGTTTGCGTTTACTAAATTCCACGCAGATTAAACGTAGCAGACAATGATCATTTGGAACATTTTGTTTTAGCAAGTTTTCAGGGTCTCATGCATGCAGTCTCTTATTAATGTGATGAAAAGTATTACAGTACAGTTTGGTAGTATAATGTTCATTTGCAATTGTTGTCATGTTGATTCTCTATGTTGTTTACACCGCAGAAACTTTCTGGTGCACAAGGGATTATGAGATAAGTCAACAGGGTGAATAGTGTTTTGTTTTTTGTTTTTTTAACAATAAAAAATCTCACACTTTCAATTGGCAACAGCAAACTCCAGAAATTCAGTCATCGATAACAATGTGAACACACATTCAGATTTCTGAATTGATGGTGTCGTAAAAGATATTTCTAAGTTTAAAACATGCTGAAGGAAGGCATAGTATGACTGCACCTTCTGGTTTTCAGGGGTTTTTTTTTTCAATTAAAAAAGACGGCTACTGTGGACAGATTTTCAGTGCGTGTTACAGTGTGATGCACAGTAACATCTTGATTAGTTGTGCATTGCATATTGCATTTATTTATAGTGCTGCATTAAAAATGAAAAGCATCGGAAGGGTGATGTAAACCGTGTACGGTCAGCACACTGGAATATATCCATGTCTGATCACAGTCACAAATATAAATGTTAGATCATCTCTCTGTTGACCTTGATCATCTTGAGATATCTGTCAAAGTGATATTGCCACCAAGTTCGGTGAAAATCCTTCCAGTCATAAAAAGAAGAAATACATCAACAAGGGAAAATGTAGCTTTCAGCCACCTCTATTGTTGAAATGTTTATAAAATCTGCTTAAAATTAAGTTGCCTGTGCCAATCATAAATACACACACACACACACACACAAAAAAACAGTCAACCCAGGCAATAATAATGCAAACATAAAGTAGGTGATTTAAGTAGCTTTTAAAAAAGTCTAATAAAAGTGCAAAATTTAGAATGACGAAATAGTTTTCAACTGTTGTACAACCAAGTAAGTCTCAGTGATGTGGGGAAAAAAATGCACGTTAGACCTGGCTAAGACAGCATCATAAAATATGAGAAATAAAGATAGAATTTAAGCAAAATATAGATATTATAATAATCCTGATTACTAAACTACTTTCTCAGTATTTCAGGTTGCTTTCATTAGCTTTCTGGTAGTTCTGTGTCATAAATTTGTGAAACCAAGAAAATGATTGTCAAGACACATAATGTGGGCCGTTAGTCACAGAGCGGAGGGCGGCGGCTCCCTCAGGAAGCAATTAGCCGTGTTGGACCAGTTGCTAATAAAACACTTGGGTTACATGCTGCCCAGCTGGGCCAAAGGACCTACCCACAGACATGGAGCGTGCACATGTGGGTGTGCGCTTGTACAGGATATAAGGCCTAGCAGGTAGACACAGAAACGTACAGGAGCAGCAGCACAGAAGTATTAAGTGTTTGTTGGCTTGAGACGCTGCTAAACTGATATGTTACGTGAAATTATACAGTATACTGTTTCTGTGTACTCTGAAAGTTGGCTGTAAAAAAAAAAAGGTTTTCAATTGTTCATGTCTGTGAAAATGGATTCAGATGATAAGTTCCATGCTGGAAAAAAAGAAGAGAAAAAAAGGAAATCTATGGAACCCGGGAGAGGTCACTTAAAGTAATATTTTTTTTTCTGGCCATGATAATTTGTTCGCACGTTTTCCTTTAACTGAGCCCACAAATTAATAAAACGTGCTCTCAAATTAATAAAACGTATGCACGTTTTCCTGGCCGTGATAATTTGTGTGGACATTTTCCTTTAAATGAGCCCTCGAATTAATAAAACATGCTGTCAAATTAATAAAACGTATGCACGTTTTCCTGGCCGTGATCATTCGTGTGCACGTTTTCCTTTAATTGAGCGCACAAATTAATAAAACGTGCTCTCAAATTAATAAAATGTATGCATGTTTTCCTGGCTGTGATCATTCGTGTGCACGTTTTCCTTTAACTGAGCCCACGAATTAATAAAATGTGCACACGTTTTCCTTTTGTTCAAAATGAGCAGCTGGAGTTCTCTGTATGTCCTTGTGTGCCCAAACCATGATGATATACCCTGACCAGATCCATTTCTAATGGGGAAATGTATTACACTGTCTCCTGGTTTGTTGGCTAATAGCCAACATTTATGTGTCAAGACAATATTGAGTGCACGTTTTACATATTGTGGCCACGTTTAAGTAGATCATGCCCATGTTTTACTCAAATGATGCTTAAAACGTGCGCACAATATCATAAACGAGCGCACAATATAATAAAACTGCGCACATTCTCTCCACATGCAAAACATTTTGCGATAACACTTCTAGGGCTCCATAGAAATCAAAGTAGTTGTCTCATATTCTTGTTGCTAAATCCGCATCATCCTGAATCAGTTTGTTGTCTTAATGGGTCTTCAGACAAACCTCGTCCTATGTCACGGGCACTATGTGAGTCATGCGTTTGGGTCTTGCCCACTGTTCTTGCCAAAACAAAATCATGTATTTGCACATTTTTCTTTCATAATAACCTGTGAATTAACTTTTTCAGTGAATCAGCACTGCATCATGTTGCAAGCCCTATAACCCACTTCGAGTCACTTGAATTTCACTCCTCCCACCAGGGGGTGGCACTACAGCCTTAGAAACCAATCCCCTCAATGATGGTTACATTATGTTTTCCTGATAAACTAAAAGTAATTTTAGCAGATAGCTGTGATTAACGATCCCGCCAGAGGTGTATACTCTGATGATTGGCTCAGTGAGTCTTTATATTTGTATATAAGTTAAAAAAAAAAAAATGCAAAGCTACATTGTGTAGGTTTTAGTGTCATCTAAAGATGAATTTGTAGACTGCGATCTGACACAACCGGTCATCATAAAAAGGAGTGCAAGCAGCAAAGGTTTAAAAAGGCTGCTATTTTAACCATGAATGGATTTACATTTTTGCCATAGTGGTGTAGCTATTGGCGGTATAGCAGTGTAGCTTAGGAATTTAAGCAGACTGTAGTTAACAATGCAAACTACCGACACCGGTTTAAAATTATGAAATGGATACATAAAAATCATCAGAAATTCTAGATTGATTTTTCTGAATAACTTTTGCCTGGATTCATGTTAGTGAATGTGGCAGATTTAACAGCTAATTCAGTGATGAAAATTTTAACTACACATTGCAAAATTTAGGAAAATACACATTTCTTTTCAAAACGTAAAACTGCTTTAAAACAGTTCTAGGAAAAAAAAAAAAAAACTTCTTTTTGTCACGTATAGTAGTAGCCAGTAAGGGAAACTCCTCATTTGCCATTGTAAAGCGAAGAGCTGCCAGCTACACTGAGTCATACACTAATACAAAGCACAAAACACCTTCCAGTCACCATAGCAGAGCTTTAAGCCCTTGTTTCTTAAAATCCCTTTTGCTTTCCTTCATGTTTTTGCATATTTGGCAATGAAGATTCATGCTTGTTTTCTCAAACAGTATTTTTGATGCTTCTTTTCACAAAACGAAGGTTCTCAAACTTGTTAGCCTGCACAAGCAACCAATACAGTGTATCAGAGAACAACCATTTCACTTCTTCAGGCTTAAACCATCACTGCAAAATTTAGAAGTATGACCCTTTTTGGCTACCGTATAAACATGGCGGCCTTCATAGGGGCACTTTGGCCCATGTAGATATTCACGGGTCATTCTAAGCTTTTATTTGTTGTTACAGATAATTCTAAGCTAATGAACAGATGATTATGATTGATATATTTAATTTCTGCGACCAAACACCTCTAAATCAAACACACTATAGCTTTAATAACACCCAATCTGATTTTAGTCAAACTTTGCAGGTTAAAATGGTATAGGGGTGGGAAGAAGTGATTTGCCTTTTGGTTTGGCAACTTGGTTTACAATCAATGTCAGAAGTCAAGGTCAACTTTCCACCCCATGCAAATATTTGGGGAAATGGGAAATTTTATGAAAATGAGTTGATATTTTATCATTGGTGACCTTAACTGTTTAAAAGCCCAAAAAGCAGAGAAAGAGGCAGACTGGTAAGGGATACTTCCAAGACATGATGACAACTTTGTAAGAGTCACAAGGTTCTGTGGATGCGTTTGGACAAACATGACTGTTGCTTCACCAATAACACCTTTATGGTGGAGAGGCAGAAAAGACTTTTTAAAAACCAAAACAATCTGCCTGAGTCACCCCTCTGCCTGCTGGCAAACCCGAGCTGGAATTTCATATGTTCTTTCTAAGCAAGGATTGCTGAAAGGGAGGATAGTTGCTCATCTCAGAAGAGATTGCAGTGATAGTACTGGTTGAAGGAACCATCATCATCATCTTCATAAGCCACAGTTTCCAGGCATAATATAAAATATATATACGTGTGGGCGTGTGATGGTCTTTCGGACAGAGTTTCACACGCTGTGTGGTCCTGCCTCAAGAGGTGAGGAGAAGAACCTCACCCTTCGTCAACAGAACTGGACCTCGCATGCTCTGAGATCTCAGTGGAACGCTGATGTGCTTTTCCCAGAGAATGACTCAACACTGGATTCTAAGGCGGGTTCGGCAGGAGAGACGACTCTGCAAATATGAGCAAGGACACAATTATGGCCTGTCGGTGACTGGGTGATGTCATAAAGAAAACAGAAAGTCTTCTGATGTCCAAAGATGAGAGGAGTGTTAAAGGAAAGGGGAAGACCCGGGGAGTGGTGGAAGCAGCAGGAAGGTGGGGGTGATGATCTGGGGAGTTATCTATCATACATCCTCCAGTTATACTGACACCATTTAGGTCAGGCATGCCCTTGTCTCCTCCAGGGTCGGTTCCTCACACATGTTCCCTCCACACACAGCCAGCTTACAATGATTAGCCAGCCTTCCTCCCTGACAGGTGCGCCGTCACGCTAAAGCACGCTGGGTTTTGACCCCTCCCCTTCCTGCCACAAGCACCCGCTGCCATCTTTCAGCAACATCTTCACATATTACTACTTCTGACTGAAAGAGTACGAGAGGAGGTTATGTATTTGCCCTTGTTAAAGGACTGAAAAAAATTTGTTGAAAGATGGTTGGGGTCAGAGAGATGATTATATTTTATTTCAGATTCATATCTGGCTACATTTTTTAATTTTATTTATTTATTTAACAATGCAAGATATTCACCTCAAAGTAATACTGTAGGAGTTAAAGGCTTCTATAGGTGCGGCTGAAGAAACTCCTTCGGAGTTGTTTTGGCATATTGGTGTCTTCCCTTGCTAGTCTCCTTCTTGCATGGTCTAGATTTATCACACAGTTCCATGTTGTTTGCATTTTGTAATGACTTATGTGAATGAAGTCCAAGATACACAGTGAGTCCCAAAAACCAGTTTTATTTGTTATTATCTATCGTCCACCTGGTCGTTACTGTGAGTTTCTCTGTGAATTTTCAGACCTTTTGTCTGACTTAGTGCTTAGCTCAGATAAGATAATTATAGAGGGCGATTTTAACATCCACACAGATGCTGAGAATGACAGCCTCAACACTGCATTTAATCTATTATTAGACTCTATTGGCTTTGCTCAAAAAGTAAATGAGTCCACCCACCACTTTAATCATATCTTAGATCTTGTTCTGACTTATGGTATGGAAATAGAAGACTTAACAGTATTCCCTGAAAACTCCCTTCTGTCTGATCATTTCTTAATAACATTTACATTTACTCTGATGGACTACCCAGCAGTGGGGAATAAGTTTCATTACACTAGAAGTCTTTCAGAAAGCGCTGTAACTAGGTTTAAGGATATGATTCCTTCTTTATGTTCTCTAATGCCATATACCAACACAGTGCAGAGTAGCTACCTAAACTCTGTAAGTGAGATAGAGTATCTCGTCAATAGTTTTACATCCTCATTGAAGACAACTTTGGATGCTGTAGCTCCTCTAAAAAAGAGAGCTTTAAATCAGAAGTGCCTGACACCGTGGTATAACTCACAAACTCGTAGCTTAAAGCAGATAACCCGTAAGTTGGAGAGGAAATGGCGTCTCACTAATTTAGAAGATCTTCACTTAGCCTGGAAAAAGAGTCTGTTGCTCTATAAAAAAGCCCTCCGTAAAGCTAGGACATCTTTCTACTCATCACTAATTGAAGAAAATAAGAACAACCCCAGGTTTCTTTTCAGCACTGTAGCCAGGCTGACAAAGAGTCAGAGCTCTATTGAGCTGAGTATTCCATTAACTTTAACTAGTAATGACTTCATGACTTTCTTTGCTAACAAAATTTTAACTATTAAAGAAAAAATTACTCATAACCATCCCAAAGACGTATCGTTATCTTTGGCTGCTTTCAGTGATGCCGGTATTTGGTTAGACTCTTTCTCTCCGATTGTTCTGTCTGAGTTATTTTCATTAGTTACTTCATCCAAACCATCAACATGTTTATTAGACCCCATTCCTACCAGGCTGCTCAAGGAAGCCCTACCATTATTTAATGCTTCGATCTTAAATATGATCAATCTATCTTTGTTAGTTGGCTATGTACCACAGGCTTTTAAGGTGGCAGTAATTAAACCATTACTTAAAAAGCCATCACTTGACCCAGCTATCTTAGCTAATTATAGGCCAATCTCCAACCTTCCTTTTCTCTCAAAAATTCTTGAAAGGGTAGTTGTAAAACAGCTAACTGATCATCTGCAGAGGAATGGTCTATTTGAAGAGTTTCAGTCAGGTTTTAGAATTCATCATAGTACAGAAACAGCATTAGTGAAGGTTACAAATGATCTTCTTATGGCCTCGGACAGTGGACTCATCTCTGTGCTTGTTCTGTTAGACCTCAGTGCTGCTTTTGATACTGTTGACCATAACATTTTATTACAGAGATTAGAGCATGCCATAGGTATTAAAGGCACTGCGCTGCGGTGGTTTGAATCATATTTGTCTAATAGATTACAATTTGTTCATGTAAATGGGGAATCTTCTTCACAGACTAAAGTTAATTATGGAGTTCCACAAGGTTCTGTGCTAGGACCAATTTTATTCACTTTATACATGCTTCCCTTAGGCAGTATTATTAGACGGTATTGCTTAAATTTTCATTGTTACGCAGATGATACCCAGCTTTATCTATCCATGAAGCCAGAGGACACACACCAATTAGCTAAACTGCAGGACTGTCTTACAGACATAAAGACATGGATGACCTCTAATTTCCTGCTTTTAAACTCAGATAAAACTGAAGTTATTGTACTTGGCCCCACAAATCTTAGAAACATGGTGTCTAACCAGATCCTTACTCTGGATGGCATTACCCTGACCTCTAGTAATACTGTGAGAAATCTTGGAGTCATTTTTGATCAGGATATGTCATTCAAAGCGCATATTAAACAAATATGTAGGACTGCTTTTTTGCATTTACGCAATATCTCTAAAATCAGAAAGGTCTTGTCTCAGAGTGATGCTGAAAAACTAATTCATGCATTTATTTCCTCTAGGCTGGACTATTGTAATTCATTATTATCAGGTTGTCCTAAAAGTTCCCTAAAAAGCCTTCAGTTAATTCAAAATGCTGCAGCTAGAGTACTGACGGGGACTAGAAGGAGAGAGCATATCTCACCCATATTGGCCTCTCTTCATTGGCTTCCTGTTAATTCTAGAATAGAATTTAAAATTCTTCTTCTTACTTATAAGGTTTTGAATAATCAGGTCCTATCTTATCTTAGGGACCTCGTAGTACCATATCACCCCAATAGAGCGCTTCGCTGTCAGACTGCAGGCTTACTTGTAGTTCCTAGGGTTTGTAAGAGTAGAATGGGAGGCAGAGCCTTCAGCTTTCAGACTCCTCTCCTGTGGAACCAGCTCCCAATTCAGATCAGGGAGACAGACACCCTCTCTACTTTTAAGATTAGGCTTAAAACTTTCCTTTTTGCTAAAGCTTATAGTTAGGGCTGGATCAGGTGACCCTGAACCATCCCTTAGTTATGCTGCTATAGATGTAGACTGCTGGGGGGTTCCCATGATGCACTGTTTCTTTCTCTTTTTGCTCTGTATGCACCACTCTGCATTTAATCATTAGTGATCGATCTCTGCTCCCCTCCACAGCATGTCTTTTTCCTGGTTCTCTCCCTCAGCCCCAACCAGTCCCAGCAGAAGACTGCCCCTCCCTGAGCCTGGTTCTGCTGGAGGTTTCTTCCTGTTAAAAGGGAGTTTTTCCTTCCCACTGTAGCCAAGTGCTTGCTCACAGGGGGTCGTTTTGACCGTTGGGGTTTTACATAATTATTGTATGGCCTTGCCTTACAATATAAAGCGCCTTGTGGCAACTGTTTGTTGTGATTTGGCGCTATATAAAAAAATTGATTGATTGATTGATTGATTGATTTGGGAATCTTCATGTATCCATCCCCTGACTTGTGTAAAGAAAACATGGTGTGAAAGTAATGATTTACTGTACATCAAAAGGGTGCCAATAACAGTGCCCAGCATACATTTTGTATCTGCATTTTTTTAATTTTACAATATAAAAAATATTTTGTTGTTTCTGTACATTAAAAAAATATTTTCATGACAGATTTGCATTTATTTCTGTGTATTTTAAAATGTGAACTTAAATTATAGGGGTGCTGGTAATCCTGACTGTAAAAGTAACAGGACACATTAATACAACTGTTTTTTATGAGTTGTTGAGGTCTAAATTGTAAAAACTACATTTTAGGGCGAATGAAGGGATGGGGCAAACACATTACTTGAAGTTTCATATTGATAATAGGACACATAGGCATGACGTTAGGAAGGGCTACAGCGGTCTGGCATTTGACTCCAATGACCTTGACCTTCACCTAAATTATTGGCTTCTGTGTGGTTGACCTGTGGCTGACCATGCCAAGGAAATTCTCAAATCCACCTAAATGTGTGTCACATTAACTCCACATCAGATTGAAAACCAAATGCCTTTAGCTTTGCCAAAATAAATTCTTGATGCCAACAGGCAGACTTGACCTTGACCCCAGTGATTGGCCTTTGGTAAATTTGATCTTGTCTGGGTGATTCCAGAACCCAACTACATACATGTGCCAAATGTTGTGCACATCACAATTTTTTTTTTATGTCAGATCCCATTGTCCATGACCTTGGCCAAACAAATCTTTTAATGGCAATTAAAGGATTTTAAAATTTGTAAATTGGTCAAAAGGCCTGGGAGCAGTAGTCAAACAAACAGACTCAAATTATAATCTGATACCATAAGTCTCATGGCATCAATATGTTTGCTCATAAATTTGATTTTTGGACTCCAGAGGTAAAATACAACTGTTGTCATACCCATTTCAAACAAGTCAGAATAAATGTCATTGCAAAACAGCAAGATGAGCAGATATGAATGGCAACAATTGACAAAATGAACATTTTTTCCCACAAACTGCAGACCAGAGAAAAATAGCAACCAAACCAGTGGTTACCAAGCTTTAGTCTCTGGAGCCCCCCCGCAAAAAAAAAAAAAAAAATACAAAGATTCATGCCAAGAAAAAAAATATGGTCTGGCAACTTTCATCTTTCGTTCATCCAAAGAAATTTTTTTTTAAATAAGTTCTGATGGTCAAGTATGCACAGTATGAACTTTGAATTTTGATAATCTCAGTGCAGAAAAAACCTCAGACACCCCCTGTGATCTTTGTTGCCCCCTCTTAGGGGGCTTGGACCCCAGGTTCGGAATTAAACAATAACAGCAATTAATTATATATTAATATTGTGTTTGGGGTATTGACTGAGTCCCATGCTAGTAGTCTGTGGGTTAACCAAAGCTTAGTGGCATTTCCCGAAGAGTAATCACACATAGCCAATATAAAGTACAAACTTTAGGGGAGGTGATGGTCTAGTGGTTAAGCGTTGGGCTTGAGACCAAAGGATCCTTGGGTTCAAATCTCAGCCTGACCGGAAAATCACTAAGGGCCCTTGGACAAGGTCCTTAATCCCCTAGTTGCTCCCGGTGTGTAGTGAGCACCTTGTATGGCAGCACCCTCACATCAGGGTGAATGTGAGGCATTATTGTAAAGCACTTTGAGCATCTGATGCAGATGGAAAAGCGCTGTATAAATGCAGTCATTTACCATTTAACTTGGAAGTTAAAACATTCGAATAAAACAGACTGTGTAATAATAAAAAAATAAAATAAAATAAAGAGCTTGCCATTTTCTCCCATTTAAATAGCCTGTAATTACTTTCAGTCCAAGGGAATCAACTCAGGTTTTTACAGTTGTAAGTACTTAAAGAAAATTACATTCCTGGCACCTGAAGTCTACTGTGGCACAGTCCAGCTAACCAGGTCCACACCAGTCTGATCGAAAAAACACCGGCAGCGCAGTGGCTGCCCGAGCGTTTGGCAGCCTGCACAGTGCAACATATGCAGAGAAGTCAGACAAATTATGAAAAAGAAAAGGAAAAAAGATCCAGACATGCCGTCTGCCTGTTTTACATTCTGCATATACAGTGTGCTGTGACACTGCTAACCAGGAAGGTGGGTGTAAAGTACGGTAAAATTTTTATGGTTCAGAAATTAAAGTGAGGATAATGGAGAGGAGTGATTGCAGCCAGCCGGTGTGACATTACTGAGCGCCAAGTGATGAAAAAAAAAAAAACACAGCACAAAACAGAGTGGAGCTGCCATTCAACAAGCACTCAGTCTTCACCACTGCCAGAGATACAGATCAGTTTTTACAGATGGACAGACGTGTATGTACAGTTGTCCTCAAAAGTTTACATACCCTGGCAGAATTTTTGTTTTTTTTGGCCATTTTTTTTAGAGAATATGAATGATAACACAAAAACTTTTTTCACTCATGGTTAGTGGTTGGGTGAAGCCATTTATTGTCAAACAACTGTGGTTAGTCTTTTTAAATCATAATGACAACACAAACTACCCAAATGAACCTGATCACACGTTTACATACCCCTGTTCTTAATACCATGTGTTGCCCCCTTTAACATCAATGACAGCTTGGAGTCTTTTGTGGTAGTTGTGGATGAGGCTCTCTGATGGTAAAGCTGCCACTGAACATGTTTCAGACTTTATTTACATCAATTACAAAGAAATACAAACAATATGGCACTCTATCGTAAATCTACATGGAGGAGACAGACAACCCAGAAGTTATAGGCTTTTGTGGCTGTGATTGCAGAAATTATGTACATTTTTTTTTTTTTGCAAATTTATTAAAAATAAAATTAAAATAACTAAGAAATCACATGTACATAAGTGTTCACACCCTTTACTCAATACTTTGTTGATGCACCTTTGGCAGCAATTACAGCCTCAGGTCTTCTTGAATATGATGCCATAAACTTGGTGCACCTATCTTTGGCCAGTTTTGTCCATTCCTCTTTGCAGCTACTCTCAAGCGCCATCAGGTTGGATGGGGAGCGTCGGTGCACAGACATTTTCATATCTCTCCAGAAATGTTCAATTGGATTCAGGTCTGGGCTCTGGCTGGGCCACTCAAGGACATTCACAGAGTTGTCCTGAAGCCACTCATTTGATATCTCGGCTGTGTGCTTAGGGTCATTGTCCTGCTGAAAGATGAACCGTTGCCCCAGTATGAGGTCAATAGTGCTCTGGAGCAGATTTTCTTCCTGGATGTCTCCATACTTTGCTGCATTCATCTTTCCCTCAATCCTGACTAGTCACCCAATTCCTGCTGCTGAAAAACTTCCCCACAGCATGATGCTGCCACCAACATGCTTAATTGTAGGGATGGTACCTGGTTTCCTCCAAACATGACGCCTGGCATTCACGCAAAAGAGTTAAATTTTTGTCTCATCAGAACAGAGAATTTTATTTTTCATGGTCTGAGAGTCTGTCAGGTGCATTTGATAAGTCCACGCAGGCATTTATTCCACAGGCAGGGATCATCCAGCATTCCTCATGCCATCAGTGGGCCTGTTTCTGCGGCAACATCCATTCCAAAAGCAGACTGCAGTGTGCTGCGTCAGCTTCAGGCATGGCATCTCGCGATCAGTCAGGTCCCCTGTGGTCTGTAGCCGTCAATCCTGCAATCGTATGCAATATAAGTACCTCAGACAGAGAGGAAAAGAGCAGAATCAGTTGGTCAGAAAAACTACACCGAAGGTATAATTTGTCAGCATTAAATTGACAGGAAAGAAAATACTAAAGTGATCACCAGCCTCTAGCCCTAAGCTTCACTAACAGACCCAGAATTTAGATGACGTTGGGGCTGAGACCTGTTTCATTACTAATAAAATTAATTTAACATGCTAAGAAGCATAGTTTCATTCTATACCAGTTTGCTAGCCATACAAGAGGGATAATAAATCTGCCTTTAGTCTGGACTTGAATGTCTCTATGTAATCAAACTGTTTTTGTCTCCATAGGGAGATCATTCCACAAAACAGGTGCATAATAAGAAAAAAATCTGTGGTCTGCAGACGTTTTATTCACCCTGGGGACACAAAGTACTTCTGTGCACTCCTGTAACACAGTGCCTGGGCCGGTACATAAGGTTTAATTAGGTCAGATAAGTAGGGAGGTGTTAGTCCGTGAATAATTTTATAGGTTAGCAGCAGAACCTTAAAATCTAACCTCACAGACACAGGAAGCTAGTGAAGAGATCACATTACACCAAAAATGGCTGTAATGTGATCGAACTTTCTACTTCTTGTCAACAGTCTGGCAGCAGCATTTTGAACCAATTGGAGAGCCCTAATCCTGGACTGTGGTAAACCAGAAGATAGAACATTGCAGTAGTCTAATCTGGAAGAGACAAATGCATGAATCAGGGTCACTGCGTCAGTCATAGATGGGATGGGATGAATCTTTGCTATATTTTGCAGTCCTCATAATATTTCTAATGTGGAGGTCAAAGGACAACATGGGATCAAAAATCATCCCAAGGTTTAGCCTTATCATTTTATGAAACAGCCATCATTTTGTGGCTAAAATACGAGGTATAGCTCTCAGAAACGCCAGGTTGTGGCTCATTAGAAGTGTTACATTTGACTGGTTAAATTTACTGGCTCACATGAATAAAGTTTCTCTCTCTCTCTCTCTCTCTCTCTCTCTCTCTCTCTCTCTCTCTCTCTCTCTCTCTCTCTCTCTCTCTCTCTCTCTCTCTCTCTCTTCAGTGGAGTAGTTGTGATGCACAAATTTGTTTTTATAATCTGTTACAACTATATTGTTTCATTCAAAACCATAAAAAATTAAATCCACCCATAAATATAGCTGATATTTCACTTTTTAAAAGTGTCATTCCATGGCACACGCATACACAATATCAATCAATCAATCAATTTTTTATATAGCACCAAATCACAACAAACAGTTGCCCCAAGGCGCTTTATATTGTAAGGCAAGGCCATACAATAATTATGTAAAACCCCAACGGTCAAAACGACCCCCTGTGAGCAAGCACTTGGCTACAGTGGGAAGGAAAAACTCCCTTTTAACAGGAAGAAACCTCCAGCAGAACCAGGCTCAGGGAGGGGCAGTCTTCTGCTGGGACTGGTTGGACTGTCTTTATGTCTGTAAGACAATCCTGCAGTTTAGCTAATTGGTGTGTGTCCTCTGGCTTCATGGATAGATAAAGCTGGGTATCATCTGCGTAACAATGAAAATTTAAGCAATACCGTCTAATAATACTGCCTAAGGGAAGCATGTATAAAGTGAATAAAATTGGTCCTAGCACAGAACCTTGTGGAACTCCATAATTAACTTTAGTCTGTGAAGAAGATTCCCCATTTACATGAACAAATTGTAATCTATTAGACAAATATGATTCAAACCACCGCAGCGCAGTGCCTTTAATACCTATGGCATGCTCTAATCTCTGTAATAAAATTTTATGGTCAACAGTATCAAAAGCAGCACTGAGGTCTAACAGAACAAGTACAGAGATGAGTCCACTGTCCGAGGCCATAAGAAGATCATTTGTAACCTTCATTAATGCTGTTTCTGTACTATGATGAATTCTAAAACCTGACTGAAACTCTTCAAATAGACCATTCCTCTGCAGATGATCAGTTAGCTGTTTTACAACTACCCTTTCAAGAATTTTTGAGAGAAAAGGAAGGTTGGAGATTGGCCTATAATTAGCTAAGATAGCTGGGTCAAGTGACGGCTTTTTAAGTAATGGTTTAATTACTGCCACCTTAAAAGCCTGTGGTACATAGCCAACTAACAAAGATAGATTGATCATATTTAAGATCGAAGCATTAAATAATGGTAGGGCTTCCTTGAGCAGCCTGGTAGGAATGGGGTCTAATAAACATGTTGATGGTTTGGATGAAGTAACTAATGAAAATAACTCAGACAGAACAATCGGAGAGAAAGAGTCTAACCAAATACCGGCATCACTGAAAGCAGCCAAAGATAACGATACGTCTTTGGGATGGTTATGAGTAATTTTTTCTTTAATAGTTAAAATTTTGTTAGCAAAGAAAGTCATGAAGTCATTACTAGTTAAAGTTAATGGAATACTCAGCTCAATAGAGCTCTGACTCTTTGTCAGCCTGGCTACAGTGCTGAAAAGAAACCTGGGGTTGTTCTTATTTTCTTCAATTAGTGATGAGTAGAAAGATGTCCTAGCTTTACGGAGGGCTTTTTTTATAGAGCAACAGACTCTTTTTCCAGGCTAAGTGAAGATCTTCTAAATTAGTGAGACGCCATTTCCTCTCCAACTTACGGGTTATCTGCTTTAAGCTACGAGTTTGTGAGTTATACCACGGAGTCAGGCACTTCTGATTTAAAGCTCTCTTTTTTAGAGGAGCTACAGCATCCAAAGTTGTCTTCAATGAGGATGTAAAACTATTGATGAGATACTCTATCTCACTTACAGAGTTTAGGTAGCTACGCTGCACTGTGTTGGTATATGGCATTAGAGAACATAAAGAAGGAATCATATCCTTAAACCTAGTTACAGCGCTTTCTGAAAGACTTCTAGTGTAATGAAACTTATTCCCCACTGCTGGGTAGTCCATCAGAGTAAATGTAAATGTTATTAAGAAATGATCAGACAGAAGGGAGTTTTCAGGGAATACTGTTAAGTCTTCTATTTCCATACCATAAGTCAGAACAAGATCTAAGATATGATTAAAGTGGTGGGTGGACTCATTTACTTTTTGAGCAAAGCCAATAGAGTCTAATAATAGATTAAATGCAGTGTTGAGGCTGTCATTCTCAGCATCTGTGTGGATGTTAAAATCGCCCACTATAATTATCATATCTGAGCTAAGCACTAAGTCAGACAAAAGGTCTGAAAATTCACAGAGAAACTCACAGTAACGACCAGGTGGACGATAGATAATAACAAATAAAACTGGTTTTTGGGACTTCCAATTTGGATGGACAAGACTAAGAGTCAAGCTTTCAAATGAATTAAAGCTCTGTCTGGGTTTTTGATTAATTAATAAGCTGGAATGGAAGATTGCTGCTAATCCTCCGCCCCGGCCCGTGCTACGAGCATTCTGACAGTTAGTGTGACTCGGGGGTGTTGACTCATTTAAACTAACATATTCATCCTGCTGTAACCAGGTTTCTGTAAGGCAGAATAAATCAATATGTTGATCAATTATTATATCATTTACCAACAGGGACTTAGAAGAGAGAGACCTAATGTTTAATAGACCACATTTAACTGTTTTAGTCTGTGGTGCAGTTGAAGGTGCTATATTATTTTTTCTTTTTGAATTTTTATGCTTAAATAGATTTTTGCTGGTTATTGGTAGTCTGGGAGCAGGCACCGTCTCTACGAGGATGGGGTAATGAGGGGATGTCAGGGGGAGAGAAGCTGCAGAGAGGTGTGTAAGACTACAACTCTGCTTCCTGGTCCCAACCCTGGATAGTCACGGTTTGGAGGATTTAAGAAAATTGGCCAGATTTCTAGAAATGAGAGCTGCTCCATCCAAAGTGGGATGGATGCCGTCTCTCCTAACAAGACCAGGTTTTCCCCAGAAGCTTTGCCAATTATCTATGAAGCCCACCTCATTTTTTGGACACCACTCAGACAGCCAGCAATTCAAGGAGAACATGCGGCTAAACATGTCACTCCCGGTCTGATTGGGGAGGGGCCCAGAGAAAACTACAGAGTCCGACATTGTTTTTGCAAAGTTACACACCGATTTAATGTTAATTTTAGTGACCTCCAATTGGCGTAACCGGGTGTCATTACTGCCGACGTGAATTACAATCTTACCAAATTTACGCTTAGCCTTAGCCAGCAGTTTCAAATTTCCTTCAATGTCGCCTGCTCTGGCCCCCGGAAGACAATTGACTATGGTTGCTGGTGTCGCTAACTTCACATTTCGCAAAACAGAGTCGCCAATAACCAGAGTTTGATCCTCGGCGGATGTGTCGGCGAGTGGGGAAAAATGGTTAGAGATGTGAACGGGTTGGCGGTGTACACAGGGCTTCTGTTTAGGGCTACGCTTCCTCCTCACAGTCACCCAGTCAGCCTGCTTTCCCGGCTGCTCGGGATCTGCCAGGGGGTAACTAACGGCGGCTAAGCTACCTTGGTCCGCACCGACTACAGGGGCCTGGCTAGCTGTAGAATTTTCCACGGTGCAGAGCCGAGTCTCCAATTCGCCCAGCCTGGCCTCCAAAGCTACGAATAAGCTACACTTATTACAAGTACCATTACTGCTAAAGGAGGCCGAGGAATAACTAAACATTTCACACCCAGAGCAGAAAAGTGCGGGACAGACAGGAGAAGCCGCCATGCTAAATCGGCTAAGAGCTAGTAGCTACGCTAAGCTAGCGGATTCCTAAAAACACGCAAAGTGAATAATGTGTAAATAATTTAGAGGTGATTCAGTAGAAGGAGTGCTTTAGTTTTAGCACGTAAAGATTACACTGGGAAACAAATCGTAATCTAGATAACTAGATCAATCTAACTGCGCAGATTAAACAGCTAACAGATACAGAAAAACACTGCTGTGCTCCGGAACAGGAAGTGATACAATACCGCAGTGAGAGCCAACCACCAGTAGAGGCAAGCAAGAGGGGATCACCCTTGTGTTTGTGATACAGATTCACACTAAAATGTAATGTCTTATTGCACTTGACTATTTATCAAGGCAAATATTTAGCAAATTATTTTTATTTTTATTTATTTATTTATTAAACCTGCCAATAAATGGCAGACCAACAACTGGCAGAAATCATGTTATAAATCTCACAACTTTCATTTTCTGTGTGGTTAGTTATTTGTAAATATTACGTATAATAAAGTTGCTGCCTTATAAACTACAGAGAACACAATATGACATACAGAAGTAAAGAGTATTTATTTTCATCATAGTTGCAACATTGCATTCAACTTTTTAAGATGAACAAAATTTAAAAGGGACAGCATCCATACATTTTCCACGTTGTCCTTCCTGGGAATACCCACAAAGTACAAGAGGAAATCAGTTTTATATTCACTTAACCTTGTTCCTGTTCCACTTTTGAAGTGCATCTCTGGGTGCAATACCATCTTTATGGCAGAGAGGAACACACATCAGTCAGCGCTCTCTCACACTTCAAAAGTGCAAGTGAAACCGACAAGCTCCAGGACTACTGCAACCAACACAGAAGCTCCAGATGCAAATTTTCACTTTTGCATCTTATTTTGCTTTCAAAACTTGCCATTTGCTGTAGAATGTACACGGGAATGTGCACTGGAAGAGAGCGAGTATGTATCTTTGAATATCCAAATGAGCTCACTTCATTTTTGCCGTGGCTCAGTCCTTTCTCAATGCAAATGGGCTTCACTTGGAACGATGCCCATCGTGACATGTTAGCATGCTTGCTGAAAAAAATAGGGAAATAAGCAATGCAGACAGTTATCTATGCATGGTGTAAGCTGTTTACTTCCCTGTCCTCCTGGAGTTCAGTTTGGCTGTTTGCTTTTTTTTTTTTTTTTTTTTTTGCATAACCTTTAAACCTACATAGTCTCAAAAGTCTCAAGTCAATCTATATGTATCAGGTTGTACAGGAAATTGTTTTCTGTGAGATTTTGTCAATGAGCTACAACTTAGACCAGATGCAAAATGACACACAATGCAGAATCGGTGCCATTGGTAGTTTCCAAAGCAGTTGTCAACTTTTAACACTCTGTACATATGTCCTCTAAATCGTTAGACCACGAGCACTCATATGACCATGACCTTTTGACTCCAAAGACAATAGGGTTAGATTGGTGACCTTTGGACAGTCAAAAAAAAGCAAGTTGGTGCACTCACAATGTGTTTACAAAGTATGCTGCAGTGACTTTGGCCATGGGAAAAAGTTTTTTGTGTGGTCCGTTGCAGCGCTGGTGCATTTATAGTTTGTCATTAGAAATCATTTGCACTTATGATTAACAACCACCAAGCCTAAAGTGTGGCAGTGTATTATTATTTTTTTTATTTAATGAGCACAGCACTCAGGTGTGCCTTACATAAATGGGTTCACCATAAAAGAATACCCTGCTTGCCTGCTAAACACCTTTTTTTTTGTCATCTGCAACAGTGCAATGGTGTCTTTGTATGATGGAATATTATGGTCGCTGTAGGGGAAGAAAAACAGAGTGGATGTTGGGGGGGGGATTCCCTCTTTTTCCAAGGGATGCTCCCCCTCTCTGGCTTGCCGTCTTGCTGCCTCTCTCATGCAAGCACACAGAAAACATCTACTTGTTCAGGTAACACATATGCTAAATAATGACAACATTAACATGTACCCATGTTCAAAGCTCTTGGGCCTCTGATGTGAAGCTGCAAAGTGATGCAATGTTGGTCCATGATCAGGAAATAAGACTATTGCAATGCTATTCCCCTCAAAGGATACAGGTGTTATTAATGCCCATGGTGCATATAGTAATTGGTACAGTTGATTACTGTATTTTTCTTAGCATAGGCGAATGTGTTTAACTAGTGTGGGAGGTTCTGTAATTTATATACCAAAGAATTATGCTTTCTTTATTATTATTCATTCATTTTCCATAGCAGCTGATTCCAGTTTAGGGCCACAGGGGAGTTGGAGCCTATCCCATTGGTCATTGGGATGCCAGTCTACTGCAGGGACACATACAACAGACAAACACTTTCACAATATAGAGTCCGCAATTCACCAAACCTGGAGTTTTTTGGAAGTGGGACCCAGCCTGAGCACCCGGATGGAACCCTCACGAAGACAGAACATGCAAATACAACACAGAAAGGAGCAGGTGGGAACCGATCTCAGGAATTTCCTCCTGAAAGTACTAACCACTAAATCATTGCGCTATTATTATATTATTATTATTATTATTATTATTATTATTATTATTATTATTATTATTATTATTATTTGTAGTAGTAGTAGTAGTAGTAATTTATATAGAGATTTTCCAGGAATCATAGCACTGAATGAAAAAAAAAACCCCCACCAATAATTGAATAGGTGACAACAATGCACAAAATGGCTATTACAAAATATACACATATGTATGGGAGTCCGGTGAGGGCAGTCGCATCTCCTCCTCTCTCCTCTATCTCTGCTCCAACCTTCAAGTCCCTTACTTCACCAGACTGTGAATTCTTCAAACTATATTGGGTTAACCATGGAATTAATCAGCTGGTCTCTGAATGCTATTGGTACCATTTTTTCAACAAGGAAATCACGGCCGGGGGACTCTGCTTGCCCAGATGGAAACTACCCTGCAGGCTATCGCATGCTTTGCGCCATTTTCTGTGGAGGACGTCGAGGATTTATTTATATTTGGTTTCATTGTAGGAGGGCTGGTACTTATTGGTTTATATGCTGCCCTGACCTACCGGAAAATTGGCAAGACGGCTGCCACCAGAACCACGACCCCTCACCTGCCCATCATGATTAATGAGTTGGGCAAGGCGATACATTCTCAGACTGCGTTAACCCTTGAACTCGGACACAAAATGGATAACATCACCGAGCAAATGCGTGTCTTGCAAAGGAAGATGTCGGAGACCAGGGAATACTCATAATTCGGTTCTGGTTGTTCATGTGAAGCTGTAAAAAGGTTTTTCACTGCTCAACCATAAACATGGCAGGCTTATCAGCCTCTGAAGGACAAACTCCCTCACTGTTTTCATCCAGAAGAATTTCTATGGCCTTGGTGAACCTCCTTATCTTTTCTAACTCCAGTACACACAGACAGAAACTGACTCACATATGGACAGAGGCTGAAAGCATGCTCCACACACCCCATCCTGGCCCTCTCTCACGCCACTCCTTTCCCCCTCCGGAGGCTGCGCAGTTTTACCTACGGTAGGTCCCTGTTTCCCCCAAGCTGGCGGTGGTGCGACTACATGTTGCTGCAGCGACCACATACTCACATCGCCTCAATTCGGAAAACGGACTGTTTCAAGTTTAGTGCACATAAACAATGTCAAATGTATATGTGTGTCTTAATTCTGATGTGTGCCATTATTACAGTAAACAAGTAATAATTGTGGATTAATTGCTGTATCTTGTCTGTGGCAATTTGAGTGTGGACGTAATCTCGTTGTTGTTGCATTTGTAATGACAATGACAATAAATTTCATCCATCAATGTGTGTGTGTTGTTGTTGTCCTTTTGGCTGCTCGCATTTGTTCGGGGTAGCCACAGCAGATACAGCCAGATCCGCATTGATATATATGTATGTATCTATACAGAAACATCTGACTTATGAGTTTTTTCCTCTTCACAATGCATTTTTTGACAGGTGGGACTTCTGAAAATACGGTACGTGTAAAGACACGCCTGGCATACAGGCAGAGGTGGTAGCTCTTTATGCCACAACATACACAAAGAAAGTGAATTAAAAATAACCATGAAATGAAATAAAAGCAAACATGTATGGAAAAATACAAAACATTGCCTTGCTAATTTGCCTCAGGGAGCTTTGATGGCCATTAGTGCTAATCCACAGTTTTTTCAGGTACATCTGCTTTCTTTATATGGCAGAGTTTTTATTCATTTATTTATTTTCACTTCGCTCAGTTTGGTTTCAGTTAAAGGTGACACTGTTGATTTTATGTTCAGATGACAACACATCCGTGACTAATGAACATGGCAAATCCAATCATTTTGTGTCCAGTTTATGCCCCTTCTAGAGGGCAAATGCAACATGAAACACCTCAAAATCATACGTGCCTGTCATTGAGATAAATCCCATTGCCTCATCGGTCAAATTTTATTGCCATGTTTGTCCTGTTATCTAACACAAACTGCTCTCTGCTTCCAACCCCCACCCCTCCAGCTGTGTCCTGGGGAGGTGAAACCCAAACCAGAGCGCAGAGAGCTCTCTCAACTCCTCAACCTCTCAACACATCTTCAGAACGAGCCTTTGAAAATAAACCACACCGGCCAGCTACCGTCTCAAACACTCCCCTCATATGTAAGCACACATGCCCCACAATCCACTGGGAGCTCTTTGGAGATTTCCCCCCATCGCTATTGCAGAAAGCAGATGTGAGGATAGCGGCATTTGAGCCATCCCTTTGGAGACCATTAATTGTGTTGTGAAGATACGAAGGAGCAGTAAATGGTAGCTAAAGGGTCCAATCACACCTATATTATAAGACTGTTAAAAAAAAAAAAAAAAAACGTGCATTCAACTCAGACTGCAGGACTTAGAGAAAATTGACAAATGATACGAAGCAAATGACAGCGATGGGAGAGCAATTAGCCACAAAAAGAAGGGAAACTAAACACTGTAACAATAGTTTCTGCACACCCACAAGTTAATGGCATTTTGTGATTTTACAGTGACACGCTCTTGTAGCTTCCCACACTGAAACTTGCAGCACCAGATGGCTGGAAGTCAGATTTTTCTGAGAACTACCTACTATTACGTCAATGACTCTGTCTCTCAATGAAGGTGCAGTCTTGTGCGTGAATAGAATACTGACACATCAACACAAGTCACTTCTGTTATCTTCTTCTGGTTCCTTTTGTACAAATGCTAAGCATGCCAAACTTGATTTCTACATTTTCATCACGACGTATCCAAACAAAGCTCTACTCCTCAAGGTAGTATTCACGTTCACCATCTTCACGTACTAGCTTTCATCCTGTGGAGATTTTCAAACCTATGTATTCTTGAAAAGTGCATGCCAGAGCCAGTCAGAAAATGGATTATTCCATTTTTGTAGGAGCCACCATGCTGGTCATCTTGGATTTGAACATTTTACATCTTACAATTTGAGTTTTTAAAATATATGAGCTCCTAGATGACCAAGGATGTTGAGTCCAGTAGATACAGCGGGTAAAATAAGCATTGAACGTGTCAACATTTTTTTCAGTAAATACAATTTATTGTTGATATGAATTTTTTTCCCCAGATAACAACTCAAGTAATCTACACACATAAAGAAACCAAAACAAAAAATAAGTACAGAAAGACAGGAAAAAAAACAAAACATTAAACATGCTTACTGAAATTTATTTAATACTTCATTGAAAAGGTAGTCACATGCATCGCTCAGTGTGATTCTGGCCCATTTTTCCACATAAACAGTCTTCAAATCTTGAAATCTTCTTTGAACTGTGATCTTTAGTTCTTTCCATAGATATTTTATTGGGTTCAAGTCAGGTTGGGCCATTCCTTATTTTCATCCACTGAAACCAGTTGATAGTTTCCTTGGCTGTGTGTTCGGGATCACTGTCTTGCTGAAATCTCCATCCTTGTTTCATTTTCATCATCTGGGTAGATTTTTTTTTATCAAGAATGTCTCAGTACATTACATTTTTCATTTTTACATTTTTCATTTACATTTTTATTCATCCTTCCTTCAACTGCATGAAATTTGCCAGTGCCATAAACAGTCCCACACCATGATGTTCCCACCTCCAAACTTCACTGTTGGTGTGGTGTTTTTAGGGTGATGTGCGGTGCCATTTATGGTGTGTATTATAGCATCCAAAGAGTGCAACTTTGGTCTCATCTGACCAGACAATATTCACCCAGTGTTTCACAGGCTTGTCTAAATGTTGTTCAGCATACTTTAAATGAGCTTCAACATGTTTTCTGAGTCTTGCGTCATACACGCGCATACAGGCCATGATGGTTGAATGCATTACTTATTGTTTTCTTTCAATATTAAGTCCAGGTCTTTTTGAAGACCTGGAATTCTTCCTTTCCTCTTGGAAAACTCCTCTGTCAAAAATCTTGCAAGGAGCACCTGGTCATGGCTGGTTTATGGTGAAATGATGTTCTTTCCACTTTCAGATTAAGTTGCTGTGCTCGTTAATTCCCCCGTTTACATTGGACTGAAATCTATATAAATCTAAATAAACTTTCACAAGTCTTGGCTGGTCTCTGTTGTGATCTGTTGTTTGCGTTTACACCAAGCTTGCATTGTGACTGAACTGTGCGAATAAAAAATATGTTAATATCCACAATCACCAATGCAATCCCATGCAGAATCAATTGAGAGTCTATTCTGACCCACAGGATCAACTTGAGAGTGAGTTGAGACATGTGAGAGTTTATCAAGACTGAATATCAGACCCATGTGTCTGTTAACTGGTCGCACAACTTGTGCGAGTGTTTTAAACAGTTCAATACACTTGCACACCTTTTGGAGACCAATGGGGAGTGATGGCGACCAAGAGGGATCTTTCTTCTGATCATGGAGACTCCCATTGTGACCAGCCTGCAATCCCAGTGGGAGTTGGTGAGATTGACAGCGAACAGAGGCCATTTTTCGACCGCAACTCAGTCGTGGACTCTGTAAAAGGGGTGTTAGTTTAGAAATCCTTCTGTAAGCAATGCCATAAGTATTTTTTTGCAACAATAAGCTTGCAAAGACATTGAGGGACCTCTTTGCTTTTACCCGTCATGAAATGTTTCTTGTGTGTCACCTTGGTAATGAGACACCTTTTTATAGGCCATCAGTTGAGACTTAAGTAGCTGATATTAATTTGCACTGACAAGGTGCAGGGCTGCTTTCTAATTACTGATAGATTTCAGCTGGTGTCTTGGATTTCCATGTCTTTTTGCACCTCCCTTTCTTCGGGTGTTCAATGGTTTTTCCCTGTCATTTCACATTATTATGCATAACTTAATTTATGGACATCTATGGTTTGATTTCTTTGCATGTGTGGATTACTTGGGTTTTTACCAACATCTGTTGAACATTTCACGTAGAAATATATTTATTGAGAAAATGTGAGGTGTTCAATACTTATTTTACCTGCTGTATATCTACATTTTTAGGTCAAGAATAATGGAAACTGTTAGGCTGTGTTTTTTTTTGTTTGTTTGTTTGGGGTTTTTTTGAAGATAGCGATGATGACAGTAACAATTACATGTATTGTAGTGGTAGAGGTTGTGGACACATACTAGAAATTGAAGTGTGAAGAAGAACCAGTTTATAGTTTGATAAATAGCATTCATATTTGCACTTTTCAATTATTAATATTGATGATATGTGTTTAAAGTTCAAAGACAAATTGTACTCAGAGTATCATTTTTATGTTTCTAGACAAACCTCTGCTTATATTTGTCCTATTAAGTATAATACACTTGGATTTCCTGTGCCTTTTTAAAATACACTTTTAGCCAGTTGAATCAGGATCCAATTTAATCTGGAGCATGAGACAAAAACAAAACAAAACATAATTTTAGTCAACTACATTCAAAAATAAAAGATATCCACCCACAAATGTGACTTAGTCCACGTATACATTTTTGTAATTAGCATTATTAGAGTGCTTGGTACTATTTAGCCACTGGAATGAAGGTCCTAGGTCATCAAAGCTGCAATATGGAAAACTGGCCATTTGAAGCAACAATTTTTCAAATCAAAGTTGAAATGTAATTATCCATTTTCTGATTGGCTATTCCACGAAATTACATAAAACCCAGCAAAATCACAATAAATAAATACGCTGACTATGGATCATGATTTACTAACTCCAAAGTGTGATCTCGCATTACATGATGAGGAATGTGTTGTGTGGGCCGCTGAAAGAGGAGGTACTGCTGGCCCACCACCATCAGAGGGCGCCCTGCCTGGAGTGCGGGCTCCAGGCACCAGAGGGCGCTGCCGCCTTATGGGAGCAGCCTGGGTGACAGCTGTCACCCATCACCGGACACAGCTGTTCCACTCAGCACAGAGGTATATCAGGAGGACGGCGTCTCCACCTCAGTGCCGAGATATCGCCTTTAGACGAAGGTAACGTTCTCTGCATTTATATTCTGACTACATAGCTAACAGATTTGTTAAACCTTTTCAGGACAGCTGAATTGCTTAGATAAGTACTCACCTGCCTGTCATACTGTAACTGGAGGTGGAGGCGGCTTCTCCCCTCTCCGTTGCTGGGTGCTGTCGCATCCACGCCTGGGTTGTTGCTCTCTCCCGCCAGCAGTACCGGATCCGACGAGCGGAGGCAGTGGCCACCTGGGAATTCGGGACTTGGCGGTTCCAGTATTTCCAGGGTTCGGTGGCAGAGGAGATCTGGGTGGTTTCGGTTCGACTGAGACGGACGTCTCCTACCTTCGAGCCTGCCCACACGACACCAGCGGATTCGACCCCAAATTGTGATTGTTGTATTCATTGTGCTCGTTTCACAATAGTAAACCTTGTTATTCACCTTCCTCCATTGTCCGTTCATTGCGCCCCCTGTTGTGGGTCCGTGTTCCTACACTTTCACAACAGGATATCTCGGCCAGCGTCATGGACCCCGAGGGGCGTCAACCGGCTGTTGAACGGCCAATGGAAGACCAAGGCGCGTCGGCGGCTTCGGGAGGGGTAATCGGTGAGTTGCAGCGGATCCTCACCGCTTTCACCTCTCGGATCGATTTAATGACCGAGCAGCACGTTCTCCTAAACCGCAGGGTGGAGGCTCTCGCCGCACAAGTGGAGGCGCGCCCTTCGGGCGCCGCTGCGGCTCTCCCTCCCGAGGACCCTGCGCGTGAAAGTGACGTTCCACTGGTCGTTCAACGGTCCCTTCCTCCGTCCCCAGAAGCATACATAAGCCCTCCAGAACCGTACGGAGGCTGTGTGGAGACGTGCGCGGATTTTCTGATGCAGTGTTCGCTCGTCTTCGCACAGCGTCCCGTGATGTACGCGACTGATGCTAGCAAAGTAGCTTATGTAATAAATCTGCTTCGCGGGGAGGCACGCGCTTGGGCTACAGCGCTCTGGGAGCAGAACTCACGGCTCCTTCATACATACGTTGGGTTTGTACGGGAGCTCAGAACGGTGTTCGACCATCCCAACAGAGGAGAGTCCGCTTCAACCGCGCTACTGTCAATGAGACAGGGGCGTCGGAGCGCAGCTGCCTATGCAGTCGCCTTCCGCATCGCGGCGGCGAGATCCGGCTGGAATAGCACTGCCCTCCGCGCCGCCTTTGTAAACGGACTGTCATTGGTCCTAAAAGAGCACCTGGTGGCGAAGGACGAACCGCGGGACTTAGACGGGCTCATCGATCTGGTCATACGACTCGACAACCGGTTAGAAGAACGCCGTCGGAAACAAGGCGAAGGGCGTGGCCAGGCACGCGTCGTCCCTCTCCCTTCCGGTTCCGATCGAGCTCCGCCTTCCCCACGCTCCACAGCCCCTGCGCTCCGTGGGGTCACAGCTCCCCCTACTGACGAAGCTAGGGACACGAGTAGGGCAACATTTAGGGCACCAGATGCACAGAGGAGATGGACCCACGGAGCGTGTCTTGTTTGTGGTTTCCATAGAGCACCATGTGAGAGACTGCCCCGAGCGGCCAAACGCCAAACGCCCGCCCCTAGAGACTGGGCCAGGGGTGGGCCAAAACATTCACGTGGGGACACACCCACATTGCTACACGACTCCCAGTCACGATCCTGTTTGAGGATTCAACCCTGAAGGCCCCAGCACTGGTGGACACGGGCTCTGAGGGGAATCTGCTTGACAGTAGATGGGCCAGGGAGATAGGGCTCCCTCTGGTGGCTCTTACCTCGCCTGTGCAGGTTCGGGCGCTAGATGGCTCCCTACTCCCACCAATCACGCATAAGACACCTCCAGTAACTCTGGTGGTGTCAGGTAACCACCGGGAGGTGATCGAGTTCTTTGTGACTCAGGCCACCTCCCGTGTGGTTTTGGGTTTTCCCTGGATGCTAAAGCACAATCCCCGGATCGATTGGCCGTCCGGGGTAGTGGTTCAGTGGTGCGAAACCTGCCATCGGGAGTGTCTAGGTTCCTCGGTTCCTCCCGGCTCCCAAGCTAAGGAGGAGGTCCGAGTCCCGCCCAATCTGAAGGCGGTGCCGGCGGAGTACCATGACCTCGCTGACGTGTTCAGCAAGGATCTGGCTCTCACGCTTCCTCCCCACCGTCCTTATGATTGTGCCATTGATTTGGTTCCAGGCTGTGAGTACCCGTCCAGTAGGCTGTACAACCTCTCACGGCCGGAGCGTGAATCAATGGAGACCTACATCCGGATTGAAATGAAAGTTATTTACAATGTCATTTAACACACTGCATGCTCATAATTTGGAAATATCTCAGATTTCACAGATTTTAGGTATAAAAATGTACTGATGAGCTGTTTGTGTGATTGTCCTGGATCAAGAGGATCCAGGCTTTCAGTATTGTAGTGTCATTTAATGATATTTTAATGATATCAAGACAACTCCTCCACATGGGATGTGCAACTAATACATTTTGAGTGCTGTTCCCAAGCCCAGATAAATGAGTAGGATTGCATGAGGAAGGGCAGCTAGTGTAAAATAACAAAAAACAACAACAACAACAAAGCCATAATAATCATGCGGGCCACAAATTGAATTTTCATAGTGGCTCAGTCGAGGCCCTGGTTAACAATGATCGTCACTAGTGCTGTTGCCCAACAGAGTGCCAGCGGAAATTAGGCTTCTGCTGGGTGAAGTAGAAGAGGAGGAGGAGAATGTGTCCAGGGCAGAGGGAGAAGAGGAAATTTAGAAGGGTGAAACTCAAGACTTTGAATGTTGGCAGAATGACTGGTAAAGGAAGCGAGAGTTGGCTGATTTGATGGAGAGGAGAAAGATAGACATATTGTGTACACAAGAAACCAAGTGGATGGGAAGCAAGTCCAAGGGGATTGGAAGTGGTTTCAAGTTGTTTTGTCATGGTGTGGATGGGAAGAGAAATGGTGTTGAGGTCATTTTAAAGGATGAGCATGTTTAGAGTGGGTTGGAGGTTAAGTGAGTGTCTGACAGGGTGATGAACGTGAAGTTGGAAATTGAAGGGGTGATGATGAATGTCATCAGTGCATATGGCCCACAAGTAGGTTGTGAGATGAAGGAGAAAGATTTCTGGAGTGAGTTAGATGCGGTGCTGGAGAGTGTACCCATGCAAAGAATGGTGATTGGAGCGGACTTCAATGGGCATGTTAGGGAGGAGAACAGAGATGAGAAGAAAGTCATGGGGTAGGTACAGTGCATCCAGAAACTATTCACAGTGCTGCACTTTTCAGCTTTTTTTTTATGTTGCAGCCTTATTGTTGTGTGGGCCGCTGAAGAGGAGGTACTGCTGGCCCACCACCACAAGATGGCGCCCTGCTTGAAGTGCGGGCTTCAAGCACGAGAGGGCGTCGGAGCGACCAGGAGTGACAGCTGTCACTCATCATCCGTACCAGCTGTCACTCATCCACTACTCATCACCACCACCATAAAGGCCGGACTGCAACTCCACCTCCCCGCCGAGAAATCAGCTACCATTCAGGTAACCTTCTCTGCTGTAATTATTGTTGTCCAAAACATTGTTCTGTGTGCAGCCGTGTTCCTGCGGGCTCTGTCAGAGGCTGGACTGGCGGACTGTGAGAGGACAACGTTCTTCGCCTCTCACTCCATCCAGGAAAGAGACCAACAGGAGCTGCACGGGTGAAATTGTTGCTGTAGGTGGAGGTTCTCCCTCCTAATTGTGTACAGACTGTGGGATTACTGAGTGTGCGACCTCACACTCATCAGGACTGTCTCTGTTCTCTGCCAGCAGTACCGGGTCTGACTGCTGAAGACAGCGGCCACCTGGGGCGCAGGGCTTGGCGGCTCCGGTGTTCTTCAGCTCCGTTGGCGGTGGAAGCTGTGTGGGATCCGGCTCTTCTCTCGCCAGGCGTCTTCTATCGTCGAGCCTGCCCACACATCACCTGGTGTATGATTGACAGTCATCATATTGTTATTGTCTGTACGTCGTTGTGCGATTCACAACATTAAATTGTTACTTTTGGCTTATCCATTGTCCGTTCATTAACGCCCCCTATTGTGGGTCCGTGTCACGACACTTTCACAACAGGATTTCTCGGCCAGCGTCATGGATCCCGAGGGGCGTCAACCATCGCTTGAACAGCCAATGGAAGAGCGAGGTGCACAGGCGCCAGCAGGAGGCGTGTTGGGTGAGCTGCAGCACATCTTAACCGCCTTTACCGCTCGGTTGGACTTAGTTACCGAGCAGAGCAGTGTTCTCAATCGTAGGATGGAGGCTCTCACCGCCCAGGTAGAAGCGCATGCTAGATGGCACCCTTCTTCCACTAATCACACACCAGACACAGCCAGTGACATTGGTGGTGTCTGGGAATCACAGGGAGATTGTGTTTTATGTAACACCTTCTACCTCCCGAGTGATTTTGGGTTTTCCATGGGTGTTAAAACACAATCCCCGGATTGATTGGCCGTCTGGGGTTGTGGTTCAGTGGAGCGAAACCTGCCACCGGGAGTGTTTAGGATCCTCGGTTCCACCCGGTGTGACAGCTAAGGAGGAGGTTTTAGTCCCCCCCAATCTGGCGGCGGTGCCAGCCGAGTACCATGACCTTGCTGACGTCTTCAGCAAGGACCTGGCACTCACGCTGCCCCCGTACCGTCCGTACGATTGTGCCATTGATTTGATACCGGGCGCTGAGTACCCGTCCAGCAGGCTGTACAACTCACTCTCACGTCCGGAACGCGAATCAATGGAGACCTACATCCGGGACTCGTTAGCTGCCGGGTTGATCCGGAACTCCACCTCCCCGATGGGTGCTGGTTTCTTTTTTGTGGGCAAGAAGGACGGCGGACTCCGTCCATGCATTGATTACAGAGGGCTGAACGAGATCACGGTTCACAACCGATACCCGTTACCTCTGTTGGATTCAGTGTTCACGCCCCTGCATGGAGCCCAAATTTTCACGAAATTGGATCTTAGGAATGCTTATCACCTGGTTCGGATCCGGGAGGGAGACGAGTGGAAGACGGCATTTAACACCCCGTTAGGTCACTTTGAATACCTGGTCATGCCGTTCGGCCTCACCAATGCGCCCGCGACGTTCCAAGCATTGGTTAATGATGTCTTGCGGGACTTCCTGCATCGGTTTGTCTTCGTATATCTAGACGATATACTAATCTTTTCTCCGGATCCTGAGACCCATGTCAAGCATGTACGTCAGGTCCTACAGCGGTTGTTAGAGAACCGGCTGTTTGTGAAGGGCGAGAAGTGTGAGTTCCACCGCACTTCTTTGTCTTTCCTGGGGTTCATAATCTCCTCCAACTCCGTCACCCCTGATCCGGCCAAGGTTGCGGCGGTGAGAGATTGGCCCCAACCAACGAACCGTAGGAAACTACAACAGTTCCTCGGTTTTGCAAATTTCTACCGGAGGTTCATCAAGGGCTACAGTCAGGTAGTTAGCCCCCTGACAGCCCTGACCTCCACAAAAGTCCCCTTCACCTGGTCGGATTGGTGCGAAGCCGCGTTTAGGGAGTTGAAACGCCGGTTCTCGACTGCACCGGTTCTGGTGCAGCCCGATCCCAAGCGCCAGTTCGTAGTTGAAGTGGACGCCTCTGACTCAGGGATAGGAGCCGTGCTATCCCAGAGCAGGGAGTCCGACAAGGTTCTCCATCCATGTGCCTACTTTTCCCGCAGGTTGACCCCAGCTGAACGGAACTATGACGTCGGCAATCGGGAACTTCTTGCGGTGAAGGAGGCTCTTGAGGAGTGGAGACACCTGTTGGAGGGAGCATCGGTACCATTTACGGTTTTCACGGACCATCGGAACCTGGAGTACATCCGGACCGCGAAGCGTCTGAACCCCAGGCAAGCCCGCTGGTTCGCTGTTCTTCGGGCGTTTTGACTTCCGGATCACCTACCGCCCCGGGACAAAAAAATCAATGATCTGACGCCCTGTCCCGGGTGCATGAAGAGGAGGTCAAGACCGAGCCGTCAGACCCCTCTGACACCATCATCCCCGAGTCCACTGTCATGGCCACCCTTACCTGGGACGTGGAGAAGACCGTCTGGGAGGCCCTGACACGGAGCCTGGACCCGGGGACAGGTCCGAAGGACAAGTTGTACATCCCAACAGAGGCCAGGGCTGCGGTCCTTGACTTCTGTCATGGTTCCAAGCTCTCCTGTCATCCAGGGGTGCGAAGGACCATGGCAGTGGTCCGGCAGCGCTTCTGGTGGGCGTCTATGGAAGCCGACATCCGGGAGTATGTCCAGGCCTGCACCACCTGTGCCAGGGGCAAAGCCGACCACCACAAGGCCCAAGGCCTCCTCCAGCCTCTGCCCGTGCCTCGTCGCCCCTGGTCTCATATTGGCCTGGACTTTGTCACGGGCCTCCCGCCATCCCAGGGCAACACCACCATCTTAACGATAGTGGACCGGTTCTTCAAGGCGGCCACTTCGTGGCCCTCCCGAAGCTCCCGACGGCCCAGGAGACTGCAGACCTCCTGGTCCACCACGTCGTGCATCTGCATGGGATTCCATCAGACATTGTCTCGGATCGTGGTCCTCAGTTCTCCTCCCAGGTCTGGAGGAGTTTCTGCAGGGAACTGAGGGCCACCGTCAGTCTCTCATCTGGGTACCACCCCCAGACGAACGGGCAGGCAGAGC
The DNA here is from genome assembly GCF_902500255.1 of Thalassophryne amazonica. Lineage (NCBI taxonomy): Eukaryota > Metazoa > Chordata > Actinopteri > Batrachoidiformes > Batrachoididae > Thalassophryne > Thalassophryne amazonica. The sequence continues at coordinate 51,951,646 of NC_047118.1, forward strand.
GGACGAACCAGGAACTGGAGCAGGCCCTCCGCTGCGTGACCTCCACGCACCCGACGGCCTGGAGTGACCATCTGGCCTGGATCGAGTACGCTCATAATAGCCAAGTCTCATCTGCCACCGGCCTCTCCCTGTTTGAGGTGTGTTTGGGGTACCAGCTCCCATTGTTTCCGCTAGTGGAGGGAGAGGTCGGGGTGCCCTCGGTCCAGGCCCATCTGAGGAAGTGCCGTCGGGTGTGGCATACCGCCCGCTCTGCCCTGCTCAGAGCCCGGATGAGGGCTAAGGCCCATGCAGACCGCCGGCGTTCCCCAGCCCCTGCATACCAGCCCGGGCAGGAGGTCTGGCTATACACTAAGGACATCCCCCTGCAGGTGGAATCCCACAAACTCAAGGACAGGTACATCGGACCTTTTCCCATACTCAAAGTCCTCAGTCCGGCCGCAGTGAAGCTGAAGCTGCCAGCTTCACTGTGGATACACCCCGTGTTTCATGTGTCAAGACTCAAGCCCTGCCATACCTCACCACTGTGTGCCCCGGGACCAGCGCCGCCTCCTGCCCTGATCATTGACGGGGAGCCCGCGTGGACGGTACGCCGGCTCCTGGACGTCCGTCGAAAGGGCCGGGGGTTCCAGTTTCTGGTGGACTGGGAGGGTTATGGCCCCGAAGAGCGCTCCTGGGTGAAGAGGAGCTTCATCCTGGACCCGGCCCTCCTGGCCGACTTCTACACCCGTCACCCGGACAAGCCTGGTCGGGCACCAGGAGGCGCCCGTTGAGGGGGGGGTCCTGTTGTGTGGGCCACTGAAGAGGAGGTACTGCTGGCCCACCACCACAAGATGGCGCCCTGCTTGAAGTGCGGGCTTCAAGCACGAGAGGGCGTCGGAGCGACCAGGAGTGACAGCTGTCACTCATCATCCGTACCAGCTGTCACTCATCCACTACTCATCACCACCACCATAAAGGCCGGACTGCAACTCCACCTCCCCGCCGAGAAATCAGCTAACATTCAGGTAACCTTCTCTGCTGTAATTATTGTTGTCCAAAACATTGTTCTGTGTGCAGCCGTGTTCCTGCGGGCTCTGTCGGAGGCTGGATTGACGGACAGTGAGAGGACAACGTTCTTCGCCTCTCACTCCATCCAGGAAAGAGACCAACAGGAGCTGCACAGGTGAAATTGTTGCTGGAGGTGGAGGTTCTCCCTCCTAATTGTGTACAGACTGTGGGATTACTGAGTGTGCGACCTCACACTCATCAGGACTGTCTCTGTTCTCTGCCAGCAGTACCGGGTCTGACTGCTGAAGACAGCGGCCACCTGGGGCGCAGGGCTTGGCGGCTCCGGTGTTCTTCAGCTCCGTTGGCGGTGGAAGCTGTGTGGGATCCGGCTCTTCTCTCGCCAGGCGTCTTCTATCGTCGAGCCTGCCCACACATCACCTGGTGTATGATTGACAGTCATCATATTGTTATTGTCTGTACATCGTTGTGCGATTCACAACATTAAATTGTTACTTTTGGCTTATCCATTGTCCATTCATTAACGCCCCCTGTTGTTATTCCAAAATGGATTAAATTCTTTTTTCCTCACAATTCTACACACAACACCCCATAATGACAATGTGGAAAAAAAGGTTTGATATTTTTACTATTATTATTATTATTATTATTATTACTGATATTATATTTTAGATAGATAGATAGATAGATAGATAGATAGATAGATAGATAGATAGATAGATAGATAGATAGATAGATAGATAGATAGATAGATAGATAGATAGATAGATAGATAGATAGATAGATAGATAGATAGATAGATAGATAGATCTTTTTCATGTCATTATGAGGTGTTCTGAGTAGAATTTTGAGAGGAAAAATTAATTGACTCAGTTTTTTTAATCAGGTTGTAACATAACAAAATCTGGAAAAGGTGAACCACTGTGACTACTCTCTGGATGTACTGTATAATATCAATGGGAGGAATGTGTAAAGGCAGATGGTAGTAGATTTGGAAAAGAGGATGGAAATGGCTATGGTGAATACTTTCAGGAAAAGGAGGAGCACAGGGTGACAGATAACAGTGGAGAAGGTTGGTGGAAGGGGAGACTGTAGCTAGACAGCATCAGATATTTTTATAGCAGATATTTTTTATAGCATGAATTTAGAGATGAAGAGGATGAGGACAATGAGAGCTCAGCAAGTGATCAGACGGTGGAAGGTGAATCAGGAAGACTGTTGTGTGAAATTCATTGAGGAGGTGAGGCAGGCACTAGATGGAGGTGAAGCCATTTTGGAGAACTGCAAATCTAGTACAAAAGTGATGAGGGCGACAGCTAGGGAGGTGGTGCATGTGAAAATTGGACCGTGGAACAAAGACAAGGAAACTTGGTGGTGGAAAGATGGTGTTTAGAAAAGTGTAAGGAGAAAGAAATTGATGAAAAATAATTAGGATAGTCAGAGAGATGAAGAAAGTACAGGAGTGTGATAATATGGAAAATGGCATATAGCAAGCTGTAAATGAAAATTAAACACTAAGAAAGGAGTAAAGGAGAGGGTGGAGGGAATATTTTGAGGTGCTGATGAATGAAGAAAATGAGAATAAAGAGAAGGCTGGATGATGTGGAGAGAGTAACCCAGGAACTGCCAGGGATTAGTAAACATTAATTCACCACTGCTATGAAGAGAGTGAAGAGCGGAAAGACATTTGCTCCAGATGGCGTTTCAGTCAAGGCATGGAAATGCTTAGGAGAGATGGCAGTGGAGTTTTGAACCAGATTGTTTAATAAAATCTTGCAGGAAAGTGACAGGACATCTGAGCAGTGGAGAAAAAGTGTGCTGGTTCCAATTTTTAAGAATAAGAGTCATGTGCGGAACTGCAGTAACTACAGAGGCATAAAGATGATCAGCCACAGCATGAAGGTGTGGAAAAGAGTAGTAGAAGCTAGGCTTAGAAAAAGACACAAAGATCTGTGAGCAGTCATAAGGTTTCATGACAACACTTATAATTTTATTTTTGATGACCTTTACGTGATTGGCTTCAAAAGTTAATCATCTTGAAACGCTCACCCACAGAATATTCCCACCATATTTGGTGAAAATTTGCTGACCTGGTTCCAAGATATTATGCTGTGTGTTCACAGCGCAGCAGGGTATTGTAATCCCTCAAGCACACACGTCTGTCTGTGTACAAAACAAGTCAGAAACATGCAACTAGATTACATGCTTGGCCAGGGTGTACATCACCCCTCCCAAGCCTTTCATTTTGCACACATAATTACCAAGCCATGCACAGTGTAGAAATAGTGTTATCATCTACAATACTTAACATGCACCACACATATCTTGCAATTAATCATTTGAATTGAATTTCACTGCGTCTGCTCAAAGCACTTGTAGTCGGCATGTCTGCAAGCGTCTAATGGCCTGAATACTAAGTGTGTAGGACAGTGGGCTCTTTCAGGGTACAGCCATGTGGGTCTTGTGTATAAATTATGACAAGCATTTTCAGGACAGAATAACTTCTAGATGAATAATTGCACACATAAAGGCAGATGTACGTCAAAAGACTCATTAAGGATACGGCAAAGCTTCCCTAAAGAAGCATGTTGCATAAAGCCCACAGCTTCCTGTACGTCCACCTCCCTCACAAACTATTAGCATAATGCTGTTGCTATAATCAAAATGTGCATTATGGAACATGGGGGCAGGAAAAAAACATATGGTGAGTTGATGCAGTTTTGTTATTGCGGTAGACTCATGGGATGCCCTGATTGTAGAACTTGACAAACAGAGTGAGGAGTTGTGTCGTGGATTTGCAGTTTTTCAGGATTAAGACAGATCCAGGCTTTCAGTGAGCTCTTGCACTTGGCCATCAGAAGTGTATCGGTAATCAGTAAAAGTGTCAGACGTGGAGAGAGATTCACTTTCCACGTTCATGTCTTTGGGTCTTTTGAGATCAGAGACACCTGGGAACATCTTATGAGGTCCCTGGTGAGAGGTGTTTAGTGATGCCAATGTCTTTTGCAGCAAACTAAAGATAAGATCAACTCTATTTATCCCGAAGGAGATCTTTTGCCAGAGTACAGAAACAGGAAAGAGTAAACAGTGAACAATGAACAATGTTTTTTGTTACAATAAGTTCAACAAAATTATCAGACATTTGTACAAGATGTTTGACAATATTGCACATAACTCTGAATAACTGAATAACTCTGTTCATTATGTATTCATCCTGTAGAAGGGGGAGGAATACGGTCTGATTGCCACAGGTAAGAATGACCTCCTGTGGTGTTCTGTGGTGCACCTCAGTTGTCTTAGTCTATGGCTGAAGGTGCTCTGACAGGATGCCAATGTGGCATGCAGGGGGTGGGAGGTGTTGTCTAGGATGTCGAGCAGTTTCCTCAGCATCCTCCTGTCTGACACCTCCACCACACACTCCAGCTCAACCCCCAGGACAGAGCCAGCTCTCCTTATGAGCTTGTTGAGTCTGTTCATGTCACTGTCTTCAGCCTGCTACCCCAGCACACTACAGTGTAGAAGATGACGCTGGAGACCACCGAGTGATAAAACATCTGCAACATATTTCTGCAGACATTGAAAGATCTGAGCCTCCTGAGGAAGTACAGTCAGCTCTGACCTTTCTTATACACAGCATCTGTGTTTCCAGTCCAGTACACAATGTCCACCTCTGTTCCATTGATGATAACTGGGTTTGGATGGGTCTTCTGTCTTCTGAAGTCCACCACCAGCTCCTTCATCTTAGATATGTTGAGCTTCAGGTGGTTAATGCAGCCCACAATTGCAGAGTCATCTGAAAACTTCTGCAGGTGGCAGGACTGTAGCAGCGGTGTTGGCCAACTTCAGGTTTTGGTTAAAGTGTCGATTAAGTCAACTGAAATATTTTCATACATAATTACTTCATTCTTTTAAGTTGTGCTTAAGTTATGCATTGAGGCTTGCTTACTTAATATACAATTAGTTCAAGTCAATCAAAAATTCTGAGTTGAATTTACTCAAAAGCAAGACCATGTTACACAAATCTGAGATATTTAAGTAGAATGTTTTCTTAAAACCTTGAGTTTACACTACTTAATCTTTTTAATTCATTTGAACATTTGAAATTCCAGTGTAGTAGTAGACTGTAAATGTGCTTGGTCCATGGACTAATTGTGAGGGAACATCAGCTTTGAAATTTGGACCATCCAGGACCCAAGCTAGTTCCATGGTGTGGTAGATGTGGGGACATGTGACACGTGCTCCTAAACCAAACTGTAGAGGCTGCTCATTTTAAAAAGCAACTTGTGCAAAGCTGAAGCTCATTATTGGTAGTGTTAGAGATAAACAGAATTTGGGAACAACCTTTTGCTCATGTTTCTGTTTTGGCACCATTTTAGATACATACCTGTGCAATCAGTCCTGTGTCATGTCCCTATGTCCACAGCGCTCGAACTGATACCGACCTCAACAGGAGCATCAGCTTGCATGACTTCCTTCCTTTCCTTTCATCCCCCCATGCTCTGCCACCTCTTTTTGTGAATCCGGATAAAGGTCATCTTACCCATGTGCCAATCACAATGTAGAAATCCAACATTTTGGCATCGCATTACTTTGTTAACATCTTAACTTCACAGGGCTGACTAATTAAAATGCACCCCAAAAGCAGCAGCCACAACAACCACAGAAAAGGTGAAATTGTCCTAATTTATTCCAAACAAAAGCCTTCAGTGAGGCGACACTTGCAATTATTTGTTCTGTATTGCAAAGTTGATCTGCCAAGATTCTCCCTCTGCAAGAATGATTCCGCTGATGCACACTTGTCCGAGTGGGCAGGATTTCCACTGAGGCGGTCCGCTGACATGTGTATGTTGCTGTGTTTGTATTTTGACATGGTAGAATGTTTGTTTGTGTGTGCTGGGGTGCTGTGAGGATGTGTGAGTGGGTGGGGGAGGGAGGCCCCGGCGCTGCAGCCTGATATTCTGGGAACTGCAGTGTGGCGTTGTTGACCCACCTGCTCCCTTCTCTCTTCAGCTGGATCTAGTCAGATTTCAGCAGCTGCATCCCCTCACAAAGCGCTTCTTTGTAATCTTCCCAAGGCACACGAATACAACTGCAACCAGGAGAGGAGAGAGGAAGGAGGAGGGAAGATGGATACTGGAGGGAGAGAGGAAGAGAGGGTGGTGACTGTTCTGCTTGGTGTGGACTAGTAACGCTCTGTCTATGAAAAGTTTTGGTAACAGTGGGAGCTCTTAAAAGTACCATGTCGGTCCTTTGAAAGTTTAAGCCCAACATCGTGAAATCACATTGAGAATTGGAAGTTTTGTTAGCAGTACATAACAAGATTCTTGACTGGTCATATAAGGCCTCTCAAAATGCTTAATATCATTAATTTAGTGAAGTGATAAGTGTACACTGTACCAGACGGTCGTGGTGAACAATGAGCTGAGACAGAAGGGGAGGCTCTTGATTTATGCTCCTATTTACATGCCTATGGTCATAAACCGAAAGGACAAGGTAATAGGTACAAGAAATGGGGTTCTTCCGTTGGGTACCTAGGCTGACACTCACAAACAGGGTGAGAGGCTTGAATATCCGGGAAGGACTCTGAGTAGACCCGCTGCTTCTTCACCTCGAAACGAGCCAGCTGAGGTGGTTCGGGCATCTGGTGAGGATACCCCCTGGTTATCTCCCTAGGGAGGTCTTCCAGGCACATCCAAATGAGAGGAGGCCCCGGAAAGACCCAGGACACACTGGAGGGATTATACTTCCCATCTGGCTCTGGCATACCTTGGAATCCACGAGGAAGAATTAGGATTTGGCCAAGGATAGGAAAGATTAGGCTGAGCAACTTGGTCTGCATAGATATAAGTGTTTGTAATTGTATCATGAACACATTTATCATGAGATTACAAGGTATTGCTCTTGCTTTCGACATGGTAGCTCCTAAAGTTGAAGTTAAATAGTAAGAAGTCCATAATTAGTCTGATATTAATCACAATACAGAAAAAAGTAATACTTTGACGAGCGGTTTAACCACCAAGAAGTCAAACTGGTATTGACTGAAGTTTAGGTCTCTCTTACCTAGATGACTGAGAACCTCCATTAACAAAATCAATAAATGTGTTTAGAAATAATCATTAAAACTCATAAGGGATTTATTAACATTCTGATGCAGTTTATAATTTAGCATTTTCTTTAGGTGGTTATGAATGTCTATGTAACAAAAGCATGTTTATGTTAGGTTCTTGTTCATGCATCACATCAGTAAGCAATTTATCAGGGCCAAATCACTAAATAACCTGAAGGTTTAATTTGACTTTCCTACCTTTCTTGGGTGACAATCGTGTTTGTTCATGCAGAAGGTACTCTCAAGACTTTAAACACCATGGAATATTCCAGGAATTTATCAAATTACTTTTGAAAGCTTTTGAAAGCTTTTGAAAGACTAACTGGCATAACAGCCATAACTGGCTGTTGGGATGTGGAATGTCACCTCGCTGGGGGGCAAGGAGCCTGAGCTTGTGCGGGAAGTTGAGAGATACCGACTAGAGATAGTCGGGCTCACCTCAACGCACAGCATGGGCTCTGGTACCCAACTCCTGGAGAGGGGCTGGATGCTTCATTTTTCTGGCGTTGCCCACGGGGAGAGGTGGAGAGCTGGGGTTGCATTGCTTATTGCTCCCCAGTTCAGTCGCCATGTGTTGGAGTTCACTCCGGTGAACGAGAGGGTCACGTCCCTACGCCTTCGGGTCGGGGACAGGTCTCTCACCATTGTCTCGGCCTATGGGCCGAGCAGCAGTGCAGAGTACCTGACCTTCCTGGAGTCCCTGGGAGGGGTACTAGATAGCACTCTGACTGGGGACTCCATTGTTCTCCTGGGGGATTTCAACTCCCACGTGGGCGGCGACAGTGAGACCTGGAGGGGGGTTATTGGGAAGCACGGCCTCCCCAATCTGACCCCAAGTGGTGTTCAGTTGTTGGACTTCTGTGCTAGTCACAGTTTGTCCATCACGAACACCATGTTCGAGCACAAGGGTGTCCATAAGTGCACGTGGCACCAGGACACCCTCAGCTGGAGGTCGATGATCGACTTTGTAGTCGTATCATCTGACCTTCGGCCACGTGTCTCGGACACTTGAGTAAAGAGAGGGGCAGAGCTGTCAACCAATCACCACCTGGTGGTGAGTTGGATCCGCTGGGAGGGGAGGAAGCCGGTCACACCTGGCAGGCCCAAACGTATCGTGAGGGTCTGCTGGGAATGACTAGTGGAATCCTCTGTCAGGGGGGTCTTCAACTCCCACCTCCGGGAGACCTTCTCCCAGATCCCGGGGGAGGTTGGAGACATGGAGTCAGAGTGGACCATGTTCTCCACCTCCATTGTTGATGCGGCCGCTCGTAGCTGTGGTCGCAAGGTCTCTGGTGCCTGTCGCGGCGGCAATCCCCGAACCCGGTGGTGGACACCGGAAGAAAGGGATGCCGTCAAGCTGAAGAAGGAGTCCTACTTATCTTTGTTGGTAGGTGGGACCCCAGAGGCAGCTGACAGGTACCAGCAGGCCAAGCGTGCCACAGCCCGTGCGGTCGCAGAGGCAAAAACTCGGGTCTGGGAGGAGTTCGGGGAGGCTATGGAGGAGGACTATCGGTCGGCCTCGAAGAGATTCTAGCAAACCGTCCGACGCCTCAGGAGGCGGAAGTAGCTCTCCACCGGCACTGTTTACGGTGTGGGTGGGGAGCTGTTGACCCTGACTGCTGATGTTGTTGGGCGGTGGAAGGAGTACTTCGAGGAGCTCCTCAATCCCATCGTCACATCTTCCGAAGAGGAAGCAGAGACTGGGGACCCAGAGGCGGACTCATCCATTACCCAGGCAGAAGTCACAGAGGTGGTTAGAAAGCTCCTCGGTGGCAAGGCTCCTGGGGTGGATGAAATCCGTCCTGAGTACCTTAAGTCTCTGGATGTTGTGGAACTGTCTTGGCTGACACGCCTCTGCAACATCGCGTGGCGATCGGGGACAGTGCCTCTGGATTGGCAAACCGGGGTGGTGGTCCCTCTGTTTAAGAAGGGGGACTGGAGGGTGTGTTCCAACTATAGGGGGATCACACTCCTCAGCCTCCCCAGTAAGGTCTATTCCAGAGTACTGGAGAGGAGAATTCGCCCGATGGTCGAACCTCGGATTCAGGAGGAGCAGTGTGGTTTTCGTCCTGGTCGCAGCACACTGGACCAGCTCTACACGCTCCATCGGGTGCTCGAGGGTTCATGGGAGTTCACCCAACCAGTCCACATGTGTTTTGTGGATCTGGAGAAGGCGTTCGACCGTGTCCCTCGGAGCACCCTGTGGGGAGTGCTCCGGGAGTACGAGGTCCGGGGTCCTTTGCTAAGGGCTATCCGGTCCCTGTACGTCCGCAGCAGGAGCTTGGTTCGCATTGCCGGTAGTAAGTCAAACCTGTTTCCAGTGCACGTTGGCCTCCGCCAGGGCTGCCCTTTGTCACCGGTTCTGTTCATTATTTTTATGGACAGAATTTCTAGGCGCAGCCAGGGTGAAGAGGGGGTCTGGTTTGGGAACCACAGAATCTCGTCTCTGCTATTTGCAGACGATGTGGTTCTGTTGGCTTCGTCAAATCAGGACCTTCAGCGTGCACTGGGGCGGTTTGCAGCCGAGTGTGAGGCGTCCAGGATGAAAATCAGCACCTCCAAATCCGAGGCCATGGTTCTCGACCGGAAAAAGGTGCTTTGCCCTCTTCAGGTCGGTGGAGTGTCCTTGCCTCAAGTGGAGGAGTTTAAGTATCTCGGGGTCTTGTTCACGAGTGAGGGACGGATGGAGCATGAGATCAATAGACGGATCGGTGCAGCGTCTGCAGTGATGCGACCGCTGTATCGGATTGTCGTGGTGAAGAGAGAGCTGAGTAGGGGGGCAAAGCTCTCGATTTACCGATCGATCTACATTCCGATCCTCACCTATGGTCATGAGATTTGGCTCATGACCGAAAGAACGAGATCGCGGGTACAAGCGGCCGAGATGAGTTTCCTCTGCAGGGTGGCTGGGCGCTCCCTTAGAGATAGGGTGAGGAACTCGGTCACTCGGGAGGAGCTCGGAGTCAAGCCACTGCTCCTCCACGTCGAAAGGAGTCAGTTGAGGTGGCTCGGGCATCTTTTCCGGATGCCCCCTGTACGCCTCGCTGGAGAGTTGTTCGGGCACGTTCCATTGGGAGGAGGCCCCGGGGAAGACCCAGGACACGCTGGAAGGATTACATCACTCGGCTGGCTTGGGAACGCCTTGGGGTTCCCCCCGAGGAGCTGGGGGAGGTGTGTGTGGATCGGGAGGTCTGGGTGGCTTTGCTTGAGCTGCTGCCCCCGCGACCCGACTCCGGATAAAGCGGAAGAAAATGGATGGATGGATGGATGGATAACTGGCATAATTATGGGTTAACTGAGAGAACCTACCTATGGAACAAGTACCTTCTTAGAATTAAGAGGAAGAAATAAATGAATGACAATTTTAAAGACTGAAGATAAGGTATGTACAATAGTGTTCAGAATAATAGTAGTGCTATGTGACTAAAAAGATTAATCCAGGTTTTGAGTATATTTCTTATTGTTACATGGGAAACAAGGTACCAGTAGATTCTCACAAATCCAACAAGACCAAGCGTTCATGATATGCACACTCTTAAGGCAATGAAATTGGGCTATTAGTAAAAAAAAAAAAAAGTAGAAAAGAGGTGTTCACAATAACAGTAGCATCTGCTGTTGACACTACAAACTCAAAACTATTATGTTCAAACTGCTTTTTTAGCAATCCTGTCAATCACTAAACTAGTATTTAGTTGTATAACCACAGTTTTTCATGATTTCTTCACATCTGCGAAGAATTAATTTTGTTGGTTTGGAACCAAGGTTTTGCTCATTTACTAGTGTGCTTGGGGTTATTGTCTTGTTGAAACACCCATTTCAAGGGCATGTCCTCTTCAGCATAAGGCAACATGACCTCTTCAAGTATTTTTGACATATCCAAACTGATCCATGATACCTGGTATGCAATATATAGGCCCAACACCATAGTAGGAGAAACATGCCCATATCATGATGCTTGCACCACCATGCTTCACTGTCTTCACTGTGAACTGTGGCTTGAATTCAGAGTTTGGGGGTCGTCTCACAAATTGTCTGCAGCCCTTGGACCCAAAAAGAACAAGTTTACTCTCATCAGTCCACAAAATATTCCTCCATTTCTCTTTAGGCCAGTTGATGTGTTCTTTGGCCAAGTGTAACCTCTTCTGCACATGTCTTTTATTTAACAGAGGGACTTTGCGGGGGATTCTTGCAAATAAATCAGCTTCACACAGGTGTCTTCTAACTGTCACAGCACTTACAGGTAACTCCAGACTGTCTTTGATCATCCTGGAGCTGATCAGTGGGTGAGCCTTTGCCATTCTGGTTATTCTTCTTTCCATTTTGATGGTTGTTTTCCATTTTCTTCCATGTGTCTCTGTTTTTTTTTTTTTTGGTTTTTTTTTTTGTCCATTTTACAGCATTGGAGATCATTGTAGATGAACAGCCTATAATGTTTTGCACCTGCGTATTGCACCTAAGTTTTCCCCTCTCCAATCAACTTTTTAATCAAACTACGCTGTTCTTCTGAACAATGTCTTGAACGTCCCATTTTCCTCAGGCTTTCAAAGAGAAAAGCATGTTCAACAGGTGCTGGCTTCATCCTTAAATAGGGGACACCTGATTCACACCTGTTTGTTCCACAAAATTGACAAACTCACTGACTGAATGCCACACTACTATTATTGTGAACACCCCCTTTTCTACTTTTTTTTTTAAACTAATAGCCCAATTTCATAGCTTTAAGAGTGTGCATATCATGAATGCTTGGTCTTGTTGGATTTGTGAAAATCTACTGAATCTACTGGTACCTTGTTTCCCATGTAACAATAAGAAATATACTCAAAACCTGGATTAATGTTTTTAGTCACATAGCACTACTATTATTCTGAACACTACTGTAGATGTAACTTGTGGATATCAACAAGCCACATTCTTCCTTTTGAGCTCTCTCTACAACCTAAACTAATGAATAAAAACTAACACAATACATCTTGTAGGTAATAATTAAATATAACACAATGCTAAAATACCCTCGATAGTATGAGCATAAAAATAGGAAACAGAATGTGACCTTTTGACTTCTTAAAATAGGTCAGGTTTAGCCATCTTTGAACTTGTTCAAGATCTGTGTCCCAAGAATGTTCCCTGTGAATTTGAAGACCCTGGTGGGGAAAGGACTGGACTTATGCTGAGCATGGATGGACGGATGGACAGATGCAAAGTCTTTGAATTAACCAATGGCCATATTTTGGCCTCGGGTAAAAAATTATATATTATACAAATACTGACTGGTTTGGAGGGCAGCATAATGGAAAGTCACCCTGAGGGATCATTGTTGCCCACGGCCGAAGGTGAGTTCATGGTACTGTGTTTCACCCTCTGGCCAGACTTGGAGCGCAGCAGGGGGAAGCTTCTCGAACGCGTCAGGTGAAACACCATGCAGATCTTTCATGTTGTCCTTCGCTAAAAACTCCTTGAACAGTGCAGAACTTTTCTTGATACTTTTCACTGTACTCTCACTGTCTTTCTTGGATAGAACAGTGTTTATCCCATCAGTATCCATGGACGCAAACCTTCTGCTCCCCAGTTCATGGTCGAGTGTGGCAGTGGGAAGCTTCTCAAACTCGTCAAGTGAAACACCATGAAAATCTTTCCCGTCGTCCTTCCCTAAAAAGTCCTTGAACAGTGCAGAACTTTTCTTGATACTTTTCACGGTACTCTCACTGTCTTTCTTGGATAGAAGAGCGCTTATCCCATTAGTATCCACGGATGCAAACCTTCTGCTCCCCAGTTCATGGTCGAGTGTGGCAGTGGGAAGCTTCTTGAACTCGTCGGGTGAAACACCTTGCAAATCTTTCCCTTTGTCTTTCGCTAAAAACTCCTTGAACAGTGCAGAACTTTTCTTGATCTTTTCGCGGAACTCTCACTGTCTTTCTTGGATAGAAGAGTGTTTATAACATCAGTATCCACGGATGCAAACCTGCTGCTCTCCACCATGATGTGGAGAGAGAGGAGTAGAGACAGAGATGAGAAGTGAATAGAGAGAGAGAGAAGTGGGGAGAGAGAGAGAGAGACGAGTAGAGAAGTGGAGAGAAAGAGAGAGAGAGATGAGTAGTCGTCTGCGCTGTATCAACCCTGCGCATGCGTGAAACATTGTTGCCCCTTTATGACAAAATCGGTCTGCAATCACTCATAATGTTGCCCGAAATGGTGCAGAATCAGTCAGTATTGTGGCTGTTGTTAACTTTGGATGATTTATTGTGAAAAGTATTGCAATTATTACACGCGAATCAGCTAATCAGAACAAAGAATTTCAGTCAGATGTATAATAAAAATAAATTACACATAATTGACTTAAGATCGGGCGACATGGTAGCTTAGTGGTTAGAACTGATGCCTCACAGCAAGAAGGTCATGGGTTCAATTCCCACCTTTGGAATTTCTGTTTGGAGTTTGCATGTTCTCCCCGTGTTTGCGTGGGTTCCCTCCGGATGATCCGTCTTCCTCCCACATCCAAAGACATGCAGGTTAGGGAGACTGGAAACTTTAAATTGTCCATAGGTAGGTGTGTGTGTGTGTGTGTGTGTGTGTGTGTGTGTGTGTGTGTGTGTGTGTGTGTGTGTGTGTGTGTGTGTGTGTGTGTGTGTGTGTGTGTGTGTGTGTGTGTGTGTGAAGTAAGTAAGTAAATTTTATTTATATAGCACCTTTCACAGACAAGAGCCACAAGGTGCTTCACAACATAAAAGCACAGTACACCACACAATACATCAGACAATGGCCGAGACATTTAAAAACATAACATAGGATAAAGCAGCCCAAAAGCTATGCAAAAGCTTGTGTAAAAAAGAAGGTCTTAAGGTCTGAATGTGTTTGTTTGTCTATATGTGGCCCTGCGACAGACTGGTGTCCTGTCCAGTGTGTACCCTGCCTCACGCCCTATGACTGCTGGGATAGGCTCCAGCCCCTGTGACCCGGGATAAGCGGTTAAAAGTGTGTGCGTGTGTTTCAAAACTGAATATATGGCCATGTCAGGGAGCATGCAACGGTTGCTGTATCAACCACACAAGAGATCCACTGTGGGTCCTCAATGGTCACATCCCAGGCAGGTAACCAGTCACTTGTAGAAGCAACATATTTTCCACAGTATAATTTATGGGATGTTTTTACTCATTTGGGAAGTCCTGCAGCTCAACTGATACTGAAAAATCATGTGTTCATTACTACCAATAACTATTATTATTATTATTATTATTATTATTATTATTATTATTATTAATAATAATAATATAATAAACTATTTACAGAGTTTTCCCAGGAATCAATGCATTAAAAAAATAAACTCCAGCAATAAAAGAATAAATGCCCATAAGCTGCCAAACAATTAGTGTGCTTGTTTCCAGAACAGAATGTTGCCATGTTCAAGACAACTGCTGCCCATTCTCCATGTAATGTGGTGTTCTCTGTGATTTTGCCTTTCTTGATCACCATACACCTTGACTTGGCAGGTTTGGACTTCATCCTTGCCCGTGTGGCGGTCGCTTTCAATGCCTGTAGAACCCACTTAGCCTGGACATGTGATGTGGTTGTAAAGGTTAGATCATCCATGAACCCTCTGCTTGGTGGTTGTCTGATGTCTGTCCTGGTTTTTGGCCCTCTGGCTTCTCTTTTCCCCACTTCTATGAGGAAGTTCATGGCCCTCACAAAGAGAACCACTGAGATGGTGCAGCCTGTTACTATGCACTTCTCTACTTGCTGCCAAGATCTTACATAGTCCTGCACGGTAAATCTTAGGTGTATCACCTCGAGCTAGCTTTTCAGAATCTTGGTGACCTTTCCAGGGATGTAGTAGTGCTCCAGTGCCTTTTCAATGAGTTTGTGTGGCACTGTTCCATACGAAATAGCCAAATCCAACCACATGACTGTCAGGTCCCCTTTTGTTGCCTTTACTTACTTTATGAGCTGGGAAATCACATTTGTGTGTTCCACACACCCTTGGAACCCAGGAATTCCACCCTTCTGCACTTCTGTTTCGATGTACTTGTTTCCTACCATGTAGGATATCATTCTTCTTGCAAGCACGGCAAAGAAGATTTCCCCTCTACATTGAGGAGAAAGGTGAGGAGAGAGATTTACAATGTGAATAGACTGAACTGTGCCGTGGCCTTTTTAACAGAGTCATGCCAAGCTTTACCTCTTGCAGACACCAACATGTTTCCCATGTTACACATGCTTATAAATCAAACATATACACACAAACAAACTACATGGTTTCACGAGGTAATAACACTGGAATAAGAGCTAAAACAGGTGTATGCAAAGAATCTTTGCAAATTAATGCCTTTAAAAACAGGATTAAACTGTCTCTGGCAAAGTGGAAAGAACTGAGATGTGTGGCACATTTGTTTCAAATTAGTAAAAATTTCTTGCTTCTGGAATATGCAATGTCATAAGCATTTTGTGCAACACACTTCACAACAAAAGTAAGGCCATTTGTCATACAGTTGTCCCTCAATAAAGGTTTCGATGGAGCCTTACAGTTTGTAAGCCCAAAACGGGTTTGTTCTCCTGTTGCTTTCTCCAGCGAGCCGTCCCTGTGGTTCAAACCCAGACACACTGGTGGCAGAGGAAAGGGAATGTCATTAGGAGATTAACTACAGCAGCCTGCTTTACTGCCTTCATAAATAAATGTACCAGAGTCCAATGCCATAAATGCACCCGTGAAAAAAGAATTGTTCAGTCGGGTGGAGTTTCAAGGTCACTGGTTTTCATTCCGTTTTGGAACCATTCACATATGGGCTCACATGTGCATAATGCATGGTTGTCTTGACACTGTTATGTATTCTCTTCATGTCTATGCTGCATGGATGCCACCATGTATAATAATCCATATTTATTAGTAAAGGTCTGCTGTCACACTGTTCAGTTAACAGAATGGTTGAGAGAGTTGTGTCATCAGACTGTAGATTATAAAATAAAAAGGAATGCAATCTGATAAATTTACTCACCCATATAAGCCACAACAAAGCTATTTGTCTACCAGCATAAAACAGGTTTTTGTTTAAATGGATAGAGAGTTGGGTAGATTTATAGGCGGGCAAATTTACAGTAATTTTATACTTCACACTTTGACACTGATGTCATTTGCAGAGGCAACAATTATACCTTCCAAATCCTGCAGTGCAACAGTAAAAATATTCCAAAATATCAGACTTTTTTGGTTATTCTTTCAATATACATAGAGAATTCTCTCCTTTTTGTGCCCATAAAGTGCTCCATCCTATAGATTTCACAGTGTGTTGAATGTACTCATGACCGAATTAAGCGGTTGTACCATCAAATCCCCCACACTCTGAATTTCCATTTGAATGTGTGTTGAAAGTACAGCCTTCAACCTAAATCAAATCAAATCAACTTTATTTATATAGCGCCAAATCACAACAAACAGTTGCCCCAAGGCGCTTTATATTGTAAGGCAAGGCCATACAATAATTACGGAAAAACCCCAACGGTCAAAACGACCCCCTGTGAGCAAGCACTTGGCGACAGTGGGAAGGAAAAACTCCCTTTTAACAGGAAGAAACCTCCAGCAGAACCAGGCTCAGGGAGGGGCAGTCTTCTGCTGGGACTGGTTGGGGTTGAGGGAGAGAACCAGGAAAAAGACATGCTGTGGAGGGGAGCAGAGATCGATCACTAATGATTAAATGCAGAGTGGTGCATACAGAGCAAAAAGAGAAAGAAACACTCAGTGCATCATGGGAACCCCCCAGCAGTCTACGTCTATAGCAGCATAACTAAGGGATGGTTCAGGGTCACCTGATCCAGCCCTAACTATAAGCTTTAGCAAAAAGGAAAGTTTTAAGCCTAATCTTAAAAGTAGAGAGGGTGTCTGTCTCCCTGATCCGAATTGGGAGCTGGTTCCAGAGGAGAGGAGCCTGAAAGCTGAAGGCTCTGCCTCCCATTCTACTCTTACAAACCCTAGGAACTACAAGTAAGCCTGCAGTCTGAGAGCGAAGCGCTCTATTGGGGTGATATGGTACTATGAGGTCCCTAAGATAAGATGGGACCTGATTATTCAAAACCTTATAAGTAAGAAGAAGAATTTTAAATTCTATTCTAGAATTAACAGGAAGCCAATGAAGAGAGGCCAATATGGGTGAGATATGCTCTCTCCTTCTAGTCCCTGTCAGTACTCTAGCTGCAGCATTTTGAATTAACTAAAGGCTTTTCAGGGAACTTTTAGGACAACCTGATAATAATGAATTACAATAGTCCAGCCTAGAGGAAATAAATGCATGAATTAGTTTTTCAGCATCACTCTGAGACAAGACCTTTCTAATTTTAGAGATATTGCGCAAATGCAAAAAGCACTCCTACATATTTGTTTAATATGCGCATTGAATGACATATCCTGATCAAAAATGACTTGAGGATTTCTCACAGTATTACTAGAGGTCAGGGTAATGCCATCCAGAGTAAGGATCTGGTTAGACACCATGTTTCTAAGATTTGTGGGGCCAAGTACAATAACTTCAGTTTTATCTGAGTTTAAAAGCAGGAAATTAGAGGTCATCCATGTCTTTATGTCTGTAAGACAATCCTGCAGTTTAGCTAACTGGTGTGTGTCCTCTGGCTTCATGGATAGATAAAGCTGGGTATCATCTGCGTAATAATGAAAATTTAAGCAATGCTGTCTAATAATACTGCCTAAGGGAAACATGTATAAAGTGAATAAAATTGGTCCTAGCACAGAACCTTGTGGAACTCCATAATTAACCTTAGTCTGTGAAGAAGATTCCCCATTTACATGAACAAATTGTAATCTATTAGATAAATATGATTCAAACCACTGCAGCGCAGTGCCTTTAATACCTATGACATGCTCTAATCTCTGTAATAAAATTTTATGGTCAACAGTATCAAAAGCAGCACTGAGGTCTAACAGAACAAGCATAGAGATGAGTCCACTGTCTGAGGCCATAAGAAGATCATTTGTAACTTCACTAATGCTGTTTCTGTACTATGATGGATTCTAAAACCTGACTGAAACTCTTCAAATAGACCATTCCTCTGCAGATGATCAGTTAGCTGTTTTACAACTACCCTTTCAAGAATTTTTGAGAGAAAAGGAAGATTGGAGATTGGCCTATAATTAGCTAAGATAGCTGGGTCAAGTGATGGCTTTTTAAGTAATGGTTTAATTACTGCCACCTTAAAAGCCTGTGGTACATAGCCAACTAATAAAGATAGATTGATCATATTTAAGATCGAAGCATTAACTAATGGTAGGGCTTCCTTGAGCAGCCTGGTAGGAATGGGGTCTAATAGACATGTTGATGGTTTGGGTGAAGTAACTAATGAAAATAACTCAGACAGAACAATCGGAGCGAAAGAGTCTAACCAAATACCGGCATCACTGAAAGCAGCCAAAGATAATGATATGTCTTTGTGATGGTTATGAGTAATTTTTTCTCTAATAGTTAGAATTTTATTAGCAACGAAAGTCATGAAGTCATTACTAGTTAAAGTTAAAGGAATACCCGGCTCAATAGAGCTCTGACTCTTTGTCAGCCTGGCTACAGTGCTGAAAAGAAACCTGGGGTTGTTCTTATTTTCTTCAATTAGTGATGAGTAGTAAGATGTCCTAGCTTTACGGATGGCTTTTTTATAGAGCAACAGACTCTTTTTCCAGGCTAAGTGAAGATCTTCTAAATTAGTGAGACGCCATTTCCTCTCCAATTTACGGGTTATCTGCTTTAAGCTGCGAGTTTGTGAGTTATACCACGGAGTCAGGCACTTCTGATTTAAGGCTCTCTTTTTCAGAGGAGCTACAGCATCCAAAGTTGTCTTCAATGAGGATGTAAAACTATTGACGAGATACTCTATCTCACTCAGAGAGTTTAGGTAGCTACTCTGCACTGTGTTGGTATATGGCATTAGAGAACATAAAGAAGGAATCATATCCATAAACCTATTTACCGCGCTTTCTGAAAGACTTCTAGTGTAATGAAACTTATTCCCCACTGCTGGGTAGTCCATCAGAGTAAATGTAAATGTTATTAAGAAATGATAGACAGAAGGGAGTTTTCAGGGAATACTGTTAAGTCTTCAATTTCCATACCATAAGTCAGAACAAGATCTAAGATATGATTAAAGTGGTGGGTGGACTCATTTACATTTTGAGCAAAGCCAGTTGAGTCTAATAATAGATTAAATGCAGTGTTGAGGCTGTCATTCTCAGCATCTGTGTGGATGTTAAAAATGCCCACTATAATTATCTTATCTGAGCTAAGCACTAAGTCAGACAAAAGGTCTGAAAATTCACAGAGAAACTCACAGTAACGACCAGGTGGACGATAGATAATAACAAATAAAACTGGTTTTTGGGACTTCCAATTTGGATGGACAAGACTAAGAGTCAAGCTTTCAAATGAATTAAAGCTCTGTCTGGGTTTTGGATTAATTAATAAGCTGGAATGGAAGATTGCTGCTAATCCTCCGCCTCAGCCTGTGCTTCGAGCGTTCTGGCAGTTAGTGTGACTCGGGGGTGTTGACTCATTTAAACTAACATATTCATCCTGCTGTAACCAGGTTTCTGTAAGGCAGAATAAATCAATATGTTGATCAATTATTATATCATTTAATAACAGGGACTTAGAAGAGAGAGACCTAATGTTTAATAGACCACATTTAACTGTTTTAGTCTGTGGTGCAGTTGAAGGTGCTATATTATTTTTTCTTTTTGAATTTTTATGCTTAAATAGATTTTTGCTGGTTATTGGTGGTCTGGGAGCAGGCACCGTCTCTACGAGGATGGGGTAATGAGGGGATGGCAGGGGGAGAGAAGCTGCAGAGAGGTGTGTAAGACTACACCTCTGCTTCCTGGTCCCAACCCTGGATAGTCACGGTTTGGAGGATTTAAGAAAATTGGCCAGATTTCTAGAAATGAGAGCTGCTTCATCCAAAGTGGGATGGATGCCGTCTCTATTATCTATGAAGCCCACCTCATTTTTTGGACACCACTCAGACAGCCAGCAATTCAGGGAGAACATGCGGCTAAACATGTCACTCCCGGTCCGATTGGGGAGGGGCCCAGAGAAAACTACAGAGTCTGACATTGTTTTTGCAAAGTTACACACCGATTCAATGTTAATTTTAGTGACCTCCGATTGGCGTAACCCGGTGTCATTACTGCCGACGTGAATTACAATCTTACCAAATTTACGCTTAACCTTAGCCAGCAGTTTCAAATTTCCTTCAATGTCGCCTGCTCTGGCCCCCGGAAGACATTTGACTATGGTTGCTGGTGGTGCTAACTTCATATTTCTCAAAACAGAGTCGCCAATAACCAGAGTTTGATCCTCGGCGGGTGTGTCGCCGAGTGGGGAAAAAACGGTTAGAAATGTGAACGGGTTGGCGGTGTACACGGGGCTTCTGTTTAGGGCTATGCTTCCTCCTCACAGTCACCCAGTCGGCCTGCTTTCCCGGCTGCTCGGGATCTGCTGGAAGGGAACTAACGGCGGCTAAGCTACCTTGGTCCGCACCAACTACAGGGGCCTGGCTAGCTGTAGAATTTTCCACGGTGCAGAGCCGAGTCTCCAATTCGCCCAGCCTGGCCTCCAAGCTACGAATAAGCTACACTTATTACAAGTACCATTACTGCTAAAGGAGGCCGAGGAATAACTAAACATTTCACACCCAGAGCAGAAAAGTGCGGGAGAGACAGGAGAAGCCGCCATGCTAAACCAGCTAAGAGCTAGTAGCTGCACTAAGCTAACGGATTCCTAAAAACACACAAAGTGAATAATGTGTAAATAATTTAGAGGTGATTCAGCAGACGGAGTGCTTTAGTTAAGGCACGTGAAGATTACACTGTGAAACAAATCGTTATCTAGATCAATCTAACTGCGCAGATTAAACAGCTAACAGATACAGCAAAACACCGCTGTGCTCTGGAACAGGAATTGATACAATACTGCTGTGAGAGCCAACCACCAGTAGAGGCCTATATATCATTACCTATATATATAACCTATATACCAGTTTTTAAATTTTGTTGGTAGATGCAGTAAAACCTGAATAATGATTAATAACTTTTGTCAGTCTTTTTCCAGAATATTATGGTAATGTGTGGAGTGGCACTTCCTGCAATCGCTTGCAAAAACATGTAAATGAGACGTCTTCCCTTTATCATTGGTGGAAAAACACATGGCATAAGCCAATCAAAACAGTTGACCCCATGTGGACTGATCAACATCCCCATGTGGGGGGCGGGGGGGGGGGGGGGTATTGTTGAGGGGAAAAAAAAACAGCAAGGACAAACTGAGGTGCCAAGAATGCCTCCAGGTGGGAAACAGGAGGAATGACAAAGTGTCAGGCCTGTAACATGTCCAACACAAGTCAGAGAGGACTTGTTGTGAACAGGAATAGTTTTTTTTCTGAGTGGCTCAAATAATTTGTGTGGCATCTTATTGCACTATAAATGTAGTTGCACAAAAAACTGCCTGAAGCATTTGATGCATTTTAATGTAAATAGTTGTATATAACTTTGTTGTTTGCTTCATTTGTACATATGTTTATGAAATTTAGAATTTATTTATTTGCATTCAAAGTAAACAGTTTTTAAGGTAAATTATGAAGGTAAACCCAAAAGTATTCAAAAACAGCCAATTATACCCTGGACTCCATAAGGTGAATAGTATGGCCAAAAGAAATGGTCACCCCTCTGAGTCTGGTCTGATTATGGGTTCTTCCCACAATAAATAATAATAATAAAAAAGTCTGAGGCAGTTCTTTTTTAACATTGTTGCCAACGTACTTGCTCAGGGGGTGGATAACGTTTAAACCCTACTCATGTGTAGCAATTTGAGGTGCCTTATGTTGTGATTTGGTGCTGTATAAATCAACTCTCATCAAGTTCTCTTGATGCAAATTTCAGTGATGGTGTGGTAACTTTAAAATGACAGAGAACATTTGTCAGACATGGTTGGTCATGTGCGTTGCCAGATAGGCTACACAACCTTGAAGTTGTGCGCTTACTGATAATGACATGGGCATGCTTGTGCAATATTCCACCAACAAGCATAACTACACATCAACAACATATTTAACTCAAATACATCACTTCCATTCTGCTACTGGGAGTGCTACACAAACTAGTAGATACTACAGTAATGAAGTCAATCTGCATGACGTTTGAGAGTTTTATCCAGATGACAGCTTTAACTTTCACAATAGGAAAACTGTGTACAACGTTTCTTTTCACAACATTTGAATTTGCAACACACTGCAGTTAAACCAGGCTTCCATTGCTGATATTTCACATGACAGTGTAGGTTTTTGCTCCAAGATACCCAACTGGACTCTGAAAACTGGTGTAATCTGTGGTAAGCGTAACATTGTAGAACATGATAAGCAATCGCAAAAGCTTTAAAATGTTTTAAAAATGGGTGACAACAGGACAAAAAAAAAAGCATAACATGTTATTTGTGCAGATAGTGGGTAATATGTGTCATTTACTTTCATTTTACACATGGCTTTGCTTTTTATTTCATTAGTGCATCTTGAAAGAAATCATTTCTGCTTGAATATGGATTTGGCTGCTCTGTTATTTTGATTCCAGTGTACAGTTGAAGCTAAAATTAAAACCCAAGGCAGATTGGTTTCTGTTTTGGAGCAAGCGATAAGTGACTTTGAGAGCAAGAACCTGCAGTGGCAGCATACAGCTCCATGACTGATGCTCATCTCTCTGGAGATATAGATATCATACAGGTGTATGATACTGATGTGATGCATTTTAGCTTTGTTGAAATGGGTGGTGATAAGCAAGAGAGTACAACATAGATTGTATGGAAAAGCGACATGTGGCACATGCACACAAGGACTCGTGTCATAGGACTCGTTCGCTCTCGGGTGTTATTGCCAATAACTGCATGAAACATAAATTTTGCTTGCTATTTTCATGAACTGGGTCAGATTTCCTCATTTTTGGAATTGGGGTGGAAATTAGGGCCAAAAACCTGCAGTGGGAGCCCAGTTTTACACTAAATGTGTAAGCATATCCATTAATGTCACAGATTTGTGTTTGCTCAGTAGAAGTTAAGGATTTATTGTAACATTACCTGATATTAACCAAATAAGTTGAGTAACTCACCTGAAAATGTATAAAGATGATACAGTTTACCTTAGTCTAGACATGAAAGAAACAGTGATTTTTAAAAGCTGCAGGCAATAAAACAAATTGACGGATAATAGCATGTTTCATGACTCAATGAGTAAACTGTCTCTCTCACTGAAAATAGAAAAAAAAACAGTAAAATATTAAATCCAAAAAGCAAATATCTTCCAAAATTCGAGTACCCAAACCACAAAAACACATGCACAGAAAAGGTACACTGAAAAAAAAAACCAACTTCAAAAACTGTTACAATTGGTAAAACCTGAAAGAATGAAGTTGTTTGAACTTAAGTAACGCCTTTTTAAAGTTGGTTCAATTATTCTCTTTTTTCCAGTGTATGACTCAAAGTGATGGAGTGAAGTCACATATTCTTCTATCCATATGTAATTTCATCAACTGAAAGTTAATGGAGGCTAAAAGATCAGAATTCACCAAAGCCTATCCACTGACCCAAATTAATCTCAACCACTAAGCGAAGTCAAGTATCAGGTGATGTGCCAGTTATATAGATAACAGGATATGTCTAAACACCAGAGGTGAACCTTGCAGAAGATGGAGAAAAGTGTGACCAAAATATGCAGCTTTAACGGGAAAGTGAAATTCCTCAGAGAGAGAAAAGGTTCGACTCAGAGCTGAATGAAAAGACTCTCTGTCCTTCATACTGAACAAGTACTTCCGTTCGCTCTTTTGTTCTTGGCTGTAAAGGGACCATGAAGTGACCTTTGTGACCTCGGACTCCCACAAGATTGTGACCAGTCACGGCGCACCATGACAACTCAACGTAACAAGTCTTGCCTACACTGGTTTGTATTCACACAACAATTGTAAGTAATGAGGCAACAAAATAGACCTTCACGTTTACAATTCAGGTCAGTTGGAAATAGTGAAGTAGCTACCAGGAAATACCCTGTAATGACAGCCAGCAGAGACCGTTAATCAGTGCTTCCTTCTTTCACTGCAGCCTACAGCATTAATGTGACAGCTGACAGGATCCAAACGACATCAGCTTCAAGACTGACAAATGACAAAATCTCTTGTTAAAAGTGAAATCTGCTGGAAAACGGCTGATGTCCAGCTCTGTGATAACCAGAGAAATTGCACACGACGGTCCCGGCTCCACACAGCCATCCGTTTAGAAATGATGTGGTGGTTTCTGCCTCTCGATGGCGGCTCAGAGCACGGCGCGCTGTGCGCCATTGTGGGCCATCCTTAAAGTGGTAGTAACACTCCTTATTCTCTGTGATGCCCGTAAAATTTTCACCGAAAGCCAGATAAATTTTTCGAATGGTTTCCAGCTGCCTGTCTCTAACAGTTTCTGAAAAAATTCTGATGGAAAAAAAGCCCAAATCATTCCGCCATTTCCTCGCAATGAAACAACGACGAGAGGGGTGGACCAGTGCTCACTCAAAGCCTGCCCACAGGCAAATGACGCAACCGACAGGCGTGGAAAAACTCACGCACGTGCACGAAGGTTTAAGCTTGGCTGACGTAAAAACATATGAATCAAATCCATATAGTTTTTGAAAAAAATAAAAAGGTCTGTTACTTTTCTCACAGACCTCGTATATGGGTGATTCTTAGACTACGGGCACTTATTATGTCCTTTGATCATATTGTGTGAAAAACAGAAAAAAGGGGAAATTTCACACTTTTATAGTTATCTTTAAAATGAAAGTGTGTTAAGAAATTGATGACTTTTTCACCTTTTTTCGGCATTATTATATGCAAATATTGCCGTTTTGTGCTTGTCCCACACCAAGACTTTTGATCTTCAATGATAAAAATGAATGGTAAAGAAACGTTTTTTTCTAATGTTTTAAAATATCTCTGAATAAAATATCAGTAAAATAATCAAAACATAATTGGGGTATTCAGTGTCATACAACTGTTGTGATTTTTTTAAACAAAATGTAGTTGTCCCACATTATTGCCGTAATTTCCACCACAACGCTGTAATGTCCCTTTTAACAGTTTGTATGAAAGATTGTTTGGGTAGTTTCTATGGAGATAAACAGTGACATCAGAGCACATGTATATAGCGCCAAATCACAACAAATATTGTAAGGCAATGGTGTGGTGGAAATTACATTTACAAGGCCAATAGTGCCCATAATTAAAGAATCACCCATATATATATATATATATATATATATATATATATATACACAACATCTCAGGCAACCATTTGTTAAATTTAACAATGTATTTGGTAATGTGTTATTGGCTAACCCCACTTTGCTGTACATAATGAGTTTTAAATTTTACTTTTTTATGTATTTGTAAGATTTTACAGTATTCAATTAATTTGTTTTGCACCAAATCACATTGCAAGTTATCTTACTGTAAAGCGCTACATGCTGAGTAAGGTCTTGACCTTATCTAGTACACAACCAAACACATTTTCAACAGCAGCAAGGAAAAACATGTTGTAACAGGAAGAAACCTCAAGCAGACCAGGTTCAACAAGGTGGCCATGTAATGTAATCATTCTATCAAGCTAGAAGACACAATGACAAAACATGCTTAAGTTCATGGGTTTATTTATACCTGAGATAACACAATATAGCTTTTTGTGCACAGGTGTAGGATAACAAATAAATACAAAACAACGAGCTGTAGGTCAGAGTCCCAGAGAAAGACAGAACATTCATGTCAGGGTGCAGCCATGCAAAGCACTCACTACACATTGGGAGTAACTCAGGGATTAAGGATGTTGCCCAAGGGCTCTTCGTGATTGTTTGAACCAAGAGTCTCTGATCTCAAGCCCAACGCTTAACTGCTAGACCTTCACCTCCCAACATTAGAGATAGATGAGACCGGCTTGTCTTTCATTTCAGTCACAACACCCATCTGGAAGGATTCAGTGATGCATGAAAGCTGATTAAAAAAAAATGCAGATGCAGTCTGAATTCAAAAATCTGAGTGAAATCAGGAGGTGTTATCTCAGTGAGCTGACAAGTACTGTTATTACTATTGCCATTAACAAATCCCCACTCTACTGGTGGGTATTTGCCTGCTTCGGTTTTGCAATCCATGCTTTGATATTGATTGAGCTATACCTTTATCTATTTTACACTGACATTAAAGCTCAGAGAGGGTCCCACTCAGCCTTGATGTACTCGGGTCTGTAAGTATTTAGGCGCTGGTCTGTCCCACTCTGCTTGTGACTGTTTCTGTGGTTGCTGCTTGCATACATACTGTACATACATATAAACATACCCTAGCGACAGTGTGTGTGTGTGTGTGTGTGTGGAGGGGCACTGGCCTGTCCCACTCTGCTTATCAGGTGTGTGTGTGGTTGCATATACATGCATACTTACATTAGTGACAATGTGTGTGTGTGTGTGTGTGTGTGTGTGTGTGTGTGTGTGTGTGTGTGTGTGTGTGTGTGTGTGTGTGTGTGTGTGTGTGTGTGTGTGTGTGTGTGTTGGGGGGAGCTGGGTGTGCTGCTTGTGTGCTGCTCTGAGAAGATCACACTCCATAAGTCCATAAGTATTTGGACATTTGCCTGTTCCACTCTGCTTATTAGGTGTGTGTGGGTTTGTTGCACACATACAAATGCTCACAACAGCGTGTGTGTGTGTGTGTGTGTGTGTGTGTGTGTGTGTGTGTGTGTGTGTGTGTGTGGTTGCCGCATACATATGGGAGCTACATTGTAGAGTTGGGGGTTGAGAGTGGTGGCCGCTCTGACAGCGTCCCACTCTGTGATATACATTTGTGCTCAAACGTTTACATACCCTGGCAGAATTTTTGTTTATGGGCCATTTTTCATAAAGTATGAATGATAACACAAAAATTTTTTCACTCATAGTTAGTGGTTGGGTGAAGCAATTTATTGTCAAACAACTGTGTTTAGTCTTTAAATCATACTGACAACAGAAACTACCCAAATTAACCTATCAAAAGTTTACATACCCCTGTTCATAATAAGCAAAGTGCGCAACGCATCTGCGCATGCGTGAGTCAAACGAGGTAAAAAATTCCAGCTACCAAACTCACACCGCTACCACTGAATTTCATATACAGTAGCGCTATCGGACTGTGAAAGTTAAGGCTTACAGGGATTGATTACGTGACGCATACAATAATGACAGGTGCGCATTGTGCTGTTTTCAAATGCTCAAACAGAATTTATAGGCTTGAAAGTTGGCTGAAAACACACGATTGCAAAGCTCCGCCGTGTCCACACAAAGACGGAAAGAAGAAGAAATGTGGTTGTAAACCTCAGTTCATTCTACACAATTTCCACACAGAAAAGAAAGATCCAGACGGATGTAAAAGATGGACTAAAATTATAATTTTCTTGCACACATTTACGAGGTCTGTTAGAAAACTATCTGACCTTTTTATTTTTTAAAAAAAACTATATGGATTTGAATCATGTGCACTTGCATCAGCCAAGCTTGAACCTTCGTGCGCATGCGTGAGTTTTTTCATGCCTGTCGGTTGCGTCATTCGCCTGTGGGCAGGCTTTGAGTGAGCACTGGTCCACCCCCCGCGTCGGATTTTCATTGTCAGGAAAATGGCTGAGCGATTGGAGCAGCGCTGAATCTAATTTTCCCAGAAACTGTGAGAGACAGCCAGGTGGAAACCATTTCGGAAGATTCAGACGGCTTTCGGTGAAGATTCTCTGGGCGTCACACAGATTAAGGATCATTACAACCGGATTAAAGATGGCCCACAGCGGCGCAGGGCGCACCACGCTCCGAGCGGCCATCGACAGGCTGAAATGACCAGATAATTTCCAAAGTGAAGGCTGTGTTGATCTGGGACGTCGTCTGACTATCAGAGAAATTGTGGAAGAGGTGGATATCAGCACTTGCCCAGCTGTTACACAATTTCTTGGATACTCACTCGACTGAAAAGCCACCGAAAGCCGTCTGAATCTTCCGAATGGTTTCCAACACGGACGTGCTTTTTGTTGTGTGCCATGAGCGGCTCTGTCCCGACGTGCAAATTCCTCCGCACATCTTTCATTACAAAATCTCCTGTAACAGTGGAATGTGCCGCAAAAGTGCTGATGTACACCTCTTCCACAATTTCTCTGATAGTCAGACGATGTCCCAGATCAACACAGCCTTGACTTTGGAAATGATCTGGTCGTTTCAGCCTGTCGATGGCCGCTCGGAGTGCAGCGCGCCCTGTGCCGCTGTGGGCCGTCTTTAATCCGGTTGTAATGGTCCTTAATCTGTGTGACGCCCAGAGTATCTTCACCGAAAGCTGTCTGAATCTTCCAAATGGTTTCCACCTGGCTGTCTCTCACAGTTTCTGGAAAAATTTGATTCAGCGCTGCTCCAATCACTCAGCCATTTTCCTGACAATGAAAATCCGACGAGGGGGGTGCACCAGTGCTCACTCAAAGCCTGCCCACAGGCGAATGACGCAACCGACAGGCGTGAAAAAACTCACGCATGTGCACGAGGGTTCAAGCTTGGCTGATGCAAGCGCACATGATTCAAATCCATATAGTTTTTTTAAAAAAATAAAAAGGTCGGATAGTTTTCTAACAGACCTGTATTTTGTCAATATCCTGAAACCATGCCAAATTATAATGTGGCTGATGGCTTCGTTTTCATGCATCAGCTTATGACTGCAATGTCGCACCATGAATGACGTGGTGCGTAATATTGTAAAATTGACATGTTCTATAAACAAACTGCATGCATGCACATATCACTGTATGTCTGGCAACTTATCAAAACAAACGTGACACCAAAGAGGTTATATGTGAGACCCACCTTCATTGTAGACATTATGAAGCCGGTGGAGTAGCGATTTCTCATCCCTGCTTAGGAAATATTCTGCAATATCCACAGTTTCAGACCCTGGTCTTTGTCTAACCATCCGTCAGTTGCCTTCAAGGGGTCAGAAATTTGTTTGTTTCCAACTATCAACAAGGACCGGTCATTTTCGACAGCAGCTCTCTCTTCCTTCTTTGTCAGCACCAACGGTAGTTTCTGTATCGATGCAGCACACGCAAGCACAGCCAGCTCTTCTTTCCATTTCTGTCCACTGCCGTACGCAGTCCTGGTTGTAACAGGCAATCCATGGAGTGTACAAAAATGCTTTAAATCGTCAACTTTCCAGCAGTTGAAATGGTCCAAATCACAGTACTCCTTGCTGCTTTCTGCCATCTCTGAACGTGGATTGGTAGCTGAAAAATTTACCCATAATGCACTGCGCGGCCTGAGATGTGCACTTCGCTTATACCGTGTGTTGCCCCCTTTAACATGGAGTCTTTTGTGGTAGTTGTGGACGAGGCTCTCTGATGGTAAAAATGCCACTGAATATGTCTTATACTTTATTTACATCAGTTATGAAGAAATACAAACAGTGTGGCACTCTGTGGTAAACCTGCATGGAGTAGACAGTTCTCAAAAACTGAGTGAGTGTGCAAGAAGGAGAAGAGTGAGGAAAGCCACCAAGACACCCAGACAACCCAGAAGAAGTTATAGGCTTATGTGGCTGTGATTGAACAAATGCAAATTTTGCATTTTGCATCACCACTCTTAGCTTCATAGTGGAATAGAGCGGAGAAGGATTTTCTTTCACCAAAACAGATCAAATCTAGGCTTGCATCTCAAATACCTTCTGGCAATTTGTAGCTAAATTTTCAAGTCATCTTTTTTAAGGAAATCCTCCTCTATACCACTTCATCATGAAGCTGTGTAAGTCCCATATTTGTCAAATATATACATTTAACATGCTGTAGCTAAGCTGCCGTCCCCTGGTGATCACATGCCAGTCATCCCCATTTAATTTGGGCTTTTTTCTTTCTTTTTTTTTTTTTACAGCTGTACTGTATCCAACTGTGTCAGTGCTAATCTCTGGATGCTGTTTTCTTAGTCATGCAAACCCTGGTGGCTGTTTTGGTACAATGACAACATGTGCTTAATGAAAGCAGCATTCATAAGTTTGTCAGGGTTCAGGATTTGTTCCTCTGTACAAACACGCGCACCGGTAGTTGATTTAGACACAAGGACGCTGCGGTTTATGCGCTGCATGCATACTCCTGCAAGGCAAAAAACGCTAACCAACCTCCACTTAGACCATGCCGTCATCAGCTTCTGGAACTATGTTTTCCCGAGCCGTCCACAAAACTCATCACTTTATATAAGTTCAGCAGCAGGTGTGTTTATGTGTACTTTAGCGTCGAACTCCCGTTAGAGCTTCGAGACAGGCTGGAGACAGGCGAACTGACTGCTGCCCATAAACATTCAAAATCTTGGCTGCTACTATAAAGGCTAAATCTGATCCGCCACTCCAATCATCATTCATCCTTTAATATAAGAATTGAACACAGGACATGTCTGTTTGTGTGCACATTTGCTCATTCATGTGTGAATAAAGGAGATATACATCTGACCACTGCTTTGTTTTCTTGCTTTGATTATCCACAAATAAAAACAACCTGCCTCAGTTATCTTACGGCTGTGAGGCAACGTCCCCAGAGGACGTCTTTTTCAATAGTTTTGCCATTGCAGAGACGCCTCCTAGTTCCCGTAAAGTCAAACGGTGGACTCTGATTTCTCTCCACCCTGAAGCCCCTTCCTAAGTATCTACATGTAGCATCCAATTCACAAATTAGAGATGATTTATGATAATCAGGCATAGAAAAAAGGAGATAGTGGAAGACTGAGCACACTGCAGCTTTGATTCAGAACATATGTAAAGAAGATGAGAAGATTCATAGATCTTAAAGTTTAAAAAAAAGCTTTTCCTGAGAAAAATCTGGAGCAAGGTATACCATGAGAAGTGCTCATGTCAGGATTTATAGATCTTAAACGAGAAACGGACATTTCCTCTGCAGATGGAAGCTTAAACTCAATTTAATCATTTTTAGTCAACGTTCAAAGAAAAAAAAAACTGTTGCCTCAAAGTTATCAACAGTCTGCACATTAAAGCATTTATAGATACATTTTGGAGAAAATGGTGCAATTTGAGATTTAACCCATTAAGATCTGCTGCTACCATTGCTCTCCAAAATGTGTCAGAACCTCTAATGCACGTGAACATGTGGAGGAACGCATAATCTGGAAACACTTGAGCTCTTTTTATACTCCCGACATTAAAAACGAGCGTGGCCGAAGGCCAAACACACCCTGAGACATTTTCCGCTAATTCCTTCAGGCTGAGAACCCCACTCCCACCCCGTTCCAAAATTCCCTTCCTTTCTTCCTCACACCTCCCCTCCACTGCTCTGCTTTGACTAATAGGTTCAAAATAAAACCTGCAATTGCGCCAGTAAACCCCTCATTACTGCGTTTTAATAGAATGAATTTAGGATAGCGCTGGGCCAAGGGTCAGTGGAAGGTCCTAACGCACACCAGCTGTCACGGGGGTTGGACTGTGATTAGATCCAAACATCTCCAGGTCCTCGACCTGGAAAATACATTTGGCCTCAAGATGGAAAACATCCAGCAAGGACAGAATGAGCCACACAACCAATGAGTGCCGATCAGTCCTTGTTGGCACTCGCTCTCCCCTAACCTTCCTTTGTCACATATGCGATTTATGACTATTTTTAAATGCAGCGTCTCAAAATGCTGTATTTTCCAAAATATAAGTAAATTTTTTTCACTCATTTTGGATGTCCTTTAACTTGTACTCCAGTGTGACGTACGTATACTGAAAAATCACATTTGTTAGTAGTAGTAATAACATGCTTGAAATAAGTAATAATAACAACAGCAACAACAATCAATGCACTAATCAAATTAAGCTCCAATAATAAAAGACAAATGTTAAAGAGCTAATTTAAATAAAAACCATATGTCCATTTTTATTGTAGTGTTTGCAACGCTGCGGGCCAGCAGTTCATGTTCATCTGTGTCAAGTAACATTTAATATATTGTCCAACACATGCTTCTTTGTCTATCTTGCTTAGTTTTAGAATATAAATGTCATTATGTTAAGTAACAGCACACACTATGGTATGCACATGTGCTACTGAGTTATTGTCCATTGTAAAACTCGGCTCCAGGGAAGTGCTGTGTGAAAAAGTGAGATCCACATACAGAATACAGACATATCCTCAAGAAAATATGAGAAGGGGTTGGCAAAGCTTGGCAATGATTAGTTATGTTTATAAGAATGTTTAAACAATTCCGTGGGCCCTAGCTTGACAATATAGAGTGCACAGTATTCACCTTATTCAGGAAGTCAAGGTGGGCGGCTCCATTTTGTCAAGCAACTTCCGGTTTGCCAGTACGCTAGAAGTGTCCAAACATGAACAGCATTAATTGTTCAGTTCATGGGTGCCACAACAAGTTGATGAAGAGGAAACTATTTCTTTCAGAATGATGTTTTGAACATGGAAAGGAGAGATCTGAATGCTGTGGATCAGCATTTAACTTGTTCCCTCCTCCATCGAAAGACGAGGATCTCCGGTGCTGGCTAAAGGCGCTGAATTTGAAAAATCCACCCAAACATCTCTATGTCTGTTCTTTGTATTTTGTGGAGAAAAACCCACATCACTGGATCTTTACCCAGAGAAATGGTTGGACTACAACGCTCCGTTGAAGAAGCCACAGCGGATGCTAGTGAGACAAATAGGTAAGCTGTGTTTGTAACGTTAGCTGATATCTTATTTACTCATTTTATTTACTCATTGGGCTAGAGTCCAGAAGATCATGGGATCAAATCCCCACCTGACTGGAAAATCACTGAGGGCCCTTGGGCAAGGCCTTTAATCCCCTATTGCTCCCGGTGTGTAGTGAGTGCCTTGTATGGCAGCACTGTGACATCGGGGTGAATGTGAGGCATAATTGTAAAGCGCTTTGAGCGTCTGATGCAGATGGAAAAGTGCTATATAAATGCAGTCCATTTACCATTTTCTGGCGTTTGATACAATCAAACATTGCATGAAATAACCCCATACGTATATTAACGTTACGTAATCTTGGCATTACGGTGGTGCTACCTGTCAGGTAAAATTTTAACTTGATTGTGCTTTTATACAATCTTCGCGCCGCTGCGTGTTCATCATAGCCAAACGTTCACTCCGAGTGACAACACAAAGTAGTTAAAATTAAACGAGAGGACACTTTTCATGTCATCTTCCCACTCTGTTCTGACCCGTGGGTGATCCAGAGTCGATCCGTTTGAGCTTTTCAAAAAGGTTTTTGTTTCTACCCGTGGAATGACTTCCATTGTTCTATATTGAAAACACCGCTCAGCGGAAGTCCTAAGACAAAACAACATGTAAATGCCTCTGTTGTAAAAGTGGGCAGGGCTGAAAAGGTGAATAAGGGAACAGCATAATTTAGGGCGTGTCCAGCTTCATTTTACTATTTATATGGTGCATAATCAGAATGCAAAGTAAGGCTGAGGGCACAAAGGATTTTTGTTTCATTTCTTAATTAATCATGGGTGTGTTCTGAGCAGAACAAGAACTACACCGATTAGTGTCTTCTGTCTTTACCTGTAAGAGCTGGGTGTGCTTAAATATGGTATATTAGAATATAAGTGGTGGAAATGTGTGTATTTTTTATTTTTTTTTCTGGTGAATGAACAGTCTGGCACACAAGCAGTTGTAGGAACAGCAGTCATCCACCACAGCTCCATGAGCTGACGCAACTGAATGCCTCATTCCTGCAAAAGCTTCTCCATCTCATCCATCCGATCTCCTCCATATCTCAAGCGGTGCCAAACACAGCTTCTGTGCAAATCCCGCCAGCCAGCGCCAGCTTGATGGTCCTGCCTGCAAACCAGGAGGAGAAAGTTAGGGTAAAAATTTGGGACAAGCCAAAGTTATTGGAGTTTAGTTGAAGTGATGATGAAGAATAATGATGATTCCTTATTATTGAGCACTATCGTTTATCCCTAGGTTTTTAAGCAGAGTGTACATGTGTTATGAACCCACTTGTATAAGGCATGTGAATGTGATGCTACACGCAACAAAAATATAAACGCAACACTTTTGGTTTTGCTCCCATTTGTATGAGATGAACTCAAAGATCTAAAACTTTTTCCACATACACAATATCACCATTTCCCCCAAATATTGTTCACAACCAGTCTAAATCTGTGATAGTGAGCACTTCTCCTTTGCTGAGATAATCCATCCCACCTCACAGGTGTGCCATATCAAGATGCTGATTAGACACCATGATTAGTGCACAGGTGTGCCTTAGACTGCCCACAATAAAAGGCCACTCTGAAAGGTGCAGTTTTATCACACAGCACAATGCCACAGATGTCGCAAGATTTGAGGGAGCATGCAGTTGGCATGCTGACAGCAGGAATGTCAACCAGAGCTGTTGCTTGTGTATTGAATGTTCATTTCTCTACCATAAGCCGTCTCCAAGGCGTTTCAGAGAATTTGGCAGTACATCCAACCAGCCTCACAACCGCAGACCACGTGTAACCACACCAGCCCAGGACCTCCACATCCAGCATGTTCACCTCCAAGATTGTCTGAGACCAGCCACTCGGACAGCTGCTGAAACAATCGGTTTGCATAACCAAAGAATTTCTGGACAAACTGTCAGAAACCGTCTCAGGGAAGCTCATCTGCATGCTCGTCGTTCTCATCGGGGTCTCGACCTGACTCCAGTTCGTCGTCATAACCAACTTGAGTGGGCAAATGCTCACATTCACTGGCGTTTGGCATGTTGGAGAGGTGTTCTCTTCACGGATGAATCCCGGCTCACACTGTTCAGGGCAGATGGCAGACAGTGTGTGTGGCGTCGTGTGGGTGAGCGGTTTTCTGATGTCAATGTTGTGGATCGAGTGGCCCATGGTGGCGGTGGGGTCATGGTATGGGCAGGTGTCTGTTATGGACGAAGAACACAGGTGCATTTTATTTATGGCATTTTGAATGCACAGAGATACCGTGACGAGATCCTGAGGCCCATTGTTGTGCCACATCCAAGAACATCACTTCATGTTGCAGCAGGATAATGCACGGCCCCATGTTGCAAGGATCTGTACACAATTCTTGGAAGCTGAAAATGTCCCAGTTCTTGCATGGCCGGCATACTCACCGGACATGTCACCCATTGAGCATGTTTGGGATGCTCTGGACCGGCGTATACGACAGCGTGTACCAGTTCCTGCCAATATCCAGCAACTTCGCACAGCCATTGAAGAGGAGTGGACCAACATTCCACAGGCCACAATTGACAACCTGATCAACTCTATGCGAAGGAGATGTGTTGCACTGCATGAGGCAAATGGTGGTCACACCAGATACTGACTGGTATCCCCCCCAATAAAACAAAACTGCACCTTTCAGAGTGGCCTTTTATTGTGGACAGTCTAAGGCACACCTGTGCACTAATCATGGTGTCTAATCAGTATCTTGATATGGCACACCTGTGAGGTGGGATGGATTATCTCAGCAAAGGAGAAGTGCTCACTATCACAGATTTAGACTGGTTTGTGAACAATATTTGGGGGAAATGGTGATATTGTGTATGTGGAAAAAGTTTTAGATCTTTGAGTTCATCTCATACAAAATGGGAGCAAAACCAAAAGTGTTGCGTTTATATTTTTGTTGAGTATATGTCAATAGCAGAAAAAAAACTCTGCGCTTGACTCTGGAACAGGTTTCTGCACAGTAAATTTTGCAGAGTAAAATATACTCTGCCAGGATAACATTTGGCCCCAGTCCAAATAGAATTAAATGTACTCTATCATAGAGCTAAATAAATTCTATGACAGTGTAAAATCAACTCTGTCATGCTGTGAATGACTTATTGGAGTTGAAAAATATGATTTGACAAGGCGGTAGAGCTGATTTCACTCTATAATAGAGTGAAATCATGTGTTAACCAAATGTGTTTAACTCTATTTGGACGGGGACCAAACTTTATCCTGGCAGAGTATATTTACTCTGCAAACTTTACTGTGTTGGTCTGAGGTGCTATTGTTTTCTACTGCATCCAACCAGTCTCACGGAATGTCGTGAGTTCAGCAGCATGAAATAAACATTAATCTATTGGTTCGTCATATTGTCACGAAAAGTGCAAAATTTTCACCATGGGAGCACATTCATTCCATGATGGCCGCACATAATTAAAAGTGCAGCAGGGTGGGGTGGGGCGTTATGGTTAGGGTTTGGGAAGGAGAAGGGTTAGTAATAGTGAGTTAAAAAAAAAAAAAAGTCATGACAGTTTTGTGACGGGACAACAGAAAAAAAAAAAAAACGTGAAACTGGGCTGCTGCATCATAAGGCAGATGCACAGGCACTACATCAGAGACCACACCTCATGGATGAACAAATGAGCACTGGACATGAAAAAAACAAAAAAACAACAGCAGTATTGGTTGAAAACAAGCAATGACAGATGCTGCTGAACTTTTCTGTAATTTATGTCTGTAGCATGGCCCAAGCAGAGGGTCACCCCTTTGAGTCTGGTCTGCTTGAGGTTTCTTCCTCAGAGGAGTTTTTTCCTTACCACGGTTGCTCTGGGGTTAGTAAGGTTAGACCTTACTTGTGTGAAGCACCTGAGGCAACTCTGTTGTAAATTGGCACTATATAAATGAAAATAAATTGAAATTACTGTAGTCCACCTTGCAAAATAGGGCCCAATCTATGATAAATCTGACGCTCTCCATGGAAAGTGCTGCCTTCTCTTTATGACAAAGCGTGCATATACAATAAATTACCACACTAACATGATGTTTTGGATTTTTTTTCATACCCCTATTACTATAATTCAGGAAACTGTTCAGTATTTCAGCCAAGGAGCCTGTTAACAGCTGAGCGTAATCGTGCTGTAACTGTAGATTTTTTTTATTTTATTTTTTTTGCCACTAATTGCCTTCTTTCTAAGTGCGTGAAAACAAAGATAGATGTGGCCTGATTGATGTGGTGCCAGGCTGAAACATGACTTGTTAGCAGGCAGCTCGGAAGGTTGTTCCACATGTGGTTGGATTGTCTGGGTGAGACGGAGGTCAGGCCAGTCTCCACAGTTCACCAAATGCACTCTGACTCAGTGTGACAAACACTGAGATTATTCACCACAACAAAGCCCTGCACTTATCTGTGGTGACCGCAGAGCTCCCACAGTTGTTGCTCATGTAAAATGTGGAAAATTCTTCTGCCATTAATGAATCTTTTTGCAGAATAATTATGGACTTAGATGTAACCAAAATTCCATTTTTATACTAAATGGATCACAGGCAAAGGGAAAATAATAATTGTTTTTTCATGACTTATTAAATTGACAAGCTGCTTATATGATGAACTTTTTGTTTTTTTTAATTTTCCTAATGTATATATTAAAAACAGTTGCATAATTTCTGTGACTGCAGTTTAAGTTTGCAAACACACTATAAGTAATGAAGTATAAACTAATCTCCATGTGCAGAAGACAATCCAGTCCAGGATTAAATGAGTAAAAGTCTGAAAATCTTTATTCTGTTCTTGCCTTTGAGACGCAGCTTACAAAAATAGAAAAATGAAAGCCTTCCGCTGTTGCTGAGGACAGTTATGGTTCATGTGCGGTTACCTCTCCTCTGATGCTCCTTCCTTTTCTAATCAAGAGCCAGAGGCACACAAACTCTGGCCAGAGTTTGAGTTTTCCCCACAATACAGGGAAAATTGAAGCAGAAAAGCTGGAGTCTGTTAAAAAAAAAAAGAGAAAAAAAGTCTGTCTCTCTCTCTCTCTCTCTCTCTCTCTCTCTTCTCCAAATGAGGAGTTCTAATAAAAATGACTGTTAGCTAAAGAAAATTTTGGGCTTTGTCCTTCTCACCTTCAAGCATTACCCAGTTTTTTTTTTTCTTCTTCTTTTCTATTTAACTACGATCACTTTCTGTAATTGTGTATTTAACAAACCATTGTTACTATTCCTGTACTCTTGCAAAATAATTTCCTTCTGGATAAATTTAAGTTGATTTTGTCTTTAGTTGAATTTCTACACTCTAAAAACTGAACCGCTGTCTCAACGAGAAAAAGTGATGTAACAATTTGCATGGATTTTTTTTTAAAGTTATTTCAACTAAACTAGAGAAGTCTTGTGGCATTAACTCAGTTGAACGTTGAAATAACTGAGTGGAAATAACATAAAAAAATCTTTGCAAATTGTTATACAGTATCAGTTTTTCTTGTTGAGACAGCAGTCCCTTTTTTTTAGAGCAGTGGTTTTCAAACTGTGAGGCAACTCCCCCCCCCACCTCCCCCCCAGAGTTCTTCGGGGGGGGGGGGGGTGTGCAAGGGATGGGTATCGACAACTGGTTCTTTTCGAGAACCTTTAAGAAATGATTCGATCCACCGACATCAATCGCCTTTTTGCTTAACGATTCCCTTATCGGTCCTTCAGAGCGACTGTTGTTTTTTGAAGGTGGGTGGTGGTCAAGTGGTTAGTGCACTTGGTTTCGGTGCGGTAGGTTCCCGGTTCAAATCCCACCCCTGCCACATTTCTCCATGTAATGTGGAGTTGTGTCAGGAAGGGCATCCGGTGTAAAACCTGTGCCAATTCAACATGCAGATCCACCTTGGATTTGCTGTGGTGACCCCGAGTGCAAACAAGGGAGCAGCCGAAGGGTCTTACTTTTACTTTTTTATCGGGAAAGTGATTATTTCTTTATGTTGACTGCAGACCCTGTAGTTGGTCTGTAATCAACCGCTTCTGCAGCGACTAATCAACGAAGCAGTGTTCTGACCCACTGCTTCGTTGGTTCATTGCTTCGCTGCTTTTCAGAAGCGACAAGTCCGCTTCTTAACCGCTCTCAAAGACATTTAAAAATGTCTATTGTGAGTCACTTTTGTGCGGATTAAAGTCACTAACTGGGACTTTTGTCTTGCTGCAGGCAAGAAACGAGAATCGTCCTCTGTTCTGTTCACACAGCTCCAAATGCTGCACAGCTCTCTGCCAAGTCAAGTTAGAAAGATAGAGTCTGATCAGAATGAATAACTTCAAAGTGAATCACTGTTTAAATCAAATGGCACCTCTTTCCAAACGTAACACAGACAACAAACTACAACAGAATAAAACATTTTTTTCCTCCCAAAATGAGACGACCTGTGTTCTTTATGAATGACATTGATGCTGACGTGCAGCACAGCCGGCTGCAAGAGCTCAGCTCAGAGGTACGGAGTGACATTCATGCCATTAATGTCTGAAAGGAAATGCTTTTGAGAAAACAATACAGATTTTGTTTCCATTTATATCTGTCCAGAGATCTAGGATCCATCCAG
Source organism: Thalassophryne amazonica (assembly GCF_902500255.1). Taxonomy (NCBI): domain Eukaryota; kingdom Metazoa; phylum Chordata; class Actinopteri; order Batrachoidiformes; family Batrachoididae; genus Thalassophryne; species Thalassophryne amazonica. Next base: position 51,991,058 of record NC_047118.1, read on the forward strand.
TGACCAATTTCATATTTATTTACTTTAAGACTCAATAAAATGTTATTGACATATAATCTGTAAAGCCTACTTTTAGTACACAGAAAATTCAGGTAGGTATTGATAAGGGAATCGACTCAACAAGCGGAATAGATAATGGCACCGATATTGATAAAATCTTATCAATACCCATCCCTGAAGTTGAATTAATATTATTTATGTTAAAAGGTGTTATTTGTGCATATATATTATTATTTTATATATTAAATACATTTAATAACACACAGAGATATAAAATGGTTAAAAAAAAATCCTGATGTTTAAAATATGACAAAAGGTAAAAATAGAAGTATAGAAAGTTCTTTTAAAAACATTTTTAAAATGTTTACAAAGGCTGTAAAATGTGTAAATGCATAGACAGTTTGTTAAAAATACACAAATACTTTTAAAATGTGTTTTAAGATGTGTAAAAGAATAAAAAGAAACACACAAAGATGTTGAAAGTGTGTGTATGTGTGTCGGGGGCGCAGCTATTCATTTGTTCTGAGGGGAGCTCACTCTCCCAGACTTTGAAAACCTCTGTTTTAGAGTGTTGGCTTTGGACAAGACATGTGCCTTGTAAAATATAGTGAATGGAGATAGTTGAGTCTATCTTTTCCAGTTTGTTGATAATGCAAACAATAAATGCAGGCATCTTGTACATCTCCATGTTCAAAGGTCACATAATAACGACAGACTCTTTAATATTTGGTACACGTTGATGCATCAGATCAGTCCAAAAAGCTTGTGTAATATCTACCTACTGGATGGTTAGTGGATGCTGGAGTGATGATGAATTAGAAACAGGTGTGGTTAGTGACCTACACACAAAATATACTAAATCAGAGATGCAAACAGTTGCTTTCTGATCCCCCCCTTAGCAATTACATTCTAAAACTCACAGAGCATGGCCATACATACACACAACCCTGCCGACAACATTCTATAAGAATTTAGTTGTGCAACATGAAAAATGGTGAAGGTGCACAATGACTGGAATCTATGAGAGAGAGTTTCTGAAGACAAATGTACTAGATCAGAACAATAAAATTATTTTCTGATAGTTCATCAATGTATGCTTTCTCAAACTCATGTAAAATGGTCACAACTTTCACATAATCCTGCAGAAAGGATTTCACAAAATAACAGAGGATACAAACTTCTTCCTTCTGCCCATCTCTCTTAACTGGAATATCATATATCTTGAATGTACTTTAACATGAGCTTTGTCATTAGATTATTTAATTTCCAGAACCAAAGTCTGGTGGCTGCTGCTGCTTGTTTTCTATGTATATGTACGAAAGACTGATCGTCTATATATGTAATTATACATTGTTAAAGATAATATGGGTTCAGAATTAGTTGGGTCCATTTAAATTCCACTATTAAGAAAATGTTTTAATTAAAGAAATTACTATTAAACTGCAAGAGTTTGTTCCATGATAACATTTTGATCATAAATTATAGGTGTGAATTTCAGTATGTTTTTCAATGTCAGTTTTGCTATTCATTGATGAAGGATAAAATATGTGAGTTATCCTCAGCAATATTTCAGTATGGCAGAAAATGCTATAAAACAGCTTATTTCTGTATAATTCTTATGTTTCTCATATGTTGGAAACAATAGAGAGAATACACTTGTAAGTCTAAAAATTGCTGTTTTTGAAACCAGAGAACACCAGTGAAGTGATTTACAAGACATCTTATGGATGTTATGCATTACGTGAGGTCAAAAGGTAACTTCTGGTCATTTCTAAACCTCATGTTTGCATGCACACACATCCTCCTGCAAACAGCATTAAAAGGAAAATAAAATATTCATTATAGAATAACCCCCTATAGTCTCTTCATTAAAATAAGCTGTAATTTTGCAAATCATTTCAAAATAAACCAACATTATAACACTTGGATTTCAGTAGGAACTAAATTTTGTTTGTATTTTGAAATTTGAAAGGCTGTATAGCTTTAACATTGAAATTAAAATTCCTAAACTATCTTTAATGCCCTTTGGGTAACTAAAATAAATACACTGAACAGAAATATAAATACAACACTTTTGTTTTCTGTACACAATAAACACCTATTTCTCTCAAATATTATCCACAAATCTATCTAAACCTGTGTTAGTGAGCACTTCTCCTTTGCTGAGATAATCCATCCCACCTCACAGGTGTGTCACATTAATATGCTGATTAGAGAGCATGATTATTGCATAGGTGGCCTTTATGTGGCCAGCCTAAGGCACACCTGTGCAATAATCATACTGTCTAATCAAAAATGAAGACAGCTAACATGCAATCCAGTCATTTAATCAAAATAATAATAAAAAATTCTTAAAAAGTTAGTTTGCAGTTATAAATTAAGTTTAGCAAATAGTACATCCCCTCTTTGTACATTTTTTACTAGTTATCCATGTTAGCAGGCTAAACTATTGTAACCTCATAAAGAAGATTTTTCACATCGGCAGCTGTAAATTGACTTGCTACCATGCAACTGACCAAAAAAAAAAAAAGACTTGCTGAGACTGAAATATTGAGGGTAAGCAAATGTGCAAACTGATAATACAAATCAAAGCAATATACATCAAATAGTCGAGTTTTTTTTTTTTTGTTGTTGTTGTTGTTTTGTTTTGTCTGTTTTTTTTGTTTGTTTTTTTGTCAAAATATGCTAAGAAAAAAAAAAAACATTCAAAAAGGACTCCAGCAAACCACGATTTTGGTTTTGACCCATGTGTTTCCTGGATGTTTCATGACGTTTGTTGATTTATTGATATTTGCAGGGGATAAGAGGGAAATGAATAATGCTTGGCTGAAAATGGTTTGAATGTTGAAGCGCGCGTGTGTGTTGAGTGAGTTACACATGCATGAGCACACACATGTGTGCACTGAACTTGACCTGACAAATCTCTTTGACAGCAGCTGCTGCACAAGGCAGCCAAGGCAGATTACATGACTTTTGTTTTGGCAGTAAATTACATATAAAATGTACATAAATGCTATAACCAAGGATTAACACAGTAAATCTTCCACACACATAATAATAATAATAATAATAATAATAATAATAATAATAATAATAATACAAAGAAAAAACAAACAAAAAAAGCAATCTTTTTACATTTGAAGCAGCTTTGTCTTTTCAGTCCTGCAGAAACTTTTCTATATACAAGCCAAAAGTTCAAATTATTTCCAAGCAACACATATGTTCCTCCTCCCTCAGTTACCTACAGTGTGCACTGGACAAAGCAAACTGTCTGTCAGCACAAACACGCATCACCTTGTAAATAAGAGCACCAGTAATATAAAAAAATCCAACCACAATATACGGACACAATGTCACCTTTAATTCACTTGGCTCTTTGTAATATAAAAAGCTGCTCTACTGGAAGTGAGAAGTGATATTTTTCCCCTTCCCATGGATCACAAACAAGCAGACTGCTGCTGGGAAAGTTTGCCTTCCTCAAAATTTACAAAATGTTGTCAGCACAATGTTAGGTTTTCTTGTCTGGCCAAACAGGTTTCTGTCAGACGTCTGTACAAGCGATACAAGGTGATTCCAGATGCAACATCGCCTCTTTACATTCAAGTATTTTGAGAAGAAAATATATAATAAGCAGATATAGGAGGCATGTTGCATAAAATTAACTCTAATATGTAAGCACAGTGTATGTTAAGTAAAAGAAGTTATATATGTGTTTTAAATTGAATGCAGTGACACTAACAAACCAAAATAAAAGGCGGAATAAAATGATTTTATATCGCACTACCCTAAATGAAGAGTTTTTAAATATAAGAATCACAATATATCATAGCATTGTTTGAAAAAACTGACAGAGAAGAGTTACTTTTTTCTATTTGCTGCCTTAGCCTCAGATCAATCTAAGTACAAAAAGTGCTATTTGTAGTCTTCAAAAATAAAATTTACACCCATAAATTTTCTCATTCATATGAAAAAAAAACCTTTACAGTTTTAAACATAAAATTTTTACTCAGTAATGAATCTGCAGAAGAGCTCCTCCTTCAACAGCCTGCACTCTAATAATCATTTAAAAAAATTAAATAATTCTCTGAACTCTTAGAGCGTGTTCTAACAACACTTAAAATGTAGGTATTAAAAAGTATTCAAACGTACACTCTACTTGTTAAAAAAACATGACAGATATTTGGCATAGTCTCTCACACGTTAAAAAAAATGTACAAAATAGTGTTGAACCCCATGTAAACTGAACCAATGGGAAATGAGCGGCGATTTGTCGCAGCCAATCCTGAACGGAAGGTGGAGTGACGAGTTAAAAACTCCAACTCAAGTTGCTGTAACGTGTAGTTTGTAAGATCGCGCTGAGGACGTCAACTTTCACGGCTGCACCTCATGACATCTAGGAACAAAACAAAACAAGGAGCAGCGTTTGGAATTGGAAGCGTTTTCCTTGCAACTGTGAAAGGAATTTAATTTTACGCACCGTGCGTAAAAGGCGCACGGCGCACTGGCCGCTTTTCAACACCGGTAACGTCCGCCTTTTTTTTTTTTAAATCTCCCCCTCCTCTCTCCTTATTTTGGTGGGGAGATTTTTGTGCCTGATTAATCATGTTAAAAATGACAGAAGAGCATGAAAAGTGCGTCAGCGACCAGCCGTGCAGTCCATCCGGTACCAACAGCTCCATGTCTCAGGACGAGTCTGACTGCGACTCGCCGTCCTCGCCTACAGGCTCGGACGGACACGGATCCTTGCTTAGTGGTTTGGGCAAGAAACTGGACTCGGAGGACGACGACCGATTCCCAGCTTGCATTCGGGACGCCGTGTCGCAGGTGCTGAAGGGATACGACTGGTCCTTGGTGCCAATGCCCGTGAGGGGGAACGGATCCCTGAAAAGTAAACCGCACGTCAAGAGACCCATGAATGCGTTCATGGTGTGGCGCAGGCGGCCCGCAGAAAGCTGGCGGATCAGTACCCACACCTGCACAACGCCGAGCTGAGCAAGACTCTGGGGAAACTGTGGCGGTAAGATAAAAAGTTTTAAATGGACCAAATATATGTATATAATTGGGCGCAAAATTGCAGCAATTAAATAAGTTAAAAAGGGAATGATGCGGCTGATTAACGCAGAAAAAAACGGATTTATTGATGGAATTCTTTGCGTAAATGTGAGAATATATTACAAAACTAATTTTGAAGCGTGTTGATGCGTGTATGTATATTCTTTTTGCATGACAAATTAATTTAAGGCGTATATTTGTTGTTCATGTCTCAAAAATCTTTAAGATTTGTAATCCTGCATCTATTGTTATTTTCAGTCTGTTGTCAGAGAATGAAAAGCGGCCGTTTGTTGATGAGGCAGAGAGGCTCCGGGTTCAACACAAGAAAGATCATCCAGACTACAAGTACAGCCTCGGCGGAGGAAAAATGTAAACCAGGCCAGAGCGACTCGGACTCGGGGGCAGAGCTGGCACAACACATGTATAAAGCCGAACCGGGGATGGGGGGACTCGCAGGGATGGCCGATGGGCACCACCACGAACACTCAGGTAGAATTTTACTCATAATGTGTGTGGGAGAGATTCTGTGAGGGTTTGAAAATAAAACAATCCAAGCCTTAGTTTAAATGTTGAACTTCCTCTCCTCAGGGCAGCCCCATGGACCTCCTACACCACCCACCACCCCCAAAACAGACCTGCACCACGGCATGAAACAGGATCTGAAGCACGAGGGACGGCGCCTCATCGACAGCAGCAGGCAGAACATCGACTTCAGCAACGTGGACATCTCCGAGCTCAGCACTGATGTCATCAGCAACATAGAGACCTTTGACGTGCATGAGTTCGACCAGTACCTCCCACTCAACGGCCACACCAACGCTTCTTCCGCCCTGCAGTCAGACCACGGGCCGGCTCCGGCTGGTGGCGGCGGTTCCTACGTTTCCTCATTCAACGGGTCAGCGTGGACCCGCAAGAGCGCCGTGCACTCGTCCCCCTCCACCAGCGATGTGAGCCAGCACCGGCTTCACATTAAGACGGAGCAGCTGAGCCCCAGCCACTACAGCGAGCACTCCCACGGATCGCCCTCCCACGCCGACTACGGCTCTTACAGCAGCCAGGCCTGCATCACCTCAGCCGCATCCTCAGCCGCAGCCTCCTTCTCCAGCTCCCAGTGTGACTATACTGACCTCCAGAGTTCCACTTACTACAACCCTTACTCCAGCTACCCCTCCAGCCTCTACCAGTACCCTTACTTCCACTCGTCCAGACGGACCTACGGCAGCCCGATCCTCAACAGCCTGTCCATGGCTCCTGCGCACAGTCCAACCACCTCCAGCTGGGACCAGCCCGTCTACACCACTCTGTCTCGACCTTAGGCAGCCAGGAGCACAGCACAACACTAGAGACTGTCACATTGATGCACTACTAATAATAATTAAGGCACAGGTGGAGAGAAACGGAGGGCGCCAGTCGAGCACCTGTGATAATTTGAAACAAAAGTGCCTGCTGATTTTAAAGTTCTATCATTGCGATGAAAACAACTTGTACAGACTTTTTACACAAACATTAATTGTGTTGATGGTGAGCCAAACTCCTCCGTGAGGACATATTTCTTACACATTCTGTATCATTTCCGGTTTGAGACTGATAGAGGAACGCCAACGCTTGACATCGAAAGGAAAAACCTTTGGTGGCAGATATTTAGGGTAATGGCACAGGACCAGATAAGGGTGCAGTAAATTTGATGGTAATTGTTGGATCAGTCATAGCTTAAAACAAAAAAAAGCAGCTCATATGAATCTTAGTGTCATTTTAGCAGAAAGTCTATTGTATTTATGTTCATGCATTTATATTTTGTGTTCTTATGCAGTTAAACATGTAAAAGTGGGTTTGGATATTACAGTACCGTTTCAGAGTTTAATGCAAACAAATGAAGGACGGTGCAGCCGCTATCATTCCATTAATTGTCCGATCACAAGTACACCGCTCCATCCTGCGGCAAGCAGCGGACTCGCACGGACAGAACAGGTGTCTGGAAGCTACTTGCTTGGCAAATCGCGATTAGTCATGATGCGGGATTGAAGGAAACGGGGTGTAAAATAACTCCGCCTGCCTTGAGTGACATGTCAGCTGGACCTCCTGCACGCGAGATGGACACCGCAGCAGTCTCCGTGTGCATGGCAGAAAATCATGTGGCATTCCGTGAGGCGGGAGGCATGTAACTGCCACAAGTTGACATTTCAGTTGTCGTCCATTTACTTCCGGAGGAATATTTAGCAGAAGCAGAGGAACGTTTACCGACATTCATCTCATTATGCATCAAGTGCCAATCACGACAGTCTCATTCAAGACATTGCTGTGCCTTCTAACGCTTCTTTTTGTCAGTATTTCAACACCAGTTTGAGTCATTAACAAAGACCAAGCTAGCAGAAACTCAGTTTAACTTGATTATTCTTAATTTGTCATTCCTTCCAGTCGCTCTCATAGAGCAGTGTTTTTATATCTTTTTTTTTTATGTTGTATAATTTTAAAGAAGCTGTGGGGAAAAAAATCTTGGTGTATTAACTAAATAATCGTTCAACCGTGCCACAGCTAACCTATTTTTGCTGGCCATTTTTATTTAAATAAAGAGATACTTTCCCTCCTAAATGGTCACTGTCATTTGTGTTTGGATGCATTTGCATTGGTTTCTTGTTTGTTCTTGGATACTTATGGAGTATAAGGAAACATCTGTATTGCAAATTGTAAGACTGTCGCTCGGTCGGCTTAACTCTCAGGTTTCCCACTTAATTAAACCATCGTAGTGAATTTAGATGTAACAACATAAATTTTTGTGGTGAAATACAAATGCATGTTCTTGCACTGGAGTTTTTTTTTGTTGTTGTTGTTTGTTTTTACCTCTAAGTCCATCCTTCACTCACTGCATGTGTTAAAAAGTAATGAAAACTGACCACCAAAGCATTTTGGATACATCTGGGTAAGCTTCAATTATAGCCTGATTTTTGGGTGCAAAGGTCAAAGTCAGTAGTTCAGGACAGGGATGATCACACTGCTGCTGTATGTTTCTGCACAACCCGCTTTGGGACCTGGAAAGCAGCCTTGGCTTTTTGTGCTTTGGGGTTCTCAATTTGTTTGAAACCAAAAATTGTTTTTCTACTTAATAATCTTAATTGTGCAGCACATGCACGATTTTATTGTTCCCAATTGTTGTACACATGTATGTCAGATTTGCTCCAAAATTAGTACACTGTTAAGAAAAATAAGAAAAAAAAACTACAGCCCAATTTAATTATTTCCACTCATGTATTCTCTTTGAGTCAACCTTTTGGACGTGCAAGTCAAATGTATAGGTTTTAGAAATTTAATTCAAACAATTTGATACTTGTATTTGGTGACTGTACTTGCACTGAAAAAAGAGAACAGTTGAACCAACTTAAATGAATTGTTTCAATTGGTAACATCTAAATGAATTAAGTTGTTTGAACTTGGGTTTATAAGTTAGAGTTGATTTAACTTATTAACTTAAGTTCAAACAACTTAATTCATTTAGGTGTTACCAATTGAAACAACTTTTTAAGTTGGTTCTTTTTTCAGAGGTGGTTTGTAAGTAATCCGTTGGAAAAAAAAAATAGACTGGCAAGATGGCAGAGGAAAAAATAGCTGCCTTGGCATAACCGTTTGAGAAACTGTCTTTTTAAGTAATTTGATGTTGAGTCTTAGCTCTTCAGATAGGTGGTTTATATATATATATATATACAATTTCAAATTTCTGACATCACTCAAATAATTCAAGTTGGGTTAACTTGTATTTCCAAGGCTGCATCTGAACTTTGACTTCTAAGTTATAGGACAGAGAAATTTTTTACAGTGTATTAATTTGAGGGTGAGAAGGACAAGGTGATGTCTTTTACTCGTACATACCTAGATGTTTGAGATAAAGTGTACACCTGAAGTGTTTCCCAGCAATGCTGATGTGACAGAGTGAAACAAACGGACTGCAGCCTTGGCCTGCCGCGGTTAGAGGCTTTAAGCCTACTAACAAGTCTTTCATTGAATTCAGGTGTGTTGGAGCAGCGAGACCAGCAAGAGTGCCAGGAAGGTAGATCTCGAGGACCGAACTTGGCCACCCCTGACCTATGGGGTAGGAAGCTTTGCACTGCCTGTTTTTGTTTGTTAAACATGGACAGATTTCTGAAATACTGCAAAATCCAAAATGCAGCCATCTTTCCCAAGTGCCAGTTCCTTTCCTGGACCCTGAACTTCATGGATGTCTGCAGGTGCAGTCACAAAAATGGGAAGGTTAATTGGTTTTGTTTTTTTGCTTTTAGACTACTGACAAGAGAGGAATGTGCAAATGTTTTGCATCTTTTGGTTCGGTGGGTGGAATACTCAAGTTGGCTTTGGCACGCATGCCAAGCAGCCGTCCCCTAACTAGTCCAGAGAGAAGCCAAGTGCCAGGGCCACACTGCTGAATTTTAATGATTCATTATGCCGTGGAGAGGACCCATTGTGTCCCTTTATCCGGAGAGCTAGAAAGGAATTAATTGGACAGAAAATGGAAGGGCAAGGGGAACTGACAACCCATTAAGAGGTTCCTGAAAGGACGATTAGATGCACACAGGGGACGGTTTTCTCTCATGTCGCTATCTCCTATCACAACACTTCACAAACACCCCCCCACCACCACCACCACCACAACCGTTAAAAAAAAAATAACCACAATAACCACCAAAACAAATTGTAGAAATTATATCTGCGCACATAATGTGTAGATAATAAAAGATGATAATACCACAGCAGATGGGTGTGGGTGGCTCAAGAGCGACTTGTTTTTCTTCCCTCAAAGTCTTTTTTTTTCACTAGTGTTTGCCAAATACTTTCAGGAGGAACTCTTGAGAAAGAACAGGAGTGAATAAAAGTGATGCAAAAAGACTCTTCAGGGTGCTTGGGTCCCGTTTCCTTGGAACAAGGCCACTGTTTCTGATTGGGCTTCGTGAGCGCCTGACAGTAAAGTACTCATTAAAACAAAATAAGCCTTGGAATGGCAAACGTTACTGTGACCTACATTAGTTTTAACCTGTTTCTCATTAATCCACGATGATTACCAAGTGCAAGACCCGATCGAGTCGCCGCTTCGATGTTGCTTTCCTCCGCCGCACATTAACAGACATTGGGAATTTAATTTGTACTGCGGCCACCTGAGGCTGTGATACATTCCAACTGTCACAGATCGTGTTGATGGAGGAAGGGCGTCGTTGTGCCGAACAGGAAGATGTGGTCTCGGACCCGGTGCCGAAAAAGCCTGACCACATCCTATTGTTGGGAGCTGGAGAACTCGCCTGGTAATAGTCTCATCCTGTCTAATGAGTCTGGCTGACTCAGGGCATAGTTCAGGAGAGAAAAAAAAGATGGTAGCTGGGAACTGTGAAAACTGAGAATGCAGAGCTGATTTGCAAGGGAAATGAAGTGGACATAAAGCACGGTTTAGTGCCTGCCTCTGAAGCCGGCCAACCTGAGTCCTCAAAAACAGAGCGTCTTCTAAGAGCTCACAATCTCACACAGCTAGACCATATTTTGCTTTTCGTTGCAGTTTTTTTTTTTAATGAATTCTCTGCAGCCAAACTAAATACCCATAATAAAAATGTTAGAAAATTCCTTTTAAAATTATAAAAACAACAAATGGAGCATCATCACTTTTTCACCTTTATTTTACTAATATGACAGCTGGTATTAAAGTCAACACATGAGTTGATATATTCATGTTATAGTTTCACAAGACTTTCACTTAAAAAATGTATTTCTGTAATTCCATTTGCATACAGCATAACTCAAAAAGCTATGGGAAGAGTTAATTGAATTCACTCCAGAGGAACGCCTTGGGTCAAGGAAAATAATTATGTCAATTTTTCAGGTGGATCATTGTAATGTCAAAACAACCCCCACCCATTCCCATTAGCACTCCAGCACTGGAAATATATAAATTTCAAAAAGGTCACTGGTGGAAATGGGCAAAATTTCAAATTTTAGGGGTCTAGAGTAGATGTTGTTTATGATAATATAAATGGCTTTGTTATGTTTTAACAGTTAAGGTGTGGTTGCTTACATTCACGTTCTTGGGGGATGTGGTGGAGGTGTTAGAGAGGAGGATGTTGAGGAAACTACTCAGTATCCATGACAGCACCTCCCACCCTGCATGCCACAGTGATGTCTATCATAGCACATTCAGCCCCACAGACTGAGACCACCGAGGTGCACCACAGAACGCCACAGAGGTCTTTCCTACCTGTGGAAATAAGACTGTATAATTTCCCGCCACCCCCCTCTGCAAGATACATAATGAACAGAGTTATTCAGAGTAATTCAGTTACTCAGAGTTATCTGCATTATTGTAGAACATCTTGTGCAATATAGCTTAAAAAAAACACATTGTTCACTGTTTTGGTACTCTGTCAAAATAATTTCCTTTGGAATAAATAAAATTGATCTTATTCTTACTTAAAGGGCAGCTCCAACACTTTTGCACCTAGACCCTGCACTTAGACATTTTGGGGTTCAGATTTTCACTGTGGACAGAAATGTTGATAAGCAGTTGTGTATCAAGTTAGAACCCTTCAAGTTCATCTTCAAGATCTTCGTGACCATTCGTGTATTGTTAAGTAATACGAGATTTTTTTTCTTGCCCCTTTTGTTCATTGTGTATGTGCAATATATTTTATTAATTTTGAACTTGTAGTTGCACTGATGAATGTGTACATGAAGTACAATCATACACCAGAAAAAAACTGAACATCTTACTTTAAGGTCCTACATTGATTTGAGGATGTAATATCCTGATCAGAGATGCACCGCCCCCTGATGGGTTGGAGGCACAAGTGCAAGTTGTAGTTTAAGAAAAATTGTGGACAACTTGGTGTCTTGGCATGGGCTCTGAAATTTAACTTGCCACAGAACTCTGAGACACCAACTACACAAAATGTAAAAACTGTCACATTCCTCAAGTACAAACCAGAGCTCTGAAGTTTTTTTAAGTGTTGAAGGTCTGTTTACATCAGAAACATTTTAAATTAAAAAGGCCTGATCATTTTTAGTTATGACTACTTGATAAACATACAGTGGCTTGCAAAAGTATTCAGCCCCTTGGTATTTCACACATTTTAATTTGTGTATGTCATTTCAAATACAAAAAGTAAATCAGGCTTCTCAATATAAAAAATTTCACCAAAAACATTAAATCTAGGCTTGCAATCTCAGCTGTACCTTCTGGCAAATTGTAGCTGAACTTTCAGGTCTTCTTTTTAATGCAATCCTCCTCGATACCACTTCATCATGAAGCTGTATAACTGGGGGATACAAAATGTAAAACATGCACAGTTTCTCCAATCACAGCCACAGAAGTCTGTAACTTCTTCTGGGTTGTCTGGGTGTCTTGGTGTCTTTCCTCACTCTTCTCCTTCTTGCACAGTCAATCAGTTTTTGAGAACTGTCTGCTTCACAGAGATTTACCACAGAGTGCCATACTGTTTGTATTTCTTCATACCTGATGTAAATAAAGTTCAAGACATATTCAGTGACTTGGAAATATTCATATATCCATCTCCTGACTTGTCTGAAGAAAACTGGCAATTAAACTGATTATTTACAGGTATTATACCAAAGGAGCTGATTGCATATGCAACCTATCATCGTGGCTTTTATATTTTTAATTAATTTATATCAAGTTGTAGAGATCTACTTTCTGTTTGAATTTAACAAAGATAATTTTAAAAATTTTTGTACTGAGAAGCCTGATTTACTTTTAGTATTTGAAATGCCATAAACAAATTAAAATGCATGAAATACCAAGGTGCTGAATATTTTCACAAGCCACTGTACATTGCAGTTTTTTCATTATTAGAAGAACTCTTAAATTTATACGTCAAGCAAAACTGTTAGCAAAAAGTAAAACTTTCATCATTTCTTGGAAAATCCTCTCATGTTCTACCCAAACTAAGGCATCCAGCAACTCATTCCACCCAGGTTAATGACTTCCTGAGCATAACGGATTTATTTGACCTCGTCTCCTTGTTCTCACTAAAGGAGCCCGTTTTATTATTGGTTTCTCCAGTGTTTGCCGGCATCACCAGGCCAAGCAAAACAGGGTGGCAGACAGAACCAACATTGATTTTCCCAGTTCCATCTGGATGAGACGTGAAGCAACCACAGCGCCAACACTGTCAAAATGCCACTAAGTTAAGGCTGGCTCCATTCAGTCAGTTCCCATGAGAACCTTGAGCTAAGCTCATCCAGTTTAACATTAAATAGAAACTAAAAATACATCATTCAACTAAATGTGGAGGACGATGCCTGTTTTGTTTACACGTCTCTAGAGGTGCGCTTTGTAAGACCTTCAAGCTTAAAGCATCTCTTAGCAATTGAAAGGAAACCACAAACAAAGTCCTATGAAAACTAGAATATATATATTGAAATTAGCCATGGATTCAAACCAGTTCATTTGTCACTGAAGATTATATTTAAATCAAGAGTTTCAGGCTTGGGTCTTTTGTTTTGTAAAGTAAAGAAATTTTCTTAACGTTCATGTGCTACTACATGCAGTTTGGATTTTAAGTCCAGTTAGTCATCTTTTATCCCCCTCCTCCCCAGTTAAACACACCCCATTTACTGTATTCTACCTTTCACAGTTCTCACATGTACTGGTAATTTATCTACTTAACACTAAAATAGATCAAATAGAGTTGCACTAATAGGATGCTACCCAAATGGGTCCCCAACCAAGTTTTTGGGTTGGTTATATAGTCTTGAGTTTGATGACAGGTTATTGGCAACATCCAAAAGCATTTCCTTTGTCCACCAAGTCACCATAAGCTCCCATACTTGACGTGCATAGATCACTGGCCAGAGGAGAACTCATTAAAATTTTGGTGTGGCTCTCGATCAATAGTGCAGCAGATAGGCAAAATGATTGTGCAATTTGTGACTAAAGCATGAAATTTGGCACGCATATTCTAAATTAACCCTCTGGGGTCCAAGGGCATTTTTTGGACAGTTCACTCGCCTGGCATGAATGTTTTATTATTGCTGTTAACAGCTCTCCTTGCATCCCGCAATCAAGTTTATGTCTCTTCTTTTTTTCAGGACAACCTGTGCTTTCAGAATATACGAGGTCTATTAGAAAAGTATCCGACCTTATTATTTTTTTCAAAAACCATATGGATTTGAATCACGTGTGATTACATCAGACATGCTTGAACCCTCGTGGGCATGCGAGAGTTTTTTCACGCCTGTCGGTTACGTCATTCGCCTGTGGGCAGTCTTTGAGTGAGGAGTCGCCCACCCTCTTGTCGATTTTTTCATTGTTTAGGAATGGCTCAGAGACTGCTGCTTTGTTTGATCAAAATTTTTTCAAAACTGTAAGGCACAACTGAGTGGACACCATTCGATAAATTCAGCTGGTTTTCGGTAAAAATTTTAACGGCTGATGAGAGATTTGTTCTGGTAGTGTCGCAGGAAGGACGGCCCACGGTGCCTGACGGCGATCTGCGCTTCGAGGCGGCAGCGTCTCGCCGTTTCAAGTTGAAAACTTCCACATTTCAGGCTCTGTTGACCCAGTAAGTCGTCAGAGAACAGAGAACTTTCAGAAGAAGTCGGCATGAGGCGTTTATTCGGACATTCCATTGTTAACGACATTTTGTAATGAAAGAACGTGCGGGCAGAGTCGCATGTCAGGCCGGACCCGACCGCGGGGGGTCGCAACAGGAAAAACACCTCCGTTGGAAACCTTAACAGGCAAGTTGGAACATGCCCAAGCTGTTAAACAATTTCTCAGTTACTCACTTGTTGAAAGCCATCAAAAAGCCGCCTGAATTTTACAAATGGTTTTCAACACGGAGGTGTTTTTCCTGTCGCGGCGCACACAGATTCGCCGAGTCATCACGGAAATGACTCAGCGAATTTGCGCGCATGTCTTTCATTAAAAAAATGTCCTTAAACAGTGGAATGTCCGCATAAAGTCCCTCATGCCGGCATCTTCTGAATCTTCTCTGTTCTCTCACGATGTCCTGGGTGAAAAAGCCTTAAATTAGGATGTTTTCAGCTCGAAACAGGCTGACGACGGCGCCTGGAAGCGCTGCGCGACGTCCCGGTCCGTGGGAAGTCCTTACACTGACAGAACACCCCATAATCTCTCATCAGCCATTAACGTTTCACCGAAAACCATCTTAATTTCTCGAATAGTGTCCACTCTGATATTCCTCACAGGTCCAGAAAAAATTTTGATAAAGCAACGCGCGCCGTCTCGAGCAGCGTGTGAAACAAAGGAATTCAGCTGAGAGGGCGGGACCACATCTCACTCAAGGCCTGCCCACAGGGAAATGACGTCACCGACACGCGTGAAAAAACTCACGCATGCGCACGAGGGTTCAAGCATGATTGGTGTAATCGCACGTCATTCAAATCCATATAGTTAAAAAAAAAATAAGTGTTTTTTTTTTCTAATAGACCTCGTATATGCTTTTGTTTGTGTTTTATAGGTGTAATAAAGGTTTACAAACAAAAATAAGAAAGAAAAAGTGAAGCAGAAAATAATTTTCCACACACATTTATTCAAAACACACAGCAAACTATAATAAACAACTGTTTCGACACTTTATAAAGGAAATTTAAGGTCTTGTGTGAAAGACTGTACAACAAAAAGGTTCAAACAATAAACACAAATGCACATTTTGAACAATATATATGAAATGGTGTTTTGTTGTCTTGATCTCAAAGCAATTTCTGTCTGCTATTACACAAAGGTTACAACACAAACTTCTACTTCTACTTCTGTGTTGCTACTAAAGTAGCTTTCATTCACACTTTTGCCCAGGTTGGCTCCTTACAGTCTGAGAAGCGGCCCTCCCCCTCGCTCCATTGATATGGTAAACTGCTTTACGCCGAGAAAGCAACAGAGTTATCCAGTAACATTCACATGCAAACTAGTGGAGCAATCCTGATAGTTACACACTCTTTGTTTGAGCACGTGAGATTGTCATCAGAGGCTCTCCGTCTGCTTCATCTGCTTTCACTGATCGGTGTGCGTAATGGCGCAGGGTGCACTGAGTATGTACTAATAGTATGTACTCATTGGAGCACCCAGGGGGCTATTCAACGGGCCAACTAGTAACATATCACTCCTGAAAACGATCTTTGGCTTTTCACGTGAGGTAAATCTGCCCTACGAGTGGATTTTGAAAAACCATGTGACGGTGAACCAATTCCAATTGGACACTCACATTGTACACGCCATCACACAGCTTCTATGAGGAGTACAAAGATGGCCAATGGCTGGCTTGAAAGTCCGTGGAGGTAACTTTTCAGTAAAAAAAAAAGTAAGTTTCTATCTCATATCATAAAAAAGTTATTTATAATTAGTAAAGCTTGGTCTTAGCCATCGTATATGACGGTGTCGGCCCCAGAGGGTTAACTAATACTTATTTTCAGATGTGGAAGTATCCTGGAGCTGACCTCTCATGAGCTACAGGGGTCAATGAAGAATTACACAGGGGTCAAATTTAAAAAAATGTTCCAGCAATGAAAGGTATATCGTATTATTTGTCTGGTCATAATGATTCCAGAAATGTATAGTCTGGATTATCCTTGACTAAATGTTGTGGAGTTACAGGGTAAACATGGCAAAAACAATGACAAAGGTCCTCCACATAGGAAAAAATTATTAGTTAATTTAGAATATGTGTGCAAAATTTGGTACTTTAGTCACAAAATGAACAATTGTTCTGGATTTTAGTTAAGCTGCACCACTACAAGAAGAGTGACCAGACAAATATTTTTTTTTCTGTAATGAAAGAGCATAGCCACTTCAGCACAGTTAAAGACAGTTTTTTAATATGATTAAGATGCTTTTGGTTACAATTAAAATTTAGTTTGTTTGAATTCAAGTTGAAAATGTGCAAAGCAGCTCTTCAATTTAACTCTTCATTTTAAAATATTACTAAAAAACATTTTCGGAGCAAACTGTGGGTGTTTGTTAAATAGGAATACATATTCAGCACAGGTGCAGTGTTCCTTTTTTTCTGTGCAAAGGGAGAAAGACAGAAAAAGACAGCAACAATCAGACATCTGGTCATGTTCTGTTCTCTGAACAGTTGTCCACAGTCTCACTTTTTTCATTTGTTCTCTCCTTTTCACTTTTTCTTGGCACATTTCAATTGTGAATAGGGTGGCAGCGTAGCTGCTCATCTTCTTCCACAGCTTGTAGATTTGTTGATTAGTAACTAACGCTGTGTTGTCATTGTCACAGATTTCCACTTTTACAGATTGATGCCTGTCATCATTTCGCCATCTTTACTTGAAACAATCACACTTCTGGCCTCCCTGCATTGAAACGTCATTCTGCTCAGATTGACAGAGAGCAGGGGCAAGGATAGGATAGAGAAATAGATACCCCCCCCCCCCCCCGAAAAAAAACAAAAAAACAAAATCACACCCGCAGTAAATACTTATATTTACTTTGACTTCTGTTTCATTGGAGACCATATGAACCCAAGATGTGTCATCTTTTGTATTATCACTTCATTTCATTTGCAAATATACAGGTGGCTGGTCATATAATTAGAATATCATGAAAAAGTCGATTTATTTCAGTAATTCCATTCAAAAAGTTAAACTTGTATATATACATTCATTCAAAAAATCCTTTTTTTGTATTGGTTCTTACATAATATTCTATATTATTATAATATTTATTTATATATTTTCTGAGATACTGAATTTGGGATTTTCATTAGTTGTCAGGTATACGACGTCTGTTACAAAAGTATCGGACCTTTTTATTTTTTCAAAAACCCGATGGATTTGAATCATGTGTGCTTGCATGAGCAAACCTTGAACCTTCATGCGCATGCGTGAACTTTTTCACGCCTGTCGATTGCATCATTTTCTGGTAAGCAGCCTTTGTGTGAGGACATGTGTAGTGCGCTCGGTGGATTTTCATTTCAAGGAAAATGACGGAAACGACTGGAGCAGCGCCGCATCAAATTTTGCCAGAAACTGGGCGACAGCCAGGTGGAAACCATTCGGAAGATTCAGACGGCTTTCGGTGACTTTTCATTCGTTTGACTATCCAAGAAATTGTGGAAGAGGTGGGCATGTCATAGCATGTCCTGTGAGACTTCAACACAAAGGCACTTTTGCTTCGCCATCGGCAGCTTCGTGCCGAAGCCATCGGCATGATTTTCACTGCCACTCTTTTCATGGCCAAATCTTCTGTCACATTGGAATTGTGCTGAAAAAGTGCTGATGTCCACTTCTTCCACAATTTCTCGGATAGTCACACGACGGTCCCGCAACACCACAGCGTTCACTTTGGAAATGATCTGGTCATTTCAGCATGTTGATGGTCGACCGGAGCGTGGCTCGCTCTCCCAACGTTGTCGCGGCCGTCTTTAAACCGGTTTGTACCACTCCTTAATCTGTGTGACGCCCATAGGATCGTCAACCGAAAGCCGTTTGAATCTTCCGAATGGTTTCCACCTGGCTGTCGCCCAGTTTCTGCAAAATTTGATGCAGTGCTGCTCTAGTCGTTTCGCCATTTTCCTTGCAATGTCCTCACACAAAGGGCTGCTTGTCAGCAAATGACGCAATCGACAGGCCGTGAAAAAGTTCACGCATGTGCACGAAGGTTCAAAGTTGGCTCATGCAAGCACACGTGATTCAAATCCATCAGGTTTTTGCAAAAAATAAAAGGTCCGATACTTTTCTAACAGACCTCGTATAGCGCATTTTCCATCTGCATCAGATGCTCAAAGTGCTTTACAATAATGCATCACATTCATCCCAATGTCAGGGTGCTGTCATACTACACACCGGGAGCAACTAGGGGATTAAAGACCCTTGCACAAGAGCCCTTGGTGATTTTCCAGTCAGGCTGGGATTTGAACCGAGGAGCTTCTGGTCTCAAACCCAACGCCAATCGGCGCTGCTCCAGTTGTTCCATCTTTTTCTTTGGAATGAAAAAACGCGGAGCGCACGACACTCACCTCACACAAAGGCTGCTTACCAGAAAATGATGCAATCGACAGGCGTGAAAAAGTTCACGCATGCGCACGAAGGTTCAAGGTTTGCTCATGCAAGCACACGTGATTCAAATCCATCAGGTTTTTGAAAAAAAAAAAAGGTCCGATACTTTTCTAACAGACCTCGTAATCATCAAAATTAAAATAAACACTTGAAATATATCAGTCTGTGTGTAATAAATGAATATAATACAAGTTTCACTTTTTGAATAGAATTACTGAAATAAATCAACTTTTCATGATATTCTACATATATGACCAGCACCTGTACATCCTTTCCTTCATTCCGGGCCTGCAACACATTCCAAAAAGAGTTGGGGCACCAAAGCATTTTCAAAGCTGTAATACCACCACTCCTCACAACACTTACAATTTCAGGTGTTATTTCATATTAAGGTGTGCACCAGTACGGGCTCATCTGTGTACTAATTTTTGATTTAAAATTCTCAACACATTCTGTGTTGAGGAAGGGTCTGTTACTGCAGGCAGACCAGTCCAGTACCCATATCCATTTCTTGTGCAGCCATGTGTTTGTAATATGTGCAGAACGTGGTGTTGTGAAAGTGTAGGTACACGGACCCACAACAGGGGGCGCAATGAACGGACAATGGAGAAAAGTAAGAACAAGTTTTACTGTTGTGAAAATAGCACAACTGATACAACAATTAGCAATTTGGAGATGTAAGCCGAAATCTGCTGGTGTCTTGTGGGCAGGCCCGAAGGTAGGAGACGTCCGTCCTAGTTGAACCGGAACCACCCAGATCTCCTCTGCCACCGAAACCCAGAAGTACTGGAACCGCCAAGTCCCGAATTCCCAGGTGGCCACTGCCTCCGCTCGTCGGATCCGGTACTGCTGGCGGGAAAGAACACAAACACACAGGGTGGGATGCGACCGCACCCGGTAGATGAGAGGGGCAAGCCGCCTCCACCTCTTGTCACACTGAAGCAGGAAAGGTGAGTACTTATCTGAACACAGATATATGTTGCAGAGGTGATTACCTGAAACTCAAGGTGATATCTCGGCACTGAGGTGGAGACGCTGTCCTGCTGATATACCTCCGTACTGAGTGAAGTCAGCTGTGTCCAGTAATGGGTGACAGCTGTCACCCTGGCTGCTCTCATCAGGCGGCGGCGCCCTCTGGTGCCTGGAGCCCGCACTCCAGGCAGGGCCCTCTGGTGGTGATGGGCCAGCAGTACCTCCTCTTCAGCGGCCACACACAACACGTGGTTTTGAATTGTGTTGTTGAAAAGTACCTAGACATCCATGGAAAAGATGCTACTTTGAAGGCAGCATATGTTGCTCTAAAATTTCAATGTACTTTCCTGTTAATGTTGAATTCACAGAAGTATAAATTGCCTTTGCCAAGGACACTGACACAACCTCATTCTGCGACAGACCCTGGGTTTTGAACTTGCTGCTGATAACAGTCTGCATGGTCCTTTTCATCTCTGGTGTGCAGCACACACTGCCTGTTTTTTTTTTTTCCAAAAAAGATCACGAACACTGATTTATCTCTCCACAGTACAAACATCCACTGTGTGATGGTCCAACCCAGATGCCTCGAAGCCTAGAGAGACTGTGATGTTTCTGTGCAAGGTTAACATAAAGGTTCTTTTTTGCACAGTAAAGTTCTAACATTCATTTGTGAATGTAATTCTGTATTGTAGTACTTGACAAAAGCTTCCCAAAGTAATCCCTTGCCCATGTGGTTATATCAGCTATTGATGAATGGCTGTTTTTGATGTAGTGTCATCTGGTGGACTGGATGTTCATCTGGGTGTGGCCATTTGCATTATGAGCACAACAACAGTCAACAGACAATCACCGTCAAGCTGGATGTGAAATTTGTCAGGGGGTGTGTCAGCCCACAGGAATGGCTGTGGAGATCTGTGGTTCTGGACGTCATGGCTGGGCAACACGTACCGTGTTTGGACGGACATGAACTAAACAAATGTCCATTGTGACGTGTGTCTGCTTGCTGTCCTCACGTGGACATGCATAAAAACATATATCACTGTTGCAATGGGCTACCGCGAGTGTGCGCATGCCTCTCACATTGACAGGCTACCCCAGGCAAAATGGACTGTCAGATCATAACACGCAACAGACGATCTGAATGTCACGTCACCCACGTGAGCTCTGTTCCATATGCGCGGTCTGTCTGCTGCGTGCGTCATCCACAAGACACGTGTCGGGCAGATCACATGAGTGGGGACTGACATGCCATCAGCAGATGTGGACATGGTAAGAGTGCCTTGCTTCTCATGACTGTATGTCTGTGACCATGGGTCATCTACAGGGGAACAGATGAATCATATTTGTATTGTCCGCTTGATAACAGGGATTCAATAAAATGCAGTGTTTTTATATGGTGTGTGGTTGTATTTTTTTTTTTTTAAATACATCAATGTCCTTCTTGATATCAGGCATTTTCCTGCACCTTTTACAGGGCAGCAATGGTAGCTCAGTGGTAAAGTTTCTGGCTGGCAATCAGAGCTTTTGGGAAGTGCAGGTTCAAATCCCTTTGGTTTTGTTTTTTGTCTGTGTCCATGTCCCCAGTCTTTGATCCTCTGTCTTTGATTGAGTTCATGTACTTTAGTCAATGGTTTTATTTTGCGTTTTTACCACTGTTGTCATTGGTTGAAATAGCTGTTTGTTATTCTTTTGCCACGTTAGTTCCGTTTCTAGTTCTAGTTTCAGCCTGAGCCTTTAATTTTCTTGCTGATGTCTTTTTTCAGTTATCACCTTTGTTTTCCTGGTTTTGTTCTTTGTCCTTCCATGTGTGGATTTATTTATTTATTTATTTATTTGCATTAGGTTTGGGACTCACCTTCCAGTTTCTGTCTGCTTAGTGTTTACTTTACTGCACCCTTTGCACCTACTTGCCTCATCTTTGTCTCTTTCTTCCACACCTCTATTTCTGTCAGTGTTCACTCTACTGCACTCTCTGCACATTTGCTCATTCATGTGTGAATAAAGGAGATATACATCTGACCACTGCTTTGTTTTCTTGCTTTGATTATCCACAAATAAAAACAACCTGCCTCAGTTATCTTACGGCTGTGAGGCAACGTCCCCAGAGGACGTCTTTTTCAATAGTTTTGCCATTGCAGAGACGCCTCCTAGTTCCCGTAAAGTCAAACGGTGGACTCTGATTTCTCTCCACCCTGAAGCCCCTTCCTAAGTATCTACATGTAGCATCCAATTCACAAATTAGAGATGATTTATGATAATCAGGCATAGAAAAAAGGAGATAGTGGAAGACTGAGCACACTGCAGCTTTGATTCAGAACATATGTAAAGAAGATGAGAAGATTCATAGATCTTAAAGTTTAAAAAAAAGCTTTTCCTGAAAAATCTGGAGCAAGGTATACCATGAGAAGTGCTCATGTCAGGATTTATAGATCTTAAACGAGAAACGGACATTTCCTCTGCAGATGGAAGCTTAAACTCAATTTAATCATTTTAGTCAACGTTCAAAGAAAAAAAAAACTGTTGCCTCAAAGTTATCAACAGTCTGCACATTAAAGCATTTATAGATACATTTTGGAGAAAATGGTGCAATTTGAGATTTAACCCATTAAGATCTGCTGCTACCATTGCTCTCCAAAATGTGTCAGACCTCTAATGCACGTGAACATGTGGAGGAACGCATAATCTGGAAACACTTGAGCTTTTTATACTCCCGACATTAAAAACGAGCGTGGCCGAAGGCCAAACACACCCTGAGACATTTTCCGCTAATTCCTTCAGGCTGAGAACCCCACTCCCACCCCGTTCCAAAATTCCCTTCCTTTCTTCCTCACACCTCCCCTCCACTGCTCTGCTTTGACTAATAGGTTCAAAATAAAACCTGCAATTGCGCCAGTAACCCCTCATTACTGCGTTTTAATAGAATGAATTTAGGATAGCGCTGGGCCAAGGGTCAGTGGAAGGTCCTAACGCACACCAGCTGTCACGGGGGTTGGACTGTGATTAGATCCAAACATCTCCAGGTCCTCGACCTGGAAATACATTTGGCCTCAAGATGGAAAACATCCAGCAAGGACAGAATGAGCCACACAACCAATGAGTGCCGATCAGTCCTTGTTGGCACTCGCTCTCCCTAACCTTCCTTTGTCACATATGCGATTTATGACTATTTTTAAAATGCAGCGTCTCAAAATGCTGTATTTTCCAAAATAAAGTAAATTTTTTTCACTCATTTTGGATGTCCTTTAACTTGTACTCCAGTGTGACGTACGTATACTGAAAAATCACATTTGTTAGTAGTAGTAATAACATGCTTGAAATAAGTAATAATAACAACAGCAACAACAATCAATGCACTAATCAAATTAAGCTCCAATAATAAAAGACAAATGTTAAAGAGCTAATTTAAATAAAAACCATATGTCCATTTTTATTGTAGTGTTTGCAACGCTGCGGGCCAGCAGTTCATGTTCATCTGTGTCAAGTAACATTTAATATATTGTCCAACACATGCTTCTTTGTCTATCTTGCTTAGTTTTAGAATATAAATGTCATTATGTTAAGTAACAGCACACACTATGGTATGCACATGTGCTACTGAGTTATTGTCCATTGTAAAACTCGGCTCCAGGGAAGTGCTGTGTGAAAAAGTGAGATCCACATACAGAATACAGACATATCCTCAAGAAAATATGAGAAGGGGTTGGCAAAGCTTGGCAATGATTAGTTATGTTTATAAGAATGTTTAAACAATTCCGTGGGCCCTAGCTTGACAATATAGAGTGCACAGTATTCACCTTATTCAGGAAGTCAAGGTGGGCGGCTCCATTTTGTCAAGCAACTTCCGGTTTGCCAGTGCGTCTGATGGTTAGCTACGTGGGAACACAGTACGCTAGAAGTGTCCAAACATGAACAGCATTAATTGTTCAGTTCATGGGTGCCACAACAAGTTGATGAAGAGGAAACTATTTCTTTCAGAATGATGTTTTGAACATGGAAAGGAGAGATCTGAATGCTGTGGATCAGCATTTAACTTGTTCCCTCCTCCATCGAAAGACGAGGATCTCCGGTGCTGGCTAAAGGCGCTGAATTTGAAAAATCCACCCAAACATCTCTATGTCTGTTCTTTGTATTTTGTGGAGAAAAACCCACATCACTGGATCTTTACCCAGAGAAATGGTTGGACTACAACGCTCCGTTGAAGAAGCCACAGCGGATGCTAGTGAGACAAATAGGTAAGCTGTGTTTGTAACGTTAGCTGATATCTTATTTACTCATTTTATTTACTCATTGGGCTAGAGTCCAGAAGATCATGGGATCAAATCCCCACCTGACTGGAAAATCACTGAGGGCCCTTGGGCAAGGCCTTTAATCCCCTATTGCTCCCGGTGTGTAGTGAGTGCCTTGTATGGCAGCACTGTGACATCGGGGTGAATGTGAGGCATAATTGTAAAGCGCTTTGAGCGTCTGATGCAGATGGAAAAGTGCTATATAAATGCAGTCCATTTACCATTTTCTGGCGTTTGATACAATCAAACATTGCATGAAATAACCCCATACGTATATTAACGTTACGTAATCTTGGCATTACGGTGGTGCTACCTGTCAGGTAAAATTTTAACTTGATTGTGCTTTTATACAATCTTCGCGCCGCTGCGTGTTCATCATAGCCAAACGTTCACTCCGAGTGACAACACAAAGTAGTTAAAATTAAACGAGAGACACTTTTCATGTCATCTTCCCACTCTGTTCTGACCCGTGGGTGATCTAGAGTCGATCCCGTTTGAGCTTTTCAAAAAGGTTTTTGTTTCTACCCGTGGAATGACTTCCATTGTTCTATATTGAAAACACCGCTCAGCGGAAGTCCTAAGACAAAACAACATGTAAATGCCTCTGTTGTAAAAGTGGGCAGGGCTGAAAAAGGTGAATAAAGGGAACAGCATAATTTAGGGCGTGTCCAGCTTCATTTTACTATTTATATGGTGCATAATCAGAATGCAAAGTAAGGCTGAGGGCACAAAGGATTTTTGTTTCATTTCTTAATTAATCATGGGTGTGTTCTGAGCAGAACAAGAACTACACCGATTAGTGTCTTCTGTCTTTACCTGTAAGAGCTGGGTGTGCTTAAATATGGTATATTAGAATATAAGTGGTGGAAATGTGTGTATTTTTTATTTTTTTTTCTGGTGAATGAACAGTCTGGCACACAAGCAGTTGTAGGAACAGCAGTCATCCACCACAGCTCCATGAGCTGACGCAACTGAATGCCTCATTCCTGCAAAAGCTTCTCCATCTCATCCATCCGATCTCCTCCATATCTCAAGCGGTGCCAAACACAGCTTCTGTGCAAATCCCGCCAGCCAGCGCCAGCTTGATGGTCCTGCCTGCAAACCAGGAGGAGAAAGTTAGGGTAAAAATTTGGGACAAGCCAAAGTTATTGGAGTTTAGTTGAAGTGATGATGAAGAATAATGATGATTCCTTATTATTGAGCACTATCGTTTATCCCTAGGTTTTTAAGCAGAGTGTACATGTGTTATGAACCCACTTGTATAAGGCATGTGAATGTGATGCTACACGCAACAAAAATATAAACGCAACACTTTTGGTTTTGCTCCCATTTTGTATGAGATGAACTCAAAGATCTAAAACTTTTTCCACATACACAATATCACCATTTCCCCCAAATATTGTTCACAAACCAGTCTAAATCTGTGATAGTGAGCACTTCTCCTTTGCTGAGATAATCCATCCCACCTCACAGGTGTGCCATATCAAGATGCTGATTAGACACCATGATTAGTGCACAGGTGTGCCTTAGACTGCCCACAATAAAAGGCCACTCTGAAAGGTGCAGTTTTATCACACAGCACAATGCCACAGATGTCGCAAGATTTGAGGGACATGCAGTTGGCATGCTGACAGCAGGAATGTCAACCAGAGCTGTTGCTTGTGTATTGAATGTTCATTTCTCTACCATAAGCCGTCTCCAAAGGCGTTTCAGAGAATTTGGCAGTACATCCAACCAGCCTCACAACCGCAGACCACGTGTAACCACACCAGCCCAGGACCTCCACATCCAGCATGTTCACCTCCAAGATTGTCTGAGACCAGCCACTCGGACAGCTGCTGAAACAATCGGTTTGCATAACCAAAGAATTTCTGGACAAACTGTCAGAAACCGTCTCAGGGAAGCTCATCTGCATGCTCGTCGTTCTCATCGGGGTCTCGACCTGACTCCAGTTCGTCATAACCAACTTGAGTGGGCAAATGCTCACATTCACTGGCGTTTGGCATGTTGGAGAGGTGTTCTCTTCACGGATGAATCCCGGCTCACACTGTTCAGGGCAGATGGCAGACAGTGTGTGTGGCGTCGTGTGGGTGAGCGGTTTTCTGATGTCAATGTTGTGGATCGAGTGGCCCATGGTGGCGGTGGGGTCATGGTATGGGCAGGTGTCTGTTATGGACGAAGAACACAGGTGCATTTTATTTATGGCATTTTGAATGCACAGAGATACCGTGACGAGATCCTGAGGCCCATTGTTGTGCCACATCCAAGAACATCACTTCATGTTGCAGCAGGATAATGCACGGCCCCATGTTGCAAGGATCTGTACACAATTCTTGGAAGCTGAAAATGTCCCAGTTCTTGCATGGCCGGCATACTCACCGGACATGTCACCCATTGAGCATGTTTGGGATGCTCTGGACCGGCGTATACGACAGCGTGTACCAGTTCCTGCCAATATCCAGCAACTTCGCACAGCCATTGAAGAGGAGTGGACCAACATTCCACAGGCCACAATTGACAACCTGATCAACTCTATGCGAAGGAGATGTGTTGCACTGCATGAGGCAAATGGTGGTCACACCAGATACTGACTGGTATCCCCCCAATAAACAAAACTGCACCTTTCAGAGTGGCCTTTTATTGTGGACAGTCTAAGGCACACCTGTGCACTAATCATGGTGTCTAATCAGTATCTTGATATGGCACACCTGTGAGGTGGGATGGATTATCTCAGCAAAGGAGAAGTGCTCACTATCACAGATTTAGACTGGTTTGTGAACAATATTTGGGGGAAATGGTGATATTGTGTATGTGGAAAAAGTTTTAGATCTTTGAGTTCATCTCATACAAAATGGGAGCAAAACCAAAAGTGTTGCGTTTATATTTTTGTTGAGTATATGTCAATAGCAGAAAAAAAACTCTGCGACTCTGGAACAGGTTTCTGCACAGTAAATTTTGCAGAGTAAAATATACTCTGCCAGGATAACATTTGGCCCCAGTCCAAATAGAATTAAATGTACTCTATCATAGAGCTAAATAAATTCTATGACAGTGTAAAATCAACTCTGTCATGCTGTGAATGACTTATTGGAGTTGAAAAATATGATTTGACAAGGCGGTAGAGCTGATTTCACTCTATAATAGAGTGAAATCATGTGTTTAACCAAATGTGTTTAACTCTATTTGGACGGGGACCAAACTTTATCCTGGCAGAGTATATTTTACTCTGCAAACTTTACTGTGTTGGTCTGAGGTGCTATTGTTTTCTACTGCATCCAACCCAGTCTCACGGAATGTCGTGAGTTCAGCAGCATGAAATAAACATTAATCTATTGGTTCGTCATATTGTCACGAAAAGTGCAAAATTTTCACCATGGGAGCACATTCATTCCATGATGGCCGCACATAATTAAAAGTGCAGCAGGGTGGGGTGGGGCGTTATGGTTAGGGTTTGGGAAGGAGAAGGGTTAGTAATAGTGAGTTAAAAAAAAAAAAAAGTCATGACAGTTTTGTGACGGGACAACAGAAAAAAAAAAAAAAACGTGAAACTGGGCTGCTGCATCATAAGGCAGATGCACAGGCACTACATCAGAGACCACACCTCATGGATGAACAAATGAGCACTGGACATGAAAAAAACAAAAAAACAACAGCAGTATTGGTTGAAAACAAGCAATGACAGATGCTGCTGAACTTTTCTGTAATTTATGTCTGTAGCATGGCCCAAGCAGAGGGTCACCCCTTTGAGTCTGGTCTGCTTGAGGTTTCTTCCTCAGAGGGAGTTTTTCCTTACCACGGTTGCTCTGGGGGTTAGTAAGGTTAGACCTTACTTGTGTGAAGCACCTTGAGGCAACTCTGTTGTAAATTGGCACTATATAAATGAAAATAAATTGAAATTACTGTAGTCCACCTTGCAAAATAGGGCCCAATCTATGATAAATCTGACGCTCTCCATGGAAAGTGCTGCCTTCTCTTTATGACAAAGCGTGCATATACAATAAATTACCACACTAACATGATGTTTTGGATTTTTTTCATACCCCTATTACTATAATTCAGGAAACTGTTCAGTATTTCAGCCAAGGAGCCTGTTAACAGCTGAGCGTAATCGTGCTGTAACTGTAGATTTTTTTATTTTATTTTTTTTGCCACTAATTGCCTTCTTTCTAAGTGCGTGAAAACAAAGATAGATGTGGCCTGATTGATGTGGTGCCAGGCTGAAACATGACTTGTTAGCAGGCAGCTCGGAAGGTTGTTCCACATGTGGTTGGATTGTCTGGGTGAGACGGAGGTCAGGCCAGTCTCCACAGTTCACCAAATGCACTCTGACTCAGTGTGACAAACACGGATTATTCACCACAACAAAGCACCTGCACTTATCTGTGGTGACCGCAGAGCTCCCACAGTTGTTGCTCATGTAAATGTGGAAAATTCTTCTGCCATTAATGAATCTTTTGCAGAATAATATGGACTTAGATGTAACCAAAATTCCATTTTTATACTAAATGGATCACAGGCAAGGGAAATAATAATTGTTTTTTCATGACTTATTAATTGACAAGCTGCTTATATGATGAACTTTTGTTTTTTTTAATTTTCCTAATGTATATATTAAAAACAGTTGCATAATTTCTGTGACTGCAGTTTAAGTTGCAAACACACTATAAGTAATGAAGTATAAAACTAATCTCCATGTGCAGAAGACCAATCCAGTCCAGGATTAAATGAGTAAAAGTCTGAAAATCTTTATTCTGTTCTTGCCTTTGAGACGCAGCTTACAAAAATAGAAAAATGAAAGCCTTCCGCTGTTGCTGAGGACAGTTATGGTTCATGTGCGGTTACCTCTCCTCTGATGCTCCTTCCTTTTCTAATCAAGAGCCAGAGGCACACAAACTCTGGCCAGAGTTTGAGTTTTCCCCACAATACAGGGAAAATTGAAGCAGAAAAGCTGGAGTCTGTTAAAAAAAAAAGAGAAAAAAAGTCTGTCTCTCTCTCTCTCTCTCTCTCTCTCTCTCTCTTCTCCAAATGAGGAGTTCTAATAAAAATGACTGTTAGCTAAAGAAAATTTGGGCTTTGTCCTTCTCACCTTCAAGCATTACCCAGTTTTTTTTTTTCTTCTTCTTTTCTATTTAACTACGATCACTTTCTGTAATTGTGTATTAACAAACCATTGTTTACTATTCCTGTACTCTTGCAAAATAATTTCCTTCTGGATAAATTTAAGTTGATTTGTCTTTAGTTGAATTTCTACACTCTAAAAACTGAACCGCTGTCTCAACGAGAAAAAGTGATGTAACATTTGCATGGATTTTTTTTTTAAAGTTATTTCAACTAAACTAGAGAAGTCTTGTGGCATTAACTCAGTTGAACGTTGAAATAACTGAGTGGAAATAACATAAAAAAATCTTTGCAAATTGTTATACAGTATCAGTTTTTCTTGTTGAGACAGCAGTCCCTTTTTTTAGAGCAGTGGTTTTCAAACTGTGAGGCAACTCCCCCCCCCACCTCCCCCCCAGAGTTCTTCGGGGGGGGGGGGGGTGTGCAAGGGATGGGTATCGACAACTGGTTCTTTTCGAGAACCTTTAAGAAATGATTCGATCCACCGACATCAATCGCCTTTTTTGCTTAACGATTCCCTTATCGGTCCTTCAGAGCGACTGTTGTTTTTTGAAGGTGGGTGGTGGTCAAGTGGTAGTGCACTTGGTTTTCGGTGCGGTAGGTTCCCGGTTCAAATCCCACCCCTGCCACATTTCTCCATGTAATGTGGGAGTTGTGTCAGGAAGGGCATCCGGTGTAAAACCTGTGCCAATTCAACATGCAGATCCACCTTGGATTTGCTGTGGTGACCCCGAGTGCAAACAAGGGAGCAGCCGAAGGGTCTTACTTTTACTTTTTATCGGGAAAGTGATTATTTCTTTATGTTGACTGCAGACCCTGTAGTTGGTCCTGTAATCAACCGCTTCTGCAGCGACTAATCAACGAAGCAGTGTTCTGACCCACTGCTTCGTTGGTTCATTGCTTCGCTGCTTTTCAGAAGCGACAAGTCCGCTTCTTAACCGCTCTCAAAGACATTTAAAAATGTCTATTGTGAGTCACTTTTGTGCGGATTAAAGTCACTAACTGGGACTTTTGTCTTGCTGCAGGCAAGAACGAGAATCGTCCTCTGTTCTGTTCACACAGCTCCACATGCTGCACAGCTCTCTGCCAAGTCAAGTTAGAAAGATAGAGTCTGATCAGAATGAATAACTCAAAGTGAATCACTGTTTAAATCAAATGGCACCTCTTTCCAAACGTAACACAGACAACAACTACAACAGAACTAAAACATTTTTTTCCTCCCAAAATGAGACGACCTGTGTTCTTTATGAATGACATTGATGCTGACGTGCAGCACAGCCGGCTGCAAGAGCTCAAGCTCAGAGGTACGGAGTGACATTCATGCCATTAATGTCTGAAAGGAAATGCTTTTGAGAAAACAATACAGATTTTGTTTCCATTTATATCTGTCCAGAGATCTAGGATCCATCCAGTGACCAATTTCATATTTATTTACTTTAAGACTCAATAAAATGTTATTGACATATAATCTGTAAAGCCTACTTTTAGTACACAGAAAATTCAGGTAGGTATTGATAAGGGAATCGACTCAACAAGCGGAATAGATAATGGCACCGATATTGATAAAATCTTATCAATACCCATCCCTGAAGTTGAATTAATATTATTTATGTTAAAAGGTGTTATTTGTGCATATATATTATTATTTTATATATTAAATACATTTAATAACACACAGAGATATAAAATGGTTAAAAAAAAATCCTGATGTTTAAAATATGACAAAAGGTAAAAATAGAAGTATAGAAGTTCTTTTAAAAACATTTTTAAATGTTTACAAAGGCTGTACAATGTGTAAATGCATAGACAGTTTGTTAAAATACACAAATACTTTTAAAATGTGTTTTAAGATGTGTAAAAGAATAAAAAGAAACACACAAAGATGTTGAAAGTGTGTGTATGTGTGTCGGGGGCGCAGCTATTCATTTGTTCTGAGGGGAGCTCACTCTCCCAGACTTTGAAAACCTCTGTTTAAGAGTGTTGGCTTTGGACAAGGACATGTGCCTTGTAAAATATAGTGAATGGAGATAGTTGAGTCTATCTTTTCCAGTTTGTTGATAATGCAAACAATAAATGCAGCATCTTGTACATCTCCATGTTCAAAGGTCACATAATAACGACAGACTCTTTAATATTTGGTACACGTTGATGCATCAGATCAGTCCAAAAAGCTTGTGTAATATCTACCTACTGGATGGTTAGTGGATGCTGGAGTGATGAGAATTAGAAACAGGTGTGGTTAGTGACTACACACAAAATATACTAAATCAGAGATGCAAACAGTTGCTTTCTGATCCCCCCCTTAGCAATTACATTCTAAAACTCACAGAGCATGGCCATACATACACACAACCCTGCCGACAACATTCTATAGAATTTAGTTGGGCAACATGAAAAATGGTGAAGGTGCACAATGACTGGAATCTATGAGAGAGAGTTTCTGAAGACAAATGTACTAGATCAGAACAATAAAATTATTTTCTGATAGTTCATCAATGTATGCTTTCTCAAACTCATGTAAAATGGTCACAACTTTCACATAATCCTGCAGAAAGGATTTCACAAAATAACAGAGGATACAAACTTCTTCCTTCTGCCCATCTCTCTTAACTGGAATATCATATATCTTGAATGTACTTTAACATGAGCTTTGTCATTAGATTATTTAATTTCCAGAACCAAAGTCTGGTGCTGCTGCTGCTTGTTTTCTATGTATATGTACGAAAGACTGATCGTCTATATATGTAATTATACATTGTTAAAGATAATATGGGTTCAGAATTAGTTGGGTCCATTTAAATTCCACTATTAAGAAAATGTTTTTAATTAAAGAAATTACTATTAAACTGCAAGAGTTTGTTCCATGATAACATTTTGATCATAAATTATAGGTGTGAATTTCAGTATGTTTTTCAATGTCAGTTTTGCTATTCATTGATGAAGGATAAAATATGTGAGTTATCCTCAGCAATATTTCAGTATGGCAGAAAATGCTATAAAACAGCTTATTTCTGTATACTTCTTATGTTTCTCATAGTTGGAACAATAGAGAGAATCCACTTGTAAGTCCTAAAACTGCTGTTTTTGAAACCAGAGACCACAGTGAAGTGACTTTACAAGACATATTATGGATGTTATGCATTACGTGAGGTCAAAAGGTACACTTCTGTCCTTTCTACACCTCATGTGTGCATGCACACACATTCCTCCTGCAAACAGCATTAAAAGGAAAATAAAATATTCATAGAGAAATACCCCTATAGTCTCTTCATTAAAATAAGCTGTAATTTTGCAAATCATTTCAAAATAACCAACATTATAACACTTGGATTTCAGTAGGAACTAAATTTTGTTTGTATTTGAAATTTGAAAGGCTGTATAGCTTTAACATGAAATTAAATTCCTAAACTATCTTTAATGCCCTTTGGGTAACTAAAATAATACACCTGAACAGAAATATAAATACAACACTTTTGTTTTCTGTACCAATAAACACCTATTCTCTCAAATATTATCCACAAATCTATCTAAACCTGTGTTAGTGAGCACTTCTCCTTTGCTGAGATAATCCATCCCACCTCACAGGTGTGTCACATTAATATGCTGATTAGAGAGCATGATTATTGCATAGGTGGCCTTTTATTGTGGCCAGCCTAAGGCACACCTGTGCAATAATCATACTGTCTAATCAAAAATGAAGACAGCTAACATGCAATCCAGTCATTTAATCAAAATAATAATAAAAAATTCTTAAAAAGTTAGTTTGCAGTTATAAATTAAGTTTAGCAAATAGTACATCCCCTCTTTGTACATTTTTTACTAGTTATCCATGTTAGCAGGCTAAACTATTGTAACCTCATAAAGAAGATTTTTCACATCGGCAGCTGTAAATTGACTTGCTACCATGCAACTGACCAAAAAAAAAAAAAGACTTGCTGAGACTGAAATATTGAGGGTAAGCAAATGTGCAAACTGATAATACAAATCAAAGCAATATACATCAAATAGTCGAGTGTTTTTTTTTTTGTTGTTGTTGTTGTTTTGTTTTGTCTGTTTTTTTTGTTTGTTTTTTTTGTCAAAATATGCTAAGAAAAAAAAAAACATTCAAAAAGGACTCCAGCAAACCACGATTTTGGTTTTGACCCATGTGTTTCCTGGATGTTTCATGACGTTTGTTGATTTATTGATATTTGCAGGGGGATAAGAGGGAAATGAATAATGCTTGGCTGAAAATGGTTTGAAATGTTGAAGCGCGCGTGTGTGTTGAGTGAGTTACACATGCATGAGCACACACATGTGTGCACTGAACTTGACCTGACAAATCTCTTTGACAGCAGCTGCTGCAAAAGGCAGCCAAGGGCAGATTACATGACTTTTGTTTTGGCAGTAAAATTACATATAAAATGTACATAAATGCTATAACCAAGGATTAAACACAGTAAATCTTCCACACACATAATAATAATAATAATAATAATAATAATAATAATAATACCAAGAAAAAACAAACAAAAAAAGCAACTTTTGTACATTGAAGCAGCTTTGTCTTTTCAGTCCTGCAGAACTTTTCTATATACAAGCCAAAAGTTCAAATTATTTCCAAGCAACACATATGTTCCTCCTCCCTCAGTTACCTACAGTGTGCACTGGACAAAGCAAACTGTCTGTCAGCACAAACACGCATCACCTTGTAAATAAGAGCACCAGTAATATAAAAAAATCCAACCACAATATACGGACACAATGTCACCTTTAATTCACTTGGCTCTTTGTAATATAAAAAGCTGCTCTACTGGAAGTGAGAAGTGATATTTTTCCCCTTCCCATGGATCACAAACAAGCAGACTGCTGCTGGAAAGTTTGCCTTCCTCAAAATTTACAAAATGTTGTCAGCACATGTTAGGTTTTCTTGTCTGGCCAAACAGGTTCTGTCAGACGTCCTGTACAAGCGATACAAGGTGATTCCAGATGCAACATCGCCTCTTTACATTCAAGTATTTTGAGAAGAAAATATATAATAAGCAGATATAGGAGGCATGTTGCATAAAATTAACTCTAATATGTAAAGCACAGTGTATGTTAAGTAAAAGAAGTTATATATGTGTTTTAAATTGAATGCAGTGACACTACAAACCAAATAAAAGGCGGAATAAAATGATTTATATCGCACTACCCTAAATGAAGAGTTTTAATATAAGAATCACAATATATCATAGCATTGTTTGAAAAACTGACAGAGAAGAGTACTTTTTCTATTTGCTGCCTTAGCCTCAGATCAATCTAAGTACAAAAAGTGCTATTTGTAGTCTTCAAAAATAAAATTTACACCCATAAATTTTCTCATTCATATGAAAAAAAAAACCTTTACAGTTTTAAACATAAAATTTTTACTCAGTAATGAATCTGCAGAAGAGCTCCTCCTTCAACAGCCTGCACTCTAATAATCATTTAAAAAAATTAAATAATTCTCTGAACTCTTAGAGCGTGTTCTAACAACACTTAAATGTAGGTATTAAAAGTATTCAACGTACACTCTACTGTTAAAAAAAAACATGACAGATATTTGGCATAGTCTCTCACACGTTAAAAAAAATGTACAAAATAGTGTTGAACCCCATGTAAACTGAACCAATGGGAAATGAGCGGCGATTTGTCGCAGCCAATCCTGAACGGAAGGTGGAGTGACGAGTTAAAAACTCCAACTCAAGTTGCTGTAACGTGTAGTTTGTAAGATCGCGCTGAGGACGTCAACTTTCACGGCTGCACCTCATGACATCTAGGAACAAAACAAAACAAGGAGCAGCGTTTGGAATTGGAAGCGTTTTCCTTGCAACTGTGAAAGGAATTTAATTTTACGCCACCGTGCGTAAAAGGCAGCACGGAGCACTGGCCGCTTTTCAACACCGGTAACGTCCCGCCTTTTTTTTTTTAAACTCTCCCCCTCCTCTCTCCTTATTTTGGTGGGGAGATTTTTGTGCCTGATTAATCATGTTAAAAATGACAGAAGAGCATGAAAAGTGCGTCAGCGACCAGCCGTGCAGTCCATCCGGTACCAACAGCTCCATGTCTCAGGACGAGTCTGACTGCGACTCGCCGTCCTCGCCTACAGGCTCGGACGGACACGGATCCTTGCTTAGTGTTTGGGGCAAGAAACTGGACTCGGAGGACGACGACCGATTCCCAGCTTGCATTCGGGACGCCGTGTCGCAGGTGCTGAAGGGATACGACTGGTCCTTGGTGCCAATGCCCGTGAGGGGGAACGGATCCCTGAAAAGTAAACCGCACGTCAAGAGACCCATGAATGCGTTCATGGTGTGGGCGCAGGCGGCCCGCAGAAAGCTGGCGGATCAGTACCCACACCTGCACAACGCCGAGCTGAGCAAGACTCTGGGGAAACTGTGGCGGTAAGATAAAAAGTTTTAAATGGACCAAATATATGTATATAATTGGGCGCAAAATTGCAGCAATTAAATAAGTTAAAAAGGGAATGATGCGGCTGATTAACGCAGAAAAAAACGGATTTATTGATGGAATTCTTTGCGTAAATGTGAGAATATATTACAAAACTAATTTTGAAGCGTGTTTGATGCGTGTATGTATATTCTTTTTGCATGACAAATTAATTTAAGGCGTATATTTGTTGTTCATGTCTCAAAAATCTTTAAGATTTGTAATCCTGCATCTATTGTTATTTTCAGTCTGTTGTCAGAGAATGAAAAGCGGCCGTTTGTTGATGAGGCAGAGAGGCTCAGGGTTCAACACAAGAAAGATCATCCAGACTACAAGTACCAGCCTCGGCGGAGGAAAAATGTAAAACCAGGCCAGAGCGACTCGGACTCGGGGGCAGAGCTGGCACAACACATGTATAAAGCCGAACCGGGGATGGGGGGACTCGCAGGGATGGCCGATGGGCACCACCACGAACACTCAGGTAGAATTTTACTCATAATGTGTGTGGGAGAGATTCTGTGAGGGTTTGAAAATAAAACAATCCAAGCCTTAGTTTAAATGTTGAACTTCCTCTCCTCAGGGCAGCCCCATGGACCTCCTACACCACCCACCACCCCCAAAACAGACCTGCACCACGGCATGAAACAGGATCTGAAGCACGAGGGACGGCGCCTCATCGACAAGCAGCAGGCAGAACATCGACTTCAGCAACGTGGACATCTCCGAGCTCAGACACTGATGTCATCAGCAACATAGAGACCTTTGACGTGCATGAGTTCGACCAGTACCTCCCACTCAACGGCCACACCAACGCTTCTTCCGCCCTGCAGTCAGACCACGGGCCGGCTCCGGCTGGTGGCGGCGGTTCCTACGTTTCCTCATTCAACGGGTCAGCGTGGACCCGCAAGAGCGCCGTGCACTCGTCCCCCTCCACCAGCGATGTGAGCCAGCACCGGCTTCACATTAAGACGGAGCAGCTGAGCCCCAGCCACTACAGCGAGCACTCCCACGGATCGCCCTCCCACGCCGACTACGGCTCTTACAGCAGCCAGGCTGCATCACCTCAGCCGCATCCTCAGCCGCCGCCTCCTTCTCCAGCTCCCAGTGTGACTATACTGACCTCCAGAGTTCCACTTACTAAAACCCTTACTCCCAGCTACCCCTCCAGCCTTTACCAGTACCCTTACTTCCACTCGTCCAGACGGACCTACGGCAGCCCGATCCTCAACAGCCTGTCCATGGCTCCTGCGCACAGTCCAACCACCTCCAGCTGGGACCAGCCCGTCTACACCACTCTGTCTCGACCTTAGGAGACAGGAGCACAGCACAACACTAGAGACTGTCACATTGATGCACTACTAATAAATAATTAAGGCACAGGTGGAGAGAAACGGAGGGCGCCAGTCGAGCACCTGTGATAATTTGAAACAAAAGTGCCTGCTGATTTAAAGTTCTATCATTGCGATGAAAACAACTTGTACAGACTTTTTACACAAACATTAATTGTGTTGATGGTGAGCCAAACTCCTCCGTGAGGACATATTTCTTACACATTCTGTATCATTTCCGGTTTGAGACTGATAAGAGGTAACGCCAACGCTGACATCGAAAGGAAAAAACACTTTGGTGGCAGATATTTAGGGTAATGTGCACAGGACCAGATAAGTGTGCAGTAAATTTGATGGTAATTGTTGGATCAGTCATAGCTTAAAACAAAAAAAGCAGCTCATATGAATCTTAGTGTCATTTTAGCAGAAAGTCTATTGTATTTATGTTCATGCATTATATTTTGTGTTCTTATGCAGTTAAACATGTAAAAGTGGGTTTGGATATTTACAGTACCGTTTCAGAGTTTAATGCAAACAAATGAAGGACGGTGCAGCCGCTATCATTCCATTAATGTCCGATCACAAGTAACCGCTCCATTCCGGCGGCAGCAGCGGACTCGCACGGACAGAACAGGTGTCTGGAAGCTATGCTTGGCAAATCGCGATTAGTCATGATGCGGGATTGAAGGAAACGGGGTGTAAAATAACTCCGCGCTCCTTGAGTGACATGTCAGCTGGACCTCCTGCACGCGAGATGGACACCGCAGCAGTCTCCGTGTGCATGCAGAAAATCATGTGGCATTCCTTGAGGCGGGAGGCATGTAACTGCCACAAGTTGACATTTCAGTTGTCGTCCATTTACTTCCGGAGGAATATTTAGCAGAAGCAGAGGAACGTTTACCGACATTCATCTCATTATGCATCAAGTGCCAATTCACGACAGTCTCATTCAAGACATTGCTGTGCCTTCTAACGCTTCTTTTTGTCAGTATTTCAACACCAGTTTGAGTCATAACAAAGACCAAGCAGCAGAAACTCAGTTTAACTTGATATTCTTAATTTGTCATTCCTTCCAGTCTCTCTTCATAGAGCAGTGTTTTTTATATCTTTTTTTTTATGTTGTATAATTTTAAAGAAGGCTGTGGGGAAAAAAATCTTGGTGTATTAACTAAATAATCGTTCACACGTGCACAGCTAACCTATTTTTGCTGGCCATTTTTATTTAAATAAAGAGATACTTTTCCCTCCTAAATGGTCACTGTCATTTGTGTTTGGATGCATTTGCATGTGTTTCTTGTTTGTTCTTGGATACTTATGGAGTATAAGGAAACATCTGTATTGCAAATTGTAAGACTGTCGCTCGGTCGGCTTAACTCTCAGGTTTCCCACTTAATTAAACCATCGTAGTGAATTTAGATGTAACAACATAAATTTTTGTGGTGAAATACAAATGCATGTTCTTGCACTGGAGTTTTTTTTTGTTGTTGTTGTTTGTTTTTACCTCTAAGTCCATCCTTCACTCACTGCATGTGTTAAAAAGTAATGAAAACTGACCACCAAGCATTTTGGATACATCTGGGTAAGCTTCAATTATAGCCTGATTTTGGGTGCAAAGGTCAAAGTCAGTAGTTCAGGACAGGGATGATCACACTGCTGCTGTATGTTTCTGCACAACCCGCTTTGGGACCTGGAAAGCAGCCTTGGCTTTTTGTGCTTTGGGGTTCTCAATTTGTTTGAAACCAAAAATTGTTTTTCTACTTAATAATCTTAATTGTGCAGCACATGCACGATTTTATTGTTCCCAATTGTTGTACACATGTATGTCAGATTTGCTCCAAAATTAGTACACTGTTAAGAAAAATAAGAAAAAAAAACTACAGCCCAATTTAATTATTTCCACTCATGTATTCTCTTTGAGTCAACCTTTTGGACGTGCAAGTCAATGTATAGGTTTTAGAAATTTAATTCAAACAATTTGATACTTGTATTTGGTGACTGTACTTGCACTGAAAAAAGAGAACAGTTGAACCAACTTAAATGAATTGTTTCAATTGGTAACATCTAAATGAATTAAGTTGTTTGAACTTGGGTTATAAGTTAGAGTTGATTTAACTTATTAACTTAAGTTCAAACAACTTAATTCATTTAGGTGTTACCAATTGAACAAACTTTTTAAGTTGGTTCTTTTTTCAGAGGTGGTTTGTAAGTAATCCGTTGGAAAAAAAAAATAGACTGGCAAGATGGCAGAGGAAAAAATAGCTGCCTTGGCATAACCGTTTGAGAAACTGTCTTTTTAAGTAATTTGATGTTGAGTCTTAGCTCTTCAGATAGGTGGTTTATATATATATATATATACAATTTCAAATTTCTGACATCACTCAAATAATTCAAGTTGGGTTAACTTGTATTTCCAAGGCTGCATCTGAACTTTGACTTCTAAGTTATAGGACAGAGAAATTTTTTACAGTGTATTAATTTGAGGGTGAGAAGGACAAGGTGATGTCTTTTACTCGTACATACCTAGATGTTTGAGATAAAGTGTACACCTGAAGTGTTTCCCAGCAATGCTGATGTGACAGAGTGAAACAAACGGACTGCAGCCTTGGCCTGCCGCGGTTAGAGGCTTTAAGCCTACTAACAAGTCTTTCATTGAATTCAGGTGTGTTGGAGCAGCGAGACCAGCAAGAGTGCCAGGAAGGTAGATCTCGAGGACCGAACTTGGCCACCCCTGACCTATGGGGTAGGAAGCTTTGCACTGCCTGTTTTTGTTTGTTAAACATGGACAGATTTCTGAAATACTGCAAAATCCAAAATGCAGCCATCTTTCCCAAGTGCCAGTTCCTTTCCTGGACCCTGAACTTCATGGATGTCTGCAGGTGCAGTCACAAAAATGGGAAGGTTAATTGGTTTTGTTTTTTTGCTTTTAGACTACTGACAAGAGAGGAATGTGCAAATGTTTTGCATCTTTTGGTTCGGTGGGTGGAATACTCAAGTTGGCTTTGGCACGCATGCCAAGCAGCCGTCCCCTAACTAGTCCAGAGAGAAGCCAAGTGCCAGGGCCACACTGCTGAATTTTAATGATTCATTATGCCGTGGAGAGGACCCATTGTGTCCCTTTATCCGGAGAGCTAGAAAGGAATTAATTGGACAGAAAATGGAAGGGCAAGGGGAACTGACAACCCATTAAGAGGTTCCTGAAAGGACGATTAGATGCACACAGGGGACGGTTTTCCTCTCATGTCGCTATCTCCTATCACAACACTTCACAAACACCCCCCCACCACCACCACCACCACAACCGTTAAAAAAAAATAACCACAATAACCACCAAAACAAATTGTAGAAATTATATCTGCGCACATAATGTGTAGATAATAAAAGATGATAATACCACAGCAGATGGGTGTGGGTGGCTCAAGAGCGACTTGTTTTTCTTCCCTCAAAGTCTTTTTTTTTCACTAGTGTTTGCCAAATACTTTCAGGAGGAACTCTTGAGAAAGAACAGGAGTGAATAAAAGTGATGCAAAAAGACTCTTCAGGGTGCTTGGGTCCCGTTTCCTTGGAACAAGGCCACTGTTTCTGATTGGGCTTCGTGAGCGCCTGACAGTAAAGTACTCATTAAAACAAAATAAAGCCTTGGAATGGCAAACGTTACTGTGACCTACATTAGTTTTAACCTGTTTCTCATTAATCCACGATGATTACCAAGTGCAAGACCCGATCGAGTCGCCGCTTCGATGTTGCTTTCCTCCGCCGCACATTAACAGACATTGGGAATTTAATTTGTACTGCGGCCACCTGAGGCTGTGATACATTCCAACTGTCACAGATCGTGTTGATGGAGGAAGGGCGTCGTTGTGCCGAACAGGAAGATGTGGTCTCGGACCCGGTGCCGAAAAAAGCCTGACCACATCCTATTGTTGGGAGCTGGAGAACTCGCCTGGTAATAGTCTCATCCTGTCTAATGAGTCTGGCTGACTCAGGGCATA
The DNA here is from genome assembly GCF_902500255.1 of Thalassophryne amazonica. Taxonomy (NCBI): domain Eukaryota; kingdom Metazoa; phylum Chordata; class Actinopteri; order Batrachoidiformes; family Batrachoididae; genus Thalassophryne; species Thalassophryne amazonica. The sequence goes on from NC_047118.1 coordinate 52,032,263, forward strand.
GTTCAGGAGAGAAAAAAAAGATGGTAGCTGGGAACTGTGAAAACTGAGAATGCAGAGCTGATTTGCAAGGGAAATGAAGTGGACATAAAGCACGGTTTAGTGCCTGCCTCTGAAGCCGGCCAACCTGAGTCCTCAAAAACAGAGCGTCTTCTAAGAGCTCACAATCTCACACAGCTAGACCATATTTTGCTTTTCGTTGCAGTTTTTTTTTTAATGAATTCTCTGCAGCCAAACTAAATACCCATAATAAAAATGTTAGAAAATTCCTTTTAAAATTATAAAAACAACAAATGGAGCATCATCACTTTTTCACCTTTATTTTACTAATATGACAGCTGGTATTAAAGTCAACACATGAGTTGATATATTCATGTTATAGTTTCACAAGACTTTTCACTTAAAAAATGTATTTCTGTAATTCCATTTGCATACAGCATAACTCAAAAAGCTATGGGAAGAGTTTAATTGAATTCACTCCAGAGGAACGCCTTGGGTCAAGGAAAATAATTATGTCAATTTTTCAGGTGGATCATTGTAATGTCAAAACAACCCCCACCCATTCCCATTAGCACTCCAGCACTGGAAATATATAAATTTTCAAAAAGGTCACTGGTGGAAATGGGCAAAATTTCAAATTTTAGGGGTCTAGAGTAGATGTTGTTTATGATAATATAAATGGCTTTGTTATGTTTTAACAGTTAAGGTGTGGTTGCTTACATTCACGTTCTTGGGGGATGTGGTGGAGGTGTTAGAGAGGAGGATGTTGAGGAAACTACTCAGTATCCATGACAGCACCTCCCACCCCTGCATGCCACAGTGATGTCTATCATAGCACATTCAGCCCCACAGACTGAGACCACCGAGGTGCACCACAGAACGCCACAGGAGGTCTTTCCTACCTGTGGAAATAAGACTGTATAATTTCCCGCCACCCCCTCTGCAAGATACATAATGAACAGAGTTATTCAGAGTAATTCAGTTACTCAGAGTTATCTGCATTATTGTAGAACATCTTGTGCAATATAGCTTAAAAAAAAACACATTGTTCACTGTTTTGGTACTCTGTCAAAATAATTTCCTTTGGAATAAATAAAATTGATCTTATTCTTACTTAAAGGGCAGCTCCAACACTTTTGCACCTAGACCCTGCACTTAGACATTTTGGGGTTCAGATTTTCACTGTGGACAGAAATGTTGATAAGCAGTTGTGTATCAAGTTAGAACCCTTCAAGTTCATCTTCAAGATCTTCGTGACCATTCGTGTATTGTTAAGTAATACGAGATTTTTTTTTCTTGCCCCTTTTGTTCATTGTGTATGTGCAATATATTTTATTAATTTTGAACTTGTAGTTGCACTGATGAATGTGTACATGAAGTACAATCATACACCAGAAAAAAAACTGAACATCTTACTTTAAGGTCCTACATTGATTTGAGGATGTAATATCCTGATCAGAGATGCACCGCCCCCTGATGGGTTGGAGGCACAAGTGCAAGTTGTAGTTTAAGAAAAATTGTGGACAACTTGGTGTCTTGGCATGGGCTCTGAAATTTAACTTGCCACAGAACTCTGAGACAACCAACTACACAAAATGTAAAAACTGTCACATTCCTCAAGTACAAACCAGAGCTCTGAAGTTTTTTTTAAGTGTTGAAGGTCTGTTTACATCAGAAACATTTTTAAATTAAAAAGGCCTGATCATTTTTAGTTATGACTACTTGATAAACATACAGTGGCTTGCAAAAGTATTCAGCCCCTTGGTATTTCACACATTTTAATTTGTGTATGTCATTTCAAATACAAAAAGTAAATCAGGCTTCTCAATATAAAAAATTTTCACCAAAACATTAAATCTAGGCTTGCATCTCAGCTGTACCTTCTGGCAAATTGTAGCTGAACTTTCAGGTCTTCTTTTTAATGCAATCCTCCTCGATACCACTTCATCATGAAGCTGTATAACTGGGGATACAAAATGTAAAACATGCACAGTTTCTCCAATCACAGCCACAGAAGTCTGTAACTTCTTCTGGGTTGTCTGGGTGTCTTGGTGTCTTTCCTCACTCTTCTCCTTCTTGCACAGTCAATCAGTTTTTGAGAACTGTCTGCTTCACAGAGATTTACCACAGAGTGCCATACTGTTTGTATTTCTTCATACCTGATGTAAATAAAGTTCAAGACATATTCAGTGACTTGGAAATATTCATATATCCATCTCCTGACTTGTCTGAAGAAAACTGGCAATTAAACTGATTATTTACAGGTATTATACCAAAGGAGCTGATTGCATATGCAACCTATCATCGTGGCTTTTATATTTTTAATTAATTTATATCAAGTTGTAGAGATCTACTTTCTGTTTGAATTTAACAAAGATAATTTTAAAAATTTTTGTACTGAGAAGCCTGATTTACTTTTAGTATTTGAAATGCCATAAACAAATTAAAATGCATGAAATACCAAGGTGCTGAATATTTTCACAAGCCACTGTACATTGCAGTTTTTTCATTATTAGAAGAACTCTTAAATTTATACGTCAAGCAAAACTGTTAGCAAAAAGTAAAACTTTCATCATTTCTTGGAAAATCCTCTCATGTTCTACCCAAACTAAGGCATCCAGCAACTCATTCCACCCAGGTTAATGACTTCCTGAGCATAACGGATTTATTTGACCTCGTCTCCTTGTTCTCACTAAAGGAGCCCGTTTTATTATTGGTTTCTCCAGTGTTTGCCGGCATCACCAGGCCAAGCAAAACAGGGTGGCAGACAGAACCAACATTGATTTTCCCAGTTCCATCTGGATGAGACGTGAAGCAACCACAGCGCCAACACTGTCAAAATGCCACTAAGTTAAGGCTGGCTCCATTCAGTCAGTTCCCATGAGAACCTTGAGCTAAGCTCATCCAGTTTAACATTAAATAGAAACTAAAAATACATCATTCAACTAAATGTGGAGGACGATGCCTGTTTTGTTTACACGTCTCTAGAGGTGCGCTTTGTAAGACCTTCAAGCTTAAAGCATCTCTTAGCAATTGAAAGGAAACCACAAACAAAGTCCTATGAAAACTAGAATATATATATTGAAATTAGCCATGGATTCAAACCAGTTCATTTGTCACTGAAGATTATATTTAAATCAAGAGTTTCAGGCTTGGGTCTTTTGTTTTGTAAAGTAAAGAAAATTTTCTTAACGTTCATGTGCTACTACATGCAGTTTGGATTTTAAGTCCAGTTAGTCATCTTTTATCCCCCTCCTCCCCAGTTAAACACACCCATTTACTGTATTCTACCTTTCACAGTTCTCACATGTACTGGTAATTTATCTACTTAACACTAAAATAGATCAAATAGAGTTGCACTAAATAGGATGCTACCCAAATGGGTCCCCAACCAAGTTTTTGGGTTGGTTATATAGTCTTGAGTTTGATGACAGGTTATTGGCAACATCCAAAAGCATTTCCTTTGTCCACCAAGTCACCATAAGCTCCCATACTTGACGTGCATAGATCACTGGCCAGAGGAGAACTCATTAAAATTTTGGTGTGGCTCTCGATCAATAGTGCAGCAGATAGGCAAAATGATTGTGCAATTTGTGACTAAAGCATGAAATTTGGCACGCATATTCTAAATTAACCCTCTGGGGTCCAAGGGCATTTTTTGGACAGTTCACTCGCCTGGCATGAATGTTTTATTATTGCTGTTAACAGCTCTCCTTGCATCCCGCAATCAAGTTTTATGTCTCTTCTTTTTTTCAGGACAACCTGTGCTTTCAGAATATACGAGGTCTATTAGAAAAGTATCCGACCTTATTATTTTTTTCAAAAACCATATGGATTTGAATCACGTGTGATTACATCAGACATGCTTGAACCCTCGTGGGCATGCGAGAGTTTTTTCACGCCTGTCGGTTACGTCATTCGCCTGTGGGCAGTCTTTGAGTGAGGAGTCGCCCACCCTCTTGTCGATTTTTTCATTGTTTAGGAATGGCTCAGAGACTGCTGCTTTGTTTGATCAAAATTTTTTCAAAACTGTAAGGCACAACTGAGTGGACACCATTCGATAAATTCAGCTGGTTTTCGGTAAAAATTTTAACGGCTGATGAGAGATTTTGGTCTGGTAGTGTCGCAGTAAGGACGGCCCACGGTGCCTGACGGCGATCTGCGCTTCGAGGCGGCAGCGTCTCGCCGTTTCAAGTTGAAAACTTCCACATTTCAGGCTCTGTTGACCCAGTAAGTCGTCAGAGAACAGAGAACTTTCAGAAGAAGTCGGCATGAGGCGTTTATTCGGACATTCCATTGTTAACGGACATTTTGTAATGAAAGAACGTGCGGGCAGAGTCGCATGTCAGGCCGGACCCGACCGCGGGGGGTCGCAACAGGAAAAACACCTCCGTTGGAAACCTTAACAGGCAAGTTGGAACATGCCCAAGCTGTTAAACAATTTCTCAGTTACTCACTTGTTGAAAGCCATCAAAAGCCGCCTGAATTTTACAAATGGTTTTCAACACGGAGGTGTTTTTCCTGTCGCGGCGCACACAGATTCGCCGAGTCATCACGGAAATGACTCAGCGAATTTGCGCGCATGTCTTTCATTAAAAAAATGTCCTTAAACAGTGGAATGTCCGCATAAAGTCCTCATGCCGGCATCTTCTGAATCTTCTCTGTTCTCTCACGATGTCCTGGGTGAAAAAGCCTTAAATTAGGATGTTTTCAGCTCGAAACAGGCTGACGACGGCGCCTGGAAGCGCTGCGCGACGTCCCGGTCCGTGGGAAGTCCTTACACTGACAGAAACACCCCATAATCTCTCATCAGCCATTAAACGTTTCACCGAAAACCATCTTAATTTCTCGAATAGTGTCCACTCTGATATTCCTCACAGGTCCAGAAAAAATTTTGATAAAGCAACGCGCGCCGTCTCGAGCAGCGTGTGAAACAAAGGAATTCAGCTGAGAGGGCGGGACCACATCTCACTCAAGGCCTGCCCACAGGGAAATGACGTCACCGACACGCGTGAAAAAACTCACGCATGCGCACGAGGGTTCAAGCATGATTGGTGTAATCGCACGTCATTCAAATCCATATAGTTAAAAAAAAAATAAGTGTTTTTTTTTTTCTAATAGACCTCGTATATGCTTTTGTTGTGTTTTATAGGTGTAATAAAGGTTTACAAACAAAAAATAAGAAAGAAAAAGTGAAGCAGAAAATAATTTTCCACACACATTTATTCAAAACACACAGCAAACTATAATAAACAACTGTTTCGACACTTTATAAAGGAAATTTAAGGTCTTGTGTGAAAGACTGTACAACAAAAAGGTTCAAACAATAAACACAAATGCACATTTTGAACAATATATATGAAATGGTGTTTTGTTGTCTTGATCTCAAAGCAATTTCTGTCTGCTATTACACAAAGGTTACAACACAAACTTCTACTTCTACTTCTGTGTTGCTACTAAAGTAGCTTTCATTCACACTTTTGCCCAGGTTGGCTCCTTACAGTCTGAGAAGCGGCCCTCCCCCTCGCTCCATTGATATGGTAAACTGCTTTACGCCGAGAAAGCAACAGAGTTATCCAGTAACATTCACATGCAAACTAGTGGAGCAATCCTGATAGTTACACACTCTTTGTTTGAGCACGTGAGATTGTCATCAGAGGCTCTCCGTCTGCTTCATCTGCTTTCACTGATCGGTGTGCGTAATGGCGCAGGGTGCACTGAGTATGTACTAATAGTATGTACTCATTGGAGCACCCAGGGGGCTATTCAAACGGGCCAACTAGTAACATATCACTCCTGAAAACGATCTTTGGCTTTTCACGTGAGGTAAATCTGCCCTACGAGTGGATTTTGAAAAACCATGTGACGGTGAACCAATTCCAATTGGACACTCACATTGTACACGCCATCACACAGCTTCTATGAGGAGTACAAAGATGGCCAATGGCTGGCTTGAAAGTCCGTGGAGGTAACTTTTCAGTAAAAAAAAAAGTAAGTTTCTATCTCATATCATAAAAAAGTTATTTATAATTTAGTAAAGCTTGGTCTTAGCCATCGTATATGACGGTGTCGGCCCCAGAGGGTTAACTAATACTTATTTTCAGATGTGGAAGTATCCTGGAGCTGACCTCTCATGAGCTACAGGGGTCAATGAAGAATTACACAGGGGTCAAATTTAAAAAAATGTTCCAGCAATGAAAGGTATATCGTATTATTTGTCTGGTCATAATGATTCCAGAAATGTATAGTCTGGATTATCCTTGACTAAATGTTGTGGAGTTACAGGGTAAACATGGCAAAAACAATGACAAAGGTCCTCCACATAGGAAAAAATTATTAGTTAATTTAGAATATGTGTGCAAAATTTGGTACTTTAGTCACAAAATGAACAATTGTTCTGGATTTTAGTTAAGCTGCACCACTACAAGAAGAGTGACCAGACAAAATATTTTTTTTTCTGTAATGAAAGAGCATAGCCACTTCAGCACAGTTAAAGACAGTTTTTAATATGATTAAGATGCTTTTGGTTACAATTAAAATTTAGTTTGTTTGAATTCAAGTTGAAAATGTGCAAAGCAGCTCTTCAATTTAACTCTTCATTTTAAAATATTACTAAAAAAACATTTTCGGAGCAAACTGTGGGTGTTTGTTAAATAGGAATACATATTCAGCACAGGTGCAGTGTTCCTTTTTTTCTGTGCAAAGGGAGAAAGACAGAAAAAGACAGCAACAATCAGACATCTGGTCATGTTCTGTTCTCTGAACAGTTGTCCACAGTCTCACTTTTTTCATTTGTTCTCTCCTTTTCACTTTTTCTTGGCACATTTCAATTGTGAATAGGGTGGCAGCGTAGCTGCTCATCTTCTTTCCACAGCTTGTAGATTTGTTGATTAGTAACTAACGCTGTGTTGTCATTGTCACAGATTTCCACTTTTACAGATTGATGCCTGTCATCATTTCGCCATCTTTACTTGAAACAATCACACTTCTGGCCTCCCTGCATTGAAACGTCATTCTGCTCAGATTGACAGAGAGCAGGGGCAAGGAAGGGATAGAGAAATAGATACCCCCCCCCCCCCCCCCGAAAAAAAACAAAAAACAAAATCACACCCGCAGTAATACTTATATTTACTTTGACTTCTGTTTCATTGGAGACCATATGAACCCAAGATGTGTCATCTTTTGTATTATCAACTTCATTTCATTTGCAAATATACAGGTGCTGGTCATATAATTAGAATATCATGAAAAAGTCGATTTATTTCAGTAATTCCATTCAAAAAGTTAAACTTGTATATATACATTCATTCAAAAAATCCTTTTTTTGTATTGGTCTTACATAATATTCTATATTATTTATAATATTTATTTATATATTTTCTGAGATACTGAATTTGGGATTTTCATTAGTTGTCAGTTATACGACGTCTGTTACAAAAGTATCGGACCTTTTTATTTTTTTCAAAAACCCGATGGATTTGAATCATGTGTGCTTGCATGAGCAAACCTTGAACCTTCATGCGCATGCGTGAACTTTTTCACGCCTGTCGATTGCATCATTTTCTGGTAAGCAGCCTTTGTGTGAGGACATGTGTAGTGCGCTCGGTGGATTTTCATTTCAAGGAAAATGACGGAACGACTGGAGCAGCGCCGCATCAAATTTTGCCAGAAACTGGGCGACAGCCAGGTGGAAACCATTCGGAAGATTCAGACGGCTTTCGGTGACTTTTCATTCGTGTGACTATCCAAGAAATTGTGGAAGAGGTGGGCATGTCATAGCATGTCCTGTGAGACTTCAACACAAAGGCACTTTTGCTTCGCCATCGGCAGCTTCGTGCCGAAGCCATCGGCATGATTTTCACTGCCACTCTTTTCATGGCCAAATCTTCTGTCACATTGGAATGTGCTGAAAAAGTGCTGATGTCCACTTCTTCCACAATTTCTCGGATAGTCACACGACGGTCCCGCAACACCACAGCGTTCACTTTGGAAATGATCTGGTCATTTCAGCATGTTGATGGCCGACCGGAGCGTGGCTCGCTCTCCACCGTTGTGCGGCCGTCTTTAAACCGGTTGTACCACTCCTTAATCTGTGTGACGCCCATAGGATCGTCACCGAAAGCCGTTTGAATCTTCCGAATGGTTTCCACCTGGCTGTCGCCCAGTTTCTGGCAAAATTTGATGCAGTGCTGCTCTAGTCGTTTCGCCATTTTCCTTGCAATGTCCTCACACAAAGGCTGCTTGTCAGCAAATGACGCAATCGACAGGCGTGAAAAAGTTCACGCATGTGCACGAAGGTTCAAAGTTGGCTCATGCAAGCACACGTGATTCAAATCCATCAGGTTTTTGCAAAAAATAAAAAGGTCCGATACTTTTCTAACAGACCTCGTATAGCGCTTTTCCATCTGCATCAGATGCTCAAAGTGCTTTACAAATAATGCATCACATTCATCCCAATGTCAGGGTGCTGTCATACTACACACCGGGAGCAACTAGGGGATTAAAGACCTTGCACAAGAGCCCTTGGTGATTTTCCAGTCAGGCTGGGATTTGAACCGAGGAGCTTCTGGTCTCAAACCCAACGCCAATCGGCGCTGCTCCAGTTGTTCCATCTTTTTCTTTGGAATGAAAAAACGCGGAGCGCACGACACTCACCTCACACAAAGGCTGCTTACCAGAAAATGATGCAATCGACAGGCGTGAAAAAGTTCACGCATGCGCACGAAGGTTCAAGGTTTGCTCATGCAAGCACACGTGATTCAAATCCATCAGGTTTTTGAAAAAAATAAAAAGGTCCGATACTTTTCTAACAGACCTCGTAATCATCAAAATTAAAATAAACACTTGAAATATATCAGTCTGTGTGTAATAAATGAATATAATATACAAGTTTCACTTTTTGAATAGAATTACTGAAATAAATCAACTTTTCATGATATTCTACATATATGACCAGCACCTGTACATCCTTTCCTTCATTCCGGGCCTGCAACACATTCCAAAAAGAGTTGGGGCACCAAAGCATTTTCAAAGCTGTAATACCACCACTCCTCACAACACTTACAATTTCAGGTGTTATTTCATATTAAGGTGTGCACCAGTACGGGCTCATCTGTGTACTAATTTTTGATTTAAAATTCTCAACACATTCTGTGTTGAGGAAGGGTCTGTTACTGCAGGCAGACCAGTCCAGTACCCATATCCATTTCTTGTGCAGCCATGTGTTTGTAATATGTGCAGAACGTGGTGTTGTGAAAGTGTAGGTACACGGACCCACAACAGGGGGCGCAATGAACGGACAATGGAGAAAAGTAAGAACAAGTTTTACTGTTGTGAAAATAGCACAACTGATACAACAATTAGCAATTTGGAGATGTAAGCCGAAATCTGCTGGTGTCTTGTGGGCAGGCCCGAAGGTAGGAGACGTCCGTCCTAGTTGAACCGGAACCACCCAGATCTCCTCTGCCACCGAAACCCAGAAGTACTGGAACCGCCAAGTCCCGAATTCCCAGGTGGCCACTGCCTCCGCTCGTCGGATCCGGTACTGCTGGCGGGAAAGAACACAAACACACAGGGTGGGATGCGACCGCACCCGGTAGATGAGAGGGGCAAAGCCGCCTCCACCTCTTGTCACACTGAAGCAGGAAAGGTGAGTACTTATCTGAACACAGATATATGTTGCAGAGGTGATTACCTGAAACTCAAGGTGATATCTCGGCACTGAGGTGGAGACGCTGTCCTGCTGATATACCTCCGTACTGAGTGAAGTCAGCTGTGTCCAGTAATGGGTGACAGCTGTCACCCTGGCTGCTCTCATCAGGCGGCGGCGCCCTCTGGTGCCTGGAGCCCGCACTCCAGGCAGGGCGCCCTCTGGTGGTGATGGGCCAGCAGTACCTCCTCTTCAGCGGCCCACACACAACACGTGGTTTTGAATTGTGTTGTTGAAAAGTACCTAGACATCCATGGAAAAGATGCTACTTTGAAGGCAGCATATGTTGCTCTAAAATTTCAATGTACTTTCCTGTATTAATGTTGAATTCACAGAAGTATAAATTGCCTTTGCCAAGGACACTGACACAACCTCATTCTGCGACAGACCCTGGGTTTTGAACTTGCTGCTGATAACAGTCTGCATGGTCCTTTTCATCTCTGGTGTGCAGCACACACTGCCTGTTTTTTTTTTTCCAAAAAAGATCACGAACACTGATTTATCTCTCCACAGTACAAACATCCACTGTGTGATGGTCCAACCCAGATGCCTCGAAGCCTAGAGAGACTGTGATGTTTCTGTGCAAGGTTAACATAAAGGTTCTTTTTTGCACAGTAAAGTTCTAACATTCATTTGTGAATGTAATTCTGTATTGTAGTACTTGACAAAAGCTTCCCAAAGTAATCCCTTGCCCATGTGGTTATATCAGCTATTGATGAATGGCTGTTTTTGATGTAGTGTCATCTGGTGGACTGGATGTTCATCTGGGTGTGGCCATTTGCATTATGAGCACAACAACAGTCAACAGACAATCACCGTCAAGCTGGATGTGAAATTTGTCAGGGGGTGTGTCAGCCCACAGGAATGGCTGTGGAGATCTGTGGTTCTGGACGTCATGGCTGGGCAACACGTACCGTGTTTGGACGGACATGAACTAAACAAATGTCCATTGTGACGCAGGTGTGTCTGCTTGCTGTCCTCACGTGGACATGCATAAAAACATATATCACTGTTGCAATGGGCTACCGCGAGTGTGCGCATGCCTCTCACATTGACAGGCTACCCCAGGCAAAATGGACTGTCAGATCATAACACGCAACAGACGATCTGAATGTCACGTCACCCACGTGAGCTCTGTTCCATATGATGCGGTGTCTGTCCTGCGGTGCGTCATCCACAAGACACGTGTCGGGCAGATCACATGAGTGGGCTGACTGGACATGCCATCAGCAGATGTGGACATGGTAAGAGTGCCTTGCTTCTCATGACTGTATGTCTGTGACCATGGGTCATCTACAGGGGAACAGATGAATCATATTTGTATTGTCCGCTTGATAACAGGGATTCAATAAAATGCAGTGTTTTTATATGGTGTGTGGTTGTATTTTTTTTTTTTTAAATACATCAATGTCCTTCTTGATATCAGGCATTTTCCTGCACCTTTTACAGGGCAGCAATGGTAGCTCAGTGGTAAAGTTTCTGGCTGGCAATCAGAGCTTTTGGGAAGTGCAGGTTCAAATCCCTTTGGTTTTGTTTTTTGTCTGTGTCCATGTCCCCAGTCTTTGATCCTCTGTCTTTGATTTTGAGTTCATGATTACTTTAGTCAATGGTTTTATTTTGCGTTTTTACCACTGTTGTCATTGGTTGAAATAGCTGTTTGTTATTCTTTTGCCACGTTAGTTCCGTTTCTAGTTCTAGTTTCAGCCTGAGCCTTTAATTTTCTTGCTGATGTCTTTTCAGTTATCACCTTTGTTTTCCTGGTTTTGTTTCTTTGTTCCTTCCATGTGTGGATTTATTTATTTATTTATTTATTTGCATTAGGTTTGGGACTCACCTTCCAGTTATTTCTGTCTGCTTAGTGTTTACTTTACTGCACCCTTTTGCACCTACTTGCCTCATCTTTGTCTCTTTCTTCCACACCTCTATTTCTGTCTTAGTGTCACTCTACTGCACTCTCTTGCACCTGTTCGCTTCATCTTTGTCGTTTTCTTCCACGCCCCTTCCTGAAATTTCTCACACACCTGTACTCACTTTCCTTAATTACTCCACCTTGTATTTAAGCCTTACCTGGTTCACTCCGTCTCTGCCAGTTTGTTGCGCTTGCTGCCTTGTGTCTTACCCCTTTTGCCAGCTCTTGTTTTATCCATGACCTTTTGCTCTACTGTGTATGACCTTGCTTTGTTTTTGACCTTACTTTTTGCCATAGTATACTTTTTGCCTGCTTGTTTTTGACCACACCTCAGCCTCACCTCTGTTGGTTTAAAATAAAGCCTTCTTTTTTACCGTGAGTCTGCATTTGTGTCCAGCATTCTGTTTGTTCCATGCCAGGAAACCTGACAGCCACTGCTTTTGTACCAAATTATGGTTACAGTGACCTGTTGAAATCATCCCTTTTGATATATTTAATTTTCTTACCACATTACTAGCTCTAAATTTCCCCATCACAACTTTTTTTGAAGGGTTTGCAGGCTTTAAATGCAGGAATGGATGTATATTAAATGAAATTAAGTTGACCCAAAACATGAACTATCTTGGGTTCATACTGTCTGTAATGAAATTGAAGTCAAAGTGAGAATTCACTGTATTTTTTTATTTACTTATTTATTTAGTTTTGCATTTTCCTTGTCATCCCACCTTTTTCTGGTTTGGGGTTGTTTATAGAGTTTGTGAGCTGTGTGTAGAGAGATAGAGGCTTTTGAAACATAAAAGTTTAAAGCATCCAGGAAAGAGAAAGTTAAGACTCAATGTTAAAATTGTGAGGTCAATCCACTGCTGCTGCTCTGACAATGTTATTAGAAAAGTTAAATTAGCATATTACTGCCACATGAGAGACACAACCAGCATGTAGGGTCGTGCAAAAGAACCTGAAATGTGGAGTGTGGGAGGAACATTTCTTTCTTATAACTGATTCGGAGGTAGAGGGAAGCGAGAACCGGAGATGAGTATTAAGAAGTCACCAAAATATGAAGAGCATTTAAAAAAAAAAAAAGGAAAATAGACAGCAATCTGGAAAGTTTCAGGTGTAAAATATTAAAGTCTTTCTATGATTTCCCTGGTTGGTTGTGGTGGTGGTTGGCAGAAAGTGAGACAGGGACAGCAGGAGCAGAGTTTTAAATGTATCAGAGTGCTGGCAGAGCTGTGTACGAGCGCACTCTGTGGGAGCACCAAATCCTGTCGCCTAGCGCAACATGGCGATTCAAAAAAATAAAATAAAATAAAAAACATATACAGTGTTTCCGTTTTCTATAATCTGTTCTCAGTGCCATGAGAAAAACATTCCAGAACCATGCCTGGGATGCTCTACTGTCTCCGGTTTCCAAAACGCACACTGCACTGCAACATATTAGGTGACCATTGTGATATTTTTTTAATATGCGTGATCAACAACACATGTCTGTCCTTTCACACTTGATATCTTTTGTGGTGTGACAAAGAGCAGAGCAGAAAAAAAGGAAAGTTTCTTCTCCCATGTGGTTCTGGCACATTCTGGGGGTCTTGGAGTCACGCCAGTAGCTCCATGGTCCAGCTTTTGATATGGATGGTGTTCATTATGTAACTGCATCTATTGTCAGACAGGAAAAACAATGTGGGGCCAGCAGGAGATTTGCTGTTGAGCACCTATGCATTGAAGCATGCAAGTGTGGATCAGAAGACTGCAAGTGGCTGCATGTTTTCCACATCTTTTACACTATGGTCATTCAGTCATTTTCATTAACAACAGTTTGAATCCAGTTTTCTTCACTGCCTGTATTATTACAAATAGCTCATGGGCCAAACATGTTTTCTCAACCACCTAAGGTGGCTAAACAACACTTAGAATTGAGCCTTGGCATGCAGTCCAGAAAGTATTCACAATGCTTCTCTTTTTTTATGCTACAGCCTTATTCCAAAATTCAACACACAATACCCCATAATGACAACAGGAAAAAGTTTTGCAAATTTAATAAAAATTAAAAACCAAAAAAACAACAACTAAGAACTCACAAGTATTCACAGCCTTTGTTGTGAAGCTCAAAATTGAGCTCAGGTTCATCCTGTTTCCACTGCTCATCCTTGAGATGTTTCTACAGCATAATTGGAGTCCATCTGGGGTAAATTCAGTTGATTGGACATTATTTGGAAAAGCACACACCTGCCTACATATAAGGTCCCACCGCTGACAGTGCATGTCAGAGCACAAACCAAGCATGAAGTCAAAGGAATTGTCTGTAAACCTCTGAGACAGGATCATCTCGATGTACAAATCTGGGGAAGGGCACAGAAACATTTCTGCTGCTTTGTAGGTCCCAATGAGCACAGTGGCCACCGGATAGATTTAAGACAGTCTGTTGAAGCTAATACAACCATATCTTCTGCAAAAAACAGAGATGTAATTCCGAGGTCAGCAAATTGGACATCATCCAGTCTCTGAGTCCACCTTGAAATCTAGACATTAACATCACGAACAAGACTGATGACAAGGGCAGCCTTGGCGAAGTCCAACACCCACCAGCAACAGGTCTGAAGGTCATGTGTTCAGAGAAAAAATAGTTCGAGTTGTGGCATCGTGTCCACAGCACAGATTGACCTCTGCATCATACATAGCTTATTTTCCGCTTTTTGCCCTTGAATGATTAAGGTCCGTTCACATGATGTGCAATGCATGTGAAACAGTACATATATATAGTTCTGGACCCAACCATTTGGAGGTGATGATTCAGGTCATAATGTCACCAGTTATGGCAGGTCCAACAAAAGATCACCATGTTTCCCGAAACCCAGCATTGCTCATTTGTCGTAACTGTCAATGAATTTGAGCGTGACCACAGTGTTTGACTGTTTGTGGTCTGCTCGTGTCATTACAGCAGAATGATGGTGAGAACAGAAAACCTCAGTGTGGTTTTCCAAATCAGCTGATGCTCTGGCACCTCAGGTCCAACACAGAGTGCCTGACCAAAGCTGTCGTACTCTCCAACACTGGCATGACAGCATCCTCACGGTGCAGAGGAGAAACAAAACTCATGATACCAAAATAAAAACAAAACAGTGAGACCGTGAATTAGCAGTTAAGAGGGGAAGAACTCTTTACTCTTTTTGAGATAAATACATTAAAAATAAAATACACAAACTATTGCCATTCATCACTAGGATCATTAGGATTAATGACTTTGTCCTGGTCTGACAGGCTTTCGGTACAAGGAGTGCTCTCTTAAATGGTGCCAATGTCACATTTTTTTCTGATACCTCCAACTCCATCAATTCTTTTAATTAATGTGAGCCTCCATCAGTCAGCATAGTTCCAAATGTCTTATATCTTTGTATATTAAAGTGTACAGCTGAGGGTCATTCTTATGGACATGGCTTTTTTATTTATTTATTTCATTTTATATAGCACATAATCACAACAATGCTGCATCAAGGTGCTTCACACATTAAGGTTTAACCTTACCAACCCCTTACCTTTTCCCTTTCACCTGCTCTTCAGTGCAAGAGGGGCTAAACATCAAGAGATTATAATGTGGGCTTCAGACCAGATGATCCTCTGTTTAAATATAATAATAAGAAATTAAAAAAAATCAAGCAAAGTTCTGAACCCTATAGTTACTCCCAGTATGCAGTTGTGCACCATTCTGTTCTTCCACTTGCTCTTGCTCCCATAGGGTTGGTTCAGAGGTGCCGAAAAGGGGAGAATAAGTAGAAGGATTCTAGGGGCCCATGATTGACAGGGGCACAGAGAGGCCCCTAATACAATTATAATACTGAAAAAATAATATGGGGGGTGCCCCAGTAAGATTTCTTTTCATGTGGCCCAAAAATCCCTGGTAGCGCCCCTGTATACGTGTCTTGCACCGCTAATGGTGTCCTTTGACAAAATAAAATATGTACATTAGGGAAAAAAAATTCATTGAAAGTTTTTATTCAAGGTGCATGTAAACATATGTTCACAACTGGGTATGCACGGTGGCATGCAAGCCACGTACCAGATCTTAAGCATAACCTCGGGCAATATATATGTACTTGGTAGACTCCTTTGGAGTAGAAGTGGGCAATACTGGGAATTTTGGTATTGATCCGATACCAAGTAAATACAGGCCCAGTATCGCCGATATCAATACCGATACTTTTTCATATTTAAGCCTCATAGATCCAAAAAAACCTAGGATAGAATTTTGCCAAACATTGTACATGACATCAAAAAAATCAAAAACATATTACTCAACACAACTTAAAACAAAATCTCCTGAGGTAGAGGGCTGACAAACCACAATACAAGGGTGCGCTGCTCCACGTTGTGTGATATCCCCTCTTGCTTGCCTTTACTGGTGGTTGGCTCTCACTGCGGTATTGTATCACTTCCTGTTCCGGAGCACAGCGGTGTTTTTCTGTATCTGTTAGCTGTTTAATCTGCGCAGTTAGATTGATCTAGTTATCTAGATTACGATTTGTTTCCCAGTGTAATCTTTACGTGCCTTAACTAAAGCACTCCTTCTGCTGAATCACCTCTAAATTATTTACACATTATTCACTTTGCGTGTTTTTAGGAATCCGCTAGCTTAGCGTAACTACTAGCTCTTAGCCGATTTAGCATGGCGGCTTCTCCTGTCTCTCCCGCACTTTTCTGCTCTGGCTGTGAAATGTTTAGTTATTCCTCGGCCTCCTTTAGCAGTAACGGTACTTGTAATAAGTGTAGCTTATTCGTAGCTTTGGAGGCCAGGCTGGGCGAATTGGAGACTCGGCTCTGCACCGTGGAAAATTCTACAGCTAGCCAGGCCCCTGTAGTCGGTGCGGACCAAGGTAGCTTAGCCGCCGTTAGTTACCCCCTGGCAGATCCCGAGCAGCCGGGAAAGCAGGCTGACTGGGTGACTGTGAGGAGGAAGCGTAGCCCTAAACAGAAGCCCCGTGTACACCGCCAACCCGTTCACATCTCTAACCGTTTTTCCCCACTCGACGACACACCCGCCGAGGATCAAACTTTTGTCAGACCTTTTGTCTGACTTAGTGCTTAGCTCAGATCAGATAATTATAGTGGGCGATTTTAACATCCACACAGATGCTGAGAATGACAGCCTCAACACTGCATTTAATCTATTATTAGACTCTATTGGCTTTGCTCAAAAAGTAAATGAGTCCACCCACCACTTTAATCATATCTTAGATCTTGTTCTGACTTATGGTATGGAAATAGAAGACTTAACAGTATTCCCTGAAAACTCCCTTCTGTCTGATCATTTCTTAATAACATTTACATTTACTACAACCTTCCTTTTCTCTCAAAAATTCTTGAAAGGGTAGTTGTAAAACAGCTAACTGATCATCTGCAAAGGAATGGTCTATTTGAAGAGTTTCAGTCAGGTTTTAGAATTCATCATAGTACAGAAACAGCATTAGTGAAGGTTACAAATGATCTTCTTATGGCCTCGGACAGTGGACTCATCTCTGTGCTTGTTCTGTTAGACCTCAGTGCTGCTTTTGATACTGTTGACCATAAAATTTTATTACAGAGATTAGAGCATGCCATAGGTATTAAAGGCACTGCGCTGCGGTGGTTTGAATCATATTTGTCTAATAGATTACAATTTGTTCATGTAAATGGGGAATCTTCTTCACAGACTAAAGTTAATTATGGAGTTCCATAAGGTTCTGTGCTAGGACCAATTTTATTCACTTTATACATGCTTCCCTTAGGCAGTATTATTAGACGGTATTGCTTAAATTTTCATTGTTACGCAGATGATACCCAGCTTTATCTATCCATGAAGCCAGAGGACACACACCAATTCGCTAAACTGCAGGATTGTCTTACAGACATAAAGACATGGATGACCTCTAATTTCCTGCTTTTAAACTCAGATAAAACTGAAGTTATTGTACTTGGCCCCACAAATCTTAGAAACATGGTGTCTAACCAGATCCTTACTCTGGATGGCATTACCCTGACCTCTAGTAATACTGTGAGAAATCTTGGAGTCATTTTTGATCAGGATATGTCATTCAAAGCGCATATTAAACAAATATGTAGGACTGCTTTTTTGCATTTACGCAATATCTCTAAAATCAGAAAGGTCTTGTCTCAGAGTGATGCTGAAAAACTAATTCATGCATTTATTTCCTCTAGGCTGGACTATTGTAATTCATTATTATCAGGTTGTCCTAAAAGTTCCCTAAAAAGCCTTCAGTTAATTCAAAATGCTGCAGCTAGAGTACTGACGGGGACTAGAAGGAGAGAGCATATCTCACCCATATTGGCCTCTCTTCATTGGCTTCCTGTTAATTCTAGAATAGAATTTAAAATTCTTCTTCTTACTTATAAGGTTTTGAATAATCAGGTCCCATCTTATCTTAGGGACCTCGTAGTACCATATCACCCCAATAGAGCGCTTCGCTCTCAGACTGCAGGCTTACTTGTAGTTCCTAGGGTTTGTAAGAGTAGAATGGGAGGCAGAGCCTTCAGCTTTCAGGCTCCTCTCCTGTGGAACCAGCTCCCAATTCAGATCAGGGAGACAGACACCCTCTCTACTTTTAAGATTAGGCTTAAAACTTTCCTTTTTGCTAAAGCTTATAGTTAGGGCTGGATCAGGTGACCCTGAACCATCCCTTAGTTATGCTGCTATAGACGTAGACTGCTGGGGGGTTCCCATGATGCACTGTTTCTTTCTCTTTTTGCTCTGTATGCACCACTCTGCATTTAATCATTAGTGATCGATCTCTGCTCCCCTCCACAGCATGTCTTTTTCCTGGTTCTCTCCCTCAGCCCCAACCAGTCCCAGCAGAAGACTGCCCCTCCCTGAGCCTGGTTCTGCTGGAGGTTTCTTCCTGTTAAAAGGGAGTTTTTCCTTCCCACTGTAGCCAAGTGCTTGCTCACAGGGGGTCGTTTTGACCGTTTGGGTTTTACATAATTATTGTATGGCCTTGCCTTACAATATAAAGCGCCTTGGGGCAGCTGTTTGTTGTGATTTGGCGCTATATAAAAAAATTGATTGATTGATTGATACAGGGCAACAGACAGATTGTAAGACTTTGATGAATCTGCGTGTGCAGCAGTCAGTGCGTGTAGGAGAGAAAAAAGCTTGAGTATTGATCTTTTTACAAGAGGATCGTTCAATATCAATACCAGCGTTGGTATCGATATTATCGATATTAGGATCGATCCGCCCACCTCTACTTTGGAGATAGAGTTGTAAGTCAGGAAAAATGAAAGAAGTAAGTGCAACAAAATCAAGATGCACAAGCATGGAATTTCTACTTCTGATCCCTTAGTTGGAAGATGATGTTCAATGGTTAGAGAAGTTAGTAGCAATAAATAAATTATAATTATTATAATTATTACAATTATAAATTCAGTGGTACAAAGATATAGCTGGACAGCACTGGCAGACTGGTCAGTCAGTGCTCAGTGACTGTTTGAGTATATTCAAGACAGATAGTGTGTAAAAGCGCTGTGTTAACTCCCCAGAGAGGCCAAGAATAGGCATTATTGCAAAAATCACAGTAAGATCCTGCATAGTCAGAACCTTTAAAAAAAAAAAGGGGGGGGGGGGGGTCAACAGCAACAAAAACAGATCAAATATCTGCCTGTTTAAACAGTCATTAACAACTTATGGGTTGTGCATTCATAAAACTCAAAGGCATTTAGTTTATCACCATGTTGTGTTACTGTACATGCAGACTTGTTGAAGTAAGTCTCAAACTGGTCCCTGGGTGATACTTCAGTTCTCCAGCTCCAGATCACTTCTGTCCAAAGTGTTCTGCAAATCGCCTCCGTTCACATGATGTCAAACTTTAAAGTTATACGACAGTCAGAATTGTGAGAGAAACTAAATCTGGCTGACGGTGGAACCTATGCCTGTGCCAGCAACATCATTCAGCTGTAGCAGTTAATGAGCTTGAACTTTGACTCTTAGGCAGGGGGCCAAGTGCAGTACTGCCCATAGAATTTACTGACAGTGGAAATCGATCCTACAAAAAGAGTGAATGTCGTTTTAAAAAAGGGATTTTGTACTTGTTTCAGTACTTTAGTATGTGCAACGTGCTAAAGTGATAACATTCTCCTTTAGCATTTGCTCTATGGGCAAAAGCAAAACTGCTGTTTTGTTTGGTCTTAATTACATTAAATAACTTCATATTGAGTTAAAGACATCATTATCCTTATTCTCCTGTGTTAACTCACAGGTGCCAAAGATTTTCTTTGCACAGATAACACACACCGCTAGCCAGGTAGCTAGCATTACACTTGCTGGCAGAAAGCTGGGGAGGCTGGTTTGTAAAGATTATATGATTGAATGTGAAAGAGATCTGGTGTTTGGTTGAATGACCTTTTGCTTTTTTAAAAAATAAAACAATCCTTTCCCTGCTGTGAGGTGTGATATCCTTGAAATGTGCTCTTATTTATGAAAGGCAGGGAGATGGCGGACACACTTGGGACCTGTCTAATTGCTGAGGTTATTGAACGTTAAGAATCCACAAATTAGTAATAGCTTATTGGCAGACACTTAAACTATATTTGGTGATGTGTTTTGCTTAGAAGCATGCTATCTTTAGCAGTGGGACAATATAGCCTGTGTTGGTGTTTTCCCAGCAGCAATTCCAGCCAGCTTGGCTTGAAGGCAGCAGTCTTCTTGCAAGAGCCAGGTTTATTTATAGACAAATCTAACATATTAATTTGATATTTTACATATGTAATTATTGTGATGTAGATGTATGAATTGGACACCAATTCAGAGCTTTGAGTCAAATAAGCGGTAATTTATTTTACAAAGAGTGCAAAGGTCAAGGTGGTAAGCAGAACTGTCCTTGGAGGCTCATCAGGGGCACACAGGACGTGAGGCTGTGCGTGGCCAGCTGAGAAATACAGGAAAGCACTTTGAGGCAGCTTTGTTGTGATTTGGCGCTATATAAAATAAAATAAATTGAAATTGGGCAGTGCAGTCTTTGAGGGCGGGCGCTAAAAGGGGTAAAAGCACATGATGTAATTTCTCTACTTCCGGGGACAGAAACAAGGCACTTTCTTTTCTTTTGTGCAAATTACATGCTACGGAACCCGGGAGAGGTCATTTAAAGTGATATTTTTTTCTGGCCATGACAATTTGTGCGCATGTTTTCCTTTAATTGAGTCCACGAATTAATAAAACATGCTCTCAAATTAATAAAACGTGTGCATGTTTTCCTGGCTGTGATAATTCGTGCGCATGTTTTCCTTTAATCGAGCCCTTAAATTAATTAAACGTGTGCACGTATTCTTTTAATTGAGCCCTTGAATTAATAAAACGTGCGCACGTTTTCTTTTAATTGAGCCCTTGAATTAATAAAACAAGCGCACGTTTTCCTTTTGTTCAAAATGAACTAAATGGACTGCATTTATATAGCGCTTTTCCATCTGAATCAGACGCTCAAAGCGCTTTACAATTATGCCTCACATTCACCCCGATGTCAGGGTGCTGCCATACAAGGTGCTCACTACACACCGGGAGCAATAGGGGATTAAAGACCTTGCCCAAGGGCCCTTAGTGATTTTCCAGTCAGGTGGGGATTTGAACCCATGATCTTCTGGACTCAAGCCCAACACCTTAGCCACTAGACCATCACCTCCCCTGCATAATATAACCTAAATTGTC
This sequence comes from Thalassophryne amazonica, assembly GCF_902500255.1. NCBI lineage: Eukaryota > Metazoa > Chordata > Actinopteri > Batrachoidiformes > Batrachoididae > Thalassophryne > Thalassophryne amazonica. The sequence continues at coordinate 52,053,560 of NC_047118.1, forward strand.
ATCCTCACGACAGGGAGACACTTCGCCCTCAGCATCCTTTTTAATGTACTTAAACTCCAGATGAAGCCATGCTGGGTAGTTAGAGTTCTGTATGTCCTTTTGCACCCAAACCATGATGATATACCCTGACCAGATCCATTTCTAATGGGAAAATGTATTACACTGTCTGCTGGTTTGTTGACTAATAGCCAACATTTACAGTATGTGTCGACGATAATATTGAATGTGTCGATGACAATATTGAATGCACGTTTTACAAACTGTGGCCACGTTTAAGTAGATTGTGCCTTTGTTTTACTCAAACGATGCTTAAAACGTGTGCACAATATAATAAAATGTGCGCACAATATAACAAAACGTGTGCACAATATAACAAAACGTGCACACATTCTCTCCACATGCAAAACATTTTGCGATGATACTTCCAGGGCTCCGTAACATGCAAACAAAGCGAAAATGCAAAGAAAAAGTGATGATGCAGTGGATAGTGGACATGTGTTTGATTATGACCCGGAGTTCAAATGTGTCGAGGTGGTTGTGCAGGTGACAGAATGCAGCTACTCTGGTTAGCTGTGTAAGCTAACACTTACTGACACAACCTCTCCCATTTGCCTCGTCTTCCCTTCTCCACTGGGAACCAAAAAAACCTGCACTTTTCACTACTGCTTCTGTGACTGCAGCCAAAAACAAAACAGTACACCATTTTCCCGCGTGAAGTTGTGCTGTGTATATATTACGCAACGGGAGCGGCTGTCCACATAAGTGGTCAAATCCCGCAATATCACGCAGGGTTCAAATGAGACTGCGCTGTCCTATTGAATTGAAACAAAGTTAAAACAAGTCGTAAAAAAGTTCACAGAAAACAGACTGACCTGAGAACTCCGAACATGTGTCTAGTGTACTGCAGGAGTTAAGTTAATGAACTGGCAAGGAGTGGAAGACTGAGCTGGTCTTTAAACTGCACAGGAGTGGAGTATAGATTGTAGGTGCAACACGTCAAAAGGTCAGCCACGCCCAGCCTAAACTCACAAAACAGACAAGCCTGAAAAATGCTTGAGAGTTTTTAAAATTTTGAGGTGCATTTGTGGATGAGTAACATCTATGAGATGACTGCCTGCTAGACTATATGTTATTTCTTTAAATACCACATTTCATTGGAGGATTTAACAACATATTATAGATCATCTACTTCCTTTCAGCCTGTGTGCAACACAAATTATAGTGTTCAAGATGGGCTAATCAAAATATGACCAATTCTGATGCAGGTACTTTGTTCAAGCCCATCTGGACTAACTAATTATTCCATTTCAGTTTGTTAGACAACAACATTTCTATTGAGAGTCAGGACTTTATTTCTTATTTTTCATTTTCTCCATCAGTCTTGGCACTATGTTCCCTTTCCCCGCATTGATTTTCTTTCTTCTCATACAGACACACACATGTAAAATAAGTGCATTTGTGTGCACGTACACGCATGTAAATGTAGCTGCTCTCCCAGGATGGGGCTAATCCCAAATTGGGAGGTGCTGAGGGGGTGCAGACACATGTGCAAATCTTTCAGTTGTGGCTTGCGATGTTTAGTCTTGCTTCGTCAGCACTTCTTGAACCCTGTCCAGAAAAGCTTTCAATCGGCCATAATTCTAGACTCCCCGTGCATCATGAAGTCCAAATGCTCCTGCTGCCCCGAGGATGTCCCCCAGCAAGAGGTTACAAAAAAGTGATGACTGCCACAATCTGTTGTCCATTTAAGAATGCTCTGTCCTGCAGGGATTTTCTAAATATTACTCAACCTTTTTATCACAGAGTAACAGGAAAGCGATTTTTACTGATCTTTATTGTGTCCGACTGTGATCCCTCACTCCTGTCTCTTCCTGTGATGATTCTCTTATGATCAAACTAGCAGAAGAAGTTCTATTGTGGTCAAAAAGTAGAGCAAACTCTGACTTTGCTCAGGCATGCATCAAACAGTCTGTGACAGGACCAGAAGGTGCCTGTTACAGTTTGTAAGTAATATGAGTAAGCAAAGAAAAATGTTAGTATATCAAATGTTTTTTGTTCAAAGGGAAAAGATGAACAGCAAGACACTCACTTTTATATATCACGTAAATAGGAATATGTATCGCGATGTTACAGAAATAAGTTACCGTATTTTCTGCACCATAAAGCGCACCGGATTATAAGGCGCGGCCTCAATTAGCGGGTACTTAACCCTTACAAAAGGGGCATGCTAAAACATATAGTCTACACACAAAAAAAAGATCACGGAAGCAAAACGGTGAGTTTATTTGAACTTTTTAACAACTTTGAACTACCGGTATTTAACAATATGGTACTCACATTATTTTTTATTATGGTTCTGTCACAAATCCATCGAAGTCTTCATCTTCTGTGTCTGAATTGAACAGCTGGTCTTCTAGCTGTGGCCACCTCGCTTTGTTTCTGCGGAAACTCCGTTTGGTCTTTTTAACTTGGCTCAGTTAATTTTCTTGTTTCATCTCACAGCTGCTCTATTCCCATGAACAACCACGTAACTGATAGCCTGCAGTTTGAATTGTGCTTCGTAAGCATGTCTCTTTGCTGGCGCCATTTTCGGGGTCCTTAGACAAACAAATGTTGTTTTGCAGGATACCTGTAGTATATGGTAACTACCGGAGGAGTGGCGGAGGTAAGTGTACGTACCACGGACTCACAGACTCTTCTCTGATTGGTTTATCGCTGGCAGCATACGTACTCTACGCTACCAGTGTACATACTTTACGTATTACGTAATGTTCGCCGATTGGTTTATCGCTGCCAGGGTACGTGCTCTATGCTGCTAGCATACGTACTTTACATATTACGTCCTTGTGTCAGCGGGAAATGGCCCGATATTCCGACGGTCAGAGACAACGTCGGTCGTTTTTACAGATTTTGGAATTCAGTGCGCACATAAGGCGCACCGGATTATGGGGCTCACGGCCGATTTTTGTGAAAATTTAAGGCTTTTAGGTGCGCCTTATGGTGTGGAAAATACGGTAATATACAAATAATGAAGGTTTATGACTTCAGTATTCATACCATTGAAAGAATGTAAAAACATTCATTATTTGTTTTATATAACGGCTAAAATGGATCCTTGTCATTTGATATTTTATTAATTTATTTATCTAATAGATTACAATTTGTTCATGTAAATGGGAAGTCTTCTTCACAGACTAAGGTTAATTATGGAGTTCCACAAGGTTCTGTGCTAGGACCAATTTTATTCACTTTATACATGCTTCCCTTAGGCAGTATTATTAGAAAGCATTGCTTAAATTTTCATTGTTACGCAGATGATACCCAGCTTTATCTATCCATGAAGCCAGAGGACACACACCAATTAGTTAAACTGCAGGAATGTCTTACAGACAAAGACATGGATGACCTCTAATTTCCTGCTTTTAAATTCAGATAAAACTGAAGTTATTGTACTTGGCCCCACAAATCTTAGAAACATGGTGTCTAACCAGATCCTTACTCTGGATGGCATTACCCTGACCTCTAGTAATACTGTGAGAAATCTTGGAGTCATTTTTGATCAGGATATGCCCTTCAATGCGCATATTAAGCAAATATGTAGGACTGCTTTTTTGCATTTGCGCAATATCTCTAAAATTAGAAAGGTCTTGTCTCAGAGTGATGCTGAAAAACTAATTCATGCATTTAGCTCCTCTAGGCTGGACTATTGTAATTCATTATTATCAGGTTGTCCTAAAAGTTCCCTGAAAAGCCTTCAGTTAATTCAAAATCCTGCAGCTAGAGTACTGACGGGGGCTAGAAGGAGAGAGCATATTTCACCCATATTGGCCTCTCTTCATTGGCTTCCTGTTAATTCTACAACCCCTGGCAAAAATTATGGAATCACCGGCCTCGGAGGATGTTCATTCAGTTGTTTAATTTTGTAGAAAAAAAAAGCAGATCACAGACATGACACAAAACTAAAGTCATTTCAAATGGCAACTTTCTGGCTTTAAGAAACACTATAAGAAATCAAGAAAAAAAGATTGTGGCAGTCAGTAACGGTTACTTTTTTAGACCAAGCAGAGGAAAAAAATATGGAATCACTCAATTCTGAGGAAAAAATTATGGAATAGAATTATGGAAAATTATGGAAAATTGTAGAATAGAATTTAAAATTCTTCTTCTTACTTATAAGGTTTTGAATAATCAGGTCCCATCTTATCTTAGGGACCTCATAGTACCATATCACCCCAATAGAGCACTTCGCTCTCAGACTGCAGGCTTACTTGTAGTTCCTAGGGTTTTTAAGAGTAGAATGGGAGGCAGAGCCTTCAGCTTTCAGGCTCCTCTCCTGTGGAACCAGCTCCCAATTCGGATTAGGGAGACAGACATCCTCTCTACTTTTAAGATAAGGCTTAAAACTTTCCTTTTTGCTAAAGCTTATAGTTAGGGCTGGATCAGTTGACCCTGAACCATGTCTTAGTTATGCTGCTATAGACTTAGACTGCTGGGGGGTTCCCATGATGCACTGAGTGTTTCTTTCTCTTTTTGCTCTGTATGCACCACTCTGCATTTAATCATTAGTGATTGATCTCTGCTCTCTTCCACAGCATGTCTTTTTCCTGATTCTCTCCCCTCAGCCCCAACCAGTCCCAGCAGAAGACTGCCCCTTCCTGAGCCTGGTTCTGCTGGAGGTTTCTTCCTGTTAAAAGGGAGTTTTTCCTTCCCACTGTTGCCAAGTGCTTGCTCACAGGGGGTCGTTTTGACTGTTGGGGTTTTTCTGTAATTATTGTATGGCTTTTGCCTTACAATATAAAGTGCCTTGGGGCAACTGTTTGTTGTGATTTGGCGCTATATAAATAAAATTGATTTGATTTGATTAATTTATAAACAACAGAAAAGGGACTTACATTTTGGTGTTCCACTATAACGTATAGTCCAGTGATGCTGTGCACTGACTTCAGACTTCCATTTAAAAAATAGACTTTGTGTAGTTCCTCAATCCAGCCAAAAATCATGTCAGCGTTTCATGTGAACAGGTCTTCTTGCATCCACATCCAGACAGCTTTTAGCGGAGTGGATTTTGTGTGTGTATGTTACAAGATTTAGCAGTGTAAGTTAGCTCAATCAAATCATTGAATTGTTGTCCCCCCTGCACGCACACACAAGCAAATGGCTCAGTCGACTGTGTACGTCCTCAGTGCAGCGAAAAAAAAATCACATCAGAAATGAGTCCAGCTGTTCTTTCTCTATTCCTGCTAACAGCCTCCAGACAGCTCAGTTTTGTGTGTGTGTGTGTGTGTGTGTGTGTGTGTGTGTGTGTGTGTGTGTGTGTGTGTGTGTGTGTGTGTGTGTGTGTGTGTGTGTGTGTGTGTGTGTGTGTGTGTGTGTGTGTGTGTGAATTAGCAGTGTCAGTTAGCTCAGTCAAATTATGTTTCAGGAGAGTCGTTGTCCCTGCACGTGTGCGCACACAAGCAACCTGGTCAGCCCTTGTGCGTGCGTGTACTACCAAAAAAAGACTGTGTACGTCCTCAGTGCAGTGAAAAAAAAAATCACATCAGAAATGAGTCCAGCTTTTCCTTCCAACTTCCTGCCAACAGCCTCCAGACAGGAAGTGCGTGCGTGCGTGCGTGTGGGTGTGTGCAGAGTGCAATGGTACCAAACATATGGAACCAAATTTGCACTCTAAATGGAACCAAGCCACACTCTAAATGCTATACAACACAAATGGAATGAATTAATCCATGTCATGTGTCATACAAAGCACCAATCAAATGACAAGGATTCACTCAGCCGTTATAATGTCTAATGTTATTAAACTTGCTTTTTTAAAGCACCAGAGCTTTCTGTTTTAATGTGACAATACAAATAAATAAAACAGAAAACCTTATTTTAATCATTTAATTAAGTAAATTATTGTCTCTGTCATTAAAACAAAAAATAATGATTTCTTCTGTCATCTACTGTCTGCTTCTGCAGAAATATCAGCTATAAGGAATGGTATGACAGTGAATGGGTGAATGAAGTATTAGTATTAGTATATTTCACTTTAAGGGTGCCTGCAATTGTATTTTAAGATTCTTCCAGGCAAGAATTTGGGAAATACTGTAACATTTACAGTTACACATAGATTTTACTTTTTTTAACCTCTCTTTTTTGGGGGGGGGGCTGCCCTCCCCCAGTACCCCCCATAATTCAAACCATGGTGTATTTACCACTTTTCTCTCTAAAAAAAAGAGATAACAGCTCAGTGTGTTTGTGCTCATTTTCTTCTCTGCACCTTCAGTTATAAAAACACATGGTGGCTCAACAACACAGGACAACTGCTCGCCACAGCAATAACTTTTGCTTTCTTGGCCCTCGCAGCTGTTGGCTCACCCACAGCTTCAGTCCATAACAACAGCTGAGGCGCAAACTCTGGAATAATCGAACCCAAACACCGTGATTACTGTCACCCTACAGAGGTAATTATTCTGACATTTAGGCTATGATTTTTTCACACAAACACATTTATATACGAGGTCTATTAGAAAAGTATCCGACCTTATTATTTTTTTCAAAAACCATATGGATTTGAATCACGTGTGATTACATCAGACATGCTTGAACCCTCGTGGGCATGCGAGAGTTTTTTCACGCCTGTCGGTTACGTCATTCGCCTGTGGGCAGTCTTTGAGTGAGGAGTCGTCCACCCGCTCGTCGATTTTTTTCATTGTTTAGGAATGGCTCAGAGACTGTTGCTTTGTTTGATCAAAAAAATTTTCAAAACTATAAGGCACAACTGAGTGGACACCATTCAATAAATTCAGCTGGTTTTCGGTAAAAATTTTAACGGCTGATGAGAGATTTTGGTCTGGTAGTGTCGCTTTAAGGACGGTCCACGGCGCCTGACGGCGATCTGCGCTTCGAGGCGGCAGCGTCTCGCCGTTTCAAGTTGAAAACTTCCACATTTCAGGCTCTGTTGACGCAGTAAGTCGTCAGAGAACAGAGAACTTTCAGAAGAAGTCGGCATGAGGAGTTTATTCGGACATTCCATTGTTAACGGTCATTTTGTAATGAAAGAACGTGAGGGCAGAGTCGCATGTCGGGCTGGACCCGACCGCGGGGGGTCGCGGCAGGAAAAACACCTCCGTTGGAAATCTTAACGGGCAAGTTGGAACATGCCCAAGCTGTTAAACAATTTCTCAGTTACTCACTTGTTGAAAGCCATTAAAAGCCGCCTGAATTCTACAAATGGTTTTCAACACGGAGGTGTTTTTCCTGTCGCGGCGCACACAGATTTGCCGAGTCATCACGGAAACGACTCGGCGAATTTGCGCGTACGTCTTTCATTAAAAAAATGTCCTTAAACAGTGGAATGTCCGCATAAATTCCTCATGCCGTCCTCTTCTGAATCTTCTCTGTTCTCTCACGATGTCCTGGGTGAATTAAGCCTTAAATTAGGATGTTTTCAGCTCGAAACAGGCCGACGACAGCGCCTGGAAGCGCTGCAGGACGTCCCGCTCCGTGGGAAGTCCTTACACCGACAGAAACACCCCATAATCTCTCATCAGCCGTTAAACTTTTCACAGAAAACCAGCTTAATTTCTCGAATAGTGTCCACTCGGATATTCCTCACAGGTCCAGAAAAAATTTTGATAAAGCAACGCGCGCCGTCTCGAGCAGCGTGTGAAACAAAGGAATTCAGCCGAGAGGGCGGGACCACATCTCACTCAAGGCCTGCCCACAGGGAAATGACGTCACCGACACGCGTGAAAAAACTCACGCATGCGCACGAGGGTTCAAGCATGATTGGTGTAATCGCATGTCATTCAAATCCATATAGTTAAAAAAATAAATAAAAGGGTCGGTTTATTATCTAAGAGACCTCGTACATAGGCACACGTTTAAAGGAAAGGGTGAAGCTAGAATTTAAAAGCAATGAATAAACCTCTTCTTCCCCCAACCCACCCAAAAACCAGAACTGCGGCCACGCACGTGACGCTGAGTCTGATAGTCCAACAGGAAGTGAGGTTGACAGGTGTTCATGAAGGTGCAGCTCTTGACTGCAGAATGCAGAAGAGATCGGACTGATCGTGCACGTAAAACCAGTCCAACATGTGCACAGCGGTGAAGTGACATCATGACCTCCTGTTTCCTGATCATTGAACTGAATAACGCCCTTCTCGGTTCCATAGCAACCACATATTTCCAATAATGCTTCACCTGATTCTTATAAACTGATAAACTGATAAGGTGAAGTGGAAGAACAAGCAAAACAACAGCTCTGGTTGAGTCACATAACTTTTGTGCAAATTACACTGCAAACAAAATGAAAATGCAAAGAAAAAGTGACAATGTGGTGGAAAGTGGACATGTGTTACGGTTTGTTTATGAGCTGGAGCTCAAACATGCTGAGGCGGTTGTGCAGGTGAGAGAACACAGCTACTCTGGTCAGCTGTGTAGGCTAATAACACTTACCAACATGACCTCTACCATTTGCCTCTGCTTCCCTTCTCCACTGGGAACCAAAGCAAAAAACCTGCACTTTTCACGACTGTTTCGGTGACTGCAGCCGAAAGCAAAACCGTACACCATTTCTCCATTAAAAGTGATGCTGTGTTTGTACTGGCTGTCCCCGGATGTGGTCAAATCCTGTGATATCACGCAGGGGTCAAATGAGACTGCGCTGCCGTATTCCTATTCCACACACAGAGACTGAAAGCCCAGCAACCATTTCTACACTGCCGTATGATGACGCTGTCATGATGTCATTGTGTATACTCCCGGCTACACTTTAGCTACGTCATCAAGTGACATTGTATTGTGACCATTACACAACCTTCTCACAAAAAAAAAAAAAATCTTTATATGACCAAAAAATCTTCCACCTGATTGCATTATAAGATGCTCCCTTGTTTTTCACCCAGAGTCACCACAGCAGTACAGTTCCAAGGTGGATCTACATGTTGATTTGGCACAAATTCTCACTGGTTGCCTTGCGTCAGTGAGAAGCTGGATGTCTAGTAACATCTTACAACCCCAATTACAATGAAGTTGGGACGCTGTGTAAAATGTAAATAAAAGCAGAATGCAATAATTTGCCAATCCTCTTCAACTTATATTCAGTTGAATACACAACAAAGACAAGATATTTAATGTTCAAACTGATAAAAATTATTGTTTTTGTGCAAATATTTGCTCATTTTGAAATGGATGCCTGCAACACGTTTCATAAAAGCTGGGACAGTGGTATGTTTACCACTGTGTTACATCACCTTTCCTTCTTAGTCCAGTCATTTTATGGTTTGACCCAGAACAAATTGCAACAGAAATGATTTTGGTGGCATTTGAACCGTGAAACTGTTTTATAAAACATACGAAAAATCTAGAAAGATAAAACATTGGGAACACTCCCAAAACCCAAGATGGCCACCCAAAAACATGCAAAAATTTGGTTTTTCCCAAATAACTAAAAAAAAATCAATTTTTAAGCACATAAATGTATTGATGTTAAATATAAACTTGGGTATTGTGGACATTCTGACACCAAAATTAAGTCTCTATCTGTAACGGTTCTTGAGATACAGTCTATTTGTAGTTTTACATACACTCAAGGGCGGCAATTTGGTTTGTGTCCTATTAGGTTAAAAATATTGCAGTTATGAATGTATTGAAGTTGAATATAAACTTGTGTATTGTGGACATTTTAGCACCAAAAGAATGGCTGTAGCTCTTACAGTTTTTGAGATACAGCACATAAGCCATCTACACTTGGCTAAAAATGGTGAAATTATTATGCTGAAACCAAGTAACTGTTCTGAAATGTTCATTTAAAGAATGTAATAATAATAATCTTAGTGCTTGTCAGCTGCACTAACTTTTTTAATGACACAGATGTAATCACACACTAATTTTACAGTAAAACCAATGAAGCATGATAATAATAAAAGTTCAGGTGAAATCAGTATTGTGTACATCATGACACTTGAAATTTTACTTGTTCAAATTTCAGTCTCATCATCCTGGTTATCATTGAGTTGGCCTGCATTTGTACACCCTGTACCTCTGCAGTTGCCACACGCTGCTGCAATCTAAGTTAATTTTGCGGCATGTACATCACAATGTACTACGAGTACAGTCAGTACTGCAGTTACATCTCACAGCATGCAGAAGAGAATCTGGTGCTGCTTGCAAGTCAGTCATGATTGGGACAACCTGACTATCAGAAACTTTACATCCCCATTCTTGCAGTGGCATGTTGTCACCTTCAGCTTCACCTTTCCATTCCTGAACTTGCAAGTAAACTCTCAGACTATGAAACTTGGCAGCTGCTGGAGTGGGTGGCAAACACTGTGGCTGCACATGAGTTGTCTTTGTTGCAACCTTATCACAAAAGCGCCTGTATCTGAGAGAACTGAGGCTTTCTCCAGGTTGTCCATTGTAGAGACACACAATAGCTCTCTCCCCAGCAGAGATTACTTTGTCCTTTGATGCTAATGAAGATTGAAACACCTTGGCCTGGGAACGGAATTCAGGACTTGTTGAGAACTTCTCGATTGATGCTCCTTTTCCAATTCCATGAAGGCCAGAAAAGCTGACACTGAACCCCATTCTGAGTTCCACAGCAGTGGTGTCACCAGTGTGCCCTGGTTGTGCATTGACATCCACTCTATTATACATAATATATGAGTAACTTCTCTATTCATATTCCAGTGAAATATTGACTCAAAAAGATTATTATTACCTTCTTTAGATGAACATTTCAGACATGGTACTTAGTTTTCAACATAACAATGCTCAATTTCATCAATTTTTTGTCGAGTGTAGATGTATTTTTATACCATATCTCAAAAAGTGTAATAGCTACAGCTATTTTTTTGATGCCAAAATGTCCACAATGCACAAGTTTATATTCAACTTCAATATATTTCTGGGCCTTAACTGCAATATTTTTAACATAATAGGACACAAACCAAATTGCCATCCTTGAGTGTATGTAAACTACATATAGGCTGTATCTCAAGAACCGTTACAGATAGAGACCTAATTTTGCTGTCAAAATGTCCACAATACCCAAGTTTATATTTAACATCAATACATTTATGTGCTTAAATATTGATTTTTTTTTAGTTATTTTGGAAAAACTAAATTTTTACATGTTTTCGGACGGCCATCTTGGATTTTGGGAGTGTTCCGATTTTTTATCTTTCTAGACTTTTAGTATGTTTTATAAAACAGTTTCAGGGTTCAAATGCCACCAAAATCATTTCTCTTGCAATTTGTTCCGGGTTGACCCCTTTTTTTTCATAAAATGACTGGACTATCTAACAACACTCAATAAGCGTTTGGGAACTGAGGACACTAATTGTTGAAGCTTTGTAGGTGGAATTCTTTCCCATTCTTGCTTGATGTACGACTTCAGTTGTTCAACAGTCCAGGGTTTCCGTTGTCGTATTTTGCTCTTCATAATGCGCCTCATATTTTCAGTGGGCGACAGGTCTAGACTGCAGGCAGGCCAGTCTAGTACCTGCACTCTTTTACTACGAAGTCATGCTGTTGTAACATGTGCAGAATGTGGCTTGGCATTGTCTTGCTGAAATAAGCAGGGACGTCCCTGAAAAAGACGTTGCTTGGATGGCAGCATGTGTTGCTCCAAAACCTGGATGCACCTTTCAGCATTGATGGTGCCATCACAGATGTGTAAGTTGCCCATGCCATGGGCACTAACACACCACCATACCATCACAGATGCTGGCTTTTGAACTTTGTGCTGGTAACAATCTGTATGGTCTTTTTCCTCTATGTCTGGAGGACACGACGTCCATGATTTCCAAAAACATTTTGAAATGTGGACTCCTCAGACCACAGCACACTTTTTCACTTTGCGTCTGCCCACTTCAAATGAGCTTGGGCCCAGAGAAGACGGCGACGTTTCTGGATGTTTTTGATGTATGGCTTTCACTTTGCATGGTAGAGTTTTAACTTGCGCTTGTAGATGTAGTGGCGAACTGTGTTAACTGACAATGGTTTTCTGAAGTGTTCCTGAGCCCACGCGGTAAGATCCTTTACACAATGATGTCGGTTTATAATGCAGTACCGCCTGAGGGATCGAAGGTCACGGGCAGTCAATGTTGGTTTTCGACCTTGCCGCTTACGTGTACAAAGTTCTCCAGATTCTCTGAATCTTCTGATTATATTATGGACTGTAGATGATGGAATCCCTAAATTCCTTGCAACTGAACATTGAGAAACATTGTTCTTAAACTGTTAGACTATTTTTTACACAGTTGTTCACAAAGTGGTGATCCTCGCCCCATCTTGCTCAGCTTGTGAACGGCTGAGCTTTTGTGGATGCTCCTTTTATGCCCAATCATGACACTCACCTGTTTCCAATTAACCTGTTCACCTGTGGAATGTTCCAAACAGGTGTTCTTTGAGCATTCATCAACTTTCCCAGTCTTTTGTTGCCACTGTCCCAGCTTTTTTGAAGTGTGTTGCAGGCATCCATTTCAAAATGAGCAAATAAATATTTGCACAAAAACAAAAATGTCTATCAGTTTGAACATTAAATATCTTGTCTTTGTGGTGTATTCAAATGAATATAGGTTGAAGAGGATTTGCAAATCATTGTATTGTGTTTGTATTTACATTTCACACAACATCCCATCTTCATTGGAACTGGGGTTGTACTTTTAAACTCTGATAAGACTGAAATGATGGTTCTTGGTCCAGTGAGACATCAGCATCAATTTGACCAGCTAACGCTTAGCCTAGGCTTATGTGTCATACAGTGAGGAACCTTGGGGTAATTTTTGATCCTACGTTGTCCTTTGACCTCCACATTAGCAATGAGGGCTGCTTTCTTCCACCTGCGAAACATAACAATTCGTCCCATCCTGTCTATAACTGATGCTGAGACCCTGATCCATACGTTTGTGTCTTCTAAATTGGACTACTGCAATGTTCTATTTTCTGGTTTACCACAGCCCAGCATTAGGGGTCTCCAATTGGTTCAAAATGCTGCTGCCAGACTTTTGATATGAAGCAAAAAGTTTCACCACATTACACCCATTTTGGCGTCTCTTCACTGGCTTCCTGTCCCAGTGAGATCAGATTTTAAGGTTCTCCTACTACCCTATAAAATTGTTCACGGACTGGCACCTCCTTACTTAGCTGATCTAATTAAACCTTACGTACCGGCCCGGGCTCAGTGTTCTCAGGGTGCAGGACTACTTTGTGTCCCTAGGGTGAATAAAAAGTTTTCGGGTCACAGAGCTTTTTCTTATCGTGCCCCTGCTTTGTGGAATGATCTCCCTGTGTCAGTAAAACAGTCAGATTCTGTGGAGACTTTTAAGTCTAGACTTAAGATGCATTTATTTTCCCTTTCGTATGGTTAGCATACTGGCATATTGTGTACTATGCTTTTTACATTTTTATTCTTTTACTGTTCTTTTTTAAAATCTTTTAATTCATTTTACTTTGTTTTTTTAATTGTGTGAAGCGCCTTGAGGTGACTCTGTTGTGATTTGGCGCTATATAAAATGAATAAATTGAATTTAAATTTACACCGGATGCCCTTCTTGACACAACTCCACATTACATGGAGAAATGTGTCAGGGGTGGGGTTTGAACTGGGAACCTTCCACACTGAAGCCAAGCACATTAACTAACTCCATCAAAGATGTCATTAAGTGACATCAATTGTTGATGTGAAGGTGACATCATGATGATATGTTCTGACATGACTGTATCTTAACCAAAACCTGATGTCACCAATACATCATGTTTGCTGGGAGAGGCACATGTCAGGTGCCTTATGTATAGGATCATGCATCACATTTACCTGCTTATACACCTGGAACAACTTGAATCTGTGACCCTCTGATCATTAGTATGCTTCTTAAAAACCATCTCCATGAAATAGTAAGCACTGAGATCTAAGCATCATCTTCCTTTTAACCTGGAAACAAGACCTGCTGATTTATTTCTAATTCAGTGATGTGATATTTTATTAACCGTGTACCACAAAAGTACAAAAGTGTTGGCAAATGAGGACTGATAGGTGGTTTGTGTTGCACCTTTTAGAAATGGAGATGAGTAATTGGCAAAATTGAGGGCGCACTTTGAAGTAATCTACCACCAGATGGCGGTGTAACACTTGTAATTGCACTATTGCCACACTGGGCTCTGTGCAACCTGATATTTCTCTCAAGCAGCAAACTGATGCTGTTTATAATTTTTGTGCTTTGTGTTGACTAAGGAGATAATTTGGTTCATCATATGCATTTGTCTGGATATCTTCATTGCCAACAGTACTGACTGATTCTGCACACAGGTTACTATCATGAAAGTGGGCAACTCTGCCTTCTCGACAGCCTACCAGTTCATTGTGGTGAATGAAACTTTTCAGCACCTGAAACTTTCTGTACCCAGAGATTCCGGGGGCACTTTCACCAGGATAATGATTATTTCCATTAATATTACATTGTGAGTGCAGATCAGTTCCATGCTGCATTCAAGTTGCACTCTTCTTAGGAACAATGTATTTCTGGCTTTTTGGACTGAGCTACTTTAATGGATCAGAGGTATTTGCCTTTCATGGAACAGCCAAATTAAATCTGTTGCTGGTTGTGCATTACTGAGTTCCAATTAGAAATTCTGCAGCTGGGCAATTTTATGGATCATTCAGTGGAAAAAAAAAAGCAGTAACATGAAAATGTTATTAACCAAATCTGTTGTTTGTGAGGTAGGTGCAAGTTGATAATGAAATTAATGTCCAGGTGCAGTGGATTTTATCTGCTGTGCGCAATGAACACAAACACAGAGAACAGGATATAAAGCCAGCTGCTTAGTGGGACAATTTTTGTCATTTTGCATCTCTGCACCACCACAGTGGAGTGGAAATGAAACAGTCAAGATGCTCTAAATGTAGACTTTCCACTTTTAAGAGACATAACAAAATTATTGCAATAACCATTTAGTAATTAAAGTGATTTTTTTTTTTTTTTTTTTTTTTTTTGCACAGTCCCTCTTTTGTTCAGAGACAATATAGTGGAGTTGAAATTTTACAAAATGGTTGCCGTCCCATTAATTATGGACCTAACTTATTGAAACGTTTTTGCTTTTTGTATCCGCTCAAGTTTCACTGCATACTTTGCATAAACAATCTCACTGTAACTGTGGCAAAAAAAAAAAGTTCTCTCTGTAATTAAGAGAATAAATTTTAAATTATGTTTCTTTTAATGTGCAATTTAGTTCTTTAAAGTGTATTTGCCAAACAAATAATGGTTTCCGTTAATTTCCTGAGCTCGGCATATCATGCCAGCAATTGAAAGATGATGTCTCATTAAGCTTTTATCTTGAATAAATTGGTACCACAATGACCCACTGTGGAAACTGGTGGCACCTTATGTTTGCACATTCGTTGTTTCCATAGCAACATATGATCTGGTTCCAGAAATGAATGTAATTTACCTGCTGTATCAGCTTAAAAATAACTTAAAGAATGACCGTTCTTAATGAGTAGAGTGAGGAAAATGTGCGTTGTGAGTTCCATTAATTAGTTGGTAATATTTGACAAGTCATGATGATGTAACTTAAAATGAATACCACCTTCAATCAAAATAAAGTGCAGCATAAAATTAAATTACAGAAATACGGCAATCAAATCAAATCAATTTTATTTATATAGCGCCAAATCACAACAAACAGTTGCCCCAAGGCGCTTTATATTGTAAGGCAAAGCCATACAATAATTACGGAAAAACCCCAACGGTCAAAATGACCCCCTGTGAGCAAGCACTTGGTGACAGTGGGAAGGAAAAACTCCCTTTTAACAGGAAGAAACCTCCAGCAGAACCAGGCTCAGGAAGGGGCAGTCTTCTGCTGGGACTGGTTGGGGCTGAGGGGAGAGAATCAGGAAAAATACATGCTGTGGAAGACAGCAGAGATCAATCACTAATGATTAAATGCAGAGTGGTGCATACAGAGCAAAAAGAGAAGGAAACACTCAGTGCATCATGGGAACCCCCCAGCAGTCTAAGTCTATAGCAGCATAACTAAGGGATGGTTCAGGGTCACCTGATCCAGCCCTAACTATAAGCTTTAGCAAAAAGGAAAGGTTTAAGCCTAATCTTAAAAGTAGAGAGGGTGTCTGTCTCCCTGATCTGAATTGGGAGCTGGTTCCACAGGAGAGGAGCCTGAAAGCTGAAGGCTCTGCCTCCCATTCTACTCTTACAAACCCTAGGAACTACAAGTAAGCCTGCAGTCTGAGAGTGAAGTGCTCTATTGGGGTGATATGGTACTATGAGGTCCCTAAGATAAGATGGGACCTGATTATTCAAAACCTTATAAGTAAGAAGAAGAATTTTAAATTCTATTCTAGAATTAACAGGAAGCCAATGAAGAGAGGCCAATATGGGTGAGATATGCTCTCTCCTTCTAGTCCCTGTCAGTACTCTAGCTGCAGCATTTTGAATTAACTGAAGGCTTTTCAGGGAACTTTTAGGACAACCTGATAATAATGAATTACAATAGTCCAGCCTAGAGGAAATAAATGCATGAATTAGTTTTTCGGCATCACTCTGAGACAAGACCTTTCTGATTTTAGAGATATTGCGTAAATGCAAAAAAGCAGTCCTACATATTTGTTTAATATGCGCATTGAATGACATATCCTGATCAAAAATGACTCCAAGATTTCTCACAGTATTACAAGAGGTCAGGGTAATGCCATCCAGAGTAAGGATCTGGTTAGACACCATGTTTCTAAGATTTGTGGGGCCAAGTACAATAACTTCAGTTTTATCTGAGATTAAAAGCAGGAAATTAGAGGTCATCCATGTCTTTATGTCTGTAAGACAATCCTGCAGTTTAGCTAATTGGTGTGTGTCCTCTGGCTTCATGGATAGATAAAGCTGGGTATCATCTGCGTAACAATGAAAATTTAAGCAATGCTGTCTAATAATACTGCCTAAGGGAAGCATGTATAAAGTGAATAAAATTGGTCCTAGCACAGAACTTTGTGGAACTCCATAATTAACCTTAGTCTGTGAAGAAGAGTCCCCATTTACATGAACAAATTGTAATCTATTAGATAAATATGATTCAAACCACCGCAGTGCAGTGGCTTTAATACCTATGGCATGCTCTAATCTCTGTAATAAAATTTTATGGTCAACAGTATCAAAAGCAGCACTGCAAGCCGACACGCCAATCCGTCCGCACGTCTTTCATTAAAAAAATCTGCAGCACTGCAAGCCGACACGCCAATCCGTCCTCACGTCTTTCATTAAAAAAATCTCCTTTAACAGTGGAATGTCCGGATAAACTGCTGATTCCGACCTCTTCTGAAAGTTCTCTGTTCTCTCACGATGTCCTGGGTCAACAGAGGCTTAAATTTGGAGGTTTTCAGCTTGAAACAGGATGACGACGTCGCCTCGGAGCGCTGCGCGACGTCCCGCTCCGTGGGAAGTCCTTACAGCGATAGAAACAATCCAAAATCTCTCATCAGCCGTTAAAATTTTCACCGAAAACCAGCTGAATTTCTCGAATAGTGTCCACTCAGATATGCCTCACAGTTTTTGAAAAAATTAGGATCAAGCACAGCGCCAGTCTCTCAGCAACTTCTCAGACAATGAAAATCCGACGAGGGGGCTGGACCACTCCTTCCACAAGGTGTGCTCACAGGCGAATGACATCACCGAGAGGCGTGAAAAAACTCACGCATGTGCACGAGGGTTCAAGCTTGGCTGATGTAATCACACGTGATTCAAATCCATATAGTTTTTTTAAAAAATAAAACTGTCGGTTTCATTTCTAATAGACCTCGTATGTGGCCCTGTGACAGACTGACGTCCTGTCCAGGGTGTGCCCCGCCTCACACCCTATGACTGCTGGATAGGCTCCAGCTCCCCCCCCCCCCCCCCCCCTTGTTTGACCCCTTCATGATGTCGCAGGATTTGACCACTTCTGGGGACAGCCTACCGTTGCACAGCACAAACAAATCATCACTTTACATGGTGAAATGGTGTACTGTTTTTTCGGCTGCAATCACCGAAGCAGTCACGAAAAGAGCAGTTATTTTTTGGTTCCCAGTGGAGAAGGGTTGACAAGGCAAATGGGAGAGGTCGTGTCGGTAAGTGTTAGCCTACACGGCTAACCAGAGTAATTGCGTTCTCTCGTCTGCACAACTGTCACAACATGTTTGAGCTCCAGGTTATAAACAAACCACAACACATGTCCACTTTCCACCGCATCGTCACTTTTTCTTTGCATTTTCACTTTATTTGCCATGTAATTTGCCAATAAACTCTGAGAAAGTGCCATGATTTTGAGGGGAACATACGAGAACTGTCCCCGAAAGTAAACCCTTTAGCACCCGCTCTCAAACGAGACTGCACTGCCCAATTCAAGATGAGTGAGTGAGTTAAGATTGCTAGATGGGTGACTAAATTCTGATTACTTGTTTGTAATTATATGAGGTGGACAATTTCATATACGAGTAGATTTGTTCCTACAACAAATTTACCTCCTTGATTGTTGGGTCTGAGGTGATGTACTAGACACAGATTAGATCTGTCTGTCTTCCCCTCTGGTCAACGTTACAGAGCTCTGTGCGTCAAAACAACCAGACACAGGAACAGTTTCTTTCCACAGGCCGTCACACTGATGAGCAACTTAACCTGCCAAAAACTCACTAATCCATCTACCATATGTACAACTTTGCACATATTTTTTTATTGCACATTTTATTTGCACATTTTTACTGTCAGTTACTTAGTGTATATTTATACATGCTCATACAGAGAGAGTACAGTTCAATCCGGAGTCAAATTCCTTGTATTCTTGTAGATACTTGGTGAATAAAGGCTATTCTCATTCTGATTCTGATCAAAATGAATATTACTCGAAAAAAGACTGAAATGTTAAAATGCTGTGTGCACAGTTGTGGTCATAAGTTCACATACAATCATGTACATAAATGTAAAGGCAGTACTGGACTTTCAAAGATGATGTGATCATGACAGAATACAGATGGTAGTTTTTCCCTCCACATTAGGGACACTACGAGGACTACTTTCTTTCATCTAAGAAATATAGCAAAGATTCGTCCCATCCTGTCTATGGCTGATGCTGAGACTCTGATTCATGCATTTGTCTCTTCTAGATTGGAATATTGTAATGCTTTGTTTTCTGGTTTACCACAGTCCAGCATCAGGGGTCTTCAACTGGTTCAAAATGCTGCTGCCAGACTTCTGACACGAAGCAGAAGGTTTGATCATATTACACCTGTTCTAGAATCCCTTCACTGGCTTCCGGTCTCCGTGAGATCGGATTTTAAGGTGTTACTATTGGCCTATAAAACTGTTCACGGACTGGCACCCCCCTATCTGGCCGGCCTGGTTGAGTCCTATGTGCCGGCAAGGGCTCTGCGTTCACAGGGTGCAGGACTATAGTGTGTCCCGAAGGTGAAGAAAAGGTCAGCGGGTTACAGAGCTTTTTATCACCGCGCCCCAGCTCTGTGGAATGATCTGCCTGTGCTAATACGACAGTCGGACTCTGTGGAGACTTTTAAAGCCAGGTTGAAGACACATCTGTTCTCCCTGTTTAATCATTAGTATTTTATATGATTGTGTGTCTTTTTTTTTATTCGTTTTATTTATTTTACTTCTTTTACCTTTTATGGCTAAATGTTTTTTATTGTGTTTATTATTATTTTATTCTGCTTTTAAATGTTTGTGAAGCGCGTTGAGGCGATTACTCGTGATTTGGCACTATATAAATTAATAAATTATTATTATAATTATTATTATTATAGTTTCCCCTTCCTGACATAAACGGTTTGATCTCCTCACTGGATTTAGCAAGATAACCTACAGCAGGATAGTTCAAGTTGTTGTTGTTAGTGTTTTGTTTTTTGTGTGTGTGTGTGTGTGTGTGTGTGTGTGTGTGTGTGTGTGTGTGTGTGTGTGTGTGTGTGTGTGTGTGTGTGTGTGTGTGTGTGTGTGTGTGTGTGTGTGTGTGTGTGTGTGTGTGTCTTTTTTATGTAGGTGATCATTCAGAGTTAAATGTATTCACGTGATTTGTCCGGCAGGTCTGTGACCTCTTTAAAATGGCCAAATAATAATAAAACGGTTGAAACATGTATTAAAATTAAACTTTTCATTTGAAATTTCATGAAATATTATGAAAGTCCTTCTACAGCTCCACTGGCATGACACACATAAAATATAAAATATGAATGCACTCTGGGCAGAAACGATCCATGAAGCATGTATGTGAATTAATGTGGAATAAATAACAGATATGAGTCCAAATATTACAGTCATTAAATTAATTTAATTACACTTTAAGGTAATCTGAGATCTCATTTCCTATAATATTCATGTCATGATTTCAGCTCAGTTTTCCATAAAGAGTCTTGTTTGCTTATTGAGGATAATGGGCAGCAAAGTGTGAGCTGAGTCACAAATGCAGCTGTTGCTGCTGCTGCTGGTAATAACGTGGTGACGACGTGCAGCAGATGGCTGTAATTACGAGCTGTGAGGAGATGAGCTCTGAACTTATAAACACAGATTTCATTGTAGGATATTTAAAAGTCATGACAAACCATTTAAGTTGTATTTAGGTGAATTATTGCATTAGTCTGTGGAAACATTTTTATTGTAGACGTAGACATAATGTTGATGCTCTGAACATATTGAGTCAGTTATGGTGCCAATGCATTGTTTTCTGAGTTCATTCACAAAAGAGATCAGGAGAGCAGAAGAGGAGGTAGGAGGATAGCAGGAGAAAACAATGGGAAGAAGAGGCAATTCATAGTGTGGATGTGTCTTAATATTTATTTATATATATATATATATATATATATATATATATATATATATATATATATATATATATATATATATATATATATATATATATATATATATATATATATATATATATATATATATATATATACTTGTATATATAAAGCAGTGCTTGGAAACAGCGCTTTGTCTCTGTTGTCATGGAGACAAGCACATGATGCTGCAGTTTGATTGCCATCACTGTGAAGTCAGTATTTTAAAGTGTGTGTGTGTGTGTGTGTGTGTGTGTGTGCGTGCGTGCGTGCGTGCATGTGTGTGCTTAAGCCCCTGTCACACATAGCGACAATGTGCAGGAACCAGCCCAACACGGCAAACATTGCCATAATCCGACGGGAGGAAAAGAGGCGTGGCCAGCCGTGTCACAACGCATCCGAATTACCTCGTCCATACCTGCACGATGGCATCCAAAGCACATGTAGGCAACAAGTAGATGTCACAGACTGCTGTTAGATGACCATAAAAGATGTTGCAGACTGCCCGATGTCCAAACGTCTGGATGGCAAACAATAATTCATAATTCTGATTATGATGAAGCGTTCCACAAACATTTCAACAGTTCCTTTGCGCTCTGGGGGGGTGGACATTATTATTCGTGGCTTGTGCAGGTCATACCAGCAGGCTTTGCTGTGCCAGATCCATCTCGAGGTTCCCTTGTATGCGCTCAAATTGTTTCAGATCCCATTTTGCCGCCATCAGAATATGTAAATTGCGGTCAGATGGTCCTCAGATTGCACATGGACCACCGTCTGATAGGTGTCCCATTTCAACAGCACCTGGAGGGTTTTGAACATGTGTATCACACGCGGGGGCCACCGGCCGATTTTGACCAACTTTGCGGACTTCTGCAGATAGCTGTTAGAACATTTTGGAACTGAAATCCGACACTTCGGATGTATGCCAATTCGTCATGCTGACGCGATTCTGTGTGATGGGGTATTAAAGTTGTCAAGATAATCCTCACTCACAGTATGCTTTAATAGTGAACATTTATATTAAATAACCATTTTCCTGATATTTACGTTCATCAGGCCCATTGTTGTAAATCTGTGCAAATCTCAAACTCATCCGTGGAAGAAATACAAATTTAACAAAAATGGATCCCTCAGCATCTGTTCTGTAATAGCTTATCTTTTCTGAATTAGGGCTTAATTGTGGAGACTGAGACAACCAGTTTCACCAGCTTTTTTATAATTCTGGAATCTGACACTCCTGAGTTTATTTGATTCCCCCCCTCCCATGGTTTTATACATCATGAAACATACATAGGCATATATTTCATAAAATGAGTTATGCATCCTCTGCAGAATGAATGAATAGCTATATATATATCCGGACGACACCATCACCTCCAATTTGTTAGCCTAAGTCAAACACATTGTTGTGCATCTCCAAGAAGAAGAAGAAAATAAAAACAGATGAATTTAGTGCACCACATAAGTCCAATAAGCAACTTTTTAATTTTGCTTATGTTTATTCTACAAGGGATCCCTTGTCAAGGCAACAGTCACAGCTCAGAAAATTAGCTCACACAAATTAGTAAAAAAAAAAAAAAAAAAAAAAGTTTTCCCACCTACAAAGAATGGAGAGGTCTGTAATTTCTATTGTAGGTACACTTCAACCTTGAGAGACAGAATCTAAAAAAAAAAAAAAAAAAAAAAAAAATCTAAAAATCACATTGTATGATTTTTAAACAATTAATTTGCATTTCATTGCATGAAATAAGCATTTGATCACCTACAAACCAGCAAGGATTCTGGCTCCTGTTAGTTTGTCATTAAGAAGCCCTCCTATTCTGCACTCTTCACCTGTATTAATTACACCTGTTTGAACTTGTTACCTGTATAAAAGACACCTGTTCACACACTCAATCAATCACACTCCAACCTGTCCACCATAGCCAAGACCAAAGAGCTGTCTAAGGACACCAGGGACAAAACTGTAGACCTACACAAGGCTGGGATGGACTACAGGACAACAGGCAAGCAGCTTGGTGAGAAACTGGCTGTGTAATTATTAGAAAATGGAAGAAACACAAGATGACTGTCAATCTTCCTTGGTCTGGGGCTCCATGCAAGATCTCACCTTGTGGCGTAAGGATGATTCTGAAAAAGCCCAGAACTACACAGGAGGACCTGGTCAATGACTTGAAGAGAGCTGGGACCACAGTCACAAAGATTACATTAGTAACTCATGATGCTGTCATGGTTTAAAATCCTGCAGGGCAGCAAGGTCCCCCTTGTGTGCACATGTCCAGGCCCATTTGAAGTTCACCAGTGACCATCTGGATGATCCAGAGGAAGCATGGGAGAAGGTCTTGTGGTCAGATGAGACCAAAATAGTGCTTTTTGGAATCAACGCCACTCGCCGTGTTTGGAGGATGAGAACAACCCCAAGAACACCATCCCAACCGTGGAACATGGGGGTGGAAACATTGTCTTGGGTGGCTTTTCTGCAAAGGGGACAGGACGACTGCAACATATTGAAGGGAGGATGGATGGGGTCATGTATTGCGAGATTTTGTCAAACAACCTCCTTCCCTCAGTAAGAGCATTGAAGATGGGTCATGGCTGGGTCTTCCAGCATGACAATGACCTGAAACACACAGCCAGGGCAACTAAGGAGGGGCTCTGTAAGAAGCATTTCAAGGTCCTGGAGTGGCTGAGCCAGTCTCCAGACCTGAACTCAACAGAAAATCTTTGGAGGGAGCTGAAACTCCAAACCTGAAAGATCTGGAGAAGATCTGTATGGAGGAGTGGACCAAAATGCCATTGCAGTGTGCAAACTTGGTCAAGAACTACAGGAAATGTTTGACCTCTGGAACTGCAAACAAAGGTTTCTGTACCAAATATTAAGATCTGTTTTTCTATTGGATCAATACTTATTTCATGCAATAGAATACAAATTAATTATTTAAGAATCATACAATTGGATTTTTTGATTTTTTTTTTTTTTTCTATGATAAAAATTTCAGACCTCTCCATTCTTTGTAGGTGGCAAAACCTCTAAAATCAACAGTGGGTCAAATTTATTTATCCAAATTTATTTATCATCTTATTTGCCTAACTGTACTTTAACCTATGAAAGAAAGCAGTTACATACTCCAATAGAATCTTCTTCATTCTCTTTACAATACATTTAAAAGCCGTGAGTGAGATCAGCTGTTGTACCTGAAATGTACTCTGCAAGAGATACCAAGTAGCAGGGGAAGAAAACATAAAACCTTGTTTACCAAGTTCAGAGTGACCTTTAGCAAGAGGCAGTAAAATGGCACTTGAGCACAAGCAGTAATGACTGATTTTCAATTAAATATATTTTGTAGATGCAAGAGGGGAGCAGTCCTAGGATGGACTTATAGAAATGAATATGGACCAGTGTGTGAGTCCGCGCATGGTGACAGAAGGCTACTGAACTCCAGCGTAAAGAATCCAGTGATGAGTCAGAGCTTTGCAACCAGGCTCAGAGCGCGGTGGTGCACAGTGTCCAGGTGATGCCAACACTGAACAGAGGCGCACATACAGCAGATCACCATAATCAATTTTCGGGAGGAATGTTGCCTCAACCAGTTTTTTCTTAAGGTGTCGTGAAAACTTTAGACCAGGTTTTTGTTGGTTTGTAGTTCAGTCACTTTCTGCCTCCTAATGATGGCAGTGTGCCAGACCACACCTTCATTGTAAGGCCAACACACCTATTGGTGCATAAATGACACCAAGTTACTAGATACCTATTCCCATCAATTGATTGCTTATGACATGATGCGAAAGGTTAAGCACTACATATTGTGCATAGTACTACAAATTGCACGTTCAGAAATGCATGTCTGTGTTTTGGTTAGTAGTAATAATAATAATAAGAAGAAGAAGAAGTAAGTAAACTTACTGAGACCAGAAGATCCTTGGTTCAAATCCCAGCCTGACTGGAAAATCACTAAGGGCCCTTGGGCAAGGTCTTTAATCCCCTATTGCTCCCGATGTGTAGTGAGAGCCTTGTATGGCAGCACCCTGACATTGGGGTGAATGTGAGGCATTATTGTAAAGCGCTTTGAGCATCTGATGCAGATGGAAAAGCGCTATATAAATGCAGTCCATTTACCATTTTACTGATCTTTATTGATCGGATAATCTGCCATGTTTTCAAAGGTGTCACCACCATCTCCCGGAGGAAAATATTTGCGATACATATTCTGCACAAAAATATGTGGGATATGTACAAACCTTTGTGCACTGCTTTTTTTTTTTTTTTTTTGTACATTTTACTCTGACTTTTTGTGAACATAGGTTGTCACTTGTTAAAGAACACTGGCTCTGGGTCTGAAAGTTCCAACTGCAGGGATTGGAAACTAACACTGACTCTTGTGCTTTGAGCTCGGTGTAAGATCGTCCTGAGCATGATGACTCATCAGGCTTACTGTTGTGTGCTCTTTACATGTTGTGTACTTTTGTTGGAAAATCTGATTAAAAATGGCTATTGATATCTTGGGATTTGTTGCAGAAACCTGTTGATACTTGTTCTGGTTTTTCCACTCTGATCCCTCCCTCCGTCTTTTATGATGAAATAATGCTGAATTTATGTGGACATGATTGCTGTACAAAAGCTTCAGCTATCTGTCGTTGAGATAGATGATGACTGGAGTGCAGTTTGAAGCAGAAACGAGGTGATAATTGGTGAACCGCGGATGATGACGCATGCGCAGTGAAGGCAGGGTGGACTGATTTTTAGGAGGGACCGTTCGGTCTGCGATACCAGATCTTGATTCTGGATCAAGATTTCACTTTATGTAGTCTTTGAAGGATTACATAAAAAAAAAAACTTCACAGATTCTCACCAAATTTGCACCACAGAAAGGGCATGGAAGACTTGGAGGTGATCCGGTGGTGGAGACCGAACGGTTCCCCCTAAAAATCAGTTTGCTCTGCCTCCACTGCGCATGTGTCATTTGGAACCATAGCAGCACGTCTGAGATGGACTCTCTTCACCCAAAGCAGTCAAAGGGAATA
This sequence comes from Thalassophryne amazonica, assembly GCF_902500255.1. NCBI lineage: Eukaryota > Metazoa > Chordata > Actinopteri > Batrachoidiformes > Batrachoididae > Thalassophryne > Thalassophryne amazonica. Next base: position 52,079,394 of record NC_047118.1, read on the forward strand.
ATGGGATTATTAACCATCAGATGACAAAGCAAAACTTCTTAAATTATTCTGAAGTCGGTTTTAAGCAGAAATGAGGCCATTTTAAGCAGAAACAAAATTATACTCGGTGATTCTGTGTAGGCTCTCAGTTGTCCAGGTGGTTTCCATAGTAGAGAAGCTTGAATCTTCGACTGGACTGGGTTGCTTGACGCAAGGATGTTTCACTTCTAATCACAGAAGCTTCCTCAGCTAAAATTCTTGCTCTGGTAGTCTGACTTCTGTCTTGAATGCTGATGCTGAATTTATGTGGAAATTACTGTTGTACAAAAGTTTCAGATATCTGTCGCTGAGACAGATGATGACTGGAGTGCAGTTTGAAGCAGAAATGAGGTGATAATTGGCGAAATGCTGGTGACACTCAGAAATGACTCGTGCATTGAAGGCAGGGCAGACCGAGGGCGGGACCGTTGGGTCTGTAACACCAGATCCGGATTAGCAGACATCAGAAATCTTGGATTGCTGTTGTTCCTGGTGCTTTTCCAGTTTTGAAATCTTAGTCCTTTCTTTGCTTAATCAGCCATGAAATCCTCACCATATTCTTCTCGTGGAACATCAACATTTTGTCTCATGATACATTTCTTGCACATATTTTTCCCTTTTCTTTGGATTTCCTTTTTGTCAAAGAGCATGATGCCATTGTCGAATTAGCATTCACGGCCTTTATGCATTTTACTTTTGCCTGTCACATCTGACCTTGACTTTATTTTTTGCCAAGTTTGTCAATTAAACTTCTTGCCCTGCTAATTCTGTCTGCTTTTCTGATTCTTGTCTCTATCTTTGCCAACCTTGCTGTAATCTAAGAGATCTGTTTTCTTCCTTGAGTGAATATTTTATCTGTCATCATATCTGCTTTGCCTGTCATGTCTGGGTACTTTCACTGCTTGTGTATTTACACTGCATTCATTATAAACACTCAGAAGTCATGTAACATGTGCAATGTTCTTTATGGTCCAAACATCAAACTCCAGGCTGGTGCTTCTGGTGAATCTTTTTGGCTCCCTTGTCCAAATCGTGCAACACCAACATGATGATCTTGCAGCTGCAGCACTCAGATGTCTGACTTCTGGCTCCATGAGCAGTCTGATGACTGAGTCCTTCGAAGCACGATGTTCTGATTTTTGGAACATGAGGCCTTTAGAAATGATATGCACATATATTAATGTGCAAATCTGACTGTAACTTCATCAGTTTTCCAGAACTCGTTGATCCCTGTCTGCACTGATGTGACCTACAGCAGGCTTCACTGAGGAAAATATTTAAACACCTGGTACTGGACTTTAATTGTAAATGAATAACTGTTAGACAATGAACATTTTTTCTCCCTCTTGTGTCCTGCAGCTGTTGTTTACTGCCTTGTTGCACCAATTTAGGTGCTAGATGTTTATCCCCGTGTGCACGTGTCTGTGCTTTGTGTGTACAGTACTGTGAGCATGTTCAGCTGCTGATGGATTGAAGAGGATCTGTTTCAGTAGAATGTGACATCGGCAGCGTCACGACGGTGAGGAGCACACTCTGCAGCTGCATGCTTTACTGGCTTTGGATAATCTAGTGGCTGCCAGAGCGAAGAGAAGAACACAATTTTCAATTCAAATCAAATTAATCAGTTGTATGTGTGGTCATGCAGAGAATTATTGGCAGACCTGAATTTTAAGTACCAAATTAAAAATGTTAAGAAATAGATGGAAATGAACCGATTTTGCATAATCAGGCAATTTATATAAAGTGTAAATTCATGAAAAAAATGACAATAATTCTGTCCAGGGTCAAGGGTGCAATTTAGAACTAGAAATTGGGGGGACAAAGTGCGAAGCCCGCAGGGCCGAAGCCAACAGGCCGGGGGTCTGGGGGCCGCTTTAGGCCCCCAGAAGCTAATGGTTTCTCAATAAGCTCAGATGTATTCTGAGCACCCAGAACAGTAATTTTAATGTTTTGAGAAGACCATAAAGTGGACACCATCTGATTTATGCAATTTGAAACTGTGGATATAAGTACTTTATTCTGAGAATAGCCAGCATTGATTTTATTAACGTTCTGGTGTAAATAAGGTATCATCACATGTGTAGAACTCAAAAAGAATGATAGGTTGAGTTTTCATTAAAAAAAAAAAAACAACTGCAATGTGGTAAAATGTATTCATAAATATGAAAGAACAGGCTCTTAATAATTATTAACTATCACATACTGTATTTTTTTTTTCTCAAGATTTGTTTTTGCATAAGTTTGAAAAAACAACAGATCATAAGTTTAGGATAAATTACTTATCATGAATTTAATTTTTGAAGTGGCACTAATGACAACACTCATACTGAACATAATTTCGCTTGCATAGACTGATTTTGGAGATCAAGCAATAATTGCAGATAGGCTTTCTGAGGTCCCAGATAGCTTTTCTGATTTCCTTTTCTAACTTTCAGAATTTAGTAAATTAGCATATGGTCCATTGAAACTTATGTGTAGACACTAGTCCCTAGAGGCAACTATTGCTGGTTTCAAATCTGGGCAAATGCAGTCCCAGAAAATTCTGAATGTGACAAACAAGAAACAGGTGTTGTAAACAAGTCAATGCTGCTAAAAATACAAACTTGCAGAAACAAAGATACTATTCCGACATGGTTTGCACATAAGACTGGCATAGCATGTTTCACGTACACACATATATGTCAGAAGGTGGGGGGGGGGGAGGGGCATACCATATTCTGTCCCCCCTGGTTGAAAAGGTGGGGGGGACATGTCCCACCTATCTCCCACCAAATTGCGCCCATGTCCAGGGTACATTTTGTCCTATTACATCTACCAACAACATAAAAAATGTATTTATTTATTTGTCTGTCTGTTAGCAGTATTATGTCAAAACTATTGTACAGCTTTTGACAAAATTTCCACCACAGATAGACATTAGGTGATGGAAGACTCCACTGAATTTTGGAGGGGATCCAGATCTGGATTCTGGCTCAAGATTTCACTTTATATAGGCTTTGAAGGTTTACGTCAAAACTACTTCACGGATTCTCACCAAATTTGCACCACAGATAGATATTAGGGTATACAAGACTCCTTTGAATTTTGGAGGTGATCCGGATTGGTGGACCTCACAAATCTTGGATTGCTGTTGTTGTTGTTGTTAACTAATATTGGACATTTTCTTAAATATTCTGACAATGCAAAATTGGTTTGTTTGCATTTTTATAATATTATATTATTATAATCATAATAATATACATATAATCTTATTATAAGCGTAGCATATGTGTGCCGCAAGCCCCCCCCCCCCCCCAACACCCAACACACACAGGCAATGTCCAAATACTTATGGGTCTTTAATAATAGAAGTCTCACCTAAAGTTTGTTGAACTTTGAGCACTGTGCTTATCGCTGTAGATCTGATTCGTATTGCAGGGCAGTAACTGAGAGAAATGTGAGACTGCTAATGAAAAAGAAACAAGCAGTCAGACAGACCTCTATCAGACATAAATGTGAATGCACCTTATGAGTCATTGTCTGGTTGACTCAGCTGTTTATAAAGCCTGTAATCTGACTCAATCAGCTGAACAAAACATAAATAATTCTGTGTCGTGCACTACATTTGTCCATCCATCCAATCAATCATCCATGCACACAGCTGCTTCTACGGACTGGATATGAAAGAGGTTTCTATAGGCTCTAATGGAACACTTGGTCAGAAAGAGTTACCATGGTAACAGCCAAAATGAACACAGTTCTGTGGAGCTGGGTCACTGGAGAGGCTGGAAGAATCAACTATTTTTTTTCCTGAAAATAACTAGCAATACCTTATTTGACCTTTGACCTTAATGAAATGACTCCTTGCTGGGTTTCAGGAACAAGTGAGCATGTCAGGATTGTATTATGTTTTGATGTGATTTTGTCTGTTATGTTTCTGCTTGGGTTTTGTATTACTGCTTTCTCTTGTCTGTCACTTGGGTGCTTGGTGGTGGGTGGTTCTCCTTCTGCTTTCCACGCCTTGTTCTGGATCTTTCCTGCACACCTGTTTTCTATTACTTGCTCATCACACCCTGTATTTAAGCCTCTCGTTTCCCTCACTTCCCCGTCAGATTGTTGCACTTTATGCCATCGCTTCATAACGTTGATCCAGCAGCTCTCGCTTTGTGAGTACAGAGATTGGATGGCCCTGAGAAGGGACCCCTCACTCCATACTCCCGCAGCACCTCCCACAATATCTCCTGGGGTACCCGATCATACTTCTTCTCCAAGTCCACAAAACACATTAGACTGGATGGGCATACTTCCAGGCACCCTCCAGGATTCTTGTGAGAGTGAAGAGCTGGTTGGTTGTTCCATGACCAGGACAGAAGGACAGGACAGAGAAATTGTAATGACAGCTGGAAGAGGTTTGGATATACTGTCTTGTGGTTGTCCCAGTATCTCAGAGGATCCTGGCACCTGGCAATATTGGTCTCTGCCAGGTACCTCTGCACCGCCTGGATGGCATCAGCTGTGGCACTTTTGGTCTGCCTGCCCCCTTTGGTGTCAAGATGTTGCCAAAGGTCATCTAAAAACAACAATGTGGCATTTCAATAGATGATTTCCAAACAACAACAAACAAATAATGCAGAATATGAGGGCTGAAGGACCTGAACAAGTTCCCTGAAACCTTGACTCTCCGCAGTGCTGGGGGGCTGGCAGTCCTTCAGGATGAAACTCAGCAGAGCCTCATCCAGCATCTGCTTCCTGGAAGCTTAATGGTTAAAAATGAGGTAAAGAATAAATAGGAATTAATTATCAATAAATTAACTGTGAGTAATTTGTAGAATGGCTGTATACCTGAGTTCATCCTGGATGTATCTGGGACTTCATTCTCATGCCTGGCCCTATAATGTCTCAGCATTGAGGAGGTGCTATAATATGAATAGTAAATTAAGAGTCACTTTGAAATTAATACGAATTCAGATAGATCAAGTAGAAACTCTGAGAGGAGCTGGATGAAACAAGGAAATTAAAACATACCTTATTTTCCGATATGACATCAAAATGATCCCACACGGCGGAAACTTTCCTTTTTGTTTGCTGCTGCTCCATAAGATGCATCCCATTGACAGATACGCTTCCTTATAAACACAGTTTGGCCACTTTGGTGCATCAGTGTCAGTTCGAAACAGTTCCTGTATCGGTCACTTGACTTTCGCAAAGCAATACACGCACCAACACGGGGTTTCGCTCCATGAGTGCGACGCATGTGCCGAAGAGCTCATAGAGTGACTCAGTTTGCACCAGTGAACCACCACCCCAGTTTGCTTCTCCTTAGGCACTGTCCTGGACCTCAACGCAATGTTGAGGAGACATCTCATCCAAGACAGTCCCTCCACACCCCAAGCCTTCAGCATTTCTGGATGGATCTCATCAACCCCGGGGCCTTGCCACTACAGAGTTGTTTGACTACCTCAGTGACTTCCACCAGGGAAATTGATGAAAATCCTCCATCAGCTTCCAGCTCTGCCTCTACTATGGAGGGCGCTCCTGTTTGATGCAGGAGTTCCTCAAAGTGTTCCTTCCAGCGCTGGATTACATCCTCAGTTGAGGTCAACAGAGTCCCATCCTTACTGTAGACAGCTTGGATGGTTCCTTCTCTGTGGTTGCGCCAAACTCGCTGCTTTGCCTCCCCCACAGCAGAGGCTGCTGCTCTTCGGGCCTTTTAGTGCCCTGCAACTGCCTCCGGAGTCCTCAGAGATAACATATCCCAGAAGGACTCCTTCTTCAGTCGGACAGCTTCCCTGAGCATGGGTGTCCAACATTGTGTTTGAGGGTTGCCACTCCTTGAGGCACCTAAAACCTTCAGGCCACAGCTCCCACTGCAGCTTCAGGAATAGAAGCTTTGAACATTGCACATTTTGGTTCAATGCCCTCAACCTCCACAGGGATGCTAGAAGAGCTCTGCCGGAGGTGTGAGTTGAAGATCTGTCTGACAGTGGGCTCTTTCAGATGTTCCCAGTTCACCCACACTATCCATTTGACTTACCAGGTCTGTCCAAAGTCCCCCCCACCTTCTGATCCAACTCACCACCAGATGGTGATCAGTTGACACCTCTGCCCCTCTCTTCACCTGAGTGTCCAGAACATGCGGCCTCAGATCAGATGATACAATCACAAAATCAATCATCAATCTTCGGCCTTGGGTGCTCTGGTACCATGTACACTTATGAGCTTCCTTATGTTCGAACATGGTGTTCGTTATAGACAGTTCGTGACGAGCACAGACGTCCAATAACAAATGACCATTCGGGTTTAGATGGGGGAGGCTGTTCCTCTCAATCACGCCTCTGCAGGTGTCTCTGTCATTGCCCACGTGTGCGTTGAAGGCCCCCAGCAGAACAATGGAGTCCCCGACCAAAGCCCCATACAGGACTCCATTCGGGACTCAAAGAAGGCCAAATACTCCAAACTGCTGTTCGGTGCATACGTACACACAGTCAGACCCCACCACCACCACCTGAAGGTGTAGGGAGGCAAACCTCTCATCTATTGGGGTAAACTCCAATGTAGCAGCACTCAGGACTCATGAGTATCCCCACACCCGCTCACCCTGGTCAACTCCAGAGGTCCAACCCCTATCAAAGAGAGTGGTTCCGCAGCAGAGGCTATACATAGAGGCGAGGCCCACCAGATCTAACTGGTATCGCTCCATCTCCGGTTCCTTCCCCCACAGCAAGGTGATGTTCCACACCCTCAGAGCTAGCCCCCACCGCCCGGGTCTCGTCCGCCGAGGCCCTTGACTTTCACTGCCACCCACAGGACAGTGCACCCAACATCAGCAGTTCCCCCTAGGGGTGGTGAACCCACAGGCTGGAGATGGAAGGTCCATGTTGCCTTTTCGGGCTGTGCCCGACTGGGCTCCATGGCAACCCGAGCCAACCTCAGCCCTACATCCAGGCCTGGCTCCAGATGGGGGCCCCGTGCATCCTCTGGGCCGGGTCACATTTCCTCTGCCTCTTTCTGTCATGGTGTCTTGTGAACCATTCTTAGTCTGGCCTCTCGCCTGAAACCAATTTGCCATGGGAGAACCTACCAGGAGCACAAAGGCTTGATTGAGGTCTTTATTTGGTTATGGTTGGAGATACTGCATTTTGTGATGGTTGTCCTGATGTCTGTGCAATTTCTTTACCGTGCAGTACTTTGTCATATATATATATATAATCTTTTCTTTATTGTTTAATTGTTTAGTGTATGGTTGATGTGGTAAATCTTTTTTCTCTTTTTGATTGAGGTATTCACTGCTGTGCAGAGACGACACCACTATGCTTTTCTCCATCTGAGCAGGCTTGGTGCAGTACAGGTGTCACTGATTCACTGACTGGCAGTTGAAACACATACAGTAGTGTTCAGAATAATAGTAGTGCTATGTGACTAAAAAGATGAATCCAGGTTTTGAGTATATTTCTTATTGTTACATGGGAAACAAGGTACCAGTAGATTCAGTAGATTCTCACAAATCCAACAAGACCAAGCATTCATGATATGCACACTCTTAAGGCTATGAAATTGGGCTATTAGTAAAAAAAAAAAAAAAGTAGAAAAGGGGGTGTTCACAATAATAGTAGTGTGGCATTCAGTCAGTGAGTTCGTCAATTTATGGAACAAACAGGTTTGAATCAGGTGTCCCCTATTTAAGGATGAAGTCAGCATCTGTTGAACATGCTTTTCTCTTTGAACGTCTGAGGAAAATGGTACGTTCAAGACATTGTTCAGAAGAACAGCGTATTTGATTAAAAAGTTGATTGGAGAGGGGAAAACTTATACGCAAGTGCAAAAAATTATAGGCTGTTCATCTACAATGATCTCCAATGCTTTAAAATGGAAAAAAAAAAAAAAAAAACAGACGCGTGGAAGAAAACGGAAAACAACCATCAAAATGGATAGAAGAATAACCAGAATGGCAAAGGCTCACTCATTGATCAGCTACAGGATGATCAAAGACAGTCTGGAGTTACCTGTAAGTGCTGTTACGTTAGAAGACGCCTGTGTGAAGCTAATTTATTTGCAAGAATCCCCCGCAAAGTCCCTCTGTTAAATAAAAGACATGTGCAGAAGAGGTTACAATTTGCCAAAGAACACATCAACTGGCCTAAAGAGAAATGGAGGAATATTTTGTGGACTGATGAGAGTAAAATTGTTCTTTTTGGGTCCAAGGGCCGCAGACAGTTTGTGAGACGACCCCCAAACTCTGAATTCAAGCCACAGTTCACAGTGAAGACAGTGAAGCATGGTGGTGCAAGCATCATGATATGGGCATGTTTCTCCTACTATGGTGTTGGGCCTATATATCGCTCACCAGGTATCATGGATCAGTTTGGATATGTCAAAATACTTGAAAAGGTCATGTTACCTTATGCTGAAGAGGACATGCCCTTGAAATGGGTGTTTCAACAAGACAATGACCCCAAGCACACTAGTAAATGAGCAAAATCTTGGTTCCAAACCAACAAAATTAATGCCTCACAGATGTGAAGAAATCATGAAAACTGTGGTTATACAACTAAATACTAGTTTAGTGATTCACAGGATTTCTAAAAAAGCAGTTTGAACATAATAGTTTTGAGTTTGTAGCGTCAACAGCAGATGCTACTATTATTGTGAACACCCCCTTTTATACTTTTTTAATAATAGCCCAGTTTCATAGCCTTAAGAGTGTGCATATCATGAATGCTTGGTCTTGTTGGATTTGTGAGAATCTACTGAATCTACTGGTACCTTGTTTCCCATGTAACAATAAGAAATATACTCAAAACTGAATTAATCTTTTTAGTCACATTGCACTACTATTATTCTGAACACTACTGTAAGATGGTTCATTGTACTCATGTGCTGATTGTTACCCTGATGAAGGTCTTATGACTGAAAGCTTAGTGTATTAAAGAGACTTGCACTGATCCAAGAGTGCACACATTCTTCTTTTTTACTAATGTTTCTGTGTAGGCTCTCAGTTGTCCAGGTGGTTTCCATAGTAGAGAAGCTTGAATCTTCGACTGGACTGGGTTGCTTGATGCGAGGATGTTTCGCTTCAAATTGCAGAAGCTTCCTCAGCTAAAATTCTTGCTCTGGTGGTCTGACTTCTGTCTTGACTCTTGTCGAGAAGAATGATCCGAAGTCACAAAAGCTGGAGTTTTAAACCTAACCAGACCCCTCCTACTGAAACGCAGACTGCTAAGGCTAGTGACCAAACAATAGCTCTAATTAGAACCTATTGTGCTCTAGTTAGCACCCTCCTAATGACAGGGCAGCTGTGGCTCCCTTGACGACTCTGCTGATGACGTGAATGACTCATTACCATGAACAAAAGACTGAAACTGCTTTGACCTGAGTACCCCATTGTAAACAGGGGATAAAGCGTGTCTCAGACCCCCTCCCCGGTTAAGGCTGGGTTTCAAACATTTCACAAAGAATGCCTCCTTGACCCCTCTCTCAAACCATTTCTTCTCTCTGGCTAATATTTTAACTTCCTTGTCCTCAAACGTGTGGTTAGTGTCTTTAAGGTGGAGATGAACTGCAGAGTGAGGTCCACTGGCGCCCTCTCTGTGGTGCTGGTATAGCCTTTTGTGTAAAGGTTGCTTTGTCTCACCTATGTAGTGTTCGTTACAGTTTTCCTGACATCTGATAGAATACACTACATTGCTCTGTTTGTAACTAGGGATCATGTCCTTAGGGTGAACTAATTTCTGTCTCAAGGTGTTAACCGGTTTAAAGTAAACTGGGACTCCTTCTTGTCTCCGTCTCCTGTCTATCTGGTCTCTTTGTTCTCTGGGCCTTCTGCACTTTGAACAGGGACCATCGTGGGTACCCACATACTGGGCCTCATGTATCAATGTTGCGCACTTGTGGCGTAAATTTACGGCGTAAACTTGAAATACACCAAAGTCGCCGTGACATGTATCAAGCAGTGCGCACCTGCCCATTTCCGGCGTATGCCTGACGTGATCTTGATAAATGCGGTGGGTGGAAACGATCGTAATTATAATAAACACGCCCATAAATATTCAGACTCCGCTTCAGACACACCCTCATTTTACGACATGGAAGCCGGGAAGACAGCAATGAAAAAGAACCGTGCCAATAGAGCGTCAAAAGCGGCTGTCGTATCAATTGTTTTGTAGTATAATAATAATCAATAAAGTGTTACAGTGGTCCCTCATTAATCGCTGGAGTTACGTTCTAAAAAATAGCCCGTAATACACGAAACCGCGACGTAGTCAGCATTATTTTTTACAATTATTATAGACGTTTCAAAGCTGTAAAACCCCTCACTACACAGTTTATACACTTTCTCAATCAAGCATGAACATTTTCTCACTTTTCTCTTGTGTGTAAACACTCTCAAAGTTCAAACCTTAGTAGGAAAATAATACCAAACTGTTTTCAGGCCCAAACATTTGTTTGAGAAATAAAAATAGAACGTTTTCCTATAAATAATAATGATGGCATTTAGAACTAACAAATTAATTTTAATGATCAACGAACGAGGTCGGACGGACACATAAGAAATTATTAATAATGACTGACCAGTATGTCACAGATCGGGCCTCTGCATCCTGGCGCTGCGCCTTTTTCCACTCACACCTGGCTGCAGGTGTCTGTTTCCGTGTGACAAACACAGTTATGAGTAGTTGTTGGCGCTCTTTTCTCTTCTGGGCGACAACATTCTTATGAACAGATACGCAGAACACAGAACACTGTAAAAAAAAAAGACATGCAAAATTGGACTAAATACTCCGCGAGACTCCGAGGCCACGACAGGTGAACGGCGTTATAGCGAGGGACCACTGTATTCTCTTTTCACATGTCAATAATTCTTGTGGATATTTGCTCGCTCAATTAATAAGACACGCCTAATCTGTCAGATTTCTTTATTTTTTAAATGTATTTCTGTACTTATTTTATTGTGTCAACCGAATGGAGACGACAAAACCTGGTTGCAGCACGGGCGAATTAAGGGAATGACGAAACTACAGTTGTTATTATCAATTTCATAGTCTAAAACGATCACACCACATGAAGTTAAGCTCAGCGCTGCTCTGGCTCCAGGCTCGAAGTCTGGAGAAAAAGGCGAGAAGCACTTTCTTTGCAGTCAGCGCTGTGACCACGGCTCGCGCTCCATAACAATCCCGCAAAGGCGGGATTTATATTGATTATTATTTAGTATAATCAGGAAAGTGTTATTTATGTAACATATGCATTGATTTGTATAATGGCACTGTTTATCATGTTGATCATCTTCATTTTTATGTGGATTCCAACGCTGGTTCATTTTGGTGTATAATTTACGCCACCTCTCGACCTGGTGTATATTTTCAGCGCAGCGTACGCCAACGACCGCATTGATAAATGCCAAGTAGCGCAGCCGTTTTGGCGTACACCCTATATACGCTCAAATATCGTCGTACGCAACGTTGATACATGAGGCCCACTGTGAGTTGTTGTTCTTTAGCCCTTCCCTCTGCAGTTGTGGGCACCTGTAGGGCTCTGTGTTGAAGCGTCCTGATCACACCGAGCTTGTGTTCAAGGGGGTGGTTTGAACCAAAGAGCAGATATTGGTCAGTGTGAGTGGGTTTTCTGTAAACCTCTGTCTGGAGCTGTCTGTTCTCTCCAATCGTAACATCACAGTCCAAGAAGGCTAAATGGTTGTTTCTGGCATCCTCACGTGTGAACTTGATATTGGAGTCCACCGAGTTGATGTGTTCTGTAAAGTCCTCAACCTCCTGTCGCTTGATTTTAACCCATGTGTCATCAACATATCTGAACCAGTGACTGGGAGAGATGCCCGTGAAAGACTTGATGAGTGTCAGTTTGTTTGAGGGAGAGGAGAAAGCAACCCGATGACAAATTACATGTGAAATTTTGCAGTCCTGTTCCTTGTCCTTAATGGGAACGTCAGAAACGACATTGTTCAAGTTGCTGCATGTCCTTTAATAATGCTGGTGAGGATTAAAACAGGTCAGACTATGCCATTTGGTGTGTGTCTTAAAGACTGCGTGGAATCAGAGTTTTGCTTTTTGTCCACAATATGGAAAAGGGATTGTGCCGGCGAGTAGACAGGAACAGTATGTGGCTGATGGTTTAGTGTGAAGCTCAGGAGGGTGGAGATGGGTGGAAACAGGATTCTGTAAGGTGCAAAGACGTGCAAACACACACACACACGCTCAGACGGGTCAGTCGGTGCTCTGTGTGCTGTGTCTGCCAGGAGAACACATTGTCCATTATGTGTGTGTGTGTGTGTGTGTGTGTGTGTGTGTGTGTGTGTGTGTGTGTGTGTGTGTGTGTGTGTGTGTGTGTGTGTGTCCTGATAACCTTTTCCGCTGTGGGGTCCAGGCCATGCTAAGCGCATATGGGATAACATTCCGCTCTATTAATTAGCCTCTGGCTGTGTTGGCCTTAACATGAAGGTCTTGTCATATTACCACCAAGCCTATGAAAGCTGCACTTTTCCCAACCTCCTGTGGCTTTCTATGCTTTTTTTTCATCCTTTTGCAAGAACAGATCGTGATGGCCAAGGTACCCTCCGCTTGTTTTGGTTTTTTTCATCTCATCACTGGCTACAGCTGTGAAGACATTTCCTAAAGCTACAGTGTGTAAGATGTGGTGCCATCTAGTGGTGAGGTTGCAGATTACATTATGCCTTCAGTGGCCACAATTTTATTCTCACTTCTTTGGTGACAGGGATTCACTTTCTGTTGTCTTGTAAAAAGTATTTATAAAAATGAGGGTTCTCAGACTTGCATAGACTTCTCCTAAGATAAGTAGTGAGCGAGGTGACCAGAGGATCCAAATCACGAAGGGCCCTTGGGCAAGGTCCTTAATCCCCAAGTTGCTCCCACTGTGTAGTGAACCCCTTGCTCGGCATCACCCTGACATCAGAGTCTGAGTGTGTGTGTATGGGTGAATGTGAGGCATCACTGTAAAGCACTTTGAGCTTCTGATTCAGAAAGAAAAGTGTTACAGTGCCTCCAGAAAGTATTCACAGAGGTGCACTTTTTCCACATTTTTTTAATGTTACAGGCTCTATTCCAAAATAGATTAAATTTATTTTTTCCTCAAAATTCTTCACACAATACCCAATAATAACAACATGGAAAAAGGTTGGTTTTTTTGTTTGTTTGTTTTTGCAAATGTATTAAAAAAAATACAAATCACATGTACGTGTACATGCGCGAAGCTCAAACCTGAGCTCAGGTGCATCCTGTTTCCACTGAACATCCTTGAGATGTTTCTACAGCTTAATTGGAGTCCATCTGATGTAAATTTAGTTGACTGGACATGAATTGGAAAGGCACACACCTGTGTACATATAAGGTCCCACAGTTGCCAGTGCATGTCAGAGCACAAACTAAGCATGAAGTCAAAGGAATTGAAAGTAGACCTGAGAGACAGGATTGTCTCGAGGCACAAATCTGGAGAGGGTACAGAAACATTTCTGCTGCTTTGAAGGTCTCAGTGAGCACAGTAGCCTCCATCATCACTAAATGGAAGACATTTGGATCCACCAGGACTCTTCCTACAGCTGGCCGCCCCTCGAAACTGAACGATCGGGAAAGAAAGGCCCTTAGTCAGGGAGGTGACCGAGAACCCCATGGTCACTCCGTCAGAGCTCCAGCATTCCTATGTGGAGAGAGGAGAACCTTCCAGAAGGACAACCATCTCTGTAGCAATCCACCAATCAGGCCTGTATGGTAGAGTGGCCAGATGAAAGTGTTTATTAAATTCCATGGAGATTAAACATAGCAGACACGGATTATTTGTTAGAATTGTTTTAGCAAGTTTTCAGGGTATCATGCAGCATTTGCTTATTAACGTGACAAAAAGCATAAAAAAATACATTTTTGTCGTATAATATTCATTTACAATTGTCATCATGTGGATTGTCTATGTTGTTTGACTCCAGCGACTCTCTGGCACACAAGAGATTATGGGATATGTCAATAGGGCGAATGAGCAACAACCATCTTTCCCACCCCATCTACAATATTCTGGAACGGCCCTTGGACATAATATGTTCTTGCAGCACATGATGAATCCAAACTCTCGAACATAAAAACTGATCATGTGCTGGACTCATCTGAAACATGACTGGATCATCTTATTCATCAAGGGAGCTTTTTGTTTGTTAAAATCACACACTGTATTTTAGCTACAATAATAATGACTTAGTGTGCAGTAATAATGAGAATAAAGGTTTTCCACTTTGAAAAACTCTGACAGTATTAATGTTACTGATAATTGAGGGCTCCTGTTCAATGATCGGAGTAATTCGTAGCCAGACGAGGTAACATGATTCATTTCTGTGGCGTCTTTGAGGTTCACCAGGTTCAGCATTTAGAAACACCCTGAAGTACACGAGGGCAGATGTGTCCTTCAGCATCTGTCCTAGCTGTGGCTGAAACTTTGTGTTCAGGGCTGTTCGTTCATGGCTCTGAATGTGTTCCGGCAGCTCTGCTGTCCTATTTAGTCCTTATCAAGTCCTGTATCCTGATACAGGTCTCCCTCAAACATTAAGCTCTTAATTTGTCAGTGTGCTTTGAATACATTCAAAATGATTGTATTTAAATTATGATAATGTGTGCCCAAAAAAAACCTTTTAGGTCTTACAATAATCCTCTAATTCACCAACTTTGCAGTTGTACGAGGTCTCTTAGATAATAAACCGACCCTTTTATTTTTTTTTTAACTATATGGATTTGAATGACATGCGATTACACCAATCATGCTTGAACCCTCGTGCGCATGCGTGAGTTTTTTCACGCGTGTCGGTGACGTCATTTCCCTGTGGGCAGGCCTTGAGTGAGATGTGGTCCCACCCTCTCGGCTGAATTCCTTTGTTTCACACGCTGCTCGAGACGGCGCGCGTTACTTTATCAAAATTTTTTCTGGACCTGTGAGGAATATCCGAGTGGACACTATTCGAGAAATTAAGCTGGTTTTCTATGAAAAGTTTAACGGCTGATGAGAGATTATGGGGTGTTTCTGTCGGTGTAAGGACTTCCCACGGAGCGGGACGTCCTGCAGCGCTTCCAGGCGCTGTCGTCGGCCTGTTTCGAGCTGAAAACATCCTAATTTAAGGCTTAATTCACCCAGGACATCGTGAGAGAACAGAGAAGATTCAGAAGAGGCCGGCATGAGGAATTTATGCGGACATTCCACTGTTTAAGGACATTTTTTTAATGAAAGACGTACGCGCAAATTCGCCGAGTCGTTTCCGTGACGACTCGGCAAATCTGTGTGCGCCGCGACAGGAAAAACACCTCCGTGTTGAAAACCATTTGTAGAATTCAGGCGGCTTTTAATGGCTTTCAACAAGTGAGTAACTGAGAAATTGTTTAACAGCTTGGGCATGTTCCAACTTGCCCGTTAAGATTTCAAACGGAGGTGTTTTTCCTGCCGCGACCCCCCGCGGTCGGGTCCAGCCCGACATGCGACTCTGCCCGCACGTTCTTTCATTACAAAATGACCGTTAACAATGGAATGTCCGAATAAACTCCTCATGCCAACTTCTTCTGAAAGTTCTCTGTTCTCTGACGACTTACTGCGTCAACAGAGCCTGAAATGTGGAAGTTTTCAACTTGAAACGGCGAGACGCTGCCGCCTCGAAGCGCAGATCACCGTCAGGCGCCGTGGACCGTCCTTAAAGCGACACTACCAGACCAAAATCTCTCATCAGCCGTTAAAATTTTTACCGAAAACCAGCTGAATTTATTGAATGGTGTCCACTCAGTTGTGCCTTACAGTTTTGAAAAAAATTTTATCAAACAAAGCAACAGTCTCTGAGCCATTCCTAAACAATGAAAAAAATCGACGAGCGGGTGGACGACTCCTCACTCAAAGACTGCCCACAGGCGAATGACGTAACCGACAGGCGTGAAAAAACTCTTGCATGCCCACGAGGGTTCAAGCATGTCTGATGTAATCACACGTGATTCAAATCCATATGGTTTTTGAAAAAAATAATAAGGTCAGATACTTTTCTAATAGACCTCGTATATACTGATTAGTAGACTTAACGCTCCTGTTGAACAAACTGTTCCAGACAGGCCGATCCTGTCTCGCTTCATCGTGTCAGGTCTGGGAGCGATGCCACATGTACTGCAGTTCAGAACTGCCTTGAGGTCTGGATAGCAACCACCCTACACCTCTCAAAAGAAACCATCTGTTGCATGCAATTGAAACATCCACTGGGGTCCTCAACACTCACAACTCGGTGGCTGCACACTTCTAAGGCCGCAGTCGTAGGCCACTTCATCCATCATTCGTGGCCTGACTGGGCTGTCCCATTTCAAAGGCTGCTTGTAATGTAAAATGCCTTATGTGTGCAGCCTTCTTTCCCTTGTAAATGAAGGATACAACAGGTGTGTCATTTGTGGCACAAGTCCATTTGCGATTTTTCCAAGACAAAACAGTTGCTACATTTTTAAATGAATAAATTATTTTAAAGGACAGTTTTAGCTTCCATATGTACTATTGTAAGTAAGTAATATTTATGAGTAAAGTGTAAATAAGTACTGAAAATGATTCCCAAGCTTTCCACATGCAGCTGTCATGGTTTGTAGGCAACAGGGGGGTTGGGTGGGGAAACGGAATGATGCAGTTGTAAAATCTGGGCTAGAACGTCTCATTTCAGCAATATTTTTGTTCTGGTCTATCTGTGTCTGAATAGTTTCATGGGATACAGTCCTTAGAAGCATACAGCCAGGGGCGTCGGACTGGGGGGGGGGGGGGGGGGTAAAGGGTACTATGTACCCAGGGCCCAGAGCATGGGGGGGGGGGGGGGGGCACAAAAAACTAGCATTAAACACATTTTTGTGTTGCATTTTATTAATGTCCATGCAATTCGTTGTAAAAGAATATAATTAGAATGAATATATAAATGTTGCGAAACATAATTCTGCTGTAACAATAATACTGAAAGATCTCAGAGGGCCCTTCCCACCCCTGCACAGTTGTACAATGGTTTAGCCCAGGTGCATAGATGGCATGCTGCCACACACACACATCCCAAACGGATCTGACAGCATGAGGGGCGTTTAGGCTGAAATAAGACATGTCTTTCCTAAAATAAAATCAATTTCAGGATTTCAAAAAGAACAGAAAAAAGAAAACTAAATGAGGGAAAACAGCTGCTAACCAGATTCTTTGAGAAGAGAGGTGAGCTCAAAAACTAGCTTAATGTGCACACAGGAAACTTGCTAATATCTGCACTGAGGACATAAACGGTTTTGGTGGTGAAATAACTAAAGCATAATCTGAATGAATGTCAACAAGTAACCGCTTGAGAAAGGGAGGGAGGGGGACACGGAGCAGCACGCGGCTGCTGATGCGTCGACACACAGGACAGGAGCAGGGCAGTTCGCTTCTGCTGCAAAAAAAATCTGTTTTATTACAATGACAGAAAAAACATGCATTAACTTGCCTGTCGTCTGTGGGATATAATATGACCACAGTCCAGTTGCACACTCACCTGCCTACAAAAACACATGCACACACAAATAGGTTAAACTTTTTACAATAAAAAATGTATTATCAGAATGTAATATTAAAATTATGAATCCCATGGCCTTTAGTTTCAGACAAAGTAGCAAGTGCTGGTCCAGGTGCTGGTTCCTCATCTTGTCCAAGCAACAGTGAGGATGTTAGTGAAGGTGAGCTTATGGAGCTACTTCACAAGCAAATGATTTAACTAAAATGTAATAGAATTTTAGTAACATTTTACAACATTTGTTTTCCTGTTTTGTGTCTTTTTTTTAGCTATTAGGATTGGCTAATAAATGGTGTGTCTTTGTAGTTGCAGGAACTGAGGGACAGATAGAAGATGACTATACAAACTATACAATATTACAGAGAATTACAAAGTATACAGAATAAGAATAGGACTATTATGGCATGTATGTAGAACGTATATAATATGAATGAACCTTTTTCCTTGTTTTTTTAACAAACCAAAATAGACTTCATTGATTTATTCAGTCTAATATTGTTAAGAAATAACAGGAATTGCCTTCTTTTTTTTAAAAAAAATACAGGGTTATGAAATGCCATTTTTATTAAGAGGTTATTTTATGTTACCTCATAAGACAGTAGAGTAATTCCATAACCTACAAGTTGTAAGCTAAGGAAGTAATATTCTGAAAGTATGTTTGTTATTAATATGGACTGAGTTAACTGAATGGCATTGACTATAAGATGGGTAATCTGTTCTTTAATGTCTTGATTGGAGAGTATTGTATTATGTATTTTTGTTTTCCTTCACAAATGGAATTACACACTGTTAAGCCATGAATTACACTTACTTTTATTTAATTACTTGTTTTGGAAAATTGTGTTAAATTAGATATTTTGCTGTGACTATAGATGTTATATCCCTAACCCTAATTTGTAGTCAAGTTAACATTGGGGTATATGTCTGTTAAAATGCACAGGAATGCACCAAATTGTGCCATTTTTCTAGAAAATGGTGCAATTTGGTCCCCCCGACTCTCCAACTCAATGTTGCCCCCCCCCCCCCCCCCAACTTTAAAAGGGTTGTCAGGTGTGATTGTCAGGTGTGATCTAAGGTTACATGATTTAGACCTGGCTTGACTACACATTAGGAATCTGGTGTTTCGTTTATAATAAAAGAACACAACAGTGGGGGGGGGGGGGGGGGGGGCTCCAATATGGCTTGTACCTAGGGCCCAGAATTTGGTGCTACGCCCCTGCATACAGCCACTGAATTTGGACACAGCCACTGTCACAACCATACAGCAAAAATGAAGTACCACAACCCTAAAGACTTGGACCATGGTTATCCTCCAAAGACATCTGCTTTGCCAAACAGAAGATAAAGTGATCTATTTTGACTTGGTCACTCAAAGGACTGAACAGTTTTTAACTTACCTTTTAAAAGTGCTGCAAAATGTGTCTCAATACCTCTGTTCGTTCAGGAATTTGTGTGTCAGGTCCATCACAAAAGCCAGCTGAGTCATGAATATCCATGCACAGTGATGACTGAACACATATCTGAAGCACCAAGTGATAAATGATGCAGTATTAACTGAAGTGTTAAACTCTCATAGCAACTTCAACTTTTGTATGTCTTGCCAGCCGAGTCTGCTTGCGCTTTGTCCACAAAGGTTTGGTTCATCCCAGAAAACCTCTCACTTGCAATCTGCTACATACCACTGCACTGTGTAACTGATGCATTCTGCTGTAAAGATGATAACGGATGAATTTTATGTTATACCCCAACACGCGAACAATGTGGCATAACCCAGAGTCTTTGCAACCTGGTTTGCACAGACATTTCCCAACCACAAAAACCAATATTTGCACATACATGCCCCAAAAACATTAGCATTATGCATTACATGGCTGTCACCAACACAGGACCCTCATTTCCTATATGAAAGGGTTACTGGTGAATAGATGAGTGGGTTTCATGCCCGTAAAAAAAAAAGAGAGAGCCAGCGTCACTTCTCACATTTGTGCTCAGCAGCTAACAGTCTGTCCCAGGACACTGACTGCAGTCAACATTTTTATCAACAAACTGCTATCACTCCAACTGTGTGAAGGGACATGGCTATTTATAATGTTAGTGTGTTATCCTTCTCTGGTTGCTGCAACACACAACATTAAAAATAATTACATTCAAAAGTATTTTTTTGCCATGTCTTGCAGAATTCAAATTTCTAATATAGGATTTAGGGTGTTGCCGGGCTGTTGCATAACATTCTAATACAACATCAATAAACAAGCAAAATGTCACAAAGGCCCTTCTCTCCTTTGATCATTAAAACTTCAAGGTGATCGAAAAATGAAAGCAAAATGTGAACATCCATTACTTGGTGTCATCTCTAATTACATTTTGGTATGACATTAAATTTATGACTGCTCTGTGTACTCGTCCCTACTGCATCTTCTCCTAATCCCCAAAACATTTTTTTTATCCTGGTGTTGCCGGGCAACAGGCACCAGCTGTTAGCAGTGTGACACAACAACGCTGGGTGTAATTCTTTACACCTTTTCTGAAGCTGGATTACATAACATTATAAACTGAACAGCAGGTGTCATGAAATAATTACATTTGGTAAATGTGATGGCCAAATCCTTTTCTTGCTTGTTTATTTTTCAGTCCATTTATGATGCAAATGCACTATTCCGTTGACCATAAAAATCATCACCTTATTGCATAAACTCTGACAGCATGACTATGAGATGGAAAGTGTCAACACGGTAGACACACTCAAGCCACCATCTGCCAAATGTTTCCTGACTGCAGAGTAGCAATAGCCAAGTGGCCTCTGTGTGCATGTGTATGCAAAAAGCAGGGCGAGCTGACATTTGCCATTTGGTAAGCTTATGTATCTTGGGTCAATGATGAATGCTGTGAAAATGGAAAATTAATAGGACAATTATTTTTGGAGAAATTAGCTATTTTAGCTAACCAGTAAACAGTGGACATTGTTCTGCAATGAACCATGGGAGTTCGGAGTCTTGAGGTTTTAAATGTTATTGTGGTTTATGTAATTTTAACAGTTAGTGTTATTGAGTTTACTGTGTTTTTGTATCTCAATTGGTTTATTCACTTTAGTTAAGTCTCATGTTGCTTTTACCATGAGTGACATAAGTTTCATGTAGGTACCATAAATGCGTAGTGTTTTTAATGTCTTCTGTCACTGCCTTTGTTTGTCAAATTAAAAGCACCTGTTTACAAGAGCTGAGCGTGTGTGCATGCATCCGTGCAATTCAGTGACAGAGAAACTGTGGACAACTGACATTTTCCATTTGGTATGCTTATATATTTTGTGTCAAGGATGAATGCTGTGAAAATGGAACAATGGATGTTGCAATCTGCTGCTCTACTTTCTGGATTCACACCCCATTCCAGCATAGGGTGGTGAGTCATCTTTATATTTAAAGCGTGAGTGTGGTGAGTGATTTTAAGTTCAATGTAAGTACATAATATAATTGTAAATATGTTAAAAGTACATGGATGACACAAGAAAGTGCCATTTAAAAATCAAATCACAAAATAAAAGTAGAAAAAAATAATAGTGTATATATGATAACAAGAACCTAAACAATTTATAAATACATTAAGACAATAAACTGACATTAAAAAAATTACAAATTTAACAGGAAATAAAAGGATTGAGTTCTCCTTCTAAAAACTGTTGAGGTCTAAGGTTCTAAAAAACATTCTGGACTTACACGCCATTCCAACCCATAATACAAGCTTTGCTTAATTTATTACCACCCTTAACACAAAAATGTCAGCTACCTATTTTATAAACACTACCCAATCTAGAGCCTGTGGATCCCCATGGGCAACACTCTAGTATTCATTGTTTTAAGGTTTTCCATAAACCCCCTGGCGGCCCCCTGTGCTTCCCAGAAGGCGCCACAGTGCCAGCAGAGTTCCAGCATTTCACAGCCATGTAAACAATGGCTAGCGAGGATGTGGATGGTGTCGATTCAGCGAGGTCACGAGTGATTATGATGATGACACGTTCTCCCAAGTTGAGAGGGTTATTTAGAAGAGGTGTAGCACCTGCAATGAACTTCTGCTGTGCCCCGATCGTGTCTTGTCTTGTTGTACTTCACGAGGTGTGTTTACATTGTGCCCTAAAGCAGAACTTTGCTGAAACCAACCTCTCACGTAAGGCACGGACTGTGAGACGGCACGAGATTCACAAATGTGAAACGACGAATCTATTTATTATGCCAATGATCCCTCATATTTCATAATCAAACCTTTATGGCAAATGAATGGAACTGAGCCTTGACGTTTTACACATTAAACATGAACTTTATTATAAATAACTAAATATAACCAATAACCAACCAACACGTTGTCATGCTGCCTTCACTTGGACTGGGAGTTGCTACGTCGCATTGTCTCTGCATTTGCATAAAATAGCCCACTCATGTACTTTAGGCCCACCTATCTGGTGACACAGCAACCACCTGTTGCAAAACGCCCACTCTGACTGAAAATGTATGGCAACTGGTCACTTTGTCTGTCTGTTGTAGCTAATACATATGAGCAAGGGGCGATGGGGGTCCCAGCATCATGCCTTCATCACGGCTTTCTGTTGGACAAACTATGTAATGACACCATTTCCAACTGCCAGTGTTTTTTCTGCATTATTTGTTCTGTAAAATAATAGTTTTTGTATCAGCAAAAATAACACCAAAACCAATATGTTGGTGAAAGACTCGTATCATGATATTATCGGCCAACCATTATATCTGACAGGTTGTACCCCATAGTGTCTACAACGGAAATAGAAGTAAAAGAAAATGGAAAACACTTTTTTTTTTAATTCCCTATCATCCCAACCTTTTATGATTTGGTGTTGTACATTGAGAGAGGCGCTCTTATCATTATGCTCATTACATTCGGATGCACAGCCATCTGTATTAAGTATCTTCACACTCTGAGTCCAGAAAACACCAGTTGCCTGGGGTTTGTTTCAACAAACCAAGCGAGGGCTGATAACACTTCGCAAACAGATGAAAAATGAGTGTGACAATCTCACAAACCCTGTTCACCTCTGCGAGTGTTCTCACATTACAAAGCATCACTTTCTCCACACTGTTCCATTCTGGTGGACCGTGAGCCATGAATACTCCAGAGCAGTTCGTACTAATTACACATAATTGCTACGGTGCAGCGGCTGAGCTCACAGGCAGAAAATATTGACCCAGTCTGTCATTTAGTCAGTACATCATGTGCTCTGACTGATGCTAATGACTGTTTGAGGCCCAGGAACTCATAAGCAGACAGACTGTGGGACACAGCCTTGTGTTCCTCCAGTTCCCACATGAGAGTTTCTGTTTTGGACACTTGGAGAAGGAACATGTGCTAATATTGTCTCACTGAACCTTCTGATGATCCAAACTCTTGGAACAGCTTTGCTTTGTTTTGATGTGTACAATCATTTGTGTGTGTATTGTGTTTGTCAGCAGATTCATAACCTAAGTCATTACATCAGTCATCATCAATCCAATGGGCTGGTCACACCATCATTTTGAAATGCAAAATTTGGGAGTAAATATTAATCTAACATCCATGTTCTTTCTTATCTGTGGACCCAGTTCAATTCACTCAAATAACTCAAATATTTTGTATTCAGATTAACAGTCTCTGAACACAGGTGTTTGGAGATGTCAGTGCCTTTGCAGGAGAATGAATGAAGGTTCAGTTATTCAAGGTTCTGGTGCTTCCTGTCTCACTGTCTGGTTCTGATTTTAGACTATAACCAGTGACCTAAGATGACAACTACATGTCTTTGCTGCTAGGTCTCTCTGGAGGATCCTTGGGTACCACTACAATGAAACTGTCAAATGAGTGGTTACTTAGGGAGAGAATGACTTACAGTAGTGTTCAGAATAACAGTAGTGCTAAAAAGATTAATCCATGTTTTGAGTATATTTCTTATTGTTACATGGGAAACAAGGTACCAGAAGATTCAGTAGATTCTCACAAATCCAACAAGACCAAGCATTCATGGTCTGCACACTCTTAAGGCTATGAAATTGGGATATTAGTAAAAAAAAAAGTAGAAAAGGGGTGTTCACAATAATAGTAGTGTGGCTTTCAGTCAGTGAGTTCGGCAATTTTGTGGAACAAGCAGGTGTGAATCAGGTGTCCCCTATTTAAGGATGAAGCCAGCACCTGTTGAACATGCTTTTCTCTTCGTTTCTGTGTAGGCTCTCAGTTGTCCAGGTGGTTTCCATAGTAGAGAAGCTTGAATCTTCGACTGGACTGGGTTGCTTGACGCGAGGACGTTTTGCTTCAAATCGCAGAAGCTTCCTCAGCTAAAATTCTTGCTCTGGAAGTGTGACTTCTGTCTGACTCTTGTAGAGAAAACAGAAGCCAACAAAAGCTGGAGTTTTAAACCTAACCAGACCCCTCCTACTGAGAGGCAGACTGCTATAGGCTAGTGACTAAACAATAGCTCTAATTAGCAACTATTGTGCTCTAGTTAGCACACCTAATGACAGGACAGCTGTCCCTCTAATGATGGGATGGATGCCTTTCTGATGGCTCCCTTGATGACGTGAATGACTAATTACCATGAACAAAAGACTGAAACTCCTTTGACCTGAGTACCCCATTGTAAACAGGGGATAAAGTGTGTCTCAGATCCCCTCCCCAGTTAAGGCTCCTACACCCCTCTCTCAAACCATTTCTTCTCTCTGGCTAATATTTTAACTTCCTTGTCCTCAAACGTGTGGTTAGTGTCTTTAAGGTGGAGATGAACCACAGACTGAGGTCCACTGGCACCCTCTCTGCGGTGCTGGTATACCCTTTTGTGTAAAGGTTGCTTCGTTTCACCTATGTAGTTTTCATTACAGTTTTCCTGACATCTGATAGAATACACTACATTGCTCTGTTTGTAACTAGGGATCCTGTCCTTAGGGTGAACTAATTTCTGTCTCAAGTTGTTAACCGGTTTAAAGTAAACTGGGATTTTGTGCTGTCTGAAGATCCTCTGTAGTTTTTCCCCTACTCCTGCTAAATAAGGGAGAGACACTCCTCTTCTTCTTGTCTCCGTCCGTCTCCTGTCTATCTGGTCTCTTTGTTCTCTGGGACTTCTGCAATTTGTCCAGGGACCATCGTGGGTACCCACATACTGTGAGGGCTTTCCGGACACGTTGTTGTTCTTTAGCCCTTCCCTCCGCAGTTGTGGGCACCTGTAGGGCTCTGTGTTGAAGCGTCCTGATCACCCCGAGTTTGTGTTCAAGGGGGTGGTTTGAGCCAAAGAGCAGATATTGGTCAGTGTCAGAGTCAGACAGAAGTCAGACTTCCAGAGCAAGAATTTTAGGTGAGGAAGCTTCTGTGATTTGAAGCGAAACGTCCTCGCGTCAAGCAACCCAGTCCAGTCGAAGATTCAAGCTTTTCTACTATGCTTTTCTCTTTGAAAGCCTGAGAAAAATGGGACGTTCAAGACATTGTTCAGAAGAACATCGTAGTTTGATTAAAAAGTTGATTGGAGAGGGGAAAACTTATAGGCAGGTGCAAAAAATTATAGGCTGTTCATCTACAATGATCTCCAATGCTTTAAAATGGACAAAAAAAAACAAAAAACAGAGACGTGTGGATGAAAACGGAAAACAATGACCCCAAGCACACTAGTAAATGAGCAAAATATTGGTTCCAAACCAACAAAATGAATGCCTTGCAGAGGTGAAGAACTCATGAAAAACTGGTTATACAACTAAATACTAGTTTAGTGATTCACAGGATTGCTAAAAAAAAGCAGTTTGAACATAATAGTTTTGAGTTTGTAGCGTCAACAGCAGATGCTACTATTATTGTGAACACCCCCTTTTCTACTTTTTTTTTTACTAATAGCCCAATTTCATAGCCTTAAGGGTGTGAAAATCATGAATGCTTGGTCTTGTTGGATTTGTGAGAATCTACTGAATCTACTGGTACCTTGTTTCCCATGTAACAATAAGAAATATACTCAAAACCTGGATTAATCTTTTTAGTCACATAGCACTACTATTATTCTGAACACTACTGTACATGGTGACTGTAGGTCAGCTACAACATTTTGGCATGTGGTGCATTTCTTCCTAGTGCTTGGACAAGGCCAAGGAGATGCCCATGTTTCACCTAGTTACAACAGAGAGATGGTTACTTTTGAGAGTTGGGGAATGAACTGGTTGTCTACCTGGGGGATTGCTATCCAGGACCCAAGGCAGTTCTGTCGTGTGGTGGATGCAGCACCAGCGATTGCTCTCCAGTCTGACCACAACACTGAGCTTGGCACATCAACTTGTGCAGATGCTTCATGGACGTGAACAGTGACTAAAATAAAGGCACCTTTTCTGCTCTACTGAAGTATGCACTGTTTCAAAAACACATCAGTAGCAGTTTGTCAGTTGTAAGACAAATCTGATTACGGTGACTTAATTCCCTTTTGATACTTAACTTTGGCCCTGTCATACCTTGACAATTTAGCCAGTGTACGCCGGCCGTAGTAAAATTGAGCCGCTGTGCTCCGCTGTGACTCTTTCAACTTTTAAAATAAGGTAATTGT
The DNA here is from genome assembly GCF_902500255.1 of Thalassophryne amazonica. Classification (NCBI taxonomy): domain Eukaryota; kingdom Metazoa; phylum Chordata; class Actinopteri; order Batrachoidiformes; family Batrachoididae; genus Thalassophryne; species Thalassophryne amazonica. The sequence continues at coordinate 52,105,478 of NC_047118.1, forward strand.
CTTGTTGTGGCACAAAGTGCCAGCGTTCTCTGGTTCAGGCTGAGAAATGCACTTTGGAGCAGAAAAACCACAGAGGGACTTGCTTTAAAACGTTACGTTTCTTCAGCCACAACAAGAAATGAAAGCATTTTCAAACGTCGTTTTCCAAAATCAGGACGCTTTATGTGTACAGTGGTCCCTCATTTATTGTGGGAGTTACATTCTAAAAATAACCCGCAACAGGTGAAATCCGCGAAGTAGTCAGCATTATTTTTTTACAATTATTATAGATGTTTTAAGGCTGTAAAACCCCTCACTACACACTTTATACACTTTTCTCAAACAGGCATTAACATTTTCTCACTTTTCTCTCCTGTGTAAACACTCTCAAAATTCAAACCTTAGTAGAAAAATAAGTCCAGTATTATAGAATGAAACCAAAGATCAAAACCTGTTTTCAGGGCAAAACATTTGTTTGAGAAATAAAAATAGAACATTTTCCTATAAATAATTATGATAGTTTTTATAACTAAGAAATTAAATTTTAAAATTTTAAAAGAATCCAAGTCATGGCTACGGAGCTCTGCGGCTGCGATTACCGAGACCATGCAGCAGGCGCTGTGGATTTTTCCACAAGAAGTCTATCCTTGCAGGCTACCGGAGCGCTCTGCATCAAAACAGCGAGATAGTCTCTGGACCTGTTGCCAGAGTTGTCCGCAGCTCCGCACAGCAGACAGGGGGGTGGTGTGAGTGGCCTGCTGTGGCGTTTACCGAGCCCACAGACTCAGTAAGCGCATCCGAGGCAGTGAGAGCAATCGCGGTGATGCCGACCACTGCCGCGACCGGCCCGTCTGATAAGGACGCAGAACACAAATGCTGTTTAAAAAAAAAAAAATAGGAAGAAGCATGCAAAAACTGCGAGGCCGTGAAAGGTGAACCGTGTTATAGCGAGGGACCACTGAATAAGTTTTCGTCAGACTGTGATGATGAATCAGACTTAAACAAACAGGTAAGATTAAGACTTTATATTTACTCCATGTGTGAACAGTTTTAATATTTGAAACATAAGGTATGCAGCTTTCAGCCAATCAATGGACAGCATCAATGGACGTATATTGACTTATGAGTAACTTACAAGAAATGCGTGTTACCAGTCACATAACTTAGCTGCAACTTATATCCCGCATATGTGAAACACATGAGTCATACGCTGGCATACGTCCAAAATATTGTGCATGCCCAAAATGTTTTGAGGTACTCGATGTATTATGACGCATATCAGTGTGCTTCAGTGTGCTCAAAACTTATGCATAACTTATTAGACATACGCCAGCATTTTTAATACGGTCAGCATACACTGGCTAAATCGTCAAGGTGTGACGAGGTGTTACCTGGACAGTTGCTTGATGTGATGCAGTATCTCATCCATCCTCGAGTTGTTACAGTGACTCGATTACAGTAGAGTTCCAAAGTGAAGATGTCACAGCTGTTTGATGACTTGGCTTATTCTACAAATTCTGTTTGCTTATTTATTATTTTTTGGGGGGGGGGAATTAAAATTTTTCTACACAATTGCTAGTGGGAAATTGATGTGGATGAGCCAAAAACATGAGTGAGTTGAACACATGCTACAAATGTGACCATGTGGAATGTTGTAATTATTTTGCATATGAACTGTAGTTGGGTTTCCATGACAGCTTGCCACAAAAGTTAAGCGATATTTTCAGAATGCCAACAAAAACAACTGCGAATGACAGAATTTCATTGAGTGATTGAATACCACTGTTTGGTTTTGCCATCTTCTGAGAACAGCAATTCCAATAGTCATGGCGATGGAACAGTAAGATGAATTTTGGCATTTTAGTTTAAAACGTAATCATTCCAACATTACAATAATGTAATCTCTTTTAGTGTTGAACAAGGTCTCCCGAAATACCCGAAATCAATCAATCAATAAATTTTTTTATATAGCGCCAAATCACAACAAACAGTTGCCCCAAGGCGCTTTATATTGTAAGGCAAGGCCATACAATAATTATGTAAAACCCCAACGGTCAAAATGACCCCCTGTGAGCAAGCACTTGGCTACAGTGGGAAGGAAAAACTCCCTTTTAACAGGAAGAAACCTCCAGCAGAACCAGGCTCAGGGAGGGGCAGTCTTCTGCTGGGACTGGTTGGGGCTGAGGGAGAGAACCAGGAAAAAGACATGCTGTGGAGGGGAGCAGAGATCGATCACTAATGATTAAATGCAGAGTGGTGCATACAGAGCAAAAAGAGAAAGAAACAGTGCATCATGGGAACCCCCCAGCAGTCTACGTCTATAGCAGCATAACTAAGGGATGGTTCAGGGTCACCTGATCCAGCCCTAACTATAAGCTTTAGCAAAAAGGAAAGTTTTAAGCCTAATCTTAAAAGTAGAGAGGGTGTCTGTCTCCCTGATCTGAATTGGGAGCTGGTTCCACAGGAGAGGAGCCTGAAAGCTGAAGGCTCTGCCTCCCATTCTACTCTTACAAACCCTAGGAACTACAAGTAAGCCTGCAGTCTGAGAGCGAAGCACTCTATTGGGGTGATATGGTACTACGAGGTCCCTAAGATAAGATGGGACCTGATTATTCAAAACCTTATAAGTAAGAAGAAGAATTTTAAATTCTATTCTAGAATTAACAGGAAGCCAATGAAGAGAGGCCAATATGGGTGAGATATGCTGTCTCCTTCTAGTCCCCGTCAGTACTCTAGCTGCAGCATTTTGAATTAACTGAAGACTTTTTAGGGAACTTTTAGGACAACCTGATAATAATGAATTACAATAGTCCAGCCTAGAGGAAATAAATGCATGAATTAGTTTTTCAGCATCACTCTGAGACAAGACCTTTCTGATTTTAGAGATATTGCGTAAATGCAAAAAAGCAGTCCTACATATTTGTTTAATATGCGCTTTGAATGACATATCCTGATCAAAAATGACTCCAAGATTTCTCACAGTATTACTAGAGGTCAGGGTAATGCCATCCAGTGTAAGGATCTGGTTAGACACCATGTTTCTAAGATTTGTGGGGCCAAGTACAATAACTTCAGTTTTATCTGAGTTTAAAAGCAGGAAATTAGAGGTCATCCATGTCTTTATGTCTATAAGACAATCCTGCAGTTTAGCTAATTGGGGTGTGTCCTCTGGCTTCATGGATAGATAAAGCTGGGTATCATCTGCGTAACAATGAAAATTTAAGCAATACCGTCTAATAATACTAACTAAGGGAAGCATGTATAAAGTGAATAAAATTGGTCCTAGCACAGAACCTTGTGGAACTCCATAATTAACTTTAGTCTGTGAAGAAGATTCCCCATTTACATGAACAAATTGTAATCTATTAGACAAATATGATTCAAACCACCGCAGCGCAGTGCCTTTAATACCTATGACATGCTCTAATCTCTGTAATAAAATTTTATGGTCAACAGTATCAAAAGCAGCACTGAGGTCTAACAGAACAAGCACAGAGATGAGTCCACTGTCCGAGGCCATAAGAAGATCATTTGTAACCTTCACTAATGCTGTTTCTGTACTATGATGAATTCTAAAACCTGACTGAAACTCTTCAAATAGGCCATTCCTCTGCAGATGATCAGTTAGCTGTTTTACAACTACCCTTTCAAGAGATTGGCCTATAATTAGCTAAGATAGCTGGGTCAAGTGATGGCTTTTTAAGTAATGGTTTAATTACTGCCACCTTAAAAGCCTGTGGTACATAGCCAACTAACAAAGATAGATTGATCATATTTAAGATCGAAGCATTAAATAATGGTAGGGCTTCCTTGAGCAGCCTGGTAGGAATGGGGTCTAATAAACATGTTGATGGTTTGGATGAAGTAACTAATGAAAATAACTCAGACAGAACAATCGGAGAGAAAGAGTCTAACCAAATACCGGCATCACTGAAAGCAGCCAAAGATAACGATACGTCTTTGGGATGGTTATGAGTAATTTTTTCTCTAATAGTTAAAATTTTGTTAGCAAAGAAAGTCATGAAGTCATTACTAGTTAAAGTTAATGGAATACTCAGCTCAATAGAGCTCTGACTCTTTGTCAGCCTGGCTACAGTGCTGAAAAGAAACCTGGGGTTTGCAATGAAAACCATTTTCCCACCCGAAATAGTGGGAAAATGGTTTTCATTGCAGTTTTCTGAAATAAGGCTTTTTCTGAATCACCCAAAAGACACCTCTTGCAAGCATTAACACTTGTGAGAGATATTTGCCTTTGCATGTTTCCATTGAATGTATTTTCAATTAGTTCCTTCACATCATGTAGTTTAGAGACTAATGGAAACCTGCCCTATGTATTATTATGTATTATGTAATAATGTATAAATGCAAGAATTTACGTGTTGCTGTTCTCATTTGTTGTGCATTCTGATACAGGAGTTCCAGTCCAAGTTGTGCTGCTTTGGGTTTATTGAAAGCTAAATTCAGAGACATACGACCGCAACCTTTACATTGCCTGGATGTAATTGTGGCATGTTCTTGTATATTTTTCTTCCACAATAATATTGAATATTTCTATATTAACACTTTTTTTTTATTTGCTTCCTTTTATATAGCACCAAATACAACGAAGTTGCCTCAAGGAGCTTCACACAAGTAAGGTCAATCCTTACCAACCCCTAGAGCAAGTACACAGGCAACAGTGTTAAGGAAAAACGCTCTCTGATGATCTGAGGAAGAAACCTCAAGCAGACCAGACTCAAAGGGGTGACCCTCTGCTTAGGCCATGCAACCGACACAATTTACAAAATGAATATACAGGAAAATTTGGGAGTCCATGCTGGTGTACAGGACAGGAGGCCTGCAGAAGAAGACACCCACTCCCATTTCTGGATGGAGTCGCACAAAAAAAAAAAAAAAAACAGAATCATGCGGCAGAAAGACAACAAATACAGTATAATTTGTCAGCATTAAGCAACAAGAAAAACAGAATACTAAGGTGATCGCCGGCCACTAGCCCGAAGCTTCACTAAAAGACCCAGAATTCAGATAAAGTTGAGGCTGCGGCCTGCTCCGTTTCCTAATAAAAATGAATTTAAAAGAGTAAAAAGCATAGTAACATGTCATGCCAGTATGCTAGCCATACAAAAGGGAAAATAAGTGTGTCTAAAGTCTGGACTTGAAAGTCTCTACAGAATCTGACTGTTTTATTGACACAAGGAGATCATTCCACAGAACAGGGACACGATAAGAGAAAGCTCTGTGACCCACAGACTTTTTATTCACCCTAGGGACACAAAGTAGTCCTGCACCCTGAGAATGCAGGGTACACAGGGTTTAAGTAGGGAGGTGCAGGCAGTGAACAATTTTATAGGTTAGAATCAGAACCTTAAAATCTGATCTCACAAGGACAGAAAGCCAGTGAAGAGATACCAAAATGGGTGTAATGTGGTCAAACTTTATACTTCCTGTTAAAAGTCTGGCAGCAGCATTTTGAACCAACTGGAGATGCTGGACTGCAGTGAACCAGAAAATAGAACATTGCAATAGTCCAATCTAGAAGAAACAAAAGCATGAATCAGGGTTTCAGCATCAGCCATAGACAGGATGAGACGAATCTTCACTGCATTTCGCAGGTGGTAGAAAGCAGTCCTCCTAATATTTCTAATGTGGAGGTGAAAGGACAACGTAGGATCAAAAATTACCCCAAGGTTCCTCAAGGTTCCTGGTCAAATTGATGCCAGTGTCTCACTGGACCAAAAACCATCATTTCAGTCTTATCAGAGTTTAAAAGTTAGGAAGTTGCTAGACATCCAGCTTTTCACTGATGCAAGGCAATCTTCTACGGATTTTATGTGAATGAGATTACCAGTAGTTATCAGCTTGTATAACTGAGTATCATTAGCATAGCAATCAAAGGTAATCCCAAAATCCCAAATGTTGCATTCACACCGGATGCCACGTGAGCGACGGCGGCGAGAGGTTACCATGTAATCCCAATGGAAGGACGCGTTGTGGCACCACAAAAGTCCAAGCCACGCAATGCGACACAATGGACATGAATAAAGCGACGCGAATAAAGCGATTTTGAGAGATTGGTGCATTTATAGCGCGATATCGCGTTACATCACATCGCGTCACCCTCTTCCCCAAATTGAAAAATCTGAAGCAGAAGATCATTCACCACTTTAGTGAGAGCTGTCTCTGTGGAATGATATTTTCTAAAAGGAGACTGCAGTGGCTCAAAAAGATTATTCTCAGTAAGGTGATCCACGAACTACCGTGAAACCACCTTGTCCAGAATTTTATAGTTATAGGGTCAAGATTAGATTTCTTAAGTAATGGTTTAATCACTGCAGATGTGGACGCGTGTGTGTGCACGAGCACGTATGGACACGCATACATGTGCGTGCACGAGCACGTGTGGAGCTCGTGCACGCGTGTGCATGTGCGCAGAGTGCAATGGTACCAAACGTATGGAACCAAATTTGCACTCTAAATGGAACCAAACTGCACTTTAAATGCAATGCAACACAAATGGAAGGAATTAATCCATGTCATGTGACATACAAAGCACCAATCAAATGATAAGGATCCACTCAGCTGTTATATAATGCACAAAAAACATTCAATAGATACAGTTGGAAGAATTGAAGCAGTATGGAGAATGATAAATATAATAATATCAACCTGATGGATCTTCGATTTCCCAATAGCCCGTTCCCCAGCTCAAACCCACTAGAAAGGGTTTAGGGGTTGAAAATTTTGACCCCCATCATTTTCCAATTGGCAGACCCATAGTCAACCCCTATGAGAAAAAAAAAACCTTTTAGCAAGCAAATCCCACGGATGTGATATTTCGTGACATCTCCAGCCATACTACTCCCCAGGAGAGCAGAGCATAAAAAAGGATATTAACAAGATTATCTGATCAAAGACATGTCGGAGGTTCTTGCTAATGTCAAAGGATCTCAGGTTTCTCAAGAAGAAAAGTCCTGACTGGGTCTTCTTGAATACAATTTCAGTGTTCTTGTTCCAATTTCATTTTGTTGTTCAAAAGGACACCAAGATATTTATATGTTTCAACAACCTCAACCTGTTGACCGTTGATAACAATTAGAGAGCTTGTTTGTTTTAAAGTTCCCAATTGTCCAGAAGAAGAAAGAATCCAAACAGACTGTAGGATGAAGATCACTTTCACTTTAAAAGTATAGTGCTAGTGGGTTTTTTTTAAGATTTAATGAAAAAAAAAAGAATTCTCTTTGGCACCACTGTAGTTGTTATTCCTCAGCATTTACCTAAGGGATTTATAATATGATGTTACTAATATGATCAAAATTCATGCTGTCTGGAAACGCTTTAGAATTTCTACCCCTGAGGGGAAGAAATTTAAGAGATCAGATCCTATGGCCAACATTAGTAGATATGGAATGACATGATTTACCAGAAATCCTGTGGATGTTAATGTAAGATGAGTCGCAGGTAATCTCAAAACTTCACACATGTGCACACACACTAACTCCTGTGGTTAATCTGCATGACAGCGATGAAGGAAAAGACAATTTCACTATGGAATTTACTCCCAGATAAATATGTCCTCTTCATTAAAATTAGCTGTAATTTTCCAACATGTTACAAAAACAAACCTACATTATAATGCTTGGATTTTGGTAGAAATTACATTTTCTCAGTTTTGTGAAATTTGAAAGCCCCTGTAGCTTTAAGTGTTCACAAACCCTCAAATGACCACAACCCTTATAGCAGGGGTGCTCAAGTTCGGTCCTCGAGAGCTACCTTCCTGATACTCTTAGTTGTCTCCCTGCTCCAACACACCTGAATCTAATGAAAGACTCGTTAGCAGGCTTTTCATGAGCCTTTCATTGAATTCAGGTGTGTTGGAGCAGGGAGACAACTAAGAGTATCAGGAAGGTAGCTCTCGAGGACCAAACTTGAGCACCCCTGCCTTATAGCTTCCTGATCATTGTTGCATAAAAATCTGGAAATAAAATGCATTCTGAAGTTTAATTTCTTTGTTTCATGGCACTAAATATAATTCCACAATGCCTGACAAAGTCAACCACAGGAACAGGTGAGGTAAAATTAATGCAGGAATTACAGTTTTTATTGATTGCTTTGACGCAACAGTCAACTCAAAATCCACATTTTCAAAACAGTTAACACGGAGGCCTAAACAGTGCCCCCCAATGGTCAAAATGCAAAAGGCTCTAACTGTGCCAAAACATTTAAAATAAGGAGCAAAAGCAAATTTTGCCTTCAAACAGCACAACTTGCCCACAAGTGTATGAGCACTTACAATAAATCATAACAGAATGGACAACAAAATACAAAATACAGCACTCAGTGTGAATCAGTGCACCATTGGTTGACATTGTAGCCCATAACTGTTACATGGCAGTGCTGTTTGCTGCCTTCTTGCAAAAAATGGATCCAGAATCAGATTTGCTTTGATGCTAATTTTATTGATTCCGTTACATTCTTTTTTCAGGCTTTTTTGTGGCTGACAACTGAAATATTCCTACAGAAAGTATGCAAATCAAAATACGTACAATCCATTACTGTAGGCCTATAAGAAATTAGGAAAATAAAAAAACAATCTTTTACAGTAAAGAACAAAAATCTTTAGTAGGCCGATACTTTGTATAGGAGTATAGAGTACAGTAAGAGTACAGTACGATTGATACTCAGTCTCTTCTGTCTTGATGAATGGGCCACATGGCCTCATGCACATCACATTCAATGTTCTCTCTGGCAATACAGCGAGGGGAAAACCTTCTGGCATGCCTGATCCAGCCTTGGCGTGCCTCTGCATCAATATCTTGGGCTGCAGCACTCATTGCATTGAGCAAGGGCATCCGATCATAGGGGTGATGATCATAAACCTTCCATCTCCAAGCACTAAAGAATTCCTCTATTGGATTCAAAAAAGGGGAATACGGTGGAAGGAATTGCACCATCATCCGAGGGTGGACTGCAAACCACTCATTTACAATACGAGAGTGGTGGAATGCCACATTGTCCCATATGATAACGAACAGTGGCAAGCCAGGCCTCAACAACCCTCTCTCCTGAGGTGGGATCAGCATGTCATGAAGAGCATTCAGGAATGCTATGAGGTGCTCGGTGTTGTAGAGCCCAATGGTGGGGATATGGCACAGGACGCCATCATTGGAGATGGCAGCACACATAGTTATGTTGGCGACCCTCTGCCCTGGACCTGCAATAGTGGCCCTATGCCCAATGAGGTTCCTTCCTCGTCTCCTGACTTTACACAGATTGAAGCCAGCCTCATCGACATAAATGAAGACGTGATGTGCCCCCTCGGCTTCAAGCTCCATTATTCTCTAAAGAAAAAAAGTCAAAATTACAATTATGTAAAAGTGACTCTAGCTGCCTCTACAGGAACTGTATGATATGACAAGGCAGAAGGATTATACAGGTAGATGTTAACACCTGCTGGGCATTGCTGCCTGTCGCACCTCCTCCAGTGCCCATGGGTCAGCTGCAGGGTCATCAGCCAGAAACCACCATTCACCAACGTTTCGCTCCTTTAATTCTGGTACGTCTCCTTGTGGCGGAGCAGTGACAGGGACATCTCCCTGTCACCCCCTGCGGCTGATAGTTGTTTTCCCCTGCGGCTGTTGTCTGGGGTTAGGTGTTCTTCCCCCATGTTTTGTCCTTGCTCCTGAGCCAGAGCCAAAAGCTCCCTTTTTCGGCCTCTTCTGCCAGGTCCTTTGTTACCTTCCTGAGCCTTCCTCCGGTGAGTCCCACGTCCCTCAGGAGGCGTGTGGTTGACAAACCAATGAAGCCTCGACACCCAACCTCTACTGGGTAGGTGGTGGTCTTCCACCCAGCCTCCCGGCACTCAGCAGCCAGCTCTGAGTACTTAGCCCTCTTACGTTTGAAGGTGGCCTCCATCCCCTCCTCCATAGGTACTGTGAGCTTGATGAGGATCGCTGCTCTTGCCTTGGCTGACCACACAACTATGTCTGGCCGGAGGGATGTGGTGGTGATCTCCATGGGGAACTGAAGCTTCCTGTCAAGGTCGACCCTCATGCGCCATTCCTGGTCAGGGGAGAAGGGCCTTGATGTTTGTCTTGGCCTGATGCTTCTCCTGACCCCTCCCTCCGCAATAAAGGTGGTGAAGTCCTCTGGAGGTGGTGGTGTTTTACTTCCTTGTCGGCACTCCTCCAGCACTTCGGCTAGCTTCCTCAGGACTTGGTCATGGCGCCATCTATAGCGGCCCTGTGAGAGCGCGATCTTACAGCCTGACAAGATATGCTGGAGGCTTGCATTGGGGGCATTGCAGAGCGCACAACATTCTTCACTTCTGAACCGCTGGTGGAGGTTCCGAGGGCAGGGAAGCGTGTCGTAGGTTGAGTGGATGAGGAAACTTAGTCTCTACTGTGGGATCTTCCACACATCTGACCAACTGATGTTCCTGTTTGTAATTCCCTCCCAGGTTGTCCAGTTTCCTTGCCGACCCTGCGACATGGCTTTGATCTTATAGCGATCTTCCTCCATCCTCGTCACCTCCGCCACCACCATCTCCTTCCTTTCCTTTCGGTTGGCCTTGGACCAGAAGCATGGTGCCTCTCCCCATCCTAGGCCTGCCCTTCCTACCTGGACTCTGCCGATGATCTCCTGATGTTGGAGCCGACTGATGGCTTGGTTGACCTCGGTCTGGGCATTCCACTTGCGGCCCGTCAGCTCTACAGAGTTCCTTTTCAAAGGAACTCTGTAGAGCTGTTTCATTGCCATATGGTTCCTCCTGAGGATGCAGTCTATGGTGGTCTCGCTCACAGTATTTATATTTGTAAATACTCCCTGATCTGCAATTACTGAAGTCCTGATTTCTTGCAGCCTAATGGCATTATTTGCCACAACCATGCTGACAACGGCTGCCTCCTGCTCAGCATTAAAAATTCTTCTTCTACCACCAGTGACTGGTAGCCTTTTGATTCTATAAAAATGCATGAAATGGGAATGTGGAAGAAATTACATGAAGTACTGTATATTACTGTACTGCAGATATTTCTGTATATATTGTAGGCCTATAACAACATTACCTGTTCTCCTGTCGAAAAACTGACAATTGAGGCAAAAGTGTTTCTGTTTACAACAGGTTGGACTCTTTAAGGCTGGACAAAGTGAAAGGCCATGATTTATAACATGATCAATTATAGTTGCCCAAATTTCATCAGTAACTTGAGCCCTTCAAACAATACCTCCACCTCGCACACAGACTCCTCTACCTCTTACTCTCACTCACATCTGCCTTAGACCTCTGTTGGGTTTGCACCCTGTTTTTAAAGAAATGAGAGGCACAGACACTGTAAAGAAACCAGTCAGAGAGACAAATATATATATTTTTTGCTCTGCGCAGAGGAGGAGAACAAGAAGCAGCTTGTAAGTGCTCAGCTTCAAAGCACTCCCAAAATCCCCTCCTCTGGCCCAGCCTTTTATTTAGTTCATCAACATGAGAAAAAACAAACAAGGACAGTCGGGAGAGGTTACACATGAGTCATGTCTGCAAGAGGGTGGTAGCAAAGCAAGGTAATGGCTGAAACCTTCCATTCCTGCAACATGAGCCTTGTGGCTTGTCAAAGCAGGATAAGGCACTTATGCAAAATGAAAAATAGTTTGCTCAATCATGAAGAATGCAGACAAGTCTTTCTTTTTTAAAAACTCCTCTTCTCACTAAGAGGAAAAATAATATAAGCATAAACTATAAGAAAATAAATAATAATAATATAAGCATAAACTAAAGAAAATAAATGATATGACCATGAACTATATAAAATCCTTGACATGAAGTACTGTATATTACTGTACTGCAGATATTTCTGTATATATTGTAGGCCTATAACAACATTACCTGTTCTCCTGTCGAAAAACTGACAATTGAGGCAAAAGTGTTTCTGTTTACAACAGGTTGGACTCTTTAAGGCTGGACAAAGTGAAAGGCCATGATTTATAACATGATCAATTATAGTTGCCCAAATTTCATCAGTAACTTGAGCCCTTCAAACAATACCTCCACCTCGCACACAGACTCCTCTACCTCTTACTCTCACTCACATCTGCCTTAGACCTCCTTGATCCATGCTTGCAAAGAACAACACAGGCATGGCACCTTTTAAGGCCTACTACAGACTGATTGCAAATTGAAGATTTGTGTGAAGAAGTGTCAAACAGGTGCTTCAGTGACTGCATACTTATCAGATAGTTTCTAATAGCTGGAAACATATGGTTTCTGTTAGGATACCATAGCTGAAACAATGGAGTTTTGACTGCTTGAGTGACATCTGTGTTAACTGTTTTGAAAAAGGGTGGGGGAAATGTGTCAATCCATTGAGAATGGGTTAACACATTTGCAAGAGATGTCTTTTGCTCTGCTGAGATGGTGATGATGAAGGCCGAAAGGTTCCCAGTTTCTTCAAACAGGTCAAATCAATCAATAAAAACTGTAACCTTCTTCTGCCGTTATTTCAGGGGATACCTGCGGTTGGCATAACTTTCACTGTCATCCTGTAGCTGGATCAGATTGGGGGTAAAATAAACCTGCATTGATAGAATTGATATGCTTTACCAAAGGCTTCACACTGATGGTGTTGATGGAGGTAGAAAGGTGAAGAACCAGGCTGTGAACAGCATGGGGTGAGCCTCTCTCTCGCTGTCACCTAATTAGTCACCTAGCAGCATCGTCTGTGTGTATGTGAAAAATGGGTGGGTCAATCCCTGCCTGGGTGAAGCATCATCCACCATCGAATGCCTGTTTCATTCTGATGTTCAGACATCTCTAAAAACTGTGTGCTCATTCCAAAATTTGCATGTATTATTGGATTTGTTCCTTTTTTGTTTGTCTGATCAAACTGAACAGAAGACAATAAATAAATGTAAAAGCGGATTCAAACAGAACCAGACACTCTGGTACGGATCATCTTATTATGAAGTCTGAATCGTGTTAATGCCGTGAGCGTGCCCATGCAAACGGCCCCTGTAATTACGTATCTGTGAAGAACGTGATGATATTCCTTGTTAACTAAACAGTGAGAATGTCTGTTCTGGCCGGTGAGTACGAACCATCCCGGCGGGTGGTAGAATTGGCGTCATGTTGAAGAGATTACAGAGACGATGTAAACAAAAACACAGAAAATTGGCCTGTGTGTCATTTATGTTCATTTACTGTGGGTTGTATTTTGGTTATGAAATCCTACTTTGTTGATCTTCTTTGGTGACATTTTCATACAGGTGTCAAAGTCCTTGACACCAAAGTATCTTTTTTGTTCATACTTTTGGCAATATCTGGATGCTTTTCCTTTCTTATGCATTAAAAAAATTGCAGTTGTGGTCCGAAATTTACATACACTCATCATGGGCATGAATGTCATGGCAGTTTTGGGCTTTTAATGATGTATTTGCACTTTTCTCTTGCCAGGGTGGAATGAACATACAGCAGACATCATAAATGACTTTAATAAACAAAAACTGGGTGCAAAAGTTTGAATTTATTGTGGATCTTCTCTAATCCATACAGGGTCAAAAGTCAAATATATCAATATACTCCCACTTCAGTCTTTTAATAAGTGCTGCTAAAAGGTTCTACAATGTCTTTCACCATGACAAGGCCAAAGGCTATTACCTCCTCTTTAGTGATCATGATTGTGTACAACTGTGAGCTTCTCTCTCTTTGCCAATGATGTGTTTGACAACAGTCATTGGACTGACCAATAATCAGAACAATGGGAAAGTCTAAGGAACTCAGTGAAGATCTAAGGAGGAGAATTCTAGATTTACACAAGTTGGGAAGGTCTCTTGGAGCCATTTCTACACAACTGCAGATTCCAAGATCATTATTCCAAACAAATATACAAATGTACAAGTTAGTTGGATGCATCACCACTCTGCCAAAGTCTGGAGGAAGACCCAAAGTGTCACCCAACTGCCAAATTCATTTAGATGTTCGGGAACAACCCAGGAGCCACTAAGGCTCAGGCCTGCCATGAACTGGAAAGTGCTGGAACACCCGTGTCACTGTCCACATTGAAGCAAGTTTTACACCGCTATGGACTGAGAGGGTGCTGGCCAAGAAAGAAGCCCTTGCTCCAAAATTGACACCTTCAGTTGCGACTGAAATATGCAGATGCCCACATGGACAAGCCAAATGCCTTCAGGAAAAATATTTTATGGTTGGATGAGACAAAGACTGAGCTATTTGGCCACAATGACAAGAGGTATGTGCCAACTGTTAAGGACGGTGGTGGCAGCATCGTGCTCCAGTGCTCTTTTGCCTCCCAGTGGATGGAATAATGATGGAGGACTCCCTCCATATTCTTTTACATCATCTCAGATCAACAGCTTGTCTGTTGAAATGTGGCCATAATTGGGTGTTCCAACAGGACAATGATCTCAAACACACTAAATTGGTTTTTAGCAGTCAGATTTTTATTTAATGCCATTAACAGTATTGTCTCTCCTGCCCAACCTGTTATTCAAATTTTTTTGTAATGGTGGCTGTGAGAACTTGCTTCAGTTTGTTATTAATAAGGTTGCAAATCTATGAAGCGATATTGTACCTTCTGGTTCTTTGTCTGTTGCACCTTCTGTTCAGCTCACACGTCTTAGCAGTTTCACACCTATAGCTCTTAGTCATCTTTTTTAAATTTACTGGGTGTATGAATCAAGCATCCTGTTCTTCAGCACTTTTTGAAACAGTATTTTCTGCTATTGGGCCATCAGTCTTATTAATTATTAGCTATTCACTGACCTCAGGACAGGTTCCAACATCTTTGAAAAATACTATTCATCCTCTTTGAAAAACCTAGTCCAGATCCTTCAACTTTTACAGGCCCATTTCGAAATTCTTTTTATTCTTTTTATTGCCAAAATCCTTCAAAAGGTGGTATCACAGTAGCTTTTGGATATTCTAAATTAATTCAAAGTCCTGGATAAGTTTCAATCTGGTTTTTATTGAGCACACACGACTGAGTCTTCGTGCCTCAGAATTTCAGACTTGTTGATGTGTTGGGATGCTGGTGACTGCAGTTTTTAGTGACACTGGATTTAAGTTCAGCCTTTGATATCATTGACCATTCTGTGTTGCTCCATACACTGAAATGTTGGACAGGCACATCTGATACCACTCTTGAATGGTTTGATTCATATCTCAGGTTTAGAACTTTTTCTTTTGCTACATCTAATAGAAAATCATCATCACTTCCTGTTGACCATTGGTGTTCCACAGGGTTCTGTTCTTGGCCCTATTTTATTTGCGATGTGTTTCCTTCCTTTGTATCAGCTTTATAGATCTTTTAATATTGTTTTTTACCATTCTTATGCTAATGACTTTCAGCTTTTTGTTACTTTTAAACCTCTATGTAAAGTGTCAGCACTACAAAATAGTTTGGATTGTATAAAATCCTGGCTGTCAGATAATTCCCTCCAGCTGAATGAGGATAAACCTGAGGTTCTCATTTGTACCCTGGCTATCTTGGTCCCTCAGGTTATTAGAAACATGGGGTTGTTCAAATAACACCTTATTGGAAACAGGTGAGTGTCATGATTGGGTATAAAAAGAATATCCCCAAAAGTCTCAGCCGTTCACAAGCCAAGATGGGGTGAGGATCACCACTTTGTGAACAACTGCGTGAAAAAACAGTTCAACAATTTAAGAACAATGTTTCTCAATGTTCAAAATCAAGAAATTTAGGGATTCCATCATCTACAGTCCATAATACAATCAGAAGATTCAGAGAATCTGGAGAACTTTCTACACATAAGCAGCAAGGCCGAAAACCATCACTGAGTGCCCGTGACCTTCGATCTCTCAGGCAGCACTGCATCAAAAACCAACATCATTGTGCAAAGGATCTTTGGGCTCAGGAACACTTCAGAAAACCACCGTCAGTTAACACAGTTCGTCGCTACATCTACAAGTGTAAGATAAAACTCTACCATGCAGATTGAAAGCCATACATCAACAACATCCCATGGCATGGGCAACTTACACATCTGTGATGGCACCATCAATGCTGAAAGGTACATCCAGGTTTTGGAGCAACACATGCTGCCATCCACTCAAAGTCTTTTTCAGGGATGTCACTGCTTATTTCAGCAAGACAATGCCAAGCCACATTCTGCATATGTTATAACAGCGTGACTTCATAGTAAGGCCTGGTTCACACGGCAGGATAATTAGGACGATATTGGACCCGATCTTCCCCTTCCGACACTCTTAAGGATGCCCCAACAATCGTGACGATGCTAAAGATAATCCTATCAGATATTCCTGCCATGTGCGGTGTGTTAAGAGCGCTCTGATCTGCTCGGAAGGACGTCAGGAGCACTCCGATCACAAATCGGGCATATTCAACATGTTGGATTTTTTTGGCCCGATATTGCAGCATGTGTTGTGTCCTCCGACCACAAACAAGCACGCAGCCTACTGAATGTGATGTGCAGCCAATCAGAAAGCGAGGTGATGGATGTACGGAGTGGAAAATAAAACAACTGTACTGACTATACCGTTTGTTTACTCTGAAGTTACGTTTAATCTCAAGAGATTTTGCGAAATTTTCTGTTTGAGCTGGGAATATTCGTGTGTGAAATCTGTTCGTGTGTTGTGTTGTTGTCCTTACCGTATGGCTGAACACCACACACTGTACGACCAAAACTATCAGATCTATGATTTTTTTTTTATCTTCACGTGTGTGGTCTCTCAGGTTTTGGAAACCTAAAGATAATTTTAAAATCCTTTCGCGTGAACCAGGCCTAAAGGAGTGCGGATACTAGACTGGCCTGCCTGCAGTCCAGACCTGTCACCCATTGAAAATGTGTTGTGCATTATGAAGTGCAAAATACGACAACGGAGACCCCGGACTGTTGAACAACTGAAGTCGTACATCAAGCAAGAATGGGAAAGAATTCCACCTACAAAGCTTCAACAATTAGTGTCCTCAGTTCCCAAATGCTTATTGAGTGTTGTTAGAAGGAAAGGTGATGTAATACAGTGGGAAACATACCACTGTCCCAGCTTTTTTTGAAATGTGTTGCAGGCATATATTTCAAAATGAGCAGATATTTGCACAAAAACAACAACGTTTATCAGTTTGAACATTAAATATCTTGTCTTTGTGGTGTATTCAGTTGAATATTGGTTGAAGAGGATTTGCAAATCATTGTATTCTGTTTTTAATTTACATTTTACACAACGTCCAAACTTCATCGGTATTGGGGTTGTGTGTGTGTGTGTGTGTGTGTGTGTGTGTGTGTGTGTGTGTGTGTGTGTATATATATATAATATATATATATATATATATATATATATATATATATATATATATATATATATATATATATATATATATATATATAATATATATATATATATATATATATATATATATATATATATATATATATATATACATTTACTATTATTTACATTAATTATTAAGATCCTATTGTCTTATGTAGAAATTGTACATGTTCAATAAAGCCCATCAATCTATCAATCATGATCTGCCCCGTGTCTGGGTTTTCATCTTGGTTTTGTCTCTTGTCTGTGTCCATGTCCCAGTCTTCGATCCTCTGTCTTTGATTTTTCAGCTCATGATTTCTTTAGTCACTGGTTTTATTTTGCGTTTTTTTACCACTGTAGTCATTGCTTGTAATTTATGTTTGTTATAATTTTGCAACACATTAGTTCCGTTGTAGTTTCAGGTGTTTAATTTTCTTGTTGATCACTTTTCAGTTCTCACCTTTGTTTTCCTGGGTTTATTTCTTTGTTCCTTCCATGTGTAGGGTTTTTTGCATTATGTTTGGGACTCACTTTTCAGTTATTTCTGTCTGCTTAGTGTCCACTTTACTGCACTCTCTTGCACTTGCTCACCTCATTTTTGTGGCTTTCTTCCACGCCCCCTTCCAGAACTTTCTCACACACCTGTGTCTCGTTTTCTTAATTACGTCTTGTGTTATTTAAGCCTTGCATGTTCCTGTGTTCTTTGCCAGTTCATTAAGCTTACACCTCGTGCCACAGCCTTCGTTCCAGCCTTTATTCTTGCTCTTGTTTGCCCATGATCATCTGTACAGCCATTATTGACCTTGCTTGTTTTTTTTTTTATTCTGATTTTGCCTCAGCTCTGATAACTTTGTTACTCGCTGCCTCTGAACCCAGCTTGTTTTTGACCACGCCTCATCCTCCCATCTGACGATTACCTTTGCCACACTTCCTGTTTACCTGTGTATCGAACTTGTGTCTGCATGCTGTGTCCAGCATTCTGTTCGTCCCACACCATGAATCCTGACACAATATTTAATTTACATGTATGTGCACATACATGAGCTTTTGACAAGAGTGGAGGTTAGCTTGTATGCTGATGTCTGCGAAAGTAAATCACTCCAGAGGTGTTATCAGGTTACACTTAGACATTAGGTCTAATATATCTCAGCATGCCTTAGTCCCACCACTGCACCGTTACTGATGTGGGTGCCATCGCTGACACCTCACGTAGATTTGCTGAATTTTATATTATCTCACTAGGTTCGCTGACAAAACTTGTAATTTCTGCTAAATGCACAACATATCTTTTTTTACCTTATACCAACATAGCTGTTTAAGGACCTGTGGCTTATAGTTGGGCCTACGGTATTGGAAAATACTAACCTCCAGGATCTGTTCCTAAATGCTTTAAATACACAGTGATTAAACTAATGCTTGAGAAATTGAACCTTGACCTGGGTCTCCTGAAAAATTATAGGCTGATATCAAACCTACCATTTTGTTCTAAGATCCTTGAAAAAGTAGTTTCGCAGCAGCTTGTGTATCACCTTACTGAGAATGACCTCTTTGAGCACCTGCAGTCTGCATTTAGAACACACCACTCCACGGAGACAGCTCTTACTAAAGTGGTAAATGATCTCCTGCTCACTATGGATTCAGATATCATCACAGTTCTGTTACTGTTAGGTCTTAGTGCTGCGTTCGACACGGTGATCATCATATACCACTCGATAGGTTGGATAACCACTTTGGGCTTGCTGGGAACATCCTTGTATATTTGACATCCTGCCTAGCCAGTCATTCTCTCGGTGTCCTGTACAATAACGTCACCTTAAACTTTGTTCCGAATTACAAGGTTTGAGGTGACATTAGGTTTGACCTACACATCAGAGAAATCACGAGGACTGCTTTCTTCCACCTTTATAACATAGTGAAGATTCATCCCATCCTGTCTATGGCTAATGCAGAGACTCTGATTCATGCTCTCCTAGACTGGACTACTGCAATGTTCTATTCTCTGGTTTACCACGGTCCAGCATTAGGGGTCTCAAAATGCTCCTGCCAGAATTTTGATGAGAAAGCAGGGTGCCAGCCTGACCTCAGGATGCCACACCTGTTGCATCACTGACCGGCTGTTCTGCCCTGTAGCCTATTTTCAATTAAGGACTGTATTTTTGTTGCTCATCTGTAAAGAAACTCTTGTACGATCTGTAAAAACCTTGTAACTGTTAGAATGGCCTAAGCAGTGGGTCACCCCTCTTGGTCTCTAGGTTTCTTCCTCATTATCACCAAAGAGAGTTTTCCATACCACTGCCACCTGTGTGCTTGGCTCAGGGGGTTTGGAAAGATTAGACTTTACTCAAGTGAAGCACCTTGAGGCAGCTTTGTTATGATTTGGCACTCACTCAGGCTGGGCCTATCTCAGCAGTCACAGGTCATGAGGCGGGGTACACCCTGGACAGGACGCCAGTCTGTCGCAGGACCACATATAGACAGACAAAGGCTTACACACTTACAGACAGTTTAAAGTTTCCACTTCATCTAACCTGCCTGTCTTTGGATGTGGGAGGAAGCTGGAGCACCTGGAGGGAACCCACACAAACACAGGGAGAACATGCAAACTCCACACAGAGAAGCCACAGGTGGGAATCGATCCCATGACCTTCTTGCTGTGAGGCAACAGTGCTAACCACTAAGCCACTGTGCTGGTGATTTCGCACGATACAAATAAAATAAATTGAATTGAAAGTGTCTCACCAAACACAAACAGCATGCATCCATTTATGGCAACTTTCACCTGGTATCATGTTTGATGAAAACTGCAACTTGATCTGACATGAGGAACAAAAACAAGAGTCCTCATGAAGTACATACCTCTGCCAACACTCAAAGGCCCTGTGTTTATCTGTTATCTGGGTCTAAGTGCCATGGGGGGGTGCTGTTTCAGCAAACTCCAAATAACATGGAAACCAATGAGACTGAATGCACATAAAATATGTACACACATCGTACCAAGACTAGTAAGACAGACATTGTTAATCAAACCCTATTGGCTGCAAGTATCCAGCAAAAGTTTGTCTGACATTGGCGACATCATCATGATGCTACGCTGCAGCAGGCCACTCACACCGCCCCCCTGTCTGCTGTGCAGAGTTGCAGCCAAAATCTAGCAACAGGTCCAGAGACTACACTTGCTGTTTTGATGCAGAGCGATAGAATTGTTGCGGAAAAATCCGTAGCGCTGCATGGTCTCGGTAACCGCAGCCGCAGAGCTCCGTGGCCACTGAGAGAGGTTTGTATCTTTTTAATGACTTGGAATCTTTGCAGGTCCCGCATCTGTAACCTGCAACGGTAACACCGAAGGCAGTGAGTGAAGAGAGAACACGCGCATTATGTTCTGCGTGTGCCTGTTTATAATCTTCTTGCCCAGAAGAAAAAAGAGCGCCAACAACTACCCATAACTGTGTTCTTTACTCAGAAAAAGACACCTGCACCGAGGTGTCACTTAGTGTAAAAAGACGCTGCGGAGCGGCGCCATGATGAAGAGGCGCGGTCAGAAGGAACTGTGAAATACTGGTCAGTCACTATTAATAATTTCTTATGTGTCCAACCTCGTAGGTTGATCGTTAAAATTTAATTTGTTAGTTCTAAAAGCCATCATAATTATTTATAGGAAAATGTTCTATTTTTATTTCTCAAAGAAACATTTGGGCCTGAAAACAGGTTTTGCTCTTTGGTTTCATTCTATAATACTGGACTTATTTTTCTACTAAGGTTTGAACTTTGAGAGTGCTTACACAGGAGAGAAAAGTGAGAAAATGTTAATGCCTGTTTGAGAAAAGTGTATAAAGTGTGTAGTGAGGGGTTTTACAGCCTTAAAACATCTATAATAATTGTAAAAAATAACACTGACTATTTCGCGGATTTCGCCTATCGCGGGTTATTTTTAGAACGTAACTAAACGAGGGACCACTGTAATCATTTTATAAAGAAATAGTCCTGGATCCACATGTAGTTCCACATGAGAAGGCAACGAACTCAAGACCTACGTCTTTAGCAAACTGCACTACAATGCATTTGTAAATTTTTGAAAGTTTGGCCGACATTGTTGTAGGGCTGCAGTTCATTCAACTTTTACTTGGTAATAATGTTGTGTGGGCCGCTGAAGAGGAGGTACTGCTGGCCCACCACCACCAGAGGGCGCCCTGCCTGGAGTGCGGGCTCCAGGCACCAGAGGGCGCTGCCGCATCATGGGAGTAATCTGGGTGACAGCTGTCACCCATCACCAAACACAGCTGTTTCCACTCAGCACCGAGGTATATCAGGAGGACGGCGTCTCCACCTCAGTGCCGAGATATCACCTAAGACCAAGGTAGTATTCTCTGCAGGTATACTTTGCATTATTACTTAAGACTGTCAAAACTGTTTTTCAGGACTGGTGACTACTAAGAACCTTATTCCTTGGATAAGTACTCACCTTCCTGCTGAACTTTGTCAAGAGGTGGAGACGGCTTCTCCCCTCTCTGTAACTGGGTGCGTTCATCCACTCCTGTGTGTTGTTGCTCTCTCCTGCCAGCAGTACCGGATCCGACGAGCGGAGGCAGTGGCCACCTGGGAAGTCGGGACTTGGCGGTTCCAGTATTTCCAGGGTTCGGTGGCAGAGGAGATCTGGGTGGTTCCGGTTCGACTGAGACGGACGTCTCCTACCTTCGAGCCTGCCCACACGACACCAGCGGATTCGACCCTAAATTGTGTTTGTTGTATTACTCTTGCTTGTTCAGTAGTAAATCTTGTTATTTACTTTCTCCATTGTCCGTTCATTGCGCCCCCTGTTGTGGGTCCGTGTTCCAACACTTTCACAACAGGATATCTCGGCCAGCGTCATGGACCCCGAGGGGCGTCAACCGGCTGTTGAACGGCCAATGGAAGACCAAGACGCGGCGGAGGCTTCGGGAGGGGTAATCGGCGAGTTGCAGCGGATCCTCACCGCTTTCACCTCTCGGATCGATTCAATGACCGAGCAATACGTTCTCCTAAACCGCAGGGTGGAGGCTCTCGCCGCACACGTGGAGGCGCGCCCTTCGGGCGCCGCTGCGGCTCTCCCTCCCGAGGACCCTGCGCGTAAAAGTGACGTTCCACTGGTCGTTCAACGGTCCCTTCCTCCGTCCCCAGAAGCATACATAAGCCCTCCAGAACCGTACGGAGGCTGTGTGGAGACGTGCGCGGATTTCCTGATGCAGTGTTCGCTCGTCTTCGCACAGCGTCCCGTGATGTACGTGACTGACGCTAGCAAAGTAGCTTATGTAATAAATCTGCTTCGCGGGGAGGCACGCGCTTGGGCTACAGCGCTCTGGGAGCAGAACTCACGGCTCCTTCATACGTACGTTGGGTTTGTACGGGAGCTCAGAACGGTGTTCGACCATCCCAACAGAGGAGAGTCCGCTTCAACCGCACTACTGTCAATGAGACAGGGGCGTCGGAGCGCAGCTGCCTATGCAGTCGCCTTCCGCATCGCGGCGGCGAGATCCGGCTGGAATAGCACTGCCCTCCGCGCCGCCTTTGTAAACGGACTGTCACTGGTCCTAAAAGAGCATCTGGTGGCGAAGGACGAACCGCGGGACTTAGACGGGCTCATCGATCTAGTCATACGACTCGACAACCGGTTAGAAGAACGCCGTCGGGAACGAGGCGAAGGGCGTGGCCAGGCACGCGTCGTCCCTCTCCCTTCCGGTTCCGATCGAGCACCGCCTTCCCCACGCTCCACAGCCCCTGCACTCCGTGGGGTCACAGCTCCCCCTACTGACGAAGCTAGGGACACGAGTAGGGCAACATTTAGGGCACCAGATGCACAGAGGAAATGGACCCACGGAGCGTGTCTGGTTTGTGGTTCAATAGAGCACCATGTGAGAGACTGCCCCGAGCGGTCAAACGCCAAATGCCCGCCCCTAGAGACTGGGCCAGGGGTGGGTCAAAACATTCACGTGGGACACACCCACATTGCTACACGACTCCCAGTCACGATCCTGTTTGAGGATTCAACCCTGAAGGCCCCAGCACTGGTGGACACGGGCTCTGAGGGGAATCTGCTTGACAGTAGATGGGCCAGGGAGATAGGGCTCCCTCTGGTGGCTCTTACCTCGCCTGTGCAGGTTCGGGCACTGGATGGCTCCCTACTCCCACCAATTACGCACAAGACACCTCCAGTAACTCTGGTGGTGTCAGGTAACCACCGGGAGGTGATCGAGTTCTTCGTGACTAAGGCCACCTCCCGTGTGGTTTTAGGGTTTCCATGGATGCTTAAACACAATCCCCGGATTGATTGGCCGTCCGGGGTAGTGGTTCAGTGGAGCGAAACCTGCCATCGGGAGTGTCTCGGTTCCTCGGTTCCTCCCGGCTCCCAAGCTAAAGAGGAGGTCCGAGTCCCGCCCAATCTGAAGGCGGTGCCAGCGGAGTACCATGACCTCGCTGACGTGTTCAGCAAGGATCTGGCTCTCACGCTTCCTCCCCACCGCCCGTATGATTGTGCCATCGATTTGGTTCCAGGCAGTGAGTTCCCGTCCAGTAGGCTGTACAACCTCTCACGGCCGGAACGCGAATCAATGGAGACCTACATCCGGGACTCATTAGCTGCCGGATTGATCCGGAATTCCACCTCACCGATGGGCGCAGGTTTCTTTTTTGTGGGTAAAAAAGATGGCGGGCTTCGTCCATGCATTGATTACAGGGGGTTGAACGAGATCACGGTTCGCAACCGATACCCGTTGCCCTTGTTGGATTCAGTGTTCACTCCCTTGCATGGAGCCAAAATCTTCACCAAGCTGGATCTTAGAAATGCGTATCATTTGGTTCGGATTCGGAAGGGAGACGAATGGAAGACGGCATTTAACACCCCCTTAGGTCATTTTGAGTACCTGGTCATGCCGTTCGGTCTCACTAACGCTCCCGCGACTTTCCAAGCATTGGTAAACGATGTCTTGCGGGACTTCCTGCACCGGTTCGTCTTCGTATATCTAGACGATATACTCATCTTTTCCCCGGATCCTGAGACTCATGTCCGGCATGTCCGTCAGGTCCTACAGCGGTTGTTGGAGAACCGGCTGTTTGTGAAGGGCGAGAAGTGTGAGTTCCACCGCACTTCTTTGTCCTTCCTGGGGTTTATCATCTCCTCTAACTCCGTCGCCCCGGACCCGGCCAAGGTTGCGGCGGTGAGAGATTGGCCCCAACCTACAAGCCGTAGGAAGCTGCAACAGTTCCTCGGCTTTGCAAATTTCTACAGGAGGTTCATTAAGGGCTACAGTCAGGTAGTTAGCCCCCTGACAGCCCTGACCTCTCCAAAAGTTCCCTTCACCTGGTCGGACCGGTGCGAGGCCGCGTTCAAGGAGTTGAAACGGCGCTTCTCGTCTGCACCAGCTCTGGTGCAGCCCGATCCTAGCCGCCAGTTGGTGGTTGAAGTGGATGCCTCGGACTCAGGGATAGGAGCGGTGCTCTCCCAGAGCGGGAAGACCGATAAGGTCCTTCACCCGTGTGCCTATTTTTCTCGCAGGTTGACCCCCGCTGAGCGGAATTATGACGTCGGCAATCGGGAACTCCTTGCTGTGAAAGAGGCCCTCGAAGAGTGGAGACATCTGTTGGAGGGAACAGCCGTGCCATTCACGGTTTTCACTGACCATCGGAACCTGGAGTACATCAGAACCGCCAAGCGTCTGAACCCCAGGCAAGCCCGCTGGTCACTGTTCTTTGGCCGTTTTGACTTCCGGATCACCTACCGCCCCGGGACCAAGAATCAGAGATCGGATGCATTGTCCCGGGTGCACGAAGATGAGGTCAAAACGGAACCGTCGGATCCCCCGGATCCCATCATCCCGGAGTCCGCTATCGTGGCCGCCCTCACCCCGGACCCCGGAAACGGACCAAAAAACAGACTATACGTCCCACCAGAAGCTAGGGCTGCAGTCCTGGACTTCTGTCACGGTTCTAAGCTCTCCTGTCACCCAGGGGTGCGAAGGACCGTGGCAGTCGTCCGGCAACGCTTCTGGTGGGCATCCCTGGAGACCGACGTCCGGGACTACATCCAGGCCTGTACCACCTGTGCCAGGGGCAAGGCAGATCATAGAAAAACCTCAGGGCAACTACAGCCATTGCCCGTGCCTCATCGCCCCTGGTCCCACATCGGCCTGGATTTCGTCACGGGTCTCCCGCCGTCCCAGGGAAACACTGTCATCTTCACGATAGTGGACCGTTTCTCCAAGGCGGCCCACTTCGTGGCCCTCCCGAAGCTCCCTACGGCCCAGGAGACAGCGGACCTCCTGGTCCACCACGTCGTCCGTCTGCATGGCATACCATCAGACATCGTCTCCGATCGTGGTCCCCAGTTCACCTCACATGTCTGGAGGAGTTTCTGCCGGGAACTGGGGGCCACGGTCAGCCTCTCGTCTGGGTACCACCCCCAGACCAACGGGCAGGCAGAGCGGGCGAATCAAGAACTGGAGCAGACACTTCGCTGTGTGACAGCCGCGCACCCGACGGCCTGGAGTACCCATCTGGCCTGGATCGAGTACGCCCACAACAGCCAAGTGTCATCAGCCACCGGCCTCTCCCCGTTTGAGGCGTGCTTGGGGTATCAGCCCCCCTTGTTTCCGGTGGTTGAGGGAGAGGTCGGTGTGCCCTCGGTCCAGGCCCACCTACGGAAGTGCCGTCGGGTGTGGCGGGCCGCCCGCTCTGCTTTGTTGCAGGCCCAGACGAGGGCGAAGAAACATGCAGACCGGCGACGGGCCCCGGCTCCCAAGTATCGTCCTGGGCAGGAGGTCTGGTTATCCACCAAGGACATTCCCCTACAGGTTACCTCTCCTAAACTGCAAGAACGATACATCGGACCATATAAAATCCTCAAAGTCATCAACCCCGCCGCAGTGAGGCTCCAGCTCCCGGCCTCACTGCGGATCCATCCAGTTTTCCATGTTTCCCGGATCAAGCCTCTTCGCACCTCACCCCTCTGCACCCCGGGTCCGGCACCGCCTCCTGCCCGGATCATCGACGGAGCACCGGCTTGGACTGTCCGCCGGCTCCTTGACGTCCGTCGGATGGGCCGGGGTTTTCAGTATCTGGTGGACTGGGAGGGGTACGGCCCCGAGGAGCGCTCCTGGGTGAAGAAGGGCTTCATCCTGGACCCGGCCCTCCTGGCCGACTTCTACCGTCGCCATCCGAACAAGCCCGGCCGTGCGCCAGGAGGCGCCCGTTGAGGGGGGGGTCCTGTTGTGTGGGCCGCTGAAGAGGAGGTACTGCTGGCCCACCACCACCAGAGGGCGCCCTGCCTGGAGTGCGGGCTCCAGGCACCAGAGGGCGCTGCCGCATCATGGGAGTAATCTGGGTGACAGCTGTCACCCATCACCAAACACAGCTGTTTCCACTCAGCACCGAGGTATATCAGGAGGACGGCGTCTCCACCTCAGTGCCGAGATATCACCTAAGACCAAGGTAGTATTCTCTGCAGGTATACTTTGCATTATTACTTAAGACTGTCAAAACTGTTTTTCAGGACTGGTGACTACTAAGAACCTTATTCCTTGGATAAGTACTCACCTTCCTGCTGAACTTTGTCAAGAGGTGGAGACGGCTTCTCCCCTCTCTGTAACTGGGTGCGTTCATCCACTCCTGTGTGTTGTTGCTCTCTCCTGCCAGCAGTACCGGATCCGACGAGCGGAGGCAGTGGCCACCTGGGAAGTCGGGACTTGGCGGTTCCAGTATTTCCAGGGTTCGGTGGCAGAGGAGATCTGGGTGGTTCCGGTTCGACTGAGACGGACGTCTCCTACCTTCGAGCCTGCCCACACGACACCAGCGGATTCGACCCTAAATTGTGTTTGTTGTATTACTCTTGCTTGTTCAGTAGTAAATCTTGTTATTTACTTTCTCCATTGTCCGTTCATTGCGCCCCCTGTTGTGGGTCCGTGTTCCAACACTTTCACAACAAATAAAGTCGTTCATTGAAGAGGAATGTATTTTTTAGCACTGTAGTGTTATAAAACATTAGTGTTATCCCATTTCCCATTCAAACATGACATCGCTGTTATGACGTTATAGCAAACACATATGTATGCTAAGGCTAATGAAATCTTCATTGTTAATGTTAACATTTACAGCTAAGCAAGTAGTGTACTATAGACATTAATGTTAGCAGCTAACTAGCCAATTAGCTTACTGAGAGGAATCTCACTTCGTCAGAATCAGCCACAACATTGTTTCCTTCTCAGATGCTCCTGCATCATCATTGTACTGCCATGGAAGGCAAGTTCTGCCTTGCAGATTTTGCATGACACATTTTTCCCTTTAATTTGGTTAAAATGCTTCCAAACTTTTGAGCTTCATTGCCGGCTAGCCATGATATTGTTTGGGCATAACTTTTCTGCTGACATCACGGCTGACCTCATTTACCACTACGGCGCTTGTGTCAAGGACAGAAATGCAGCGGATGATACAGCAGCAATTTTGACAGAAAAACAATGTTTAAAAAAATAAATGATTATGTTGATTATTAAATTAGTCGCCAATTATTTTGATAGTTGACATCATTGTGACTAGTCGACTAATCGTGGCAATCCTTGTACTTATTATAATGGGCAGGATGACAACTTTCTTCTTGCATTTTTTTAAATTATATTTTATTTTATTATTTATTTAATGAAGCATATGCAAAGGTGCGATGAGTGACGAGCAGGCTGGATGGGGATGAGGTGTGTATTAAACTGTTAACAATGTCATGCAGCGCTGACGTAAAGCTTATTCAGTGACTGAGTCAGAAAGCAAGCGTCAGGTGTCACTGTAATCACAATTACATAATGGTTTTGTGCGTGTGTGTCTATTCACGCAAAACCTGCAAATTGCCTTTGTGCTCCTGTCTAAATAACATATTTATCTGAAAGAACCTTTTTTTTTTCTTGTTAATTTAAATATGTTGTTGCCAAAGACTCACTGCTTCCATCTATAAACTCGTGCAAAGGGCAGCAGTTCATTGACATCAAAAGCTGAGGTTTTATAAGATCACTGTGGTGGTCCATTAGGTTGTTTGGTGAAGCAGCTTGGGTTTAGATCACTCATAGCTTTTGCCATGTGCCTTGTCATGGTAACAGCATAAAAACAAACTATACAGCTAAATTACCCTGACACTAGCTTTTTTTAGGGGTGTTTTTTATGTGTGGATGGACATCCAACACAAAGAAAATAGATTTATTTCAAACTAATATCTCATTCAGAATTTAACACATAAATCCACAGAACTGTTTGTTAATCAAAATATAGTTGTTCGTCATGCTGTAATTTGACTAACATTCTGTTTTTGTTCCTGTATAGGATCTATTCAAGAACCCTAATGCAAAGAACCACAACAAAGGATGGTTTAAACAGGTTTTATTGTTCACAAATAATTGGCATGCTTACAGCAGCAATGTAGCAGACAGGAGGGACAGTCAATAATACGGCTTGATTCAGGAACACGGTAATCGGTACAAAATATATTACCTGCTTATCTGAGGGAAACACAAAAAAATAATCCAAAATCCACACAGAGTTCAATAACCAGACTTCTTAATAGCAACAGTGTTTCAAATGAGCCAAAACACAGAATGAGTTCAGCATCCAAAGACTCTCATACCACAGAGTACAAAACACAGGAATCCAGGATCCAAGCAAGGGTTTATCAGGTGGAATCAAATACTGTAAACAGAGCAAAAACAGAAGTCTTGAATGACAGCAAAACCCAGTAATGTGGAGTTAAGCACTGTATAACATAAAATGCTAGAGAGCAGGGTAGAACCTAATACAATCAGGCAACTAGGAGACATTCTCGTGGTGTTTATCAAGTACACGGAAATGTTAAACACAGGCGTGCAGAGACATGCAAACACACAGGTCAAACTAACACAGGAAAAAAAAATCAGAATAACCGCACAACTAATAAACACTAAATATTACAGAGGAAAGGTTACCCAAAATAACTTGGAGTGACTTGTAACATTTAAAAAAATCAGGAGCCAAAATTTGAATATTGACAGTTCCACGACAGTGTCAAGATGATGGACAACCTCCAGAATTTCCCTGTGCTAGTAATATGTTTTTGTGTGGCCTTGACATTTAATAAATTCTGCGCAGAGTTCAATAATTACTGTAGTTGAACACACCACATTTCAATGTTTAATTCATATTGGCTGCAAACTGTTAAATATTCGGAACCTTGAGGTTTTCCTTTTAAAAGTCTCCCAACATCAACGGTTGTGTAATCAATACAAAGGTGATATTACCTCATGTTAGTGTTTAAGTGTAACCTTAACCAATTAACTCTGTAACCAATTCATTGAAAATTCTATTGTAAATATCACCATCTGTCTATATGTGACACTGCGGCAGACTGGCGTCCTGTCCAGAGTGTACCCCGCCTCACGCTCTGTGACTGCTGGGATAGGCGCCATGCCACATGACCCTTAATTGAACTAAGCAGTTGAAGATGAGTGAGAGTGAAATATCACCTTCTTCAAAAAATGTCAGTTCTAACTCACCTCTGTTCTGCTTACAGTTGCTGACCTGGACACTGCCTCCTCCACCCCACCGCTACCAGTTGATCCCTGTCTGACATCCTGATACCCCCGTCACCTGGGGGTAGGCTCCTGCTTTCTTTCATCAGCAGGATTCCAGACCTACATACCCCTGTACTATCATGACAGGGACCTCTACCGAATACTGTTCTATCATTCTGTGCATCGCTATGAATAAAAATCTTAAACTTTTTCTTGTTTTCTGAGTTTTTATAGTAAAACTGCGTACTCCAGACAGATTTACCATATAATACTGTACTGTGTGATTTATTTATTTATTTATTTTTTAATGATTGATGCAATTGAAGTTTAAATAATATTGCAGAATTTGGCTTAGTTTTTTCACAATATGAAAGCTGTTGTTGTTTCATAATATTGTGAATATACTAAATTGATTCATTTGCATTTATTTCTGAACACATTTTAAATTCTCTATTTAAAAAATCAGGGATATCAATATTTCTCACAAAAACTGTATACGTCAAATTGACCATCCTAAGAACAAATGTAGAAAAACTAGACGGACACTGATTGCATTCACTGATGCTACAACACAATAATTATTGACATTAACTGAACAGTTTAAAATGTAACACGCAGCTACTCATCATGAAATATTAGAGGGAAGGGTCCTTTTTTGCAGTGTCAGGATGATGGACAACCTCCAGAATTTCCATATACAGGGGTTGTTTTTTTAAGGCCCCCTTCACATATAACACGAAAGAAGCAGAAATGGAAGAAAACCCGTGAACCAAAAAGGAAATGGGGAACCGTGAAACATCGACATCAGTTTGACCAGCTATGGCTTAACTTAGACTTGTGCATCATACATTACACTGACAGAGTCGGCTATCGTGTCATGAACACATCAGCATGACATGCCCAGTGCGCAGTGTTCCGCTGGTAACCGTGTTGCAAATGTCATATGTGTTTTAATTATTACAATGTGGGGAAATCCCGCAGTGACATGCGCCAGCTGTAGGTCGCATTAGGACAGGTAGTCCTAGGACACACCCCCACAGAGGTCATTGATGTGGGGAAAAAAAATTCAAACCACACACCATAAAAAACACTGCAATTTATTGAATCCCTCTTATCGAGCGGACAAGTATGAACCTTCTGTTCCTTTGTTGAGCCATGGTCATAGACATACAGTCATGAAATGACATGAATGAAGCAGTGCGCACTTATAATGTCCACATCTGCTGGCCCGGCGTGTCCAGCTGGCCCCTGTCCAGCTTGCGGTGTGCCGATGGAGAAACACGTCATGTGGACCAGAGCTCACCTGGGTGACATGACGTTCAGATCGCCAGTTGAGTGTTCACATGATCAGATGGTCCTGTTCACATGGGATGCTGAGCGGTCGCTCCAGCCTGTGCCAAAAGCGATATTATGTTTTTATGTATTTCCATGTGAGGACAGCAGGCACACGCACGCACCTCACGGAGTACACTTGTACGGTCATGTCCTTCAAAAGACTGTATGTGCTACAAGTGTGACCCTCCCCCACACACATACGACATGTGTTGAGGGGGGAGCCGACACACACTGGCACGCCACATGTGTTGGGGAGAAAGTGGAGAACAGCGACACATACGAATGCCACATGTGTTGGGGGGTGGGGAGGGGGAGCGCGATACACACACACACAAGCCACATGTGTTTCTTGGTGGCGCCACATTAATGGGCACTTAGATAATTTCCACAAACAGCTCAAATGTGGCCAGCTGTTCACAACTCTCGTACCAGGAGTGCAAATACCCTCGCCTTTTCTAAGTGTCCAGCGAGCAGTGATGTTCGTCTGCAATACCTGGAATTTGGCCAACACCTGCCGAGAGGAGGATCAAATGAGCA
This sequence comes from Thalassophryne amazonica, assembly GCF_902500255.1. NCBI lineage: Eukaryota > Metazoa > Chordata > Actinopteri > Batrachoidiformes > Batrachoididae > Thalassophryne > Thalassophryne amazonica. The sequence continues at coordinate 52,137,170 of NC_047118.1, forward strand.
CTCGCAGGGTACTGTCTTTTGGCTGCTGCAGTGTGTGAATGGTTGTGGAGACAAGTGTAGATGGAGTTAGAGGCGGCTCCAATTTTTTATGAATGGAATTTGACTCTGCCTCAATCGTGTTATGTGTAAAGGGGCCCTAAAGGTTGGCCATCAGGGGTGATGAATGGTCAATTTTGAGTTTTCATGCCGATGTCCACCAAACATGGCACACATATGGAGGTGGGTTCTGGAGGACAAATTTGACAAAGGCCAATAACTGAGGCTAAGGTCTGCCTGTTTGTTTCATGGACTATTCCTCCCAGGTTCTATTGCTGATTTCTACCAACCTTGGTATGTCAGTGAAGGTTGACACTAAAAACACCTTTTAAACTGGTGTCCCATTGCATATTTCTGGCCCCGGTTGCCTTCCAAGTGTCAAAAATGAGGAAATCAGGGCCAATTATCCAGAAACTAGACAGAAATAAATAAATAAATAAATCCTGTGGCATCAGAGTATAATCAACTATTGACAAATACACCTGGAAATTATATACATACCCTAATCCTAACCCACCTCTGGAAACTGGGCCCAGGCAACATTTACACAAATATTAACATATAAGAAGAAAGTCACAGGCTGGAAATCTGTAGGAAAAAAGTGAAGCTCATGGTTCCAAGTGTTAAGTCTTCTTAAGAAGTCCCATGTGATTGACAATGCTTGTGGGAACAGTACTGCTTGACTTCAGTGCTGCCTTTGATGTGACTGACCATGACATTTTGATTTCCAAGCGTATTAGTTATGGTTTTAATTTCTCTGCAATTCAGTGGTTTAAGAGCTATCTGTCGGACAGGTCACAAAAGGTTTATTTCAATTGTGCTTCGTCTGATTGTAAATCTCTGGACTGTGGAATCCCCCAGGGAATTTCCTGGGACCTCTTTTATTTTCAATTTTTACTCATGATATTCCATATGTCCTCAGTAAGGCTAAGCTGACTATGTTTGCTGATGATTCTACTCTTTATTATACTGACCCCCACATGTTGAGAGCTTAATCAGACTCTGTCTTGTGAGATTAGCATATTGTATAATTGGATCAAAACAAATAAATGGATCCTTAATATATCAAAAACAAAGAGCATAATGTTTGGTTCTAGCTATAGATTATCTGATGATCATAAATTAAATATCCAGATAGATAGCCAAACAATTCAGCAAGTAAAAACTGTGAAGCTTCTTGGACTTTGGCTTGATTGTACGTTTTCATGGTCTGATCACATCAACAAGGTTATTGCTAAAATGGGCAGAGTTGTTGCCATAGCTCGCAAATGTGCACAGTTTCTGGCTGCAAGACTTGTTCTTGGTTGTTCTCCAAGAACAAGTGTTGTAGAAATGCATGTCTCTCCTTGGCTGATGGTTGAGGATAGGCTTTCTGCTAATGTACTTATATATTTATTATTAACACTAAAGACTCCTAAATTTCTTTATAATAATATAACTTACTGTTCAAACATTCATGTATATAACACTCAAGGGGTGAATAGTGGTCAGATTATGTTACCCTTACATAAGTCTGACTCTGTGAAGAGGACACTATTTTATAGATCAGTTACATATTGGAACACTCTTCCAGGGGAGATTCGTGACAGTAAAAGTAAGGCTGGTTTTATAAAGGGCCCGGGTTTCATAAAGCAACCTAATCTGGTTTAGTCAAATAAACTCACTTAGCTGAATAGTTTTTTGATGTTAGTTTTTGCACAAAGTGCTTAGTCAGCTGAAGTTTCACATTACCCAACTAAAGGTTTTAGCCTGGTACAGAGGAAGCTAATCTCATTTTAGTTGATAAAACTTCAGTGCCTTACCTCAAAAAATGGTGGGTACCATGTACCACCACTTGATGGAGCACTCAAAGGCACCCCTACATTGCTCGTATTCCTTCAAAAGGAGAACTTCCTCTGCTTTTGTCCGTGGTTGCAGCAGATGACTGTCATGATGTGTTTGTGATAGTTCTCATACGAACCACTGGGCTTCGCTGTTGCGCTGAGCAGCGTTGTGTGCACAAAAAGGTTGACGAAAGTGTAGAAGAAGAAACTGAAGAGTGAAACTGCTAGGCTAAGTGCTAATCACGTCGTTCTGCAGTTTGTATGGTCCGTAAATGTTAATAAAGCCAGTTAACAAAGGCTGGATAGTTCATGACAACAACCAGCCCGGAAGTAAACAAAACTGTCGCGCATGGAGCTGTCTCTCAGCAACGACACGCACGAGGCCGTTATGCCTGTGAAAACAGTTGACTAAGGTAAGACACCTAATCTACAAGTTTAAACATCGATGTGAAACAGTGATTATTAGATGGATAATGTTGGACGACTAACTGTAGTCAACTAAGAAAGTTTAGTAGACTGAAAGATTAGGTTGCTTTATGAAACCGGGCCCAGGTGTATTTGATTGACTGAGATTAATGCATCAAATTGTATGTGATTTATATGATGTTTTCTTTATTTTTTTTAATGTGTACATTTTATTTAACTGATGAACTGATATTGTAATGTTTGACTTTGTCTTTTATTGTCTGGACCCCAGGAAAACTAGCTGACATTTTAAGCATTAGCATCAGCAAATGGGGATCCTTTTAAATAAACAATAAACATGTTGTTCTGCAGGAAAATCGTTTTTTAGACGGGGTCATGACCATTAAAAACATTAACGTGTCATCCTCCCAGAATGACATGGTTTTTTTCCTTCCCACGAAATTTACAGCCTGGTGTTTTACGTCACACGGAGGCTTCATCAGGTTGCGTGTAGCGGACAATAACTGCTGATAGATGTTTTGAGATACCAAATACGTGCAAGCGGTCAGTAAACTAAAGCTGGCCTGCAGCTGCAGCTCTGATTGAGCTGCGGAAGACGAGTCCTTTGCATCTGCAGCAGCAAGTTGAGTCTTCATTCAACAGTTTTTTTGCACGATGTTCACGGCTGACACGCAACAGCCCAGAGTTTCTACCATGTGGATGGAGCACAAACTGCTTCTTCAGCAGACAAGGTCACGCAACCCTTTAGCTTGCATGATAAAAGTGGAAGCAAACATGCTTCTTCTCGTTTGCTATGATGTGTTTGCAAGCACAGGGAAAATTTTTATTTTGCTGTTTGATTGAGCAGTGACGTACCAAACTCACCAGAGCTGAAAATCCATTCTAGAAGGGACATTTGGATAGCAAACACTTGTGCCTTGTGTTTCACACTGGGTGAGATTTAATTCTTTGTGATTCTGTGTTACAATCTACTATACCATAATCTGCCCAAATCTGTTAGAAATCAGTCTGTCTAGCTCAGAAACCACACTCGGTTTCATATTTTAAGGTAACGTGTAAACTTACCTGAAGATGTGCAGAGATTTTTGTGAGCAAAACCTTGTGTGTGGTGTTAAAGCACATTATAAATCCTATTGCTCACAACGGAGACACTCTGTTCAAGCTAACATTAGCCTGTTAGCATGCTATGTGACACTGCAAAATTTTGGAAAAATTTATTGGCTGTGATTATAAAACAATATATTTTATTTATCATATTGCATAAACTTACAAAAATAATTGCAGATTGTTATTTGGGAGATTTTCTATACTTAATTTAATTTATTAAAATACATATTAAATATTTTTATTTTAGGTAATTTCAACAAGATCAGGGTGTATTAACACAGAGATTGTGCTACTAATACATGTTTCTGTGTGGCCTTGACATTTATTAAATTCTTCCCAGATTTCAATCATTATTGTGGTTGAACACACCACCCTTCAGTGTTTAATCCATATTGGCATCAAACTGTTAAATAGCTGGGACATTGAGGATGCCCTTTCAAAGTCACCCAAGGTCAAAGGTTGTGTAACCAATAGAAGGGTGATATTACCTCATGTTAGTGTTTAATTGTAACCCTATGTGTATCTGTAAGTAATTCATTGAAATTGCTATTATAAATATCACCTTATTTAAAAAATGCCAGTTCTAACTTACCTCTCTTCTGCTTGCAGTTACTGACCTGGACACTACCTCCTCCACCCCACCACAACCAGTTGGTCCCTGTCTGACATCCTAATTCCCCTATCACCTGGGGGTAGGCTCCTGCTTGTTTCACCAGCAGGATTCCAGACCTACATACTCCTATACCAACATGACAGGGACATCTAACGAATACTGTTCTCTCATTTTGTACATCGCTATGAATAAAATTCTTAAACTGTTTTTGTTTCCTGAGTCTTGAAGGGAAAACTGCGTACTCCAGACAGATTTACCATATAACACCATACTGTGTGTGTTTTTTTTAATGACTGACATAACTGAAGTCCATATAATATTGCAAAATGCTGTTTTTTTTTTCACAACATGAAAGCTGTTGTTATTTGCATAATATTGTGATTATACTAAACTGATAAATTTGCATGTACTTCTGAACACATTTTAAATACTGTATCAGGGATATCAATATTTCTCACAAAAACTGTTCCTCAACTTGACCTTCCTAACAACAAATGTAGAAAAACTTGACTGACACTGATTGACTGACACTGACTCTGGTGCTATAACACAATAATTATTGACGTCAACCAAACAGTTGATAATGGAACCCTCAAACCTGATTGGTGTCATGATTACTGTTTGTGCCTACGGAGATGCCCACTCAACATTTAAACAGTTCATTTGATGGCGTTAAGGCCCTGACGTAGGTATATACGACCGCCTCCTCCGCTCATTTACAGAGCCAACGTGTGGTCGGATTCTTGCACTTTAACACTTGAGTATGCACAGAAATTCTCACACGTACACGTGGTTTTTGCAATGAATATGTGTGTAACATGTGGCTGATCATGTATGATCTGCCATCATAGGGCGACGATGTTACCAAAAAAAAAAAAACTCAGGTTTCTGTCAGCTGTGAGGTTTTCCAACGTAACTGCTTCAATGCCAAATGCATCATTTCTGTGTGTGAAATTTTGTCAGCGCTGACTCGTTGCTTTACGTGCTTTGGCCACATAATGGTTCATCTGCATACACGTCAACACAACAGCTGTGGCTTCACCTGCTAAGACTTTTTTTGGAACCAAAAAAAAAGCTAATTTTTATTGGTTTGGAACATTTGCAATGAAATACAGCAAGATGAAAAACAAAAAGATGCAAATTTACTGTAACCCTTTTTGCAAAATCACTAAAAAACATGAAAGGCATCCCACCCTGCCCTCTCCATTCAACAGTACTATTTTACAAGTAAATATACATGTGTATAATTGTGTTTTTGACTATTTTATGACTTTGTCACATGAATTCTATGTGATTTCATTTTGACAGCATTCATATCAATCAATCACAAATATTTTGCTAATCAATATATGCTCTACATCAATTACTCCAAAATCAAATCACCTTCAGATATTTATCCAAGTGATATCCCCAGCAGGTTTTATTTATTTATTTACTTATTTATTTTTTTATTTTTCCACATCAATATCAAAGACTCCTTTCATCGCAAAGCACCCTCCTCCCAATCATTTCACTAACAGGCAAACGTAAACACAGCAGAGAAAAACATTAGTTTAATATGTGTGATTGGCCGTGATCTGAGCACACTGGCGGGGTGGCGTGTTGACACTGCTTGATGGCCACACGTGTCGAGGTCGAGCTGGGCAACAAAACAAGCTCCAAACACACTTGTCACGCAAACCTGCTTCAAGACTAAATACTGCAGGTGCACAGCATGGCCAGAAGAGAGTGTATGTGTACAGTGCCTTGAAAAAAATATTTACACATTTTAATTTGTTTATACCATTTCAAATGCAAAAAGCAATTAAGGCTTCTCGATAATAAAATTTCTAAAATTATCCTCCTTAAACTCAAAATGAAAGCAAATCTCTACAAATTAGATTATATTATATTAGATTAGATATAACTTTATTGTTCCCTTGGGAAGACTCCCTCAGGGAAATTGAGGTTCCAGCAGTGTTGTATAGCAGCACACAGGGTAAGAAGCACACAGAGTATAAAGAAATTAAAGTAAAAAAGAAAACAGTTTGCACACTGGATTGCTACTACTGTTCCTCCTCCTTAACATTAAGACAGACGTGCGGAGGAGTTCCGCGCGAGGTGGTTTTGTCCCGCGTAATGAACGGCTCCGTGGCGCGTCTCTTCGCTTTTCTTTCCATGACAAAAACTCCTGTAATGGTGGAATGTGCCGGAAAAAGTGCTGATGTCCACATCTTTTCACAATTCCTGTGCTAGTCAGATGACATACCGGATCAAGACAGCGTCCAGTTTAGAAATGAACGGCACATTCCACTGTTACAGGAGTTTTTGTCATGGAAAGAGAAGCTGCTCCACCGCGCGTCGTGGTGCAGCCGCTCGGTGCAAAGCAACGCTGTGATGAAGCCTCATGGACATGTTCTGGCAGGTCCAGCTCATGCACAATCACAATCGGATATTCATACGACTGGAAAGCAACCGGAATCCGTCTGAAAACCACCTGAAAGCCGTCCTGAGAGACCAACACCGAGGTGGTTTTGTCCCACGTAATGAACGGCTCCGTGGCGCTTCCCTCCGCTTTTCTTTCCATGAAAAAAACTCCTGTAACGGTGGAATGTGCCGGAAAAAGTGCTGATGTCCACATCTTCTGCCTTTTTGTGAAAGTCAGACGAATGACGCAACCGACAGGCATGAAAAAACTCACGCATGCGCATGAGGGTTCAAGCTTGTCTGACACAATCACACGTGATCCAAATCCATATGGTTTTTTAAAAAATAATAAGGTCGGATACTTTTCTAACAGACCTCGTATTTTGATTAACCTGATATAAATTAAATAAAAAATATCAAAGCCGAAATGAGGGGATTGTATTACAAGAGTGGCCTTTTATTTTGAGCTGTCCATATCGCATCTGTGCAATAATCATGCAGTTTAATCAGCAGCTTGATATACCACACCTGCCAGGCCAGTGGATTATCATGACAAAAAAGAGGTGCTCCCTCAAGGGGATTTTAACAAATTTGTGGGCAAAATTTGAGTGAAATGAGCCTTTTGTGTGCGAAGAAGACTCGGAACTTTAACTCAAATTCATCAAATATTGGAGGGGAAAGTGTTGCATTTCTTTATTTATTACATCCACCAAGGGCATAATAAAATCATCAGCCTTTATTTATTTGTCTGTCTGTTATCAGGATTACATTAAAACTACTGCATGTTTTTTGTCAAACTTTTCACCACAGATACCTATTAGACCATGGAAGACTCCATTACATTTTGGAGATGGTTTTGATCCAGATTCTGGATCAAGATACCTATTTATACAGGTTTTGTCGGATTATGTCAAAAAAACACTTGATGGATGCTCAAGAAATTTGCACCACAGATAGATATAAGGGTATGGATGACTCCACTGCTTTTTGGAGGTGATTCGGATTCGCAATGTTAACAGGCATCTGTGGGGTGGAACTCTCTGGGGATTAGTGAAATCTTAATCCAGAATCTGCATATTCTGGATTTAAGATTTCACTTCATATAGGCTTTGAAGGATTACGTTAAAGCTACTTCACTGATTCAATTTATTTTGTTTACATAGTGCCAAATCACAATAAAGCTGCCTCAAGGTGCTTCACATAAGTAAGGTTTAACCTTACCAACCTCTAGAGCAAGCACACAGGTGGCAGTGGTAAGGAAAAACTCCCTCTGAAGATGTTGAGGAAGAAACCTCAAGCAGACCAGACTCAGAGGGGTGACCCACTGCTTAGGTGATTCTAACAATTACAAGTTTTTGCAAAGTTTTACAAAGCTGAAGAAACAGAAAACAGGAAATCTAACAACATAATAATATTAGCACCACGGGTAGGGGTCATCCAGCATTCCTCACGCCATCAGTGGGCCTGTTCCCGCTACAGGGTCACTTTCAAATGCAGACTGCAGCACCTGCTTCAGGGCTTGTATCTCACAATCAGTCAGGCCCCTTGTGGTTTTGATCTGTCCATCCTGCAATCCTATGTGACATCATCTGTATCTCAAAGAGAGAAAAAGAACAGAATCAATTAGCCAGGAAAAAAAAACTACACCTAAAGTATAATTCATCAGCAGTCAGTGGACAGGAAAACAGAGAAATTACTAAGGTGATCACCGGCTGCTAACCCTAAGCTTCACTAACAGACCCAGAATTTAGATAAAGTTGAGGCCGAGATCCATTGCGTAGCTAATAAAATGACTTTAAAAGGATAGGAAGCAAAGTACTATACTATGCCAGTGTGCTAGACATACAGGCGGGAGAATAGATGTGTCTTAAGTCTGGACTTGAAAGTCTACACAGAATCTGTTTTATTGATGCAGGGAGATCATTCCACAGAACAGGTCCCCATTTCACCAAATTTGTACCACAGATGGATATTAGGGTTCGAAAGACGCCACTGAATTTTGGAGGTGATCTGGATCCTGATTGGTGAAGGTCAGAAATCTCGGATTGCTCTTGTTTGTTTATTTATTTATATTTTTAAAGCATAGCTGAAACAGCAACTTTACCCCAAAGTCTGCTGTGAAGCATCAGTGGTTGCAGGGACCAGTTCATTCAGGTCAAAGGTCAATGTGGAAAATGTAATTTTTTTTAATCCACTTACACCACAAATATTTACACATTTTCAGATTTTCAAAAACAAATGGATGAAGGTGTTGACCTCATGCAGGTAAAAGTAACGAAGCATATTTGACATTTTGTTCTACTTTTTCATGCAGGGCATATTTGCAAAAAATTCACTGGGCATGTGCAAGATCAAGACATGCTGTTCTGCAGAGAATAAAATCAACCTTATTTCTCACTGATCTTTAAAAGTAACATTTCTTGGTGTTCCTTCCACATAAGACGGGTGGTCAAAAAAAATGTCATGGCACTGCGCATGGGAACACAGCGGCTTCATTACAGAACAATTGTTGAAGGTGAAGTTCTGGTTGATCATAACACAAACCTGTTCCTCCTACTTCGAACAGCAGGCTTATGTACATCTATCAGGTTTCATCCTCAGTGATCCCACTCGGAGCTCAAAAAGGTCATCAGCATTCACTGCTTTTCAGTTGCACACAAAATTAAAGTAAATACCACGACAAAGGATGCAATTTTTCTCAGAACTCGTGTGGCGATTGTGGAACAATATATATTTTTAATCATGATCTCAAAAGATATGTCAGCTGAGAGAGGGTGTTGTTAATCATTTAGAGGCTAACTTTGTGAATCATGCTGATAGCAGATTTTTTTTCTGTGTAATTCTCACGTGCAGTGACACATTGACTGCTTTCAGACCAGTCAAGTTCAAAACAACCATTATTATCAAAGCCTATAGCATATGTTGCTAATGTCACTTTACAAATGCATTGTTCCAGTTCCAGTTGAACCATCACTGCCTTGTTCATCAACATTTTGGTATTTCTTTCTGATCTACCCAGTCATTGTAAACACATGCACAGCATACTGTGCATGATGCATACTGTGGATGCTCTGCACACCATGAATTATATGTACAAGAAAATATGCATGTGTCTGTCGCTGTGTTTTTTGATGATGTATGACTACATCATATGACTTCTGTGTGATTTTTATTTTGAAGTCATTCATACTAATCAATCACAAATATGTTGCTGATCAAAATATGCTCAAGATCATGCGTGTGGGTGTCTTTGTTGTTGAGATACACAAAAAGAAGTTTGTACATCCCAAAAAGCAAGAAGCCAAGATTGATCATTAGATTTTGGAGTATGGTCAAAAAACCCCAAAGTATTTTTCCAGACCATGTTTTCTGTACCCTTAAATGGAGTAAGCGGGTCGAAAAAATGTTTAGATATTTTCTGTGACCTTCATCTTTTGATCAAACTACTCCACAATCTAATCACCTCCTGATGTCTATCCAAGTACAATCCCAATTCCAATGAAGTTGGGATGTTGTGTAAAATGTAAATAACAACAGAATACGAGGTCTATTAGAAAAGTATCCGACCTTATTATTTTTTTCAAAAACCATATGGATTTGAATCACGTGTGATTACATCAGACATGCTTGAACCCTCGTGGGCATGCGAGAGTTTATTCACGCCTGTCGGTTACGTCATTCGCCTGTGGGCAGTCTTTGAGTGAGGAGTCGCCCACCCTCTCGTCGATTTTTCATTGTTTAGGAATGGCTCAGAGACTGCTGCTTTGTTTGATAAATAATAATTTAGGGATTCCATCATCTACAGTTCATAATATAATCGGAAGATTCAGAGAATCTGGAGAACTTTCTACATGTAAGCGGCAAAGCCGAAAACCAACATTGAATGCCCGTGAACCTCAATCCCTCAGGCGGCACTGCATTAAAAACCGACATCATTGTGTAAAGGATCTTACCGCATGGACTCAGGAACACTTCACAAAACCATTGTCAGTTAACACAGCTTGTTGCTACATCTGCAAGTGCAAGTTAAAACTCTACCATGCAAAGCAAAAGCCATACATCAACAACATCCAGAAATACTGCTGCCTTCTCTGGGCCTGAGCTCATTTGAAATAGACAGACGCAAAGTGGAAAAAGTGTGCTGTGGTCTGATGAATCCACATTTCAGTGATGATCCTCACCCCATCTTTGCTTGTGAACAGCTGAGCCTTTTGGGGTTGCTTCTTTTATACTCAATCATGACACTCACCTGTTTCCAAACAGGTGTTCTTTGAGCATTCATCAACTTTCCCAGTGTTTTGTTGCCCTGTCCCAACTTTTATGAAATCTGTTGCAGGCATCCATTTCAAAATGAACAAATATTTGCATAAAAACAATAAAGTTTATCAGTTTGAACATTAAATATCTTGTCTTTGTGGTGTATTCAATTGAATATAGGCTGAAGAGGATTTGCAAATCGTATTCTGTTTTTATTTACATTTTACACAACGTCCCAACTTCACTGGATTTGGGGTTGTAAAATTCCCTGCAGTTTTATCCATCTTTCTTGAATGTTGAAATATACAAACAGTGTGTGTGTGTGAGAGAGAAAAGTGTTATTCAGACCATTTTCCTTGACCTTTGACCAAAGCACTCCCTCCAAAATCTAAATATATGCGGTAGATCATCCATATAGGCTTTTTGGCAGTTGAGATATGATTTTGAGGACTCCAATATTTAATCACCTATAGATGTCTCTCACAGTAATATTCCCATTAATTCTGAAGGAAATCCATGGAGCTGATTTTGATTTATCTTGTCCACATACAGACACACACACCAGTGGAAACAATACCTTGCTCTTCACTTGGCAGATGTGCAGGGAAAAAAATCAACAATGGTTCAAACCATTTCAAGTGATCAACAAAACCGTTCTGTATCATTCCATGGTGGGACCACACTACAACTACTACTACTACTACTATTACTACTACCACCAGTACTACAACTACTACTTTTACATTCTCAACTTCTTGATCTCATTCTTCAATTTCTTCTTTTGGTAAGAGCGAGATTACTTAGTGGTGGGGTGACTGAATTTGTAGTAAGCATGCAAATAGGCGTTTTTCAAGCACATCCAACATGCATGTCTTAATTTACAGATAAATTATGCATTATTTAAAAAATACAACTAAAGGCCCCCTGACACTTGCACGACTTTGATGCACGCACTTGTACACGTCGTTGTGACGATCCCACCCGCTGTGTTCCCAGCTGGACACTGTGCTTTGTTCCACCGGCTGCCACATGCTGTGCGCTGGATGCTGCTTATTTAAAATAAATATTTCGTGGTGGAATAATCATTTTCTCTGCGAGTTAGCTTTTAAAACAGCTCTAATCGCTTTGTGATTCACATGACAACCGCTCCAGCAGCAGCTTTTCGAACGAGACAGAGGAAGCATTTGGAGCCGTTTAAAAAGGTAATTATTTGTCATGTTTACATTATCATGGCTTGGTAAAACAGTTGCATGTTCTTTCCTTCTTGTGTGCAGTTGTAAATGTACATTTCTAATAGATTTAACATCTCGTTATAATCGTTCAGACCAGCAGTCACTCTCTCTGTTCACTTCTTTACTCCACTTGAGGAGCTGCACGTAGTGTTGGTGAGCAGATTGTGCCACGTTGCATGACATTTATGCGTGAAAGATTTTTTGAACATTTCAAAATTCTCTTTGTGCAATTGCACGTGCCGGCGCCTCTCTCACATTCAGTCTACACCCGTTAATGTCGAGTTTACTCTCCTGCACCACACAGGGCTTGCAAGTGCGTGCAGTAAAGTCGTGCAAGTGTCAGGGGGCCTTAACAATCAGCAGCTGTGGTCTTTGTGTCTGCCATAACAGCTATTCAAATTCATGGGGGGGGGGTTAATCCCCAGAGAGCTCCACCTCACAGATGCCTGTTAACATTGCGAATTAATAAGGATTGCACATATAAAGAAATGATTTACATTGTTTTACACCACTGCAGCATGCACAGTTTAAACATGTTTAAATGTATTTATCTGGTGATAAATATAATGCTGAAGTGTTTACTGTGTGCAATGCTGTTTATTGCATGTTTTATTTTAACATTATTTAAGACACAAAGTCATGGCGTAAGAACGGGTCGATTCGGCATTGATTTTACATTTTCCCCTTTTATTTATTTGCAAAGTCCAGCTCCCAAATGATTCCTGACATGTTCACATCTGTGCTCTGGAGCTACACTTGTTTTTTCCTGTACAGGACTGAATTAAAGGCAACACGTAAAAGTGGATGACGCCAGTTTGACTCACAAATACGATGCTCTGCCTTTAAACTGGCTGCAGGGTATTTCAATTAACACATGCAATAAAGTCAATACAAAGTGAATTTTATTGTGGCCTTTGTTGACTCATATCATTGTTTTTGTGTATCTTGGCTTCAGTGACGAGGTCTTTTTATAGAAAGTCTGTTAAAATGGACAGTTGCTTTTCTCATTTCATATGACTTTCAGTTTTCATGCTGATGTCAGCTGTAGGTCAAAAGAAAAATACACATGGGTTGGTATTAAAGGGGCAACTGAAGACTTATTTATTTTACCAGGTTAGTCCCATTGAGATCAAGATCTCTTTTACACGGGAGACCTGGACAATTTTTCAAGTTTTGAATCCACCTAACCTGCATGTCTTTGGAGGTGGGAGAGAGCCGGAGCACCCAGAGAGAACCCACGCAAACACGGGGAGAACATGCAAACTCCACACAGAAAGGCCACAGGTAGGAATCGATCCTATGACCATCTTGCTGTGTGGAAGCACAGTGGCTTAGTGGTTAGCACAGATAGTTGTAACAGCAGCTGTTCCTTGAATCTGGCAACTGAAAAGGTAAAGTCAGGGGTTTTTTTTTTCCTCTGCTATAAGAAATATGTATTTACTTATTTATTGACTGGGATTGTCAACTCTGAGTTATCCCTAAAGTAACAATGACAAACTTGGTGGAATCAGTGGATGCCCTGATTGCATCATTTGAGAAGTTGGGTGTCTGGGTTTGCGACTGTCTTGGATCAAGACTTAAGATCCAAGATTTTGATGACTTCTGACTTGAGTATCAGATGTCTGTGTATGGTGAAAGTGTTGAACTTGTACAAACATTCACTCATCTCATGATTGACAAATATGTCTCTGGGTCATCGGCCATTGAGATGAAGAGTTTATAGAGTCATGAGATTGTTGGACACGAGGTGTTTAGCGATGCTGATGCTGTTGCATTTGAAAGAAGGTCCAAGTGATGTTTCCTGATTGGCTGTATGGTTGTGACACTTGGACACCATCCAACCCCATTCAGACCAAAAGGTTGCCCCTATTTCACCTGGCCGTAGCAGAGAGATGTTTACATTTGAGAGATGGAAAAGAACTGGCTGTCTGCTTGGGTGGTTGCTTTCCAGGACCTAAAATTGTTCTGTGATATGGTGGATGGTGCAACATGTAGCACCACGTGCAAGCCTCCTGACATAATGGATTAATCTTTGCTACTTTCATGCCACCAGTTTATAGAAGAATTAAGATATTGGTTCTAGTTGTAACTACATTGACTATTAAAGATATTGGAGATCATTTCTGAAGCAGTTTTGCTATATTGCTTGAAATCCTCTTTACAGCCCGAAGGTAACCAATAATTAATGCTTTGACATTAAAATGAAAAATAAACACAGGGTTGTAAAAAGCTCATCCAATCGTCTTGCACGGGTCCACAAAAAAAAATAATTGGCTTATTGGATTGTCTGTCCAAATTTTTTCTTTCCTTTTGCATACCAGAGGTTAGTCAAGAAAAACAACAAAAAAGAAAAATATAACACAATGCTAAAATACCCTTGGCCGTATGAGCAATGTGTTCTTTATCACTTGCAGTTTAATTATTAACAGAGATGGGATGAAGTCACTGTCAAGTTAGTCTCAAGTCAGCTTGCAAACAATTGGCAGTCATTATGAATTGAGACTTGACTTGCTGATTCATGACTTGAGAGTGACTTGATGGTGACTTTGTCCTACCTGTGATTGTTAAGATACTGTCTTATGTACAATTTGTTCATGTTCAATAAAGCCCCTCTATCGATCAATCAATCAATCACTCAAAAACAATATTTACATTTGAACGGTGTCTCCAGGAGGCCTTGTGTACATGAGCTTTTGACAAGAGCAGAAGTTGTGCAAATCAAGTAATATTTGTAGCTCACCCTCTGTGCATTTGCAGGTATTAATAAGACAAATTTAACTCCATAGGAAGTTAGCTTTGAGCTAGCGGAAGTTAGCATGCACGCTAACATCCACAAAATGTCTTGTACAGGTTACAAAAACGTTTTCAGTTTTAGAAGTATTTATTTCTCGCTAGCTTTTACATAATATACAACAAATAGGTTATATTTACACACAAACAAAACGGTATGGCAGCTACCTACCAGCCTATGACATCACCATGCTAACATCCGTGGCATAAGTTCAGGTGTTATTAGGTTCCCAAAACAGTGTTTTCAGTTTTAGAAATGTTTATTTCTCATCGGCTTTTACAAAAAGCTGTTTTACAGAGGGCAGTGTCTACGGGTACGGACCCGTATCTACAGAAACCGTTCTAAAGATACGGAGGGTGTCTTACCGACCAATCAGAATGTGCAAATATGTCCGTACCCGTACCATATGCGGCTAAAGGTCCGGCAAGGCTTCAAAACTCATCCGTACATTGTCCGTATCTTCAGTGAACCCATGGAGCTGTATATGAGAGCTCAGTCCCAATGCTGTACACTAAATGAAAACGTCCCTTCATAGCAACATGACGTCTCCTAACTGGGCAAAATATTGATGAAGTACCCGGATGTTAATACATTTTCAATGGGGATTCGCGACTGAACACACTCAGAAAAATGCTCGCAAAATACGTATTAAAATGCCATTTTGACCAGTAAAATTAATTTACATTAAATTATGTCAGGAAAGTATTAAACTTACTCTGACACCTACACATTCCCAAATATTAGTGTTGAAAGTTACACGGATCTGTGCTGTTCAAGCTGCTGAGCTGAGGCGTCCTGCTGCAGCTGCTATGTTCAACGTAGCGCGGCTCTGTACCTTTAGCAGTCCCGCAGAAGATACGGATGTACGTACCCGTAGCCATTTCGTTTAGAGAGATCAGTGACTGACGTCACGGTGCAGCTCTACTCTGATTAGCTGTCACCCGCATCACTCAAAAACAGACTGAACAGACTGAAACAGAATGTAACTTTTTACCCTCTTAAAATAGGTCAAGGTTAGCCATCTTTGAACTTGTCCAAGGTCTGTGTACCAAGAATGTTCCCTGTGAATTTGAAAAGTCTGGCAGTAGTACGACTGGACTTATGCTGAGCACAGACAGACAGACACAAAGCCTTCGCAATACCCAATGGCCATATTTGATGACTTCAGGTAAAAATCAAGGGAGCTAGTTGCACGATGGTATAGAACAGGGATGGCCAAGTTCGGTCCTCGAGAGCCACATTCCTGACACTCTTAGTTGTCTCCCTGCTCCAACACACCTGAATCCAATGAAAGGCTCATTAAACGTCTGCTAACGAGTCTTTCATTGGATTCAGGTGTGTTGGAGCAGGGAGACAACTAAGAGTGTCAGTAATGTGGCTCTCAAGGACCGAACTTGGCCACCCCTGGTATAGAATATACCAGCAACAACTGTTTGTCACAAAAGAACATTTTTGAAAAAGGACAGGTGCTACAGGATCTAAAACCAGAGTAAACATCAGTGTTGCTTTTCCACAGTGGTTACAACACATCTCTTCAGCAGTGGTGCTCCTTGATTCAGCCACCGGCTCCAGATGTTGGCTTGGAAGGGTTTGGAGGTGAAGGTGGTTGATGGCTGTGACTGCCCGCTCTACAGCGTGCTCCTCCACCTTGACCTCGCCACGTCCCGGGATCTGAAAGACCTACAAAGTGATGCAATAGTGGCACTATTTCTGCAGGCCAGGTCAGTCAATCACTTTGGTGCTTTGAATGGGATGAGTGGTGGTGTAGGTTATTTAGGTATTTTGTAGTTCTGAGAAGAAAGCATCCAGTTGTCTCTGCCTGTGAGCAAGCACTGAAGGCTTTGCTTTGGAGGGCGGTCTGAAGGAAGGTCTGTATTTTCAAAATCTTGTTTACTACTGTAGAGAAGCTTGAATCTTCGACTGGACTGGGTTGCTTGACGTGAGGATGTTTCGCTTCAAATCACAGAAATCACGAAACGTCCTCACGTCAGGCAACCCAGTCCAGTCGAAGATTCAAGCTTCTCTACTATGGAAACCACCTGGACAACTGAGAGCCTACACAGAAACTTGTTTACTACTGTTTTTTTTGTTTGTTTTAAAGATCTCCTAACATAACATTAACCTTTTGCCTTTCACAACAATTTTTGAAACATGACAGTGAAATATTTGAAAATCTGGGTATTTTGGCCCAAAATGAGAGCCAAAGCAAATCAGCCTCCATATTTTTGTTTCTGTTCTTGGTGTTTCTTTGAAGGTAAATGTGGATTTAATTATTTGAGAACTCTGTGTATTGTGTTTAAGAGTCGTTTCCAACATGACAAAGACCAGTATGTGGATTCTGCCTCTACACAAAGGCTTTAGTCATTCATTATTGTTTTGTGGTGGAGCACTGCGCCCTCTAAAGTGTTAGATGCTGTGATGCATAAAGAAATTTGCAATCAAAAAAACGAAGTGCACGATGGAATAACGTGCAAAAAAGTACACATTGACATAAATCAGCCTTTTTAATTAGTGCTAGAATAGAAGATGCGCAAATATTCCACTTTAAGATAAATAAAATCACTTTGCATACATTAACGTTCACTGTATTATACGCGTCAATTACGCATGAAAAGCCTGGTCAAATTGGTTAGATAATTCATTATTTTCTATCAAAACAAGCCACTATCTTAGCTGTTTTATGAGGCGTACAAAGATCTGACGCAAAAAACAGCCATAGTACCATAAGTCAAAGTCTGCTCCGTGCAGCTGTGCCAGCTGGAACGTGACGCATGACGCGCACAGGAGGCGCGGCGCACTTCTCCCATATATTCCCATCCTGCTCCCCTCCGGCTTCAGATCAGAGGATCGAGCAGGAGAGCTCATCTATCGCTTCAGCATGATCAAGAAAATGTCATCGTCGGAGAACGAGTTCAACATACCGGCCAAAAACCGCCACCGGATGGTGATTTTGGGTTCCACTAAAGTTGGGAAGACAGCTATCATCTCCCGGTTTCTCAACGAGAGGTTCGATGACCAGTACACGCCAACTATCGAGGACTTTCACAGGAAATTCTACAGCATAAGGGGAGACGTTTACCAGCTGGACATTCTGGACACATCTGGAAACCACCCGTTCCCCGCCATGAGGAGGCTTTCCATCCTCACCGGTGCGCATCTTCCACATGCCGCGCATGATGCACTCTGGTCATGATGTGTGTGTTTTATTTCTTTGTGTTAACGTGTGTTATTCTCTGTTTTTCCAGGTGATGTGTTCATCCTGGTGTTCAGTTTGGACAGCAGAGACTCCTTCCAGGAGGCGCAGCGCTTGAAGCGGCAGATCCACGAGACCAAATCGTGCCTGCGCAGCAAAACCAAAGAGAACGTGGATGTGCCGCTGGTCATCTGCGGCAACAAGTGCGACAGGGACTTTTACCGTGAGGTGCAGGAGGAGGAGATCGAGGAGCTGATTGGCGGAGACGAGCACTGCGCCTACTTTGAGATCTCGGCCAAGAAGAACACCAACGTGGATCGCATGTTTCAGAGTCTCTTCACCATGGCCAAGCTGCCCGACGAGATGAGCCCCGACCGCCACTGTAAGGTGTCGCTGCAGTTCTGCCAGGTTCTGCGCGCCAAGTCCTTCAGACACAAGAAATGTAAAGACAGGAACGCGTACGGGATTGTGGCGCCGTGTGCGCGCAGGCCAAGCGTGCACAGTGACTTGATGTACATCAAAGAGAAAACTGTCGGGGGCAGCCAGACCAAAGAGAAGGGCTGCATCATATGCTGACTGACAGCCTGCTCGGACTTTGTGACGTTGAACCATATGTGAGACACGTGACCTCAGCACAATGGCTGTTAAAAAAAAATAAATACTTGACCACAGCAGCATTGAAATGTTTACATTCCGTTTTTTGTTTTTTCAACTTGAATGTTTGTTGCATTTTGAACAAAATTTAACCATGTGTATTTATTATGGAAAACTTTTGTATAAGAGAGAAAATAAAAACCTCACTTTGATAACTTGGTATGATTTTTTTTCTCAAAACCATCCAAAAAAGTATGTACATGCAGTTCATGGTGTGGTGTCGGATGCACAAACAAAATGTAAGAAACATGTTCACAAAAATAAAATCTAAATGAGTTTTGCTGAAAATTGGGCTCCTAACCAAACACTGCAACAAAACACTAAAACAAGATGTGCCTGAAATAGACTTTAAGCTTTAACTCAAACGGCTAAAAAAAAGTTAACCATTTAGGAATTGGATATTTTACATATTGCATATCTCTTATTTGGACAACTGTCTTTTTGTGTGTGTGTGTGTGGGGGGGATGTCTGTAGGAATTTACATGATTGAAATATTTATATCATTTGCACATGATCAGAATGTGTCCCTTTTTCTAATTGAGGAATATACAATTATTTGGAAACATTCTGATCATGTGCAAATTATATAAATATTTCAATCATGTTGCCTTTTCTTTAGTGTAAGCATTATGAATACAAAAAAATACATAAAAATCTGTATTATTTACACATTAGGGGTGGATACATTTCAAAGTCACTGAATTCATCTTCAACATCCACTGATTTGGGTTTAAAAAAGTGGATGCAAATGTTATAATATGTAAAATAATTGCTAAATACATTCAAATAATCCTTCTAGTTCTTTAAATTACTTGGGCTCTGGACTGTATAAATTGTAGTAATTCATAAATGGTGAGAGATTTTGTCAAACCTGACAAGCACATCTTGCTTGTTTCATCGTAATTCTATCGTGGTCATGTATACAAGCAAAATTTATTTTTTATAATATATATATAAAGTCACTTCCCAATTATTTATGGACCAGACTGCATCTTTTAACTCTTTCATTTATAGTTCAAATGTCTTTGACACGTTTACTGTGCATAAAATAGTAGACCCTGAGCCAACAGTGTTCTGACATTACCCATTGTTCTCAGAATCACCAGCACCCCTGAATTTAAGCACATATTTAAAAATAAAAGAATCAACTACTTTTGTATTATCATATTTGGGGGGGGCAAACATCGAACAAGAAAACAAAAACAAACCTTCCATTTGCTTTTTTTTTTTTTTGATATAAAATTCAATCTGGATGATGTTATTAGCAACCTTTGAGCCCTTCCAGCACATTTTCTCTTACCAAGTCAGAGAATAAATAAAAAAGCATTTCCAAGTCACTGAATATATACTGGACATTATTGTCATCAATCACAAAGAAATACAAACTGTATGGTACCCTAAGATAAATCTATCTGGAGTATGTAGTTCCTTCAGCTTCTCCCTTTTTTCCACTTAGGGTCAGGACAGCAGATAAGAGATGAATCTACGTTAATTTGGCACAAAATCTGCACCGGATGCCCTTCCTAATGCAACTCCACATTATTTGGAGAACAGGCAAAGGTGGCTTTGAACAGGGAACCTTCTGCTATGGAAACAAGAACATTAACTGCTTGGCCACCACCCCTGCTGTACCTGAAGCAGATAGTTCCCAAAAACTGACTGTGCAAGGAGGAGATGTGACGAAAACCACCAAGACACCCATTATAATTTTGAAAGTTATTGGCTTTGGGGGCTGTGATCTGAGAAACTGCACAGAGTATAACTTTCTGTACATCCCCACTCACAACGTCACGTTAGAATTGGGGGGGTGGGGGGGGGGGATTTTCATACAAAACTGTCTACACTTCTACAAGTCTACACTTCAATCTCCTATGTGCCTTCTGGCAAACTTGTTTCCTTTTCAGGGGTGTCCAATTCTGAGCATGACGAAACCTGTGTTGTTTTGACAGTTGTACTCCCATAGTGCACTAAAACTCATCTTGGGTATGGGAGGTGAATACTCTATCAAGGAGACTAAAACCCATTTGTCATGAGAATAGCTGACAAGCAGAGTGGCCTTTTATTGTGGCCAGCCCAAGGCACACCTGTGCCATAATCATGCTGTCTAATGAGCATCTTGATATGCCACACCTGTGAGGTTGATGGATTATCTGCAAAGGAGAAGTGCTCACTTACACAGATTTATGAACAGCATTTGAGAGAAATGGGTCTTTGGATTATATAGAAAATGTTTTAGATTTTTTAGATCAGCTCATGAAAAATGGGAGCAAAAATTGTTCCGTTTTTTATTTTTGTTGAGTGTATTCACTTAATGTCTAAAAGACTTTATGGTAAATCATTAAGATCATAGATGCAATGCAACTTCAAGTGTTAACAATCTTGTTAATTGTCTTTTATTACAAAATGGAAAAATACCATATAAAAACTGAAATTGAACAAAATAAACCATCCTATAGATTTACACTTTTTAAAAAAAAAAATTCTGCAAATATATACAGCTTGAATTCTATTAAACTGTGTGGGTGAGGACACATGCAGCTGACTGTCTCAGGAAGCTTTTGGCACCTCAATTGTGCACAAAAGTTCATATTTCTGCAAGAGCTGAGTCTTGGAGTGGACAGGTTCACACAGTATGTCTCAGGAGGCTTTTGGAACCTCAAACATGCATAAACTTTTGTATTTCTGCAGAAGCTGGTTCTTGGTGCGGACCTGCTCCCGTAGAGTCGTCAGCTGCTGCTGCTGCTCTGGAGGACTACAGTCTATCCCGGGCATGTTGGAGATCTGCTCCCGGGCCTCCTGGATCCTCACCTTCAGCTTAGCCAGTTCTTGGTGGACATCCTGGCTATCCTTCTCCATACTCAAATAGAAAAGGAGAAAGCTTACTGATAGTGGACATAACAGCTTTCTAGTCAAATATGACAACAAGTCAAAACAGCAATAAAAACAAACTGCAACACATTTTACCACAACAGCAATAATGTACAATAAAATAATTAAGATACAATATTTGATTTTCTTCCTACTGCTGGGACAGCCTCCAGCTCCACAGACCCTTAACTGAAATAAACATGTTCAGAAAATGGATGGATGGATTGATTTTCTTCTTGGCAGTGATTATCCACATGGCGCTGCATTGAAAATATGCAATCCCATTCATATGTAGTACTTCTGATAAGTCAGTTTGTCATGATTATGAGGCTATGTACTTTTGTATGTGCTTTTGTTTACTATCTGTAATTTGGGCCAAAGATACACTTTTGAAGTGACCATCATCAACATTTTCTCTAGTTCCAAAATATTTGTAATTATCTGTGGTTATGATGATTTTCATATATGCATTTTATACTCAAAAGTAGGGGGGGGGGGGGGGGGGGGGGGAGAAAAAAAAATAAAACAACTTAAACATGATTGGGATTCAAACCTGGGGCCTTTAACTTTAGAAGTCCCACAGCATCTCACACTCTGCAATGGGCACAGCTTGAAGTTCTCATATAGAACATGTTATAATGGCAATGGGACAAACCCCAACTCAAACCCTAAATCCAGGCTGCCGATGTACAGAGAGAATTTTGTGTTATCAACATGGCAACGTACAGATAGCCACTTCGTTTATTCACTTTTTCACAGCTGCCCCCATTATAGGGATGAGACAAAATCCGTATATTTTTTTCCTGTCGTTCAATTACGCACGGTCATTTTCGCGTTCTCAAAAACCATGTTCTCAATAGGCTAACGGATTGTCATCATTGATCATTATGTTGACAAAATATTATACTTTAGGGCCACTTACCTTTGAATGAGTGCTGTAAAGGTGATCGTGGTTTTTACACTTGGTAAAGTTGAGCAAAATTTTCAGCACGAACAAAGTACATGAAAGAAACGGCAGAATTGAACTGGACATAAACGAGGTCAAAGAGGAACTTCCTGCCTATGTCATTACAAGGAATTCCATGGGAAATACCACAGCAAGACAATGAAAAAAGCGATCTTTGTGGGGAATCCTCTGCACACAACGATAAACACGTATCGATGGAATGCGCATGCAAGCCTCGAAAGCGGAGATTGTCTCGTCCCTACCCATTAGGGGTATTCACAGCAGATTAACTGTCTTTTCAATCTCGCCCTGACTCTCACCACATCCATAAACCTCTTTGGCCTCCCATTTGTTCTTGTCTGATGGCTCCATCCTCAACATCCTTCTCCTGATACACGAGTGTCTTCTGCACATCAAAACAATACCAATATCAGATCAGATCATCCTATTGCCACTATTCCTCTGAAACTCCTTCCAAGTTAGGGGCACAACTAATCACAACACTCACAGTTCAGATCAGATAATAGTTTGCAGATTACAGATCTGAACTATTTCAGATTAGAACAAAAATGTTGGACGGGTAGTGCGAAATACAACTTTGCTTTCCATTTATTAAATAATTTAAATAATGACAAGACGTTTTGCTGATGGTCTAGAATGAAAACAAAGTGTTTAGATCATTTAAAAAAGACCCTCTCGTTCTGTACTGAAATGCCAGACAAACAACATATGACCACCTCCCTCAGCTAAAAGCGTCAACGAAGTTAAACTCAAAGACAAAAACCGTTTACACAGCAGCTGAAAAGATTTTGACATAAACATGACTTCTGTAACTTACCATTTGATAATATCATGAACTAGAGGGAGTAAAGAACAATCTTCGTTATCTTTCGGCTTCGGTTGAGCACCCGCCATTGTGTACCAAGTTTAGCGGCGCGGGGAATATACGTCAACTATTATGTTAGATACGTCACTAGGCATGCGACAGGAAGAAGCCACTTTTAAAAAAATCTATTTATTTATTTATTTATTTATTCAGGACGACAGCAACAACAGTGGTAACAGTAAAATAAACTCGTATAATAAAATCAAATAAAATATAAAAAATTAAATGAACAACAAAGGTAAACAGTATATAATTAAACAAATAAAATGAGTTTTCAACAATTATGGCACCTTTTCTATAACACTGCATATATAAACGTGATGTTTTTGGAGTGTTTTTTTATTTTATGAATCTTTTTCAGAGCTTTACAGATACTTTTCCATCCAATAGATACTCAAACCACTTTATAGTGATGCCTCACATTTACTTCCCCAGTCAAGAGAAGTATCACTTCTCTGATAACGGTCTACAAATTAAACCTCAAAAATGTATATGATTGGGTCAGTTTTCTCAACTTTGGCCCCAGTTTTAAAGAAGGTTAGTATAGATTTGAAGTACATTCAAGCTGAGAATGGTGTATTAAATTATATAACATTTTTTGCAGTGCTTTATAGGAGAGCTGTACACTTTGACTGAACATTCATTTTAATTTAATATTCTTCTTCGCAAGCTGAACTTGGCAGACAAAGTTTTTGTGCTTTCATTATATGGTATTTGCTTGGTAATCTCCATCCAGGACGAACAGCCCAAAAGTGACCACACCCTTTTTGTCCCGAGTATTACTTCAAATACAGCTGTATTTTCTAAACTGCATCAACTCCAGAATTTCCAAAGTACTCAGTATGTTCAGAATGACCAGTACATATTTAGAAGAGTCATAGAAGAGTGTAAAATTTCTAATTTTGATATTTTAAGAGAAAATTGCTAGAAAACATAAGGCCAAATGACATACATACAGTCCAGAATCGTCACATATTTAGCAACTTAAACTTTCTGGGCTGTTGGGAAATTTCCCTGATAATCTTTATTTAAAATTAATTAATTAATTAATTTAACCTTTGTTTAACCAGGTTAGTCCCATTGAGATCGAGACCTCTTTTGCAAAGGAGACCTGGACAATTAAAGGTTTCCAATTCACTTAACTTGCATGTCTTTTAAATGTGGGAGGAAACCCACACAAACACAGGGAGAACATTCAAACTCCACCCAGAAAGGCCACAGGTGAGAATCAAACCTATTATCACAGCAACCTTTAAAGTCCACAAGTGTGACGTCATGTAACACATTTGTAGAGTGACTCATGGCAACCAGTGCAGCACAGCACGTCTCCAGTTTGCACTGGGGCAACTAACACGCTGCAATGGACCATTCAGGTGGCAGAGTAAGGGAAAAAATTACATGAATAACTACTTTGTTGCTCAAATCTCAAAATTTTTGAGTTCATCTTTGACCAAATATGCCATGTCTCCACCAATTTTAATGAAATTGGTTAAACAGTTGTGGAGAAAATTACAAAAAAATGTACCCCCCCCCCCCCCAAAAAAAAGTTCATCAAAATTTTGTTAGTTTTCATGAAAATGTGGAAAAGAAAAATGTTTAAAAAAATCAAGGTTCATCAAACTTTGTTGAATACTGTAGTTTTTTAGAATACATGGGGAAATAAAATGCTGACAAAACAAGAATTTGTTCAATAGTTTTGCAGAAAATGTAGAGAAAAAAACCTTAAAATTGAAATTAAAAATTTTTTAAATAGTTTTTGAGGAATGCGGAATTAAAAAAAAAACAGGGATAATGAAAATGTAATATTTTTTAGGGGGGGGGGAGTTCATGAAAATCTGTGAAATAGCTTTTAAAAATGTGGAAAATAAAAACAAGGTTCATGAAAACGTGTTAAGTTGTTTTTGCAACAATGTGGATTTTTATTTATTTATTTATTTATTTTTTATGAAAATGTGGAAATTAAAAAAAAAGTTCATGAAAATTGGTTTGGTTTTTAGAAAATGTGAATAAGCCAAAAAGCAACAAAAATGTTTATGATAATTTGTTAGTTTTGAGAAAATGTGGGGAAATAAAATGCCATAAAGACAAGGTTCCTGAATTTTTTTAGATTTTGAGAGAATGTGGGAAAAAAAAGCCTTCTAATGTTAAATACAGTGGCTAATAATAGTAAAAATAAAAATACTGACCCACCTTTATCCTGATCCATTGTAACATTTGACAGCTTCTTTCTCGGCCAATGGCCCAAAGTTTCACCAAGGTTCATGATAAACTAGAGATGCTTTTGAATAATCCTGCAAAGAGTAAAACAAACAGATTAAAAAAACTCACCTCAGTCTAAAAACTTAATAACCTGACAGATTTAATGATTTGGCAAAAGCTTAGTAGTGTTTGAATTGATAAGACCAAGTGAGTGATTGTTGGTAAATGTTTGCTGTGGTCTTTAATGCATCTTTTATATGTCTAGAAATGGAAAGTCTATTTTTTTTAAATCAGCAACAACACCACAGATGGCACACTGTGGCTGTGACATAGGTGTTAAAAACAAAAAAAGCAAATTGTTCATTCTAGTCTCAGCTCTAGGTGGAAAACTCTGTGTCCTAATTATCTGAGTCACTGATGCAGGAGTCTGTCCTGCCTGCATCCCAGCATCCACACCTGCACACGGTACGGACACATCCTCAAGAGACACGGCTGCTGACGACATAACTGAGACAAATTTATACTGAGATCTTAAATTAGTATCTGGAACATTTTCTTACAGCTGCAACTGAATGACAGTGTTGCAATAAATATAAGGCAGTTTCCTGATCAGTCAGTGCTCATCGGAACGCTGAGCATCATTACCAGCATCACGTTCTGCATCTATGTCAGCTATTTATGTTGACCAGAAAGTGACTGAAAAGTGGGTCATTTTCTGAACAGTCTCATCCTGACCTGCACAAATTGTTGAACATATCTGAAAAGAATGACATGCACACTGTTACTGTAAATTGGTCCTCTGCAATAGGTATGTGACGTACAGTAAGAAGAGAAAGTATACATCAATAAGGATGGTCTCACACCAGAGTGAAGTTGGTTACGAGTTACTAGTTACTTATTCAGACACTTATTCTGGGAAAAAAAAAAAAAAAAAAAAAAAAATTGGCAAAAACAATATTTTTGATATGAATGACATCCAGTGGATCCACAGAGATGCATAATATATGAAATCGGACTGAAATTTTGAATACCTGCCTACATTTCTGTACAGTCAAGTCCAGACACTTAGTTACCCGAAAAATTTAATTTTTTTTTTAAGTGAGAATGGCATATTTTTTCCCAAAATCTATATTTGTCATGTCATTGCACCAAATGAATGCCATTTTGACCAAATAATAAATTTTTTTTTTTTTTTTGGCCAAATAAGTGTCTAATGAAAGCCATTCTGACCAAAAAAATAACAGAATAAGTGACTGATTTCCTATATTATGCATCTCTGTGGATCCACTGGATATCATTCATACAAATATATATATAGCTGAATAAGTTACTAGTTAATAAGTAACTGGTAACCAACTTCACTCTGGTTGTGCTCACCATGTTTAGTACTGAATTTACTGGTACAATTCATGATTTAGAGGAAATCGAACCTTTGACTTTCACCAGAATGACTGACCTTTGGCTGACCTTGGCAAGACAATCCTCAAACACACTTACATTTGTGTGCCATTTGGCCCAAATCAACATGAAAATCAAGTTCCTTGACTTAAATTACTTTGATCTTTGTCCAAAATGAATTCATTTCAGTGGTTGACATTCAAGCAGAACAACTTTGGAAGAAATCAGCCTGAGAGAAACCGAGACGAGTAGGTCCCAGTGACTGAATGACAGTGGCATAAAGACATCAGGTCACACATAGCGTTGCCACAGACTGTGCCATCATTCCACACACTCACATCACACACTGTGCGTAGGGCACCAAATGCCTGGGGGGGCACCATTGTTGCCGGATATTGTTTTTTTGTTTGTTTGTTTGTTTTTGGTGCTGCACAAAAAAAATCAAGCTCCTGGATCGGCATAATCAGAGAAGTGGATAAAAACACACACCTGTCTTCGTTATCTCCTGTGAATGAAACAGAAGCAGCAGAGGGTTTGGTTTTTTTATCTGGATTCGATCTGTCAGTGTGATTTGGGGTAAACACGTTTTCCAGTGCTGCTGTTTAACTTTTATTCTTCACAAAGTGGTGATCTCTGCGCCTCTTCTATCGGACTTTTTTCCCACTCTCTCTTTTTTGCACAAACCGAAGAGACTGTCGTGTTTTTCCCCGGGAAGTCACATCACTAATAAAGTAACTTTTCAAAGTAACTGTATCCCACAATTACTTTGAAATGCAGTTACTTTATTAACAGCTACTGACAACTTGTAACTAATAAGTAATGTAACTAATAAGGTAACTAGTAATCTAACTTGGTTACTCTTAAAATTGAGTAATCAGCAAAATAACTAATCAGAAAAGTAACTATTAGTTACTTTTCTGAGTACTCAATCTTTAAAATAAACAAGTTGGATTACTAGCAGCTGCTGACAAATTGTCCGCAGCTGCTAATGAAGTAACTAGAAAATAAGTGTAAAATGTAAGAGATTAGAGATTAGATTAGATAAAATTAGATTACATTAACGTCGAAAGGAGCCAGTTGAGGTGGCTCGGGCATCTTTTCCGGATGCCCCCTGGACGCCTCACTGGAGAGGTGTTCCGGGCACGTCCCATTGGGAGGAGGCTCCGGGGAAGACCCAGGACACGCTGGAGGGACTACGTCTCTCGGCTGGCTTAGGAACGCCTTGGGGTTCCGCCGGAGTAGCTGGGGGAGGTGTGTGTGGATCGGGAGGTCTGGGCGGCTTTGCTTGAGCTGCTGCCCCCGCGACCCGACTCCGGATAAAGCAGAAAAAAATGGATGGATGGATGGATGGATAAATTAGATAGAACTTTACTGATCCCTTGGGAAGACTCCCTCAGGGAAATTGAGGTTCCAGCAGCATTGCATTGCAGCACACAGGGTAAGAAGCACACAGAGTGTCAAATGTGAACGTAAAAAAGAAAAACAGTTTGCAACTATAAATATAAATACACAATATAAATACTAGACATACTGATCAATGCTGGTTTACTGGCCACTACTGTTCCTCTCATTGCCGACTTCTGTATAACTGTATAACTGCATAAAATAACTAATAAAGTAACTTTTCAAAGTCACTGTGGCAACACTGGTCACACATCAGTAAAATTGGAGTGAAAGGTCACAATCACAGAAGAATTCCGGCTCCTCTGAAGTATTTTTTCTGGAAAATATCTGAGCACCACTTTTCACCCTAAACGTCTTGTTCTGAATTGCCTTTTGGACCTGACTGAATGGCTTTAGATCCTTTCCAGCTTCAGCCCCTCTATAGGACCCCCACAGTGTGTTACCTTGCCCCGCCTCGTCTCTGTGATGACGTAGAAGAGCTGCTGACAGCTTCCAACAGCTGGATCATCTCCTCAGAGGCAGCAGGATGCAGACGCCCGACCTGCAGAGCTGCTGTCTAATCTTAGCTTGCTGCTCTATTTGATGTCGGGGTTAATGTAACACGTCAACTCGGTTATGAAAACTGGTGTTTGTTTGGTTTTTTTTTTATCTATTTTTAGGGGAGAACGACAATTATAGCAATTGGCACAATAAAATTCTAAATCTATTGCACAGTGCTGTATAAAGTATATGCAGTTTTGTGGCTCCTCATAATTAAGTATGTGACTAAATTTACATCCCCTAAAAGGTATGTTGACCAAAGATTATTGCTGTTAACGTTGGCCGTGTAAAGCCAGTGTCTCTGCCATGGAGAACATATTTTTACAGTTAACTGTGATTTAATAAAAATGGTTCTACTTATGAGGTCATAAAATCAGATTTAACTTGTATTTTGCACAATTACATATAGTTACTCCCACAGTGCAGCCAATGGGCCATTACTATGTGCGGGGAGTCAGTCAGTCAGTCAGTCAGGCAGCATTTCACTTGTAAGGTGACTTCAGTTGTACTGGCCCAGTTGTCCCCAAACTTGGTACATGCATTACGCATAATGGCCGCCAAGAGCTCTCTTGATTTGGGGGTCCAAAGGTCAACGTCACTACAGTGCAGTTTGCAAAAATCTTGGGAGCACAATAACTTCCTTCCAAACTGATCGATTGTCACCAAACTCAGTATGGGTGTTAGGCATGGTGACCCCAAGAGTTCTATTGATTTGGGAGTCAATAGGTCAAAGGTCATACACAAAGCGTCACTTGTCAATGGTAAGATTATCAATATTTGTGCAGGGCATTGTGGGTTTGTGCAGACTATGCACTTGTTTACTCCTAATTACATTTGTGTTCATCTGTTCTCCTCTCCATCCATCTATCCAAATCAGTAAGTGTTGGGAGTTATGGGGTTGGGGTTATGCGCTGTATGGCAACCATTCCCTCCTCTTGGAAGTAACATTTATCTGCTGCCTTGGCCTTCTCCGGAGACTTTCCCCCCACCCTAACCATAACCACCCCGACCCCCCGCTTCACTTTTAATTTTGTGCAGCTATCACAGAATAAATTAGAATGAATTTGTGCTGCCGTGATGAAAATGAGGCGCTTTTGTCACAATATCACGAACCAATAGATTAATGTACATTTCGTGCTGCTGAATCACGACTTGCCGTGAGACCGGGTTGGGCTAAAATGTCAGAGCTGATGTTCCCTTACAAACAGAAGTGGTATGCACCATCTGAGTCTTACAAGTAACTGGTCATTTGACACAAAATCAGCCTAGTGATACCCAAGCGTCCATGTGTGAACCAAATAATTTGTAGAGTTTTACTGGAGTGACTGACGGTCAGCCAATGACAATGTGATTTGATTTAGAGAAAAAGCCATGTCATGTGGAGTTACATCAGGAAGGGCATCTGGTGTAAAACTTGTGCCGAATCAACATGCAGATCCAGTGTTATGGCAACCCCGAGTGAAAACAAGGGTGCTGCCGAAGGGACTTATTTTACTTCTATATACACCAGGCGTTACCAACCCTTGACCAGGATCTCACCTACCCTACACGTTTTCCAACCCTCCCAGCTCAAACCACTGCTAATTAACTACGTTACATCTCCTCGGCCAATTACGGTCCAGGAAGCACCAGAGATGACTAATCCAAGTGCCCACAGAAAACCGGCAGGGCAGGTGATCTCCAGAAGCAGGTGTAGACTCCTGATATTTGGTATGGCTCATTTGAGGATTTAGTTACAGATGCACTTCTGGTTAACATTAAACACTAATGGGCAATTCTACGGTAATGGAATTACAATCTGAGCTAATCTGTCATGGTTAGATGCCATATGTCCAGATTTTGCTCCTGTTGTAATTCCATTACCATAGAATTGCCCTAATATGAAGTTATACAACACCTTTCTATTGGGCAACCTTGAGTGGTCAAAGGGTCATGTTTGCAACCAATATGGCTCAAACATTGTGAAATGATTGTGTGTCCGTCAACGCTAAAGGGCTTTAACATCAAGGCCACATGTTAGGGTATAACTGAATAAACAATTTGCACAAATCTGTGTCAAACATATATTGTGCAGGTATTGCAGTGTAGCACCTCACCGGTATAAAAATAAAACATGGTTTATTTTCAGCTCTCTATTCTCTCTGTACTAGATACGTTGTTTAGGCCTGTCTGGGTTTGTTTGGACACTAAAGATTCCAAGAAGGTCAGGCCTTGGTTATGTGGAGTGCTGATAACCTTGTTTTCTACCAGACCTCTCTGATTACATCACAGCTGGTGTTACTTCTGCAAAAGCATCATGCAAGCTCAGAACAAATAATACAGGCGGTGTTCACGTGGAGTAAGCACAGCAGCCTAAAGGCTACGGCAGGACTCACGACTTAATTTGTTTTTTGTTTTATTGTGCTTCCATCCCAGTTGAGATAAGAGGCTGGAATGGTCTGTTGAATAGAGACAGAAAGAGAGAAACCCAATATTAGTGCCACATTTGTTGTTTCACACTAAAAGAAGAGTTTGAGATTCTTAAATAATTCATGTCAATCACATACAAGGCAATGAAAACACAATTTGGGGAAGTGAAATCAATAAAAAAATATCCATCAATTCAGAGTCATCTTTTGTTCAGTCTTTTAAATCTAAGCTTAAGACATACGTATTAATTATTTACCCAAATATTTAGTTTCATTATTTTACCGTTGCTGTTCTTGTAATGTGGCTAAATGTTGGTTTTGTTTTTAATTCTGTATTTTGTTGTTTTTTTTAAGTTGTTCCTACATTTTATTTAGTTTTTGTACTGACATTGTGCAGCATCTTGTAAAAATAGCCTATAAAGTCTGATAAACTATAATAATAATAATTTATTGTTACTATTATTTTTGTTGTTGTTATTAAAATGATAATTTGATAATGATGATTGTTGCATTGTATTATTGTTATTATTGTAAAAATAAAAGAGTGGGATTTTCAATGTCAGTTAAAAAGCACAGATTCCAGCACAAATACATAACTTTTTATTGTTACTGATGTCACATTAAGTTGCTGTTGTGATTGAAGGCACATGGGAAACATTATATTGTGAGCAGAAAGCTTATGAGCAGTCATTAAATATGTGAGCCTGTACTGCCTCCTAGTGGAAACTGCTGCAGGACATAACACTGCCAAAACATACGTAATTTAATTAAGAAGCCATCTGTATTATGATATTTCAGTTCTTTATATATTGGCACAGTTTAGAGGTCCACTCCATTCTAATATGTTAGTCATGAAATGTAAAGAAACATTTACTTCTTTCTAACAAATCATCATTATTTGTGAGCTGAAACATTTCACATCAACTCAGCATATGATGTGTGAATATTAAAAATAAAATAGGAAAACAAAACAAACAAACAAACAAACAAAAACAGAGCATTAGACTATTGGCCATCCTTTGCTGAATTCATTTTGTTTAATCCAAAATTTAAAATCTCACTGGGCTTTACAATATCCACATCAAAGGACACACTTTGTCATTGGACTCTAAGGAAAACTCCCTGCACAGATGTGCAGTATGACTGTGGACAGAGAAAGAGAATAAAAATGTAGACACACATGCTACAGCATAAAAGTTTGACTATCAACTGAGAGAATTATAAAGAAAGACTTGCTCTGTCCAGATGTGAGGAGAAGGATGATGTCAATGACAGGAGCATCGCTCTACTGGGAGATGAGGTTCCGGCATCCACCACACAAAGGTAAACTCTTCGTGGACAGACTGATGGTCTTGATTAAAAAAAAAAAAAAAAAGATTAAGGATGGGGCATTGGATTGGAAACAAAGAGGCAAAAATTAATCTATACTCAACAAAAATATAAATGCAACACTTTTGGTTTTGCTCCCATTTTGTATGAGATGAACTCAAAGATCTAAAACGTTTTCCACATACACAATATCACCATTTCCCTCAAATATTGTTCACAAACCAGTCTAAATCTGTGATAGTGAGCACTTCTCCTTTGCTGAGATAATCCATCCCACCTCACAGGTGTGCCATATCAAGATGCTGATTAGACACCATGATTAGTGCACAGTTGTGCCTTAGACTGTCCACAATAAAAGGCCACTCTGAAAGGTGCAGTTTTGTTTTATTGGGGGGGGATACCAGTCAGTATCTGGTGTGACCACCATTTGCCTCATGCAGTGCAACACATCTCCTTCGCATCATCCGTGAAGAGAACACCTCTCCAATGTGCCAAACGCCAGCGAATGTGAGCATTTGCCCACTCAAGTCGGTTACGACGACGAACTGGAGTCAGGTTGAGACCCCGATGAGGACGACGAGCATGCAGATGAGCTTCCCTGAGACGGTTTCTGACAGTTTGTACAGACATTCTTTGGTTATGCAAACCGATTGTTTCAACAGCTGTCCGAGTGGCTGGTCTCAGACGATCTTGGAGGTGAACATGCTGGATGTGGAGGTCCTGCGCTGGTGTGGTTACACGTGGTCTGCGGTTGTGAGGCTGGTTGGATGTACTGCCAAATTCTCTGAAATGCCTTTGGACACGGCTTATGGTAGAGAAATGAACATTCAATACACGAGCAACAGCTCTGGTTGACATTCCTGCTGTCAGCATGCCAACTGCACGCTCCCTCAAATCTTGCGACATCTGTGGCATTGTGCTGTGTGATAAAACTGCACCTTTCAGAGTGGCCTTTTATTGTGGGCAGTCTAAGGCACACCTGTGCACTAATCATGGTGTCTAATCAGCATCTTGATATGGCACACCTGTGAGGTGGGATGAATTATCTCAGCAAAGGAGAAGTGCTCATTATCACAGATTTAGACTGGTTTGTGAACAATATTTGAGAGAAATGGTGATATTGTGTATGTGGAAAAAGCTTTAGATCTTTGAGTTCATCTCATACAAAATGGGAGCAAAACCAAAAGTGTTGCATTTATATTTTTGTTGAGTATATAATCATCATTTTAACATCCTGGGTGGCAGTGTCCCTTGTGGTTTAGAAAAAATGGTCACACCAAGCGTGAAATTGAACGACAAATCAAATAATGCACAACATCTTATTAAAAGTTAGAGTGGAAGGGCCCTTTTTTCCTCAAAAGTACAGACTTGTGTACAATAGAACTAGTCACATTTGCCCTCAAAGTGCTTTCAAGAGACTGGGCACAGATGAGTTCTAAGTAGGGTTGGGACCACTAATGTAAGTCTTTAATTTCCAGTGGAGTACCATTCGTGGTTTACGAGTCTTCCACTAATTTTGATAATGAATAGCAAATAAATAGCAAAGCTCATGTCTAAGAAGTGAAACGTTCAAATTGACTTTCTTTAAAGAACAAAAATGAAATAAGACAATGTGGTATTAACTCAGTGATCTATATGGAGATGTCTGTGGTACAACTAGACATCATGCAAGGCTCTATCTCTGCACTGGATGCAACAAAGTGGTAGAATACCCTATCTGTTTTAGGTAACTGTAGGAACAAATGTTCATCCACTGTATTGAGGTCCAGATGTGGTCTGTATTTGCCAACAGTGTTGCCAGCAGTGGAAAACATTCTCTCTGATTGAACTGAGGTGGATGGGCAGCAAGCATCCACTTTGCAAGCTGAGCAATGGTTGGAAAATATGAATATGTTACCACCAGTCTCGGGCAAACATCTTTGAGCTTGGCTCTGCCAGATATTATCGTACTTCAGCCTGGATATCGTCATCGTCATTGCCCTCATCTGATATTTCATAACAGTCCCCCCATCAAATACTTCAAAGCAACTTCAGCGTGTTCAATGGATTCCATCTTGGCTTTCCTTTTTTTTTTTTTCCTGCTTGCCTCACGACAGTACACTGGCTTCTAGTTCCTTTTAGTCAAGAGCGTAGGTTTGGTCTCAGCTTTGGTAGGGACAATACCCCCCCCACCACCCCGGCCCCCCTGCCCACCACCATCACCCCCTAACCCACTCATACCATTAGACGCACAAGTACAGCATAATACATAACATATGATGACATAATGCTGAATAATTTAACACTTTATTTACAATATTAAGTGTGTAGGCAAACAAACAAATAGCTTAAATAACAAAATTGCACCCAAAATCACGAATCTATTCTATAGGCCTACACCTGAGAGAACAAGACAACAACAAAAAATATACTTGTGGAGCTAAAAAAAAAAAAAGAAGTTTTTGCAACCAAGATGTATAATCTATTCTCTTCATCAATAATGCAGTTGTAGGTATCTGGCAACCTAATTTGCCAAAAAATTTCCAATAACATATATGGTGTATTACGGTAAACGTAAGCTTGTGATGTCATAACGCAGAGGAAAAACACGGAAGTTTCACACTAGTGCGCCGCTGATTCTCATTACCGTAAGTTCTCATGTAAGCCCTCACTCTGAAAAATTTCAACACTGACAGCAAGCCAAGAACCCGTGCTTTCCAACAGTGTGCTATATGTTGCATATATTATGGTAAAGTGCGTTCGGTGACTTTTGAAACGAGGGAAAAGTATGAAAAAGAGCGCAAAACTGACAGAAAAGTACAGAGACAGACAGCAAACATAAATGTAGTAATTTTTGAGGAAAAGGCAGGGTGTTAGTGTCATTTGTGAAGATGTGTTTGTGTGGGTGTGCAGTTTATTTTAAGTGTGGCGCACAGCATTGTTCGCAAGCCCCGCCCTTCTTGTTTTTCTGCACCGGAGCAGTGTTGCCAGATATGAAATATGAAACTATCGTACCAAAACCTCAAAATTATCGTATTTTGGGAGAAATTATCGTACACAAACAAAACGCATACAACGTAGCTATTTTTGCGTTTTGTTTTGTTTTAAATTTACAAAGAATTTTGTCACATTTTTAAACAGTAATTATAGTAATGGGGAAACTATGGCACAGAAAGAACACAAATGCACAAGCAAATGCACTACCAGACTAGAAAGATTTTTTTTTTCTGTGAAGGGACACAAACGTGTTAATTACCAGACTAGAAAGAGTCGAATTCAACCTCGAGGTCGCTGTCATCCGATGCCATGGCCACTTGTGCAGATTTTGTTGAACACAGAAAAAATGTTGACGCCTCCATAAGGAACTTGAACCTTTTTTTTTTTTATTTTTCTTGTATATCTCTTTGCTCTTGTGTTTTGTTCGTTTGTTATTGCATTTGTTGAAATAAAGTTTCGAAAAAAAAAAGATGTTGGTTGGGGAATCTTTCTGTCACGGCAGAGATTGGATGGAACTCATTACTTTGTATGGAGAGGGGGCGGGCTTTCAAATGACTGTCCCGGTCGCCCAAAGCCAGCAGCAGCCCTGTGTGTGGTGTGTCTTTGATGCCGCCTGAGTGCAACGCCTGCAAAATGATTCTTGGGTGTCAGAGAGAGATGCGTGTTTGGGCAACCAACTGAAATTATCGTACATATTGGATTTTTTCCCATTATTGATCGTACAGAGGGCATAACTATCGTACAAATACGACAATTATCGTACATCTGGCAACACTGCACCGGAGCCACCCATCCTCTGCGCTCCGGGACCTCCCACTTTACAAATGAAGCACTGCCTGCCACGAGATGCGCTTTGTTTACATCCATGTGAGAAGAACGTGAGCCAATGAAATTGCAACATGGTAACCCTGTCACTCTGGCACGTCGAAAACACAAAACGTGACGACTAAAATTATAGTATCGAGTTCGCAAAAAAATAGTGAATGATTTTGATATATAAAAAAAATGCTAAATATTGGTAGGGACTATTTTGCCATCCCAAAATATTGGTTGTGACTTGTCCCTATGGTCCATATGCAAACCTACGCCCCTGCTTTTAGGATTCATTTTAAGATTTTATTGTTTGTTTTAAGTCTCTTCATGGCTCTGCACCAACTTAAATATCTGACCTATTGAAGCCATATGTTCCATTGAGGTTGCTAAGGGTTCAATTCAATTCACTTCATTTATATAGCGCCAAATCACAATAAAGCTGCCTCAAGGCATGCTTTCTCTCTTATAGCTCCCAGACTTTGAAATGAGCTCCCTCGTTCTGTTAAGTTGGCCCCCATGTTGTTTGATCTTTAAAGGTCTTTTAAAAAAGCATCTTTATTCCTTGGCATTGAAATCAGAATGATTGTGGTGTGTTGTCATGTCTTTTGTTTGTATTTATTGGTGTTTTATTGCTTTGTTTATCTGATGTACAGCACTTTTGCTGTTTTTTTTAAAGTGCTCTATACATAAAGCTGGATTAGATTGGAAGATTAGATTCTGTGTTTTAGAATATAAAATAGTCCTGTATTTTGAAAAGGCAGGCCATGGTAAGGTACGTAAGGTTTTGTGAAATCTGCCAGGTAATGGTGCACTGATGCTTTTTTTTTTTAAAGTAGTTTATCTATCACAGTTGTGGACCCTAATATTGTAGGAATATAAAAAAGTACAGTCTTTATTATAGTTTGAAACATTTGCAACTCTTACAGCACCATTTTGAACCATTCGATGGCTTCTATTATTAGATGGATGGATGGATTGATTATCTATCAATCTGTCTATGTACAAATCCATTTTTACTTCAGATGATAAATACTGCATATTTTACTTGTAACACTCATCACTGATTTCTGTATACACATTCCTTGTCTCCGCTGGATTCCAGTCACAGGGGCCTTATGTCACTGTACTGCAACATGAAGCCCCTGTAGTCCGGTGGCCCCTACAGGTCACTAGTTCTATTGATCCGGTTGCTAATCTATCCATACTATCACATATCATAATTAAACTAATGTGACTTTGAAGCATTTGAAGCCTACATGCTTCATTCATTCCACTGCAATCAAAAAGCACACCTGAAAATACCCTACATCACCATTAGGTGGCGGCCTTAAATTGATTATCCTAAATGTCTTGAAATTCGACTAATATTGTCGATATTAACGTTGTTCTGATGTTAAAGATTAAATATTGTGCTTATTATAATCACATGTTGTATATTTGATTCCAATAATTAATCGAGACTGCTGTAAAATATAATTACAAAACAGGCGGCTGGTATTCGTTAATGTCGATTAAACATGATTGACATTAGATTAAATATTAATGAAACTGCTATTGGGAATGCCCAGTTTAAAGCTTTTGTGTGGTTATTGTATTTCAGATTATTCTGAGTCGCCTGGCGTTTTGTTGTCAGGGAAACGACACCCGCCCGTACAGAGCATCCTTAGTGATCAAAACAAGCGCACCCAAGGCGATGTCACACCGACGTCGTTGCGTCACTCCTTTGCCTCGGCCAATCACGGCGCACGTTGGGCGGGCTTTGTGAAGCCGTAGTTTGGATGTTAGCAGGCTAACTACAGAAAGCTAACTATTCGTGAGAGTGGAAGTCCAGTAAAGACAACTGTCAAAGCAGCACCGGGAACTGAAATTCCAGTCAAGTGTTAACTCTGTTTAGGTGACTGTATGAACAGAATTGTGGCCTGTGAGTCAAAGACCGTATTTGTCAGATGCCCGAGGAGCACTTTTGGAGACTACATCGATTGTCCCGTTTCTAAACGGAAACCATTTCTGGGACAGACAATTGGTGCCTGCTAGCTAGCTAAGTGAATCATCCAGGAGACTTTTTGTTGTCACCTTCCAAACCAAAAGTGAATGGTTTATCTGTCATGAGTCCGGCCGGGTGCTCCCATGTGAACGCTTATAAGGTGGATAATTGGAAACAAAACCTTCGAGTCATATACCAGTGCTTTGTTTGGAGTGGTACTGCTGAGACCAGGAGACGCAAGGTAATAAAAAAAGGAACTGTTAGCTTCAACAGCAGAAAAGTGAAACATGTTTTTCCAGAAATCAGCACAAATGATGTCCCACATAAAGCACAAACACCGATCAGACTGAGCAAACATCATCCTGTCTGTCGTTAGCCAGCTAACTATATGGATGATTTTTTTTTTTTGGTTGTTTTGCCATCAGTCTCTTGTTTAAAGTTGTAATTATTCGTTTTGTGAGTCGGGAGTGTGGTTGTGTTTGCTGGATGCTGAGCAGTTAGCTGCATTGTTTGAAGTGTGTAGTCACGGGCTAACCCATTGTGTCCTCCCTCACTCACACACATGGGTCCTCCGGTCTTTAAATTCACTTCCCCATCCCTGAGCTTGTGTTTTCGTGACATTCCGGTCGTCACTTGTGGGTTCGGATGCATGGATGTCAGCTGATCGACACCTTTTGTACTCATCCCACATCTGCTCAGCCCCGCACCGCTTCACGCACCTCTTCGCTGTGATGTCATCTTTGGGCAGCGTTACAAAATTCATTCACATTACTTGTCACCCTCTTTCTGTTTTTTTTTTTTTTTTTTTTTTTTTTTGGTGGGGCGTGAGGGGACTATATCAAATTCAGTTTGTTTAATATAGTTATTTCATCGGTGATCACTGGAAAGTCTGCTTCAGGGTTTTAATCCTGCAAACATCGTCTCGGTGGATCCGCCTGTGACGTGCCCTGAACTGCGTTTTAGGGAGGCGACGTCCCTTCATGTATATATATTTTGAAGGTAGAAACTGTGATCTGGTAGAAACTGTAATTCTACTAGTAGAGTTTGCGATCACAATCTCTACCTGTGTTTTTGCCTTTACTTACTCTGAGTACTACTACCAGTAGAGACTGCAACAACAGAGCTCAACTGTACTTGAAAAAAATAAACATTGATTAGAATCGACTGGGAAGTCACAGACATATTTTGCTATATTCAGCAGTTAAAATAGTGTTGTACTTCTGCATCATCAAACATTGTGTATTGTGTATGTGAAATGGAGCATTTTCAAAAATTTTGGTCTTCAAACTCAAAAAATGTAACTTTGGTTATAAGTTCCTCTGAGAACTACTGCGACAACATTTGGATCGGATTTTCTACCAGTAGAGATTGCGATCACACTCTTTGCTGGTAGAAACTGCAATCCTACCAGATCGCAGTTTCTACCCTTATATACGAGGTCTGTTAGAAAAGAAACCGACTGTTTTATTTTTTAAAAAAACTATATGGATTTGATTCATGTGTTTTTACGTCAGCCAAGCTTGAACCTTCGTGCGCATGCGTGAGTTTTTCCACGCCTGTCGGTGACGTCATTCACCTGTGAGCACGCCTTGTGGGAGGAGTGGTCCAGCCCCCTCGTCGGATTTTCATTGTCTGAGATGTTGCTGAGAGACTGGCGCTGTGCTTCATCAAAATTTTTTCGAAAACTGTGAGGCACATCCGAGTGGATACCATTCGAGAAATTAAGCTGGTTTTCGGTGAAAATTTTAACGGCTGATGAGAAATTTTGGATTGTTTCTATTGCTGTAAGGACTTCCCACGGAGCGGGACGTCGCGCAGCGCTCCGAGGCGACGTCGTCATCCTGTTTCAAGCTGAAAACCTCCAAATTTAAGCCTCTGTTGACCCAGGATGTTGTGAGAGAACAGAGAACTTTCAGAAGAGGTCGGAATCAGCAGTTTATCCGGACATTCCACTGTTAAAGGAGATTTTTTTAATGAAAGACGTGCGGACGGATTGGCGCCCGCCACTGGAAAAACACCTCCGTGTTGATAACCATTTGTAAAATCCAGGCGGCTTTTGGTGGCTTTCAGTTGAGTGAGTATCTTAGAAATTGTTTAACAGCAGGGCATGTTCCAACTTGTCCTTAAGGCTTCCAACGGAGGTGTTTTTCCTGTGGCGGGCGCCAATCCGTCCGCACGTCTTTCATTAAAAAAAATCTCCTTTAACAGTGGAATGTCCGGATAAACTGCTGATTCCGACCTCTTCTGAAAGTTCTCTGTTCTCTCACGACGTCCTGGGTCAACAGAGGCTTAAATTTGGAGGTTTTCAGCTTGAAACAGGATGATGACGTCGCCTCGGAGCGTTGCGTGAAGTCCCGCTCCGTGGGAAGTCCTTACAGCGATAGAAACAATCCAAAATCTCTCATCAGCCGTTAAAATTTTCACCGAAAACCAGCTTAATTTGTCGAATGGTGTCCACTCGGATGTGCCTCACAGTTTTCGAAAAAATTTTGATGAAGCACAGCGCCAGTCTCTCAGCAACTTCTCAGACAAAGGAATTCCGACAAGGGGGCTGGACCACTCCTCCCACAAGGCGTGCTCACAGGTGAATGACATAACCGACAGGCGTGAAAAAACTCACGCATGCCCACGAGGGTTCAAGCATGTATGATGTAATCACACGTGATTCAAATCCATATGGTTTTTGAAAAAAATAATAAGGTTGGATACTTTTCTAATAGACCTTGTGTATATATATATATATATATATATATATATATATATACGAGGTCTGTCCGTAAAGTATCGTACCTTTTTATTTTTTTCAAAAACTATATGGATTTCATTCATATGTTTTTACGTCAGACATGCTTGAACCCTCGTGCGCATGCGTGAGTTTTTCCACGCCTGTCAGTGACGTCATTCGCCTGTGAGCACGCCTTGTGGAAGGAGTGGTCCCGCCCCCTCGTCGGATTTTCATTGTCTGGAAATGGCGGAATGAAAAGGACTTTTTTTCCATCAGAATTTTTTCAGAAGCTGTTAGAGACTGGCACCTGGAAACCATTCGAAAAATTTATCTGGCTTTCAGTGAAAATTTTACGGGCTTCACAGAGAATAAGGATTTTAACTACAGGTTTAAGGACCCCTTTAAAGGACGGTCGGTGCGCCGCGCTGCGAGCTGCGACGATGCGGCACAAACCACTGGATCATTTCTAAGATGATGGCTCTGTGGATACGAGAACGTCGTGTGCTCTTTCTCTGGTTATCACAAGACCTGGACATCAGCCATTTTCCGGCAGATTTCACTTTTAACAAGAGATTTTGTCATGGAAAGCCGCGCGGAGGCTTCGCGCGTCATGACCGATTCGCTGATGAAGCGAGACAAAGGAACACCTCCGTTTCGGTGTGTCATGGGACAAGTTGGGACATGCCTATCTCGGCTTTCAATGCTTACCAGTCCAGTAAGTATCAGAGAAATGATGGAGAGCTGGGCTTGTCCTAACTTGTCCTCTGACACGCCGAAACAGAGGTGTTCCTTTGTCTCGCGCAAACAGCGAATCGGTCGTTACACACGAAGCCTCCGCGCAGCTTTCCATGACAAAATCTCTTGTTAAAAGTGAAATCTGCTGGAAAATGGCTGATGTCCAGCTCTTGTGATAACCAGAGAAAGAGCACACGAGGGTTTCATATCCACAGAGCCATCAGCTTAGAAATGATCTGGCGTTTTCTGCCTCGTCGTCGCAGCTCAGAGCGCGGCGCGCCGAGTGTCCTTAAAGCTGTAGTAACAGTCCTTATTCTCTGTGAATCCCGTAAAATTTTCACAGAAAGCCAGATAAATTTTTCAAATGGTTTCCAGGTGCCTGTCTCTAACAGCTTCTGAAAAAATTCTGATGGAAAAAAAAAAAAGTCCAAATCATTCCGCCATTTCCAGACAATGAAAATCCGACGAGGGGGCGGGACCACTCCTTCCACAAGGCGTGCTCACAGGCGAATGACGTCACCGACAGGTGTGGAAAAACTCACGCATGCGCACGAGGGTTCAAGCTTGTTTGACGTAAAAACATATGAATCAAATCCATATAGTTAAAAAAAAAATAAATAAAAAGGACCGCTACTTTATTGACA
The DNA here is from genome assembly GCF_902500255.1 of Thalassophryne amazonica. Lineage (NCBI taxonomy): Eukaryota > Metazoa > Chordata > Actinopteri > Batrachoidiformes > Batrachoididae > Thalassophryne > Thalassophryne amazonica. The sequence goes on from NC_047118.1 coordinate 52,179,563, forward strand.
GACCTCGTATAACTCAACAAAAATATAAATGCAACACTTTTGGTTTTGCTCCCATTTTGTATGAGATGAACTCAAAGATCTAAAACTTATTCCACATACACAATATCACCATTTCCCTCAAATATTGTTCACAAACCAGTCTAAATCTGTGATAGTGAGCACTTCTCCTTTGCTGAGATAATCCATCCCACCTCACAGGTGTGCCATATCAAGATGCTGATTAGACACCATGATTAGTGCACAGGTGTGCCTTAGACTGTCCACAATAAAAGGCCACTCTGAAAGGTGCAGTTTTATCACACAGCACAATGCCACAGATGTCGCAAGATTTGAGGGAGCGTGCAATTGGCATGCTGACAGCAGGAATGTCAACCAGAGCTGTTGCTCATGTATTGAATGTTCATTTCTCTACCATAAGCCGTCTCCAAAGGCGTTTCAGAGAATTTGGCAGTACATCCAACCAGCCTCACAACCGCAGACCACGTGTAACCACACCAGCCCAGAACCTCCACATCCAGCATGTTCACCTCCAAGATCGTCTGAGACCAGCCACTCGGACAGCTGCTGAAACAATCGGTTTGCATAACCAAAGAATTTCTGCACAAACTGTCAGAAACCGTCTCAGGGAAGCTCATCTGCATGCTCGTCGTCCTCATCGGGGTCTCGACCTGACTCCAGTTCGTCGTCGTAACCGACTTGAGTGGGCAAATGCTCACATTCGCTGGCCTTTAGCACGTTGGAGAGGTGTTCTCTTCATGGATGAATCCCGGTTCACACTGTCCAGGGCAGATGGCAGACAGCGTGTGTGGCGTTGTGTGGGTGAGTGGTTTTCTGATGTCAATGTTGTGGATCGAGTGGCCCATGGTGGTGGTGGGGTTATGGTATGCGCAGGCATCTGTTATGGACGAAGAACACAGGTACATTTTATTGATGGCATTTTGAATGCACAGAGATACCGTGACGAGATCCTGAGGCCCATTGTTGTGCCATACATCCAAGAACATCACCTCATGTTGCAGCAGGATAATGCACGGCCCCATGTTGCAAGGATCTGTACACAATTCTTGGAAGCTGAAAATGTCCCAGTTCTTGCATGGCCGGCATACTCACCAGACTCTATGCGAAGGAGATGTGTTGCACTGCTTGAGGCAAATGGTGGTCACACCAGATACTGACTGGTATCCCCCCCCAATAAAACAAAACTGCACCTTTCAGAGTGGCCTTTTATTGTGGACAGTCTAAGGCACACCTGTGCACTAATCATGGTGTCTAATCAGCATCTTGGTATGGCACACCTGTGAGGTGGGATGGATTATTTCAGCAAAGGAGAAGTGCTCACTATCACAGATTTAGACTGGTTTGTGAACAATATTTGAGGGAAATGGTGATATTGTGTATGTGGAAAAAGTTTTAGATCTTTGAGTTCATCTCATACAAAATGGGAGCAAAACCAAAAGTGTTGCGTTTATATTTTTGTTGAATATATATATATATATATATATATATGTATATATGTATATATGTGTGTGTGTATATATGTATCCTCTTCTTCTATGTTTAAACTTAGGAGCCTGTTGGAAGATTTGGCACTTCTATAATATGGGTACCTTTGTGTTTAAATGGGTCATGCAGCAATTGGAGGCTGAAGCAGTATTTAGCCCAACACTTATCCAGTCTTGATTTGATGATATTCAGACTCTGCAGATACTACTTCCTGGAGGAGCACACTCCAGTTAATTTTAGGTCTCAGTGTTAGAAAATTCTGCCTCACAAGCTTTAGTGCATGCTGCTTGATGGGCTTCTTATTGTGCAGTCTGGCGTTGCTGTTGTTCAATTTGAAGAAGGCTGCTTCAATTTGATAGATACTCTTGAAGTGTTTGTACAGCTTGATCATGTTATTATGAACCCTTTTGTAACAGAAACTCAGTAACTTCTAGAGCCCGACCGATATGGATTTTTTTGAGGCCGATGCCGATAACGATGTTTGGATGAAAAAAAATGCAGATAATCGATAAATCGGCTGATTTGCCGATAGCCGATAAATCAGCCGATATTATTATTTTTTTTTCTTTAAATGAATAAAATGTTCTTTTTGGGCCCTTAACAAAAAAGGAATGAGATAAAAGCTGAAGCTTTGTCCTCATATTGATTAACTTTATAACAGAGAAGAATTTTCAAGTTAAAAAAATGCAATCAAGAATTAAACCTTTGTGAAATTAGCAAATACATATCCTTAAAAAGAGTTGTGAAATACATCTGATCTTGTACCTCTTGTTGCTACAACTTTAGATATAGCTTCAGGATAAGGATATAGAGCCTGATAAACTTACTTGTATGCTTTTGTCAGCCTATCAGTGCAGTGTGATGACGAACTACTGGGGCCAGTGATGAACACATTTAAGCAGGGGTGTAGGGCTGAAATGATTAGTCGAGTAACTTGAATAATTTGATTACAAAAAAATGTTTGAGGCAGATTCTGTGCCTCGAAGCTTCATTTAACGTTGTAGTACATATTCCAGGCCTGTGTGTGGTGCTGCAACGTCCACAGGAACAAAAAAAAGAGAAGAAGACTGGAGCACAACAGCTAATGAAATTAGCAACGATAGCTACCGCTTTCCAGCATGACACATAGAATAAAATAAAGCCTTTTAAGAGATAGATGGTCCACACCGATCATCTGAAATAGACTTACTGTGCATTTAAAGCGAAGCAGTGTGTTTGTCTAGTTTTAAAAAACCCACGGTCTGCTCTACGTGGGGAGGGACGGTGGCTGGCTGCTCTCTGCACGGTGTGAGGGGCTCTCAGACTGGGCGAGTCACAGCTCTGGCCCCGGCTACATTGACAAACAGCAGAAGTCCTCTCTTTGATGACTCACACTGTTTGACTTTTTAATTTTTTGCTTTTTTGGACAACACACAACACTTCACAAATACGGTGACTTAAATAAAATAATAATAAAAAAAAAACTGACTGCGAGGCTGCATGTTCAACCTCCAGCTGAAATGCATCTTCTGAATTGCAGAGAAAGAGGGAGAAAAAAAAAATCACACACGGACCCAGTCCATCAACCTTAATTAAAAAAAAAAAAAAAACACTTAAAAATTGTTATATTTTACAAGTTGGAGAAAACAAAACAGAAAGCCACATCCCATCGCCATTTCAGCAAAATGCCAACACTTTGGCGCAGTGACATTGTGCCATTGCTTAAGGAGAGCCCTGGACTATCGATGTTGTTTAAAAACGCAAAACTACTTTTTATCCGATTACTCGATTAATCGCCAGAATAATCGATAAAATAATCGATAGCTGCAGCCCTACGGGGTGTAAGCATAGTTTGGATATTCTAGGTGTTGTCTAACTAAACAGGTATAAGTTTCACTGTTCAGATACCTTTAGGAATGTCATAAGAATCCTAGCAGTTTGTTGGTCTTCTGTTTGTGTTTGCAATGTGAACTAAATGTTGGGACTGGGTCAGCATGAATACCTAGGTCCTTCTCAAAGATTTTTTTTGAGCGTGACATCTTGGTTGCCTTTCTTGCTGTTGTTGTTGTCCTGTGTGCATTAAATCTGAGCAGCCAGTCATTTGACCCTTCCTCCAAAGCCTTCAGAGCTGCTTGTAATCCTTGCTGGTCTGCATTGTTCCTCATGTCCATGAAAATCTTCTTAATTGTCCGCAAACATCTAGAACCCTTGGCAAAAATTATGGAATCACCGGCCTCGGAGGATGTTCATTCACTTGTTTAATTTTGTAGAAAAAAAGCAGATCACAGACATGACACAAAACTAAAGTCATTTCAAATGGCAACTTTCTGGCTTTAAGAAACACTATAAGAAATCAGGAGAAAAAAAATTGTGGCAGTCAATAACGGTTACTTTTTTAGACCAAGCAGAGGGGAAAAAAAATATGGAATCACTCAATTCTGAGGAAAAAATTATGGAATCATGAAAAACAAAAGAACGCTCCAACACATCACTAGTATTTTGTTGCACCACCTCTGGCTTTTATGGACTTAATGAGTGACAAACAGTACTCTTCATCAATCTGGCTCCAACTTTCTCTGATTGCTGTTGCCAGATCAGCTTTGCAGGTTGGAGCCTTGTCATGGACCATTTTCTTCAACTTCCACCAAAGATTTTCAGTTAGATTAAGATCCGGACTATTTGCAGGCCATGACATTGACCCTATGTGTCTTTTTGCAAGGAAAGTTTTCACAGTTTTTGCTCTATGGCAAGATGCATTATCATCTTGAAAATTGATTTCATCATCCCCAAACATCCTTTCAATTGATGGGATAAGAAAAGTGTCCAAAATATCAACGTAAACTTGTGCATTTATTGATGATGTAATGACAGCCATCTCCCCAGTGCCTTTACCTGACATGCAGCCCCATATCATCAATGACTGTGGAAATTTACATGTTCCTTTTATTCAGTCATCTTTATAAATCTCATTGGAACGGCACCAAACAAAAGTTCCATCATCATCACCTTGCCCATTGCAGTTTCGAGATTCATTACTGAATATGACTTTCATCCAGTCATCCACAGTCCACGATTGCTTTTCCTTAGCCCATTGTAACCTTGTTTTTTTCTGTTTAGGTGTTAATGATGGCTTTTGTTTAGCTTTTCTCTATGTAAATCCCATTTCCTTTAGGCAGTTTCTTACAGTTCAGTCACAGACGTTGACTCCAATTTCCTCCCATTCGTTCCTCATTTGTTTTGTTGTGCATTTTCGATTTTTGAGACATATTGCTTTAAGTTTTCTGTCTTGATGCTTTGATGTCTTCCTTGGTCTACCAGTATGTTTGCCTTTAACAACCTTCCCATGTTGTTTGTATTTGGTCCATAGTTTAGACACAGCTGACTGTGAACAACCAACATCTTTTGCAACATTGCGTGATGATTTACCCTCTTTTAAGAGTTTGATAATCCTCTCCTTTGTTTCATTTGACATCTCTCGTGTTGGAGCCATGATTCATGTCAGTCCACTTGGTGCAACAGCTCTCCAAGGTGTGATCACTCCTTTTTAGATGCAGACTAACGAGCAGATCTGATTTGATGCAGGTGTTAGTTTTGGGGATGAAAATTTACAGGGTGATTCCATAATTTATTCCTCAGAATTGAGTGAGTCCATATTTTTTTCCCTCTGCTTGGTCTAAAAAAGTAACTGTTACTGACTGCCACAATTGTTTTTCCTGATTTCTTATAGTGTTTCTTAAAGCCAGAAAGTTGCCATTTGAAATGACTTTAGTTTTGTGTCATGTCTGTGATCTGCTTTTTTTCTACAAAATTAAACAACTGAATGAACATCCTCCAAGGCCGGTGATTCCATAATTATTGCCAGGGGTTGTATATGATGGACTGAAAAATTTCTGGCCTGCCATTTATGAATATAATAGAGTACAGGGCCCAACACACTACTTTGCGCTATCACACAATCATCTCAGCTAGGTAGGATAGGATGCCGTTAACTGAAACCCACCATACTCTGCCACTCAAGACACTCTGTAGCCATCTAGATGTCATATGCCTTTAGCTTGTCTGAAGGCTTTGCTGAAACCAAGATAGGTACAAAGTATGCTACCTCTGCTGTCTAGGATCTATGTGTAGATGTTTACAACTATTTGGAGCTGGGTGTCACATGATCTGACCTGATAAAGCCATGCTGACTCTTGGTTAGTAGATTATTGGTCACCATATGTTTCAACATGTTCTTCCTAATGATTTTTTTTTTCTCGGATCTTATAGGGAATGGAGGTGAGGCTTACTGGTCTGTAGTTCCTGGTAAGGTTTTTCTGCTCCTTCTTGAATACTGGAGTGATCATGTGTGATTGTTTCCTCGTGAGGTAATTTTGATCATATTGGTAAGATAATGGTGCTTTTCCATTAGATGGTAATAGCTTGACTCAGCTCTACTAGTTTTTGGTTACCAAGTGAGCCATGTGCTTCAGATGGAAAAGCACTATAGAAATGCAGATGATTCCATTTATTACCCATAACCTGTTATAGTGATGCCGCACGAAACTACTGTCATGTCATCTTCAATGCAACACCCAAAAGAATGTGACATACTTATCAGTGAACAGTTTAGTGTTTGTGCTATATATGATATCTTAAACATGCTCTGTTTGTTCAGGCTTTTTTGTCTCCCTTCTTGCACAGTAGTAATGCAGTGATTAGTGAAGAATATGACCAGTTAGTAATCTGCAGTGTTTTCACATTACCTTTTGGTATCGACTAGCTAATTTGGAATAAAAAACAGGACCAGGAGCCAGGTTTGGCCAATGGAAAACTGAACAAAAGCAGGTCGAGTTGAGCAGGTACCATGCAGTGGAAAGTGCCATATGATTTTGAATGCCTTATATATGTAAATAGTAAGAAACAAAATTAAAGTGGGTTGAAGAAATTCCTTTTTATGACTTAAGTGGTTAACAGAGACCAATGTAATCACAAGAGTGTATGCCTCCGCCGTCATCATGAATAAACACTCAGACTAGAAAAAAGTAGAAACAAGTCAGTAGGGCAGCACAGTCTCATTTGAACCCCTGCATGATATTGCAGGATTTGACCACATCCGGGGACAGCCTGCACAAACACGGCAGATAGTAATCCCTTGGGCAGAGTGTGGGAGTTTCAGCACAAGCCATTCGGCCCGGCTCGGTAAACTTAAAAGCATACTTGGATGTGCCGATTTAAGACATGCCGGTGTCGCAGTCTGATCGGTTTAAAATGGTTTCTGCTGAAACTCCATCCTCCGAGTGGTTTGTGCTGACACTCCCACGGTCCACATGGGTGTAAGTCTCTTCCCATAAACAGTGTCACTTCTAACGGAAAAAATGGTGTACCGTTTTGTTTTCGGCTGCAATAACCAAAGCAGTCGTGAAAAGTGCAGTTTTTTCGTCGTGTCAGTGTTGGCCTACACACCTAGCCAGAGTAGCTGTGTTCTCTCACCTGCTCAACCACGCATTTGAGCGCCGGGTCACAAACGATCTGCAACACGTCCACTTTCTACCACATCGTCACTTTTTCTTTGCATTTTCACTTTGTTTGCCATGTAATTTGCCCAAAAACTCAGAGAAAGTGCCATGTTTCTGTTGCGGACAGGCGAGGGCTGTCCCTGGATGTAGAAAAATTGCGTCATATGTGTATTTTTACCCCGTTAGGGCCTCCAAACGAGACTGCGGTGCACAGTACTCTGTGGTGGGCACAGTTCTGCTAATTTGCTAACCGCTAATGATCAACGCTAATGTTTTCATTATTGGATTAGCTTTTCAGATAATTTTGAAAACTATCAGCGGACTAATTATCTTCTGATAAATTTTGGTCCGATAATTTGAATTCACTGAACATGCATGTTTTTGAAGGTGGGAGGAAGCCAGAGCACCCGGCCGGAAACTGTACAAACAGTTGGTGCTGCTATGATTCTTTTCATATTCAATTAATGTGTTGATTACTTTCACAATTAACTGATTCATTGTTTGCTCCATAAAATGTCAGAAAAGAAAGTAATGAAAAATGCTGATCAGTGTTTCCCAAAGCCCAAGATGATATCTTCAGATTACATGTTTTGTCCTCAATTCAGAGATCCTCAGATTGTCAGAGAGGAGGAAGGTAGCAATGAAATCACAAAAATATTCATGTTAAAGAAGCTAAAATGAAACAGTTTGGACTTTTTTTTTAAATAGTTGGTGTTCCAGCTTGTGCTTATCTCCAGATTCAGTAACGTGAAGCTCAGGAGCATTTTACTACTCCCCCTGGATGGTACACCAAGGCTGCTACCCATTTACAGCTGGGTGGACTGAGACAATGTAGATTATGTGTTTTGTCCAAGGACACAGACAGATAGAAGGCACAAGATTTGAACACAGTTCTACAGATTGGCAGATCAGCTACTACCTGCTTTACAATTGTAATAGTGGTGATCAAGAAAATAGCTTTTCACTGCATTACAAGCTTAGTTTAAATGCAGTTATGAGGCTACTGTAAGGGCAAATACTGTGCAGCCTTGTATTACATGATGTAGCAGTAAAAGCATGTGGTATCGGTATGTATTTGGAATTTACTGTAATCTTGTACCTCCCTCCTTCCCTTTTTGTTCACTTGTTGTCTGTCCTTATCACTTTCATCCTCACTGTCTCAGCCTAAACTTAATTCCCAGGTGACCTGCAAGAAATTGGTGGAGATTCTGTCATATGTGCTACATGCACAATTTAATATCCACACAAAGAATAAGTGACAGATTTGGGAACTTTCATTTACTACACCACAGTACAGCTCGGGTTTTGACTCTTACTGTGACTGTTTTAACAGTCATTACCAGTGCCAGCACATGGAATGGGTTGGATATTGTTTTATCACCTTTGATTAGGGACGATCCAATCCCAGGCTGGTATTCGGTCCATTTAAGGCATGATCAGTATTTGCTTTATTAAGCGTAGTCTCATCTCAATCTGTCAATCTGTTTCATAAATGACATGTTGACTACTGCATCTGGAATGACTTTGATTGGGATGTTGGTCAGAAAAAAAGTTGATCAGAACATCCTTACTGTTTGTTTGCATGGTTATATATTGATCTCAGAACTCTGTGGACAGATTCACAGACTGAGTATTTGTGGAGACATAGTCCTTCAGTGGGCGAAGAAATGTGTGGTGTGTGTGTGTGTGTGTGTGTGTGTGTGTGTGTGTGTGTGTGTGTGTGTGTGTGTGTGTGTGTGTGTGTGTGTGTGTGTGTGTGTGTGTGTGTGTGTGTGTGTGTGTGTATGTATGTATATATATATATGTATATATATATATACATGTGTGTGTATGTGTATATATATATATATATATATATATATATATATATACATGTGTGTGTATGTGTATATATATATATATATATATATATATATATATATACATGTGTGTGTATGTATATATATATATACACGAGGTTTCTTAGATAATAAACTGACCCTTTTATTTATTTTTTTTAACTATATGGATTTGAATGACATGCGATTACACCAATCATGTTTGAACCCTCGTGCGCATGCGTGAGTTTTTTCACGCATCGGTGACGTCATTTCCCTGTGGGCAGGCCTTGAGTGAGATGTGGTCTCGCCCTCTCGGCTGAATTCCTTTGTTTCACACGCTGCTCGAGATGGCGCGCGTTGCTTTATCATTTTTTATGGACCTGTGAGGAATATCCGAGTGGACACTATTCGAGAAATTAAGCTGGTTTTCGGTGAAAAGTTTAACGGCTGATGAGAGATTATGGGGTGTTTCTGTCGGTGTAAGGACGTCCCACGGAGCGGGATGTCCTGCAGCGCTTCCAGGCGCCGTCGTCGGCCTGTTTCGAGCTGAAAACATCCTAATTTAAGGCTTAATTCACCCAGGACGTCGTGAGAGAACAGAGAAGATTCAGAACAGGCCGGCATGAGGACTTTATGCGGACATTCCACTGTTTAAGGACATTTTTTAATGAAAGACGTGCGCGCAAATTCGCCAAGTCGTTTCTGTGACGACTCGGCAAATCTGTGTGCGCCACGAGAGGAAAAACACCTCCGTGTTGAAAACCATTTGTAAAATTCAGGCGGCTTTTGATGGCTTTCAACAAGTGAGTAACAGAAATTGTTTAACAGCTTGGGCATGTTCCAACTTGCCCGTTAAGGTTTCCAACGGAGGTGTTTTTCCTGTCGCGACCCCCCGCGGTCGGGTCTGGCCCGACATGCGACTCTGCCCGCACGTTCTTTCATTACAAAATGTCCCTTAACAATGGAATGTCCGAATAAACACCTCATGCCGACTTCTTCTGAAAGTTCTCTGTTCTCTGACGACTTACTGGGTCAACAGAGCCTGAAATGTGGAAGTTTTCAACTTGAAACGGCGAGACGCTGCCGCCTCGAAGCGCAGATCGCTGTCAGGCGCCGTGGGCCGTCCTTACGGCGATACTACCAGACCAAAATCTCTCATCAGCTGTTAAAATATTTACCGAAAACCAGCTGAATTTATCGAATGGTGTCCACTCAGTTGTGCCTTACAGTTTTGGAAAAATTTTGACCAAACAAAGCAGCAGTCTCTGAGCCATTCCTAAACAATGAAAAAAACGACGAGAGGGTGGGCGACTCCTCACTCAAAGACTGCCCACAGGCGAATGACGTAACCGACAGGCGTGAAAAAACTCTCGCATGCCCACGAGGGTTCAAGCATGTCTGATGTAATCACACGTGATTCAAATCCATATGGTTTTTGAAAAAAAATAATAAGGTCGGATACTTTTCTAATAGACCTCGTGTATATATCCTACAGTCACTTTGAATTCAGGAAAAGACAATTTGATATATTTCTGTATTTGGAGCTATAAAAACCTCACTGGATAAAATATGAAAGCGGCTTTTGTGGCTGCCAAAAATGCATTTACCCTTCTCCTGTGTGGAGGGCAATGGTGGCTCTTTTTTGTGCATCACAGTCTGTTTCAGTCATTTTAAGTCTATCCAAAGTCTTAAAGTGTGTAGGCCAAATATAGCTGCTGTCGCTGCCAAAATAGATTTTTTTTTTTTTCCTTCTCCATGGAATGTGAAATGCATGTTGTACTCAAATCGGTTTGAATTCAGCAATTAAAGTGCCATGTATTTGGAGTCAAATATGCTGCTGTAAGGGTGTGGTGGCCAAGTGGTTAGTGCTCATTGTTTCAGTGTGGAAGGTTCCCAGTTCAGACCCCACCCCTGCCACATTTCTCCATGGAATGTAGAGTTGCATCAGGAAGGGCATCCGGCATAAAATCTGTGCCAGATCAACATGGAGATCCACCTTGAATTTGCTGTGGTGACCCTGAGTGAAAACCAGGGGATTACTCGACGGGATTTACTAAAATATGCTGCTGTAGGTACCACACATTTTGCAATGCTATGCAGAACTTATGATTATTTATTTATTTATTTCTTTAATTAAACCAAGATTTAGTTGAGCAGTGAGAATCCAGATCACCTCGTTCTCAATTTCATTGATGTCCACCCCGGAAGGTAACAGATAACCATGACAAACCGACAAATGCCCACAAATGAGATGTAGCATATAATTTGATGTGCTAGATCAAAATGCTCAGGACTTGTACCATGTGACATGCAAAAACAACCATGGGGCACTTGCAGTATAACATTAGCGGAGCCTTAGCACTAGGGCTGCAGCTATCGAATATTTTTGGAATCGAGTATTCTATCGATTATTTTATCGATTAATCGAGTAATTGGATAAAAAAAGTACTTTTGTATTTTTAAACAATATCAGTAGATATATCATGCAGATTTTTAAGTTTAGGATGTTCCCTCTCTTTCTGTTTTCCCAAGTAATTATTTATTTTTCCACATTATTAAGAGTTTTGGAGCTTTACCAAACCATAAGCCCAGGCGCTCTGTGAAATCTTCAGTCTGCGGACAGGACATTATTTTTTTTTTATTGCACATTTCATTTGCAGTTTTTATTACTGTGATTTATTCAGTGTTTAGTGTATATTTATACATGCGGTACAGAGCAGCTCAAACCAAATTCAAATTCCTTGTTTTCTATGGATTCTTGGTGAATAACAAAGCCTTTGAAAAAACGGCTGTGGAGTGCAACATTTCCACAACAGCTGCACTGATAAATTAACTCTACAGCCTGTTGATAAAAACCTCTTATCAAATCTGAATATAGGCTTTTTTTTTGAATAGTTAAACATGGTTAATTTAAAGTGCGCTTCCTTTCGCTTCATCTGCGGAGGTGGAGAGCAGCCAGTGGAGCAAACCACGTTTAAAAAAAAAAAAATATATATATATATATATATATATTATATATATTATAAACACACTGCTTCACTTTAAATGCATAATAAGTCTGTTTCAGATGATCAGCACAGACCCTTTCTCTTAAAAGGCTTTATTTTACTCAGCATGTGGCTTTGTAAACTTGTAGCATCGCCTGCTACATTGATTAGCGCTTACATTAGTTATGGGCATACGCTACAGTCTTCTTCTTGGTTTTTTGTTGGAGCGTTACAGTGCCACCTACAGGCCTGGCATATGTACTACAGCTTTAAACAAAGCTTCGAGGTAAATTCTTTGCCTCGACCATTTTTTGTAATCGAATTATTCGAATTACTCAATTAATCGTTTCAGCCTTACTTAGCACTTTTGGGAAAACCTTCTGGGGAACGACAACATATCAGGCTCCATGGACATGTATGGGATTAGTGAAGGGTGATTATATGATAATGGATTTATGACGACGGGAAAATCTGGCCATATTTTAGCTCCCCATTAAAAATGTGCTCCGATTATAATTCCGTTACCATAGAATCGCCCTGAAGTACAACCCCTGGCAATAATTATGGAATCACCGGCCTCGGAGGATGTTTAATTTTGTAGAAAAAAAGCAGATCACAGACATGACACAAAACTAAAGTAATTTCAAATAGCAACTTTCTGGCTTTAAGAAACACTATAAGAAATCAGGAAAAAAAATTGTGGCAGTCAGTAACGGTTACTTTTTAGACCAAGCAGAGAGAAAAAATATGGACTCACTCAATTCTGAGGAATAAATTATGGAATCACCCTGTAAATTTTCATCCCCAAAACTAACACCTGCATCAAATCAGATCTGCTCGTTAGTCTGCATCTAAAAAGGAGTGATCACACCTTGGAGAGCTGTTGCACCAAGTGGGCTGACATGAATCATGGCTCCAACACGAGAGATGTCAATTGAAACAAAGGAGAGGATTATCAAACTCTTAAAAGAGAGTAAATCATCACGCAATGTTGCAAAAGATGTTGGTTGTTCACAGTCAGCTGTGTCTAAACTCTGGACCAAATACAAACAACATGGGAAGGTTGTTAAAGGTAAACATACTGGTAGACCAAGGAAGACATCAAAGCGTCAAGACAGAAAACTTAAAGCAATATGTCTCAAAAATCGAAAATGCACAACAAAACAAATGAGGAATGAATGGGAGGAAACTGGAGTCAACGTCTGTGACTGAACTGTAAGAAACCGCCTAAAGGAAATGGGATTTACATACAGAAAAGCTAAACGAAAGCCATCATTAACACCTAACCAGAAAAAAACAAGGTTACAATGGGCTAAGGAAAAGCAATCGTGGACTGTGGATGACTGGATGAAAGTCATATTCAGTAATGAATCTCGAATCTGCAATGGGCAAGGTGATGATGCTGGAACTTTTGTTTGGTGCCGTTCCAATGATTGGAATGATGATTTGGTGGAAGTTGAAGAAAATGGTCCATGACAAGGCTCCAACCTGCAAAGCTGTTCACTCATTAAGTCCATGCCTCAGAGACTGCAAGCTGTTATAAAAGCCAGAGGTGGTGCAATAAAATGCTAGTGATGTGTTGGAGCGTTCTTTTGTTTTTCATGATTCCATAATTTTTTCCTCAGAATTGAGTGATTCCATATTTTTTCCCTCTGCTTGGTCTAAAAAAGTAACCGTTACTGACTGCCACGATTTTTTTTCCCTGATTTCATATAGTGTTTCTTAAAGCCAGAAAGTTGCCATTTGAATTGACTTTAGTTTTGTGTCATGTTTGTGATCTGCTTTTTTTTCTACAAAATTAAACAACTGAATGAACATCCTCCCAGGCCGGTGATTCCATAATTTTTGCCAGGGGTTGTATGTCAAAGTTTGTGACAAAGACGAAAAATATGAATATCTTGAAAATTCTGCCACAGTTAAAGCAAGACTATGTCACAGTGACTGAATATCTCCGGTTATTATGCACACCCTCCCAGACACTCTTCAGGTTTTCCAAGGTATCAAAACGTGACCTTCTTGGATGCACATCTCAGAAGCAGGACAAACTTTTCATTCTTCCAGAGAACAGAAGAATGTAAAGCCCTGGTCTCCCTTTCTGTGTATTCAGGCTGAATGCAGCGGTGGGTATCCAATCATATTTTACCTCTGTCACTGGCAAAGGAGGGTGGAGGTGATGTGATGAACCCAGTCTCGGTCTACATCATTTCAGAAGCTAATAGACAAATTTTGTCTAATCTTTGTAGAAAGACTGTTGTTGTATTTTTACATTTATTTCTCATTTTTTTAAGGATATTCTGTTTTTTCACTGTCTTTGAGAGATATCCCTCCATTTCATCAGTGAAATTATTAAGGATCGAGTGAAAATTCAACAAGATAAAAGTAGATTTGTCTGAAATTTTGCTGCCACTGGAGTGAAAGTGTGCCATCATTTCAGTTGAGTCACAGTCACAATTAGGGTGACAGCTAAACTTGGCAGCTTTTTTTTTTGTCTTGGTTAACCATCAAAGTCGCTGCCTCATGGCAGGTTCTTTCTGCAGGAATGGGTGAAGAGGAGAGAAAAAAACATTTGACTACATGGTGCTTTGATTTGGGGAAAAGGATGTATTTTCAAGAATGTCAGGTACTTTGATCTGCCAGTCCTTTCTTACTTCTTACTTCACATTAGCACTGCAGATTTTTTTAAAGTCACTATCTTGGTAAACTGCTCAGGTTAGCCTTCCCCTGATTTGTTGAAGCAGTGCATTAACTAACAGTCAAGTTCCATTATAGTGTGTCAGTCTATGTGGGCTTATGCCCCTGTACACTGTCCAAAAAGGGTGGATTCTTCCCTCTGGGTAAGGAGAGCATTACTGCCCCAAGAGGAGGAATTGAAGTATCTTGGTGGCTTGTTGAATGAATGAATGAATGAATGAATGAATGAATGAATGAATTTATTTCGCACACAAACATTAACAACAACAACAAAAAACTCATAAATCAACACTACAACGAACCTGTGTGACCGAAAGGGTGAGGGCAGAAGCAAAGCTTATAAATACCACCTCTTATACTATAAAAATAAGAAATGTATACACACATATATACATGCATGCATACATAAACACAATTTCATGAATACATATATATATATATATATATATATACACACACACACACACACACACCCGTGATGACAAATACCAAAAAAAGCATGCAAAGTTAGTCATTGAACTCAAATTTACAAAACACAACCAGACAAACAATGGCGCACAACACACAAGACCGAAAGCAATAACCAAAATCGGTAAGCCTAAGTCTTCAAACTATAGCAAGCAATTTTATTACTCTTGTAATGCCTTTTAAAGCCTACTAAAGTACCAAGTACTTTAATATTATCGGAACAGTTATTCCAGATGTTAACACCTTTAACAGAAGCACAATGACTTTTTGCAGTAGATTGGATCCTTAATTTCTCAAAAAATAATATTCCTCTCAAATTATAACTGGAGTTCCTCAGTTTAAACAGATCCTGGACATGTGGCAAAAGTTTATTTTTAGCTTTATGCATATTTAAATTGTGATGTAATCAACCAAGCCCCAGAATTTTAGAATGTGTAAACAGTCAAATAATGGATTCATTGGCTTGCCATTTGATTTGTTACAGATAATTCTTATTGCTTTATTTTGGAACCAAAATATTGGATTAGTATTTGTTTTATAAGCATTTCCCCATACCTCAGTACAATAGGTCATATATGGAACGAGCAATAAATGATATAATTTAGCTAGGCCGAATGAGCGTTGGAAAATGAAATCTTGTGATTTATGCAAAATTGCAATGGCTTTTGACGTTTTAGATTTAACAAAATTAATGTTTTCCTGCTCAGTTTATCATCAATAACAACACCAAGAAATTTAGTATCAGTTTCAGTTTCAATATCATTTAATGATACATTTCTGCAGAAATTCCTGGACTTGTTTCCATATATGATACTTTGTTTTACCAAAGTGGAGCGATAATTTGTTTGAATCAGAAATCTCCCCAGAAATATTTAGTTATAGCGGTGCTGTTGGCAATTATCACCCGAGGCGGCGCATTGCTAGTCATTTTGACTGGTTTTAGATGCACTGAAAGCAAGAATAATAGACACAAAATGACACTTATGTTATAATATCAAAGTTCTTTTTATGTTTCTGTCTAAGTTAATAAAATAAATAACATTGAAAAGTTTAAAAAGACATTAATGTTTGATGGACATAACATTTGCTCTCCTCTTCAAAAATGACACACTGTACCTTTAATCCAGTAAGATAGGCAGAGTTTTTTTTGTCATGTTGACAGTTTAGTTTCTTTCTTTTTAACATTTCTGAGTGGGATTGCATACTTAAAAAAACAAAACTATATAACCCCTAATTGTCTTGTTTGAACAAGAGCTAAACCTGGACTGATTTGATTGTCAAATCAAAATCAGTTTTATTGTCAAGTAAGTTCTCACATACAAGTAATTTGATCTGGTGTCATTGTTGCAGAAACAACAATAATAAAAAGAAAACGGAAAAAAAAAACTTTTGCAAGAAGTAAAGGAGTAAATCTGCTCTTTTAATGATGAAATCCTGGATGAAAAACTTTCTGAATCAATTTATCACACTTTACTGTCTCACTGAGGCTGTGTGGTGAAGATGATGGTTGATTAAAATTGCTTCACTGCTTTTTTTTTACAGCGTGTAGCGTCTGCATTTAACACTTTTCCACCTCTCTCTCTCTCTCCCTCTCTCCCTCTCCCTCTTGCTGGCTCCTCTCTGTGAGGGAATGAGAGACTCGTCACTCTCACCGTCTTTGCGGCTTATTTGAGCAAACTTTGGAAACATGAAGGCTATCATCTGTAAAATAAAGCCTTAATGTGTCACTAGCTTTGCGGGCAGAAGGAGCTCTTTTTATTGGAAGACTTTGACAGAGTTTTTGTTCTTTCACTGAGAGACCATGTGCTCTCTCACTCTGAGCTTCAGTGTAGTGGCTCGGCTCGGTTGTCTGCCGACGGCAGAGGGGCGAGCAGGCAGCAGTCCGTTCAGCACAAACATCCTGGCTGCATTAAAAAATATCAGAGCACGGTGCAGTATAACAGCGCAGTCATAACAGTAGAATGGTGCAACATTGTTGTTCCGTTGTCTGGGGAGAACACTGCATTGTTTAAACTTCTGCAGCTCCCTCTCCATCATGTCCAAGGTCTGTCCCAAATGATCCCCGTTACAAAACACCGTCATATCATCAGCAAACAAAATACAACTGACAGACTTGGAAACTAAACATATGCCATTAATATATAAAAGAAACATGAATTCAGTGTTTGTCCCACCAATATGTACGCACTGGTACCTGTGAAAACAGCTAGCTATCCAATCATGTGCCAATCCCCTGATACCACACCTCTATAGTTTATCCAATAGCACTGTATGATCTACAGTATCAAATGCTTTCGGTAAATAAAAAAAAACCCCTACAGTATATTGCTTATTTTCAATTACATGTACGTATAATCTGTTCAACAAAATCAGTTACAGCCAGTGAACTAGTGTGATTTTTTTTTTTTCTGAAACCATTTTACTGATCGCTAACTATATGATGTTTAGTTATGAAATCATTTAACTGCTTTACAAATACCTTTTTTATGATAAGAGTGAGATTGGCCTGTAATTTGAAAAGACATGCTTGTCACCACATTTAAACAGTGGTATCACTTAAGCTAATTTCATTATGAAAGGAAATTTACCAGTCATTAGTGACAAGTTACAAATATACATGAACGGTTTAACAATACAATCCATAATATTTGTAATAAAAAATATATCAAAATTATTGCTATCAGTTGATTTTGTTTTCCCCTTGAGTTTATGAACAATGTCAATTATTTCGTGTTCATCAGTTTCTTTAATGAACATTGAATCACGTGTAAGATATAGCCTGGGATTGATAAACAGATTGAAGCTGCATCTGTAGTTTTGTGGACACTTTACTGGACCAACATAGTGCAGATCGAGCTGAGGTAGAATGCAAGGCTGCCCTCCCTGATGATTCCGAGCTTTGGGTAGTGAATGAAAGAACAAAATTGTGGATACAAGTGACAGAAATTAGGTTTATAGGGTATCATGGTTTGCATGTGGGGACAGTATGAGAAGCTCGAATATTCAGGAGTTACTGAGTAGAGCTGCTGTTCGTTTACATCAAAAGGCACTAGTTGGGGTGGTTCGGGCATCTGGTGAGGATGCCCTCTGGCCGTTTCATAAGGGAGGTTGTCCAGGTATGTCCAATTGGGAGGAGGCTTCAGGGCAGGCCCAGGAAATGCTGGAGTGATTATTTCTCCCAGATAGTTTGGGGACACCTCGGGATTCTGCAGCAAGAGTTAGAGAACTTGGCCTTGAATAGGAAAGTGCAGCCTGAGTTGCTTCATCTGCTGCCACCATGACCCAGATCTGGAAAAGCGTCAGAAAATGAATGAATGACATAAATTGCATAAACTATATATTGATAGGATTAAGTGCATGTATGATCAGGGTTCTCCCCAAACAAAGGAACAATGGCGTTATGCCATTATAATGTTATCACAGCACCGTTATACTGTGTCCTGCTCTCAGGTAGTTTTCTAATCCAGCCAGGCTGTGTCTGTGCTGAACTGCCTACTCCCTCGCTCCCTGCCGACAGAGAGCCGAGCAGAACAGTGCCGCAGCTCAGAGTGAGAGAGCACAGCGTCTCAGAGTGGGAAAAAAAAAAAAAACTCTTGTCAAAGTCTTCCAATAAATAAAGAGCTCCTTCCACTTGCATAGCTCCAGAAATTCAGAAATTTATTTATAGGCTTTATTTTAGAGTTGAAAGCCTTCATGTTTCCAAAGTTTGCTCAAATACGGTGCGAGAGTGAAGAGTCTTTCGTTCTCACACACACACACACACATCACACACTTAGAGAGAGAGAGAGGGAAAAGTGTGACGCTACACGCTGTAAAAAAGAAGCAAAGCAATTTTAATCAACACTCATCTTCACCACACAATGTCAGTGAAACAGTAAAGTGTGAAAAACTGATTCAGAAAGTTTTTTTTTAAGTGTGCAATCCCACTCAAAAAAGTTGAACAACAAACCAAACCCTAAACTGTCAACATGACAGAAAAACTGTCATGGATGGACTGCATTTATATAGCGCTTTTCTGTCTGCATCAGATGCTCAATCTTACTGGATTAAATGCTATGTCCATCAAATAATGTGTTTTTAAACTTTTCAGTGTTATTTGTTTTCTTAACTTGGACAGAAAAATGCAAAAAAGAACTTTGATATTACAACATAAGCGTCATTTTTTGTCTATTATTCTTGCTTTCAGTGCATCTAAAACCAGTCAAAATGACTCACAACACACACCGCCTCGGGTGATAATTGCCAACAGCACCGCGATACTAAAAATTGCCAACAGCACCGCGATACTAAAAATTTCTGGGGAGAACCCTGATCGTGTTAAGAATGCTGCCACCCTGGGACCATACATTTTTGTGTAGGCCATAGTATACTGAGGCTGGATTATAAGTGTTACGTGGCCCATGGACTAGAGTTGTCTGTTTTTCCTCATTCATGCACATAAAGAGAGAATTCACTTTTTATAACAGTAATTTTTGAGAAGTTTTCCACCTATGCATAGTGGTAGCACATGTGGTGGTATTATTTTTAATTTTGTGTGTGTATGTGTGTGTGTGTGCGTGTGAGAGAGAGAATATAACATAACGCAAACAGTTTTCATCTGGTTTGTACCAAATGCGGTTGAGTGACTGAGGGTCAGCTATGTTTTTTCCCCCATCTTTATTTTCCTCCTTGTGAACACTCTGGTGCTCTGTGGGTGTGCACACTTGCATGTACACTCTGCCCAACTTGGAAGTTGGGTCCTTTTATGGCACAAGCTTTTTTCCTTTTTTTTTTTTTGGTTTCTCCTATTGGATGTGCCCAAAATAGAAACACCCACTTCCGCTTCACACAGATTCTCTAAATCTATGTTGCCCGTCCCTACACAGAATCATGCACTACCAGTCAAAAGTTTGGACACACGTTCACTTTAATTTTGATTTTTATGTCTTAAAAATAGCCAACATGTGTTTTGGTTTACCAGAAACTGGGATCAAACTATCCATGAAACCTCTTCATGGGGGGATTTTTTTTTAAACGATTTGAATGTCTTTTCATTTCTCCTCAAATCCTATCAGCCTTTACACACATTAAATGCACTGAGGCATGGCCATCAGAAAGCAGCTGGTTCCTCTGCTGTGAGTGGGTCTTTGTCAGATCAGTCACGTCACTGGCCTGCCCTCTGATTCATCAGCATACCTTTGTAGCATCTGGATTTATTTCTCACTGTCTTCATTGTATTTGCTTGCATCCCTACCCCTTGCTGGCTTTCACACCCTTTTACCCATTCTTTTATTTGAGAAAATCCTATCAAAGCAACAACACTGAAGTCAGTAAAACTTGGAAGGTGCAATTGCATCTCTATTTATTTATCTTAAACCTTTACCGTCAGTAGCTAAATCTGCTAAAACGTTTCCCAGCTTGTGCTTTTCCTGGGGTGGGGTGGGGGGGCACGAGTCGTGCGGAGGTGCTGCTTGCGAAACTTTGCCAAACTTGGGCAACTAATTTACAGATCTTCTAACTGTTCAGGTCTATAAATTCCAGTAATTTCATATTCTACATCCACGTTGCCTTCTTTAATTATTAATGCTGGGAGATTTTTAAATCTAATTTTATACTCTGTATATGCAGCATAGCTATTGCATTTACAGTTTCACTGTTTGAGGCTGAAATAAATATCCATACATGGTAAATATCAGGATGAAACCACATATAAAGGATAGAGCTAGACTGATATGGGATTATTTTTTGAGGCGGGGGTGGGGGGTGGGGGGTGGGGGTGGTGAATCTTGATACGAGGTAGTAAAAAATGTACGATACTGATATCTACCGGGTCTAGTGGTTAAGGTGTTGGGCTTGAGACCAGAAGATCCTCGGTTCAAATCCCAGCCTGACTGGAAAATCACTAAGGGCCCTTGGGCGAGGTCTTTAATTCCCTATTGGTCCCGGTGTGTAGTGAGCACCTTGTATGGCAACACCCTGATATCGGGGTGAATGTAAGGCATTATTTGTAAAGCGCTTTGAGCATCTGGTGCAGATGGAAAAGCGCTATATAAATGCAGTCCATTTACCATTTACCATTTTATCTGCTGATATATGCACACATATACATCAATCAATCAATCAATCAATCAATCAACTTTTTTTTTATATAGCGCCAAATCACAACAAACAGTTGCCCCAAGGCGCTTTATATTGTAAGGCAAGGCCATACAATAATTATGAAAAACCCCAACGGTCAAAACGACCCCCTGTGAGCAAGCACTTGGCTACAGTGGGAAGGAAAAACTCCCTTTTAACAGGAAGAAACCTCCAGCAGAACCAGGCTCAGGGAGGGGCAGTCTTCTGCTGAGACTGGTTGGGGCTGAGGGAAAGAACCAGGAAAAAGACATGCTGTGGAAGGGGGCAGAGATCGATCACTAATGATTAAATGCGGAGTGATGCATACAGAGCAAAAAGAGAAAGAAACAGTGCATCATGGGAACCCCCCCACAGTCTACGTCTAAAGCAGCATAACCAAGGGATAGTCCAGGGTCACCTGATCCAGCCCTACTCTAAGCCTTAGCGAAAAGGAAAGTTTTAAGCCTAATCTTAAAAGTAGAGAGGGTATCTGTCTCCCTGATCTGAATTGGGAGCTGGTTCCACAGGAGAGGAGCCTGAAAGCTGAAGGCTCTGCCTCCCATTCTACTCTTACAAACCCTAGGAACTACAAGTAAGCCTGCCAGTCTGAGAGCGAAGCGCTCTAATGGGGTAATATGGTACTACGAGGTCCCTAAAATAAGATGGGACCTGATTATTCAAAACCTTATAAGTAAGAAGAAGAATTTTAAATTCTATTCTAGAATTAACAGGAAGCCAATGAAGAGAGGCCAACACGGGTGAGATATGCTCTCTCCTGCTAGTCCCCGTCAGTACTCTAGCTGCAGCATTTTGAATTAACTGAAGGCTTTTTAGGGAACTTTTAGGACAACCTGATAATAATGAATTACAATAGTCCAGCCTAGAGGAAATAAATGCATGAATTAGTTTTTCAGCATCACTCTGAGACAAGACCTTTCTGATTTTAGAGATATTGCGTAAATGCAAAAAGGCAGTCCTACATATTTGTTAATATGCGCTTTGAATGACATATCCTGATCAAAAATGACTCCAAGATTTCTCACAGTATTACTAGAGGTCAGGGAATGCCATCCAGAGTAAAGATCTGGTTAGAGACCATGCTTCTAAGATTTGTGGGGCCAAGTACAATAACTTTAGTTTTATCTGAGTTTAAAAGCAGGAAATTAGAGATCATCCATGTCTTTATGTCTGTAAGACAATCCTGCAGTTTAGCTAATTGGTGTGTGTCCTCTGGTTTCATGGATAGATAAAGCTGGGTATCATCTGCGTAACAATGAAAATTTAAGCAATACCGTCTAATAATACTGCCTAAGGGAAGCATGTATAAAGTGAATAAAATTGGTCCTAGCACAGAACCTTGTGGAACTCACTCCATAATTAACTTTAGTCCGTGAAGAAGATTCCCCATTTACATGAACAAACTGTAATCTATTAGACAAATATGATTCAAACCACCGCAGCGCAGTGCCCTTAATACCTATGACATGCTCTAATCTCTGTAATAAAATTTTATGGTCAACAGTATCAAAAGCAGCACTGAGGTCCAACAGAACAAGCACAGAGATAAGTCCACTGTCCGAAGCCATAAGAAGATCATTTGTAACCTTCACTAATGCTGTTTCTGTACTATGATGAATTCTAAAACCTGACTGAACCTCTCAAATAGACCATTCCTCTGCAGGTGATCAGTTAGCTGTTTTACAACTACCCTCTCAAGAATCTTTGAGAAAAAGGAAGGTTGGAGATTGGCCTATAATTAGCTAAGATAGCTGGGTCAAGTGATGGCTTTTTAAGTAATGGTTTAATTACTGCCACCTTAAAAGCCTGTGGTACATAGCCAACTAACAAAGATAAGTTGATCATATTTAAGATTGAAGCAGTAAATAATGGTAGGACTTCCTTGAGCAGCCTGGCAGGAATGGGGTCTAATAAACATGTTGATGGTTTGGATGAAGTAACTAATGAAAATAATTCAGACAGAACAATCGGAGAGAAAGAGTCTAACCAAATACCGGCATCACTGAAAGCAGCCAAAGATAACGATACATCTTTGGGATGATTATGAGTAATTTTTTCTCTAATAGTCAAAATTTTGTTAGCAAAGAAAGTCATGAAGTCATTACTAGTTAAAGTTAATGGAATACTCAGCTCAATAGAGCTCTGACTCTTTGTCAGCTGGCTACAGTGCTGAAAAGAAACCTGGGGTGTTCTTATTTTCTTCAATTAGTGATGAGTAGAAAGATGTCCTAGCTTTACGGAGGGCTTTTTTATAGAGCAACAAACTCTTTTTCCAGGCTAAGTGAAGATCTTCTAAATTAGTGAGACGCATTTCCTCTCCAACTTACGGGTTATCTGCTTTAAGCTACGAGTTTGTGAGTTATACCATGGAGTCAGACACTTCTGATTTAAAGCTCTCTTTTTCAGAGGAGCTACAGCATCCAAAGTTGTCTTCAATGAGGATGTAAAACTATGACGAGATACTCTAACTCCCTTACAAGTTTAGGTAGCTACTCTACTCTGTGTTGGTATATGACATTAGAGAACATAAAGAAGGAATCATATCCTTAAACCTAGTTACAGCGCTTTCTGAAAGACTTCTAGTGTAATGAAACTTATTCCCCACTGCAGGGTAGTCCTCAGGGTAAATGTAAAGGTTATTAAAAATGATCAGACAGAGGGAGTTTTTCAGGGAATACTGTTAAGTCTTTCTATTTCCATACCATAAGTCAAAACAAGATCTAAGATATGATTAAAGTGTGGGTGGACTCATTTACTTTTGAGCAAAGCCAATAGAGTCTAAAATAGATTAAATGCAGTGTTGAGGCTGTCATTCTCAGCATCTGTGTGGATGTTAAAATCCGCCCACTATAAGTATCTTATCTGAGCTAAGCACTAAGTCAGAAAGTAAGGTCTGAAAATTCACAGAGAACTCACAGTAACGACCAGGTGGACGATAGATAATAACAAATAAACTGTTTTTTGGGACTTCCAATTTGGATGGAAAAGACTAAGAGACAAGCTTTCAAATGAATTAAAGCTCTGTCTAGGTTTTTTGATTAATTAATAAGCTGGAATGGAAGATTGCTGCTAATCCTCCCGCCCCGGCCCGTACTACGAGCTTCTGACAGTTAGTGTGACTCGGGGGTGTTGACTCATTTAACTAACATATTCATCCTGCTGTAACCAGGTTTCTGTTAGGCAGAATAAATCTATACGTTGATCAATTATTATATCATTTACCAAACAGGGACTTAGAAGAGAGAGACCTAATGTTTAATAGACCACATTTAACTGTTTTAGTCTGTGGTGCAGTTGAAGGTGCTATATTATTTTTCTTTTGAATTTTTTTTGCTTAATAGATTTTTGCTGGTTATTGGTGGTCTGGGAGCAGGCACCGTCTCTACGGGGATGGGGTAATGAGGGGATGGCAGGGGGAGAGAAGCTGCAGAGAGGTGTATAGACCACAGCTCTGCCTCCTGGTCCCAACGCTAGACAGTCACAGTTTAGAGGATCCAAGAAAATTGTCCAGATTTCTAGAATGAGAGCTGCTCCATCTAAAGTGGGATGGATGCCGTCTCTCCTAACAAGACCAGGTTTTCCCCAGAAGCTTTGCCAATTATCTATGAAGCCCACCTCATTTTTGGACACCACTCAGACAGCCAGCAATTCAAGGAGAACATGCGGCTAAACATGCACTCCCCGGTCTGATTGGGGGGGGCCCAGAGAAGACAACAGAGTCCGACATTGTTTTTGCAAAGTTACACACCGATTTAATGTTAATTTTAGTGACCTCCGATTGGCGTAACCGCGTGTCATTACTGCGACGTGAATTACAATCTTACCAAATTTACGCTTAGCCTTAGCCAGCAATTTCCAAATTTCCTTCAATGTTCGCCTGCTCTGGCCCCCGGAAGACAATTGACAATGGTTGCTGGTGTCGCTAACTTCACATTTCTCAAAACAGAGTCGCCAATAACCAGAGTTGATCCTCGGCGAGTGTATCGTCGAGTGGGGAAAAACGGTTAGAGATGTGAAACGGGTTGACGGTGTACACGGGGCTTCTGTTTAGGGCTACGCTTCCTCCTCACAGTCACCCAGTCAGCTGCTTTCCCGACTAGCCCGGGATCTGCCAGGGGGGAACTAACGGCGGCTAAGCCACCTTGGTCCGCACCGACTACAGGGCCTGGCTAGCTGTAGAATTTTCCACGGTGCGGAGCCGAGTCTCCAATTCGCCCAGCCTGGCCTCCAAAGCTACGAATAAGCTGCACTTATTACAAGTACCATTACTGCTAAAGGAGGCCGAGGAACAACTAAACATTTCACAACCAGAGCAGAAAAGTGCGGGAGAGACAGGAGAAGACGCCATGCTAAATCGGCTAAGAGCTAGTAGCTACGCAACCTAGCGGATTCCTAAAAACACGCAAAGTGAATAATGTATAAATAATTTAGAGGTGATTCAGCAGAAGGAGTGCTTTAGTTAAGGCACCAGACAGGCCATGAAGCAGCACAAGCAACGCACGGCAACAGCAAACGCACGACAACGGTGCAAAAATAAAATAAAAATCCACTAGACAGGCTGTGGAGCAGCACAGATAACACACGACAACAGTGGTAAAAAATAAAATAAAAATCCACTGGACAGGCTGTGGAGCAGCACAGGTAACACACGACAACAGTGGTAAAAAATAAAATAAAAATCCACTGGACAGGCTGTGGAGCAGCACAGGTAACGCACGACAACAGTGCTAAAAAAATAAAATAAAAATCAAAATCCACTGGACAGGCTGTGGAGCAGCACAGGTAACGCACGACAACAGTGCTAAAAAAATAAAATAAAATAAAAATCCACTGGACAGGCTGTGGAGCAGCACAGGTAACGCACGACAACAGTGCTAAAAAAATAAAATAAAAATAAAAATCCACTGGACAGGCTGTGGAGCAGCACAGGTAACGCACGACAACGGTGCTAAAATAAAATTAAAAAAAATCCACTAGACAGGCTGTGGAGCAGCACAGGTAACGCACGACAACAGTGCTAAAAAAAATAAAATCAAAATCCACTGGACAGGCTGTGGAGCAGCACAGGTAACGCACGACAACGGTGCTAAAATAAAAAAAAAAAAATCCACTAGACAGGCTGTGGAGCAGCACAGGTAACGCATGACAACAGTGCTAAAAAAAATAAAATCAAAATCAAAATCCACTGGACAGGCTGTGGAGCAGCACAGGTAACGCACGACAACGGTGCTAAAAAATAAATCAAATCCATGGACAGGCTGTGGAGCAGCACAGGTAACGCACGACAACGGTGCTAAAAAAAAAAAAAAACAATCCACTAGACAGGCTGTGGAGCAGCACAGGTAACGCACGACAACGGTGCTAAAATAAAAAAAAAAAAAAATCCACTAGACAGGCTGTGGAGCAGCACAGGTAACGCACGACAACAGTGCTAAAAAAAATAAAATAAAAATCAAAATCCACTGGACAGGCTGTGGAGCAGCACAGGTAACGCACGACAACGGTGCTAAAATAAAATAAAAAACCACTAGACAGGCTGTGGAGCAGCACAGGTAACGCACGACAACGGTGCTAAAATAAAATAAAAATCCACTAGACAGGCTGTGGAGCAGCACAGGTAACGCACGACAACGGTGCTAAAAAAATAAAATAAAAATCAAAATCCACTGGACAGGCTGTGGAGCAGCACAGGTAACGCACGACAACAGTGCTAAAAAATAAAATCAAAATCAAAATCCACTGGACAGGCTGTGGAGCAGCACAGGTAACGCACGACAACGGTGCTAAAAAAATAAAAAACCACTAGACAGGCTGTGGAGCAGCACAGGTAACGCACGACAACAGTGCTAAAAAATAAAATCAAAATCAAAATCCACTGGACAGGCTGTGGAGCAGCACAGGTAACGCACGACAACGGTGCTAAAATAAAATAAAAATCCACTAGACAGGCTGTGGAGCAGCACGACAACAGTGCTAAAAAATAAAATAAAAATAAAAACGAAAGCGTTAGCAAGCTAGTTAGCTTGCCAACGCTGATGAAAGTTAGCTGATAGAAGTGCTCCGTCGCGATGTTTCGACCGTTAGAGGTCTTCTTTAGGCGTTGGAGCACGGTGAAAAAGTAAAAAAAAAGTAAAAAAGTAAAAAAAAATAAAATATCAACTCTCAAAGTAATTGAGAGTTGATATTTCACAGTTTCAACACTAAGTTAAAATAACTCTAAATATAACCATGTCACTTTACTGTCACGCTGCCTTCACTTGGATTGGCAGTCACTGTGTTGCGTCTCGTAGCATTTGCATAAAATAGACGTGTTGGCATGGCACTTACTTGTCTCTTGTTACTGTAAAATGCTCACTGTCATTGAAAATGAAGGGCAACTGATCAGTTTGCTGCTGCCTCATATAGTTAATGTGACCAAGGGGTGATGGGGTCCCAGCCACTCTTGACAGCATTGTAAACAATGCCATCTGCTAGACAAACTATGTAATGACACCATTTCCAACAGCCAAATTATATTTCTGCAATGTTTATTCAGTAAACTAAGCTTTCATATCTGCATAAATCATAGTAATACAGATATGTTGGCAAAAGGCTCATATCGGCTGACATTATCAACCAACTGATATATTGGTCGAACCTGACTAAAAACCAAAAACATGGCAGAGTAACATAAAATATTTTCTTCCCAGTCCATTTTTTCAGTGAATGTTTCAGATATGCAGTTTTATATTGCTATGCATGGTATTATTATTATTTTTTTGTATACATTAATCATTGCATACCTAATTAAGGCTTTAAATACCATTTGCCCTTTTAGAAAGCAACTAAGGAGTTTGTGCTAGACTGATATGAGCAAGTGGAATCACAGGGGGCTGAGACAGTTTTATAACGAACATCGAATGACGTTGAACAATTGATTCGTCGCGGGACGCCACTTCTGGTGTGCTTCCTCATCAGATCAGTGTTCACCTCCTCCACTTTAAGGACTCCTAGAACTGAAGGTCACATGATGTGATCTAAAACAGCGTTGGGGAACAATTGATTCAGTCGTGGGGAAAAAAAAGATTTGGTCGGAAGAACATCACTTCCGGTTTGTTTCCTCATCAGATCAGTGTTCGCCTCATCCACCTTAAGGACCCCTAGAACCGAATGTCACATGATGTTATCTAAAACAGCGTTGGGGAACAATTGATTCAGTCGCAGGAAAAAAAAAAAGATTTGGTCGCAAGGACTTCACTTCCGGTTTGTTTCCTCATCAGATCAGTGTTCGCCTCATCCACCTTAAGGACCCCTAGAACCGAATGTCACATGATGTGATCTAAAATGGCTTTGGGGAACAATTGATTTGGTAATGGCAAAAAGAAAAATAAAAAAAAATCGGTTGCAGTACGTCACTTCCGGTTTGCTTCTGCGTGAGATCAGTTGCTGTTGTTGCTAAGTATGTTGCTAAAACCTCACAGAAGGAGTGCCCAGATGTGCGACTGAGTCAAAAGACTGACAGTGCGTCTCAGCTTTCAAAGTAAGTAGTGGGTAGTGGCCAGACTATTTAAATTTAAGCAAAAAACACACACACAAAATTAAGCTGACTTTTAATACCTAGCAGTCCTCTGACGTGTTGTTTTTATGTGATGTTTCAACTTTATTGTATGTGTGTTTTGTATGCTTAAAATGGCAGGGAGCGGTGGGGCTGGTTAGGCTGGGGGGGGGGGGGGTTAAGAGGACCCTTGTTGGGGGATCAAGGGACCAGGGCCAGGTTTAGTAAGGATTAAGTTAGGGCTATGAAGAGAATGAAGAGCGGAAAGACAATTGGTCCAGATGACATTCCAGTGGAGGCATGGAAATATCTAGGGCAGTGGAATTTCTAACCAAATTGAATAATAGAATGTTTGAAAGTGCGGTGAGGATGCTTGAGTTGTGGAGATGAAGTGTGCTGGTTCCCATTTTTAAGAACAAGGATGATTAAAGCGCCTTGGGGCAACTGTTTGTTGTGATTTGGCGCTATATAAAAAAAAAGTTGATTGATTGATTGATTTGCAGAGCTGCAGTAACTATAGAGGCATAAAGTTGATCAGCCACAGCGTGAAGTTATGGGAAAGAGTAGTAGAAGCTAGGCTTAGAAAACAGGTGAAGATCTGTGAAAAGCAATTTGTCTTCATGCTAAGAAAGAGCACTACAGGTGCAATGTTTGCTCTGAGAGTACTGATAGGACGTACAGAGAAGGCCAGAAGGAGTTATATTGTGTGTTTGTGGATTTAGAGAAAGCTTATGACAGGGTGCCAAGAGAAGAGTTGTGCAGGACTGTGAAACTCAAGTTGTTAAAAGAAGAATTTTGTGGCATATCTGTGTCACGGAGCGATGTTGGACAGAGGGAAGATGGTGACAAAGATGGTTTGAAAAAGTTTAATAAGGACAAGACTCTGTGGAATTGTCGCTGGTTTGAATTTAACACATCAGAAAGTTAAAAGAAAAGGGAAACGCAAACTGAATCTTGTGCCCTCAGAAAACAGGTAAACGATTTTTTTTTTTTTTTTTTTTGCTCTGGAAAATAAGCAGCACCGTTGGCTGTGTGAGTTGATTCTGTCTAACAGTGGGCATCCTCCAGATGTTCCCACTTCACCCACACTATCTGTTAGGACTTACCGGGTCTGTCCAAAGTCCTCCCCCACCCTCTGATCCAACTCGCCACCAGATTGTGATCAGTTGACGGCTCTGCCCCTCTCTTAACCCGAGTGTCCAGAACATGCAGCCTCAGATCAGATGATACGATCACAAAATTGATCATCGACCTTCAGCTTAGGGTGCTCTGGTATCACATACACTTATCAGCATTCTTATGTTTGAACATGGTATTTGTTATGGAGATCCCATGACTAGCACAGACGTCCAACAACAAATGAGCACTTGGGTTTAGATCAGAGAGGCCATTCCTCCCAATCATGCCTCTCCAGGTTGTCTGTGTCATTGCCTCCTGAAGGCCCAGGGGGGCGTTCCTCTCATCTACTGGGGTAAACTCCAATGTAGCGGTGCTCAGTTGAGGGCTTGTGAGTATCCCCACACCTGCCCGGCGCCTCACATCCTGGGCAACTCCAGAGAAGAATAAGGTCCAGCCCCTATCATGGAGAGTAGTTCTGGAGCCAAGTTGTGCGTAGAGGCGAGGCGCACCAGATCTACTGGGAATAATGCTCAACCTCCTGCGCTAGGTTCCGGCTTCGTCCCACCACTAGCAAGGTGAGTCCATTGCCCCCGGAAGCTAGCTTCTGCCAACCAGGTTTGGTCATCAGGCCCTCGACTTTCACTTCCACCCATGGGACAGCGCACCGACCCCAGCAGTTCCCCCTGTAGGTGGTGAGCCCACAGGGTGATCCCATGGTGCATAATTTATCTGCTAGGCAAGCAAGAGGCCATCAAGACTGAAAAAAAATCTCTCAATCAGCCACAACTTCTTACGTTTGACACTCCAGTGACTATTGTGCGAGAGCTGTGTTGCCAGTCCAGTTATCTGTAGGATTTGGCTACTCTTGAGTATTGAAAATTGTACTGCTTCCTGTTTAGCACTGTCACCTTTTCCTTTTTACCTCAGCCCAACTTCCCAATCATTCCAACATGCAGATCCACCTTGGATTTGCTGTGGCGACCCGAGGCAAACAAGGAGCAGCCGAAGGGACTTACTATAAGACAAATAATGAATGTTTTTACATTCTTCAATTCTTTCAAGAACATGTAGTGCAATGTGAGTGCAGGTCTGTGGGGAGAGGGAAGGCCTGGGTGCCTGTATTGCTGCTCAAGCACAATACTGTCAGTACACCCTAAGCATTGGCTTATATTTTTAAGCTGTTTGTAGCTGTATGCTCAGCCTCCCTTGGACTGTTCAATGTTTTGATTGATCCTCTTCCATTGCTCCCCACTTATCATTCTCTTCCCAATGTTCCCTTCCGTAAGAGACCATACATCTCATCTGACTGTCCCGCAAGCACTGGGAAAGATGTAACAATTCAGTGCATGGTGGTCATGGCTTGAGCGACAATGAGGACTGCTTCCCAGCCTTCCTTTAGCAGCACCATTGGCTAATGAGCTGTCAGTCACTTTCCAGAGGCCAACCAAACTCAAAGCTAAGGAGCAATCAATCTCTTCAGGCTGGACACTCAATTATTTATTTTAAGCCCTGGTCCCACCGAATAATGAAGGATGAATAATGAGCCACTTAGCTTGTTTTTTTGTACGAGTCCAGTTATTCAACATTGTGGGAGAATAGTGGCTCTTAGAGGCAGATCTTCGGCTAACGAGGCTTATCTCTGAGCGTGGTGCTAATTTCAAGAAGTTCCAAAATTTAGCAAAACAACGTGGGGCACTTTGTACGGTGCTACCGAGGACAAATGAGGATTTTCGAGTCATGTTTGTAGTGAGGATAAGGTGTTAAAAGCCCCTTATCTGCGTACCTGGTGCTATGAGACGGACAGGCCTATTTTTGGCTCTGCCGTCTTGTGCACTACAATCCCACCTGCTTTGTGTGCTGACGCGTATATAAAATAATGGTTTTGTAGCAGATTAATCATTTTCTGTTAGAGTTTGGATGTTGAAAACATTAATCGCTTTTGGAATCACAGAGGACTGTTTCATTTGGAGCTTTTTTCCTCTCTCTGTCTCGTGCACTGAGGTGGAGAGCATATTTGGAATGCCCTAAATGATCATTATATCATTATTTGTAATGTTATGTTGTCGTGGTTTGGTAAAACAGTTGCATGTTCATTCCTTCTTCATAAGCAGCTATAAAAGTATGTTTATGATAGATTTAACCTCTTGTTATAATGGCATCTGATCTCTGCTATTGTGTGCACTGGCACAATCACTTGCATTCAAGACTAGGGCAGTCCCAATTATTACAATATTCGCCAGTCGCGATTATTTTTTATATTCGTGATTATTTTTCATATTCGCGATTACTGTGAATTATTTATTTTATCCACAAAGCATAAAACGACTCAGAATCTGATGTCATTGTGCTGCAGCCTCACTCACTCTGTTTCGCTCTCGTCTTAAGGCAGGACAATAACATGGAGGGTGAGGAGCGATCCATCCTGCCTTTTGATAGACGGCCGATTAAAACAGTAGCCGTCTTCTTCAAAGCCATACAAAATGTGGAGTTTACCGAAGGAGCTGTGTTTGTGTGTGTGCGTGCGTGCGGAGTCAACAGGCTGCGAGGGAGGGGATGGGGGAGGAAGATTCCTGAATGGAGGCATGACACATTACAGTCTCCTGAGAACCATCATGCACACAGCGAGCGTGGAGCAGAGAGAGGACTTTAACCCGATTGAACATGTTAAAAAACAAAACCCAAACCGTGGATCCCCTTTACTTCTCTCTGACTTCTCTCCCGGTGTGATTCTGCTGTCCTGTTCACACCATGTGCGCGTCATATACTGAATTTATGAGATCATGAGATGAAATAAACGGTCAATATCTTTTAAAACATATTTAAAAAAATGAGAATATATGAGGAACTGCGAAAAAATTACACATACACGGGTTAAAATAAAACCCTGACATGGAGAATCTGTGGTGATGTTCAACGCACAGCTCACAAAAGCAGGTGAGAACTCTGACTTTAACAGCTGTTTATTTTCCAAAGGGTATTTATTTGTTCAATCATGAGCTTTTGTAGTGTTTAAGCACAAAACGGACTGATGAGAGAAACAATGTCAGAAATGCACAGAAACAACCACCAAATCAGAAAAAGTTGGACTGTATGTAACAATGAAGATAAAATGAATAATGTTGCACTATTCCCAGTGGCTACACTCACAGAAGCCAATGTTCTTCCAGAGTTGTGGTAGATAATCTATGATAGTAGAATAGAAAGAAGGGAAAAAAAGAAAAAAAATAGACAATATATTCTCAGATCGCAATTATTGTCTGACATTAATCGTCTCCAGAAATTCCTAATCGGACAGCCCGATTCAGATGATCATTTACACAGAACGTGAGCATGCAAAAGAGCGATTCTGCAGGCAGTAATGGACGAACACAAAGTTAAAAGTTGAATCATTGGTGTCAAAATGACTGTAAGCCACAGAAGAAATAAAACCAGCAAGAAGTGCAGAGGCGACTGTCCAGGAACGCAGAATGAGAGCGCGCAAAGAGCGATTTTGCAGACAATAACGGATGAACACAAAGTTAAAAGTTGGATCTCCGGTGTCAAAATGACTGTAAGCTGCGGAAGAAATAAAGCCAACAAGAAGAAGTGCAGAGGTGACTGTCCAGGAACGTAGAACAAGAGCACGCAAAGAGTGATGTTGCAGGCAATAACGGATGAACACAAAGTTACAAGTTGGATCTACGGTGTCAAAATGACTGTAAGCCATGGAAGAAATAAAGCCAGTGAGAAGAAGCGCAGAGGTGACTGTCCAGGGACGATGGTTTGGTTCTAGCTGGTCTGGTTATGGATGTTTTGTGTTGTGTTTTTTGGGGAGGGGGTGTAAGTGATCCACACAGTTGCGGGTGTATATAATTAAAGCAGCCACCTCATTGTGGTGTCTTTTTTATTTTGTCACAGAGAGCTGAGTGAACATGTAGAACTGCTGCATTTAATTACTCTGGAACATCGGTGAATGCGCACATTGACCGGACTGTGCAGGAGCGTCTTTTTTTGGACTGCGTTAAAAAAAAATGTGACATCTTGAATGGATGCAGTGAATTGAAAACCCACACTTTAAAGGGACCAGTTGTGGAAGGGCTGGAGGTTTGGACCAAATCCAAGCCTAAACCTGCACCAACACCGCGTTACATGGCGCTACATGGATTACATGTGGCTTGACATGGATCATATGCGGCGACACGAGCCAATCAAGGCTAGACGGGGTTCAAATGACAGGTCAGTCATGGCTCATTAGAGGCTGATACCTGGGACATGTGAGGTACTTAGAGGCACATAGAGGCTTCTTCATAGCAGATACGTGATAGATTTATAATGTGGATCATTATTTGAATAATCAGTGACAAATCCATACATGGCTTTATTATTTGGTGGGACCAAGGCTTTAGTAAAACTTTGGAGCCAAATGACAGGCTTGCTGGGTGGAGGCAATAAATAATTTTGTTCTTGAAACTAAATCTTTTGGATTTGGGCCATAGAAAGGGAATTGCATACTTGTGTCTGGTCTGGTTTGTATACTACTTTTTAAATGCCCTGTATTGCCCTATTGACCCTACTCTGCAACTACTGTGGAGTCAATGTTTGTAGATTTTAGAAGTAGACCTTTATTGGTACCATGGGGATCAGGTAGAAGTCAACATGTGATCTAAAGAGATCTGACTCAGAGGGGCTATTCAGAAGCTGTTTGGTGTAGCTATCACATGAGCACACCCTCTTATTGTGCGTGTGTGTTTGAGAGAGAGAGAGAGAGGGAGAACAATGCTCTTTCATTCGATGTGATTGTGGGCATCTGGTAACTGCAAGGTTTGACAAATGATCGTGCAGCTTTTTGTTAAGCAGAAGCGAGACTGTTAACCATCTGTGCAGATAAACGCAAACAGTGCTGCTCTGCCGTCTGTGTGATCTGCTGTCTAGCCTTTGCTGTTTGTCCTTGTTTTTCTTTATTTTTGTAGCCAGGATCTCCTATTGTATTCAGTATGCACACTGGCGTGTTGGGTAAATCTTGGATTGGTTTTGTGTGACAGACCTTCTGACTTTGATTGTGAATATTTCTGACTCACCATAGTTAATATTTAAAGCAGGTCTTATACCATGCCACATTTGACTGAGTTTTCCCATCAGTGTCTCAGCGTGGCTCGTGAGGTCGCGATGGTGCGCAGCTAGATAAAGCTCAGTTAAACTCATGCCAGTTTTTAATGTTCCATAGAGCTTGTCCTGCAATAGACTGGTGTCCTGTACCACGCCTCTGGGCCTATGACTCCTCCTGGATAGGCTCCAGCTTCCCTATGACCCTTAATTGGAATAAGCAGGTATAGAAAATTAATGAGCAAATACATTGCAGTCGCCTTCAAAGGCTCAATGCACGTTGGCACCCAGTTGCAAAGAATCACGTGGATGTTGGGAGTTACACATGCAGTGTACACTGTGCCTTCCCTGTGTCGTATTCAAGACATAAGTTTTTAATGAGGCTTCTGGACTTTAAATATAAGCATATCAACTAAATCACCCAAGTGAGGCACCCATTTAGTAAAGACAGGACGCATAAGGATTTAGACTGTCCGGAATGTCATATTCTTGACTTCAACTACTCACAGGTAAATGGCAACAAATCCGACCAAGATATGAATAACTCACAGAAGTACTGGGTGTGTAATTTAAGTGTTTGGATCATCTTCAGCTATTCTCCAAGCAAAATGAACATAGGTTGTATTCACATGTAACATCACTATTATCATTTGTTTAAAGTAAATGTAAAAGCAGCGTCATTGTGATAACTGGATCACAGGCGTTACTTTGTTCCATTGTAACAAAGTCACACAAAACCTGAATAGTATTCAGGTGACTTTTCAGACTGTGATAGTTGCTCTCATGGGTGGGTTGTATCTGGCACAATGCCTTCATGTTATCTTCGCTTAATCTGAGGTTATTCCAGACAGCTGAGATTCTTGGCATTTTGTGTTCCTTTGGCCAAAATGAACTGAAGCTTGATGTTACCTTCGTGAGTGAGAGGGTTGTCGGGCCAGGTGGCTGAGATGAGATTCAAATTTTTATACAACATATTTACTAATATTTTAAAATGTATGAATAAAGTTGGTCTAAAAGAATCTGCTGCCAAATACATTTTCTAGCTGGCCTTTATAAATAACTTAAAAGGTCATTCCCATTTCCAAAATTAAAAACAGTCTAACCATCTTAATTAACAAAGTGAAATATTTGGCTCCAACCCTAGAAATGATAAAAATGTGAAAAAAGAGGCTGTATGAGAGCTACTTGAAAGTAAACAAGTGATGCCAAATGAAAATATAATTCATACCAAATAAAGTTAATGATTTTTTTAATACTATTCTAGGGCTGCAGCTATCGATTATTGTAGTAATCGAGTATTCTATCGATTATTCTGGCGATTAATCGAGTAATTAGATAAAAAGTACTTTTGCTTTTTAAAACATTAACAGTCCAGGGCTCTCCCTAAGTCATGGCACAGTGTCACTGTGTCACCACGGAGACTGTCAAATTTAGTGTATCCCTTGGTGTTTTTCTGGGTAATTTTTTTTTTTTTTTCACATCTTTACAAGTTTTGGTTCTTTCCTGGTGTCAGGAGCTCAGTCTTGACATTTTGCTGAAATGGTGATGGGATGTGGCTTTCTGTTTTTGTTTTCTCCAACTTGTAAAATTTAACCATTTTTATTCATTTATTTATTTATTAAGGTGGTGGACTGGGTCCCTGCATGAATTTTTTTAACACTCCCTCTGTGATTCAGTCAATGCATTCATTTTCTGCTGGAGGTTGAACATGCAGCCTCGCAGTCACTGGTTTATGTATTATTATTATTATTTATTTGAGTTCCCGTGTTTGTGAAGCATTGTGTGTGCCCAAAAAAAAGCGAAAATAAAAAGCGAAACACTCATTGCAAGTCACACATTAGAAAATGCGGACTTCTTCCAGAGACTGTGGCTGGGACGGAGCTGTGTGAGGGCAGTGCTGAGCTGCTCACACCGGGCAGAGAGAGACAGCAGCCGTCCGCCGCGCGTAGACCGGCCAGCAGACGAAACTGTTTAAAAAAACAAAAAACACTGCTTTGCTTTAAATGTACAGTAAGCTATTTCAGATGATCAGCGTGGCCCGTCGTTTTCCTAAAAGGCTTTATTTTACTCTGTTTGTCACATTGGAAAGCTGTAGCTTTTGTGCTAATTTGATTAGCGCTTGCTCTACTTCTTCTTCTGTTTGTTTTTCTGGGGGCATTACAGCGCCACACACAGGCCTGGCATATGTACTACAACGTTAAACGAAGCTTCGAGGCACAGAATTTGCCTCGAACATTTTTTGTAATCGAATTATTTGAATTACTCGACTAATCGTTTCAGCCCTATACTATTCCATAAATTCTGTTTGTTTATACTATACAACTGGTGTGTTTACAAGAGAACATAGGAAATTGGGTCTTTATTCAAATTCAGGTTGAAAAGGGGGTCTAATAGAAGATAAACAGCATTACTTCCTCAGCAATAAATAAGATACATCGCACTCTAGATCAGTGGCTCCCACAGTTGTGGGTGGGGTGGGTGCTGTGGGGGGTGTCAAGGCAAATAATTTGGTCTGTTGCAAACAAATGGTTTGTTGGACTTTTGTGTATGATTTGGCTGCATTGATTATTATGACACACTAAGCAACTGATACACTTAATCATCAGCTGTATCTGGCAACACTGATTATGCTCATGTGTGAGCACCACTGGCAGAACATGAATGAGCTTGTGAGAAATACTTAAATAAAAAAAAAAAAGATGCGTGTCACTTTATAATTCCATGGTAAAGGTGATCATTCACTCACTCACTCACTCACTCACTCACTCACTCACTCACTCACTCACTCACTCACTCACTCACTCACTCACTCACTCATCTTCAACCACTTACTCCAATTAAGGGTCACGGTGGGGGCTGGAGCCTATCCCTCAGTCTTTGGGCGTAAGGTGGGCACACCCTTGACAGGATGCAGCCTGTCACAGACTGTAAAGGTGATTTGTCACATTTTTCCAGTAAGAAGTTGTAGTTTTGTATAAATTACTATATTTAAGATACATTCCACTGGAATTTGGAAGAAAAAGTGATGTATGTATGTGTTGGAGTTGGGGGAGGGGTGTTTTGATCAGCTCCAACATATTCTTATCACTAGGGGGCTCCGCAGGAGAAAATTTAGAAACAGTTGCTCTATTGAATAGATTTAGGGAATAACCCTGTTGTGTCTGATGATTTGCGGATGTTCATGCTGTTATACGGTCGCAAAACTGTGACCGTATAACAGCATGAACGTCCGCAAATCATCAGACACAAGGGGGTTATTCCCGTTCTAATCCAATTCCATCGTTTGCACGGTTTATTTTTCTGTAGATAATTCGGTCGGTGTGCTTTACCACAGAGACAGTGTCACTCCAACAGTGGTCAGGGCGCAGTGTAATCCATCAGATGTGAAAATCCATCAAATGTGAAACATTCTGTATCAGAATCCACATCGATACTTTCATATGGTAGCTTAAATTCACCCATTTCGGCAGCAGCGGTACACAACTTTCTCTCACTCCCAGCTAACAACGTTAACAGCTAGCAGCGCACGTGGCTGGTGTTCTGTCGAATTGTGCGTCTCGTCACATAAATTGACAGTTCTGCATCCCGACAATACTGCGGAGGACAGGAATGATATTCGACAGGAATGACATCTTATCAGAACACCTGTCAGGGCACAGAGTAATACATTCAAATGTGAAACAGTGGAATATTTTCCCACCGTTACCCTGATATTGTACGGTCTGAAATCTCACGCGATTAACCAGTCAGATTTGTGGAAAAAATGTCATTGGATGAGAATGTACATTTTGCCCCATTAAAAGTTTCTGTCA
Source organism: Thalassophryne amazonica (assembly GCF_902500255.1). NCBI lineage: Eukaryota > Metazoa > Chordata > Actinopteri > Batrachoidiformes > Batrachoididae > Thalassophryne > Thalassophryne amazonica. The sequence goes on from NC_047118.1 coordinate 52,218,167, forward strand.
CTGGAAAACAGTATGTGGGCAGATTTTATAAATTTAAATGGCTCTGTGTGGAATAATGTTTATTGTAACATGATGGCTCACTAATGGAACTAATCTGAATCTAATCTGTTTAGTGTATTTTCCAGATTATAAATCACAACGGACGATATTTTCTCTTGTACAAGCCTGACTTATGCAGAACTGCTGCATTTAATGACTCTGGAACACAGGTGAAAGTGTAGCCTGATGCAGGGATGCACATGCCGGTGGACTGTGCAGCAGCCTCTTTTTTTGTACTGCATTTAAAAAATGTGACATCATCTTAAATGCATGCTGTCAATTAACAACCCACGGTTTAAAGGGGACAAGTGCGGGAGAGTGGAGGTTTGGGCCAAACCATGCCTAAACGTGCACCAGCGTCGCATTACATGGCGCTACATGGATCATATGTGGCTTGACTTGGCGTTACGAATGCATATTTGCATCACTCTTGGCACATTCCTGACATTCTTACTGTAACTTAACACATCTGAGTAGGTTTCTTAATAGTGCGTGTTGGTGCTTGATATTCTGGATTTTTGTGGAGCATGTTTTTGGCTGTCAAAAAATGTTCCATCAAATGTCACGCACCACCCTCATTTCGCCTCATGTTGTGGAGGTTGCAACTGGGTGTGTTAATCGGTCTTGATTAGTGGTGATCCTTAATAGAGCATGACAGCATTCTTCTCTGACGTGCACACAGTTAAACCCTGCTGCACCGCATTCAGTTTCATTGCTGCAGCTATGCTGACGAAGGACAGTGACGCCAAGTCGGGCTAAAAGTTTTGTTCCAATGCTCATCAGCATGCTCCTGCAGGTGTTCCACCTGCTGCTGCTGTGCCTGATGTTTGGGAAAATGAGCGAACGGGGTGGTTGAACTGGGATTCTATGAAATGACACGGGGGACTCTAAATTTTTTATTCCGCGCAGTCCCAGGGACTCTACATTTCCAAACCCTAATTTGAAGACTGGGATATGTAGGGATATTATTTAGAGATGTTTTAGTCACATTTTTCAAATCTCGTTATTTTAATCTTAAACGATTGCTGATACTATTGATACCATTGTTGATTATTGGTTGGATCCCCTTATCCATTCCTGATCAAATTTCTGCATGGGGAACAAAATGTAGATCTATAGCTTTCAGCATCATGGAGCCATTTTCCTTGTTGGTAGACGTAATTTGGTCATTGACAATCAAAAGAATCCCAGATTACGATGCAAATTTGGTCAGTTAGCCTCAAATTATTCAAGTGAATTATTTGAGAAATTGTTTCAGCCATACCTGTGCCTTTTAGCCGTTAATTTCTGTTTTGCTTCTTGTGCTAACCTGACTTATGTTTATCCAGAAATTGTTTTTTTTTTTTTTGAAACGTAGGAATCTGAAATCACCTTTATCTGCAAAACATAGTTGTGTGATTTATCTGGCGGTTATTGTGTTTTATTCATCCATTTATGGAAATGTGAATCAAAGAATGTGAACACTTTGAAAGAAGTAACAGGATTCATGATACTGGTTGGCTTTCAGTTTTAAAGCTGTCTGCCTATATACGCTGTTCCTCTAATGAGACTTGAACTCACTGACAAAGTAGAAGTTACCTGGTAACCTGCAGGTCGGTGGTGTGTAATTTGCCACGGTCTGCTTGCACAGCTCAACTTGATGTGACATTGATTTCCATTACCCTCAGCTCTTATGCTGTTCCTAATGCAGCAGGAACAACAAACTCAGTGGATACAGACCTTTTGTCAACATCATAATCGGCATAGTCATTCTCTCTCCCCCTCAGAAACAGCTCATCATATTACTGGCATCTTTGAATATATGACTACATTAACCCAAAATGCAGAGGGAGGAGTATGGCGCTCAACTGAGAATATCCAGGATGAGGGATAGAACTGGGTGTGAAGGATGTTGTTTTCTTTACATGTGTGTTTCTCGGTTAGATCTCGAACATTCAGATATGTTGGGTCTGATATATGGATATTTGAGACCATTCACAGCGAGCCTGACTGGATAGGGATTTTTGGGGGACAATACTGATATAAGCAGTAAAAAAAAAAAAAATTATGATTCTGATAATATCTGCAGTTATATCATTAAAATGGCATGTGTTTCCTAACATTTCATTATTAAACACATTATGATAAGCATGTAATTGAAGCGCTATGATATTTTACAAATTTAAATGTGAACTTAATATACTAATTCATATAAGCAACAACCAACCAACGTATGGCACTGCGTCTTTACCTCAGACTGTCAGTTGCTGTGCTGTTCAACATTTGCATAAAATAGACTTTTTGTCGATTTTGGCCCCACCTAGCTGGTTGCATGGCAACTACTTGTCTCTTGTAGCTGTAAATCACCCACTCTAATTGTAAAATAATGGAATGAGTCTCTCTCTTGTATTTAATGTGGTCAAGGGGTGATGGGGTCCATGCCATGTGTGTCATTGTAAACAGTGCACCAGATTGCCCTCGGCTGGACAAGCTCTATAACGACAGCATTTCCAACAGTCAGTGTTTTTTTTTTGCATTGGTTTTTTTTGATAAAATAACTTTTCTTATTATGTGGCTGCAACGCTATGTGCGCTCCGATTGGCTGATTTACAGTCTGATGTTTTCCCATATCAGACTGGTTACCATGACAATCGATACGGAACGCATATCACATCCATTACAAACCAGAAAGCTAAAAACACGATTAGCAAAACCAAGTCGAACATGAACATACTCCATAAATATCTTAACAGCTTCACAAAAAAACACACAGATTGAAAGCTTACCAGCTAACAACGGACCATCTGTTAGCAAGTTCTTCATGGAGGTGAAGCGAACAGGTCTGGTCACGAGTGCAAAACTGTCAGCAGCTTTCATATTCAGATGATACCATAAGTTCGCGTGTTTTATTTATTTATTTTTATATATATATATATATATATATATATATATATATATATATATATATACTCAACAAAAATATAAACGCAACACTTTTGGTTTTGCTCCCATTTTGTGTGAGATGAACTCAAAGATCTAAAACTTTTTCCACATACACAATATCACCATTTCCCTCAAATATTGTTCACAAACCAGTCTAAATCTGTGATAGTGAGCACTTCTCCTTTGCTGAGATAATCCATCCCACCTCACAGGTGTGCCATATCAAGATGCTGATTAGACACCATTGTGCACAGGTGTGCCTTAGACTGCCCACAATAAAAGGCCACTCTGAAAGGTGCAGTTTTATCACACAGCACAATGCCACAGATGTCGCAAGATTTGAGGGAGCGTGCAATTGGCATGCTGACAGCAGCAATGTCAACCAGAGCTGTTGCTCGTGTATTGAATGTTCATTTCTCTACCATAAGCCGTCTCCAAAGGCGTTTCAGAGAATTTGGCAGTACATCCAACCAGCCTCACAACCGCAGACCACGTGTAACCACACCAGCCCAGGACCTCACTGCATGTTCACCTCCAAGATCATCTGACGCCAGCCACTCAGACAGCTGCTGAAACAATCGGTTTGCATAACCAAACAATTTCTGCACAAACTGTCAGAAACCGTCTCAGGGAAGCTCATCTGCATGCTCGTCGTCCTCATCGAGGTCTCGACCTGACTCCAGTTCGTCGTCGTAACCGACTTGAGTGTGGCAAATGCTCACATTCGCTGGCGTTTGGCACATTGGAGAGGTGTTCTCTTCACGGATGAATCCCGGTTCACACTGTCCAGGGCAGATGGCAGATAGCGTGTGTGGCGTCGTGTGGGTGAGCAGTTTTCTGATGTCAATGTTGTGGATCGAGTGGATCGAGTGGCCCATGGTGGCGGTGGGGTTATGGTATGGGCAGGCGTCTGTTATGGACGAAGAACACAGGTGCATTTTATTGATGGCATTTTGAATGCACAGAGATACCGTGACGAGATCCTGAGGCCCATTGTTGTGCCATACATCCAAGAACATCACCTCATGTTGCAGCAGGATAATGCACGGCCCCATGTTGCAAGGATCTGTACACAATTCTTGGAAGCTGAAAATGTCCCAGTTCTTGCATGGCCGGTATACTCACCGGACATGTCATCCATTGAGCAAGTTTGGGATGCTCTGGACCGGCCGTATACGACAGCGTGTACCAGTTCCTGCCAATATCCAGCAACTTCGCACAGCCATTGAAGAAGAGTGGACCAAACATTCCACAGGCCACAATTGACAACCTGATCAACTCTATGCGAAGGAGATGTGTTGCACTGCATGAGGCAAATGGTGGTCACACCACAGATACTGACTGTATTCCCCCCCAATAAAACAAAACTGCACTTTTCAGAGGTGGCCTTTTATTGTGGACAGTCTAAGGCACACTGTGCACTAATCATGGTGTCTAATCAGCATCTTGATATGGCACCCTGTGGTGGGAGGGATTATCTCAGCAAAGAAGAAATGCTCACTATCACAGATTTCAACTGTTTGTGAACAATATTTGAGGGAAATGGTGATATTGTTTATGTGAAAAAGTTTTAGATCTTGAGGTCATCTCATACAAAATGGGAGCAAAACCAAAAGTGTTGCATTTATATTTTTGTTGAGTATAATGAAGAAATTATTAACCTTGCTTGCTTGGTCTGTACAGGAATATCAGGGCCTCTGTGTTTTTGCACTGTCAACACCTCAGTCTGATATTTTCCTGTACAGACCTTGCGCTGAGTTAATAATCCTTTAATATCAACATAATAACACCAATACAGATATGGCCATGAAAGTGCTCATGTCATCGCCAACTACATATGGGCTGGTCTAAGTGACCTTAGCTATGGTATCAAGCTGTCTATAATTCAGGTAACTCTGTCTATTCTTTGGACAGCAGTAGGAGAGATCCCTTGAGAAATGTGCCCATGTTGAAGATGCAGCCTTTCCTCAGCTTACAAGAGAGCCTGCTACTTGTGTGTCTCTTGTAGCAGTCATTTGAGCCAAGAACTGATCAATAGCCTATCTAATAGAACATTAAAAGCCCAGAGAGGAGAGATGCCAGACTGGCTGACACTGAGGAAATGGATGCTGTGAAAGAGAGAGGCGGGAGGTGGGAGGGGCTGGAGACATGGATTTTCTGCCCTCCAAAAGAGTGTAGGGGCTGGAGAAGGTGAAGAGGAGTGCAAGGTGTGGCATTGGCAGAGTTTCTTGGTTTGACTTTGAGTCCCGGGGCCTGAATTCTAAACTGTGTATCTTCACACACCACACACATAGCAGGCAGCTCAATGGGATAAGAGTTGGGCTACCAATATGTAGACCTGGGTTTGATTCCTGGTCACAATTCTGTTTTTTTCTTTCTTTCTTTCAACAAGACACTTCATTTGTGCAGACTATGACCCAATCCCAGTTCTCTTCCTTTGCATATTCACATGAATGTGCCAATGAACAGAAAGGGTGAAGTGTAGGGGAAAGGGATGATGTTGGGATGGGGCCTACCCCACCAACCTGTAACTGGTTCACCATCCTTGGCTGGGGTAGTACATGCATAGACTGATATCCCAACCAGTAGGTTGTGGAACCTTTGTTGCTTAAGTGGAATTCACAGAATAAGTACCTGCACCAGTGGAACTCAGGGCCTATGTAGGCCCTATATTTTCTTGTATGGACAAAAACAATGTCTACACCTTTCCTACATATGAACTGATGCTTCCAATGGAAGAATGTTCATACCTCATACTTATTTCAGACCTTGCGGACACACACCTTTCAGTGTAAGTCAGAATTAGGACAGGGGTATACACCTGATTCCAGAAAGGCTGAGAGGGCTGCAGGTTTCTTTGCAAACCACCCACTGCAACGTGCAAATGGTAAATGGACTGCATTTTTATAGCGCTTTTCCATCTGCATGAGTTGCTCAAAGCGCTTTACAAATAATGCCTCACATTCACCCTGATGTGAGGTATCAGGGTGAATTCATTGATTAACTGATTCCATCTGCTCAAAGTGATGTTACTCAGTGAAATCACCTGGTGAAGTGTGTGGTTGCAAAGAAAACCTGCACTCTCTTTCGGCCCTTTCTGGAATCAGTTGACTACCCCTGCATTAGGGCATGAAGTGGAACTGCATCATGGATACAGAAGTGAGATGGAATTTTATGGAAACCATGTGTCACAGAGCTTGCATTTTTTATTTCCATTAAAAAAAACATTCTGTTCACTCACATCTATATCAATATATCCAATTTATCAGTTACAATTATGCACTAAATTATTACTGTTATAGGGCAGCGCAGTCTCGTTTGAGGGTGGGCGCTAAAGGGGTGGAATATGATGCATATGATGCAATTTTTCTACATCCGGGGACAGCCCTCGTATGTCCCCATTAGAAACATGGCACTTTCTCTGAGTGTTTGAGCAAATTCCACGGCAAACAAAGTGAAAATGCAAAGAAAAAGTGACAGTGCGGTGAAAAGCAAACATGTGCTGCGTTTTTTTTATGACCTGGAGCTTAAACGTGTTGTTGCGGTTGTGCAGGCGAGAGAATGCAGCTACTCTGGTTAGCTGTGTAGGCTAACACTTACCGACATGACCTTTCCCATTTGCCTCGTCTTACCTTCTCCAATGGGAACTGAAAAAACTGCACTTTTAGAGACCGCTTCTGTGATTTCAGCCGAAAACAAAACGGTACACCATTTTTCCATGTGAAGCGATGCTGTGTTTCTGTTGTGCAATGGTAGGCTGTCCCTGGAAGTGGTCAAATCCCCTGATATCATGCAGGGGTTCAAATATATCCCCGCAAACAAAATTGATGTACAAGGTCTATTAGAAAAGTATCTGACCTTATTATTTTTTTCAAAAACATCAGACATGCTTGAACCCTCGTGGACATGCGAGAGTTTTTTTCACGCCTGTCGGTTACGTCATTCGCCTGTGGGCAGTCTTTGAGTGAGGAGTGGCCCACCCTCTCGTCGATTTTTTCATTGTTTAGGGAATGGCTCAGAGACTGCTGCTTTGTTTGATCAAATTTTTTTCAAAACTGTAAGGCACAACTGAGTGGACACCATTTGATAAATTCAGCTGGTTTTCGGTAAAAATTTTAACGGCTGATGAGAGATTTTGGTCTGGTAGTGTCGCCGTAAGGACAGCCCACGGTGCCTGACGGCGATCTGCGCTTCGAGGCAGAAAACTTCCACATTTCAGGCTCTGTTGACCCAGTAAGTCGTCAGAGAACAGAGAACTTTCAGAAGAAGTTGGCATGAGGAGTTTATTTGGACATTCCATTGTTAACGGACATTTTGTAATGAAGAACGTGCGGGCAGAGTCGCATGTCGGGCCGGACCCGACTGCGGGGGGTCGCGACAGGAAAAAACACCTCCGCTGGAACCTTAACGGGCAAGTTGGAACATGCCCAAGCTGTTAAACAGTTTCTCAGTTACTCACTTGTTGAAAGCCATCAAAAGCCGCCTGAATTTTACAAATGGTTTTCAACGCGGAGGTGTTTTTCCTCTCGTGGCGCACACAGATTTGCTGAGTCGTCACGGAAACGACTTGGCGAATTTGCGCGCACGTCTTTCATTACAAAATGTCCTTAAACAGTGGAATGTCCGCATAAAGTCCTCATGCCGGCCTCTTCTGAATCTTCTCTGTTCTCTCACGTTGTCCTGGGTGAATTAAGCCTTAAATTAGGATGTTTTCAGTTCGAAACAGGCCAACAACGGCGCCTGGAAGTGCTGCAGGACGTCCCGTTGTGTGGGAAGTCCTTACACTGACAGAAACACCCCATAATCTCTCATCAGCCGTTAAGCTTTTCACCGAAAACCAGCTTAATTTCTCGAATAGTATCCACTCGGATATTCCTCACAGGTCCAGAAAAAATTTTGATAAAGCAACGCGCGCCGTCTCGAGCAGCGTGTGAAACAAAGGAATTCAGCCGAGAGGGCGGGACCACATCTCACTCAAGGCCTGCCTACAGGGAAATGACGTCACCGACACGCGTGAAAAAACTCACGCATGCGCACGAGGGTTCAAGCATGATTGGTGTAATCACACGTCATTCAAATCCATATAGTTAAAAAAAAAAATAAAAGGGTCGGTTTATTATCTAATAGACCTCGTATATAGGAATGATCGCTTTCTCTCCGTCTTTCCAGTATCAACTATTGTAAGCAGAACTCTTCTGAAATTGTTTGAATTTTAATGCGACCTCACCATATGAAGATGTGTATGAAAGAAAACCATTCTGGTCAAATCTTCAAGAGGAGATCATTGGAATTCTGTAGTTCATTCACTATACAACATTGTAAGTGGAACTCCTAAAATGCTTAAGGGATTTCAGTGAGACTTTACACAATGATAACACGTCATGTGCACAGAGTAAGAATTTCCTGTGTGCCATCTCTGCTTTTTTTTTGTCATGTGAGAAAATATTGTTCAGCTTCAGTTCTTAACTTCTCCTTACAACTTGATATCTGCATGAGAGTATTATTTCAGTCATGCCCCCTCCGGTCCTGCAGTCTTTTTGTCCGTTACTGCCCACTCACATGCATTAAGGTTTTCTTTAGTTGTCCCATTTGTAGACTGAATGTGACGAGCTCGTCTGTTCACAGGAGGAAATGAAACTGACAAGCACAGACTGTTCTCTTCAACAATGAGCTTTCATGTTTACCAAATGGTGTCAGGTTATACTGTTGTATGACTAACCAAAAGGTGTGAGCGAGGAGACAATACAGAGCCAGATATCCTGTGTGTCTGTGTGGCCGATATTGTGTCTTTATCTTTGTTCAATAATTCTGTGAGATAAGGGAGATTGTGATTGTGCTTCCAAAATTAGCTGTGTTTAACACCTGAATCACTTCTCTCTCTCATGATTCAGTACATGGTGTTGGGAAAGTGTAGTGACACGGACCCACAACAGGGGGCGTAAATGAACGGACAATAGAGGGAGTTAAATTAGAACACTTTACTGTTGTGAATGTCACAACCACACACAGCAGATTATAGAATAGATACAAGTCAATGAATGAAGGTGTCGTGTGGGCAGGCTCGACGATAGGAGACATCCGTCTGGAGATGAACCGGAACCACACGATTTCCACCGCCACCAAACCCGAAGGATACTGGAGCCGCCAAGTCCCGAAGTCCCCAGGTGGCCACCGTCTCAGCGTGTCGGATCTGGTACTGCTGGCGGAGAACAAAGACAGTCAAGTGTGGGTGTGTATACACCCCGTAACAATAACGGTGGGAATTCCACCTCCACCTCTAACACACACTCGTGCAGCGTCTGAGTACCACTTATCTGGTGGGAAGTTGGATGAAACAGTCGCGACCCACGCCGGTCCTCTGAGTAGACAGCTGCAACACAATAGCTCTTGGAATCAATCAACACAGGCAGAGAAAGTTACCTCTCAAAGAAGTCGATATCTCGGCGACGTGGTGGAGGTGTCATCCTGCTTTTATCCAGGGTGAAGTGCAGATGATCGGTGACAGCTGTCATAGTTGATGAGTGACAGCTGTCACCTCGGCTGTTCCTGTAAGGCGGCAGCACCCCCTCATGCCTGAAGCCCGCACTTCAGGCAGGGCGCCCTCTGGTGGTGGGCCAGCAGTACCTCCTCTTCTGGCGGCCCACACAACAGAACCCCCCCCCTCAACGGGCGCCTCCTTGCGCCCGACCAGGCTTGTCCGGGTGGCGTCGGTAAAAATCGACCAGGAGGGCCGGGTCCAGGATGAAGCTCCTCTTCACCCAGGAGCGTTCTTCGGGTCCATACCCCTCCCAGTCCACCAAATATTGGAAGCCCCGGCCCATTTGACGGACATCCAGGAGCCGGCGTACTGTCCAAGCTGGCTCCCCGTCGATGATACGGGCAGGAGGCGGTGCCGGACCGGGAGTACAGAGGGGTGAGGTGTGATGCGGGTTCAACCGGGACACATGAAAGACTGGATGGATCCGCAGTGAGGCCGGGAGTTGGAGCCTCACTGCGGTGGGACTGAGGACCTTGAGGATTCGGAATGGCCCTATATAGCGGTCCTTTAATTTTGGGGAAGCCACCTGGAGAGGTATGTCCCGTGTGGATAGCCATACCTCCTGCCCAGGCTGATATGCGGGGGCCGGGGACCGTCGACGGTCTGCATGGGCCTTTGCCCTCGTCCGGGCCCTTAACAAGGCCAAACGGGCGGTGCGCCACACCCGACGGCATCTCCGCAGGTGGGCCTGGACCGAGGGCACACCGCCCTCTCCCTCCACCACAGGAAACAAAGGGGGTTGGTACCCCAGACACACCTCGAACGGGGAGAGGCCGGTGGCAGAGGACACTTGGCTGTTATGCGCGTACTCGATCCAGGCCAGGTGTTCACTCCAAGCCGTCGGGTGTGCGGATGTCGTACATTGCAGGGCCTGCTCCAGCTCTTGATTGGCCCGTTCAGCCTGTCCGTTAGTCTGAGGGTGATACCCAGATGAGAGGCTCACGGTGGCCCCCAGTTCCCAGCAGAAACTTCTCCACACCTGCGAGGAGAACTGGGGACCGCGATCCGAGACGATGTCTGTTGGTATCCCATGCAGACGGACGGGATGGTGGACCAGGAGATCCGCTGTCTCCTGGGCCGATGGGAGCTTCGGGAGGGCCACGAAGTGGGCCGCCTTGGAGAACCGGTCCACTATCGTGAGGATGGTGGTGTGCCCCCGGGACGGCGGGAGGCCCGTGACGAAATCCAGACCGATGTGGGACCAGGGGCGATGAGGCACAGGAAGCGGCTGAAGGAGTCCCTGTGCCTTCTGGTCGTCCGCCTTGCCCCTGGCGCAGGTGGTGCAGGCCTGGATATAAGCCTGGACGTCAGCCTCCAGAGACGCCCACCAGAAGCGCTGCCGGACCACTGCCATGGTCCTACGCACCCCTGGGTGGCAGGAGAGCTTGGACCCGTGACAGAAGTCCAGGACGGCAGCCCTGGCTTCTGGTGGGACGTATAGTCTATTTTCGGCCCTGTTCCGGGATCCGGGTTCCGTGCCAGGGCCTCCCGGACGGGCTTCTCCACGTCCCAGGTAAGGGTAGCCATGATAGTGGACTCCGGTACGATGGGTTCCGGTGGATCCGACAGCTCGGTCTTGACTTCATGTTCATGCACCCGGGACAGGGCATCCGACCTCTGGTTTTTTGGTCCCGGGGCGGTAGGTGATCCGGAAGTCAAACGGCCGAAGAACAGTGGACCAGCGGGCTTGCCTGGGGTTCAGTCGTTTGGCGGTCCTGATATACTCAGGTTCCGGTGGTCAGTAAAAAACCGTGAAAGGCACTGACGCCCCCTCCAGCAGGTGTCTCCACTCCTCAAGAGCCTCTTCACCGCAAGGAGCTCTCGATTGCCCACGTCATAGTTCCGCTCTGCTGGGGTCAACCTGCGGGAGAAATAGGCACACGGGTGAAGAACCTTATCGGTCTCTCCGCTCTGGGATAGCACGGCTCCTATCCCTGAGTCAGAGGCGTCCACTTCAACCACAAACTGGCGACTGGGATCGGGCTGCACCTAGACAGGTGCAGTCGAGAAGCGCTGTTTCAACTCCCTGAATGCGGCATTGCACCGATCCGACCAGGTGAAGGGAACTTTTGGTGAGGTCAGGGCTGTCAGGGGGCTGACTACCTGACTATACCCCTTAATGAACCTCCTGTAAAAATTTGCGAAGCCGAGGAACTGTTGCAGCTTCCTACGGCTCGTAGGTTGGGGCCAGTCTCTCACCGCTGCGACCTTGGCCGGATCCGGGGCGACGGAGTTGGAGGAGATGATAAACCCCAGGAAGGACAAAGAGGTGCGGTGAAACTCACACTTCTCGCCCTTCACAAACAGCCGGTTCTCTAACAACCGCTGCAGGACCTGATGTACATGCCGTACATGGGTCTCAGGGTCCGGAGAAAAAATGAGTATATCGTCCAGATACACGAAGATGAATCGGTGCAGGAAGTCCCGCAAGACGTCATTTACCAAAGCTTGGAACGTCGCGGGGGCGTTAGTGAGGCCGGACGGCATGACCAGGTACTCAAAATGACCTAACGGGGTGTTGAATGCCGTCTTCCATTAGTCTCCCTTCCGGACCCGAACTAGGTGATATGCGTTCCTAAGATCCAGCTTTGTGAATATTTTGGCTCCATGCAGGGGGGGTGAACACCGAATCCAACAAAGGCAACGGGTATCGGTTGCGAACCGTGATCTCGTTCAGCCCCCGGTAATCAATGCATGGATGAAGACCGCCATCTTTCTTGCCCACAAAAAAGAAACCTACTCCCATCGGGGAGGTGGAGTTACGGATCAGCCCGGCAGCTAAGGAGTACCGAATGTAGGTCTCCATCGATTCGCGCTCAGGTCGGGAGAGGTTGTACAACCTGCTGGACGGGAACTCCACGCCTGGCATCAAATCGATGGCACAATCGTACGGACGGTGCGGGGGAAGGGTGAGTGCCCGATCCTTGCTAAAAACGTCAGCAAGATCGTGGTACTCAACCGGCACCGCCGACAGATTGGGGGGAACTTTGACCTGCTCCTTAGCCTGGGAACCGGGAGGGACCGAGGATCCCAAACACACCCGATGGCAGGTCTCGCTCCACTGTACCACCACCCCGGACGGCCAATCAATCCGGGGATTGTGTTTTAGCATCCAGGGGAATCCCAGAATCACACGGGAGGTAGAGGGGGTCACAAAAAACTCTATCTCCTCCCGATGATTCCCTGACACCACCAGAGTTACTGGTAGCGTCCTGTGTGTGATTAAAGGGAGTAGGGTGCCATCTAGTGCTCGCACCTGCAATGGTGAAGGAAGCGCCACCAGAGGGAGCCCTACCTCCCTGGCCCATCTGCTGTCTAGCAGATTCCCTTCTGACCCTGTGTCTACCAGTGCTGGGGCCTGAAGGGTTAAATCCCCGCTAAGGATTGTAACTGGGAGCCGCGTGGAAATGTGTGTGTGTCCCACGTGAATTTCTTGGCCCACCCTAAGCCCAGTTTCTAGGGGCGGGCGTTGGTGTTTAACCGTTCGGGACAATCTCTCAATTGGTGCTCAATTGAGCCGCAAACAAAACACGCCCCGTGGGGAAGCCTCCTCTGTCTATTCGGTGGTCTGAATGTGGCCCTGCTCGTGTCCATAGCTTCGTCAGCAGGGGGAGCTGTCGCCACACGGGGCGTAGAGGCCAGGGAGCGTGGGAAGGGCGGACCTTTTTCGGACCCGGAAGGAAGAGGGACGGCGCGTGCCCGGCCACGCCCTTCGTCTCGTTCCCGACGGCGTTCTTCCAACCGATTGTCTAACCGTATAACAAGATCGATAAGCCCATCTAATTCCCGCGGTTCATCCTTGGCCACCAGGTGCTCCTTCAGGACCGACGACAGTCCGTTTACGAAGGCGGCGCGGAGCGCAGCGTTATTCCAGCCGGACCTCGCAGCCGCGATGCGGAAGTCGACTGCATAAGCGGCTGCGCTCCGGCGTCCCTGTCTCATTGACAGCAACACAGTCGAAGCGGTCTCTCCCCTGTTAGGGTGATCAAACACGGTTTTGAATTCCCTCACAAAACCCAGTGTACGTGTGAAGGAGCCGTGAATTTTGCTCCCAATGCGCCGTAGCCCAAGCGCGTGCCTCTCCTCGAAGCAGATTAATTACATAAGCTACTTTACTAGCATCTGACGCGTACATGACGGGACGTTGTGCAAAGACGAGCGAACACTGCATGAGAAAGTCCGCGCACGTCTCCACACAACCTCCGTACGGCTCTGGAGGGCTTATGTATGCTTCAGGGGATGGTGGGAGGGGTTGTTGAACAACCACTGGAACATTCATATCCTGCACAGGGTCGGCAGGAGGACGAGCTGCCGCAGCGCCCTGAGCGCTCGCCGCCACCTGTGCAGAGAGAGCCTCCACCCTGCTTTTCAGGAGGATGTTTTGCTCGGTCATTTGATCCAACCGAGCCGTAAAGGCGGTGAGGATGTGCTGCAGCTCACCAATCACGCCTCCTGCAGACGCCTGCGCTCCCTGCTCTCCCATTGGTCGTTCAACAGCTGGGTCGTTCAACAGCTGATCGGTGACAGCTGTCATAGTTGATGAGTGACAGCTGTCACCTCGGCTGTTCCTGTAAGGCGACAGCGCCCCCTCATGCCTGAAGCCCGCACTTCAGGCAGGGCGCCCTCTGGTGGTGGGCCAGCAGTACCTCCTCTTCTGGTGGCCCACACAACACATGGTTCAACACGATTCTGTCTTCCAGCAATATCACTTTTAGCTTAGTTCTTTTCAGTAGGTTTGTTGAACATGAGAGGCATTTTAATGCCGAAATTATCCAGGGTTTTTTTTTTTCCAAGTGCTGCAATCAAACCCAACATATAGCTCCAGCCGTTGTGGGTGCATGTTTCAGAGAATTTTTTTTTTTTTTTTTTTTTTGAGCATGCCAAGTAGGGCTGCAGCTATCGATTATTTTAGTAATCGAGCATTCTATTGATTATTCTGCCAATTAATTGAGTAATCGGATAAAAAGTACTTTTGAGTTTTTACATCAGTAGTTCAGGACTCTCCCTAAGCACAATGTAGCTGTGCCAAAGTCTTGACATTTTGCTGTAATGGCAATGGGATGTGGCTTTCTGTTGTTTTTTCCCCAGCTTGTAAAATTGAACCATTTTGAGTTCTTTTTTTTTTTTTAAGGCTGGTGGACTGGGTCCCTACGTGATTTTTTTTAAAAATCCTTCTTTCTCTGCTATTCAGCAGATGCATTTCAGCTGAAGGAAGAACTTGCAAGCCTCACAGTCACTTTTTTTAAGTTACCATGTTTGTGAAGCATTGCGTGTTGCCCCCAAAAAAGCGAAAATTAAAAAGTGAAACACTCAGTGTGAGTCTGAACAAAACAGACAGTAGCTGGCTTCGACTGTGGGTACCCGGCTGTCGGGTCAATAGTCATTCAACACGTCGAGCAGACCGTGTGTTTTTTTAAAAAGAGATAAACACACTGCTTCACTTTAAATGTGCAGTAAGTCTATTTCAGATGATCAGTGTGGACCCTCTTTCTCTTAAAAGGCTTTATTTTACTCTGTGTCGCATTGGAAAGCGGTAGCTTTAAGGGCTAAATTATTAGCTGTTACATGGCCTGAGCGCATGCGCTAGTCTTCTTCTGTTGTTTTTCTTGGGACGTTACAGCGCCACACACAGGCCTGGCATATGTACTACTATGTTAAACGAAGCTTTGAGGCACAGGATTTGCCTTGATCATTTTTGGTAATCGAATTATTCGAGTAATCGTTTCAGCCCTAATGCCAAGTGTGAAATGCTATAATGCCATTTATGTTTTAGAGACATAAAGATTCAGTATGAAATTTCAATTTATTCAGTTGAATTTATTTTACTTGTAAAGCACCGTATCACAACAAAGCTGCCTCAAGGTGCTTCACACGAGTAAATATTCCCAGTCGTCTTTATTCTCTCTTCAAACATTGCATCATCTGAAATGGACCATGTAACTGACTGGAAGACTTGACTCACATTTAGCTGGCACAGAGTTACTGTGTCCATGTGTGCCATTTTCTGTGTTAGCTCAGGTGTGTGTACTGCTGTAGTTGGTTTTCTCACCAAGTCTGTCTTCTTCTTTTTTGTTCTGTATCCCATCCTCCCCCACTCCTGTCCTTTCTTGCGTCTTTCTTTCCAGGCCAAGTCGTGTATCTGTCACATGTGCGGTGCCCACCTGAACCGACTCCACTCTTGTCTGTACTGTGTATTTTTTGGCTGTTTTACGAAGAAACACATCCACGAGCACGCAAAATCTAAGAGACATAATCTAGGTAAGTAAGTCATTCATGAACGGAACATTACATCAAAGAGAAGATGGCGGTTTAAGATTGTATTCCCAGCTAGAAGAGCATTTATTTGTCATTGTACATATGTACAAATGGACTGCATTTATGTAGCGCTTTTCCATCTGCATCAGACATTCAAAGTGCTTTACAATTATGCCTCACATTCACCCATTCACACGGACACACTCAGCCACCAATGTCAGGGTGCTGCCATGCAAGGCGCTCACTACACACCGGGAGCAACTCAGGGATTAAGGACTTTGCCCAAGGGCCCTTAGTGCTTAGGTTGGGGTTTGAAATGAGGATCCTCTGGTCTGAAGTGCAGCGCTTAACCACTAGACCTTACCTTTGACCTGGAAATCACCTGCCTTACATGTCAACATCCTAACTACCGTCGGATGCAGTCCAACCACAAGTAGCAGTGGACAGCCACAGTCCTCCGCCCAAGGACCAACCAGGTGTAGAGACACTTCTGTGGTTAAGGGCAATGATAAAAGCATGAATCCAATATATATGGTTTAATAGCGGGAGGAAACTGGAGTGCCTGGTTGAAAACCCACTCAGACACAGGGAGAGCATGAAAACACACACACACACACACACACACATACAATGGCACCCGATCCACTGGAGTGTATGGGGTGTTGGAAAGGCACAGCATCCCTGATGGTCCTCAAAAGTGCTCCCTCTTGAGTCCTCTTGAGTGCTACCCCCTCTTGTGCTTTACAAAGTAGTACTTACATCCCCCCCCCCCCACCCACACACACCACTCTCACTAATTACTCCCAGTTGTTGTTTGCATGCAATAATCGCCAAACCCGGGGCAACCGCTTTGAATTGCCAGCCAAACCATGGTGAGGGTAGTCGACAGGTTGTTCTTACCTTCTGTGATTGGGGCTTGTCTGTGCATGTGATGACTGCACCCTGCAGGCTATGTAAAGGGGACCACCACCTGATGCTCCAAGAGGGAGGAAGGTGGACACAGCAACATGTTGTGGAGCACAACTAGGGCACAGTGAGAACCAACAGGACACAACATCCATATCTCTTTCCAGTCATCTTGTTTCTGTCTTGCCACTGGACTCTGATAGGCCTGGACAGGAGTGTGATGCCTATGTTCTGCGCAACTCTCTCTCCCTTTTAATCCAGTACACACTCAAGTCAGGACACACAGAAAGAAACTGCGCCTTGGTTGAATTAAATCTTGGCCTTTTTGCTGTGATGTGTGCGGCAAAAGTACAAAACCAGTTATGGTGAGAGGTTTGGGTGGGAACGCACCATTGCAGGCAATGGACCCAAATGCAGGGAGCTGGACATTTAGAAGAGTACAAAGGAAGATATATTTATTTATAATAAATAAAGGTGCTGTGCTGGGGTGCCTGCAGTGTGGAGAGATGGCCCCCCTCCTGGTGGTGAAATGAGGGAGCTGCAGGATCCCTAGCCAGTCTTGAAGGATAATATCAACTAAGGCTTCAGGGTTCAGGATCAGGTGGAACGCTTGTCTCTGAGACCAGGAACTATGGGGAATAAAGACACACAGAGTGAGTGAATGCACTCATAATGCTGAAGCCTCAAAACAGTCAAAGTTCAAAAAAGGTTTACCACAGGTTGTTTCAGAGGTCAGGAAATAAAGTTCTCTTCTTAAGAAATAAAGTTCACTTTTCAGAAATTGTTCATAGTTCATAAGTTGTATCCAAAGGTCAGAGGTCAAGTGCTGCGTGTTGTAACGCAGTTTCAATTAAACAGGACTTGATACAGCTGGGTTCTCAATTGTTTGATATCAGAATTTATGTGGTTCTTCGGAAGAGTTCTTGGAACAGTTCTTTATCATAGCACAGTCACAAACAGGGACGAGTGAGAACGGGATCTCACTGAGACGAGGAGGAATGTAACTGGCATGACGTTGCTGTGCAGGTAGTCAGATCCACAATCCAGGTCCGCTTGGGAGCCGTACTGAAATCATCTGGAACATCAGGGAAAGAAAGGAATTAGAGGGGAGGCCAGGTTACCTGAGCTTTTGCTGCGGGATGCTTTGGCGTCTTAAGCACACAGCTAGAAGACGCAGTCAAGGTCACAGGGTGGCATTCAGGTTTGATCCTCTTGGAGACTGCCTGGATCATCAAAGGTGGCCCTGGAAGCTGGCGAGGCAAAACGAGACAAGCAAGGCAACAGACAAACACGGCACACAAGTATCTGGCAATACATGCACAAAAAGTCAGGGTTTAAACAGTCTATCAATAATCAGTCACTCATCTGATCCATGTGTGAAACAATTATTATTATTATTATTATTATTATCAGTGTTTATAATTATTTTATTATGACTTCTATTTTGCCATTTGATTTTTAAATGGACCACAATCAAAATCACTGTTTTCACTTTCTTGTGTCAGCCATGTGTTTTTAACATATTTACAATTATATTATGCACTTCCATTGAACTTATTAGATAAAATCAGGCACTCACACTTTGAATAAAAAGATGATTTACTGCCCCATGCTGGAATGGCATGTGAGTCCAGAATGTAATTAGCAGTGTCCATTGTTCAGTGTAGTTTGCTCATATCTGTACCTTCTCCAAAAATATTAGTCCTATCAACAATCTGTTTTGGCAGTGTTCGTCCTTGAATCAAAATGTCAGCTGTCCACAGTTTCTCTGTGATCAAAGTTACACTCACCCACAAACACACAGAGAGCTTTCCTGTTCTGCATTCTACTTCAAGCAGGTGCTTCTAATTTTAGATAGGAAGAAATAGAGACAGTGGTGAAAGACATTAAATGCAGTACACATTTCACTGATGGTACTGGCAACATGAGACTTAACTAAACTGATGAAACCAATTTAACTACAAAAACACAATAAACCAATAACACCAACACCGTTAAACTAACATGACCCAACCCAACTAACATGTAAATAAAAACAGAATACATTGATTTGCAAATCCTCTTCAAGCTACAACCCCTGGCAAAAATTATGGAATCACCGGCCTCAGAGGATGTTCATTCAGTTGTTTAATTTAAAAAAAAAAAAAGCAGATCACAGACATGACACAAAACTAAAGTCATTTCAAATGGCAACTTTCTGGCTTTAAGAAACACTATAAGAAATCAAGAAAAAAAAATTGTGGTAGTCAGTAACGATTACTTTTTTAGACCAAGCAGAGGGAAAAAAATATGGAATCATGAAAAACAAAAGAACGCTCCAACACATCACTAGTATTTTGTTGCACCACCTCTGGCTTTTATAACAGCTTGCAGTCTCTGAGGCATGGACTTAATGAGTGACAAACAGTACTCTTCATCAATCTGGCTCCAACTTTCTCTGATTGCTGTTGCCAGATCAGCTTTGCAGGTTGGAGCCTTGTCATGGACCATTTTCTTCAACTTCCACCAAAGATTTTCAATTGGATTAAGATCCGGACTATTTGCAGGCCATGACATTGACCCTATGTGTCTTTTTGCAAGGAATGTTTTCACAGTTTTTGCTCTATGGCAAGATGCATTATCATCTTGAAAAATGATTTCATCATCCCCAAGCATCCTTTCAATTGATGGGATAAGAAAAGTGTCCAAAATATCAACGTAAACTTGTGCATTTATTGATGATGTAATGACATCCATCTCCCCAGTGCCTTTACCTGACATGCAGCCCCATATCATCAATGACTGTGGAAATTTACATGTTCTCTTCAGGCAGTCATCTTTATAAATCTCATTGGAATGGCACCAACAAAAGTTCCAGCATCATCACCTTGCCCAATGCAGATTCGAGATTCATCACTGAATATGACTTTCATCCAGTCATCCACAGTCCATGATTGCTTTTCCTTAGCCCATTGTAACATTGTTTTTTTTTCTGTTTAGGTGTTAATGATGGTTTTCGTTTAGCTTTTCTGTATGTAAATCCCATTTCCTTTAGGCGGTTTCTTACAGTTCGGTCACAGACGTTGACTCCAGTTTCCTCCCATTCGTTCATCATTTGTTTTGTTGTGCATTTTCGATTTTTGAGACATATTGCTTTAAGTTTTCTGTCTTGACGCTTTGATGTCGTCCTTGGTCTACCAGTATGTTTGCCTTTAACAACCTTCCCTTGTTGTTTGTATTTGGTCCAGAGTTTAGACACAGCTGACTGTGAACAACCAACATCTTTTGCAACATTGCGTGATGATTTACCCTCTTTTAAGAGTTTGATAATCCTCTCCTTTGTTTCAACTGACATCTCTCGTGTTGGAGCCATGATTCATGTCAGAGCAGATCTGATTTGATGCAGGTGTTAGTTTTGGGGATGAAAATTTACAGGGTGATTCCATAATTTATTCCTCAGAATTGAGTGATTCCATATTTTTTTCCCTCTGCTTGGTCTAAAAAAGTAACCGTTACTGACTGCCACAATTATTTTTCCTGATTTCTTATAGTGTTTCTTAAAGCCAGAAAGTTGCCATTTGAAATGACTTTAGTTTTGTGTCATGTCTGTGATCTGCTTTTTTCTACAAAATTAAACAACTGAATGAACATCCTGCGAGGCCAGTGATTCCATAATTTTTGCCAGAGGTTGTATATTCAGTTGAATACACCACAAAGACAATATTTTTAATGTTCAAACTGATAAACTTTGTTTTTATGCAACTATTTGCTCATTTTGAAATGGATGCCTGCAGCACATTTAAAAAAAGCTGGGACAGTGGTATGTTTACCACTGTGTTACATCACCTTTCCTTCTAACAACACTCAATAAGCATTTTGGAACTGAGGACACTTATTGTTGAAGCTTTGGAGGTGGAATTCTTTCCCATTCTTGCTTGATGTGCAACTTCAGTTGTTCAACAGTCCGGGGTCTCTGTTGTTGTATTTTGCACTTCATAATGCGCCACACATTTTCAATGGGCGACAGGTCTGGACTGCAGTCAGGCCAGTCCAGTACCCGCACTCTTTTACTGCGAAGCCACGCTGTTATAACACGTGCAGAATGTGGCTTTGCATTGTCTTGCTGAAAGAAGCAGGGACGTCCCTGAAAAAGACATTGCTTGGATGGCAGCATGTGTTGCTCCAAAACCTCGATGTACCTTTCAGCATTGATGGTGCCATCACAGATGTGTAAGTTGCCCATGTCATGGGCATTAACACACCCCCATACCATCACAGATGCTGGCTTTTGAACTTTACGCTGGTAACAATCTGGATGATCTTTTTCCTCTTTTGTCCAGAGGACACGGCGTCCATGATTTCCAAAAACAATTTGAAATGTGGAATCATCAGACCACAGCACACTTTTCCACTTTGCGTCTGTCCATTTCAAATGAGCTCCGGCCCAGAGTAGGTGGCGGTGTTTCTGGATGTTCTTGATGTATTTCATGGTAGAGTTTTAACTTGCACTTGTAGATGTAGCAACGAACTGTGTTAACTGACAATGGTTTACTGAAGTGTTCCTGAACCCAAGCAGTAAGATCCTTTACACAATGATGTCTGTTTTTAATGCAGTGCCGCCTGAGGGATTGAAGGTCACGGGCATTCAGTGTTGGTTTTCGCCTTGCCACTTATGTGTAGAAAGTTCTCCAGATTCTCTGAATCTTCTGATTATATTATGGACTATAGATGATGGAATCCTTAAATTCCTTGCAATTGAACGTTGAGAAACATTGTTTTTAAACGGTTGGACTATTTTTTTTTTTTTTTTTTTTTTTTACGCAGTTGTTCACAAAGTGGCTGTGCCCTTTGGCAATGCTCCTTTTATACCCAATCATGACACTCACCTGTTTCTAATTAGGTGTTCTTTGAGCATTCATCAACTTTCCCAGTCTTTTGCTGCTCCTGTCCTAGCTTTTTTGAAATGTGTTGCAGGCATACATTTCAAAATGAGAAAATATTTTTACAAAAACAAAAAAAGTCTATCAGTTTCAACATTAAATAGCTTGTCTTTGTGGTGTATTCAGTTGAATACAGGTTGAAGAGGATTTGCAAATCATTGTATTCTGTTTTTATTTACATTTCACACAATGTCCCAACTTCATTGGAATTGGGGTTACACATAATTAACCGTAAATAAAAGGGTTGAGTTCCTCTTCTAACAAATGTTGAGGTCTAAGTTTCTAAAAACATTCTGGTCTCACACACCATTCCAACTCATTCTACAAGCTTTGCTTAATTTATTACCACCATTGAAAAATATCAGTTAACTATTTTATAAACACTACCCAATCTAGAGCCCATGGATCCCCACATATTTTTAATACCAGAATGAGAGAAATATAGAATTGATCATTTTAGGGGTCATGATGGGACCACTTATAGGACCTTCACTATCAAAATTATCATGTTGGTGGTCAAAAGAGACAAGAGTCACTTACTGTGTGAAGGATGAAAACATCAGACTTGACTAATCACCTGTAGCTGCAGCAGGTACATATAGAAAACATGCAGGGCAGTAAGTCATCTTCAGGAGCATCTGAAGCTGAAGGCCTGTTTTCTTTTCGTTGTTGCATGTCATTGGTGGTTTTTGCTGATGCAGAAAAAAATCATTACAGGAAATCAAATGTTGCAGATGCTTTAGTGAGACTGCATTAGTTTGCACAATTTCTTCCTTGAAACTGAGAGGGAGTTGCACTGCAATGTAACTGCACGTCACGTTACCATTCTGGTGGGAGCATTGTCAGTCAAATACCGTGTGCTTAAGCCACTGTTCTCCCTCCTCATACAGCAGTAAAGGAGGAGCTGACATCACTAATCCAGGGTGACCAGACGACAGGGATTCAACATTGTGCATAACCTGGAGAAAATAAGATGAATAATGAGCAAGAATTATATTGCATCCTGCCAGACATGGATTAAATGTGGAAACGGGAGAGTTTACACATTGTCGGATTGCAATTCCTCTAAAATATCCCTTTAAATTCAGAATATATCCAGTGCAAGGTTTTAGGTTTTACAGTGTTAATTAACATTGAGCTTTGCGCAGGCGCCCCCCTGACGTTGTAACTCTGGGGAGTTTGGATTCATTTGATTAGCGATGGAAAGGAACAGTCAGCCTGCTGGACTAGTGGGAAGCAGCTTTGCTTTCATCAACTCCTTTTACATACAGTGGTGCTCAAAAGTTTATATACCCTGGCAGAACTTTCTTTTTTTGTTTGTTTGTTTTTTTGGCCATTTTTCAGAGAGTATGAATGATACAAAACCATGCTTAGTGGTTGGGTGAAGCCAGTTACTGTCAAACAACTGTTTTTACTCTTTTTAAATCATAATGACAACAGAAACTACCCAAATGACCTGATCACAGGTTTACATACACCTGTTCTTGCTTGGAGTCTTTTGTGGTAGTTGTGGGTGAGACTCTCTGATGGTAAAGCTGCCACTGAATATGTCTTGGACTCTACTTACATTATTTACAAAGAAATACAAACAGTATGGCACTTTATGGTGAATCTGTGTGGAGTAGACAGTTCTCAAAAACTGAGTGACTGTGCAAGAAGGAGAAAAATAAGGAAAGCCACAAAGACACCCAGACAACCCAGAAGAAGTTATAGGCTTATGTGGCTGTGATTGGAAAAATTGTACACAGTGCAAATTTGCTTAAGTAAACTTTCAGGTCTTTCTGCTGGTTGCTGCCTAAAACTTTGGACATCTTGTTTTTTTGTTGGGTGGGGGGCACCCAAAAGTTCAGTTTCTGCCTAAAACAAGTACTAGTATGCAACTTTGGTAAGGGGTTCAGCTAGTGGCACTAAACTCTAGTTCCCAAATGTGACAACAGCACCTGAGAGAGAGAGAGAGAGAGAGAGAGAGAGAAAAGAAGCATTTGGCTGGAACTGCAACTATTTCTTTTGTCTAAACTGCTTGAAATAACATCCAGTATGCTGTCCATCACACATTTATTTGTCCATCTTGTTGAGTTTTGGAATTTAAAAGTCCTTATGTTAAGTAACAGCACATGCTATGGTGTGCACATGTTCTGCACTGAGTTCCTGTCAGGTGTTAAACTTTCTCTTAGGGAAACACTGTTTAAAAAGTGAGTTTCACATACAAAACAAGAGCAATTTGAGATTTGAACCTCCACCAAGCTGTATCCGGATCTTCTCCAAAATTCATTGGAGTCT
The DNA here is from genome assembly GCF_902500255.1 of Thalassophryne amazonica. Taxonomy (NCBI): domain Eukaryota; kingdom Metazoa; phylum Chordata; class Actinopteri; order Batrachoidiformes; family Batrachoididae; genus Thalassophryne; species Thalassophryne amazonica. Next base: position 52,242,026 of record NC_047118.1, read on the forward strand.
TCCATGCCCTAATATCTATCTGTGGCGAAAATTTGGTGAGAATCCGTGAAGTAGTTTTGACGTAATCTTTCAGAGCCTATATAAAGTGAAATCTTGATCCAGAATCTGGATCCGGATCACTTCCAAAAATCTGTGGAGTCTTGTATGGCCTAATATCTATCTGTGGTGAAAATTTCGTCAAATTCTGTTAGCAGGATTGCGTCAAAACTACTGCACAGACAGACAAATACATATATAAATAAACAGATGTAAAAATGGTGTGACTCATATGGCGGTGCAACTTATATCTGTTTCTTTCTTTTTCAAGAGGCGTTTTTTTTCCAGATGCCACTTCTATTATGGTTCTCCAGAAAATACAATAATCATTTTTTGTTTGGCCCATAAAATGTCAGAAAATGGTGAAAGAAAATAATCTATTAGTGTTCCTCAAAGCTCAAGATAATGTCCATAAATGTCTTTTGCCCACAACCCAAAAATATTCAGTTTACTGTCGGTGGGGGGAGACACCAGACAATATCCATATTTAGGAAACTAATATCAGAATTTGGTCATTAAAAAAGTAGGACTCAAAACAATTAATCAATTACCAAAAGGGTTGCAGTTCAATTTAATCATTGATTAATCACTTCGTTTTGCTGCCACTCATCATCATTTTTCTCTTAACTGGCCATTCGTGTTCATAGCGGAACAACCTATTCTGTCATTTCAAACACTTACCCGTAGCTAAATGCAGCAATGATTTACCAGTGAAAGGAAAGTGTTTTTGTTTTTTTGTTTTTTTGCAAATTGGCTCATTATGTTCTGCAGTATTTATTGCTTCTGTGGTCTCTCTTCTCACCCACACACAGACACACACAAACTGAAGCCATGGCATAATATGCTCATTCAGATCCCCCCCCCCAACTCTTATGATCTGTTGGCTCACTGTCTCAATACCACAAAACAGAAAAAAAAAACTTCCAGTTATGCTAAAAATAGGTTGTCATGGCAACCATGCTGAAGTATTGTAGTTTGCAAATGAAAGAAGATGGTGTAATAGTTGAAATGCCGAGGGGTAGAAGGCAAACATACCTACTGCATTTCTGATTGTCTCATAATAGTTCAGTGTGACGGATGGAGACACATTGAAACATTAATGGAAAACTCAGGGCAAAACAACAGTTTATTGTACCTTGAGGGCGGCTCCAGCAGCAAAGATCAATAGGAAAACCACGACTGGATTGTTGTGATTTAAAAATGTATTTGTAGTTACCTGGCAACCTGTATTTTCTTCTTCATCATTTCCCCCGTTTTGTCTCTCCAGCAATAGACTTATTATACGGTGGAATATATTGTTTTGTGTGTCAAGACTACATATACGACAAAGACATGGAACAGATTGCCAAAGAGGAACAGAGGAAAGCCTGGAAATTGCAAGGTATTGTTTTTTGTTATGTCAAAAACAGTACAGCTTTAAAGGTCACCTGATATCTCACTGCTGTCTTTCTGTGTGTCTACAGGAATAGGGGAGAAATACACAACATGGGAACCTACGAAGAGGGAGGTAGAATTATTACGTCACAATCCAAAGCGAAGAAAAATCACTACAAACTGTACCATAGGTGAGTCTGTACATCTTAATCAGTACAGATTTACTTCCACAGTCAGCTTAGTGTGTACTTATATGCGTCTATGGTGCAGGTGTACAGTCAGGTCCAGTCGGACTGTATGGAATGCAACAGAGAAGGATTTTGGTTAGAAAATAACAGAAAAAAAAGATCAGATCTAGGATTAAGTCTTCCATGTACCTTCTGGCATTTGATAACTGGAATTTGACATCCCTTTTTTAAGGCCCAGTCACATTCAGACGACAACCATGAAGACCATACTACATCCTAAATTTTTGGTCTTTCCAGTGGGGGTGTGGTAAAAATGGAAAATGTGCTGTTTTCAATTCCATACTTTGTCCTGATTCCATCCTTGCCATGTTTTCAAAGCATCTAACATGTTCCCACTGAATTATGACCGTGCATATGATCATGTGCGTATCATATCCAGTTTGTTCTTAGGGCCCTGTCACACCTTGACGATTTAGCCAGCATATGCCGACATATGAAAAATTCGCAGAACACGCTGGATATGTTGAATACGTTAGTGCAACTGTCACACCTTGACAATTTAGCCAGCATATGCTGACAGCCCCGTTTCCACCGAGCGGTCTGGGTCCACCCTGCACTGTATGGGTTTGGTCGGAACAGTTAAGTCTGGCTTGGTTTGTGTTTCCCCCGCCGGCAGAACCCTATTGTTTGGCTGGTGGAGCACATAAATGCGGCGTCTCTGCTCCACACGGAGGCCAAACGGATAAATAACATTTTAAATATTTTATTTTATTTTTGTCTTGGTGGACCATGGAATTTATTTTCATCGCAGGCAGACTGCTAAAGAATCGACTGATGCCTGTGATAAACACTGATGTGAATGAATGTGGCACTGTGACTCTTTCAACTTTTAAAATAAGTTAATTGTCTTTTTGTGGTACAAAGTGCTGGCGTTCTCTGGTTCAGGCTGAGAAACGCACCGAGAGCAGACAAACACAGAGGGACTTCTTTAAAAATGCTATGTTTCTTCAGCCACAACAAGGAGCTAAAGTACTTTAGATGTTGTTTTCCAAAATCAGGACACTTTATGTTGACAAGTTTTTGTCAGGCTGTGATGATGAATCCGACTGAAACGAACACGTAAGATTAAGAATTTATATTTACTCTGTGTGTGAATGGTCTTAATATTTGTAACAGTTTGAACTGCATGAGGACTGCAGCTTTCGGTTTTTCAGCCAATCAATGGACAGCATCAGTGGCCCTATTTCGGCTTGTGAGTAACTTAAAAGAAACGTGTGTCAACAATCACATAACCTACTTACAACTTTTGTCCCGCATATGCGGGACTTTTGAGCCATACACTGGCATGCATTGAAAATATTGTGCTTGCGCAAAATTTTTCAATGTCCTCGCCAATTACAACGTTTATCAGCGTGCTCTTACCTTATACAAAACTTGCCCATAACTTATTCGAGGTACGTCAGCATATGCCAGCATTTTTAATACACTTGGCATATGCTGGCTAAATTGTCAAGGCATGACAGGGGTTTTAACAGCGTTCTTAACACAAAAAATTACATCATACTATGTGCATACCACATTCACATTGCATCCATCCTGTTCTTATCAATTCTGTGCCAGGTGTTGCATGTTTTCATTTATTTTGCAAGTTTTGTTGGGGTTCAAAAGTAAACTACAGTCATAAAAACAGCTCTTCAACCTAACGTGCCTGTCTTTATTTAAACACACCCTCAGATGTGCACAGTTTGTGCGAGCACAGGCTTTGAACAAACCTTGATTTGTATGAGCAAGTGGGGCGATTTTTTTATTTTAATCCATTTTTTTTTTTAAATAGTGTGTTTCCGCACCATGGACAGCCACTGACAGATTTCACATACTGCTGCTGGGAGAGCCCACCACGCCTCACTTGTATTGTGTCAGTGATGTCCCTCTTTTGTTTAATTATGTTATTAATACGTCAGTATTGCTGCCACATCCTTATTAAGTTCTTACCTGCCCGGATCGACTACATCTTCACTATGTTTTTTTTTGTACATGTCCAAAGTTCGACCTGTCCTCCACATTCATGGAGTCCATATTTCTGCTGTATTCCTACTGTGGTGTATGAGTTTTTTTTAATTAACTAGCTGATTTAGTTATATATTTATTTCTTCTGGATGTGGCAGTAGCATGGTGAAGTGTTTTAGGGGGTTTAAGATGATCCTTCTCTGTGCCACTCAGTTACATCCACAGAAGCCTATAACTCCTTCAGAGTTGCTGTGGATGTCTCAATGGTTTCTCTCATTAGTCTCCTCCTTGTTTTGCAGCAGTGCCAACTCCAGTGAGATTTAGCATACACTCAACAAAAATATAAACGCAACACTTTTGGTTTTGCTCCCATTTTGTATGAGATGAACTCAAAGATCTAAAACTTTTTCCACATACACAATATCACCATTTCCCTCAAATATTGTTCACAAACCAGTCTAAATCTGTGATAGTGAGCACTTCTCCTTTGCTGAGATAATCCATCCCACCTCACAGGTGTGCCATATCAAGATGCTGATTAGACACCATGAGTAGTGCACAGGTGTGCCTTAGACTGTCCACAATAAAAGGCCACTCTGAAAGGTGCAGTTTTGTTTTATTGGGGGGGGGGGATACCAGTCACTATCAGGTGTGACCACCATTTGCCTCATGCAGTGCAACACATCTCCTTCGCATAGAGTTGATCAGGTTGTCAATTGTGGCCTGTGGAATGTTGGTCCACTCTTCAATGGCTGTGCGAAGTTGCTGGATATTGGCAGGAACTGGTACACGCTGTTGTATACGCCTGTCCAGAGCATCCCAAACATGCTCAATGGGTGACATGTCCGGTGAGTATGCCGGCCATGCAAGAACTGGGACATTTTCAGCTTCCAAGAATTGTGTACAGATCCTTGCAACATGGGGCCGTGCATTATCCTGCTGCAACATGAGGTGATGTTCTTGGATGTATGGCACAACAATGGGCCTCAGGATCTCGTCACGGTATCTCTGTGCATTCAAAATGCCATCAATAAAATGCACCTGTGTTCTTCATCCATAACAGACGCCTGCCCATACCATAACCCCACCACCACCATGGGCCACTCGATCCACAACATTGACATCAGAAAACCGCTCACCCACACGACGCCACACACGCTGTCTGCCATCTGCCCTGAACAGTGTGAACTGGGATTCATCCGTGAAGAGAACACCTTTCCAACGTGTCAAACGCCAGCGAATGTGAGCATTTGCCCACTCAAGTCGGTTACGACGACGAGCTAAAGTCAGGTAGAGACCCCGATGAGGACGACGAGCATGACGGTTTCTGACAGTTTGTGCAGAAATTCTTTGGTTATGCAAACCGATTGTTTCAGCAGCTGTCCGAGTGGCTGGTCTCAGACGATCTTGGAGGTGAACATGCTGGATGTGGAGGTCCTGGGCTGGTGTGGTTACACGTGGTCTGCGGTTGGATGTACTGCCAAATTCTCTGAAACGGCTTTGGAGACGGCTTATGGTAGAGAAATGAACATTCAATACACGAGCAACAGCTCTGGTTGACATTCCTGCTGTCAGCATGCCAATTGCACGCTCCGTCAAATTTTGCAACATCTGTGGCATTGTGCTGTGTGATAAAACTGCACCTTTCAGAGTGGCCTTTTATTGTGGGCAGTCTAAGGCACACCTGTGCACTAATCATGGTGTCTAATCAGCATCTTGATATGGCACACCTGTGAGGTGGGATGGATTATCTCAGCAAAGGGAAGTGCTCACTATCACAGATTTGGTTTGTGAACAATATTTGAGGGAAATGGTGATATTGTGTATGTGGAAAAAGTTTTAGATCTTTGAGTTCATCTCATACAAAATGGGAGCAAAACCAAAAGTGTTGCGTTTATAATTTTGTTGAGTATATGTGAAAACCATATTATTTGCATTTCTGAATGATTATTGTAAATTAAGTTCAAGACATCATCACTGACTTGGTACTGTTAATGTAAACATCCCACAACTGACTATACCCTGAAATCCAGCTGTAAAAATGATGATTTATTAGTTTTATTTAGAATTGTGAGAATATGGGTCAAAAAAGAAAGGATTGGTGATGTAAAAAATGTAAAACAAACAAAAATTGGGTCATCAAGATTAGGCCAAGCGAGACCAAATTGTGAGTGTCCAGCTTGTTGTCAAATAAATAAATAAATAGATACAAATCAGGCACTCTGAGAGTAAACACTCTTTAATAGAATGAAACGAAAGGCTAAATCAATTTAGAATCATGTTCGGTTGTCGTTACTTGTCAAGTATGGAAACATGCACTGGTGCCATGAGTTGCCGCATCCACCACACAGAGGAACTGCACTTCGTCAAGGATGGCAACCACCCAAGCAGATAACAGATTAATTCCCAAGTCTCATCACCTCCTGAAGGACGTGATGTTGGATAGGCTTGTGGAAACCAGCAGCTTAGGTGCCTTTGTTGGTGAGGAAAGGTTTTCTGACCTTGACTTTGCAGATGATGCTGTGGAATCAGTGGATATTCTAATTGCAGCGCTTGAGAAGCTAAGTGAGCAATCTGAGTGCCTGGGTTTCCAATTGCCCTGGATCAAGACTAAGATCCAGGCTTGTAATGACCTCCTGGACTCCACCATCAGAATTATATCCATATGTGATGAAAGTGTTGAACTTGTGGAAACATTTACTGATCTCAACCATGATATTCATGGTTCTTCTGCCTTTAAGTCACATATGAAGGACATATGGAGTCATGAGGTTGCTGGACAGTATTTGTGATGCTGTTGTCACTGTAGCAGAATGAAGGTCCAAGTCTTTAGGATGCCTGTACTCCTCATCTTATTGTTTTGGTTGTGAGACTTTGGCGCTGCCCAGTGACCTAAGGCAAAGACTGTATGTCTTTGGTGCTCAGCCTCTTCAGAGTATCCTTGGGTACCACTGAAATGACTTTGTCAAAGGAGCTATTACTTCGGAAGACTCGGATGAGAAGTATCACTTGCAGTGTGAGGTGGCATCAGCTACAACAGTTGTTTATGGCCTCTGAAAATAGAATATGTTTAAAAATAACTAATGTTGCTTGCTGGTGATCATAAGGTTGTCAGTGGTCAATAAAACATTGCACATGTGGCTGCGGTATAGAACTGTCATGTTAATCCTCTTCGCTGTGTTTTGATCTTTTTTTTTTTTTTTTCCTTTCCTCTTCTGCAGGTTTACGAGGGTTAATAAATCTGGGCAACACATGTTTCATGAACTGTATTGTTCAGGCCCTGACGCACACACCGTTGCTACGAGACTTCTTTCTCTCTGACCGACACAAGTGTGAAATGCAATCAAACTCTTGTCTGGTGTGTGAGATGTCACAGCTCTTTCAGGAGGTATGATGCACTCGCTGGATGTCTCTGCTTGCCCCATAGGTTTATGTAACCCAACAAAGAAATGTATGTAATTTCGGTCAAGAGTTTTAACAGTCATATAATGTAGATTGTTTTCTGCCGACAGATCCCACTGCATTACTCTGAGTCACCGTTGAGCTCTGTCAAGTTCAAACAGGAAGGGGAGGGGCTAAATCCCACCTGAGAGCTATGAAAGAGTAGAATGCCATAATTACACCTTCAGTTTTGATCTGTCAGAACAAATTATGTTTCACAGCCTTTTATAGCCCTTTAATCACAGCTTTTTGATTAAAAATAGACTGGCATTTTACATGTATATGTTGCTTAGTGGTCAGTACTGATGCCCCACAGCGAGAAGGTCCCAGGTTTGCTTCTGACCTGGTCCTTTGTGTGGAGTTTCTATGTTCTTCCCTCCGGGTGTTCCAGTTTCCTCCCATTTCCAAACACATGTAGTGGGGTGACATAGCAAAACAATTGCGCATTCTGTGATAAAATTTGGCACACATATTCTAAATTAACTGCTGTTTCTTTTCAGATATGGAGACATCCTTGAGCTGACCACTAATGACCTACAGGGGTCAATAAAGAATTACACAGAGGTCAATCATGTTGAAAACTATACCACATTATTTGTCTGATCGTAACAATTCCAAAAATATATAGTTTGGACTATCTGTGGCTGAATGTTCTGGAGTTATGGAGTAAAAACAGCAAACATGGTGACAAAGGTCAGTTTCAGTTTGTACAGGGGGTCCAAAGTTAAAGTTGCTGTAATTTTGGTAAAAGAAAAAAAAAAAAGTGATGCAAATTATTGGTTGACCTAATAGGATTAATAAATGGAATAGTTTTGACTGGGACAAGGTTGACGTCCATTGGATTCCATGACATATGTTACCCCGTAACATGATAACGAAGCATGAAAGATGGGTCAAATTATTCCTTTTTAAAATCCTATTAACTCAACCAATAATTTGCATCATTTTGTTTACCAAAATAGGAGCAACTTTAACTTTTGACCCCTGGACAAACTGAGACTGACCTTTTTTACCCCATACCTCCAAAGCATTCAGTCACAGGTAGTCCAAGCTATACCGTTTTGGAATTGTTATGATCAGACAAATATAGTGGTATAGTTTTCAACATGATTGGCGCATTTTTTAATTTTGACCCCTGTGTAATTCTCTGTTGACCCCTGTCAGTCATTAGAGGTCAGCTCCAGGATGTCTCCATACAGTAGTGTTCAGAATAATAGTAGTGCTGTGTGACTAAAAAGATTAATCCAGGTTTTGAGTATATTTCTTATTACATGGGAAACAAGGTACCAGTAGATTCAGTAGATTCTCACAAATCCAACAAAACCAAGCATTCATGATATGCACACTCTTAAGGCTATGAAATTGGGCTGTTAGTAAAAAAAAAAAGTAGAAAAGGGGGTGTTCACAATAATAGTAGCATCTGCTGTTGATGCTACAAACTCAAAACTATTATGTTCAAACTGCTTTTTTTTAGCAATCTTGTGAGTCACTAAACTAGTATTTAGTTGTATAACCACAGTTTTTCATGATTTCTTCACATCTGCGAGGTATTAATTTTGTTGGTTTGGAACCAAGATTTTGCTCGTTTACTAGTGTGCTTGGGGTCATTGTCTTGTTGAAACACCCATTTCAAGGGCATGTCCTCTTCAGCATAAGGCAACATGACCTCTTCAAGTATTTTTACATATCCAAACTGATCCAAGATACCTGGTATGCGATATATAGGCCCAACACCATAGTAGGAGAAACATGCCCATATCATGATGCTTGCACCACCATGCTTCACTGTCTTCACTGTGAACTGTGGCTTCAATTCAGAGTTTGGGTCATCTCACAAAGTGTCTGTGGCCCTTGGACCCAAAAAAAAAACAATTTTACTCTCATCAGTCCAGAAAATATTCCTCCATTTCTCTTTAGGCCAGTTGATGTGTTCTTTGGCAAATTGTAACCTCTTCTGCACGTCTTTTATTTAACAGAGGGACTTTGCGGGGGATTCTTGCAAATAAATTAGCTTCACACAGGCGTCTTCTAACTGTCACAGCACTTACAGGTAACTCCAGACTGTCTTTGATCATCCTGGAGCTGATCAGTGGGTGAGCCTTTGCAATTCTTCTATCCATTTTGATGGTTGTTTTCCATTTTCTTCCACGCATCTCTGTTCTTTTTGTCCATTTTAAAGCATTGGAGATCATTGTAGATGAACAGCCTATAATTTTTTGCACCTGCGTATACGTTTTCCCCTCTCCAATCAACGTTTTAATCAAACTACGCTGTTCTTCAATTTCAATTTCAATTTTCAAGAATTTTTCAAATTCTTCTGAATAATGTCTTGAACGTCCCATTTTCCTCAGGCTTCCAAAGAGAAAAGCATGTTCAACAAGTGCTGGTTTCATCCTTAAATAGGGGACACCTGATTCACACCCGTTTGTTCCACAAAACTGACGAACTCACTGACTGTATGCCACACTACTATTATTGTGAAGGCCCCCTTTTCTACTTTTTTTTACTAATAGCCCAATTTCATAGCCTTAAGAGTGTGCATATCATGAATGCTTGGTCTTGTTGGATTTGTGAGAATCTACTGAATCTACTGGCACCTTGTTTCCCATGTAACAATAAGAAATATACTCAAAACCTGAATTGATCTTTTTAGTCACATAGCGCTACTATTATTCTGAACACTACTGTATGTGCCAAATTCTATGCTTTTATCAGAAAATGCCCAATTGTTATGGAAATTTTAGCTAAGCTGCACCACTAATGCAGATGAGGTGAATTTGTTGACTCTAAATTGAGCGTAGCTGTGACTGTGAGTGTAATGTGTTTGCCTGTGTCGGCCCTATGATAGACCAGTGTCCTGTCCAGGGTGTACCTTGCCTCTCTCCCACTGACTGCTGGGATAGGCTCCTGTTCCCCCATGACCCTTAACTGGAACAAGCGGGTTTAGAAAATAGATGGATGTTATGTAATGCTCCGTGTTCTGCTCCCACACTTCCTCAGGGTTTTCTAAAACTCTCTCACTGTGTTGCAAATCATGACCCGCAAATTGTAAGTGGTGCTACATTATGCTGAATCACCAGCAGCCCTCTCCACAATGAACAGACCTGTTCTCAGCCTGTGTCTGGTGGCTTATCTCTTAATCTATGTAACACTTTGTGATGGTTTCTTGCCTCAGCTATCTGGGGAGCCAGTCACTGAGTATACCTGTGTGGCTTAGGAAGTTTTCACATCTGAAAGTCTAGAACAATTTCAAGTCCAAAGTTCATGTTTGTATATGTTTAGTCCAGTTAGTTTGGTTTCACATTGCAATGTTGTGTTTACACTAAAGAACTTCTCAAGACTTAATTTATGACCTGACATCATCATCCGTGTAGGCTGCATTTCCACATACTTGACATTGATTGGTTAGTAGACATGCGTGCATCTTGTGTTGGGTTATGGTCAGTGTGGCTGTCTGTTATGTTTGAATGAAGAAAAAAATTAAAATATTCCTTTTTTTTTTGCCATTACACATATTCTTATGGTATGTAATGATCAATTTTTACATCTTGCTGCAGCAACGAGATTTTTGATAGGGAGCAAATGAAAATGGAACACTTTCATCAGGCACACAGCTATGGAGGACCAAACACGAATTAAGTTTAAATAAATAGATAAATAAATTGGTACATCCATCCATCGATTTTCTATACCCGCTTCCTCCAGTTTAGGGTCACGGGGGGCTGGAGCCTGTTCCAGCAGCCATAGGGCGTGAGGCGGGTACAGGTACACTTGTACCTGTAAGACGATAGTCTTAAATCAATACATAAATAATTTTATTTTTATAGTTTCAATTCAATTTTTCAATTTATTCAATTTATATCATGCCAAATCGTGACAACGTCGCCTCAAGGTGCCTCACATAAAAACAGCCCAAACACAATATAAAATAATAAAAAAAAAAGTAAAAGAAAATTAAAACATCAAAAACACAATTAAAAGTTCACAATAAGACACAATAAAAAGTAAAAGAACTTAAAAGAATTAAAAAGTATGCTTGCCATAAGACTGGGTAAAAAGATGTGTCTTTAGTCTTTTCTTAAAAATCTCCACAGAATCTGAAAGTCTCACTGAGGCCGGGAGAGCATTCCACAAAACAGGAGCATGGTACGAAAAGGCTCTCTGTCCTGCAGACCTTTTCCTCACCCTTGAGGACACAAAGCAGTCCTGCATCCCATGAACGCAAAGCCCGGGCTGGTACATAAGGTTAAACTAAATCAGCCAGATAGGCCGGTGCCATTCCATGAAAAACTCTATAGGCCAACTGCAAAACCTTAAAATCCGACCTCGCAGAGACAGGTAGCCAGTGAAGGGATGCCAAAATGGTGATAATACTATGATCAAACCTTCTGCTTTGTGTCAAGAGTCTGGCAGCAGCATTTTGAACCAGTTGAAGACCCCTACTACTGGACTGCGGCAAACCATAAAATAAAGCATTACAATAATCCAATCTAGCAGAGATAAATGCATGAATCAAAGTCTCGGCATCAACCATAGACAGGATGGGATGAATCCTCGCTATATTTCACAAATGGAAGAAAGCAGTCCTTGTAATGTCTCTAATGTGGAGGTCAAAAGACAACGTAGGATGAAAAATTACCCCGATTCCTCACTTTGTCCGTATGATGTATAACACACAAACCCAAGGTAAGCGCTAGCTGGTCAAATTGATGCCGATGCCTCGCTGGACCAAGAACCATCATTTCAGTCTTATCAGAGAATAAAAGTAGATTACTAGACATTCAACTTTTCACTGATGCAAGGCAATCTTCTAAAAGATTTTATTTGACTGACATTACCAGCAGTTATCGGCATATACAATTGAGTATCATCAGCATAGCAATGAAAGGTAATCCCAAAATGCCGCAGTATATGCCCAGGGGGTGCTACATACAGGGGAAAAAGCAGGGGGCCCAAGACAGATCCCCGTGGAACCCCGAACTTCATATCACTAAGATTAGAAATAGTGTTATTGTACAAAACACAGTGAGAACGACTGGACAGGTAAGGCATCAACCACGCAAGGGGACTTCCAGTAATCCCAAAATAATTCTCCAACCTATCGAGTAAAATATGATGATCCACAGTATCAAATGCAGCACTAATATCTAACAGCACCAAAACCGTGGTGGTGTCCAATTCCATTGCTGGCAGAAGATCATTCACTATGTTAGTGAGCACTGTCTCTGTGGAGTGACATTTTCTAAAAGCAGACTGCAACGACTCAAAAAGATTATTCTGAACAAGGTGGTCCACGAGCTGCCGTGAAACCACTTTTTCCAAAATTTTAGAACAAAATGGTAGATTTGATACTGGCCTATAATTTTCTAATATACGGGTCAAGATTCGATTTCTTAAGTAATGGTTTAATCACTACAGATTTAAAGCATTTAGGAACAGATCCAGAAGTGAGTGAGAGATTAATAATTTCCAGCACAGTCAGCCCGAGAATGGGCCATAGGTCCTTAAATAATTTTGTTGGTATGGGATCAAATAAGTAGGTTGTACTTTTTGTAGACATCATGAGTTTCGACAGCATGTTTGTGAGATACCATTAAATTCTGTAAATCTAGATAACACCTCAATAGTAGCACCACCTCAATAGCAAGGTGCAGTGGCTGGACCAAGGTGTGCTGAGATATGCTTGACCTAATATCTTCTATTTTCTTCTCAAAATAATCCAAGAAGTCCTGTGCTGAAAAAGGAGAGCGACCAACAGGTGGCTTTCCATGAATGAGAAATTCTACCGTGTCAAACAAAAACTTTGAATTATGCTTTTTTTTATTAATCATATCAGAATAATAGGCCCACTTTGTGGCCAGTAGTGCATGCTTATAATCTATACTCAACAAAAATATAAATGCAACACTTTTGGTTTTGCTCCCATTTTGTATGAGATGAACTCAAAGATCTAAAACTTTTTCCACATACACAATATCACCATTTCCCTCAAATATTGTTCAAAAACCAGTCGAAATCTGTGATAGTGAGCACTTCTCCTTTGCTGAGATAATCCATCCCACCCATTGGGGGGGATACCAGTCAGTATTTGGTGTGACCACCATTTGCCTCATGCAGTGCAACACATCTCCTTCGCATCATCCGTGAAGAGAACACCTCTCCAGCGTGCCAAACGCCAGCAAATGTGAGCATTTGCCCACTCAAGTCGGTTACAACGATGAACTGGAGTCAGGTCGAGACCCCGATGAGGACGACGAGCATGCAGATGAGCTTCCCTGAGACGGTTTCTGACAGTTTGTGCAGAAATTCTTTGGTTATGCAAACCGATTGTTTCAGCAGTTGTCCGAGTGGCTGGTCTCAGACGATCTTGGAGGTGAACATGCTGGATGTGGAGGTCCTGGGCTGGTGTGGTTACACGTGGTCTGCGGTTGTGAGGCTGGTTGGATGTACTGCCAAATTCTCTGAAACGACTTTGGAGACGGCTTATGGTAGAGACATGAACATTCAATACACGAGCAACAGCTCTGGTTGACATTCCTGCTGTCAGCATGCCAATTGCACGCTCCCTCAAATCTTGCAACATCTGTGGCATTGTGCTGTGTGATAAAACTGCACCTTTCAGAGTGGCCTTTTATTGTGGGCAGTCTAAGGCACACCTGTGCACTAATCATGGTGTCTAATCAGCATCTTTATATGGCACACCTGTGAGGTGGGATGGATTATCTCAACAAAGGAGAAGTGCTCACTATCACAGATTTAGACTGGTTTGTGAACAATATTTGAGGGAAATGGTGATATTGTGTATGTGGAAAAAGTTTTAGATCTTTGAGTTCATCTCATACAAAATGGGAGCAAAACCAAAAGTGTTGCGTTTATATTTTTGTTGAGTAAATAGCATCACGCAACGCAAGGTGGAACACCTCTAATTTGGAACTACGCCATTTCTGTTCCAAACCTCTAGCCTTCTGCCTACGGTCACGCAAGTAACCATTGAACCAAGGCGACTGTGCCTTGGAAAGGCGTGGCCTTAATAGAGGATGTGCAATCTTATTAAATGTGGTTTTGAGATTGAGATATACTTTATTGATCTCACAGTGGAGAAATTATGTTTACACTCCAGTTACCTCAGACAGCAATTATTCCACAGTTATTACTTGTTTACCGTAATAATGGCACACATCAGAATTAAAGACAACACATACACATTTGACATTGTTTATGTGCACTAAGTTTGAAGAAGTCCGTTATCCGAATTGAGGCAAGTGGGTGAAGGCCACGCAGCAACCGTGAGATGCGCCTCCATCAGCTTGGGAGGGAGAACGTGGGCTGCAGCTAACTGCACTGCACCCGGCGAAGGGGAAAGGAGTGACATTAAGCGGGCGCTGGAAAGAGGAGTGTTGCTGGGGGGTAGGAGGCGGGTGGGGGGAGGGGATGGAGCATGCTTCAGTCCTGTGAAAAGCAGTTTATTGTCTTTGTGAGTTGAGATAAGAAACAGCCAATGTTCCCCAGGCCGAAGATATTCCTCTGGAGGGAAAACAGTCGGGCAATTTGACCTTCAGGCATGATAAGCCTGTAATGTTATGGTTTGAGCAGTGAAAAACACTTTTTTAACAGTTCCACTTGCACAAGTGTTTGTGCACTTTGTTGTTTGTTTTTTATACTAATCTCTGTCAAAGCCAACATGATAATCATCACATCATAAAATATGCAGATGATTCAGTCATCCCGTCCCTTTTGCACGGTGATGACTCCACAGACCACAGTTTGGTCTTGCTGGACTTTTTAGAGTGGTGCCATTCATCTTTTCTACATATAAATGTGGATAAAACCAAAGAAATGCACATTGATTTCAGGAAAACACCACCTGTTCTGAATCATATGTCCATTGATGGGAAGCCCATAGATATTGTTGAGAATTATAAGTATCTGGGCACCCAAATTGACAATAAATTATCCTTTGAATTGCAGGTTAATGCAGTGTGCAGTAAGGCTCATCAGAGAATGCACTTTCTGCGAAAACGTAGGAATTATAATGTAGATGGTGTCTTCATGAAAATGTTCTACAGTTGCTTTGTGGAGTCTGTGTTAACCTTTTCCTTCCTGTGTTGGCTTAACTTATTGAACCTTAAGAATCGCAATCGTCTTTGTAATATTGTCAAGGAATGTGGTAAAATTATGGGAACTCAGTGCACGGACATTATGGACCTTTTTAAAACAAGGGTTGTGTCAAAAGCCAGGAAAATTATGGCTGATTCTGCACACCCTCTGCACCCACAATTTAAGTTTCTGCCCTCGGGCAGACGCCTGGTAATGCCCAGATGCAGAACCAACAGACTAAAAAAACTCTTTTATTCCCACAGCCATTGCTCTCCTAAATAACACCTAAGGACTCACTGTTACACTTAAGTCTACACTTGACTCACACCTTATTTCTGGGCACTTGTTTTGTATATTTATTCTGCTGTGTTTTTATGTTTTTTTTATGTTTTTATGTTTTTTTATGAATTTGTATGATGTGGTTTTATGAATGTAATGTAATTTTTACTGCTGACTGCACCTGAATTGCCCCCATGGGAACTAAATAAATGATCAAATCAACCAAATCCCAGTTATGAATTAAGAATATTCCCAATTATGAATTAAGAATATTCACCGGCCTCTGAAGTCTTCAACTTCAACTGCAAGGCACGCATCTGCTCCAAGATGTCATCCAATTTGCGTCTGAGTTCAAGAGTCATCGCAGTCTGAGAATGCATTGCCTTGCCAACCTTGTTAATCATGACAGACAAGCGAAGGGCCATGGTTCTTGATGCGGCCGTCTTGCCAATTTTCCGGTAGATCATGGCAGCACATAAGCCAAAAATTACCAGCCCTGCTACCATAAGACCAAAAATGAATAAATCCTCGACGTCCTCAATGGAGAAAGGCGCCAAGCATGCCACACGGCAGGAACTCCAGGAGTCGAGAACATAGCCCGCAGGATACGTTCCATCTGGGCAGGTAGGATCCCCCGGTCCTGACCTTCTTGTAGAAAAAATGGTGTCAATAGCGTTCAGAGACCAGCTGATCAATTCCATGGTTAATCCAATAGTAGTCCAATAGATCCAGAATCCAATATAATTTGAGGAATTCACAGTCTGGTGAAGTACGAACTTGAAGGTTAAAAGCAGAGAACAGAGATAAGGGAGAGTGGAGGAGATGCGACCGCCCTCATCGGAGTCCCAAGCTGAGCTTTGAGTGCTGAATTTAAGCTATCTGCAAGGCTGTCAACTGACTGAACATTCACCAAGCTTGAAGTTAAAATTTCAGGCAGTTTAGCTTCAAGTTCAGTCATAGTTGAAGGTTTAATATGTCACCGCAGTAATAGACAATGTTGTTGTCCACAAAACGTGGCAGCGTAAATGTAAACCTAATAAATGAGTGGTCAGAGACCACCGATGCAAGAAGTAAGATGTCAGTATTCAAGTCCTGAATGCATTGCTGGAATCCCAGTGCATCCACAATTTCCCATAAATGATTTGCAGAGGGGATCAGAGGGCTTATTTATATGAATTTAAAGTGACCAACAATCAAGATGTTATCTGCACTGTGGGTATATTGGAGAATCAGATGCTCAAACAAATTATATTTATGACTCCCAACAGTTAATAAGGTAAACCTGGATTTATAAATGAAAGCAACACCCCCACCTTGCCTCACATCACGAGAAACATGAATAAATGTATACGCCGGTGGGCAGGCCTCATTCAGAGGAAGGACATCTGTGGATTTAGGCCAGGTTTCACATAACCCAATCATGTCTCAACGATGATCCACAATTAAATCATTCACCAGAAATTGTTGGTAGGAAGAAAACAGTATTATCTTTGAAGACAATGAGCTGATGTTATTGAAACCCAAACTAAAGGATCTCAGTGGGGTCGACAGTTTTTGGTGAAGCCATGCGGAGATTTAGCTCCTCAGCCACCGGTGATGCAACACACTTCAGCGATCGAAGGAGCTCAAGTGAAACGTCGCATCAGCACCGGTGTAGAACCTCCACAGCTAGCAAGAGAAAGCAACTGGAAGCTCCAGCGAGGACGGGCACAGGTTGGGCAGAGTCAGTCCGGTCGGATCCAGCAGCCCCTCGTAAGCAGTGAGGCTTTCCCAGTTCGGACCCAGATGACAATGGTGGCTCACATTAATGTCCAAAAGAGTCTGGCGGTTATAGACAACTAGAGCGGAGACATCCAAAGCAGAAAAATAACTGCAAACAACAAAAAACCTGGTGAATGAGAGAGAGTGCTGACAGCGTGCAACCACAGGTGCCGTCTTGCAACTCCCCATTATACATTTTTTTTATGCTTTAATACATGTATTTCGACATTTAGCATTTATTTCGATTTAATTTTTGTTTGGCTCTCCAAAGGATAAATAAATGGATAAATACATAAATGTATGAGGTGGGTGGTCCAAATTAGAGTACCTTGATTGAGAGAGTAATGACATGAGTTGAAAAAAAAAAAGTCACGTGACTTGTGGTGTTATCTTGGTTCCAAAATAGTTCACTGTTAATCTGTCTGCATGTAAATCCAGCTATTTTATTTATTTATTCACTGAAAATGCTGGGTTGTTGTGCATTTGGAGGCACAAATAGACACAACAGGGGATTCAAGATGTGCAGATTATCTTAAGATCTGAACAGAAGAAAAATTTGGGAAAATAAAGTCAGCTGTGTGAGATGGAAGCCGACATCATCGTCAGAGATTTATAAGGTAAATTTATTGTTCAGTCCCATGTACAGTAAAACTCACCTAAACCGTCATCATATAAACCAGATATTCGCAGTCACTGGACAAAAAATTCCCAGTGTTTTTGTACTGTTTTCCATGTAATAAACACTGTATACGAGGTCTGTCAATAAAGTATAGGTCCTTTTTATTTTTTTCAAAAACTATATGGATTTCATTCATATGTTTTTACGTCAGACATGCTTGAACCCTTGTGCGCATGCGTGAGTTTTCCCTGCCTGTCGGTGACGTCATTCGCCTGTGAGCACTCCTTGTGGGAGGAGTCGTCCAGCCCCTCATCGGAATTCCTTTGTCTGAGAAGTTGCTGAGAGACTGGCGCTTTGTTTGATCAAAATTTTTTCTAAACCTGTGAGACACATCGAAGTGGACACGGTTTGAAAAATTAAGCTGGTTTTTGGTGAAAATTTTAACAGCTGATGAGAGATTTTGAGGTGATACTGTCGCTTTAAGGACTTCCCACGGTGCGAGACGTCGCGCAGCGCTCTCAGGCGCCGTCGTCAGCCTGTTTCAAGCTGAAAACCTCCACATTTCAGGCTCTATTGATCCAGGACGTCGTGAGAGAACAGAGAAGTTTCAGAAGAAGTCGGTTTCAGCATTTTATCCGGATATTCCACTGTTAAAGGAGATTTTTTTTATGAAAGACGTACGGACGGATTGCAGCGTCGGTTCGCAGCCGCTGCGACGCTCCGCCACAGGAAAAACACCTCTGTTGGAAGCCTTAAGGACAAGTTGGAACATGTCCAGCTGTTAAACAATTTCTCATATACTCACTCCACTGAAAGCCATCAAAAGCCGCCTGGATTTTACAAATGGTTATCAACACGGAGGTGTTTTTCCTGTGCCGCCGCACCGCGCCGGCTGCGTCCCGACGCGCGGACCTGTCTGCACGTCTTTCATTATAAAAATCTCCTTTAACAGTGGAATATCCGGATAAAATGCTGAAACCGACTTCTTCTGAAACTTCTCTGTTCTCTCACGACGTCCTGGATCAATAGAGCCTGAAATGTGGAGGTTTTCAGCTTGAAACAGGCTGACGACGGCGCCTGGGACCGCTGCGCGACGTCTCGCACCGTGGGAAGTCCTTAAAGCGACAGTATCACCTCAAAATCTCTCATCAGCCGTTAAAATTTTCACCGAAAACCAGCTTAATTTTTCGAACCGTGTCCACTTCGATGTGCCTCACAGGTTTAGAAAAAATTTTGATCAAACAAAGCGCCAGTCTCTCAGCAACTTCTCAGACTAAGAAATTCAGACGAGGGGCTGGACGACTCCTCCCACAAGGAGTGCTCACAGGCGAATGACGTCACCGACAGGCGTGGAAAAACTCACGCATGCGCACGAGGGTTCAAGCATGTCTGACGTAAAAACATAAGAATGAAATCCATATAGTTTTTGAAAAAAATAAAAAGGACCTATACTTTATTGACAGCCCTCGTATAACAGTTTTTGTATAACTGATTTTTTGCTCGCATCGGATAAAATGTCCCGTCCGATCGCAATGTATTTCCATTAAAAACCCAGATCAGTCTGGACGTGCACAATAACAGAGGTACAAATTAAAGTTCAGCGCTCTGACACTCACCCATTTGAGGACAGTGGGACCGGAGTCATTTCTGTGATTAAAAGCCCGACCGTTTATTTTTTTTTTACACCATGCTCAGACTCAGACTCGAGCTTGGACGTGCACGTGTTAAATCAGACACAGCAAAAGGCTGTTATTTGACACTTTTCTGCCTTCACTTCTTCGTCTGCCATCATATTTTAATAGTTTTAGCAGTGTGCACGTTAATTACAAATGGATCCGAAAAGTCCGCAAATTTACAACACGGAGTCTGAAAAAGATGAAATTGTACAGCTTACCTTTGAATTAGAGGAGGTGATTGTAGAAAGAAAAGGTTGTTGGGGTCAAATTAGTCCAGAATAAAACATAATCCAGCAACTGAGAACTTTAAAACTGTCACGCACGTCATTGCATTACACAGTTACAGAGTTGCAGAAGAGTTGCTCATGTAAAAATGTAATAACTAATTAAATTGTTGTGCTTTATGTTAAATCAAAATAGACTGTATTGGGCCTCAGACCACAGACACTTCTTACCATTAAACTATGGAGTCACACAACATAAGGACATAAGGAAGAGTTCTATTTGTACAGTGTCCTGTCTTTCTATAGCCAGATTGACATTTAACGCTTGTTTCAAGTCCGTTTAGAGAGTTTGGTCAGTTCTTTCACATGGATCTGCATTACCAGCTTTTAAATGATACATATATTTGAATGTGGCTTTCCAATTAAATATGTTTTCAACAGAAAAGTGCTAACTAGAAAAGCATAAAGTCAGGACTTGGAGGCATATAGACATTCCCCTTTATGTTATTTATCATGTTATTTTTACCCGGTTCTTTCATGTGATTTACTGCCCCTTACCAAGAACCAAACCATTGTATTCCTCATTTTTAGTTTATTAAAGGTCACAACAAAAACCAGGCCTGTGTCCCTCACAGACAGTGTGAAGGCACATGAAGAAGCTTGTACAACACTTTTATACGATGTGGGTGTTAACAATGGGTGTGGTTTAGTCTCACATTTCTAATGTTACTGGCTCTCACCAACAGGGGGAGCTCTCCCTATGTCTGAAACTTGGACATATGATGGATGTGAAACTTAACTTATATTTCTCAGAACTTCCAAACAAATAACACAAATACTTGATAGCTAACATAAATTAAGGAATTAGCACAGATATTATCTACAGACTGGCTATTCGCCCAACCGTTGGTTCAGTAAAGTAAATATGTGAGCATATACGCCCAACCACAACTGACCAGTGAGTGTGCTTGTAAGCTCACTTCCGGTTTCAGCGCAGGAGGGGAAAAAAGGCAGATATTTTTTCACCGGCTGCGGGAGGGTTCGCACCCCGCAGAGGGGCTGTGATCTAAAGCGGTTCTGTTTGGCTCATCACACCAAGGGAACTGTGTCAAAATAACACCATCTTACAGCCAACAAGCAGCATTTTGTTCAAAAACTGTTTCATCATCGTTAACAGGCTTCCGTTCAAAATGTTTATGAAATTTGTCTGTTTTGATCCATTGCGGCATTTTCGCAGTAATTAAAGACGACGCCGTTAAATGTGTCAAACATACGCCACAGTAGAGCCTTAAAAAGTGGTGTAAAAAACTTAGTTTAGATGCACAAAACGTGTCAAATACACAATCATGGTTGGGCGAATAAGATAAGACATATTTATCTGCCCAACGATTGTGCGTGTAATGTTCAATGTATGACTTATCTGCCCAACGGTTGGGCGAATAAAGTAAGACATTATATTTATCTGCGCAACGGTTGGGCATGTAATGTTCAATGTATGACTTATCTGCCCAACGGTTGGGCGAATAAAGTAAGACATTATATTTATCTGTGCAACGGTTGGGCATGTAATGTACAATGTATGACTTGTCTGCCCAACGGTTGGACGTATCGCGTTTGCCTATTATCTAACATTGTCATAAGGGGGAAAAAATATCACACGGACCACCCACCTCATACGTTTATGTTTTTAAACTTTTTTTGTTGTTGTTTTATCCTTCGGAGGATCAAACATGAATGCACACTGAAAAAAACAATAAATGTATAAAAGTATAATTCATGTCTAAATGTATAAATAATGCCGAAATGTATAAATAAAACTATAAATAAATGTACAAATGAAACTAAATGGACAACTGAAACTACAAATAGATGTCTAAATGTGCAAATGAAACTATAAATTAATGTACAAATGAAATTATAAATAGATGTCTAAATGTATAAATGAATGATAAAAAGCAATTATTCCTTTATTTTTTATATGTGTTTATCTATTTATACATTTGTGTTTTTCTATTGTAATTCATGTTTGGTCCACCATACACATCAGTCAAAAATAAAATTAGAATAAATTCTTGTCAATTTTGCAAGAGACCTGAGGGGTTTTTGTTTTGTGTTGTTTTGTTGGGGGGGGGGTCATTCAAAAAAAGTGGTGTCTTGGTCAGCAAAGAAAGGTTTGCTGACATTGGCTTTGTGGAAAATGCTGTGATCTTTGTGTAATGATTGGATGCCCTACTGACCTCTTTTGAGAAGGCGAGCAAGGAGTTTGTGTGTCTGGACTTGCAATTGTCCTGGATCAAGATGACAGAAATTTACTATGTTCTTGGACATAACCATTGTCAAACCTGCAGAGAGATTGACTTATCTCAGCAGCGGCATTCATATCTCTGGGTCCTTAGCCAGATACCCTGGTGAAGCATATCCACACAGGAGACTAGGCAAACATGGCCCATGGGGTGCAAGTTTTTAACCCTCATTCATGCGCCGCACAGCGGCAGACTTGTTGTCCTACAAACCATCACTCAGACATGTTAAGAATCACAAAGTTTAACACCTTTTATTTTGTTAAATGACATGCTTCAGCAACACAGATGTCTAGTGTGAAACAAGTTAGGAGGAGTTTTAGCAGCACCAACAGATTGCGCAGTCTTTTGTGAAAAAGGTGTGCAGTGCAAAATTATATTCTGAGGTGGAGAGTGATGTCCAACTTTTTTATATCTCTGTACTAGTCGAAATCTGTAGTGTAGATGTCAGATTCTGACACCTATTGACAGCTGACTGCACTGATGCGAACAGCAGCAGCAGTAAAGCACTGTTGTCAAAATCACCACCAGTAAGATTAAAAAAAAAAAGCAATAAAATAGTTACCTCACTGTAAATTCACTATATTACTAAATTTTACTCCACAGAAGATTGTGTGGAAAAAATACCAGGATCAACAAGCTCTGGATGTGCTGAAATGATAATGATGCCGTATTTTTCAGTGTTATTATTAACAAAATATTTCTGCCCTGACAGGGGTCTTCATGAGCCTGGCAGCCTGCCAAGCCGATAAAATTGTAGGGGCAACACTAAACTGTAAAAGACAGTGGGGAGGCTCACATTTCACCTAGTTTTGCTAGGGATGGCCCGGTTGTATGTTTGGGAGTTGCTATACAGACAGTATACAGATACATGTAACACACAGCACCTACACATGATTTTTCACTAACTTTTGAACTAACTGAAAATATGTTGAAGGAAAAACATGCTGATATGTTCAGTTTGTCACAAATTGTACAGTCCATTTGCAGTACAGCCAACATTGAACATCCCAATCACAGGGCTGGTGGGAGGGGCTGGAGGAGTAGTTCATCGGGGGATGATGTGTGGTGTAGTGAACAATTTGATTCAACATCTTTTGTTGAAATGATATATATAATTTAAAATAATGCCAAAGAGCATCTCCAGAGGTTGATTTCAAAATTAAACTCATTTAGTAGAGGGGTAGAATTTATAGAGAACTGTGATGCTTCCCCCGCCCCTCCAATTTTTATAGGAGACTTGACAAGAAAGAACAAAAAAGCAAACCACTGCCCTAAAAATAAAACGCTGCTTTTATTCCAAAGTCTTTTTCTTCCTCACTGTCTCATCGCTCTCTCTCTCCCCATCCTTTCTGGTTCCCTGTTCTAAATTAATTTTTATTTGAACCCACTCTCTTGATCATCATCAAAAGATGTTCTGACTCTGCATGTGTGCACACACTTGCACAGTGTTTTAGTTCAGCAGATTCGAAGGTGAACTGTGTAGCATTCTTTGATTAGCCACTCTCTCCTCCTTCTCCTGTCTTTGCTTGTTTCATCCCATTCTTCTAGTTTCTTTCATTCCTCAGTCTTCTTGAAACTGCTAAAGAGGAGGAGAGTATCAGATTCAAAACAGACATCAGTGTCACCCTCCTTCCTTACATCTCAGTGGGACTTCAGACAGATCTGTGGAACATAGGAGTATAGTGAGGTGTGTATGTGTGTGACATGTCTCTGCACCAGGAGATATAAAAGCCCAAATTGGCATTATTGAACTTTGCTTTTACAGCTGAGCTCTCTGCTCGGCAGTTACTTTTTTCCCCCGACATATCCTGACCTTGACCTGAATTGTCACTCACTTCACTTCCCGTTGCAACCTAAAGAAACAGCAGCACATACAATGGATGGTGTTGTGCCGATTGTTCCAATTTCCCATCCACTTCCACGTGCCCCACAGCTGCCTTCTCTATGCTGTCATTATAGCTGATGCTGTTTAGGTGATAGTTGGCTGAATTTGTTCATGTCTTAATGAGTCCTGAGTGTGACTAGCTAGAGGTTTGTGTTGAATATCAACCAATGCCTGATGGTTTATGAAGAGTAGAAATAAAGTTGTGATGAATCTTCATACCTGTAAAAATAGGTTAACCAACCGCTATTCCCATCTCTCCCATTTTTCTTCTCCAGTTTTATTCAGGCCACCGTTCGCCCCACATTCCCTTCCGGCTTCTGCACCTTGTGTGGACTCATGCACGTCACCTTGCAGGCTACGAGCAGCAAGATGCCCACGAGTTCCTCATTGCAGCGTTGGATGTACTACACAGGCACTGCAAAGGGGACACTATCCGTAAGCTTCATACCAATGGTTATGACACAGTCCAGTTAGTTTCATGTATACAGTTTTTCCCAAGTAAAGAAAGTGGAAGTCTGAAGACTATAGTGCTTGCCAGATTATTGGTTTAGTAGCAAGATTACTTTAAAAAAATAAATAAATAAATAACAGGTTTTGTCAACCTTAACTTGAAACCGATGCCTTAAAATTTGAGGGTGGGTCCACATAAAAGGGTAAAACGAAAACATTTCAAACAATTTTAATATCCCAAAATAAGCCATTTGCCTCATGAATCAAATTCAGTTTTTTATTTATTTATTTATTTTGTGGGGGGAATTTGGCAAAAACATCGGCCCTGATTTCAAATGGGTACCATATATAGTGCAGTGAACATGCCATCGTGCTCTGTGGCATGTAGAAAAACACTGAGCGGGCTGCGTGGATTTTGCTATGATGGACCACCATCATCAAAACACCAAATGAGGGAATGTCTTTTAGAAGAATAGTGTTCTGTACCTCAGCAAGAGTTCCAGAGACTTATAGATGCCCTTCTGGATGCAGTAACAGATCTACAAGGAAAAACAACATGCTGTGCATTTTTTGTTGGTAGGAAGAAAACTGTAGTATCTGGAAGAAACCCCTACAGACACAGACAGAATGTGTACACTCCAAGCAGAAAGGAATTAGGCATTAGTGGGCTTGAACCCATGGCCTTCTTGCATGCCGTATTTTCCCTTGTGTTGTGTTTGGGAGGTCCTGCTGCTCATAAGCTAGTGCAACATATATACAAAGAAGATAAGTATGTTTGTTATTAATAACAATGATATTAAATATTTATATAGGTCTTTCCCAGGAATTAATGCACTAAACAAAGTAAAATAATGTCATAAAATAATAAAAAAAAATACACTACAACAATGCACAAAAACCCTAAATTAAATAGCTGATTTTAAAAAAACAACAACAAATGCACTCATGTTTTGATTGTCATTTTTTCAGTGCTGTCTACCAGCAATCTGTTTTCATCTGTGTCACATCCAATATGTTGTCCAACTCATGCTTATTTGTCCACCTTGCTTATCTTTAGAATTTAAAAATCCTTATGGTACTCTCCACAGGCTGAGGGCTTCTTGCATATGTCCAGTGTTCACGTCTCCATCTGTGTGCATCTGACTATTCCTTTTGTCCAGACTACATCAAATAACAGCCTTTATGTTGTCCAGCTTATGTTTATTTGTCTATCTTGCTTATTTATGAAATTTAAGTCCTCATATTAACACGCAGTCATGTGCAAATATTCCTGTCCATTGTTAAACTCACCCCCAGGGAAACACTGTGTTTAAAAAGTGAGCTCAGCATAGTGAAAAAAGGTACAATTTATGCTCTGGAAAATATGGTGTGTAAGTGTTCAGAACCAGTAAATGTTGCAGGTTTTCTTATAAGTTTTCTTGATGGAATGTGTTGGATCTGCAGCCCAGTTTCCATGTGCCTTCAATACCTTCTGTCAAATCAGCCATAGGATTCCTGCCTGCTCCAGTTTGCCTCAGTCAGGAAATCAGCAGAGACAGTTCAGCATTTATGGTGGATATGTAGCGACAGAGTGGTGAAAGAACATATCTGGAAAGAAGTGCCACATGGAGCGATTTTGTTTCCAAACTCAGTATGTTCTGTGGAATGGGGGAGGGGGCAATACAGTTGTTAACATTAAAGAGTTTGTCTTTTCGAAAATGTTGTGAAGTTATTTAAAAAGAGCATAGACTGGATAATGTTTGTATAAGTTATGAGATTTTTACCCAAGGCCATCAATTATGGCCATCGGATATTGCGAAGGCTTTCCGTTCGTCTGTCCATCTGTCTGTCTGTGCTCAGCATAAGTCCAGTCCTATTACTGCCAGAGTCTTCAAATTCACAGGAAACATTCTTGGGACACAGACCTTGGACAAGTTCAGAGATGGCTAACCTTGACCTATTTTAAGAGGTATTTTAAGATTAAAAAGTCACATTCTGTTCCTATTTTTATGGTATGATCTCAGGGACGTTGGCATGGTAACATCACTTCCTGGTGTTGCTAGCTGATGACTTCACTTTGTTTTTGGCAAAATATAACCCGTTTCTCATATATTCTGTAAAAGCTAGTGAGAAATAAATACTTCTAAAATGGAAAATGCTGTTTTTGGAACCTAATAAAACCTCTGAAGTGATTTAGAAGACATTTCACTGATGTTAGTGTGGCGACATCACAGGCTTGTAGTTAGCTGCAAACTGTTTTGTTTGTGTGTAAATATAACCTCTTTGTCATATATTATGTAAAAGGTAGTGAGAAATAAACACTTCTAAAACTGAGAACACTGTTTTTGGAACCTGATAACACATCTGGAGTAATTTACTTGGCATTTTTGGGATGTCAGCATACATGCTAACGTCCGCTAACTCAAAGCTAACTTCTGCTCTAAAAGCTCTTGGACACATACACATACTCCCTTCTGCAGATGCCGTTAAAATGTAAATATTGTTTAGGATTGATTGATTGATTGAGGGGCTTTATTGAACATGTACAAATTGTATGTGAGACAATAGGATTTTAATAATTAATTAAACAACTGCAAATTATAAAGAACACAATGCTCCTGCGGCCGAGGGTATTTCAGCATTGCGTTATTTTATATAATATTATGTGCTGATTATTGATTGGATATTTTGTGTTTTATCTCAGCAAGAGGGTAATTGAAACATGCTAGATCCTACACTTTCTCTATATGAAGGTCTTCTAGTGTCTGGGTCTTGACTGTAAATATACTGAAGGAAACAGACAATGGTTTACTCCAAAGGGGCAAGCAGTGTGAAGAATGTGAATAAGCCGTGCTGCAGTGCAATAGCACGGTGACTCACCCAGGCACCCTACAGTAAGGCTTACACAGATTGGCTGTAGACAATGAGTTCAGAAGTGCCACAGAGGCTCCACTGCAGGGGAATGGTGAAGTGAGACGGTCTTTTCAAAGTGCTAAAGAGTTTGCTGTGCTTTTTGTGTATGTGCTTATGCTCTGCTTTGTGGTCCTCAGGAGATGACAATGGGAAGAAGGCCAACAATCCAAACCACTGTAACTGCATCATTGACCAAATCTTCACTGGGGGCCTGCAATCAGACGTTACCTGTCAAGTTTGCCAGTAAGTGTGAACGCATCTGAGGCGGATCAAAGGTGAATTTACAGAAACGATCCTGCTTTGGATGTTTACTGTCCATTCAGTCTGGCAGAGATTCACAGCACTTCACAATCTCCATTTCCCCCTTTACCTCCATGGGCTAGTTTCTGCATCATCCATGCCATCCTCCTTTGAAAAGTGGTGATCTACTGGTTGTGTCCTCTGCACTGCTCTTGTTTAAAGTCATTGGCCCTGCAGAACTGCTGAGGTGGGGTGGAGTGGGGAGGGGGTGTCGAGACTGCAGTCCAGCTCATGTGTTGCATGCCTGCCCCCTAGAGCTGTCCTGTCAGATTAGCAAAAGCAATACTGCACTGAACTGCAAAGTGCCTCACCCAGACTCCCAGACAAGCCCATTTCAGTATTACACACACACACACACACATACACATACACATACATTATACAGATGCTGTTGATGTCAGTCGCCAAATAACTGCAGCAAGACAGACTGTGGTATTGTTCTCCTGTGTTGCCTGGTGCATCATCTTGATCATTATTCAACTACTTAATCACAGTTAAACGTACATTATCATGACTCATCTCATGGAGCAGAAAATCCATTCCCTAAGGGTTTTTGGGCAAAAACCGGTCTTGGTGCTCAACATAATGCAGGGGTGTTTCGCTCAATACCAGTGTTTGGTTGCTTGCTTTAATGGCCACCTGCTGGTGCACAAAGGAAATTACAGCAGTCTGACTCATCGAACCATCAGTGATGTACAGACGACGATCGCTTGTGTGGGCTGTATGCAGTCATCACGGGAAGCTTCTGTTTCGTGCTCCTGCAGCAGGCTCTCACAGCCAATAGGTTGTGAAAGTAGAAATTTCTTAAGCAGTCAGTGTTCTCTGGTGTAGCATTTAACTGAATTGCAAATGGGCCTGGAGAAGAGTTTGTATGCTTTCTGTGGGCTTCACCGTAAACGTGATTGGAATGTAAATGCCGTACACTGTGTAAAGTAAAGCATGTTGCTCTCTCTGTCATCACGATTGCATCATTTTAATCTGCATGTGTGGTCTGTGTTCTTGCACATAAATCCACACCATACTGTGTTTTGGATATAGGTCGTTCCATGTCAAAGCAACAGAGGCCTCCCAACTGACCATCTTGGAATTGATTCATACTTAAAGCAAATACTGTATTAGCCTAAATCTAAAACAGTGGGTTCCACACCTCCTCTCACCACCTGGAAAAACATCAGGAAAATCTTAATCATAATCACAGACTGAACTTTTACTTCTTGTTCACCTGCAACGGTAAGTGGTGCCAAATAACTATAAAGTTAGGTCATTTTGCACTACTGCTTTATGCAGTCTTGCATAGGGATGGGTATCAAAAACCGGTTCCTGTTAAGAATCGATAAATTATTTGATCCACCGATACCAGCTTAATACTGATTTTTGCTGAACGATTCCCTTGTCGGTACTTTTGTTCACTTTATGCCAGTGTGGCCATTGATTTTGAGGGTGTGTATAAGTAAAATGCTAATTTCTACATTGATTGCGGGCCCGCTGTTTCTGAGAAGCTGTGAAGCTGCAAAGCAGACTCAGAAGCAGCGGGTCTGCAATTTCTTCATTAACCCTAACTGGGACTCTAACTGGGCAAGAAATGAGAATCGCCCTCCTTTCCACACCGGAGTTTTTATTTGTTCCTTGTTAAATTTTCGTGGGGCAGTGCGCACGATGGTTCTCTGGCGTGAGCTGGATTCACTTTGCCGGTTCGTAAACTGAAGTTACTGTCCCTCAGGTAAAGGAAATAATAATATTAATAATAATAATGATGTCTTCTGTTTTGTGGGACTAACTGCACAGCTCCAAACACTGTGTGGCTGTCTGATGATTAAAGCTGGAAAGATAGATTTCGGTCGGAATTAATAACTTCAAAGTGAAGCGCCGTTTTCAATCAAATGACAGCTCTTTCCAAAGGTTGTAATACAGACTACAAACTACAACCGACCAAAACCATTATTTTTTTGTCCAAAAACAAGACGTCCTCTGTTCTTTATGAATCACATTGATCTTGACATGCAGCGCAGCCGTCTGCAAGAGCTCAGCTTAAAGGCTATGGGGTTAAATTTGTCTCATTAATACCTGAAAGGAAATTCTTTTGACAAAAACTACAGATTTTGTTTATTTATGTTCAGAGATCAAGGATCCAGTGATCAATTTCATATTTATTTACTTTAAGACTCAGTAAAATGTTGTTGACATAGAAAACCTGTAAAGCCTACTTGTAGTACACAGAAAATTTACAGGAGCTATTGATAAGGGAATCAATAAAGAATCGGATTAAGCAGAATCAGTAATGGCATCACTATCGATAAAATCTTATCAATACCCATCCCTAGTCTTGTATCTTTATTATTTATAAGCATTAGTTTTTTTTTCCAAATAAAAAAGGGAATTTTCTTTATAGGAAACAAGATTTAGCCATCACAAAGTATTTTTCCAAAAATGTCTTGGAAAATGGGGGCCTCCTTTATATTCAGGTGTCTCTTATATTCAGGCCAATGAGTGATTGCCACGATGTCTGATATTCAGCCTAGCAATTAGAATGCAGAATTTTGGGTTAGTATCTACTTTTAGTTTCTGAAATATGGAAGCTTTAAAAAATTGGGGAGGGGGGTTGATGTTTTAATAAATTACTGTGCAAAGTTCCATAAGTCAATGCATTTGAATTATCTTACATGCTTGAAATTTGGACTGTTTCTTTCTACAATATTAGTAGATAAATGTCTGAAATAAAACCTCTGAATTATAATGTATTGAGGTATCAATGATGGATTTCGTGGGTTTAAATATTTTTCGTCCTTAGTTGCCATAGCTTTTGTGGGGGCTTCACTTTCTTGTGTCTCTGTCTCTGCTCCTTAGTGTTTACCTGCTGGTTATTGTCTGACTTGATTTTCACGTGTTTCATTATTTTTAAACCAGTAATGTTTCATGTTTGGTCCTCATTGAAGACCATCAAACCATATGTCAGAAGCTAAAGATGTTACAAGCTACAAATTTGCCACACCAGTGACTTTTTTTTTTTTACATGAAGTACAAGGCAAATCCATGAAGGGTAGTCAGTAAAAGGTTCTAAAATTTATTTGACATTTATCGTAACCTTATTCATGGAAAGCCTCTCTTCTCCATCCTAGTGGGGTTTCGACAACAATAGATCCATTCTGGGATATCAGTCTAGACCTGCCTGGTTCATCCACGCCTTTCTGGCCCCTAAGTCCTGGAGGAGATGGCAGCACAGTTAATGGAGAGAGCCACCTGTCTGGGTCCACCACACTCACAGACTGCCTACGCAGGTACAGTTTCTGTCTCAGCTGAATTATTTCTGGTTAGTTTAGATAGTGTTGCCACGCCATCTCAGATTTTGTTCAAACCTATGAATATATCATTTGGGACCAAAACTCAAGTTATGTAATGCATTTTGCTTGAGTCTTGCTAATTTAAATTTTTTTTTTTCTCTAATGAGAATATTTGTATTTTCATCTGGAAAAATACATTTTAGCTATACATTTTCAGGCACAGAGAGGAGATTTGGTGAGGACACAGTTAGAGACGATCTCACCAGATCCAAAAATCATTTTTTTTTTTGAAGGGGTGGAGGTGACAGCCAATCGGAGTAGAGTGGCACCGTGACGTCAGTGACTAGTTTAACTAGCAGCAAACTCTGTTTCGTTTGTGTTTAAATCAGACATTTCGCGGACGTTAGCATGGCGTTAGCGTTAGCTGTACTCAACAGCTCATGTATGCGTACATGCACACCCTCCTGCAGACGCCATTAAAACGCCATTATTTGATAGATTGATAGAGGGGCTTTATTGTGTGTGTGTTTTTATTATATATATATATATATATATATATATATATATATATATATATATATATATATATACACTCAACAATAATATAAACGCAACACTTTTGGTTTTGCTCCCATTTTGTATGAGATGAACTCAAAGATCTAAAACTTTTTCCACATACACAATATCACCATTTCCCTCAAATATTGTTCACAAACCAGTCTAAATCTGTGATAGTGAGCACTTCTCCTTTGCTGAGATAATCCATCCCACCTCACAGGTGTGCCATATCAAGATGCTGATTAGACACCATGATTAGTGCACAGGTGTGCCTTAGACTGCCCACAGTAAAAGGCCACTCTGAAAGGTGCAGTTTTATCACACAGCACAATGCCACAGATGTCGCAAGATTTGAGGGAGCGTGCAATTGGCATGCTGACAGCAGGAATGTCAACCAGAGCTGTTGCTCGTGTATTGAATGTTCATTTCTCTACCATAAGCCATCTCCAAAGGCGTTTCAAAGAATTTGGCAGTACATCCAACCAGCCTCACAACCGCAGACCACGTGTAACCACACCTGCCCAGGACCTCCACATCCAGCATGTTCACCTCCAAGATCGTCTGAGACCAGCCACTCGGACAGCTGCTGAAACAATCGGTTTGCATAACCAAAGAATTTCTGCACAAACTGTCAGAAACCGTCTCAGGGAAGCTCATCTGCATGCTCGTCGTCCTCATCGGGGTCTCGACCTGACTCCAGTTCGTCGTCGTAACCGACTTGAGTGGGCAAATGCTCACATTAGCTGGCGTTTGGCACGTTGGAGAGGTGTTCTCTTCACGGATGAATCCCGGTTCACACTGTTCAGGGCAGATGGCAGACAGCGTGTGTGGCTTCGTGTGGGTGAGCGGTTTTCTGATGTCAGTGTTGTGGATCGAGTGGCCCATGGTGGCGGTGGGGTTATGGTATGGGCAGGCGTCTGTTATGGACGAAGAACACAGGTGCATTTTATTGATGGCATTTTGAATGCACAGAGATACCGTGACGAGATCCTGAGGCCCATTGTTGTGCCATACATCCAAGAACATCACCTCATGTTGCAGCAGGATAATGCACGGCCCCATGTTGCAAGGATCTGTACACAATTCTTGGAAGCTGAAAATGTCCCAGTTCTTGCATGGCCGGCATACTCACCGGACATGTCACCCATTGAGCATGTTTGGGATGCTCTGGACCGGCGTATACGACAGCGTGTACCAGTTCCTGCCAATATCCAGCAACTTCGCACAGCCATTGAAGAGGAGTGGACCAACATTCCACAGGCCACAATTGACAACTTGATCAACTCTATGCAAAGGAGATGTGTTGCACTGCATGAGGCAAATGGTGGTCACACCAGATACTGACTGGTATCCCCCCCCCAATAAAACAAAACTGCACCTTTCAGAGTGGCCTTTTATTGTGGACAGTCTAAGGCACACCTGTGCACTAATCATGGTGTCTAATCAGCATCTTGATATGGCACACCTGTGAGGTGGGATGGATTATCTCAGCAAAGGAGAAGTGCTCACTATCACAGATTTAGACTGGTTTGTGAACAATATTTGAGGGAAATGGTGATATTGTGTATGTGGAAAAAGTTTTAGATCTTTGAGTTCATCTCATACAAAATGGGAGCAAAACCAAAAGTGTTGCGTTTATATTTTTGTTGAGTATATATATATATGTGTGTGTGTGTGTGTGTGTGTGTGTATATAAACACTCTTTGCACCAAGATACCAATTAAACAGCTACAAATTAGAAAGAAGACAATGCTCATACGGCTGAGCGTATTTTAGTGTTGCCTTACATTTTTTTATTCTATCCTTTTAGAAGATGAATAAAATAATTTAGCCAAGTCAGTGGAATGTGTGAGCTCCCCTCCCCAGCCTGACCTTGGTGTGGGAAGCTCATACATTCATGTCTGACTTGACAGAATTCCACCCCAATCATCATTGGCAGATCTCAGGTACAGCAGTTCAAAACAATTAGTGGCTCGGCCAGATGTGGCTTGTGGGCTGGAAATTAATCACCCTTATTTAGCCACTGTACAGTGTCTGACT
Source organism: Thalassophryne amazonica (assembly GCF_902500255.1). NCBI lineage: Eukaryota > Metazoa > Chordata > Actinopteri > Batrachoidiformes > Batrachoididae > Thalassophryne > Thalassophryne amazonica. The sequence continues at coordinate 52,275,434 of NC_047118.1, forward strand.
TAAAGTGCATATCTCTCGTAAATGAAATGTCAAATGAGCTAACTATTCTAAATAAATACAGAATTATGAAAATGTTAAGTCCATAGAGGTATAAAGGTGCCAAGTACGATGACATGGGGTTTAGAATTTGTGTGAAAAAGGTGTGCAGAAATGATGAGCTTGAGTCAGTAGAAGAAGAAGAAATAAGGCCCGGAGGACCATTGAGCTGGTGCTTATTCTCAATATCGTAGCATGAAGTGGATGAGAGTCCAGGACTCCCCTTGGATGGGACGAGAGTCCATCACATTTCTCTAGACAATGCTCGTATCCATTTACAGCTTGGTGGACTGGGAACATGCAGATCCAGTTTCTAGTCCAAGGACACAGAAAGGTAATCTGAGGCACACACCTGGAATCTATACATTGTTTTGTCTTTTCTTTATCTTTAGAAGTGGTTAGTTAAATTTAGTCTTTGAATAGGCACAAGCTTTTGAATCTAAATTCATGTTACCCATGGATCTCATATCCTACCATTAACAGCTTGGTAGAGCAGGTGTGTCCTCTCATAGCACTTTATAACATTTTTTTATTAGTTCTCTCCCTTCTTATTCCCTCCCATCGCCATGCCATTCATTTTCCCTTGTGCCCTTGTTTTCTGCCTCTCGTTTCTCATCCTCCCGCTATCTCTTCTATTTCTTTATTTTTGACTGCAGCACCTCACACAGCAGTAGCTGCTGCTGCGGCAAAGCTCTTAAACGGTTGGAGCTGTTGCCGTGGTGATAGAGATTTTGGCGTTACGAGCGTGGTCTGGGTTGAACAGACTGAATGGCAGCTACGGCACCAAAACCCGACCCTGTGCTCAAATGACCTGCAGTCATTTCATTCCTTGTTCTGTCACTTAACACTTTCTGTGCCTATAGTTGTCTGGTTTTACACATCGTCTTGTTTCTCTGTTTCGCTCCATTTGTCTCGCTGCAGATTTACACGGCCCGAGCATCTAGGAAGCAGTGCCAAAATCAAGTGTGGTGGTTGCCATAGTTACCAGGAGTCCACCAAACAGCTGACAATGAAGAAGCTCCCCATCGTAGCATGTTTCCATCTCAAAGTGAGTCAGCTATGTTGCTGTCAACATGTCGCAACATTACGTACATATACATACAATTAGAACTGAGACGTGACAATTATAGGTGATCAAGGTAGAGTTCCATGACTTAACATTTTGTTACTGTGCTTCTGCCGTACCTATGTCAGTTCAGTTGCAGGGGCAACGCTTGGATTGTGCACTAGAGGGCACTCAGTGACTGAGTACTTCCACTCACCCCAACAGTCAGTCTGCTCTTCAGCACAGTATCTCTCAATGTTTGGGAATGGATTTCATTGAAATTTCTTTGGAAGGCTGGGTCACAGAACTGATTAGATTTTTGAGTCAGATGTGGATGTGGATCAAAGATAACGTATTAAAATAAGATCATAACCGTGACTTTTATTGTGCTGACAAATAAGTAACTGTGGGTTTAGTGACCGCCAGGGGTCAGTAAAAAATTACACAGGGGTCAAAAAAATGCTCCAATCATGTTGAAAACTATACCACATTATTTATTAGATATTCATAATGATTCTAATGTATGTATGACTGAATTCCATGGAGTTATGGAGAAAAAACAGCAAAAATGGTGACAAAGGTTCAGTTTCAGTTTGTACTGGGGTCAAAAGGTAAAGTTGCTCCAATTCTGGTAAAAAGTGATGCAAATTATTGGTTGAGTTAATAGAATTTTAAAAAGGAATGGTTTACACCATCTGTCATTCTTATTTATCATGTTACGGGGTAACACATGGAATTCAATGGAGTCGACCTTGTTTGACCTTTACTTTGGATACCAAGCATTCAACACAGTCAAAACTATTCCATTTCGTAATCCTTTATATTAACCAATAATTTTCATCACTTTTTGCCAAAATTGGGGCAACTTTAACTTTTGACCCCTGTACAAACTATTTTTGCCGTTTTTACCCCATAACTCCAGAACATTCAGTCATAGATAGTCCAAACTACAACCCCTGGCAAAAAATTATGGAATCACCGGCCTCAGAGGATGTTCATTCAGTTGTTTAATTTTGTAGAAAAAAAAGCAGATCACAGACATGACACAAAACTAAAGTCATTTCAAATGGCAACTTTCTGGCTTTAAGAAACACTATAAGAAATCAAGAAAAAAAGATTGTGGCAGTCAGTAACAGTTACTTTTTTAGACCAAGCAGAGGAAAAAAATATGGAATCACTCAATTCTGAGGAAAAAATTATGGAATCACCCTGTAAATTTTCATCCCCCAAATTAACACCTGCATCAAATCAGATCTGCTCATTGACATTGACCCTATGCCATGACATTGACCCTATGTGTCTTTTTGCAAGGAATGTTTTTGCAGTTTTTGCTCTATGGCAAGATGCATTATCATCTTGAAAAATGATTTCATCATCCCCAAACATCCTTTCAATTGTCCAAAATATCAACATAAACTTGTGCATTTATTGATGATGTAATGACAGCCATCTCCCCAGTGCCTTTACCTGACATGCAGCCCCATATCATCAATGACTGTGGAAATTTACATGTTCTCTTCAGGCAGTCATCTTTATAAATCTCATTGGAAAGGCACCAAACAAAAGTTCCAGCATCATCACCTTGCCCAATGCAGATCCGAGATTCATCACTGAATATGACTTTCATCCAGTCATCCACAGTCCACAATTGCTTTTCCTTAGCCCATTGTAACCTTGTTTTTTTCTGTTTAGGTGTTAATGATGCCTTTCGTTTAGCTTTTCTGTATGTAAATCCCATTTCCTTTAGGCGGTTTCTTACAGTTCGGTCACAGACATTGACTCCAGTTTCCTCCCATTCGTTCCTCATTTGTTTTGTTGTACATTTTTCGATTTTTGAGACATATTGCTTTAAGTTTTCTGTCTTGACGCTTTGATGTCTTCCTTGCCTTTAACAACCTTCCCATGTTGTTTGTATTTGGTCCAGAGTTTAGACACAGCTGACTGTGAACAACCAACATCTTTTGCAACATTGCGTGATGATTTACTCTCTTTTAAGAGTTTGATAATCCTCTCCTTTGTTTCAATTGACATCTCTCGTGTTGGAGCCATGATTCATGTCAGTCCACTTGGTGCAACAGCTCTCCAAGGTGTGTTCACTCCTTTTTAGATGCAGACTAACGAGTAGATCTGATATGATGCAGGTGTTAGTTTTGGGGATGAAAATTTACAGGGTGATTCCATAATTTTTTCCTCAGAATTGAGTGATTCCATATTTTTTTTCCTCTGCTTGGTCTAAAAAAGTAACCGTTACTGACTGCCACAATCTTTTTTTTCTTGATTTCTTATAGTGTTTCTTAAAGCCAGAAAGTTGCCATTTGAAATGACTTTAGTTTTGTGTCATGTCTGTGATCTGCTTTTTTTCTACAAAATTAAACAACTGAATGAACATCCTCCGAGGCCGGTGATTCCATAATTTTTGCCAGGGGTTGTATACCTTTTTGGAATCATAATGATCAGACAAATAATGTAGTATAGTTTTCAACGATTGTAGCATTTTTTCATTTTGACCCCTGTGTAATTCTTTACTGACCCCATAGCTCATTAGAGGTCAGCTCCAGGATGGCTCCATATGTGCCAAATTCTATGCTTTTATCAGAAAATGCACAATTGTTATGGAAATTTTAGCTAAGCTGCACCACTAATGCAGATGAGGTGAATTTGTTGACTCTAAATTGAGCGTAGCTGTGACTGTGAGTGTAATGTGTTTGTCTATGTGTCGGCCCTAAGATAGGAAATTGTTTGTACGACAACATGTAGAACCTTTTCTATGCACAATTTGATAAATGAGGGCTTAGGAGTTTGGTTCCAGAGCCCATACTGTGCATTGAGGAAAGTTTGACTGCAGTAGTGTTCAGAATAATAGTAGTGCTATGGGACTAAGAAGATTAATCCAGGTTTTGCGTATATTTCTTATTGTTACATGGGAAACAAGGTACCAGTAGATTCTCACAAATCCAACAAGACCAAGCATTCATGATATGCACACTCTTAAGGCTATGAAATTGGGCTATTAGTAAAAAAAAAGTAGAAAAGGGGGCCTTCACAATAATAGTAGTGTGGCATTCAGTCAGTGAGTTCGTCAGTTTTGTGGAACAAACAGGTGTGAATCAGGTGTCCCCTATTTAAGAATGAAGCCGGCACCTGTTGAACATGCTTTTCTCTTTGAAAGCCTGAGGAAAATGGGACGTTCAAGACATTGTTCAGAAGAACAGCGTAGTTTGATTAAAAAGTTGATTGGAGAGGGGAAAACGTATACGCAGGTGCAAAAAATTACAGGCTGTTCATCTACAATGATCTCCAAAGCTTTAAAATGGACAAAAAAACCAGAGACGCATGGAAGAAAACAGAAAACAACCATCAAAATGAATAGAAGAATAACCAGAATGGCAAAGGCTTACCCATTGATCAGCTCCAGGCTGATCAAAGACAGTCTGGAGTTACCTGTAAGTGCTGTGACAGAAGACGCCTGTGTGATGCTAATTTATTTGCAAGAATCCCCCGCAGAGTCCCTCTGTTAAATAAAAGACATGCAGAAGAGGTTACAATTTGCCAAAGAACACATCAGCTGGCCTAAAGAGAAATGGAGGAATATTTTGTGGACTGATGAGAGTAAAATTGTTCTTTTTGGGTCCAAGGGCCACAGTCAGTTTGTGAGACGACCCCCAAACTCTGAATTCAAGCCACAGTTCACAGTGAAGACAGTGAAGCAGTGGAGCATGGTGGTGAAGCATGGTGGTGCAAGCATCATGATGCCCTTGAAATAGGCATCATGATGCTTGCACCCCAAGCACACTAGTAAATGGGCAAAATCTTCATCCCACCTCACAGGTGTGCCATACCAAGATGCTGATTAGACACCATGATTAGTGCACAGGTGTGCCTTAGACTGTCCACAATAAAAGGCCACTCTGAAAGGTACAGTTTTGTTTTATTGGGGGGGATACCAGTCAGTATCTGGTGTGACCACCATTTGCCTCATGCAGTGCAACACATCTCCTTCGCATAGAGTTGATCAGGTTGTCAATTGTGGCCTGTGGAATGTTGGTCCACTCCTCTTCAATGGCTGTGCGAAGTTGCTGGATATTGGCAGGAACTGGTACACGCTGTCGTATACGCCGGTCCAGAGCATCCCAAACATGCTCAATGGGTGACATGTCCGGTGAGTATGCCGGCCATGCAAGAACTGGGACATTTTCAGCTTCCAAGAATTGTGTACAGATCCTTGCAACATGGGGCCGTGCATTATCCTGCTGCAACATGTGGTGATGTTCTTGGATGGCACAACAATGGGCCTCAGGATCTCGTCACGGTATCTCTGTGCATTCAAAATGCCATCAATAAAATGCACCTGTGTTCTTCATCCATAACAGACGCCTGCCCATACCATAACTCCACGCCACCATGGGCCACTCGATCCACAACATTGACATCAGAAAACCGCTCACCCACACGACGCCACACACGCTGTCTGCCATCTGCCCTGAACAGTGTGAACCGGGATTCATCCGTGAAGAGAACACTTCTCCAACGTGCCAAATGCCAGCGAATGTGAGCATTTGCCCACTCAAGTCGGTTACGACGACGAACTGGAGTCAGGTCGAGACCCCGATGAGGACGACGAGCATGCAGATGAGCTTCCCTGAGACGGTTTCTGACAGTTTGTGCAGAAATTCTTTGGTTATGCAAACCGATTGTTTCAGCAGCTGTCCGAGTGGCTGGTCTCAGACGATCTTGGAGGTGAACATGCTGGATGTGGAGGTCCTGGGCTGGTGTGGTTACACGTGGTCTGCGGTGGTGAGGCTGGTTGGATGTACTGCCAAATTCTCTGAAACGCCTTTGGAGACGGCTTATGGTAGAGAAATGAACATTCAATACACGAGCAACAGCTCTGGTTGACATTCCTGCTGTCAGCATGCCAATTGCACACTCCCTCAAATCTTGCGACATCTGTGGCATTGTGCTGTGTGATAAAACTGCACCTTTCAGAGTGGCCTTTTATTGTGGGCAGTCTAAGGCACACCTGTGCACTAATCATGGTGTCTAATCAGCATCTTGATATGGCACACCTGTGAGGTGGGATGGATTAGCTCAGCAAAGGAGAAGTGCTCACTATCACAGATTTAGACTGGTTTATGAACAATATTTGAGGGAAATGGTGATATTGTGTATGTGGAAAAAGTTTTAGATCTTTGAGTTCATCTCATACAAAATGGGAGCAAAACCAAAAGTGTTGCGTTTATATTTTTGTTGAGTATAATAGTTTTGAGTTTGTAGCATCAACAGCAGATGCTACTATTATTGTGAACACCCCCTTTTATACTTTTTTTTACTAATAGCCCAATTTCATAACCTTAAGAGTGTGCATATCATGAATGCTTGGTCTTGTTGGGTTTGTGAGAATCTACTGGTACCTTGTTTCCCATGTAACAATAAGAAATATACTCAAAACCTGGATTAATTTTTTTAGTCACATAGCACTACTATTATTCTGAACACTACTGTATGTCTAGTTGATAGTGATCAATCTCCCGCACCAGCTCGGGTTCTTTTCCCACCAGAGAGGCAACGCTCCATGTTCCAAAATTCACGTACAACCTGGTGTTGGTCTGTGTGGGCTTATACCCCTGGCCACTGCCTGTCCAGCAGCACACCAGACCCTTCCTTTCTCTCCTTGTGTTTGGTGAGTCCACATGGACGTGACACCATGTTGTTTCTTTGGGCTGAGCCTGACCAAGCCCCGTGGCTTTAGGCCCAGCCAGCAATGGATCACCTGGAAGCAGTAGAGCTCACAAGCCCCTCTACCACGTTAATGACACTCTATAGTTTGCTGAAATGTTTTCACATTGACTGTGAAGAGGCCGTAGATTGGTTTAGATTGTCACTGTTCCCTTAGATGCTTAGAATTTCTACATCCTGTCCGGTCTTTAACACGCCATCTTTTATTCATTATATCAAAGCCTGTAATGTATTTGACATAGTCATTGATACCTGTTGTTACTGAATCTCTCCCACTTTTCCTTTCACTCACTCCCCTCTTCTATCCCTCTTTCCTCTCTGATCATCCTTAGCGGTTTGAGCACTCAGCTAAACTGCGGCGGAAAATCACTACGTATGTTTCCTTCCCACTGGAGTTGGACATGACCCCCTTCATGGCCTCCAGGTTAGCCTCCCTCATGTTTTTGCTCCTAACTAGCAGTCACACAGCATTTTGATGTAATTCATCTGTGCACTGACATTCCCAGAGTCTATTGTCTATAAAGTGTTTATGCTAGTGTTTTTTTTTGTTTGTTTGTGTTGTTTTTGTTAGTTTGCACCACCCCTGCCTGTAGCATGAATCCTTGAGGCAATTAGACTTCATAAATGGGACAATCCTGCCATCCAGTGGACACTTCTCTGGATTTTTATTCACGAATGCCAAATAAATGTAATACCTGTCTTTTTGTGTCCCCAACAGTAAAGAGAGCAGAATGAATGGACAGTATCAACAGACAGTAGATGTATTAAACAACGACAATAAGTAAGTTCTTTTGAAAACTGTGTAATTACAGCACACTACATTGTCTGCAGTTGCACTAATACACACCATCATTTGACTTCAACATAAATTAATAAAAAATAAATAAATAAATAAAACCTCCTTATTGAGTGTACCAGAACAATAGATTTCACTTTCAAAGGCATCTAGGGGCAATTTACTCTCTTAATATTTTGGGTGAAGAAAATAGTCTAAAATGTGTTTATAAGGTTGGTGAGGCCATTCTAATATGTTTTTTAAAAATTGTACAAAACTGAAAGTTTAGTTACTGTATCGCTTACTGCTGCAATGAAATACTTCTTAATGGTCTTTTAGATCCTGGTGCTTCCTGTCTTGTTGTATGGTTGTGAACTTATGCATTCACTGGGTGTTTTTAGTGTCTTTGAAGGATCCTTGAGTACCACTTGAATGACTGTCAGATAAAGGGAATGTCAGCGATGACATTTTAGGCATGCGGCCAAAGATGGTTACTTTGGAGAGGTGGAGATGGGCCAGTTGTCTTGATGGGTGTTTGCCATCCATAACCCAAGGCAGTTTGGTGATGTGGATGCGATGATGCATGGCACCAGCACATGCTTCCGGTCCTGACCTGGCCTTCAGTCAGTGGTTAATGGGACTCTTACTAATCCTGAAAACAAACCAACAAATGTGTTCAAAAACCCAAAATTCTTGCAGAACAAGATCGGTCCAGAAGGACCACTAGTTCCTGCTAAATTGGTATTGCACAGCACTCGCTAACATTTGAATCCTCCTGGATAAGGAGGTCAAGGTCTGGACCCTTTGAAGTCATGCTGTGAGACAACCGTATATCCAGAATATTTCCCCTCAGCCCCAGTGGGCTAGAGGGTTGTTGTCATCGACTGTGATATTAGTCTGTCTGTCCATCCATCCCGTAAACCTGTCCTTTCTGAATGATGATTGACGAACTGCTGTAGTTCTTGATATGAATTTTGTATCATGTATCTGGGTTGGGTCAAGGAAGACACCTTTTTGAAATTCAGACCAGTTACTCAACAAAGATGGCTGCCATGGCATTCATTTCAAAATTCATTCAACTTAAGAACCGCAAGAGTAGCTGTCTGAAATTTCCATGGTAGGTCTTTGGTTGATAGAGGAAGATGCCTGTTGAATAACAGGCCCATCGCTCCGCCACCAAGATGGCTTGCTGAAGGCTGGTTTGATTTTCACATTCCATTCATTAACTCAAAAACACCATCACGGATCATCACCACTTTTGCTGTGGATGGGGTGAGGGGTACCACTCACAACAACAAGGCTAGTGTTGTTGTTGTACAACCCCAGTTCCAGTGAAGTTGGGACATTGTGTGAAATGTAAATAAAAACGGAACACAGTGATTTGTAAATACTCTTGAAACTATATTCAATTGAATACACCACAAAGACAAGATATTTAATGTTCACACTGATAAACCTTTTTGTTATGTGCAAATATTTGCTCATTTTGAAATGGATGCCTGCAACACGTTTCAAAAAAGTTGGGACAAAAGACTGGGAAAGTTGATGAATGCTCAAAGAACACCTGTTTGGAACATTCCACAGGTGAACAGGTTAAAGGAGCTATATCATGCAAAATCAACTTTTTTGAGTTTTTTAACCTTCTTATATGGCTAATTCCTCATAAAAAGTACCCCCAAAGTGGTTTTTAGTTTCATTTATGCTTGTTTGAGCAATCCTGCATGGATCCAGCGGTCTTAGTCTTAGCCCCACCCGGGGTAGAGAAAATGCGTCGATTGCCATCGTTGCGTCACAATGGTCGTGGACATACCCCTCCAGGAAGTTATGGTCGCAACACGCCCACTTTCTCAGCGCAAACTCCGTGAACACTTTACGCTCCGACGTGCAGTAGAAGCTGCCTTTTCACAAATCTTCTCGAGCTATTGTTTAGCTAACGTCATGTCTCATAGGCGAAAATGTGCCTTTGGTTGTGAAAGCTACATGACTTTATATAGCCCCCCCAAAGAAGATTCGTACGGCTCCACAATACGGTCATCCATCTTTAGTCAATTGTTGACAAACTGTCGTGGGCGGCGCTAAGCAGCGCGTGTACCGGCTCAGGCACAATGTCATGAAGTGGGTGGCACCCACACTAGGAGAGGGAGGGCTTTAGCCAAACTGAGCATCTTTCTTCCGAGTATGAAAAACGAAAGCCCCAAAACTACTAATATTGCACAACAAATGAGCACTCCATTGTGCCAAAGGCAAGATAATATGATAAATATGCACATAGTTGACTCTTGGGGGGTGAAAAAAGCATGATATAATTCCTTTAATTGGAAACAGGTGAGTGTCATGATTGGGTATAAAAGGAGCATCCCCAAAAGGCTCAGCCGTTCATAAGCAAAGATGATCACCACTTTGTGAACAACTGTGTGAAAAAATAGTCCAACAGTTTAAGAACAATGTTTCTCAATTGCATGGAATTTAGGGATTCCATCATCTACAGTCCATAATATAATCAGAAGATTCAGAGAATCAGGAGAACTTTCTACACGTAAGTAGCAAGGCCGAAGAGTGAAGTGTTTCCGAAGTACTCGACTTTCGTTTTGCAGATTTTGCACACTGCATAAGTCATGTCAAGCTCCTTCTTACGCAGCAAATAATAAAATCCAAAATGTGCCCAAACATTTGCCTTCAGCAAAGACGCTGGCTGAATTAGCTCTTCGGCCGCCATGCTAAGCTACAGCCACTGAGCTCTGCAGCTCACGAGTGTTTGAAGCACGCCGGACCCTCCCCTCGCAGGGACGCTGTAGTACGGAGGCCATTGCCTGACAAACTGTACACACAGCGAGGAAGTAAGAAAATGTTTAAAAAATGCTTTTTAAAAATCGATTCTTGGACATTTTGGATCTATTCAGAATCCTAATAAATAAGAATCGTGATTCGGACATGAATCGATTTTTTTTCAGACACCCCTAGTGTTAGTGCCCATGGCATGGGCAACTTACACATCTGTGATGGTATGGGCAACTTACACATCTGTGATGGCACCATCAATGGTGAAAGGTACATCCAGGTTTTGGAGCAACACATGCTGCCATCCAAGCAACGTCTTTTTCAGGGACGTCCCTGCTTATTTCAGCAAGACAATGCCAAGCCACATTCTGCACGTGTTACAACAGCGTGGCTTCGTAGTAAAGCGTGCGGGTACTAGACTGGCCTGCCTGCAGTCCAGACCTGTTGCCCAGACCTGTTGCCCACTGAAAATGTGGCGCATTATGAAGCTCAGAATATGACAAGGGAGACCCCGGACTGTTGAACAAATGAAGTCGTACATCAAGCAAGAATGGGAAAGAATTCCACCTACAAAGCGTCAACAATTAGTGTCCTCAGTTCCCAAACGCTTATTGAGTGTTGTTAGAAGGAAAGGTGATGTAACACAGTGGTAAACATACCACTGTCCCAACTTTCTTGAAACGTGTTGCAGGCATCCATTTCAAAATGAGCAAATATTTGCACAAAAACAATAAAGTTTATCAGTTTGAACATGAAATATCTTGTCTTTGTGGTGTATTCAATTGAATATAGGCTGAAGAGGATTTGCTAATCATTGTATTCTGTTTTTATTTACATTTTACACAACGTCCAAACTTCATTGGAATTGGGGTTGTACGATGATTTGATGTCAAATCATCACACAGCAAATGCTATTTTTATAACCCCACACCACAGTGGAAATAAAAACCTGCTGTACTTGAAAAGGAGAGGATTGTGTTTTTATCAACTTAGTGTTTTATACAAATTTAGACACTCTTTGTATGATGACAGATTACATGTAAAAAGTTATACTCTGGCCAGCCTGACTGTGAGCTCTTTTCTGTAATACTGTCCCATCTGTTATTTGTTTTTAAGCTAAATTTGGTGCATTTGTCTCAAACCTACACCTTTATGTTTTTGTGTTTCATTGATTGTGTGACTCATGAGTTTGTGTCCTGTTTGTAGGTATTCCTTATTTGCAGTGGTCAACCACCAAGGCACATTAGAGAGCGGCCACTACACCAGTTTCATCCGTCAGCACAAAGACCAGTGGTTCAAATGTGACGACGCCATCATCACAAAGGCCAGCATTAAGGACGTCCTCGATAGTGAAGGGTAAGAAACAAGACACACAGTCAGGCCCATAAGTATTTAGACACAGCATAATTTTTATAATTTTGTCTCTATACACCACCGCAGTGGAGTTGAAATGAAACAGTCAGCATGTTCTTGTAGTGTCAGTTGTTCACGTTAATTCAAGGTGTCTAACTGCATTAACCATTTAGGAATTACAGCCATTCACAGTCCCTCCTTTTTCAGATTCCTATATATAATTGGACAACCCAAATATAAGTGGTATTGCTAATAAATATCAGTTTTACCTACTTTTCTTTCAACAAGTCAGAGGATGGGATGCATGACAGTTTTCCAAGTCTGTGAAAGTGTCAGTAGCTGGGTTTGCATTTCAGAATTGTGCAAAAGTTTAGTGATACATTCAGAATGTCAAGTAAAAAAGTTGTCATGGTGTCAAACTCCCCCCCCCCCCCCCCCCCAAAAAAAAAAAGCTCCACTGGGGTGGTGTATGGAGACAAGGAGACAAAATACAAAAATACCAAAATTGACATCAGTGTCCAACTACTTTTCGACCTGACTGTGAATGTTACTTAGAAATACTATGAAAGCAGAAACTCATGTTTTGTTTTTGTCTCCGCCTACAGGTATCTCTTATTTTACCATAAACAGTTCCTTGAGTATGAGTAGTTTTTGTGACTGTGAAGAGCCGCTGCAAAAGAGAGGCTGGTGACAGGATGAGACACACCAAACCTACCTGAAACTGTTTGACTGCTCCTCCCACTGAGGAGGCGGCGCTAACAAAATAAACCAATGTGTGAAATCATGCAACCTTTCAGAAGAAAAAGATGAAAAGAAAAACAGCACTGAGCTACTTTCTTAGCATCTACTTGATAAAACTGAATGAAGAGGAGCCCCCCACTCCCCCTTCCTGCACTTGCAGGAGCAGAGTGTGACTGACTGTTGAGTTGACTGGGCACATCTGGATTTTTTTTTTTTTTTAAACAGTATTCTGAACCTGCACCCCCGGCCTCGGTTTCTCTCCCATGGTGCTCTTGTTTCAGCTGACCAAGCATTTATATCAGTCACCACTGAAGACACATTTGTTATGCATATGGAACTGAATGCAAAAAAAAGGAGAAAAAAATGAAATAAAATGACCATATTATCAACTTTGCAAGAACATTTTTAAATGTATGATTTCGATTATCACTTGTGGACTCAGTTATGAAATACTGTACGAATGTTGTATACATCTATTTTTTAAGTGCGATGAAAATGTGGGAGAGCTCGGAGACTCTACCTTTGCCTGTTTGTGGGGGAAGCGCTGCCATGGCAACTAAACAAGTCGACTTGAGTGTGCTCATGTTCAATTATTTACTGTGTCGATTGTTTTATTTTTATGTCTGGTTGAGGGCAGGGAATATCTATTTTTTTATCAATGTCTTGAATTTTGTGTTGTTTTTTAGTTTACTGTTCTTTTCAGTGTCTTTGTTTTCAGTACGCTCAATTGGAGAGTCCATTTGCAGAAACAAACCAGTGCCTTTCTTTAAAAACAAAAACATGACTACAATGAAATTTTACGCCATATTTACGGTAATCATTATGATTTTTCCTGTTTATCCTTTTAAGAATGGTACTTTTATGTTTCCTAAATGTACGCTTCGATTGTCCATCACTGTTTTTGGTACTGGAAATGACGCATTATACGTACTTTCATTCTTGTGGAATTGTTGGTATAACGATGGTGATGATTAAATCGGTTCACCTTTGTTGTTTAAAATTTGTATGTTGAATGTGAGCTTTGGGTTTCAGACACTCTAAAAAGGGATAAATATGTGAATTTGATGTGAATGTCTAATCTCCATGAGAACACAGTGGTCCTTTTATTCATTGAACAACTTGAATGCTCTGTGCAAAAAAAAAAAAAAGAAATGCTCTGCATGTGATGAGCCTCTCTGGAGCTTATGTGAAAATTTTGTGGTGTGTCTGTGTGCGTGTGTGTGTGCATGCAGTATTCAGAGGGCAAACCACTTTGCACATACAGTGGATATAGAAGGTCAATGTACCCTGTAGGATTTGGACACAATAATTGCTTTGTCCCATTGAAAAAAAAATTGGCAAAGCTACACTAAAGTTTCTAAAATCATCCCCCTTTAAATGTTACCCAAAACAGCTCTGTACAACATAATATAACTTAATATAATGGGTTATAGTATAACGTGACTGAAATTACTACTTTTATGGCCAGTTTTTAGTTTGTTTCCATCAATCACTATGAAATATGAAAGTTATGGTAAATCTGTTTCACAAACTGAATGACCGTGCAAAAAGGACACGAGTGAGGGAAGCCACCAAGAGTTATAAGGCAGCTTTTGACAGTTACATCTCCGGTTGTATAGCTTCATGGTGGATGAAGATAGAGAAGAATAAACAGACTTGAAATTGCAGCTGTTTTTTTGTCTGAAGGGAAGTGGGAGGCTTGAAGCTAGATTTAATTGCTCTGTATTCCCAACCCAGTCTCACGGCATGTTGTGATTCAGCAGCACAAAATGTACATTAATCTATTGGTTTGTGATATTGTCACGAAAAGTGCAAAATGTTTGTCATGGCAGCACAAATTTATTCTAATACATTCTGTGACAGCTGCATGAAATTAAAAGTAAAGCGGGGGGTCGAGGGTGGTTAGGGTTAGGGGAAGGAGTAGGGTTATGGTTGGGGGGTAGGGTTAGTAATAGTGAGTTTAAAAAACCCGTCATGAAAATTTGAATTATTTCGTGACGGGAGCACGAAAAAAAAGTGAGACTGGACTGGTATTCCAGAGCATCAAGAAACTGTGACTGGAGATACAATAAACAAAAGTTGCTCACAATTCTGGTCTTTCTTTTTTTTTTTTTTTTTTTTTTTTGGCTTCCCTCCTTTTTCGGCTTCCCTCGCTACTCTCCTTCACACACAGTGACTCAGTTTTTAAGAACTGATTAGTAGTTATATGAAAAGTTACCCACATCTACCCAAGCCAGGATATTGGCTCTGATATTTTTATATAATTCATATATTGTGAAGATATAGTTTTGGTATGATTTAAAATGAGTTAATTTTAGACGTTACTACTGAGAAGCCTTTTTTTCTATGTATTGGCATAACAGAAAGCGTGTAAAAGCCAGAGGGCATGTAGACTTTCTATCCACTGTATATATGAGCACCATGAGACCAGGGCCTCCCTCTACATGGTAACACCCTGGCTAGTGTTGCCTCTGCAGTGCCGCAAACCCACTGCTCCATTCAGTCAGTATGCTGTCAAGTCAGACTTCACATAATGCACATACACATCAGGGTGTTGTGGTCTGATAGATTTGAATGTCACTGGTTGTGTATGTATATAGAACATCATAAAAAATAAATTCACTCATGTATAAGATTAGGGCCCTAAACTACCACGAAGTAATGCTGCAGCCTCTGATTGTGTCGCTGCTCTGTAGACAAACGTGCATATCTTGTGGTCTGCTGCTGAGCCTCGGCTAGAGGGAAACACTTTCAGACCTGTAAAGTGGTCGTTTTTCTGATGCATCACGGAGCGGTTAAAGGCCACCCAAGGACATTCAGGGACGCAGCTGAAACGAAAAGGGAGAGGAGAGAGAGCTTTCGATACGCGTTTCAGTGATTAAAAGCTGAACAAAATATTGGAATTTGTACGTGCTTGTTTTTTTGTCGCATCCTTTCATTCACACTGTTGAACACACATGCCAGGTTTTGGGGTGTTTTATAGTCCCACAAATAGGCACGCATGAGTACAGTGTTAAAAGAACAAGAAGTCAGGAAATTTAAATGGATCCAGAATTGTACAATGACTTCATGCATTTCTGGAAGTCTGGTGCAGAAGCAAAATTCCAGTGTTGTCTTGTTGCACTTCTGTAAGTTTTCATCCTTAAATACTGTGAGGAGCATGTGTACACATGGAATTGTTGGATCTCACTGAAGTCCTAACTGACGTTTTTGTTTTTGGCGCCACCCTGTGATCGTATCAAGAAAAACTGAGAAATGCATAAAGTCAAAACTTATTTTTATGCAGACGTTATAATATATTCCAGATGAATGTAGACAAGGTTCTGATACACATTCTATTACAAATGGACTTTGGTATATGGTAAAGGACCTTGCCCAAGGGCCCTTATTGATTTTCCGGTCAGACTGGAATTTGAACCGAAGATCCTCTCTCAAACGCTTAACCACTAGACCATCACCTCCCCAAAATGATATAGTTGACATTTGATCCATATTACTGCATGAGTTGATATTTAACCTGCAAAAGCAGAGTTGTAGTCTTACACACCTCTCTGCGGCTTCTCTCCCCCTGCCATCCCCTCATTACCCCATCCCCGTAGAGACGGTGCCTGCTCCCAGACCACCAATAACCAGCAAAAATCTATTTAAGCATAAAAATTCAAAAAGAAAAAAATAATATAGCACCTTCAACTGCACCACAGACTAAAACAGTTAAATGTGGTCTATTAAACATTAGGTCTCTCTCTTCTAAGTCCCTGTTAGTAAATGATATAATAATTGATCAACATATTGATTTATTCTGCCTTACAGAAACCTGGTTACAGCAGGATGAATATGTTAGTTTAAATGAGTCAACACCCCCGAGTCACACTAACTGCCAGAACGCTAGTAGCACGGGCCGAGGCGGAGGATTAGCAGCAATCTTCCATTCCAGCTTATTAATTAATCAAAAACCCAGACAGAGCTTTAATTCATTTGAAAGCTTGACTCTTAGTCTTGTCCATCCAAATTGGAAGTCCCAAAAACCAGTTTTATTTGTTGTTATCTATCGTCCTCCTGGTCGTTACTGTGAGTTTCTCTGTGAATTTTCAGACCTTTTGTCTGACTTAGTGCTTAGCTCAGATAAGATAATTATAGTGGGCGATTTTAACATCCACACAGATGCCGAGAATGACAGCCTCAACACTGCATTTAATCTATTATTAGACTCTATTGGCTTTGCTCAAAATGTAAATGAGTCCACCCACCACTTTAATCATATCTTAGATCTTGTTCTGACTTATGGTATGGAAATTGAAGACTTAACAGTATTCCCTGAAAACTCCCTTCTGTCTGATCATTTCTTAATAACATTTACATTTACTCTGATGGACTACCCAGCAGTGGGGAATAAGTTTCATTACACTAGACGTCTTTCAGAAAGCGCTGTAACTAGGTTTAAGGATATGTTTCCTTCTTTATGTTCCCTAATGCCATATACCAACACAGTGCAGAGTAGCTACCTAAACTCTGTAAGTGAGATAGAGTATCTCGTCAATAGTTTTACATCCTCATTGAAGACAACTTTGGATGCTGTAGCTCCTCTGAAAAAGAGAGCTTTAAATCAGAAGTGCCTGACTCTGTGGTATAACTCACAAACTCGCAGCTTAAAGCAGATAACCCGTAAGTTGGAGAGGAAATGGCGTCTCACTAATTTAGAAGATCTTCACTTAGCCTGGAAAAAGAGTCTGTTGCTCTATAAAAAAGCCCTCCGTAAAGCTAGGACATCTTACTACTCATCACTAATTGAAGAAAATAAGAACACCCAGGTTTCTTTTCAGCACTGTAGCCAGGCTGACAAAGAGTCAGAGCTCTATTGAGCCGAGTATTCCTTTAACTTTAACTAGTAATGACTTCATGACTTTCTTTGCTAATACAATTTTAACTATTAGAGAAAAAATTACTCATAACCATCCCAAAGACATATCGTTATCTTTGGCTGCTTTCAGTGATGCTGGTTAGACTCTTTCTCTCAGATTGTTCTGTCTGAGTTATTTTCATTAGTTACTTCATCCAAACCATCAACATGTCTATTGGACCCCATTCCTACCAGGCTGCTCAAGGAAGCCCTACCATTATTTAATGCTTCGATCTTAAATATGATCAATCTATCTTTATTAGTTGGCTATGTACCACAGGCTTTTAAGGTGGCAGTAATTAAACCATTACTTAAAAAGCCATCACTTGACCCAGCTATCTTAGCTAATTATAGGCCAATCTCCAACCTTCCTTTTCTCTCAAAAATTCTTGAAAGGGTAGTTGTAAAACAGCTAACTGATCATCTGCAGAGGAATGGTCTATTTGAAGAGTTTCAGTCAGGTTTTAGAATTCATCATAGTACAGAAACAGCATTAGTGAAGGTTACAAATGATCTTCTTATGGCCTCAGACAGTGGACTCATCTCTGTGCTTGTTCTGTTAGACCTCAGTGCTGCTTTTGATACTGTTGACCATAAAATTTTATTACAGAGATTAGAGCATGCCATAGGTATGAAAGGCACTGCGCTGCGGTGGTTTGAATCATATTTATCTAATAGATTACAATTTGTTCATGTAAATGGGGAATCTTCTTCACAGACTAAGGTTAATTATGGAGTTCCACAAGGTTCTGTGCTAGGACCAATTTTATTCACTTTATACATGCTTCCTTTAGGCAGTATTATTAGACGGCATTGCTTACATTTTCATTGTTACGCAGATGATACCCAGCTTTATCTATCCATGAAGCCAGAGGACACACACCAATTAGCTAAACTGCAGGATTGTCTTACAGACATAAGGACATGGATGACCTCTAATTTCCTGCTTTTAAACTCAGATAAAACTGAAGTTATTGTACTTGGCCCCACAAATCTTAGAAACATGGTGTCTAACCAGATCCTTACTCTGGATGGCATTACCCTGACCTCTAGTAATACTGTGAGAAATCTTGGAGTCATTTTTGATCAGGATATGTCATTCAAAGCGCATATTAAACAAATATGTAAGACTGCTTTTTTGCATTTACGCAATATCTCTAAAATCAGAAAGGTCTTGTCTCAGAGTGATGCTGAAAAACTAATTCATGCATTTATTTCCTCTAGGCTGGACTATTGTAATTCATTATTATCAGGTTGTCCTAAAAGTTCCCTGAAAAGCCTTCAGTTAATTCAAAATGCTGCAGCTAGAGTACTGATGGGGACTAGAAGGAGAGAGCATATCTCACCCATATTGGCCTCTCTTCATTGGCTTCCTGTTAATTCTAGAATAGAATTTAAAATTCTTCTTCTTACTTATAAGGTTTTGAATAATCAGGTCCCTTCTTATCTTAGGGACCTCATAGTACCATATCACCCCAATAGAGCGCTTCCCTCTCAGACTGCAGGCTTACTTGTAGTTCCTAGGGTTTGTAAGAGTAGAATGGGAGGCAGAGCCTTCAGCTTTCAGGCTCCTCTCCTGTGGAACCAGCTCCCAATTCGGATCAGGGAGACAGACACCCTCTCTACTTTTAAGATTAGGCTTAAAACTTTCCTTTTTGCTAAAGCTTATAGTTAGGGCTGGATCAGGTGACCCTGAACCATCCCTTAGTTATGCTGCTATAGACTTAGACTGCTGGGGGGTTCCCATGATGCACTGAGTGTTTCTTTCTCTTTTTGCTCTGTATGCACCACTCTGCATTTAATCATTGGTGATTGATCTCTGCTCCCCTCCACAGCATGTCTTTTTCCTGGTTCTCTCCCTCAGCCCCAACCAGTCCCAGCAGAAGACTGCCCCTTCCTGAGCCTGGTTCTGCTGGAGGTTTCTTCCTGTTAAAAGGGAGTTTTTCCTTCCCACTGTCGCCAAGTGCTTGCTCACAGGGGGTCGTTTTGACTGTTGGGGTTTTTACGTAATTATTGTATGGCCTTGCCTTACAATATAAAGCGCCTTGGGGCAACTGTTTGTTGTGATTTGGCGCTATATAAATAAAACTGAATTTAATTGAATTGAAAACAAACTGAAATAGTGACATTTTTTGCATTCAAAAATACTGCACCAAAAAATGTACTGTTTCATACAAATATGCACAATTTAGTAGCCGCATTAAACTTGACATTTAAGTTGAAATAAACAGATGAGAATTGTAAGGGTTTTTTTTAAAGCTCTACCTGAATAAAAGTAAAAAAAAAAAAAAAAAAAAACTGCATTAATGAAACAAGACAAGTTTTTTTTTTTAAATTGCAGAAGTCTGAAGTTTAAATTATTTATGTAAGACCTCTGTAGTATCTTTATTATTTACACACTCCACAAAATAAATAAGTTTAGAAAAAAGCAACCAGATTACAAAATGCAACAATCATTGCTACACAAAACAAGATGCTTTGTGTTGAACATGAAATAAACTGCACACTATTCAAATTACATATTAACATATACTTTCTCAGCTCAGTAGATGAAGATCTTCATACAACTTTTTTTTCCTGTAGTTGTCTAATCATACATTCATAATTCACATTCAGGCATCAGTCTTATTGTTATGGTAATGGTTGTTTCCATGGGACCACCACATTTTGCTACTGTTGCTATGGAGTTACAGAACACCTTCTGGAACACGACTGCAGACAGACTGGTCACAGGGCTTTATGAGATAACTTGTGGAGTGTGATGTTAAAGAAACAACAGGACCCCATGTGAGGATCCGTGTTCGAGCCCATCCCATTTGACCTACATATCGTTAGGAAATGGACAGGTCTGAATTTGTCTGATTGTATGTAACCCCGCCATGATGCATGGACAAAAATGTGCCTACATCCAGTTGTACTTTGCTCCATCCAGGGCCGGAAGAATGCACAGGCCTGTCTGGGCTGAAGACTAGGGGCCCCTGAGTTACATAGGGCCCCACGTTTTCCAAGACAATATTGTGACAACCACACATAATAACAACAACAACAAAAGACTATGTCACTAGTGATGTAGCACAATTGCTGAAAAAACAGTTTACAGTATGTGCATGATAGGAAGTGATGCATCCAAAATACAACAATATTTATATGTTAACTGAAGTAAAAAAAAATAAATAAAAACAATGGGCAATATTTGGTGACTGGCCCAGAAGAAGTGTTTCATTAAAACTTTTTTCACGATACATGTATAAAAACAAAAGTATTTAAATGCTGTTTGCAAGTAATATTCACCTACAGTCAGGTCCATAGGTATTTAGAAGGTATGAGAATCTCCCGCCGGACGACGGTTTCCTGACCTGGGGTTCATTTTGTCACCTGTCGATATCCTTTCAAATCCAGTGAGAAAAAAAAATGAGGTAAAATGTGATGTGTTTGTGACAGTTCTCACATTAGCCACCGAGTGTCGCTGTTACGCTGAACAGCGTGGTGTGCACAAGAGGCTTGTCCGAAGTGCTAAAGAAGAAGAGCTGTTAGGCTAAGAGCTGAGCAGGTTGCGCCACAGATCATTTGTAATGCACAATGCATCCCATAATATGCGGTTCTTACATGCGGGATATGGCAGCAAGCGAAAAGATGTATGGAAAGTTTTTAAAGAAATGCATGTTGGACGAAAAGGGAGACGATGTGAACTTCAAACTTGGTGACTTTTTCTGGAAAGTTGAGTTGATGCTGCACAGGTTGGGATCTCCAACTTTTGCTGCAGTCAGACAGTAAACTATTCACAAAGACGAAGTGCTGCCTTGAAAAATCGTGTTCTCACAGCAATACACAGAAAGAGTGTCCGATAACAGATAATTATCAAACCTAATGTTTTTGTTAGAGGATTAGCTTTTCAGATAAGTTTTAAAACCATCATCGGACCAATTATCTTCCGATAAATTTAGTTCCGATAACTTTCAGTCCAATAACTTTTTTTGCTGGTAAAGTGAGCAAAGTTTAACGGTCAAAAACATTTGGAAACCCTAAAATCAAACATTTTAGTCCATCTGTTGTGTATTTGTGGCAGACTGGCTGCCTGTCCCTTGCACGACATGATTGGCCGATCGACACAGGGAGCATTGTGGGTAGTGTAGTTCAGCTTCACTTTGGACGTTACACTGTTCCCGTTTGCTCAACACAAACAAAACGGACTAATTTTAACATTATTTTATTTTATTTCTTTGTGGCTGACGGGATAATTTAATTGCCAAGAATCGGTAGGGGACAGGAGCACTCACGGTGCAGCTGTGTGTACAGAAGGAATTTTCTTCACCGTTTAGACACTGTTTTGGATTTTAAAAAAGGATGCTTTATTTCTTCAAATAATCCCACTGAAACTAACAGGTAAGAATTTATAGCTACTAAGGTGTCTTTTACTCTGCCAATCAATGCATTAATGGACGTATTTCTGTTGTTTAAGCCACAGGGTTCAAAACGTGTGAAAAAGCAGCAGCTTTTTAGTTTGTGTGTATAATACCGAGATAAATTGTGACTTCCAATATTGTGTTTTACTGTTTTTGACTGATAATGACAATGTTTGGAATTTTATTATTATTTTTTTATTAATTCTTTTCTCATGCATTCTTATGTGTTTGTGATCCTTGAATTTACCGGGTAGTAAAAAGTGAAAGTGAAAATCATTCATCAGAAGCCGAAAGTAATCTGATGTGGCCGTGTCTGAATCAATACTAAAAGTTATCAGTTATCGTTATCTGTAATAAAGATCTTTTTTTTTTTAGCAGTTTATCGTCATAAAAGATAACTTTTCAGTTATTGGATTAATGGTTATCAAAGCTAACGTTTTGGTTAGCTGTGCCCACCACCTATTTGTACTTCTATTTATATTTGCAAACTGTTTTTCTTTTTATCACGTTTGAAATTCTGTGTGCTTCTTACCCTGTGTGCTGTTATACAATGCTGCTGCAACCTCAATTTCCCTGAGGGAATCTTCCCAAGGGATCAATAAAGTTCTCACTCACCCACTCATCTTCAACTGCTTACTCCAGTTAAGGGTCGCAGGGGGGCTGGAGCCTATCCCAGCAGTGATAGGGACGTGAGGTGGGGTACACCCTGGACAGGACGCCAGTCTGTCACACAATAAAGTACTATCTAATCTCGTTGTGGTGATGCACAGAGGCAACTCTATACAAATGGCCATTGTCCAAATACTTATGGAACTGGCTTTAACTGCAGACTGTAAATAAAACAGAATTTGTACAACATGACCCCTTTAAATCCAGCTTGAGTTATAATATCTGGCAAAGCCGAAGCCTCAGCACATCTCCTGTTGTCCTCTTCTTGAAGCTCTGATCACGTGCAGGCCACGGCCAACAGGCGAACTTTAACTCTCAGGCTGTTTGTGTTATCAGCGGTTATGAGTTGTCTGTCCCAAACACAATCAAGTAATTAAATCCACCATATACACAAACACAATAGCAGCACTTTGGTTAGAGACTGGCTTCTGACAGATCAAGTGCAGTCAGGGTAAATAAAATTTATGAACACAACTAGAATGAAGCAGAAAACATCCATATAATAAAAAGGGAAGTGGCCTCTGTGGGTTTGTGTATTCGGAGCATCAACTGAAATCCAGAAGGAGCTAACTTTCATTCTGTGGCACACACAGGTATTTTTTCACGAGGATTCAAGCTGTGAAAACAGCAAGGTGATCAGCTCAATACGCACTTCCACAATAAAAGCCTGTATTTCAAAATAAAAGCTTGTGAGTTTGTTGTAGACATGACAGAATCCATCAGTCTGTCCATCCTGTAACATCCCAGACAGCAGATTCAAATATGTACATTTTCTGTATGCATGTGACCCCAAACCCAGAATTAACATGTTCACACTCCAGACAAAACAGCAGCATTGTGTCTCAGCAGTGTCTCACATAGGCACCAAAAAGGAAAAAATGAAAAAAAAGAAAAGAAATTTGATCTAATGTGAACACTGTCACAGTGTAAACATAAAACTTTACATGGAATATTGTACTGTTTAAGCAGCTTCAGAAAAACTTATTGATGACAAAAATTCATTTTGGAAAATTGAACACAACTGAAAACAGATTAAACTTTCAATAAAGACTTTCACAAAAGCCAAGAAATTTTTCTGTCAATACTTCAAAAGTGTAGCATAACTGTAAAAATGATTTTCCCCAAAAGTCAGCTGTCCCTGTCCTCCATATAGAGTACAAACAACCACGTCTAGAAGGTCCTAGTCAATGAACTTGTCATTAATTAACCGTCGACTGAATGTTGTTATTGACAATTCACACATTTGTATCACAAGCATTAGAGAAAACAAAGAACCAAAGCATTATCCTTCTTAGTGTGTAAAAAGTCTGTCAATCAACTCAAACTGAATAGAAAATAATCTTTTACAGGAGTGATTCCCAAAGTGTCATCCTCAGCCCCCTGATGGGCCATAAACATACAGCAGGTGGGCCGTGAGAAGTCATGAAAAAGAAATGAAGAAATAAAATGCTCTGATTTTTACTCAAGGCCAAAAGATCGCCATTGGGTATTATGAAGACTTGGAGTTTGTCCGTCAGACCGTCTGTCTGTGCTCAGCATAACTCCAGTCCTATTACAACCCCTGGCAAAAATTATGGAATCACCGGCCTCGGAGGATGTTCATTCAGTTGTTTAATTTTGTAGAAAAAAAGCAGATCACAGACATGACACAAAACTAAAGTCATTTCAAATGGCAACTTTCTGGCTTTAAGTAACACTATAAGAAATCAAGAAAAAAGTTTGTGGCAGTCAGTAAAGGTTACTTTTTTAGACCAAGCAGAGGAAAAAAATATGGAATCACTCAATTCTGAGGAAAAAATTATTGAATCACCCTGTAAATTTTCATCCCCAAAACTAACACCTGCATCATATCAGATCTGCTCGTTAGTCTGCATCTAAAAAGGAGTGAACACACCTTGGAGAGCTGTTGCACCAAGTGGACTGACATGAATCATGGCTCCAACACGAGAGATGTCAATTGAAACAAAGGAGAGGATTATCAAACTCTTAAAAGAGAGTAAATCATCACGCAGTGTTGCAAAAGATGTTGGTTGTTCACAGTCAGCTGTGTCTAAACTCTGGACCAAATACAAACAACATGGGAAGGTTGTTAAAGGCAAACATACTGGTAGACCAAGGAAGACATCAAAGCGTCAAGACAGAAAACTTAAAGCAATATGTCTCAAAAATCGAAAAATGTACAACAAAACAAATGAGGAACGAATGGGAGGAAACTGGAGTCAACGTCTGTGACCGAACTGTAAGAAACCACCTAACGGAAATGGGATTTACATACAGAAAAGCTAAATGAAAGGCATCATTAACACCTAAACAGAAAAAAACAAGGTTACAATGGGCTAAGGAAAAGCAATTGTGGACTGTGGATGACTGGATGAAAGTCATATTCAGTGATGAATCTCAAATCTGCATTGGGCAAGGTGATGATGCTGGAACTTTTGTTTGGTGCCTTTCCAATGAGATTTATAAAGATGACTGCCTGAAGAGAACATGTAAATTTCCACAGTCATTGATGATATGGGGCTGCATGTCAGGTAAAGGCACTGGGGAGATGGCTGTCATTACATCATCAATAAATGCACAAGTTTATGTTGATATTTTGGACAATTGAAAGGATGTTTGGGGATGATGAAATCATTTTTCAAGATGATAATGCATCTTGCCATAGAGCAAAAACTGCAAAAACATTCCTTGCAAAAAGACACATAGGGTCAATGTCATGGCATAGGGTCAATGTCAATGAGCAGATCTGATTTGATGCAGGTGTTAATTTGGGGGATGAAAATTTACAGGGTGATTCCATAATTTTTTCCTCAGAATTGAGTGATTCCATATTTTTTTCCTCTGCTTGGTCTAAAAAAGTAACCATTACTGACTGCCACAATCTTTTTTTCTTGATTTCTTATAGTGTTTCTTAAAGCCAGAAAGTTGCCATTTGAAATGACTTTAGTTTTGTGTCATGTCTGTGATCTGCTTTTTTTCTACAAAATTAAACAACTGAATGAACATCCTCTGAGGCCGGTGATTCCATAATTTTTGCCAGGGGTTGTACTGTCAGAGTCTTCAAATTCACAGGGACCTTCTTGGGTCACAGACCTGGGACAAGTTCAAAGATGGATAACTGTGATCTATTCTAAGGGGTCAAAAAGTTGTATTCCTTCTGCACACACTTTCATTGATTACAAACTCATATGGCCGAGGGTATTTTAGCATTGTGTTATACTTTTAATTCTGTAATACAGCATTGTAATGAAACATTAATTCATATTCTGATGCTTATCTGGGTCTGGGTCATGGTGGCAGCAGACGAAGCAGCTCCTCCTACACTTCCCTATCCTCGGCCAAGTCCTGTAAAGACCCCCTGACACTTGCACGACTTTGATTCACGCACTTGCATGCCCTGTGTCGTGCAGGAAAGTAAACTCGTCGTTAACGGGTGTAGACTGAAGGTGAGAGGGGCATCAACGTGTGCAACTGCACAAAGAGAATTTTGAAATAGTAAAAAAAAATCTTTCATGCATAAATGTCGTGCAACAAATGTGAAGTGGTAGTGAACATTGCACAGTCTACTCACCAACACTACACGCAGCTCATCAAGAAGAAGTAAAGAAGACGTGAACTGTGCAAGTGATTGCGTCAGCATGCCGCATCAGAGCGAAGCTCGTCTGAACGATTATAACAAGATGTTAAATCTATCATAAACATACTTTTACAGCTGCACACAAGAAGGAATGAACAAGCAACTGTTTTACCAAGTCATTACAATGTAAACCTGACAAATAATTACCTTTTTAGATGGCTCCAAATGCTTTCTCCACCTCATTGAGCCCGAGAAAAGCAGCAGCTGGAGCACTCCTCTGTGATTCTGGAAGCGATTAGAGGCGTTTTCAACAGCTAACTTGGACAGAAAATGATTAATCCGCTACAAAATAATTATTTTATATATGCACCATCCAGCGCACAGCATGTGGCAGCCAGTGGAACAAAGCACGGTGTCCAGCTGGGAACACAGCGGGAGGGATCATCAAGACGTGCATGCGCAAGTGCACATGTGCGTGCATCAAAGTCATGCAAGTGTCAAGGGGCCTTAACTCTTCCTGGGGGATCCCAAGGAATTCCCAAGCCAGCTGTCACCAGCCATGCTTTTGTTTCTCCTTCATGTTTTTTTTTTTTTTTTTGGTGATGGGGATTCATGCTCTCTTGCCTTCTTTGCAATACATATGATCCTCCATTTCCAAAAAATGAGTATTCTCAAAGTTTTTAGGCTGCACTAGCAACCAGTACACAGCGTACAGGGGAACAACCACTGATTCTTCTTCTTTTGTCTTCAGTCTTCCTGCAGCACTGCAAAATGGGAACGAAGGAATAAGTATGTCCCTTTTAGGCTACTGTATCAATATGACAGCCTTTGTGAGGGGGCCCGCTCCTGTGCGGATACTGTATGAAGGGCTCCTTCGAAGCTCATGAAAACACATCAATCTGTTGTTGCAGAAAATGATAGACTAATGAACAGATGAATGCTATATTCCATTTCTGCTAATGAACATTCACTGTAATTTCATGTTTGTCAATGGAAGCTTTACAGGTTTCCACAGAAATCACCACATGAAAAAAGACCAATGAAACATATAAATAAAAAGGTTGTCTGTTAATAATCAACAGTATGTTGTCATTTTACAGAGTGAACATGATATGTTGACACCCCACTATGGAAACTCCCTGGGACGGTGCGTTTGTAATCCTCGGTTTGCAGGGAAAATCTGTGCCGCTGTGTGTCGTGCGCATTCTTCACTGTTCTACCTTAACCTCCATGTCAACTGAGAAGAAACAGTACAGATCTGAAAGCAAATACAACATGGAGCAAACACAACTGTATGAACTTCTGTTTCGATGAAGGGTGTCCAACAGTGTGAGGAAATAAATGCAGAGACCAGCGTCTTTGTAGCTTTTCATGTTGTTGGTTGTTAGATTGGCACAAAAAAAACAAACAAAAAAATTAATCTAAGAGATTATCACCTTTCACATGCTGGTTTGCAAGTCCCCATTCAGCAGAGTACTCTGAGTCTCCGTCGGATCATTTATCATGCGAGACTTGTCCTGCCGGCTGTCGCTGCGCTCGATCTCATCGAGCCCTCCCACCTTCTTGAGGCACAGAACATTCTGGAAGCTTTTCTTGAAGTTTTCCGACAGGAAGGCATAGAGGATTGGGTTGGCGCAGCTGTTAGCGTAGCCGAGAACCACCACAAAGGCGAAGGTGCTCCTCAGGATAGGAGTGGTGCTGATGGTGCCCGTCACCGAGGTGACGTTGAAGACGTAGAATGGCAGCCAGCAGAAGATGAACACCGCCACCACGATGGACACCATTCGAGTCACCTTTCGCTCGGACCGCTTCCTCTTGGAGGAACCCACGCGAATGCCCGAGGACTTCACCTTGATGATGATGAACAAGTAGCAAAGGCAGATGACCAAAAGTGGCAAGAAGAAGCCGAGGATGAAGGTGTAGAACATGAACGCGGTGTAGTAGGCCTCTTGAGGCTCAGGCCACACAATGGTGCAGAAGCAGCCATCGTGTTTGGTGATGATGCCGCTGTAGATGACGATGGGCAAGTTAACAATCAGTGAAACACCCCACACTGCCAGATTGATGGTCTTCGCCATGCGTGGCTTTCGCCACTTTGTGGATTTAATAGGATGCACCACAGCAAGGTAGCGGTCAAAACTCATGACAGTCAGGCAGAAGATGGACGTGAACTGATTCAGGGAGTCCACGGTCATCACCACTCGACACAACATGGCCCCAAATGGCCAGTGGACCAGCGCCAACTGGATGGCAATGAACGGTAGACCAAGCATGAAGAGCACATCAGCCACCGCCAGGTTGAGGATGTAGATGTTGGTGACTGTCTTCATCTTGGCGTAGCGTAGGATGACGTAGATGACCAAAGTGTTTCCACAGAGGCCCACAGTGCAAACCAAGAAGTACATGCAGGTGATGACCACCGTGCTGGTTCTGTTGAAGCTGTGGTCTGTGTCATTTCCAAAATAATCTGAATAATTGCCTTGCAGGAAGCTGTCATACATTAGGTGATCTGACAGATTTGGAGGTGAAGATGGGAAGATCCAGGAGTCCATGGTGCCTCAGTGTCTGGCTCTGAAACACAGATTAGGTCATCCCACTGGAAAAACAAAAGAAAGGTTTGGCAACTGAGGCTCAGATGAAACAGCTAGCTGTAAGCCAGCTGTATATAAACCATTTAGTTAGTTCCTTCTAGTTATCTTACTGCTTAAGATAAAGCAAAATCCATCTTCATCAGCTATTGATTGTTATCTGTCCCTCTGTTCGCTTTGTTTGCTGACGGATGTCAAATGAATTGACTGTAATGATCGCCGATCACATGGTGCTTGCCAGGATCACTGACTGATCACATGAGGGTGTCGCACAATAAATCATGTCAGCAAACAGAATGATACTGAGTTATGTCTCAGTATTTTACACACTCGTATCATTTTGTTGGCTTTCATAAATTGTCATTGATCAGCAGACTTGATCGATACCATAATGATGAAGCACCTCAAGTGATACAGTTTTCATCTAGACTTTCCTTCACTGTTTATTAAGTCAGGCTCACTGTTAGAGGGAAATTACTTGACACAACCTTCAGTCATGAGAGCTCCCTGGGGAAATACCTGCCCTTTCCATGCTGCCAAATATGCTTTCATGCAGAATTGTGTGCTGGCACATTTTTAAAAATATATTAGTGCGTGGAGGCAGATGTAAATTAATCTGAGTCTAGGTAATTGAATGAGGGGAATCAGTGATAAATGAGGCTGGTGCACACAGACTGAAGTGCATCACAGTGCCAGAGCACAGCAGGCATTGATGCTCTGACAGTTCTGAGGCAGTATCATCAGAGATTTTATTGTGCTTGTTTGTCATTTTCTCCATGGCTGTAGCCTGGAGCCAACACTTTGTGCAACAGGTGACCAAATGTTTTCATTCAATTGAAGGAAAGTACTTTGTGTTCTCTGAATCGGGTTCCACACACAGAATTTCGCCTCATGCAAAAGTTGGAAATCCACTGCATTTACCATATTTTGATTGCCTTG
This sequence comes from Thalassophryne amazonica, assembly GCF_902500255.1. Lineage (NCBI taxonomy): Eukaryota > Metazoa > Chordata > Actinopteri > Batrachoidiformes > Batrachoididae > Thalassophryne > Thalassophryne amazonica. The sequence continues at coordinate 52,304,971 of NC_047118.1, forward strand.
CATATAAACAAGCACATTCTTGCTGCATTTAATCATTTATGTTTCATTCAGGTCATATACAGCACTGTGCATGATTAAAAAACATGAAAATTATGCAAAAATAAGCAAGTGTTGAAATATCCCTTACTTTCTTATTATTTTGCAGCTAAAATCATACAAAATCCTTTCTGCAAGATTGTGTGGCAGCGCGATCATTTTATTTTGGCTTTAAAATGTAACCACTTTGCAATAATCAGAAAGTACCAGTTTGCATATCTGATTTATGTGCAAAAAAGTACGTCTGTATCGCTTGCGGACAATTACACCTGCTCCTGATTTTCAATCATCCATCAAGCATACACTAATCATGCAGCAGGTGGCAGTCAGGTCTATGGGATACTATAAAAAAATTGCCTTTTTTGTTCTTTGTTTTTGATTGATCTGATTTTGCATAATATTGTACATTTGGTTATTGACATACATTTTTTTTCTAGCACTGTAAAAAAAAGTGAAATTAGCAGGGAAATCCTGTAAAATCATGACATTAAAAAATGTGAAAAGAAAAACAGTGGAATAGTGTTTAATTGACAGCAACAATTTGTAAAATGTGGAACAAAACTGAACTGTGAATCTAAGTACAAATATGTTCAAATAATCATATACCATTGTAGAATTTACAATTGACCGCAGTTTAAACACAGAAAAATCATAATGCCAAAAACTGTACAATACAGTTAAAATTACAACATGACACTGTTAAAATAATGTTTTTTATTCTGTTAATTTGAATTTGACTATTGTTTTAGACTTTACAGATAAGAATTTTCACAAATACAGGAAAATACTGTAAATTAAGGGTTTCAAAAAAAGAGGTGATGTGTCTGTTTAAAGTACATTTTGAGGATATTTTATCTTGTAAATAGACAATATCTTATCTGTCCATATATTTGCATGGTAATAATTAACATGCAAAAACAAAGAACAGATTAATTTTGCATTGTAATAGTTATTAATCAATAAGACAGAGACAGATAGCTGGAGTGGTGGCTGGTTAGTGCACTTGCTTTCAGTAAGAAATGAAACAGGGGTTTTAAATGCAATTAATACTATTATTTTCAATATACTTAAAATTGTTAATTTTAGGGATTTAAGTAATAATGTTTCATTTGATTTAATTGATTTCAACTACAATATTGTTTTGCACTTAATTGACAATGTTATGTGGGAAAAGTTACCTTACCTTTATCAATTAAATTCAACATTTTATTTCTTAGAGTGTGGAAAGTTCCCGGTTCAAACCCGACCCCTGCCACATTTCTCCATGTAATGTGACGTTCCGTCAGGAGGGGCATCCAGCGTAAAACGTGTGCCAATTACAGTTTTAATTTTTTTTTTATTAATTAATTAATTTATTATTTATTTTTGTAAATTACAGGTTTAAATGTAAAATTTACATAATTTATGTAAAACCATTTACATATTCACTGTTATTTTTTTTTACAGAACTCCACTGGTAACCACAGCTGCCAGAATTTTTCCTTAAAATCAACAGAATTTTTTTTTACAGTGTCATGGAGCTTATTTTAAAATGCAGTCTAGATTTCACATTTTCTTTTTAAGCTGTGGCTGAAGCACCAGCCAATAGTGCATTCTCTCCAGTCACAGCCACTGAAAATTGTTACTACTTTTAACTTGGCACTGGCGTTTTGTTGGATTTAACACTCGTCTCCATGCACACTCATTTTTTTTTATTAATTAATTAATTGCTTGACTTTTACATTGGGCAGAATTACAGTGCTGTTGAAATGTGATTTACAGGACACTGCACCCTGCCCTTTGCAAGTTCTTAAAGAAACTATACTCTCTCACTGCTTGACCTTCAAATTTGTCAGTGACATGTTAAGAATAAGGCATGCATGGATGACTGTGAAACAACGCAGTCAGCAGCCAGCTGTCCAAATACTTTTGGTCCTATAAAATGGAAAATCAGAATCAAAAAAGTACAGCAGGGTTCATCGGATTTCACTGTGATTGTAACACCAAATTCAAGATGAATGTCTGATCTTGTTTTCAACTGCCGCAGAAAAAATACTTAAATAAAATTTGTCACTAAATAAATATGAGCCATATGTGCTTCATAGTGGAGTTGCTGAGGCTTTTATGTGCGAATTGTCCAACAAGTAATCATGGAACCAGCGCCAATATGTTTTTTTCCCTCCAATATGCTCATAAATGTTGCCAAAAAAAAAAAAAAAAAAAAAAAAACCCTTTTGGTAGTGGAAGTAAAAGGCAAAGATTGGATATGGCGTTTGTGGTTTTATCATGTAAATAATGTTTGCACATGCTGCACAAAAAAATTGCTCAGGATTATGATTTTGCAGTTGACATGATTTAGCATGAAATTATTTTAATATCATTGCAAGGAAGAAAAAAAAAATCCCCGTTTATTTAACCAAAGTAAAGCACAGACGTAAAAATAGAGAAATATTAGTCAAAGTGATCATTTACAATTGAGTGCAATATTATCCAACAAAAACTTACCAGATTTAAATATTACTATTTACAAGGTGGGAGGGGGAGGAAAAATCAGGATCGGAGCATTTCGCACTTGATTTTTCTTCATCTGCGCATTTATGGATCTTGAAGTTAGTTTCGGTGATGTGATGTCAAAAAATAAAATAAAATAAAATAAAAATCCTTTTGTATCATCCCATTATGTAGCGCGTGGATTAATCTGAAGAACGGACAAGTAAAGAAACACGCACACGCTTCTTCAGCAAACGCTCCTTTTTTGCGCATCAGATGTGCGCAAACGTGTCCAGCCAGAGCGCGCAGCCAGGACTCGCGTCTGAAGCAAAGGACAGGCTGTCTGCTGATTGTCTCATTCCAAACACACGCGCGCGCACACATGCACACACGCTTGGAGCACCGACGCGCACAGATGCTCACCCAGGCTCAGCGTGCGCGCGTCCCTGCTTCGTCGGTTTCAGCGTGTCCTGCTGCGCAGGATTCAAAGTGCGCTCTGATGAGGAGACACGACAAAAAAAAGGAAGGTTCTGTGTGGGTGAAGATGATGGACGGGTTTCATTAACCACATTAGCGCTGCTGAGGGCCACGTGGGATCCTCCACAAACACACAAGACTCAACACACACACCCCAGGGGAGACCGGGACAACTGCAACAGATTGTGACAGTCAGTTGCAATTTTTTTGAAGTGACGCAAACCCCGATAAGGTCCACCTTTACAAACTGCACCATTGCTGCAGGTTGTTTTAGATGATGACGTGTAATTCTGAGGCTTTGGAAAAGCGAGGCAGGTACCCTGAAAGGAAATGAGGCAAGTCATGGTGAAGAAAGAACTGAGTCATTTATTTATGGTCCTATCTTCACCTATGGACATGAACTTTGGGTAACGACCAAAAGAATAAGGAGGCATATAAAAGCAGCAGAAATGTGATTCCTCCATTGGGTATGTGGGCTTACACTCGGGGACGGGGTGAGAAGCTCAAATATCCAGGAGGGACTGCTTCTTCACATGGAAAGAAGCCAGCTGAGGTGATTTGGGCATCTGGTGAGGATTTCCCTGATTGTCTCCATAGGCCCACACTTCTTTATCCTTGGCCAAGTCCTTCACTCTTCCAGTGGGATTCTGAGGTGTTCCCAAGACAGCTAAGATATAATCCCTCGTGTATGTCCTGGGTTTTCCTCAGGGCCTCCCCATATTTGGATGTGCCCGGAAGACCTCGAGTGGTCTACTGCTTCCCTGGCACTAAATTAATGAGCGAATGAATGAATAAATTAGTCCACCTCCTCCAGTTTCTTAACACCATAACTCAAAAACAATGAATGTTATCATCTTGTAAATCCACACATTAAACAAGCATATAATGATGAATTGATTAAAGTTTGCTAAGTTTGATGCACCAAATTTATAGGAAAACAAAAAACAAATTTGTTTTGTTAATATCATGTGATACTAGTGCAGTGCCCATAGGAAGTTTGTATCCCTATAGAAAATTGGGAGTAAAAAAACTAAATTAAAAAAGACCATCACCGGATCAATACCGCACAATAATGCCAAATACCACCAAATTGAATTCTAAATAAAGTGTTGTGAAATGACATCACCAGAATGCAGCGCTTTCAAATGCCACCAGTTGTAATATAAAGAATAAAAGTCAGAACCAGTGAATATACCTGTACAGTATTTAGCACAGTGCATTAATTTTCCCTCAAAATATTTTATTTTACTAACTATACGAGGTCTGTTAGAAAAGTATCCGACCTTTTTATTTTTTTCAAAAACTATATGGATTTGAATCATGTGCGCTTGCATCAGACAAGCTTGAACCTTCGTGCGCATGCGTGAGTTTTTTCACGCCTGTCGGTTGCGTCATTCGCCTGTGGGCGGGCTTTAGTGAGCACTGGTCCACCCCCCTCGTCGGATTTTTATTGTCAGGGAAATGGCTGAGAGGCTGTCGCTTTGCTCCATGATTTTTTTTTCAGAAACTGTTAGAGACAGCCAGTTGGAAACCATTCGAAAGATTCAGATGGATTTCGGTGAAGATTCTATTGGTATCACACAGATTAAGGACCATTAAAACTGGATTAAAACGGCCCACGGCGGCAGAGGGTGCGCCGTGCCCCGAGCGGCCATCGACAGGCTGGAACGAGCAGATCACTTCCAAATTTAAGGCTCTGTTGATGCAGGACGTCGTGTGACTAGCAGAGAAGTTTCAGAAGAGGTCGGGATCAGCACTTTATCGGCACATTCCACTGTTAAAGGAGATTTTATAATGAAAGATGTGCGGACAGATTCGCACGGCGGGACGCAGCCGCTCACAGCCGCTGGACAAACAACACCTCCGTGTTGGAAGTCTCACAGGACAAGTTGGAACATGCCCAGCTGTTAAACAATTTCTCGGATACTCACTCGACTGAAAAGCCACCGAAAGCCGCCTGAATCTTACGAATGGTTTCCAACACGGAGGTGTTTTTTGTTGAGTTTTTTTTTGTTTGTTGAGCATGTGGGCAAAATCCTCCGCACGTCTTTCATTACAAAATCTCCTGTAACAGTGGAATGTGCCGCAAAAGTGCTATGTCCAGCTCTCTTGCCATTTCTGTGGTAGTCACACGATGTCCCGGATCAACACAGCGTTCAGTTTAGAAATGATCTGGTCGATCCAGCCTGTCGATGGCCGCTCGGTGCGCTGTGCGCCCTCTGCCGCTGTGGGCCATCTTGAAAAAGGTTTTAACACTCCTTAATCCGTGTGACGTCGACAGAATCATCACCGAAATCCATCTGAATCTTTCGAATGGTTTCCAACTGGCTGTCTCTAACAGTTTCTGAAAAAAATTTCATGGAGCAAAGCGACAGCCTCTCAGCCATTTCCCTGACAATAAAAATCCGACGAGGGGGGTGGACCAGTGCTCACTCAAAGCCCGCCCACAGGCGAATGACGCAACCGACAGGCGTGAAAAAACTCACGCTTGCGCACGAAGGTTCAAGCTTGTCTGATACAAGCGCACATGATTCAAATCCATATAGTTTTTGAAAAAAATAAAAAGGTCGGATAGTTTTCTCACAGACCTTGTATCTCATAATTTTTGAATGGTTTATCTATTAAAGAGTAAAAACTGAAGGAAATCAATTGTAAGGCTTGAAAAGTTTCTGTAGGAAATATTTTAGCCATAAGATCAAGTGAGAGGGGAAAGTGTTGGCTTTTTAAATACTACTTGAAAAACATCAGACTCATTGAGAGGATTTAGTGCTGCTATAATAGACTGATGGAGCAGGTGGCAGCAATGCAACAATAAGGATGGTGGCTGCCATTAAATGCCATAGAAGAAGAAAGGGTGCGCTTGAGGTTATCTACAGGTTCACGTTCTGAGAAAACCGTGTTTCGTGTCAAAATAAAGTTGTTTATATATATATATATATATATATATATATATATATATATATATATATATATATATATACAGGGCTTAATTTGAGGGGGAGCAAGCCGGAGCGTGCTCCGGAGTCTCGGATGCGCGCTCCGGAACCTCTGATGTTGGCTCCGCCAGCTATTTATCCCTTTATCTATGGCAATGGCGCCCACAATATTTTCCATATGCGTATTTTTTTACCGTAACTCCACCAATGTTTGTCCAATCTGAATGATTCAATGATTGAATGATTCAAAGTACATTGTAAAGCTAACACCAAGGGCTTTCCAATGGTGTATTACTTTAAATGTAGCCTGTGATGTCATAACGCAGAGGAAAAACAGAGAAGTTTCACACTAGTGCGCCGCTGATTCTCATTACCGTAAGTTCTCATGTAAGCCCTCAATCTGAAAAATTTCAACACGGACAGCAAGCCAAGAACCCGTGGTTTCCAACAGTATGCTATATGTTGCATATATTACGGTAAAGTGCGTTCGGTGACTTTTGAAACGAGGGAAAAGTATGAAAAAGAGCGCAAAAGTGACAGATAAGTACAGAGACAGACAGCAAACATAAATGTAGTAATTTTTGAGGAAAAGGCAGGGTGTTAGTGTCATTTGTGAAGGTGTGTGTGCGTGTTTGTGTGGGTGTGCAGTTTATTTTAAGTGTGGCGCACAGCATTGTTCGCAAGTCCCCCCCCCCCCACCGTCCTTTTTTTTTTGCACTGGAGCCACCCAACCTACTGCGCTCCGGGACCTCCCACTTTACAAATTAAGAACTGTATATATATATATATATATATATATATATATATATATATATATATATATATATATATATATATATATATATATATATATATATATATATGTTCTCCACTCAGATTGCAATAGCCAATCTCAGATTAGCCTTTCTGTCCATCATTTACCTGTATTTTGGCATGCATGGCGCCGTTATGTTGGATCCAAAAGGATCCAAAAAGGCTAGAACCAAAAGTTATATTGGATCAGTTCCCACTGACCAATAGCGTTAGAGCTTACTGCCAACAGCTAGCCAATCAGAGCGCGGCATACGAAGGTCAGGAACTAGCTGACAGGCGCTGGTTGAAAAAATGGCAAAAACATGTCAACAACAGCAGAAAATCGTCTGCCAGCGAGGTTTGCTGAGTTCACAGAGGAGGAACTGGTGGAAATATTGAACTCCAAGGATGCAAAAAAACACTAAGAAGGTAGACAAGCACGCTACTGATGTTTTAGAAGCATTCATCGCATCAGAATCAATCATATGCTGTTCACAACAAAATAAATTGATCTAATTTACTTGAATCTTTGTTGTTTGCTTAATTTGGGAGGGGGGTGGAGAACATAATTTATTATTTGTATTTATATATATATAAAATGTTAGTGGTTTTATGTAATGAAATAAATGGAGCATGGAAACAAATTCTACAATAAATTTTGATGGAAATCCGAATGCAAATGGAGGTTTTGCAGGATACAGATGTCACAGAAGGCGCCATCTGGGAAGTACTAATGTTACAATGTCAAAATAAAGGTTTAGTATCAAAATAATGGTTTTGAAAATTAATCCCAAAAAATTTCATAATGAAAGATGCACATCACCGTGCCATGCTCAAGCCACATTCAAAAGCTGAGGTTGAGCTGACAAATAGTCAGAGAGATATGCGAGCCACATACACAGACACAGACGTTACTGGACATGGTGTTGTACCAAAACTGAATTTTGCCCCCCCCCCCAAAAAAGAAGTAAAAAAACAAATGTAGATTCGCATTTTTGAACACATTTAGGGTGGTAAAAGGCTTCTGTGTCATCAGGTCCTCCTCCCTCCATTTTTAAATGCTTTGTGGACAACCTAGTGCATTACAGCGGCATTTGTCATTTTACGCATATCCTCTGCATGAAAACCCAACACAGAAACTTTTACAGAGTAAAATGTACTCTGCTGGAATAACATTTGATCCCAGTCCAAACAGAGTTAAATCAACTCTATCACAGTGTAAAATCAACTCTTATTGGAGTAGAAACACTTGATTTAACAAGACGGTAGAGCTGATTTCACTCTATAATAGAATGTATTTTACTCTGTTTAGACTGAGACCAAATGTTATCCCGGCAGAGTAAATTTTACCCTGCAAAATTTACTGTGTATGCCTGCTGCCACAGCTAAACAAAAGCAGACAGCGCCACAAATCCATCACTCAAGTCCTCTGCTAGTCTACTGTCCAATGAAAGAGAAGTACTTTAAAATTGAACACCCCCCCATGGTGATGTCATCGAGGAGCCTGTAGGCTACCTTGTGCTTCAGGTGCATTGATAATATAATTTCAATTTTGGGCTCATTTTGATCTGGAGAATGTTAGCTTTCTGCTATGTTCATATAGTGCCATTTTTGTCACGAAATAGCAATTATAAATAATACCAGGGTGTTGGATCTGGTCCCGGGTGGCACTGACTATAACAAGTTGAATAAGGGAGAAAAAGGGTTTTATATAAGTAAGAAGTTAGGAGATAAACAGTTTGTGATTAAAGATGGTTTGATACAGATGCAGCTGAAAAGATAACTGAAAGAACAGAGAATTCCATTTGTGAGTCGGTATTGTGCAGCAAAGAACACACTGTGTTGCCTCAGACACTGGAATTATCAATATCAATCATCCTGATAACCATCAGCACTGAGATCCGGAGAGATATCTCCTCTTTGTTGATTAGCGCTGCGTGAATTTTCGCGGGCGAAGTTCCAGTTTATGCTTGCTCACAGATTACAGACATTCGATCAAGCAGCTCAGACCCTGAATTAGACATATTGATTGTGCATCCTGCTGGTGTTCATTGCAAAATAATTAGTATCCTGAGACAGCTGCGCAAATCAAGTGGTGATGCAGTTTGAGAAACAAATGTGGAGAATTTCAAAGAAGTACAAGGATGTGATTCTTATGAGGGACAAGGATGAGGTCTTAATTATCAGGTATTTACAGGGCTTACTTATTCATTGTGTTACTAAATATTTACTCTGCATAGTTATCTTCCTTTTGTGTGAAATAATATATAAGTAAAACTGTATGAACCTTATTACAGATAGTATTATATATATATATATATATATATATATATATATATATATATATATATATATATATATATATATATATATATATATATATATATATATATATATATATATATATATATATAAACACACACACACACACACACCTTTATTTAACCAGATAAAAAACCCATTGAGATCAAGACCTCATTTACAAAGGTACACAAAATAAAATAAACAGTATCACAATAATAAAATATATAACATGCAAGCAATTAATGAATGAAACACAATCACGTTTATCTCAGTATCTATATATATATGTTTAAAAATACATATATACATATATGTTAAAAAAAAACAGTGTAAAATTTAAAAACACAGATACTATTCAAAAGATTTCCACTGTTGATTTCTTAAAATACATCAGTAAGCGGTGAGAGCATATATATATATATATATATATATATATATATATATATATATATATATATATATATATATATATATATATATATATATATATATATATATTTAGTGAGGCAAATAAGTATTTGATCCAATTTTGCAGGTTTTCCCATCTACAAAGAACTGAGAGGTTTTTGTCATTTTTATCGTAAGTACATTTCAACTGTGAGAGACAGAATCTAAACAAAAAATCTGAAAATCACATTGTATGATTTTTAAATAATTAATTAGCATTTTATTGCATGAAATAAGTATTTGCTACAATAGAAAAACAGACCTGTATTTGGTACATAAACATTTATTTGCAGTTCCAGAGGTCAGATGTTTCCTGGAGTTCTTGATCAAGTTTGCACACTGCAACAAGGATTTTGGTCCACTCCTCCATACAGATCTTCTCCAGATGTTTCAGGTTTGGAGTTTCAGCTCCCTCCAAAGATTTTCTATTGAGTTCAGGTCTGGAGACTGGCCAGGTCACTCCAGAGCCTCTCCTTAGTTGCCCTGGCTCTGTGTTTGGGGTGACTGTCATGCTGGAAGACCTAACCATGACCCATCTTCAATGCTCTTACTGAGGGAAGGAGGTTGTTTGCCAAAATTTTGCCATACATGACCCCATCCATCCTCCCTTCAATACGGTGCAGTCGTCCTGTCCCCTTTGCAGAAAAGCACCCCCAAAAATGATGTTTCCACCTCCATGCTTCACGGTTGGGACGGTGTTCTTGGGGTTATTCTCATCCTTCAAACATCGTAAGTGAAGTTGATAACAAAAGCTCTATTTTGGTCTCATCTGAATACATGACCTTCTCCTATGCCTCCTCTGGATCATCCAGATGGTCACTGGTGAACTTCATGACGTGCTGGCTTGAGCAGGGGGACCTTGTGTGCCCTGCAGGACTTTAAACCATGACGGCGTAGTGTGCAGTGGTGGGCACACTTCTGATAACCAATAATTATCAAAGATAAAGTTTTCATTATCGGATTATCTTTTCAGAGAACTTTGAAAACCATTATCGGGCTAATTATTTTCTGACAAATTTTTGTCCAATAACTTTTAGACCGTTAACGTGGTAAACAAAGGTAACCAGATGTGTAGTTCTACCCTCTAGAAACAGAGGAGAGCTGGTTCTAGAAGAAACTGCTCTATCCTCTGCAGTCAAAGGAGAACTGATCACAAAAAACCCATTTCTTTTAACCCCACACTGATATGGGGCCAATATCACCCAAGTCATCTTGAGGCATACATTTTTAAGTTATGGTTCGAATTTTAACCAAACTTATTTTGGACAAGTTATTTAAATTAACGTCACTTCTGAAGTTTTATAAAGTGAAAATATCAGATATATGTTTTAGTTTTAAAGTAATGCCCTAATGTTTAAGGTTTTAGTGTGGTTTTCCCTTAGTGTGGTTTTAGTAAGGTTTTCCCTTGCTTGCAAATTGCTTGCTTGCCTCTACTGGTGGTTGGCTCTCACTGCGGTATTGTATCACTTCCTGTTCCGGAGCACAGCGGTGTTTTTCTGTATCTGTTAGCTGTTTAATCTGCGCAGTTAGATTGATCTAGTTATCTAGATTACGATTTGTTTCCCAGTGTAATCTTTACGTGCCTTAACTAAAGCACTCCTTCTGCTGAATCACCTCTAAATTATTTACACATTATTCACTTTGTGTGTTTTTAGGAATCCGCTAGCTTAGCGTAGCTACTAGCTCTTAGCCGATTTAGCATGGCGGCTTCTCCTGTCTCTCCCGCACTTTTCTGCTCTGGGTGTGAAATGTTTAGTTATTCCTCGGCCTCCTTTAGCAGTAATGGTACTTGTAATAAGTGTAGCTTATTCGTAGCTTTGGAGGCCAGGCTGGGCGAATTGGAGACTCGGCTCCGCACCGTGGAAAATTCTACAGCTAGCCAGGCCCCTGTAGTCGGTGCGGACCAAGGTAGCTTAGCCGCCGTTAGTTCCCCCCCTGGCAGATCCCGAGCAGCCGGGAAAGCAGGCTGACTGGGTGACTGTGAGGAGGAAGCGTAGCCCTAAACAGAAGCCCCGTGTACACCGCCAACCCGTTCACATCTCTAACCGTTTTTCCCCACTCGACGACACACCCGCCGAGGATCAAACTCTGGTTATTGGCGACTCTGTTTTGAGAAATGTGAAGTTAGCGACACCAGCAACCATAGTCAATTGTCTTCCGGGGGCCAGAGCAGGCGACATTGAAGGAAATTTGAAACTGCTGGCTAAGGCTAAGCGTAAATTTGGTAAGATTGTAATTCACGTCGGCAGTAATGACACCCGGTTACGCCAATCGGAGGTCACTAAAATTAACATTAAATCGGTGTGTAACTTTGCAAAAACAATGTCGGACTCTGTAGTTTTCTCTGGGCCCCTCCCCAATCAGACCGGGAGTGACATGTTTAGCCGCATGTTCTCCTTGAATTGCTGGCTGTCTGAGTGGTGTCCAAAAAATGAGGTGGGCTTCATAGATAATTGGCAAAGCTTCTGGGGAAAACCTGGTCTTGTTAGGAGAGACGGCATCCATCCCACTTTGGATGGAGCAGCTCTCATTTCTAGAAATCTGGCTAATTTTCTTAAATCCTCCAAACCGTGACTATCCAGGGTTGGGACCAGGAAGCAGAGTTGTAGTCTTACACACCTCTCTGCAGCTTCTCTCCCCCTGCCATCCCCTCATTACCCCATCCCCGTAGAGACGGTGCCTGCTCCCAGACTACCAATAACCAGCAAAAATCTATTTAAGCATAAAAATTCAAAAAGAAAAAATAATATAGCACCTTCAACTGCACCACAGACTAAAACAGTTAAATGTGGTCTATTAAACATTAGTTCTCTCTCTTCTAAGTCCCTGTTGGTAAATGATATAATAATTGATCAACATATTGATTTATTCTGCCTAACAGAAACCTGGTTACAGCAGGATGAATATGTTAGTTTAAATGAGTCAACACCCCCGAGTCACACTAACTGTCAGAATGCTCGTAGCACGGGCCGGGGCGGTGGATTAGCAGCAATCTTCCATTCCAGCTTATTAATTAATCAAAAACCCAGACAGAGCTTTAATTCATTTGAAAGCTTGTCTCTTAGTCTTGTCCATTCAAATTGGAAGTCCCAAAAACCAGTTTTATTTGTTATTATCTATCGTCCACCTGGTCGTTACTGTGAGTTTCTCTGTGAATTTTCAGACCTTTTGTCTGACTTAGTGCTTAGCTCAGATAAGATAATTATAGTGGGCGATTTTAACATCCACACAGATGCTGAGAATGACAGCCTCAACACTGCATTTAATCTATTATTAGACTCTATTGGCTTTGCTCAAAAAGTAAATGAGTCCACCCACCACTTTAATCATATCTTAGATCTTGTTCTGACTTATGGTATGGAAATAGAAGACTTAACAGTATTCCCTGAAAACTCCCTTCTGTCTGATCATTTTTTAATAACATTTACATTTACTCTGATGGACTACCCAGCAGTAGGGAATAAGTTTCATTACACTAGAAGTCTTTCAGAAAGCGCTGTAACTAGGTTTAAGGATATGATTCCTTCTTTATGTTCTCTAATGCCATATAACAACACAGTGCAGAGTAGCTACCTAAACTCTGTAAGGGAGATAGAGTATCTCGTCAATAGTTTTACATCCTCATTGAAGACAGCTTTGGATGCTGTAGCTCCTCTGAAAAAGAGAGCTTTAAATCAGAAGTGTCTGACTCCATGGTATAACTCTCAAACTCGTAGCTTAAAGCAGATAACCCGTAAGTTGGAGAGGAAATGGCGTCTCACTAATTTAGAAGATCTTCACTTAGCCTGGAAAAAGAGTCTGTTGCTCTATAAAAAAGCCCTCCGTAAAGCTAGGACATCTTTCTACTTATCACTAATTGAAGAAAATAAGAACAACCCCAGGTTTCTTTTCAGCACTGTAGCCAGGCTGACAAAGAGTCAGAGCTCTATTGAGCTGAGTATTCCATTAACTTTAACTAGTAATGAGTTCATGACTTTCTTTGCTAACAAAATTTTAACTATTAGAGAAAAAATTACTCATAACCATCCCAAAGACGTATCGTTATCTTTGGCTGCTTTCAGTGATGCCGGTATTTGGTTAGACTCTTTCTCTCCGATTGTTCTGTCTGAGTTATTTTCATTAGTTACTTCATCCAAACCATCAACATGTTTATTAGACCCCATTCCTACCAGGCTGCTCAAGGAAGCCCTACCATTATTTAATGCTTCGATCTTAAATATGATCAATCTATCTTTGTTAGTTGGCTATGTACCACAGGCTTTTAAGGTGGCAGTAATTAAACCATTACTTAAAAAGCCATCACTTGACCCAGTTATCTTAGCTAATTATAGGCCAATCTCCAACCTTCCTTTTCTCTCAAAATTCTTGAAAGGGTAGTTGTAAAACAGCTAACTGATCATCTGCAGAGGAATGGTCTATTTGAAGAGTTTCAGTCAGGTTTTAGAATTCATCATAGTACAGAAACAGCATTAGTGAAGGTTACAAATGATCTTCTTATGGCCTCGGACAGTGGACTCATCTCTGTGCTTGTTCTGTTAGACCTCAGTGCTGCTTTTGATACTGTTGACCATAAAATTTTATTACAGAGATTAGAGCATGCCATAGGTATTAAAGGCACTGCGCTGCGGTGGTTTGAATCATATTTGTCTAATAGATTACAATTTGTTCATGTAAATGGGGAATCTTCTTCACAGACTAAAGTTAATTATGGAGTTCCACAAGGTTCTGTGCTAGGACCAATTTTATTCACTTTATATATGCTTCCCTTAGGCAGTATTATTAGACGGTATTGCTTAAATTTTCATTGTTACGCAGATGATACCCAGCTTTATCTATCCATGAAGCCAGACGACACACACCAATTAGCTAAACTGCAGGATTGTCTTACAGACATAAAGACATGGATGACCTCTAATTTCCTGCTTTTAAACTCAGATAAAACTGAAGTTATTGTACTTGGCCCCACAAATCTTAGAAACATGGTGTCTAACCAGATCCTTACTGTGGATGGCATTACCCTGACCTCTAGTAATACTGTGAGAAATCTTGGAGTCATTTTTGATCAGGATATGTCATTCAAAGCGCATATTAAACAAATATGTAGGACTGCTTTTTTGCATTTACGCAATATCTCTAAAATCAGAAAGGTCTTGTCTCAGAGTGATGCTGAAAAACTAATTCATGCATTTATTTCCTCTAGGCTGGACTATTGTAATTCATTATTATCAGGTTGTCCTAAAAGTTCCCTAAAAAGCCTTCAGTTAATTCAAAATGCTGCAGCTAGAGTACTGACGGGGACTAGAAGGAGAGAGCATATCTCACCCATATTGGCCTCTCTTCATTGGCTTCCTGTTAATTCTAGAATAGAATTTAAAATTCTTCTTCTTACTTATAAGGTTTTGAATAATCAGGTCCCATCTTATCTTAGGGACCTCGTAGTACCATATCACCCCAATAGAGCGCTTCGCTCTCAGACTGCAGGCTTACTTGTAGTTCCTAGGGTTTGTAAGAGTAGAATGGGAGGCAGAGCCTTCAGCTTTCAGGCTCCTCTCCTGTGGAACCAGCTCCCAATTCAGATCAGGGAGACAGACACCCTCTCTACTTTTAAGATTAGGCTTAAAACTTTCCTTTTTGCTAAAGCTTATAGTTAGGGCTGGATCAGGTGACCCTGAACCATCCCTTAGTTATGCTGCTATAGACGTAGACTGCTGGGGGGTTCCCATGATGCACTGTTTCTTTCTCTTTTTGCTCTGTATGCACCACTCTGCATTTAATCATTAGTGATCGATCTCTGCTCCCCTCCACAGCATGTCTTTTTCCTGGTTCTCTCCCTCAGCCCCAACCAGTCCCAGCAGAAGACTGCCCCTCCCTGAGCCTGGTTCTGCTGGAGGTTTCTTCCTGTTAAAAGGGAGTTTTTCCTTCCCACTGTAGCCAAGTGCTTGCTCACAGGGGGTCGTTTTGACCGTTGGGGTTTTACATAATTATTGTATGGCCTTGCCTTACAATATAAAGCGCCTTGGGGCAACTGTTTGTTGTGATTTGGCGCTATATAAAAAAAATTGATTGATTGATTGATAGTGTGGGCATGCTGTGCCCAGCAGTGCATTATGGATAGGATAGGGTAATCTCAGTACGTTCACGACAGGAGAATGCATTTGAGACACTCTGATCAGGACAACAGCATTAAACTCTAGTGCCTAAAACTCTCATGAATATATTCTCTGGGTTTATAGATGTTGTTTTTGTGTTTGCTATTATTAAATTCCACGCATCTTAAACGTAGCAAGTAGCAACACAGATGATCTGGAATTTTGTTTTGGCAAGTTTTCAAGGTCTCTACTGCCATCTACTGGCCAGTAGTGTTCATGGCAGTGCTCAGACTCAAGCTGGGCAGACACTGTACCACAGAACCGCACAGTGTAAAAGTTCAGAGCACCCGATTTATGTTCTCACACACGTTGTATGTTCAAAAACCACACGTCGGACTCATGTTTCCAGAAGCAAAACGTAAACAGATGCTTTTTTTCAAACTTAATTTACAAAAACTCTTGATGGGAGACATAAAAGTAAAAAAAAAAAAAATTACAAGACAGCTCTGCGGTGTTTGCACAGGTACAAGAATACCAAACAGGTTTGATTTTCATCTGACCATACGATCGGCGATCACTAGGTGGTCATGAGATGTTAAATGCAGCTCGTTACTCGACGATGCAGGACGCGCGATTAACCTGAAACTCGGTGCGGTGAAAAATCAGCTGAAAAAGGGCCAAAACTCGCACTGGCACCAGTAGTTGGCAGTGTTCTATTTGACACTGGTTATATCAGACGGTTATCTAATTACAACTTGGCTTTTTTTTTTTTTTTTTTAAATGGCTGTTTTTTTTTACAAATAAAAATTGGCATATTTTCGAAAGCACACTTATCTGTAAACACCAACACATGACACACCTCACATTAATGTGTTGGTTTACATAGAATTAATCAGCCAATCAGTGTAGCGGAGGCACATGTTACCCAGAATGCCATCTGTCTGTGTTTGTTACAAAACTTCAGAATTAGTGCATTATTCAACATTAAAAGATATATGTTATATCTTAACTTTGCACAAATGCCAGAACTGACATTAATGGAGTTATTCTATCAGTATTAATTTTATTTATACACTAAACCATAACTCAGCACTGCATTATTTTCCAAGACCTCCGCCTGATGGCAACTTGGTGATTGGGCAGAGTTGATCTTTCTGGCTTCTCTCAGTGGTGTCTGTGCTGGAAGCGATGTAATAAACTGGAGTGTCCAGCAGGGGGCAGGATGCTGAAAGACAAAAGTGCTGACTCATTGTTTGGGTATGTTGTCACTTTTGATGCTTCCAAAAGTGATTGTGGTGTTAAAACTCAAAATCAGCTTATTAATAGTTGCAAGTGTACTAGAGACAATACTGGAATTTATCGGTTATCTGTAACTTCTGATACATTTTTGGGTGGTTTATCATTTAATTTTTAGTTATCTGATTATCTGTTATCAAAGTTCATTTTTTGTTTATCTGTGCCCACCACTGGGTAGTGTGTTACTAATGTCATCTTTGTGACTGTGGTCCCAGCTATCTTCAGGTCATTGACCAGGTCCTCCTGTGTAGTTATGGGCTTTCTCAGAATCATCCTTACCCCATGAGGTAAGATCTTGCATGCAGCTCCAGACCGAGGAAGATTGACAGTCATCTTTTGTTTCTTCCATTTTCTAATATTTACACCAACAGTTGTCTTCTCACCAAGCTGCTTACCTGTTGTCCTGTAGTCCATCCCAGCCTTGTGCAGGTCTACAGTTTTATCCCTGGTGTCCTTAGACAGCTCTTTGGTCTTGGCTATGGTGGACAGGTTGGAGTGTGATTGATTGAGTGTGTGAACAGGTGTCTTTTATACAGGTAACAAGTTCAAACAGGTGCAATTAATACAGGTAAAGAGTGCAGAATAAGAGGGCTTCTTAAAGAAAAATTAACAGGTCTGTGTGAGCCAGAATTCTTGCTGGTTGGTAGGTGATCAAATACTTTTTTCTGCAATAAAGTACAAATTAATTATTTTAAAATCATACAATGTAATCCTGGTGGATTATGGGATGGTCACGAATAGCCTAAATCTAAATTGTTCTGATTTTGGTGCAACATGTCCTTTTAACTGCTTGACCATCACCTCCTGCAAATTGGAGTGAAAATCTAAATTTTTTACCTTTGAGACTACAATGACAATGATCTTTGATCACTGATCAAAACTAACACTTTAAGGTAATTCTGAGGTTGACCTCAATCCACTAAATTAGGTGGAAATCAAATGAAGGATCTACAGTAGTGTTCAGAATAATAGTAGTGCTATGTGACTAAAAAGATTAATCCAGGTTTTGAGTATATTTCTTATTGTTACATGGGAAACAAGGTACCAGTAGATTTACTAGATTCTCACAAATCCAACAAGACCAAGCATTCATGATATGCACACTCTTAAGGCTATGAAATTGGGATATTAGTAAAAAAAAAAAGTAGAAAAGGGGGCCTTCACAATAATAGTAGCATCTGCTGTTGACGCTACAAACTCAAAACTATTATGTTCAAACTGCTTTTTTAGCAATCCTGTGAATCACTAAACTAGTATTTAGTTGTATAACCACAGTTTTTCATGATTTCTTCACATGTGCGAGGCATTAATTTTGTTGGTTTGGAACCAAGATTTTGCTTGTTTACTAGTGTGCTTGGGGTCATTCTTCCACACGTCTCTGTTTTGTTTTTTTGTCCATTTTAAAGCATTAGAGATCATTTTAGATGAACAGCCTATAATTTTTTGCACCTGCGTATAAGTTTTCCCCTCTCCAATCAACTTTTTAATCAAACTACGCTGTTCTTCTGAACAATGTCTTGAACGTCCCATTTTCCTCAGGCTTTCAAAGAGAAAAGCATGTTCAACAGGTGCTGGCTTCATCTTTAAATAGGGGACACCTGATTCACACCTGTTTGTTCCACAAAATTGACGAACTCACTGACTGAATGCCACACTACTATTATTGTGAACACCCGCTTTTCTACTTTTTTTTATTTTTTTACTAATAGCCCAATTTCATAGCCTTAAGAGTGTGCATATCATGAATGCTTGGTTTTGTTGGATTTGTGAGAATCTACTGAATCTACTGGTACCTTGTTTCCCATGTAACAATAAGAAATATACTCAAAACCTGGATTAATCTTTTTAGTCACATACTACTAAAGCAAAAACTATAGACATCACATGTAACAAAAATGCTAATAAAATACACAAAACATGAACAGTAGAATACACATAAGTTTTAAATTCAAGTTAAATATTTGTAGTAACCCTCCAACTGCGAGACATGATTGGACTCAGCCTGAAAAAATCTAAATGGTGTCACCTCTATGTGGGCTCAACACCTACAGGGTCAGTGTAAAGGGTGTGGTGGGTTGTGTTACGGGCAGTGGACAGGGGCAAATGCCCACACGGACAGACACATGAACTTTACCTCTCTGGTGGGAGGAAGGCTGAGCTTGTGCAGGAGGTTGAGCAATAGAATTGCATCTCTAGTGTTTGCGGATACTTCTGTTGGCGTTGTTGTTGGCAATATTTGGCAATGACCAAAAAAATAAGGTTGCAGTTACAATCGGCGGAAATAACATTCCTCCATCAGGTATCTGGGCCTGCACTCCTGGACAGGGTGAAAAGCTTGACTGTCTGAGAGGGACTATGAGTAGACTACTCCTTCTTCCCATTGAAAGGAGCCGGCTGAGGCGGTTTCCCCTACAGAGTTCTTCCAGGCATGTCCAACTGGAAGAAGGCCCTGGTGAAGATCAAGGACTCACTGGAGGGATTATATTTCCCAGATGGAATGGGAATACCTTGGGATCCCCCGAAAAGAGGTACAGGACTTTTCTGAAGATAGGGTAGTGTGGAATGAGCTGCTTAGTCTGCGGCCACAGTGACCCAGACCTGGATAAGCGGCAGAAAATGAATGAGTGAATGAATACGAGGTCTATTAGAAAAGTATCCGACCTTATTATTTTTTTCAAAAACAATATGGATTTGAATCACGTGTGATTGCGTCAGCCAAGCTTGAACCTTTGTGCGCATGCGTGAGTTTTTCACGCCTGTCGGTTGCGTCATTCGCCTGTGAGCAGGCTTTGAGTGAGGAGTGGTCCACCCCTCTCATCGTTTTTTCATTGTTTAGGAATGGCTTAGAGACTGCCGCTTTGCTTGATCAAAATTTTTTCAGAAACTGTGAGGGACATCAAAGTGGATGCCATTCGAGAAATTCAGATGGTTTTTGGTGAAAATTTTATGGGCTTCAAAGAGATTACGGAGTGTTACTGTCGCTTTAAGTACGGCCCAGAGCGACTGGTGGTGCGCCGTGCTCCGAAGCCGCCATCGACAGGCTGAGGGACCATTTCATTTCTAAACGGATGGCTGTATGGATCCATGACCATCGTGTGCAATTTCTCTGGTTATCACAAGAGCTGGACATCAACCATTTTCTGGCAGATTGCACTTTTAACAAGAGATTTTGTCATGGAAAGCCGAGCGGAGGCTTCGCGCGTCTCGATGGATTCGCTACTGGAGCGAGACAAAACCACCTCCGTTTTGGCCTCACAGGACGGCTTTGAGATGGTGTTCAGACAGCTGTCGGTGGTTTTTCCATCGAGTGATTATCCGAGAAATTGTGGATAATCACTCGATCACAGCTCTTGTGATAACCAGAGAAAAAAATGAAAATGAAAAAAACGACGAGAGGGGTGGACCACTCCTCACTCAAAGCCTGCTCACAGGCGAATGACGCAACCGACAGGCGTGAAAAACCTCACGCATGCGCACGAAGGTTCAAGCTTGGCTGACGCAATCACACATGATTCAAATCCATATTGTTTTTGAAAAAAAAATAAGGTCGGATACTTTTCTAATAGACCTCGTATTTATTTGTCGTAAAGTGAACTGATTCCTGATTTTTATTTGCAAACGTACAGATGTACATGTACACAACAGGGATGACACAATAAAATCAACAAGACTTATTTCAATCAATCAATCAATCAATTTTTTTATATAGCGCCAAATCACAACAAACAGTTGCCCCAAGGCGCTTTATATTGTAAGGCAAGGCCATACAATAATTATGTAAAACCCCAACGGTCAAAACGACCCCCTGTGAGCAAGCACTTGGCTACAGTGGGAAGGAAAAACTCCCTTTCAACAGGAAGAAACCTCCAGCAGAACCAGGCTCAGGGAGGGGCAGTCTTCTGCTGGGACTGGTTGGGGCTGAGGGAGAGAACCAGGAAAAAGACATGCTGTGGAGGGGAGCAGAGATCGATCACTAATGATTAAATGCAGAGTGGTGCATACAGAGCAAAAAGAGAAAGAAACAGTGCATCATGGGAACCCCCCAGCAGTCTACGTCTATAGCAGCATAACTAAGGGATGGTTCAGGGTCACCTGATCCAGCCCTAACTATAAGCTTTAGCAAAAAGGAAAGTTTTAAGCCTAATCTTAAAAGTAGAGAGGGTGTCTGTCTCCCTGATCTGAATTGGGAGCTGGTTCCACAGGAGAGGAGCCTGAAAGCTGAAGGCTCTGCCTCCCATTCTACTCTTACAAACCCTAGGAACTACAAGTAAGCCTGCAGTCTGAGAGCGAAGCGCTCTATTGGGGTGATATGGTACTACGAGGTCCCTAAGATAAGATGGGACCTGATTATTCAAAACCTTATAAGTAAGAAGAAGAATTTTAAATTCTATTCTAGAATTAACAGGAAGCCACTGAAGAGAGGTCAATATGGGTGAGATATGCTCTCTCCTTCTAGTCCCCGTCAGTACTCTAGCTGCAGCATTTTGAATTAACTGAAGGCTTTTTAGGGAACTTTTAGGACAACCTGATAATAATGAATTACAATAGTCCAGCCTAGAGGAAATAAATGCATGAATTAGTTTTTCAGCATCACTCTGAGACAAGACCTTTCTGATTTAGAGATATTGCGTAAATGCAAAAAAGCAGTCCTACATATTTGTTTAATATGCGCTTTGAATGACATATCCTGATCAAAAATGACTCCAAGATTTCTCACAGTATTACTAGAGGTCAGGGTAATGCCATCCAGAGTAAGGATCTGGTTAGACACCATGTTTCTAAGATTTGTGGGGCCAAGTACAATAACTTCAGTTTGATCTGAGTTTAAAAGCAGGAAATTAGAGGTCATCCATGTCTTTATGTCTGTAAGACAATCCTGCAGTTTAGCTAATTGGTGTGTGTCCTCTGGCTTCATGGATAGATAAAGCTGGGTATCATCTGCGTAACAATGAAAATTTAAGCAATACCATCTAATAATACTGCCTAAGGGAAGCATGTATAAAGTGAATAAAATTGGTCCTAGCACAGAACCTTGTGGAACTCCATAATTAACTTTAGTCTGTGAAGAAGATTCCCCATTTACATGAACAAATTGTAATCTATTAGACAAATATGATTCAAACCACCGCAGCGCAGTGCCTTTAATACCTATGGCATGCTCTAATCTCTGTAATAAAATTTTATGGTCAACAGTATCAAAAGCAGCACTGAGGTCTAACAGAACAAGCACAGAGATGAGTCCACTGTCCGAGGCCATAAGAAGATCATTTGTAACCTTCACTAATGCTGTTTCTGTACTATGATGAATTCTAAAACCTGACTGAAACTCTTCAAATAGACCATTCCTCTGCAGATGATCAGTTAGCTGTTTTACAACTACCCTTTCAAGAATTTTTGAGAGAAAAGGAAGGTTGGAGATTGGCCTATAATTAGCTAAGATAGCTGGGTCAAGTGATGGCTTTTTAAGTAATGGTTTAATTACTGCCACCTTAAAAGCCTGTGGTACATAGCCAACTAACAAAGATAGATTGATCATATTTAAGATCGAAGCATTAAATAATGGTAGGGCTTCCTTGAGCAGCCTGATAGGAATGGGGTCTAATAAACATGTTGATGGTTTGGATGAAGTAACTAATG
This sequence comes from Thalassophryne amazonica, assembly GCF_902500255.1. Lineage (NCBI taxonomy): Eukaryota > Metazoa > Chordata > Actinopteri > Batrachoidiformes > Batrachoididae > Thalassophryne > Thalassophryne amazonica. The sequence continues at coordinate 52,327,454 of NC_047118.1, forward strand.
AAAACAACTCAGACAGAACAATTGGAGAGAAAGCGTCAAACCAAACACCGGCATCACTGAAAGCAGCCAAAGACAACGATACGTCTTTGGGATGGTTATGAGTAAGTTTTTCTCTAATAGTTAAAATTTTGTTAGCAAATAAAGTCATGAAGTCATTACTAGTTAAAGTTAATGGAATACTCAGCTCAATAGAGCTCTGACTCTTTGTCAGCCTGGCTACAGTGCTGAAAAGAAACCTGGGGTTGTTCTTATTTTCTTCAATTAGTGATGAGTAGAAAGATGTCCTAGCTTTACGGAGGGCTTTTTTATAGAGCAACAGACTCTTTTTCCAGGCTATGTGAAGATCTTCTAAATTAGTGAGACGCCATTTCCTCTCCAACTTCCGGGTTATCTGCTTTAAGCTACGAGTTTGTGAGTTATACCACGGAGTCAGGCACTTCTGATTTAAAGCTCTCTTTTTTAGAGGAGCTACAGCATCCAAAGTTGTCTTCAATGAGGATGTAAAACTATTGACGAGATACTCTATCTCACTTACAGAGTTTAGGTAGCTACTCTGCACTGTGTTGGTATATGGCATTAGAGAACATAAAGAAGGAATCATATCCTTAAACCTAGTTACAGCGCTTTCTGAAAGACTTCTAGTGTAATGAAACTTATTCCCCACTGCTGGGTAGTCCATCAGAGTAAATGTAAATGTTATTAAGAAATGATCAGACAGAAGGGAGTTTTCAGGGAATACTGTTAAGTCTTCTATTTCCATACCATAAGTCAGAACAAGATCTAAGATATGATTAAAGTGGTGGGTGGACTCATTTACTTTTTGAGCAAAGCCAATAGAGTCTAATAATAGATTAAATGCAGTGTTGAGGCTGTCATTCTCAGCATCTGTGTGGATGTTAAAATTGCCCACTATAATTATCTTATCTGAGCTAAGCACTAAGTCAGACAAAAGGTCTGAAAATTCACAGAGAAACTCACAGTAACGACCAGGTGGACGATAGATAATAACAAATAAAACTGGTTTTTGGGACTTCCAATTTGGATGGACAAGACTAAGAGTCAAGCTTTCAAATGAATTAAAGCTCTGTCTGGGTTTTTGATTAATTAATAAGCTGGAATGGAAGATTGCTGCTAATCCTCCGCCCCGGCCCGTGCTACGAGCATTCTGACAGTTAGTGTGACTCGGGGGTGTTGACTCATTTAAACTAACATATTCATCCTGCTGTAACCAGGTTTCTGTAAGGCAGAATAAATCAATATGTTGATCAATTATTATATCATTTACCAACAGGGACTTAGAAGAGAGAGACCTAATGTTTAATAGACCACATTTAACTGTTTTAGTCTGTGGTGCAGTTGAAGGTGCTATATTATTTTTTCTTTTAGAATTTTTAATGCTTAAATAGATTTTTGCTGGTTATTGGTAGTCTGGGAGCAGGCACCGTCTCTACGGGGATGGGGTAATGAGGGGATGGCAGGGGGAGAGAAGCTGCAGAGAGGTGTGTAAGACTACAACTCTGCTTCCTGGTCCCAACCCTGGATAGTCACGGTTTGGAGGATTTAAGAAAATTGGCCAGATTTCTAGAAATGAGAGCTGCTCCATCCAAAGTGGGATGGATGCCGTCTCTCCTAACAAGACCAGGTTTTCCCCAGAAGCTTTGCCAATTATCTATGAAGCCCACCTCATTTTTTGGACACCACTCAGACAGCCAGCAATTCAAGGAGAACATGCGGCTAAACATGTCACTCCCGGTCTGATTGGGGAGGGGCCCAGAGAAAACTACAGAGTCTGACATTGTTTTTGCAAAGTTACACACCGATTTAATGTTAATTTTAGTGACCTCCGATTGGCGTAACCGGGTGTCATTACTGCCGACGTGAATTACAATCTTACCAAATTTACGCTTAGCCTTAGCCAGCAGTTTCAAATTTCCTTCAATGTTGCCTGCTCTGGCCCCCGGAAGACAATTGACTATGGTTGCTGGTGTCGCTAACTTCACATTTCGCAAAACAGAGTCGCCAATAACCAGAGTTTGATCCTCGGCGGGTGTGTCGTCGAGTGGGGAAAAACGGTTAGAGATGTGAACGGGTTGGCGGTGTACACGGGGCTTCTGTTTAGGGCTACGCTTCCTCCTCACAGTCACCCAGTCAGCCTGCTTTCCCGGCTGCTCGGGATCTGCCAGGGGGTAACTAACAGCGGCTAAGCTACCTTGGTCCGCACCGACTACAGGGGCCTGGCTAGCTGTAGAATTTTCCACGGTGCGGAGCCGAGTCTCCAATTCGCCCAGCCTGGCCTCCAAAGCTACGAATAAGCTACACTTATTACAAGTACCGTTACTGCTAAAGGAGGCCGAGGAATAACTAAACATTTCACACCCAGAGCAGAAAAGTGCGGGAGAGACAGGAGAAGCCGCCATGCTAAATCGGCTAAGAGCTAGTAGCTACGCTAAGCTAGCGGATTCCTAAAAACACGCAAAGTGAATAATGTGTAAATAATTTAGAGGTGATTCAGCAGAAGGAGTGCTTTAGTTAAGGCACGTAAAGATTACACTGGGAAACAAATCGTAATCTAGATAACTAGATCAATCTAACTGCGCAGATTAAACAGCTAACAGATACAGAAAAACACAGCTGTGCTCCGGAACAGGAAGTGATACAATACCGCAGTGAGAGCCAACCACCAGTAGAGGCAAGCAAGAGTCCAATGAGTTTCCAGTGTGGTTCCAACTTAAAAAATATATACAACACACATCACTTCTCTAAAGCTAAATAAAAGCAATAATATATTATGCTTAAGTACAAAACGTATAATCAAATGAAAAAAAAATGTTTCTAAGATTTTGTGTTAGGACATGTAATTCATCAGGAATAAAGTAGATGAAAAACTGACAAATTGAATATCACATTAACTATGGTAACTACATATATTAACACCAGTTGTATATATTAAAATTAGGGAATAACCCTGTTGTGTCTGATGATTTGCGGACGTTCATGTTGGATTTTACGGTCGCAAATTGAGTTTTACGGCGATGCGTGATAACTGGCCAAACGGCATTTGTTACAACGTATTTCTGCTGATACGTGACTGAAAGTGGTGTATTTGTCACACTGTTGGCTTATGCTGCAGCGCGCCGCCCACAGGACACGCATGTCCTGTCAGACAGACGTGACATTCACATCGCCTGCTGCGTGTCCACATGAACTGACAGTCCGTTTCAGCTGGAACAGCCTGTCAATGTGTGCGCTGTGCGCGCTCTGCAGCCCGTCGCAAAAGCGATATATGTTTTTATGTATTTTCATGTGAGGACAGCAAGCACATACACATGCGTCATGGTGGACAGTTGTAAGGTCCTGTCTGTCAAAACACAATACATGTTCTGCAGCTGTGACGTCCAGGACCAGAGATGTCAACAGCTGCTGCTTTTGGCAGCCGGCCACGCCCCCTGTCTATTCAGTGCACAGACCAAGGTGTCAATCTGTGAACAGATGAGAGGCGGATCACCTGCGGTGGGAACACGTGCACACGTTGTGGGGGAAGCCAATACTCTGGCACGCCACGTGTACTTGGCAACGCCAGTCATGTGGGCACAGACAAATTTCACATCCAGCTTGACAGTGTCTGCTCACTATTTTCATGCTAACATTGCAAATGGCCACACATTTCGTAAATGTTCTGCAAGCAGTATTAGAGGTTCGTGTGTGTCACCTTGAATTTCGCTGACACCTGTCGAGAGAGGGATCGAATGGGCTCTCACAGGGCACACTCTGTCTTTCTGCCACTTGTGTGCACGAATGGTCATAGCAGCAGGTGTACGAGGCGTTAAAGGTGGCTCCGATTTTTCACGAATGCCATGCAATTCCTCCTTCATGCACTAGTTGGCTTCAATCGTGTTATGTGTGAAGGGGCCCTTACCGTCGCAACAGTGTCTTTATGCCAAACTTTAAATTTTGTGAGCAGACCCACAGATTTCTCCATCTTGTCAGCTGCATTGAATTAAATCCACTGTAAATCCGTCAATCCAGTTAAATCCATTAAATCCACGCATTACGGGATCGCCGTCGCAACACTAGTTTTTGTCAGTCCCAGGAGAGAGCGCCATTGTTGACACCTGTGTAGCAACGTGGTCAGGGGGCAGAGTAACACATGAAATGTGAAACGGTTTTAATATTCTGCCACCGTCCATGTGATATTATATGGTCTGAAATCTCACACGATTAACCAATCAGATTTGCGGAAAAAATGTAATTGGATTACAATGAGAATTACTCTACTAACTTGGATGCAGCCTTATAGTTAACAACATGAAAGGTTATAATAACTTACCACAAACAAACCAAGAAAACAAAACCTTAAACACTGCTTGTGTCTTAACAGGACACTAAGAAACAGATGCCAACTCAAATGTGCTCACATTTACACGAGCAAACATGAGCTGAATCATCTGAAGAGGACTCATAGTCTTTGGTGCCAAATCAGAAAATAAGTTATCATGGGTGTCTTGGTGGCTTCCCTCACTGGTCTCCTTGTTGCATGGTTATTCAGGTTTTGAGAACTTCTCCCTCCACACAGATTTAACATATTCAATGACTTAAAATGTTCAATAATCAGTCCATTTCTTCTTCCTCCTGTTTACGCATCTCCTTCATGACATGATGATTCTTATGAGGTGAGGAGGATGTGTGCATGCTCAGACATAAATACAATCACACATACACGCACACACACGTATAGCAGGTAAAATAAGTATTGAACACGTCACCATTTTACTCTGTAAATATATTTTTAAAGGTCCTATTGACATGAAATTTTCACCAGATGTCAGTAACAACTCAGATAATCCACACATACAAAGAAATCAATACAAATAAGTACAGAAATTAAGTTATGTGTAATAAAATGGAATTACACAGGGACAAAATATTGAACATGCTTACTGAGATTTATTTAATACTTAGTACAAAATCCTTTGTTGGTAATAACAGCTTCAAGACACCTCCTGTGTGGAGAAACTAGTCACATGCTCAGGTATGATTTTCGCCCATTTTTCCACACAGTCTTCAAATCTTGAAGGTTCTGTGGACCTCATCTATGAACTCTGATCTTTACTTCTTTCCATAGATTTTCTATTGGATTCAAGTCAGTTGATTGGCTGGGCCATAGTAGCAGTATTATTTTCATCATTTTTTAATTTCACCCTCAAACTTTACTGTTGGTGGTGTTTTGGGGGTGATGTGTAGTGCCATTTGACCTTATGGCATCCAAACAGTTCAGTTTTGGTCTCATCTGACCAGGCTTTGTTCTCCCAGTATTTCACAGGCTTGTCTCAATGTGTTTAGCAAACAAGTTTCAACATGCTTTTTCTTCAGCAATAGAATTTTGCATGGTGAGCGTGCACACAGGCCATGGTGACTGAGTGCATTACTTATTGTTTTCTTTGAAACAGTTGTACCTGCTAATTCCAGGTCTTTCTTGGCTCTTGGACAACTTTTTGATCATTTTTTTTCACTCTTTCCACTTTTGGATTATAGCCCCACAGTGCTCACTGGAACATCCAGAAGTTTAGAAATCTTTTTGTAACCAGTAACACCAGTATGTTTCGCAACAATCAGGTTGAGCAGATCTTGAGAGAGCTCTTTGCTTTTACCCATCATGAGATGATTCTCCTGTGACATCTTGGCAATGAGACACCTTTTTTATAGGTCATCAGTTAAGACTGATCCAGCTCATATTAATTTGTACTGACAAGGGGCAGGATTACTTTCTAATTACTGATAGATTTCAGCTGGTGTCTTGGCTTTCCGTGCCTTTTTGCACCTCCCTTTCTTCAGGTGTTCAATGATTTTTTTCATGTGTCATTTCACATTATTATGCATAACTTAACTTTTGGACACCTATGGTTTGATTTGTAATTCCTAAAAGCTAAATGCATTATCTTTGGTAAGCTTTTTGAATTAAAGCGACACTGCAAGCATATCGTGATTATTTAATTTCATTGTCATTGTCTAAATACCTATGAATCTGACTGTTTTTTAAATTAACGTTTTGACCGTTGGGTTTTTCCGTAATTATTGTATGGCCTTGCCTTACAATAAGGCGCCTTGGGGCAACTGTTTGTTGTGATTTGGCACTATATAAATAAAATTGATTTGATTTGAAATCTGCCAGATATCAAATGAGCATTGTCACTGTCATCTGTGGACCATTTGGAACCATCCCTGTGTAGTTTGCACTCCAACTTTTGATGAACACATATTCAAAGCTCTTTGTGGATTGCTTGGAGCATCCCCAGCTCTTCATTTTCAGGCTGTTGTTTATTTCCCTATTTAAATTTTAATTTTGCTCCCTGGTGCTCTCTTGCTGGCATTTTTATTTCCAGTACAACTTACTAATTAAAATGGAAATGAAGCTGCTGAATAATCAGACGTTGACATGAGTGTGCCATTTGAGTTTGGCGGTAACCCTTCTTGGACGGGGTTTTCACATGAATGTCTTCATTGCTGAATCTCTTTTTATTATAACACTCTCTTTCCTCAAAGTTATAATTTTCTACCTTTTATCATCTGAGAACTGGCTCTGCCTTGAAATCGTTTTTCATTCTTATTTTATGCTGCTTCAGACAGCCTTTTGTGAACTTCTTAGTCACAGCGGTGATGCCGTCCATTTCTCACTTCCTTCTGACGATTAATGGCCAGAAGACCATTTATGTTCAAAGTTTTTGCCACTTAAAGTCTGTAAACTCGAACACAACTGAGAGAAAATAATTAGGATTGCAATGTGGAACCAGCACAAAACCATTTTGTAATTTTATTGAAGAATTTTCTCTTTTTCTTCACAAATCACACTATAACTTGAGAAATGTACATTTGTGTGTGTTCATTATTTGTCCAGTGTCCTTGGGCCAGTTTCCACCAAACAGGCTGTGCACATGTATTTTGACCCCAGAATTGGCCTTAAGGGATTTGCTTGGACAAAGATAAAGATCATTGGGGTTAAAGGTCAAAATTTTGGTTTATCAATCTGTTTGTTCCCCTCATCCTCCAAAGTCCTTTGGCCGTTTTCTGCCACATATGAAATTTGGATGATAGTCAACCCTAAAACTACCCTTGAATGGTTTGTTTTGGAAAAAGACAATGGCAACTCAGTCTGGGTGTATGTGTTGATTGATACCTCACTTCAGCACATCCACAAAACAATGGAACTGCCTTGGAACCTGGATGGCAAGCACCCAGACAGACAACCAGTCCATCAACACATTTTGAAAATAACCATGTAAACAACCATCTATCTGTCACAGCCATTTAAAGTGTGGGCGTTCCCTTGGCCTTCCCTAGCCACCCGGGTCACCAACCCTGAGGCAGAAGGAAACATGACATAGGGTCAGAATGTCAAAGCTGATACTCCCTCACGATGCGAGTGATGCTCCTCATCTCAGTTCATCTTTGTAACTGCTTTTGTTTTTTGTTGTTTTTTTATTCCCCTTGTCTGCATATATAGTAGTGGTAAGTGCCACACTGGCAGAACCATTTATCAAGATTAATACACATATACGCAATTTATTATTGCAAGACAGAAGGCATGTAGTGCGTGAGTGAATGTGGTGTGTGTGTGTGACCCCCATCCGCCCTTCCCGATCAGCCTTCAGCATCCTACTCAAAGCCAACCAACAACTTCTATCAGGAAGGGCCGACCACCAAAACAACACTTAAACCCTGTTTACACATAGACGGTAAACTCTCCCGGAAGTGTCCCAGCAGAGTTTTTGCCCCCTCCGGGCCATTTTAGGGATCAAACGCCGTAGTTAACGCCGGTGCACGGGGGCGTGGTTTGGTTCCGGCTTCACCGGGAATCGTCGAAAAAATTATTCAACATGTCGAATAATTCCGGGAGCGCTCCCGGAGAAGTGGCCTGACGACGGAGACAACACGAACAACGGCGTTTGATACTTTTTAAATCGCCGTGTCATCCCGCCCCTTCCTGTAGTCCCGCAGTTTACACCGCCGTAATTGGCGGCCGGCGTTGTATCCCTAACCAACGGCGTGTAAAACGACGATAGAGCCCACATCGGCGTCCTCAAAGGCGTTTTAACCGGCGACAGAGGCAGACAAAACGGCGGCGCTACCAGACAGTACGCTGTTCTAAACACCACCTCCTGGTTAACGGCATTCCAAACGGCCGATAGGCGGCGGTCAGTACAAAAACGCTAGCGCGCTGCATGCAGGTCTCTCACTCGCGGCCAGCTCCAGATATTTTTGCAGAGAAGCTCCAGTATACCTCCTAAAATAAAATTGGCAGCGGCAAGGACTTACCAAGAGGTCTGGTTCTTAAGCATAGGGTAGTCCTGTGGTGCAGACGAGCAACACGTTGAGGAGGGAAAAAAGGAGAAAAAAGAAAAGGTTGAGAGATGAGCTCCCTGTCACTCCCTCCCCCTGCACTAATAGCTGCTTCAGCCTATTATACTCTGGGGGCGGTGCCTATAAGCAAAAGTTCCTGGAGTAACGCAGGATTTGCCTGGATAAATCCAGCGGTACACAGGGCATTATTGGCGGCAGCAGAACACCGTCGTTCTCACGCGCGTCTTAACCTGTGATTGTAAAGGATAGAACTGAGTATTAACCCCCGTTGCCTGACGTGTGCCGAATGCTACGGCGTCAAAACTCTGCTTTATTCGGCGGATTTAGCAGCATTTTATCCACGTATTTGTGGCTAGTACGGCGCTCAAAACGCCAGCGAAATGCTCCGCTCCTTTCCACCGCGAAAACAGCCGGAACTACCGTGAACTTCGGTCTACATACTACCCGCGGACAAAACCGTCTATGTGTAACCTGGGCTTAAGACAGACAAGAACGAACGACAAATGGTGAAGGCAATAACTGTGGCATGAGACACAGAGGAGACAGGGCCTCAACCTACCAGGACAAACAACCACTCATGAACAAACAGTGACAGCGACAGTCTGTTGTCTAATTAGTGAGCGTCCATACTCTAATCTAAGACACCAGAGTATTAATTCCCTTGAGAGCACCCAAAACCGAATTGTGGTGACGGCCACAAACATGCAACCATCCACACACAGAGACCCAGGTCACAACTAAATATCTGATCACTGCTGTGGCTGGTGTGTTGGGCCAAGACTAAAGTACAGAACCTTACCATATGACATGGACCACTCCAGTGCATCAAAGCCATACAGCCGGCCGCGAGCGACGATGGCAACGGCCCAGGACGTGGGGCCCCAGGAGATCCCAGGAGAAAAGGGCAGCGGTTGGGTACAGGGGCCAGGAAGGGCAGCCCCCAGAGCCACTGGGGGAGACGACAAACCAACAGGGAGTAGCGCTGGAATGCACCCCCGACACCACCTCCCCCACGGAGGCAGTGGGAGCAGCCCCATACCCAAGGGAAGCACACAGGGCGCCGGCAGAGCCCACCAATGGGGGGGACCCCAGAACCACACCACCAAGGCCACGGCTGCCAAAGGCGGGAGCGAGCGGCGGCAAGGACAGGGGGGCAAAGGAGCCACCGCAACTGAATCCAAAACACGGGCAAGGACCACCGAGCCATACGAGGGTGGGGCCCAGCCCCCAGACAAGAGGTGAGGTCCAACTCCCGGGGCCAGGAAGCACAAGGCCCCCACGACACCCAAGCTCCCCCAGCACAGCCAGCAGGACCCCTCCAAACTCCCCCTGCTGTGGGAGGCCACGGCACACTGCTGCACCACAGCCAGCCCTGCAAACCCACCACCGCCTAGTGACCCCGACTCTAAATTAGTGAAGGTGTTTACTAAATGTGTAGAAAGAAAGTGTGTGTATTAAAATTGCAGGGCAGGAGTGGTGGATGGAGATCACAGTGGAAGGCTGCAGCACACAGCTGCGCCACAGACTGCCCTACAAACCCATCCCCAACACCCGACGGCAAAACTCTATGAACTCCATAATGTGCTACTTACAACAAAATATGATGTGCATGCAAGTACTAACCTGGTGAAGTGCATTAAAAGGGTGTGACATGTGAGACCCAACCCCAAGCAGCAGGTGGAAGGAGAGGCACGCCGCAGGGAGCCGGCCACATACACCGGCCCCACCGGGCCCCCAGCCCAACCCCAGATCTGGCGGAGGCGCCAGGGAAACCACGAGACGGGGGGAGGTGGGCAGCCTTGGAGGAGCACCGGAGGCCCAGGGAGGAACAAACCAACAGGTAACCGCTTTTGTGGCACAAAGTCATTCCAGTAGTATCCAAGGATCCTCCAAAGAAACCCAGTACTACACATATCCAGTCCTCGCCTTTGGTCACTTGTTAGCATCCAGGTAGCTCCAGTGCCCAAAGGACTTGGAGCTTTGTTCTCCTGCAAAGAAATCGGCATTGCCAAATAACTCTGTCCAGCAATCTACTGGCTCCATTAGCTCTTCCCAGATGTCTCCCGATCTCAAAGGACCCAGAGACATGAATGTTACTGCCAAGATAATTGAATGTTTCTAAAAGTTCATCATGTTCACCGCATACAGATACACTTTTAATGGCTGAGTCCAAGAAGTCATTAAAAGCCTCCTAAGGCTAAAAGTAGCTCTCAGTGACATCAGTCTAAGAAAAATCTTAGAATTATGCAAATTCTAAGACATTTCTTTTCCCTTAGTAAGATAAAAGTTATTCACAAAGCATCTTAGGTCTTAAGAGCACTCATAAGGTGAAAAACTGTTAAGAAGAGGGAGGAGGACTTTTAAGAAGCCTGAGAGTGTCTTAAGCTGGGTTTACACTGTGTGAGTTTTGGCCCTTTATCAGCCAATTTTTTACTCGTGCGAGAATTTTCAGTTTAATCGTGCGTCCTGCATCGTGTAGTATACGTGGAGTAACGAGCTGCGTTTAACCTCTCACGACCACCTCCCGATCGGCATTCATATGGTCGGATGAAAATCAAACCTGTTTGATATTCTGGTCGGCCGTCGTGAGCGTCTTGCACTGTGCATGTGCAAACACGGGAGAGAGCATAAACAGTGATCATCTCTTTGGGAGAGCAGCTTCTGTTTCTTTTTTCCCCCCTTATTCTTCAACTCATGTAAAGTCTTGTATTGATTTTTTTTTTTTGTTAAAACTTTGATGTTTCCCATTGAGAGTTTTTGTAAAAATAAGAAATGTAAATAAAGTTTGAAAAAGAAAACCCTCTTAAATGCCCTCTTAATGTAATAACACCTGAGGCGAAGGTCATCACATTGTGGTACCTGGCTACGGGAAAAATGTCAATTGCATGTAAATTGTATAACTTTCATACAATTATTAATATCAAAGACAACATCAAAGACAGCAGTCTTAGTCTAAATGGTAGCTTACAACACTCACCTGTTTGAGAAGATCTTCACTTTTTGAAGTTGTGCTGAGTTTCATCATCATGACATAGAACTATTTTTAATACAGTTCAATTATATGATCAGTTGATTTTACCATCCATTCATAACTAGGAGCCCATTTGTTTTATTCTCTTTCCCTTTTTTGACAACCAATCACAGCTTTAAGTAGACTGCATCATACTGTACCTACCAACGGGGTCAACCCCGCCTCCTTACAAAGATTATAGTTTCTGTCCACTCCTTGCTCAGATTTGCTCTCAGAAACTTCCTGAATCACTCTTAAGGTACCTTGGAACTTACACGCACGAATTTGATCCCCACACTGGAACACACTCTGCTGTGCCAGAGAGTAAACTCGTAAACTGTGCCCAGCTGTGTGCAAGTGCGCAATTTTTAAAACATGTTCCAAATCTCTGGCACACATTAATTTTGTGAACTACATGTGAACATTGTGCAAAGAATTCAAAAACACTGCGTGTCACTGCGAGTCGCTGCGTCAGCACAGCGCAGAGCATCACAGCACAGCTCATGAGAACGATTATGTCAAGATTTTAAATCTATATTAATCATAATTTTACAGATACTCATAAGATGGAATGAAAATGCAACTGTTTTACCAAGCCACTACAATATAAATATTATAAATAATTACCTTTGAGATGATTCCAAATGCGTTCTCCACGTCATGAAGCGCGCGACAACAGCTGTAGTTGTAGAAAATTTCTCTGTGATTCCAGAGTGATTAGAGATGGTTTCATCAGCCACGTTCTGAGTAATCTGCTATGAAATAATTATTTTATATAACGCAGTGTCCAGGAGCACAAAGAGCAGCATCCAGCGGGACAGAACAGGTCGCACTGGCACGACAAATTGCACAGCAGTGTCAAGGTGCCTTTAGACTATGATTCCTTGCTAGGAATCTTTAGGCTAAGTTGGGACCTCTCTGAGAGGACTCTGAGAATGTTTGTGAATATGGGCCCTGGATCCTAGTCTTGATTCAAGACGATTGCAAACCCAGACAATCCACTTCCTTTGTCAGATTCTCATGTTGCAATCAGTGTATTCACTGATTCCACAAAGTTAAGAGCATTATCCATGAAGTTAAGGTCAGTAAGTTCACCCACAAAAGCCCCTTAATCAGATAGTGGCATTGGTGTCAAAGATCAGAATTCAGATTCCACCACCCCTCAACCCCTCCCCGTTCACTCCGGTGTTTAACAAATTGGAGTTCTGGAATTGTCCAAGCAACACCAAATTTACCAAAGATCAACCATTAATGAAAAATTAAAAATTTAAGTTTTTCCACTGAGAATTACACCAGACATGGCACACACAGAATTGCCCAAATTGGTCAAATTTTCCAAAGGTCAATCATAGCAAACTTGATATGTCAATGATTTACCCTTAAAGAATTCTTTTGGCAAAGGCCAAGGAATCTGATTTTCAACCTAATTTGGACTAAATGTGGCACACACTTAGGTGTGATCCAGAAGTGCCCGTGCAAGGTCAGCCGGAGGTCAGTCATTTGTTTGAAGGTCAAGATCACTGGTGTCAAATGTCAGATTGACATACTCTATCTCAGATAATGGTAGCACCACAGTAGAAGGTAGGCCAGTCTTGTTGGGAACAGCAGGGAACATATTGCCATAACTCTTACTCTATTTATACCCACTGGTATTATTATCTAGTTTGCACCAAACTATTAAATTTATACAGTTATAAGTTTGAGTATGACCTTTCAAAGTCACTGAAAATCAAAATATCAGGACCAACAGAAAGGTGATGTATGATTTCAATAGAATTCAACAGGGGACAGATTGTTCAAGTTGCCATCTAAATATAAGCATTGGGCTGAAGGTATGACCTGTTACCTTAATTCTCTCAATGAAATTATTTTGTCCTTGGCTGACCCACAATCATTTCACCAGGTTTGGTCCAGATCGGTTCAAAATTCAAGTTGTTTTGTTCACAAATGGATAGACACACAGGGTCGACAACGATAAACCTCCTATGTGCTACACTTCTCACTGTACATGGTGTTCTAATCTCATGAAGCCAGAATTGGCTCTTCTCTGCCGAGCCCAGAGATGATAGATAACGTTGCTCATGGAAGGAGGCAGACGTCAGCTCAGATTTCTCAGGTGGGATCTACTTGAATGAGCTGTCAGTGGAGCAGACCACCTTGTTCGGTCCTCTCCGATTCACCACACTGTCAGGCAACATCCCCATCAGGAGCGATCATCTTTGATTGGAAAGTCACTTGGGATAAACAAAGCCTCTTTTTTCCAAACAGTGGCTTTTCTTTTATTCCACTTGTCATTTTAGATGTCTGTCTTGCCTAAATGTAAACAGGACACCGCAGAGCCTTTCTAAAAAAAAAAAAAAAAAAAAAAAGAAAGAAAGCTTGGGTGAGATTGGGTGTAAAATATTCATTGACCATGTTCGTGATGTGGAAGGATGAGCAATCGGTTGCATCTGTGCAAACAGGTTGTGAACATTTCTTATGTGGGATTGACGGTCAAAGGCCCAATTAAACATTTTCTTTTCTTTTTTTTTTTTTTGCATATTTGGATGATGTTGAAGAACAAAAATTTACCTAAAATCAAGGGTAAGCATAAAAGTCAAGTTATTTTTCAATAAAAATAGCTTTCTTCACATTCTGTGTAATGCAATGAAGACCCTGTTTCTTTGAAGCATGATTGGTTTCATCAGCAGTTTATTTTCATGCTTGTCTTAGGTTGTCTGTGTCCTTGATAATCTTGTTACATTCTTGAGACTGGCAGGGTTTGCACCACCTTCTCATCAAACTGATCTGAAATACTTAAATAACCTGAATGGCTATTTGTTTACTCTAGTTAATACTGCATCAAAATTTTATGCTGTCCAATAGTGTTCCACAGGGCTCTGTTCTTGGTCTTTGACTCTTACATCTCTGACATCACCTCATGAGTATCAACTTTTGACTGAATTACTATATGGATCCATGAAAAACATTGTAATCACTGTTACAACACCTAATTGGTTCCCTGGTAACATGTCACTGGACTTGGAGATGTTTTTAAACACACAATAAAATTTTTAAGGGACATACATCTTCTTATATATTGAGAGTTCAAACGTTTCTCTGTAAGTGGGCCTAAAGCCTCACCCAGCGAAGGAAGTGTCTCTGCTGTACCTGCTCTGTTTATGGCTGTACCTGGTTGGACGACTGGAGGGTGGACTTTTTTCTGGTTCCGGAGCACAGCGGTGTTCTGCTGTATCTGTTAGCTGTTTGAACTGAGCTGTTTGAGTTCTTTGAATTAACAGTCTTTTTCAAGACTTTTTTACTTTTTTTTTTACTTTTTCACCGTGCTCCAACGCCTAAAGAAGACCTCTAACGGTCGAAGCATCGCGACGGAGCTCTTTTATCAGCTAACCTTCATCAGCGTTGGCAAGCTAACTAGCTTGCTAACGCTTTCGTTTTTATTTTTATTTTATTTTTTAGCACTGTTGTCGTGCTGCTCCACAGCCTGCCTAGTGGATTTTTATTTTATTTTAGCACTGTTGTCGTGCGTTACCTGTGCTGCTCCACAGCCTGTCCAGTGGATTTTTATTTTATTTTTTAGCACTGTTGTCGTGCTGCTCCACAGCCTGCCTAGTGGATTTTTATTTTATTTTAGCACTGTTGTCGTGTGTTACCTGTGCTGCTCCACAGCCTGTCCAGTGGATTTTTATTTTATTTTTTAGCACTGTTGTCGTGCGTTACCTGTGCTGCTCCACAGCCTGTTCAGTGGATTTTTATTTTATTTTTTAGCACTGTTGTCGTGCGTTACCTGTGCTGCTCCACAGCCTGTTCAGTGGATTTTTATTTTATTTTTTAGCACTGTTGTCGTGCGTTACCTGTGCTGCTCCACAGCCTGTTCAGTGGATTTTTATTTTATTTTTTAGCACTGTTGTCGTGCGTTACCTGTGCTGCTCCACAGCCTGTCCAGTGGATTTTTATTTTATTTTTAGCACTGTTGTCGTGCGTTGCCTGTGCTGCTCCACAGCCTGTCCAGTGGATTTTATTTTATTTTTTACCACTGTTGTCGTGTGTTACCTGTGCTGCTCCACAGCCTGTTCAGTGGATTTTTATTTTATTTTTTAGCACTGTTGTCGTGCGTTGCCTGTGCTGCTCCACAGCCTGTCCAGTGGATTTTTATTTTATTTTTTACCACTGTTGTCGTGTGTTACCTGTGCTGCTCCACAGCCTGTTCAGTGGATTTTTATTTTATTTTTTAGCACTGTTGTCGTGCGTTACCTGTGCTGTTCCACAGCCTGTCCAGTGGATTTTTATTTTATTTTTTACCACTGTTGTCGTGTGTTACCTGTGCTGCTCCACAGCCTGTTCAGTGGATTTTTGTTTTGTTTTTTGGCACTGTTGTCGTGCGTTACCTGTGCTGTTCCACAGCCTGTCCAGTGGATTTTTATTTTATTTTTTACCACTGTTGTCGTGTGTTACCTGTGCTGCTCCACAGCCTGTACAGTGGATTTTATTTTTATTTTTTACCACTGTTGTCGTGTGTTACCTGTGCTGCTCCGCAGCCTGTCCAGTGGATTTTTATTTTATTATTTTATTTTATTTTATTTATTTATTTATTTATTTATTTATTTTTTAGCACTGTTGTCGTGCGTTACCTGTGCTGCTCCACAGCCTGTTCAGTGGATTTTTATTTTATTTTTTAGCACTGTTGTCGTGCGTTACCTGTGCTGCTCCACAGCCTGTTCAGTGGATTTTTATTTTATTTTTTAGCACTGTTGTCGTGCGTTACCTGTGCTGCTCCACAGCCTGTTCAGTGGATTTTTATTTTATTTTTTAGCACTGTTGTCGTGCGTTACCTGTGCTGCTCCACAGCCTGTCCAGTGGATTTTTATTTTATTTTTTAGCACTGTTGTCGTGCGTTACCTGTGCTGCTCCACAGCCTGTCCAGTGGATTTTTATTTTATTTTTAGCACTGTTGTCGTGCGTTGCCTGTGCTGCTCCACAGCCTGTCCAGTGGATTTTTATTTTATTTTTTACCACTGTTGTCGTGTGTTACCTGTGCTGCTCCACAGCCTGTTCAGTGGATTTTTATTTTATTTTTTAGCACTGTTGTCGTGCGTTGCCTGTGCTGCTCCACAGCCTGTCCAGTGGATTTTTATTTTATTTTTTACCACTGTTGTCGTGTGTTACCTGTGCTGCTCCACAGCCTGTTCAGTGGATTTTTATTTTATTTTTTAGCACTGTTGTCGTGCGTTACCTGTGCTGTTCCACAGCCTGTCCAGTGGATTTTTATTTTATTTTTTACCACTGTTGTCGTGTGTTACCTGTGCTGCTCCACAGCCTGTTCAGTGGATTTTTGTTTTGTTTTTTGGCACTGTTGTCGTGCGTTACCTGTGCTGCTCCACAGCCTGTACAGTGGATTTTTATTTTATTTTTTACCACTGTTGTCGTGTGTTACCTGTGCTGCTCCGCAGCCTGTCCAGTGGATTTTTATTTTATTATTTTATTTTATTTTTTTTATTTATTTATTTATTTATTTATTTATTTATTTATTAATTTATTTTTTAGCACTGTTGTCGTGCGTTACCTGTGCTGCTCCACAGCCTGTCCAGTGGATTTTGATTTTATTTTTTTGGGCGCTGTTGTCATGCGTTACCTGTGCTGCTCCACAGCCTGTCCAGTGGATTTTTATTTAGCGCTGTTGTCGTCCGTTACCTGTGCTGCTCCACAGCCTGTCCAGTGGATTTTTATTTTTATTTTATTTTATTTTTAGCACTGTTGTTGTGCGTTACCTGTGCTGCTCCACAGCCTGTCCAGTGGATTTTTATTTTTATTTTATTTTTTAGCACTGTTGTTGTGCGTTACCTGTGCTGCTCCACAGCCTGTCCAGTGGATTTTTATTTTTATTTTATTTTTTAGCACTGTTGTTGTGCGTTACCTGTGCTGCTCCACAGCCTGTCTAGTGGATTTTTATTTTATTTTAGCACTGTTGTCGTGCGTTACCTGTGCTGCTCCACAGCCTGTCTAGTGGATTTTTATTTTGTTTTAGCACTGTTGTCGTGCGTTGCCTGTGCTGCTCCACAGCCTGTCCAGTGGATTTTGATTTTATTTTTTTTGGCACTGTTGTCGTGTGTTACCTGTGCTGCTCCACAGCCTGTCTAGTGGATTTTTATTTTATTTTTTACCACTGTTGTCGTGTGTTACCTGTGCTGCTCCGCAGCCTGTCCAGTGGATTTTTATTTTATTATTTTATTTTATTTATTTATTTATTTATTTTTTTAGCACTGTTGTCGTGCGTTACCTGTGCTGCTCCACAGCCTGTCCAGTGGATTTTTATTTTATTTTTTAGCACTGTTGTCGTGCGTTACCTGTGCTGCTCCACAGCCTGTCCAGTGGATTTTGATTTTTATTTTATTTTTTTGGGCGCTGTTGTCGTGCGTTACCTGTGCTGCTCCACAGCCTGTCCAGTGGATTTTTATTTAGCGCTGTTGTCGTGCGTTACCTGTGCTGCTCCACAGCCTGTCTAGTGGATTTTTATTTTGTTTTAGCACTGTTGTCGTGCGTTGCCTGTGCTGCTCCACAGCCTGTCCAGTGGATTTTTATTTTATTTTATTTTTTAGCACTGTTGTTGTGCGTTACCTGTGCTGCTCCACAGCCTGTCCAGTGGATTTTTATTTTGTTTTAGCACTGTTGTCGTGCGTTACCTGTGCTGCTCCACAGCCTGTCTAGTGGATTTTTATTTTGTTTTAGCACTGTTGTCGTGCGTTACCTGTGCTGCTCCACAGCCTGTCTAGTGGATTTTTATTTTGTTTTAGCACTGTTGTTGTGCGTTACCTGTGCTGCTCCACAGCCTGTCTAGTGGATTTTTATTTTGTTTTAGCACTGTTGTTGTGCGTTACCTGTGCTGCTCCACAGCCTGTCTAGTGGATTTTTATTTTGTTTTAGCACTGTTGTTGTGCGTTACCTGTGCTGCTCCACAGCCTGTCTAGTGGATTTCTATTTTGTTTGAGCACTGTTGTCGTGCGTTACCTGTGCTGCTCCACAGCCTGTCCAGTGGATTTTTATTTTTATTTTATTTATTTTTTAGCACTGTTGTTGTGCGTTACCTGTGCTGCTCCACAGCCTGTCCAGTGGATTTTTATTTTTATTTTATTTTATTTTTTAGCACTGTTGTTGTGCGTTACCTGTGCTGCTCCACAGCCTGTCTAGTGGATTTTTATTTTATTTTAGCACTGTTGTCGTGCGTTACCTGTGCTGCTCCACAGCCTGTCTAGTGGATTTTTATTTTGTTTTAGCACTGTTGTCGTGCGTTGCCTGTGCTGCTCCACAGCCTGTCCAGTGGATTTTTATTTTTATTTTATTTTATTTTTTAGCACTGTTGTTGTGCGTTACCTGTGCTGCTCCACAGCCTGTCTAGTGGATTTTTATTTTATTTTAGCACTGTTGTCGTGCGTTACCTGTGCTGCTCCACAGCCTGTCTAGTGTCGGATTCCCTGTTTGGGAATCCGCTAGCTTAGCGTAGCTACTAGCTCTTAGCCGTTTTAGCATGGCGGCTTCTCCTGTCTCTCCCGTACTTTTCTGCTCTGGGTGTGAAATGTTTAGTTATTCCTCGGCCTCTTTTAGCAGTAACGGTACATGTAATAAGTGCAGCTTATTCGTAGCTTTGGAGGCCAGGCTGGGCGAATTGGAGGCTCGGCTCCGCACCGTGGAAAATTCTACAGCTAGCCAGGCCCCTGTAGTCGGTGCGGACCAAGGTAGCTTAGCCGCCGTTAGTTCCCCCCTGGCAGACCCCGTGCAGTCGGGAAGGCAGGCTGACTGGGTGACTGTGAGGAGGAAGCGTAGCCCTAAACAGAAGCCCCGTGTACACCGTCAACCCGTTCACATCTCTAACCGTTTTTCCCCACTCGACGATACACTCGCCGAGGATCAAACTCTGGTTATTGGCGACTCTGTTTTGAGAAATGTGAAGTTAGCGACACCAGCAACCATTGTCAATTGTCTTCCGGGGGCCAGAGCAGACGACATCGAAGGACATTTGAAATTGCTGGCTAAGGCTAAGCGTAAATTTGGTAAGATTGTAATTCACGTCGGCAGTAATGACACTCGGTTACGCCAATCGGAGGTCACTAAAATTAACATTGAATCGGTGTGTAACTTTGCAAAAACAATGTCGGACTCTGTTGTTTTCTCTGGGCCCCTCCCCAATCAGACCGGGAGTGACATGTTTAGCCGCATGTTCTCCTTGAATTGCTGGCTGTCTGAGTGGTGTCCAAAAAATGAGGTGGACTTCACTGATAATTGGCAAAGCTTCTGGGGAAAACCTGGTCTTGTTAGGAGAGACGGCATCCATCCCACTTTAGAGGGAGCAGCTCTCATTTCTAGAAATCTGGCCAATTTTTTGGGATCCTCCAAACTGTGACTGTCTAGCGTTGGGACCAGGAGGCAGAGCTGTGGTCTTATACACCTCTCTGCAGCTTCTCTCCCCCTGCCATCCCCCTATTACCCCATCCCCGTAGAGACGGTGCCTGCTCCCAGACCACCAATAACTAGCAAAAATCTATTTAAGCATAAAAATTCAAAAAGAAAAAATAATATAGCACCTTCAATTGCACCACAGACTAAAACAGTTAAATGTGGTCTATTAAACATTAGGTCTCTTTCTTCTAAGTCCCTGTTGGTAAATGATATAATAATTGATCAACGTATTGATTTATTCTGCCTAACAGAAACTTGGTTACAGCAGGATGAATATGTTAGTTTAAATGAGTCAACACCCCCGAGTCACACTAACTGTCAGAATGCTCGTAGCACGGGCCGGGGCGGAGGATTAGCAGCAATCTTCCATTCCAGCTTATTAATTAATCAAAAACCTAGACAGAGCTTTAATTCATTTGAAAGCTTGTATCTTAGTCTTGTCCATCCAAATTGGAAGTCCCAAAAACCAGTTTTATTTGTTATTATCTATCGTCCACCTGGTCGTTACTGTGAGTTTCTCTGTGAATTTTCAGACCTTTTGTCTGACTTAGTGCTTAGCTCAGATAAGATAATTATAGTGGGCGATTTTAACATCCACACAGATGCTGAGAATGACAGCCTCAACACTGCATTTAATCTATTATTAGACTCTATCGGCTTTGCTCAAAAAGTAAATGAGTCCACCCACCACTTTAATCATATTTTAGATCTTGTTCTGACTTATGGTATGGAAATAGAAGACTTAACAGTATTCCCTGAAAACTCCCTTCTGTCTGATCATTTTTTAATAACATTTACATTTACCCTGATGGACTACCCTGCAGTGGGGAATAAGTTTCATTACACTAGAAGTCTTTCAGAAAGCGCTGTAACTAGGTTTAAGGATATGATTCCTTCTTTATGTTCTCTAATGTCATATACCAACACAGAGCAGAGTAGCTACCTAAACTCTGTAAGGGAGTTAGAGTATCTTGTCAATAGTTTTACATCCTCATTGAAGACAACTTTGGATGCTGTAGCTCCTCTGAAAAAGAGAGCTTTAAATCAGAAGTGTCTGACTCCGTGGTATAACTCACAAACTCGTAGCTTAAAGCAGATAACCCGTAAGTTGGAGAGGAAATGGCGTCTCACTAATTTAGAAGATCTTCACTTAGCCTGGAAAAAGAGTTTGTTGCTCTATAAGAAAGCCCTTCGTGAAGCTAGGACATCTTTCTACTCATCACTAATTGAAGAAAATAAGAACAACCCCAGGTTTCTTTTCAGCACTGTAGCCAGGCTGACAAAGAGTCAGAGCTCTATTGAGCTGAGTATTCCATTAACTTTAACTAGTAATGACTTCATGACTTTCTTTGCTAACAAAATTTTGACTATTAGAGAAAAAATTACTCATAACCATCCCAAAGATGTATCGTTATCTTTGGCTGCTTTCAGTGATGCCGGTATTTGGTTAGACTCTTTCTCTCCGATTGTTCTGTCTGAGTTATTTTCATTAGTTACTTCATCCAAACCATCAACATGCTTATTAGACCCCATTCCTGCCAGGCTGCTCAAGGAAGTCCTACCATTATTTAATGCTTCAATCTTAAATATGATCAATCTATCTTTGTTAGTTGGTTATGTACCACAGGCCTTTAAGGTGGCAGTAATTAAACCATTACTTAAAAAGCCATCACTTGACCCAGCTATCTTAGCTAATTATAGGCCAATCTCCAACCTTCCTTTTCTCTCAAAGATTCTTGAGAGGGTAGTTGTAAAACAGCTAACTGATCACCTGCAGAGGAATGGTCTATTTGAAGAGTTTCAGTCAGGTTTTAGAATTCATCATAGTACAGAAACAGCATTAGTGAAGGTTACAAATGATCTTCTTATGGCTTCGGACAGTGGACTTATCTCTGTGCTTGTTCTGTTGGACCTCAGTGCTGCTTTTGATACTGTTGACCATAAAATTTTATTACAGAGATTAGAGCATGTCATAGGTATTAAAGGCATTGCGCTGCGGTGGTTTGAATCATATTTGTCTAATAGATTACAGTTTGTTCATGTAAATGGGGAATCTTCTTCACAGACTAAAGTTAATTATGGAGTTCCACAAGGTTCTGTGCTAGGACCAATTTTATTCACTTTATACATGCTTCCCTTAGGCAGTATTATTAGACGGTATTGCTTAAATTTTCATTGTTACGCAGATGATACCCAGCTTTATCTATCCATGAAGCCAGAGGATACGCACCAATTAGCTAAACTGCAGGATTGTCTTACAGACATAAAGACATGGATGACCTCTAATTTCCTGCTTTTAAACTCAGATAAAACTGAAGTTATTGTACTTGGCCCCACAAATCTTAGAAGCATGGTGTCTAACCAGATCGTTACTCTGGATGGCATTTCCCTGATCTCTAGTAATACTGTGAGAAATCTTGGAGTCATTTTGATCAGGATATGTCATTCAAAGCGCATATTAAACAAATATGTAGGACTGCCTTTTTGCATTTACGCAATATCTCTAAAATCAGAAAGGTCTTGTCTCAGAGTGATGCTGAAAAACTAATTCATGCATTTGTTTCCTCTAGGCTGGACTATTGTAATTCATTATTATCAGGTTGTCCTAAAAGTTCCCTAAAAAGCCTTCAGTTGGTTCAGAATGCTGCAGCTAGAGTACTGACGGGGACTAGCAGGAGAGAGCATATCTCACCCGTGTTGGCCTCCCTTCATTGGCTTCCTGTTAATGCTAGAATAGAATTTAAAATTCTTCTTCTTACTTATAAGGTTTTGAATAATCAGGTCCCATCTTATCTTAGGGACCTCATAGTACCATATTACCCCATTAGAGCGCTTCGCTCTCAGACTGCGGGCTTACTTGTAGTTCCTAGGGTTTGTAAGAGTAGAATGGGAGGCAGAGCCTTCAGCTTTCAGGCTCCTCTCCTGTGGAACCAGCTCCCAATTCAGATCAGGGAGACAGATACCCTCTCTACTTTTAAGATTAGGCTTAAAACTTTCCTTTTCGCTAAGGCTTATAGTTAGGGCTGGATCGGGTGACCCTGGACCATCCCTTGGTTATGTTGCTTTAGACGTAGACTGTGTTTCATAATTATTGTATGGCCTTGCCTTGCAATGTGGAGCGCCTTGGGGCAACTGTTTGTTGTGATTTGGCGCTATACAAGAAAAAAGTTGATTGATTGATTGATTGATTATATAGCAGATTTTTTTGGACCTTTTTGCCCCATTTTTTTTTTTTTGCTGATGGCTCCAAAAGTTACAACAAGAAGCCATTCTTTGCCCATTTTCTTTAGAATAATGCTTCTTGATAACACAAACACAAAGTGACTCAGAATTCAAAAGAATCCTGGGGTAGAGTGGAACCAACATCATGATAAAAAGAACCAAGTACAAAACCAAGAAAACAATGGCAGAAAACCAACATGGAATTCGAAGTGTACAAAGTGGAAATGCAGGAAAACTACAGGACTAACAGAAGAGTACACAAAACTGAAATACAATGGCCATGAACATAGGGACCCAGACAGGGGACAGATCACAAAAATGACTAAGGATAACAGACACAGACAGGGAACAAAACACAGAGACAACCAACAAGGATGACAAACAGAAAGAACACAGACAGAACACAATGACAATCAACACAGGGGGCAAACCACAACACTCTGGAAGGAGCTTGTGCTGGAGCGCTAGTACCTGAATCTCCTGCCAGATGGTAGGAGAGTGAAGGGACCGTGGTTACAGTAAGTGGCACCCTTAACAATGGAGCTGATTTTGTTCAGGCAATGTTTATGGTAAATGTCATGGATGGAAGGGAGTTGGGAGCCAATGGTCCACTGGACAGATTTCACAACCATACGAGGTCTGTCAATAAAGTATCGTACCTTTTTATTTTTTTCAAAAACTATATGGATTTCATTCATATGTTTTTACGTCAGACTAGCTTGAACCCTCATGCGCATGCGTGAGTTTTTCCACGCCTGTCGGTGATGTCATTCGCCTGTGAGCACGCCTTGTGGAAGGAGTGGTCCCACCCCCTCGTCGGATTTTCATTGTCTGGAAATGGCGGAATGATTTGGACTTTTTTTCCATCAGAATTTTTTCAGAAGCTGTTAGAGACTGGCACCTGGAAACCATTTGAAAAATTTATCTGACTTTCGGTGAAAATTTTATGGGCTTCACAGAGAATAAGGACTGTTACTACAGCTTTAAGGACGGCTTTAAGGACGCTCGGTGCGCCGCGCTCCGAGCTGCAACGACAAGGCAGAAAACGCCAGATCATTTCTAAGCTGATGGCTCTGTGGTTACGAGACCATCGTCTGCACTTTCTCTGGTTATCACAAGAGCTGGACATCAGCCATTTTCTGGCAGATTTCACTTTTAACAAGAGATTTTGTCATGGAAAGCCGCGCGTAGACTTCATGCGTAACGGCCGATTCGCTGTTTGAGCGAGACAAAGAACACCTCCGTTCCGGCATGTCATGGGACAAGTTGGGACATGCCTATCTCGGCTTTCAATGCTTACCAGTCCAGTAAGTATCAGAGAAATTGTGGAGAGCTGGGCTTGTCCTAACTTGTCTTCTGACACACCGAAACGGAGGTGTTCCTTTGTCTCGCTCAAACAGCGAATCGGTCGTTATGCACGAAGCCTCCGCACGGCTTTCCATGACAAAATCTCTTGTTAAAAGTGAAATATGCCGGAAAATGGCTGATGTCCAGCTCTTGTGATAACCAGAGAAAGTGCACACGACGGTTTTGTATCCACAGAGCCATCAGCTTAGAAATGATCTAGCGTTTTCTGCCTCGTCATCGCAGCTCGGAGCGCGGCACGCCATGCGCCATTGTGGGCCGTCCTTAAAGGTGTAGTAACAGTCCTTAATCTCTGTGAAGCCCATAAAAGTTTCACAGAAAAACAACCGAATCTTTGAAATGGTTTCCAGCTGGTTGTCTGGCAGAGCTCCTGAAAAAAATTTCATGGAACAAAGGGGCAGTAGCTCAGCTGTTTGCTGAGAATGAAAATCCGACGAGGGGGCGGGACCACTCCTTCCACAAGGCGTGCTCACAGGCAAATGACGTCACCGACAGGCGTGGAAAAACTCATGCATGCGCACGAGGGTTCAAGCTTGTCTGACGTAAAAACATATGAATGAAATCCATATAGTTTTTGAAAAAAATAAAAAGGTACGATATTTTATTGACAGACCTTGTATGTAGTGCAGAAATACAGTTAGTGAGGATGCTCTCAATGGTGCAGCGATAGACGTCCAGGACACAGATGGGCTTTCTTGAGAGTCCATAAGGAGTGTAGGCAGTAATGCACCTTTTTGACCAGGATGGAGGAATTGAGAGACCAAAAGAGATTTTCTGTGATGTGGACCCCAACGCACATGAAGCTTGGTACATGCTGTACTACATCTCTGTTGATGTGTATGGGGGTGTGTGCCTTGCTTTGGGCTCACCTGAAGTCTGCAATGATCTTGGTCTTCTGGGTGTTGAATGCCAGGTTATTGTCCTTGCACCAAGCAGCAAAGTGTTGAATTTCATCTCTTTATGCTGTCTCATTCTCCCCTCTAATCAGACCCACCGCTGTGGCATCATCTGCAAACGTGATTATGGCAGTGGAGCCATAAACAGCGATGCAGGCCAGTAGAACAAGGGACTCAGCACACAGTCTTGTGGAACACCAGCGTTCAGTGCGATTGTGGAGGAGGAGAGGCTTCCCAGTTGAACAGCCTGGGGTCTGTTAGGTAAGGCACCTTGACACTAGCACGAACTTGATCCCTGCACTATTGCACAATTTGTCATGCCAATGCGACCTGCTTTGTCCCACTGAATGTGGACTTTGTCCTGCTTGACGCCACTCTATATAAAATAATCATTTCGTAGCTGATGGCACATTTGCTCTCAGAACATGGCTGATGAAACCATCTCTCATCACTCTCGGAATCACAGACAGGTTGTTTCGTGCGCATCTTGCGGTGGAAAACGCATTTGGAATCTTGTCTCGAAGGTAATTATTTACAATATATATTGTAATGGATTGGTACAGTTGCATTTTCATTCCTTCTTATGTGTTAGATGATTTAAATATAAAATGTTTATTATAGATGTAACGTCTCCTCATAATCGTTCAGATGCACTGCGTGTCATTGCACGCAGTGATGGTCAGTGTTTTCGAATAAGTTGTGCAATGTTCAAGACTACTTCATGAAATTAATGTGAGCCAGATGATTTGAACATTTCAAAATTTTCTTTGCGCACTGGCACACAATCGCGCACAGTTCATGCACAGTTTAAAACAGTTTACATGGAGTTTACACACTGGTACACAATCTGGCGTGCCAGTGCGGGGATCAAATTTGTGTCAAGGTGCCTTTAGAAAGTCCTGATTCCAGTTACTGAGTGGTTTGCTGATGCCAAGCTGACTGAGCTTGGAGATCAGCCTGGAGGGGAAAACAGTGTTAAATGCTGAAGTCAATGAAAAGCATCCTAAAGTATGTGTTAGCGCTGGCCAGGTGACATCTTCAGTTGATCTATTGCTACAGCAAGCAGCAAGCAGTTGAGAGAGGACCACCTTCTCAAAACATTTTGCAATGATGGGGGTCAGGGCAACAGGGCATACACTGTTTTGTTCCTTAGCTTTGGGCTGTTTGGGCACTGGAACAATGGGAGCAGACTTAAAGATGGAGGGAACTGTAGTTTGGGCTAGAGACCTATTGAAGACACCAGCAAAGACATCAGCCAACTTAGGCATATTTTGCAAAGGTTTTGATTTGTAATTGGCATTTCATCTACATGGAACCGCCCTTTTTAGAGCCCGTAAACTCTATTTTTAAAAAGATTTTTGTCCCAAAGTGGTTAAATTTCAAAACACTACATTTGCGTTTTTGTGTGTACAACCAATATACAACTTTTGGGACAAGATGACGTCTATGCCCCACCTCTCTAACCAGGGCCGGCCCAAGCCTTTATGGGGCCTTAAGCAGAATTTCATTTGAGGGCCCCCCTACCATCACCTCAGCACCAGATGCCTCATTATTCCATAGGCTACACTGTTATGTGTGTAACATACCCACAATCATTAGCATTATTTGTAATTATCTTACATCATACAGGTGTCATTCTTGTTTTTAACCTTAAAGGGGTAGCAAACTCATAAATATGTTTTAATTAACTTCTACATACAGAGTGATGTATAAGTATGGCTCATTAATTTAACTATTTGAAAGTAACATCAGCAGGCAGGAGACTGCATTTATAGTAAACACGTTAAATAGTTTAATTTCTTTCAGATGTGCAATGGTGTGCAAAATGTTCAATATCCAAATACAAAATAGAATCAAATGACATTCACATTATCTTACAGAAAAATAAAGTTGTAATCAAAATTAAATACTTAAATAATAAATACAATACTTAAATAATCTCCAAAATGAACATAGAAATCCACAACAGCAATGTGTGTGCATAGCAATGCACAAACATTGCACTGGGGGCTATTGCTTGACAGCTGAGCTACTTTTCCACACCTTTTGCACCAAATTAATCTGAGGAGTTGATCTGCCCTGCTGTTTAACTCTAAGTTTTTCTTCGTAAGGAAGACTATCAAATCCGGTCCACAACATTCAAATTGTCTGCCATTATGTGCAGCTTGCTACCTAGCTAGCTCGCTAGCTGGGACTGGCGCGAGGCTAGTGTGAAGTTTGTACGCCTGTGAGTGCTTTGTGACGGTGGAGGAGCTCAGCAGCACCCGCTGCTCGGTAGGGACAGAAACTGCGATAGAAGTCAGAAAGAGTGATAGAAGTGTCTCCAAACACAAGCAGCTACAAAAAAAAAAAAAAAAAAACACCGGAAAGAGAAACTCGATTTGTCGCTAGTCGTTTTTAACAAATAAAATGCCGCTAAGAGGATTAGGAAAGTCTCCGGTTCAACTCAGAACAGAATGAAAACGCTCCCACGGATGTTTACACCAAAAGATCGCTGATTCGGGAGATTGGGAGTGGGGCTCAAGCAATGTCCAAGCATGAACCAGTTCAAACAGCGGTACAAAAATATGGTTTTTTTCTAGGTATAGGGAGGAGGAAGGGTAATGAAGGTTAGGGTGTTTTTGTTTTTTTGCTTCGGCTTGTAAATATATAGTATTTTGTATGTAAGTAGGTATGTGTAGGTGTATATTTATGTTTGTGTATATATGTGTGTATATGTGTATATATATATATATATGTGTATGTATATATATGTATATGTGTGTGTATATATGTATATATATGTGTATGTATGTTGATATATATATATATATATATATATATATATATATATATATATATATATATATATATATATATATATATATATATATATATATATATATATATATATATTAATATCGGTTTAGGTGTGTAGGAATCTATGTGTATATGTGGCAAAGGGTATTACTGGTTGTGGGGAAGAAGGGGTAGGGATAAATAAGCTGATGCTTCACCCTACCCCTTTTCGGACATGTTGGGTACACAGTAGGAACTTTTTTGTTGTTGTCTTTACTGATCTATCTTGTAATTGTTGTTGTATCAAATGTTCGAAATAAACAGTTTTCATTCATTCATTCATTCGCTCATTTCACCGTCAATCAAAAAGGGATTCAGCCTCAGACAGATCATCCAATCATCATGCAGAAGCTGAGCGTCCGGGCCAGCCGAGGCCAGCCCACTGCCCCATAGACCCCCAGACACGCTGAGCATCCGATGGGCGGGACAAAGCCCAGCATTTATCCAATGATATCCTCGTCTCGTTTCGCTACATACTTTGTGTCGCTATTGAAGTCTGTGGACGCTCAGCGTCTGTGAAGCTGCGGGTTTGAGTGAGAGGAAAGCCGCGTCATTAGTGATAAGAAGCTGATTCTGAACAAAAGTTGAGCGCGTTGTAGCGCATATTTAGTCAATGACGTGTACACATAACAGTATATATTTGATCACTTATTTTTTGACATTTTAGGGGAAGCTGAGCTTCCCTTGCAGTCTTAGAGCAATCACCTCTGACTTTAAGACACCTAAAGCACTTTACACTAAACAAATGGAGCATTTCGCAAATAATGACAACAAAAATTGTAATATTGGACATGCAAACCTACCTTTGTCTTGTTGTTTTTTCTCGTCTTCCAACTTCTTTTTCTTTTCTCCGCTCCAGAGGGATAATTTATTTTCTGAGACGTGACTTGCACTCACGATTAGTCATCGACCACCTGACCCAAGCGGTGCGTCTAAATTTGCCCAACGGTGGCAGCAGCCAACAGGAGGCATCAATTAACCTAGTATTGGTATTTTGTCAAAATGAATTTATTTTTTTCGGGTGTAATACAATTTCGTTTAAATTATTAAATATTATTTTAATTTCATGTATATATTTACTTTTTTATCACAACGTCTCGGTGCTCTTGGGGCCCCCTGGTGGCGTGGAGGCCCTAAGCGACCGCGTAGTTGGCGTATGCCTTGGGCCGGCTCTGTCTCTAACCTCAGCCTTAACCCCGGCTGCAAGACATCACGTAACAACAACGGTGGACTGCAGACTTGTGTTCATGCTACTGCAGCAAAATCTCCTCCTCTTCTTCTACAACAAGCAGCAAACGGCATGTCTTGTAGTTTATTTGGCTCCATTCGAATCCAATGTGACTCAAAGCAGAAGTTCAACTTCATTGTTGGTCCACACAAACATTTTAGCTTTTGCTACTACTTTAGCATTCATGTTTGCGATCAACCTTTATACACATGCTCCATGTCTTTTTCTGTGTTTTTTTGTTACTGGAGCATTACAGCATCACTACGACGGCGTTTTAGGGCCACATAGAATTTTTTTTTTAAGGTGCCTTTACACATAACCAAGACACATTACAAATGTCATTTTTCTGTCATTCGTGACACATTCCTGACATTCTTAATGTGACTTAACCCATCTGAATAGGTTTCTTAATAGTGCGTCTTGGTGCCTGATATTCTTGATATTCGTGGAGCATGTTTTTGCCTGTCAAAAAATCTTCCACGAATGTCACACACTACCCTCATTTCATCTCACGTCGTGGAGGTCGCAACTGAGCGTGTTGATCCGTCTTGATCAGTATTGATCCTTAATAGTGGTTCCTGTAATGGTTCTTGGAGCTCAAACTGTCATGCTTTATTACGAAGTGACACGGAAACTGTCAAGTTTTGACACGACTTGTAACGCGGCGTCACATTTCACTGTGCGCCACAACGAATCAGTTTTCTGTCACGTGCGCATAATTAAACTCAGCTCCAAATGTCGTTCCACAGTTCCTGCTGAAGCTCCTCAGGACGCTCCTGCAGGTGTTCCACCTGCTGTTGTAACCGATGAGCGGGAGAACGAGTCTGAGCCAGAGGAGCAAGAGGAGACTCACGTGCAGCCAGACATCTCTGCACCTCCTCCAGTCCAGCGGAGGAAGAAGCCCGCGCACAATTAAACCCTGCTGCACCGCATTCAGTTTGATTGCTGACACCAAGTCGGCTAAAATTCAAATTTCAGTTCTCTTCAGCGCGCTCCTGCAGGTGTTCCACCTGCTGCATGTGCCTGATGTTTGGGAAAATGCGCGAGACGAGAGCCACATGAAGCCACACATCTGGCTCTGTCCTCCTCCTCCTCTCTGCGCCACTCCATGGCACAGAGCCCAACTATGCATGCAGTCACAAAGTTTTTCTGAAAAACTGGAGCAATCTGAATTCGGATTGATGAATATAGGTGTGTGTGTGGAGACAATTCACCTCGTTCACAATGTGACAGAACTTGATGCGCTGTTACGCGCAATAGCGTGCAACAACAAGGAACGCTATTCTTGACCATGCGTAATGGTTCCTGATAATTCTCCAGCAACACGTGCCATTAATCGTAACGTGTGGTAACAGGTTGCAGCAGTTCCTGAGGAGACCTGACTCCTCTGCCCCAAATCATCACATTTGTGATCAGCGGCCAGTGTCATTCGTGACTTGTCGTCGTTATGTGTAAACGCAGCATTATTAGACTTCGAGAATAAAGTCATAATATTATGAGAATAAAGTCATAATTTTAAGACTTTGAGAATAAAGTCGTAATATTATGAGAATAAAGTCGTAATTTTACAAGAAAAATGTCGTAATATTACGAGAATAGTCGTAATTTTACAAGAAAAATGTCGTAATATTATGAGAATAAAGTCGTAATTTTACGAGAATAAAGTCGTAATATTATGAGAATATAGTCGTAATTTTAAGACTTTGAGAATAAAGTCGTAATATTACGAGAATAAAGTCGTAATTTTACAAGAAAAATGTCGTAATATTACGAGAATAGTCGTAATTTTACAAGAAAAATGTCGTAATATTATGAGAATAAAGTCGTAATATTACAAGAATAAAGTCGTAATTTTACAAGAAAAATGTCGTAATATTATGAGAATATAGTCGTAATTTTACGAGAATAAAGTCATAATATTATCAGAATAAAGTCATAATATAATATTTCAACTTTTTTTCTCATAAAATTATGACTTTATTCTTGTAATATTATGACTTTATTCTCGTAATATTACGACTTTATTCTCGAAGTCCAAAAAAAAAAAAAAAAGAAATTCAATGTGGCCCTAAAACTCCGTCATAGCACCACAGGCCTGGCATATACGAGGTCTATTAGAAAAGTATCCGACCTTATTATTTTTTCAAAAACCATATGGATTTGAATCACGTGTGATTACATCAGACATGCTTGAACCCTCGTGGGCATGCGAGAGTTTTTTCACGCCTGTCGGTTACGTCATTCGCCTGTGGGCAGTCTTTGAGTGAGGAGTCGTCCACCCGCTCGGCGATTTTTTTCATTGTTTAGGAATGGCTCAGAGACTGTTGCTTTGTTTGATAAAAATTTTTTCAAAACTGTAAGGCACAACTGAGTGGACACCATTCAATAAATTCAGCTGGTTTTCGGTAAAAATTTTAACGGCTGATGAGAGATTTTGGTCTGGTAGTGTCGCTTTAAGGATGGTCCATGGCGCCTGACGGCGATCTGCGCTTCGAGGCGGCAGCGTCTCGCCGTTTCAAGTTGAAAACTTCCACATTTCAGGCTCTGTTGAAGCAGTAAGTCGTCAGAGAACAGAGAAGTTTCAGAAGAAGTCGGCATGAGGAGTTTATTCGGACATTCCATTGTTAACGGTCATTTTGTAATGAAAGAACGTGCGGGCAGAGTCGCATGTCGGGCTGGACCCGACCGCGGGGGGTCGCGGCAGGAAAAACACCTCCGTTGGAAATCTTAATGGGCAAGTTGGAACATGCCCAAGCTGTTAAACAATTTCTCAGTTACTCACTTGTTGAAAGCCATTAAAAGCCGCCTGAATTCTACAAATGGTTTTCAACACGGAGGTGTTTTTCCTGTCGCGGCGCACACAGATTTGCCGAGTTGTCACGGAAACGACTCTGCGAATTTGTGCGTACGTCTTTCATTAAAAAAATGTCCTTAAACAGTGGAATGTCCGCATAAATTCCTCATGCCGGCCTCTTCTGAATCTTCTCTGTTCTCTCACGACGTCCTGGGTGAATTAAGCCTTAAATTAGGATGTTATCAGCTTGTGACTTAAAGAGACAACACCTTTAATTTGGAGGAAATGTCACCACACCATAAGGTCAGTCATTCCTGAAGTTTTTCTCTAAGCTGCCTTAAATCATGAATACTATCACAGTTCCAGCCTGAAAACATTACAACACATCATATCACCATTGTGTATGTTTGTTTATCAGTGAGTTAATAGTGCACAGAAACAATTACTCTTTGATAACTCAGCAGATTTCTGAGTCGGACCGACTGTGCCGTGTTATATGTGCATATGGTTGCATCTCACAATTTCACAAAGTCTCTTAATCTGATCTGCTCTGTCAAAGCAAACAGGAGCGTTCTCTATGTGGAAAAACAGAAGATGATTCATGGGCCACTGTTGTCGTGCTTCCTTTTTACATTTGAAAAAATCTGATGTGTGCTTCCCCGTTCTGTCATACTACCAGAGAGATATCTGTGATCAACTAATGAGCTTCATTTGTTTTGTGCAAAACCTTTTGTCAGGATTCTCTGAACTGCTCTGACATTCATCAAACTGATTCATAGGAAATAAAAGGACAAAGCCTTCCCTTTGATTAATTGGATTGTACAATAACAATGGTGGAAAAATGATACAATAAGTATTACAAATAACACGATTGTGTTATTGTCCTTATGTCATCCCCAAAGATGGAAACTGGGTAAAAGAGAATCAGCACCAACTTTCTTCATCTGCACAATCACTTGCATAATTCAAATACTTTTGACTGAACTGGATATTTTGCACAATGAAAAGTGTCGCTGTGGATCAGACGTCCTTCTGGGTCAGCCTGATCTGGGTCAGGATTTGGACTCTAAACTTTATTAAATTTTTCTCTACCACTGCAATGAGATGAGCTGTGCACAACATAATTCTTTTTTTTTTATTTCTCATTCTTGCATACTGGCTGGATCTAATCTTCCCTTTCATATGCACTATCCCTCTGGCACACATAGATATATTGATTTCTATGGATGTATATAGCTGTAGTTACAGGGATATAGACACATTCTTACTGTCACATTTCATTTCATGGTCACATACCTCAAAATTTTATACATATACCCTGTTTTTTAGAGTAAAATTTGCACCACACCATAAGTCACACATTTCAAAAAATGGCTCTGGAAGAGGCAAAAATACATATATAGGTTTTTAATAAAACAAAATTCTTGATGTGGAACTTTTTTAACAGCGTTTCCTGTGGGTGGGTTTAAGAATGGACAGGAACTCAGTGTAGCACATGTACACACCATAGTCTGTGCTGTTACTTAACATAGAGACTTTTAAATTCCAAAATAAACAAGATGGACAATGTATTGAATGTCATGTGATGCTGTTTGGACAAAAAAGAAGAAGAAAAGGATTTTTGTGCATTGTTGTGTACTTTTATTATTGTGATTTATTATTTTATTATTGGAGTTTAATTTGCTTAGTGCTTTAATTCCTTGGAAAAGAACAATATAAATAATTATTGTTATCAATGTTACTAATGGACGTATGAAAATTCAGTAAGGTATATCTTCTATTATACATTCCAAATTTAAGGTGGAACTCTACTAGTGTATACTAAGGTACATCTAACTATCTTAAAAAAAGAATAGAGCCACTTAGGTGCCTGGTCTTGAGAACCAGGGATGGTAGATTATGTCTATGATGTGGGGTTGGGAAGGGGATTGGGAAGAGGGGGAGGCGGGGTCATTGAGCCATTCGGTGGATCTGTTCCTACAGCAGAAGCAGATAAGAATCTAAGACTCCCCACGGGATGAGATGCCAATCTGGTAGGCTACTTTCCTAGCTAACACTGGGATCGATCCATTTACACAAGGGTGGACCAGGAGGATCATGTAAAATTGTCTTGTACATGGATACAGGCAGGGAACATGTCGAGCTATTGAACCGTGTTTACATATTAGTAGTCCAACCCCTGATCCCACTGAGCTGCCTGCTCTGTTGGGTTGACAACGGGCTTGAAATTCTTAACCTGCTTATTATTTATTTTCCCCGTAAGATGGTCATTTGTGTCACATCAATGTAAATTGCACATATGGGGACAAACGGCTGGGTAAGGAGATGGGGGAACAGAAACATTGCAGAGTGAGAATGAGCAGCGTTGATGCAGCCATAAACAACAAGGAAAGAAGTGACAGAGATAGAGAGCTCGGGCCGCTTCAATCGGCAGTGAAAACACGGAAGCACCGCCTGCTTCCTCATGCATCTTTAATACGGAACAAACAATTGCAACCGCAACCTGTCCTGTGTTATAGACCATGTAACTGAAGACAATATGTACTAATTATGCACTAATAAAATATAAATCAGTAAGAATTGCATTAGAGTCAACAAATTATGACCATTAAAATTCCCCAAGGGGCATAATAGCGTTTGGTTAATCGAGATGTACAGCGAACCACATTACTGCATATGTAATAGTTACTGAGAAACTTAATAAGCTTTCCATTAAACTTGTGATCCTTCCTGTATTTGCTCACATTCACGGTGAGAATCTGCCTCAGTAACTGACACTCTGATGCCGATGTGCCTCTCTGGAGCTGAGCTAATGTAATAGACGGCATTTAAGGAGACAAAATTGAGCGACGAAAACAACAGCAGTGACTTTGTTACATTCATTAGGTCTGCCACTGGTGTGTGCCCAGTAAATTGTGTGTTTGTGTCAGTTGGGGATTTCAGTGGTGCCTTTCCACACAAAACTGGTCTGTCAAAGAGAACAGCCTCCTGTTTGTTGTGTAGCAGAGATATTATACTAGAGGGGCACGCGATAGAGCACAGAAAGACATTTTACTTTCAACCTAAGGTCCCCTTTGGTGCCCCCAGTCACCATAGCAAGTTTGGTGTTGATTGCTTAATTACTGTGGCTGTACATAGCGAACACACACGCACACGCGGTCAGCTTTACAACCCCAATGTCAGGCATGGCACAAACCGAGCAGGACACAAATGCAAAACTCTCACAAACAGACTGGTGTTAAGAAAAAGGTTTAATTACAAGCAGGGATTCGGTACATGGGAGGTCCAGCAGCGACGGCAAAGGTACAGACAGATGTGAGGCTGAGATTTGGTCCAAAAAACAGGCTGTGGTCAAAAAACACGGCGTGGAGGTAATCAGAGGCAAAGTCAAGTACCAGGTTGAGGGCAAAACAAGGTCAGATACCAGCAGGCTGAATACTAGGTAAAACAAGGCAAGGACGTGAGTGCTGGAAAGTGAAATCATTCAACAATCGAGCGAGGGACTGTGAGACTATGAGGGCTTATATAACTGGTGATGTAATTAGTGGAATAAGACACAGGTATCGGTGAAGGTTCTGGAAGGGGGCGTGACCAGGGAAGACAAAGGTTAAGCATGGGCAAGATAATGGGGAAGGGAGTGCACAAAGTGGAGTGATGTCAGATACAAAGATGCGTGAGCAGGTGCAAGAGCGGGAGTGAATGAAAATGCAAAACAGACAAAGTGTGGGAGACAAAGACACGAGGTGGGTGCAGGAAGTGGAATGAACACAAACAAATGAGGATGATGTGAGAACAGAGCAAAAACAGAATACGATACTAGGGGACCAGGACAGAGCAAGAATCATGGGAACTAAAAGCAAACCAAGATATAAGTACAAAAGAAAAACTACATGAGAACTGATCAGAAAATCAATACTGAAGCATAGCTCAACAGGAACTGACTAATTAACAGAAAGCAAAACCCAATATAAAAGTACAACAGAAATGAGAACAGCAGATAAACAAAACTGGTGACTACAGAATAGTGCAATAAATAAAAAGAACTAACTGATGAGCAATAAGTGACAAACAGAACATAATCAGAAGAAACACTTGAAGATAAATAATAACCAAAACCTGACTAAAGCATAATACAAAAATGTGATAAACAGAACTAAGCTAAGAATACAAGATGCTCAAAAGAAACTGAACCGGTGACCAAAGCATAATACAAGAAATCTAAGACTGGAGGAACTAAGTGACCGAGCGTGAACAAATACAAGGTTAATTGACAAAAACAAAACCAATGATAACATGAACATGAAAACCTGACAAGAACAAGAAACAAGACCAGCTGAAGCGTGACTATGATACATGGCATGATTAAAAAATACAAAAGGCTCAGAGCACAAACGTGGAAAAAAGACTTCAAAATAACTGCTGGGCCCAACAGGGCTGGATCATGACACCCAATTCCAGTGAAGTTGGGACATTCTCTAAAATGTAAATAAAAACAGAATACAATGATTTGCAAATCCTCTTCAACCTATATTCAGTTGAATACACCACAAAAACAAGATATTTAATGTTCAAACTGATAGAGATTTTTGTTTTTGTACAAATATTTGCTCATTTTGAAATGGATGCATACAACCAAGGTTGGGTAGGATTACTTTGAAATGTAATCCAAAAGTAATCAGATTACAAGTAATCCAAATATATGTACATACATACAGTAGGCTATGAAATTGGGCTATTAGTAAAAAAAAATTGGGCTATTAGTAAAAAAAAAAAAAGTAGAAAAGGGGGTGATCACAACAATAGTAGTGTGGCATTCAGTCAGTGAGTTCGTCAATTTTGTGGAACAAACAGGTGTGAATCAGGTGTCCCCTATTTAAGGATGAAGCCAGCACCTGTTGAACATGCTTTTCTCTTTGAATGCCTGAGGAAAATGGGCCGTTCAAGACATTGTTCAGAAGAACAGTGTAGTTTGATTAAAAAAGTTGATTGGAGAGGGGAAAACGTATGCGCAGGTGCACAAAATTGTAGGCTGTTCATCTACAATGATCGCCAATGTTTTAAAATGGACAAAAAGAAAAAAAAAAAAACAGAGACGTGTGAAAGAAAATGGAAAACAACCATCAAAATGGATAGAAGAATAACCAGAATGGCAAAGGCTTACGCACTGATCAGCTCCAGGATGATCAAAGACAGTCTGGAGTTACCTGTAAGTGCTGTGACAGTTAGAAGTTGCCTGTGTGAAGCTAATTTATTTGCAAGAATCCCCCGCAAAGTCCCTCTGTTAAATAAAAGACATGTGCAGAAGAGGTTAGAATTTGCCAAAGAACACATCAACTGGCCTAAAGAGAAATGGAGGAATGTTTTGTGGACTGATGAGAGTAAAACTGTTCTTTTTGGGTCCAAGGGCCACAGACAGTTTGTGAGATGACCCCCAAACTCTGAATTCAAGCCACAGTTTACAGTGAAGACAGTGAAGCATGGTGGTGCAAGCATCATGATATGGGCATGTTTCTCCTACTATGGTGTTGGGCCTATATATCGCATACCAGGTATCATGGATCAGTTTGGATATGTCAAAATACTTGAAGAGGTCCTGTTGCCTTATGCTGAAGAGGACATGCCCTTGAAATGGGTGTTTCAACAAGACAATGACCCCAAGCACACTAGTAACTGAGCAAAATCATGGTTCCAAACCAACAAAATTAATGCCTCGCAGATGTGAAGAAATCATGAAAAACTGTGGTTATACAACTAAATACTAGTTTAGTGATTCACAGGCTTTCTAAAAAAGCAGTTTGAACATAATAGTTTTGAGTTTGTAGCGTCAACAGCAGATGCTACTATTATTGTGAACACCCCTTTTCTACTTTTTTTTTTACTAATAGCCCAATTTCATAGCCTTAAGAGTGTGCATATCATGAATGCTTGGTCTTGTTGGATTTGTGAGAATCTACTGAATCTACTGGTACCTTGTTTCCCATGTAACAATAAGAAATATACTCAAAACCTGGATTAATCTTTTTAGTCACATAGCACTACTATTATTCTGAACACTACTGTACATGTAATCCACATGTATTCTTTCAAAGTAATCCTACCCAACCTTGCCTACAACATGTTTCAAAAAAGGTGGGACAGTGGTATGTTTACCAATGTGTTACATCACCTTTCCTTCTAACAACACTCAGTAAGTGTTTGGGAACTGAGGACACTAATTGTTGAAGCTTTGTACGTGGAATTCTTTCCCATTCTTGCTTGATGTACAACTTCAGTTGTTCAACAGTCCGGGGTCTCCGTTGTCGTATTTTGCACTTCATAATGCGCCACACATTTTCACTGAGTGACAGGTCTGGAGTGCAGACAGGCCAGTCTGGTACCCACATTCTTTTACTACAAAGCCACGCTGTTGTAACACGTGCAGAATGTGGTTTGGCATTGTCTTGCTGAAATAAGCAGGGACGTCCCTGAAAAAGAGGTTGCTTGGATGGCAGCATGTGTTGCTCCAAAACCTGGGTGTACCTTTCAGCATTGATGGTGCCATCACAGATGTATGGGGGTGTGTCACACTCCCATACCATCACAGATGCTGGCTTTTGAACTTTGCGCTGGTAACAATCTGAATTTTCCTCTTTTGTCCAGAGGACATGACATGTTTTCCAAAAAAATTTGAAATGTGGACTCATCAGACCACAGCACACTTTTCCACTTTGTGTCTGTCCATTTCAAATGAGCTCGGGCACAGAGAAGGTGGCAGTGTTTCTGGATGTTGTTGATGTATGGCTTTGGCTTTGTGTGATAGAATAGAATAGAATAGAAAGCCTTTATTTTCATTATACACGGCATACATACTATACACAGTACAACGAATTTAAAAAGCTATTCCTTAAAAAGTGCACTCAGCAATATATGTAAATAAAAGACTAAAAAAAAAAAGAGAGACACAGACAGACAGATAAACAGATGAAAATGGTGCAATATGTCAATTCAGTATAAATTTGAATTTAACATGGTGATAGCTTTGGGAAAGAAAATGTCCCTACATCTGTTTGTTCTGGCCAGTATGGACCTGTAGCGCCTGCCAGAAGGCAACAGATTAAAGAGGTGGAAGCTGGGGTGAGTATTGTCCTTCATAATGTTCCTAGCCCTGCTGAGACAGTGAGAGTTGTAAATGGTGGATATGGAAGGTAAAGGACAACCAATGATTTTCTGTGCGGTGTTGGTCACCCTCTGCAGCCTCTTCCTGTCAGCCTCTGTGCAGCTGGAGTGCCACACTGACACAGCATAGGTCAGCAGGCTCTCGATGGTGTAACAATAGAAGGTCACCAGCAGGCGTGTGTGTAGTTACTCCTTCCTGAGCACCCTCAGGAAGTGTAGCGGCTGCTGGGCCTTCTTGACCAGTGCTGAGGTGTTGACTGACCAGGAGAGGTCTGCAGAGATGTGAACCCCAAGGAATTTGAAAGACTCTACTCGCTCCACACATTCACCGTTAATGTACAGGGGGGCAAGGGCAGCACTGTTCCGTCGGAAGTCCAAGATGAGTTCCTTAGTCTTGGCGATATTCAGTGCCAGGTTGTTAGATGCACTCCACTCACAAAGTTTCAGGCACTTACACTTGTAGATGTAGCGTCAAACTGTGTTAACTGACAATGGTTTTCTGAAGTGTTCTTAGCTCACGCGGTAAGATCCTTTACACAATGATGTCGGTTTTTAATGCAGTGCCGCCTGAGGGATCGAAGGTCATGGGCATTCAATGTTGGTGTGTAGAAAGTTCTCCAGATTCTCTGAATCTTCTGATTATATTATAGACTGTAGATGATGGAATCCCAAAATTCCTCGCAATTGAACATTGAGAAACATTGTTCTTAAACTGTTGGACTATTTTTTTCATGCAGTTGTTCACAAAGGGGTCATCGCCCCATCTTTGCTTGTGAACGGCTGAACCTTTTTGGGATGCTCCTTTTATACCCAATCATTAGTTCACCAAACACTTCTTGAGTGTTGTTAGAAGGAAACGTGATGTAACACAGTGGTAAACATACCACTGTCCCAGCTTTTTTGAAATGTGTTGCAGGCATCCATTTCAAAATGAGCAAATATTTGCACTAAAACAACAAAGTTTATCAGTTTGAACATTAAATATCTTGTCTTTGTGGTGTATTCAGTTGAATATAGGTT
The DNA here is from genome assembly GCF_902500255.1 of Thalassophryne amazonica. NCBI lineage: Eukaryota > Metazoa > Chordata > Actinopteri > Batrachoidiformes > Batrachoididae > Thalassophryne > Thalassophryne amazonica. The sequence continues at coordinate 52,367,788 of NC_047118.1, forward strand.
GAAGAGGATTTGCAAATCATCGTATTCTGTTTTTATTTACATTTTACACAACGTCCCAACTTCATTGGAATTGGGGTTGTACATACTACTGCTCACTCAAAGTGATCACACCCCTAACTTTAGAACTTATATATAAATATATTCAATTGATGAGTTTCACAAAATTACTCCAATACACTGTAGGTCTCATAGAGGGAAAAACTATCTTAAAACTGTGTTTTGTACATGTTTATTTCTCCTCAAGAGTTAGACATTTTGACATGGAAGTCTATGGGAATGTGCTCACTTTTAGAGCCAGCCTCTAGTGGCCATTCAAGGAACTGCAAATTTTTCCTCTTCCAAGTAGACTTTTTGTAGACCTCTGGAGGTGGGGCTTGGACAAAAATAAATAAATAAATAAATAAATAAATAAATAAATAAATAAATAAATAAATATTCTATTTAGTGCACAAATGACAATTGTATAGCCATCTTATCCCCGCCAGCCCATCACATCCAACATAGGGAGGATAGAAACATGCTCAGTCAGAGGAAATTGGTCCACTTACAGTCCTGTCATTCTTTTGACCTATCATGCCTGCACCTTAGGTGGTCTAGTGCCACCATCAGGTCAAATTTGGAACTGTTTGCTGCATGCAACTTTTGATTTTCAAAAAACATATGTTGGATTCCTTGGGTAATAAGATGAGTTCAGTGCAAACTGTTGCATTCATTTCTCCCAATTTTCCACCACATCGGAAAAAGCCTTAAAAATCACACAAATTTTGAAGGCTTTTTGAAAAGTCATGACTGTGCCTGCACAGTGGTATGGGGGTGGTCGCTACTGTGTCTTTGTCAACAGAGGGAAGACAAAAGCTTGACACGACAGGACTCATATGCAGCAGCTGTGCATGTGCGACTGGTCCTGCCGTAAAACCAAGGAACACAAAAGCTCAGATTGCAACACACAGAGAGGGAATGTTGCTTGGATCGCTTCACACGATGCTATTACACACTGAGCATAGATGGTGGCTGCATTCTCAATCTTTAAAGTGTTGTTTATAAGTCCTTTAAAACAGCGTGATGCCTCAGTTTTCACATTTCTCATCAGCAGCTCTGGTGCATTTTATGTTAAAAGATAAACACGTACAGCTGAAGTAGATCACTGTAGTGTTTAACTAAACTGTCAGTCTGGTGGTGTGCGTCTGACATCAGTAAGTGTACCGTGACCAGCATCATCACAGCAAGCACCCAGTCATGATTAAAAATAGTGTTTCAGTAGGCATTTAGGACACAGATGTAACATTTGGTTCTGCTCATTTCGGCATACAGGATTGTTTCTCTGGTGTTATAAAACCAACACCAGCATGTTCATTTCTCATGTTTAGACTCAGAAAGCAGCAAGCCTGAGGGGGGAAAAGAACATAGCTTTATAGGGAGAGAAAAACCAAGCCTGGTCGTTGATGAAAGCATTTCTCTTCACACTTTCAGGGATTTTCAGAGACAGAGAAAGAAAAGTGAGCCGTTCGATATTTCGGAGTGATAAGAAGGAGACTGCAAAATGAGTTTTCTTTCCAACCTCTTAATGATTTTGTGGTACATTTCACTCTGAAGCTTTAGGGGATCACCAGTAACACGTTTAGATTCAGCTTAGAATCCATATGAGAGCAGAATCATAAGGGTGATTGATTTGTGCTGCCATTTAGAGCTGCTCACATTTTAGCTCAGCTGCACACACCTGCATTTGGACTGATCAAGATTCTGCACGTGACGCTGCTTCACTGGCAAATATGTAATTCACTGCACAATATATGTACATTAAATATTTTCAGAACGCACACACACAATGGAGTCTTTTACACAGGCAGTAAGCACTGATCTTCTCAGATGAAGCCCACCCGGAAGAAGAAAAAGCTGCAGTTCCTTGACTGGCCACTTGAGGTTGGCTCCAAAAGTGAGCAGGTCTCGATTGAAGTCCATGTTAAAATGTCCAACTTCAGAGCAGAAATAAACATGTTTGGTACAAAAATGGTTCTGGTCTCAGTAGGTAGTTTACCACTCCATGACAACTGGGCGGGGTGAATTATTTTTTTTCTAACTTCTTAGTTTAAAGTGTTTTATGACATAAAGTTACGCATAATTGGAGTGTGGTCATTTTGAGTGACAGTCACTGAGCCCAGTACCCCCAACTCTCATAGCGTCTGTAGCTCAGAGCTGCCGCTAGCTGTTGTGGGGGGCTGTGCCTGTTGTTTTGCATATTTTATTACAAATACCTGGAACATTTAACACGTCCCTGCTGCAACATTTGCGGTGAGTGACACGGTTGTCTTATTTAATGTTGCATACTTTAATGAATGTACTTACTATTTAATGTTGTATTCTAACACTGTTAGATGATTTGGCATCTGTCAGTAGCCTGATGTAATCGGTCCCATTAATGCATAATTACTGAGAAAATAAGAGGCCCATAACTTTTAATGCAGACACCAATGCAAACCATGATGAGAACTACTGCACAGTCCCCCATAATATGATTTATTAAAACCAAGGTTAGCCTGTTAGTGTAGCTGGCTTGGACTCAAAGATAGGGGGGTGTCAGACAGCTGGATCATCCACATACTGCCTCTTTACTCATTTATGGGTTCATCGTGATGTAGCAAGTGTCAGCGCTGCCAACGCTGCCAACTTGGTGCAAAATGGGGCAACATAGCAATGCCCAGATTGGCTCTATAGAAAACCTTTGCGTGACCTAATGCACAGTTTGTCCAGAGTATATAAAATCTATGCTTTGACATCAAGTTATTTCATTAAACAAAATTGTGTTTTTTTTATTTATTATTATTTTTGCATCAGGGTTTCTTTCTTAATTATTAAAATCTCTAGGGATGAAATTACAATTAGCAGGTCTATTTACACTCAACAAAAATATAAACGCAACACTTTTGGTTTTGCTCCCATTTTGTATGAGATGAACTCAAAGATCTAAAATTTTTTCCACATACACAATATCACCATTTCCCTCAAATATTGTTCACAAACCAGTCTAAATCTGTGATAGTGAGCACTTCTCCTTTGCTGAGATAAACCATCCCACCTCACAGGTGTGCCATATCAAGATGCTGATTAGACACCATGATTAGTGCACAGGTGTGCCTTAGACTGCCCACAATAAAAGGCCACTCTGAAAGGTGCGGTTTTGTTTTACTGAGGGGGATACCAGTCAGTATCTGGTGTGACCACCATTTGCCTCATGCAGTGCAACACATCTCCTTCGCATAGAGTTGATCAGGTTGTCAATTGTGGCCTGTGGAATGTTGGTCCACTCCTCTTCAATGGCTGTGCGAAGTTGCTGGATATTGGCAGGAACTGGTACACGCTGTCGTATACGCCGGTCCAGAGCATCCCAAACATGCTCAATGTGTTGGGAAAGTGTAAGTACACGGACCCACAACAGGGGGCGCAAATGAACGGACAATGGAATAGGTCAAATAACAACACTTTACTGTTGCGAACGTGCACAACAAACACAACAGATTACACAATAGATCAGAGGTCAAATTACAAGGTGTCGTGTGGGCAGGCTCGAAGATAGGAGACGCCTGTCCAAAGCAGAACCGGAACCACACGATTTCCTCCGCCACCAGACCCCGGGAATACTGGAGCCGCCAAGTCCCGAACTCCCAGGTGGCCACTGCCTCCGCGTGTCGGACCTGGTACTGCTGGCGAGGAACAAAAACACAATTAAACGTGGGTGCGTCTGCACCCAGCAATCTGCACGGCAGGGAAGCTACCTCCACCTCTCGTTGGAGAAAAAGTCCGTTATCACTCACAAAAATCACAAAAAGGGCTTTCTATCAAGCAGTCAGGCTGAGGATATTACCTTTCAGGTAGAACGATATCTCGGCAAAGAGGTGGAGATGACGTCTTGCTGATATACCGATGCAGATCAGATGAGTGGTGACAGCTGTCACAGGTGATGAGTGTCAGCTGTCACCCCGGCTGCTCCTGTGAGGCGGCAGCGCCCTCTGGTGCCTGGAGCCCGCACTCCAGGCAGGGTGCCCTCTGGTGGTGGTGGGCCAGCAGTACCTCCTCTTCAGCGGCCCACACAACAGGACCCCCCCCTCAACGGGCGCCTCCTGGCGCCCGACCAGGCTTGTCCGGGTGGCGGCGGTAGAAATCGGCCAGGAGGGCCGGGTCCAGAATGAAGCTCCTCTTCACCCAGGAGCGTTCTTCAGGTCCGTACCCCTCCCAGTCCACCAAATACTGGAAGCCCCGGCCCATCCTACGGACATCCAAAAGCCGGCGCACAGTCCAAGCCGGCTCGCCATCGATGATCCGGGCAGGAGGCGGTGCCAGACCCGGAGTACAGAGGGGTGAGGTGTGATGTGGTTTGATTCGGGACACGTGAAATACAGGATGGATCCGCAGTGAGGCCGGCAGCTGAAGCCTCACTGCGGCTGGACTGATGACCTTCTGGATTTTGAAGGGACCGATGTAACGGTCCTGTAACTTGGGGGAGTCCACTTTGAGGGGGATGTCCTTTGTCGACAACCACACCTCCTGCCCTGGCCGATACGCAGGGGCCGGGGTCCGCCGACGGTCTGCATGGGCCTTTGACCTCATCCGGGCCCTCAGCAAGGCAGAACGGGCGGCACGCCACACCCGACGGCACTTCCGTAGGTGGGCCTGGACCGAGGGCACACCGACCTCTCCCTCAACCACTGGAAACAAAGGCGGTTGGTACCCCAGACATACCTCGAAAGGGGAGAGGCCGGTGGCTGATGACACCTGGCTGTTATGGGCATACTCGATCCAGGCCAGATGGGTACTCCAGGCCGCCAGGTGCGCGGCTGTCACGCAACGCAGGGCCTGCTCCATCTCCTGATTGGCCCGTTCTGCTTGCCCGTTGGTCTGGGGATGGTACCCGGATGAGAGACTCACTGTGGCCCCCAGTTCCCGGCAGAAGCTCCTCCAGACGTGCGAGGAGAACTGGGGACCGCGATCAATCAATCAATCAATTTTTTTATATAGCGCCAAATCACAACAAACAGTTGCCCCATGGCGCTTTATATTGTAAGGCAAGGCCATACAATACAAGCGCCGTTTCAACTCCTTGAACGCGGCATCGCAACGATCCGACCAGGTGAAGGGAACTTTTGGTGAGGTCAGGGCTGTCAGGGGGCTAACTACCTGACTGTAGCCCTTAATGAACCTCCTGTAGAAATTAGCAAAGCCGAGGAACTGTTGCAGCTTCCTACGGCTAGAGGGTTGGGGCCAGTCTCTCACCGCCGCAACCTTGGCCGGATCAGGAGCGACGGAGTTGGGGGAGATGATAAACCCCAGGAAGGACAAAGAGGTGCGGTGGAACTCACACTTCTCGCCCTTCACAAACAGCCGGTTCTCCAACAACCGCTGCAGGACCTGACGTACATGCCGGACATGAGTCTCAGGATCCGGAGAAAAGATGAGTATATCGTCTAGATATACGAAGACGAATCGGTGCAGGAAATCCCGCAAGACATCATTAACTAATGCTTGGAACGTCACGGGGGCGTTTGTGAGGCCGAACGGCATGACCAGGTACTCAAAGTGACCTAATGGGGTGTTGAATGCCGTCTTCCATTCGTCTCCCTTCCGGATCCGAACCAGGTGATACGCATTTCTAAGATCCAGTTTAGTAAAGATTTTGGCTCCATGCAGGGGGGTGAACACGGAATCTAATAATGGCAACGGGTATCGGTTGCGAACCGTAATCTCATTCAGCCCCCTGTAATCAATACATGGACGAAGTCCGCCATCTTTCTTGCCCACAAAAAAGAAACCTGCCCCCATCGGGGAGGTGGAGTTCCAGATCAGCCCGGCAGCTAATGAGTCCCGGATGTAGGTCTCCATTGATTCGCGCTCAGGTCGTGAGAGGTTGTACAGCCTGCTGGACGGGAACTCAGCGCCTGGAACCAAATCAATGGCACAATCGTACGGACGGTGCAGGGGAAGGGTGAGTGCCAGATCCTTGCTGAAGACGTCAGCAAGATCATGGTACTCAACTGGCACTGCCATCAGATTGGGCGGGACTTTGACCTCCTCCTTAGCCTGGGAACCGGGAGGAACCAAGGATCCTAAACACACCCGATGGCAGGTTTCGCTCCACTGAACCACCACCCCAGACGGCCAATCGATCCGGGGATTGTGCTTTAACATCCATGGGATGCCCAAAATCACGCGGGAGGTGGCAGGAGTTACAAAAAACTCAATCTCCTCCCGGTGGTTTCCAGACACCACCAGAGTTACTGGTGGTGTCTTGTGCGTGAGTAAAGGGAGGAGGGTGCCATCTAGTGCCCGCACCTGCAATGGCGTAGGAAGCGCCACCAGAGGGAGCCCTACCTCCTTTGCCCATCTGCTGTCTAGCAGATTCCCTTCTGACCCCGTGTCCACCAGTGCTCGGGCTTGAAGGGTTAAATCCCCACTCAGGATTGTGACTGGGAGTCGTATGGCAATTTGTGTGTGTCTCACTTGAATGTCTTGACCCCCCCTTAGCCCAGTCTCTAAGGGCGAGTGTTGACGTTTTGGCCGTTTGGGGCAGTCTCTCTGTTGAGCTGCAGAGAAAACACTCTCCACGGATCAGCCTTCCCATTTTGGCCCTGTGCGTCTCCCTAACAACGTCAACAGGGGGAGCTGTTGCCCCACAAAGCGCTGCGGCTGTGGAGTGTGGGGAGGGCGGCCCCTTTTCGAACCCGGAAGGGAGAGGGGCGGCGCGTATCCGGTCACGTCCTTCGCCTCGCTCCCGACGGCGTTCCTCTAACCGATTGTCTAATCGTATAACGAGATCAATAAGCCCGTCTAAATCCCACGGTTCGTCCTTAGCCACCAGGAGCTCCTTTAGGACCAACGACAGTCCGTTTACGAAGGCGGCGCAGAGGGCAGTGTTATTCCAGCCGGACCTCGCAGCCGCGATGCGGAAGTCGACTGCATAAGCAGCTGCGCTCCGGCGCCCCTGTCTCATTGACAGCAGCACGGCTGAAGCGGTCTCTCCTCTATTTGGGTGATCGAACACTGTTCTGAACTCCCTCACAAACCCATCATATGTCAGAAGGAGCCGTGAATTTTGCTCCCAAAGTGCTGTAGCCCAAGTGCGTGCCTTGCCGCGAAGCAGATTAATTACATAAGCTATCTTGCTAGAATCAGTCACGTACATGACAGGACGTTGTGCGAAGACGAGCGAACACTGCATAAGGAAGTTTGCGCACGTCTCCACACAACCTCCGTACGGCTCTGGAGGGCTTATGTATGCTTCCGGGGAAGGTGGGAGGGGTCGTTGAATGACCAGTGGAACGTCACTGTTACGCACAGGGTCGACAGGAGGGAGAGCCGCAGCAGCGCCCTGAGGGCGCGCCTCCACCTGCGCGGCGAGAGCCTCCACCCTGCGGTTAAGGAGGACGTTCTGCTCGGTCATTAAATCCAACCGAGCCATGAAAACGGTGAGGATCTGCTGCAACTCACCGATCATTCCTCCTGCGGGAGCCTGTGCACCCTGTTCTTCCATTGGCCGTTCAACAGCCGGTTGACGCCCCTCGGGATCCATGACGTTGGCCGAGATATCCTGTTGGGAAAGTGTAAGTACATGGACCCACAACAGGGGGCGCAAATGAACGGACAATGGAATAGGTCAAATAACAACACTTTACTGTTGCGAACGTGCACAACAAACACAACAGATTACACAATAGATCAGAGGTCAAATTACAAGGTGTCGTGTGGGCAGGCTCGAAGATAGGAGACGCCTGTCCAAAGCAGAACCGGAACCACACGATTTCCTCCGCCACCAGACCCCGGGAATACTGGAGCCGCCAAGTCCCGAACTCCCAGGTGGCCACTGCCTCCGCGTGTCGGACCTGGTACTGCTGGCGAGGAACAAAAACACAATTAAACGTGGGTGCGTCTGCACCCAGCAATCTGCACGGCAGGGAAGCTACCTCCACCTCTCGTTGGAGAAAAAGTCCGTTATCACTCACAAAAATCACAAAAAGGGCTTTCTATCAAGCAGTCAGGCTGAGGATATTACCTTTCAGGTAGAACGATATCTCGGCAAAGAGGTGGAGATGACGTCTTGCTGATATACCGATGCAGATCAGATGAGTGGTGACAGCTGTCACAGGTGATGAGTGTCAGCTGTCACCCCGGCTGCTCCTGTGAGGCGGCAGCGCCCTCTGGTGCCTGGAGCCCGCACTCCAGGCAGGGTGCCCTCTGGTGGTGGTGGGCCAGCAGTACCTCCTCTTCAGCGGCCCACACAACACAATGGGTGACATGTCCGGTGAGTATGCCGGCCATGCAAGAACTGGGACATTTTCACCTTCCAAGAATTGTGTACAGATCCTTGCAACATGAGGTGATGTTCTTGGATGTATGGCACAACAATGGGCCTCAGGATCTCATCACGGTATCTCTGTGCATTCAAAATGTCATCAAAATGCATCGTCCATAACAGACGCCTGTCCATACCATAACCCCACCGCCACCATGGGCCACTTGATCCACAACATTGACATCAGAAAACCGCTCACCCACACGACACCACACACACTGTCTGCCATCTGCCCTGAACAGTGTGAACCGGGATTCATCTGTGAAGAGAACACCTCTCCAACGTGCCAAACGCCAGCGAATGTGAGCATTTGCCCACTCAAGTCGGTTATGACGACGAACTGGAGTCAGGTCGAGACCCCGATGAGGACGACGAGCATGCAGATGAGCTTCCCTGAGACGGTTTCTGACAGTTTGTGCAAAAAATCTTTGGTTATGCAAACTGATTGTTTCAGCAGCTGTCCGAGTGGCTGGTCTCAGACGATCTTGGAGGTGAACATGCTGGATGTGGAGGTCCTGGGCTGGTGTGGTTACACGTGGTCTGCGGTTGTGAGGATGCTTGGATGTACTGCCAAATTCTCTGAAACGCCTTTGGAGACGGCTTATGGTAGAGAAATGAACATTCAATACACGAGCAACAGCTCTGGTTGACATTCCTGCTGTCAGCATGCCAATTGCACACTCCCTCAAATCTTGCGACATCTGTGGCATTGTGCTGTGTGATAAAACTGCACCTTTCAGAGTGGCCTTTTATTGTGGGCAGTCTAAGGCACACCTGTGCACTAATCATGGTGTCTAATCAGCATCTTGATATGGCACACCTGTGAGGTGGGATGGATTATCTCAGCAAAGGAGAAGTGCTCACTATCACAGATTTAGACTGGTTTGTGAACAATATTTGAGGGAAATGGTGATATTGTGTATGTGGAAAAAGTTTTAGATCTTTGAGTTCATCTCATACAAAATGGGAGCAAAACCAAAAGTGTTGCGTTTATATTTTTGTTGAGTATATGATCAAAATCTCTGAAATACTCCTCATGCAGTGATTAAATAAAAGAATCATTTTACTTATGCTTCCCAGTAGCTGGCTCCAGTACAGACTGGCATCAGTTCATATGTGTGAAAGGAATCAGAAGAAAAAATGGGAACTTTAGTCTTAATCTGATGTGTATATATGTACAGTAGTGTTCAGAATAATAGTAGTGCTATGTGACTAAAAAGATTAATCCAGGTTTTGCGTATATTTCTTATTGTTACATGGGAAACAAGGTACCAGTAGATTCACAAATCCAACAAGACCAAGCATTCATGATATGCACACTCTTAAGGCTATGAAACTGGGCTATTAGTAAAAAAAAAAGTAGAAAAGGGGGTGTTCACAATAATAGTAGCATCTGCTGTTGACGCTACAAACTCAAAACTATTATGTTCAAACTGATTTTTTAGCAATCCTGTGAATTACTAAACTAGTATTTAGTTGTATAACCGCAGTTTTTCATGATTTCTTCACATCTGCAAGGCATTAATTTTGTTGGTTTTGAACCAAGATCTTGCTCGTTTACTAGTGTGCTTGGGGTCATTGTCCTGTTGAAACACCCATTTCAAGGGCATGTCCTCTTCAGCGTAAGGCAACATGACCTCTTCAAGTATTTTGACATATCCAAACTGATCCATGATACCTGGTATGCGATATATAGGCCCAACACCATAGTAGGAGAAACATGCCCATATCATGATGCTTGCACCACCATGCTTCACTGTCTTCACTGTGAACTGTGGCTTGAATTCAGATTTTGGGGGGGTTGTATTTTTGGGTACTGCTGAAATGCCTTTGGACCCAATCCTGCCAGTCTATGGCACATGGTCACAAAGGGCATGTGCATTAGGGGAGCATCTGACCACATACTGTTATTATGCATCACAAAATCTAACAAGGGCACTGGGTGCAAAGGGGATGAATAAAGTCCCTTAATGTGTCCTGGTCATGTTTAGGGCATACGATGGAATAAAGCACTTTGAGCTCCATCTGTCATTCCCTTTAAAACAGAGTGCGGCAGCTATTACGAAAGATCAACAAGTTTTTTGGTGAGTTAACACATCACCAACAACCTCTTACAGCACACCAGCATATAATGGCCACCAAAGCTCCCTGAGGTGAAGCAGTAATTGAAGTTTTGTATTTGTTTCATGAGTTTTTAACTTTCACTCAGTGTTGATATATATGCAAGCAGAGTGTATGTGCATCATGAACTTATTCATGTTCAGGGCATCAGAGTGGTGCATCCTCTATATCATAAATATGGTACTGTTTGACCATGTTTTTACTGGTCTATGGCATAACTGCACTTTGCTGCCAGATAATTTCAACACACCAGCATTGAGTCTAAATTCACCTCATTTTAAGACCAGTACACACATGGGTGCCCAGTTGAGTGCAATTGGACTTGTGATTTAAAGTAGGTGAGTTTGGTCAGATAAACCACAATAGCATTGTTGGAATCTACCAATAATGGATGCTCTACATTGTGCAGTTCGTACGATGTGGAAAATAGGATCCTTTGTGTCAAACAAAGGGTTACTGAGGGAGACTCAGAAGAGAATGCCAGCTATGGCATTAGGGCCATGTTGCGTCTCTCTCTGAGCAGGATCCTCCATGCAGGTGCCTCACTGTTGAGAACGCCAACAACTGAAAAAGTCCAAACAGCCCCCATATATCACGTGCCTGAAGCTGATGGCTACTTTTGAGAGGTGGGGATGGACCAGTTGTGTGTCCAGGAACGAGGGTAATTCATTTTTTGCTGCACCAGCACATGCCCCTAGACCTGTCTTGACCTTGAGCCAGTACAAACTTGTTGCTATCCTTTGTGTGGTTACTTCATGTATTAGGTAATATCGCATTTTTGCACTGATCATTGATTATTTGTCACTCTGACTAGAAGCATTCTCTCATTGTTCCTCATGAGTGATTACCATCTGTGTTTTACTCACAGTACGTGACACCTGACGTGTTATTACAAAGAAAGGATATTGCACAAGCTTAAATGTGGCTGCGCTCTGTGTACCGTGGTGCAAAATGGATCTCAGGCTGATAAAGACAAGCTTTGTTCGCGTGAGGAACAGTGATGGTTTCTGCATTTGGTCTGAAATGCTGAGGGGTTCACGCTGTTTGTCTCGACACTCATTACCAGAGGAGCTCGAAGGCTTGATGACAATCACTTTTATTGCTGCCTGTACTCAATAAGAGCAGCTGATTGTAAACACAAATGCTTGTGGCTGACAGCATAACAATGAGCTTTGATTTGCAGGCTGGTCGACATAAAGGTTTCTCAAACTGGCTGCGATAGCTTTGTGTCATGCTTATTATTTTCTTGTCATATTTTTCAAAATGACAAGTGGTCTAACAGCAAGAGTTCTGTCAGGGGAAAGAGGTATGGAAATGTTAAATAGCTCACAAAACGTGTACATCAAGATTTTTGTTGATGTTCCCTTTGGAAAATATCAACTGTCAGGTCTCCACAGGGTGCTCCGTGGGAATAATCTACACTTTACATTTGATTTTAAAAAATCTTGGTCAAAGCATCATTCTAGGTTATCTGTGCATATTCACGTCCAAGGCCTTCACTGCACAATTACTCAACACCACACCACCCAGTGTCATGCTATTAGATCATGACACTACCACGAAATGTAACAGATTTTCATGATGGGGTTGCCTAATCCTGTGGGTTCACCACCTGCAGAGGGGGCCATGGGGGTCAGGTGTAGAGAGGACTGGGTGGCGGCCCGGTCCATGCTCACAGCCTCTGGCTGTCAGGACGTGGAATGTCACCTCGCTGGGGGGCAGGAGCCGAAGCTTGTGAGGGAGGTTGAGAGGTACTGACGAGAGATAGTCGGGCTCACCTCCACACACAGCTTGGGGTCTGGTACCCAACTCTTGGAGAGGGGCTGGGTGCTCCACTTTTCTGGCATTGCCCACAGGAAGAAGCAGCAGGTGGGGGTTGCTCCCCAGCTCAGTCGCCATGTGTCGGAGTTCACCCCAGTGAACAACAGGGTCCCTACACCTTCGGGTCGGGGACAGGCCTCTCACTGTTGTCTCGGCCTATGAGCCAAGTGGCAGTGCAGAGAACCCGACCTTCTTGGAGTCCCTGGGAGGGGTACTAGATAGTGCTCTGACTAGGGACTCTATTGTTCTCCTGCGGGACTTCAACGCCCATGTGGGTGGTGACAGTGAGACGGCCTCCCCGATCTGAACCCGAGTGGTGTTCAGTTGTTGGACTTCTGTGCTAGCCACAGTTTGTCCATCACGAACATGATGTTCGAGCACAAGGGTGTTCATAAGTGCACGTGGCACCAGGACACCCTGAGCCGGAGGTCAATGATCGACTTTGTAGTCGTATCATCTGACCTTTGGCCACTTGTCTTGGACACTCGGGTAAAGAGAGGGGCTGAGCTGTTGACCGATCACCATCTGGTGGTGATTTGGATCCGCTGGGAGGGGAGGAAGCCAGTCAGACCTGGCAGGCCCAAATGTATCATGAGGGTCTGCTGGGAATGATTGGCTGACCCTCTGTCAGCGAGGTCGTCAACTCCCACCTCCGGGAGAGCTTCTCCCAGATCCCAGGGGAGGTTGGAGACCTCCATTGTCGATGCGGCCACTCGTAGCTGTGGTCGCAGGGTCTCTGGTGCCTGTCGCGGCGGCAATCCCCGAACCCGGTGGTGGACACTGGAAGTAAGGGATGCCGTCAAGCTGAAGAAGGAGTCCTACTTGTTTTTATTGGCAGGTGGGACTCCGGAGGCAGCTGACAGGTGCCGGCAGGCCAAGCGTGCTGCAGCCTGTGCGGTCGCAGAGGCAAAAACCCGGGTCTGGGAGGAGTTCGGGGAAGCCATGGAGAAGTACTATCGGTCAGCCTTGAAGAAATTTTGGCAAACCGTCTCCATCAACACTGTCTATAGTGCGGGTGGGGAGCTGACGTGACTCATGGTACCATCTTGAGTTCACAATAGCCTTGGCTATTATGTGTGTGCATGTAAATCCAGCTATTTTATTTATTTATTTGATGAAAATGCCGGGTTGTTGTGCATTTGGATGCATAAATAGACACAACAAGGGCTTCAAGATGTACAGATTCCCATCAGATCCAAACAGAAGAAAAATTTGGGAAAATAATGTCAGTCGTGTGGGATGGAAGTGACTTCATTGTCAAAGATTTGAGAGGTAAATTTATTGTTCAGTCCCATGTACAGTAAAACGTAACTAAACCGTTGTCGTATAAGCGAGATATTCGCAGTCACTAGACAAAAAAGTACCAAAGCTTTTGTATTGTTTTCCATGTAATAAACATTGAATATAACAGATTTTGTACAATTGATTTTTGATAACATCGGATAAAATGTCCGACTGCAGTGCATTTCCATTAAAACCTTCGCATGTGGGACCGGAGACATTTCCGTGATTAAAAGCCAGACCGTTTATTTTTTTCACACCATGTTCAGACTTGGACCAATTTTATTTTTTTTCAGTTTCAATTTATTTTCATTTATATAGCACCAAATCACAAAAGAGTTGCCTCAAGGTGCTTCACACAAGGTCTAACCTTACCAAACCCCAGAGCAACAGTGGTAAGGAAAAACTCCCTCCGAGGAACAAACCTCAAGCAGACCAGACTCAAAGGTTTTTGCAAATGTATTAAAAGAAACAAACTAATAAATCACATGTACATACGTATTGAGCTCAGGTGCATCATTGAGATATTTCTACATGTTAATTGGAGTCCACCTGGGGAAAATTCAGTTGACTGGACATGATTTAGAAAGGCACACACCTGTCTTCATATGAGGTCCCACAGTTGACAGTGCATGTCAGAGCACAAACCAAGCATGAAGTCAAAGGAATTGTCTGTAGACCTCAGAGAAAGGAGCTCCAGCATTCCTCTGTGGAGAGACAAGAACCTTCCAGAAGGACAACCATCTTTGCAACAATCCTCCAATCAGGCCTGTATGGTAGAGTTGCCAGACAGAAGCCACCTTAGTAAAAGGCACATGGCAGCCTGTCTGGAGTTTGCCAGAAGGGACCTGAAGGACTCTCAGACCATGAAAACAAAATTTTCTGGTCTGATGAGACAAAGAACTCTTTGGCGTGAATGCCAGGCATCATTCAATTTAATTTCATTTATATAGTGCCAAATCAAAACAAGGTTGCCTCAAGGTGCTTCACACAAGTAAGGTCAAACCTTACCAACCCCCAGAGCAACAGTGGTAAGGAAAAACTCCCTCTGAGAAAGAAACCTCAAGCAGACCAGACTCAAAGGGGTGACCCTCTGCTTGGGCCATGCTACTGATACAAATTACAAAATAATTCACAAAACGAACATACAGGAAATGTTGCTGGTGCACAGGATGCTTTCTGGAACAGATACCATGCCCGTTTCTGGATGGAGCCGTACCTCAAACAGAGAGAAAGAAAAAAAAAGCAGAATCAAGCATCAGAAAGACAAATACAGTGTAATATGTCAGCATTAAGCAACAAGAAAAAAAGAAAAAAATACTAAGGTGATCGCTGGCCACTAGCCCTATGCTTCACTTAAAGACCCAGAATTTAGATAAAGTTGAGGCCGCGGCCTGCTTTGTTTCCTAATAAGATTAATTAAAATAGAAAAACCCATAGAAACATACTATGCCAGTATGCTAGCCATCCGAAAGGGAAAATAAGTGCGTCTTAAGTCTGGACTTGAAAGTCTTTACAGAATCTGACTGTTTTATTGATGCAGGGCGATTATTCCATAGAAAAGGGGCATGATAAGAGAAAGCTCTGTGACCCTTAGACTTTTTATTCACCCTAGGGAAACTAAGTAGTCCTGCACCCTGAGAAAACAAAGCCTGGGCCGATATATAGGGTTTAATTAGGTCAACTAAGTAGGGAGGTGCAGTCAGTGAACAATTTTATAGGCTAGTAGCAGAACCTAAAAATCTGATCTCACTGGGACAGGAAGCCAGTGAAGGGATGCCAAAATGGGTGTATTCTGGTCAAACTTTCTACTTCGTGTCAAAACTCTGGCAGCAGCATTTTGAACCAATTGGAGACCCCTATTGCTGGACTGCGGTAAACCAGAAAACAGAACATTGCAGTAGTCCAATCTAGAAGAAACAAACACATGAATCAGGGTCTCAGCATCAGCCATAGACAGGATGGGACGAATCTTCGCTATATTTCGCAGGTGGAAGAAAGCACTCCTCGTAATATCTCTAATGTGGAGGTCAAAGGACAACGTAGGATCAAAAATTACCCCAAGATTCCTCACTTTGTCAGAGCCTAGGCTAAGCGTTAAATGGTCAAATTGATGCCGATGTCTCACTGGACCAAGAACCATCATTTCAGTCTTATCAGAGTTTAAAAGTAGGAAGTTGCTAGACATCCAGCTTCTCACTGCACGATGCAAGGCAATCTTCTAAGGATTTTATGTGGATGAGATTACAAGCAATTATCAGCATGTATAACTGAGTATCATCAGCATAGCAGTGAAAGGTAATGCCAAAAACGCCACAATATGTGCCCAAGGGGTGCTATATAAAGGGAGAAAAACAGGAGGCCTAAGGAACCCCAAATTTCATGTCACTAAGGTTAGAGATGGTGTTATTGTACAAAACACAGTGAGAACGACTGGTCAGGTATGACGTCAACCATGCAAGGGCACTCCCAGTAATCCCAAAATGATTCTCCAGCCTATGGAGTAGAATATGATGATCCACGGTTTCAAACATAGCACTGAGATCTAACAACACCAGAACTGTAGTGGTGTCTGAATCCATTGAAAGTAGAAGATCATTCACCACTTTAGTGAGAGCCGTCTCTGTGGAATGATATTTTCTAAAAGCAGACTGCAGTGGCTCAAAAAGATTATCCTCAATAACGTGGTCCACAAGCTGTCGTGAAACCACTTTTTCCAGAATTTTAGAGCAAAATGATAGATATGATATTGGCCTATAGTTTTTCAATACACTAGGGTCAAGATTAGGTTTCTTAAGTAATGGTTTAATCACTGCAGATTTGAAACCATTAGGAAGAGATCCAGAAGTTAATGAGAGATTAATAATTTCCAGCACCTGTGGCCAAAGAGTGGTCCACAGGTCCTTAAACAGTTTTGTTGGTATAGGTTCAAATAAGCAGGTTGTGCTTTTTGTAGATATTATGAGTTTTGTCAGCACTCATAGTGAGATACTATCAAATTCTGTAAATCTAGGTAATGCCTCAATAATGGCGCCCACCTCAATAGCAGGGTGTAGTGGCTGGGTTAAGGCATGCTGGGATATTCTCAACCTAATGTCTTCTATTTTCTTCTCGAAGTAATCCAGGAAATCTTGTGCTGTAAAAGGAGAGTGAACTATAGGTGGTTGTCCATGTATAAGTGTTGCCACTGTGTCGAACAAGAACTTTGAGTTATGCTTTGATCTTACATGTATTTTGATCAAAGCCTCAACTTGCTGAAATTCCCTCCCCGGCAGATAAACTGCACTATCACCATAATGGATTTCTTGCACTGATTTCCCCACTAAGCACATGGGGTGGTCCAATATCAGGCTGGTGCCCTTGTGTAAGTTCCCGTATGTAGTTCTCGGCAACCTTGATGTTTCTTTCAATTTTTCTTATTATTTGGTAATTAACACGTTAAGCAACTAACACATGCAATTGTGGAAGCTTAGCACTGCGTACGGTGGAACTGCACACACTGGAAATTGATCTAAAATGACTAAAAATGGTGTAAAAACCATTTTTTGCTTACCGTTTGGTTATACCACACACAGTGGCACAGTTCAGCTATCTAGCAAAGCTATCGTTTTTGTTAGCAGATAGCTTTTCATTCATTTATTTTTTAAATAAAGTTTAATGGCCAAATATATTTTTATGCTCTACAATAATATGTTTGCTCCTGTTGAAGCTAAACTAAAGCAAAATAGACCTATTGTTGTGAAAGTGTAGGAACACGGACCCACAACAGGGGGCGCAATGAACGGACAATGGAGGAAGGTGAATAACAAGGTTTACTATTGTGAAACGAGCACAATGAATACAACAATCACAATTTGGGGTCGAATCCGCTGGTGTCGTGTGGGCAGGCTCGAAGGTAGGAGACGTCCGTCTCAGTCGAACCGAAACCACCCAGATCTCCTCTGCCACCGAACCCTGGAAATACTGGAACCGCCAAGTCCCGAATTCCCAGGTGGCCACTGCCTCCGCTCGTCGGATCCGGTACTGCTGGCGGGAGAGAGCAACAACACAGGCGTGGATGTGACAGCACCCAGTAACGGAGAGGGGAGAAGCCGCCTCCACCTCTAGTCACAATATGGCAGGCAGGTGAGTACTTATCCAAGCAATTTAGCTTACAGTAATCAGCTGTCCTGAAAAGGTTTAACAAGTCTCTTAGCTAGTTAGTCAGAATATACATGCAGAGAACGTTACCTCAGTCTAAAGGCGATATCTCGGCACTGAGGTGGAGACGCCGTCCTCCTGATATACCTCTGTGCTGAGTGGAACAGCTTTGTCCAGTGATGGGTGACAGCTGTCACCCCGGCTGCTCCCATAAGGCGGCAGCGCCCTCTGGTGCCTGGAGCCCGCACTCCAGGCAGGGCGCCCTCTGGTGGTGGTGGGCCAGCAGTACCTCCTCTTCAGCGGCCCACACAACAGGACCCCCCCCTCAACGGGCGCCTCCTGGCGCACGGCCGGGCTTGTCCGGATGGCGACGGTAGAAGTCGGCCAGGAGGGCCGGGTCCAGGATGAAGCCCTTCTTCACCCAGGAGTGTTCCTCGGGACCGTACCCCTCCCAGTCCACCAGATATTGAAAACCCCGGCCCATCTGACGGACATCAAGGAGCCGGCGTACAGTCCAAGCCGGTTCCCCGTCGATGATCCGGGCAGGAGGCGGCGCCGGGCCCGGGGTGCAGAGGGGTGAGGTGTGAAGGGGCTTGATCCGGGAAACATGAAAAACTGGATGGATCCGCAGTGAGGCTCCAGCTTCCGGCCTCAGTGAGGCCGGAAGCTGGAGCCTCACTGCGGCGGGGTTGATGACCTTGAGGATCTTGTAAGGTCCGATGTACCGTTCTTGAAGTTTCGGCGAGTCTACCTGCAGAGGAATGTCCTTGGTGGACAACCAGACCTCCTGCCCAGGACGATACTTGGGGGCCGGGGCCCGCCGCCGGTCTGCATGTTTCTTCGCCCTCGTCCGGGCCTTCAACAAAGCAGAGCGGGCGGCACGCCACACCCGACGGCACTTCCGTAGGTGGGCCTGGACCGAGGGCACACCGATCTCTCCCTCAACCACTGGAAACAAGGGGGGCTGATACCCCAAGCACACCTCAAATGGGGAGAGGCCGGTGGCAGATGACACTTGGCTGTTGTGGGCGTACTCGATCCAGGCCAGGTGGGTACTCCAGGCCGTCGGCTGTGCGCGGCTGTCACACAGCGTAGTGTCTGCTCCAGTTCCTGATTCGCCCGCTCTGCCTGCCCGTGGTCTGGGGGTGGTACCCAGACGAGAGGCTGACCGTGGCCCCCAGTTCCCGGCAGAAGCTCCTCCAAACGTGCGAGGTGAACTGGGGACCGCGATCGGAGACGATGTCTGATGGTATGCCATGCAGACGGACGACGTGGTGGACCAGGAGGTCCGCTGTCTCCTGGGCCGTTGGGAGCTTCGGGAGGGCCACGAAGTGGGCCGCCTTGGAGAAACGGTTCCACTATCGTGAAGACGACGGTTGTGCCCTGGGGACGGCGGGGAGACCCGTGACAAAGTCCAGGCCGATGTGGGACCAGGGGCGATGAGGCACGGGCAGTGGCTGTAGCTGCCCTGAGGTCTTTCTATGGTCGGCCTTGCCCCTGGCGCAGGTGGTACAGGCCTGGACGTAGTCCCGGACGTCGGCCTCCAGGGATGAGCCCACCAGAAGCGTTGCCGGACGACTGTCACGGTCCTTCGCACCCCAGGGTGACAGGAGAGTTTAGACCGTGACAGAAGTCCAGGACTGCAGCCCTAGCCTCTGGTGGGACGTATAGTCTGTCCTTTGGTCCGTTTCCGGGGTCCGGGTCACGGGTCAGGGCCTCCCGGACGGTCTTCTCTATGTCCCAGGTGAGGGCGGCCACGATAGCGGACTCCGGGATGATGGGATCCGGGGGATCCGACGGTTCGTTTTGACTTCGTCTTCGTGCACCGGGACAATGCATCCGATCTTTGATTCTTGGTCCCGGACGGTAGGTGATCCGGAAGTCAAAAGGCCAAAGAACAGTGACAGCGGCTTGCCTGGGGTTCAGCCGCTTTGGCGGTCCTGATGTACTCAGGTTCCGATGGTCATTGAAAACCGTGAATGGCACGGCTGTTCCCTCCAACAGATGTCCCACTCTTCGGGGCCTCTTTACACAGCAAGGAGTTCCCGATTGCCGACGTCATAGTTCCGTTCAGCGGGGGTTCAACCTGCTGGGAAAAATAGGCACACGTGTGAAGGACCTTATCGGTCTTCCCGCTCTGGGAGAGCACCGCTCCTATCCCTGAGTCCGAGGCAGATCCACTTCAACCACTAACTGGCGGCTAGGATCGGGCTGCACCAGAACTGGTGCAGACGAGAGAAGCGCCGTTTCAACTCCTTGAATGGCGCTTCGCACCGATCCGACCATGGTGAAGGGAACTTTGGGGAGGTCAGGGCTGTCAGGGGGCATAACTACCTGACTGGAGCCCTTAATAAAACCTCCTGTAGAATGAGCAAAGCCGAGGAACTGTTGCCGCTTCCTACGGCTTGTTGGTTGGGGCCAGTCTCTCACGCCCGCAACCTTGGCCGATCAGGGGCGACGGAGTTGGAGGAGATGATGAACCCCAGGAAGGACAAAGAGTGCGGGTGGAATTCCACACTTCTCGCCCTTCACAACAGGGCGGTTCTCCAACACCGCTGCAGGACCTGACGGACATGCCGGACATGTTTCTCAGGATCCGGGAAAAGATGAGTATAGCGTCTAGATACACGAAGACGAACCGGTGCAGGAAGTCCCGCAAGACATCGTTTACCAACGCTTGGAAAGTCGCGGGAGCATTAGTGAGACCGAACGGCATGAGGTACTCAAAATGACCTAAGGGGTGTTAAATGCCGTCTTCCATTCGTCTCCCTTCCGGATCCGAACCAAATGATACGCATTCCTAAGATCCAGCTTGGTGAAGATTTTGGCTCCATGCAAGGGGGTGAACACTGAATCCAACAAGGGCAACGGGTATCGGTTGCGAACCGTGATTTCGTTCAACCCCTGTAATCAATGCATGGACGAAGCCCGCCATCTTTTTTACCCACAAAAAGAAACCTGCACCCATCGGAGAGGGGAATTCCGGATCAATCCGGCAGCTAATGAGTCCCGGATGTAGGTCTCCATTGATTCACGCTCCGGCCGTGAGAGGTTGTACAGCCTACTGGACGGGAACTCACTGCCTGGAACCAAATCAATGGCACAATCATACGGGCGGTGGGGAGGAAGCGTGAGAGCCAGATCTTGCTGAACACGTCAGCGAGGTCATGGTACTCCGCCGGCACCACCTTCAGATTGGGGGGACTCGGACCTCCTCCTTAGCTTGGGAGCCGGGAGGAACCGAGGAACCTAGACACTCCCGATGGCAGGTTTCGCTCCACTGAACCACTACCCCGGACGGCCAATCGATCCGGGGATTGTGCTTTAGCATCCAGGGAAAACCCAAAACCACACGGGAGGTGGCCTGAGTCACAAAGAACTCGATCACCTCCCGGTGGTTACCTGACACCACCAGAGTTACTGGAGGTGTCTTAAGCGTGATTGGTGGGAGTAGGGAGCCATCTAGCGCCCGAACCTGCACAGGCGAGGTAAGAGCCACCAGAGGGAGCCCTATCTCCCTGGCCCATCTACTGTCAAGCAGATTCCCCTCAGAGCCCGTGTCCACCAGTGCTGGGGCCTTCAGGGTTGAATCCTCAAACAGGATCGTGACTGGGAGTCGTGTAGCAATGTGGGTGTGTCCCACGTGAATGTTTTGGCCCGCCCCTGGCCCGTCTCTAGGGGCGGGCGTTTGGCGTTTGACCGCTCGGGCAGTCTCTCACATGGTGCTCTATTGAACCACAAACAAGACACGCTCCGTGGGTCCATCTCCTCTGTGCATCTGGTGCCCTAAATGTTGCCCTACTCGTGTCCCTAGCTTCGTCAGTAGGGGGAGCTGTGACCCCACGGAGCGCAGGGGCTGTGGAGCGTGGGGAAGGCGGAGCTCGATCGGAACCGGAAGGGAGAGGGACGACGCGTGCCTGGCCAGCCCTTCGCCTCGTTCCCGACGGCGTTTCTAACCGGTTGTCGAGTCGTATGACCAGATCGATGAGCCCGTCTAAGTCCCGCGGTTCGTCCTTCGCCACCAGGTGCTCTTTTAGGACCAATGACAGTCCGTTTACAAAGGCAGCGCGGAGGGCAGTGCTATTCCAGCCGGATCTCGCCGCCGCGATGCGGAAGGCGACTGCATAGGCAGCTGCGCTCCGACGCCCCTGTCTCATTGACAGTAGCGCGGTTGAAGCGGACTCTCCTCTGTTGGGATGGTCGAACACCGTTCTGAGCTCCCGTAAACCCAACGTATGTATGAAGGAGCGTGAGTTCTGCTCCCAGAGCGCTGTAGCCCAAGCGCGTGCCTCCCGCGAAGCAGATTATTACATAAGCAACTTTGCTAGCATCAGTCGCGTACATCACGGGACTGTGCGAAGACGAGCGAACACTGCATCAGAAAATCCGCGCACGTCTCACACAGCCTCCGTACGTTCTGGAGGGCTTATGTATGCTTCTGGGGACGGAGGAAGGGACCGTTCTGATGCCGATGTGCCTCTCTGGAGCTGAGCTAATGTAATAGACGGCATTTAAGGAGACAAAATTGAGCGACGAAAACAACAGCAGTGACTTTGTTACATTCATTAGGTCTGCCACTGGTGTGTGCCCAGTAAATTGTGTGTTTGTGTCAGTTGGGGATTTCAGTGGTGCCTTTCCACACAAAACTGGTCTGTCAAAGAGAACAGCCTCCTGTTTGTTGTGTAGCAGAGATTATACTAGAGGGGCACGCGATAGAGCACAGAAAGACATTTTACTTTCAACCTAAGGTCCCCTTTGGTGCCCCCAGTCACCATAGCAAGTTTGGTGTTGATTGCTTAATTACTGTGGCTGTACATAGCGAACACACACGCACACGCGGTCAGCTTTACAACCCCAATGTCAGGCATGGCACAAACCGAGCAGGACACAAATGCAAAACTCTCACAAACAGACTGGTGTTAAGAAAAAGGTTTAATTACAAGCAGGGATTCGGTACATGGGAGGTCCAGCAGCGACGGCAAAGGTACAGACAGATGTGAGGCTGAGATTTGGTCCAAAAAACAGGCTGTGGTCAAAAAACACGGCGTGGAGGTAATCAGAGGCAAAGTCAAGTACCAGGTTGAGGGCAAAACAAGGTCAGATACCAGCAGGCTGAATACTAGGTAAAACAAGGCAAGGACGTGAGTGCTGGAAAGTGAAATCATTCAACAATCGAGCGAGGGACTGTGAGACTATGAGGGCTTATATAACTGGTGATGTAATTAGTGGAATAAGACACAGGTATCGGTGAAGGTTCTGGAAGGGGGCGTGACCAGGGAAGACAAAGGTTAAGCATGGGCAAGATAATGGGGAAGGGAGTGCACAAAGTGGAGTGATGTCAGATACAAAGATGCGTGAGCAGGTGCAAGAGCGGGAGTGAATGAAAATGCAAAACAGACAAAGTGTGGGAGACAAAGACACGAGGTGGGTGCAGGAAGTGGAATGAACACAAACAAATGAGGATGACGTGAGAACAGAGCAAAAACAGAATACGATACTAGGGGACCAGGACAGAGCAAGAATCATGGGAACTAAAAGCAAACCAAGATATAAGTACAAAAGAAAAACTACATGAGAACTGATCAGAAAATCAATACTGAAGCAAGCTCAACAGGAACTGACTAATTAACAGAAAGCAAAACCCAATATAAAAGTACAACAGAAATGAGAACAGCAGATAAACAAAACTGGTGACTACAGAATAGTGCAATAAATAAAAAGAACTAACTGATGAGCAATAAGTGACAAACAGAACATAATCAGAAGAAACACTTGAAGATAAATAATAACCAAAACCTGACTAAAGCATAATACAAAAATGTGATAAACAGAACTAAGCTAAGAATACAAGATGCTCAAAAGAAAACTGAACCGGTGACCAAAGCATAATACAAGAAATCTAAGACTGGAGGAACTAAGTGACCGAGCGTGAACAAATACAAGGTTAATTGACAAAAACAAAACCAATGATAACATGAACATGAAAACCTGACAAGAACAAGAAACAAGACCAGCTGAAGCGTGACTATGATACATGGCATGATTAAAAAATACAAAAGGCTCAGAGCACAAACGTGGAAAAAAGACTTCAAAATAACTGGGCCCAACAGGGCTGGATCATGACACCCAATTCCAGTGAAGTTGGGACATTCTCTAAAATGTAAATAAAAACAGAATACAATGATTTGCAAATCCTCTTCAACCTATATTCAGTTGAATACACCACAAAAACAAGATATTTAATGTTCAAACTGATAGAGATTTTTGTTTTTGTACAAATATTTGCTCATTTTGAAATGGATGCATACAAGGTTGGGTAGGATTACTTTGAAATGTAATCCAAAAGTAATCAGATTACAAGTAATCCAAATATATGTACATACATACAGTAGGCTATGAAATTGGGCTATTAGTAAAAAAAAATTGGGCTATTAGTAAAAAAAAAAAAGTAGAAAAGGGGTGATCACAACAATAGTAGTGTGGCATTCAGTCAGTGAGTTCGTCAATTTTGTGGAACAAACAGGTGTGAATCAGGTGTCCCCTATTTAAGGATGAAGCCAGCACCTGTTGAACATGCTTTTCTCTTTGAATGCCTGAGGAAAATGGGCCGTTCAAGACATTGTTCAGAAGAACAGTGTAGTTTGATTAAAAAAGTTGATTGGAGAGGGGAAAACGTATGCGCAGGTGCACAAAATTGTAGGCTGTTCATCTACAATGATCTCCAATGTTTTAAAATGGACAAAAAAAAAAAAAAAAAACAGACGTGTGAAAGAAAATGGAAAACAACCATCAAAATGGATAGAAGAATAACCAGAATGGCAAAGGCTTACGCACTGATCAGCTCCAGGATGATCAAAGACAGTCTGGAGTTACCTGTAAGTGCTGTGACAGTTAGAAGTTGCCTGTGTGAAGCTAATTTATTTGCAAGAATCCCCGCAAAGTCCCTCTGTTAAATAAAAGACATGTGCAGAAGAGGTTAGAATTTGCCAAAGAACACATCAACTGGCCTAAAGAGAAATGGAGGAATGTTTTGTGGACTGATGAGAGTAAAACTGTTCTTTTTGGGTCCAAGGGCCACAGACAGTTTGTGAGATGACCCCAAACTCTGAATTCAAGCCACAGTTTACAGTGAAGACAGTGAAGCATGGTGGTGCAAGCATCATGATATGGGCATGTTCTCCTACTATGGTGTTGGGCCTATATATCGCATACCAGGTATCATGGATCAGTTTGGATATGTCAAAATACTTGAAGAGGTCCTGTTGCCTTATGCTGAAGAGGACATGCCCTTGAAATGGGTGTTTCAACAAGACAATGACCCCAAGCACACTAGTAACTGAGCAAAATCATGGTTCCAAACCAACAAAATTAATGCCTCGCAGATGTGAAGAAATCATGAAAAACTGTGGTTATACAACTAAATACTAGTTTAGTGATTCACAGGCTTTCTAAAAAAGCAGTTTGAACATAATAGTTTTGAGTTTGTAGCGTCAACAGCAGATGCTACTATTATTGTGAACACCCCTTTTCTACTTTTTTTTTACTAATAGCCCAATTTCATAGCCTTAAGAGTGTGCATATCATGAATGCTTGGTCTTGTTGGATTTGTGAGAATCTACTGAATCTACTGGTACCTTGTTTCCCATGTAACAATAAGAAATATACTCAAAACCTGGATTAATTTTTAGTCACATAGCACTATTATTCTGAACACTACTGTACATGTAATCCACATGTATTCTTTCAAAGTAATCCTACCCAACCTTGCCTACAACATGTTTCAAAAAAGGTGGGACAGTGGTATGTTTACCAATGTGTTACATCACCTTTCCTTCTAACAACACTCAGTAAGTGTTTGGGAACTGAGGACACTAATTGTTGAAGCTTTGTACGTGGAATTCTTTCCCATTCTTGCTTGATGTACAACTTCAGTTGTTCAACAGTCCGGGGTCTCCGTTGTCGTATTTTGCACTTCATAATGCGCCACACATTTTCACTGAGTGACAGGTCTGGAGTGCAGACAGGCCAGTCTGGTACCCACATTCTTTTACTACAAAGCCACGCTGTTGTAACACGTGCAGAATGTGGTTTGGCATTGTCTTGCTGAAATAAGCAGGGACGTCCCTGAAAAGAGGTTGCTTGGATGGCAGCATGTGTTGCTCCAAAACCTGGGTGTACCTTTCAGCATTGATGGTGCCATCACAGATGTATGGGGGTGTGTCACACTCCCATACCATCACAGATGCTGGCTTTTGAACTTTGCGCTGGTAACAATCTGAATTTTCCTCTTTTGTCCAGAGGACATGACATGTTTTCCAAAAAATTTGAAATGTGGACTCATCAGACCACAGCACACTTTTCCACTTTGTGTCTGTCCATTTCAAATGAGCTCGGGCACAGAGAAGGTGGCAGTGTTTCTGGATGTTGTTGATGTATGGCTTTGGCTTTGTGTGATAGAATAGAATAGAATAGAAAGCCTTTATTTTCATTATACACGGCATACATACTATACACAGTACAACGAATTTAAAAAGCTATTCCTTAAAAAGTGCACTCAGCAATATATGTAAATAAAAGACTAAAAAAAAAAAGAGAGACACAGACAGACAGATAAACAGATGAAAATGGTGCAATATGTCAATTCAGTATAAATTTGAATTTAACATGGTGATAGCTTTGGGAAAGAAAATGTCCCTACATCTGTTTGTTCTGGCCAGTATGGACCTGTAGCGCCTGCCAGAAGGCAACAGATTAAAGAGGTGGAAGCTGGGGTGAGTATTGTCCTTCATAATGTTCCTAGCCCTGCTGAGACAGTGAGAGTTGTAAATGGTGGATATGGAAGGTAAAGGACAACCAATGATTTTCTGTGCGGTGTTGGTCACCCTCTGCAGCCTCTTCCTGTCAGCCTCTGTGCAGCTGGAGTGCCACACTGACACAGCATAGGTCAGCAGGCTCTCGATGGTGTAACAATAGAAGGTCACCAGCAGGCGTGTGTGTAGTTACTCCTTCCTGAGCACCCTCAGGAAGTGTAGCGGCTGCTGGGCCTTCTTGACCAGTGCTGAGGTGTTGACTGACCAGGAGAGGTCTGCAGAGATGTGAACCCCAAGGAATTTGAAAGACTCTACTCGCTCCACACATTCACCGTTAATGTACAGGGGGGCAAGGGCAGCACTGTTCCGTCGGAAGTCCAAGATGAGTTCCTTAGTCTTGGCGATATTCAGTGCCAGGTTGTTAGATGCACTCCACTCACAAAGTTTCAGGCACTTACACTTGTAGATGTAGCGTCAAACTGTGTTAACTGACAATGGTTTTCTGAAGTGTTCTTAGCTCACGCGGTAAGATCCTTTACACAATGATGTCGGTTTTTAATGCAGTGCCGCCTGAGGGATCGAAGGTCATGGGCATTCAATGTTGGTGTGTAGAAAGTTCTCCAGATTCTCTGAATCTTCTGATTATATTATAGACTGTAGATGATGGAATCCCAAAATTCCTCGCAATTGAACATTGAGAAACATTGTTCTTAAACTGTTGGACTATTTTTTCATGCAGTTGTTCACAAAGGGGTCATCGCCCCATCTTTTTGTGAACGGCTGAACCTTTTTGGGATGCTCCTTTTATACCCAATCATTAGTTCACCAAACACTTCTTGAGTGTTGTTAGAAGGAAACGTGATGTAACACAGTGGTAAACATACCACTGTCCCAGCTTTTTTGAAATGTGTTGCAGGCATCCATTTCAAAATGAGCAAATATTTGCACTAAAACAACAAAGTTTATCAGTTTGAACATTAAATATCTTGTCTTTGTGGTGTATTCAGTTGAATATAGGTTGAAGAGGATTTGCAAATCATCGTATTCTGTTTTTATTTACATTTTACACAACGTCCCAACTTCATTGGAATTGGGGTTGTACATACTACTGCTCACTCAAAGTGATCACACCCCTAACTTTAGAACTTATATATAAATATATTCAATTGATGAGTTTCACAAAATTACTCCAATACACTGTAGGTCTCATAGAGGGAAAACTATCTTAAAACTGTGTTTTGTACATGTTTATTTCTCCTCAAGAGTTAGACATTTTGACATGGAAGTCTATGGGAATGTGCTCACTTTTAGAGCCAGCCTCTAGTGGCCATTCAAGGAACTGCAAATTTTTCCTCTTCCAAGTAGACTTTTTGTAGACCTCTGGAGGTGGGGCTTGGACAAAAAAATAAATAAATAAATAAATAAATAAATAAATAAATAAATAATAATATTCTATTTAGTGCACAAATGACAATTGTATAGCCATCTTATCCCCGCCAGCCCATCACATCCAACATAGGGAGGATAGAAACATGCTCAGTCAGAGGAAATTGGTCCACTTACAGTCCTGTCATTTTTTGACCTATCATGCCTGCACCTTAGGTGGTCTAGTGCCACCATCAGGTCAAATTTGGAACTGTTTGCTGCATGCAACTTTTGATTTTCAAAAAACATATGTTGGATTCCTTGGGTAATAAGATGAGTTCAGTGCAAACTGTTGCATTCATTTCTCCCAATTTTCCACCACATCGGAAAAAGCCTTAAAAATCACACAAATTTTGAAGGCTTTTTGAAAAGTCATGACTGTGCCTGCACAGTGGTATGGGGGTGGTCGCTACTGTGTCTTTGTCAACAGAGGGAAGACAAAAGCTTGACACGACAGGACTCATATGCAGCAGCTGTGCATGTGCGACTGGTCCTGCCGTAAAACCAAGGAACACAAAAGCTCAGATTGCAACACACAGAGAGGGAATGTTGCTTGGATCGCTTCACACGATGCTATTACACACTGAGCATAGATGGTGGCTGCATTCTCAATCTTTAAAGTGTTGTTTATAAGTCCTTTAAAACAGCGTGATGCCTCAGTTTTCACATTTCTCATCAGCAGCTCTGGTGCATTTTATGTTAAAAGATAAACACGTACAGCTGAAGTAGATCACTGTAGTGTTTAACTAAACTGTCAGTCTGGTGGTGTGCGTCTGACATCAGTAAGTGTACCGTGACCAGCATCATCACAGCAAGCACCCAGTCATGATTAAAAATAGTGTTTCAGTAGGCATTTAGGACACAGATGTAACATTTGGTTCTGCTCATTTCGGCATACAGGATTGTTTCTCTGGTGTTATAAAACCAACACCAGCATGTTCATTTCTCATGTTTAGACTCAGAAAGCAGCAAGCCTGAGGGGGGAAAAGAACATAGCTTTATAGGGAGAGAAAAACCAAGCCTGGTCGTTGATGAAAGCATTTCTCTTCACACTTTCAGGGATTTTCAGAGACAGAGAAAGAAAAGTGAGCCGTTCGATATTTCGGAGTGATAAGAAGGAGACTGCAAAATGAGTTTTCTTTCCAACCTCTTAATGATTTTGTGGTACATTTCACTCTGAAGCTTTAGGGGATCACCAATAACACGTTTAGATTCAGCTTAGAATCCATATGAGAGCAGAATCATAAGGGTGATTGATTTGTGCTGCCATTTAGAGCTGCTCACATTTTAGCTCAGCTGCACACACCTGCATTTGGACTGATCAAGATTCTGCACGTGACGCTGCTTCACTGGCAAATATGTAATTCACTGCACAATATATGTACATTAAATATTTTCAGAACGCACACACACAATGGAGTCTGTTACACAGGCAGTAAGCACTGATCTTCTCAGATGAAGCCCACCCGGAAGAAGAAAAAGCTGCAGTTCCTTGACTGGCCACTTGAGGTTGGCTCCAAAAGTGAGCAGGTCTCGATTGAAGTCCATGTTAAAATGTCCAACTTCAGAGCAGAAATAAACATGTTTGGTACAAAAATGGTTCTGGTCTCAGTAGGTAGTTTACCACTCCATGACAACTGGGCGGGGTGAATTATTTTTTTCTAACTTCTTAGTTTAAAGTGTTTTATGACATAAAGTTACGCATAATTGGAGTGTGGTCATTTTGAGTGACAGTCACTGAGCCCAGTACCCCCAACTCTCATAGCGTCTGTAGCTCAGAGCTGCCGCTAGCTGTTGTGGGGGCTGTGCCTGTTGTTTTGCATATTTTATTACAAATACCTGGAACATTTAACACGTCCCTGCTGCAACATTTGCGGTGAGTGACACGGTTGTCTTATTTAATGTTGCATACTTTAATGAATGTACTTACTATTTAATGTTGTATTCTAACACTGTTATGATTTGGCATCTGTCAGTAGCCTGATGTAATCGGTCCCATTAATGCATAATTACTGAGAAAATAAGAGGCCCATAACTTTTAATGCAGACACCAATGCAAACCATGATGAGAACTACTGCACAGTCCCCCATAATATGATTTATTAAAACCAAGGTTAGCCTGTTAGTGTAGCTGGCTTGGACTCAAAGATGGGGGGTGTCAGACAGCTGGATCATCCACATACTGCCTCTTTACTCATTTATGGGTTCATCGTGATGTAGCAAGTGTCAGCGCTGCCAACGCTGCCAACTTGGTGCAAAATGGGGCAACATAGCAATGCCCAGATTGGCTCTATAGAAAACCTTTGCGTGACCTAATGCACAGTTTGTCCAGAGTATATAAAATCTATGCTTTGACATCAAGTTATTTCATTAAACAAATTGTGTTTTTTTTATTTATTATTATTTTTGCATCAGGGTTTCTTTCTTAATTATTAAATCTCTAGGGATGAAATTACAATTAGCAGGTCTATTTACACTCAACAAAAATATAAACGCAACACTTTTGGTTTTGCTCCCATTTTGTATGAGATGAACTCAAAGATCTAAAATTTTTTCCACATACACAATATCACCATTTCCCTCAAATATTGTTCACAAACCAGTCTAAATCTGTGATAGTGAGCACTTCTCCTTTGCTGAGATAAACCATCCCACCTCACAGGTGTGCCATATCAAGATGCTGATTAGACACCATGATTAGTGCACAGGTGTGCCTTAGACTGCCCACAATAAAAGGCCACTCTGAAAGGTGCGGTTTTGTTTTACTGAGGGGGATACCAGTCAGTATCTGGTGTGACCACCATTTGCCTCATGCAGTGCAACACATCTCCTTCGCATAGAGTTGATCAGGTTGTCAATTGTGGCCTGTGGAATGTTGGTCCACTCCTCTTCAATGGCTGTGCGAAGTTGCTGGATATTGGCAGGAACTGGTACACGCTGTCGTATACGCCGGTCCAGAGCATCCCAAACATGCTCAATGTGTTGGGAAAGTGTAAGTACACGGACCCACAACAGGGGGCGCAAATGAACGGACAATGGAATAGGTCAAATAACAACACTTTACTGTTGCGAACGTGCAAACAACACAACAGATTACACAATAGATCAGAGGTCAAATTACAAGGTGTCGTGTGGGCAGGCTCGAAGATAGGAGACGCCTGTCCAAAGCAGAACCGGAACCACACGATTTCCTCCGCCACCAGACCCCGGGAATACTGGAGCCGCCAAGTCCCGAACTCCCAGGTGGCCACTGCCTCCGCGTGTCGGACCTGGTACTGCTGGCGAGGAACAAAAACACAATTAAACGTGGGTGCGTCTGCACCCAGCAATCTGCACGGCAGGGAAGCTACCTCCACCTCTCGTTGGAGAAAAAGTCCGTTATCACTCAAAAATCACAAAAAGGGCTTTCTATCAAGCAGTCAGGCTGAGGATATTACCTTTCAGGTAGAACGATATCTCGGCAAAGAGGTGGAGATGACGTCTTGCTGATATACCGATACAGATCAGAGTGGTGACAGCTGTCACAGGTGATGAGTGTCAGCTGTCACCCCGGCTGCTCCTGTGAGGCGGCAGCGCCCTCTGGTGCCTGGAGCCTGCACTCCAGGCAGGGTGCCCTCTGGTGGTGGTGGGCCAGCAGTACCTCCTCTTCAGCGGCCCACACAACAGGACCCCCCCCTCAACGGGCGCCTCCTGGCGCCCGACCAGGCTTGTCCGGGTGGCGGCGGTAGAAATCGGCCAGGAGGGCCGGGTCCAGAATGAAGCTCCTCTTCACCCAGGAGCGTTCTTCAGGTCCGTACCCCTCCCAGTCCACCAAATACTGGAAGCCCCGGCCCATCCTACGGACATCCAAAAGCCGGCGCACAGTCCAAGCCGGCTCGCCATCGATGATCCGGGCAGGAGGCGGTGCCAGACCCGGAGTACAGAGGGGTGAGGTGTGATGTGGTTTGATTCGGGACACGTGAAATACAGGATGGATCCGCAGTGAGGCCGGCAGCTGAAGCCTCACTGCGGCTGGACTGATGACCTTCTGGATTTTGAAGGGACCGATGTAACGGTCCTGTAACTTGGGGAGTCCACTTTGAGGGGGATGTCCTTTGTCGACAACCACACTCCTGCCCTGGCCGATACGCAGGGGCCGGGGTCCGCCGACGGTCTGCATGGGCCTTTGACCTCATCCGGGCCCTCAGCAAGGCAGAACGGGCGGCACGCCACACCCGACGGCACTTCCGTAGGTGGGCCTGGACCGAGGGCACACCGACCTCTCCCTCAACCACTGGAAACAAAGGCGGTTGGTACCCCAGACATACCTCGAAAGGGGAGAGGCCGGTGGCTGATGACACCTGGCTGTTATGGGCATACTCGATCCAGGCCAGATGGGTACTCCAGGCCGCCAGGTGCGCGGCTGTCACGCAACGCAGGGCCTGCTCCATCTCCTGATTGGCCCGTTCTGCTTGCCCGTTGGTCTGGGGATGGTACCCGGATGAGAGACTCACTGTGGCCCCCAGTTCCCGGCAGAAGCTCCTCCAGACGTGCGAGGAGAACTGGGGACCGCGATCAATCAATCAATCAATTTTTTATATAGCGCCAAATCACAACAAACAGTTGCCCCAAGGCGCTTTATATTGTAAGGCAAGGCCATACAATACAAGCGCCGTTTCAACTCCTTGAACGCGGCATCGCAACGATCCGACCAGGTGAAGGGAACTTTTGGTGAGGTCAGGGCTGTCAGGGGGCTAACTACCTGACTGTAGCCCTTAATGAACCTCCTGTAGAAATTAGCAAAGCCGAGGAACTGTTGCAGCTTCCTACGGCTAGGGTTGGGGCCAGTCTCTCACCGCCACAACCTTGGCCGGATCAGGAGCGACGGAGTTGGGGGAGATGATAAACCCCAGGAAGGACAAAGAGGTGCGGTGGAACTCACACTTCTCGCCCTTCACAAACAGCCGGTTCTCCAACAACCGCTGCAGGACCTGACGTACATGCCGGACATGAGTCTCAGGATCCGGAGAAAAGATGAGTATATCGTCTAGATATACGAAGACGAATCGGTGCAGGAAATCCCGCAAGACATCATTAACTAATGCTTGGAACGTCACGGGGGCGTTTGTGAGGCCGAACGGCATGACCAGGTACTCAAAGTGACCTAATGGGGTGTTGAATGCCGTCTTCCATTCGTCTCCCTTCCGGATCCGAACCAGGTGATACGCATTTCTAAGATCCAGTTTAGTAAAGATTTTGGCTCCATGCAGGGGGGTGAACACGGAATCTAATAATGGCAACGGGTATCGGTTGCGAACCGTAATCTCATTCAGCCCCCTGTAATCAATACATGGACGAAGTCCGCCATCTTTCTTGCCCACAAAAAGAAACCTGCCCCCATCGGGGAGGTGGAGTTCCAGATCAGCCCGGCAGCTAATGAGTCCCGGATGTAGGTCTCCATTGATTCGCGCTCAGGTCGTGAGAGGTTGTACAGCCTGCTGGACGGGAACTCAGCGCCTGGAACCAAATCAATGGCACAATCGTACGGACGGTGCAGGGGAAGGGTGAGTGCCAGATCCTTGCTGAAGACGTCAGCAAGATCATGGTACTCAACTGGCACTGCCATCAGATTGGGCGGGACTTTGACCTCCTCCTTAGCCTGGGAACCGGGAGGAACCAGGATCCTAAACACCGATGGCAGGTTTCGCTCCACTGAACCACCACCCCAGACGCCAATCGATCCGGGATTGTGCTTTAACATCCATGGGATGCCCAAAATCACGCGGGAGGTGGCAGGAGTTACAAAAAACTCAATCTCCTCCCGGTGGTTTCCAGACACCACCAGAGTTACTGGTGGTGTCTTGTGCGTGAGTAAAGGGAGGAGGGTGCCATCTAGTGCCCGCACCTGCAATGGCGTAGGAAGCGCCACCAGAGGGAGCCCTACCTCCTTTGCCCATCTGCTGTCTAGCAGATTCCCTTCTGACCCCGTGTCCACCAGTGCTCGGGCTTGAAGGGTTAAATCCCCGCTCAGGATTGTGACTGGGAGTCGTATGGCAATTTGTGTGTGTCTCACTTGAATGTCTTGACCCCCCCTTAGCCCAGTCTCTAAGGGCGAGTGTTGACGTTTTGGCCGTTTGGGGCAGTCTCTCTGTTGAGCTGCAGAGAAAACACTCTCCACGGATCAGCCTTCCCATTTTGGCCCTGTGCGTCTCCCTAACAATGTCAACAGGGGGAGCTGTTGCCCCACAAAGCGCTGCGGCTGTGGAGCGTGGGGAGGGCGGCCCCTTTTCGAACCCGGAAGGGAGAGGGGCGGCGCGTATCCGGTCACGTCCTTCGCCTCGCTCCCGACGGCGTTCCTCTAACCGATTGTCTAATCGTATAACGAGATCAATAAGCCCGTCTAAATCCCACGGTTCGTCCTTAGCCACCAGGAGCTCCTTTAGGACCAACGACAGTCCGTTTACGAAGGCGGCGCAGAGGGCAGTGTTATTCCAGCCGGACCTCGCAGCCGCGATGCGGAAGTCGACTGCATAAGCAGCTGCGCTCCGGCGCCCCTGTCTCATTGACAGCAGCACGGCTGAAGCGGTCTCTCCTCTATTTGGGTGATCGAACACTGTTCTGAACTCCCTCACAAACCCATCATATGTCAGAAGGAGCCGTGAATTTTGCTCCCAAAGTGCTGTAGCCCAAGCGTGCCTTGCCGCGAAGCAGATTAATTACATAAGCTATCTTGCTAGAATCAGTCACGTACATGACAGGACGTTGTGCGAAGACGAGCGAACACTGCATAAGGAAGTCCGCGCACGTCTCCACACAACCTCCGTACGGCTCTGGAGGGCTTATGTATGCTTCCGGGGAAGGTGGGAGGGGTCGTTGAATGACCAGTGGAACGTCACTGTTACGCACAGGGTCGACAGGAGGGAGAGCCGCGCAGCCCTGAGGGCGCGCCTCCACCTGCGCGGCGAGAGCCTCCACCCTGCGGTTAAGGAGGACGTTCTGCTCGGTCATTAAATCCAACCGAGCCATGAAAACGGTGAGGATCTGCTGCAACTCACGATCATTCCTCCTGCGGGCGCCTGTGCACCCTGTTCTTCCATTGGCCGTTCAACAGCCGGTTGACGCCCCTCGGGATCCATGACGTTGGCCGAGATATCCTGTTGGGAAAGTGTAAGTACACGGACCCACAACAGGGGGCGCAAATGAACGGACAATGGAATAGGTCAAATAACAACACTTTACTGTTGCGAACGTGCACAACAAACACAACAGATTACACAATAGATCAGAGGTCAAATTACAAGGTGTCGTGTGGGCAGGCTCGAAGATAGGAGACGCCTGTCCAAAGCAGAACCGGAACCACACGATTTCCTCCGCCACCAGACCCCGGGAATACTGGAGCCGCCAAGTCCCGAACTCCCAGGTGGCCACTGCCTCCGCGTGTCGGACCTGGTACTGCTGGCGAGGAACAAAAACACAATTAAACGTGGGTGCGTCTGCACCCAGCAATCTGCACGGCAGGGAAGCTACCTCCACCTCTCGTTGGAGAAAAAGTCCGTTATCACTCACAAAAATCACAAAAGGGCTTTCTATCAAGCAGTCAGGCTGAGGATATTACCTTTCAGGTAGAACGATATCTCGGCAAAGAGGTGGAGATGACGTCTTGCTGATATACCGATGCAGATCAGATGAGTGGTGACAGCTGTCACAGGTGATGAGTGTCAGCTGTCACCCCGGCTGCTCCTGTGAGGCGGCAGCGCCCTCTGGTGCCTGGAGCCCGCACTCCAGGCAGGGTGCCCTCTGGTGGTGGTGGGCCAGCAGTACCTCCTCTTCAGCGGCCCACACAACACAATGGGTGACATGTCCGGTGAGTATGCCGGCCATGCAAGAACTGGGACATTTTCACCTTCCAAGAATTGTGTACAGATCCTTGCAACATGAGGTGATGTTCTTGGATGTATGCACAACAATGGGCCTCAGGATCTCATCACGGTATCTCTGTGCATTCAAAATGTCATCAAAATGCATCGTCCATAACAGACGCCTGCCCATACCATAACCCCACCGCCACCATGGGCCACTTGATCCACAACATTGACATCAGAAAACCGCTCACCCACACGACACCACACACACTGTCTGCCATCTGCCCTGAACAGTGTGAACCGGGATTCATCTGTGAAGAGAACACCTCTCCAACGTGCCAAACGCCAGCGAATGTGAGCATTTGCCCACTCAAGTCGGTTATGACGACGAACTGGAGTCAGGTCGAGACCCCGATGAGGACGACGAGCATGCAGATGAGCTTCCCTGAGACGGTTTCTGACAGTTTGTGCAAAAAATCTTTGGTTATGCAAACTGATTGTTTCAGCAGCTGTCCGAGTGGCGGGTCTCAGACGATCTTGGAGGTGAACATTGTGGATGTGGAGGTCCTGGGCTGGTGTGGTTACACGGTGGTCTGCGGTTGTGAGGATGCTTGGAGTACTGCCAAATTCTCTGAAACGCCCTTTGGAGACGGCTTATGGTAGAGAAATGAACATTCAATCCACGAGCAACAGCTCTGGTTGACATTCCTGCTGTCAGCATGCCAATTGCACACTCCTCAATCTTGCGACATCTGTGGCATTGTGCTGTGTGATAAAACTGCACCTTTCAGAGTGGCCTTTTATTGTGGGCAGTCTAAGGCACACCTGTGCACTAATCATGGTTGTCTAATCAGCATCTTGATATGGCACACCTGTGAGGTGGGATGGATTATCTCAGCAAAGGAGAAGTGCTCACTATCACAGATTTAGACTGGTTTGTGAACAATATTTGAGGGAAATGGTGATATTGTGTATGTGGAAAAAGTTTTAGATCTTTGAGTTCATCTCATACAAAATGGGAGCAAAACCAAAAGTGTTGCGTTTATATTTTTGTTGAGTATATGATCAAAATCTCTGAAATACTCCTCATGCAGTGATTAAATAAAAGAATCATTTTACTTATGCTTCCCAGTAGCTGGCTCCAGTACAGACTGGCATCAGTTCATATGTGTGAAAGGAATCAGAAGAAAAATGGGAACTTTAGTCTTAATCTGATGTGTATATGTACAGTAGTGTTCAGAATAATAGTAGTGCTATGTGACTAAAAAGATTAATCCAGGTTTTGCGTATATTTCTTATTGTTACATGGGAAACAAGGGTACCAGTAGATTCACAAATCCAACAAGACCAAGCATTCATGATATGCACACTCTTAAGGCTATGAAACTGGGCTATTCGTAAAAAAAAAAGTAGAAAAGGGGGTGTTCACAATAATAGTAGCATCTGCTGTTGACGCTACAAACTCAAAACTATTATGTTCAAACTGATTTTTAGCAATCCTGTGAATACTAAACTAGTATTTAGTTGTATAACCGCAGTTTTTCATGATTTCTTCACATCTGCAAGGCATTAATTTGTTGGTTTTGAACCAAGATCTTGCTCGTTTACTAGTGTTGCTTGGGGTCATTGTCCTGTTGACACCACCATTTCAGGGCATGTCCTCTTCAGCGTAAGGCCAACATGACCTCTTCAAGTATTTTGACATATCCAAATGATCCATGATACCTGGTATGCGATATATAGGCCCCAACACCATAGTAGGAGAAACATGCCCATATCATGATGCTTGCACCACCATGCTTCACTGTCTTCACTGTGAACTGTGGCTTGAATTCAGATTTTGGGGGGGTTGTATTTTTGGGTACTGCTGTAAATGCCTTTGGACCCAATCCTGCCAGTCTATGGCACATGGTCACAAAGGGCATGTGCATTAGGGGAGCATCTGACCACATACTGTTATTATGCATCACAAAATCTAACAAGGGCACTGGGTGCAAAGGGGATGAATAAAGTCCCTTAATGTGTCCTGGTCATGTTTTAGGGCATACGATGGAATAAAGCACTTTGAGCTCCATCTGTCATTCCCTTTAAAACAGAGTGCGGCAGCTATTACGAAAGATCAACAAGTTTTTTGGTGAGTTAACACATCACCCAACAACCTCTTACAGCACACCAGCATATAATGGCCACCAAAGCTCCCTGAGGTGAAGCAGTAATTGAAGTTTGTATTTGTTTCATGAGTTTTTAACTTTCACTCAGTGTTGATATATATGCAAGCAGAGTGTATGTGCATCATGAACCTTATTCATGTTCAGGGCATCAGAGTGGTGCATCCTCTATATCATAAATATGGTACTGTTTGCCATGTTTTTACTGGTCTATGGCATAACTGCACTTGGCTGCCAGATAATTTACAACACACCAGCATTGAGTCTAAATTCACCTCATTTTAGACCAGTACACACATGGGTGCCCAGTTGAGTGCAATTGGACTTGTGATTTAAAGTAGGTGAGTTTGGTCAGATAAACACAATAGCATTGTTGGAATCTACCAATAATGGATTGCTCTACATTGTGCAGTTCGTACGATGTGGAAAATGGATCCTTTGTGTCAAACAAAGGGTTACTGAGGAGACTCAGAAGAGAATGCCAGCTATGGCATTAGGGCCATGTTGCGTCTCTCTCTGAGCAGGATCCTCCATGCAGGTGCCTCACTGTTTGAGAACGCCAACAACTGAAAAAGTCCCAACAGCACCCATATATCCGTGCCTGAAGCTGATGGCTACTTTTGAGAGGTGGGGATGGACCAGTTGTGTCCAGGAACGAGGGTAATTCATTTTTTGCTGCACCAGCACATGCCCCTAGACCTGTCTTGACCTTGAGCCAGTACAAACTTGTTGCTATCCTTTGTGTGGTTACTTCATGTATTAGGTAATATCGCATTTTTGCACTGATCATTGATTATTTGTCACTCTGACTAGAAGCATTCTCTCATTGTTCCTCATGAGATTACCATCTGTGTTTTACTCACAGTACGTGACACCTGACGTGTTATTACAAAGAAAGGATATTGCACAAGCTTAAATGTGGCTGCGCTCTGTGTACCGTGGTGCAAAATGGATCTCAGGCTGATAAAGACAAGCTTTGTTCGCGTGAGGAACAGTGACGGTTTCTGCATTTGGTCTGAAATGCTGAGGGGTTCACGCTGTTTGTCTCGACACTCATTACCAGAGGAGCTCGAAGGCTTGATGACAATCACTTTTATTGCTGCCTGTCAATAAGAGCAGCTGATTGTAAACACAAATGCTTGTGGCTGACAGCATAACAATGAGCTTTGATTTGCAGGCTGGTCGACATAAAGGTTCTCAAACTGGCTGCGATAGCTTTGTGTCATGCTTATTATTTCTTGTCATTTTTCAAAATGACAAGTGGTCTAACAGCAAGAGTTCTGTCAGGGGAAAGAGGTATGGAAATGTTAAATAGCTCACAAAACGTGTACATCAAGATTTTTGTTGATGTTCCCTTTGGAAAATATCAACTGTCAGGTCTCCACAGGGTGCTCCGTGGGAATAATCTACACTTTACATTTGATTTTAAAAAATCTTGGTCAAAGCATCATTCTAGGTTATCTGTGCATATTCACGTCCAAGGCCTTCACTGCACAATTACTCAACACCACACCACCCAGTGTCATGCTATTAGATCATGACACTACCACGAAATGTAACAGATTTTCATGATGGGGTTGCCTAATCCTGTGGGTTCACCACCTGCAGGGGGCCATGGGGGTCAGGTGTAGAGAGGACTGGGTGGCGGCCGGTCCATGCTCACAGCCTCTGGCTGTCAGGACGTGGAATGTCACCTCGCTGGGGGGCAGGAGCCGAAGCTTGTGAGGGAGGTTGAGAGGTACTGACGAGAGATAGTCGGGCTCACCTCCACACACAGCTTGGGTCTGGTACCCAACTCTTGGAGAGGGGCTGGGTGCTCCACTTTTCTGGCATTGCCCACAGGAAGAAGCAGCAGGTGGGGGTTGCTCCCCAGCTCAGTCGCCATGTGTCGGAGTTCACCCCAGTGAACAACAGGGTCCCTACACCTTCGGGTCGGGGACAGGCCTCTCACTGTTGTCTCGGCCTATGAGCCAAGTGGCAGTGCAGAGAACCCGACCTTCTTGGAGTCCCTGGGAGGGGTACTAGATAGTGCTCTGACTAGGGACTCTATTGTTCTCCTGCGGGACTTCAACGCCCATGTGGGTGGTGACAGTGAGACGGCCTCCCCGATCTGAACCCGAGTGGTGTTCAGTTGTTGGACTTCTGTGCTAGCCACAGTTTGTCCATCACGAACATGATGTTCGAGCACAAGGGTGTTCATAAGTGCACGTGGCACCAGGACACCCTGAGCCGGAGGTCAATGATCGACTTTGTAGTCGTATCATCTGACCTTTGGCCACTTGTCTTGGACACTCGGGTAAAGAGAGGGGCTGAGCTGTTGACCGATCACCATCTGGTGGTGATTTGGATCCGCTGGGGGGGAGGAAGCCAGTCAGACCTGGCAGGCCCAAATGTATCATGAGGGTCTGCTGGGAATGATTGGCTGACCCTCTGTCAGCGAGGTCGTCAACTCCCACCTCCGGGAGAGCTTCTCCCAGATCCCAGGGGAGGTTGGAGACCTCCATTGTCGATGCGGCCACTCGTGTGGTCGCAGGGTCTCTGGTGCCTGGCGCGGCGGCAATCCCCGAACCCGGTGGTGGACACTGGAAGTAAGGGATGCCGTCAAGCTGAAGAAGGAGTCCTACTTGTTTTTATTGGCAGGTGGGACTCCGGAGGCAGCTGACAGGTGCCGGCAGGCCAAGCGTGCTGCAGCCTGTGCGGTCGCAGAGGCAAAAACCCGGGTCTGGGAGGAGTTCGGGGAAGCCATGGAGAAGTACTATCGGTCAGCCTTGAAGAAATTTTGGCAAACCGTCTCCATCAACACTGTCTATAGTGCGGGTGGGGAGCTGACGTGATCTCATGGTACCATCTTGGAGTTCACAATAGCCTTGGCTATTATGTGTGTGCATGTAAATCCAGCTATTTTATTTATTTATTTGATGAAAATGCCGGGTTGTTGTGCATTTGGATGCATAAATAGACACAACAAGGGCTTCAAGATGTACAGATTCCCATCAGATCCAAACAGAAGAAATTTGGGGAAAATAATGTCAGTCGTGTGGGATGGAAGTGACTTCATTGTCAAAGATTTGAGAGGTAAATTTTATGTTCAGTCCCATGTACAGTAAACGTAACTAAACCGTTGTCGTATAAGCGAGATATTCGCAGTCACTAGACAAAAATAGTACCCAAAGCTTTTGTATTGTTTTCCATGTAATAAACATTGAATATAACAGATTTTGTACAATTGATTTTTGATAACATCGGATAAAATGTCCGATTGCAGTGCATTTCCATTAAAACCTTCGCATGTGGGACCGGAGACATTTCCGTGATTAAAAGCCAGGACCGTTTATTTTTTTCACACCATGTTCAGACTTGGACCAATTTTATTTTTTTTTCAGTTTCAATTTATTTTCATTTATATAGCACCAAATCACAAAAGAGTTGCCTCAAGGGCTTCACACAAGGTCTAACCTTACCAAACCCCAGAGCAACAGTGGTAAGGAAAAACTCCCTCCGAGGAACAAACCTCAAGCAGACCAGACTCAAAGGTTTTTGCAAATGTATTAAAAGAAACAAACTAATAAATCACATGTACATACGTATTGAGCTCAGGTGCATCATTGAGATATTTTCTACATGTTAATTGGAGTCCACCTGGGGAAATTCAGTTGACTGGACATGATTTAGAAAGGCACACACCTGTCTTCATATGAGGTCCCACAGTTGACAGTGCATGTCAGAGCACAAACCAGCATGAAGTCAAAGGAATTGTCTGTAGACCTCAGAGAAAGGAGCTCCAGCATTCCTCTGTGGAGAGACAAGAACCCTTCCAGAAGGACAACCATCTTTGCAACAATCCTCCAATCAGGCCTGTATGGTAGAGTTGCCAGACAGAAGCACCCTTAGTAAAAGGCACATGGCAGCCTGTCTGGAGTTTGCCCAGAAGGGACCTGAAGGACTCTCAGACCATGAAAAACAAAATTTTCTGGTCTGATGAGACAAGAACTCTTTGGCGTGAATGCCAGGCATCATTCAATTTAATTTCATTTATATAGGCCAAATCAAACAAGGTTGCCTCAAGGTGCTTCACACAAGTAAGGTCAAACCTTACCAACCCCAGAGCACAGTGGTAAGGAAAAACTCCCTCTGAGAAAGAAACCTCAAGCAGACAGACTCAAAGGGGGGACCCTCTGCTTGGGCCATGCTACTGATACAAATTACAAAATAATTCACAAAACGAACATACAGGAAATGTTGCTGGTGCACAGGATGCTTTTCTGGAACAGATACCATGCCCGTTTCTGGATGGAGCGTACCTCAAACAGAGAGAAAAGAAAAAAAAAGCAGAATCAAGCATCAGAAAGACAATACAGTGTCATATGTCAGCATTAAGCAACAAGAAAAAAGAAAAAAATACTAAGGTGATCGCTGGCCACTAGCCCTATGCTTCACTTAAAGACCCAGAATTTAGATAAAGTTGAGGGCCGCGGCCTGCTTGTTTCCTAATAAGATTAATTAAAATAGAAAAACCCATAGAAACATACTATGCCAGTATGCTAGCCATCCGAAAGGGAAAATAAGTGCGTCTTAAGTCTGGACTTGAAAGTCTTTACAGAATCTGACTGTTTATTGATGCAGGGCGATTATTCCATAGAAAAGGGGCATGATAAGAGAAAGCTCTGTGACCCTTAGACTTTTTATTCACCCTAGGGAAACTAGTAGTCCTGCACCCTGAGAAACAAAGCCCTGGCCGATATATAGGGTTTAATTAGGTCAACTAAGTAGGAGGTGCAGTCAGTGAACAATTTTATAGGCTAGTAGCAGAACCTAAAAATCTGATCTCACTGGGACAGGAAGCCAGTGAAGGATGCCAAAATGGGTGTATTCTGGTCAAACT
The DNA here is from genome assembly GCF_902500255.1 of Thalassophryne amazonica. NCBI lineage: Eukaryota > Metazoa > Chordata > Actinopteri > Batrachoidiformes > Batrachoididae > Thalassophryne > Thalassophryne amazonica. The sequence goes on from NC_047118.1 coordinate 52,410,615, forward strand.
TTCTACTTCGTGTCAAAACTCTGGCAGCAGCATTTTGAACCAATTGGAGACCCCTATTGCTGGACTGCGGTAAACCAGAAAACAGAACATTGCAGTAGTCCAATCTAGAAGAAACAAACACATGAATCAGGGTCTCAGCATCAGCCATAGACAGGATGGGACGAATCTTCGCTATATTTCGCAGGTGGAAGAAAGCACTCCTCGTAATATCTCTAATGTGGAGGTCAAAGGACAACGTAGGATCAAAAATTACCCCAAGATTCCTCACTTTGTCAGAGCCTAGGCTAAGCGTTAAATGGTCAAATTGATGCCGATGTCTCACTGGACCAAGAACCATCATTCAGTCTTATCAGAGTTTTAAAAGTAGGAAGTTGCTAGGACATCCAGCTTCTCACTGCACGATGCAAGGCAATCTTCTAAGGATTTTATGTGGATGAGATTACAAGCAATTATCAGCATGTATAACTGAGTATCATCAGCATAGCAGTGAAAGGTAATGCCAAAAACGCCACAATATGTGCCCAAGGGGTGCTATATAAAGGGGAGGAAAAACAGGAGGCCTAAGGAACCCCAAATTTCATGTCACTAAGGTTAGAGATGGTGTTATTGTACAAAACACAGTGAGAACGACTGGTCAGGTATGACGTCAACCATGCAAGGGGCACTCCCAGTAATCCCAAAATGATTCTCCAGCCTATGGAGTAGAATATGATGATCCACGGTTTCAAACATGCACTGAGATCTAACACACCAGAACTGTAGTGGTGTCTGAATCCATTGAAAGTAGAAGATCATTCACCACTTTAGTGAGAGCCGTCTCTGTGGAATGATATTTTTCTAAAAGCAGACTGCAGTGGCTCAAAAGATTATCCTCAATAACGTGGTCCACAAGCTGTCGTGAAACCACTTTTTCCAGAATTTTAGAGCAAAATGATAGATATGATATTGGCCTATAGTTTTCAATACACTAGGGTCAAGATTAGGTTTCTTAAGTAATGGTTTAATCACTGCAGATTTGAAACCATTAGGAAGAGATCCAGAAGTTAATGAGAGATTAATAATTTCCAGCACCTGTGGCCAAAGAGTGGTCCACAGGTCCTTAAACAGTTTTGTTGGTATAGGTTCAAATAAGCAGGTTGTGCTTTTTGTAGATATTATGAGTTTTGTCAGCACTCATAGTGAGATACTATCAAATTCTGTAAATCTAGGTAATGCCTCAATAATGGCGCCCACCTCAATAGCAGGGTGTAGTGGCTGGGTTAAGGCATGCTGGGATATTCTCAACCTAATGTCTTCTATTTTCTTCTCGAAGTAATCCAGGAAATCTTGTGCTGTAAAAGGAGAGTGAACTATAGGTGGTTGTCCATGTATAAGTGTTGCCACTGTGTCGAACAAGAACTTTGAGTTATGCTTTGATCTTACATGTATTTTGATCAAAGCCTCAACTTGCTGAAATTCCCTCCCCGGCAGATAAACTGCACTATCACCATAATGGATTTCTTGCACTGATTTCCCCACTAAGCACATGGGGTGGTCCAATATCAGGCTGGTGCCCTTGTGTAAGTTCCCGTATGTAGTTCTCGGCAACCTTGATGTTTCTTTCAATTTTTCTTATTATTTGGTAATTAACACGTTAAGCAACTAACACATGCAATTGTGGAAGCTTAGCACTGCGTACGGTGGAACTGCACACACTGGAAATTGATCTAAAATGACTAAAAATGGTGTAAAAACCATTTTTTGCTTACCGTTTGGTTATACCACACACAGTGGCACAGTTCAGCTATCTAGCAAAGCTATCGTTTTTGTTAGCAGATAGCTTTTCATTCATTTATTTTTTAAATAAAGTTTAATGGCCAAATATATTTTTATGCTCTACAATAATATGTTTGCTCCTGTTGAAGCTAAACTAAAGCAAAATAGACCTATTGTTGTGAAGTGTAGGAACACGGACCCACAACAGGGGGCGCAATGAACGGACAATGGAGGAAGGTGAATAACAAGGTTTACTATTGTGAAACGAGCACAATGAATACAACAATCACAATTTGGGGTCGAATCCGCTGGTGTCGTGTGGGCAGGCTCGAAGGTAGGAGACGTCCGTCTCAGTCGAACCGAAACCACCCAGATCTCCTCTGCCACCGAACCCTGGAAATACTGGAACCGCCAAGTCCCGAATTCCCAGGTGGCCACTGCCTCCGCTCGTCGGATCCGGTACTGCTGGCGGGAGAGAGCAACAACACAGGCGTGGATGTGACAGCACCCAGTAACGGAGAGGGGAGAAGCCGCCTCCACCTCTAGTCACAATATGGCAGGCAGGTGAGTACTTATCCAAGCAATTTAGCTTACAGTAATCAGCTGTCCTGAAAAGGTTTAACAAGTCTCTTAGCTAGTTAGTCAGAATATACATGCAGAGAACGTTACCTCAGTCTAAAGGCGATATCTCGGCACTGAGGTGGAGACGCCGTCCTCCTGATATACCTCTGTGCTGAGTGGAACAGCTTTGTCCAGTGATGGGTGACAGCTGTCACCCCGGCTGCTCCCATAAGGCGGCAGCGCCCTCTGGTGCCTGGAGCCCGCACTCCAGGCAGGGCGCCCTCTGGTGGTGGTGGGCCAGCAGTACCTCCTCTTCAGCGGCCCACACAACAGGACCCCCCCCCTCAACGGGCGCCTCCTGGCGCACGGCCGGGCTTGTCCGGATGGCGACGGTAGAAGTCGGCCAGGAGGGCCGGGTCCAGGATGAAGCCCTTCTTCACCCAGGAGTGTTCCTCGGGACCGTACCCCTCCCAGTCCACCAGATATTGAAAACCCCGGCCCATCCGACGGACATCAAGGAGCCGGCGTACAGTCCAAGCCGGTTCCCGTCGATGATCCGGGCAGGAGGCGGCGCCGGGCCCGGGGTGCAGAGGGGTGAGGTGTGAAGGGGCTTGATCCGGGAAACATGAAAAACTGGATGGATCGCAGTGAGGCTCCAGCTTCCGGCCTCAGTGAGGCCGGAAGCTGGAGCCTCACTGCGGCGGGGTTGATGACCTTGAGGATCTTGTAAGGTCCGATGTACCGTTCTTGAAGTTTCGGCGAGTCTACCTGCAGAGGAATGTCCTTGGTGGACAACCAGACCTCCTGCCCAGGACGATACTTGGGGGCCGGGGCCCGCCGCCGGTCTGCATGTTTCTTCGCCCTCGTCCGGGCCTTCAACAAAGCAGAGCGGGCGGCACGCCACACCCGACGGCACTTCCGTAGGTGGGCCTGGACCGAGGGCACACCGATCTCTCCCTCAACCACTGGAAACAAGGGGGGCTGATACCCCAAGCACACCTCAAATGGGGAGAGGCCGGTGGCAGATGACACTTGGCTGTTGTGGGCGTACTCGATCCAGGCCAGGTGGGTACTCCAGGCCGTCGGGTGCGCGGCTGTCACACAGCGTAGTGTCTGCTCCAGTTCCTGATTCGCCCGCTCTGCCTGCCCGTTGGTCTGGGGGTGGTACCCAGACGAGAGGCTGACCGTGGCCCCCAGTTCCCGGCAGAAGCTCCTCCAAACGTGCGAGGTGAACTGGGGACCGCGATCGGAGACGATGTCTGATGGTATGCCATGCAGACGGACGACGTGGTGGACCAGGAGGTCCGCTGTCTCCTGGGCCGTTGGGAGCTTCGGGAGGGCCACGAAGTGGGCCGCCTTGGAGAAACGGTCCACTATCGTGAAGACGACGGTGTGTCCCTGGGACGGCGGGAGACCCGTGACAAAGTCCAGGCCGATGTGGGACCAGGGGCGATGAGGCACGGGCAGTGGCTGTAGCTGCCCTGAGGTCTTTCTATGGTCGGCCTTGCCCCTGGCGCAGGTGGTACAGGCCTGGACGTAGTCCCGGACGTCGGCCTCCAGGGATGCCCACCAGAAGCGTTGCCGGACGACTGTCACGGTCCTTCGCACCCCAGGGTGACAGGAGAGTTTAGAACCGTGACAGAAGTCCAGGACTGCAGCCCTAGCCTCTGGTGGGACGTATAGTCTGTCCTTTGATCCGTTTCCGGGGTCCGGGTCACGGGTCAGGGCCTCCCGGACGGTCTTCTCTATGTCCCAGGTGAGGGCGGCCACGATAGCGGACTCCGGGATGATGGGATCCGGGGGATCCGACGGTTCCGTTTTGACTTCGTCTTCGTGCACCCGGGACAATGCATCCGATCTTTGATTCTTGGTCCCGGGACGGTAGGTGATCCGGAAGTCAAAACGGCCAAAGAACAGTGACCAGCGGGCTTGCCTGGGGTTCAGCCGCTTGGCGGTCCTGATGTACTCCAGGTTCCGATGGTCAGTGAAAACCGTGAATGGCACGGCTGTTCCCTCCAACAGATGTCTCCACTCTTCGAGGGCCTCTTTCACAGCAAGGAGTTCCCGATTGCCGACGTCATAGTTCCGTTCAGCGGGGGTCAACCTGCGGGAAAATAGGCACACGGGTGAAGGACCTTATCGGTCTTCCCGCTCTGGGAGAGCACCGCTCCTATCCCTGAGTCCGAGGCATCCACTTCAACCACTAACTGGCGGCTAGGATCGGGCTGCACCAGAACTGGTGCAGACGAGAAGCGCCGTTTCAACTCCTTGAATGCGGCTTCGCACCGATCCGACCAGGTGAAGGGAACTTTTGGGGAGGTCAGGGCTGTCAGGGGGCTAACTACCTGACTGTAGCCCTTAATAAACCTCCTGTAGAAATTAGCAAAGCCGAGGAACTGTTGCAGCTTCCTACGGCTTGTTGGTTGGGGCCAGTCTCTCACCGCCGCAACCTTGGCCGGATCAGGGGCGACGGAGTTGGAGGAGATGATGAACCCCAGGAAGGACAAAGAAGTGCGGTGGAATTCACACTTCTCGCCCTTCACAAACAGGCGGTTCTCCAACAACCGCTGCAGGACCTGACGGACATGCCGGACATGTGTCTCAGGATCCGGGGAAAAGATGAGTATATCGTCTAGATACACGAAGACGAACCGGTGCAGGAAGTCCCGCAAGACATCGTTTACCAACGCTTGGAAAGTCGCGGGAGCATTAGTGAGACCGAACGGCATGACCAGGTACTCAAAATGACCTAAGGGGGTGTTAAATGCCGTCTTCCATTCGTCTCCCTTCCGGATCCGAACCAAATGATACGCATTCCTAAGATCCAGCTTGGTGAAGATTTTGGCTCCATGCAAGGGGGTGAACACTGAATCCAACAAGGGCAACGGGTATCGGTTGCGAACCGTGATTTCGTTCAACCCCCTGTAATCAATGCATGGACGAAGCCCGCCATCTTTTTTACCCACAAAAAAGAAACCTGCACCCATCGGAGAGGTGGAATTCCGGATCAATCCGGCAGCTAATGAGTCCCGGATGTAGGTCTCCATTGATTCACGCTCCGGCCGTGAGAGGTTGTACAGCCTACTGGACGGGAACTCACTGCCTGGAACCAAATCAATGGCACAATCATACGGGCGGTGGGGAGGAAGCGTGAGAGCCAGATCCTTGCTGAACACGTCAGCGAGGTCATGGTACTCCGCCGGCACCACCTTCAGATTGGGCGGGACTCGGACCTCCTCCTTAGCTTGGGAGCCGGGAGGAACCGAGGAACCTAGACACTCCCGATGGCAGGTTTCGCTCCACTGAACCACTACCCCGGACGGCCAATCGATCCGGGGATTGTGCTTTAGCATCCAGGGAAAACCCAAAACCACACGGGAGGTGGCCTGAGTCACAAAGAACTCGATCACCTCCCGGTGGTTACCTGACACCACCAGAGTTACTGGAGGTGTCTTAAGCGTGATTGGTGGGAGTAGGGAGCCATCTAGCGCCCGAACCTGCACAGGCGAGGTAAGAGCCACCAGAGGGAGCCCTATCTCCCTGGCCCATCTACTGTCAAGCAGATTCCCCTCAGAGCCCGTGTCCACCAGTGCTGGGGCCTTCAGGGTTGAATCCTCAAACAGGATCGTGACTGGGAGTCGTTGTAGCAATGTGGGTGTGTCCCACGTGAATGTTTTGGCCCACCCCTGGCCCAGTCTCTAGGGGCGGGCGTTTGGCGTTTGACCGCTCGGGGCAGTCTCTCACATGGTGCTCTATTGAACCACAAACAAGACACGCTCCGTGGGTCCATCTCCTCTGTGCATCTGGTGCCCTAAATGTTGCCCTACTCGTGTCCCTAGCTTCGTCAGTAGGGGGAGCTGTGACCCCACGGAGCGCAGGGGCTGTGGAGCGTGGGGAAGGCGGAGCTCGATCGGAACCGGAAGGGAGAGGGACGACGCGTGCCTGGCCACGCCCTTCGCCTCGTTCCCGACGGCGTTCTTCTAACCGGTTGTCGAGTCGTATGACCAGATCGATGAGCCCGTCTAAGTCCCGCGGTTCGTCCTTCGCCACCAGGTGCTCTTTTAGGACCAATGACAGTCCGTTTACAAAGGCAGCGCGGAGGGCAGTGCTATTCCAGCCGGATCTCGCCGCCGCGATGCGGAAGGCGACTGCATAGGCAGCTGCGCTCCGACGCCCCTGTCTCATTGACAGTAGCGCGGTTGAAGCGGACTCTCCTCTGTTGGGATGGTCGAACACCGTTCTGAGCTCCCGTACAAACCCAACGTATGTATGAAGGAGCCGTGAGTTCTGCTCCCAGAGCGCTGTAGCCCAAGCGCGTGCCTCCCCGCGAAGCAGATTTATTACATAAGCAACTTTGCTAGCATCAGTCGCGTACATCACGGGATGCTGTGCGAAGACGAGCGAACACTGCATCAGAAAATCCGCGCACGTCTCCACACAGCCTCCGTACGGTTCTGGAGGGCTTATGTATGCTTCTGGGGACGGAGGAAGGGACCGTTGAACGACCAGTGGAACGTCACTTTCACGCGCAGGGTCCTCGGGAGGGAGAGCCGCAGCGGCGCCCGAAGGGCGCGCCTCCACTTGTGCGGCGAGAGCCTCCACCCTGCGGTTTAGGAGAACGTGCTGCTCGGTCATTAAATCGATCCGAGAGGTGAAAGCGGTGAGGATCCGCTGCAACTCACCGATTACCCCTCCCGAAGCCGCCGACGCGCCTTGGTCTTCCATTGGCCGTTCAACAGCCGGTTGACGCCCCGCGGGGTCCATGACGGTGGCCGAGATATCCTGTTGTGAAAGTGTAGGAACACGGACCCACAACAGGGGGCGCAATGAACGGACAATGGAGGAAGGTGAATAACAAGGTTTACTATTGTGAAACGAGCACAATGAATACAACAATCACAATTTGGGGTCGAATCCGCTGGTGTCGTGTGGGCAGGTTCGAAGGTAGGAGACGTCCGTCTCAGTCGAACCGAAACCACCCAGATCTCCTCTGCCACCGAACCCTGGAAATACTGGAACCGCCAAGTCCCGAATTCCCAGGTGGCCACTGCCTCCGCTCGTCGGATCCGGTACTGCTGGCGGGAGAGAGCAACAACACAGGCGTTGATGCGACAGCACCCACTAACGGAGAGGGGAGAAGCCGCCTCCACCTCTAGTCACAATATGGCAGGCAGGTGAGTACTTATCCAAGCAATTTAGCTTACAGTAATCAGCTGTCCTGAAAAGGTTTAACAAGTCTCTTAGCTAGTTAGTCAGAATATACATGCAGAGAACGTTACCTCAGTCTAAAGGCGATATCTCGGCACTGAGGTGGAGACGCCGTCCTCCTGATATACCTCTGTGCTGAGTGGAACAGCTGTGTCCAGTGATGGGTGACAGCTGTCACCCCGGCTGCTCCCATAAGGCGCCAGCGCCCTCTGGTGCCTGGAGCCCGCACTCCAGGCAGGGCGCCCTCTGGTGGTGGTGGGCCAGCAGTACCTCCTCTTCAGCGGCCCACACAACACCTATTACACAAAAGTAAAACTAGCATGACCTGAAAGTGATTGAGGAGCAGGAATTCAAGGCAGAGTAAATACATTAATTAGACTCAGTAGCTTGAAATTAGGTTTCTTGTTTTTGTTTTGTTTTGTTTTGTTTGTTTTGTTTTTTTACTTTCTTTCATTTCAAAAGCCATGGTCTAGCAGAAAAGATGGAATAACGCCTCTATGCAACATAACAACAAACAATACAATTAACAACAACAGAACATTATGAGGATTTTTGGTAACATCTTGAATAACTGACTTCAGGTCAATTTTATTTTCGGGAACATGAGAATTTAATCAACATCTGCCTGACTCATACAATTTAAGTTTTCAAGGCTTGTTCAAATCTTTTTTTTAAAAAAGGCACAAAAGTAGACTTTCCATTAGTAACCAAATAAATCCAAATGAAGAATATTGATTTTTCTCTGCACTCTGATCAGATGGTTCACTTTCCATCAAGCTGTCAGGGTGTTCGGTCAGAGTGACTTTAGAATGAATCCAACCACAGGTAACCTCACACAAAATCTGCTGTAAACTATTTTTGGGATGTAGTATAATTACACCAAACCTTGACTTGTTGCATGTTGTAATTTGGAGAATTTTTGCTTTGTTCAGTATAAACAACATCATGTTCCAAAGCCAGAAATCTGGTAATTTTCAGAAAACGTTCATTATGGGAAAACCTAAATTATTTGAAATGATATTATAATAGACAAAATAGGAGCTTATGTGAAGTTCCAGTCTTAAAACTGCATAGAATTGATTTATTTTGGTTTATGTATTGACAGTCAGTCTACTGTAATCCACAGTGACAGCTGAATTTCACTTTTGTAATTTATGAGGTAATAATGTTATGTAATGAAGCAGAACGTCTGTGGGCAGAACACACGTCAGGCCTAACAGCTGACAGCTGTGTCATAAAGTAGATGATTGCACTGGGAAATAAGCAACAATGGTACTAATCATGAGCTTATTTCTCAAATTAAAAAGATATACCATACGAAAAGGAAAATGTGGTGCCTGCGCTTGGCATAATGCCAGTTCAATAAAGAGAAAAAAATGGGTTCCAGCAAAACATCATATTGATTGAAAGAGATGTTTTGCAGATGGATTCTGTGGATTACACAGCTGCAGAATTATAAGGATAATGTAGGAAATTCCTCCAGAGGCTCAATGGTAGTTTTGCTGGCAGCTGCCACTGGGGCTAACAAAGGAACAGGAATGCATAAGCAATACATTTTTAATCAAAGCACATTTGGAATGCTGCTATCTCAATGGGCACATTATTTTTTTAATATTGTAGCTATAAAGTTAGTTAGGTCAGGTAGGGGACCTTGTGCTACACATTGTCATATCCACTACACCACAGAACGGCCTTGGGGCCTGAATGGCAACCACCTAGACAGACAACTGGTCTATCGCCACCTCTTAGAAAAAAACATCTGTCTACCATCCTTTGGCCTTGTCCAGTCACTGAGGGCCTCAATACTGAGGCACCTGCGGGATCATATGAACAGAACGTACAACATGGCCAAAATATTGTAACAGATGCTCCCTCACAATGCAACAAATATTACTTATCTGAGTCTCTTGAAGTAACCATTTGCTGGGCAGAATCTTGATGCCCCAAAGATCACCTGAAAAGACCTAAAACAAATATGTATCACCGTTGGTTAGTGTCCAAGTCACACAACACCAGAAACCTAAAGACATGGACCTTCATTCGCCTCCAAAGGTGTCAGCATGATCAAACACCTCTGCCCAGCAAAATCAAGGCATCTCTCAATCTCAAAGGCTAAGGACTCAAAGACATAAAGAAGGCATGCACTTAACTGGATTGGCACAAAAAGGCAAAATACCTTTTTGTAAACTTCCATAGCTAAAATGGAGGAAAAGTGTGCACAACAGCTTTGATGCTTTCTGTCTCTGACAAAGCAGCAGTTGTGCCTAACTCATGGAGCGATTTCCTTCCAGCCACCTTGAACTTTTTGTGTCAATACCCAAGAGGTAGCAAAACCCAAAAAGTAACCGAGGTACGTACTGTTAGGTTCTTTTATGTGGTGAGTGATCTCAAAAGAATTGGACAGGAAATGGACTTCAAAGTTTAGATGTTGTATTGAAAGGTGCCTGATAACAGAGAGTCACTTAAGCAGCGCTGGGGTCTTCGAACAGATCACATGCAACATCTGAACAAAGAGCCGAGATCTCCTCCTTGCACTAACTTTTATTCCTGAGTCTAAGCCGGCCCCCATGTGGGTGGTTCTTAGACTGTCGTGAATCATTGGCTATGTGACTGCTGCAAAGTGAAGTGAGGTAGGCGGATATAAGCGGATGTCCTGCTCACATTGCGTTCAAGGCCGTATGTAAAAATTTTAGTGTATGTCTGCGTATCACGCAACAAATTAGTGTGTTCCATCATGCAGTCCAAATAGATGCAAATTCTTTGGTTTTATCAATTAGACAGCTATAAAAAGATCAGATGGTTTTATCAATTAGACAGACAACAAAGGGTGATCAGAAAATAAATAACAATAACCAACTATAACCACAGATGAAAAGAAATAACACAGAAATAAATAAACTCTGAAGTGAATGAAAAGCAAACCAATATGAAAACTAAGAATGAAAAATCAATGTAATCAAAGATAAGTGACAATCACAACAAAACTATGAACAAAACCAAAACCCAAAATGCAACAAAACGAAGACATGGTACAAACAATAAACAGTGCACCCAAGAAACAGGCAGACGATGCAGGGGTAAACATCGGTGACTGACACATTAATAAAAACGGATGATCAACCAACACAGGGTGACTAGACACCTCACATACACAAGACACGAAAGTGGAGCACATGACAACCACACACACACACACACACACACACACACACACACACACACACACACACACACACACACACACACACACACACACACACACACACACACACACACACACACACACACAGGAGACACGAGCATGAGACAATAACAGAACATAACGTAAAAAAAAAAATACAGAACAGGAACCATAATCAAACAGACAGATGGGTGTAACCACCATATGATGTTTGGAAAGAAGCTGGTACTCAGCTAAATGTTTCTGATAATGCAACCTGTCATGTGATGATGAATGCTAGCAGGTATTGTTACTATACTAACACACAGTTGCAGCTGCTGGCAACCTGCCACGGAATCGGGCAATAAAACATCACAAAGTGGTGCTCACAGTCTAGAGCTGTGATGAATAAGCATGTACAGATCTGCTTTGCCCAAGAATGGGATCTAGCATACAGTGTGTTGACGTAGGCTTCCAAAACAGCTGTAGCATAACCACACACACTTATTAAGCACACCTGTGATACTTTTCCACAACTGCAGCACTTCCGGAAAATCTCACTGTCATGGTACAACGTACAAAAACATAATGTGTTACACAGAAATGCAAAGGATTACCAAAGTATAAAGAATATGTTCAGTTCAACAGTGGTTGAAACAAGACCAAGGGACAGTGAGAGAATACAGTGTATTCAGAAAGTATTCACAGAGTTTCACTTTTTCCACATTTTGTTATGTTACAGCCTTATTCCAAAATGGAACACAATACTACATATTGACAAAATAAAAAAAGCTTATTTTTTCCAATTTTTTCTAATTTATTAAAATAAAAAACTAAGAAATCACAAACATAAGTACATGAGTATTCACACCCTTTGCTCAATACTTTGTTGATGCACCTTTGGCAGCAATTACAACATCAAACCTTTTTGAATATGATGCCACAAGTTTGGTGCACCTATCTTTGGGTAGATTTGTCCATTCCTCTTTGGAGCACCTCTTAAGCTCTCTCAGGTTGGATCAGGAGCGTCAATGCACAGACGTTTTCACATCGGTCCAAAGACGATCAATTGGATTCAGGTCTGGACCACTCAAGGACATTCACAGAGTTGTCCTGAAGTCACTCCTTTGATATCTTGGCTGTGTGCTCAGTGTCATGCTGAAAGATGAACCGTCGCCCCAGTCAGAGGTCAAGAGCGCTCTGGAGCAGGTTTTCATCCAGGATGTCTCTGCACATTTCTGTTTTCACCCTCAATCCTGACTAGTCTCCCAGTTCCTGCCACTAAAAAACATGGTGTGGGGATAACATAACATTAGGATTTTACAGCAGGGCATGGAGCAAGTGATTAGACAGCCTGCAAGGTTTATGACAAAGGTGGGTGTGGAATCCATTAGCTTGGTGGGGAAATCCATGGTCCAATATGTGTAACAGCCCCATCTTGAAAAAAAGGTTGACCATTAACCTTGTAATTTAGCATGTAAAGCATGTTTTTCACTGACAATAATGAAAATATTCAATTAATTATTGAAATTGAATATATAGCCTACCAATAGAAAGTCTAGAGGGGTTTTGTGTATAAATTAGGCCTATGTGATTCCTAGGGATCTGTCTACAACCCCTGGCAATAATTATGGAATCACCGGCCTCGGAGGATGTTCATTCAGTTGTTTAATTTTGTAGAAAAAAAGCAGATCACAGACATGACACAAAACTAAAGTCATTTCAAATGGCAACTTTCTGGCTTTAAGAAACACTATAACAAATCAGGAAAAATAATTGTGGCAGTCAGTAACGGTTACTTTTTTAGACCAAGCAGAGGGAAAAAAATATGGACTCACTCAATTCTGAGGAATAAATTATGGAATCACCCTGTAAATTTTCATCCCCAAAACTAACACCTGCATTAAATCAGATCTGCTCGTTAGTCTGCATCTAAAAAGGAGTGATCACACCTTGGAGAGCTGTTGCACCAAGTGGACTGACATGAATCATGGCTGCAACACGAGAGATGTCAGTTGAAACAAAGGAGAGGATTATCAAACTCTTAAAAGAGGGTAAATCATCACGCAATGTTGCAAAAGATGTTGGTTGTTCACAGTCAGCTGTGTCTAAACTCTGGACCAAATACAAACAACATGGGAAGGTTGTTAAAGGCAAACATACTGGTAGACCAAGGAAGACATCAAAGCGTCAAGACAGAAAACTTAAAGCAACATGTCTCAAAAATCGAAAATGCACAACAAAACAAATGAGGAACGAATGGGAGGAACTGTAAGAAACCGCCTAAAGGAAATGGGATTTACATACAGAAAAGCTAAACAAAAGCCATCATTAACACCTAAACAGAAAAAAACAACGTTACAATGGGCTAAGGAAAAGCAATCGTGGACTGTGGATGAATGGATGAAAGTCATATTCAGTGATGAATCTCGAATCTGCATTGGGCAAGGTGATGATGCTGGAACTTTTGTTTGGTGCCGTTCCAATGAGATTTATAAAGATGACTGCCTGAAGAGAACATGTAAATTTCCACAGTCATTGATGATATGGGGCTGCATGTCAGGTAAAGGCACTGGGGTGATGGCTGTCATTACATCATCAATAAATGCACAAGTTTACGTTGATATTTTGGACACTTTTCTTATCCCATCAATTGAAAGGATGTTTGGGGATGATGAAATCATTTTTCAAGATGATAATGCATCTTGCCATAGAGCAAAAACTGTGAAAACATTCCTTGCAAAAAGACACATAGGGTCAATGTCATGGCCTGCAAATAGTCCGGATCTTAACCCAATTATTGAAAATCTTTGGGGGAAGTTGAAGAAAATGGTCCATGACAAGGCTCCAACCTGCAAAGCTGATCTGGCAGCAGCAATCAGAGAAAGTTGGAGCCAGACTGATGAAGAGTACTGTTTGTCACTCATTAAGTCCATGCCTCAGAGACTGCAAGCTGTTATAAAAGCCAGAGGTGGTGCAACAAAATACTAGTGATGTGTTGGAGCGTTCTTTTGTTTTTCATGATTCCATCATTTTTTCCTCTGAATTGAGTGATTCCATATTTTTTTCCATTTGCTTGGTCTAAAAAAGTAACCGTTACTGACTGCTACAATTTTTTTTCCTGATTTCTTATAGTGTTTCTTAAAGCCAGAAAGTTGCCATTTGAAATGACTTTAGTTTTGTGTCATGTCTGTGATCTGCTTTTTTTCTACAAAATTAAACAACTGAATGAACATCCTCCGAGGCCGGTGATTCCATAATTTTTGCCAGGGGTTGTAGTCCTAAAATTCCTATAGGATATTACCTCTTACAAGCAGCCTGTCGAGGATGATTGGTGTCTCATTGGGACTCTAAATTTCAATTTTCGAAACCCAGGTTAGACAACTTAGGCCTAAGATGCCTTTTATTGTTATTTATAGCCCTATTTGGGTAAGCCTAATTTATTTTCTACGTGTAGGCATGGGCCTATTTATATTTAATCAACCAAATTCACAGATTTCTCTTTCCTGTCTTTTCAGAGGTGAATATGGGAAATGGTCCCAAGAAGATTTAGAAAGAGCAGTGATGTCATTCATGAATGGTGATGCAGGCCTTAATGCAACTAGCAGAGTTTATGGCATCCCCAAAGCCACCCTGAAGCGGCATGTTGAGAACAAAAACAAGATTGCCAATGGTCCAAACAAACATTTTGGTGGCCTTTCTACACTGCCCCCAGAACTTGAAGAAATGCTGGTTGAGCATATTCTAGATCTGGAAAATATGCTCATCGGAATGACAAAAAAAGACCTGATAGAGATGGCCTTCCAGTTGGCTGAGCTAAACGGACTGAAGCACACTTTCAACCGTGATAAGAAAGCTCCAAGTACCAACTGGTATCGAGACTTCATGAAAACACACCCACAGTTATCCCTCTGTCAACCTGAGGCAACCTCAGTGGCCAGAGCAAAGGGATTCAATCACCAAAGTGTTGACAAATTTTATGACAAACTGGAAAACTTGATAGAAACACACAACCTTGGTCCTAATGAGATTTTCAACATGGACGAATCGGGCATCACAACAGTTCAGAAGCCAGGGCGTGTACTTGGAAGAAGAGGAAAAAAGCAGATTGGCTCCCTCACCAGTGGGGAGAGAGGCTCCACAACAACAGTTGTTTGCTGTATGACTGCTGGTGGAACTTTCGTTCCTCGTATGATCATATTCAAACACAAATGTATGGTCCAAACATTCCGGTCAGGAGTTCCTCCTGGCAGTGTTATGGTGAATAGTGAATATGGTTGGATGAATAAAGATCTCTTCTCAACTTGGCTGAAACATTTTGCATCCCATGTGGGCTGGTCAAAAAAACAAGGCTGGTCTTCTGATCCTTGACAGCCACTCGTCTCACACAAAGAATGTTGAGACGATAGAACATGCCCGAGACCATGGCATAATCATGCTGTCATTACCTCCCCACACAACACACCACCTCCAGCCCCTTGATCATGCATTTTACAAGCCACTGATGACCTTCTATAACCAGGAATGCGACACGTATATCAGAACTGAAAAGAGGCCAGTCACTATTTTCTCAATAAGCCATATCTTTGGTAGGGCATACATCCGTTCTGCCACAATGTCAACAGCTGTGAACGGCTTCCAATGTACTGGTATTTGGCCCTGCGACCGACATATATGGACTGAGGCAGATTTTGCTGCTGCTGGAAGGTTCCATGTAGAATGTGATGGTGATGACGGCAACAGGCATTGTGAGTTCCCACACACCTCTCCGGGAGCGAATCTGAGCCAGGAGAACCAGCAAACTGTCCACCAGACACCCTCAGAAGAGTTACAACAGTCAACTTCAAGTCAGCAACTTCCATGAAGATCAACAGCCCCCTCAAATACAGAAATCTCAGAGACGACTCAGCAACCAACATCATCTGATCAGCTGTCCACTGTCAGATGCATCCAAACAGCACAAGATGGATGATGTTTTTTCCGTCCAGTAGAGTTCCAGACAGCAACGAGAGATGGCAACGACAACATAAAAGACCTTCGGCTACAAATCCAGGAGATGAATTTGGCAGACTTGCTTCGTTTACAAGTCATTTGTCATATGCAAAGTATGAAAACTTTGACCCACGGGTGATAAATGCTGATCTTCCAAAGCGAATGTGTTATGGATCCATGGAGGAAAGAATCACTGAAATGGTTGGCGAAATAGAAATTGCTGCCACAGCTCAGTACCTGCAGCAGCCCACTGGTGTTTGTGTTGTTGAGAGCACTACATCTATCATGTCTGGAAGTGAGTTCGAGTCAGCTGAAGGCCTTGGCCTATCTTTGAAGTACCTTAGGCTAGGGCTAGGCGAAGATGTTGGCCACTATGAAGCTCGAATCCAAGAAAAGGTGGTTCAAAAAGAACAGAGGTCAAGGCAGTTAATCACTCCAGCCATGCTGTCGCCTACTCCCAAGACAGTGGTATCGAAGGCCAAACGTAGGAGCGGCAAGTCTGAAATAATTACGTCAAGCCTGTATAAAAACAGCCTCAAGAAAAAGCATAAAAAGCCTTCCAACCCAGTCAGAAGAACCGGAAAGAAGTCTACTCCAGTTGCTGCTAAAAGACCTAAAAGGGCAGTTGCTCCAGTTACCTTGGAGGAAAGTGACCAGGGTGACGACACTGACAGTGACTCTTGGTACTGCGTGATATGTGATGAGGATCACGCTGAGACAATGGTAAGATGTAAATATTGTAACACATGGATTCACCAGAGCTGTGCCCGAGGGCTTCCTCCTGACTATCAATGTGACATTTGCTTGTAAAGAAAAGGGAGTGTGGTCACTTAAGATATGTACCGTAGCTAAGAATATATTTCAGCATACCCAGCAATTACATAGATGGCATTTCCCCTCCCGCCTTGAGCTCCTGACGTGAAATTAACCGAGAACTTACATTTTTAGTTTATATCTTTAACTGAGAGATCAAAGAAGCATTGTTAAAGAGTTTCTATGCCTTGGAAGGTCATAAGATTGCCAGTGACTTAAATTGGACCAATTTAGGTCATCGGGTCCAGATATTGGACCATTTTGAAAAAATTGATATTGCCTAATTTAATGAAATATATAATATTTAGTGAACTCATATATTGTGTGCATAGACTGCTTATTTTACCTTATGCCTTGATGTAAAAATACAATTACTGTAATATGATTGAAGACAACAGAGGTAAACAATTATATTGTTAGGTGGTCCAATACAGGTACACCTCCCTACCTAAACAAAACGGTCTTGCGTCTCCATTGAGCTGGAGCATCAATAATAACCAAATTTTAGTTTATTCTTGTTTTATACTCTTTTTATTTGAAGACTTACAATATGATAGGATTTGTTGTCTCAAATCTATCTATTTACTCATTTTCCCAAATGCTAGGAACACCTGTGAACTCAACTCAACCTTTTTTTCTAAAGCACGTTTAAAATGACTGCAGTCAACCAAAGTACTTTACATAATTTAAAAAATGGGTAACAAGTTACCCCCAATCGTAAATAAATGAATTAGAAATAACAATAAAATTACAACAGGCAATAAAACAGATAAAAGACAAGGTAAAATAAAAAGTAAAAAGTAGTAGGAAATAATTTAATTTGATTTTATTTAATTTTATTTTATTTACATAGCACCAAATCACAACAAAGCTGCCTCAGGTACAGCACATAAGTAAGGTCTAACCTTACCAACCCCTAGAGCAAGCACACAGGCGACAGTGGTAAGGAAAAACTCCCTCTGAAGATATTGAGGAAGAAACCTCAAGCAGACCAGACTCAAAGGGGTGACCCTCCACTTGGACCGTGTTACAGAAAGATTACAAATAAGGTAAATTTGTCAGCATTAAGCAATAGGAAAAACAGAAGAAATACTAAGGTGAAACAGATGTAATTGCTCATTTAGGACACGCCAGAGAAAGGAAATAGGTTTTTAAAGAGGGTTTAAAAGTCTCTAGGCACAGGGAAGATCTAATATTAAAGGGGAGAGTATTCCAGAGCCGCTGCAAAGGCTCTGTCGCCTCTCATCTTTATTCTTTTTAGGCACCTCGAACAACAGTTGGTGAGAAAAGGCTTTGGTTGAGGTGTAAAGAAAAAAATCTCAAAAAGATACACTGGGGCCAGGCCATTGAGGGCTTTAAAAACAATTAAAAGAAGTTTAAAATCAACCTGGTAACGGATTTGAAGCCAGTGAAGAGTAGCCAAGACCGGCGTATTGTGGTCGGACTTTTTCTTTCCCGTAAGAAGATGAGCAGCAGCGTCCTGAATAAGCTGGAGGCGGTTTTGAGAGGTCTGATCCAAGCCAACGTACAGAGAGTTACAGTAATCTAGTCTACTTCTGACAAAGGCATGGATAACCTTCTCAAAGTCAATCCTAGAGAAATATGAACATATATCAGCCACGGGCCCTGAGCTCTCCTTAGCCGGGAGCTGTTGCACCTCAGTATCCTTTCACTACGGTACTTATATCTTGTCTCCATATATATTTCAGCACACTTTATGGTTGTTAATATATACAAGTGCCTTCTTTTTGTTCTCCTTTTTTTTAATGTTATTATATTAGTGATAACAAGGGAGGAGTGGGGTGCAATTAGCTAAACCTAACAGCTAATGTTAACTTACTGAGCTGGCTGCAGCACTGTTTGTCATAGCTAACTACATAGTCGGTTCTGTTTGGGAAGCTAATGTTAATACACACTTTTGTTTGCATTTGTTGTTATGACCATTATTGTAGGGTGAAGCGACGCTATTGTGCTTTATACGCCAGTCACCGGCTTTGCTTAGCTTTGTTGGCTAGCAAGGTACACTAGGCTAGTTAACGGCTAAATTAAAGGTAGCTCATCTGGCTATAGTTAGCCTATGTTCGAGATTTGCACTTTTATTTTACATGGTGTAGATTTTTAATGGTTCTTCAGTTAAAGTGTTCTTTAATAGATTTCAATAGATAGTATCTAAGTTTTGGGTTTCCATTAGAAAACATGTAGCGTATGGAATTTGTCTTCCTTTAGTAGCAATCCATAACCTAGCTAGCAGGGTAAACTTTAGCTAGAAATCTAAAACATATTACACCATAGCTTCTGTTTCTATAATAACATAACCAGATTTATAGCTTAGCCTACTAGCTATAATTTAGTTTTATAACAAGTCTACAGACTAGGTAGATGTACACTATAATCTTCTCCCGTATGAACACTTAGGATTCAGGAGCTAACTCCTATAATATTATGTAGTAACTATATTTATTATATATGTTGTTTACTGCCCTGATTGTGTAAATGTCACTTATATACATGCTGGCCATATTCTTGAGCCACTTAGGTGGGTAGGGAGAGTTCCCATGGGATAAAAAAGCTTTTCAACCTACCATCCCTTGTTCTCTAGACCAGGCACCTAAGTGGCTCTACACTTTTTTTTAAAGATATTTTGATGTACCTTAGTATACACTAGTAGAGTTCCACCTTAGATTTGGACTGTATAGTTTAAGATATACCTTACTGAATTTTCATGAAGAAGGTTTGTTGAAACAATAACTCGTGAGCAAGCTTTCCGTCATTCTGTTTCAATTATGAGGCTTTATGAGTGCTTGTGGTGTTCCTCATACTTTCCTTCTGAGGGCAGAAATAATTAAGTTTGGATTAATGAAGCCCTAAGCAGTCATACTCTGATGTCCAAGCTAAATATTATACAAGCAGTTTCCACTTGACTAATTACTGAATTTAAAAGTATACAAACAATGAATGTTTATGAGTGCAATGGTAAGAATATTTCATGAAGTGAAAGATGGAACATTCCATCCATATTTGATGGCCATGGGTGAAAATATAAGCAAAAAACAAAACAAAAAAGTGTGAGTACATCAACGCTTGGCCTATTGTAAATCCTGGGACCTCACAAAACAATTTTGGATAAATATATCTTCTGACCATGAAAGGCAATAGATTAGCTGGGGTCAGGCCTAACTTACAGAACAGGTTTGGTAATCAAATATGTCAAGCGGATGTTTGTACACTGCATATGAATCCAATAAATGGGGAAGTATAACAATTAACCTTTTTTTGGAATTATACATCACTTTGGAACAACTGATAAGTAAAATTCTTTCCTGCATAAATTGTGGAGTTCTTTTGTCAAGCCCATGTACCAATAGATGTTTTAGGGGGTTTTCATCCTGGAAAAGATTCAAAAGATTGAGAACATCATGTGCTTCACCTTTTCTTCCTTTTCATTTTTAATGATTTCATTAATCTCTAAAAAAAAAAAAAAAAAAAAAAAAAATCCCCTTGTAAAATAAGTTCCATCTATCCAGCCAGATTTCCACTCTGCCCGTTTACCTGCTTGGGTGCTCACAAAGATGCATTTTCTGCTCTTTTGCGTGACCAGCTCTTGGTTTCTATTCCCTTGTCCTAATGAGTATTTGAGTTTTATTGCCTGAAGCAACGTCTAAATGACTTGCAGAGGTGATGACAGAAACCAACGATAGCAATATTGGAGGAAAGCTCGATTAATCTGATGAACTCATCACAAACTTACAATGAAAATCATCCTTGTGTCACTTGGGGACAGTTTTCAACATGACAAATGTTTTACACTAATTCACTAAATCTCAAATGCATTGATGGGAGCAAGGTGGACTTAGTGGTTAGCACTGTTGCCTCACAGAGAGGAGGTCATGGGATCGATTCCCACCTGTGGCCTTTCTGTGTGGAGTTTGCATGTTCTCCCCATGTTTGTGTGGGTTCCCTCCAGGTGCTCCGGCTTCCTCCCACATCCAAAAGACATGCGGGTTAGGTGGATTGGAAACTTTAAATTGTCCGTAGGTGTGCGTGTGGGTGTGTATGTATTTGTTTGTCTATATGTGGCCCTGTGACAGACTGGTGTCCTGTCCAGGATGTAGCCTGCCTCACGCTCTGTGACTGCTGGAATAGGCTCCACCCACCCCTGCAATCCAATCTTGGATAAGCAGTCAAAGGTGTGTGTGTGTGTGTGTAAAATGCTTTGATGCATTTTGTGCATCAAAGGGGAGGTGATGGTCTAGTGGTTGAGCATTGGGCTTGAGGATAGAGGATCCTTGGTTCAAATCCGAGTCTGACTGGAAAATCACTAAGGGCTCTTGGGCTAGGTCCTTAATCCCCTAGTTGCTCCCAGTGTGTAGTGATCACCTTGTATGTCAGCACCCTGACATCGGCTTAAATGTGAGACATTATTGTGTAGCGCTTTCAGTGTCTGATGCAGATGAAAAAGTGCTATATAAATGCAGTCCATTTAAAATTTGTGCAAAACTGATGTGTAAAACCTCACGAGCAAGTTTATTTGACTGAAGCAGATGAATGCCAAGATCGCATATTCTGATTTCTGGTACAGTGAATGTCATACTTATACAAAAGAGGTGAAATAAGAGACCACACATGAAGTAAGAATTTACAGTTGTGTGCAAAAGTTTGGGCACCCCTGATAATTTTCATGATTTTCCTTTATGAAATTGGTTATCTGAATCAGAAATTTCAGTTAAATATATCATATAGCAGACGAACACACTGATATTTGAGAAGTGAAATGAAGTTTCTTGTATTTACAGAAAGTGTGCAATAATTATTTAAACAAAATTGGACAGGTGCATAAATTTGGGCATTTTATCATTTTATCTTGTCATTTTATTGATTTGAATACATTTAGCACTAATTATTGGAACACAAAATTGGTTTGGTAAGATCATTGACCCTTGACCTCCTTACACAGGTGAATCCCATCATGAGAAAGGGTAGTTAAGGTGGCCATTTGCAAATGTTTCCCTTCATTGCATCTCTTCTAATGAGTGTTAACATGGGAGCCTCTAAACAACTCTCAAATGACCTGAAAACAAAGATTGTTCAACATCATGGTTTAGGGGAAGGATACAAAAAGCTATCTGAGATTTCAGCTGTCAGTTTCCACTGTGAGGAGCATAGTGAGGAAATAGAAGACTGCAGGCACAGTACTAGTTAAGGCCTGACGTGACAGGTCAAGAAAAATCTCAGATAAGCTGAAGCGATGGATGGTGAGAACAGTTATAGTCAACCCACAGACCTGCTCCAAAGACCTACAACATGATCTTGCTGCAGAAAGTGTCTCTATGCATCGTTCAACTATACAGCGAACTTTGTACAAGGAGATGCTTTATTATGCTGGAATGCAGAGGAAGCCTTTTCTGTGTACACACCACAAACAGAGTCACTTGAGGTATGCTAAAGCACATTTGGACAAGCCAGCTTCATTTTGGAATAAGGTGCTGTGGACTGATGAAACTAATATTGAGTTATGTGGACATAACAAGGGGCAGTATGCATGGCTGAAAAAGAACACAGCATTCCAAGAAAAACACTTGCTACCTACAGTAAAATTTGGAGGTGGTTCCATCATGCTGTGTGGCTGTGTGGCCAGTGCAGGTACTGGGAATCTTGTTAAGGTTGAGGGTCACATGGATTCCAGTCCATATCAGCAGATTCTTGAGAACAATGTTCAAGAATCAGTGACAAAGTTGAAGTTGCACTAGGGCTGGATCTTTCAACAAGACAACGACCCTAAACACGGCTCAAAATCTACTAAGGCATTCGTGCAGAGGAACAAATATAAGGTTCTGGAATGGCCACCCCAGACCTGAATATTATTGAAAATCTGTGATGTGATTTTAAGCGGGCTGGCCATGCTCGGAAACCAACAAACCTGACTGAAACTGGAGATATTTTCTAAAGAAAAATGGTCCAAAATGCCTTCAACCAAATCCTATAGGAATATTAGATATAGGATCTTATATCCTAAGCTATAGGTGTTGTGGCTGGCGTGCCTGGCTGGCTTTTGTGTGTCTTTTGTTTCTGTCTTTTGGTTTTCCTCCCAGGTGGTGCGCATTTGGGACTGAGTGGCTGTGTAGCTGAGTTTATCAGGACCTCACCCTGATCACCTGAGGCTGATCACGTACAGCTTGTCAGGACTCACAGCTGTGGTGCATCTACATGGATTGGAACATGGTAGCATTTAAGTCTGGAGTACACAGTGTGTATTTGCCAGAGACTCGACCTTGTGACCAGACGGGAGAGATCGTCATCTCGAGAGCCATCTCATCATCAGTGGATGCAGAGAACGTCCAGGTTTGATGCATGGTCTGTGAAAGAGGAGGGGGTGAGGTCTCACGCTCGTCAGCACACTTCCTGAGGTACGTTAGATTTTGTGACTAACATTTATACAGTCAGTAAATGTGGTGTCCCTCACACCTTATTATATTGAGCTGTATGTAGTCGTTTAATCAGCTTCCACTGCAGTGGAGTTTTGTGAACAGGGTGTTCCATGCCTGCAGGGTGGGAAGCTGATTAGTAATTAAGCCAGGAAGTGTTTGCTGTTTGTACACCTTTGAGCGGTCCCTCTGTGTGTAGAGTGTGGACTCACATGATGATTTCTTCTTTCACAGACTCGGTTTGTCGCGGCCGCCTGGGGGGTGTTGGCGGGGTCCTTGGGTCCGAACTGGTTCTGGCTCCGGACCGTTTTGTGCTGCTGGGAGCGCACCGCAAATCCACCACGCCAGACCGCGCACTTATTTGTTTGTATTTTTTCACATCACTGTTATGTTTATTAAACTCTGTTATCCTTTGTACCGTGCTCTGCTTATTTTATACTGGGTCCTTCAAACGCTGGTCGGTTCTCCGGGCTGCGTCCGACACATAACAATAGGAAGTGTTATTATAGGCTGTTATTTCTGCAAAAGGAGGATCAACTAAATATTGATGTATTTTTTTCTGTTGGGGTGCCCAAATTTATGCACCTGCCTAATTTTGTTTAAAGAATTATTGCACACTTTCTGTAAATCCTAGAAACTTCATTTCACTTCTCAAATATCACTGTTTGTCTGCTATATGATATATTTAACTGAAATTGCTGATCCAAATGATGATTTATAAAGGAAAATCATGGAAATCATCAGGGGTGCCCAAACTTTTACATACAACTGTATTTATTAATTTATTATTGCTCAAGGCTGACACTGCTGTTTTTGACTGTTCCCTTTTATAAATTAATTTTCCTCATTTCCCCATTTTACATATTTACTGAAGTGATTTTTACGATTAAAACTAATAATTTGTTAAAAACTGAATACAACAGAAAACTATTAGACTCAACAAAAATATAAACACAACACTTTTGGTTTTGCTCCCATTTTGTATGAGATGAACTCAAAGATCTAAAACTTTTTCCACATACACAATATCACCATTTCCCTCAAATATTGTTCATAAACCAGTCTAAATCTGTGATAGTGAGCGCTTCTCCTTTGCTGAGATAATCCATCCCACCTCACAGGTGTGCCATATCAAGATGCTGATTAGACACCATGATTAGTGCACAGGTGTGCCTTAGACTGCCCACAATAAAAGGCCACTCTGAAAGGTGCAGTTTTATCACACAGCACAATGCCACAGATGTCGCAAGATTTGAGGGAGCGTGCAATTGGCATGCTGACAGCAGGAATGTCAACCAGAGCTATTGCTCATGTATTGAATGTTCATTTCTCTCTATAAGTCGTCTCCAAAGGCGTTTCAGAGAATTTGGCAGTACATCCAACCAGCCTCACAACCGCAGACCACGTGTAACCACACCAGCCCAGGACCTCCACATCCAGCATGTTCACCTCCAAGATCGTCTGAAACCAGCCACTCGGACAGCTGCTGGAACAATCGGTTTGCATAACCAAAGAATTTCTGCACAAACTGTCAGAAACCGTCTCAGGGAAGCTCATCTGCATGCTTGTCGTCCTCATCGGGGTCTCGACCTGACTCCAGTTCGTCGTCATAACCGACTTGAGTGGGCAAATGCTCACATTCGCTGGCGTTTGGCATGTTGGAGAGGTGTTCTCTTCACGGATGAATCCCGGTTCACACTGTCCAGGGCAGATGGCAGACAGCGTGTGTGGCGTCGTGTGGGTGAGCGGTTTTCTGATGTCAATGTTGTGGATCGAGTGGCCCGTGGTGGCGGTGGGGTTATGGTATGGACAGGCATCTGTTATGGACGAAGAACACAAGTGCATTTTATTGATGGCATTTTGAATGCACAGAGATACCGTGACGAGATCCTGAGGCCCATTGTTGTGCCATACATCCAAGAACATCACCTCATGTTGCAGCAGGATAATGCACGGCCCCATGTTGCAAGGATCTGTACACAATTCTTGGAAGCTGAAAATGTCCCAGTTCTTGCATGGCCGGCATACTCACCGGACATGTCACCCATTGAGCATGTTTGGGATGCTCTGGACCGGCGTATACGACAGCGTGTACCAGTTCCTGCCAATATCCAGCAACTTCGCACAGCCATTGAAGAGGAGTGGACCAACATTCCACAGGCCACAATTGACAACTTGATCAACTCTATGCGAAGGAGATGTGTTGCACTGCATGAGGCAAATGGTGGTTACACCAGATACTGACTGGTATCCCCCCCCAATAAAACAAAACTGCACCTTTCAGAGTGGCCTTTTATTGTGGGCAGTCTAAGGCACACCTGTGCACTAATCATGGTGTCTAATCAGCATCTTGATATGGCACACCTGTGAGGTGGGATGGATTATCTCAGCAAAGGAGAAGTGCTCACTATCACAGATTTAGACTGGTTTGTGAACAATATTTGAGGGAAATGGTGATATTGTGTATGTGGAAAAAGTTTTAGATCTTTGAGTTCATCTCATACAAAATGGGAGCAAAACCAAAAGTGTTGCGTTTATATTTTTGTTGAGTGTAAAATAACTTTTGAAAGCAAAAACATCTTGTCGAAATCTCTGACATGACACAACCTACTACAACTTTTAGAATCGCATAACACAACAATTTTTAGAAGACCCCTCTACAACCTTTTTAAAATTTGTTTTAGAAATCCCTGCTAGAACTATTTTGTTTTCCAGGACGACCCCACTACAACCATTTTTAGAAGACCCAGTTACAACCATTTTTAAAAGTCCCTGCTTCAAACATTTTCTGAAGACCCCACTACAACTTTTTTTAAATTTGTTCAGAAGACTGTACTGCAGCCATTTTTTTTAGCAGAGCCAAGTATACAATTTTTAGAAGCCAAACATTTTTACAACATTTTATATTTTACAACATCATACAACATTTTTTAAAACACCCTACTACAATTTTTTTTTTTTTTTTTGCTGTTATTGTTGTTCAGAAGACAATACTACAACGTTTTAAAGACAACTTCTGTAATACAAAAGATGTTTTTGTAAAACAGAGATGTTCACGGTCAATTTCACAGTCTGTTTCAGACACTGGAAACCTAACAGTCACTTAAAAATTTGTTTCATGATTTTGTTTAAAATGTATTTTCTTCTTTCTGTTTTGTGATGGTTTTAATTTGTTGAGCTGTTTTCTTTTGTAAATATATAAACAAATGAGTAAATAAAGGCCATTTGAAAGGCACAAAAAAGTTATAAACCATTGTTTTCATGCAGCGAGATGAACTATTTAGCGGACCAGTGATGTTGAACAAGCTTCAAGGAAAATCACCAAAAATTTCATTGAACTTTTACAATTATGACTTATTTTCAAAAGAAATCTTTAAAACAAATGTTATCAACATTTTATGATTCTTGTCTGTCTGTTCTTGTCCTCTGGCTCCCCCTTGTGACCATTCCTGGGTTTAGCTGTTTGTGTTGTCGCTGTTCCATCTTTCTCTTGCACTTCCTGTTTTATTTTGGTGGTTAGGGTTTTCTTGTCTGTTTTTGTAAACTTTCTTCCTGTGTCTCTCCCCAGCTGTTTTCAATGAGCGATTACCCTCACCTGTTTCCCATTTGTGTGATAGGCTCCCTGTGTATTTATATCCCTGTGTTCCATATGTTTCCCTTTTCTTGCCTGCAGTTTTCTGGTGCTTCTTTGTAATTGCATTTTTGATGCTGCACCTATTTCTTCTTCTGTGTTTTTGAAATTGCCTGCTACTTTTGGATACTGTTGCCAATTACTCTCTGCTGTTTGTGCTTTGACCTCTACCTCTGTTTTTGGGCCATCCACCTGCCTATCCCCTCTTGGACACCGTCACCCTCATTATCTGACTGTGTTATGACCTTTGATCTCTTCCTGCTGTTGAAATGAAGCCTTATTTTATGCCAGATCATCTTGATCTTTGCATTTTACTCTAAACCGTTGCCTACCTGTTCTGCATTTATGGATGCTTTGCTGGCTTGCTCTTTTTTTTTTTCTTTTTAACTGCTAAAAACTACAAAGAGGTGATATCTTGTGGTTGCATACTGTCATGTTTCAAAACTCATGTTGCTTGCATTCTTATTTTGCTTTTAGACTTTCTTCCATGACACAGGAAATGAATTGCCTTGTTGGTACAGGATGTAACCTTCTTAAAATTATTCATCATATGATGATCAGGATGCTGTTATAAAATACAAAAGAGCACAAAGCCTGGAAGTGTCAGCTATTCTTGTGATGGTGTTATTTCTACGGAGATGTGACGGTGTTATAATTACTGTATCCATCTAGCTATAAACTTAAATGCCAGGCTTCCTTGTTCGCCTGTCTTTTGAGTTTTAAAAAGCAGGCAGGCTGTTTAATGAAACACTGCTCATTAGTGGCTGGAACACATCATGAAAAATAAAAGCAATTAAAATTTGTGTCGTCCAATGTGTTTGAGGGCAAGAGTTGGTGCAAGTTGAGCTCATGACACCTGCAGCCTTTTAATAACCAGGCAGTCACAAATGTTGTCTCTGACTTATTAAATGGTATGGTACTTTGAAAGGCAGTGTGTGTGTGTGTGTGTGTGTGTGTGTGTGTGTGTGTGTGTGTGTGTGTGTGTGTGTGTGTGTGTGTGTGTGTGTGTGTGTGTGTGTGTGTGTGTGTGTGTGTGTGTGTGTGAGAGAGAGAGAGTGTGACTAATGTGATCTAGTGCAGCCTTGCTCAAACAGTGGTCTGCGGTTCACTTGTGATCTCAGCTTGATCTGGAAAAGTCTGAGGAACACTGATCTAGTGGTAATGTTGCAGATTGCCTTAAGCCATCAGCAGTCACGGGTTGAGTTTCCCGTCCTGTTTTTACTTTTTTTTTTTTTTTTTTTTGGCAACATGCTCACTTTTCTTCTCTTATAATACACAATATGGCTGATTCTCCATTTCATTTCACCCATTGTTTGAGATTGTTTAGAAATTGGTGGGTGTGTGTGTATATGTGTATATATATATATATATATATATATATATATATATATATATATTTAAGCCGTCTTTTATTCTCAGTTTTCTTATGTATGTGGGTGATTCTTTAACTACGGGCACTATTGGCCTTGTAAATGTAATTTCCACCACACCATTGCCTTACAATATAAAGTGCCTTGGGGCAACTGTTTGTTGTGATTTGGCGGTATATACATGTGCTCTGATGTCACTGTTTATCTTCATAGAAACTACCCAAACAATCTTTCATACAAACTGTTTAAAGGGACATTACAGTGTTGTGGTGGAAATTACGGCATTAGTGTGGGACAACTACATTTTGTTTAAAAAAATCACAACAGTTGTATGACATTGAATACCCCATTTATGTTTTGATTATTTTACTGATATTTTATTCAGAGATATTTTAAAACATTAGAAAAATGTTTCTTTACCATTCATTTTTATCATTGAAGATCAAAAGTCTGGGTGTGGGACAAGCACAAAACGGCAATATTTGCATATAATGATGCTGAAAAAAGGTGAAAAAGTCATCATAGACTACTAGAACAAATTTCTTAACACACTTTCATTGTAAAGATAACTATAAAAGTGTGAAATTTCCCCCTTTTTCCTGTTTTTCATACAATATGATCAAAGGACATAATAAGTGCCCGTAGTCTAAGAATCACCCATGTGTGTGTGCAACGTTACTGTTTCAGGGAATAAAGTTCTCTGTCACTATGCTGGATTTCTGTCAATTAGGATACCAAAAGGGACCGAAAGTAAACACATTATCCTGATGCAAAATCAAGGCTGGATGGATGATTTACAGCATCCCCATGACGCAACATCTGCAGGACACATGTACGTCACATAAATGTTCTAAAAATTGATTTTTAGAATAATGTCTCTGTTTTGTTTTTCTCCTGGCTGCCATCAGTGTCTGCACTCTGGGGGGGGGGGGGGGGTTGAGCGTAGATGTGTAAAGTCCACATAAGGTGGACAAAATCCTACAGACTAGGAACCTAAAATCCAACACATACTGACACACATTTGGGTTTAAACAGCACTTATTAAATTGCACACTGTGCAACTATAGTCAAAAAAATTAATAATAATAAACATGCTTCATCCAATAAAAATTAAACTTTTAATTGTTTTAAATTTAATGAAAAGCAGAGTTTGCATTTACACTCTGTCTCAGGGTGTTAAAGTGTCTGATGCAACTCTGCTGCTCAGAGTAAAGCTACCCTGTGTAAATTTGTGGTCGCTTAATAGATTTGAATTGGTATTGAATGAAGTAAAAGCTGCCCCCTTTTAAAATGTGTTTATTGTGAGGTATTTAAATACTGTGCATGTTAAAGTCTTTCTATAATATAATGCTGCATTAGAAAAGAGCAACAACAGTTAGTGACTAAAATTTAATCTTGTTCAGCAGGAGAACAATTTGCTGTTTTCTTAGCTGTGTCCACATTGTTTTACCTTAAATCCTCAGACACAATTGTAAAAAGGTAGCTGGCGCACAGCTTACGATTTGGCCATAAAAGAAAAGAACTGGAAAAAATGCCAAAAGACTAAAAGCAGAATGGTAAAAGCAGTTTGCATGAAGCTGGTCTTTGAAGAAAAAAAATAAAAACGATTTTTTCACTATTGTTTTGGGGAATTTTTGATTAGTATACAAATAATGAATGTTTGAGTTCAATGGTATGAATATTTCATGAGGTGAAAGCTGGAACATACCAGTCAACGAGACGACTGTGTACTTCCTCAGTGCAGCAAAAAACAAAACAAAACAAAAAAAATCATATCAGAAATTAGTCCAGCTTTTTATTCTTACAGCCTCCAGACAGCACAGTGGACTTGATGTGTGTGTGTGTGTGTGTGTGTGTGTGGCGTGCAATGGTATCAAACGCATGGATCCAAATTTGCACTCTAAATGCAATGCAACACAAATGGGATGAATAACCCATGTCATGTGACACACAAAGCACAAATCAAATGACAAGGATCCACTCAGGCATTATATAATACTACTTATTTTTTCTTCTGGCTGCCCTGGGAAAGGCAGTGTAAACATGTCTATTTCAGGCCATTGTATCAACATGGTGTCCTCCATGAGAGGGCCTGCTGCCATGTAGACATGACTGGAAGACACTGACACCTTTATTGCGGACAATTAATACTGATTTTTCTGAATGCTATATTCCATTTCTGGTAATACCAGCCAACTTTATTTATTAAGCATTTTTAAAACAACCATAGTGGACCAAAGTGCTGTACAGAAAATAAAAATCATCATAAAATACATAATTCACATAAGATTGTAAACAAAATACAACTAAAATAATTAAAAGCCATAAAACATGAATAAAAATAACAACCATACAATAAAATCAAATGAATGAAGTCAACGTCTTACTAGGTGTCAAAGGCCAAAGAGAAGAGAGGTTTTTAATGGATTTAAAACTGGACCCTGCACACTGTTGGTTTATGTAGCTATTAAACCTCAGGGGTCCATTCACTTCATTTTTTTTTTTTTTTGTCTGTTTCTCGACCCCAGAGGATTAACAACCTGGGTTAATCCCAGTTATGACATTTCTATGGAGATTTGATGTCTTCCACCCTTGCATGTCTGGGTCTCATCTTTCTTTTGGTTCATGGTTACCAGAACAGATCCTGAATGGATCTTCATGTTGATTTTTGTTACATTTACTCTGGATGCACTTCCTGACGCAACTACAGGTGTACATGGAGAATGGGCCACATGAGGTCTTGAAGTGCAGACCTTCTGTTTTGGAAGCAACTGCTTAGTCCACCATGGCGCCCATGGCCAGAAGGAGGTAGAACTCAAACATGTCTTTTGTGCACTTGTGTCATAAATAAAAAAAAAAAGTTAAGTTGTCAGATGTGCCCCCAATCCACCCACCCACCCATAAAAATTCTGTTTACGTGAAAAAAGGGGTGGCTCCATATGCTATATACTGTTTCTGTCTCTTAAACCATTGGAAGTTCAAAGATTCAGTGAATTTTTGTCATGTGACTCTATCTCAGTCAAGGCTTCAAGGAGCACACTTTTGGTTTCTAACAGAACCTGGATTGAGAAAAGGTTTTGTTTTTTGTGTAAATTTTTAAATGCAGCATGTACAGTAAGGTGAAATTTGAGTTGTTGTTGTTGTTGTTGTTGTTGTCCCCCACCATCCCTTCCTAGAAGCAGCCAGTGCACACAATTAGTTCAAAATGTTTTTTGAAATTTATGGCTGTGACTATGTACTTTTGATGACTTTTTAAAGAGAAGAAAAATGCCTTTTCAAACCTCAGTTGGGTCAAACAGTTACATTAACAATGCCTTCCATTTCCATTCCAGTGGCTTCCCACTCTTGTGGAAATCATTTGGTCTCCTTTTTAAGTGGTCAGTTTCAAATGCACCTTCCCATGTTTCTGATTTGTGCATTTATCAATGGTAGGTGGAGCTGTCCACAGTGATAGCTTGCTGTTTCAGGGTGTGGCACTGGACAGACAGTTGGCATCCTATTTTCAAATGTACAAACTGGACACAATCACAAACCTTAAATTTCTTTTGGGCTTGATAAATCACATTTTGTATGTTCTAAATCTATTTGCATGATGTCCTCCAAGTATTTTGCGCACTCAGGTATTCACAACCCAAACTGTATATTCATCAAAGCAAACACGAACTGGACAATATGTGCTGTGTTGCACATTTGAGAGATACAATCCTCAGTGTGTGTGACATCAGTAGATCACATTGCATATCTGTTTGCAGGCGGTACGGAATTTGCACACATTTTTATACAGGCAAACCTTACGTAAATCAGGCCTTTAGTGTGTAGTCTAGTCCACTGGCTGGGTTGCAGGGAGCTCCTGTCTGTGACTGTTTAGTCCTGAAATTGTATACAAGATGAGCAAAGATTTTAGAGTAATTTGAAAGAATTGATGGCTTGAAAATCAACATCTCAGTGTGGTGGTCCATGCATTATTGCGCAAATCAATGAGGGAGGTGGAGCTGTAGACTGGAAGAGAAATGTGAAATGGTGGTTTGCAGGGCTCAGTATTTACTCGGATCAATCGCAAAACTGCAAAGACTAATTGCACAAGCCAGTCTCATTTACTGCTTGTCAAAGGGAAATTTGTGCTAAATCAATTCTTGGCAAGCACTCTGGCTCAGTATATGTAGCGTTAACTTGTATAGCACAAAAGCTTTCTTGTATCGATGTCGGCTTCTTGCTCAGTGCAGATAAGGACTCCCTGCAAATGTCATAAAATTAAGGAGGTTTACTTTGTAGAATCTATGCATGCTGCAAAATGTCGAGTAACTTGAATATGACCACATAACACTCTGTATTTGTTTGACCATCGTTTATTCATCTCCATCAATAAGCCAGTGCTTTTTATGTGTGTGTGTGTGTGTGTGTGTGTGTGTCTCATCCATCAATTTAAGCTACCAAATTTTGTCCAGTTACAGCCAGATATAACAGAAATGGTTGAGCAATTTTAGGAGTAAGTTTGACAAAAGATTTTCATGAGAAATCTTATTTTTAAGACAGCTGTGAGAGGAAACCACACACAAAACCTTTTCAAAGCTTGGCAGATGTCCTGTAAGATTACAGATGATCATCAAACTGATCCTCACTGATTTTCTGGTCCTGTATCCTTGCAGAGTGTGATACATGTGCAGGCTTAGATGGTGATCTATTGCAGTGGTGACAGCCGGTGAAAGTGTGATTATCGCTTACAAGTCTGGCGTGGTTCTTTAGGAGACTGGAGGAGAGCTTAATAGTTGTGTGCAAAAGAAAAATGAGAGGTTTTTTGTGTGGTTTTTTTTTTCTTGCACTCAAACGTTTTCTTTCCCTGAAGTCAGTCTGCTTCTGAAACATGAAAAATATAACGCAATGCTAAAAATTCCATCGGCTGTATGAGCATTGTGTTCTTTAGAATTTGCAGTTGCTTAATTATTAAGATCCTATTGTCTTACGCATAATTTGTACAGTAATGTTCAGAATAATAGTAGTGCTATGTGACTAAAAAGATTAATCCAGGTTTTGAGTATATTTCTTATTGTTACATGGGAAACAAGGTACCAGTAGATTCAGTAGATTCTCACAAATCCAACAAGACCAAGCATTCATGATATGCACACTCTTAAGGCTATGAAATTGGGCTATTAGTAAAAAAAAAAAGTAGAAAAGGGGGTGTTCACAATAATAGTAGCATCTGCTGTTGATGCTACAAACTCAAAACTATTATGTTCAAACTGCTTTTTTAGCAATCCTGTGAATCACTAAAGTAGTATTTAGTTGTATAACCACAGTTTTTTATGATTTCTTCACATCTGTGAGGCATTAATTTTGTTGGTTTGGAACCAAGATTTTGCTCATTTACTAGTGTGCTTAGGGTCATTGTCTTGTTGAAACACCCATTTCAAGGGCATGTCCTCTTTAGCATAAGGCAACATGACCTCTTCAAGTATTCTGACATATCCAAACTGATCCATGATACCTGGTATGCGATATATAGGCCCAACACCATAGTAGTAGAAACATGCCCATATCATGATGCTTGCACTACCATGCTTCACTGTCTTCACTGTGAACTGTGGCTTGAATTCAGAGTTTGGGGGTCGTCTCACAAACTGTCTGCGGCCCTTGGACCCAAAAATAACAATTTTACTCTCATCAGTCCACAAAATATTCCTCCATATCTCTTTAGGCCAGTTGATGTGTTCTTTGGCAAATTGTAACCTCTTCTGCACGTCTTTTATTTAACAGAGGGACTTTGTGGGGGATTCTTGCAAATAAATTAGCTTCATACAGGCGTCTTCTAACTGTCACAGCACTTACAGGTAACTCCAGACTGTCTTTGATCATCCTGGAGCTGATCAATGGGTGAGCTTTTGCAATTCTGGTTATTCTTCTATCCATTTTGATGGTTGTTTCCCTCACTTATTTCTCCTCTGAGGTGCAAAATGACAATAAGAAACATCACCTTTCTGACAAAGTTCTATTGTGTTCAGATCAGAAATACAGTCATACGGCTACATTGACAGTTGCAAAGAAATTATATTGCAGTTCTCCTTGGTCTCTTATTTTGCGTCAACACTCTAAAGCAGCATCCTGACAGGATGCTTTTGAGATCATAAAGTGAGACAGAAACTAAAAACACACTATAATTTACATTGTTATAGGTCAACCAGTGCACAGTGAAAATACTGACTATTCAGCTGGCCTAAAGCCACTAAAACTCTGCTCTGTATATTCAACAAAAACAGCTCCCCTTTCAATATACAATACATTTGAATGTCAGGAGGGTGCAGCCTGTGTCTGTGCCCTCTCTGTTTCTGCTCTGCTGTGTGCTGATGCCACCTACTGGTAAAACCTGTTGCAGGGTACACTTTCAGCTCTAAATACTAAGTTGCATGGAGTATTTGCGATTTGTTTTGTGCACGTTTATATATTCTCCTGACTACCAGGACATACATACACACACACACATATATATATTGTTCTAGTAGTCAGGAGGATAAAGTCTAAACTGCAGCACAAAATGAAAGCTCTTTCACCTGCTGTGCCGAGTGGACTCCTGTGCACCGTTCGCACAAAGCTTTGCATTGTGGGAGTGATTTATAGCTCTCTGCCTTGGTGGAGCAGCGATATGAGCGAGTGTTCTGTTCACCTTTTAATAAAGCACTGGGTGTCACTTGGTACATGTGTTACTGCTCTTAATAAGTGAGTTTAACTGGTGAAGGTGGATATCACTGACATTTTGTGGCTTCTTGATAAACTGATGATTCTGTACTCGACAGGTGCTGGACGTCACTCAAATGTCCACACTTGTCTTTTGAATTAAATTCTAATTCATCTAACCCCATGTAGTTCACCTACTTCTGTCCGTTCTTGGCTTTCGTGTGGTTTTAAGGTGGAAACCCAAACACAGGGTGAACAAAAGGTGCAGTGTGCCTGTTGGAGATATTCGTCACCTGTGGTAACACTATGATGTAGTGGAGCAGGGATTACACTGCTTTAGGAATGTAACTGGCGACGGTTCGCACAAGTCGACTATTGTTGAGAGCAACAACTGAACTGGTAAAAACTGAGCAGCAACAGATGGAATGTCGCATATCTCAGGCCAAGGAATAATTCTGGTAAAAAGGGAGAAAAAAAAAAACAATCAGACACTAAAGGAACAACAATGTATTCTCATGCTCTGAACATTTCGTGCTGGTAATTTTTGTACCACAGCATTCAGTTCGCCTCGTGTTGATCATGTTTGTAGATAAATCAGGAGCTAGTTACTGACGTGTGTTTTTTGTCTTCAGATGCTGTATTTGGGAATAAAACCAACCACCTGTGTGACCGACAAAATCAATTGCTGGTAAAGAATATCAGCAATTTTATTTCAACCTGGAAGGTTAATTTATGGAGACCACAAATTATTTTGCCAGAGTACAGAAACAGTGAACTTTTTTTTAATAGTAAGTATAGCAAAATTATGCAAAATGACTAGAAGTACAAGATGTTTGACAATATTGCACATAACTCTCAATAACTGAAGATCTCTGTTCATTATGTATTCTTCCTGCTGCCTCTACTGGTGGTTGGCTCTCACTGCGGTATAGTATCACTTCCTGTTCCGGAGCACAGCGGTGTTTTGCTGTATCTGTTAGCTGTTTAATCTGCACAGTTAGATTGATCTAGTTACCTAGATAACGATTTGCTTCACAGTGTAATCTTCACGTGCCTTAACTAAAGCACTCCCTCTGCTGAATCACCTCTGAATTATTTACACATTATTCACTTTGTGTGTTTTTAGGAATCCGCTAGCTTAGCGCAGCTACTAGCTCTTAGCCGGTTTAGCATGGCGGCTTCTCCTGTCTCTCCCGCACTTTTCTGCTCTGGGTGTGAAATGTTTAGTTATTCCTCGGCCTCCTTTAGCAGTAATGGTACTTGTAATAAGTGTAGCTTATTCGTAGCTTTGGAGACCAGGCTGGGTGAATTGGAGACTCGGCTCCGCACCATGGAAAATTCTACAGCTAGCCAGGCCCCTGTAGTCGGTGCGGACCAAGGCAGCTTAGCCGCTGTTAGTTCCCTTCCAGCAGATCCCGAGCAGCCGGGAAAGCAGGCCGACTGGGTGACTGTGAGGAGGAAGCGTAGTTCTAAACAGAAGCCCTGTGTACACCGCCAACCCGTTCACATTTCTAACCATTTTTCCCCACTCGGTGACACACCCGCCGAGGATCAAACTGTGGTTATTGGCAACTCTGTTTTGAGAAATGTGAAGTTAGCGACACCAGCAACCATAGTCAATTGTCTTCTGGGGGCCAGAGCAGGCGACACTGAAGGAAATTTGAAACTGCTGGCTAAGGCTAAGTGTAAATTTGGTAAGTTTGTAATTCACGTCGGCAGTAATGACACCCGGTTACGCCAATCGGAGGTCACTAAAATTAACATTGAATCGGTGTGTAACTTTGCAAAAACAATGTCGGACTCTGTAGTTTTCTCTGGGCCCCTCCCCAATCGGACCGGGAGTGACATGTTTAGCCGCATGTTCTCCTTGAATTGCTGGCTGTCTGAGTGGTGTCCAAAAAATGAGGTGGGCTTCATAGATAATTGGCAAACTTCTGGGGAAAACCTGGTCTTGTTAGGAGAGATGGCATCCATCCCACTTTGGATGGAGCAGCTCTCATTTCTAGAAATCTGGCCAATTTTCTTAAATCCTCCAAACCGTGACTATCCAGGGTTGGGACCAGGAAGCAGAGTTGTAGTCTTATACGCCTCTCTGCAGCTTCTCTCCCCCTGCCATCCCCTCATTACCCCATCCCCGTAGAGACGGTGCCTGCTCCCAGACCACCAATAACCAGCAAAAATCTATTTAAGCATAAAAATTCAAAAAGAAAAAATAATATAGCACCTTCAACTGCACCACAGACTAAAACAGTTAAATGTGGTCTATTAAACATTAGGTCTCTCTCTTCTAAGTCCCTGTTAGTAAATGATATAATAATTGATCAACATATTGATTTATTCTGCCTTACAGAAACCTGGTTACAGCAGGATGAATATGTTAGTTTAAATGAGTCAACACCCCCGAGTCACACTAACTGCCAGAATGCTCGTAGCACGGGCCGAGGCGGAGGATTAGCAGCAATCTTCCATTCCAGCTTATTAATTAATCAAAAACCCAGACAGAGCTTTAATTCATTTGAAAGCTTGACTCTTAGTCTTGTCCATCCAAATTGGAAGTCCCAAAAACCAGTTTTATTTGTTGTTATCTATCGTCCTCCTGGTCGTTACTGTGAGTTTCTCTGTGAATTTTCAGACCTTTTGTCTGACTTAGTGCTTAGCTCGGATAAGATAATTATAGTGGGCGATTTTAACATCCACACAGATGCTGAGAATGACAGCCTCAACACTGCATTTAATCCATTATTAGACTCAATTGGCTTTGCTCAAAATCTAAATGAGTCCACCCACCACTTTAATCATATCTTAGATCTTGGTCTGACTTATGGTATGGAAATTGAAGACTTAACAGTATTCCCTGAAAACTCCCTTCTGTCTGATCATTTCTTAATAACATTTACATTTACTCTGATGGACTACCCAGCAGTGGGGAATAAGTTTCATTACACTAGAAGTCTTTCAGAAAGCGCTGTAACTAGGTTTAAGGATATGATTCCTTCTTTATGTTCTCTAATGCCATATACCAACACAGTGCAGAGTAGCTACCTAAACTCTGTAAGTGAGATAGAGTATCTCGTCAATAGTTTTACATCCTCATTGAAGACAACTTTGGATGCTGTAGCTCCTCTGAAAAAGAGAGCTTTAAATCAGAAGTGCCTGACTCCATGGTATAACTCACAAACTCGCAGCTTAAAGCAGATAACCCGTAAGTTGGAGAGGAAATGGCGTCTCACTAATTTAGAAGATCTTCACTTAGCCTGGAAAAAGAGTCTGTTGCGCTATAAAAAAGCCCTCCGTAAAGCTAGGACATCTTACTACTCATCACTAATTGAAGAAAATAAGAACAACCCCAGGTTTCTTTTCAGCACTGTAGCCAGGCTGACAAAGAGTCAGAGCTCTATTGAGCTGAGTATTCCTTTAACTTTAACTAGTAATGACTTCATGACTTTCTTTGCTAATAAAATTTTAACTATTAGAGAAAAAAATTACTCATAACCATCCCAAAGACGTATCGTTATCTTTGGCTGCTTTCAGTGATGCCGGTATTTGGTAAGACTCTTTCTCTCAGATTGTTCTGTCTGAGTTATTTTCATTAGTTACTTCATCCAAACCATCAACATGTCTATTAGACCACATTCCTACCAGGCTGCTCAAGGAAGCCCTACCATTATTTAATGCTTCGATCTTAAATATGATCAATCTATCTTTATTAGTTGGCTATGTACCACAAGCTTTTAAGGTGGCAGTAATTAAACCATTACTTAAAAAGCCATCACTTGACCCAGCTATCTTAGCTAATTATAGGCCAATCTCCAACCTTCCTTTTCTCTCAAAAATTCTTGAAAGGGTAGTTGTAAAACAGCTAACTGATCAGCTGCAGAGGAATGGTCTATTTGAAGAGTTTCAGTCAGGTTTTAGAATTCATCATAGTACAGAAACAGCATTAGTGAAGGTTACAAATGATCTTCTTATGGCCTCAGACAGTGGACTCATCTCTGTGCTTGTTCTGTTAGACCTCAGTGCTGCTTTTGATACTGTTGACCATAAAATTTTATTACAGAGATTAGAGCATGCCATAGGTATTAAAGGCACTGCGCTGCGGTGGTTTGAATCATATTTATCTAATAGATTACAATTTGTTCATGTAAATGGGGAATCTTCTTCACAGACTAAGGTTAATTATGGAGTTCCACAAGGTTCTGTGCTAGGACCAATTTTATTCACTTTATACATGCTTCCCTTAGGCAGTATTATTAGACGGCATTGCTTAAATTTTCATTGTTACGCAGATGATACCCAGCTTTATCTATCCATGAAGCCAGAGGACACACACCAATTAGCTAAACTGCAGGATTGTTTTGCAGACATAAAGACATGGATCAAATCAAATCAATTTTATTTATATAGCGCCAAATCACAACAAACAGTTGCCCCAAGGCGCTTTATATTGTAAGGCAAAGCCATACAATAATTACGGAAAAACCCCAATGGTCAAAACGACCCCCTGTGAGCAAGCACTTGGCAACAGTGGGAAGGAAAAACTCCCTTTTAACAGGAAGAAACCTCCAGCAGAACCAGGCTCAGGGAGGGGCAGTCTTCTGCTGGGACTGGTTGGGGCTGAGGGAGAGAACCGGGAAAAAGACATGCTATGGAGGGGAGCAGAGATCAATCACTAATGATTAAATGCAGAGTGGTGCATACAGAGCATGGATGACCTCTAATTTCCTGCTTTTAAACTCAGATAAAACTGAAGTTATTGTACTTGGCCCCACAAATCTTAGAAACATAGTGTCTAACCAGATCCTTACTCTGGATGGCATTACCCTGACCTCTAGTAATACTGTGAGAAATCTTGGAGTCATTTTTGATCAGGATATGTCATTCAAAGCGCATATTAAACAAATATGTAGGACTGCTTTTTTGCATTTACGCAATATCTCTAAAATTAGAAAGGTCTTGTCTCAGAGTGATGCTGAAAAACTAATTCATGCATTTATTTCCTCTAGGCTGGACTATTGTAATTCATTATTATCAGGTTGTCCTAAAAGTTCCTTGAAAAGCCTTCAGTTAATTCAAAATGCTGCAGCTAGAGTACTAACGGGGACTAGAAGGAGAGAGCATATCTCACCCATATTGGCCTCTCTTCATTGGCTTCCTGTTAATTCTAGAATAGAATTTAAAATTATTCTTCTTACTTATAAGGTTTTGAATAATCAGGTCCCATCTTATCTTAGGGACCTCATAGTACCATATCACCCCAATAGAGCGCTTCGCTCTCAGACTGCAGGCTTACTTGTAGTTCCTAGGGTTTGTAAGAGTAGAATGGGAGGCAGAGCCTTCAGCTTTCAGGCTCCTCTCCTGTGGAACCAGCTCCCAATTCAGATCAGGGAGACAGACACCCTCTCTACTTTTAAGATTAGGCTTAAAACTGTTGTGTGGGCCGCTGAAGAGGAGGTACTGCTGGCCCACCACCACTAGAGGGCGCCCTGCCTGGAGTGCGGGCTCCAGGCACCGGAGGGCGCTGCCGCCTTACGGGAGCAGCCAGGACGACAGCTGTCATCCATCACTGGAGACAGCTGATCCCAATCAATACGGAGGTATATCAGCAGGACGGCATCTCCACCTCATTTGCCGAGATATCGCCTGACCAAAGAGGTAACAATCTCTGCCCATACATATAACTAACCATTGTTGTATTTCTTGTGGAGCATTTGTAGGACAACTGACTACTGAACAACTTTTGGATAAGTACTCACCTTCCTACACTCCTGTATCGTTGTTAACGAGAGGTGGAGGTGGACTCTCCACCCTCCGTGTTACTGGGTGCAGCCGCATCCACACCTGACTGTTTTTGTTCCTTGCCAGCAGTACCGGATCCGACGAGCGGAGGCAGTGGCCACCTGGGGATTCGGGACTTGGCGGCTCCAGTATTCCCGGGGTTCGGTGGCAGAGGAAATCGGGTTGGTTCCGGTTCGACTTGGACAGACGTCTCCTATCGTCGAGCCTGCCCACACGACACCGTTGTTATTGGACTCAGTCTCAATATTGTAATCGGCTGTGTTGTTGTGCCTGTTTTCACAACAGTAAAAACAGTGTTATTTGATTCCTCCATTGTCCGTTCATTTGCGCCCCCTGTTGTGGGTCCGTGTTCCTACACTTTCACAACAAAAACTTTCCTTTTTGCTAAAGCTTATAGTTAGGGCTGGATCAGGTGACCCTGAACCATCTCTTAGTTATGCTGCTATAGACTTTCATTTTTCATTCATTTCATTTATTTATTTATTTCATTCATTTAAAAGAAAAAAAAAAAACAGAAAAGCAGAAATAAAGCATCTCCATTACCAGAATGAAAAGGAGCAGAGAGAAGAACAAGTCTTTGCCCCTCTGCCCCTTTTTACAATACAATCTTTCAATATCCAGTGTCATTTTTCAACATTATTTAACAGATTGTATTTCTTTAACTTGTCACATACCACTGACTTATTTCATAATTATGACCACTATTAAATAGATTACATCTCTGACAGATTACATTTTTAAACTTAAAACATTTTATACATTATTAACAAATTACATTTTTTTTTTTACTTCCTTACAGCCCACTAACTTATTTTATAGTTTCATACTTACTTAATACATCTAGTTTAATACGTTTTT
Source organism: Thalassophryne amazonica (assembly GCF_902500255.1). Lineage (NCBI taxonomy): Eukaryota > Metazoa > Chordata > Actinopteri > Batrachoidiformes > Batrachoididae > Thalassophryne > Thalassophryne amazonica. Next base: position 52,451,850 of record NC_047118.1, read on the forward strand.
TAAATAATTTAAGCGACCTTAATTCTTTAATTTCTTTGTTGAGATTGTTCCATAATTTTACACCATTTACTGCAATACTCCGTTCTTTTACTCTGGTTCTGTATCTTGGTTTTCTAAAGACTTCTATTCCTTTCAGTTTATAACTACTTACTCTTTTCTCAAACATATTTTGAATGTTTGTTGGTAAAGCATTTTTATTAGCTTGGTACATTGTTTGTAATATTTTCAAATCGACCAAATCACGAAATTTACCCTGTACTTAATGAACAATGGATTAGATGGATCTCTAAAACCACTGTTGCTAATCACCCTTAAAGCCCTTTTCTGCAGAATAAACAAAGGTTGTATATAAGTTGTATATGTTGATCCCCAGATTTCTACACAATAAGTTAAATATGGGAAAATCAGTTAATTGTACAATGTTAATAAACCATAACTATTTAATGAATATTTTACTTTATGCAAAACAGCAATGGCTTTCGCTATTTTTCCTTTTATGTAATTTATGTGTGACTTCCATGTAAGATCTTCATCAATTATGACTCCTAAACTCCAGGAAAATACTATTGACCGTATTTACAAGTGTATGTAATGTATCTTCTACTATTGGTTTATTTCCCACCAGACTTGATCCTACATTTGAAAAATAATCATTAAACCCATTTGCCACTTCTTTTATGTCATATATCTCTTTATTTTCTTTGACAAAGTAATTTGGAAAAGTTGCTTTCGCTCCATCACTTTCAATCACACTTTTTATAATTCCCCATGTTGCCCTCATATTATCTTTACTCTTATTTAATTGTTCACTATAATAATCTTTTTTTTGTTTCCTAATTATTGTCAATAGTTTATTTTTATATTTTTTGTATCTGTGTTCTGTTTGCATTTTTAAAAAGCACCTGTATAAATAGTTTTTCTTTGCACAAGCATTTTTATTCCCTTTGTCAGTCATGGTTTATTTACTCTTTTCTTACTAATTTCTATTAATTTACAGTTTTTATTATATGATTTCATCAATATTTTCATAAATGAGTTATATGCTACATTAACATCACTGACATAAACTTCTTCCCAATTTTGATTTTTAAGATCATATTTTAATGCCTCTAAGGCTTTTACTGACTTGTCTCTTTTAAAGTTTATAACAGTTTTTTTCTTGTACCTATTTTTATATTTAAATATTGAAAAGACTGGTAAATGATCACTAACATCTGTCATCAAGATCCCATTCCTGATAATTTCATCTGTTCTATTTGTAAATATATTGTCGATTACCGTTGCACTTTGCGATGTAATTCTGGTTGGTTTTGTTATCAAGTGGAATAACCCCAAACTATACATTGAATTCACAAAATCACTTATTCTTTGGCAACTGGAGCTCTCTATGTTAATGTTAAAATCTCCACATATAAAAAGTGTTTTGTTTTTAATTTGATGGAATAACTCTATTATTCTATCTGTAAATTTCACAACACAAGTGTCTGGTGCTCAGTATACACAACTGATTAAAATATTTTTAGATGTTTCATGTACAAGTTCCACTGTTACAATTTCTATGATGTCATCCACAGTTGTCATTTCTTCTACAATTGTACATATCAGATCTGTCTTTATGTACAGAGCAACACCACCGCCCCTTTTATCTCTTCTGTTCACAAAATATAACTCATATCCCTCTATTTGAACATCAGCCATGAGATCATCATTAAGCCAAGATTCAGTGATTGCAACAATACTAAATCTATTTTTAAACTGATTTAAATAATCTTTTATTTGCGACATTTTACAATACAAGCTTCGACTGTTTATATGTATGAGTGACAGGGTATCTTCTGCAATTTTTTCACTATTTAGCTGTTCTACCGTATAATACTCACAACCAATCGTTTTTAAGTCAAATATACTTTCATCAATATTAGTGTCTATGTCATATATTTTATCATCTATTTCCATGTTTGATCAGATTTTTTTTTTTGTTGGTCCAATTACCAACAGACGTCATATTTGATTGTCTATTCAGGTCTGTATTTTGTAAGGTCCTCCATGTTTTTGATTTGTATACCGTTTGTTCCTTCTTTTACTCTAATCCACACCCTACAATTCCAGACCCATGTAGCAACAATGTGCTTCTGTTTTTTTAATAGTCTTGCTTCCCTAGCAATATCTGCATTTTTTTTTGTTAAATGCTCATTTATATAGACACTTGTTCCTTTCAAATTCTTTGCCTGTCTTAATACTTCATTTTTATATTTTCTGCTTGTAAATCGTATAACAATGTTAGACAGTTTATTTTTTCTATCTTTAGTTGGAACAGTATAGCAGTCTGATATTGTGTCTTGATGGATGTCAACACCATTTGATATAAAAAGTTTGTAACTTGCTGTTCCAATGATTGTCGTTCTTCAGGTGGTGCATTCTCCCCACTGGTTCCACCAGAATCCACCACCCTTGCATATGTCCGATGCCTTGTTTCTAGTCCAGATATTATAACATCATCTTTTCTAGTAAATTGTTCAAGTTCATCTACACGTTGTTCAAGTTTCTTAATGATCTTGTCCTTCTCTTTAACCAGTTTTTGGAGTTCTTTAATCTCCACCGTCAGCTTGTCTAAATTAGACATGTCTTTTAATATCTGGTTTATTGAGGTCTTTATCTCCTCTATATTTTCCTCAAGTTTCTCCGTTTTCTTGGGTGGTGCCATGTTAACTATCGTGGCTTAGTATGGCCACTGTTAATTGCAAAAAACAATTTTCACCCGTAACCTCCACCACCACAGGTCCGGTCACCGCACACCAACCCTCCCCGTTGCTAACCTCGTTCACAGGCGCCCCCAGCCTCGGTCGTAGCCGCTGCTAGCAACGGATGTAGCCGCCATCAGCCAGGAATGTAGCCGTAGGCGGCCTCAGATGTTACCGCCGCCAGCCTCGGTTGCCGCCGCCACTTAGACTGCTGGGGGGTTCCCATGATGCACTGAGTGTTTCTTTCTCTTTTTGCTCTGTATGCACCACTCTGCATTTAATCATTAGTGATTGATCTCTGCTCCCCTCCACAGCATGTCTTTTTCCTGGTTCTCTCCCTCAGCCCCAACCAGTCCTAGCAGAAGACTGCCCCTCCCTGAGCCTGGTTCTGCTGGAGGCTTCTTCCTGTTAAAAGGGAGTTTTTCCTTCCCACTGTCGCCAAGTGCTTGCTCACAGGGGGTCGTTTTGACCGTTGGGGTTTTTACGTAATTATTGTATGGCCTTGCCTTACAATATAAAGCGCCTTGGGGTAACTGTTTGTTGTGATTTGGCGCTATATAAATAAAATTGATTGATTGATTGATTGATTCCTGCAAAAGGGGGAGGAATTATACAGTCTGATTGCCACGAGTAGGAAAGACCTTCTGTGGTGGACCTCGGGGGTATCAATGTGTGGCTGAAGGTGCTTTGACACGACTTCAGTGTGGCAGTGTGGGGTGGGAGGTGGTATCCAGGATGCTGAGCAATTTCCTCAGCATCCTCTGACATCTCAACCCCCAGGACAGAGCAAGGTCTCCTGATGAGCTAGTTCACCTATATTACTCCAGCAGCGTAAGAAAATCCTATAATGGCCCATTGGTGCAGCACTTATCTCCTGACACTCTAGCATGCAGCGAAGAGCCTACATCTCCCCCTAGATGAGATCCCAGTCCAGTGCAGGTTACTTTTCCCAGTCAAGGTTGGTTCCTCTTTACAGCTGGGTGGACTGAGACAATGCATATTATGTCTTGTCCAAAAACACAGACAGATAGCATGAGTGGGATTCATACCCAGGTCTACACATTCTCCCTACCACATATCCACTACTTACATTTATTAAAGAAGCACGCATGTTTTTGTACTGTTTACAGGATTATCAGGAGTATGCCAAATGCTAGAGGGGGGCATACATGTTATTGATTTATTTGCATTTGATTTTAATAAATGTTTTGTTGGTGTACTGAGCTGTTTTTTTTTAATTGGGTAACTTTCAGACTTGATTGATTTGGGTTATTTTGTGTATCTAAACCAGGTGTGGACAATGAGGACCAAGACAGTGCAGGTTTTCCTTGCAACCAATCACCTCAGCAGGTGATGTCTTTGACGACTGGTTGTTATGTTCAGGGGAGGAGCTCATCGGCAAGCCCACCTGCTGAGGTGATTGGTTGCAAGGAAAACCTGCACTGTCTTGGTCCTTCATGGCACATGATTGCCCACCTCTGATCTAAACAAACAAATTTATGCACAATTTTGTTCATTCACTTGCAATTATATACCATAACCTAAAATTTGTACCTGCTCCTTTTTAATACATGAGTAGTGTAGATACTTATGTACTGCCACAGGAGGTGCATTATTTGTTTTTGGTTGAATTTTTCTGAGGTTGGCTGACAAACATATTTTCAGCTCCAGCACCTTTGTAACCACAAGGGTATTCAGAAAGCACAAAGTAGTAATAAATACATACCCTGAAACACAATAGCTTTGTATGGAAACAGTCATTGTCTCCTTTTGATACTTCCAAGTTCCACGAGTCAGTAAACATCCGATAGCCATCGTCATAGGTAAGGTAATCGTACATGTTGCTAACAGGAATGGCTAGTAGCCTTTTCAAGCCAAGTGTCCATGTTACAGCTCTCTCATTGAGATCGTGACCAGAGCCATCTACCGTCGACACCCGCCGTCACTTTCTCTTTGACGCTTCGTGGTCACACTTCTCCAAAATCAGATAAAACTTGTGCAGCTTTCTCCGCGAGACTCGCTCCTGGCATAGTTTTCCACTGCAGGGAACACCCCTTACAGTGAGACATCTTTTCAGCTGTGCGACCGTCATATTACTGAAATGTTCATGCTCCTCCATGATGACAGACTTGGAGATAACACATGTGAAAGTAACCATAAACAAGCACTAAAAATGATCACAAAATAAGGCACATTAGCCAGAAAATTGCCGCTGTATTTATGCTACCGGAAGCATGTTTATCAGTTAAAAAAAGTGGATGTTGATGATGCAATGCATTCTGGGTCAGTTTTTCTTATGTGCAGTAGGTAGAATTGGCAAGTGGCTTCCTCATCCGGTTTTCAAGTTGATCTCCATTGGTTCTTTATGACATCATTAAGCAAGAATGCTACAGAATGAGGGATAATGTATCTTGCAGTGCTGAAGACAGGCAAGAAAACTTCCATTCACATTTGGGTCACCAACAAATTTCCCTCAGTATATGTTAACCACTTGTTGAGTTTAAAGCATGTGGAAATAAATAAATGGGCAAACACATAAAATCTGTCCTGTCAGTTGGAGGTGGTAATAAAATCTTTATTTAAAACTCCTACAGCCCCCATGCTATTGCAGCTGTTCCATGAACTGACAAACAGAGCTGTGCAGGAACATTATAACATCCATTCCAGATGGGATAAATTAAGGATTTAGCGAACTCTCATACAGAATTATTTTTGCTTCTTATAACAGGGTGGTGTCCTGGATATTACATGAGCAGCTGCTGCTTTAGTTTAGCTTTCTGTTTTAATAAAGAGAGGGGAAAAAGAATAGTGATGTGGGTGTTGGAGAAGATTTTTAATCTGAGATTCATGCTCATGTTGAGTCCAATTACAAAACTGCTTTTTGCAATTTTGTAAAATTGCATTAATTTATCCAAAAGCTGTCTATGCCCAAACACTGATGTAATTACATGGTAAATGGAGTGGATTTCTGCGGCGCTTTTCCATCTGATGCAGGAGCTCAAAACACACAGATGTTGGTGTGCAGCCATGCAAGGCGCTCAGCTGCACACTGGGAACATTTTGGGGATTAAGGAGCTTGCTCACAGACACCTTTTGTGCTGCATGAACATGCATCTCTGCAGAGATCTGAGTCTCGCTCGCATCCCGTCGCACAGGTGTAGGACACGCGTGCCGCAGAGAGTGGAAGGTCACAGCCATGCTGTAGGTATCCAGTGGAAAGTATATAGAACAGCACGGGCGTCATGCACAAGGCGTGGGGAATATTGCGGCATCAGCCCGTGCCAAGCGTATGTCTGACACACGTGATCAGTTTGTGTGTTCAGTGCTTGTGGCATGCGTGTGACTAGCAAATTGCCACCCCCATAAACCAGGAGTATAGACCGCCCCTATGAAGCAGGTGGTCTGCAAGAGAAGTCACTCCGGACTAGCATGTGACACGAGTCAGGAGTACTACAAAAGGAGGCTCACCGATACCTCTGCCTCAAAATCCAAATACCAATCAAAATCCCTTCATGCCTCTCCTCATCTTCTATTATCTGCCTTTGGAGGTCAAAGACCCTCAGATGTTGCGTCATATGGCGATAGCCATTGGCGCTGTCAGCTGTAACGGTGGATGCACTGTGAGTACATTTTTTTCCCCATGGCTTTATTCATGAAAATCATTCAATATTACAACAATAAAAATGGCTTGTGTGGGCATGATGCATCCTTTTGATACGAGCCTCCAGGCTGCACCGCTGTCCAAAATGCCAAGAGTGAAAACACCCACTATGGGTCTTATCGCGCATCACTCCAGCACTCAACATCACGAATGTCATGTCTGTTCACATTTCCTCTCTTCTTACATAAAAACCTGTGCGTCAGATTATTGGGGGGGGGAGGGGCGCTCATGCATAGCAGGGAATATAATCCTGCACACTAAAATCACTAGTGTTAATCTAACGCTGTCAGTATGTTAGTTTTACACTGGTGATTTTACTGTGTGGCAGCGCCCTCTTCTGCAATGCTGCATAATTTCCCCAAGATAAATACGTGTGCACTGCGTGTAGGCCACACGTAGGGTGTGCCGCACAAATAGCAAATGTGGAGTACTTGTGTTGGACTTCTGACGCACAGCACCTGTGCAATGACTGTGCATTTTACTGTTATTGCAAAACTCCTACTGGTCATGCTCCTGACTTGCATACAATGCCATTACGGACCCCGTATGTGTTCTTGATTTTTCACTGTGCCCGTAGAATGTGCATTTCAAGAACCCTCTGCAGGCAGTCTGTGACCTTCTATGGTGATGAACGCACATGTGACGCACATTATCACACACAGTTTTGCCATTTATTCCCCATAGACTGCCCATAGCAGCATGTATGGTGGCTTGTGAGCGAGGGTTTACAGGCATGTTTTAGCTGTTTCATGCCCTGACCTACCAGTGGCAATACAACATTAATATGGATAAATGATCCTCCAAGATCAGTCGGTTTCATTGTACAGTAGTGTTCAGAATAATAGTAGTGCTATGTGACTAAAAAGATTAATCCAGGTTTTGTGTTGTGAAAGTGTAGTGACACAGACCCACAACAGGGGGCGCAAATGAACGGTCAATAGATGAGCCAAAAAGTAACAATTTAATGTTGTGAAGGTGCACAACGAATACACAGACAATCTCAGAATATGATAACAGTCAATCCACAAAGGTGACGTGTGGGCAGGCTCGAGGATAGAAGACGTCTGTCCTGAGAAGAGCCGGAACCACACGATTTCCGCCGCCACTGAACCTGGTGAATACTGGAGCCACCAAGTCCCGAATTCCCAGGTGATCACCGTCCCCGACTGTCGGATCTGGTACTGCCGGCGAAGAACAAAGACAGTCAAGTGTGGGTGTGTGTACACCCCGTAACAACAACGGTGGGAATGCCACCTCCACCTCTCACTCAATATTCTGATGAGTATGCAGTGATCCCTCAGAGGAAAAGAGTGCTGTCCTGCACTCACTCAGCTTCCACAAAACAAGGGACCGGTACGCCTGCAAACACTCACAATATACAGATTATAAGCTAAACACAAATGGCTGAGGATATTACCTCCATAGAAGTACGATAACTCGGCGATGAGGTGGAGATGACGTCTGGGATTTATGGAGTGAGATGATAAAGAGTGAGTGACAGCTGTCAGGAAATAATGAGTGACAGCTGTCACTCCCGGCTGTGTCCGTGGCGGCAGCGCCCTCTCGTGCCTGAAGCCCGCACTTCAGGCAGGGCGCCCTCTGGTGGTGGGCCAGCAGTACCTCATTTTCTGGTTGCCCACACAACAGGACCCCCCCCTCAACGGGCGCCTCTTGGCGCCCGACCAGGTTTATCGGGATGTCGGCGATAGAAATCGGCCAGGAGGGCCGGATCCAGGATGAAGCTCCTCTTCACCCAGGAGCGTTCTTCGGGTCCATACCCCTCCCAGTCCACCAGATATTGGAACCCCCGGCCCATTCAACGGACGTCCAGGAGCCGGCGCACTGTCCAAGCCGGCTCCCCGTCACTGATCGGGGCAGGAGGTGGTGCCGGACCGGGAGCACAGAGGGGTGAGGTGTGGTACGGTTTGAGTTTGGAGATGTGGAACCGCAGTGAAGCTCCAGCTCCCAGCTTCACTGCGGCAGGGCTAAGGACCTTGAGGATGCGAAATGGGCCGATGAACCTGTCCATCAGTTTTGGTGACTGTACTTGAAGTGGGATGTCCTTCATCGACAACCACACCTCCTGCCCGGGCTGGTATGCAGGGGCCGGGGACCGCCGGCGGTCTGCATGGGTCTTGGCCCTCGTCCGGGCCTTCAACAAGGCAGAACGGGTGGTGCGCCACACCCGACGGCACCTCCGAAGGTGGGCCCAGACCGAGGGCACACCGACCTCTCCCGCCACCACGGGAAATAATGGGGGCTGGTACCCCAAACACACCTCAAATGGGGAGAGGCCGGTGGCAGAAGACACCTGGCTGTTATGCGCATACTCGATCCAGGCCAGGTGGTTACTCCAGGCCGTCCGGTGCGCGGATGTTACACAGCGGAGGGTCTGTTCCAGCTCCTGGTTGGCCCGCTCTGCCTGTCCGTTCGTCTGTGGATGGTACCCGGACGAGAGGCTCACGGTGGCCCCCAGTTCCCTGCAGAAACTCCTCCAGACGTGAGAGGAAAACTGGGGACCACGATCCGAGACTATGTCAGTGGGAATCCCATGCAGACGGACGACGTGGTGGACCAGGAGGTCCGCTGTCTCCTGGGCTGTAGGGAGCTTAGGGAGGGCCACGAAGTGGGCCGCCTTGGAGAATCGGTCCACTATCATGAGGATGGTGATGTTGCCCTGGGACGGTGGGAGACCCGTGACAAAATCCAGGCCGATGTGGGACCAGGGGCGCTGAGGCACAGGAAGCGGTTGGAGCAGGCCTTGGGACTTCCTATGGTCAGCCTTGCCCCTGGCACAGGTGGTACAGGCCTGGATGTACTCCCGGACGTCGGCCTCCATAGACGCCCAACAGAAGCGCTGCCGGACAACTGCCACGGTCCTTCGCACCCCTGGATGACAGGAGAGCTTGGAACCGTGACAGAAGTCAAGGACCGCAGCCCTGGCCTCTGGTGGGACGTATAGTTTGTTTCTTGGTCCAGTTCCCGGGTCCGGGCTTCGTGCCAGGGCCTCCCGGACGATCTTCTCCACGTCCCAGGTGAGGGTGGCCACGATAGTGGACTCAGGCAGGATGGGCTCCGGTGGATCCGACAGTGCAGTTTTGACCTCCTCTTCGTGTACCCGGGACAAGGCATCCAACCTCTGGTTCTTGGTCCTGGGGCGATAGGTGATCCGGAAGTCAAAACGCCCGAAGAACAGTGATCAGCGGGCTTGCCTGGGGTTCAGCCACTTGGCGGTCCTGATATACTCCAGGTTCCGATGGTCAGTGAAAACCGTGAACGGCACAGATGCTCCCTCCAACAGGTGTCTCCACTCCTCAAGAGCCTCTTTCACCGCAAGGAGTTCTCGATTGCTGACGTCATAGTTCCGTTCAGCCGGGGTCATCCTGCGTGAAAAGTAGGCACACGGGTGAAGAACCTTATCAGTCTCTCCGCTCTGGGATAGCACGGCTCCTATCCCTGAGTCAGAGGCGTCCACTTCAACCACGAACTGGCGGCTAGGGTCGGGCTGCACCAAAACTGGCGCAGTAGAGAACCGTCGTTTCAACTCCTTGAACGCGGCTTCGCACCGATCCGACCAGGTGAAGGGGACTTTTGGAGAGGTCAGGGCTGTCAGGGGGCTAACTACCTGACTGTAGCCCTTAATGAACCTCCTGTAGAAATTAGCGAAGCCGAGGAACTGTTGCAGCATCCTACGGCTTGTTGGTTGGGGCCAATCTCTCACCGCCGCAACCTTGGCCGGATCAGGGCCGACGGAGTTAGAGGAGATGATAAACCCCAGGAAGGACAAAGACGTGCGGTGAAACTCGCACTTCTCGCCCTTCACAAACAGTCGGTTCTCTAACAACCACTGCAGGACCTGACGTACATGCTGGACATGGGTCTCAGGATCCGGAGAAAAGATGAGAATATCGTCCAGATATACGAAGACGAATCGGTGCAGGAAGTCCCGCAAGACGTCGTTAACCAAGGCTTGGAACGTCGCGGGGGCGTTGGTGAGGCCGAACGGCATGACCAGGTACTCAAAGTGACCTAACGGAGTGTTAAATGCCGTCTTCCATTCGTCTCCCTTCCGGATCCGAACCAGGTGATACGCATTTCTAAGATCCAGCTTAGTAAAGATTTTGGCTCCATGCAGGGGGGTGAACACGGAATCCAACAATGGCAACGGGTATCGGTTGCGAACCGTAATCTCATTCAGCCCCCTGTAATCAATGCATGGACGGAGTCCGCCATCTTTCTTGCCCACAAAAAAGAAACCTGCCCCCATCGGGGAGGTGGAGTTCCGGATCAGCCCGGCAGCTAATGAGTCCCGGATGTAGGTCTCCATTGATTCGCGCTCAGGTCGTGAGAGGTTGTACAGCCTGCTGGACGGGAACTCAGCGCCTGGAACCAAATCAATGGCACAATCGTACGGACGGTGCGGGGGAAGGGTGAGTGCCAGATCCTTGCTGAAGACGTCAGCAAGATCGTGGTACTCAACCGGCACTGCCGTCAGATTGGGAGGGACTTTGACCTCCTCCTTAGCCTGTAAACCGGGAGGAACCGCGGATCCTAAACACACCCGATGGCAGGTTTCGCTCCACTGAACCACCACCCCAGATGTCCAATCAATCCGGGGATTGTGCTTCAACATCCATGGGAAGCCCAAAATCACGCGGGAGGCAGGAGTTACAAAAAACTCAATCTCCTCCCGATGGTTTCCAGACACCACCAGAGTTACTGGTTGTGTCTTGTGTGTGATTAAAGGGAGGAGGGTGCCATCTAGTGCCCGCACCTGCAATGGCGAAGGAAGCGCCACCAGAGGGAGCGCTGCGGCTGTGGAGCGTGGGGAGGGCGGCCCCTTTTCGAACCCGGAAGGGAGAGGGACGGCGCGTATCCGGCCACGTCCTTCGCCTCGCTCCCGACGGCATTCCTCCAACCGATTGTCTAACCGTATAACGAGATTGATAAGCTCATCTAAATCCCGCGGTTCCTCCTTAGCTACCAGATGCTCCTTCAGGACCGATGACAGTCCGTTTATGAAGGCGGCGCGGAGCGCAACGTTATTCCAGCCGGACCTTGCAGCCGCGATGCGGAAGTCGACTGCATATTCGGCTGCGCACCGGCGCCCCTGTCGCATTGACAGCAGCATTGTTGAAGCGGTCTCTCCTCTGTTAGGGTGATCAAACACTGTTCTGAACTCCCCCACAAACCCAGTGTATGCTGATAACAACCGTGAGTTCTGTTCCCAGAGCGCCGTAGCCCAGGCGCATGCCTTACCCCGAAGCAAAGCAATAACATAAGCCACCTTGCTGGCGTCAGACGCGTACATCACGGGTCTTTGTGCAAAGACGAGCGAACACTGCATCAGAAAGTCCGTGCACGTCTCCACAAAACCCCCGTACGGCTCAGGGGGACTTATGTATGCTTCAGGGGATGGTGGGGGGGTTTGTTGAACGACCAGTGGAATGTTAATACCCAGCACCGGGTCGGCAGGAGGAGGAGCCACAGCAGCGCTCTGATCGCGCGCTTCCACCTGTGCGGTGAGAGCCTCCATCCTGCGATTAAGGATGACGTTTTGCTCGGACATCAAATCCAGCCGAGCGGTAAAGGCGGTGAGGATTTGTTGCAACTCACCGAGCACGCCTCCTGCAGACGCCTGTGCACCCTGCTCTTCCATTGGCTGTCCAACAGATGGATGACGCCCCTCGGGATCCATGACGCTGGCCGAGATATCCTGTTGTGAAAGTGTAGTGACACAGACCCACAACAGGGGGCGCAAATGAACGGTCAATAGATGAGCCAAAAAGTAACAATTTAATGTTGTGAAGGTGCACAACGAATACACAGACAATCTCAGAATATGATAACAGTCAATCCACAAAGGTGACGTGTGGGCAGGCTCAAGGATAGAAGACATCTGTCCTGAGAAGAGCCGGAACCACACGATTTCCGCCGCCACCGAACCTGGTGAATACTGGAGCCGCCAAGTCCCGAATTCCCAGGTGATCACCGTCCCCGACTGTCGGATCTGGTACTGCCGGCGAAGAACAAAGACAGTCAAGTGTGGGTGTGTGTACACCCCGTAACAACAACGGTGGGAATGCCACCTCCACCTCTCACTCAATATTCTGATGAGTATGCAGTGATCCCTCAGAGGAAAAGAGTGCCGTCCTGCACTCACTCAGCTTCCACAAAACAAGGGACCGGTACGCCTGCAAACACTCACAATATACAGATTATAAGTTAAACACAAATGGCTGAGGATATTACCTCCATAGAAGTACGATATCTCGGCGATGAGGTGGAGATGACGTCTGGGTTTTATGGAGTGAGATGATGAAGAATGAGTGACAGCTGTCAGGAAATAATGAGTGACAGCTGTCACTCCCGGCTGTGTCCGTGGCGGCAGCACCCTCTTGTGCCTGAAGCCCGCACTTCAGGCAGGGCGCCCTCTGGTGGTGGGCCAGCAGTACCTCCTCTTCTGGCGGCCCACACAACATTTTGAGTATATTTCTTATTGTTACATGTGGATTACATGTACAGTAGTGTTCAGAATAATAGTAGTGCTATGTGACTAAAAAGATTAATCCAGGTTTTGAGTATATTTCTTATTGTTACATGGGAAACAAGGTACCAGTAGATTCAGTAGATTCTAACCAGATCCTTACTCTGGATGGCATTACCCTGACCTCTAGTAATACTGTGAGAAATCTTGGAGTCATTTTTGATCAGGATATGTCATTCAAAGCGCATATTAAACAAATATGTAGGACTGCTTTTTTGCATTTACGCAATATCTCTAAAATCAGAAAGGTCTTGTCTCAGAGTGATGCTGAAAAACTAATTCATGCATTTATTTCCTCTAGGCTGGACTATTGTAATTCATTATTATCAGGTTGTCCTAAAAGTTCCCTAAAAAGCCTTCAGTTAATTCAAAATGCTGCAGCTAGAGTGCTGACGGGGACTAGAAGGAGAGAGCATATCTCACCCATATTGGCCTCTCTTCATTGGCTTCCTGTTAATTCTAGAATAGAATTTAAAATTCTTCTTCTTACTTATAAGGTTTTGAATAATCAGGTCCCATCTTATCTTAGGGACCTCGTAGTACCATATCACCCCAATAGAGCGCTTCGCTCTCAGACTGCAGGCTTACTTGTAGTTCCTAGGGTTTGTAAGAGTAGAATGGGAGGCAGAGCCTTCAGCTTTCAGGCTCCTCTCCTGTGGAACCAGCTCCCAATTCAGATCAGGGAGACAGACACCCTCTCTACTTTTAAGATTAGGCTTAAAACTTTCCTTTTTGCTAAAGCTTATAGTTAGGGCTGGATCAGGTGACCCTGAACCATCCCTTAGTTATGCTGCTATAGACGTAGACTGCTGGGGGGTTCCCATGATGCACTGTTTCTTTCTCTTTTTGCTCTGTATGCACCACTCTGCATTTAATCATTAGTGATCGATCTCTGCTCCCCTCCACAGCATGTCTTTTTCCTGGTTCTCTCCTTCAGCCCCAACCAGTCCCAGCAGAAGACTGCCCCTCCCTGAGCCTGGTTCTGCTGGAGGTTTCTTCCTGTTAAAAGGGAGTTTTTCCTTCCCACTGTAGCCAAGTGCTTGCTCACAGGGGGTCGTTTTGACCGTTGGGGTTTTACATCATTATTGTATGGCCTTGCCTTACAATATAAAGCGCCTTGGGGCAACTGTTTGTTGTGATTTGGCGCTATATAAAAAAAAAATTGATTGATTGATTGATTGATTCTCACAAATCCAACAAGACCAAGCATTCATGATATGCACACTCTTAAGGCTATGAAATTGGGCTATTAGTAAAAAAAAAAAAGTAGAAAAGGGGGTGTTCACAATAATAGTAGTGTGGCATTCAGTCAGTGAGTTCATCAGTTTTGTGGAACAAACAGGTGTGAATCAGGTGTCCCCTATTTAAGGATGAAGCCAGCACCTGTTGAACATGCTTTTCTCTTTGAAAGCCTGAGGAAAATGGGACGTTCAAGACATTGTTCAGAAGAACAGCGTAGTTTGATTAAAAAGTTGATTGGAGAGGGGAAAACTTACACGCAGGTGCAAGTTCATCTACAATGATCTCCAATGCTTTAAAATGGCCAAAAAAAACTAGAGATGTGTGGAAGAAAATGGAAAACAACCATCAAAATGGATAGATGAATAACCAGAATGGCAAAGGCTCACCCATTGATCAGCTCCAGAATGACAGTCAAAGACAGTCTGGATTTACCTGTAAGTGCTGTGACAGTTAGAAGACGCCTGTGTGAAGCTAACTTTATTTGCAAGAATCCCCTGCAAAGTCCCTTTGTTAAATAAAAGACGTGCAGAAGAGGTTACAATTTGCCAAAGAACACATCAACTGGCCTAAGAGAAATGGAGGAATATTTTGTGGACTGATGAGAGTAAAATTGTTCTTTTTGGGTCCAAGGGCCGCAGACAGTTTGTGAGACGACCCCCAAACTCTGAATTCAAGCCACAGTTCACAGTGAAGCATGGTGGTGCAAGCGTCATGATATGGGAATGTTTCTCCTACTATGGTGTTGGGCCTATATATCGCATACCAGGTATCATGGATCAGTTTGGATATGTCAAAATACTTGAAGAGGTCATGTTGCCTTATGCTGAAGAGTACATGCCCTTGAAATGGGTGTTTCAACAAAACAATGACCCCAAGCACACTAGTAAACAAGCAAAATCTTGGTTCCAAACCAACAAAATTAATGCCTTGCAGATGTGAAGAAATCATGAAAAACTGTGGTTATACAACTAAATACTAGTTTTGTGATTCACAGGATTGCTAAAAAAGCAGTTTGAACATAATAGTTTTGAGTTTGTAGCGTCAACAGCAGATGCTACTATTATTGTGAACACCCCCTTTTCTACTTTTTTTTTTACTAATAGCCCAGTTTCATAGCCTTAAGAGTGTGCATATCATGAATGCTTGGTCTTGTTGGATTTGTGAGAATCTACTGTTTCCCATGTAACAATATGAAATATATTCAAAACCTGGATTAATCTTTTTAGTCACATAGCACTGCTATTATTCTGAACACTACTCAACTGTTCAGTAAACAGCGATTCAGTTGCATTCATTTTATGAGTATTAGAGTACATATTTTGTATCAAGAAAAAAAATGCAGAAACTTTGGCTGTCTGCAGTAGCTTTTTATAGAGTTACTTGTGGAAATTTTGTAGAACTGACTGCATTAATCAGATGCTAATCACAGGGCATAGTTCACACCTGTCAATGTTAGATTAATGGTCAGGGCATGGTGATGAAGTGCTTTAAAGGTGGACAATGTTGAGGTGGTGCCAAAGAAGGAACTTGGCATGTGGACATCTAAAATTTCGTATAGATGCCTCCAATTTAGCCCCACTCCACCCCAGTCCTTAAATGCAATTAAGCATGAGTTCTAGAGGTAAAGATGGCATTTCTTGACAGACTGAGAGATCAGTAGCTATTACTTGTCTCCGCAATGTCGTCAAATTAGTCTGACCAACACAGGTGAAGGTTTAAGGTGAAAAGATGTTGTCTAATGTGCTCTTCCCACCCTCATGCCTACATAGTCCCATAGACGCACAAAGTACAATGTGTAGGATGCCTTCAGGTGGTGCATCTTTCATTGCTGATGTATCTGTCTACGGGCAGGGTTTATGCTTAGTCTGTGACTGGGGGCGTGTTACTCCTCATACAGATATCCTGCTCATGGTTCCCCATAAATGCAACCAAAGTTTTCTTAATGAATCCATAATTATGCCAAATATTTATTCAGCAGCTTTAAATCTTCTGGAATTATGCATGCTGATTAAAGAGGCAGTCCTCTCAGTGCAAGTAAACTTTTGACCCACCGAAAATCTGACATGGTGAATAAAATGTTATTTTTTTAAATAACTTTATATGGAATAATGTAGACATTGTAATTGAGTTTACAATTACATTATAATTGATATTGTTGTATAAGGGCCTCTTTCACACATAACAAGATTGAAGCCGACTAGTGCATGAAGGAAGAATTGCATGCCATTCGTGAAAAATCAGAGCTGCCTCAAACACCTCGTGTACCTGTAGCCACAGGTGGCCGAAAGACAGCAAATGCCCTGCACATGCTCATTCAATCCCCCTCTTGGCAGGTTTCAGCCAATTTCCAGGTGCCACACACGAACATCCAACACCGCTCGCTGGACACTTACAATAGACGGGGCTATTTGCACTCCTGGTACGATAGTAGATAGCAGGCGACCAGATTCGACCTGTCTGTGAAAAGTGTCTAAGTGCCACACCAAAGTGGCGTAACCTAGCAACACACATGGGTGTGACTGTGTGGGCGGGCACTCACGCCCTCATGAGGACCGGCCAGTGTCTGAGCGCGCAACACGGTGTTAAGCTGCTCGACCGGCTGATTTCACTTCCACCACATAAATTGTAGTTTACACGACAGATTGAGAGTGGAAATTAAATAAAACAAATAAGGGTGATGGCGTGAACTCATTCTTGTGTGATCACTTTGCTCATATGCTTTGCTGTAGACATACGGCGCATGTCAGCTGACTACCGACTGACAGCTGGACGTGACCGTGCATGCAAGGTGTTACATTACAACACAGTCATCAGACAGATGCAGGACAAACACATAATAATACATACATTAAATTAAAATCACAGAACAAAGCAGCAGAGAGTGAGCCTTTTTGCTCTGTGAGCTGCTGAGATCTGCTGACAGAGGGGGGCGTGTCCCCCTGCAACATGCAGCTGTTCAGACATCTGTGCTCGCAATTTAGCTCGGGAACACCTGTAGTGGCTTGTAGGGTATGAAGTTGCATAACTACAGAGTGAAGCGTGGACGTTGGCATGCTGTCCTCACGTGGGAATAAATTAAAACACATTGCTTCATCTGACCAGTGTATCAGCGCACCGCAATGCTGGTGAATATCGTGCCATGCAGGAAATCACCCCACAGGATGAACATGAACACGACGTCCACGAAATCATCGGCGCGGTATTGTGCACACCTGTGCGACCTTGCATCCCTCCCAACAGCAGGTGGAATGCTTCGTGGTTCCCCAGTTTGTTTTTGGTTCACAGATTTTCTTCCCGTTTCTGCGCCTTTCGTGTTATGTGTGAAGGGGCCCTACACAATGCCCTGCTTCACACCCTATGACTGCTGGGATAGGCTCCAGCTCCCCCATGACCCTTGATTGACGTAAGCAGGTATAGAAAATTAATGAACTGTTGTATAAAATTAAACATGGTCAGGTCTGCGAGTGTGCTGCTGCATATCATCACATCCAATATTATCACTTCTGCCTCTTCTTAATGGCAAAAAAAGAGTTCTTTCACTGATGGATGACATAGACTTTATTTGTAGCTTACAATGCTGTACTTCGAAGTAAAATAAACATAGCATCATGAATCAAAAATTGCAGAAAAACATACCTCACTAATTGACCCAAACCCTGAAGCATAAATTAGGTCTTACATTTAAATTTATGCACTTTACAAACTTAGTTTAACTTAAATTGACCTTTCTTGCCATGCTTACTTTTCAACATGGGTGTGCATCTAGATTAGGTGCCCCAGCGGAACCAACAAAACAAACAATAGTTCCTACCTGGGAATTTTCAAAATAAGTCCTAATGTCATGTAAAATATGTATAATGCAAAATAAAATACATAAACCAAAATTATGGCATTAAAATATATCATGTAACAACTTTGGATCCTGGATATAAACTACACACAGGTAGAAAACTGTTTCAACACCAACCTCTGTCCTACCAATCTGGCTACTGGGGGTGTGATGGTACACAGAAATTGTGGATCAGTATATAGCGTGGATTTGAATTCACAATTCAGTATATTTTTAGTATGGTGAGAACAAGAAACACAGGATTAAAGTGTGTGTGTGTGTGTGTGTGTTACTTTTTTTTATTTAAACAGAGATGGAACATCATATCTGGACTCAGTTACGTTCAGTATGTTTTTAAAATCCATGGCTGTGTATTAGCGTATCTAATGTGCATTTCACACCAAACGCAGAGGTGTGACAGGCTTTGGTCTAGTCTGCTTAAATGACAGGGAGTTAAGTTCCCACTGCACTCGCGTTTTTCTTGTATTACTGCTGTCACTACGGGTGATGTTTGACATACAACTAATGCCATACATGACTGCAGATGAAGAATTCCAGCATATACAGTGAGGAAAATAAGTATTTTAACACCCTGCAATTTTGCAAGTTCTCCCATTTAGAAATCATGGAGGGGTCTGAAATTTTCATCTTAGGTGCACATCCACTGTGAGAGACATAATCTAAAAAAAAAAAAAATCAGAAAATCACAATGTATGATTTTTTTAAAATAATTTATTTGTATGTTACTGCGGCAAATAAGTATTTGACCCCCTGTGAAAATCAGTGTTAATATCTGGTACAGTAGCCTTTGTTTGCAATTACAGAGGACAAACGTTTCCTGTAGTTCTTGACCAAGTTTTCACACACTGCAGCAGGGATTTTGGTCCACTCCTCCATACAGATCTTCTCCAAATCTTTCAGGTTTGGAGTTTCAGCTCCCTCCAAAGATTTTCTATTGACTTCAGGTGTGGAGACTGGCCAGGCCACTCCAGGACCTTGAAATGCTTCTTACGGAGGCCCTCCTTAGTTGCCCTGGCTGTGTGTTTGGAGTCACTGTCATGCTGGAAGACCCAGCCATGACCCATCTTCAATGCTCTTACTGAGGGAAGGAGGTTGTTTGCTAAAATCTCGCAATACATGACCCCATCCATCCTCCCTTCAATACGGTGCAGTCGTCCTGTCCCCTTGCAGAAGAGCACCCCCAGAGTATGATTTTCCACCCCATGCTTCACGGCTGGGATGGTTTTCTTGGGGTTGTTCTCATCCTCTAAACATGGTAAGTGGAGTTGATTCCAAAAAGCTCTATTTTGGTCTCATCTGACAACACGACCTTCTAACATGCCTCCTCTGGATCATCCAGATGGTCACTGGTGAACTTCAAACGGGCCTGGACATGTGCTGGCTTGAGCAGGGGGACCTTGCTGCCCTGCAGGATTTTAAACCATGACAGCATCATGTGTTACTAATGTAATCTTTGTGACTGTGGTCCCAGCTCTCTTCAGGTCATTGACCAGGTCCTCCTGTGTAGTTCTGAGCTTTCTCAGAATCATCCTTACCCCACAAAGTGAGATCTTGCATGGAATCCCAGACTGAGGGAGATTGACAGTCATCTTGTGTTTCTTCCACTTTCTAATAAATAATCATAACAGTTGTTGTCTTCTACCAAGCTGCTTGCCTGTTGTCCTGTAGTCCATCCCAGCCTTGTGCAGGTCTACAGTTTTGTCCCTGGTGTCCTTAGACAGCTCTTTGGTCTTGGCTATGGTGGACAGGTTGGAGTGTGATTGATTGAGTGTGTGAACAGGTGTCTTTTATACAGGTAACAAGTTCAAACAGGTGCAATTAATACAGGTAAAGAGTGTAGAATAAGAGGCCTTCTTAAAGAAAAATTAACAGGTCTGTGTGAGCCAGAATTCTTGCTGGTTGGTAGGTGTTCAAATACTTATTTGCAGCAGTAACATACAAATAAATTATTATTTTTTTAAAAATCATACATTGTGATTTCTGGATTTTTTTTTTTTTTTTTTTTTTTTTAGATTATGTCTCTCACAGTGGACATGCACCTAAGACGAAAATTTCAGACCCCTCCATGACTTCTAAGCGGGAGAACTTGCAAAACCGCAGGGTGTTCAAATACTTATTTTCCTCACTGTAGCTGTTGTCTGATCCAAGGGTCTTTCTCAGCATCATAATTAGTAAATGACGAACTGTAGTTTTCCCAAACAGCAGGTCCTGTGCTGTGCATATGGGTTGAAATAACAGCATACAACAAGCTGACAATTAATGGGCTTATAAAAAAATATTGAAATAAGTTAAATAACTATTGCTAAATTGCTTAGACTATCAAGTCGTTTTTTTAATAAAAGTAAAAAAATATCATTAAAATCCACTTCCGGTTTGCTGCGGTACTTCTGGTTGCGCCCACGAGGTGGTGAACAGAGGCCATGTGAGAGCTGACAAGCTGAAGTTGCTTGGGGGAAACAGAGTTGTAAAGAAGTTTTAACACAGAAAAAAGATCCACACTAGGGATGAGCGAGTACACCACTATCTGTATCAGTTCAACCATCTAAATTAGCCGTATACATACTTGGAGTGGGCGGGGCCTAAAACAGAAGTGGGCATGGTTTAACTGGAAGTTTTTTATGAACTGTGATGAGAGTTTCAGTGCATGCAGCCATATACAATAAAAATATTAATATAGGTTACTTTGTGTGTTCAGCTATATATGTGTATGTGGTCTGTACGACTGTTTATTTTTTTAATGATCTGTGTGAACTTGGTGATTCATGCAAAAATCCAGTGATGGCAAACAGGTAAATAATACGTCAGCCTTGTTCACTGTATTCTTCTCAAAAACACCGCATTCAGTACGAGCAAAGTTTTCCAACTGACTTTATATCACCAGTCACACTATGAGCAAGCATACGGTAAAAAAAAAAAAAAAACCACCGGAGTGGAGGCCATGACTGACGTGACACGAGCCATTTTCAGCTGTCTTGTCAAATGCACCGCGTACATTACCAGACAAGTTTGCCAAGTAACTTTAAATATCATACACACCAGAATACAGGCAAGCTGAAGAAAAATGGCACACAGCGTTTGCTGAATGAAAGGAAAAGTCCCGAAGTCACAAATCGACGTTGAGAAAACGTGGACGATTGAGCCTGGACTTCTCACGCTCTGCGAGTGCACAGCGAATAAAAGACTGAAACTAACAAAAGAAAAAACAAAGCAAATGGCGACCTTGACGCTTGAAAACAAAATCAAAATGAAGCGCCAGTGTGTGATCATGTCTGTGCTGTCCGACTCCACACCCACCTGCAGCTCCGTTGTCTTGACAACATGTACACGCACGTTGAAGCCAGAGACGCTGGAAGGCTGGAGAGACGTATCTGTGTAGGGAGGGGCAGGCGCTGTGTGTGACTGGCCAATCACAGAGCGTGAAGATAGTCAGTTACCCATTGAGGATTTTCCTTCAGCACGAGCACAGATATTGACGAGTTTTACTCGTATCATGCTCGTACTCGTCAAAAATGCTTTATTTTCATCTGAAACGAGTATCCAGCTCAACCCGAGTCCACACGTGCAATCATGGTATTTGCATGTGTAGTGAACCAAAAGACCCGTACCAAAAATCTTCTGTACTGTAGTGTCTTCATTAAACACGTAGTTAAACCACCAGAAGAAACCTCACAGACGTTTGCAGTTAATATTTTTCTTTACTGGATGGTGAAAACTGGAACACATTCATTACATTATGTCAGCAAATAGATAATAGAAATGCAAAAACAATGTGCACTCATCCTTTTAAACGTAATAATTTTAGCAAAATAATCCCTAAATATATGTCTAAACACATTGACAAAACATTTGTAAAACTTATGGCATTGCCCTTTTGATAATCTCAGGGTGGATGGCAACCGATTACAACAGACTGCTTGCATGCATCTTCATGTCAGCTCTCACATGGCCTCTGTTCACCACCTCATGGGTGCAACCAAAAGTACCATGTGAGATAGTCTAAGCAATTTAGAAATAGTTATTTAACTTAATTCAACATTTTTTATAAGCCAATAAATTGTCAATGAATTATTTATTATAAAAAGAAGTGCCTTAAGGGCAACACAGGTACATTTAACTGTACCAGTAAACCCCTGCTATTTACTACACTCTGGTAAAACATGAGCATTCTCTTGGGCTTCTCCAGCTGCTGTGATCCTCAACACTGTGGCATTGGTGTGCTGGATCATGCCCAGAGTAGCGCATCACATACGAGGTCTGTGAGAAAAGTATCGTACCTTTTTATTTTTTTCAAAAACTATATGGATTTGAATCACGTGTGATTACATCAGCCAACCTTGAACCCTCGTGCGCATGCGTGAGTTTTTTTTACGCCTGTCGGTTGCGTCATTCGCCTGTGGGCAGGCTTTGAGTGAGCACTGGTCCACCCCTCCTGTCGGAATTCCTTTGTCTGAGAACTTGCTGAGAGACTGCCGCTTTGCTTGATCAAAATTTTTTCAGAAACTGTGAGACACATCCAAGTGGACACCATTCGAGAAATTCATATGGTTTTCGGTGAAAATTTTAAAGGCTGATGAGAGATTAAGGAGTGTTACTATCGCTTTAAGGAGAGCCCACGGCACCGGACGGCGCGCCGCGCCCTGAGCCGCCGTTGTCAGCCTGTCTCAAGCTGAAAACCTCCAAATTTAAGCCTCTGTTGATCCAGGACGTCGTGAGAGAAGTTTCAGAAGAGGTCGGGATCAGCAGTTTATCCGGACATTCCACTGTTAAAGGAGATTTTGTAATGAAAGATGTGCGGACGGATTCGCGCGTCGGCACCCAGCTGCTCATGACGCGGCACCACAGGAAAACACCTCCGTTGGAAGCCTTACAGGACAAGTTAGAACATGCCCAGCTGTTAAACAATTTCTTGGATACTCACTCGACTGAAAGCCATCGAAAGCCGCCTGAATCTTTCGAATGGTTTCCAATACGGAGGTGTTTCTCTGTGCCGCCGCGCGAATCCGTCCGCACGTCTTTCATTACAAAATCTCCTTTAACAGTGGAATGTCTGGATAAACTGCTGATCCCGACCTCTCAGCAGTCTCTCAGCAAGTTCTCAGACAAAGGAATTCCGATGGAAGGGGTGGACCAGTGCTCACTCAAAGCCTGCCCACAGGCGAATGACGCAACCGACAGGCGTGAAAAAACTCACGCATGCGCACGAGGGTTCAAGGTTGGCTGATGTAATCGCACGTGATTCAAATCCATATAGTTTTTGAAAAAATAAAAAGGTCCGATACTTTTCTCACAGACCTCGTAGAGTCATAGCTAAAGCTAACTCACTATGCCAATAACACTCATGATCTGATCTCCAAATTTTGACAAAAAGTCATTCCAGCAGTAACCAAGGATCCTCCAAAGAGATCTACTAGTACCACAGACATCCATTTGTTGGTTAGGATCAAAGACTTACAACCATACAGTGAAACGAGAAGCACCAGGGCCCGGTTTCATAAAACAGTCTAATCTTTTAGTCTATTAAACATACTTCATCGACTATGGTTATTTGCCCAACATTATCCATCTAATCAATGTTTCATATCGATGGCTAAGCTTGTAGATTATCCGTTTTACATTAGTCAACAATTTTCAGTATTGTTTCTTCTGGGATGGTCATTATCATGCACTATCCAGCCTTTTTTTTTCATTTACTGGCTTTATTAAAGGCCCTGTCACACCGTGACAATTTAGCCAGCATATGCAAACCGTATTAAAAAATGCTGGCATAAGTCTAACAAGTTAAGGGTAAGTTTTTAAAAAGAATTTTTTTTGTAAGTTAAGAGCACGTTGAAGCTCGCTGATACACATCCTAATAAGTTGAGCTTCTTAAGATCTTAATGTTGGGCATGCTGAAAATTTTTAAGGAGTGCCAGCGTGTGACTCGTACATCCCCCACATGCAGGACAAAACTTGTAAGTAAGTTATGTGATTGTTGGCACATGTTTCTTGTAATTTACTCATACGTTTAAATACATCCATCAATGTTGGCCACTGATTGGCTGAAACTTGTGGTCCTCATGCAGACTGACTGTTTCATTCACACAGAAAAAAATATAAAGTGTGACCTGTTCGTTTCAGTCCAATTCACCATCACAGACTGCCGGACACTTATCCACATAAAGCTCCTGATTGTCGAAAATGACGTTGTGGCTGGAAACGTAATGTTTTAAAGCAAGTCCCTTGGTGATTTTCTGCTGCAGGTGCATTTCTCAGAGGATGCCAGTGTCGCGCTGTGATGATTTAAACTTTGAAAGCGCCAGGCGACCGCGATCAGGTGTGATCATCAGACGACCTGATCGATCAGTGTGATCACAGCCGAATGAAGGGCTGTGTCCCTTTAAACTTTTAAAGCACCTTCACTGATGGTGTGATCTGTCGGTGATCACACCAACACATCACTTCATTCATGTCTGATCACACTTGATCGTGGTCGACCAGCGCTTTAAAAGTATAAATCAACGCAGCGTTTCATTATTCAGGTCTGTGATGACCTGATCAGATGACACCGACAGCGCTTTAAAAGTTTAGAGTCACAGCACTCCATTCATTCATGGAAGCGTTTACCACAGCCATTCGAGTCGACTCATCAGTATTCAATACACAATGAAAATGGTCTGCCAAGATAAAAAAATAATATAAAATAATGTTAAATTACTCAGTCTCTGATCCGCACCACATCGTGCAGTACTGACCCAAACCACTCTGTGGAAATGGGGCTGTCAGCATACACTGGTTAATCATCAAGGTGTGACAGCTGAATTAATTGATTTGATGTACGCCACCGTATGCCAGCGTGCTTAATACGGTCGGCATATGCAGGCTAAATCGTCAAGTTGTGACAGGGCCTTAACATTTATGGACACATACGAACTGCAGAATGACGTGCTTAGCTCTGACCCTAGTAGTTCTTCTTCTACACTACCGTCAAGCCTCTTTGTGCACACAATGCTGTTCAGTGTAACAGTGACACCCAGTGGCTAACGTGAGAACTGTCACCAACACATCACAATAGTCGTCTGCTACAGCCATGACCAAAAGCGAAGGAAGCTCTCCTTTTGGAGGAATATGAGCGATGTAGGGGTGGTCTCGAGTGTTCCTTTAAATGGTGGTACACGATAGCTGCCATTTATGAGGTAAGACATTGAAGTTTTGCTGACTAAAATAAGATTAGCCTCCTCTGTAAGAGGCTAAAAACCTTAGTAAATTAAAACTTTAGCAGACTAAGTGCATTTTGTAACAACTAATGTAAAAAAAACAAACAAACAAAAAAAACATTAGTCAACTAAGTGAGTTTATTTGACGAAACAAGATTAGACTGCTTTATGAATCCAGGCCCAGGACTGTGAAGATTGGTTCTCATGAAATGGTCAGCATTGTCAAATATCTCTGTCCAGGAACCTCATGACCACATAAGCTCTTTCCAGGTGTCTAGTGATCTTAATGGTTGAGGATTCAGAGACATGAATGTCATTGTCAAGATAAGTGACTGTCTGACATTCCCAAAATGTGCTGTTGAAAGAATTATTTTTTTGTGAATGTATATGTAACTGTATTGTTTCAGTAACACATGCATGTTAGAGCCCGGTGCTCCTTCACGACCTCATGTACCAACGTTCCATATCCTGGACAGATGGTGATGTGAACTGTCCAGAAAGAGAAGGTGAAAGTACATTTCCACTGCACACTTAGGGTGTGTTTTTCATGTATGCGTGTGGGTGTGTTGGCATGTCACCATGTATCCATATTTATGTTTAACAAGTGGTTACTTGTGTGTGGCTCTGCAGCGTATTGTAGTTATTAAAGTCAGCAAGAAAGAAGTCTTTGTCAACGCCATCATCTAAACCCAGTCACATGGGCCATCTTTGTGCCAGGGAGGCAGACTTGCTTTCACCCCTGCATTCCTAGGCTGTTCGGTAAGCCCATAGGGGTCCTTTTCCTCCACCTCCTCTCGTGTGGATTCCTCAATCCATCTTCATTTGCTTCCTAATTGGAACATTAGTCTCACATGCACACATACACCTCATAAACAAACAGTACTGGGGTGTTACAGTGTGCACATTACTGCATACTGTAAGAAGGCAGGCAAGTACAACTGCTGTTTGCAACAGACATCATACATGTGTACCCATCAGAGTCATACAGGGGCAATTACTTCAGATGATGGGTTTTGCTGTAGCCAGTTTTCTCATCCACATTAAGCTTGGAGTCTTTTAGTGTCTCTGTAAAAGTCCCTTGCGTTGCTCCCTGCATCATTTCAGTGGCAGACGAACAAACAGCCTTTTCATGGGACTGCCAGACTTCCCAAGAAACTCAACCATTTGTTTATACATTCTTTTAGAGAAACTGCGTGTTTGCGGTTGGACTATACTCTGTCCCAGGTTTCAGTCTGTTGTTGTCTCCACCAAACATTTTCCAGACTTCCTTCTGCATGTCCTTTCATTCACATCCCTTCTTTATGTTTGAGGTTTTTTTTCTCTTTAGTGATGTCATTGACATAAGGTGATTTATCTATCTATCACATTCCCTTTTCTTTTTGGTTTATCCAAAGGAAAAAACAAATTCATTACTTTTGATCATCCAGTAAGTATGTTATTATGACTTCATTTTACATGGACACTTCTAAATAATGTTGGAACAGACATCCCCACTCCCTCCCCAACCCCTGAATATGATCTTTGGTGCCCCCTGAGGGCATCAGAGATCTCAAGTTGGGAACCTGCAGCTATTGTATCGACCTCATTTGGTAATAGTCAAAACTGCTGCCATCTTGACAATCATAAATTTCAGTGATCATAGGGGATCAGCAACTTAAACACAGGCTGAACAAAAATATGCACAGCTTAATATACACCACCAAATTGTAGCAACCAGTTCTTAACAGAAAATGTCACTCCCTTCATGTGCACCAGAGCACAGGAGAGTGGTCATGACACAGCCAACCATGGCAAATTTCCATTTTGAGACAGAGTGAACAGTTTTTTACTTACCTTAAAAAGTGATGTGGGCGACAGGTCTTGGTGTGGACATGTAGTCCTTGGATTTCAATTAATTTAGAATTTTGTGTGTGTGGTTTCTCTAAGGCTGTCTGAAATGGTGGCACTTTAGTGAGTGAGCAATCTTCATACATAGCAGCGGATGCAACCTGTGTTATTCCAGCTGCCAGAGCAGTCATGATAACCTTTAGCATTATGCCTCTTCTGCTTGATGACTCCACACATGCATTGTAGCACAGATCTATTTCCTTGCCAGAAAACCTCACTACTCAGTGCACCTTGACATGACCAACATCCAAGCACTTGGTGCATTTGTACCTTAACGCTAGCAGCAGAAGTGACTCACGTTGATTGAGTTTATGCTAGGCCCACAATACCCTGGTTTACACTTAGATTTAGTGCTGAAGGCAGCTCTTACACAAGTCAGGAAGGATTGGTTAAATGTGTGCATTTTGAGCATGATGATAAAGTTTTTCTGAGCTTGGCTGGCTCAACTGGATGGCACTCAGCATGAAGAGGTCCAGTGCAGGCTCAGCTCAGATCATTATCTTGCAATATCAAAAGTTGATGATGGACTATAAAAAGTTGATGAGACTATAAAAATAAGTTTGCAAATTTGCAAATTCATTGAGTTTTGCAGCGCTTTTTCCAGGCGAACCTGAGTTGAGCATGGGCATGGCTAAGGTGGCTGGTAGTCCACTGAGCTCTGGAAAGAAACACGTTTTTCCTCATTTTTGCTGTGTGGTGTGTCAGCTTGGGACGACTCGGCAACGAGTATGGGCAGATGAGGGGAAATCATCTGAGGTACACTCAGCCAGGTGTAAGAGCAGCTTAAATCACAATTTTTTTTAGGAGACACACCCCAAAAGCAGGAGCACCAAAAAAGGGAGAATAAGGAGAAGGATTCTCAGGGCCCATGACTGACAGGGGCCAAGGAAGGCCCCTAATACAATTATAATGCTGACAAAATAATATGGGAGAGGGCCCAGTAAACTTTTGTTTTCATGGGGCCCAAAATCCCTGGCAGCGCCCCTGCCCATAAGCATTGGTGTTTTATGCCCACTGTCAAGTTGGAACCATCAAGTCAATTTTTAAATTTCTTGGGTTCTCTTATGCCTAACAGAATTCTATCTTTTCTTTCACGTCGATAACCCGAATTCTTCAAAATTCTTAAAATCGCTCCCGTTTAAAGTAATTCCACATAATATGATCTGGAAATGTATGAAAGCAGCTGAGCTGAACAGGAAAAGAAGTTCCTTCCTTTCCCCTGCAGCTGACAAAATGTTTTTTCACCACAGAGAAAACATTTTTCCCAGGTACTCAGTATATTACTTCCTTAATTTGTCTGCGGAAACATCTTGAGCAGCTAGCTCTGTGACGTGTTTGACGTGAGAGCTGTGGAAACAGAGAGGCTCAGTTCACTCTGCAGATGTGGACAAGCACCTGCTGGGAGTTTAGACTGCCAACTACACTTACACCTCACTATGTCTCTTTGTGATAGGCCGCGGGTTGACAATTACCAAAAGTTGAAGGCATGTTCATGTGCTAAAGAACATTTGTTTTAATGAACACTTTGGGTTAGATGTTGCTGGTACATTTCACATTCATCCTGTCTGAGTGAGTTTATAGAGTGTCCAAATGATTTTTAGTCAACAGCTGATTTAACTAAACTAGTCAATGGATTTAAAGGTATAGTGCCACTTTTTTTTTTAAGCTTTAAGTCATAAAAAAGATTTTTCTTTGACAACAGCATAATATTCATTCCTTAGCATTTAGATAAAGGATTCATAATATGATATTGCCAATACAATCAAAATTAATGCCGTCTGGAAACAATTTAGAATTTCAACCCCTGATGGGAAGAAACTGAAGGGATCAGATGCTATGACAAATATTTGGAAGTGATTTTCAAGAAATCTTATGGATTTTAATGAAAGATGGGTCACAGGTAATTTCAAAACCTCACACATGCGTACATACACTTCCTCCAGTAGTTAGTCTGCATGACGGTGATGAAGGAGAAGACAGTATTCAATATGGAAGTTACTCCAAGATAAATATGTCCTCTTCATTAAAATGAACTGTATTTTACAACATGTTATAAGACTAAACCTACATTATAATGCTTGGATTTCGGTAGAAACTACGTTTTCTCAGTTTTGTGAAATTTGAAAGGCCCTATAGATTTAAGATGACTGATTTAAAAAAAAAATAACTATCAGCCAGCTTTTAAAAGATTCATTAGCTTTTCAATTTACTTTATAATTTGTTAACACTATGTAAAGATTGCTCTGTATATACAAACATCAGTTAGCTCTGTTTTCAGTTAACTTTTCAGTTAGGTTAAATATTTGTTTTTTATTTAGTTAATTTTAAGTTATATTTTTATTCAGTTTTATGTTAACTACACTGAACAAAAATATAAACACAATTTGCTCCCATTTTACATGCTCCTTTGCCAAGATGTATGTTGGACTGCAGGAGGCAAATGTTGGTCACACCAGATACTGACTGGTGATACTGATACTCCCCCAATAAAGCAACACTGCACATTTTAGAGTGGCCTTTTATTGTGGCCAGCCTAAGGCACACCTTTGAGGTGGAATGGATTATTTAGGCAAAGAAGTGCTCAGTAACACAGATTTGTGAACAGTATTTGAGAGAAATAGGTCTTTTGTGTATATAGAAAATGTTTGAGTTCAGCTTGTGAAAAATGGGAGCAAAAAGCAACAGTGTTAGATTTATATTTTTGTTCAGTGTATATTCATTTAGGTTTAGATATGTAGGTTAGCTTGAATGTTTTGTAAGCCTGATATCCTGGTTTGCTTTAGATTTAGTTTGCTTCTTAGCTAGCTTTGTATTCTATTGTTAGTCTTTGCGTGCACTCAGTTGTGTGCTCAATCACTTTTAGATTCCATTAGCTGACTTTGTTAGTTAGTTAGTTAGTTGTTCTTAGTCTTAAAATGTATTCAGTGAGAGCCATATTCAGTGAACATGATGATGATGATGATGATGCTTTTTACATTCTGCTTTCCATAAATCAAAGCGCTGAACAACACAAACTCCAAAATGAAAACTTTTCATTGAGCTTCATATAGGTAGTACTGTGTAGCGGTGGTTGGGATTCTTGCTTCATAGTAAAAATGTTGGGTTCAGTTCCAATGAAGCCTAATTTCTTTTTTTTCTGTGGGGTTTGCATTTCTACATGGATTAATTCCCTCCAGACACTCCATGTTCACTATTAACACACAAGTCAGGTTCAGTCTCTCAACTAGTGCTGGTAGCAGGATTGACTCTCAAATTATTGTTATAAGATCACCGTTTTGAAAACCTTGTGGGGCCCTAAGGTGTCATCCTCATGGGAACATAACGAGCACGATCTCCTCTATATGAACTAGTCCACATGTTCTTTGAGACATCTTCAGGTCGGGGCTCATGTTACCCACCACTGATCTTGGATTTGTCCAGCCACAGTTTCCCAACCCTAACTTCACCCTCAACCCTTCAACAATTTAGAGAGCCAGAGGACTGTGCAAGCTGACCCAAACATCTCAGGATGAGAAAACTTTAAATCTAAATGTTATTCTTCTGGGTCCTCAAAGGATACATTGTGTGAGGATCCAGAAGGACATACCAAGCTGTGAAAGAGGCTCTTTCTTGTTTTCTGCCCATTGGCCCCCTCCCAGTCGCTCCGGGGCGGCCTGTCTCTCTCTGACAACAGCTGCTTGCTGCCTGTGGAGGCCGGGGGTGAGCGGCGCAGCTCCAGACATCTGTAGGCCCTGGGCCTGGGCAGGCTAGTTCTTTCTTTTTCACACACACATACATTGGAGCCCACAGTCTGCCCAGCACAAAGGGCTACATTCATCCTCTTCACACACTGTCTAGTGGTGAAGAGGTCGTCTGAAGCTCTCAAGCTCTCCCTCCTTTTTTGCTCTTCCTTCTCCATCTCCTGCCAGTTTGGCCTCTCTCTCCTGCTCACTGCATTTTGAAAGCACACTGACCTGATTTTTGGCTCTCGTGCACATCTAATTGTTGGTGTTGGTCAAAATTATATGGGAAAAGTGTATGCACTTATGTTTGTGCATCCCTGTGTGTTTTACCTCCTAACCCTGAGAATGGGTATTCCAGCACTGAGGACTTGTTGACTAAGTTCACAAAGGGACACAGAGAGGCAGGAATGAACAGAGATCCTTTGTATGGCATGAATGTGGCCATGAGAAGTTTGGGAATGGTTGGAGAAACATCACAAAGTTACTCTTTGAAAGCATCGACTTTCAACACAATGAAAAACGTTATTTACTCATTCATTCATTCATTCATTCATTTTTGTATTTCCAGGCAATTACGTACAAAATGATTTACTACTTACCGGAAGTTGAAACAGGCACTTCTCTGTATAGCAGTGAGCCACTTCACCCTCACTGCATATGAGAAAGGAATGAAGCTCACCCTGTGCATTAAAGAATATTTGCCAACCAAATCTAGAATCTGGCCCACCGCAACAATATACTGCCATAGTTTGTAATCCAGATTTCTCAGGGTGTGTTCTTGGCCCACTATTATTTTGCTTGCATTTCACACCTTTATGTCAAATAATATGGGACTGATTATACTTTTGGGTGTGACATTGTTAAATTAGAGAGCTTCCTGGTTTCAGTGAGAGATGGATGTGGTAAAGCTTCCTTCTGGGGTCTCAATCAAACGCAGATGATGGATTTGGACCTTCTAGACTGAGACACCTATATGATCATTTTACACTGTTGCTGGGTGAACACATAATTGACCATAGTTACAGTTATGTCTTGAGTAGAATTGCCCATTTTCATTTGCAAAATGCTTCAAGGATTAGAACACTTTTGTCCATAGTGGATACTGCAACCAGAATTGAGTGTAATGTTTAAATTTTGGCACTTAGAAGCATGGTGTTCTATTGAATGGTTGTGAACTAGGAACTTTATGGTTATTCCTTGTTTTATTATTATTATTCCAGTCAAGTGGTTAAGTGCACTTGTTTTCAGTGTGGAAGGTTCCCAGTTCAAACCTACCCCCTGCCTGTTCTCCATGTAATATGGAGTTGCGTCAGGAAGGGCATCCAGTTTAAAACTTGTGCCAAATCAACATGCAGATCCACCTTAGATCTGCTGTGATGACCCACTTCTTGTGGAAGTGGTGAGCTAAAGGGTGAGAAGGGGGCTTGAGACCAGAAAGTCACATTCAACTCCACTGTCAGTCAGGAAAATCACTAAAGTGCCAATGTGCAAGGTCCTGAATCTTCACATTGCTCCTGGTGTGCAGATGAATGCCTTGCATGGCAGCACCCTGATAGTATGTGAATACATAAATGAATTGTCTTGTCCAAGAACACAGACCGGTTGCCTGAAACACACACCTGGAATCAAACCCTACTGACAAGGATTAAGACATTTGCTCAAGTCTGATTAAGTCTCCTAATTTTTCCCAGTGTGCAGTGGAGCGCACTGCACATCATAACCTGAACATCAGTGTGTGTGTGTGTGTGTGTGTGTGTGTGTGTGTGTGTGTGTGTGTGTGTGTGAATATGAGGCATCACTGTAAAGTGCTTTGAGCACTTTTGAGCATAAGATGAAAAGAAGTTACAAAAAAACCACATTGATTTAATATAAAACCATTGTAACTATATTTATCACACACGCGCAGCTGCTACCAAACAACTAACAAGCTCACTTTCAATATTCATTTTTCATTCTTATAATTTTTAAGGGATTTCCATGTCATCATTTCTGAGTTTGGTTGGAAGTCTGATGTTAATATTTAACTAACCAAAGAGAAAAAAAACTGACAAAGGCACTATGGCAATGCTTACGCTCTATAGTTTCGACTATTTGTTGTTTGGAATATACGATCTTGCAGTTCTATATCTTATCCCTGGGTGGCAGGCAATGGTACTACTTAATGTATTGTGTGCAGCACCACAGCTCAACTGCAGTGTTGTATACCGGGTCATACAAAAGAATGTACCATATTTTGTTTCTAGGTGCAACACACCTGACCCATGCAGTCTCCTCTCTCTGTGTCTTTAATACTTGCATATACTTGCACAAATACATTTACTCATTTTACCACATTTTTGTAGGTTTTACTGTGTCCCAGTGGATGCAAGCACAAATATACCTTTAAAAAAATACCAATTTTTAACATAGGAGTTATAAATTTGGCAAAAAATAGCCAAACAATACAAAAATGGTATGTGCCATATTGTGCAGAGAATGGTTCAAGGAAAGACATATGTGATATACAAAAACCCTTCAACGTGTTCTGACCTTTACGTAAACCAGCTTTTAAAAGCCCAGTTATAATCTACAACTCAGCAGTAAAATCCATCTGAGATTTTCAGACACGTACAGCCACAGACACAATTTCTGCGCGCGCACACACACACTGTGGAAAGTTCAACTTGTCTGCTCATCTGCTTCTGATTAGTGATGACATGACTGATGCCAAATGGGAGATATGGATCTCATTCCTCAGCAGACAAAGCCTCATTCATTGACAGAAAGCTCCGATGTGAGAGGATGATTGGTCTTAACATAAACCTGATCTGGTCCACTCCATGATGGGTTTCTTTTTGTCCTGTGAACAGTGGGGGTGTACCACATATGCAAGTTAGCTTACTGGAAAATAGGTTCTGGATGTGTATCAGCCAGTCACATTCGCATCTTTGGGGTGCAAATATCAATACATCTGAGAAGTACTTGGACAGAGAGATCATCATCGTCATTTTCTTTGTCTGGGTTACAGTGGACTTGCACTTGCAAATTTATGCTGAAACCAAATCACAAGCAACAGAAATAGTGTCCAAAATGAAGGTAGATAGAGGTATATTGCACCATCCAATTTTAGCATATGTTCCTCTACCAAAGTATACGGTGGTCCAAAAACATTTTAGGAGGCAGAACACATCAGACCTAGTATTCATATAGAAGAAATTGGAGAATCTGCCTCACTTTGCAGAGCACTCACTGTATTTAAGTATCTGCTCACTATGGTGTCCAGCAACCAGCAATGTGAAGGCTATCTTGCAACATTTCAAAATGTGCAAACTGATCCACTAACACTTCAAATCATCATAGGCTGCAAACACAGTACACACAGAGAGAGGGCACGAGTACAGATGTGGTGCTTTCAAATAACTGTCACTTTTATCAAAATGCCACTAGTGTAGACACTGCAATAGTACTGGTCTACAGCCAAGATGCTTCCGAAATAAACATAGTCAAACTTTACTAATTTTGGGACACTCTGAATGAAAATGTTGAAATTGTTGTTTTTTTTTATATGCTACTGCTATGCTACCACGGGTTAGTATATAACCCTTTTGCTGATTTTTTTTTTTTTTTTTTTAAGTGCTACACGAACTTTATAAACAATCAGAGACATGAAAAGACCAATGTTTGGATATATTTTTTATCATGAAAACTCTACTATCAACATAATATAATTAAGTAGACATAAAATGTAAAACTTTAATATCTTTGAAACAGCAGCCAATCAGCCATTTTTTATTGCAATATTTGAATTCAGCATGCCAGAATAAATAATAAATAGCTTATTTTATATCCCTAGCAAACTACTTCATGATGGTGACACCACATCATGATGTCCATCAGCCATTGGCATTGGATAAAGGAACTGCCCAACAGTACAACAGACATGTTTCAAATTATGAGTAAATAAGCATCAACCACACATGATGGTGAAGAGTTTTCCATGTACTCACTACACTCCAGTCATTTCTGCTTTTTCAATAAAATCCCATTGTTTCACTGGCAAAAAATCGAGCCAGTTTTTGAAATATGGGGAAATAAGATTAAACTAATTTTACAACGTGCCCAAACTAATGGCAACTGGATTACAGGTAACCGATTCAATCCAATGAGGGAAACTGAACAATAACGGAATTATAACTACAGCAAATTTGTAATAGTGAGCTAAAATATGGCCACATTTTCCTGTCATTGTAATTCTGTTACCATTGGATTTGCTCAGTAAGGAAACAGATGCAGACAGAAACACTAACCTCTTTGGTTTAGTGGAGTTAATTTATTCTTTTACAACATCAAACACGTGCGCTTTCAATCGTTTACCAGTTACATTTTTATTTGCGTACTTATTTTTGTAGTCTTGTGTTTGGACAGCCAGAGATAATGTTTGTCCCATGAAGCTCGTGACCTGCAGTCACACCGATGGTTGTAAAGGTGAAGGCACACCTTGCGGTGGACAGACGGCCTTTTGATACCTGCTCACCTACGAGTCCTCATAACTGCTGGCTGTGTGACTCAGTGTTGAAGTGCCAACACGATGCTGAACCTTTACCTTTGAGCTCCACCATGTACGTATGAGTAATCCTCCAAACGGTAAACATAAAAAGTAGAGAGGAAAAAAAAATAAGGACATCGAACATGGTCATTCACGAGCACGTTTGTACATACAAACGCACAGTACGGTCTCAGTCTGTCACCATTTCAAATGCATGTACACAATGATTTCATTAATGGGCTTTATGAACTGCGAACCACACTTGTAGTCAAATATGTGTCATATTCACTGGGTTAAACAGCAGTTATCATCTCAGCGGAACAATGGCTGTAAAGCTCTTTACTGCAGCTGTGTGTGGTTTATAGGCTTCTCATTTCACTATTGCTGAATATTAAATATTAGTCAAAGGCAGAACGATGTTGCACATGAATTCTGGCTTAATTTCATTTTCATCCAGCATATTGTTTTAATTTTCCCAGTCCAGTTTAGTGGAAGTTAAACTTATGGAAACATTTAAAGTTGCGAAACTTGGCAGTACATTGAGGTGACTGACCTACAGTTCAACTATATAATGACTGAATACGTCATCCATAATGATGCTGTGATTGTTGTTTGGGATCATCACATGCACTGACATATGTCTTATAAAACAATCCGTTTTATGCTCGCCCTGCGCATGAAGTCACTCAGTTCATACCCCATCCTCTCTCTCTCTTTCTTCTCTCTCCTCTCTTGCGTGAACCTATAAAACAAGTACTCCGATCCTTGTGCCAAAACATGAGGGTAAAGTCATCAGAGTCATTTCCCCTGTAATATTAAGTCAATATTTCTGAAGGGGTAAGAGGTTATTCCTGGATTTATTTCAGATTGACAAGACAGTTTGACTTTTGGATTGTGATTTGATGATATCAAAATTAAATTTATTGCCAAGTTAGTTCACACATAGAAATAATTTGATCTGGTGCTATTGGTGCATAAACAAAAAGAAAAGAAAAAAAAAACACTTCTATAAGAAGTAAAAGAGTCAAATAGACAAACTATATTCACTGTTAAATAAATAAATCATAATGGAATGGCACAGTACAAAAGCAGGGGGTTGGAGTACAGATGTACAGTACCTTTCAGTGCAGGGATGACCAATCTCTGTTTATGGTAGTGGGGGAGAGAGGCAGAGTAAGTGGGGGTTTCTGGCCTTTATTTATTTATTTATTTATTTTTATGAGGTTTTGTGTTTAAGCTGTTTCATGTCTTGCCAGAGGGGAGGGTGACAAAGCATGTGACCTAGCCACAATCTTCCTTGCTCGCCTCAGAGCCCTGGAGACCTACAGGTCCTGTAGGGATGGCAGACTGAATCAATCACTTTCTGTGCTGCAGTCTGTTTCTGTCCTTAGCAGTGGCAGCAGCGTACCAGATGGTGATGGAAGAGGAAATGATGGACTCAATAATGACAGTGTAGAAGTTCCCTTATTGATTTTGGCAGGTTGAACTTCCTCAGCTGCTGCAGAAAGTGTATATACACCTTTATAGATGTAGAACAGTGTAACAATGCAGGATATTGGACTTTCTGTGAAAGGTCTGAAGAAATTTCATCCATTTTGTCTTATTTTGTTCTGGTCGACTAGGGGTAATGGTCATGCGTGCTTGCTGTGAAATAGGCCAGTGTGTCTGAACATATATGGAATCAAGCATTCTTTGGTCAAGTGTCCATCAGCTGCACTACCTGTGAGACAATGGGGACAGGATAACCTTGGGAGGGGTACACCAAATAACTCATTTTGAACAATAACAAAATGATAGTGGCAGTTTTTAGGAGAAACCATATTCAACAAAATTGGCAACACAATCATGAGTTGTGGACAATTCAACATAGCATAGCATTTAACATAGCATTAAAGACCCAATTTGACAAAAAAAAAAAAAAATCCTTAGACAATCTTTAGACAATGCTCACAGGCCATTCAACTTTTCAAGTGGCAGCCATATTTGGAAAGGGCATTTTTTAATAATAAATATGGACAGACTTGCTTGATATTGATGATCTTAAACCTCTATGCCACCTTTAATTACGATCCCCCATGATCCAGAAAAGTCCAAAAATGAGACAAAATGGCTTACTCTGGAATGACTCCTATCAGGCTGGCTTATAAAGCACATACCTGGGAACTGCTCGAAAATGAAAGTAAAGCTGTGCCCGGCTGTGTTCTCAGCCAGAACTGTCAAAAATGCTGCCTTTGCTTCAAATTGTTACCCCTGATGGAGCACAATCAAACAAGTATCAAGCTGTACTCACTCCATCTACCCTATTTAAAGATGTTTGAACATGTCTGAAGCTGTTACGACTATGAACACCCGGAAGTGACCGCGTAATGATGCCGATTTGGCAAATTGGGATGAAATTTTTGAACAGCTCAAAAATTTCACCCTGATTTCAAATCTGATGCCAATGACGGCTGTAACTACTGCGTTATACCAAGTTTTTTTCAAGATTGACAAAACATTAAGAAGTTACTGTGATGCATCAAAACACACCCTGATGTTCAATGTTTCAATGTACAGTTCTTGTGGTAGTCATGATCTGGCTTTATGACAGTGCTGGAGTGAAATTGCCCTCAAAACATGGAAAAATTCAGTTTTCAGTCAGGTACAATTTGACTGTAATCCCTGAAGGTTACCCTTTTTAATCCTTCTGATGCACAAAATATATACAGAAAAGAACACCAGCAATGTATGTTACGTGCACTTGAAGAAAGTAAAGCATGACTCAATTTAGGTGTTGGGACACTTTATTGACACTCTCAAACCCTTAAAGAAACTTTTCTGCAGAGGTGGAAATCTAAAACCCCTGTGCTCCATTACACAGATACTGAAGAGTTTAGTTCTCATGCATAGCTCTTAAAAATTGCTTGCTATTTAACACCAAGATGTGGCTCGTCATTGTTAAAAATTATTTTTTTTTTTTTAACCCTACAGTAAGGGCTGCTTTCAATTACTGTGCAACCGGAAAGTATTCACGCTTCACTTTTTCCATATTTTCTTAGGTTTCAGCCTTATTCAAAATGGAGTAAATTATTTTTTCAATCAAGATTCTACACACAATACCCCATAATGACAAAGTGAAAAAAGGTTTTGTTTTGTTTTTTTAGATTATTTTCATATTTCATATGTCATTTTTATCTTATATTTTGTCTTATTTTGGCACATATTGTATATTTTATCTTAGCATTTTATATTGCTCTCTGTTTAATGTTGCACCATTATATCAAAGCAAATTCCTAGTCTGTGAATCCTGTTCATTGGCAATGGCAATAAACTTCTTCTGATTAGTATATTAAAACCCAACAAACAAAGAAATCACATGTACATAAGTACTCACCATTTTGCCATTTTGATTCACCTTTGGCAGCAATTATAGCCTCAAGTCTCACAGCGATTTTCAAATCTCTCCCGAGATGTTCAATTGGTTCAGGTCTGGCCTCTGGCTGGGCCACTCAAGGACATTCAGAGTTGTTCTGAAGCCACTCCTTTGATATCTTGGCTGTGTATGGCCCGGTCACACAGCACACGGTAATAGCTGGACGAAGGATAAAAAGTCACAAATCATCGAGAAAACAAAAGATCCTGTACCTTTCCCATCACTGAAAAAGCCAGCGAATCAAGAGCAAAAAAAGGAACGAAACAAAACCGAAATTAACCAAAGAAAATTAAAGCAAACGTCGACCTTGATGCTTTAAATGAAATCAAAACAAAACATTGATGATGATGTGACAGCCTTGTCCTCATTTCTGCAGTACTTGCAGGTGCAGGATTTTTTTTGCCTTGACAACGGTGGGGGGGGGGGGGGGGGGGGAATTTTGTTTGTCTTCACGTTCTGAGTTCCCCCAGTGTGTCTGTACCTTGTTGTACACTATTTGTACACTTTGTCTTGGCATCAGCCATGGGGAACTGTCCACATCAGACGAGGGATACTGCCCAAGACACACACATGCAGGCCAGCCACAAATGGTTGAAATGTGCATAAATAGTTGTAGTTGATTAAACATTCTTAATGGTGTTGTTTCTGTATGAAAATGTTGCTTTTTCATCCCAAACATGGACGATTTATTAGCGATACAAGGATGTCGTTCGTCGAAGCTTTAGTTATTGGTTGGTTCAGATATCGTCAGCCTTCGTTCAAAATGGCGGACTTGGGAGGTTGGATTAAAGTTAAATTTTTCAACAGTTTAAAAATTCACGCCAGCTGCAGGAACGAAGCTGAACGAAGGGAAAATGATGCCTCCAAAAGTCAAAGAAAGTCCAGATTTCTTGTTTCATTTGGGCTTCATTGTCCATCGTTTAAGCCTTGTGACCGGGGCTTTAGGGTCATCTTTGCTGCTGAAAGATGACCCGTCGCCCCAGTCTGAGTTCAAGAGTGATCTGGAGCAGGTTTTCATTCAGGATTTCTCTACATTGCTGCATTCATCGTTCCCTCAATCCTGACTAGTCTCCCAGTTCCTGCCACTGAAAAACATCTCCACAGCATGATGCTGCCACCATGTTTCACTGTAGGGATGGTGCCTGTTTCCTCCAAACATGATGCCTGGCATTCACACCAAAGAGTTCAATCTTTATCTCATTAGATTGGGGATATTTTGTTTGTCATGGTCTGAGAGTCCTTCAGGTGCCTTTTGGCAAACTCCAGGTGGGCTGTCATGTGCCTTTTACAAAGGAGTGGCTTCCATCTGGCCACTCGATCATACAGGCCTGATTGGTGGATTGCTGTTGTCCTTCTGGAAGGTTTTCCTTTCTCCACACAGGAACGCTAGAGCTCTGACAGAGTGACCATCGGGTTCTTGGTCAAATCCCTGACTAAGGTTCTTCTCCCCGTTCACTCAGTTTAGCGGGATGGCCAACTCTAGGAGGAGTCCTGCTGAATCCAAACCTCTTCCATTTAAGGTATGATGGAGGCCACTGTGCTCATTGGGACCTTCAAAGCAGCAGAAATGTTTCTGTACAATTCCCCAGATTAAGCTGTAGAAACATCTCAAGGATGATCAGTGAATCAGGATGCACCTGAGCTCAGTTCTGAGCTTCATGGCAAAGGCTGTGAATACTTACGTGCAGGTGATTTCTTAGTTTTTAAAACTTTTAATAAATTTACAAAATCTTAAAAAAAAAAAACTTTTTTCACATTGTCATTATGGGGTATTGTATGTAGAACTTTGAGGGGAAAAATGAATTTCATCCATTTTAGAATAAGGCTGGAACATAAAAAAAATGTGGAAAAAGTGAAGCGCTTTGAATACTTTCCAGATTTACTGTACTTTAAGGTAAAGGTAAGAGGAGTGTGCGAATGTTGTCTCACAGGTGCTTCAGTTGTAATCATCTGAACCGGTCATGATGTTATAACGAACCAATTCAACAAGATCCGAGTACAGCATGACCAGATTTTTCCTTAATCTGTAAAAACAAGTGAATGTTTTTGGACTTTTCTCTCCTGGGCACTCCCCTCCCTCTGCACTGCACAGAGCAGGGTTCATTTGAAAGGCACTGTTTGTTAAGGCTTTAGCGGTTAGTAAGTGCTTCCTTTGTTTGGTGGGATCGTGAAGACGGGGGGTTAATATCTCCCAGGGTTCGCATACAAAGAGGGCCTTCAGCTCCCCTGGCTGGAGAGGGGTGGTTAGATGAATGAGCCTGGGCCGTGGGGCAAAGGTGCCAGTGAGGGCACAGAAGGGCGGGGAAGTGCATAGGGCAGGAGACTAGGGAGATTCGGTGAGGTCACTGCATTGAGGTTAAAAAACTGCAGGGGGCAAGTGGTTAACTTTGTTCCGTGACCAGAAATATATAT
Organism: Thalassophryne amazonica; assembly: GCF_902500255.1. Lineage (NCBI taxonomy): Eukaryota > Metazoa > Chordata > Actinopteri > Batrachoidiformes > Batrachoididae > Thalassophryne > Thalassophryne amazonica. The sequence goes on from NC_047118.1 coordinate 52,493,042, forward strand.
ATATATATATATATATATATATGCCTACTAGAGACATGACAGGTCAGCAGTCAGGATTTTGGTAAAATGCTTTACTGCAAACATCCACATAAGGACACATAAGCTGGATGATTGTATTTAAGAACAAATGAAAGGCATCAGATGATTGATGCACACCGTGCACGCTCTACACACAACAATAAAAGCAAATACACATATGTCTGCAATGGTGTTTTTGACAGTGTATGACTCCATCATATAACTTTTGTGTGACTGAATTTTGAAGTCATTCACAGGGGCACCACCAGGGATTTTGGGCCCCATGAAAAGAAATTTTACTGAGCTACCCCTCATAATTGTATTAGAGGCCTCTCTGGGCCCGTCAGTCATGAGCCCCAAGAATCATTGACCTTATTTTTCACTTTTTGGCACCCCTGGTCATTCATACCGATCAGTCACAAACATTGCTGATAAATGAATGCTTTAAATTAGGCCTCTCCAACCCTGCTCCTAGAGGACATCCATCCTGTATATTTTCCACGTCGACCTGCTCTAGTCACACCTGGTCAGTTAACTGGTGTTTCGCTGTTCTTGATTGGCTGAGCACAGCTGACTGAATTTTGAATTAATTAGCTGTGCATGGATTAGAGAGAGGTGTAAAGCTGGCATGTGGATGCCATGCAATGGTAGGGTTAGAGAGGCCTGCTTTAAATCTTCTATCAAGGCTTCTTGCTTGTTGAGATATACAAAAATAGTTTTTTTTTTTTTAGTTTTGTTCGTGACCATGTTTGACCTTGGAGTGTGCATGTTCTCCCTGTGTTTTTTTTATTTTATTTATTTATTAATTATTTTTTTTATGGCTTTCCTCCACGTACTCTGGCTTTCTCCCACTTCCAAAGACATACAGACAGGTTAGGTGAATTGGTAACTTTAAATATTGAGTTTAGGTGTGTGTGTGTGTGTGTGTGAATGTGCTTGTCTGTCTATATGTTGCCCTGCAATGTTCTATTTTCTGGTTTACTGCAGTCCAGCATTAGGGGTCTCCAATTGGTTCAAGAATGCTGCTGTCAGACTTTTAACAGGAAGCCAAAAGTTTGACCACATTACACCCATTTTGGCGTCTCTTCACTGGCTTCCTGTCCCTGTGAGATCAGATTTTAAGGTTCTGCTACTAGCCTATAAAATTGTTCACAGACTGGCACCTCCCTACTTAGCTGACCTAATGAAACCCTACGTACCGGGCTTTGCATTCTCAGGATGCAGGACTACTTTGTGTCCCTATGGTGAATAAAAAGTCTGTGGGTCATAGAGCTTTCTCTTATCGTGCTCCTGTTCTGTGGAATGATCTCCCTGCATCAATAAAACAGTCAGATTCTGTAGAGACTTTCAAGTCCAGACTTAAGACACACTAATTTTCCCTTTCGTATGGCTAGCATACTGGCATAGTATGTTGCTATGCTTTTTACTCTTTTAATTCATTTTATTAGGAAACGGAGCATGCAGCGTTCTCAACTTTACCTAAATTCTGGGTCTTTTAGTGAAGCTTCTGGCTAGTGGCTGGTGATCACCTTAGTATTTCTTCTGTTCTTGTTGTTTAATGCTAACAAATTATACTGTATTTGTTGTCTTTCTGATGTGTGATTCTGTTTTTTTTTTTCTCTCTGTTTGAGGTGCAGCTCCATCCAGAGATGGGTGTGGTGTCTTCTTCTGCAACCCTCCTGTCCTGTGCACCGGCAAAATTTCCTGTATATTCGTTTTAGAAATTGTTTTGTCAATTTTGTCGGTAGCATGGCCCAAGCAGAGGGTCACCCCTTTGAGTCTGGTCTGCTTGAGGTTTCTTCCTCAGATCATCAGAGGGAGTTTTTCCTTACCACTGTTGCCGGTGTGCTTGTGCTTGAGACTTGGTGCAATATAAATGAAATAAATTGAACTGAAAGTGTACCCCGCATTATGCTGTATGACTGCTGGGATAGGCTCCACCCCCTTGACCCTAGAAAATGGAATATATAGAAAATGGAAGGATGGATGTCTCACCTTTTGGACAAACTACTCCAAAGTTTAACCAAACTACTCAAGTCTTATCACGTCTAGATATCTATTCAAGTAATATTATTATCTTGGGAAAACTTGGGAATATTCCACTAATTTGACATGGTTAAAATGGACTAAGTGGATGACAAATGACACCCGAGGATTCAAAGAACGGGCAAAATGGGAAACAGTGACTTCATCCAAAACAGATGAGTCCTTTGTGGCATGTGATAAAAATCAACGCAGTGTTTAAGGGTCATGAACAGCCATGAGACACACAAACCATAAAATGAGTTCAATGAAGAAGACAGTGAAACAATCTGGACACAATTGGCTAAAACATTTTACAAAAGCACTGTAAACGCTTTGCATTGTAAATAGCAAAGCAGGTTCATATTGTACGAAGGGCAGGGCTCAGATTTCAACCACTGGCGTACAATTTGTAAAATTCTGTAGCCTTTCAAACCTAATCCTAAAATCTCTTCCTCAATGTTGTCATTTTTCCATCCTCACTTCCAGAAGGAAACACCTGGATTGGTCCATGAGGTTCCTTTCAGCATCTTCAACCACAATTTTCCATCTTAATAGGCTCTTCGGAGCTCCTTATTTATCGAGTGAAGGAGGAAAAGGAATGAAGCTAATGAAAGGGTGTTTTTCACCAGACATTCTTGGATCTCTCACGCAGCAATAATATCCTGGCGTACTCTATAATCTAGTTTATTCTTGCCGCTGTGGAAAAAAGTTTAGCATTTTTAACTTTTGATGTCACATGCATCACAATATGATCTTACAGGAATTGGTGGTGGAATTTTCTTTCATCCTCTTACTGAAAACATGGCATATCTAGTTTTCCGCCTGTTGTGTACCACTAACATATGAAAGCCTTAACAAAAATGGGATCATATATGTCATAGTCATTATAAGTAGAAATGCTTGAACCGGATATTGAGCCGTAAAAGTGACAATGGACAGAATAGAATAGAGCCTTTATTGTCATTGTACATATACATATGTGGCCCTTTTACCACCCGTTTAAAATTAAGAGTGCTGACTGTTTTATGTATGCTTGATATTCGGACCGTTTCGCGTTGGAGGTCATATCGAAAATATTCAAAATACATTTGAAAGCGATAAAAAAAAAGAAAAAATCCACGCAGAAACCCTCTTCCCTGGTCCTCCACGCAGGTGAGTGCTGTTTCACTGGCGACAACACCGTCTCTCCTCCCGTTCGGCCGTTAACAAGGTAAACGTCAAAGCAGTAGCGTTAGCTTTAGTGTTAGCTTAGCCTAGCCTGCTCAGCTGTATCCTGGAACTGCAGCTCAAACTCACTCCTTCATGGTGCAGGTGGTTCATAAACCTCCTCTGCAGTCCACGGATGTGAGGAACTGTTATCCAAGCTCAAGGTAACTTGGTTTTTAATTACTTTGCTTTTTTTATCCAAGCTCTTTTGTCCTCCACGCATCAAGAAGACATTTTCAGCCCTCCTGCAATCTGGGACTATTACAGACAATAAACTGCAGTGATTGCAGCATCCATTTTGGTGAGGAAAAAAACCCAACTTTCCTTATTCCTTTTCCAGCTTGGCAGATAGTTCTGGAGGAAATCACTAAAGAAATTAACAAATTGAAAATATGGTTTGACCAAAACAAATTGTCATTAAACTTAAATAAAACAGGGATGAAGAGGAGGTGTAAGAGTCACGAGGTATTCACGGGAAACAGTTATTTATTTTTGTGTGTTCATTGTTAGTTGGTTTTATATTTTCTGTTGTGTTTTTAATCAGGTTCTTTTTGTCTCTTTCTCTAAAATTGTATTGTACCATTATTAGTTATTATTACTATTGTAGTTGTTAATATAAACAAAAATAAATTAAAAAATATTACAATTGTGTAAATACATTTGACTGTTTTATGATAACAAATGCTGAGCCATTAATTATTATACAGAAAACAAATGCACACAAACGTGCTGAGATGCGAACAGCTAAATGCGAACTTTAACATTGAAAACGCCATAGACAAGGCATTAGGCCTTAGCATCGGTCCTATTTTTAACCCCCTGGGGCTGACGCTGTCGTATACGATGGCTAAGATCAAGCTTTACTAAATTATAAATAACTTTTGAATGATATGAGATAGAAACTTACTTTTTTGCTGAAAAGTTAACTCTGCGGACTTTCGAGCCAACCATCGGCCATCTTTGTACTCCTCATAGAAGCTATGTGATGACGTGCGCAGTGTGAGTGTCCAATCGGAATTGGTTCACCGTCACATGGTTTTCCAAAATCCAATCGTAGGGCAGATTTACCTCACGTGAAAAGCCAAAGATCGTTTTCAGGAATGATATGTTACTAGTTGGCCCGTTTGAATAGCCCCCTGGGTGCTCCAATGAGTACATACTATTAGTACATACTCAGTGCACCCTGCGCCATTATGCACAGCGATCATTGAAAGCAGGAGCAGACGGAGAGCCTCTGATGACAATCTCACAAGCTCAAACAAAGAGTGTGTAACTATCAGGATTTCTTCACTAGTTTGCATGTAAACGTTACTGGATAACTGTGTTGCTTTCTCTGCGTAAAGCACTGTTTACCATATCAATGGACAACAAAACACATAGACCATTTTGTATATATTGTTCAAAATGTTGCATTTGTGTTTATTGTTTGAAACTTTTTGTTGTGCAGTCTTTCACACAAGACCTCAAATTACCTTTATAAAGTGTCAAAACAGTTGTTTATTATAGTTTGTTGTGTGTTTTGAATAAATGTGTGTGGAAAATTATTTTTCGCTTTATTTTTTCCTTGCCTATTTTTGATTGTAAACCTTTATTATACTTATAAAACACAACAAAAACATATATTCTGAAATCACATAAGTCCAATTATTTATTAGAACCAATGACCAAATAAAATCAGTGCAACACAGCAAACTATATATATACAAAATTTACATGTCACGCGTTGGGTCCAGTACTGACTTTGAAAGGAACGGGTCACTCACGCCGTTTGTGTATTGCCTGGACAAGGTCGCCCAGCACACCAAGGAGTGCATGATTAAATGCAGCTTCAGTCTGCCTTGCTTCACGGGCGTCACTCAGGATCAACCGGATGTGTTCATCACGCTGTGCCCAGTTCAGCTCCTGTTGTGCAACACAATTGGCCTCAATCTGACCCAGCATGGTCAGATTCTCCTGGTGATACAGGCTCCTTTTCTTCTTACCTACAGAAAATTGAAAGTAGAAATGGGAAGTGATTAAAAAAGCAATAAAAAAAAAAACAAGAAATATGGGAAATACATTTGCAGCTAAAAGCTACAGGATGAAAAACGTACCCATGAGCCATGTGTTGGACATGGTGCTGCTGCGGGCCTTGAGGCTGGTGGTGGGGCAGGGGAGCCTGCGGGAGTCATCCTCGAAAAGGTGGTGGCTGAACCCTCCTTGCTTATAGAAGGTGATTCTTGAACAAAGTACACACACGACTTATGTACAAACACAACATGAAATGGCAACATGCTAAAAAAATAAAAACGTATATAAAAAATCAAAATACATGCAAAAATACAAATAATACAAAACACGCGTTATGGATGTTCCGAGCATTGGGTTAAGTAACGTTAAAAATCCTGTTATTAAATGGTGCTTTCAAGCAGACTAAAAAAACAAAACACTTACAGTCACCGTTCACCACCATCACTGACAACAAAGCCATGGCCGAGTCATTGCGAGCCTCCCATCCGTTGCTCGCTGGTTGATGCCCGTAAATGGCATCCATCTGGTTGCACCATTTTCACCCTTTACAGTTGGACCCACTCTGCCTGTTGTGGTCTTTGATGGTCCTGTAGTCACTTTTCAGCTTTTTTTGGCATTGCTGTGATATCCGGTGATACCTGTTAGTGGCCAACAATTGGGAGAGTTCCTGAAATATTTTTTGGTTTGGGGTCGCTCCGTCTAGTTCTCTCTGGATGTTCTCGTCTGCTACCAAAAAGAGAAATGTCCGCACCTCATCGACAGACCACAGTGGAATTTTGCAGACATTATTCTTTTTTTAAAAAAGCTTGCGCGCAACAAAAGGCAAACACAGTAGGTCATGGTGTTGTAAAAAACTGGTGGGTTTGATTCTCATGTCGGATGCAGTTGGGCGTCACACTTGTGACTCACACTCTCTGACCAGTCAGTGGCCGGCAGCCTGTTAACGTCACATTTTAGTATTGGCTCACTTGGAACCTCTCCTGAGTCAAGACCAAAAAAATCAACAGGTAGCAGTTACAATCCCTAATGGAAAAGCAAAAAACCGAGTAGAGGCAAGCCAAGTAGTGCTACAGATGTTTAGTGTAGGGGCTTAAGCCACCACACCACCGAAAAACGTCTTTAATTTGGACAAGTGTCGATTTTGTCAAATGCCAGCTCTGCATATTTGGCAGATGCTGTTCTCCTGTAACCACGTCCCAGCACAGAAGGGGTGGGAAGACATGGTCACATATGAGCAGGTGCATGTCCTCACCAACCACATAATCCATCAGACAGATGGCAGAGCTCATGTTTGTGGTGTTATGTAACTTGTGGTTCGCTACAGGTTATTCAGCTGGCCCCGCCTCCTGCTGAACCTGTTCTTCTTGGATGAGATGTCCGTACATGTAGCAGTATGGACAGGGGCATTCACCCATCATGTCCTCCAGCATCAACCTGTGGTCCAACATCTTGACGTCAGCGGGGATGGGTCCATGGTGTCAGTCTGTTCTTCTGGGATTAAGCCACCATGCACGTCTTTAATTTGGACCAGTGTCGTTTTTGTCAAATGCCAGCTCTGCATATTGGACAGATGCTGTTCTCCTGTAACCACATCCCAACACAGAAGGGGTTGGAAGACATGGTCACATATGAGCAGGTGTATGTCCTCACCAGCCATGTAATCCATCAGATTGATGGCAGAGCTCATGTTTGTGGTGTTATGCAGCTTGTGGTTGGCTACAGGTTCTTCAGCTGGCCCCACCTCCTGCTGAACCTGTTCTTCTGGGATGAGATGTTCATACATATAACAGTATGGGCAGGGGGATTGGTCCATCATGTCAACCTGTGGTCCAACATCTCGTTTAGGCAAGCGGGGGACAGGCCCATGGTGTCAGTCTGTTCTTCTGGGACGAGATGTCCATACATGTAGCAGTGTGGACAACTGTTTGGCCCATCATGTCCACCAGCATCACCCTGCAGTCAAAAAATCTCCTCGAGGTCAGTGGGGAACAGGCCCATGGTGGCAATCTGTTTTTCTTGGATTAAGCCACCATGCCGCCAAAATCAATCAATCAATCAATCAATTATTTTTATATAGCGCCAAATCACAACAAACAGTTGCCCCAAGGCGCTTTATATTGTAAGGCAAGGCCATACAATAATTATGTAAAACCCCAACGGTCAAAACGACCCCCTGTGAGCAAGCACTTGGCTACAGTGGGAAGGAAAAACTCCCTTTTAACAGGAAGAAACCTCCAGCAGAACCAGGCTCAGGGAGGGGCAGTCTTCTGCTGGGACTGGTTGGGGCTGAGGGAAAGAACCAGGAAAAAGACATGCTGTGGAGGGGAGCAGAGATCGATCACTAATGATTAAATGCAGAGTGGTGCATACAGAGCAAAAAGAGAAAGAAACAGTGCATCATGGGAACCCCCCCAGCAGTCTACGTCTATAGCAGCATAACTAAGGGATGGTTCAGGGTCACCTGATGCAGCCCTAACTATAAGCTTTAGCAAAAAGGAAAGTTTTAAGCCTAATCTTAAAAGTAGAGAGGGTGTCTGTCTCCCTGATCTGAATTGGGAGCTGGTTCCACAGGAGAGGAGCCTGAAAGCTGAAGGCTCTGCCTCCCATTCTACTCTTACAAACCCTAGGAACTACAAGTAAGCCTGCAGTCTGAGAGTGAAGCGCTCTATTGGGGTGATATGGTACTACGAGGTCCCTAAGATAAGATGGGACCTGATTATTCAAAACCTTATAAGTAAGAAGAAGAATTTTAAATTCTATTCTAGAATTAACAGGAAGCCAATGAAGAGAGGCCAATATGGGTGAGATATGCTCTCTCCTTCTAGTCCCCGTCAGTACTCTAGCTGCAGCATTTTGAATTAACTGAAGGCTTTTTAGGGAACTTTTAGGACAACCTGATAATAATGAATTACAATAGTCCAGCCTAGAGGAAATAAATGCATGAATTAGTTTTTCAGCATCACTCTGAGACAAGACCTTTCTGATTTTAGAGATATTGCGTAAATGCAAAAAAGCAGTCCTACATATTTGTTTAATATGCGCTTTGAATGACATATCCTGATCAAAAATGACTCCAAGATTTCTCACAGTATTACTAGAGGTCAGGGTAATGCCATCCAGAGTAAGGATCTGGTTAGACACCATGTTTCTAAGATTTGTGGGGCCAAGTACAATAACTTCAGTTTTATCTGAGTTTAAAAGCAGGAAATTAGAGGTCATCCATGTCTTTATGTCTGTAAGACAATCCTGCAGTTTAGCTAATTGGTGTGTGTCCTCTGGCTTCATGGATAGATAAAGCTGGGTATCATCTGCGTAACAATGAAAATTTAAGCAATACCGTCTAATAATACTGCCCAAGGGAAGCATGTATAAAGTGAATAAAATTGGTCCTAGCACAGAACCTTGTGGAACTCCATAATTAACTTTAGTCTGTGAAGAAGATTCCCCATTTACATGAACAAATTGTAATCTATTAGACAAATATGATTCAAACCACCGCAGCGCAGTGCCTTTAATACCTATGGCATGCTCTGATCTCTGTAATAAAATTTTATGGTCAACAGTATCAAAAGCAGCACTGAGGTCTAACAGAACAAGCACAGAGATGAGTCCACTGTCCGAGGCCATAAGAAGATCATTTGTAACCTTCACTAATGCTGTTTCTGTACTATGATGAATTCTAAAACCTGACTGAAACACTTCAAATAGACCATTCCTCTGCAGATGATCAGTTAGCTGTTTTACAACTACCCTTTCAAGAATTTTTGAGAGAAAAGGAAGGTTGGAGATTGGCCTATAATTAGCTAAGATAGCTGGGTCAAGTGATGGCTTTTTAAGTAATGGTTTAATTACTGCCACCTTAAAAGCCTGTGGTACATAGCCAGCTAACAAAGATAGATTGATCATATTTAAGATCGAAGCATTAAATAATGGTAGGGCTTCCTTGAGCAGCCTGGTAGGAATGGGGTCTAATAAACATGTTGATGGTTTGGATGAAGTAACTAATGAAAATAACTCAGACAGAACAATCGGAGAGAAAGAGTCTAACCAAATACCGGCATCACTGAAAGCAGCCAAAGATAACGATATGTCTTTGGGATGGTTATGAGTAATTTTTTCTCTAATAGTTAAAATTTTGTTAGCAAAGAAACTCATGAAGTCATTACTAGTTAAAGTTAATGGAATACTCAGCTCAATAGAGCTCTGACTCTTTGTCAGCCTGGCTACAGTGCTGAAAAGAAACCTGGGGTTGTTCTTATTTTCTTCAATTAGTGATGAGTAGAAGGATGTCCTAGCTTTACGGAGGGCTTTTTTTTTTATAGAGCAACAGACTCTTTTTCCAGGCTAAGTGAAGATCTTCTAAATTAGTGAGACGCCATTTCCTCTCCAACTTACGGGTTATCTGCTTTAAGCTACGAGTTTGTGAGTTATACCATGGAGTCAGACACTTCTGATTTAAAGCTCTCTTTTTCAGAGGAGCTACAGCATCCAAAGTTGTCTTCAATGAGGATGTAAAACTATTGACGAGATACTCTATCTCCCTTACAGAGTTTAGGTAGCTACTCTGCACTGTGTTGGTATATGGCATTAGAGAACATAAAGAAGGAATCATATCCTTAAACCTAGTTACAGCGCTTTCTGAAAGACTTCTAGTGTAATGAAACTTATTCCCCTCTGCTGGGTAGTCCATCAGAGTAAATGTAAATGTTATTAAGAAATGATCAGACAGAAGGGAGTTTTCAGGGAATACTGTTAAGTCTTCTATTTCCATACCATAAGTCAGAACAAGATCTAAGATATGATTAAAGTGGTGGGTGGACTCATTTACTTTTTGAGCAAAGCCAATAGAGTCTAATAATAGATTAAATGCAGTGTTGAGGCTGTCATTCTCAGCATCTGTGTGGATGTTAAAATCGCCCACTATAATTATCTTATCTGAGCTAAGCACTAAGTCAGACAAAAGGTCTGAAAATTCACAGAGAAACTCACAGTAACGACCAGGTGGACGATAGATAATAACAAATAAAACTGGTTTTTGGGACTTCCAATTTGGATGGACAAGACTAAGAGACAAGCTTTGAAATGAATTAAAGCTCTGTCTGGGTTTTTGATTAATTAATAAGCTGGAATGGAAGATTGCTGCTAATCCTCCGCCCCGGCCCGTGCTACGAGCATTCTGACAGTTAGTGTGACTCGGGGGTGTTGACTCATTTAAACTAACATATTCATCCTGCTGTAACCAGGTTTCTGTTAGGCAGAATAAATCAATATCAATCAATCAATCAATCAATTTTTTTATATAGCGCCAAATCACAACAAACAGTTGCCCCAAGGCGCTTTATATTGTAAGGCAAGGCCATACAATAATTATGTAAAACCCCAACGGTCAAAACGACCCCCTGTGAGCAAGCACTTGGCTACAGTGGGAAGGAAAAACTCTCTTTTAACAGGAAGAAACCTCCAGCAGAACCAGGCTCAGGGAGGGGCAGTCTTCTGCTGGGACTGGTTGGGGCTGAGGGAGAGAACCAGGAAAAAGACATGCTGTGGAGGGGAGCAGAGATCGATCACTAGTGATTAAATGCAGAGTGGTGCATACAGAGCAAAAAGAGAAAGAAACAGTGCATCATGGGAACCCCCCAGCAGTCTACGTCTATAGCAGCATAACTAAGGGATGGTTCAGGGTCACCTGATTTTAAATTCTATTCTAGAATTAACAGGAAGCCAATGAAGAGAGGCCAATATGGGTGAGATATGCTCTCTCCTTCTAGTCCCCGTCAGTACTCTAGCTGCAGCATTTTGAATTAACTGAAGGCTTTTTAGGGAACTTTTAGGACAACCTGATAATAATGAATTACAATAGTCCAGCCTAGAGGAAATAAATGCATGAATTAGTTTTTCAGCATCACTCTGAGACAAGACCTTTCTGATTTTAGAGATATTGCGTAATATGTTGATCAATTATTATATCATTTACCAACAGGGACTTAGAAGAGAGAGACCTAATGTTTAATAGACCACATTTAACTGTTTTAGTTTGTGGTGCAGTTGAAGGTGCTATATTATTTTTTCTTTTTGAATTTTTATGCTTAAATAGATTTTTGCTGGTTATTGTGTTGTGTGGGCCGCTGAAGAGGAGGTACTGCTGGCCCACCACCACCAGAGGGCGCCCTGCCTGGAGTGCGGGCTCCAGGCACCAGAGGACGCCGCCGCCTCACGTGAGCAGCTACGGTGACAGCTGTCACCCATCACCTGAGACAGCTGACGGCAATCATCTGTGGGGTATATCAGCAGGACGGCACCTCCACCTCATTGCCGAGATATCGTTTCTACCTACGAGGTAACGTATCAAAGCTGACGGAGTGTATCCTTTTGGATTAGTGTATAGCTTGTGGATTATTGTTCCAACGAGAGGTGGAGGTAACTTCCCTGCTGTTCGGAGTCTTGGGTGCAAACGCGCCCCCATCTAACTGTTCTTTGTTCCTCGCCAGCAGTACCAGGTCCGACACGCGGAGGCAGTGGCCACCTGGGAGTTCGGGACTTGGCGGCTCCAGTATTTCCGGGGTCCTGTGGCGGAGGAAGCCGTGTGGTTCGGGTCTTACCTTGGAGAGGCGTCTCCTATCTTCGAGCCTGCCCACACGACACTTTTGTGAATTGACTATTGTCCATTTCGTGATTGGTTGTATTCGTTGTGCACGTTCACAACAGTAAAGCCTTGTTATTTGACTTTCTCCATTGTCCGTTCATTTGCGCCCCCTGTTGTGGGTCCGTGTACTGACACTTTCCCAACATATTGGTGGTCTGGGAGCAGGCACCGTCTCTACGGGGATGGGGTAATGAGGGGATGGCAGGGGGAGAGAAGCTGCAGAGAGGTGTGTAAGACTACAACTTTAATTTGGACCAGTGTCGATTTTGTCAAATGCGGGCTCTGCATATCGGGCAGATGTTGTTCTCCTGTAACCACGTCACAAGACAGCAGGGGATGGAAGACATGGTCACATATGAGCAGATGGATGTCCTCACCGACCACATAAACCATCAGTCAGATGGCACAGCTCATGTTTGTGGTGTTATGCAGGTTGTGGTTGGCTACAGGTTCTTCAGCTGGCCCCACCTCCTGCTGAACCTGTTCTTCTTCAGACTTCAGACAACTTTATTGATCCCAAAAAAGGGCAATTATGTTTACACTCCAATTACCTCAGACAAGATTCAGCAATTAATCCACAATTATTACTTGTTTACCGTAATAATGGCACACATCAAAATTAAAAACAACACATATACATTTGACATTGTTTATGTGCACTAAACATGAAGCAGTCCGTCATCCGAATAGAGGCAAAGTGGGTGAAGGCTGCTGCAACTATAAGTCGCGCCGCCAGGCGAGCTTGAGAGAGAGGACGAGGCCTGCCACAGGGAGGGAGGCGCAGAGAGTGATAAGAGGCACACAACAACAACAAGACGAGAGACGACGACCGAGATTTTCAGACAGAACAATCCAGAGGCAGCCTTAGGTGCCATCAACGGCCTTGTCCATCCATCCTGGAGGGGAAGGGGGGGCCAAGCTCCCTGGAAGACATGGTCACATATGAGCAGATGGATGACCTCACCAACCATGTAATCCCTCAGACAGATGGCACATCTCATGTTTGTTGTGTTATACAGCTTGTGGTTGGCAACAGGTTCTTCAGCTGGCCCCACCTCAAGCTCAACCTGTTCTTCTGGGATGTGGTGTCCATACATGTAGCAGTATGGGCAGGGGGATTGGTCCATCATGTCAAACTGTGGTCCAACATCTCCTTGAGGTCAGTGGGGGACCGGTCCATGGTGTCAGTCTGTTCTTCTGGGACGAGATGTCCATACATGTAGCAGTATGGACAGCGGTTTGGCCCATCATGTCCTCCAGCATCACTCTGCAGTCCAACATCTCCTCGAGGGTCCATGGTGTCAATCTGTTCTTCTGGGTTTAAGCCACCATGCCGCCAAAAGACATCTTTAATTTGGACCAGTGTCGATTTTGTCAAATGCCGCCTTTGCATATAGGGCAGATGCTGTTCTCCTGTAACCACGTCCCAACACAGAAGGGGTTGGAAGACATGGTCACATATGAGCAGGTGGATGTCCTCACCAACCACGTAATCCATCAGACAGTTGGAAGGGCGCATGTTGATGGTGGTGTTATGCAGTTTGTGATTGGCTGCTGGTTCTTCAGCTTGCCCCACCTCCTGCTGAAGCTATTCTTCTGGGATGAGATGTTCATACATGTAGCAGTATGAACAGCCCATCATGTCCTCCAGCATCACTCTGCGGTCCAACATCTCCTCGAGGTCATCGGGGAACAGGTCCATGGTGTCAATCTGTTCTTCTGGGATTAAGCCACCATACCACCAAAAAACGTCTTTAATTTGGACCAGTGTCGATTTTGTCAAATGCCGGCTTTACATATCGGGCAGATGCTGATCTCCGGTAACCATGTCCCAACACAGAGGGGGGTTGGAAGACATGGTCGCATATGAGCAGGTGGATGTCCTCACCAATGACGTAATCCATCAGACAGATGGCACAGCTCATGTTTGTGGTGTTATACAGCTTGTGGTTGCCTACAGGTTCTTCAGCTGGCCCCACCTCCTGTTGAACCTGTTCTTCTGGGATGAGATATCCATACATGTAGCAGTATGGACAGCGGGATTGGTCCATCGTGTCAACCTGTGGTCTAACATCTGCTTGAGGTCAGTGGGGGACGGGTCCATGGTGTCAGTCTGTTCTTCAGGGATGAGATGTCCATACATGTCGCAGTATGGACAGCCCATCATGTCCTCCAGCATCACTCTGCAGTCCAACATCTCCTCGAGGTCAGCAGAAAAAGGGTCCATCGTGTCAATCTGTTCTTCTGGGTTTAATCCACCATCCCGCTGAAAGATGTCTTTAATTTGGACCAGTGTTGATTTTGTCAAATGCTGGCTCTGGATGTTTGGCAGGTGCTGTTCTCTTGTAACCGCGTCCCAACACAGTAGGGGTTGGAAAACATGGTCGCATATGAGCAGGTCGGTGTCCTCACCAACCACATAATCCATCAGACAGATGGCACAGCTCATGTTTGTGGTGTTATGTAGCTTGTGGTTGCCTACAGGTTCTTCAGCTGGCCCCACCTCCTGCTGAACCTGTTCTTCTGGGATGAGATGTCCATACATGTAGCAGTATGGACACGGGGATTGGTCCATCATGTCAACCTGTAGTCTAACATCTGCTTGAGGTCAGAGGGGGATGGGTCCATGGTGTCAGTCTGTTCTTCTGAGACGAGATGTCCATATATGTAGCAGTATGGACAGCCCATCATGTCCTCCAGCATCACTCTGCAGTCCAACATCTCCTCGAGGGTCCATGGTGTCAATCTGTTCTTCTGGGTTTAAGCCACCATGCCACTGAAAGATGTCTTTAATTTGGAACAGTGTTGATTTTGTCAAATGCCGGCTCTACATATTGGGCAGATGCTTTTCTCCTGTAACCACATCCCAACACAGAAGGGGTTGGAAAACATGGTCACATATGAACAGGTCAATGTCCTGACCAACCACGTAATCCATCAGACAGATGGCACAGTGCATGTTTGTGGTGTTATGCAGTTTGTGATTGGCTACAGGTTCCTCAGCTGGCCCCACCTCCTGCTGAACCTGTTCTTCTGGGATGAGATGTCCATTCATGTAGCAGTATGGACAGCGGGATTGGTCCATCGTGTCAACCTGTGGTCTAACATCTGCTTGAGGTCAGTGGGGGACTGGTCCATGGTGTCAGTCTGTTCTGGGATGAGATGTCCATACATGTCGCAGTATGGACAGCCCATCATGTCCTCCAGCATCACTCTGCAGTTCAACATCTCGTCGAGGTCAGCAGAGAAAGGGTCCATGGTGTCAATCTGTTCTTCTGGGTTTAAGCCACCATGCCGCCAAAAGACGTCTTTAATTTGGACCAGTGTCGATTTTGTCAAATGCCGCCTTTGCATCTCAGGCAGATGCTGTTCTCCTGTAACCACGTCCCAACACAGAAGGGGTTGGAAGACATGGTCACATAAGAGCAGGTGGATGTCCTCACCAACCACGTAATCCATCAGACAGTTGGAAGGGCGCATGTTGTTGGTGGTGTTATGTAGTTTGTGGTTGGCTGCTGGTTCTTCAGCTCGCCCCACCTCCTGCTGAAGCTGTTCTTCTGGGATGAGATGTCCATACATGTAGCAGTATGGACATGGGGATTGGTCCATCATGTCAACCTGTGGTCTAACACCTGCTTGAGGTCAGCGGGGGACGGGTCCATGGTGTCAGTCTGTTCTTCAGGGATGAGATGTCCATACATGTAGCAGTATGGACAGCCCATCATGTCCTCCATCATCACTCTGCGGTCCAACATCTCCTCGGCCAGTGGGGAACTGGTCCATGGTGTCAAACTGTTCTTCTGGTATTAAGCCACCATGCCGCCAAAAGACATCCTTAATTTGGACCAGTGTCGATTTTGTCAAATGCCAGGTCTGTATATCAGGCAGATGCTGTTCTCCTGTAACCACGTCCCAACACAGTAGGGGTTGGAAAACATGGTCGCATATGAGCAGGTCGATGTCCTCACCAACCACGTAATCCATCAGACAAATGGCACACCTCATGTTTGTGGTGTTATGTAGTTTGTGGTTGGCTGCTGGATCTTCAGCTCGCCCCACCTCCTGCTGAAGCTGTTCTTCTGGGATGAGATGTCCATACATGTAGCAGTATGGACATGGGGATTGGTCCATCATGTCAACCTGTGGTCTAACACCTGCTTGAGGTCAGCGGGGGACGGGTCCATGGTGTCAGTCTGTTCTTCAGGGATGAGATGTCCATACATGTAGCAGTATGGACAGCCCATCATGTCCTCCATCATCACTCTGCGGTCCAACATCTCCTCGGCCAGTGGGGAACTGGTCCATGGTGTCAAACTGTTCTTCTGGTATTAAGCCACCATGCCGCCAAAAGACATCCTTAATTTGGACCAGTGTCGATTTTGTCAAATGCCAGGTCTGTATATCAGGCAGATGCTGTTCTCCTGCAACCATGTCCCAACACAGTAGGGGTTGGAAAACATGGTCGCATATGAGCAGGTCAATGTCCTCACCAACCACGTAATCTATCAGACAGATGGCACACCTCATGTTTGTGGTGTTATGCAGTTTGTGGTTGGCTGCTGGTTCTTCAGCTTGCCCCACCTCCTGCTGAAGCTATTCTTCTGGGATGAGATGTTCATACATGTAGCAGTATGAACAGCCCATCATGTCCTCCAGCATCACTCTGCGGTCCAACATCTCCTCGAGGTCATCGGGGAACAGGTCCATGGTGTCAATCTGTTCTTCTGGGATTAAGCCACCATACCACCAAAAAACGTCTTCAATTTGGACCAGTGTCGATTTTGTCAAATGCCGGCTTTACATATCGGGCAGATGCTGATCTCCGGTAACCATGTCCCAACACAGAGGGGGGTTGGAAGACATGGTCGCATATGAGCAGGTGGATGTCCTCACCAACGACGTAATCCATCAGACAGATGGCACAGCTCATGTTTGTGGTGTTATACAGCTTGTGGTTGCCTACAGGTTCTTCAGCTGGCCCCACCTCCTGCTGAACCTGTTCTTCTGGGATGAGATGTCCATACATGTAGCAGTATGGACAGCGGGATTGGTCCATCGTGTCAACCTGTGGTCTAACATCTGCTTGAGGTCAGTGGGGGACAGGTCCATGGTGTCAGTCTGTTCTGGGATGAGATGTCCATACATGTCGCAGTATGGACAGCCCATCATGTCCTCCAGCATCACTCTGCAGTCCAACATCTCCTCGAGGTCAGCAGAAAAAGGGTCCATCGTGTCAATCTGTTCTTCTGGGTTTAAGCCACCATGCCGCTGAAAGATGTCTTTAATTTGGACCAGTGTTGATTTTGTCAAATGCTGGCTCTGGATGTTTGGCAGGTGCTGTTCTCTTGTAACCACGTCCCAACACAGTAGGGGTTGGAAAACATGGTCGCATATGAGCAGGTCGGTGTCCTCACCAACCACATAATCCATCAGACAGATGGCACAGCTCATGTTTGTGGTGTTATGTAGCTTGTGGTTGCCTACAGGTTCTTCAGCTGGCTCCACCTCCTGCTGAACCTGTTCTTCTGGGATGAGATGTCCATACATGTAGCAGTATGGACACGGGGATTGGTCCATCATGTCAACCTGTAGTCTAACATCTGCTTGAGGTCAGAGGGGGATGGGTCCATGGTGTCAGTCTGTTCTTCTGGGACGAGATGTCCATATATGTAGCAGTATGGACAGCCCATCATGTCCTCCAGCATCACTCTGCGGCCCAACATCTCCTCGGTCAGCGGGGAACAGGTCCATGGTGTCAATCTGTTTTTCTGGGATTAAGCCACCATACCACCAAAAAAACGTCTTTAATTTGGACCAGTGTTGATTTTGTTAAATGCCGGCTCTGCATATTGGTCAGATGCTGATCTCCGGTAACCACGTCCCAACACAGAGGGGGGTTGGAAGACATGGTCACATATGAGCAGGTGGATGTCCTCTCCAATGATGTAATCCATCAGACAGATGGCACAGCTCATGTTTGTGGTGTTATACAGTTTGTGGTTGCCTACAGGTTCTTCAGCTGGCCCCACCTCCTGCTGAACCTGTTCTTCTGGGATGAGATGTCCATACATGTAGCAGTATGGACAGCGGGATTGGTCCATCGTGTCAACCTGTGGTCTAACATCTGCTTGAGGTCAGTGGGGGACAGGTCCATGGTGTCAGTCTGTTCTGGGATGAGATGTCCATACATGTCGCAGTATGGACAGCCCATCATGTCCTCCAGCATCACTCTGCAGTCCAACATCTCCTCGAGGTCAGCAGAAAAAGGGTCCATCGTGTCAATCTGTTCTTCTGGGTTTAAGCCACCATGCCGCTGAAAGATGTCTTTAATTTGGACCAGTGTTGATTTTGTCAAATGCTGGCTCTGGATGTTTGGCAGGTGCTGTTCTCTTGTAACCACGTCCCAACACAGTAGGGGTTGGAAAACATGGTCGCATATGAGCAGGTCGGTGTCCTCACCAACCACATAATCCATCAGACAGATGGCACAGCTCATGTTTGTGGTGTTATGTAGCTTGTGGTTGCCTACAGGTTCTTCAGCTGGCCCCACCTCCTGCTGAACCTGTTCTTCTGGGATGAGATGTCCATACAAGTAGCAGTATGGACACGGGGATTGGTCCATCATGTCAACCTGTAGTCTAACATCTGCTTGAGGTCAGAGGGGGATGGGTCCATGGTGTCAGTCTGTTCTTCTGGGACGAGATGTCCATATATGTAGCAGTATGGACAGCCCATCATGTCCTCCAGCGTCACTCTGCGGCCCAACATCTCCTCGGTCAGCGGGGAACAGGTCCATGGTGTCAATCTGTTCTTCTGGGATTAAGCCACCATACCACCAAAAAAACGTCTTTAATTTGGACCAGTGTTGATTTTGTTAAATGCCGGCTCTGCATATTGGTCAGATGCTGATCTCCGGTAACCACGTCCCAACACAGAGGGGGGTTGGAAGACATGGTCACATATGAGCAGGTGGATGTCCTCTCCAATGATGTAATCCATCAGACAGACGGCACAGCTCATGTTTGTGGTGTTATACAGTTTGTGGTTGCCTACAGGTTCTTCAGCTGGCCCCACCTCCTGCTGAACCTGTTCTTCTGGGATGAGATGTCCATACATGTAGCAGTATGGACAGCGGGATTGGTCCATCATGTCAACCTGTGGTCTAACATCTGCTTGAGGTCATCGGGGGATGGGTCCATGGTGTCAGTCTGTTCTTCTGGGATGAGATGTCCATACATGTCACAGTATGGACAGCCCATCATGTCCTCCAGCATCACTCTGCAGTCCAACATCTCAAGGGTCCATGGTGTCAATCTGTTCTTCTGGGATTAAGCCACCATGCCGCCAAAAGACGTCTTTATTTTGGACCAGTGTCGATTTTGTCAAATGCCGGCTCTGCATATCAGGCAGATGCTTTTCTCCTGTAACCACATCCCAACACAAAAGGGGTTGGAAGACATGGTCACATATGAGCAGGTGGATGTCCTCACCAATGACGTAATCCATCAGACAGATGGCACAGCTCATGTTTGTGGTGTTATACAGTTTGTGGTTGGCTACAGGTTCTTCAGCTGGCCCCACCTCCTGCTGAATCTGTTCTTCTGGGATGAGATGTCCATAGATGTAGCAGTGTGGACAGGGCATTGGCCCATCATGCCCCCCAAACATCACCCTGCAATCCAACATCTCCTCGAGGTCAGCGGGGAAAGGGTCCATGGTGTCAATCTGTTCTTCGGGGTTGAAGCCACCATGCCGCTGAAAGATGTCTTTAATTTGGACCAGTGTTGATTTTGTCAAATGCCGACTCTGCATATTGGGCAGATGCTGTTCTCCTGTAACCACGTCCCAACACAGAAGGGGTTGGAAGACATGGTCATATATGAGCAGGTGGATGACCTCCCCAACCACGTAATCCATCAGACAGATGGCACAGCTCATGTTTGTGGTGTTATACAGCTTGTGATTGGCTACAGGTTCTTCAGATGGCCCCACCTCCTGCTGAAGCTGTTCTTCTGGGAAAAGATGTCCATACATGTACAGGTATGGACAGTGGCATTGGCCCATCCTGTCCTCCAGCATCACCCTGCAGTCAAACATCTCTTCGAGGGAAGCAGGGAACAGGTCCATGGTGTCAATCTGTTCTTCTGGGTTGAAACCACCATGCCGCTGAAAGATGTCTTTAATTTAGACCAGTGTTGATTTTGTCAAATGCCGGCTCTGCATATTGGGCAGATGCTGTTCTCCTGTAACCACGTCCCAACACAGAAGGGGTTGGAAAACATGGTCACATATGAGCAGGTGGATGTCCTCACCAACCACGTAATCCATCAGACAGATGGCACAGCTCATGTTTGTGGTGTTATACAGCTTGTGGTTGCCTACAGGTTCTTCAGCTGGCCCCACCTCCTGCTGAACCTGTTCTTCTGGGATGAGATGTCCATATGTGTAGCAGTATGGACAGCGGGATTGGTCCATCATGTCAACCTGTGGTCTAACATCTGCTTGAGGTCAGCAGGGGACGGGTCCATGGTGTCAGTCTGTTCTTCTGGGATGAGATGTCCATACATGTCGCAGTATGGACAGCCCATCATGTCCTCCAGCATCACCCTGCTGTCCAACATCTCCTCGAGGTCAGCGATGAACAGGTCCATGGTCTCATTCTGTTGTTCTGGGATGAGATGTCCACATATGTAGCAGTATGGACAGGGGTTTCACCTCCTCTGTCATCACCCAATGGTCAACCATCTCCTCGAGGTCAGGGGGGAACAAGTCCATGGTGTCAATCTGTTGTTCTGGGATGAGATGTCCATACATGTAGCAGTATGGACAGGGCATTGGCCTATCATGTCCTTCAATATCACCTTGCAGTCCAACATCTCTTCTTGGTCAGCAGGTAACAGCTCCATGGTGTCTATCTGTTCTTCTGGGATGAGATGTCCATACATGTAGCAGTATGTGCAGGGGGATTAGTCCATCATGTCAACCAGTGGTCCAGCATCTCCTTGAGCAGGGGACGGGCCCATGATGTCAGTCTGTTGTTCTGGGACGAGATGTCCATACATGTCGCACTATGGACACCAGTTTGGCCCATCATGTCCTCCAGCATCTCCTCGAAGTCACCGGGTAACAGGTCTATGGTGTCAATCTGTTCTTCTGGGATTAAGCCACCATGCCGCAGAAAAACATCTTTAATTTGGACCTGTGTCGATTTTGTCAAATGCCAGCTCTGCATATCGGGCAGATGTTGTTCTCCTGTAACCACGTCCCAAGACAGCAGGGGTTGGAAGACATGGTCACATATGAGCAGGTGGATGCTGCCATGCTGCCTGTGATAGAATTCAGCTTTCTTTTTGTTTGTATCCAGAATTATAACACACCCACCAAATTTTTACCTATCTCATAAAAGAATCGTCATACACTTTAAATTCCATCTGAGGTCATCAAAGTTCTCCAGCTTGGTGTTGAATACACTCGTTCACGTTCACATTTTTGTCTCTCCCGTGCTGTCAGTTTCTTCAACAGCAAGAACATTTTGTTATTTTTCTACTATATGCCTTTGAATGTTTTGCTTCATTCATCTCCTGTCTATACACAGATTTAAGTAGGTAAAATTTGACGTTCAGAGCTTCAGTGCAGTGGGTCGGTGTTGGGTGATGTGAAACCGTAGGATTAGTTTTGATTCAGAATGCTGATCTCAGTCTGTGTGAGTTCTGCATTGCAAGATGTGTTGGCTCGGCTCGTGAAAAAAAATGACGAAGATTGGGGCCTCAGGGGATAAGCTTTAGTTATTTTAACATCTTGATTTGGCAGTAAGAGCTGTTTCCAAGTACTGATGTAGATGATCAGCAACAAAACTGTTTTGCAAAGAGCTCAGTTATCTTCTTTTATGTGTGTCCAACATTTGTGATAAAATAGAAATGATAATAAAAGTCCCACCACGAGTATACTACTAATTATAAGTGATGAAATACAGATGGAGCTGGGATGTTTTATTTTCTTAAACATTATCCTCGCACTACTTTGTCTTTTATTAGCTTACTTTATGCCAGAAGCATTTTGATGGTGTATATTTCATGTTACATTGAAATAACTCCTATAATGAATCACTTAAGCCTTCTTGTTGTTGTAGTGACACGGACCCACAACAGGGGGTGTTAATGAACGGACAATGGAGAAGCCAAAAAGTAACAATTTAATGTTGTGAATTGCACAACGGAATACAGACAATTGCAGTTGAGGAGTACAGTCAATCATACACAAGGTGACGTGTGGGCAGGCTCGAGGATAGAAGACGTCAGTCCAGAGAAGAGCCGGATCCCACATGGCTTCCACCGCCAACGGATTTGAAGAACACCGGAGCCGCCAAGTCCTGGGTCCCCAGGTGGCCACCGTCTCCAGCTGTCAGATCTGGTACTGCTGGCAGAAACAGAAACAGTTAATGGTGGGTGTGTGAATACACACCCAGTAATCTCTCAGTACTCAGTTCCTCCGGGAGGGAGAACCTCCACCTCCAAAAATAGGAACACCCGTGCAGCTCCTGTCAGTCGCTTCTCTGGATGGAGTGAGAGGCGAAGACGTCGCAAACCCACACTATGCGCCAATCCAGCAGAAGACTGTATCCACAGGAACAAACGGCTGCACACAGAACAATATTCAGTCACAGTAAGGCACAGCAGAGAAGGTTACCTGAGTGGTAGCTGATTTCTCGGCGGGGAGGTGGAGTTGCAGTCCGGCTTTTATGGTGATGTGGATGATGATAGTTGAATGAGTGACAGCTGGTGCTGTTGATGAGTGACAGCTGTCACTCTCTGTTGCTCCATCGCCCTCTCGTGCTTGAAGCCCGCACTTCAAGCAGGGCACCCTCTGGTGGTGGATGGCCAGCAGTACCTCCTCTTCAGCGGCCCACACAACAGGACCCCCCCAATGGGCGCCTCCTGGCATCCGACCAGGCTTGTCCGGATGTCGCCGGTAGAAGTCGGCCAGGAGCGTTCTTCAGGACCCCTCCCAGTCCACCAGGTACTCCAACCCCCGACCCTTCCGACGGACATCCAGCAGCCAATGCACGGTCCATGCCGGCTCCCTGTCGATGATCCGGGCAGGAGGCGGCGCAGGTCCGGGGGTGCAGAGTGGTGAAGTGTGGTAGGGCTTGAGACGTGACACATGGAAAACAGGAAGAATCCGCAGTGAAGCTGAAGCTGCCAGCTTCACTGCGGCCGGACTGAGGACTTTCAGGATGGGGAATGGTCCAATAAATCTGTCCTTGAGTTTTTGGGATTCCACTTGAAGAGGGATGTCCTTGGTCGATAGCCAAACCTCCTGCCCAGGCTCGTATGCAGGGGCCGGGGAACGCCGGCGGTCTGCATGGGCCTTGGCCCTCGTCCAGGCTTTGAGCAGGGCAGAACGGGTGGTACGCCACACCCGACAGCACCTTCTGAGGTGGGCCTGGACCGAGGGCACCCCGACCTCTCCCTCCACGAGCGGGAACAATGGGGGCTGGTACCCCAAACACACCTCAAACAGGGAGAGGCCGGTGGCTGATGACACTTGGCTATTGTGGGTGTACTCGATCCAGGCCAGATGGTGGCTCCAGGCCATCGGGTGTGTGGAGGTCATGCAGCGGAGGGCCTGCTCCAAGTCCTGGTTCGCCCGCTCTGCCTGTCCATTCGTCTGAGGATAGTACCCGGACGAGAGACTCACGGTGGCCCCCAGTTCCCTGCAGAAACTCCTCCAGACTTGAGAGGAGAACTGAGGACCATGATCCGAGATGATGTCCGACGGAATCCCATGCAGACGCATGACGTGGTGGACCAGGAGGTCTGCAGTCTCCTGGGCCGTCGGGAGCTTCGGGAGGGCCACGAAGTGGGCCGCCTTGGAGAACCGGTCCACTATCGTGAGGATGGTGGTCATGCCCTGGGACGGCGGGAGGCCCGTGACGAAGTCCAGGCCGATGTGTGACCAGGGGCGATGAGTCACGGGTAAAGGCTGGAGGAGACCTTGGGTCTTATGATGGTCCGCCTTGCCCCTGGCGCAGGTGGTACAGACCTGGACGTATTCCCGGATGTCGGCTTCCATAGACGCCCACCAGAAGTGCTGCCGGACCATTGCTACGGTTCTTCGCACCCCCGGGTGGCAGGAGAGCTTGAAACCGTGACAGAAGTCCAAAACCGCAGCTCTGGCATCTGGTGGGACGTACAGTCTGTCCTTCAGGCCCATCCCCGGGTCCGGGTTCCGTGCCAGAGCCTCCCGGATGGTCTTCTCCACGTCCCAGGTGAGGGTGGCCATGACAGTGGACTCGGGGATGATAGTTTCCGTTGGGTCCGACAACTCGGCCTTGACTTCCTCTTTGTGCACCCGGGACAGAGCGTCAGATCGTTGATTCTTAGTCCCGGGGCTGTATGTGATCTGGAAGTCAAAACGCCCAAAGAACAGTGACCAGCGGGCTTGCCTGGGGTTCAGACGCTTGGCGGTCCGAATGTACTCCAGGTTCCGATGGTCAGTGAAATCCGTAAACGGTACCGATGCTCCCTCCAACAGGTGTCTCCACTCCTCAAGAGCCTCTTTCACCGCCAGAAGTTCCCGATTACCGACGTCATAGTTCCTTTCAGCTGGGGTCAACCTGCGGGAAAAGTAGGCACAAGGATGGAGAACCTTATTGGACTCCCTGCTCTGGGACAGCACGGCTCCTATCCCTGAGTCAGACGCATCCACTTCAACTATGAACTGGCGATTTGGATCAGGCTGCACCAGGACTGGTGCAGTCGAGAACTAGCGTTTCAACTCCCTAAACGCGGCTTCGCACCGATCCGACCAGGTGAAGGGAACTTTAGTGGAGGTCAGGGCTGTCAAGGGGCTAACTACCTGACTGTAGCCCTTAATGAACCTCCGATAGAAATTTGCAAAGCCGAGGAACTGTTGCAGTTTCCTACGGCTTGTTGGTTGGGGCCAATCTCTCACCGCCGCAACCTTGGCCAGATCAGGGGCGACGGAGTTGGAGGAGATTATGAACCCCAGGAAGAACAAAGACGTGCGGTGGAACTCGCACTTCTCACCCTTCACAAACAGCCGGTTCTCCGACAACCGCTGTAGGACCTGACGTACATGCTTGACATGGGTCTCAGGATCTGGAGAAAAGATGAGTATATCGTCTAGATATATGAAGACAAACCGATGCAGGAAGTCCCGCAAGACGTCATTAACCAAGGCCTGGAACGTTGCGGGCGCATTGGTGAGGCCGAATGGCATGACCAGGTACTCAAAGTTACCTAACGGGGTGTTAAATGTCATCTTCCACTCGTCTCCCTCCCGGATCCGAACCAGGTGGTACACATTTCTAAGATCCAATTTGGTGAATATTTGGGCTCCATGCAGGGGCGTGAACACCGAATGCAACAGAGGTAACGGGTATCGGTTGCGAACCGTTATTTCGTTCAGCCCTCTGTAGTCGATGCATGGACGGAGTCCGCCATCTTTCTTACCCACAAAAAAGAAACCTGCACCCATCGGGGAGGTGGAGTTCCGGATCAACCCGGCAGCTAAAGAGTCCCGGATGTAGGTCTCCATTGATTTGCGCTCTGGGCGAGAGAGATTGTACAGCCTGCTGGACGGGTACTCAACGCCCGGGATCAAATCGATGGCGCAATCGTACGGTCGGTGCGGGGGAAGAGTGAGTGCCAGATCTTTGCTGAAGACATCAGCAAGATCGTGGTACTCCTCAGGCACCGCCGTCAGATTGGGGGGGACTTTGACCTCCTCATTAGCTGTCACACCGGGTGGAACCGAGGAACCTAAACATTCCCAGTGGCAGGTTTCGCTCCACTGCGTCACAACCCCAGATGGCCATTCAATCCGGGGATTGTGCTTTACCATCCATGGAAAACCCAAAATCACTCGGGAGGTAGAAGGTGTTACATAAAACACAATCTCCTCCCTGTGATTACCAGACACAACCAATGTTACCGGCTGGGTCTGGTGTGTGATCAGTGGAAGAAGGGTGCCATCTAGTGCCCATACCTTCAAAGGTGAAGGTAGAGCCACCAGAGGGAGCACTACTTCCTTAGCCCATCTGCTGTACAGCAGATTCCCTTCCGACCCCGTGTCTACTAGTGCTGGGGTGTGAAGGGTTACATCCCCACTTAGGATTGTAACTGGGATTCGTGCGGATCTACGGGGTTTCCCCGTATGCGTGTTATGGCCCACCCTCAGCCCAGCATCTAAGGGCGGGCGTTGTAGTTTGACCGCTTGGGGCAGTTCTTCTGTATGTGCTCGCTCGAGCCACAGAAAAAACACTCCCCGCGGGCCAGCCTCCATTGTCTGTTATTTGATTTGACTTCGTCAGCAGGGGGAGCTGTTGCCACACAGAGCTCTCTGGCTGTGGAGCGTGGGGACGGCAGCACCCTTTCGGACCTGGAAGGAAGAGGGACGGCTCGTGCCCGGCCATGCCCCCCGCCTTGCTCCCGACGGTGTTCCTCTAATCAGTTATCTAATTGTATAACCAGG
The DNA here is from genome assembly GCF_902500255.1 of Thalassophryne amazonica. Classification (NCBI taxonomy): domain Eukaryota; kingdom Metazoa; phylum Chordata; class Actinopteri; order Batrachoidiformes; family Batrachoididae; genus Thalassophryne; species Thalassophryne amazonica. The sequence continues at coordinate 52,519,440 of NC_047118.1, forward strand.
TCGACAAGCCCGTCAAAATCCCGCGGTTCTTCTTTAGCCAGCAGATGCTCCTTCAGGACCGGAGACAGTCCGTTTATGAAAGTGGCACGGAGTGTAACAGTATTCCAGCCAGACCTCGCTGCCGCGATGCGGAAGTCGACTGCATACTCCGCTGCACTCCAACGCCCCTGTCTCATTGACAGCAGCACGTTTGAAGCGGTCTCGCCTCTATTGGGGTGATCAAAAATCTGTTTGAACTCCCTCACAAACCCAGTATATGTCGTTAGGAGCCGTGAATTTTGCTCCCAGAGCGCCGTAGCCCAGGCGCGTGCCTCTCCTCGAAGCAAATTAATGACATAAGCCACCCGGCTGGCGTCTGACGCGTACTTGATGGGACACTGTGCAAAGATGAGCGAACACTGCATTAAGAAGTCCGCACACGTCTCGACACAGCCTCCGTACAGCTCCGGAGGGCTTATGTAAGCTTCAGGGGATGGAGGGGGGGGGTCATTGAACGACCAGTGGAACGTCTGTATTGGGCATATAACCAGCAGGAGGAGGTGCTGCAGCAGCGCCCTGAGCGTGCGCTTCCACCCTGGCGGTGAGAGCCTCCATCCTCCGATTGAGAATAACGTTCTGCTCGGTTACCAAGTCCAACCAAGCAGTGAAAGCGGTTAAGATGTGCTGCAGCTCACCTAACACGCCTCCTGCTGGCGCCTGTGCACCTTGCTCTTCCATTGGCTGTTCAAGCGATGGTTGACGCCCCTCGGGATCCATGACGCTGGCCGAGAAATCCTGTTGGGAAAGTGTAGTGACACGGACCCACAACAGGGGGCGTTAATGAATGGACAATGGAGAAGCCAAAAAGTAACAATTTAATGTTGTGAATTGCACAACGGAATACAGACAATTGCAGTTGAGGAGTACAGTCAATCATACCCAAGGTGACGTGTGGGCAGGCTCGAGGATAGAAGACGCCAGTCCAGAGAAGAGCCGGATCCCACACGGCTTCCACCGCCAACGGATCTGAAGAACACCGGAGCCGCCAAGTCCTGGGTCCCCAGGTGGCCACCGTCTCCAGCTGTCAGACCTGGTACTGCTGGCAGAAACAGAAACAGTTAATGGTGGGTGTGTGAATACACACCCAGTAATCTCTCAGTACTCAGTTCCTCCGAGAGGGAGAACTTCCACCTCCAAAAACAGGAACACCCGTGCAGCTCCTGTCAGTTGCTTCTCTGGATGGAGTGAGAGGCGAAGACTTCGCAAACCCACACTATGCGCCAATCCAGCAGAAGACTGTATCCACAGGAACAAACAGCTGCACACAGAACAATATTCAGTCACAGTAAGGCACAGCAGAGAAGGTTACCTGAGTGGTAGCTGATTTCTCAGCGGGGAGGTGGAGTTGCAGTCCGGCTTTTATGGTGATGTGGATGATGATAGTTGAATGAGTGACAGCTGGTGCTGTTGATGAGTGACAGCTGTCACTCTCTGTTGCTCCGATGCCCTCTCGTGCTTGAAGCCCGCACTTCAAGGAGGGCGCCTTCTGGTGGTGGATGGCCAGCAGTACCTCCTCTTCAGCGGCCCACACAACACTTGTGAGGGCTTCGTTGATGTCTCTATCTTCAAACACTCTTTGAAGACAGAACCAGGGAATGATGGAGGCCTGTCTCACAGAGCTCATTCCTTCCCACGGAACTCAGACGTTGGATTCCTGCTGTGGTTCAGCCAAACTAATGGTCCCTTTGTATGCTCGTCCTCTCTCTTTTAGACACTGCCCTCTCTGTGCCCTGCAAACCAGGATCCAACTATCACATCTCTCATCCATGCCTGCGTGGCCCCTCATCAATTCACCCGGACCTCATTGAGTTCACTGCCCAGCTCTCTCTGCATCAGGGGTCACCAATCCTGCTTCTGAAGATCACCTGCACTCTATGGTTTCCATGTGTACCTGTTGCAACCACAAGTGATCAGGCAAGCCTGGTGTTTCCCAGCACTTGATTAGCTGAACACATTTGACTTAGTTAATTAGCAGTGGATGGAGGAGGGAGAGTTGGGAAAAATGGAGGACAGGTGATCTCCAGGAGTTGGCTTGATGATGTCTGGTCAACATTATAGGAATCAACCACATCCTCACTGCCTATATGCTGTAAAATGAGTCCAACTTTGGCTTCAAGAATAGCTGTCCCTCTCTTGTGGGCTAGTGTTTGTTTTGTGCCCTAATTGGTAAGACCCATCTTAGTCAACAAGCCAGCTAGGTTGGTCACTCTTACCCAGGGTGGCATAATATTTGATATGCATTTGGTCACCTAGCTACAGTCATCTCTGGGTGGTGTCTGTACCCACGTTGGGGTCAATGAAGGATTACACAGGGATCTAAATTTAAAAATGAAAAGTAAGTCACATGACTGTAGTACGTGTTTGGTCTCCAAAATAAAGGCCAAACAAGATCAATGTCCTTTGGATTTTGACATATGACATATATCCACATAACATGATAACAAAGCATAAAACATTGTGCAAATTATTTCTTTTTAAAATCCTATTAACTCAACCAATAATTTACATGAGTTTTTAATCATAATTGGAGTAAAATTAACTTTTGATCCAGGTACCAACTGAAATTCATTTGTTTTTACCCCATAATTTAACATTTAGTCATAGATAATCTAAACTATAGCTTTTTGGGATCTTTATGATCAGAGAAAAAAATGTGGTATATTTTTCAATATGACTGGCACATTTTTAAATATTGACTTGACCCCTGTGCAGTCCTTCATTGACCACTATTTGGTTATAGCTATCACCCCTGGATGGCTTCAGTGTTAAATAGGGATAAATACCTTGCAAATTATGGAAGGTACATTTCTCCACCCAAGGTGGTAATGCCACTACCAACCAGTAGTGGCACACCCACTTTCAGGGGTCTAGTCCAAGGACCATCTAATCCCTAATGTTGCCAACCACTGTATCATTTTTCTGTCTAATCCACATCTCCCACCAGTTATCTCCTCAAGTCAGGCATTAGTGGTTTTTGGCATAGGAAAGAACCATGGTTCATGGTTTTCTGGGACATGGTTGCAATTGGCTCTTAAGTGGACATGTCAACACTAGGCCTTGCTGTAGTGCTGTACGCCAAAGCTGTGAGCAAACCTGCAGAGAAAAAGGAAGCAGAAATGGCCGGACTTTTTGGTCTCTCTTATCACTCGCCAATGACTTAAATATAGGATGTTTCTGTCTTTCAAAACAAAAATAAAACAAAAAATAAAAAAACGCAAATCTTCACAAATTATTAACTAAGCAAGAATTATTTTTGTGTGCTTGCTGGAGCAACATAGTGACCAAATGGATTAGCAACAAAAAGGCAGACTGTGCCTGCTGGAACAAGCCCAGACATGTCACACTGTGCCAACGTTGCTTTTTAAAATTCAGAAAAGAATTACTGAAAATTGTCCTTATTTCAGAGTTGCATGTGCAGCAGTTTTTACAGAGATATTGAAGAAAATTTTGCACACCCACTCACTCACTGATTCAGTGGCTAATTTCATTATTTCTACAGTGCATCCAGAAAGTATTCACAGTGCTTCACTTTCTCCACATTTTATGTTACAGCCTTATTCAAAAATGGAGTCGATTTTTTTTTCCCTCAAAATTCTACTCACAACACCCTCTAATGACATCATGACATTTTAAATTTTTGCAATATTATTAAAAATAAAAACTAAGGAATCACATGTACGTAGATATTCACACCATTTGCTCTATACTTAATTGATGCACCTTTGGCAGTAATTACAGCCTCCAGTCTTTTTGAATATGATGCCACAAGCTTAGTGGGCAGCTGTTTTTGGGCTATTTTCCTATTCCTCTTTGCACAATTCAATTCAATTTATTTAGTTTATATGTATAGTGCCAAGTCACAACACAGCTGTCTCAAGGTGCTTCACACAAGTAAGGTCTAACCTTACCAACCCGTAGAGCAAGCACACAGGCAACAGTGTTAAAGAAAAACTCCTCTGATATTGAGGAAGAAACCTCAAGCAGGACCAGACTCAAAGGGGTGACCCACTGCTTAGGCCATTCTAACAGTTACAAAGTTCTTGCAAAAGTTTTACAAAGCTGAAGAAACAGAACTCAGGAAGTCAAACAACACAACTTTACAAAAGAAAAAGTTTAATTTAATGAGAAGACCACGCAGGTCTTTGCACCACAGACAGGGGTCATCCAGGCTTCCTCTGTTGTGTGTTGGGGGGTTTGGCTGGATGTTTTTGTGTTGTTTTCTTTTCTTTGCTCTCCAGGTGGTATGCAAACTGGTTTTTGTCTGTGGAGACGGTGCTGGCAGAAGAATCCTTCACCCTCATCAACATTATTGGCTGCACTTGTGGAGGATGTTCACGTGCAGACTTAAAGACTTTCAGCTGAAGCAGATAATGAGATGGCGTTCTACATTTAAGCCATGAGTGATTCAAGCAGAATTGCCGGGAACTCGACCTTGTGACGTTCGTTTGTGAGACGCTGAGGACCGCGCCTGGGTTTGACACATCGTGCCTGTGAAGGAGGACGGGTGAGGGATACATGCTGTCAGCACACATCAGAGGTGATTGATTGTCTGAATAAGTGTTAACAGTAATTTGGTATTTTGTTACGCAGTATATTTGAACATTGATGAGAATTGTGCAGCTCGCTTCTCACTGCCGTGGCGTGCGGAATGATGATCCTCCACCTGTTGTGAGAAGCTGCTCATTTACATAAAGCTTAAATTCAGACCTGAATGTGTTGCTGATAGTGTGTGCCTTTGAAGGATATTAGTTGTAGCTGTTGACTTACCTCACCTCTTCTATCCTTCACAGAGTCAGTTTGTCGTGTCCACCTGGGGGGTGTTTGGCGGTGAACTTGAGTCCAGAAGCGCCGGGCTTCGATCCCTTTGGGCGCTGGAGAGCGCGCCGTCCTTCACTCCGCCAGACAAACCATATATTATGTTGTACACAATTATTGCACAAAAAGGGAAATAAATGTTTTGTTTTTGGAACCGCTTTCTGGTTATTTAGCGCTGGGTTCAGTCAGACGCAGGTCCGCTCCTCAACCCGCGTCGGCACATAACATCCTCATGCTGTCAGTGGGCCTGTTCCTGCGACAACATCCATGCCATATGCAGACCACACAGCTACAGGCCTGGCATCTCACAGGCAGTCCAGCACCCTGCAGTTTGTAGCAGTTTGTCCTGCAATCCTACGCAACATTATACGTAACTCAGAGAGAAAAAGAGCAGAACCAGTTAGGCGGAAAAAACAACACCTATGGTATAAATTTACACCATCAGGTTGGATGAGAGCATCTGTGCACAGCCATTTTCAGATTTCTCCAGAGATCTAGGTTTGGGCTCTTGTTGGGCCACTCAAGGACATTCAGCTTTTTTTTTTTTTTTTGAAGCCACTCCTTTGATATCTTGGCTGTGTGCTTAGTGTCACTGTCCTGCTGAAAGATGAACCTTTCGCCCAAGTCTGAGATCAAGAGTGCTCTGGAGCAGATTTTCATCCAGGATGTCTCTGTACATTGCTGCATTCATCTTTCCCTCAACCCTGACTAGTCTCCCAGTTCCTGCTGCTGAAAAACATCCCCACAGCATGATGCTGCCGCCACCATGCTTCACTGTAGGGATGGTACCTGATTTCCTCCAAACATGGCGCCTGGCATTCACACCAAAGAGCTCAATCTTTGTGTCATCAGACCATGATAAACTTCAGGTGCCTCTTGGCAAACTCCAGACAGACTGCCATGTGCCTTCTACTAAGGAGTGGCATCCGTACTGTCACTCTTCCATACAGGCCTGATTGGTGGATTGCTGCAGAAATGGTTGTTCTCGTCTTTCTACAGAGGAATGCTGGAGCTCTGACAATGTGACCATGATATTCTTGGTCACCTCCGTAATTAAAGCCCTTCTCCCCCCCATTGCTCAGTTCAGACGGGCGACCAGCTCTAGGAAGAGTCCTGGTGGATCCAATCTTCTTCCATTTACAGCTAATGGAAGCCACTGTGCTCACTGAGACCTTCAAAGCAGCAGAAATGTCTCTGTACCCTTCCCCAGATTTGCTCCTTGAGACAATCCTGTCTCAGAGGTCTACATACAATTCCTTTGACTTGGTTTGTACTCTGACATGCACTGTCAACAGTGGGACCTTATATGTAGACGGATGTGTGTCTTTCCAAATCATGTCCAGTCAACTGAATTTACCCCAGGTGGACTCCAATTAAGCTGTAGAAACATCTCAAGGATGATCAGTGGAAACAGGAGGCACCTGAGCTAAATTTTGAGCTTCATGGCAAAGAGTGCCAATACTTGTGTACATGTGATTTTGTTAATTTGCAAAAATCTTAAAATCTCTTTTCACATTGACATTATGGGATTTTGTGTGTAGAATTTTAAGGAAACAAATGAATTTCATGGGCTATAACATGGACAATGAGGCTATAAAATAAAAAAAAAAAGTGGAAAAAGTGGAGTGCTGTGAGTACTTTCTGGATGCACTGTATATGTGACCTGCTAATTGTAGGGAATAATTACACCCATTTTGTCATCATTCTTTGTTTGACGGATTGTGGCTCAAGTGTCATTAATTTAATTATATAGTGTCAAATCAAAACAAACTTGTCCCAAGGCACTTCACATGGTAAATGTCTAACCATAGCCAATTGTCTGGTTTGTGACAAAACAGGCAGTCTATAACGATACACCTGTGCTTGCAGGAGAGTATTGACATGTATTTGATACTCCTTCTCATTGACCAATTTTGGTGGAGCTGTGTGCACCTGTATCAGTGTGTCAATCAATGGGCCCAAATGTAAAGGTTGTACTTAGGGTTGCCACCTGTGCCTTAAAATACAGAATTGTCCTTTATTTGACAATTAATTGTTACGTCCCGTATTGATTCAATATGGGACATAAATTGTTCCATATTTTCATAAATGTCCCTCACACACTCATCAAAACTGAACAGTGAACAAAATAAAACACAGGAAATATTAAGGGCTGCCAATGTTAGGGCCCCTTCACACATAACATGAAAGACGCAGAAACCAGAAGAAAATTCACGAACCAAACATGAAATGGGGAACCGTGAAACATTCCATCTGCTGTTTGGAGGGACACACAGTCGGACAGGCATGCACGATACCACAGTGATGGTTTTGTGCTTGCTCGTGTTTGCGTTCACGAGCACAGTGCAAGCACGTGGAAAGTTGCTCACACAGCAGTGGAGGAAAAAATTACTAAAACACCACAATTCATAATACTTAATTCCTGTTATAAGAGTGGAGTTAGCCTCTGCCGAGACATACACCAGGAAGTAATGAAATGGTTGGATTACTGTTCTCCTTTTTATGTTTTACATTAATTACCTGATGTGCTCCTCTCGTGTAAACATCAGCCGGGCTCTCGTCTCATGAAGATCCGGCTCTCGTGTCATGTAGACATCAGCCGGCATGGCGTGTCCAGCACGCAGTGATCCGCTGGTGACCGTGTTGCAAATGTGATATGTGTTTTAATTATTACAATGTGGGGAAATCCCGCAGTGACAGATCCCTTTGACCACGGACATCTGGGTGGGCCGGGGGGAGGGGGGGGGGGGACACACACACACGCCATAAAAAACACCACAATTTATTGAAGTATGATCCTTCTGTTCCTCTGTAGATGACCCATAGTCATAGACGTACAGTCACAAAATGACATGAATGAAGCAGTGCGCACTTATCATGTTCACATATGCTGGCCCCACGTGTCCAGTGAGTGGCGTGCCTGAGGAGAGACACCACGTGTCATCAATTATCTTATAATGCGCCAAATCACAACAAAAGCTGTCTCAAGGCGCCTCACACAGAACAATTCACTATAAAAATTAAATAAATAATTAAAAATTAATAAAAAAAATTCAAATACATAAATTAAAAACAGAAGTAAAAGAATAAAACAGATAATCCAGCAGAAGACTGTATCCACAGGAACAAACAGCTGCACACAGAACAATATTCAGTCACAGTAAGGCACAGCAGAGAAGGTTACCTGAGTGGTAGCTGATTTCTCAGCGGGGAGGTGGAGTTGCAGTCCGGCTTTTATGGTGATGTGGATGATGATAGTTGAATGAGTGACAGCTGGTGCTGTTGATGAGTGACAGCTGTCACTCTCTGTTGCTCCGATGCCCTCTCGTGCTTGAAGCCCGCACTTCAAGGAGGGCGCCTTCTGGTGGTGGATGGCCAGCAGTACCTCCTCTTCAGCGGCCCACACAACACTTGTGAGGGCTTCGTTGATGTCTCTATCTTCAAACACTCTTTGAAGACAGAACCAGGGAATGATGGAGGCCTGTCTCACAGAGCTCATTCCTTCCCACGGAACTCAGACGTTGGATTCCTGCTGTGGTTCAGCCAAACTAATGGTCCCTTTGTATGCTCGTCCTCTCTTTTTAGACACTGCCCTCTCTGTGCCCTGCAAACCAGGATCCAACTATCACATCTCTCATCCATGCCTGCGTGGCCCCTCATCAATTCACCCGGACCTCATTGAGTTCACTGCCCAGCTCTCTCTGCATCAGGGGTCACCAATCCTGCTTCTGAAGATCACCTGCACTCTATGGTTTCCATGTGTACCTGTTGCAACCACAAGTGATCAGGCAAGCCTGGTGTTTCCCAGCACTTGATTAGCTGAACACATTTGACTTAGTTAATTAGCAGTGGATGGAGGAGGGAGAGTTGGGAAAAATGGAGGACAGGTGATCTCCAGGAGTTGGCTTGATGATGTCTGGTCAACATTATAGGAATCAACCACATCCTCACTGCCTATATGCTGTAAAATGAGTCCAACTTTGGCTTCAAGAATAGCTGTCCCTCTCTTGTGGGCTAGTGTTTGTTTTGTGCCCTAATTGGTAAGACCCATCTTAGTCAACAAGCCAGCTAGGTTGGTCACTCTTACCCAGGGTGGCATAATATTTGATATGCATTTGGTCACCTAGCTACAGTCATCTCTGGGTGGTGTCCTGTACCCACGTTGGGGTCAATGAAGGATTACACAGGGATCTAAATTTAAAAATGAAAAGTAAGTCACATGACTGTAGTACGTGTTTGGTCTCCAAAATAAAGGCCAAACAAGATCAATGTCCTTTGGATTTTGACATATGACATATATCCACATAACATGATAACAAAGCATAAAACATTGTGCAAATTATTTCTTTTTAAAATCCTATTAACTCAACCAATAATTTACATGAGTTTTTAATCATAATTGGAGTAAAATTAACTTTTGATCCAGGTACCAACTGCAATTCATTTGTTTTTACCCCATAATTTAACATTTAGTCATAGATAATCTAAACTATAGCTTTTTGGGATCTTTATGATCAGAGAAAAAAATGTGGTATACTTTTCAATATGACTGGCACATTTTTAAATATTGACTTGACCCCTGTGCAGTCCTTCATTGACCACTATTTGGTTATAGCTATCACCCCTGGATGGCTTCAGTGTTAAATAGGGATAAATACCTTGCAAATTATGGAAGGTACATTTCTCCACCCAAGGTGGTAATGCCACTACCAACCAGTAGTGGCACACCCACTTTCAGGGGTCTAGTCCAAGGACCATCTAATCCCTAATGTTGCCAACCACTGTATCATTTTTCTGTCTAATCCACATCTCCCACCAGTTATCTCCTCAAGTCAGGCATTAGTGGTTTTTGGCATAGGAAAGAACCATGGTTCATGGTTTTCTGGGACATGGTTGCAATTGGCTCTTAAGTGGACATGTCAACACTAGGCCTTGCTGTAGTGCTGTACGCCAAAGCTGTGAGCAAACCTGCAGAGAAAAGGAAGCAGAAATGGCCGGACTTTTTGGTCTCTCTTATCACTCGCCAATGACTTAAATATAGGATGTTTCTGTCTTTCAAAACAAAAATAAAACAAAAAATAAAAAAAACGCAAATCTTCACAAATTATTAACTAAGCAAGAATTATTTTTGTGTGCTTGCTGGAGCAACATAGTGACCAAATGGATTAGCAACAAAAAGGCAGACTGTGCCTGCTGGAACAAGCCCAGACATGTCACACTGTGCCAACGTTGCTTTTTAAAATTCAGAAAAGAATTACTGAAAATTGTCCTTATTTCAGAGTTGCATGTGCAGCAGTTTTTACAGAGATATTGAAGAAAATTTTGCACACCCACTCACTCACTGATTCAGTGGCTAATTTCATTATTTCTACAGTGCATCCAGAAAGTATTCACAGTGCTTCACTTTCTCCACATTTTATGTTACAGCCTTATTCAAAAATGGAGTCGATTTTTTTTTCCCTCAAAATTCTACTCACAACACCCTCTAATGACATCATGACATTTTAAATTTTTTGCAATATTATTAAAAATAAAAACTAAGGAATCACATGTACGTAGATATTCACACCATTTGCTCTATACTTAATTGATGCACCTTTGGCAGTAATTACAGCCTCCAGTCTTTTTGAATATGATGCCACAAGCTTAGTGGGCAGCTGTTTTTGGGCTATTTTCCTATTCCTCTTTGCACAATTCAATTCAATTTATTTAGTTTATATGTATAGTGCCAAGTCACAACACAGCTGTCTCAAGGTGCTTCACACAAGTAAGGTCTAACCTTACCAACCCGTAGAGCAAGCACACAGGCAACAGTGTTAAAGAAAAACTCCTCTGATATTGAGGAAGAAACCTCAAGCAGGACCAGACTCAAAGGGGTGACCCACTGCTTAGGCCATTCTAACAGTTACAAAGTTCTTGCAAAAGTTTTACAAAGCTGAAGAAACAGAACTCAGGAAGTCAAACAACACAACTTTACAAAAGAAAAAGTTTAATTTAATGAGAAGACCACGCAGGTCTTTGCACCACAGACAGGGGTCATCCAGGCTTCCTCTGTTGTGTGTTGGGGGGTTTGGCTGGATGTTTTTGTGTTGTTTTCTTTCTTTGCTCTCCAGGTGGTATGCAAACTGGTTTTTGTCTGTGGAGACGGTGCTGGCAGAAGAATCCTTCACCCTCATCAACATTATTGGCTGCACTTGTGGAGGATGTTCACGTGCAGACTTAAAGACTTTCAGCTGAAGCAGATAATGAGATGGCGTTCTACATTTAAGCCATGAGTGATTCAAGCAGAATTGCCGGGAACTCGACCTTGTGACGTTCGTTTGTGAGACGCTGAGGACCGCGCCTGGGTTTGACACATCGTGCCTGTGAAGGAGGACGGGTGAGGGATACATGCTGTCAGCACACATCAGAGGTGATTGATTGTCTGAATAAGTGTTAACAGTAATTTGGTATTTTGTTACGCAGTATATTTGAACATTGATGAGAATTGTGCAGCTCGCTTCTCACTGCCGTGGCGTGCGGAATGATGATCCTCCACCTGTTGTGAGAAGCTGCTCATTTACATAAAGCTTAAATTCAGACCTGAATGTGTTGCTGATAGTGTGTGCCTTTGAAGGATATTAGTTGTAGCTGTTGACTTACCTCACCTCTTCTATCCTTCACAGAGTCAGTTTGTCGTGTCCACCTGGGGGGTGTTTGGCGGTGAACTTGAGTCCAGAAGCGCCGGGCTTCGATCCCTTTGGGCGCTGGAGAGCGCGCCGTCCTTCACTCCGCCAGACAAACCATATATTATGTTGTACACAATTATTGCACAAAAAGGGAAATAAATGTTTTGTTTTTGGAACCGCTTTCTGGTTATTTAGCGCTGGGTTCAGTCAGACGCAGGTCCGCTCCTCAACCCGCGTCGGCACATAACATCCTCATGCTGTCAGTGGGCCTGTTCCTGCGACAACATCCATGCCATATGCAGACCACACAGCTACAGGCCTGGCATCTCACAGGCAGTCCAGCACCCTGCAGTTTGTAGCAGTTTGTCCTGCAATCCTACGCAACATTATACGTAACTCAGAGAGAAAAAGAGCAGAACCAGTTAGGCGGAAAAACAACACCTATGGTATAAATTTACACCATCAGGTTGGATGAGAGCATCTGTGCACAGCCATTTTCAGATTTCTCCAGAGATCTAGGTTTGGGCTCTTGTTGGGCCACTCAAGGACATTCAGCTTTTTTTTTTTTTTTTTGAAGCCACTCCTTTGATATCTTGGCTGTGTGCTTAGTGTCACTGTCCTGCTGAAAGATGAACCTTTCGCCCAAGTCTGAGATCAAGAGTGCTCTGGAGCAGATTTTCATCCAGGATGTCTCTGTACATTGCTGCATTCATCTTTCCCTCAACCCTGACTAGTCTCCCAGTTCCTGCTGCTGAAAAACATCCCCACAGCATGATGCTGCCGCCACCATGCTTCACTGTAGGGATGGTACCTGATTTCCTCCAAACATGGCGCCTGGCATTCACACCAAAGAGCTCAATCTTTGTGTCATCAGACCATGATAAACTTCAGGTGCCTCTTGGCAAACTCCAGACAGACTGCCATGTGCCTTCTACTAAGGAGTGGCATCCGTACTGTCACTCTTCCATACAGGCCTGATTGGTGGATTGCTGCAGAAATGGTTGTTCTCGTCTTTCTACAGAGGAATGCTGGAGCTCTGACAATGTGACCATGATATTCTTGGTCACCTCCGTAATTAAAGCCCTTCTCCCCCCATTGCTCAGTTCAGACGGGCGACCAGCTCTAGGAAGAGTCCTGGTGGATCCAATCTTCTTCCATTTACAGCTAATGGAAGCCACTGTGCTCACTGAGACCTTCAAAGCAGCAGAAATGTCTCTGTACCCTTCCCCAGATTTGCTCCTTGAGACAATCCTGTCTCAGAGGTCTACATACAATTCCTTTGACTTGGTTTGTACTCTGACATGCACTGTCAACAGTGGGACCTTATATGTAGACGGATGTGTGTCTTTCCAAATCATGTCCAGTCAACTGAATTTACCCCAGGTGGACTCCAATTAAGCTGTAGAAACATCTCAAGGATGATCAGTGGAAACAGGAGGCACCTGAGCTAAATTTTGAGCTTCATGGCAAAGAGTGCCAATACTTGTGTACATGTGATTTTGTTAATTTGCAAAAATCTTAAAATCTCTTTTCACATTGACATTATGGGATTTTGTGTGTAGAATTTTAAGGAAACAAATGAATTTCATGGGCTATAACATGGACAATGAGGCTATAAAATAAAAAAAAAAGTGGAAAAAGTGGAGTGCTGTGAGTACTTTCTGGATGCACTGTATATGTGACCTGCTAATTGTAGGGAATAATTACACCCATTTTGTCATCATTCTTTGTTTGACGGATTGTGGCTCAAGTGTCATTAATTTAATTATATAGTGTCAAATCAAAACAAACTTGTCCCAAGGCACTTCACATGGTAAATGTCTAACCATAGCCAATTGTCTGGTTTGTGACAAAACAGGCAGTCTATAACGATACACCTGTGCTTGCAGGAGAGTATTGACATGTATTTGATACTCCTTCTCATTGACCAATTTTGGTGGAGCTGTGTGCACCTGTATCAGTGTGTCAATCAATGGGCCCAAATGTAAAGGTTGTACTTAGGGTTGCCACCTGTGCCTTAAAATACAGAATTGTCCTTTATTTGACAATTAATTGTTACGTCCCGTATTGATTCAATATGGGACATAAATTGTTCCATATTTTCATAAATGTCCCTCACACACTCATCAAAACTGAACAGTGAACAAAATAAAACACAGGAAATATTAAGGGCTGCCAATGTTAGGGCCCCTTCACACATAACATGAAAGACGCAGAAACCAGAAGAAAATTCACGAACCAAACATGAAATGGGGAACCGTGAAACATTCCATCTGCTGTTTGGAGGGACACACAGTCGGACAGGCATGCACGATACCACAGTGATGGTTTTGTGCTTGCTCGTGTTTGCGTTCACGAGCACAGTGCAAGCACGTGGAAAGTTGCTCACACAGCAGTGGAGGAAAAAATTACTAAAACACCACAATTCATAATACTTAATTCCTGTTATAAAGAGTGGAGTTAGCCTCTGCCGAGACATACACCAGGAAGTAATGAAATGGTTGGATTACTGTTCTCCTTTTTATGTTTTACATTAATTACCTGATGTGCTCCTCTCGTGTAAACATCAGCCGGGCTCTCGTCTCATGAAGATCCGGCTCTCGTGTCATGTAGACATCAGCCGGCATGGCGTGTCCAGCACGCAGTGATCCGCTGGTGACCGTGTTGCAAATGTGATATGTGTTTTAATTATTACAATGTGGGGAAATCCCGCAGTGACAGATCCCTTTGACCACGGACATCTGGGTGGGCCGGGGGGGGGGGGGGGGGGGACACACACACACGCCATAAAAAACACCACAATTTATTGAAGTATGATCCTTCTGTTCCTCTGTAGATGACCCATAGTCATAGACGTACAGTCACAAATGACATGAATGAAGCAGTGCGCACTTATCATGTTCACATATGCTGGCCCCACGTGTCCAGTGAGTGGCGTGCCTGAGGAGAGACACCACGTGTCATCAATTATCTTATAATGCGCCAAATCACAACAAAAGCTGTCTCAAGGCGCCTCACACAGAACAATTCACTATAAAAATTAAATAAATAATTAAAAATTAATAAAAAAATTCAAATACATAAATTAAAAACAGAAGTAAAAGAATAAAACAGATAATCCAGCAGAAGACTGTATCCACAGGAACAAACAGCTGCACACAGAACAATATTCAGTCACAGTAAGGCACAGCAGAGAAGGTTACCTGAGTGGTAGCTGATTTCTCAGCGGGGAGGTGGAGTTGCAGTCCGGCTTTTATGGTGATGTGGATGATGATAGTTGAATGAGTGACAGCTGGTGCTGTTGATGAGTGACAGCTGTCACTCTCTGTTGCTCCGATGCCCTCTCGTGCTTGAAGCCCGCACTTCAAGGAGGGCGCCTTCTGGTGGTGGATGGCCAGCAGTACCTCCTCTTCAGCGGCCCACACAACACTTGTGAGGGCTTCGTTGATGTCTCTATCTTCAAACACTCTTTGAAGACAGAACCAGGGAATGATGGAGGCCTGTCTCACAGAGCTCATTCCTTCCCACGGAACTCAGACGTTGGATTCCTGCTGTGGTTCAGCCAAACTAATGGTCCCTTTGTATGCTCGTCCTCTCTTTTTTAGACACTGCCCTCTCTGTGCCCTGCAAACCAGGATCCAACTATCACATCTCTCATCCATGCCTGCGTGGCCCCTCATCAATTCACCCGGACCTCATTGAGTTCACTGCCCAGCTCTCTCTGCATCAGGGGTCACCAATCCTGCTTCTGAAGATCACCTGCACTCTATGGTTTCCATGTGTACCTGTTGCAACCACAAGTGATCAGGCAAGCCTGGTGTTTCCCAGCACTTGATTAGCTGAACACATTTGACTTAGTTAATTAGCAGTGGATGGAGGAGGGAGAGTTGGGGAAAAATGGAGGACAGGTGATCTCCAGGAGTTGGCTTGATGATGTCTGGTCAACATTATAGGAATCAACCACATCCTCACTGCCTATATGCTGTAAAATGAGTCCAACTTTGGCTTCAAGAATAGCTGTCCCTCTCTTGTGGGCTAGTGTTTGTTTTGTGCCCTAATTGGTAAGACCCATCTTAGTCAACAAGCCAGCTAGGTTGGTCACTCTTACCCAGGGTGGCATAATATTTGATATGCATTTGGTCACCTAGCTACAGTCATCTCTGGGTGGTGTCTGTACCCACGTTGGGGTCAATGAAGGATTACACAGGGATCTAAATTTAAAAATGAAAAGTAAGTCACATGACTGTAGTACGTGTTTGGTCTCCAAAATAAAGGCCAAACAAGATCAATGTCCTTTGGATTTTGACATATGACATATATCCACATAACATGATAACAAAGCATAAAACATTGTGCAAATTATTTCTTTTTAAAATCCTATTAACTCAACCAATAATTTACATGAGTTTTTAATCATAATTGGAGTAAAATTAACTTTTGATCCAGGTACCAACTGCAATTCATTTGTTTTTACCCCATAATTTAACATTTAGTCATAGATAATCTAAACTATAGCTTTTTGGGATCTTTATGATCAGAGAAAAAAATGTGGTATACTTTTCAATATGACTGGCACATTTTTAAATATTGACTTGACCCCTGTGCAGTCCTTCATTGACCACTATTTGGTTATAGCTATCACCCCTGGATGGCTTCAGTGTTAAATAGGGATAAATACCTTGCAAATTATGGAAGGTACATTTCTCCACCCAAGGTGGTAATGCCACTACCAACCAGTAGTGGCACACCCACTTTCAGGGGTCTAGTCCAAGGACCATCTAATCCCTAATGTTGCCAACCACTGTATCATTTTTCTGTCTAATCCACATCTCCCACCAGTTATCTCCTCAAGTCAGGCATTAGTGGTTTTTGGCATAGGAAAGAACCATGGTTCATGGTTTTCTGGGACATGGTTGCAATTGGCTCTTAAGTGGACATGTCAACACTAGGCCTTGCTGTAGTGCTGTACGCCAAAGCTGTGAGCAAACCTGCAGAGAAAAAGGAAGCAGAAATGGCCGGACTTTTTGGTCTCTCTTATCACTCGCCAATGACTTAAATATAGGATGTTTCTGTCTTTCAAAACAAAAATAAAACAAAAAATAAAAAAACGCAAATCTTCACAAATTATTAACTAAGCAAGAATTATTTTTGTGTGCTTGCTGGAGCAACATAGTGACCAAATGGATTAGCAACAAAAAGGCAGACTGTGCCTGCTGGAACAAGCCCAGACATGTCACACTGTGCCAACGTTGCTTTTTAAAATTCAGAAAAGAATTACTGAAAATTGTCCTTATTTCAGAGTTGCATGTGCAGCAGTTTTTACAGAGATATTGAAGAAAATTTTGCACACCCACTCACTCACTGATTCAGTGGCTAATTTCATTATTTCTACAGTGCATCCAGAAAGTATTCACAGTGCTTCACTTTCTCCACATTTTATGTTACAGCCTTATTCAAAAATGGAGTCGATTTTTTTTCCCTCAAAATTCTACTCACAACACCCTCTAATGACATCATGACATTTTAAATTTTTTGCAATATTATTAAAAATAAAAACTAAGGAATCACATGTACGTAGATATTCACACCATTTGCTCTATACTTAATTGATGCACCTTTGGCAGTAATTACAGCCTCCAGTCTTTTTGAATATGATGCCACAAGCTTAGTGGGCAGCTGTTTTGGGCTATTTTCCTATTCCTCTTTGCACAATTCAATTCAATTTATTTAGTTTATATGTATAGTGCCAAGTCACAACACAGCTGTCTCAAGGTGCTTCACACAAGTAAGGTCTAACCTTACCAACCGTAGAGCAAGCACACAGGCAACAGTGTTAAAGAAAAACTCCTCTGATATTGAGGAAGAAACCTCAAGCAGGACCAGACTCAAAGGGGTGACCCACTGCTTAGGCCATTCTAACAGTTACAAAGTTCTTGCAAAAGTTTTACAAAGCTGAAGAAACAGAACTCAGGAAGTCAAACAACACAACTTTACAAAATAAAAAGTTTAATTTAATGAGAAGACCACGCAGGTCTTTGCACCACAGACAGGGGTCATCCAGGCTTCCTCTGTTGTGTGTTGGGGGGTTTGGCTGGATGTTTTTGTGTTGTTTTCTTTTCTTTGCTCTCCAGGTGGTATGCAAACTGGTTTTTGTCTGTGGAGACGGTGCTGGCAGAAGAATCCTTCACCCTCATCAACATTATTGGCTGCACTTGTGGAGGATGTTCACGTGCAGACTTAAAGACTTTCAGCTGAAGCAGATAATGAGATGGCGTTCTACATTTAAGCCATGAGTGATTCAAGCAGAATTGCCGGGAACTCGACCTTGTGACGTTCGTTTGTGAGACGCTGAGGACCGCGCCTGGGTTTGACACATCGTGCCTGTGAAGGAGGACGGGTGAGGGATACATGCTGTCAGCACACATCAGAGGTGATTGATTGTCTGAATAAGTGTTAACAGTAATTTGGTATTTTGTTACGCAGTATATTTGAACATTGATGAGAATTGTGCAGCTCGCTTCTCACTGCCGTGGCGTGCGGAATGATGATCCTCCACCTGTTGTGAGAAGCTGCTCATTTACATAAAGCTTAAATTCAGACCTGAATGTGTTGCTGATAGTGTGTGCCTTTGAAGGATATTAGTTGTAGCTGTTGACTTACCTCACCTCTTCTATCCTTCACAGAGTCAGTTTGTCGTGTCCACCTGGGGGGTGTTTGGCGGTGAACTTGAGTCCAGAAGCGCCGGGCTTCGATCCCTTTGGGCGCTGGAGAGCGCGCCGTCCTTCACTCCGCCAGACAAACCATATATTATGTTGTACACAATTATTGCACAAAAAGGGAAATAAATGTTTTGTTTTTGGAACCGCTTTCTGGTTATTTAGCGCTGGGTTCAGTCAGACGCAGGTCCGCTCCTCAACCCGCGTCGGCACATAACATCCTCATGCTGTCAGTGGGCCTGTTCCTGCGACAACATCCATGCCATATGCAGACCACACAGCTACAGGCCTGGCATCTCACAGGCAGTCCAGCACCCTGCAGTTTGTAGCAGTTTGTCCTGCAATCCTACGCAACATTATACGTAACTCAGAGAGAAAAAGAGCAGAACCAGTTAGGCGGAAAAAACAACACCTATGGTATAAATTTACACCATCAGGTTGGATGAGAGCATCTGTGCACAGCCATTTTCAGATTTCTCCAGAGATCTAGGTTTGGGCTCTTGTTGGGCCACTCAAGGACATTCAGCTTTTTTTTTTTTTTTTGAAGCCACTCCTTTGATATCTTGGCTGTGTGCTTAGTGTCACTGTCCTGCTGAAAGATGAACCTTTCGCCCAAGTCTGAGATCAAGAGTGCTCTGGAGCAGATTTTCATCCAGGATGTCTCTGTACATTGCTGCATTCATCTTTCCCTCAACCCTGACTAGTCTCCCAGTTCCTGCTGCTGAAAACATCCCCACAGCATGATGCTGCCGCCACCATGCTTCACTGTAGGGATGGTACCTGATTTCCTCCAAACATGGCGCCTGGCATTCACACCAAAGAGCTCAATCTTTGTGTCATCAGACCATGATAAACTTCAGGTGCCTCTTGGCAAACTCCAGACAGACTGCCATGTGCCTTCTACTAAGGAGTGGCATCCGTACTGTCACTCTTCCATACAGGCCTGATTGGTGGATTGCTGCAGAAATGGTTGTTCTCGTCTTTCTACAGAGGAATGCTGGAGCTCTGACAATGTGACCATGATATTCTTGGTCACCTCCGTAATTAAAGCCCTTCTCCCCCCATTGCTCAGTTCAGACGGGCGACCAGCTCTAGGAAGAGTCCTGGTGGATCCAATCTTCTTCCATTTACAGCTAATGGAAGCCACTGTGCTCACTGAGACCTTCAAAGCAGCAGAAATGTCTCTGTACCCTTCCCCAGATTTGCTCCTTGAGACAATCCTGTCTCAGAGGTCTACATACAATTCCTTTGACTTGGTTTGTACTCTGACATGCACTGTCAACAGTGGGACCTTATATGTAGACGGATGTGTGTCTTTCCAAATCATGTCCAGTCAACTGAATTTACCCCAGGTGGACTCCAATTAAGCTGTAGAAACATCTCAAGGATGATCAGTGGAAACAGGAGGCACCTGAGCTAAATTTTGAGCTTCATGGCAAAGAGTGCCAATACTTGTGTACATGTGATTTTGTTAATTTGCAAAAATCTTAAAATCTCTTTTCACATTGACATTATGGGATTTTGTGTGTAGAATTTTAAGGAAACAAATGAATTTCATGGGCTATAACATGGACAATGAGGCTATAAAATAAAAAAAAAAAGTGGAAAAAGTGGAGTGCTGTGAGTACTTTCTGGATGCACTGTATATGTGACCTGCTAATTGTAGGGAATAATTACACCCATTTTGTCATCATTCTTTGTTTGACGGATTGTGGCTCAAGTGTCATTAATTTAATTATATAGTGTCAAATCAAAACAAACTTGTCCCAAGGCACTTCACATGGTAAATGTCTAACCATAGCCAATTGTCTGGTTTGTGACAAAACAGGCAGTCTATAACGATACACCTGTGCTTGCAGGAGAGTATTGACATGTATTTGATACTCCTTCTCATTGACCAATTTTGGTGGAGCTGTGTGCACCTGTATCAGTGTGTCAATCAATGGGCCCAAATGTAAAGGTTGTACTTAGGGTTGCCACCTGTGCCTTAAAATACAGAATTGTCCTTTATTTGACAATTAATTGTTACGTCCCGTATTGATTCAATATGGGACATAAATTGTTCCATATTTTCATAAATGTCCCTCACACACTCATCAAAACTGAACAGTGAACAAAATAAAACACAGGAAATATTAAGGGCTGCCAATGTTAGGGCCCCTTCACACATAACATGAAAGACGCAGAAACCAGAAGAAAATTCACGAACCAAACATGAAATGGGGAACCGTGAAACATTCCATCTGCTGTTTGGAGGGACACACAGTCGGACAGGCATGCACGATACCACAGTGATGGTTTTGTGCTTGCTCGTGTTTGCGTTCACGAGCACAGTGCAAGCACGTGGAAAGTTGCTCACACAGCAGTGGAGGAAAAAATTACTAAAACACCACAATTCATAATACTTAATTCCTGTTATAAAGAGTGGAGTTAGCCTCTGCCGAGACATACACCAGGAAGTAATGAAATGGTTGGATTACTGTTCTCCTTTTTATGTTTTACATTAATTACCTGATGTGCTCCTCTCGTGTAAACATCAGCCGGGCTCTCGTCTCATGAAGATCCGGCTCTCGTGTCATGTACACATCAGCCGGCATGGCGTGTCCAGCACGCAGTGATCCGCTGGTGACCGTGTTGCAAATGTGATATGTGTTTTAATTATTACAATGTGGGGAAATCCCGCAGTGACAGATCCCTTTGACCACGGACATCTGGGTGGGCCGGGGGGAGGGGGGGGGGGACACACACACACGCCATAAAAAACACCACAATTTATTGAAGTATGATCCTTCTGTTCCTCTGTAGATGACCCATAGTCATAGACGTACAGTCACGAAATGACATGAATGAAGCAGTGCGCACTTATCATGTTCACATATGCTGGCCCCACGTGTCCAGTGAGTGGCGTGCCTGAGGAGAGACACCACGTGTCATCAATTATCTTATAATGCGCCAAATCACAACAAAAGCTGTCTCAAGGCGCCTCACACAGAACAATTCACTATAAAAATTAAATAAATAATTAAAAATTAATAAAAAAATTCAAATACATAAATTAAAAACAGAAGTAAAAGAATAAAACAGATAAAAATAAGAAAAATCATAAGAAAGAGAATAAAAATGGGTTTTAAGTCAACTTAAAAACATCCACGGACTCCGACTGCCTCATGGTCGCAGGAAGACCATTCCACAGGGTGGGTGCATGATGAGAAAAAGCTGTTTGACCCGCTGACTTCTTCCTCACCCTGGGAGCACAGAGAAGTCCCACATCCTGCGACCGCAAAGTCCGGGCCGGCACGTAAGGTTCCACCAGATCAGCCAGATAAGACGGCACCAGTCCATGAACAACTTTATAAGTCAATAACAAAACCTTAATATCTGCTCTCACAGACACAGGGAGCCAGTGTAAAGATGCCAAAATGGGTGGGATATGTTCACACCTTCTGCTACGTGTCAAAAGTCTGGCAGCAGTGTTCTGAACCAGCTGAAGACCTCTAATGCTGGACTATGGTAACCCTGAAAATAGAGCAGATCATCGCTGTATTTCAAAAATGGAAAAAAGCAGTCCTTGTAGCATCCCTGATGTGGAGGTCAAAGGACAAGGTGGGATCAACAATTACCTCAAGGTTCCTCACTTTGTCCGTATGATGTATGACACACGAATGCTGGCCGAGCGCCAGCTGGTCAAACTAATGCCGATGTCTCACTGGACGAAGAACCATCATTTCAGTCTTATCAAAGTTTAAAAGTAGGAAGTTACTAGACATTCAGCTTCTCACTGATAGGAGACAGTCCTCCAGGGATTTTATGGGAATGAGATTTCTCGCAGTTTATTGCACGTTTTTGTATTTCTACATGAGGACAGCAAGCACACGCCTCATGGCATAGAGTTGTTATGTCATGTCCTTCAAAACGTGGGACGTGTTGTCCAGCTGTGAAGTCCAGGTCCAGAGATTCCAACAGCAGTGGCGGTTGCGGACAGACTCACTTTTTTTGATCATCCCACAGAACAAACTGTCTCTGTCCTTCTCTTTGCTCTGTGATTAACTTTGCAGTTGTTTGTTATGTAATTATGTATGTAGTGGTTGTAGTAATTATTTATATACCTGTCCTGGCTGTGGTCTCTGTGTTTGTAATGTAACACGTCCTGTGCACTGAGCTGTCATTTCCAGCTGTCATTGTGTGTGGCAATCAGCTGAGAGGTGCCTTGCTGTTCTGTGTGCGCTCAGACGTGGCTGGCAGGTTCCCATGTGATCAAGTCTGTACATACATATCAGCATTTCATGCAAGTGTGTGTGCCCCCCCCCCCCCCCCCCCCCCACGTGTTGCACAACACATGCGTACACGTGCAATACACACGAGGGGTGAGCCAACACTCTGGCATGCCACATGTGTGTTGCTTGCTGACATCACACTCATGGGGCACTTAAGACAAATTTCACAGCCAGCTCAAAAGTAGTCGTCTGCTCTGTTTTTGTGATGACTGTGCAAATGGTACCACATTTTTTAAGTGCTCCGCGAGTAGTGTTGGATGTTCATGTGTGACACCTGGAATTTGGCCAACACCTGCCAAGAGAGGGATCGAATGTGCTCTCACAGGGCACTCTCTGTCTTTCGGCCGCTGGTGTGCGCGAATGATTGTAGCGACAGGTGCACGAGACGTTAGAGGCGGCTCCGATTTTTCATGAATGGCATGAAATTCCTCCTACGTGTGCTAGTCGGTTTCAGTCATGTTATGTGTGAAGGGGCCCTTATCTCTGTATCTCACGTCATGTCCTCGTTACAGGACCGGATAGACCTCAGATTTTCACATCTGCATCTTCATGTGCCCATCTTTCTGGTCTTGTCACGGGTTGCCTGGCATGTTTACACCTGAAACTCTTCCACATCAAAGGAAGCAAAAAGTTTGCAAATGTAGACGTGAGTGGAAAGAGTCAAACCCATGCCTTGACAGCGTTAGTGGCAATGGGTACAAGGGAAATGAGTATTTTGATTTTTTTTTTTTATTTCCTCTTCAAGTAAAAATACCCTCACTTTGAAGATTTAAATTATTGGTTTGTTTTCCTTAATATGTACTGTATGTTTACTGGGGGAGGTGACGGTCTAGTGGTTAAGCATTTGGGTTCAAATCCCAGCCTGACCGGAAAATAACTAAGGGCTCTTGGGCAAGCTCCTTAATCCCCTAATTGCTCCCAGTGTGTAGTGAGCACCTTGTATGGCAGCACCCTGATATTGGGGTGAATGTGAGGCATTATTGTAAAGCACTTTGAGCGTCTGATGCAGATGGAAAAGTGCTATATAAATGCAGTCCATTATTGTACACTTCAGTGACTACACAGTTTATCATGAACAGTTTCATGTTAATAAAGCACTTAAAGCTTTAAGTATGACTAAATGTTTTGTTCAAAATTAAATTAAATATACCACTCCTTGGGTGGTGGTAGTGGCCCTGAGGAGCCATGGTGGGTGCCCTTTATTTTCATTTCTGAAAGGTGGCAACCCTAGTTGTACTAGCCTCTGTAGAGTCCAATTCCACTGATGCAGCTTTGCATTGCTCATATTTTAGCATTGCTTGCTTGGTCCTCCCAT
Source organism: Thalassophryne amazonica (assembly GCF_902500255.1). NCBI lineage: Eukaryota > Metazoa > Chordata > Actinopteri > Batrachoidiformes > Batrachoididae > Thalassophryne > Thalassophryne amazonica. The sequence continues at coordinate 52,543,267 of NC_047118.1, forward strand.
CAGCTGATGCTGAGACCCTGATTCATGCATTTGTCTCTTCTAAATTGGACTACTGCAATGTTCTATTTTCTGGTTTACCACACTCCAGCATTAGGGGTCTCCAGTTGGTTCAAAATGCTGCTGCCAGACTTCTGACACGAAGCAGAAAGTTTGACCACATTACACCCATTTTGGCATCTCTTCACTGGCTTCCTGTCCCTGTGAGATCAGATTTTAAATTTATGCTACTAACCTATAAAATTGTTCACAGACTGGCACCTCCCTAATTAGCTGACCTTATTAAACCTTACGTACCGACCTGGGCTTTGTGTTCTCAGGGTGCAGAACTACTTTGTGTCCCTAGGGTTAATAAAAAGTCTGAAGGTCACAGAGTTTTCTCTTATTGTGCCCCTGTTCTGTGGAATGATCTCCCCGCATCAAGAAAACAGTCAGATTCTGTAGAGACTTTCAAGTCCAGACTTAAAGCGCACTTATTTTCCCTTTCGTATGACTAGCATACTGGCACAGTATGTTGCTATGCTTTATACTCTTTTGAATTCATTTTTATTAGGAAACAGAGCAGGCTGCGACCTCAACTTTATCTAAATTCTGGGTCTTTTAGTGAACCTTAGGGCTAGTGGCCGGCGATCACCTTAGAGTTTCTTCTGTTTTTCTTGTTGTTTAATGCTGACAAATTATACTGTATTCGTGGTCTTTCCGATGCCTGATTCTGTTTTTTTTTTTCCCCAGAGATGGGTGTTGTGTCTACGTCTGCAAGCCTCCTGTCCTGTGCACCTGCATAATTTCCTGTATATTAGTTTTGTAAATTGTATTGTCAATTGTGATGGTAGCATGGCCCAAGCAGAGGGTCAACCCTTTGAGTATGATATGCTTGAGGTTTTGTCCATAGAGGGAGTTTTTCCTTACCACTGTCGCCTGTGTGCTTGCTCTAGGGGTTGGTAAGGTTAGACCTTACTTGTGTGAAGCACCTTGAGGCAACTTTGTTGTGATTTGGTGCTGTATAACTGAAATAAATTGAAATTGAAAATGTTCAAAAATAAATAATATTTATTCTCTTTAGTACCATCTCCACCTCTACACATGCCAAAACCCACAGAACTGTAGAAGTGTGTCAACAATAGCAACCGTTCCCAACCAGCCACTCCGCTCTCACGCTGGTTGTGTAAACTGAACGGGTGGCAAGCGTTTAGATAAAATAGTATCAGGGTGTGCTGTAAACTGTAGTATAAAAGGATTTGGAAGCAGTTATTATGTCATAGTGAAAACATCTTTTTGTTTAAAGATGACTCACATTGTGCAGTAATTTTAATCCATAGTGATCACTTCACTTTTCCAGATATATAAGCTGAACTTTATGACTTGTATTTTTTTTTTTCCTGGCTTTGACTTTGTGGACAGTGTTGTATTCTTTGTGGAATCAATGGATACCCTTATTGCAGCACTGAAGAAGCTGAAAGAGGAATCAGGGTTCTGGGTTTCTTGGTCTCAGTCTTGGATCAAGACTGAGACCAAGGCTTTCATTGACGTCTTGGTCTCAGCCATGAGAAGTGTTGATCTTGCAGAGATATTCAGTTATCTCAGCAGTGGCATTCATGTCTCTGTGAGATTGGGGCACGCCAAGGAAGAGCTTATGAAGCCATCAGGTTGCAAGACAGAGGTGTTTGGTGACACTGAAATCATTGCTGGTTGTAAAAGCTCTAAGTTTAAGGGTCATGGTGCTTCTTTTCTTACTATTTGGTTGTGAAACTTGTATGCTAACTACTGGCCAAAGGCAACAACTGTTTTGTACCAGCTAGGTTTCTTGGGAGGACCCTTGGGTGCGAGTGAAATGATTTTGTGTCAAACCAATAGTTACTTAGGAAAACTCAGATGAGGAGTATCACATGCATTGTATTGGAGTATCAAGTCATGGAGCAATCACTGGTGTTGTGCTTCACCGCATCACACAGTCCTGGATGGCAATCATCTGGGCAGACAACCAGGCCACTCCCATATAACCATTGATTTGCCACAGCCAGGTGAAACATAGGCACCCCGTTGGCCTTCTCCAGCTACTGTGGTCCTCAATACTCATTTCTCTATGCATGTTGGATCATGCATAGAGAAATGTGCCACATTGCCAAAATGTCAAAATTGATGCTCCCACTCAATACAAGTCATACTCCTCATCGTAAGTAACAGCTCATTTGATACAAAGTCATTCCAATGGTAACCAAGGATCCTCTCAAGATACCTAGTACCAAAAACATCCAGTCCAATTTGGTCACTGGCTAGCATCCAAGTCTCACAACTGTACAGCAAGAAAGGTAACACCAGGACTCTACAGACTTTCATTCACTTTTAAGATACCAGAATCGCTGAACTCCTCTGTCCAGAGACCTCATAACTTGATCAGGATCCACTTACCAACCCCCCACCCCAGAGCAAGCACATAGGCAACAGTAGTAAGAAAAAAAACTCCCTCAGGCTTTTTACATTTTTTTTTTGAGGAAACAAAACTCAAGTAGACCTGACTCAGATGGATGACCCAACTGCTTAGGACATTCTAACCCAACTGCATAGGCCATTCTAACAATAACAGAGATCAAATGAACAAAGTACAACAAAGAATATTCAAACATGCAAAAAAAAAAGTCTGCTCTGTGTCAGCCTGATCCTGTGAGATCTCAGAAGCTAAGCAGAGTGGGTCCTGGTTAGTACCTGGATGAAAATCTCTTCAGAAGACCAGAGGCTGTGTGTGTTTCTCCAGGTAAAGCTGGAGCTGCGTCAGGAAGGGCATCTGATGTAAAATTTGTGCCAACTCCCAATGCAGATCTGTGCTGGATCAGCTGGGGCAACCCTGCTCAAAAAAAAAAAAAAAAAAAAAAAAAAAAAAAAAAAAAAAAAAAAAAATGGGAGCAGCCAACAACAATTTCATCATGAAGTTGCAGATTTGGATTGGCTGCATCCTCAGTCAGGGGTCTTATAACCAATAACTGTGCCAAAAGAAAAAAAAAGGTCATTCACAGCACTCATTGGACTGACCAACACATACTAAAATGGAAAAAAGTCCAAGAAACTCAGTTAGATTTTGGAGCCACTCCTAAACAACTACAGTTTCCAAGATAATCCATTCAAACAATTGCATGCAAGATCAAAATATTGGAAGGTATCTTCACTTTGTCAAGGTCTTGTACAAGACCCAAAATGTTATATTCAGCTCAAATAAAATTGGTTTGGATGGTCAGTCAGGCCTGCCTTCAACTGTAAACTGCTGGAACATTACTGAATTGAGAGGCAGCCATCCAAGAAAGAAGTCACTACTCCAAAATCCTCACCTTCAAGCACTGGGTTGCAGCTGAACACATGGAAAAAGAATAAAGCCTTCTTGAGGAAATTTTTATCATTAGATGAGGTGAAGTTTGAGTTGTTTGGCCACAGTGCCATGGCCAGTCACCACAATGATGAATGTTTGGATGAGTGAAGGTGAGACAATCAAAACCAACAACACAACCCATTGTTAAGCATGGTGATGGTAGTGTGATGTTCTGGGGCTGTTTTGCTGCCACAGGAACTGGTGCATTACACTAAGAGGATAGAATAATGAAGAAGCCCTAAAATTCTTAAGCAAAACCTCAAGGCATCAGCTGGACTATTGGAGCGTTGACATATTTGGGTGGGTACAATAACTCCAAACACTTATCAAAGCCGATTGTGGAATAAATAAAGCAAGTTAACATTTTTATAGTCAGTTAGGTTTATCTGATATATCTGGACTGGGCTTAAAAGTTGGGTTTGTGCCAGGAAACCAACAATTCTAACTGAACTAATTGATAGGCTATCAATCTGTAGACTTGCGTTGAATGCTACCTGCCTGTGTCTTTGGACAAGACACTCCCAGCTGTAACTGGGTGCTGGCAAAGTAACCTGCATTGGACTGGCATCCCATCCAGGGTGAGTTATAGACTCTTGCCTGCTTTGCATTATGGATTCGTGAGATAAGCACCTATATAGTAAGCCTATATAGAAGTAAGCCCTATATAGATATAGAAATTATTCCAATATTGGGATGGCATTCATTGTCCATGTGGTACAGTTATGTATAAAATACAACCAAAGCATACTGTTCTTCTTAAAAATGTGTGGAATGGCCCATTTTACTCCAATTTTCAGAGAGAAATAAACTACAACCAGCATGTACAACATTTGCTGCCTTCATTGTTAAATAAGGGCCACCTGTAAGGGTGCAATAAGGGACATACAAAGAAAAATGCAGACACTGCCATTTTTATGAACAGACTAATTTTCCCTTTTTTCACTTTCTGAAAAGCAATAAATTTGATCAATTTTTCTTCATGTCTTGTTTTGGAATGGAATGTCCAGTGTTCACAATGCATTTGCGTACATGGAAATAAAAGCAATAAGTATTTTGACCTATTGTCACTTTTTTAAACCCAATGTTATTACAACCCCAATTCCAATGAAGTTGGGACGTTGTGTAAAATGTAAATAAAAACAGAATACAAGAATTTGCAAATCCTCTTCAACCTATATTCAATTGAATACACCACAAAGACAAGATATTTAATGTTTAAACTGATCAACTTCATTGTTTTTGTGCAAATATTTGCTCATTTTGAAATGGATGCCTGCAACACATTCCAAAAAAGCTGGGACAGTGGTATGTTTACCACTGTGTTACATCACCTTTCCTTCTAACAACACTCAATAAGCGTTTGGGAACTGAGGACACTAATTGCTGAAGCCTTGTCGGTGGAATTCTTTCTCATTCTTGCTTGATGTACGACTTCAGTCGTTCAACAGTCCAGAGTCTCCATTGTTGTATTTTGCACTTCATAATGCGCCACACATTTTCAATGGGCGACAGGTCTGGACTGCAGGCAGGCCAGTATAGTACCCACACTCTTTTACTACGAAGCCACGCTGTTGTAATATGTCCAGAATGTGGTTTGGCATTGTCTTGTTGAAATAAGCAGGGACATCCCTGAAAAAGACGTTGCTTGGATGGCAGCATGTGTTGCTCCAAATCCTGGATGTACCTTTCAGCATTGATGGTGCCATCACAGATGTGTAAGTTGCCCATGCCATGGGTACTAACACACCCCCATACCATCACAGATGCTGGCTTTTAAATTTTGCGCTGGTAACAATTTAGATGGTCTTCTCCCTCTTTTGTCCGAAGGACACAATGTCCATGATTTCCAAAAACAATTTGAAACGTGGACTCATCAGACCACAGCATACTTTTCCACTTTGCGTTTGTCCATTTCAAATGAGCTCAGGCCCAGAGAAGGCTGCGGCGTTTCTGGATGTTGTTGATGTATGGCTTTCACTTTGCATGATAGAGTTTTAACTTGCACTTGTAGATGTAGTGACAAGCTGTGTTAACTGACAATGGTTTTCTGAAGTGTTCCTGAGCCCACATGGTAATGATGTCGGTTTTTAAATGCAGTGCTGCCTGACGGATCGAAGGTCACGGGTATTCAGTGTTGGTTTTTGGCCTTGCGGCTTACATGTAGAAAGTTCTCAAGATTCTCTGAATCTTTTGATTATATTATGGACTGTAGATGATAGAATCCCTAAATTCCTTGCAATTGAACATTGAGGAACATTGTTGTTAAACTTAAGACTATTTTTTCATGCAGTTTTTCACAAAGTAGTGATCCTCGCCCCATCTTTGCTTGTGAACGGCTCAGCCTTTTGCAGATGCTCCTTTTATACCCAATCATGACACTCACCTGTTTCCAATTAACCTATTCATCTGTGGAATGTTCCAAACAGGTGTTTGAGCATTCATTAACTTTCCTGGTCTTTTCTCTTGTTTCCGTGTGCCAGCTTTTTTGAAATATGTTTCAGGCATCCATTTCAAAATGAGCAAATATCTGCAACAAAACAATAAAGTTCATCAGTTTGAATATTAAATATATTGTCTTTGTGGTGTATTCAATTGAATATAAGTTGAAGAGGATTTGCAAATTCTTGTATTCTGTTTATATTTACATTTTACAAAACATCCCAACTTCATTGGAATTGGGGTTGTAATAGCAGTGGGTTTAAAAAAGTGACTAAAGGTCAAAATACTTATTGCTTTTACTTCCATGTACACAAATGCATTGTGAACACTACACATTATATTCCAAAACAAGACATGAAGAAAAATTCATTAAATTTATTGCTTTTCAGAAAGTGAAGAAAAGGGAATATTAGGCTGTTCATAAAAATAGCAGTGTCTGCATTTTTCCTTTGTGTGTCCCTTATTACACCCTTACAGGTGGCCCTTATTTAAGGATGAAGGCAGCAAATGAATGCATTTTTCAGTTTATACAGTAAATGTTTGAAAAACGCAGACTGCTATTTTTTAAACAGCCTTTTGAACACAACTGTATGACTGCATTTCCCCTGTCTGTCCATTACTTTGATCCTGTAATGAGGATGGTTCCTGACTCCTTTGATCCTGGTTGATGAATTTATCAGCAATCCTGATTGCATGATCTTGATCAAAACCAGATTTGTGATCAAGAGCTTCAGAATAAAAGATCAAAGCTCAAGGATCAAAGGCATTGTCCAGCCTTCACCTGCATATGTACCAAAAGTTAAACTCTTCCTCGACTCAAACCTCTACGAAAACCAGACAGACAATCAGACTAACATCCTTGGCAAGAGCATGGACCATTTTTTATAAATTTGTAAAAAAAAAAAACAAAAAAAAAAAACTGATGTTTGTCCCATTTTGAAATTCCAGGATTGTTGAGCCTCGGAACACATTGGCACTTACTAGGTGTCCTTCTGTGAGTTTGAAACATATAATTTTTGCTCTCGTCTCCTCTTATTCCCACTTACTCACCTTTGCCTCCTCCCTTCCTCTCTCTTCCCCATCAAGCACTCTTGATTCCTCTCCTTTGCTTTCCGCGGCTGTAAAACCTTTCCGTGACTAGCTGTCATTAATCTTCCTTCTCTAGGGGCAGGATCTTGAGTATGTGCCAGCAAGTGCTCATATAAAGCCAAGACAGCTATTCAAAAACAGATACACTTTTCTTGTTTTTTGGCGTAGTATGTTGCTTGCGCTGCTGCAGCCCTCAGGGCAGCGAGGGTTCACACAACAAAGGAATGGGATGTAGCCGGATGCATTACACCTTAATGGCATCTATTGATTTACACACACAGGCAAACTAGTTTCTATGAATATGTTCTCTTGTCAATTGTGTATCATAGCAACAAGGCTTATCTTAGTTATACTCCTCAGCACCAGCAAAAGCTGTGTCCAGGAAAAACAACAACAAAAAACAATATGTCAGTCAACCACTTTTATTTCAGTGTGATCCCATCAACATGTTCATTATAACAGTGTTTTTACATAATGCATTGAGCAATAACTTAAATTTAGAACCGTAATGATTTAAGGTACTGCTGTGTGAATTCCCCTACTAAGCATAAACGTTTTACAAATAACTTCAGTTGACTTGTGGAGTTTATTTATTGTTAGAATTTCTAAAAATGTATTATTATTATTATTATTATTATCATTATCATCACTCAGTTACTAATTTAGCTTGTTTTCAGTTAGCATTATATTCAGTTAGCTTTAGCTTCGGCTAGCATTTTAAAAACAGGTAGCTTCATGTTGCCTTAGCTTTAGAACCAGTTATTAATCAATTTGCTTTTAGTTTGAGAAACTGTTAGCCTAGTGATCAGTAGAATTTTAAAATCAGCTTTTATACAGTTTTGCTTTTTAATCTGTTATCTTTATACAGTTATCTTTTTCAGAGCTAGCTGCATGTTTAGTCTTTTTTTTAATATATATCTTTAGATTAATTTAGTTTTATATTTCAGTCTGCATTTCAACAATTCACCACATATTCATTTAGTTTTATATTTGCTCAATCTTTATGTTGAATTAGCTGTTTCATATCCATTTTATGAACACATTGGTTTCAGTTAAGTTGTTTTAAGTTGGGTTAGCCTTAATTTCACAGGCAGGCAGCACTATGGAGCAGTTATTTGCATTCTTTTTTTGTTTTTGTTTCACCAAATCACAGCAGACTAATAAAATTGTGTCTTAGTGGTCCATTGTTGGGGCTATAATTGTCAGTTATTGTATTTAAAAATATTTTTTACAAGCCCTCACATTGGCACACAAAAAAGCCACGTTGTATTTCTTAGTTTTATCTTATCACAGCTCTTTTTTAAACTTGTTTGTTCCAGAGGAGATAAAACACACAATAGAGACCATGAACGGGCACCAGCACTGGGCGTACCACCGTATCTCTTCTCAATTATCTCAGAGAGTGCCCCATTCAACCCCCATCAGCCACTCAAAAACACACATGTGGTTTTAGCACCACGGAAAACATCATCAATCTTATAAAAGCACCCCCACATAACACTTATCTTATCCACTTCCTTTTGCCCTCATAGCATTTGCTTCTATTGAGATAGGCCACCAAGTGTTTCTCACCTGTTCATGATCCAGCAACAGGAAGTAGCCATGGTTCATATGCCTGACTCTATAAACAAAGTAAAAGTTTGAAATGTTGGTGGTTCTGAAAAACTACAATTTTTTTTGCTCTAGTATTGCTAGTTCATATCTAGACTTGTGATTCCCTGCATGTACGATGGACTGTTGACTTTCCGAGAATTTTATTGACCTTTGTGTTTCTGCATCCACTACACTACAGAACTGCCTCTGGTCCTGAATGACAACCACCCAGACAGACAGTCTGTCCATTGGGAACTCTTGAAAGTAGCATTCAATCTCCTGTAACTACAACCCCTGGCAATAATTATAGAATCACCGGCCTCGGGGGATGTTCATTCAGTTGTTTAATTTTGTAGAAAAAAAGCAGATCACAGACATGACACAAAACTAAAGTCATTTCAAATGGCAACTTTCTGGCTTTAAGAAAACACTATAAGAAATCAGGAAAAAAATTGTGGCAGTCAGTAACGGTTACTTTTTTAGACCAAGCAGAGGGAAAAAAATATGGAATCACTCAATTCTGAGGAAAAAATTATGGAATCATGAAAAACAAAAGAACGCTCCAACACATCACTAGTATTTTGTTGCACCACCTCTGGCTTTTATAACAGCTTGCAGTCTCTGAGGCATGGACTTAATGAGTGACAAACAGTACTCTTCATCAATCTGGCTCCAACTTTCTCTGATTGCTGTTGCCAGATCAGCTTTGCAGGTTGGAGACTTGTCATGGATCATTTTCTTCAACTTCCACCAAAGATTTTCAATTGGATTAAGATCCAGACTATTTGCAGGCCATGACATTGACCCTATGTGTCTTTTTGCAAGGAATGTTTTCACAGTTTTTGCTCTACGGCAAGATGCATTATCATCTTGAAAAATGATTTCATCATCCCCAAACATCCTTTCAATTGATGGGATAAGAAAAGTGTCCAAAATATCAACGTAAACTTGTGCATTTATTGATGTCTCCATCTCCCCAGTGCTTTTACCTGACATGCAGCCCCATATCATCAATGACTGTGGAAATTTACATGTTCTCTTCAGGCAGTCATCTTTATAAATCTCATTGGAACGGCACCAAACAAAAGTTCCAGCATCATCACCTTGCCCAATGCAGATTCGAGATTCATCACTGAATATGACTTTCACCCAGTCATCCACAGTCCACGATTGCTTTTCCTTAGCCCATTGTAACCTTGTTTTTTTCTGTTTAGGTGTTAATGATGGCTTTCGTTTAGCTTTTCTGTATGTAAATCCCATTTCCTTTAGGCGGTTTCTTACAGTTCGGTCACAGACGTTGACTCCAGTTTCCTCCCATTCGTTCCTCATTTGTTGTGCATTTTCGATTTTTGAGACATATTTCTTTAAGTTTTCTGTCTTGACGCTTTGATGTCTTCCTTGGTCTACCAGTATGTTTGCCTTTAACAACCTTCCCATGTTGTTTGTATTTGGTCCAGAGTTTATACACAGCTGACTGTGAACAACCAACATCTTTTGCAACATTGCGCGATGATTTACTCTCTTTTAAGAGTTTGATAATCCTCTCCTTTGTTTCAATTGACATCTCTTGTGTTGGAGCCATGATTCATGTCAGTCCACTTGGTGCAACAGCTCTCCAAGGTGTGATCACTCCTTTTTAGATGCAGACTAACGAGCAGATCTGATTTGATGCAGGTGTTAGTTTTGGGGATGAAAATTTACAGGGTGATTTCATAATTTTTTCCTCAGAATTGAGTGAGTCCATATTTTTTTCCCTCTGCTTGGTCTAAAAAAGTAACCGTTACTGACTGCCACAATTTTTTTTCTTGATTTCTTATAGTGTTTCTTAAAGTCAGAAAGTTGCCATTTGAAATGACTTTAATTTTGTGTCATGTCTGTGATCTGCTTTTTTTCTACAAAATTAAACAACTGAATGAACATCCTCTGAGGCTGGTGATTCCATAATTTTTGCCAGGGGTTGTAGCTGAAATATGAGACTTTTCCTTGGCCTTTTCCATTTGATGGGGACCTCAACAACTGAGGCTCCTCCTATGTGCTGGATTATGCCCAGAGAAACGTGTCACATGGCCAAAATATCATTGCTGGTGTTCTCTGAAAATACAAGTGATACGTCTCATCAAAGCCCCCCTAAGTAACCATTCATTTGACACAAAGTCATTTCAGTGGTACCCAAGCATTCTCCAAAGAGGCCTCGCACCTAAGACAACCAACTGCCACCTTAGGTCATTGGTTGTCTCACAAATATACAGTATGATATGATATAATTAATTACTACTTGGAAAGTATTTAACATACTATTATACACTATTCAAGTGTTATAATTGTTGTGATATGTTAAATGGAACTAGATTAGTGCCCCAGGTAGAGTGATACAATGTTACATGAGCAGCATAATAATTGCAATGTTCAGAGGGTGCAAACTCTGACTGACTTTTTCTGGGGAGATTCACAGAAACAAATATCATTTAATGCCCAAATATGGCATGTGTCCCTAAACACTACCAATTCAGCTGGACGTACTGGTCCTTCAGGGAAGATCTCCTTGTGATACATAGTCTAGCACGACACCGGTCACCATGTAACAGAAAATTGCACCTTGATATAAATTAAGATATGTTATCATCAAAGAGAACACACTATACGGCTTCAGTCTGTATTTGAATTTGTAGCTGATACTGTATTCAAATATAGCCCCAACTGTTCATGAGAGGAATAAGCAGTGATGTCACGTGGAAACCCCAACAACAAAAACAAATATGGGTGCGCTTGGTCTTAAATCTTGTGTTGCTATAAGGCTGAATAGGTCTATATTTTGGCACCAAAATACGATGGAGGGTGATCATAATTAAAATCCACATTCACATGTGAAGTAAAGCAGATACAGCAAGACGTTTGTCACTTTATTTGGAGAAAAAGAATTTTGGCAGAGAATGACAAAACCTTCTCTCGTCTGTCCTCATCCAACCTCTTTCCCCAAAATGTCATTTGGAGCCTATCGGCTCCAATTATGAAACTTTTGGAAGCTGTGCAACTGCTGACAGAATTTGTTCGGCTCGTGTGTCATACATCACACTGACAAAGTGAGGAACCTTGGGATAATTTTTGATCCTTCGTTGTCCTTTGGCCTACACATTAGAAATATTACTAGGACTGCTTTCTTCCACCTGCGAAATATAGCGAAGATTCGTCCCATCCTGTCTATGGCTGATGCTGAGACCCTGATCCATGCATTTATCTCTTCTAGATTGGACTACTGCAATGTTCTACTTTCTGGTTTACCGCAGTCTAGCATTAGGGGTCTCCAGTTGGTTCAAAATGCTGCAGCCAGACTTTTGACATGAAGCAGAAATTTTGACCACATTACACCCATTTTGGCATCCCTTCACTGGCTTCTTGTCCCAGTGAGATCAGATTTTAAGGTTCTGCTACTAACCTATAAAATTATTCATGGACTGGCACCTCCCTACCTAGCTGACCTAATTAAACCTTACGTACCGGCCCGGGCTTTACGTTCTCAGGGTGCAGGACTACTTTGTGTCCCCAAGGTGAATAAGAAGTCTGCGGGTCACAGAGCTTTCTCTTATCGTGCCCCTGTTCTGTGGAATGATCTCCCTGCGTCAATAAAACAGTCAGATTCTGTGGAGACTTTCAAGTCCAGACTTAAGACGCACTTATTTTCCCTTTCATATGGCTAGCATACTGGTACAGTTTTGTTTTACGCTTTTTACTCTTTTAATTCATTTATTAGAAATTGGAGTGGGCCGCGGCCTCAACTTTACCTAAATTCTGGGTCTTTTAGTGAAGTTTAGGGCTAGGGGCCGCTGATCACCTTAGTATTTCTCTCTTTTTCTTGTTGTTTAATGCTGGCAAATTATACAGTATTTTTTTGTCTTTCTGATGCCTGATTCTGTTTTGTTCTCTCTGTTTAAGGTGCAGCCCCATCCAGAGATGGGAGTTGTATTCGTGCTGGCGATCTTCCTGTTCTGTGCGCCAATACCATTTCTTGTATATTCGTCCGTGAATTGTTCTGTGAATTGTTCTGTAATTTAGGTTTGTAGCATGGCCCAAGCAGAGGGTCACCCCCTTGAGTCTGGTCTGCTTGAGGTTTCTTCCTCAGAGGAAGTAGAGAAGCTTGAATCTTCGACTGGACTGGGTTGCTTGACATGAGGACGTTTCGCTTCAAATCGCAGAAGCTTCCTCAGCTAAAATTCTTGCTCTGGAAGTCTGACTTCTGTCTGACTCTTGTAGAGAAGAATAAAACAGAAGCCAACAAAAGCTGGAGTTTTAAACCTAACCAGACCCCTCCTACTGAGAGGCAGACTGCTATAGGCTAGTGACTAAACAATAGCTCTAATTAGCAACTATTGTGCTCTAGTTAGCACACCTAATGGCAGGACAGCTGTCCCTCTAATGATGGGATGGATGCCTTTCTGATGGCTCCCTTGATGACGTGAATGACTCATTACCATGAACAAAAGACTGAAACTCCTTTGACCTGAGTATCCCATTGTAAACAGGGGATAAAGTGTGTCTCAGACCCCCTCCCCGGTTAAGGCTGGGTTTCAAACATTTCACAAAGAATGCCTCCTTGACCCCTCTCTCAAACCATTTCTTCTCTCTGGCTAATATTTTAACTTCCTTGTCCTCAAACGTGTGGTTACTGTCTTTAAGGTGGAGATGAACCGCAGACTGAGGTCCATTTGTGCCCTCTCTGCTGTGTTGGTATAGCGTTTTGTGTAAAGGTTGCTTTGTTTCACCTATGTAGTGTTCGTTACAGTTTTCCTGACATCTGATAGAATACACTACATTGCTCTGTTTGTAACTAGGGATCATGTCCTTAGGGTGAACTAATTTCTGTCTCAAGGTGTTAACCGGTTTAAAGTAAACTGAGATTTTGTGCTGTCTGAAGATCCTCTGTAGTTTTTCCCCTACTCCTGCTAAATAAGGGAGAGACACTCCTCTTCTTCTTGTCTCCGTCTCCTGTCTATCTGGTCTCTTTGTTCTCTGGGACTTCTGCTCTTTGTCCAGGGACCATCGTGGGTACCCACATACTGTGAGGGCTTTTGGGACACGTTGTTGTTCTTTAGCCCTTCCCTCTGCAGTTGTGGGCACCTGTAGGGCTCTGTGTTGAAGCGTCCTGATCACCCTGAGCTTGTGTTCAAGGGGGTGGTTTGAGCCAAAGAGCAGATATTGGTCAGTGTGAGTTGGTTTTCTGTAAACCCCTGTCTGGAGCTGCCTGTTCTCTCCAATCGTAACATCACAGTCCAAGAAGGCTAAGTGGTTGTTTCTGGCATCCTCACGTGTCACGCGTCAAGCAACCCAGTATAGTCGAAGATTCAAGCTTCTCTACTATGGAAACCACCTGGACAACTGAGAGCCTACACAGAAACTTCCTCAGAGGAAGTTTTTCCTTACCACTGTTGCTCTGGGGGTTGGTAAGGTTAGACCTTACCTGTGTGAAGCGCTTTGAGGCAACTCTGTTGTGATTTGGCGCTATATAAATGAAAATAAATTGAAATTGAAATTGTTATAGAAGCAGGAGTAATAATAGTAGTAATAACAGTACTAGTAGTTATTTTAAATTTTACTGCACATACAGCTGTGCTCAAAAGTTTACATACCCTGGCAGAAGTTTTGTGTTTTTGGCGATTTTTTCCGAGAATAGGAATAACACAAGAACTTTTTTTTTTCATTCATGCTTAGTGGTTGGGTGAAGCCATTTCTTGTCAAACAACTCTGTTTACTCTTTTTAAATCATAATGACAACAGAAACTACCCAAATGACCCTGATCAAAAGTTTGCATACCCCTCTTCTTAATACCGTGTATTGCCCCCTTTAACATCAGTGACAGCTTGGAGTCTTGTGGAAGTTGTGGACGAGGCTTTCTGATGGAAAAGCTGCCACTGAATATGTCTTGGACTTTATTTACATAAATTATGAAGAAATACAAACAGTGTCCTGTCTTGTGTCCTGTCCTGTACACTGGCAACATTTTCTGTATATTCTTTTTGTAAATTGTTTTGTAAATTGTGTTGGAAGCATGGCCCAAGCAGAGGGTCACCCTTTTGAGTCTGGTCTGCTTGAGGTTTCTTCCTCAGAACATCATAGGGAGTTTTTCCTTACCACTGTCACCTGTGTGCTTGCTCTGGGGGTTCGTAAGGTTAGACCTTACTTGTGTGAAGCGCCTTGAGACAACTTTGTTGTGATTTGGTGCTTTATAAATGAAAATAAATTGAAATTGAGTTTGGCACTCTATAGTAAATCTGCATGGAGTAGACAATTCTCAAAAATAGAGTGACTGTGCAAGAAGAAGAGTGAGGAAAGCCATCAAGACACCCAGACAACCCAGAAGAAGTTATAAGCTTATGTGGCTGTGGACGTATCAATGAAATAAATTGACTTAAATTGAATTGCATTGTGGCTGTGATTGGAGAAATTGTGCAAAGTGCAAGCTTTGCATTTTGTATTACCAGTTATACAGGTTCATGATGAAGTGGTATAGAAGAGGATTTTTTTAAAAAGAAGATGTGAAAGTTTAGCTACAAATTGCCAGAAGGTATCTGAGATGTGAGCGTAGATTTGATCTGTTTTGGTGAAAGAATATCCTTCTCCGCTCTACTCCACTATGAAGTGAGTGAAGAGTGGTGATGCAAAATTTGCGCTGTGCACAATTTCGCTAATCACAGCCACAATTCAATTCAATTTATTTCACTTATATGGCGCCACATCACAACAAAGTTGCCTCAAGGCACTTCACACAAGTAAGGTCTAACCTTACCAACCCCCAGAGCAAGCACACAGGTGACAGCTGTAAGGAAAAACTCCCTCTGAGGAAGAAACCTCAAGCAGACCAGACTCAAAGGGATGACCCTCTGCTTGCGCCATGCTACCAACACAATTTACAATACGAATATACAGAACATTTTGGGAGTCCATGCTGGTGTCCAGGACGGGAGTCTGGCTGGGAGGGCAGGGGGTGGCGGTTGGGTCCACAGATTCCGTCTATTTCATGACTATTACAGAAGAAGACACCCACTGCCACTTCTGGATGGAGCTGCACCTCGGACAGAGAAAAAAAACTGTAAGGTGATCACCAGCCACTAGCCCTAAGTTTCACTAAAAGATCCAGACTTTAGATAAAGTTGAGGCCACAGCCCGCTCCGTTTCCTAATAAAATGAATTAAAAAGGGGAGGAAGCGTAGTAACATACTATGCCAGTATGCTAGCCATACGAAAATGAAAATAAGTGTGTCTTAAGTCTGGACTTGAAAGTCTCTACAGAATCTGACTGTTTTATTGATGCAGGGAGATCATTCCATAGAACAGGGGCATGATAAGAGAAAGCTCTGTGACCCACAGACTTTTTATTCACCATAGGGACACAAAGTACTCCTGCAGCCTGAGAACGCAGAGCATGGGCTGGTACATAGGGCTTAACCCTCTGGGGCTGACGCCGTCATATACGACGGCTAAGACCAAGCTTTACTAAATTATAAATAACTTTTGAATGATATGAGATAGAAACTTACTTTGTTTTTTTTTTGTTTTGTTTTGTTTTGTTTTTTTGCTGAAAAGTTAACGCCGCAGACTTTTGAGCCAGCCATCGGCCATCTTTGTACTCCTGATAGAAGCTGTGTGATGACGTGGGCAATGTGAGTGTCCAATCGGAATTGGTTCACCATCACATGGTTTTCCAAAATCCAATCATAGGGCAGATTTACCTCACGTGAAAAGCCAAAGATCGTTTTCAGGAGTGATGTGTTACTAGTTGGCCCGTTTGAATAGCCCCCTGGGTGCTCCAATGAGTACATACTATTAGTACATACTCAGTGCGCCCTGCGCCATTACACACAGCGATCAGTGAAAGCAGGAGCACACGGAGAGCCTCTGATGACAATCTCACGTGCTCAAACAAAGAGTTTGTAACTATCAGGATTGCTCCACTAGTTTGCATGTGAATGTTACTGGATAACTCTGTTGCTTTCTCTGCATAAAGCACTGTTTACCATATCAATGGACAACAAAACGCATAGACCATTTTGTATATATTGTTCAAAATGTGCATTTGTCTTTATTGTTTGAAACTTTTTGTTGTACAAACTTTCACACAAGACCTCAAATTACCTTTATAAAGTGTCAACACAGCTGTTTATTATAGTTCGCTGTGTGTTTTGAATAAATGTGTATGGAAAATTTATTTTTTGCTTTATTTTTTCCTTCCTTATTTTTGATTGTAAACCTTTATTACACTTATAAAACACAACACAAACATATATATTCTGAAAGCACAGGTTGTCCTGAAAAAAAGAGACATAAAACTTGATTGTGGGATGCAGGGAGAGCTGTTAACAGCAATAATAAAACATTTATGCCAGGCGAGTGAAGTGTCCAAAAAATGCCCTCGGACCCCAGAGGGTTAATTAGGTCAGCTAAGTAGGGAGGTGCCAGTCCGTGAATAATTATATAGGTTAATAGCAGACATTAAAATCTTATCTCACAGGGACAGGAAGCCAGTGAAGAGATGCCAAAATGGGTGTAATGTGGTCAAACTATCTGCTTCCTGTCAAAAGTCTGACAGCTGAATTTTGAACCAGTTAGCCACATAAGCCTATAAATTCTTCTGGTTTGTTTGGGTGTCTTGGTGGCTTTCCTCACTCCTCTCCTTCTTGTACTCAGTTGTCACTCAGTTTTGGAGAACTGTCTGTATTTCTTTGTAATTGATGTAAATAAACTCCAAGACATATTCAGTGGCAGCTTTTCCATCAGAGACCCTCGTCCACAACTACCACAAAAGACTCCAAGCTGTCACTGATGTTAAAGGGAGCGATACACGGAATTAAGAACAGAGGTATGTAAACCTGTGATCAGGGTCATTTAGGTAGTTTCTGTTGTCATTGTTGTGTTTGACAATTACTGGCTTCACCCAACCACTAAGCATGAATGGAAAAAAGTTATGTGTTATCATTCATATTCTCTGAAAAATGGTAACAAAAACAAAAATTCTGCCAGGGTATGTAAACTTTTGAGCACAACTGTACATCTTTATCCATTTAGTTTTGTGGCGTGTGACTTGGCTGCTGCTGTCTGCTGTGGGCGTATTGCAAAAGAGAGATTTGGTGTGTTGCAAACCTGTTGTAGTTTCATGCTTTGGTTATGTTTTGCAATAAAAATACACCGACCCAATCTTGGCTGTAGTGCAGCAGTTTTGGCTTTGTAAATTGGATTGTTGCTACAGGCTTAAGGCATTGTTTAATTCAGGTTGGCTTCCCTCTCGTGTGTGTGTGTGTGTGTGTGTTCACATCCAAAACTGTACTGACATTGTGTTATACAGCTTCGTCTGTTTGTCTAAAGACTCAGACGTGTTACACGCTGCCCTTTTACTGTTATTACAATTGGTCACCAGTTAACAATGGTATCGCTTATGCTCTCTTCAATACAAAATAAACACTAGACATGTGAAAGGTTGCTGCTGAATGCAGCAGAAACAGTCAGGTAAGACACTAAAGCCTTGTGGCGTCAGGTCAGGTCTGGGAGAACAAGCTGGTGCCAGGTGATGCCCCAATCACCAAACTACAGAACCGCTCTGGGACCTGGATCGCACCCACCCTGGCAGACAATAAGTCCATTCACAGAATACAAAAGTATCTGTCTGTCAGTCAAAATCAGGTGATATGTCCTTACTTGTCCTTCTCTGAGTGCCTGGATCCTCAAAATTGAAACACCAGAGAAACCTGCCACATGGACAAAACCTCAAAATGCAAGTGGCACAGTTTATCTGAGTGTTGTCAAATTACCTTTGAAGTCCTTGCAGTTGCTATCCAAGGATCCCCCAAAGAGACCTCGTACCAATGACACCCAGTTGTCACTTTAGGTGAGTAGTTAGCAGGGCTCTCCTTAAATGGTACAGTGGCACTACATACCGATTTTCAAATTTACGGCGTTCCCTCTCTATTTTCCCTGCTAATTATTTATTTTTTCATGTCATGTCATTTTCATATATGTCTCAGAGCATTCCTAGACCGTAAGCACCGGCGGACGGCAAAATCGTCAGTCAGTGAGGGAGCTGTGCGTGTGCGTGAATGCAGCCTGTGAAAAATTGGACTATGGAGTAGAGCTTTTTCCATTAAAGCCACTTTGATAAATCCGTTGTGCACCCTGTTAGCAAAAACTCTGAATAAAAGCATTTTTTTGAATAGTTAACTTTATTCACTTAAAGTGTGCATCCTTTCACTTCGAGAGCAGTCAGTGGATCAACACACAGCGCCATGTCTTTTTGAAAATACACAAACACACCACTTCGCTTTAAATATGCAATAAGTCTATTTCAGATGATCAACTCAGACCCTCTTTCTCTTTAAAAGGCTTTATTTTACTCAGTGTGCTGCTTTGGAAAGTCATAGCTTCTGCTGTTACATTGATTAGCTCCTTACACCAGTTATGTGCATGCTCTATGTCTTCTACTCTGTTTTTTGTCAGAGCGTTACAGCACCACATACAGGCCTGGTGTATATACTACAGTCTATTGTACAGAGATATTTCTTGAAACAATGCCATGTTTATAGATCACTTTTTGAAAACAACAGACAAAATCATATCTATTTCCATGTGGACAAGGCATTAGTTTGTATTTTTAGATAAGATGTAACGCTGAAGTTACAGGAAATGGCTTCTATTGGTATTTCAAAAAGGCAAAATGCTAGACCTTCTCCCAGATGAAGTGGAGGGGGTGGGACCTCTAATCCCATCATGCTCTAAATTCCGGGGTGAGACTGGAAGCACCACAACCCCAAATACTTGCACCTTCATTCTCCTGCAAGAATATCAGCAGCACCAAACACCTCTGTTCAGGTATCCCCGCCTCCAAGAGCTCCTCTCGGGTATCCCCAATCTCAAAAACTGAGGATTCAGGCACTTAAATGTCACTGCAAAGAAAAGTAAATTTCCCCACAGGTTTGCCAGATACATATTGCCTTAGATTGGTGGTTAGTCTAGTGTCCAAGGTCTCACAACCATACATGAAGCATTCCTTCATTCATTTCCTGGTCCATGGAAGGTTGCGGTGGTGGTAGAACAAGCAGCTCACCTTACACTTCCCTATCATCAACCAGGTCTCCCTGGCCGATCCTGAGACGTTCCCAAGCCAGCTAGGAAATATAAGCCCTCCAGTATGTCCATGGTCTTCCCTGGGACATCCTCGCAGTTGGACATACCTGGATGACCTCCCAAGGGAGAGGGCCATCCTCAGTAGATGCCTGAACCGCCTCAGCTGGCTCCATTCAATGCGATGAAACAGCAGCTCTACTTCGAGTACCTCCCGAATCGTAAACCCAGATACCCAACTGAGGAATCCATTTTCCACTGCTTGCATCCATGACCTTGTTTTTTCTTTGGTCCATACCCAAAGTTCATGACCGTAGGTGAGGATAGGCATGTAAATTGACAGATAAATCAACGGACTCACATTGTCAGCTCTTTATTCACCACAACTGTCCGGTATAGTGTCCATAAAACGTCAGCTGCATCCCCAAGCTTCAGTCTCACTCGTGAACAAGACCCCAAGAGACTTAAAGATACTTAAAGTCCTCCATTTGGGGCACTAGTTCTCTCCTAACCCTGAAAGAAGACAAAATCCTTTTCCAGGACCCACATAACTCCATAAGTTCTTCCTGGGTGTCTCTCCATATCAAGAGCACAGACACATGAATATTGTTGCTGAAATAGTTGCATCTCTCTACAAGTTCAACACTTCAACCGAATACTGATACATGTCTGATGGCTGAGTCCAAGATGTAATTACAAGCCTGGATATTAGTCTTGATCCAGGACAATCACAAACCCAGACACTCTGACTCCTCACTCTGCTTCTCAAGTTGAACAATCAAGGGCATCCATTGATTCTGCAAACATCAATTATAGAGTACAGAGACATAAATGTTAGACACTCATAAGTGTTTAAGTGTACACCCAATCTGACAGGCAGGAGAGGTTATACTTGAAACAAAATATGTTGAGCCTCTCTGCATGTATACACTAATATGTCTGCATGCCGTAAGTGTTATTTATCCCAATATAAGCCTCTTGTAAAGACTTTTAAGTCAGGGATTTAAAAAAAAAAAAAAAACACCCAAAAATGTTCCCAGAGATTTTTTTCCCTGCATATTTGATCCTGTCTGCCTGAAGGTAGCAGTCACTCATTTGTGTTTTGTGGTTGTCTGGAGGGGAACCATTAAGCTGCCTCAGCTGTCACTCTGACCCCCAAGTTGTGCGAGTCTATGTCAAAGAGAAGTTGGACCTCAGCATTCTGGTGTCACACATCAAAAGCAGCCTCAAGTTCCTCTATATACTGAGCTCATTGTGGGGCATATAAACACAGTTTTCTTACTTCTCCAAACAATCCCTCAAGATGGAACTCTGCATACAGCTACAAACGGTTAATGTTCTGAAACTGCAAAAAAAAAAAAGAAAAAAAAAAGGAAAACATACTTTTCAAGCAGTTGGCACAAATGGCATTCTCTAACAGCAAGGAAAACAGAGAAGGCATTACAAATGGTAATCCTCAGTAATGATAGAAGATAGCATTTGATGAATAACAAGTGATGCATGACAACGCCAACATTCTGTCAGGATGGCTGGGTGGAAGATCGTACCAATTTCTAATGCTATTCATTGCTAAAGTGGCAATGAATATCTACTCCAGCATAGTGCAGCAGATAACTGAAACAATCGTGCAAATGGTGATACAAGCACCAAAGTCGGCACAAATACTCCTTAGACATTACTCTTTTGAAAAAAAACGACTGGCCACTTGAATTTTCAATAGGCGGCCATGTAGGGGTCAACTGAAGAATTACACAGGGGTCAACATTAAAAATGCTCAAATCATTTTGAAAACTACACCACATTATTTGTCTGATTGTAAAGATTCCAAAAAGGTATAGTTTGGACTATCTATGACTGAATGTTATGGAATTATGGGGTAAAAACAGCAAAAATGGTGACAAAGGTCAGTTTCAGGTTGTACAGGGGTCAAAGTTAAAGTTGCTTCAATTTTGGTAAAAAGTGATGCAAATTATTGGTTGAGCTAATAGGATTAATAAATGGAATAGTTTTGATTGTGTTGAATGTTTGGTCTCCAAAGTAAAGGTCAAACAAGGTCAACGTCCATTGGATTCTATGACATTTGACACGTTGCCCCGTAACATGATAACTCAACTCAACTAATAATTTGCATAATTTGTTATTTTGACCCCTGTACAAACTGAAACTGTTTGTCACCATTTTTGCTGTTTTTACACCATAACCCCTGATCATTCAGTCACAGATTGTCCAAACTATACCTTTTTGGAATATTTACAATCAGACAAATAATGTGGTATAGTTTACAAAATGATTTTGTAAACTATTGAGCATTTTTAATTTTGACCCCTGTGTAATTCTTCAGTTAACCCTTACGTGGCCACCTATTGAAAATTCAAGTGGCCAGTCGTTTTTTTCAAAAGAGTATTGTCTAAGGAGTATTTGTGGCAAATTTGGTGCTTGTATTATCATTTGCATGATTTTGCTCTAAATATTCTCTTAGCTGCTACTGCTTTCCCCAAGAAGGCCATGAGTCCTTGAAATATATGCTGTGCCTACTTTGTGACATCTAGCATAAACATGTGTCATAAGACTCAGATTAAAAAAAATAAATAAAAAACTGCATTCAGTTAAGTTGAAGAATAATTCCATTTCTTGACAGGAGGTCAGTCAGTGATGTAGTGACAGTTAAATACACAATGCCAAGTCAAATTTCTCAAATCTATCTAAGAGGTTTCATAGTGTGCCAAATTGATTTTTGTCTGCCATTAACATAGTTCAGTACAGTTGGGCTTTCATGGTTACCCATCTAGGGTCTGAGGGGATTTTTTGGACACTTCACTCGCCTGGCATAAATGTTTTATTATTGCTGTTAACAGCTCTCCCTGCATCCCACAATCAAGTTTTATGTCTCTTTTTTTCAGGACAACCTGTGCTTTCAGAATAGATATGTTTTTGTTGTGTTTTATAAGTGTAATAAAGGTAACAATCAAAAATAGGCAAGGGAAAAAAAATAAAGCGAAAAATAATTTTCCATACACATTTATTCAAAACACACAGCAAACTATAAAAAACAACTGTTTTGACACTTTATATTGGTAATTTGAGGTCTTGTGTGAAAGACTGTACAACAGAAAGGTTCAAACAATAAACACAAATGCACATTTTGAACAATATATACAAAATGTTCTATGCGTTTTTGTTGTCCATTGATATGGTAAACAGTGCTTTACGCAGAGAAAGCAACAGAGTTATCCAGTAACATTCACATGCAAACTAGTGGAGCAATCCTGATAGTTACACACTCTTAGTTTGAGCACGTGAGATTGTCATCAGAGGCGCTACGTCTGCTTTCACTGATCGCTGTGTGTAATGGCGCAGGGCGCACTGAGTATGTACTAATAGTATGTACTCATTGGAGCACCCAGGGGGCTATTCAAACGGGCCAACTAGTAACGCATCACTCCTGAAAACGATCTTTGGCTTTTCACGTGAGGTGAATCTGCCCTATGATTGGATTTTGGAACCAATTCCGATTGGACACTCACATTGCGCACATCATCACACAGCTTCTATGAGGAGTACAAAGATGGCTGATGGCTGGCTCGAAGGTCCGCAGAGTTAACTTTTCAGCAAAAAATAAGTAAGTTTCTATCTCATATCATTCAAAAGTTATTTATAATTTAGTAAAGCTTGGTCTTAGCCGTCGTATACGACAGCGTCGGCCCCAGAGGGTTAATCTGTGTGTGGAGAAACAGCAATGCTGTAATTGTTTTATACTTCCCTGATATAATAGGACCTCCACATCCAGCATGCTAACCTCCAAGATTGTCTGAGACCAGCCACTCGGACAGCTGCTGCAACATTCAGTTTGCAGAACCAAAGAATTTCTGCACAAACTGTCAGAAACCATCTCAGGGAAGCTCATCTGCATGCTCAAGGTCCTCATCAGGGTCTCAACCTGACTGCAGTTCATCATCGTAACTGACTTGAGTGGGCAAATGCTCACATTTAATGGCATCTGGCTGCTAATCAACTCTTTGCAAAGGAGATGTGTTGCACTGTGTGAGGCAAATAGTGGTTACACCAGTTACTGACTGTTTTCATTTTGTTTGTTTGTTTTTTGTCACTACATCATAATGCTCTACAATCTGCCTGAAACCACTTCATGATGGAAAGGTCCTCTGTTTTTCCGTCTTCCACCCCCAAACACAGCTATTATTTGTGCAAACACATTTCAAACAAGACATTAAATTTGTTTTCACAAAAGCTATTTTTATTGTAATATTGAATGATTTTTACAAATAAAGATGTGAAAAAAGTACACACATTGCATACAGGATTACTTATTGTTCCGATTGTCACATTTGGGACACCTTTAAAGGACTTTGTCCACCCATCTTTGGGCAAGTTATGGACGTTTGCTACAGTGTTATCCATAGATTCAGCCATGTCTTTGTAGCTTACGCAGAGCATGCTTGTCCAAGAACTGCTTACTTAAAGCTTTGCACCACAAGGTGTTCCATGCAAGCGACTTCCAGAGTACTCAGCACGCATGCACCAAACAATGCAACAACACTCGATTGGCCTTCTCAGTTGTTGTCTCCACTGTGGTGAAGATGCACCAGCCTTGCACAGATAACAAGCATTTAATGCCAGTGATAGCTAGCACACAAACTTTAAGCAGCTGTCACCATGTGACAGATTGAGGAAAGATATGACCAAAGGAAATGAAATTTAGATATCCATTTTTGTCCTGTACAAATCTTTTTCTAATTTGTTAAATGTGTTCCTTGTCAGCTGATGTCCTGCAAGTCCATCTGAATGTTTTGTGCATGTTCAAAACTTTGAGCAGACATCAAACTGACAGCTTCTGAAGTGGATGTGCATTTGTTTACCCTTTTGTCCTGTACTTGTTCATAGTTTGTCAGTGGATTTCTGGAAGATCTATGTATTATCTGTTTGTCTGTTGGTGTACACCTGCATTCAGTGATTATCCACTCATTCCATCAGAGCCCCAAATCCACTGGAGACTGACAGATTAGGTGATTTTTGCCACCAGACAAATTATTACAATCCGCGGGTGCACGAAGGTCTATTGTGCGGTATTCCGCTGGTTATGTTGTGTGATCCAGTTTTATTATTGTGGACGCTCAGAAGCTTGTAGTCCTGCATCAACTTTTAATTCTGCACTGTTCCACTGCAGATTTAATATCCATTTTCCTGCAATGGAAGCAAACTTATAGACTTATATGGTACTGTATGTATGTATGTATGTATGTATATACAGTGCATCCAGAAACTATTCACAGCACTTCACTTTTTCCACATTTTGTATGTTACAGCCTTAAAATGTTACAGACAATATCCCATAATGACAATGTTAAAAAAGTTTTTTTTAGGATTCTTGCAAAGTAAATAATAATAATAATAATAATAATAATAATAAAAGAAGAAATCACATCTACATAAGTATTCACACACTTTGCCATGAAGCTCAGAACTGAGTTGAGGTGCATCCCGTTTCCACTGATCATCCTTGGGTACCTGGGGTAAATTCAGTTGATTGGACATGATTTGTAAAGGCACACACCTGTCTACATATAAGGTCCCACAGTTGACAGTACATGTCAGAGCACAAATCAAGCATGAAGTCAAAGGAATTGTCTGTAGACCTCTGAGAAAGGATTGCCTCGAAGTACAAATCTGGGGAAGGGCACAGAAACATTTCTGCTGCTTTGAAGGTCCCAATGGGCATAGTGGCCTCCATCATCTGTAAATGGAAGAACTTCAGATCCACCAGGACTCTTCCTAGAGCTGGCTGCCTCTCGAAACTCAATGATCAGGGAGAAGGGCTTTAGTTAGGGAGGTGACTGAGAACTCTATGGTCACTCTGTCATAGCTCCAGCAAGCCACTCCTTAGTAAAAGCCACATGACAGCCCACCTGAAGGACTCTCAGACCATGAGAACCAACATTCTCTGGTTTAATGAGACAAAGATTGAACTCTTTGGGTGAACGCCAGGTGTCATGTTTGGAGGAAACCAGGCACCATCCCTACAGTGAAGCATGGCGGTGGCAGCATCATGCTGTGGGGATGTTTTTCAGCAGCAGAAACTGGGAAACTAGTCAGGATTGAGGAAAAGATGAATGCAGAAATGTGCAGAGTCCTGGATGAAAACCTGCTCCAGAGCGCTCTTGACCTCAGACTGGGGTGATAGTACATCTTTCAGCAGGATGATGACCGTAAGCAAAGGACTGGCTTCAGGACAACTCTGGGAATGTCCATATGCAGCACACATGTTCCTGTACATGATTCCCGACACTTAGTTGTACCTCTCAGTGTATACTGTCTCAGCTTGCATCTTGCATCCTGCTACTATGTGCTCCATTGCACAGCCTGCAACTTGGGTCCTGTCATGTCAGCACAGTACCCAGATGATCTACTACCTCCATAGTGCACAAACAGAATGTACTATGCTATCCCATGGTGCTCCTGTAGCCTCGTAATTTTCCACAGAAAATTCAAACAAGATGGTGGACATACATGAAAACAATAGTGATATCCAAGGGACCATGGCATTACCCAAATATATGTCAGGAACCATGTATAAAAAAGGTCTTGTTGCAAGTTCGGTATTTTCACAGCATACTAGGGAATGTGCATTAGGGATACAACTTTTAAATTTTGTTCCTCAAAAACAATTTCCTGCATCATATTTAGGTGGGCTTCTATGCATACAATAGTGTTCATAATAATAGTAGTGCTATGTGACTAAAAAGATTAATCCAGGTTTTGAGTATATTTCTTATTGTTACATGGGAAACAAGGTACCAGTAGATTCAATAGATTCTCACAAATCCAACAAGACCAAACATTCATGATATGCACACTCTTAAGGCTATGAAATTGGGCTATTATTAAAAAAAAAAAGTAGAAAAGGGTGTGTTCACAATAATAGTAGTGTGGCATTCAGTCAATGAGTTTGTCAATTTTGTGGAACAAACAGGTGTGAATCAGGTGTCCCCTATTTAAGGATGAAGCCAGCACCTGTTGAACATGCTTTTCTCTTTGAAAGCCTGAGGAAAATGGGACGTTAAAGACATTGTTCAGAAGAACAGCGTAGTTTGATTAAAAAGTTGATTGGAGAGGGGAAAACGTATACGCAGGTGCAAAAAATTATAGGCTGTTCATCTACAATGATCTCCAATGCTTTAAAATGGACAAAAAAAAAAACAGAGAAAACGAGTAAAAGAAAACGGAAAACAACCATCAAAATGGATAGAAGAATAACCAGAATGGCAAAGGCTCACCCATTGATCAGCTCCAGGATGATCAAAGACAGTCTGGATTTAGCTGTAAGTGCTGTGACAGTTAGAAGACGCCTGTGTGAAGCTAATTTATTTGCAAGAATCCCCCTCAAAGTCCCTCTATTAAATAAAAGACATGTGCAGAAGAGGTTAGAATTTGCCAAAGAACACATCAACTGGCCTAAAGAGAAATGGAGGAATATTTTGTGGACTGATGAGAGTAAAATTGTTCTTTTTGGGTCCAAGGGTTTGTGAGATGACCCCCAAACTCTGAATTCAAGCCACAGTTCACAGTGAAGACAGTGAAGCATGGTGGTGCAAGCATCATGATATGGGCATGTTTCTCCTACTATGGTGTTGGGCCTATATAACGCATACCAGGTATCATGGATCAGTTTGGATATGTCAAAATACTTGAAGAAGTCATGTTGCCTTATACTGAAGAGGACATGCCCTTGAAATTGGTTTTTCAAAAAGACAATGACCCCAAGCACACTAGTAAATGAGCAAAATCTTGGTTCCAAACCAACAAATTAATGTTTTGGAGTGGCCTGCCCAATTCCCGGACCTAAATCCAATTGAGAACTTGTGGGGTGACATCACAAAAGCTGTTTCTGAAGCAAAACCAAGAAATGTGAATGAATTGTGGAATGTTGTTAAAGAATCTTGGAGTGGAATAACAGCTGAAAGGTTCCACAAGTTGTTGAACCAGGGTTCTAGTTTTTCGAAATCCAAAAAGCAACCAAGTATAAAAATGTCAAAGTTAGTCATGAGTGAACTTTGTTGATCAAATACAAAAATAAATAAATAAATAACAAACATTGATTTTCATTGTTTTCTAGCAAACGCTCATCAGAATATGAGACTATGTAGTAGCAAAAAAAAGTTGTATCCCTAATGTGCATAGAAACTTCCAGGTCAAAGGAGGGGTAAAATGGCAGTGAATGAGTACCTCCAAATTGGGTCCCTACTACTCTGTTACATATTTCTAGTATTACGTACTAACTGAAGTTAAGTACATACTGAGGTCATACTTTGGATACGCGGTTTGTCCATTATGTTTTTGATTTTAACCACAGCATTTTCTCCTTCATTGCACTTTTTGCTTTTCTCTCTTGATTATTATGCCCCGGTGGCTGTCATGTGTTGCATCTTGCAGGCATGTGATGTTTCTTTTCAAAGGATTGCACAAAGAATGCTTGAAAAAAGCAGGATACAACTGATGTCATAAGTGTGATCAGTCACATATTTAAGTGCAAGCAAGTTTGTGCTTTTATCCTAAATCATGCCGTTTGAACCTGAAACATAGAAACATACATTTGTTTCTAGTGGGTACTTTCTCAAGCTTAAACAGAGCACTATACCTACCTTTCATAGGTCTTAATGACTGTCATAGTTGACAACCAAAAAAAATCGCACAAAAGCCCAAAATGTTTTCATTTGCAAGCTCACCGCTGCAAAAAATTAGCCCCAAACATGGATTCCAATTCAAGCCAAACATTTTTCCGAAACTCAGTTTGAGTTTGGCAATCCATCAAGGAAACACAACTTACTTGGCAAAGGATTAAAAAGAAAACCGACAATTTTGTACATTGTTGTTGCTGATTAATCTTGTGTCAGTGGCGTGCATGTCAAACTGCTTTGTCAGTGCTACTCTTTTCTCAGGCAGAGCGTGCCAGCAAGCAACCATTGTGTCCCAGCTCTACCCTGTCATTAGCTCACCGGGGTGTGGGGAGTCATGTTTACAAACAGCTGCCAGACACGACCAAAGAGAAAGTGACACAGCACGCACACTATGCATTACAACACGCCCCAAACATGTGCCTGCATGAATTCCTCAAATACTCTGTTTCCACTGATACTGATGATGGTGTAACTGCTAAAAGTGCCGCTCAGCACTATGGGCCAAAAATAGAATTCAGTGCAGAAAACAGTATTTAATGTCACCGGTGTGTGTGTGCGTGTATATATATATATATATATATATATATATATATATACGAGGTCTATTAGAAAAGTATCAGACCTTATTATTTTTTTCAAAAACCATATGGATTTGAATCACGTGTGATTACATCAGACATGCTTGAACCCTCGTGGGCATGCGAGAGTTTTTTCACGCCTGTCGGTTACGTCATTCGCCTGTGGGCAGTCTTTGAGTGAGGAGTCGTCCACCCGCTCGTCGATTTTTTTCATTGTTTAGGAATGGCTCAGAGACTGTTGCTTTGTTTGATAAAATTTTTTTCAAAACTGTAAGGCACAACTGAGTGGACACCATTCAATAAATTCAGCTGGTTTTCGGTAAAAATTTTAACGGCTGATGAGAGATTTTGGTCTGGTAGTGTCGCTTTAAGGACGGTCCACGGCGCCTGACGGCGATCTGCACTTTGAGGCGGCAGTGTCTCGCCGTTTCAAGTTGAAAACTTCCACATTTCAGGCTCTGTTGACGCAGTAAGTCGTCAGAGAACAGAGAACTTTCAGAAGAAGTCGGCATGAGGAGTTTATTCGGACATTCCATTGTTAACGGTCATTTTGTAATGAAAGAACGTGCGGGCAGAGTCGCATGTCGGGCTGGACCCGACCGCGGGGGGTCGCGGCAGGAAAAACACCTCCGTTGGAAATCTTAACGGGCAAGTTGGAACATGCCCAAGCTGTTAAACAATTTCTCAGTTACTCACTTGTTGAAAGCCATTAAAAGCCGCCTGAATTCTACAAATGGTTTTCAACACGGAGGTGTTTTTCCTGTCGCGGCGCACACAGATTTGCCGAGTCGTCACGGACACGACTCGGCGAATTTGCGCGTACGTCTTTCATTAAAAAAATGTGAACAGTGGAATGTCCGCATAAATTCCTCATGCCGGCCTCTTCTGAATCTTCTCTGTTCTCTCACGATGTCCTGGGTGAATTAAGCCTTAAATTAGGATGTTTTCAGCTCGAAACAGGCCGACGACAGCGCCTGGAAGCGCTGCAGGATGTCCCGCTCCGTGGGAAGTCCTTACACCGACAGAAACACCCCATAATCTCTCATCAGCCGTTAAACTTTTCACAGAAAACCAGCTTAATTTCTCAAATAGTGTCCACTCGGATATTCCTCACAGGTCCAGAAAAAATTTTGATAAAGCAACGCGCGCCGTCTCGAGCAGCGTGTGAAACAAAGGAATTCAGCCGAGAGGGTGGGACCACATCTCACTCAAGGCCTGCCCACAGGGAAATGACGTCACCGACACGCGTGAAAAAACTCACGCATGCGCACGAGGGTTCAAGCATGATTGGTGTAGTCGCATGTCATTCAAATCCATATAGTTAAAAAAAATAATAAAAGGGTCGGTTTATTATCTAAGATGCCTCGTATATATATAAAGCAAGAAATATGTGTGTGTGTGGCTCGCATATCTCTCTGTTTGTCAGATCAATGTCAGCTTTTGGATATTGACAGTTTTAGAGTATCTCAGAATCCTTTGCACGCTGGGGAGGGAGGCTTGATAATGGCTCAGCTTAATGCTAACTTTAACATTGAAAATACCATAGACATGCTAACGCGTTAGCATCGGTCCCGTTTTTAAGTTATATAATACATCTATCAATTGTTTTAGAAGACCATAACAGGTCGGTTTTACATAAAAAAGGTAAATATTACTCACAGACATATGCTCTTTAGGGATTTATTGGGGAAAAATTAAGATAAAGCGAAATAAAACAAAGAACCTACGAAGCAGCATATCGACCTTAACACCACCACACTTTTTTATATATATAAAACTCACATTAAAGACTCACGATTGTCTTAGTTAAACACCTAAATAAATATTTTGGTTGAACTCACTTCCATAACGACACAATGTTGCAAACAAGTTTCCTTAAACACTTGTTTATACTGATAACGAAATCACGGCCTCCCCAGCGAGAACATGATTATGCACGAGATTTGACACCGTAAAGGCATCAATAGCTTGCCCATGCCACAATGATGTGCATCCTTCACTCTGAAAATTTTGGGGATTTTCAAAACCTTTATTTTGATTAACATTTTAACATTTGTACTTCCAAGATGGCATGGTTCGCTGATGCTACTGGTGGTAGCAAAGTTAAACAACATCAGATAGTTCATGTTGCTCGCACCATTTCACAATTCAGTGTTTGATGCCAACATCCCAGCAAATACTTTTCCTGTGAAAGGCATGTTGTCAGTGTTCCTTACAACTGAGATTAACTTGACAACACTGAAGAGATGTTAACTAGAATCTGGTTTTTGCTAACACCAACAAATTTCCCACTATTTGTACAATGTTTTCGTAAGCACATAAGCTGAATAAAAGCTTATTTTTTCCCAAAATTTGTACAGCGTTTCATTAAGTACATAAGCTAAATAAAATCTTATATTTGCTGTGAGTTCAAGTTTAAATAAAGTGTTTTCAGGAGGCGAGGATACTGATTTGCTATTTCAAATATTCTAAATGTTCTGTTTCATTTTGTCTGCATCTTTTCCAATAATCTGTTTAATATGAATCCTTTTATTTTCATATAATTCAAATAATAACATAATATAACGTGAGTACACCTCTTTGTACATCCCACCTTCAAGCACAGCCTCATACAACCATCCATGAGAAATCTATTTAATCTTCAATTTTCTATAGAAATGGAAACTTCCTACGGGCACTACAGCAGTATATATAAATAACATCATAAAATTGAGCCATTGACCAGTTTTGTATCAGTTAATTTTTATAACCCTAATATGTATCTAAGTATGTATACGAATGAAATTCTGCCTAAAGAGGGGGTGGGCCATTCCACAAGCACCACCAGTATTGTGTTCATCAGAATGCCCATTTCAATAAAATGTCTGATTTCATCACAAACACACACACACACACAAAAATCACAAATAACTCCCCTGTTTGTGTCAGTTTTTGTCCTGTACAAATCCCTTTCTCATTCATTAAATCTGTTCCTTGTCAGCTGTTGTCTGGTGAGTCCGTCAGAAGGTTTTGTGCATCCAGTTTTTTCCGTGTCACTGCAGTAAGCAGCAATGTCAAAAATTTTAATAATCCATCTCTCAACACTTTTTTTTTGCTGCTTGTTAAAGATAAAGACAGCATCCAGTTTGTCTTGTTGTTGTGCGCAGTTTGTGCGGTCTCCCTGACAATAATGGAACATCCAGTTTTCAAGTCTGTTTAGAGTCAGAAGGTGCCAGACCCGTTTAGCCGTGTGTGCAACTCTTGTACTCAAACTCGTTGTAATTCATGCAAATACGACTGATTTTTTTTTTTTTTTGGGGGGGGGGGGGGGGGGGGAACACTGCTGTGCTGGCGCATCGAATTGATGTCATTGCGGTGCGACTACTGATAAGATAAAACCATTGTGTGAATGTATAAAATAATTAATGAATCGAACCATAATAATTTCCGATGCAAAACAAAAGCTTTGGCATTATTTTCTTTACAGCTTTTTATTTCCTAAAAGACCAACACACACTGATGATGATATCATCACAGGTATGACGTGGAATTGACAGGCAAAAACATCGTAAATATGATGTGTTGGGGTTGCAAAGTTAATTTACTTTTTGGTAGGCATTTAATAAACTTAAATAAAAATTATTCAATTTGGGTTAGACAACCAACTTTCTTCAAAAAAGGGGGTAGATTGATGTGTGGCCACTGTCCCTAAATCCCGATAGGAGACAAAGCGGAAATTGGTTGAGAATGACAGGGCTAAGGTCCTGTGGGATGTCAGATTCTAGACAGACAAAGACCTGCTGGCCAACCAATCAGACATAGTGGTGGTTGATAAGGGAAAGAAGATGCCAGTTGTCATCGAAGTGGCGATCTCACCTGATGGCATCAGAAATAAGAAGCATGAGAAAACAGAGAAGTGCCAATGGCTGAAGGAACAACTGGAGCAGATGTGGATGGTAAAGTCCAATGTGGTAATAGGAGCATTCGGAGCTGAAACCCTCAAACTCCAGCAGATTCCAGACACAACACCAGAGTTCTCTGTCCAGAAGAGTGCAGTCCTCAGAACAGCTAAGATTCTGCTTATCCCTGGATCACAGAAGGTAGTGTAAATGACAGTATATGATTCCCTCTTGATGGAACATAGAATACTTCTCCAACCAAGGCCAACACCCATTTAGAGCTGGTTGAACTGGGACAATGTCCTTGGGTCTCACCCAAGGACACAGAAATGTAATGTGACCCAACTCCTTATCCACTGAGCTTCCTGCTTTGTTCTATACAGATTTAATCATCAATTAGCCATTTTCTTTAGGTGTGTGTGAAAAATGGGGGATCATAAAAAGAATTCAAGACCAAGCAATCCATCCATGACTCAAGGCTATTCCTCGGTGTGGTGGATTTGGCAATGCACACTACTGGTGCAGACTTCAAGACTTGATACACAAGAAGATCATCATTCTTAGGGGATTAGTCTCTAAGGTGATGACTGGATGATTTTGGTGCTGGCAAATCCTTGGGTCTTGCTGAAATATCATTGTGTCAGTTCCTTAGATACACTCAAATGAGGCATAACATTTGCATTTTGGTGAAATATCAGGCTCTGCCACTGACTGGCATACTGTTCAGGGTGTACCCCGCCTCATGCCCTATTGGAGTAAGCAGGTATAGGAAATGGATGAATGGAATACCAGGTATGACTCTGACTACTCTGATCACAGAAACTAGTAATCACCAAGGGGATGCCTTGATCATCCGCTCGAGCATCAATCTGTTGCAACATACAATCTATTGTCTACCTTGGTGGTTGCCAGTCAGAACCCAGTCATGTTTTTCAGTCTGATGGATGCGGGGGTGCACAGCACCTGTCCATGCTGTTTGACCTGACTTGACGTACTGCATAGTTCCAAATGTTTTCATCATGTTTTGGCTCCTTATCAGGCAGGATGTGAGCATGTGTGGGCTGAATTGCTTTTTCTGCCCATATTTTCATTAGTGCTGATTGAAGTCATATGTGCCACTGGTAACACTGGCAGAGTATTTGTATTTTTCTGTCCTTATTGTGGTTGTTCATGATACATCAAAAATTGCATTGGCTTTCACTCTGTTTTCTGAGTGAGAATGCAGCTCTAGGGATGTGCGTGACTACGGTTGGCATTGGTAACAGCGCTGGAGCCGACAAATCTGATTTGGACTTGTTTTATTGCCTTCCATCGGTGTTCAACATCTGTTAGATTACAATCACTCACACGCACCAATAAATACTTTGGGCCTCATTCATACACATTGTGTTGTTTAAGCTGTATTTGAAACCCTCAAGCAAACAACACAAGAGATCACACATGTTTAAAGAAGCCGTGTCTAATATCACTCCCCGGTCCACATTCTAATCCATAACTCGGTAGTTTATATATATTTGTGATTTTGGATACACTCTTTCTGCCAAAAGTAATTGGTGCACTATTGCACAACTGTTGTTGACAATTTATTGAATTGCATTGTTGTATTGTTAGCCAAAGTCATACATTTGACCATTGTTTAAGCTTCTGTTTTTCCTCTTGGGGTCACCACAGCAGATCAGATATTGATTTGGCACAAGTTTTACACCAGATGCCCCTTGTGACGCAACTCCACATTACATAGAGAATAGGCCGGGGTGATCTTGTACCGGGAACCTCCCGCTCTCGAAAAGAGTTCACTAACTGCTTGGCCACCGAAATAGTTATGGCACAAAATTTTAATTACATTTGTGGTTTATAATGCAATTTGGCCTCAGAAACAATGTAAGAGTGCACAACAGCGGTTTAGTGGTTAGCACTGTTGCCTCATAGCGAGAATTTCCTGGGATCGCATTTATGTGTAGATTTTTCATGTTGGCATGGGTTCCGTCAGAGTGTTCCGGCTTCCTCACACTTCCAAACACATGCAGGTTAGGTGAAATGGAATCTTTAAATTGACCATTAGTGGGTGTGCAAATGTAAATGAGTTTGACTGTCTTAATGTGTGACCCTGCAATAGATTGGCGTCCTGTCCAGGGTGTACCCTGCATCTAGCCCAGTGACTGCTGGGATAGCTACCAATTGCTTGACTGGCATAAACAGTTACAGAAAATGAATAAATATAATGGAAAAAGGAAAGTATAGTGATCAAGGACCAAACATATTGAATCGCATGAGCTAGCTTCAATCCTTACGGTGCATCGGAAAAGTATTCATAGCGCTTTACTTTTTCCACATTTTGTTATGTTACAACCTTATTGCAAATTGGAGTAAATTCATTTTCCCCTCAATATTCTGCTCGCAACACCTCATAATGACAATATGAGAAAAACTTTGTTTTTGACATTTTAGCAAATGTATTATATATATAAAACAACAACTAAGAAATCACATGTACATAAGTATTTACACCCTTTGTTCAATATTTTGTTGATGCACTGTTGGCAGCAATTACAACCTCATGTCTTCCTGAATATGATGAAACAAGCCTGTGGCAAAGCAGATGAGCATTATCGTTATTAAGATAATAAGGAATCCTGCCAACAACTCTAAATATGACAGAATGGTAAATGATGGATCCTACTTCTGACACCACCCTGGGCATTTCACCCAGGGAACTCCTTAATTAAACCAACACAGTTAGTTGTAAAGCACACCAGCTTGTTTGCAAATGAGAGACAGAGAAAGTGGTTTAAAAATACAAATTGATTTATTGGCTATAATCTGTTTCTTCTATTAAAACTCCAATAGGAATAAAATAATCAACAAGATAAAAGTAAGAAGGCACACTGCGAACCCATCAGGGCTAAGACCCACTGAAGCAGCTGGAAGAACACCAATCCACCACCATGGGCTCAGCACATGAATGGGAAAATAAAACACCAAAACAAATTAGAAACAAAATAATCATACAGTACAATACAATACAATATAGCTTCAATACCAAAAGAAAATCAGAAATAATTAACTCAAAGAAAAACCAATCACCACAATTTACTACAAAAGAGAATACCCAAAAACAACATATACAGAAATTAAGAAACAGTGAATTCCCATCCCATTTTACACACTTAAAACACAAAAGTAAGGCAAAGAGAGGCTGCGTCACCAATCTACACCCGCCCCAACAAAGCAACCTGTCAAACGTCAAACACGTTGAATAGAGCAGGCAGTAGGGTAAAGCAGCAGTAGCCTCCCTCAGAGACTCCGTCTGTTATCGCTGCCACGTGGTCTGAAATGTGGTCCAATAATGTAACAGGCACAAACATAAATGACACACCAACAGCTGGAGGAGGAGGCTAACGCCCCGCATTACATACTGGCCAGGCAGTCCTGAACAGCACAATGTAGAAATCACTGCTAGACAGGTACAACCCGCAGCGAATGGCCAAATGGCATCGGAAGCAAGGAGCAGTGTACAGCCAGCAACAACTCTCGAAGAAGTCTCTGTACAGCAAAACCATTTCAAGAAACACTCACCTGACACTTCAAAGAGCTTGCAGTTGCAGCCGGCATGCCTACCTTTCCCCAAAGGAACGCGGAAGTGGAACCATCAAACAACATCGTGCAGCCAATCTCCAGCCAGTGAGAGAGAGACCGATTGTTATGCTTTTATGTGAGCATTCTCCCGCCGTGATTGGCTGGAATCATACACTAGCTTAAAATCACGGCCAATTTCTCCATCCTGCTACAATCCACCCCCACAAATTAAATCATCACTCCGACAATAAAACATCCAAGACAACCCAAACTGCATTAAATCCAAAACCCAAATAGCACAAAAACAGTGAAAGATAGTAAACACTGGAGTAATAACCTGCATTCGCCCTATCTGTCCGCCGGACCGCAACTCCTTCAACAGCATGGATGGAACACGTACCGGCCCCCGCAGGAGCAGGATCCACAGATGATTCTGTGTAGGCTCTCAGTTGTCCAGATGGTTTCCATAGTAGAGAAACTTGAATCTTCGACTGGACTGGGTTGCTTGACGCGAAGACATTTCGCTTCAAATCACAGAAGCTTCCTCAGCTAAAATTCTTGCTCTGGTGGTCTGACTTCTGTCTTGACTCTTGTAGAGAAGAATAATCAAGAAGTCACAAAAGCTGGAGTTTTAAACCTAACCAGACCCCTCCTACCGAGAGGCAGACTGCTATAGGCTGGTGACTAAACAATAGCTCTAATTAGCACCTATTGTGCTCTAGTTAACACCCTCCTAATGACAGGGCAGCTGTCCCTCTCCTGATGGCTCCCTTGACGACTCTGCTGATGACGTAAATGACTCATTACCATGAACAAAAGACTGAAACTGCTTTGACCTGAGTACCCCATTGTAAACAGGGGATAAAGCGTGTCTCAGACCCCCTCCCCGGTTAAGGCTATGTTTCAAACGTTTCACAAAGAATGCCTCCTTGACCCCTCTCTCAAACCATTTCTTCTCTCTGGCTAATATTTTAACTTCCTTGTCCTCAAACGTGTGGTTAGTGTCTTTAAGATGGAGATGAACTGCAGACTGAGGTCCGCTGGCGCCCTCTCTGCGGTGCTGGTATAGCCTTTTTTGTAAAGGTTGCTTAGTCTCACCTATGTAGTGTTCGTTACAGTTTTCCTGACATCTGATAGAATACACTACATTGCTCTGTTTGTAACTAGGGATCCTGTCCTTAGGGTGAACTAATTTCTGTCTCAAGGTGTTAACCGGTTTAAAGTAAACTGGGATTTTGTGCTGTCTGAAGATCCTCTGTAGTTTTTCCCCTACTCCTGCTAAATAAGGGAGAGACACTCCTCTTCTTCTTGTCTCCGTCTCCTGTCTATCTGGTCTCTTTGTTCTCTGGGACTTCTGCACTTTGTCCAGGGACCATCGTGGGTACCCACATACTGTGAGGGCTTTCCAGACAAGAGAACAAAGAGACCAGATAGACAGGAGACGGAGACAAGAAGAAGAGGAGTGTCTCTCCCTTATTTAGCAGGAGTAGGGGAAAAACTACAGAGGATCTTCAGACAGCACAAAATCCTAGTTTACTTTAAACCGGTTAACACCTTGAGACAGAAATTAGTTCACCTTAAGGACAGGATCCCTAGTTACAAACAGAGAAATGTAGTGTATTCTATCAGATGTCAGGAAAACTGTAACGAACACTACAGAGGTGAGACTAAGCAACCTTTACACAAAAGGCTATACCAGCACTGCAGAGAGGGCGCCAGCGGACCTCAGTCTGCAGTTCATCTCCACCTTAAAGACACTAACCACACGTTTGAGGACAAGGAAGTTAAAATATTAGCCAGAGAGAAGAAATGGTTTGAGAGAGGGGTCAAGGAGGCATTCTTTGTGAAACGTTTGAAACCTAGCCTTAACCAGGGAGGGGGTCTGAGACACGCTTTATCCCCTGGTTACAATGGGGTACTCAGGTCAAAGCAGTTTTAGTCTTTTGTTCATGGTAATGAGTCATTCACATCATCAGCAGAGTTGTCAAGGGAGCCATCAGGAGAGGGACAGCTGCCCTGTCATTGGGAGGGTGTTAACTAGAGCACAATAGGTGCTAATTAGAGCTATTGTTTAGTCACCAGCCTATAGCAGTCTGCCTCTCGGTAGGAGGGGTCTGGTTAGGTTTAAAACTCCAGCTTTTGTGACTTCTTGATTATTCTTCTCTACAAGAGTCAAGACAGAAGTCAGACCACCAGAGCAAGAATTTTAGCTGAGGAAGCTTCTGCGATTTGAAGCGAAACGTCCTCGCGTCAAGCAACCCAGTCCAGTCGAAGATTCAAGTTTCTCTACTATCCACAGATGATGATGGCACAAAAAATGGGTCCGAAGGTGAGCTCAACTGTTTAGGAGCAGGTTGGATCACAACCTCAGCAACCTCTGCCTGAGGAATGGGTTGGGTCACAACTTCTGCCGGAACAGTGGTAGACACTGGGTTAGGCCCCAACACCAACCACCCACCATTATATAACAACTTGTCCTCGGACTGAGACTGTTTCAAAGGAGATAGAGAAGGAACTGCAGCACAATCAGGGGAATTAACCCCTACCACAGCCTTCAATAACAAATGATGGAACTGTCTGGCTTTGGTTGAATCATCTCTAGGGCCAATGGTATAAAATGATCCACCTTCCCTTGGTGCCCTCAAGACACGATGCATCACAGAGGCCCACTGATCCTGGTTCTTATATTTCCCCCGTACCTCAAGGTCTCGCAACCAGACCAACTGGCCCTCCTTCAGAGGAACATCCCAGACATGCTGGTCATGACCTTTCTTACAGCACTCTGCAGCAACCTTCAACCAATCACAAGCTCCATCAAAAGCCATCTGCAAGTGGGTGTGGTGCTCCCGTACATCACCACCAACCAGCTCCTGAAAAGCAGAAAATCAGCCGGGAGTCTTGGCTCCTGACCAAACAGCAGCAGAAAAGGAGAATCACCGGTTGGCTGATGCGGGGTAGTGTTTTAAGCATACAGAACTTGAGGCAAGCAGGTACGCCAGTCATGCTTCCAAGACACCAGCAATGTATGCAATAAATCATGAAGTGTTCTGTTAAAGTGCCTGCATTGCCAATTCCCTGATGGATGGTATGGCATAGTGCGGCATAGTCTTTAGCATTTAGGTGCATCCTGTCTTACTGTAGGATTGTGA
Organism: Thalassophryne amazonica; assembly: GCF_902500255.1. Classification (NCBI taxonomy): domain Eukaryota; kingdom Metazoa; phylum Chordata; class Actinopteri; order Batrachoidiformes; family Batrachoididae; genus Thalassophryne; species Thalassophryne amazonica. The sequence continues at coordinate 52,582,715 of NC_047118.1, forward strand.
AAGTTGGATGGGAGCCAGCAATTTAAAGTGAAGACTTGATGTCTTTGATACTCAGTCTCTTCAGGGAGTCCTTGGGTACCACTGGAATGACTTTATGTCCAACAAATGGTTACTTGTATGATTCAGATGAGAAGTCCCACTATGCATTACGAGGGAATGCTATAATAGTTGGACAATGTGCCATGACTGTTGCCTGTGTGCTTTCTTGGGGGTTGGTAAGGTTAGACCTTACCCATGTGAAGCACCTTGAGGAAGTGGGGTTGTGATTTGGCATGATATAATTAAAAAAAATGAATTGAAAAAAAATTGAATTGAATTGCCTCATTGCTGAGGACGACTGCAACTGGAATATGCCAAGGGGAATCACACATTTCACCTGAGTGCAGTAGATACAGTGTTACTAATGAGAGATGGGGATGGACTGGTTTTCTGCCTTGGTTCTTGCCATCCAGGACCCAAGGTAGTTCCATAATGTGGTGATTGAGGCAGTGCGATGCAGCAGGTGCGGAGGGATGTGTAAAATTCTGGGAAAGTGAATGGAAGCTTGAGGCTTCATTGTTTAGATATGAACTAGTCGTACTTGCAATACAGACATCTGTGGTATTACTGCCCCCAGCTGCTCTCTATTGTGACAGATTTGGTGACACAGAGCAGCAGCACATGTTCCCAGACCTGACCTGACTTGACACTTATAATGTAGTTAAATAATTATCTACATAACAGAAGGCTGGAAGAGCCCCAACAATATAAATTTTAATATGATAGCATCAGGCCATTCAAAATATGAAGGAAATCCTGCAGCTCTCACTGAGATGTTGCTTTGAACCAATACAAAATTCACAATAAAAATATCCCACTGTCATATGGAAATTTTGTCAAGTGAGGAAAATGAAAGCATGTTGATGAACATAACCATTCATTCATTCATTCATCATTCATCTTCTACCGCTTAGTCCAATTAAGGGTCATGGGGGGCTGGAGCCCATCCCAGCAGCCATAGAGCGCGAGACGGGGTACACCCAGGACTGGATGCCAGTCTGTTGCAGGGCCACAAACAGACAAACAAACACAGACACACCCACACACACCAAGCACAATTTAAAGAGTCCAATCCACCTAACCCGCATGTCTTTGGATGTGGGAGTAAACCGGAGCACCCGGAGGAAACCCACGCAAACATGGGGACAACATGCAAACTCCACACAGAAAGGCCATGGGAATTGAACCCACGGCCTTCTCGCTGTGAGGCAACAGTGCTAACCACTAAGCCGCCGTGCTGCCCTGAACATAACCACTGACTAACAATTGCTTCTTATTATCTACTACCTGCGTGAACAAAGTATCGCAAGGGGATATGTTCGACAGCACTGTACGTGCTTCTACCTGTATGTCGCAATGATTTCCCAGAACCCTAAAGACTGATTTTACATGGAAAAGTGGTGCCAAGGTAGGACATGGGATGAAGAAAAACCAGTGACATTTTGGTGCTTACCATTACCCTGCAATGACATTACCTATGAATGAGGGCATCAAGCAGTTGGCATTTGTCACTTAATGGTGGTTCCCAGGCATGCCCAGTTTGTGTTTACTTGGAGTTACTATGCACAATGGAGTTACTATGCAAAACATGCATCACAGTGATGCTCCTGTATTGATAGATAGCTTGCAAATATCTAGTTAGTGGTAATATGTCTTGTGAATCGACTAGTAGGGTTTTTAGATGTAAAAGTGTTTATTTCTCACAAAATTTACAAACTATAATAGAAGAAAATCGTAACATACTAGATTTATACAGAAATAGAGCTATCTGGGAGCGTATCCCATCATCTGGGATAATTTTGTTTGAGTAACCAACCAATGAATATCTTTTGGATTAGCAGTCAGTCATTGCACAGCATTTGCTTAAAATAGACTTTTTGTCTATTTTGGCCCTGCCAAGGTGGTGGCACAGTGACCACTTGTCTCTGTAAAATGGCCGCTTTGATTGGAATTGAATGGCAGCTGGTCGCTTTGCCTCTGTCTCTTGTAGATCCAAACAATTTTAAGTTTTTGTTTGTAAACAGAATTTGTTTTTAGTTTAGTATGGGTGTGGTACCTGTGTCAAAAAAGAAGCATTCAGATTTACTGTGCAATCATTAAAATGACAGGGTTGAAGGGGCAGTATAACGGTTGGAGTTAACAGGGTGGAAGACCCTGATGCACCTTTGCAGAGGGGGAAATAAAACTAAGTTCATGTGAAAGGTATCAAGAAATCCCAGGCAAATATTTCTAGTTAGTCTGAATTTGACCCAGTCAGAAACAGTAAAACTCCAAAGCCACCATAAAAAAAACAGGTGCTGAGTCAGGCGGGAGAGGAATGTAAGAAGAATGGGGAGGGAAGGGCAGCGGGAGGCGTAGATTTCAGTGTGAGAGCATGAGTAATGCTGAGTGGAAGCCACGGAGCCGACTAGAGAACAAGGGGCGGAGACTCTCTGGAGATTGCGTGCGGACATCAAATGTTTACCTGTAACAAAAAGAAAGGGGAAGGTGTAGAAGGAAAAAAAAAGGGAGAGGAAAAAAAAGCCGTGGTTTACAGGGGTGGGCGGGGACCCAAAGCCTAAAGCATGAGCTTCGCACGCAACTTAACAATACTACCTTTATGAAGACGGTATTGCGTTAGCACACATGAGATTCCGCCAATGTTACACATGCACGCACACCTGTCAAAAAATTTAACAGGAATAGATAAGTAACTGATGGCACGTATCCACATTTAGAGGTGAAGAAAGCTTTTGTGACTCCTATGTAATGGGATCAAAGAGGTGTGGACTCTCTTGTGGGAACCTATTATGCTCCAAATGGGGCAAACTAACAAATCCCATGTGTGGAACAGCTGGAGTTTGTGTTTGAAAGTTGGGGTACTTATGTTCGTTCCCTGTCTGAAAGCAGATGTCGAATGTTCATTTTTGTCCCAGACCTTCTCTGAAGTTACCCTGATCATTTTTCATCGTAATTGGCCAACAAATCAAGACAAAATGACACTCGGCCTTTGTTGTGGGAAGCGCAGAGGGGCCATGTGCGTTACGGACACATCCATCTTGCTCTGGTTTGCAGTGTGCCTGTTGTGCTTTTCCATCTGAAGGTTGTTTTATTGCCACAGAGAACAAAACACCTGGAGGACAAGTGGGCGTCCATCTCGCAATAGGTTACCGAACAATAAATAAATCAGGGGTTTATACTGTGAGTGATTTAGTTTTGAGACTCTTATGGGCACACTTGTTTTTGTAAAACTAAATGAAGATAAACTTTAAAGTGCAGTTTTTACAGCACTCGTGGATATGCTTGTCCTTCCAGCTAATGAGGACAAGCGATATTAAACAGTTTACTGCAATTTTATCATCTGTTCACTGCAGAGGCACAAGTGCTGAAAATAGGAAACATGACTTAAATACAGTACACATGGAAAGTATTCCGAAAGTACTACAGCCTTATTCCAAAATGGATGAAATCCATTTTCCCCCCTCAACATTCTACACACAATACCCCATAATGGCAATGTAAAAAATGTTTTTTTTGAGATTTTTGCAAATTTATTAAAAATAAAAAAGTTAATCTGGGGTAAATTCAGTTGATTGGACATTATTTGGAAAGGCACATACCTGTCTACATATAAGATCCCACACTTGACAGTGTATGTCAGAGCACAAACCAAGTATGAAGTCAAAGGAATTGTCTGTAAACCTCCAAAACAGGATTGTCTTGAGGCACAAATCTGGGGGCAGGGTACAGAAACATTTCTGCTGCATTGAAAGTCCCAATGAGCACAGTAGCCTCCATCATCTGTAAATGGACAGCTTCCGGATCAAGCAGGGCTCTTCCTGGAGTTGGCTGCCCATCTAAACTGAACGATTGGGGAGAAGGGCCTTAGTCAGGGAGGCGACCAAGAATCCAATGGTCACTCTGTCAGAGCACCAGCATCCCTCTGCGGAGAGAGGAGAAACCTTCCAGAAGGACAACCGTCTCTGCATCAATCCACTAATCAGGCCTGTATGGTAGAGTGGCCAGACAGAAGCCACTCCTTAGTAAAAGGCACATGGCAGCCCACCTGGAGTTTGCCAAAAGGCACCTGAAGGACTCTCAGACCATGAGAAACAAATTCTCTGGTCTGATGAGACAAAGAGTGAACTCTTTGGTGTGAATGCCAGGTGTCATGTTTGGAGGAAACCAGGCACCATCCCTACAGTGAAGCATGGTGGTGGCATCATCATGCTGTGGGGATGTTTTTCAGTGGCAGGAACTTGGAGATTAGTCAGGATTGAGGGAAAGATGAATGCAGCAATATACAGAGACATCCTGGATGAAAACCTGCTCCAGAGCGCTCTTGACCTCAGACTGGGGTTTCAATTCATCTTTCAGCATGACAATGACCTTAAGCACACAGCCAAGATATCAAAGGAGTGGCTTCAGGACAACTCTGTGAATGTCCTTGAGTGGCCCAACCAGAACCCAGACCTGAATCTGATTGAACATCTCTGGAGAGATCTGAAAATGGCTGTGCATCGACACTCCCCATCCAACCTGATAGAGCTTGAGAGTAGCTGCAAAGAGGAATGGGCAAAACTGGTCAAAGATACACAAGCTTGTGGCATCATGTTCAAGAAGACTTGAGGCTGTAATTGCTGCCAAAGGTGGGTCAACAAAGTATTGAGCAAAGGATGTGAATACTTATGTACATCTGATTTCTTAGTTGTATATGTTGAATAAATGTACAAATTTACCAATAAAAAAAGTTTTTCATATTGTCATTATGGGGTGTTGTGTGCAGAATTGTTAGGGAACAAATTAATTTATTCCATTTTGGAATAAGGCTGTAACATAACAAAATGTGGGGAAAGTGAAGTGCTGTGAATACTTTCCAGATGCACTTTTATGCACTTCAGTTGCACATGATCAGAATGTGTCCAGTTTATTTTATTATATTGAATATTGTTTGGAAAAGTCTTAATTTTTTCATAATCATTGGAATTGCAAGTCGGGTGTAAAGTCACTCAAGTATAATTTACTTTTTACTTCACTTTGAGTTTCACTGTGCAACTTCACATAAATGCATCAGCAAGGAGAAATGCCACCCTGGAATAATGCACCAAAATTCATTCATTCATTATCTATAGCCAATTACTTCAGCCAAGCTTCACATGGGGGCTGGAGCCTATCTGAGCAGGAACAGAGCAAGAGGTGGGGTACACCCTAGACGGGACAACAGTCTATCGCAGGGTCACATATCGACAGGCCATCAAACACCTACGGTCAGTTCAGGCTTCAATTCAATTAACCTGCATGTGTTTGGAGGTGGAAGGAAGCTGGAGCACCCAGAGGGATCCCATGCAAACTCCACACAGAAAAGCGAAGACAGGAAGTGATCCCATGACCTTCTTGCTGTGAGGCAACAGTGCTAACCACTAAGCCATCGTGCCGCTCATGCACCAGAATGTTCTTTAAGATTAAAATGCTGAGCTGATGCACAACGACGGTTATCTCAGCCAAGGAGGTGATGTTTTTATTCGCCCTATTGACGTTTCAAATCCCGCAAAACTTCGGAAAGGTCGCCGCTCTGCGAGATCTCAGTAACATTGAGAACTGCAGTTAGACGCTCTGATCAGGCTGCACTTTAACCGCTGCACACGGACAACACCATTAACATCGCAACATAAAACAATTTTTATATTGTGCCTAAAACTCTCATGCATATATTCTCTGGGTTTATAGATGTTGTTATTGCGTTTATTTTATGTAAACATGGGAGAATCACAGGCTGTCACTGTTATGTGCAGACGCGAGTTGAGGAGCGCAACCAGCGTCTGACTGAACCCAGCGCTAAATAACCAGAAAGCGGTTCCAAAAACAAAACAAATTTATTTCCCTTTTGTGCAATAATTGTGTACAACATAAATGTGTGTTTGTCTGGCGAGGTGAAGGACGGCGCGCTCTCCAGCGCCCAAATGGATCGAAGCCTGACGCTTCTGGACCCAGACTCACTGCCGAACACCCCCCAGGTGGACACGACAAACTGACTCTGTGAAGGATGGAAAAGGTGAGGTAAGTCAACAGCTACAACAAATATCCTTCAAAGGCACACACTATCAGCAACACATTCAGGTCTGAATTTAAGCTTTATGTAAATGAGCAGCTTCTCACAACAGGTGGAGGATCATCATTCCGTACGCCACGGCAGTGAGAAGCGAGCTGCACAATTCTCATCAATGTTCAAATATACTGCATAACAAAATATCAAATTACTGTTAACACTTATTCAGACAATCATCACCTCTGATGTGTGCTGACAGCATGTGTCCCTCACCCGTCCTCCTTCACAGGCACGATGTGTCAAACCCAGGCGCGGTCCTCAGCGTCTCACAAACGAACGTCACAAGGTTGAGTTCCCGGCAATTCTGCTCAAATCACTCATGGCTTAAATGTAGAACGCCATCTCATTATCTGCTTCAGCTGAAAGTCTTTAAGTTTGCACGTGAGCATCATCCACAGGTGCTGCAAGTCATTAGGCCTGCACGTGAACATCCTATACAAGTGCAGCCAATAATGCTGATGAGGGTGAAGGACTCTTCTGCCAGCACCTTCTCCACAGACAAAAAAACAGTTTGTATACCACCTGGAGAGCAAAGAAAAGAAAACAACACCAAAATGTCCAGCCAAACCCCCCAACACACAACAGTACCCCCCCATCAACGGGAAGCCTCCCGGCGACCGAACAGACCAGGCCCGAGAACAGCACCTCCCTCCGGGGTCCTCGTCAGGAAGCAGACGGCGTAACGCTCCCAAGGTCCACCGCAGACAGCAGGACAGGGCACCGCGGCTGGAAGGCCGGCTGGCATCAACAAAAAACCCCAAAAAGTCCCATATACAACCCAACATACAAGAAAAAACACAAAACCCACCCAAACCCTCCCCAGGGGACTGTCCCATCCAACCCCGGGAAGAAAAGAAAAACACCCAAATCCAACAACCCAACACAGCCCCAACAACACAATACAAACATAAATTCACAAAGAAAAATAACAAACAACCCCCCCAGAACGACTTGCAGAGCCCAACACCCCCCAGAAAACCTTTACCGCCAGTTCCAGGAGAAACAGCCAAAGCCGGAATCCCACAGAGGTCCCCAGGTACACATGGAGCAACAGCGCCCCCCAGAGGACCGTCCCATCAACCCTGGAGGTGGAACCTGGAAGGAAACATAAAAAACACAAAATCCAACCCCCGGCGGACTTCATTAAACCACCCCGGGGGCAAATAAAACAACCGGCAAACCCTGTTACCCCCCCCAGCACACTGAAAGACCCCAGATCACTCCCAGAGCCTATCATCAGCTCAGTTTTGGCGAACGGCACAAAACTACCAAGCTGGGGAAGGAAACAGGAAAAACTAACCCAGTCCCATCCCCTAAGCGCAGCGGAAAACCGGAAATACGTCCGGTGCCCCAAACCGACCATACCACCAGCCCATTGGGAGGGGTGGAACTACCGAAATGGCGAACGGCACAGATCGGCCCACCACTCCGACTGAGGTACGTTCCCGCTGCACCACACCCCGGTAACACCAATGACGAATGGTCAAAGGCCCACCGGAGCTGGAGTGGAACCGGGGATCAACCAAACACAAACTCTTATTAACATGATGAAAAGCATAAAAAAAATTACACTTTTTGTAGTATAATATTCATTTACAATTGTCATCATGTGGATTCTCTATGTTGTTTGACTGTAGCAACTCTCTGGCGCGCAAGGGATTATGGGATACGTCAGTAGGGCGAGTGACTGTTTGTTGGTTTGGCTGCTTTTCACTGTAATTACACAAACTACCACACCAATTTTCATGAAAAGTGGTGGAGAGGTGAATCACGGGCCATATAGTAACCTCTTAATTTTCAGAGCATAGATTGACATAAGGGGTGGAGCCAGGATTATTTATAAACTTTGATTTTATTTTGTATTTTTTTCATAAAATAAAATAAACAGACATTTATAGTGATAATGTAAAGAAGATTCTCTTATGAATTTACCTTAATGTTTTTTCTTATGTGGCAATGGGAACTTGCTTGTCTTCTGTTGCGACAATCAATATGTTTGATCCCCAATTTCACAAAAATGAGGGTTGTGAAACTTGTTAGCCTGCACTATCAGCCTGCAGACAGTATACTGGGCAGCAACCGCTGATTCTGGCAGCACTTCAAAATGTGAAAGGTGGATTAATTGTGGCCCTTTCGGGCTACTGTATCAAAATGACAATATTCATGAGGGGGGCCACGCCCATGTAGAAATGAAGGACTCATTCTAAACTTATGAAAATGCATTGATTCATTGTTGCAGGTAATTATACACTAATTCATGATTTTAGAGTATCCCAGAATCCTTTGCGCACTGGGGAGGGAGGCTTGATAATGGCTCAGCTTAATGCTAACTTTAACACTGAAAATGCCATGCTAACGCATTAGCATCGGTCCTGTTTTTAAGTTATGAAATATATCTATCAACTGTTTCAGAAGACCATAACAGGTCTGTTTAACATAAAAAAGGTAAATATTACTCACAGACATATGCTCTTTAGGGTTTTAGAAGGGACAAATTAAGATAAAGCGAAATAAAACAAAGAACTGACGAAGCAACAGATCGAAGATCGAAGCACTGCCTCATTGGTTCAACGTTCAAAGCAAAGCCGCGCTGCAGAAACGGTTGATTATACTGACCTGCTGCAGGGTGTGTAATCATTGTAGAGAAATGATAATTTTCCTGACAAACACCCCCAAAAACAATGGCCACTCTGAAGAACCGATAAGGGAATTGTTAAACAAAATGTCGATGGATTGAATCATTTTTTAAGGATACCCAAAAAGAACCGGTTCCCAACACACAACCCTAACAGCCACATGCTTATATATATATAAATATATATATATATATATATATATATATATATATATATATATATAAGACTCCAAGCTGTCATTGATGTTAAAGGGGGCAACACACAGTATTAAGAACAGGGGTATGTAAACTTTTGATCAGGGTCATCTGGGTAGTTTGTGTTGTCATTATGATTTAAAAAGAGGAAACCTGGTTGTTTGACTATAACTGGCTTCACCCAACCACTAACCATGAGTGAAAAAAAGTTTTTGTGTTATCATTAATATTCTCTGAAAAATGGCCAAAGAAACAAAAATTCCATGTATGTAAACTTTTGAGCACAACTATATATATATATATATATATATATATATATATAAACTCACATTAAAGACTCACAGTTATCTTAGTTAAACACCTAAATACATATTTTGGTTTACCTCACCTCTTTAGCAACGCAATGTTGCAAACAAGTTGCTTGTTGCTTGTCCAAACACCACCCACAAACGCTTGTTTACACTGACAACGAAATCTCGGCCTCTCCAGCGAGAATGTGATTACATGCGAAATTTGACACCGTAAAGGCGTCTATGAACAGATGGTTGTGAACACTATATTTGTTTTTTGCAAATAATACCTCTAAATCCTACACAGTGAAGCTTTAGCCCTGTTCTCAGTTTCACAGATATGCATCCTGCAAAGTCTCAGTCTATAACCATGACAAACCGGTCTGTAGTTGCCCATGAATGTGATTTAGCACACGGTTTGATGATGTAATTGATGATGTAATTGATGATGTACCCTGTGGCGTGTGAAAACAGCCACAGCATAACTGCAGACATCATACCACACCTGTGCTTTAGCATAACTGTAGGGCTTCTGGAAAACCTCCTGGTGATGTTATGGCAATATTACTTGCTATATTGAACAAGGAACAACAAGCATGTCAAAGGTTGCGATGGGGAAAAAAGACCCCAACAAATTTTCGAACAGATTGAAAATTTAGCTGAGGTTTTATAAAAATTCTCCAACAACACAATGATTGAATACCCGGATTCATTATGACTACTCCACTAAACCCTGTCACACAGCCATATCCAAAGAATGCCAGGGCCCACTTTGAAATCTGAAAATCATCTGATGCCTGCCATATATATATATATATATATATATAAAAGTAAGATAAATTTAGACTAACACACTTTGATTACTCCTGATTAAGTTTTAAAAATAATAAAATATTTGTAGGTAGTTTTAAAATTTCTTATCCAATTGAAAATGTAGGGCTTTTTACCATGTTCCAAAGCTTAATTTTGCCAAATTAATTAAAAATATTAAGTAGTGTAAACTCAAAGTTTTAAGAAAATGTTGTACTTAAATATTTCAAGTTTGTGTAACATGGTCTTGCTTTTTGAGTAAATTAAAGTCAGAATTTTTGATTGACCTGAACTAATCATTTATTAAGTAAACAAAACTTTATAGCATAACTTAAGCACAACTTAAAAGAATTACATAATTATATATGAAAATATATGAGTTGACATTAGCAAGGATGGTAATGTGGAGTTGCCTCAGGGAGTGTATATGGTGTAAAACACCAATTCAACATGCAATATCCCCCTCGGATCTACTGTGGCGACCCTGGACCAAAAAAAAACAAAACAAAAAAAAAAACAAGGGAGCAGTTGAAGGGACTCAATGAACACTTTAATTAATTGTAATCATGAGGTACAAGTAGCATATAATCAAAAGTTTTAAGTTGTGGGATCAATTGACTTTTAAGTTTATGAACTCAAAAATGTTATTGCCTCATTATTTTTGAGTTCCTAACTTGTTTGAGTTTACAGTTTTGAACATTAAGGAATAACATAATACTCCAACCTGGTATAACTGCAAAATGTAAATTAAAAAGACATTTTCTAAATGATGACTCCTTTAAAAGGTGTATTATTATAGTGTTTGTTTTAAATTATTGAAAATGTGAAAAATACCACATAGATACACTTGTGTTGTGTTTACATTTTACCTGATAATAACGAATGCAAAACGTTCTCTGACACACAGTTTTTATTTGTTTGTATTTATTTTTTGTGTCAGTGTTTCATCTTTTCTTTTTTTTTATTGGAGATAAAAGCCATCCATAACTGTGCTGATTGGCAGCTTGCGTGTAAAAGGCAGAGTTACTGGGATTTAGCCTGGGGTGCCTGCAGTCAGCACAATATGTGTACTATAAATAATTTACTGGTGTGTGTCGTTCATTCGTGTGAGGAGAGAGAGAGTGTGCACTCCGCGCACATGGCTTCCTCTCCTGTGAGCGTCTGCACACAGGTACAATAGGACCATTGTTCGGCTGACATGCCCATGCGTGCCAGCTCTACCGTCGTACCTGAGCACAGAGACAGGTGTATTTCTCCTAGTCACGCACAGCCCGGCCTCATTCACCGATGCCTACACACAACCTGACACTGAGATCACAACAGTAAATCCATTATGTTAATTTAGCTGGCGGTTTTATCCAAAGCAACGTACAAGTGAGGAATCACCATCAGGCTTCAGCTGGAAAAGGCACCTCAGCCTAACAGTAAATACAGTCTTCACAGTTTAAAGGAGACTTCAGTATAATTATATAATAAAACAAGCGCAATCAGAGATTTCTGACGTCCGCCAATCCAGATCAAAATCACTTCCAAAATTGAGTGGAGTCTTCCATGCCCTAATATTTATGTGTGATGCAACTTTGGTGTGAAGTAGTTTTGACATAATCTTTCAAAGCCTACATAAAGCAAAATCTTCATGCAGAATCTGGATTCGGATCCAGATCACTTCCAAAATTCAGGGGAGTCTTCCATGCCCTAATATCTACGTGTGGTGCAAATTTGCTGCCAATCCGTGAAGTAGTTTTGACGAAATTCTTCAAAGCCTATATAAAATGAAACTTGATCCAGAATCTAGATCCAGATCCAGATCCCCTCCACAATTTAATGGAGTCTTCCATGGTGTAATATCCATTTGTGGTGAAAATTTTGTCAAAATCTGTGCAATAGTTTTGACGTAATCCTGCAAACAGTAATCCTTCAAAGCCTATATAAAGTGAAACTTGATCCAGAATCTGAATCCGGATCCAGATCACCTCCAAAATTTAATGGCGTCTTCTATTTCCTAATATCTATCTGTGGTGAAAATTTTGTCAAAATCCGTACAGTAGTTTGATGTAATGCTGCTAACAGAGAGAGACAAATAAATAAATAGACGCTGATGATTTTATTACATCCTTGGCAGACGTAATGATGTTGGAGGGGCAGCACGGTGACTTACTGGTTGGTACTGTTGCATCACAGCAAGAAGATCATGGGATCGATTCCCAACTGTGGCCTTTCTGTGTGTAGTTTGCATGTTCTCCCCGTGTTTGCATGGGTTCTCTCTGGGTGCTCAGGTTTCCTCTCACATCCAAAGACATGCAGGTTAGGGTGAACTGGAAATTTCAAGTTGCTATAGGTGTGTTTGCGGGTGTGAATGTGTTTATCTGTCTATATGGGGCCCTTTGACAGACTGGCGTATGGTCCAGGGTGTACCCCACCCCACGCCCTATGCCTGCTGGCTTAGGGTCCAACCCCTCTGCAACCCTTAACTGGAGTAAGGAGGTACAGTAAATGGATAGATGGATGATGTTGGAGGGTGTAGTGGTTTATTGTTGGTCCGCCATCTACTGTCAGCAGACATTCCAGCCGAGGGCTGTTAATGAAATGGTGTGCTAACCATAGATGGAAGGCCCATGACAACCCTGATGGCAACAACCACTTGGCGTTTGTCGCTCGATGGTCATTACCGAGTTGTCGCCAGCTTGTGGTTGCTTGATATTTTGTGCAATTTTTAACAACTATTATAAATGAAGGGGAAACCCGACACCCACTTTGCTTGATGGAACCAAAGTTCAATTGTTTTGTTTCGGTACAACACATTTCATGGTGACGTTCCTATAACCAGTGTTGCCACAGTTACTTTGAAAAAGTAATCCAATTACTGATTACTCCTTGTAAAAGTAACTTAGTTACTTTACTGATTACTCAATTGTAAAAGTAACTAAGTTAGATTACTAGTTACTTTTTTAGTTACTTTCCCCAGCTGCCGACAACAACCCTCTGCCACCTCAACATGACAATACTTGTTTTGCCAAAACTCACTTTATAGTCACCCTTTCTTGACTTCAATGAAAATAAATACTTGTTTTATAAAAAGTAAAATAAAGACCTCTTTCTTGACCTCATATTTAACTGCTGACAGCACTGTAACAGTAAAACTTGCAATTTCTAACCTACATTGTTTATAAATGTAACTATTAAATTCTTTCTAACATTTTTCTAACATTTAAATTCTCTCTAAACATTTTACTTGTCGAAATTATTATTATTAGTAATTGTAGTAAAAAAGGCTTCAAAACTGGACATTTAATCTTGGGGTGTTGTGGGGGGGGCACACCCCTGCCCCACACCCCCATTCCATCTGGATTCGCCCCTGCTTTGGCGTTTGAGCACAAAGAATGGATAACATTTATTTATGCAGAAAACATGTCCAGATTTACAGGTAAGAAAGTTTTATTGCGTTTTCACATCATGTGGTCCTCAGAAAGAGAGTTTAGGTGCATTTGAGTGGAAAATAGTGTTAGTTGTTGATGCGTCACAGTGGATCAGCTGTTTTTAGCGAGCAGATAGAGGGCGGCTCAGCTCAGAATTCTAAATAAAGGAGAAAAAAGCATAAAAATGTCTTTGTAAAGCTCAGTGCAGGTGTGCTGTTGTCACCGCACTTTAAGAGGAGGACGAGCTGCTGCAGAAAACTGCGGATGAAAAGCTCACAGCTCGCTTTAAGTGGGCAGTTCAGTCGAACCCCCACCCCTTGCCCACGGACCAAGTTTAATGCTGCTATCGACCCACAATTCAAAAATAATAGTAACGCACAGTGAGTTGGAGAAGTAACTTTAATCTGATTACTGATTTGGAAAGATTAACGAGTTAGACTACTCATTACTAAAAAAAGTGGTTAGATTAGAGTAACGCGTTACTAAGTAACATGTTACCGGCATCACTGCCTATAACATTAGTTAGCTTGCTAACATCTCTGTAAGATGTTTTGTAACTCACCTCAGAAGTAGTGTCCAGTTACAGAAAAGGTTTTCATTTAGATTTAAAAGTGTTTATTTCTTGCTATCCATCCATCCATCCATTTTCTTCCGCTTTATCCGGAGTCGGGTCACGGGGGCAGCAGCTCAAGCAAAGCCGCCCAGACCTTCCGATCCACACACACCTCCCCCAGCTCTTCCGGGGGAACCCCAAGGCGTTCCCAAGCCAGCCGAGAGATGTAATCCTTCCAGCGTGTCCTGGGTCTTCCCCGGGGCCTCCTCCCAATGGGACGTGCCCGGAACACCTCTCCAGCGAGGTGTCCAGGGGGCATCCGGAAAAGATGCCCGAGCCACCTCAACTGACTCCTTTCAATGTGGAGGAGCAGCGGCTCGACTCCGAGCTCCTCCCGAGTGACCAAGCTCCTCACCCTATCGCTAAGGGAGCGCCCAGCCACCCTGTGGAGGAAACTCATCTCGGCCGCTTGTACCCGCGATCTCGTTCTTTCGGTCATGAGCCAAATCTCATGACCATAGGTGAGGATCGGAACGTAGATTGATCGGTAAATCGAGAGCTTTGCCCCCCTACTCAGCTCTCTCTTCACCATGATGGTCCGATACAGTGACTGCATCACTGCAGATGCTGCACCGATCCATCTATCGATCTCATGCTCCATCCGTCCCTCACTCGTGAATAAGACCCCGAGATTCTTAAACTCCTCCACTTGAGGCAAGGACACTCCACCGACCTGAAGAGGGCAAAGCACCTTTTTCCAGTCGAGAACCATGGCTTCGGATTTGGAGGTGCTGATCTTCATCCCAGACGCCTCACACTCGGCTGCAAACCGTCCCAGTGCACGCTGAAGGTCCTGATTTGACGAAGCCAACAGAACCACATCGTCCGCAAACAGCAGAGACGAGATTCTGTGGTTCCCAAACCAGACTCCCTCTACACCCTGGCTGCACCTAGAAATTCTGTCCATAAAAATAATGAACAGAACCGGTGACAAAGGGCAGCCCTGGCGGAGGCCAACGTGCACTGGAAACAGGTTTGACTTACTACCGGCAATGCGAACCAAGCTCCTGCTGCGGTCATACAGGGACCGGATAACCCTTAGCAAAGGACCCCGGACCCCGTACTCCCGGAGCACTCCCCACAGGGTGCCCAGAGGGACACGGTCGAATGCCTTCTCCAGATTCACAAAACACATGTGGACTGGTTGGGCGAACTTCCATGAACCCTCGAGCACCCGATGGAGCGTGTAGAGCTGGTCCAGTGTGCTGCGACCAGGACAAAAACCACACTGCTCCTCCTGAATCTGAGGTTCGACCATCGGTCGAATTCTCCTCTCCAGTACTCTGGAATAGACCTTACCAGGGAGGATGAGGAGTGTGATCCCCCTATAGTTGGAACACACCCTCCAGTCCCCCTTCTTAAACAGAGGGACCACCACCCCGGTCTGCCAATCCAGAGGCACTGTCCCCGATCGCCACGCGATGTTGCAAGGCGTGTCAGCCAAGACAGTCCCACAACATCCAGAGACTTAAGGTACTCAGGACGGACTTCATCCACCCCAGGAGCCTTGCCACCAAGGAGCTTTCCAACCACCTCGGTGACTTCTGCCTGGGTAATGGATGAGTCCGCCTCTGGGTCCCCAGTCTCTGCCTCCTCTTCGGAGGACATGACGATGGGATTGAGGAGATCCTCGAAGTACTCCTTCCACCGCCCAACAACATCCCCAGTCAGAGTCAACAGCTCCCCACCCACACCGTAAACAGTGCCGGTGGAGAGCTGCTTCCGCCTCCTGAGGCGTCGGACGGTTTGCCAGAATCTCTTCGAGGCTGACCGATAGTCCTCTTCCATAGCCTCCCTGAACTCCTCCCAGACCCGAGTTTTTGCCCCTGTGACCGCACGGGCTGCGGCACGCTTGGCCTGCCAGTACCTGTCAGCTGCCTCTGGGGTCCCACCTACCAACAAAGATAAGTAGGACTCCTTCTTCAGCTTGACGGCATCCCTTACTTCCGGTGTCCACCACCGGGTTCGGGGATTGCCGCCGCGACAGGCACCAGAGACCTTGCGACCACAGCTACGAGTGGCCGCATCAGCAGTGGAGGTGGAGAACATGGTCCACTCGGACTCCATGTCTCCAACCTCCCCCGGGATCTGGGAGAAGCTCTCCCGTAGGTGGGAGTTGAAGACCTCCCTGACAGAGGGTTCTGCCAGTCATACCCAGCAGACCCTCACGATACGTTTGGGCCTGCCAGGTCTGACCGGCTTCCTCCCCTCCCAGCGGATCCAACTCACCACCAGGTGGTGATCGGTCGACAGCTCTGCCCCTCTCTTTACTCGAGTGTCCGAGACACGTGGCCGAAGGTCAAATGATACGACTACAAAGTCGATCATCGACCTCCAACTCAGGGTGTCCTGGTGCCACGTGTACTTATGGACACCCTTGTGCTTGAACATGGTGTTCGTGATGGACAAACTGTGACTAGCACAGAAGTCCAACAACTGAACACCACTCGGGTTCAGATCAGGGAGGCCATGCTTCCCGATCACCCCCCTCCAGGTCTCACTATCGCCGCCCACGTGGGCGTTGAAATCGCCCAGGAGAACAATGGAGTCCCCAGTCGGAGCGCTATCTAGTACCCCTCCCAGGGACTCCAGGAAGGTCTGGTACTCTGTACTGCTGCTCGGCCCGTAGGCCGAGACAACGGTGAGAGACCTGTCCCCGACCCAAAGGCGTAGGGACGCGACCCTCTCGTTCACCAGAGTGAACTCCAACACATGGCGACTGAGCTGGGGAGCAATAAGCAATGCAACCCCAGCTCTCCGCCTCTCCCCGTGGGCAACGCCAGAAAAATGAAGCATCTAGCCGCTCTCCAGGAGTTGGGTACCAGAGCCCATGCTGTGCGTGGAGGTGAGCCCGACTATCTCTAGTCGGTATCTCTCAACCTCCTGCACAAGCTCAGGCTCCTTGCACCCCAGCAAGGTGACATTCCATGTCCCAACACTCAGGGGCTGTGAGCATGGAGCGGGCCGCTGGGCCACCCGCCCTCGACCGCCACCCAATCCTCTCTGCACCCGACCCTCATGGCCCCCTCTGCAGGTGGTGAACCCACAGGAGGGCGGGCCCACGTTGCTCCTTCGGGCTGAGCCCGGCCGGGCCCCATGGGCTAAGGCCCAACCACCAGGCGCTCACGCGCAAGCCCCAACCCCAGGCCTGGCTCCAGGGTGGGACCCCGGCTCCGCCATACCGGGCGACGTCTCGGTCCTTGATCTTTCACTGGTCATGGAGGTTCTGTTTCTTGCTAAGTTTTGTAAAATGTAACAGAAACAATTACTAGTATTAGATTTAATGCAGCAGTCTTGGATTATTTTCTTCGACTGACCAATCAACCAACCAAGTACATCATGCTGATGTCAGGATGCCTTCAGAAATTCTAGGGCAGAATATTATATTTAACCTTGCTATTGTACACAATACTCTATTTTTATGGCACTATTGCTTAAATTTTAATTCAACTGATTTATATAGCACCAAATCACAAGTCACCCCAGGGCACTTTACAGGGGTAAAGTCTAACCTTACCTACCCCTCTGAGCAAGCACTAGGAGACATTGGTAAGGAAAAAACTCCTTTTGGTGTATTTTGAGGAAGAAACCTCAAGCAGACCAGATTAAAAGGAATGACCCGCTGCTTAGGCCAAATTTAAATTTTAAATAATAAAATATCTTTAAAAAAAGCTGACCAATGTAGTGGGCAGATAATGATGTTACTGGTCCGCCTTTCATTGTCAGCTCACCTTTGGTGAACCGTTATAGAGTATCAGTGTCCATGCGAAGTAATGCTAACCTCCAGGGAATGCGCTACTAGTAAGTGATAATATTGATGCCAACTTTATGGAGTGATAATGTACAATTGTAAAACAATACCAGAAAGTGAAATTTAAGAAGGCAATGAAACACAGAGAGTGTCAAGAGCTTTTTGAAGGTAGACAGCCACGCCTCTGCTCTGATAACATTTGGTTATACGTTCTACCACTGAGGGACCAGGAACAAGAACAGTCTGGATTGCCTTGTGTGTGAAGGTGACACTGCCACATGTCCAAATGCACACACAAACAGACATATGCTCTTGTTTTTTTTTTTTTTTTTTTTTTTTTTTTGCAGTATAGGCTCATTTTAATCCAGATCCTTATTATACTTAATATGTATAAGTCGCGGACATGAAAGAGCAAAGGTCATTTCTGGTTTCTGGCTTCATCTACCATCGATTTGTGGCTTTTTATGACAATGTTGTCGGTTTGTGTTTTTTATCCCCTGTGGGCAGATTTTTTTGTTCCATTTCCAGATTGTTTTGTGCATTTTCCGGTTTGTGTCTTCATCTACCATAGAGCGAGCTTCGCGCTGCTGCGCGACACATCGCTCGTATGATCTTGAAGTGTGTTCAAACCTTGTTCTATATGCAAATCTTTACCACCCCAGAACGGTGGAGATCTACTGACTTCTGATTTGAAAGCAGACATTTCCTCATGCAGGTTTTGTATTTGATGCTACAGTCCCAAAAACAAAATTAAATGGAGGATACACAAGTCTGGAAATTCCAAAGTGCAAGCTTCTTGTCTGCAGTCATCACCATACGCCACCATCGTTGGCTGCACATATAAAGGGCAGCATGTTTGTGAAGTCAAAGTCAATAAATCTGGACTTTCAATGCAGCCCACCTCAACGGTGCACACAAAACTTTAGCTACACATCATACATGGAGGAGATGCACTCATTATGTAAACATAGCAATAACTTAATATGGTGGAAACTAAATTTGAAAAGGGCACTAAAATTGCACTTGACAAGCTAAACCAAACACTCTTAGAATTTTTCATGAGGATTAAAAAATATTGCATGCCCGTCACACTGATTTGTCCAGTGCACAAGTTCATATCTGGGTCATGGTGTTTGAGTTTTGTGTGGTCAACTTCATTTAATTTCCGATAGATCCATTCCTGCATTTCAGGTTTGCAACACATTCCAAAAAAAGTTTGGATGCTAAAGCATTGATCACATTGTAAGTTTGCCATTCCTTCTCACAACACTTAAAAACATTTTGGCACTGAGGATCAAGCGATGAAGGTGTTATTTTGCAACATTCTTCCTGCAAATGTCTTCAGGTGTGCAGCAAATTCTCCACAAATTCTCTATTATGGATACATCAGGACTGCAGGCAGGCAGGCCAGTCCAGTATCCATATCCTCTTCTCCCACAGCCACACCTTTGTCATGTGTGCACAATCTTGTTGAAAAATGTATGGACGTCCACAGAAAATATGTTGTCTTGAAGGCAGCATATGGTGCTCTAAAATCTCAATGTAAATTTCTGCCTTAGAGCCCCTTCACACATAGTGCAAATCTGGTCGAATTGCACATTAAGTGCGCATGAAGCAGGAATAGTATGCAAACCGTGTAATTCCGTAGCTGCGTCCAGCACCTCATACACCTGTTGCTACAACTATTTGCGCACACCAGTGGCTGACAGACAGAGTGTGCGCTTTGAGCCCATCGAACCCTCTCGCCGCAGGTGTCGGCCAAATTCCAGGTGACACGCATGAACATCTAACACCACTCGCATGGCACTTAGAAAATGTGTGGCCATTCACATTCTTGGCATGACAACAGTCAGCAGACAATCATTGCCATACTGGCAGGGAAATTTGTCATAGTGCCCCACAAGTGTGGCCTTGGTGTGTGCGCTACAAACTGACAGGAGGTGTAGCTGCCCACTGAAGCAGCTGTGGAGATCTGTCATTCTGGTCATCCCAGCTGGAGAGTACTGTGTTTGGATGGACATGGATTAAGGTTAATATAAGGGGTTTTTTTTATTCCAGAGTGAAGTTTTAAGTGGCATTTGTGAATGTAACTCTGTATCGTGGTGCTTTAACAAGGTTTTCCAAAATAAACCCTTGTCCATGTGGTTATAGCAGCTATTGATGAATGACAGATACTGATGCAGTACCATATGAGGAATCAGGAATCACAGGTGTTCAGCTTAGGCTTGTGCTCTTGCCCATTTTTGAAAGAAATTACTGCAGATTTCTTAAATTGTTTAATGATATTATGCACTGTAAGGGGTGAAATATGCAAATTTTTTCATTTTTCTTTTTTTTTATTTAATTTATAACGCCATATCACAACAATGTTGCCTCAAGGCGCTTCACACAAGTAAGGTCTAAACTTACTACCCCAAAAGCAAGCACGCAGGCGAGAGTGTTAAAGAAAAACTCCCTCTGATGATTTGAGGAACAAACCTCAAGCAGACCAGACTCAATGGGGCCATGCTACCGACACAGTTGACAAGACTACAGGAAATCTTGGGAGTCCATGTTGGTGCACAGGACGGGAGGCGTGCAGAAGAAGACACCCACTCCCATCTCTGGATGGGGCTGCACCTCAAACAGAGAGAGAGAGAAAAAAAAAACAGAATCAGGTGGCAGAAAGACAACAAATACAGTATTATTTGTCAGCATTAAGCAACAAGAAAAACGGTAGAAATACTAAGGTGATCGCCTTTCACTAGCCTTAGGCTGCACTAAAAGTCTCAGACTTAAGATAAAGTTGAGGCCGCAGCCTGCTCTACAGTGGTGGGCACAGCTAACCAAAATAACCGAAATACGTCCATTAATGCACTGATTGGCAGAGTAAAGGCACATTAGTAAATATGAATTCTTACCTGTTAGTTTCAGTGGGATTCATCTAAAGAAATAAAGCATCCTTTTTAATCCAAAATGGTGTGTAAATGGTGAAGAGAAGTCCTTGCAGCTGCGCCGTGAGAGCTCCTCTCTCCCACCGAGTCTTGGCGATTAAATTATCCACTAACCCACTAAGAAATAAAACAAAATAATGTTAAAATTAGTCTGTTTTGTTTGTGTCAAACAGACGGTAACAGTGTAACGTCCAAAGTGAACCTGAACTACACTACCCACAATGTTTCCTGCACCGACCGGCCAATCACGTCTTGCACTTAATGAAGATGTCATCAGTTAGCGACAGGCAGCCAATCTGCCACAAATACACAACAGACGGATGATAAAATGTTTGATTTTAGGGTTTACAAATGTTTTTGACTGTTAAAGTTTTCTCACTTTACTAGCAAAAAAAAAAAAAAAAAGGTAATCGGACTGAAAGTATCGGAACTATATTTATCAGAAGATAACTGGTCCGATGATGGTTTAAAATCTTATCTGAGAAGCTAATCCTCTAGCAAAAACATTAGCTTTGATATTATCTGTTAAAGGATTAGCTGAACTGTGCCCACCACTGCACTCTGTTTACTAATAAAATTAATTTAAAGGGTAGGAAGCATAGTAACATACCTTGCCAGTATGCTAGACATATGAAAGGGAAAATAAGTGCATCTTAAGTCTGGACTTGAAAGTCTCTACAGAATCTGACTGTTTGATTGACGCGGGGAGATGATTCCACAGAACAGGGGCATGATAAGAGAAAGCTCTGTGACCCGCAGACTTTTTATTCACCCTACGGACACAAAGTAGTCCTAAGGACTACTTCTAATCATTTGTTGACAAATTGGAAAACTTCTGTCCTTCTTTGCTCCTCAAAGACTCAGGCTTTTGTGGCCTTTGTAAATTTTGACAACCACTGTCTGTTTTTTAATTTTTTTTTATTGGTCTGATATAATAAATGCATCTATACTCATATGAAATGCCAAATCCCAATAGCTTCTTTAATTTTGAATGTTTGCATTAACTCGTATATTTGGAGTGTCTGAGTATATTCTTCTTGCTGTGGTTCTGGATCTATAGCTGCTGTTGTATGTCCAACAACAGATGTTCGCCTCGGTGGGAAGAACCGTTGCTTCTCTCCAGTTATCGAATAGTTTACAGTGTAGACTGATCTGTCTTGTAGGGTTCATGAGTGGTACTTAGTCTACCATCTTAGACAACATGCCTTGGACTAGGGGTTAGAGATTAACTGCAGGTGAAGCAATAAAATGGTTTCATTTTCTTTGGAGCAAAAATCCTGGAAAAGGCTCAAGTTTCCTGAAACATTCCACAAGATGCAAGAAGACATTTGTATTATTTTTTTCTTTCTCTCCGTCTTATTAGGCTTTTCAGGTCTTGGGCCTGTCAGCTCTGGCCTTTGCCTCACCTGACAATCAATCAATCAATCAATCAATCAACATTTATTTATAAAGCTCTTTACAGCACCGACTGGTGTCCAAAGTGCTTAACATTAAAAACACAAATTTACAAAAATAAAACACATATAAAATTTTAAAACAACACATAAAAAAGAACATAAAAATAACAGAACATGTCACCTCCCCACTAAGTGTTAAAAGCCAGTTTAAATAAATAAGTCTTTAACTTAGATTTAAAAAGTGCTAGGTCAGGAATAGTACATAACTCAAGAGGTACCTCATTCCACAGTCTGGGGCCAGCTACCGCAAAAGCACGATCACCCCAGCGTTTATATCTTGACCTTGGAACATCTAAGTAAAGCTGGCCAGACGCCCTTAATGTCCTACTGTAGGTGCGCAAAGTTAAAATTTCAGACAAGTAGGGAGGTGCAAGGCCGTAAATAGCTTTAAAAACAAACATTAAAATTTTAAAATCAATTCTAAAACGAACTGGAAGCCAGTGGAGTGAGTACAGGATGGGCGTAATATGCTCACGTCTAAAAGTGTTTGTCAAAAGACGAGCAGCAGCATTCTGCACCAAATGGAGACATGCAAGAGACGACTGATTAATGCCCGAATAAAATGCATTACAATAATCAAGTCTGGAGCTGATGAAAGCATGAATGGCCGTCTCAAGATCACGTCTACTGAGAAAGTGCTTTATTTTAGCCAAAAGGCAAAGTTGGAAAAAACTAGCTTTGACTACAGAATTTATCTGTTGATCGAACCTCAAACAGCTGTCAAATATCACTCCCAAATTCTTGACAGCTGGTTTTACATAGTTACCCAAAGCACCAAAATTTGGTGTTACCACATTTGGTATGCCAGTGCGCTCAAACACCATGATCTCAGTTTTACCATCATTCAGGTAATGGAAGTTTTGGGACAGCCACTGCTTTACATCACGAATACAATTAAATAATGATGACAAAGCATCACTCCCATTAGTCCTCACAGGCAGATAGATTTGCAGATCATCTGCATAACAATGAAAGGACAGGTTGTGCTGGGTTATAATTGACCCCAATGGCAGAATGTACAAATCAATCAATCAATCAACTTTTTTCTTGTATAGCGCCAAATCACAACAAACAGTTGCCCCAAGGCGCTCCACATTGCAAGGCAAGGCCATACAATAATTATGAAACACAGTCTACGTCTAAAGCAACATAACCAAGGGATGGTCCAGGGTCACCCGATCCAGCCCTAACTATAAGCCTTAGCGAAAAGGAAAGTTTTAAGCCTAATCTTAAAAGTAGAGAGGGTATCTGTCTCCCTGATCTGAATTGGGAGCTGGTTCCACAGGAGAGGAGCCTGAAAGCTGAAGGCTCTGCCTCCCATTCTACTCTTACAAACCCTAGGAACTACAAGTAAGCCCGCAGTCTGAGAGCGAAGCGCTCTAATGGGGTAATATGGTACTACGAGGTCCCTAAGATAAGATGGGACCTGATTATTCAAAACCTTATAAGTAAGAAGAAGAATTTTAAATTCTATTCTAGCATTAACAGGAAGCCAATGAAGGGAGGCCAACACGGGTGAGATATGCTCTCTCCTGCTAGTCCCCGTCAGTACTCTAGCTGCAGCATTCTGAACCAACTGAAGGCTTTTTAGGGAACTTTTAGGACAACCTGATAATAATGAATTACAATAGTCCAGCCTAGAGGAAATAAATGCATGAATTAGTTTTTCAGCATCACTCTGAGACAAGACCTTTCTGATTTTAGAGATATTGCGTAAATGCAAAAAGGCAGTCCTACATATTTGTTTAATATGCGCTTTGAATGACATATCCTGATCAAAAATAACTCCAAGATTTCTCACAGTATTACTAGAGATCAGGGAAATGCCATCCAGAGTAACGATCTGGTTAGACACCATGCTTCTAAGATTTGTGGGGCCAAGTACAATAACTTCAGTTTTATCTGAGTTTAAAAGCAGGAAATTAGAGGTCATCCATGTCTTTATGTCTGTAAGACAATCCTGCAGTTTAGCTAATTGGTGCGTATCCTCTGGCTTCATGGATAGATAAAGCTGGGTATCATCTGCGTAACAATGAAAATTTAAGCAATACCGTCTAATAATACTGCCCAAGGGAAGCATGTATAAAGTGAATAAAATTGGTCCTAGCACAGAACCTTGTGGAACTCCATAATTAACTTTAGTCTGTGAAGAAGATTCCCCGTTTACATGAACAAACTGTAATCTATTAGACAAATATGATTCAAACCACCGCAGCGCAATGCCTTTAATACCTATGACATGCTCTAATCTCTGTAATAAAATTTTATGGTCAACAGTATCAAAAGCAGCACTGAGGTCCAACAGAACAAGCACAGAGATAAGTCCACTGTCCGAAGCCATAAGAAGATCATTTGTAACCTTCACTAATGCTGTTTCTGTACTATGATGAATTCTAAAACCTGACTGAAACTCTTCAAATAGACCATTCCTCTGCAGGTGATCAGTTAGCTGTTTTACAACTACCCTCTCAAGAATCTTTGAGAGAAAAGGAAGGTTGGAGATTGGCCTATAATTAGCTAAGATAGCTGGGTCAAGTGATGGCTTTTTAAGTAATGGTTTAATTACTGCCACCTTAAAGGCCTGTGGTACATAACCAACTAACAAAGATAGATTGATCATATTTAAGATTGAAGCATTAAATAATGGTAGGACTTCCTTGAGCAGCCTGGCAGGAATGGGGTCTAATAAGCATGTTGATGGTTTGGATGAAGTAACTAATGAAAATAACTCAGACAGAACAATCGGAGAGAAAGAGTCTAACCAAATACCGGCATCACTGAAAGCAGCCAAAGATAACGATACATCTTTGGGATGGTTATGAGTAATTTTTTCTCTAATAGTCAAAATTTTGTTAGCAAAGAAAGTCATGAAGTCATTACTAGTTAAAGTTAATGGAATACTCAGCTCAATAGAGCTCTGACTCTTTGTCAGCCTGGCTACAGTGCTGAAAAGAAACCTGGGGTTGTTCTTATTTTCTTCAATTAGTGATGAGTAGAAAGATGTCCTAGCTTCACGAAGGGCTTTCTTATAGAGCAACAAACTCTTTTTCCAGGCTAAGTGAAGATCTTCTAAATTAGTGAGACGCCATTTCCTCTCCAACTTACGGGTTATCAGCTTTAAGCTACGAGTTTGTGAGTTATACAAAGAAAATAGAATCAGCCCAAGGACAGATCCCTGCGGCACTCCACAGCACAGAGGAGCAGTTGATGAGGAAAGGTCCCCAATCATGACAGAAAAGCTCCTTTCAGCCAAATATGATCTAAACCACTTAAGTGCAGTACCATGAATGCCAATAAAATGTTCCAACCGGGAAACAAGTACTGTGTGATCCACAGTATCAAAGGCTGCTGTGAGGTCCAACAGAACCAGCACAGCAGGATTCCCTGCATCCACCGACAGAGTAATATCATTATGAACTTTTAAAAGTGCTGACTCAGTGCTGTGTCGCGATCTAAACCCAGACTGGAATTTTTCAAGGATGAGATTGTCTTCTAAAAATGATTGTAACTGTAAAAAGACAACCTTTTCTAAAACATTAGATAGAAGACAAGTGACTGATGTTGTCTCTTGTCTACAGGTTTCACTCAGAATCAGTTAGGACTGTTTTGTTATGCAGTTTTTTCTTGTTTGCCCTTTTCGCATATATAACTTTCATACATGCACATGGTACTTTTCATTGCATCCTCAAATTTATGTCCCAATTTTTGTAAAGAGCGGTGTAGATAGATCAGTGGGGTAGGAGTTGGACTGATGTTTTTTGCTGGTTTGGTGTGTTGGTTGTGTATGTCCTTCAGAGGGGTAGCAGCTGTATCAATGGTGGAAAGTTCTCAAGACATGTTGTGTGACTAAGTCCGCAATTTCCCTCTTGTATATGATGTGTTGCTGTTGTGTGGCGATAAATATGTTCGTCAGAACAGCTGGAAAGAGATCAGTCAAATCTTAAGTTTATTGTTTACAGCATGCAAATCTGGAGGTTCCACATGGTCTAAAGACCTTGGTGTGGACGGTCTTGGATGGCAACAACCCAGGCAGACAACCCGTCCGTCCCCATATCGCTAAAATAACCTATTTGCCACAGCCAGGAGAAATATGGGCATCCTCTTGGCCTTCTCCAACCGCTGAGGTCCTCAACATTCAGGCACCTGCACACTGGGTCATGCATAGATTGATGCACCACAAGCCCAAAAAGTCAAAGCTGAGGCTCCTGGATAATGCAATCACTTCCTGTTGAAAATTGATTTTTGACACCCATGTGCTGAAAAATTTGTGTCAAAAGCTTTTTTACTTGTACAGTGGGTGGACATTTGGTGAAGCAATCACAAACCAGAAGACCAAGTGGCTCTTTCTATGGATCTCCTTCTCTTCTCAGTGTCTTCAGATTGGGCAGTTTAGAACTTTATTTTGTGGTAAAAATAGAATTGGGCAGGCGAAGAAAATTTGGGCTGGTTTGGCTATTTAAAACACATTATTCTGTGAATATGAAACAAACCAAAGAGTGCAAGAACTCCTTCCAGTCCAGATACAGAAGACTTCACATCCTACACCACTCAGCCACTCAGACTGTCACCTGAGGTGCCACACTCCCCCATCTCACATGACAAGCAGCGATTGCTCACTTCTCTGTCTGAGCTATTGCTTTCCAAAGACTACAGAAGGGAGTTAAGGCTTGCATAGGACTTCTTACTTCTACACTTGTTTGGGGGTCAAACATTTAGTGGAATGGGACACACATAGCACAAATGAGGCCGAATGGTGCACGAAGGAAGAATCATATGCCACTCGTGAAAAATCGGAGGTGCCTCGAACACCTCGTATAGCAGTCGCCACAACCATTTGGGCACAGCACATGCACTCCACATTTGCATGCCACTCACGGCAGAAAAACATTCGAACGGTAGCCAAGATGAGGTCGCACTGCCATCTGATCATGTTTGCAGCATTCGCACGGCATGTCAAATGCAGGTCGAACATATCGTGCCACAGCTGAGGAGCTGCACAAATTCATCGGCCATGTCGAATTGTGGCCATATGGCGTGATTGAGGCAGCCTTCACACCTGCGGCAGAAAGTCATTGAATGCCGTGCCAGTGGCCATTGGATCCACTCTCGGCCCAGGTGCCACCCACGAACATCCAACTCCACTCACGGGGCACTTAGAAAAGGCGGGGCTATTCGCTCAGTTGACACGAGAGTAGAGTGCAGATAACCACATTCGAGCCAGCTGTGCACATATTCTAAGTGCCACATGAGTGTGCCATTACCAAGCAACACACATGAAGTATGACTGTGCCCTGCCCACCCCCAGCATCGCATATGGCATGCAAGTGTGTGGTGTGTGTCCCCACCAACACGAATGGCTTGTGGAGTGTGTCATCATCGTCCTCCCCAAACACACCATGATCCAACATTGTCAAGTGTGGCTGAAGGTCCCGGAGTGCGATTGCTGTCCAGCGCAGGGCGCAGCTGGATGGCTGTCATGTCAGCTAGAACAGCTGACCGCCGTGTACTCACAACTCAGCTGGAGAACGCATAACCCGTGAACAACATGACAACACTCCCCGCAATGCACATATGTGGGTGGGCACTCATGCTCTCATGCATGCTGATAATTACCTACAGACACGATCACATGAGGACCGGCCAGCGTCTTAGTGTGCATGGCATGGTGTAAACTTAATGAGCCAGTGTTTTGTCGAGATAAGATGCGTCATCAAGATGAGGTGTGTGGCACTTCATTTCGACAGATAAGTCTGTCGAGATGAGGTGCGTCGTCGAGATAAGGTTCCTCGTGTAACTGCACATGTGTGCACTGAAAAAATTAGTTGAGGAAGTTTGCTTATTTTGATGGGCAAGTAAATGTATAAATTGTTCATCTGAATGTAGTAATGTATAAAATCTACTCACTATAAAACGATAAGTATTTTTAACCTGGAGTTGGCTTATTTCGACAGGCAAAATATAGATATACATACATTTATGCTCCTAATGTAAAATACAGAAAATGTTTTACTTACTAGGCTATAAATACACTGAATACAATTAATAAAAAAAACTTTAATGAAAAAAAAATGTGCATGTGCAGTTGCATGTCGATCGAGTTACATCATCTCCACATGTGCAGTTGCGTGAGGCACCTCATCTCGACGGGTGACGTCTTCAAGTCCAGGGTAGAGCGATGTGTGCATGCGCCTCATCTCTACGTTCACCTCATCTTGACGGGACACTGGCAGTCCACATGACAGACAGAAAGAGTGCCAATTAAATCAAACAAATAAGGGGAAAGGCGTGAACTCATTCATGTGTGCTTGCATTGTTCGTAGTGCTGTGGTCACATGGCCCCTTTTTGCTGACCGCCGACTCACTGGACCTGACAGTGCACGCAACGTGTTAAATTAAAATCACAGACAAAAGTAATAAATACAACAATAACTACATACATATTTTCATAACACATGCATAAAATAAACAGTCACAGAACAAAGGAACAGAGTGAGACTTTTTTCTGTGAGCTGACGTGGTCCACAGACACAGGTGGGCGTGGCTGCTGTGAGCTGCAGCTGTTCAGATATCTGTGCTCGCAAGTCACAGCTGCCGAACACCTGTTGCGGCATGTGGAATATGACCTCACATAACGTCACCATGAGGCGAGGACATTGGCATGCTGTCCCCACGTGGAAATAAATTAAAATGCCTCAGCTGACCGCCGTGTCAGCGCAATGCAAAGCTGAGGAACACATATGTGCCATGCAGAAAATTACCTAAAAAGATGCCACCACAATGCGCGTGCATCTGCGGGCTTTCCCACATTATAATAATTAAAACACATATGACATTTGTAATGCGGTCACCAGCGGTTCACTGCGAGGTGGACACAACTGATGTGTTCATGACACGAGAGCCGGTTCATGAATTCATGAGACGAGAGCATTGGGTAATTCATGTAAAAAATAAAAGGAAGAAATGTCATCCATGTCATGTCATTACTTCCTGGTGTACGTCTCGGTGTACGGTGGATATGTCTTGTCCGCTCTTTATAACAGGAATTAAGTGTTAGAAATTGCTGTTTTTTTTATCTTTTTGGTGTGTTTTTTTTCCGTGCCAACAGAATCATGACCTGTAACACGATTGTCTTACATTTAAACAGTAAATGGACTGCATTTATATAACGCTCACTACACACTGGGAGCAACTAGGGGATTAAGGACCTTGCCCAAGGGCCCTTAGTGATTTTCCAGTCAGGCTGGGATTTGAACCGAGGATCCTCTGGTCTCAAGCCGAACACTTAACCACTAGACCATCATCTCCCCTCCCCAGTACAGTCATTGTTTCTATAATGTTCTCAATCTGTGCTCTCATTATTTTGACATACACATTTTCGTTCATTTATGTACATATGTCCAGCATCTTATTGCTTATTATCTTATTACTTTCCACATGCTCCCACTGTGTTTGTGTGTGTGCCTATGATCGTGTATGAACCCATCGCCGCGGTATCGTTCACGCCTGTCCGACCATGTGTCCCTCCCGACAGCAGATGGAAGTTTTTGAGGCTCCCCATTTTGGTTGTTTTTGCGGTTTTTCAGCCGGTTCCTGCTTCTTTCGCTCAACTTCGCGTTATGTGTGAAGGGGCCCTTACCAAAGAGAATCAAAACTCATTTACTATTGTCTGTAAGTTTAAGTGGCTTTGAGGAAGAAAACAAACCCCAAATTGTTCCTGATGTGCAGGTTGGAGCCTTGTGATTGATCTCCTGGCATCAGTGTGTAATTGTAACTGTAAAAGTACATTGACAATGTGATACCCACACTGGCACGCAACCTGGCGTGCCAGAGAGTAAACTCATTGTAAAGTTGTTGTAAACCATTGTAAACTGTACACAGCTGCAAGTTCTCAAAGAAAATTTTGAAATGTTCAAAATGTCTGGCAGGCATTAATTTTATGAACTACATGTGAACATTGCGCAACCAATTCAAAAACATTGTGTGCCACTGCAGGTCGATGCGTCAGCGCAACGCATCACAGCGTAGCTCATCTGAACGATTACAGTATGACAAGATGTTAAATCTATAATAAACAGAATTTTACAACTACTTGTAAGAAGGAATGAAAATGCAATTCATGAAGCACATTCCACATTTAGAAAATTCCTCTGTGATTCTGGGAGCGATTAAAGGTGGTTACATCAGCCAAGTTCTAATAGCAAATGATTAATCCGCTACGCAGCATCCAGCGGCACAAAGCGGGTTGCACTGGCATGACGAATTGCATGGCAGTGCAGGGGTTAAATGTGTGCAAGTGTCCAGGTGCCTTAAGGCTCCTTCCCAAGTGCAGGACCAACAGACTGAAAAACTCCTTTGTCCCTCAGGCCATCAGACTGTACAGCTCCTCACTCAGGGGGAGGAGGAGTAACTGGAAGACAGAGGATGGGAAGGAGAGCAACAGTAGTAGCCAGTAAACCAGTAGCAGGCAGTATTTCTGGTATTTACATTTTGCAAATTGTTTTTTTATTTTTACTTTTTATACTCTGTGTGCTGCTATACAATGCTGCTGGAACCTCAATTTCCCTGAGGGAGCCTTCCCAAGGGATTAATAAGGTTCTGTCTAATCAAATCTAATCTCTATGGGAAGAAGATCCAAGGATATAAAATACTGTGTGCAGACTGTAAAGTCAGCTGAGACATGGTTGTAATTTTGGACTGGAAAAGAACCAGAACTCAACCTCACGTTGACCACCACTGTGTATCTCATTAAAAGCAGTAAATTTACATGCAGACTCTTTAAATTGTGGTTTCCAGGGGCAATTAGATGCATCCTGACAATAATTACTTACAGTAATTATATG
Source organism: Thalassophryne amazonica (assembly GCF_902500255.1). Taxonomy (NCBI): domain Eukaryota; kingdom Metazoa; phylum Chordata; class Actinopteri; order Batrachoidiformes; family Batrachoididae; genus Thalassophryne; species Thalassophryne amazonica. The sequence goes on from NC_047118.1 coordinate 52,613,779, forward strand.
CTTTTACAAATAGATGTTTATAAGCTGTACATTTTATAAACCCAATAAATGGAGGTTGGGTGAAGTTTCTGACAGTAATACTACAAGAAAAGCATGTTTTGTACAGAACCTTCTCTTTTGCCCAGTGTTAAAGTGTGTGTTACAGTGGAAAGATGAATGAGTCATGTCATTGATATAGCTCGTCTGGGCCAAAGGTTCATACAGTGACACATTATGTGGGAAAACATGTAAGAATAAACATTAGAACTCATGTTGAACTTGATGTCTTAATGCAGGACAAGAGGAAAATGAGGCAATGGCCTGTAGGGAGTGGGTGGTGAAGGCAGACGTGAGCATGAAAAATTATTTCACCTAAACATCTGCTTTTAACACTAATCGAATGTGAACAACATGGCAACGGGGAAGCCTTCTGTTACGTATTTTCCTTTGAAAGAGCTTCCCTTCGACTGATCTGACACCCCGAGGGGCTGGAAGGAGTCCAGCTCCATCAGTCTCATAGAAAAATAGGATTAGCACTTTATCCTTTCTAATTCTTCTGGAGACCATTACGTGTTATTATATAGAACGCTCCAAACTGTTTTCACGAGTAAACTTCAGCCACATCACTCTGAAACTGCTCCGTAACCTGTATTTAGCTTTCTCTTCTCCCGTTCCCACGGGTAGGACGAAAACATGACCGAATTTAACTTTTTGGCCATGCGCAAAAGAATATTAGCTGCCAACAAGGCATCCAACCTCATGTTTCCTGGCTCAAATGTACCGAATTAATTCCCAGACGGATGTCGACACAATAACACCCATGAAAAGTGAGAGAGTGGGAACGAGAGGAGGTGAAGAGTGTGGCAGGGAAGTAAATATGAAACCACAAAATGGGCATGTTGTTCATGGGAAATACTTGTCACTTTCTATCCCTTGGTTCTGGTGAGGTCATTGGATTTTTCACCCCTGGCTGAATGCATTTTTTTTTTTAAATTCTCACAGCTCTGGAGTCATGCAAAATAGTTTATCACTATCTCTGAACACATGGCCTCTACCACAGCACAGGTCTTCAGTATCTCAACTGAAGCCAAAAAAAGCAGGTCATGTTTGTAATTTTTCTAGTTGTTTGTTGCCAAGATGCGTTGCCATATAAAGGAATCAAAAGATCTGATCCGTGAAATCCATACTGTTATTACCAACCAAGACCAGAAAACCGAGTCACAATCAGCAACTTTGACTGTCACGTATGTCACAAAACCCAAACATTTCAGATCCCTATCATACATCCAAGGCAAAGCAGAGCAAAATCCAACCCTCTGCCTACTTGAGGGTCTCTGAGACTTACTGTCTTGAAGATCTGTGGTACATGGTCTAAAGCACAGGTCTATTTGGTGCAAGTCCAACTCATTTTTGCTGTTTGCACAGCATGTGATTTCAGTGCAAAATAGGCCGAAGGGCACAAAGGAATTGGAATTAGCCTCTTTATTCATCATGGACATATTTATGGCATAACATGAAACATACCAGAGGGTCAAACATCATACACTCCGCTCACACTGCTATTAAAAATCTGACTCAAGTGAGAGGTTTTCTGGTGAGTTAAACAAACTGTGCTTATGCATCAGATCAGACAGTGGACACCAAAGCTCCCTGAGGTGAAGCCAAAAGGTGATTTTTTTTCACGAGTTACTTTCATTTCATTTCATTGTTGCTGTCAGTTCAGTTCTGCTGTACACACAAGCAAGGACAACATGTTCAGTGAACGCATTTATGTTAGCCACGTTTGAGTGTTGCACAGTTTAACTACCACAAATATTTTGCACTGGAATTTATACCACCTGCGACACACTGGCGTCCTGTCCTGGGTGTAACTTGCGTCATGCCCTATGACTGTTGGGATGGGCTCCAGCCCCTTCATCATCCTTGATTGGAGTGAGCGGGGGGACAAAATGAATGAATGAATGGATTAATTTATTCCAAGTTTTTGCTCGTCTGCTCTGCAACTGCTTTCTGATTCCACATGATACCAATGCACTGTCAGGACCCCTGACCACACCTCATTTTAAAATCAGTGCACCTATGGATGCACAGATGAGTGCAATTATATTATGTATTTAAACAACATGGGAGCTTGATGTGGATAAACCAGGACTGTGTTGGATGGAAACTACATTAAATAAAACACTTAACTGGATGAGCTCAGTTTAATTTTGTGCAGGATTTCCATCCAATGAATATACATAGCCCCAGCTCAAATAAAGAACATCCATGCAATATCATTTTGTTAAACTGGGTTTGGACCAAATGTATCTATGTGATGGAATCCTGCCCAAAATTGAATTGAGTTCATCCAATGAGTCTCTTTTTTTTTTTTTCTTTCTTTGGGCCAGGTGGAAGATAGGGAACCATGATACTCAGTTTAAATGAGTATATGAGTTTGTAAATAGCTAATATTTCAAAGTAATTAAAATGCATAATGATTTCTTCCTCAAAAAAAAAGAAAAAAAAATGCTTAAAAAGGTGGGGGATGTAGAGGGTGGAGCCCCCCCCCCCTCCCCCCAAAAAAGCTGAAAGGTTTTAGCCATGCTAATGTTCCCCTGGAGCATTTGCTCAAAAAAAAAAAAAAAAAAAAAAAGTTTGAAGGACATAAATGACACGGTGAGATGCCAAAGAGCTGATGGAAATCTAATAGTGTTTTTGAAGAATCAAGTATGGTTGAAAATCTCACCGGCAGCGGTAATAATGTGATCTTTTTTTTTTTTTTTTTTAGAAAGTATACCTGTGGCAGGCCTGCATGTTTGCATCCTAATTGTCGTTCTTTCCATTTCTCTGTGTTGCTGGTGCTTTGGCACTCAGAGCCACATAAGGAAACATTTGTTCCTGCTTGAATAAGAGCCTTGTGTTGGAGGTAGTCAAAGAGATACAAGGGGATAGGACGCCCAAACAGTCCAACAGCCTCAAAGCGGCTCGTCATGAATGCCCTCTAGTCTTAATCACTCTCAGAGCACACACTGGAGATATGACTGACTCCATTGTCCTCCCGTCTTTGTTTGTATGTTGGATGCAAAGGTCATTGCCTCCAGTAAATATTACATTTCTTTCACCACCACCATCAAGTTCTCCTTGTGCTCGCTCCAGAAGCAAAGCAAGTATGTGTTCCATGATCACACATTTCACTGATGTGCACACTGGGGTGTTTGTATATGTAGAAAATAACTGAAGCATCATTGCATTCAGTGTTCTTTGTTTCTTTTGGATTCTTTGGTGCATTCCTTGTGTTCCTCCCATCGGTGTGAGCAGCATTCAGAACAGTTTGTGCTCCCTGGATATAATTGTCTCTGTCACACCAATCTGGAAAACATTTGTGCACACATTAGTGCACACCCACATGCACGCATAGGCATGAGTGAAGACATGCAGGAGGATCCACACAAATCGGCACAAGAATCCGTATGCACGCATGTTTTTTTTTTTTTTTTTGCACAGGTCATTATTTATGCCTATTACTACAGAAACAACAAGATCGTGTTGAAGCAGTGTATTGAAAAGTATTATTGCATTAGAGTGTAATTAACATTGTCTGAATGCATATTTCATTGCACAGATCTGTACAAATTTCTCCTGTTGATTGTGTACATACAACAAAAAAATTATTTTAAAAAAGCCTGCACACTTACTCCTTTGTTACTTCCTTTAATGTGACAACGTTTCGATCCCACTGTATCTTCCTCTGGTCTGGGGGGCTCCACCCTCCAGACCCCCCCCCCCCCCCACACCTTTTTCAGCATTTTTTATTTTTTTGCCTTTCAGCCCCCTAATTACTTGATTGTGTGCCATGGAATATGTGTGAGTAAGAGTTTAATCAAGATGATCAAGGAAATTTTTTTTGTTAAATTGATCAAAATATTGAAAAATGTGGTAAATAAAGAAAAAAGTAACAAAAAAAATCACATCTGACTCTTATTCAAAATCAAATTGATCAATTCACCACTTTAAAAGTATTTTAGCATTGCATTATATTTTAGTATACATCTGTGTTTGAAGGCCTGCAACACATTCCTAAGATAGTTGGGATTTGAAAGCAATTACTTTGTAATGTTGTCATTCCTTCTTGCTTGGATGGATCCTCTTGCTTGCCTCTACTGGTGGTTGGCTCTCACTGCGGTATTGTATCACTTCCTGTTCCGGAGCACAGTGGTGTTTTTCTGTATCTGTTAGCTGTTTAATCTGCACAGTTAGATTGATCTAGTTATCTAGATTACAATTTGTTTCCCAGTGTAATCTTTACGTGCCTTAACTAAAGCACTCCTTCTGCTGAATCACCTCTAAATTATTTACACATTATTCACTTTGCGTGTTTTTAGGAATCCGCTAGGTTAGCGTAGCTACTAGCTCTTAGCCGATTTAGCATGGCGGCTTCTCCTGTCTCTCCCGCACTTTTCTGCTCTGGGTGTGAAATGTTTAGTTATTCCTCGGCCTCCTTTAGCAGTAACGGTACTTGTAATAAGTGTAGCTTATTCGTAGCTTTGGAGGCCAGGCTGGGCGAATTGGAGACTCGGCTCCGCACCGTGGAAAATTCTACAGCTAGCCAGGCCCCTGTAGTCGGTGCGGACCAAGGTAGCTTAGCCGCCGTTAGTTCGCCCCTGGCAGATCCCGAGCAGTCGGGAAAGCAGGCTGACTGGGTGACTGTGAGGAGGAAGCGTAGCCCTAAACAGAAGCCCCGTGTACACCGCCAACCCGTTCACATCTCTAACTGTTTTTCCCCACTCGACGACACACCCACCGAGGATCAAACTCTGGTTATTGGCGACTCTGTTTTGAGAAATGTGAAGTTAGCGACACCAGCAACCATAGTCTATTGTCTTCCGGGGGCCAGAGCAGGCGACATTGAAGGAAATTTGAAACTGCTGGCTAAGGCTAAGCGTAAATTTGGTAAGATTGTAATTCATGTCGGCAGTAATGACACCCGGTTACGCCAATCGGAGGTCACTAAAATTAACATTAAATCGGTGTGTAACTTTGCAAAAACAATGTCGGACTCTGTAGTTTTCTCTGGGCCCCTCCCCAATCGGACCGGGAGTGACATGTTTAGCCGCATGTTCTCCTTGAATTGCTGGCTGTCTGAGTGGTGTCCAAAAAATGAGGTGGGCTTCATAGATAATTGGCAAAGCTTCTGGGGAAAACCTGGTCTTGTTAGGAGAGACGGCATCCATCCCACTTTGGATAGGGCAGCTCTCATTTCTAGAAATCTGGCCAATTTTCTTAAATCCTCCAAACTGTGACTATCCAGGGTTGGGACCAGGAAGCAGAGTTGTAGTCTTACACACCTCTCTGCAGCTTCTCTCCCCCTGCCATCCCCTCATTACCCCATCCCCGTAGAGACGGTGCCTGCTCCCAGACCACCAATAACCAGCAAAAATCTATTTAAGCATAAAAATTCAAAAAGAAAAAATAATATAGCACCTTCAACTGCACCACAGACTAAAACAGTTAAATGTGGTCTATTAAACATTAGGTCTCTCTCTTCTAAGTCCCTGTTGGTAAATGATATAATAATTGATCAACATATTGATTTATTCTGCCTTACAGAAACCTGGTTACAGCAGGATGAATATGTTAGTTTAAATGAGTCAACACCCCCGAGTCACACTAACTGTCAGAATGCTCGTAGCACGGGCCGGGGTGGAGGATTAGCAGCAATCTTCCATTCCAGCTTATTAATTAATCAAAAACCCAGACAGAGCTTTAATTCATTTGAAAGCTTGTCTCTTAGTCTTGTCCATCCAAATTGGAAGTCCCAAAAACCAGTTTTATTTGTTATTATCTATCGTCCACCTGGTCGTTACTGTGAGTTTCTCTGTGAATTTTCAGACCTTTTGTCTGACTTAGTGCTTAGCTCAGATAAGATAATTATAGTGGGCAATTTTAACATCCACACAGATGCTGAGAATGACAGCCTCAACACTGCATTTAATCTATTATTAGACTCTATTGGCTTTGCTCAAAAAGTAAATGAGTCCACCCACCACTTTAATCATATCTTAGATCTTGTTCTGACTTATGGTATGGAAATAGAAGACTTAACAGTATTCCCTGAAAACTCCCTTCTGTCTGATCATTTCTTAATAACATTTACATTTACTCTGATGGACTACCCAGCAGTGGGGAATAAGTTTCATTACACTAGAAGTCTTTCAGAAAGCGCTGTAACTAGGTTTAAGGATATGATTCCTTCTTTATGTTCTCTAATGCCATATACCAACACAGTGCAGAGTAGCTACCTAAACTCTGTAAGTGAGATAGAGTATCTCGTCAATAGTTTTACATCCTCATTGAAGACAACTTTGGATGCTGTAGCTCCTCTGAAAAAGAGAGCTTTAAATCAGAAGTGTCTGACTCCGTGGTATAACTCACAAACTCGTAGCTTAAAGCAGATAACCCGTAACTTGGAAAGGAAATGGCGTCTCACTAATTTAGAAGATCTTCACTTAGCCTGGAAAAAGAGTCTGTTGCTCTATAAAAAAGCCCTCCGTAAAGCTAGGACATCTTTCTACTCATCACTAATTGAAGAAAATAAGAACAACCCCAGGTTTCTTTTCAGCACTGTAGCCAGGCTGACAAAGAGTCAGAGCTCTATTGAGCTGAGTATTCCATTAACTTTAACTAGTAATGACTTCATGACTTTCTTTGCTAACAAAATTTTAACTATTAGAGAAAAAATTACTCATAACCATCCCAAAGACGTATCGTTATCTTTGGCTGCTTTCAGTGATGCCGGTATTTGGTTAGACTCTTTCTCTCCGATTGTTCTGTCTGAGTTATTTTCATTAGTTACTTCATCCAAACCATCAACATGTTTATTAGACCCCATTCCTACCAGGCTGCTCAAGGAAGCCCTACCATTATTTAATGCTTCGATCTTAAATATGATCAATCTATCTTTGTTAGTTGGCTATGTACCACAGGCTTTTAAGGTGGCAGTAATTAAACCATTACTTAAAAAGCCATCACTTGACCCAGCTATCTTAGCTAATTATAGGCCAATCTCCAACCTTCCTTTTCTCTCAAAAATTCTTGAAAGGGTAGTTGTAAAACAGCTAACTGATCATCTGCAGAGGAATGGTCTATTTGAAGAGTTTCAGTCAGGTTTTAGAATTCATCATAGTACAGAAACAGCATTAGTGAAGGTTACAAATGATCTTCTTATGGCCTCGGACAGTGGACTCATCTCTGTGCTTGTTCTGTTAGACCTCAGTGCTGCCTTTGATACTGTTGACCATAAAATTTTATTACAGAGATTAGAGCATGCCATAGGTATTAAAGGCACTGCGCTGCGGTGGTTTGAATCATATTTGTCTAATAGATTACAATTTGTTCATGTAAATGGGGAATCTTCTTCACAGACTAAAGTTAATTATGGAGTTCCACAAGGTTCTGTGCTAGGACCAATTTTATTCACTTTATACATGCTTCCCTTAGGCAGTATTATTAGACGGTATTGCTTAAATTTTCATTGTTACGCAGATGATACCCAGCTTTATCTATCCATGAAGCCAGAGGACACACACCAATTAGCTAAACTGCAGGATTGTCTTACAGACATAAAGACATGGATGACCTCTAATTTCCTGCTTTTAAACTCAGATAAAACTGAAGTTATTGTACTTGGCCCCACAAATCTTAGAAACATGGTGTCTAACCAGATCCTTACTCTGGATGGCATTACCCTGACCTCTAGTAATACTGTGAGAAATCTTGGAGTCATTTTTGATCAGGATATGTCATTCAAAGCGCATATTAAACAAATATGTAGGACTGCTTTTTTGCATTTACGCAATATCTCTAAAATCATAAAGGTCTTGTCTCAGAGTGATGCTGAAAAACTAATTCATGCATTTATTTCCTCTAGGCTGGACTATTGTAATTCATTATTATCAGGTTGTCCTAAAAGTTCCCTAAAAAGCCTTCAGTTAATTCAAAATGCTGCAGCTAGAGTACTGACGGGGACTAGAAGGAGAAAGCATATCTCACCCATATTGGCCTCTCTTCATTGGCTTCCTGTTAATTCTAGAATAGAATTTAAAATTCTTCTTCTTACTTATAAGGTTTTGAATAATCAGGTCCCATCTTATCTTAGGGACCTCGTAGTACCATATCACCCCAATAGAGCGCTTCCCTCTCAGACTGCAGGCTTACTTGTAGTTCCTAGGGTTTGTAAGAGTAGAATGGGAGGCAGAGCCTTCAGCTTTCAGGCTCCTCTCCTGTGGAACCAGCTCCCAATTCAGATCAGGGAGACAGACACCCTCTCTACTTTTAAGATTAGGCTTAAAACTTTCCTTTTTGCTAAAGCTTATAGTTAGGGCTGGATCAGGTGACCCTGAACCATCCCTTAGTTATGCTGCTATAGATGTAGACTGCTGGGGGGTTCCCATGATGCACTGTTTCTTTCTCTTTTTGCTCTGTATGCACCACTCTGCATTTAATCATTAGTGATCGATCTCTGCTCCCCTCCACAGCATGTCTTTTTCCTGGTTCTCTCCCTCAGCCCCAACCAGTCCCAGCAGAAGACTGCCCCTCCCTGAGCCTGGTTCTGCTGGAGGTTTCTTCCTGTTAAAAGGGAGTTTTTCCTTCCCACTGTAGCCAAGTGCTTGCTCACAGGGGGTCGTTTTGACCGTTGGGGTTTTACATAATTATTGTATGGCCTTGCCTTACAATATAAAGCGCCTTGGGGCAACTGTTTGTTGTGATTTGGCGCTATATAAAAAAATTGATTGATTGATTCCTTCTCACAACACTGAAATGATATTTTGGCATTGATGATGCCAAGAAATGAAATGTTTCAGGTCTTATTTTGCACCATTCTTCCCGCAAACAGCCATGTCTGTGTAATGTGTGCAGAATGTGGTTTTGCATTGTCTTGTTGAAAAATGCATGAATCTCCATGGAAATTATGAAATTTTGAAGGCAGCAAATGTGCTCTAAACCCTCAATGTTCTTTTCTGCATTAACACGGAAGTGAAAATTGCTTTTGCCAAGGGCGCTGAGAGAACCCCATACCATGACAGATCCTGGCTTTTGGACTTGTTGCTGAAAACAGTCTGGATGGTCCTTTTCATCTTTGGGCTGGAGGGCATGGCATCCATTGCCTACAAAAAGATATGAAATACGGATTAATTTGACCATAGAATACATTTCCACTGTGTGATGGCCCAACCCAGATGCCTCCAAACCAGGGAAGTTATCACCACTTTCTGCATACGGCTAACATAAGGCTCCTTTTTTGTATAGTAAACATGTAAGAAGAAGAAGAAGGCATGTGCATGGTGTTTAGAGCTGCATGTAGCACTTGCCACCCAAGATAAAACTATCCTTCATAAGCACATCATTACGCACAACAAACATGTCACACAATGCCACTTGGTTGCCAGTACTTGCTAGTATGTGATGAATGTCTTGAACATGTTCAAAAAACTTCACACACAACTCCACCCCTTGCATGGTCTCCTCTTACATACCACTAAAGCCACCTTGACACTTGCACAAATTTGATCCCTGCACTGGCGCGGAATTTGTCATGCCAATACAACCCGCTTTGTGCCACTGGACACGTGTTATGTAAAATAATTATTTCGTAGTGGATTACGCATTTGCTCTCAGAATTTCGCTGCTGAATCCATCTCTTATCGTGCCCAGAATCACAGAGAAATTATCTACAGCTGCAGCTTTTCTCGTGTGCTTCATGAGGTTGAGAACGCATTTGGACTCGTCTCAAAGGTAATTATTTATAATATATATATTGTAATTGATTGGTAAAACAGTTGCATTGTCATTCCTTCTTATGAGTTTGATAATGCATCTGTAAAATTATTGTTTATTGTGGATGTAACATCTCCACATAAGATGTGCTGCACTCCTCAGATGTGTTGTGCTGCAGCAGTGAGACGCAATGACACGCAGTGTTTTTGAATACACTGTGCAATGTTCATATCTTGTTCACAAAATAAATGCATGCCAGAGATTCTGAACATTTAAAAATTTTCTTTGCACGCTAGTTGCATACAACTGCATTTGCTCTCTGGCATGCCAGATTACTTGCCGTGCAGGGATCAAATTTGTGCAAGTGTCAAGGTACCTTAACTCTCTACGCACAAGCACATGCATCTATGGGACATGCTGGAAAGTACCAGGTATATCAGAAACTACAAGCTGATAAAACACTGGGCAGGAAGCAGCAACAGATGTTAAACACTCCTGAATGCAGTGGTGAAATGCCATGCATGTGCAGCTGTTACACACTGCTCATACGCCAACAGGTCTGTGTGTGGCAATTATAGGAGGCCAGTGTTTGCCACCACTCAAACACCTTCTGTGGGAATGTAGCTGTATTCTGTATTGTAGTGCTTAATAAAGGTTTCCAGAAGTAATCTATTGCCCATGTAGTTATACCAGCTATTGATGAATGGCGGTTAATGTGAGGGATTGGAGATCATGGGTGTTCAAGTTAGGCTTATGCCCTTGCCCTTTACACACTGAAATTCTCCAGATTCCTTGAATAGTTGAATAATATTATGCATTAAATAGGGGGAAAAAATTTAAAAATCCCTTCTAATCTTTCTTTGAGGAACACTGGTTTTTGGCATTGCAGTAATTTTTCATGCATTTTTTCACAAACTAGAGAGACTCTGTCCATCTTCACTCCTTAAATATATAGCCTTTCATGGATATTGCTTTTGTACCAAATCATGATTACAATCAAATGCTGACATTGCTTCTTTGAAAAAACATCACTTAATTTTCTCTTAATCTCAGCACTTAGCCTGAATTTGGCATGGGTGGTGACCAAGTGGTTAAGTGTGCTTGTTTCTAGTGCAGAAGGTTCCCAATTCAAACCCACACTTGCCTATTTTTGATGTACGTAATATGGAGTTGTCTCTGCAAGGATGTCTTGAGCCAAATCAACATGCATTTCCATCTTGGATCTGCTGTGGTGCCCCTGAGTGAAACCAGCAAACAACACAAGGGACTTACTTGCTAGACCTAATTTACCCTATCCCAACTTTTTATTTATTTATTTTTTTGGGAATGTGTTGTAGGCCTGGAATGGTGGAATTAACAAATGAAATGACGTTGACCACACAAAACATTGAATATCTTCAATTCATACAGTATTGCAATGAACAAGAAGTCAAGTAAATACAAGAATAAATATGGCTTTTGTTTTTCTGTCTCCGATTTTCCATACCATCCCAACATTTTCTAATTTGAGGCTATATTTGAACAGCAAAAGAAAAAAAAAAAGAGCACCTTGACACATCAGCAGCGGCTTAGGAATGCGAGACAGGAATGCTGTTGAGTTACTCTAAAGGGGGGTTTGATCACTGAAAACAATGTCTTTGTGTTTTCATCCCCTGCTCTAGTCACGCAATGCTGTGTGTGCAAACCTGCAGCAACTGTTCAACCCTGGCACACAAGAAAGCCATCAAGTACCTGCAATTGACAGAATCGCGTGCAATTTAGGTCCTCCAGGATTGTGCTGGAGTGCAGCCAAGTGGGAGGAAAGGAAAAGTCGACGTGGAGCTCTTCACCTGCTCACAGTGTGTTTGCAACTCAGCGCTTTGTGTGATCAGAGATCTCCTGCAGGTATCAGAGAGTAAAGTCAGGAGGTAGTAGTAGTAGTAGTAGTAGTAGTTATTATTATTGGCAGACATGGTGTCCAATTGGTTACTGCGCTTGTTTCTGGAGTGGAAGGTTTATGGTTCAAGACCACCTCTGCCCATAAGCCTTTTCACACTCTCGCTCTCTTCTGGGTCTCGCGCGCAAGGTCAAAGAGCAAGAGGTGTGAACTGGAGTCTCGAGGCATCATGACTGACTGTGTGGGCAGTGAGAATGACAGAGACTTTGATTATTTTTCCCACTGGAACGTTGATTCCTTGAAAGATGTTTTGTTAAAATGTGGTATTGCTATCCAAGGAAGACAAACTGAAGCTTATGCTGCACATGAACTGAAAATTCAGGTTTTGCCTGACTCCACCCACTGCCGACCCAGACAGTCTGTCTGTAAACATAGAATCAGCTGATCATTGTTTCGTTTTGCAGACCTCTATAAATCTTGTGCACTACGTTTGTATTTCCGAGAGTGTGAAACAAATTATTCGTGAAGACTAAAGTACACTCAACAAAAATATGAACGCAACACTTTTGGTTTTGCTCCCATTTTGTATGAGATGAACTCAAAGATCTAAAACTTTTTCCACATACACAATATCACCATTTTCCTCAAATATTGTTCACAAACCAGTCTAAATCTGTGATAGTGAGCACTTCTCCTTTGCTGAGATAATCCATCCCACCTCACAGGTGTGCCATATCAAGATGCTGATTAGACACCATGATTAGTGCACAGGTGTGCCTTAGACTGCCCACAATAAAAGGCCACTCTGAAAGGTGCAGTTTTATCACACAGCACAATGCCACAGATGTCGCAAGATTTGAGGGAGCGTGCAGTTGGCATGCTGACAGCAGGAATATCAACCAGAGCTGTTGCTCATGTATTGAATGTTCATTTCTCTACCATAAGCCGTCTCCAAAGGCGTTTCAGAGAATTTGGCGGTACATCCAACCAGCCTTACAACTGCAGACCATGTGTAACCACACCAGTCCAGGACCTCCACATCCAGCATGTTCACCTCCAAGATCGTCTGAGACCAGCCACTCGGACAGCTGCTGAAACAATCGGTTTGCATAACCAAAGAATTTCTGCACAAACTGTCAGAAACCGTCTCAGGGAAGCTCATCTGCATGCTCGTTGTCCTCATCGGGGTCTCGACCTGACTCCAGTTCATCGTCGTAACCAACTTGAGTGGGCAAATGCTCACATTCGCTGGCGTTTGGCACGTTGGAGAGGTGTTCTCTTCACAGATGAATTCCGGTTCACACTGTCCAGGGCAGATGGCAGAAAGTGTGTGTGGCGTCGTGTGGGTGAGCGGTTTTCTGATGTCAATGTTGTGGATCGAGTGGCCCATGGTGGCGGTGGGGTTATGGTATGGGCAGGCGTCTGTTATGGACGAAGAACACAGGTGAATTTTATTGATGGCATTTTGAATGCACAGAGATACCGTGACGAGATCCTGAGGCCCATTGTTGTGCCATACATCTAAGAACATCACCTCATGTTGCAGCAGGATAATGCACGGCCCCATGTTGCAAGGATCTGTACACAATTCTTGGAAGCTGAAAATGTCCCAGTTCTTACATGGCCGGCATACTCACCAGACATGTCACCCATTGAGCATGTTTGGGATGCTCTGGACCGGCGTATACGACAGCGTGTACCAGTTCCTGTCAATATCCAGCAACTTCGCACAGCCATTGAAGAGGAGTGGACCAACATTCCACAGGCCACAATTGACAACCTGATCAACTCTATGCGAAGGAGATGTGTTGCACTGCATGAGGCAAATGGTGGTCACACCAGATACTGAGTGGTATCCCCCCCAATAAAACAAAACTGCACCTTTCAGAGTGGCCTTTTATTGTGGACAGTCTAAGGCACACCTGTGCACTAATCATGGTGTCTAATCAGCATCTTGATATGGCACACCTGTGAGGTGGGATGGATTATTTCAGCAAAGGAGAAGTGCTCACTATCACAGATTTAGACTGGTTTGTGAACAATATTTGAGGGAAATGGTGATATTGTGTATGTGGTAAAAGTTTTAGATCTTTGAGTTCATCTCATACAAAATGGGAGCAAAACCAAAAGTGCTGCGTTTATATTTTTGTTAAGTGTCAAATTAATCATGGATCTGGATGGCGAATGGCAGCTGAATGGTGTCTCTAGTAAATAATCATGAAGTAACTGCCTGGTCCATTTCCCTGCATGTTCTGTGTCATTTATTAGGTCTATAGGCACATGTGCCTGTGATAATGAACACAGGTGGGTTAAAACACACTGATTTGTATCACAACAGAGCAAGGCGACAGATTACGCTGCCCTTTTAAAAGATGACGATGGCAAATCATTCCCCAACCCGATATCCAAACTCGAGTCCAGCTGACTGGATGATAAGAGACCTTTTATTGGCAGACATGGTGTCCAAGTGGTTGGACGGCATGACTGCCATCGAGTCATGCCATCTCTTATCTCCAGCAGCTTGTCTTGTCAGTGTCTTGAGGTGGAGAAAGTGTTTGGGATAATCTCAAAAGTAATTATTTATAATATTTATATTGTAATGACTTGGTAAAACAGTTGCACTTTCACTCCTTCTTATAAGCATCTGTAAAATTATGTTTATTATGGATTTAGACAGTTTTCTGACTGATGCTGTCATTGACCAACCGAGCGTCTGTTTATGTTTTCACACCTCCCGACCTTTGAACCAACCTGGTCGTGCATGCGCCTTCCCAGAGTGTGAAAAGGCTTATTCTGTGTGTAATGTGGCGTTGCTGCAGGAAGTGCTTAAAACTTGTGCCAAATCAACAAGCTGATGCATCGTGAATCTGCTTTGGTGACCCCAAGTGGAGAAGCTGAAGGTATTTATTATTATTTTAAAATATTTGAAAGGGCAGTGTGGTGGTCAGTGCACTTGCGTCCAAAACGGAAATTTCCTGGTTGAAGATCACCCGTGCCCATTCTTCATGCAATGTGAAATTGTGGCAAGATGGGTATTCAGTGTGAAACTTATACCAAATTTGTATCGGGTCTGCTGCAACAAGGGAGAAGCCGAAAGAAGTTACTTACTTTATTCTAAAACGTTAAAGACAAAGCATAGAATCCCACTTAAAAAAAATACTCTATTCAGTACACTGAAAAGGGGAATAGTTGAACCAACTTTAAAAAGCATTACAATGAATAAAACGTGAATGAATTAAGTTCTTTGAACTTAAGTTAGCAAGTTAAGTTGATCTAACTTGCTAACTTAAGTTCAAACAACTTCACACACACACACACACCTTCAACTGCGAGTGCGAGGCGAGGTACACCCAGGACAGGACGCCAGTCTGTCACAGGGCCACAAACAGATGAACAAACACAGTCACACCCACACGCACACCTACGGACAATTTAAAGATTCCAGTCCACCTAACCCGCATGTCTTTGATTGTGGGAGGAAACTGGCGCACCTGGAGGAAACCCACGCAAACCCACGGAGAACATGCAAACTCCACACAGAAAGGTCACGGGCGGGAATTGAACCCATGACTTTCTTGCTGTGAGGCAACAGTGCTAACCACTAAGCCACCGTGCTACCCTTAATTCATTCAAGTTTTACAATTGTAACGCTTTTTAAGTTGGCTCTTTTTTCAGTGTATTTGACAGCATGTTTAAAATCCTACAATATTTTATAGTCATGTTTAATGTAAGTTATATTATAAAAACATAGTTGTTATATACTTGTATTTTAATTTAATCATCTTTAATTTCATTTTAGTTTTGGATCTTGCAGAAACAGTAAACATGTCCACAGACGGCTCTAGTGTGGGGCATAATTGGGTTTTTGCAGCACCATAAGACTACCAGAAACCACCCATTTTTATTTGCATGAACCAATCTGGGCTGCAGCTTCCACCCAGTGCAGAGCAGTACACATCACACTGGAAATGGCATTGCAAATTTTCAAAAGACACATTTGTCATTTTGATGACCAGCAGCCATGTTGTGTAAATAGCATATTTACCATCTGTGCACGTATGGGTCTGTGTGTGTGTGTGTGTGTGTGTGTGTGTGTGAGTCAGGCACGGTGTTGTTACATTTCTGTTGTGTGGCAGCAGAAAGAGATTGCACCACTAAAAACCTGACAAAGTGTTCTTTTTTCCTGCTGTTTATATAATGTAACATTAAGATACACATCAGTGTTTCAAACAACAATAACAAATAATCACCTCCCCCTGCCCCCCAACTAACCCCACCAAACAAATCTTCTACAGCCGCCACTGGAAATGACAACTACAGTTTAGACTATTGGGTTTAAACACCAGAATTATCTCGAGTTTCATCCAGCTGTGTTGGATATAGATTGTCTTGCACTTTGGCCTCTGGGGTGGTGCTCCGTTCCAAAGACTCCAGTCCATACTTTGAGTTGAAAGAGAAGCGCTGATCCCAGAAATCCAAGCGTGCCTGGAGGTGGTTAAGACATGAAAGTGAGGTGAGAAACACAAGAGATTCATTCATAGCAAGGTGATTCAAGGCACCGAAGTACGTATGTGTGTGCGTGTGGGGGTGTGTGTGCGCAGAGCGACAGATGATCATCATTACTCACTCACAAAGCTCACACGCAACGTGTGATCAAAGTGACAGATTAGTGATGAGTGATTGCAACAAGCTTATAATAGCATAATAGTCTATATTCACCACTTAAATAATAATAATAATAATGACAACTGGATGAATATATGCATACATCAATTGACATATAAATGAATATATGGACAAATTAGATGGACAGACATTCTTGTTCCAACAGCAGTGAAATATAATGTGGAAAATTCAAATTAATTGTAGGAAAACATGAATTATCAAGTCACAAACATTTCCTGATTTAAAATACAAAGGAAAAATACCAACGTAAAAAAAAGACGATTGACGACCATTGCATTGTATTAGAAAATGGTAAAAACTGAATAAAATAACCACTGCATTTTCTGATACACTGCAGAAAACCACCTAAAGACATTCATCACTTAAAAATATGTATTTTCAAAAGTAAAAAACTGATTTATTCATAAATATGTATATAGTTAGAGCTTTGATGTGTATTTTAAGCACAGAGGATGTGCCTCAAATTTTTGTGCATGGTTTATATATATATAATATATATATATATATATATATATATATATATATATATATATATATATATATATATATATATATATATATATATATATACGAGGTCTGTCCATAAAGTATAGGTCCTTTTTATTTTTTTCAAAAACTATATGGATTTCATTCATATGTTTTTATGTCAGACATGCTTGCACCCTCGTGCGCATGCGTGAGTTTTTCCACGCCTGTCGGTGACGTCATTCGCCTGTGAGCACTCCTTGTGGGAGGAGTCGTCCAGCCCCTCGTCGGAATTCCTTTGTCTGAGAAGTTGCTGAGAGACTGGCGTTTTGTTTGATCAAAATTTTTTCTAAACCTGTGAGACACATCGAAGTGGACACGGTTCGAAAAATTAAGCTGGTTTTCAGTGAAAATTTTAACGGCTGATGAGAGATTTTGAGGTGATACTGTCGCTTTAAGGACTTCCCACGGTGCGAGACGTCGCGCAGCGCTCTCAGGCACCATCATCAGCCTGTTTCAAGCTGAAAACCTCCACATTTCAGGCTCTATTGATCCAGGACGTCGTGAGAGAACAGAGAAGTTTCAGAAGAAGTCGGTTTCAGCATTTTATCCGGATATTCCACTGTTAAAGGAGATTTTTTTAATGAAAGACGTGCGGACGGGTCCGCGCGTCGGGACGCAGCCAGCGCGGTGCGGCGGCACAGGAAAAACACCTCCGTGTTGATAACCATTTGTAAAATCCAGGCGGCTTTTGATGGCTTTCAGTGGAGTGAGTATATGAGAAATTGTTTAACAGCTGGACATGTTCCAACTTGTCCTTAAGGCTTCCAACAGAGGTGTTTTTCCTGTGGCGGAGCGTCGCGGCGGCTGCGAGCCGACGCTGCAATCCGCCCGCACGTCTTTCATTAAAAAAATCTCCTTTAACAGTGGAATATCCGGATAAAATGCTGAAACCGACTTCTTCTGAAACTTCTCTGTTCTCTCACGACGTCCTGGATCAATAGAGCCTGAAATGTGGAGGTTTTCAGCTTGAAACAGGCTGATGACGGCGCCTGAGAGCGCTGCGTGATGTCTCGCACCGTGGGAAGTCCTTAAAGCGACAGTATCACCTCAAAATCTCTCATCAGCCGTTAAAATTTTCACTGAAAACCAGCTTAATTTTTCGAACTGTGTCCACTTCGATGTGTCTCACAGGTTTAGAAAAAATTTTGATCAAACAAAGCGCCAGTCTCTCAGCAACTTCTCAGACAAAGGAATTCCGACGAGGGGCTGGATGACTCCTCCCACAAGGAGTGCTCACAGGCGAATGATGTCACCGACAGGCGTGGAAAAACTCACGCATGCGCACGAGGGTTCAGGCATGTCTGACGTAAAAACATATGAATGAAATCCATATAGTTTTTGAAAAAAATTAAAAGGACCTATACTTTATGGACAGACCTCATATATATATATATATATATATATATATGTGTGTGTGTGTGTGTGTGTGTATGTATGTATAAGTAAAGAAAGCAACTGCTACAACAACAGTTACTTTCATTGCAGATTAATTTGTCTTTTTTATGATAAACAGTGATAATTTATTCTGGAAATGCCTAAAAGTAGCAATAGTGTTTATTTTTACAGCCCAATTTAGTTGTAAACTAACTTGTTATGTTCAAACTGCTCAAACCTTAAAAAAAAAGGGGGGGGGGGGGCGCTGAGAATCTACAGCGAGTGCAACGTTAGCATTTTCTGTGATAAATGACAGTGATAGAGGACTCAAGTCCAGACTCGAACATGTTTTGTTTGACTCAGTCACACTTGATTACCAAAATTAGCTGTTCTCATCCAAACCCGCTCCCCAAAGTTATTTATTTCAGTATATCATGAAGAATTTCCATGAAAAACTTTGGCAAAAATCACTGTTTCCGCTGCCTTGTAGAATTCAGTGCTCTCCATTTGCTCATATCATCTCCCAAAAAAGAAGAGAAGAAGAAAAAGAACCATGTTTGTTTCAGTGTTCAGTTTCCAAGATATTAATACCTGATAGAAAACGATGTCTGCCTCTGTGGCCGGTCCCTGGTGTATTTTGCTCTGTACATTCAGACTGGGTGCACTGTGGCCGTACTCTAGATGTTCCCATGATGCCACGACACTTAACACCATCATGGAGCATAGCACGCTCATACTCCCACCGCAGCATGGTGACAGAAAAATGGTCACCCAAAGTCTGGTTGTGTTTCTCCCACAATATTTTATCTTGTGAGATGTATAGCTTTGCACTGTTGTAATGTAACGAAGTAGAAACACACGCATGCGTCATTTCGGAGCTCAGATGCTCCGTGGACGGAGTCTCTTCACCCAAAGTGATCAAATGGATTTATGGGATTATTAACCATCAGATGACAAGGTAAAACCTCTTAAATCATTCTAAAGTCAGTTTTAAGCAGAAACTGTACGCTTTGAAATGACGGATTGTCAGTGAACGCAACAGCTAGCAGCTCTTGTAGCTGCAGCGCTCTGATCACTTCCTCCACCTTTTCTGATAAAATAATGCAGAATTTAGGTGGAAATGTTTGTTATACAAAAGCTTCAGATAGAGATAGATGATAACTGGAGTGCAGTTTTAAGGAGAAATGACGTGATAATCAGTGAACCGCAGCTAATGATGAATGCGCTATGAAAACAGGGTAGACTGTTCAGTCTGGGACACCGTCTAGTCAATGCACATCTTTTTACTCCAATAAGAGTTGATTTTACACTATGTTGAGTTGATTGAGCCCTGTGGTAGAGTATATTTTACTCTATTTCGACTGGGACCAAATGTTATCCCAGCAGAGTAAATTTTACTCAGCAAAATTTCCTGTGTAAATAGAATTTTGACGTATCTGTACTTCGTTATTTACATTTCAGGCGACTTTCACTTTTAGTTCACTACATTTCCTCAATAAAATGTTTACTTTTACTGCAATACATTACTCTGAACCATCTTCATTAGTCATTATTACAACATAAAAGTAGAAGAAATTTGACTGGGCAATGCCTGTTTGCAGAGGTGAAAGTAAGCCTGAGGTACGCCTTCAGCATCAAGTGCCCTGTTTGACATAAAACAAGTTTAAAAGACAATATAACAGATGACAGGTTGAATATGTACCCCCGCTGAGGAAGAGGAGACTGTGGAGGGTGAAAACCACCTGCGCTTTGGACTTAAATGTGCACATGCTGACACACACATACACACGGATGGGCTCCTGCTGGAGTCCATATCTGCGTTAACACACACTTGAGGGGAAAACTTCAGTACCAACAAAACGGGCCAGCGTGGCTGTTTCATTTTACTTACTGAAATGTTTGCAGAGAAGCGCTGCGTAAAAGCGGTACCGCATTTTGGATTTGAGAACGCAAAGAGCACCGCGTTTGGTTGCTTTGTAGCGGTTGGTGGTGGTGATGCTTGCATTTTTTTTTTTTTTTACTTTTCTTTAAATTTGGCACAGCTGTGTAGCTACACGTTCTGCCTGTTGTGTTTAACAGAAAAGTGTGTGTGGGTCTTCCAGAAAAAAGACTGCGCTTCATCAGAAAAAGAACAGCAGCTTTATTTACAGCTATATACACTAGAGGTGGGCGGATCGATCCTAATACTGATAATATTGATACCAATGCTGGTATTGATATTGAACGATACTCGTGTAAAAAGATCGATACTCAAGCTTTTTTTCTCTCCCGCACGCACTGACTGTTGCACACGCAGATTCATCAAAGTCTACTCTCTGTCTGTAAGAGCAAGGCTGCGCTGTGTCACACAACACAGAGCAGCGCACCCTTGTATTGTGGCTTGTCAGCCCTCTACCTCAGGAGATTTTGTTTTAAGTTCTGCTGAGTGATATTTTTTAAACAAAAATGTTGATTGTGATAATAAAGTATTTTGTTGTCACGTACAATGTTTGGTGAAATTCTATCCTAGGTCTTTTGGATCCTTTGGATCTATGAAGCTTAAATATGAATATCTATCGGCGATACTGGGCCTGTATTTACTTGGTATCGGATCAATACCAAAATTCCCGGTATCGCCCACCTCTAATATACATCCACCTGTTGGTCACGCATCCCGTTACCAACACCAACTGCTCTGCCAGAGGCAGATCCAGGCTTTTAGAGGGGCTGAGGCCCCCGCGACACTGCCTTTCTTTTCGTGTCACTCTTTCACTCTCCATTCGTTTTGGATTTTACTTTTACTCAATACTTTGACAGTACATTTTATATGAGAAATTTACTTCTGATACTTAAGTACAGTAAATGTCAGATACTTTAAAACTTTTACTCAAGTAATATTTTAAAGGAGGCTTTAACTTTTACCAAAGTAATTTTATGTAAGATACGTGTACTTTCACTCAATATATAAGACAGTAGATTTGAGATCTTGATCTCAGGATAGCATTTCTAGCACCGTCACTGTCAGCTGTCAGTTCATTCTTCTTGTCGCAGTCGCCGCTTTTTGTACTCTTCTGTATTCATGTGCATTTTATATTGTTTCTGAGAGGTTGCACTTTCCGTTAGACAATGACTCAGACCACAAAATCAATTACAATAATTTTGTGCATTAATGTCCTTCAGTATTTTAATTTGGGACTGGACCCAGACTCAGATCATGCAGTTTCAGATTCCGAAGCAAGAGATTTGGACTCAACTGCAACTCTGATAAAAGATTTAATAATTAACTGAATACTCAAAGTGTTGATAATTAGTTATTGTTTAATCAATTGATTGATGAATTGTGTATTATGTAGCTGCCATTTTATCAGTACTGGCTACTGGTCAAGACTTTGACTTTAGGTATCCTTATGGAATACAGGAAGTGGGCCTGTTGTATACCGATGTCGTCGCTTGAAAGGTCTCCCCTAACCAACCCCCCCCCCCCCCCCCCACTTTCACTGCGCATGCATCATTTTGGAACGTCAGCAGCACTTCACCGAGTATTGCCTCATTCCTGCTTAAAACTGACTTTGATTGCTTTGGGTGTATAGAGTCAGACTCAGACTCAGAAAGTCGGTCTCAGATGTGCAGCTGTGGCGCTCTGATCGCTCTCCCAGCTTTTATTATGAATTAATGCTGAATTTATGTGGAAATGATTGTTGTACAAAAGCTTCAGATATCTGTCGCTGACACAGATGATGACTGGAGTGCAGTGAAGGCAGGGCAGACCGATTTTTAGGGAGGACCATTCGGTCGGTGACGCCGGGCCAGCCCTGGTATTGATGGCTCCCTGGCCTCACACATACTTTGTTTTGTTGACCTACACAGGCAAATAGTCAACCATTAAATATACCATACATATTTTGAAGCAATGCTTCAAAATTTGTGATTTTTTTTAAATTATTATTTATTTTTAATAAGCACTGCTTCATCTGTGTAAAACAATGAGCCACTCAGATAGAGTGGACTCGTGCCCTAGGTGACCACCTATACTGCCTACCACCTCTGGACAAATATGTAATTTGTGACATCTAATGTTCTAATGTGTATTTGTGCATCATTAGTTTGGCTCAGTGCAAGTTATCTATCTATCTATCTATCTATCTATCTATCTATCTATCTATCTATCTATCTATCTATCTATCTATCTATCTATCTATCTATCTATCTATCTATCTATCTATCTATCTATCTATCTATCTATCTATCTATCTATCTATCTATCTATCTATCTATCTATCTATCTATCTATCTATCTATCTATGTGTGTGTGCGCGCGAGCTGTGGTATAAAAAAAATCCACTGTAAAAAGCTACTGAATAGCAATAAACTACACATACCGTGATGCTTTGCGCGCCTACGTTGCCTGGAGCCAGCATGTGTTGGTGATCCTGCTCGGAGTCCAAGTATGGCTCAGTGCGTCTCCGACTCTTGAGACGAGCGCATCGCACCACACGCAGAGACGTTGTGTGGAGCTGAACCGGACCTGTCGGAACCGAACTACTTTGGAACTTTTTTTTTTTTGGAAATAACGATGATCGCTCTTCACTCTCGCACTTAAATTACTTTTACGCACGGATTCTTTGGACGCGTCAAGAGGATTTAATGGCACTGCGCTGATACACGTGGGGATTTCGTATAAGTTTTAAAAGTTGATCACCTGAACAATGGCGACAGTTGACGGATTCAGCACTCCAGCTGTGGATCTTTACGCAGGAAATCCAGAGGATTTGGTGCGCTGGACAGATCGGAGTCCGGATCGAGTCTCCGGGGAAACTTTACGCGCGTTCCGCTGTGACAAGTGCCTATTTACCAATAATTTGATGTACGTTTGGAAAACACCTGGACGGATTTACGAACAAGAATGGAATATCCTGGAATAATTTAAACAGGTGACCGCCTTATCCTGCGGTTTGGATCATGGATCTCCCGATCAGTCCTCTGCAGGTATACAAGAAAAGAATTTACTGCGGTTTTTGTGTTTTTGTTGCTGTTGTAATTGCTGTCAGTGGTTCGAAAAGCAGGGATCAATAAGCAGTCGGGTTCCGGGAGGAAGGGGTGGGGGGTTCTCTTGCGCTTTCAATCAGCACATCTGATGTGTGAAATTCAGGACTTTGTTCTTATCTAAACCTGCGCAGGTTTCACCTGTTCAGGGTTCCCGCAAGAATACTGTTCCGTTATCCTCCGGCTTCGTGACGCGCGCATCTGTCACTGATTCGGTTTGAGACGCGCGTCGGGAGCTCTGGGACTTTCAGACATGCACAGCTCCACACGCACACTGTGGAATTTCCACCTTTACACCTGTTCTTAGGTGCACAGCTGCAGTGACGCACAATGTGACAGCGAAGAAACAAACACGCACAAACAGTCAGCTGGTACTTCACACGAGCCATGTGACGCGCGCATGTCATGACTCCAAGATACTGGATGTGATGTGAAAATAAGTCATATGAGGGCCATTGATCGGGCTCTGTTCTCCCGGTTGCACAACTGGCAGATTTTATTTTCCTGCAATTTCCCTTATAAAATCACATCCCTTCCTTTTGATCTAAAGGACACGTTTCACTTCAGCTGATTGGACACATTCTAAGTGGTTAATTCAACAGTAACAGAATACAATATATTTTTTAAATATTAAAACAAAATATGGCCAGATTGTGTTGTCATTGTAGAATTGTCCAAGTGTTTCTCGTAGTGTTTTCATCCAGATTTTTTTCTTCTTTTGGCTTGTATAGTATTTCAAGATTACTACAGCGGATCAGATCTGCAAGAGGATTTGGCACAAGTTTTAACACTGGATGTCCTTTGATACACAGGCAGTGATACAGCTGCTAATGTTCCTGAATAACGTTGCACAAAGCTGTACAGATGTTTTTGATATGCCAGCCACTACACCCATGTTGTGGCTTATGATTGGCTGAGCTCATCTCGATGACTTACAGCAGTTTATGATAGGTTAAGCTGATCAGATGACTTAAAAAAGAATAGGTGGTAGCAATGTTCAAGTGCGCTGACCTGTGGAGGGTTAAATGTGAGACCCAAGTGGAAATATACAATTATTGAATAATAAATGATAAGGCACCCCGCGGGCCTTCATCTGCTTGCTCATGGGCTGCATCTGACCCTCGGGCCGCCTGTTTAAGACCTCTGTTTTAGATGATCTGCTTCAGTGACAATCATGATCATATGAGGTTTTTGATCTGTTCTGTATGCTGGCATGTTTAATCGATGAGTGTATACTGGGATCATAGGATTGTAGCATGTATTTATTGATTATTATTGTGTTTCTGGCATGTCTTCTCCCTCTTCAGGGTTATTTTTCTACTTCTTTAAAGAATCACATCTATTGTTGAGGCAAAGGACAGAGACCCACTATATGTCTGTAATACAGCGCAGAGCCTCTCTACAACTCCCCCACCAACATCCCCCCCATTAAAAATCTTCTCCAAACAAGACCTCCTTTCTCCAGTGAAGAGGGACCCTCTGTCTTATGCCAAGTGACTCTCATGGCCAGCATTGACGGTGGGACACTTGCGTTACAAAAGGAGCTGAAGTGTCAAATAAACTCGGTCAGAGCCCCCAACACACAAGAATTCCTTTATCTGGCACCCTGGGAGGCAGACAAAGACAGACTTTGTGTCAGTGAACAGGCCTTGACTAAACACTGGGTATTTTTTTTTTTTTTTTAAATCTTCTACTCAGAACTTCTTCCTCTTCCTCCTTTTGTCATTTGAACAATGGAGAGGTCGCATGTCTGCTGTCATGACCCCCCCTCCACATCCAGCATCTGTCCTGCACGCGGGTAGCCTCGCCCCTGCAGGTTTAGATCCATACAATGTTCCATTCATGCATGGGCATGGGTGTCCATGTGCACATCTGTCAGACACCGTGTAAAAAGCAGACGACCTAACAGCAAAGCTATAGTGATGTCACACATTGTCATCGCCTCTTAGTGGTGGATTTCAGAATGAGTTATTAACTCTGCCTTTCCCACATACTGTAAGTCTGTGATCCATAAGTCTGAATGAGCCCTAAATGCTCTCACGCACGTACACTTTGCACATTACTGTCTGTTTGTGTCTAGCGACAAGATCATCACACGGCCACAAAGGTCATGATTTATGGCGTAAACTCATTTTATATCCAGAAATTACAAAATTATGTCACTACGATCTTTTATTAGAAATGCGCTATCACTTCATTTTATGCCAAATTTGTGATATATTTTAAAAGAAACCAAATTTTTGTGCATATTGATATATACAACAATTTCAAATATGCACAATTACAAATATATTGCACAAAGTGCTAATATTCCAAATGCAGAATTGCACACACAGACACAGATAATGTTATTTGTGTTGTTCTTATCACAGGCGTACCGCTCAAAATATGTTTTAGGTATAATTTTGTTTATAAAATCCCATTTGTTGGTTTTAAAAAAGTGTGTCACCTGTGCTGTAATTGATGGGAGATTATGCTATTAATACTTGCTTTGAGTGAACAAAGTGTTGCTGGTATTAAGACATTCTCAGTAGTCGGGTGAAAGGCATGTGATATTTATCATCTAATATACAAGTTAAATGTTATCTTAAGCTAACTGCTATCAAGCTAGCTGCTAATAAATGGGACAACCAATATTTAAACACTGTGCTAATCTCCCACTAACAGAATGCTACTAACACAATCAAACCCTAACTACACAGATTGAAACACAGAGCTAACGTACTGCTAATAACATAATTAGCTTTTGTTGTATAGTCTACCAAGAAAATGTTTTAATGATATCGGTTAGCTAACACGATAACTTTGAAGTGGTTGTAATTGAACATAAGAGTCTTGGTACAATCTGCTGTACACAATCTGGTTATAAATTCTTTTCAAACTGGATTTTTACATTGCTGGCCTCATTTCGACTTCATGTTCCCTGAGCGGTGATGAAAAAGCATGGTTAGAGGTCAAAGCACCAGAACATTTCAGTAGGTGTTATTATTTTTAGTTTGATCCATGGTTGTTGTAACAGAATGAAGCCGGGAATAGTAAAGTTGGAGTTTACTTTCGCACAACCACTGGGCTGAACATGCTAGCTGCACTGTCATATGATACACTTGTGGTGAACCGCAGTAGAGAATCATACACACACAAGGGTCAGACTTGCTTAACAACGCTGTATTTACCCACTCAACATTTCCTCTGAATTTTCCCATCAGCGTCAGTGTGTTAGGGCTCTTGGCTGTATGATGAGGTCTTGGAAGTTTAAATATGTGGTATCTCAGCAGTGAAAGAGTTGCACTGATACCCAGCAAACCTGGGTTCAATTCCTGGTCAAGCTATCTGCTTGTGTCCATGGAAAAAACAAAACACTTCATCTGCATTGTTCCAGTCCACTCAGGTGGAACTGGGTACCACCCTTGGCTGAGGTGGTAACATGTCCATGTCCACCCAGTTGGAATTAGGTGCCACCCTTGGCTGAGGTGGTAACATGTCCAAGTCCACCCAGTTGGAATTAGATGCCACCCTTGGCTGAGGTGGTAACATGTCCCAGTCACTCAGATGGAATGAGGTGCCACCCTTGGCTGAGGTGGTAACATGTCCCAGTCCACCCAGTTGGAATTAGGTGCCACCCTCAGCTGAGGTGGTAACATGTCCAAGTCCACTCAGATGGAATTAGGTGCCACCCTTGCCTGAGGTGGTAACATGTCCAAGTCCACTCAGCTGGAATTAGGTGCCACCCTTGCCTGAGGTGGTAACATGTCCAAGTCTACTCATCTGGAATTAGGTGCCACCCTTGGCTTGGCGTGGATCCTATACAAGACTTGCTTCCACTTGATTTCAAAGCTTTGGGTTTGTGTAAATTCCCTTTTTTGTTCAATAATTAGAACTACTTTCACCTACCTTAGAACATTATGTGGCTGCATTAACAGGCACATTGATGATTGCTGCTAAAGAAGCCTGCACAGACACCCAATCTGTCCACACTCACCCTTCAGGCTATATCAGGCCTTACAGTCTGCTATTTCAAGCCGTCTGAGTCCAAAGTCTTGGAAAATTACCTCACCTCACCTCACCTGAAGCAACAACTAGCTAATTTAGTGGCCCAGAGCTGGATCTTGTCTGCCCCACTGCTCAACATGTACATCAAGCTTCTCGGCGTGCTAATACAGGCCTGCCACGGATCGAGCCACAGTCCACAGCACAGAGGTGAAGGTAAACAGATCGGGTTGCTGTGGTCGAGCGCGTTAATGGCGTGTTTATGAGCTTAAGCTGAGTGGTGATTTATCATGTCTAAACTTAAGGCTCACCTTAGGTCTTGACCCTGACCTGTGACTTTGGAGCTAACGTGTGTAGATGCGTGTGTTTGTGGGGAACTTTGAAGACTGAACATCACGACCTCCTGCTGAACCTTATCTGCAGTTTATAGCCGGCCGTATGACTACCGACTGTAAACATAAAGCGGCTATGACACTTTTTAAAAATGTTATGTTTACACGATTGTTTATCTTTTTTTATAAAATAACCCATTAACAATACCTTGTAGACACTTGATACTCACAACCTAGGTACCCTCTGCACAACAGATTAACTACTTACACACACACACATATATATATATATATATATATATACTAATCAAATATATATATATATATATATATATATATATATATATATATATATATATATACTAATCAAATATATATATATATATATATATATATATATATATATATATATATATATATATATATATATATATATATATATATATATTTGATTAGTGCATACTTTAGCATATTAATGAGGATAAAGTATTTTTTCCCCTTGAGAACAATAACTCGTTAACAACACATGGACACTTGATACTTACACCATAGGTAACATATGGTTAGCTTATGAGCTGCTTAGGGGTGTTTTGTGCATACATTTGTGTATGAAGTGAATTTTCCTGTGAACGTAATAACTAACAATGCCTGTTTTATACTTCATACTTACTCCATAGGTACCTTCTGCAGAGTAGATGAGCAATTAATATGTTAGGGTTGTTTGGTGCATACTTTTTGATACACTGAAAAAAGAGAATGTTTGAACCATCTTAAAAAAAGTGTTACAATTTGTAAAAACCTGAATGAATTAAGTTGTTTGAACTTAAGTTTGAAAGTTAAATCAACTCTAACTTACAAACTTTAGTTCAAAGAAATTAATTCATTCAGGTTTTTACAAATTGTAACACTTTTTAAGTTGGTTCAAACATTCTCTTTTTTCAGTGTATGAATGAAAATAAGTATTTTTTTCCCCCCTTGGAAACACAATAACTCATTAACAGTATCTGTTAGATACTTGATACTTACTCTGTATATACCCTCTTGTAGTAGATGCTACGTTCATTTTAGGGTTGGCTGTGTGTACATTTGTGCAGTAATCAGAATGAAATGTGTTTTTTCTTGTTTACACAATAACTTATTTTGATTTATTGTTGATTTGTCAGCAGGTTTAGTCCACACTGTCAGTTTCTCAGAGGTTTGGTGGTGCAGGTGACAAGGAATGAATATGTTAAATATTGGCAGTGATCTCTATTATTATTATATTGCACATTTTTTTGTCAGTTTTATGAATTCAAATAATGCATGGACTTAAAAAATTATAATAAATAATAATCAAATCAAATCAAAATAAAAAATTGTTTAGTTGAAGGGTCAGTTGCACCTTTGTGTAAGAACAGACTTTGTTAATTGCCTCAAGGTAGATCTGCGCAGATGTTAATGTGATCGGCCGTGTTTATCTCTCTGTCAGTAGGATATCTCAAAAACAAACAAGTGGATTTCTAAGAAATTTGGTGTTAACATTGTTCTCGGTTCAAGGAAGAATTGATGAGACTTTGAGTTGATGTATAATTCATATTTTGATGCTGTTACTCATTGAATGCAACATTTTATTTATTTATTTATTTATTTTGTAATGAGTGTGGCAGGGGTGGTGGCCAAGTGGTTAATGTGCTTGGTTTCAGTTCAAATCCCACCCCTGCCACGTTTCTCCATGTAATGTGGAGTTGCGTCAGGAAGGGCATCCGGCGTAAAACCTGTGCCAATTCAATATGCAGATCCACCTTGGATTTGCTGTGGCGACCCCGAGTGCAAACAAGGGAGCAGCCGAAGGGACTTACTATTTATTTTGTAATGAGTGCCCTTTATTTCGTTAACCATTAAATTTGCAGGAAAAATAAAATTTCCCTCAGTGTTACTTCATCAGGCAGCACGGTGGCTTAGTGGTTAGCACTGTTGCCTCACAGCAAGAAGGTTGTGGGTTCAATTCCCGTGGCCTTTCTGTCTGGAGTTTGCATGTTCTCCCCGTGTTTGCGTGGGTTTCCTCCGGGTGCTCCGGTTTCCTCCCACATCCGAAGACATGCGGGTTATGTGGATTGGAATATTTAAAAATTGTCCGTAGGTGTGTGTGTGGGTGTGTCTGTGTTTGTTTATGTATTTGTGGCCCTGCGACAGACTAGCGTCCTGTCCTGGGTGTACCCCGCCTCGCGCTCTTTGACTGCTGGGATAGGCTCCAGCCCTCCGCAACCCTTAATTGGACTAAGCGGTAGAAGATGGATGGATGGATAGATGTTACTTCATCAGGCAGGAGGGCACAAAAGCCAAATCACAGGAAAGCATCTATCCATCACTGGCATCAGATAAAGCTTCACTGAGCTCCATGAGAAATATGTGGCTGCTAAAGAAGAAGAAGAAGAAAAATACGCTGTGATGTATCTTTTCACACTGCGAGCTGTTTACACTCGCCGCGTTGTGTTGAGAACGGGCTCCGAAGTTTGTCTGAACAGGAGAACTGTCATTTATTAGTAGCGCAGGAACAAAGGACAGCTTGTCTCCGGGGTGGTGGGGGCCCGAGGGGGGCCCGTGGAGCCGGGGGAGGGTGGCCTGAGATTGGGCAGCAGCATTTGACCAAGAACAAGCCCCTGTCTGATGGAGAGAACTGCTGACCCTTCCTGAGTAAAATACCACCTTTGTTCCGAGGTGTATGTGTTTGTGCCTACGTGTTTATGTGTGTGTTTGAAAAACTGAGAGCACTGTGGAAAGTGTTTTTTGTATTTTTTTTTTATTTTTTTTTTCTTCTTGGTGCTTCAGTGATTTTGCATCCGTCTGTGAATTTGGCTCTTGTTCTCATGATGTTTCTGAAAAAACATCTCCGTATAAGAAGTGGGTGGAAATCAAGAGATTATATCACAAAAGTAATGTTTGGTGCGGCAAGCTCTCACCTTTTTCTGCCACCTGCTCAGACATATCAAAATGAAAAAGTTGTTTGGAGTCTCAGGGTCTTGACATACAGATCAACAATAAATCTTTATATAACTTTTACTTGCAAACTTTTTTTGTGAAAAGTGATGTCATTGGTTGCATCTCAATTCAGGGGCTGCATCCTCTGAAGGCTGCATCCGTCAAATGCATCAGTCACTGTGGAACGCCTCGGCTGCTCCATTTCGAAGCCTACTCGGAATGCGGCCAACAAATGCAGCCTTCTTTCTCTCAAAAACGAAGGTTACAGCAGGTTTATCTTTAAATGCCCAAACAATCCTAAGAGTCGTTTTTTTTTTTTTTTTTCGGGCTCCATTGTATAATTATACATAGGCAATGGTTATCTCTATATACATAAAGGGCGACGTCTGTCTGTCTGTCTGTCCGGGATAAACTCCCAAACTATAATATGTAGCCCTAAAAACTATATATATTCTGAATCCTTGTGACATGGGGAACAAACTGGTACCATTTTTTTAAAACGTTGAACTGAAAATTACCCCCAAAATAGCTGGCTGTGGGTATGACCAGGCAGATTCAAATTTCCAGCCCTGTATATGTGTTGGCCATCTCTGTTTATTTAACTCCTTAAGCCCTAGGGCCTATTTCACCAAAATCACATACCCATACATTCTGATTTATTTCTCAGCTTGTACAAGGTCAAAAATGCAAAAGTTTGGATCAGCTAAAAGACAGGTCCTAGGGAATGTTGTGGATGCAAAAAAAAAAAAAAGTAAATAATACGTGGTCGGAGTAAATAAGGTGTTTTTTCCCAAAAAATGAATTCCGATTTATGTCTTTATTCCCTTGGCGTTTCAGCTGTGGTTAGTTGATATGTGATTGAAGTGGATACTTTTGTAGAGGAGACTTCGCTTGACATTTTGATGTATAATAAGTGTATGTTTGTGTCAGCATTGGTTAGTTATGAGTGTTCAAATGTTCCAAAACAGGGCAAGTCCCCAAATTTGGGGACTGTAGGGTTTAAGAGGTTTTAATCCATTTCTTCATCTACTTGATGTTCTCAACTGTTAAGCACCTGACTGTCCTGTACAACCCAGTTTGCCTTCCTGCCTGAATACATTCATTTTATGTTTGTAAAACTGCAATGTAAAAACAGTGAAATACACCACTACCTCAATTTTTAATCATTGATATTTAAATTTACTGTTACCTACCTTTTGTGTGTAATTTTGTTATGAATTTGATTGCAAAACAAAGTCTGCTTGAACAACTTCAAATGTGTTTGTCTTTTAACCAAGTATTTCCACTTAGTTTGGGGAGTCCGCCTCTTATAGTTCTGCTGGACAAACTTTAGCCCATTAACTATTATATTTATAAGACATCAGCATTACAAAAACAAATGTTGGGCAATTGTTTTGATTAAACTGACTGGCATTTGGCTTATGTTTAAAACAGGTTAACCCAGGCAGTGCCGGGTACCCAGGCTAGTATAATATATATATATATATATATATATAACTATTGTTAGGTTCTTTTATTGCAGTGAATGGTCTCAAAAAGAATTGGACAGGAAACGGACTTCAAAGTTTAGATGTCATATTGAAAGGTGCCTACACTAATACAGAGAGTCATCTAGCAGCGCTGGGGTCTTTGAACATATGACATGCAACATCTGGAACAAAGAACCTAGATTTTTCTCCTGCACTAACTTTTATTCCTGAGTCAAAGCCGTCCCCATGTGGGTGGGCAGTCCTTAGCCTGTCTTGAATAAGTGGCTATGTGACAGACTGCAACGTGAAGTGAGTAGGCGCATGTCATCCTCAGGGGTGTCATGCTCATGTTGCGTTCAAGGCAGTGTGTCAATATGTTACAGTGTATGTCTGCATGTCACGCAACACAGAGCTCCATCATGCCGTCCAAATAGATGCGAATACTTTGGTTTTATCAACTAGACAGCTACAAAAAGATCAGATAGTTTTATCATTTATTAGACAGCTATAAAAATATCAGATGGGGCACAGCGGGGCATTTTGACCTTCGGTAGCTGATAAGGCTGCCATGTTTGGGTTAGGCAGAGAGACGCAGAATTGCAATACGGCCTCTCTTTAACTGTCTAGATCCAATTGTGAATATTCACTGGTCTCCAACATCAATTCCTTTCCAGGGCAGACAAATTGCTCCGAGATGGTTTCCACTTGCAGTTAAGTTAAAAAATTAATGCAGTCTGGTCAGGTTTTGGTAGCAGCCGTCTTGCCAGTTTTCCGGTAGGTCAGGGCAGCGCATAATCCATGCAGCAAAAGACCTTCTACCATAAAGGCAAATAAGAATGAATCCTCGACATCTTCCACAGAAAGTGGTGCCAGTCACGTGACGCACCACTTCTCCCAGGCATCAAGAACATTGCCCACAGGATCAGTTCCATCTGGGCATGCAGGGTCACCCAGCCCTGATTCCTTGTTGAAAAAAATGGTGTCAGTAGTGTTGAGAGACCAGCTGATCAGTTCCATGGTTATTCCAAATATAGTTTGAAGAATACACAGTCTGGTGAAGTTGGGACTTTTGAAGGTTGGGGCAGAGATAGAGGAAAAACACAGAAGGAGAGGAGAGAGGAGGAGATGTGACCGTCCTCGCCGGAGTCCCAAGCAAAATATAATGTTGAGATTAAAGGAAACAGCCAATAAGTGAGAACTTAAGAAGTCATTTTTGGGAATGACACCTCTGGCTCCAATACTTCATCTCCCCATGTGCACCTGGCAGTGGCACATGCCAGTGTTCCACTCTATATGGTCGACACTTCACCTAGTTTTGATTTAAAGGGGCCTCATCATGCAAAATTGTTTTTAATTTGTCATTTACATTAATACATTTGGGGTTTCATGCCCAACAGATTTCACTATGATTGTGCACGAACAAACGGTCCTGTTGGCAAAGTTTAGGTTTGAAACATCTCATTTCATATTTATGTGACATATGTCACAGAAGTGGGCAGCACGGTGGCTTAGTATATTTGCACTGTTTCACAGCAAGAAGGTCATGTGATCGATTTCCACCTGTGGCCTTTCTGTGTGGCGTTTGCGTGTTCTCCCCATGTTTGCGTGGGTTCCCTCTGGGTGCTCCGGCTTCCTCCCACATCCAAAGACATGCAGGTTAAGTGGAATGGAAACTTTAAATTGTCCGTAGGTGTGCGTGTGAATGCGTTTATTTGTTTATATGTGGTCTTGCGACAGGCTGGCGCACTCTCCAGGGTGTACTCCACTGGTGTTACACCCTATGAATGCTGAGATAGGCTCCAGCTCCCCCCTCCCCCATAAGCAGTTGAAGATGAGTGAGATGTCACAGAAGTTCATATCTGAATTTCTGCTTCACTGATGAGACAAGCCGACTCAGTCAGTATGTACCCTGTAGCACACATCCACATTGGTCTATAGAAAAATCATGGAATGATGCACTGAGAGGGGGCGTGGCTTCCAGCAGCTCTTTCCTATTTAAAGTAACAGATGGTGAATCTGGGTCTTTCTTTGATTACCCCCCCCCCCCCCCCCCCCCCCAAGAATATGTATGGGATATTTTTGGCTAAATAAATAAATAAATCTTAGATTCTTTTAAGACACCTGGTCATCTACTGTGTAATTTTTTTTTTTTTTTTTTACAGAAAAGTTACATAATAAGAGCATTTTATATTCCATCACCTCAGTGCAGTAATATTGCAGAAAATAGGCACAGACAACAATACTGCAGAAAAAAAGGTGAAAGAATGATGCTTGGAGCTGGTCTTTTAGGTGGCAGCATACTGAATGGAACATCCGGTTTGGACTTTTGAAAAAAGGTGAATGTCTAAAAAAAAAAAAGAAATGCTATTATTATTCGTTCATTGTTGTTGTGCACTGATACTAACTTGTATTTGCATAATTTCTGCTGCAGAAGAAAATAACAAAGATCCCAAAGATGACAAATTGCCTTTCATTATCTTCAGGTAACATGATGCTTTATTTCAACAGTTTTTTTATGCAACTTCTCACACATATATTCAGGTAAAAATACTTAAATATATGGACACTTTTGGACGGTGCTGTACAAGCGCATCTGAATAAAGGATGCTGCTGCATTAAACCCACAATAATAACACTTTTTGGTTTGTTAACATGGCTTGCAGAAGTTATCCAAATTATATTTGTTTTAACTAATCCTCCCCCCCAGTAGTTTATTTTAACATTAGTGCATAACTTGTATGTGCTTTGACTGTTCTCGCAGCATCCACATTGCCTGAGATTAGATACAAATTATATCGAGGAGCGGAGAGGGTTCATTCACATTACCATTTGAAGTGATCACTTTGGCACCTCAGATCTGATCAGTTCTGAGGAGATGCCAATCAGAATCTTTGTGCCACTTGCACACACCTACATTCACATGACTAGTTGAAGTGACACGGAATGTAACTTTTTTTAAAACATACATTTTTCACATTTATGGGTGTCCAGTCAGATTAAAGATTAGAGAAAGATTAGAGAAGATTAGAGAAAGATTAAAGAAACAGCACACAGTGGAAGGTGGCATATCACTTCATAGTCATGTTTAATACAAAGCATATCTATCAGTATTGGGCCCAAATTTTTAACCTTGGCCTGTGACCTTGAATTTTAGCTTATTTTTCTTAAAGTCAAATTACTTTGTCATTGGGTGACCCTCAGACTTTTCACCAAATTTTGTCAAATTTGGATGACAACTCTTTAAATTATTTTCTTTTTTGTTAACAAAAAACAAAACAAAAACAACAACAACCCAGTATAAAACAAGAATCAGGTGTAGGTCATTTTAACTGGTAATATAAATAAGAATCAGCCAACACATACATACAGTAACACCAAAGCAATGGCAGTGATGCCGGTAACGCTTTACTTAGTAACGCGTTACTCTAATCTAACCACTTTTTTTAGTAACGAGTAATCGAATGCGTTAATCTTTCCAGATCAGTAATCAGATTAAAGTTACTTCTCCAAGTCACTGTGCGTTACTATTATTTTTGCAACTTGGTCTGTGACTGAACTGCCCACTTTAAGCGAGCTATGAGCATTTCATCCACGGTTTTCTGCAGCGACTCGTCCTCACCTCTTAAAGCACGGTGACAACAGCACACCTGCACTGAGCTTCACAAAGACATTTTTATGCTTTTTTTCCCTCCTTTATTTAGAATTCTGAGCTGAGCCGCTCCATATCTGCTCGTTAAAAACAGCTGATCCTCCGCAATGCCAACAACTAACACTATGTTCCACTCAAATGCACCTAAACTCTCTTTCTGAGGACCACATGATGTGAAAACGCAATAAAATTTTCTTACCTGTAAATCTGGTCATGTTTTCTGCATAAATAAATGTTATCCATTCTTTGTGCTCAAACGCCAAAGCAGGGGCGAATCCAGATGGAATGGGGGCATGGGGCAAGGATGTGCCCCCCCCCAACACCCCAAGATTAAAGGTCCAGTTGGAAGCCTTTTTTTTACTACAACTACTAATACTACTTATAATAATAATAATAATAATAATAATAATCTCGACAAGTAAAATGTTTGAGAGAATTTAAATGTTAGAAAAATGTTAGAAATAATTTAACAGTTACATTTATAAACAATGTAGGTTAGAAATTGCAAGTTTTACTGTTACAGTGCTGTCAGCAGTTAAATATGAGGTCAAGAAAGAGGTCTTTATTTTACTTTTTATAAAACAAGTATTTATTTTCATTGAAGTCAAGAAAGGGTGACTATAAAGTGAGTTTTGGCAAAACAAGTATCATTGTCATGTTGAGGTGGCAGAGGGTTGTTGTCGGCAGCTGGGGAAAGTAACTAAAAGAGTAACAAGTAATCTAACTTAGTTATTTTTACAACTGAGTAATCAGTAAAGTAACTAAGTTACTTTTTCAAGGAGTAATCAGTAATCATTAATTGGATTACTTATTCAAAGTAACTGTGGCAACACTGAGCGATGGTGCCAAAATTTACAGTGTCAGTATGACAGTATAACATCTTGCTGAACTTGGATACTAATGAGACTTAAGCTGAGTTTGATTGACATTTACAAGTACTTCTGCTGAAGTAGAAAACACTTATCGCTGCACGCCACAAGCAAGAATGGATATCTTCTCCTTGCAATCAAAGCCACAGTATTTGACATGTTAAGAATCCTCACAGTCCAGAGTAAGATGCAAAGACAGACTGGAGTGCACATGCATTTCATAGGTCTTGTAGGACTGTATGCAACAGGTGAGGAGGTCATACTAATGTCACGTGTATACATGTGAATGAGTTATTGACTCGTGCCGCTATGCATGGAGTACCGTTACCTCATCATGCTATGTGGACGTGGCATGTCTACACGTGAAACAGCCCTCTTAACCCCCTGCCACTTTAAGCATTTTTTAAAATGTAGATGTAAATTAATATTCAAAGTTTTCAGCTAGTTGATAGTAGGGCTGTACAATATGCCCAAATTATCATATCTCAATATTGCCATATCAATATGATATACAATACGACTATGATTTCACACAACGTGCAGCAACAGTGAAAATTAAACATTCTGAAACAAAAGAGTAATAATACCACACTCATTTTGCACTCATCAGAAGGTTAGGATACAGTGCCCTCCAAAAGTATTGGAACATTTCATATTTCACACATATTAATTTGTTTATGCCATTTCAAATACATGAAATACAAAAATACAAAGAATAAAAATTTCTAAAATTATCTTCCTCAAACTCAAACTGAAAGCAAATCTCTAAAACTTGATAAGACCTGTAAATAATAATTAGTTTTATTGCCAGTTTTCTTCAGACATGTCAGAGGATGGAAACATGAACATTTCCAAGGCACTGAATATGTCTACAAAAGTTTCTTTCACCATAACATCATAAAGAGGTTATTTAATCAACAGCTGCCTGCTCATTTAAAAATCACTGGAGACACACGCATATATAAGGAAACCCGAATTAAAGGAGAAATGTTGCTTTTAACAACCTGGACCTCATTTCTGGCATAAAATACGGTTGTTTATTCACCAATATAACTTTGGTGTCATTATTAGTCCGTGGTTCAAACGACGTGTTCAGTTCAAATCTGAGGCATTTTTCTTCTTCTACTAAGGTGGACTAGAACTTTTTGTGGTACACAGCACTAACTACTGGACAGGAGGAACCTAGCAGTCAAAATGACTCACTGATTTCAAAATGCAGCTCTTTTCAACCAGACGTGTGGTGCCGTGACATGCCAATCATCTGTGTCAGATTTCAGGGGAGTCCATTGCAACCCTGGCCTCTGCTGTAGCTCCACCTATGCCAGGAAATGTTCAACATTTGACATTTCCTCTTTCATTGTGGACTCAAAATTTGGCACTTCCTGTTTCAGTGTGAACATGCCACTGAGTTCCCGTGAGATTCCATGGGATCTCGTCTGTCACATTCTGTTTCAATCTGTTCCATTTTGTTTTTGAGTGTTGGAGGTGGCAGCCAATCAAAGTAGAGCGGCACCGTGGCATCAGTGGCAGGTGTCTCTAAAAACGCTTCATTTATGTGTTTTATATAACATGTTTCTCATATATTCTGTAAACGCTTGTGAGAAATAAACACTTGTAAAACTGAAAAGGCTGTTTTTTGGAACCTCATAACACCTCTGAAGTGATTTACAAGACATTGAGCAGACATTAGCGTGGTGATGTCACAGGCTGGTAGCTAGCTGCAAACTCTGTTTCATTTCTGTGTCAATACAACCTCTTTGTTATATATTATGTAAACGCGTGTGAGAAATAAACACTTCTAAAACTGAAAATAGTGTTTTGTAACCTGATAACACCTCTGGAGTCATTTACAAGACATTTCGCAGATGTCAGCATGCATGCTAATGTCTGCTAACTCAAAGCTAACTTCCTCTCTTGTCAAAAGCTCATAAACATAATTATTATATGGCTGAGACGGTACACGCGCTGTGATTGGCTGATTACCGGTCGGATATTTTCCCTTATCATATACCTATAAATGATATGCCAATATGAATGGATAAAACACTAAAGAATAAATAGCAATACACCCTTTTCGTGGACGGGTAATATTTTTCATACCACCCGAGTAATCAGCCAATCCGGATAGCGGAGCAGCACCACGATGAAGAGGTGCAGTCAGAGGAACTGAAATGCTGGTGAGTCACTATTAATAATTTCTCACGTGTCCAACTGCATAGGTTGATCGTTAAAATTAAATTAGTTAGTTCTAAAAGCCATCATAATTACTTATAGGAAAACATTCAATTTTTTTTCTACTAAGGTTTGAACTTTGAGTATTTACACAGGAGAGAAAAGTCAGAAAATGTTAATGCCTGTTTGAGAAAAGTGTATAAAGTGTGTAGTGAGGGGTTTTACAGTCTTAAAACATCTATAATAATTGTAAAAAATAACACTGACTACTTTGCGGATTTCGCCTATCGCGGGTTATTTTTAGAACATAACTCCCTTTCGCGGCTTCGCAGTTGTATGCAGTTTTGCATCCTTTTTTTTTTTTTTTAACAGCGCATTGTGTTCTGCGTCCTTATCAGGCAGGCCGGTCGGCATCACCGCAATTGCTCTCACTGCCTCCAATGCGCAATGGAAATGGCAGAATGATTTGGGCTTTTTTTCCATCAGAATTTTTTCAGAAACTGTTAGAGACTGGCAGCTGGAAACCATTAGAAAAATTAATCTGGCTTTCGATGAAAATGTTAATGGGCTTGGTAGAGAATAAGACGTGTTACTGTCGCTTTAAGGATGGCCCCCAGCGGCTGTGGGGCATGCTGCGCTCCGAAGCCGCCATCGACAGGCTGAGCGACCATTTCATTTCTAAACGGATGGCTGTATGGATCCGTGACCGTTGTGTGCCATTTCTCTGGTTACCACAAGAGCTGGACATCAACCATTTTCTGACAGATTTCACTTTTAACAAGAGATTTTGTCATGGAAAGCCGAGTGGAGGCTTCACGCGTCACGATGGATTCGCTACTGGAGCGAGACAAAACCACCTCCGTGTTGGTCTCACAGGACGGCTTTGAGATGGCGTTCAGACAGCTGTTGGTGGTTTTTCCATCGAGTGATTATCCGAGAAATTGGGGAGGTGCCTGGACATGCCAGAACATGTCCTGTGAGGCTTCATCACAGCGTTGCTTTGCGCCATGAGGCACCGCCGCGACGCGTGAAGCCTCCTCTTCTCTTTCCATGACAAAAACTCCTGTAACAGTGGAATGTGCCGTTCATTTCCAAACTGGACGCTGTGTTTTATCCGGGATGTCATCTGGCTAGCACAGGAATTGTGAAAAGACGTGGACATCGGCACTTTTTCGGCACATTGAGACAGACGTGCGGAGGAATTCCGTGCATCGCGGCGGTGCCACATGGCGCAAAGCAACGCTGTGATGAAGCCTCACGGGACATGTTCTGGCACGTCCAGGCACATCCACAATTTCTCGGATAATCACTCGATGGAAAAACCACCGACAGCTGTCTGAACGCCATCTCAAAGCCGTCCTGTGAGACCAACACAGAGGTGGTTTTGTCTCGCTCCAGTAGCGAATCCATCGTGACGCGTGAAGCCTCCGCTCGGCTTTCCATGACAAAATCTCTTGTTAAAAGTGAAATCTGCCGGAAAATGGTTGATGTCCAGCTCTTGTGATAACCAGAGAAATGGCACACGATGGTCACTGATCCATACAGCCATCCGTTTAGAAATGAAATGGTCGCTCAGCCTGTCGATGGCGGCTTCGGAGCGCGGCATGCCCCACAGCCGCTGGGGGCCGTCCTTAAAGCGACAGTAACACTCCGTAATCTCTTTGAAGCCCATAAAAGTTTCACCAAAAACCATCTGAATTTCTCGAATGGTGTCCACTTTGATGTCCCTCACAGTTTCTGAAAAAATTTTGATCAAGCAAAGCGGCAGTCTCTGAGCCATTCCTAAACAATAAAAAAACGACAAGAGGGGTGGACCACTCCTCACTCAAAGCCTGCTCACAGGCGAATGACGCAACCGACAGGTGTGAAAAAACACGCATGCACACGAAGGTTCAAGCTTGGCTGACGCAATCACATGTGATTCAAATCCATATGGTTTTCTAATAGACCTCGTATGTTGGTCTGATATTTCTTCATACAGACTTCGTGGTCGGTTAATAATTCTTTAATATTGTTTATGCTTGATTGATTGATTGATAAAGGGGCTTTACTGAACATGTACAAATTCTAAATAAGACACACACACACACTCATTTTCAACCACTTAGTCCAATTAAGGGTCACGGAGGGTTGGAGCCTATCCCAGCAGTCACAGAGCGCGAGGCAGGATTGGACAGGATGCCAGTCTGTCACAGGGCCACACATTCGCACCCGCACGCACACCTATGGACAATTTAAAGTTTCCAATCCACCTAACCTGTGTGTCTTGTGGGAGGAAGACGGAGCACCCAGAGAGAACCCACACAAACATGGGAAGAACACACAAATGCCACACAGAAAGGCCACAGGTGGCACTTGAACCCATGACCTTCTCGCTGTGAGGCAGTTGCTCATACGGCCGAGAGTATTTTAGGATTGCGTTATATTTTCTCTTTTTTTATACATTGGGTCATTTTAAACTTTGAAAATCAAACACGATTTTTTAATTTTAATTTTAATAACCCTTAATGGGATATATTTGATTTATCACCACAAATACCATCATATGAGCTTTGTGCCATGTAGCGGTACAAAGCTCGCTCTTGTGGTAGATGAAGACACAAACCAGAAATGGCACAAAAATCCAGCTCCAGTGGAGAAAAGCCACAAACCAGAGAACATTGTCGTAAAACGCCACAAACCGCTTCGCTCGTTCATGTCCGCAACATTAACATATTGGCAGTAATGATCTGATGTGAATTTAATGTTGTTTGGTGCATATATTTGCTTATAAATGATAATTAAATTATTGTGTAACTGACTAACAATACATTAGTGCACTAGATTAATGCACTAGATTTTAGGGCTATTTGGTGTATATGTGTGCGTGCACATTGAGAATGAAGTAGTTTATGTTGTGTGAATAACTCACAATCAATACTTTAAATGGTACACACTTGCTACTTACCCCTTAAGTATCCAACATAGACAAGGGTTAGGGTTGTTTGGTGTATTTTTTGTTATTTTTGTGTGAAGTGTTTTTTTTTTCCTCCAAATGTGAACACAATTATTCATAAATGATATATGGTAGACACTTGATACTTGCACCACTGGTAACCAGCGAGGGGTGCATTTAATCAAATAGTTATTAAGGTTGCTGATCTTATTGATGATCATAACAAGGTCGGACAATTAAAGGTCAACACTTGATACTTACACTATACATAACATAACACCAGAGCAGCAGATCATTAAGTGGAAGCACTGCTTGGTGCAACATTTGCATATTGATGAGGATGAAGTGCTGTTTTTTGTGTAAATAACTCAAAATCAATAAATCTTCCACACTTTGTACTGACGCAAAGTCAATAAGCTGATTTTGAATTTGTGTGTTTCGGTGCATGTTTGTGGGGATAATATCTTCTTAAAAATCCATTGCATACACTTGATACTTGCACCATATATAACCCCCATGTAGTAGATGAGGTAATTAGACTGGACCACTGTTGGTTGCATGTTTCACTGTATTCAGGGTTGCATGTTTCACTGTATTCAGGATGAAGTGGGTTTTGTTGTATTGTTGTATACATTTCACAAACAGCAGACAGTGCACACTTGATACTTACACCATAGGTACCCTCTGGAGAGAAAAAAAGATTAGGAATTGCAGAGTTTATGTGCATATATCTGCATATTAATGAGGACAATGTGAAATTCCTAAAGCTTTGTGGAGACATTAGCAGATGCAGATCTTTCCTGTTGCTGTTGGAGTTTTGGATGGGTTTAGGCACATGGATCCAGGTGGGACAGGTGGTGGACATCCAGTTGTCTTTTTAATCCACCTCACCCCACTCAGTTTTGATCAAATGACCAAAGTCAGAGTATCTTTGTCTCCCTAAGGAGAAATTTGCCTTGGAGAGAGGGATCTGCTGCACAACAACACATCTGACACATACCACCCATACATCAAAAACAACCACATAACAGATCAAAATTAAAATACAAATACATAATCAGTATAAACCATATTGACATCTGAGTGCAAATACTGCAACACATGACCTCATACTATCTTCCCTGAGCTGTCTGCTCATTTATGAGCTTCACCGACAGTGGAACAAACAAATGTTTATATCGGTTATATTTACAAAGAGGAACCCTGTACCTCCTTCCTGAGTACATACACCAAACAAACGGAGTCGGTGGAGAAAGGACATGCGCTGGTGAATTTGGGCACAAACGCTTGATACTTGTGTGTGCCAGCTTAAATTGTTGTTGATGTAAACCCCCAGGTGTTTATATGAATCCACCTGTTCAATATTACATTCATGTATGGCTTCCAAACTATGGTCCCCAATAGATCTGGGCTCCACCAACATCTCCACTGTTTTATTAGTATTAATCTGCAGTTGGTGGGCGTCACACCAGTTTACAATCCTGTCCACTCCACGTGTGTGACTACTTAAAATTGGTATTAGTGTTTAGCAGACTAAGTATTACTGTTGGGAAAGTGTAGTGACACGGACCCACAACAGGGGGCGCAAATGAACGGTCAATAGATGAGCCAAAATATAACAATTTAATGTTGTGAATGTGCACAACGAACATACAGACAATCTCAGAATATCATAACAGTCAATACACAAAGGTGACGTGTGGGCAGGCTCGAGGATAGAAGACGTCTGTCCCAAGAAGAGCCGGAACCACACGATTTCCGCCGCCCCAGAACCTGGTGAATACTGGAGCCGCCAAGTCCCAAATTCCCAGGTGATCACCGTCCCCGACTGTCGGATCTGGTACTGCTGGCGAAGAACAAAGACAGTCAAGTGTGGGTGTGTGTACACCCAGTAACAACAACGGTGGGAATGCCACCTCCACCTCTCACTCAGAATGCTGAGGTATTTACAGTGATCCCTCAGAGGAAAAGAGTGCCGTCCTGCACTCACTCAGCCTCCACAAGAAGAGGGACCAGTACTCCTGCAAACACACAATATACAGCTTATTAGAAACACAAATGGCTGAGGATATTACCTCCAATGAAGTATGATATCTCGGCAACGAGGTGGAGATGACGTCTGGTCTTTATGGAGTGAGATGATGTTGAATAGATGGGTGACAGCTGTCAAGAGGTAATGAGCGACAGCTGTCACCCCCGGCTGTGTCCATGGCGGCAGCGCCCTCTCGTGCCTGAAGCCCGCACTTCAGGCAGGGCGGCCTCTGGTGGTGGGCCAGCAGTACCTCCTCTTCTGGCGGCCCACACAACAATTAGTGTTGTATGGAAATCTAATGACATACTGGTTTGGCTGGGAGCTGACACAGTCATTGGTATACAATGGAAATAGAAATGGTGAACTAACACAGCCCTGAGGGACTCCAGTGCTGCTTAATACAATATGAGAGAAGACAGAATTAAACTTCACCTGCTGTGACCCGTCTGACAGAGTGATTTTGAAGAAGGATACGTATGTGACCGGATACAGTTAAAAGCAGAACTAAAATCAATAAAAAATAATTTGACATATGCAGAGGAACTGTCCAGGTGCTTTAAAACCAGATCCTAATAGTTAAAATGGCATCACTC
Source organism: Thalassophryne amazonica (assembly GCF_902500255.1). Classification (NCBI taxonomy): domain Eukaryota; kingdom Metazoa; phylum Chordata; class Actinopteri; order Batrachoidiformes; family Batrachoididae; genus Thalassophryne; species Thalassophryne amazonica. Next base: position 52,657,996 of record NC_047118.1, read on the forward strand.
ATATTCCGATTCCTTTTGTACGCAAACTGAAGTGTGGCTCTGCGTCCGTACTAAGCTCCTGAATTAACAGTTTCTCCAGTGCCGGTGGTTCTAACCTCTAACATCTCTACAGCTGACCTCACTTGTGATTTCCTTTATTTATTTATTTTTTTTTGGAAGGAAAATCCCTTCTCTTTGTCACCCCTCCCCCTCACACATGTCACATTCCACCAAATATGTGACCATGTTTCACTTCCCGGACGCGGGTTGCCATGACAAAGGTGCACCTACTCAAACTAAGCTAACCTCATGCAGGGGTTTTGATCCTTCTCATTCGCTCCACTCCTTTCATTCTCAGTGGGGAGGGGATAAAAAAGACATTTTCGGTGTGAAGACGAGCGTGAAATTTCCTGGGTGACCTCCCGGGGACGCAGCAGACCACCGGGCTCCTCATTCTGCACTTCTGAGGAGATCTGTGTGATCACAGGAGTTTATTTATTTTTTATTTATTTTTTTAAGTGTGTCTGTTTTTATTTGCGGTTTAAAATAAATTGAATTAGGTGGAGTTCGACATTTTTCCTGCATTAGAAGGGATTTGAATGTTCCACGCTGGGTGGTCAGGGGCCACTGTTGTTGTCTCTGACTGGTGGAAACATTAGCTCTTGATCGACTGAACAAGTCTGATCCAGACAATTATCTGTGTGCAGACGCCACAGACATGGACACCACAGACATGGACACCATGCACGAGACACAGATGGTCCTCTGTCAGCTGGTACTGATTGGAGTTTATGACACACTCAAATGAACTCAAATGCTTTTATATATATATATATATATGTAAAAGATTGGGTAGGATTACTTTGAAAGAATACATGTATGTATGTACATACATTTGGATTACTTGTAATCTGATTACTTTTAGATTACATTTCAAAGTAATCCTACCCAAACTTGTGTGTGTGTGTATATATATATATATATATATATATATATATATATATATATATATATATATATATATATAAAAGATTGGGTAGGATTACTTTGAAAGACTACATGTATGTATGTACATACATTTGGATTACTTGTAATCTGATTACTTTTAGATTACATTTCAAAGTAATCCTACCCAAACTTGTGTGTGTGTGTATATATATATATATATATATATATATATATATATATATATATATATATATATATATATATATATATAAGATGGGGTAGGATTACTTTAAAATAATACATGTGGATTACATGTTTCTGTGTAGGCTCTCAGTTGTCCAAGTGGTTTCCATAGTAGAGAAGCTTGAATCTTCGACTGGACTGGGTTGCTTGACGCGAGGACGTTTCGCTTCAAATCGCAGAAGCTTCCTCAGCTAAAATTCTTGCTCTGGTGGTCTGACTTCTGTCTTGACTCTTGTAGAGAAGAATAATCAAGAAGTCACAAAAGCTGGAGTTTTAAACCTAACCAGACCCCTCCTACCGAGAGGCAGACTGCTATAGGCTGGTGACTAAACAATAGCTCTAATTAGCACCTATTGTGCTCTCGTTAACACCCTCCTAATGACAGGGCAGCTGTGGCTCCCTTGACGACTCTGCTGATGACGTGAATGACTCATTACCATGAACAAAGACTGAAACTGCTTTGACCTGAGTACCCCATTGTAAACAGGGGATAAAGCGTGTCTCAGACCCCCTCCCCGGTTAAGGCTAGGTTTCAAACGTTTCACAAAGAATGCCTCTTGACCCCTCTCTCAACCCATTTCTTCTCTCTGGCTAATATTTTAACTTCCTTGTCCTTAAACGTGTGGTTAGTGTCTTTGAGGTGGAGATGAACTGCAGACTGAGGTGTGTGTTTGTGTGTGTGTATATATATATATATATATATATATATATATATATATATATATATATATATATATATATATATATATATATATATATATATATAGGTTTGAGAGTCTTGTTTTGACTGGACACATTTGCAGTGCAGTTGAGCAGGTACTTGTATTTTTATCACTGTGCTGCCACCTGGTGGTTAGAGTCGGAAATGCAAAAAGCATATTTGACTTCCCTGCACTTTCATTCTTGGTCACAAAAGCTTTGTGTCGCTAATGTTTAATATTTATTCATCTGTTATGGTTTTTTTTGTTTCTTTTTCTGAAGACAGAAGTTTCAGACAACATAGCAAATAACAACATCACGTTTTTGGTGATAACACACACAAAACATTTTTAAGCTGATGTAGAAAATTACATGTTTCTTATAATTGTTCCTCTTTGTGTGTGTGTTTGTGTGTGTGTGTGTGTGTGTGTGTGTTCCCTCAACAGAACACTTTTAAAGATGGACATACAGACTGTAATATGCATAGAAAACAAACAAATGTAAAATAAATCCATGATACTGACAAGGGGATTTATTCCACTTTACAATAACTCTGAATGACTCTGTTCATTATTTATTCATCCTGAGACCTGCTGCTTGCAGAAATTCTTATTTCCCAGCTCTGCCGCTCACCTGCTTCAAAGGATTTGCAAGGCTCAAATCGCCATTTCTGACAATTTTAGAATTGATCGGTTAAAATTGTGGTTTATAAAATGTAAAAAACAGAGGTGTGCATGATGTGTGATGCTGAACTGTGAACCACTTTGTAATGTACTCTTATTGTAAAAGACTCGTGCAAGAAACAGGAAGTGTTGTGTAGCAATGTGGCTAATTATGCCACCATCACACCTATTCGTACCACTGACCTCATAAACATTCATTATTTGTATACTACGGAATCACTTTGCATTCACTGGATGTAAAAAAAAAAAAACGAGAAAAGATCTTGATCATCAAAAGAAAAGATCATTACAAGAAAAGATCTTGCAATTACGAAATCAGAAGACACCTGATCTCGTAATTATGAAATCAGGTGTGTAATTTTATTTAAATCCAGCTTCCAAGAAATACTGAGACATAATCGAAAATCAGCAAATTTGCAGCAGCCGACAGTCCACTGTGATCACACAGTAAGTGTGGCTTTCCCTTTAAGGTGTTACTGGATGAATGAAATTCCTCGAGGGAGGGGCACGGGGCACCCAGATTGGTATGTGCCCGTAGGGGGGTTAGCCCCTCTTTGTCCCTGATTATAATTATGACAGGTACCACACTGACCACTGCTTCGGTCAGAACCACATACTGCACATTCACGAAGAAAACACTTTTATGCAATTGATTAATGAAATTCCTCCAGGGAGGGGCACAGGGCATTTCACCAATATGAAACGTCCTCCATTCTTTATGAATTACATTGATCTGGACCAACAGCCGGCTGTGAGACGGGAGGTTAGGGACCGTCAACAAATTACCACGGCGAAAGGAAATGCTTTGATTAAAACTCAAAAACATCACATTTGTGGTTTGTAGTACCAAGTAACTCACATCATGCATCAATGAGCTCCCTCTGGATGTACTACAGCTCTCAGTTTGGAAAAAGGTCATTGTGAAAAATTAAAAGGTCATAACAGTGATGCTACTGAAAAATTAAACAATAAACATTTAATAAATGACAAATGGATAGGAAAAACACAGACAGGTGATTTATTCTTTATTTTGAGGAAATTAGGAAATTTTATTGAATATTGAAATGGACGGTCTGAAAACACCCCAGCTTCAAGCAGAATTTCATGCAGGGAGCTTAGACACGTGAATATGGTATTCAATTTATTTGATCAATTTATATATATATATAAACAAGGTACAGTTTCTGCACTTATTCACAGCAGCTCCACGACATTTTTAGAATGTATAAAACGTCGCTCATAACCAAAAAGTTGTTTCAGGCACTCCTGCTTATTGCACCGATCCTTCACATATCTAAATACTTACTACAAACAAACAAAACTGTAAGTCCCTTCAAATTCTCCATTTTTTTCACTGCAGCAGAGTCGATATGGCTCTGCATGTTGATTCAGAATAAGTTTTTTGCCACATACCCATTTTACGCCACATACCCTGCACATCACATAGAGAATGGGCAGTGGTGGCCTTGAACCAGGAACCTTCCAGCCTGGAAACAAGAGCACTAAGTACTTTGCCATAACTCAACTCCCTTATTAACAAACAAACAAACAAAAACTTCCCATTAAAATCTTTTGAAATGATTAACAAAGTGACAAGCATCACTACCCTCCATCAACAAATAAAATAAAAAAAGAAACAATTTTTACAAATTGGTTGAAAACTGTAATGTTAGTATCATACTTTTCAAAACTTGACTAAAAGTGTCAAGCACTTTGTGTTGCTGCCACTCCTTCAAGCAAAAAAAAGGTTAATATATTTTAAAATCTTCAACATAATGAATTCTCTGCCGCTTTCTATATTTGGCCACTAGATGTCAGTGTTGCATAAGACATATAATGCTCACGTGCGGCAGCATGTTCTTGTCTGTCACGTTTACTCTGTCACGTGTCGTGTTTTTTATTTATTTTCTTTTAAATTGTACACATTAAGTGACAAAAAGAGTCCTGTATGTTTTAGTGAAGAGTTTGTTGTGTTGAACTTGTTTTCATTTTTTTTTTTTTTTTTAACCACACTTTGTGAACAAGCAGAGTTTACTCTTGTGTCCCAGTTGGTTTAAATTTAGACTTTTTTTTTCTCAAAATATCCACTATGATAACCTTTACCACATCTGTACTTACCATTTCATTTTGTACTTTTACAGGACTTATTCAAAAAGCTTTGAACTGCTCTCCACCTGATTTGACACAATCAGCATTTAAGTTAAAAGGAAAGTTTTTTGTCTTTGTAGATTATGGATATTTTATTATGTTTTTTTATTGTGATATTTTGGTCAGTTTCTACAAAATAGCACACCATTCTTGACTAAAACTGCAAATGATAAAACTATTCTATATGCATCATAAGTCGAATTAAACTGACCTGTACAGACAATAATCCCCAAAAAATAAGAATAAATAAATCTGCAGTTCAATTTTACAGATTAAATTGCAAGGCTTCTACACAGGGATAGTTTCAACTTTGACCACTAGATGGTAATGTGGTAGCATAAAATACATCTTCCCTCTGCAAAGGCATTCTTATTGAAGTCAAAGTAACCCTGTGGTCTACAGAGTAATGGATCTCGATTGGCATTATTATCTTTTTATTACCCCTCAGCCGAGCTCATCTCTCTTTGAAGATCAAAGTAGCTGCATGCTTCTGTGTGTACCGACGCTGATAAACTCCCAGTGAACTTCAATAAACTCAACTGTTCACTTTGTACATCTGTCGTTCTCCACCTTAGAACACAGAGAGTCCAACTGATGGACACACGAGACTTGAGAACAATTTGAACACGGTTGGAAATAAAACAAACAGACAACAACTGGTCGGGCTCGTCATGGTATTCTAAACTTGGCAAATGTTTTCAGCTCTTTGTTGACTTCAAACAGTGAGAGTTGAAATAATAATAATAAAAAAAGCAGGTAAGGCAGACTTTGAATGGATGACAAATATGGTATGATGTAGTTTAATGCTACTGGAGTTTTAGTTCCCATGAGTTACTTGGTATACTGTGCAAAACAACAGTAAAGTAGGCCATTATGCTGCATAACACATAAATTTACGCACTGTGGGGAGTAGTATACTCAGTTTGTGCCAGGACTCCTACTAACAGATTTAGCAGTCTGTACTGTTGATTGGTTTGCTTGTGTTGCTTGTTGATCAGTCTTTTTTGTTGTTGTCCATCCGGCTGCTCCCGTTCTTGTTCGGGGTCACCACAGCGGCTACAGCCAGATCCACACTGGTATTTGGTAGAGTTGGGCGATACCGGGAATTTTGGTATTGATCCGATACTAAGTAAATACAGGTCCAACATCGCCGATATCGATACCGATACTTTTTCATATTTAAGCTTCAGAGATCCAAAGGATCCAAAAGACCTAGGATAGAATTTCGCCAAACATTGTACGTGACAATAAAATACTTTATTATCACAATCAACATTTTTGTTTAAAAAAAATATCATTCAACACAACTTAAAACAAAATCTCCTGAGGAAGAGGGCTGACAAACCACAGTACAAGGGTGCGCTGCTCCGTGTTGTGTGACACAGTGCAGCGCTGCTCTTACAGACGACTTTGATGAATCTTTATCAGTGCGTGCGGGAGAGAACAAAGCTTGAGTATCGATCTTTTTACACGAGGATCGTTCAATATCAATACCAGCTTTGGTATCGATATTATCAATATTAGGATCAATCTGCCCACCTCTAGTATTTGGCATCCTGACACAACTCCAGTGGTACCTGGAGAAACAGACACAGGTGCTGGTGTTCCAAAGAGGTCTCCCATCCAAGTGTTGATCAGTCTTTTTTAAACCTGATAAATAAATAACCAGGATTATCTTCACATATCATCTCGACAGCTTAATCCCGCGGTATGGTGACATGCAGATGAAAGGCATTGGATAAGAATATAGGAATTGTGGTAGTAGTAAGACCAATAAGCCAGACATTGCTATTCAAGCAATATTGCTTGCAAATATTCAGGAAATGGGTTTTTTGGACGATAGTGACATAATTTCATGACGCTTTAATGATGTTATGAAATAGATCTAGAGAGGTGATCTCAAGCTGTGGATCACCTCTCAAGCTGTACTGCTAATGGAGATATACTGGGGGAAAAAAAAGTGTTTTTTAGCCTATATTTATGACAAGGTTGACCTATCTTGCCATTCTGCTCCAACATTTAATTGTTTGGTGACATTTGTGTAGTAAGTTTGGTGAAAACCTCTACCTATTTCTCAGTTATTTTGGATACAGGCAGACAAGCGCATGAGAGATTACAATACCTGCTCCACTGCTAGTGTGCAGGCTAATAAAGGGCAGCTGCCATATTAGTTAATGGAGATTCACAGCGGCAGTTTTCACAAGCACTCCATGTCCTCGTGTCCACTATTTCAAAGTTGTGGAGCCAATATGACAACATGGCTAGCATGGATAGCCGATCACGTCACTATACCTCAACCACACCGCTATGTCTGCCTCCAACACCTATGACATTACTTCTTTCCTTCTTAGGTTTAGTAGATATTAGAGGTGGGCGATACCAGGAATTTTGGTATTGATCCAATACCAAGTAAATACAGGCCCAGTATCGCCGATATCAATACCGATACTTACCGATACTATTTAAGCTAAGACCTAGGCTAGACTTTTGCCAAACATTGTACATGAAAACAAAATACTTTATTATCATAATCAACATATTTGTTTAAAAAAATATCACTCAACACAACTTAAAACAAAATCTCCTGAGGTAGAGGGCTGACAAACCACAATACAAGGGTGCACTGCTCCGTGTTGTGTGACAAAGGTAGCTAGCTTACAGCACCACACTGGTACAGTAGCCCCCCCCCAAAAAAAAAAAATTTAGCAGAGTGGACAGAAGACTGAAGACAAAATAAGAGCATTTTACCTTCACAGTCTCTCAGTGAAGAAAAAATTGTGCCCCGGCAATGGTATAATGCAAAGTGCAACCTCACCACTATATGACACTAAATCCTACACACTGTAGCTTTAAGTTTGAGGGTTAAAAAATAAAAACAAGTGTGCAACAAAATCATATCTTCTCAAAATGTTTCGATTTCCAGTTAATGTTACAGTACTCCAAAAATGTGGATTTCAGCACAGTGGCATGTTGGAAGTTTTACTTTTTACATATTCATACACATTATGCCTTAGCAGAAGTACTACAAGTCAGAGTCGAACCATTTTCTTCTCATGCTTGGTGGTTTTGTTTTCCTTGTTTTCTGTGAGCTAGGAATTGAAACAGGTGTGATCCTTAGTGAAAGCATTTGCCACTCCTTGTGGCATTTTAATTTCATTAACTCCTAACGCATCTTGTTAAATTGGTATTGTGCTACACGGTTGAACATTCAAAGAGTATGAAGTTATTCAGGTTCCTGACAGTCGGCGGCAATTGGGAAAATGGGCCGCACTCCGTGTAATCGGAATAACTGCAGGTACACATCACAGTTTATTAAGTGGAAATGCACGCGCATCAACAGAAGGGTATTTATTGGTGCGTTGGTGCATTTGAAGAAAGCATCAGAATATATGTACTTTACTCTGATAGCCACGCCCCCTCGGGTCCAACAGCAGGTCACGTTGTCTGTAATCTGCGGCTAATCAGGATTCCTATTAAGGGAACTTGAGTTACTTTGAATGGCTTTGCTGTGAGCGTGCACACCGACACTCACACTTGTAACCTTAGTCATGCAAGGGATTTGTGCAGTCGCTCCATTCCTGCACTTATCTGCCAGCCACGTTCGTACCTGAACCAAAATCACTCGTAATCATAACTCTAAACTTCGGCCTTATCAGTGATCTGTGCCGCAGTTTTCTCGCGCCATTCTTAACTTCTTTTCTGTTTAACGTAGGTGAAAGTGCAAGCTTGCACTTCCCACAGTTGACTTTCTTTGTGGAGAACATGTTGACATTAGCGCCTGCATCGAATCACATTCATTTCAGAGACGTGAATGGTTGAGAAGTGGCTTCCAGCTTCTTATCTTTGGCATGTCTTCTAAGTCTGAAGAATTACTCATCCCTTCAAAACAAATCGATCATCTAAATCCTTCAGTGGCTTTTGAGAACGGTTACCTCAGGCTAGCCTAGCATAACCTGACCAGACGTGCCTGAGACAGGCCGTTACTGCAGGCCGCCTCCGGGGAAGAGACAGGCGATGAGCAAGTCGAGGTGGAGCCACAGAGGAGGGAAATTTGAGGTCCCGTCTCTGCTTTTTACTGCAGGTGAAGTCTAGTCATTGACGGCGCAGTTTGCCTTCATGTGCATGTGCTCACTGTGGCTAATCATGTGTTTTTAGTGACACTAGCTTTGGCTTTTCACACTTCCAATAAAGTTTTCCAGTTCAGAAACCCATCCCATGATGCTTCACTGCTACCACTGAACACTGAGCGCTATGTTGGCTAATATGACTTGAACTTCTCACCTTCCTAAATGAGACAATTTGGCTCCAAGCAGGAGTCTCTATTATAGATAGCATTAGCATGACAAAACTAGCATATCCTCAGAAGGTGCTCGCCTCTAATGAGGCCCAACAGTGTTTTTTTTCACACTTATCTGTGCTGAAGTGCCAGAGGGGAGTGGCAGTTTGCCATTGCTAGGGGAGACATTACAAAATTAATTACATATAATTGAATCTCATTAAATCTGCCGTTTCGTACATCTGCATGTGTTGACAGACATTAAAGCTGCAGTGTGTAGGATTTTGGGCGGTTGAAAAGCAGAAATGGAATATAACATTGATACGAGTGAAGCGCCATGCAGCGGAGAGAAGCTCGCTCTTATGGTAGACGGAGGCACAAACCGGAAATGGCACAAAAATTCAGCCCCAGTGGGGAAAAAGCCACAAACTGGACAACATTGTCGTAAAAAGCCACAAAGCGATGGCAGATGAATGTAGACATTATAAAGAGTAGACGCCACATTGGTTGTTGAGGTGCAAGAAATGCGTCCGCCATCTTGGACTGAACATAGAAATTATAAAGAGTAGACGCCACATTGGTTGTTGAGGCTCAAGAAATGCGTCCGCCATCTTGGACTGAACATAGACATTATAAAGAGTAGACGCCACATTGGTTGTTGAGGTGCAAGAAGTGCGTCCGCCATCTTGGACTGAACATAGAAATGATAAAGAGTAGACGCCACATTGGTTGTTGAGGCTCAAGAAATGCGTCCGCCATCTTGGACTGAACATAGACATTATAAAGAGTAGACGCCACATTGGTTGTTGAGGCTCAAGAAATGCGTCCGCCATCTTGGACTGAACATAGACATTATCAAGAGTAGACGCCACATTGGTTGTTGAGGCTCAAGAAATGCGTCCGCCATCTTGGACTGAACATAGACATTATCAAGAGTAGACGCCACATTGGTTGTTGAGGCTCAAGAAATGCGTCCGCCATCTTGGACTGAACATAGACATTATAAAGAGTAGACGCCACATTGGTTGTTGAGGCTCAAGAAATGCGTCCGCCATCTTGGACTGAACATAGACATTATAAAGAGTAGACACCACATTGGTTGTTGAGGTGCAAGAAATGCGTCCGCCATCTTGGACTGAACATAGACATTATCAAGAGTAGACGCCACATTGGTTGTTGAGGCTCAAGAAATACGTCCGCGATCTTGGACTGAACATAGACATTATAAAGAGTAGACGCCACATTGGTTGTTGAGGTGCAAGAAATGCGTCCGCCATCTTGGACTGAACATAGAAATTATAAAGAGTAGACGCCACATTGGTTGTTGAGGCTCAAGAAATGCGTCCGCCATCTTGGACTGAACATAGACATTATAAAGAGTAGACGCCACATTGGTTGTTGAGGTGCAAGAAGTGCGTCCGCCATCTTGGACTGAACATAGAAATGATAAAGAGTAGACGCCACATTGGTTGTTGAGGCTCAAGAAATGCGTCCGCCATCTTGGACTGAACATAGACATTATAAAGAGTAGACGCCACATTGGTTGTTGAGGCTCAAGAAATGCATCCGCCATCTTGGACTGAACATAGACATTATCAAGAGTAGACGCCACATTGGTTGTTGAGGCTCAAGAAATGCGTCCGCCATCTTGGACTGAACATAGACATTATCAAGAGTAGACGCCACATTGGTTGTTGAGGCTCAAGAAATGCGTCCGCCATCTTGGACTGAACATAGACATTATAAAGAGTAGACGCCACATTGGTTGTTGAGGCTCAAGAAATGCGTCCGCCATCTTGGACTGAACATAGACATTATAAAGAGTAGACACCACATTGGTTGTTGAGGTGCAAGAAATGCGTCCGCCATCTTGGACTGAACATAGACATTATCAAGAGTAGACGCCACATTGGTTGTTGAGGCTCAAGAAATACGTCCGCGATCTTGGACTGAACATAGACATTATAAAGAGTAGACGCCACATTGGTTGTTGAGGTGCAAGAAATGCGTCCACCATCTTGGACTGAACATAGAAATTATAAAGAGTAGACGCCACATTGGTTGTTGAGGCTCAAGAAATGCGTCCGCCATCTTGGACTGAACATAGACATTATAAAGAGTAGACGCCACATTGGTTGTTGAGGCTCAAGAAATGCGTCCGCCATCTTGGACTGAACATAGACATTATCAAGAGTAGACGCCACATTGGTTGTTGAGGCTCAAGAAATGCGTCCGCCATCTTGGACTGAACATAGACATTATCAAGAGTAGACGCCACATTGGTTGTTGAGGCTCAAGAAATGCGTCCGCCATCTTGGACTGAACATAGACATTATAAAGAGTAGACGCCACATTGGTTGTTGAGGTGCAAGAAATGCGTCCGCCATCTTGGACTGAACATAGAAATTATAAAGAGTAGACGCCACATTGGTTGTTGAGGCTCAAGAAATGCGTCCGCCATCTTGGACTGAACATAGACATTATAAAGAGTAGACGCCACATTGGTTGTTGAGGCTCAAGAAATGCGTCCGCCATCTTGGACTGAACATAGACATTATCAAGAGTAGACGCCACATTGGTTGTTGAGGCTCAAGAAATGCGTCCGCCATCTTGGACTGAACGTAGACATTATAAAGAGTAGACGCCACATTGGTTGTTGAGGCTCAAGAAATGCGTCTGCCATCTTGGACTGAACATAGACATTATCAAGAGTAGACGCCACATTGGTTGTTGAGGCTCAAGAAATGCGTCCGCCATCTTGGACTGAACATAGACATTATAAACAGTAGACGCCACATTGGTTGTTGAGGCTCAAGAAATGCGTCCGCCATCTTGGACTGAACTGTTATGTGTCGGACGCAGCTCGGAGAACCGACCAGCGTTTGAAAGACCCAGTATGAAATAAGCAGAGCACGGTACAAAGGCTAACTGAATTTAATACATAACAGTGATACATAAAAAACAAAGTGCGGTCTGGCGTGGTGCGCTCCCAGCAGCGCTAACGGTCCGGAGCCAAAAGCTGTTCGGACTCAAGGACCCCGCCGACACCCCCCAGGTGGCCGCAACAAACCGAGTCTGTGAAAGAAGGAACCATTATGTGAGTCCACACTCTACACACAGAGAGAACACTTAAAGGTGTACAAACAGCAAACACTTCCTGGCTTGATTACTAATCAACTTCCCAACCTGCAGGCATGGAACATCCAGTTCACTAAACTCCACTGCAGTGGAAGTCGATACATGACTAACATACAGCTCAATATAATAAAGGTGTGAGGGACACCACATTTACTGACTGTATAAATGTTAGTCACAAAATCTAACGTACCTCAGGAAGTGTGCTGACGAGCGTGAGACCTCACCCCCTCCTCTTTCACAGACCGTGCATCAAACCTGGACGTTCTCTGCATCCATTGATGATGAGATGGCTCCCGAGACAACGATCTCACCCGTCTGGTCACAAGGTCGAGTCTCTGGCAAATACACACTGTGCACTCCAGTCTTAAATGCCACCATGTTCCAATCCATGCAGATGCACCACAGCTGTGAGTCCTGATGAGCCGCAGGTGATCAGCCTCAGGTGATCAGGGTGAGGTCCTGATAAACTCAGCAACACAGCCACTCAGTTCCAAATGCAAACCACCTGGAAGGAGAAGCAAAGGACAGAAACAAAAAGGCAGCCAGGCCCCCCCAGCCATATAACATGAACATAGACATTATCAAGAGTAGACGCCACATTGGTTGTTGAGGCTCAAGAAATGCGTCCGCCATCTTGGACTGAACATAGACATTATAAAGAGTAGACGCCACATTGGTTGTTGAGGCTCAAGAAATGCGTCCGCCATCTTGGACTGAACATAGACATTATCAAGAGTAGACGCCACATTGGTTGTTGAGGCTCAAGAAATGCGTCCGCCATCTTGGACTGGTCATCGTAGTGATTCCATTACAAGGCACAGTGAAAGTTTGGTTTTATAATCTTGTTCATTTATTTATTTTTTATCCTTCTATAATAAAGTTGCTTTGTTCTTTGTTATTTTCTCTGTTCTGTAAAGTGTCTTTTAGCACTGTGTTCCAATACATTTGGAGGGCACAGTGTCCTAACCATATGATGAGTACAAAATGAGTGTGGTATTATTACTGTTTTGTTTAAGAATGTTTAATTTTCACTGTTGCTATACTTTGTGTGAAATCATAGTCATATTGTATATCATATTGATATGACAATATTGTGATATGATAATTGGGCCATATTGTACAGCCCTACTGTCAACTAGCTGAAAACTTTGAATATTAATTTACATCTACATAAAAAAGAATCCAAAGCCGTTACTTCAGTGAATTAAATGGGAGGAAGTCGTCCAGTAACGTTTTCAAGTCTAATATTTCAACATTCACGCCAGTGTCATGTTTTCGTTAACCATATTTGTAGTGAAGTCAGGTAACCAAACAGGCCACCTTCCTTCACAACCTTATTCCTACATTGTGAACGAAACAATAACAATGAAAAATTGAGCATAATGATGAGAAAAATTTACAAACTTGTCCAATATTTTCTTCACACAGGCTGTTTTGTCCAAATGACAACTTAAAGCTGTCAGAAGAAGTAAATATATTGAGACTCTTCTGGATATACTCACTGGCATCTTTTCACTTGTGCAAAGTTAGAAAGCAGGGAAACCCTGGTGCCATGAAAACATAACTAATAACGTCTTCCCTCTAATGCTGCTTATTACCCCCAGGTCAGAACTGCAACTGCAATCACCTGCAGGTCACATGGAGTGCAGATGTAGTGAGGAGGTTCTGGAGGCATGCATGCGCAAAGTTAGCTTAAACGCACATGTGCACACAAGGAGGCGTACTGCTTTTGTAAGCGTGGGTTACACAGTGAGGTGGGTGCATGTGTTTGTCGTTTACAAAGTCAAGTCTGTGAGCATGCAGTGGTGACGCCCGTTGCCGCATCCACCACACCACAGAACCGCCCTGGGCCCTGGATGGCAACCACCCAGGCAGGCAACCGATACATCCCCACCTTTCAGAAACGGTACAGATTTATAAACCTGCCCCTTTAAACTGTGCCAACCTGGCTTTTTCCCAGCGTGAGGCCTTTGTCTTCTTTGCTGTTATTCGCAAAGTCTGTGCAAACCCTTACAAAAACATACAAAAGTTTATAAATGAACTTAAGTAAACGTTAAGTAAAAGTTTATTTCCTACATACACATTATAGTATAGCTGTAAGTGTACCTTTTTTTTTGAGTGGCGGGGTGAGAGCCAATCAGAGTTGAGCTGCACCATGACATGATGTCAGTGGTGGGTCTTTCCAAAATTGCTTTGTTTTGTGTGTTTATTTACGTTTCTCATATATTATGTAAACACTAGTGAGAAATAAATGCGTCTAAAATTGAAAACGCTGTTTTTGTAGCCTAATTACATCTCTGAACTTATTTACAGGCCATTTTGTGAACGTTAGCATGGTGACATCACAGGCTGGTAGCTAGCTACGAAACTCAGTTTTGTTTGTGTGTAAATATATCCTATTTGTCATATATTATGTAAAAGCTAGCGAGAAATAAGCACTTCTAAAACTGAAAATGCTGGTTTTGGAACCTAATTACACCTCTGAACTTATTTACAGGCCATTTTGTGAATGTTAGCATGGTGACATCACAGGCTGGTAGCTAGCTACAAAACTCAGTTTTGTTTGTGTGTAAATATAGCCTATTTGTCATATATTATGTAAAAGCTAGTGAGAAATAAACACTTCTAAAACTGAAAACACTGTTTTTGGAATCTGATAACACCTCTGGAGTAATTTACAAGACATTTTGCAGACGTTAGTGTGCATGCTAACTTCTGCTAACTCAAAGCTAACTTCCTGACTCATTATTACCTGCAATTGCACAGAGGGTGATCTACAAATTTTCTTTGATTTGCACAACTTCTGCTCTTAAAATGTAAATATTGTTTTTAATTGACTGATTGAGTTTGTTGAACATGTACAAATTATACTTAAGACAATAGGATCTTAATAATTAATTAAACAACTGCAAATTATAAAGAACACAATCCTCATACGGCCAAGGGTATTTTAGCATTGTGTTATATTTTTTTTAGTTTAAAGCTGGTATACTACTACTATACTTGGATCAACTTTTTTTGTAAGGGAGTTATTTCATGCAAATATAACTGCAGCAGTGATGTTTTTGAAATCATGCTGTATTAATGGCTCTGTGTGGCCTGTAAAGACACGGGAAGTATGTGCATGTTGGTGTTAAAGTAAAGGAGTTGGTGGCGTTGAGGACACGCCACAGGTCACTCAGGTGCAGCTGGACTTTTCCACTCCCACGTCAGTCCTGAGCTGCCCTGTATTCAGTCTGGAGCCAGAACACAGACGAAACGATGAAAAAAAGGTTGCTGGAAAATGTGAATGACGCAATCTGGGACCCGGTGCTTACCGATGGCAAGCTTCCCCTCCGTCCGCTGCCAGCTTATCGACTTTAACGATGCGAGCGACTGATAGCCAGACCCTCTGCCTCCCTGGTTCTCCGTGTCCTTCGTGCCCACCAAGGCAGCAGGACACCAATAAAGCTGCACGTTACTGACCGAGCGGTATTAAAGTTCCCAACACGCTCGTTCCTGCATCAAGGATATCAAAGCTATTGGAACAAATCAGCACATTTGATCATCTTTCAACCTTAAATGTCTTTGTAATACTCAAATCTTTAACGGAACAATTTAGCAACTGTTTTTAAACTGCATAAACGCCACCCTAGGGCACACTTTCTGTGGATTTGCTTTTCTTCCCGTTTCGTTGTCTTGATTGGGTTAGCGGTGCAGGTCACTGCAGGGCAAAATCATTTATCGGTCCCCTTACTACTGTAATTTTCATCCCACCTTCCCCATTGCCTGGTTTCTTCCCCTCTGCTGAGCTCTTTGATGGAGCTGTTCCTGCAGGACCTCCAGGGGCACAATTGATTTAAGAGTCAGATATAAACAGGCATTAAAAGGCAGCGTGGTCTTAATTAGCTGAAGCTGCTCATGTTTGGGGTGATTGTGCAATGTTTACACTTCAGCATTTATGCGCGCCCGCGAGTGAACGTGCACACCGGCCCTGTTGTTGCTTTTATTGCCCTGTGTATAGTGTTGTAACAAACACGGCGGCAGAAACTGAACTGTGACATTCAGGGACGCGGCTAGGGATTTTGGGCGCCATGAAAATAAATCTTACTGGGCCACCCCCATATTATTTTGTGAGTATTATAATTGTATTAGGGGCCTCTCTGGGCCCCTCTCAATCATGGGCCCATGGAATCCTTCTTCGTATTCTCCCCTTTTCGGCACACCTGGTGACATTATTGCGAGTGATTTGTTTCGCAGTCACTGTGAACCCAATGATTGACATTTAGGAAATTTGACATCATCTGGGTTATTCCAGAACCTACCTACATATATATGTATCCCACATTTGGAACAGTTTGCAGCTCTTTTGGGTCACACCAGCAGAACAAATATCAATCTGCATGTTGATTTGGCACAAGTTTTACACCGTGTGCCCTTCATGACACAACTCCAAATTACACGGAGAATGGACGGCCGGGGGGGGGGGGGTGGTACGCTTCTTTCCACTCTGGAAACAAGCGTACTAAGTGCTTGCATTCTGTGTTGTCCTAGAACAGTTTGGAGTTTTAAAAAAATCTGAATTTTTAACTTTGTTCACGATAACCATTACCCCAATGATGGACCTTTGGCAAATTTGACTTAACAGTGGATCAGGTTTAAAAAGAAACAATCTAAATTTTAATCTTTGTTTCTGATGACAATTTCAGAAGCCACTTCCATTATGTGTGATACGATGGCGCAGTTTGAAGTAAAAAAAAAAAAAAAAAAATCCACATTTTGATCTTCAATCCCAATTCCATTGACCCCAATCACTAAACTTTGGCAAAGTTGATCATGCCTAGCAAGTTCCACATTCCACCTATAGATCTGTGCAACGTTTGGTGCAAATCAGAGCGAATAACTAAAATTGTTATCACTGAACCTAATGGGCTTGGCCAAATTTGCAGATTTGCACATGAGGCATTGCTTGAGTAATTCAAGAACCCATCTACATATGTGCCAAGTTTCAGGCAAATTTGATAGGGAAATCAAAATGTTGATCTTTGAACCCCAGTTACCTATCCCTTTCCAAAAGGAATCCTTTAAGGGCAGTAGCCCTTACCAAGGATGATAGGAAATAGGCCAACAGATCTGGGAGAAGTTGCACAATCACATGTTGCATCATTTCATAGTCAATTCTAAATAAACACATTAATATAATATATATATATATATATATATATATATATATATATATATATATATATATATATATATATATATATAAAACATATTGATTTCGATGATTTTAATTGTGTTCATACTTAACATCTCAAATCAATGTGATTACACAAAGTGTAGCCACTAAAGAACATCTACAGAATAGATTTAACTTATGAGCATGTTTATTGGAACATCTTGTTGCAAGAATTCTCTTCCCACAGTAATTTTCTCCAGTGCAAGTTTGATCATGCACAAAATGTATAAAGGCCATATGTGCTGTTATGAACAGTATTCAAAATGTGAGTTGTGGGTTTTTGTTTTTGTCCTAATCATCAATTCTCAAGAAAAGATCAGACAGCGATTATACAACCCAAATAACTGTCTTCTTCCTCTTCTGCAATACGTCTGTGACTCTGCACTTTACAGTACGGTAATGACATTTGGCAGAGTCATAAAGGAGCTCCAAGTGCCATAAACACACCTTAGGATGTCTGGTGCTGTCGCCAGGTTTATTAAGTTGTAAAGTCTTATTGTAAAAATGTAGATTGAGCGATACAGTGGAGGAGAGTGCAGCAAAGATGAAAAGGTCCTCCCTCAGCCGTACTTTCATAAACGTACAGTGGGCTTGCCTTTTACCGGTAAGCACACGGAGAAAAAATTCTTTGAATACCCTCAAGGCCTCACTCTGTGTTTGCTGCTCTGAAGCTGCTCTCTGTGGCAATGTTGGTTTGTTTTGATGTCACAGTTGAATTATTTGCAAAAGGCAGCAAACTTTTTTCGTGAAGAGTTGAAGCTTTAGCGAGACTGTGTGATCTGGGTGGTATAAATGAAACCCAAATGCACCTCTGTGTGAGCGTTACCAAGCAAGCTAATGCTAGCAGGCTAAGTAGTAAAACATATTTTTGGGGACTGACTGCCCAGTTGTTTTCATGATTGGTGGCTTAGGTGTAGGTATTAAAAATTTTGACCGGTTTATTATTTCAGTATTCAAGGATTAATAGACCTAATCTTATCAAGCTACCGCTAACAGCTACATGTGCTAATGCTGCTGACATACAAAATGAAATAAGACAAAAACTTCACTCGACTGAAATCCTGGGGGACAAATGCTTTGACGATCTGCATAGAAAACCATTATTACAGGTATTTGTAATAATTTGTTAAAAAAAAAAGGACATACACATTAAGTACACAACAGCTAGCAGCCACGGCGAGCCGTCTCTGCTAGTGGTGCTCTGAGTCTGAACTCGGCTCATACTAGCTGTCACTCAAAGTGACCCTGTGCCTAACTATGCGAAACAGGATGGATTAAAACATGTTAAACTAATGAGTTATAAAAATAATAATAAGAATTGAGCCTGTACAGTTATCATGGAGGGAGAAACTAGCTGCATAGACCAAAACAGTTTTATTTTTAAATATATACCAGGCTGTAAACATGTTTATTTCTCTTCTAAATGTGGACATTTTAACATGGGTTTCTATGTAATCTGTTTGTTTTTGGAGCCAGCCTCAGTTGGCCATTCAAGGAACCGCAACTTTTTCCATTTTTGATTGCTTTGTTTTTGATGACTGGATGTTGGGGCTTGACACAGATATGTTAGCGATGCTGCATGCACGCTTACACACCCAGAAACGTGCACAGAAACATCCAGCTACAGTCACGTAGGTCGGCTAGGTCACACAACTGGCCGACCAACCTGAGATCATTGTGCACATTAGGACCTCACCGCTCTCTGAACCTTCTTTTTCTCTCTCCTCTATCTTTCTACATTGTGGCACAAAGGGGGATGCGTCTTTCCCAGACCCAGACAGATCCATAAATAAACGGGATCGGCCTATTCCCAACCAGACTTGAGCTATGTTTATGTTCAGACCTATGTTTGGGGGTGGGGGCGAGGTGGAGGGGTATCTGGACCATTGGGCCCGCCTCTCAGCTCTTTTCTTGTCTCAGGTGGAATCAAGATGTGCCTCCAAACACCCACCAAAGACCAAAACATGTGGTGAATAGATATTCTGGTACATTTTCTCACATTTATAAATAATTTGAAGAAGCCTGGCACAGGTTCCTTCTGGAAAGAAAAAGAAAAAAAAAAAAACAGGCAGAAGGGTCCCATCACAAATATTTCAGTGACACTGACAAATTTTATTCAGGTTTGAAAACTGTGCTTTGACAGTGTGCACCTATATCTGATGCAGGATTAATCCTGTACCTGTCTCACTGTCCAGGGCATCTATTTTCTACAAATGGTGAGGGATGGGATGTGGCAACTGCCAATCCAAATAAAAATGGCAGAAGTGACATCAGCCGATTTACTTGCTTGAACAAAATAATCTATTCCTGAACGGATTTTGATGAAATTTTGTCGAGTGGTTGGAAATGACAAGAGGAACAAGTGATTAAATTTTAGTGGTGATCCGGATCACGATCCGGATCCCGATGCTAACGAGTTAGCATGTCTATGGCATTTTCAATGTTAAAAGTTAGCATTAAGCAGTTGCAGCTGTCATCATGTTCGGGTGCATTTGTTTTTAAATTGTAATATTTCTTAAATTTATTTTTGTTTATATATTAATAATCTAATGACTATTATATACAATTTTAGAGAAAGAGACAAAAAGAAATAGATCACTGTGCCAAGGAGGGAATCTCTTTTGGGTCAGTGACCCTACGGCCTTGTTTAGAGAAGTGTTTCATAAATGTTAAAAAATTCATATATTTGCAGTTTATTTGAATAATAAATTGAATTTTGTCTCTTATTTGTTTTTGTCTATAAGCACATGCAATATCAATATCAGTGCTCACATGACAGTAGCTTCTGGGAAAGGTGCAAGTTGCAATAAACTGTGATGCCAAGCGCTAAGGATACATGCTATCCAGTCACAGCAGATGAAACTTTTTTACTACTGAGCAAACATCACTGTTAGACTTTTTTAGGTTCGATGATTCCACGGCGTGTAGATGTTATGGCGTCAGTGACCCCATGGCCTTGGCGGAGGTTTGCACTCTCTGAGTGCTTCTAGTCTCATATATTTTGTAAACATTACAGAAATCTAAAATGCTAAAATGGTAAATAAATTGCATTTATATTGCGCATTTCCATCTGCATCAGATGCTCAAGGCGCTTTACAATAATGCCTCACATTCATGTGTGTGTGTGAGAGGCATAATTGTAAAGCACTTTTGGTGGATATTTGAGTGAAAAAAAAAATCTGACCTCTCCATTAACCTTGACCTTTGCCACAATGAAACCTTTAAGGGCAATTCCACAATCAACTTTGATCCATATGCCAAGATTGATGGAAATCAGCCAAAGCACCTTGGGCAGTAGTGGAACAAGCAAACAGTATGATTTACAGTAAAATAACTCATTTTCAGCTTAAAAAAAGTGGCCTATTTTTTGATGTGTCTGTCGCTTTAAATGGAGAGAAGCTGCTGTTTGCAGACATTTAGGAATCGCTTCTTAACTCACTGAACAAATGACATAAAACATATTCAGATTCATGAAAAGACTCAGATTTTCAAGAAATTTAAGTTGAACTTTTTCGATTTTTTTTTGGTGGGGGGGGGGCAGATGAACAAACAAACATATGATCGGGGTGATTACTGTACTCTTACCCAGAAACACCAAAGGATGGGTGCATTGGAGGGCATTAGAACAACTTCCTCATAAATCTTCATGGAAATACCGTTGGTGGCGTTTTGCCCTTTCCACAACTCGTTGCACCCCAGTACAAAAAGGTCACAACAGCATAATGTTCTCTCAGGTTCTGCTTTACTTTTACCCAAGCTGCGTAGAAAGTGACATTATTTTCAAACCTAAAGAGGGAAATCTCTTGGTTTATTTACGCGAGCTAGATGTGGTCTTACGGTCTTTATTTCATTTGGTCCGGGAGCCAGGCCATTAAACCTAATGAACAGTTATTAGTGCGAGTTGGATCCTGAGCTCGTTGCCAAACATCCCTTCTGTAGCTGTTTGTTTTACTTGTACCTGATTATTCAAACAGAGCCATAAAACATGTGGCGGAGCCTTTGCCTCTGGTCTTTACGGGCTGTCTCATAAACAGTCTGATCTGCCATTTCTGATTGGACATTAGCGCCACCTGATTCAGATATGGGTGGTCTTTACTTGTCCTCACCAATAATGCTTGAATCCAGTATTGCGTGTACTTAATTACAGTTTCGTGTGACCCGTAACTTAAATCATCAATATGCAGTAACTCTGGCTATAAAAGCCGTTTAGCGCTCTTCCCATTAAGTCATGTTGTGGGGAATGATTTGAGACAAAATGCCATAACTCCAGCTGAGAAAGAGTGTGATATATGCTTCATACTGCTGGTACTCATTACAATAGCATGTATTACACAATGCAGAAGTACTGAGAACAAGTTTTGGAGCTGGTGTCTGCATACAGTGTTATTTACCAATGACTTTGACGGTTTGTTTGTTCACAGGAATATTCACAATTTCATGCAATGATTTTTTTTTTTAAACTCACAAATGACTGAGAACAAGTGATTAGAAATTGGAGGTGATCCACAGTTGGATGTAGTTTTCATAATTATTCCAGTGATTCTTTAATCATTGACATTTTTACATCTGTGTCTGGTTAGTTATTGACCTGAGATATTTTAGGATCTCCCAGAGGTTCAGCCCTCCTTGTAAGACTTGTTAAAATCTGGACCAGGATCAGGATTCAAGAATGGATCCAATGGACTTTTTTCCATATGAAAATATACTATATATATATATATATATATATATATATATATATATATATATATATATATATATATATATATATATATATATATATATATATATATATATATATATATATATATATATATATATAAACTGTGCTATCGATATATCTGATATATCTGCCAATATATACTGTACATAAAAATGGGCAATGATTCGTAACATTTCATTGAGAAACACTTATGAAAAAGAAGGTTTGCTATTTCATAGTTTAAATATGACTTTATTCTAAATAATATGAATATAACCAGCAACCAACATATAACACACTGTCGTCATGCTGCCGTTACTCAGATTGTGAGTCGTGGTGTCGCATCAGTCAATTTGCATTAAATAGACTTATCTTATACTTTGGCCTTGCCTAGCCACAAGCCCACTCCGATTGAAAATGAATGGCAGCTTGTTGCTTTGCCGCTGTCTCTTGTTACGAATGGCCAAGGGGTGATAGGGGGCCCAGCCATGCTTAACAACATTATAAACAATACCACCAGAGCACCTTCTGCAGGAAAAATTATGTCATGACACCATGTCCAATAGCCAGGTTGTTTTTTCTGTGAAATAAAAGTTGTCATATCTGAAAAAACAAAACAAACAAACAAACAAAAAAAAAAACACGGCAGTACGATCACATTTGTGAAAGGTTCATATTGGCTGAAAATCATCGGCCACTATGTGCCAATAAATTGCATGTAGGCAGTGATGGTTGCATTATATGAAATGCACATAATCAGATATCCAGCACTCCTACAGTGTCTCCAGTCTGTCAGCAGTTTTCACCCCTGGCCTTTATATTGCTGTTTCAACACCACCCGGACATGTTAGCTTGATGAATTTATAATTGTTTGCCGATCAGCAGGTGTCAGATTGAAGATTATAGCAACAACTGACAGATGCAATCACATGCTTCTTTGTGCACATGCTTAAGCGTGTCTGTGCACACGTCATCATTGGCAGCAGATTGTGTTAGTGTCACATGAAAGTATTTCTTGTTCGGTCCTTTGTGCCACATAAATCACTCTCCGAACAGCTCATGTATTTGTTAAGGGCAGGAACAAACCTTCTTTTCTGACTCCTCTCTTGACACTTGTGGTTTCTAATATAATACATGTGTAAGGAACGCTTGGTCAAATAAACAGCGTGTAAAGTTTCCCTGCGCCTCTACCAGTTTAACAAAAAGAGACCGAGCTCACCTTTCATCCAACAACGTCAGCAGTGTCATTTGATGGAACACTTGTTTGGCAGATAAAGAGATGTGTTGTGGAGAAAAGATGTTAGAATAGAGTGGCAAGGTTGAAAATGTAAGGCAGATTGAGGGACCAAAAAACTCCCTTACTGTCTTGTTTTTAACCATTGACATCAACTCTGATGGATGTCACTTTTTTTTTTAACCAATGAAACACTATATGGTGAAATTACACATAAAGGGCTGCAGTGTCGAGGTCAAAGCAACGCTTGTTGCCCTAATGCTCTTGTATTACAATTCACTTAACTTGCTATCATTGTGAAAATCTGTAATTAGATATATAACACAGGGCGCCACACCTATAAATCTAGAACAATTATAAAGGCTTGTGTTGGCTTGATATGCAGACTCCACTTACATCAGAGCACAGCTGGTACACTCAGTGTGTATGTACCCTCACCACTTACATTATTATCAGTCATTCATTCATTTTTTTTAACCCATTAGTCCTGTTAAGGGTCACAGGGAGGCTGGAGCCGATCCCAGCAGTCACTGGGTGAAATGCAGAGTACACCCTGGACAGGCTGCCAGTCTATCTCAGGGCTTGTATCAGGCATTGCTGTTATAACAAATAATGGATGTTTATGAGTGCAATGGTAAGAATATTTGCATGAGTTGGAAGATAGAAAGTTCCATCCTTCAGGAAATAAAAATTTATTTCCATTGCATGGATGGAAAACATTCATTATTTGTTTTATATGACACCTAAATAGATCATATTCAAGGCAAAGTCCACATGCTTAAGATAGCTTCCTCATATCATGGATGCATTTTTATGAAAAGGTAGAGAAGTCATTCAATGGAGTGAAATGTAGAGAACCTAAATGAACGGTAAATGTATATTTCCAACCCAGTCTCACGGATTGTCGTGATTCAGCAGCATGAAATATACATTAATCTATTGGTTTGTCATATTGTCACAAAAGTGCAAAATTTTTGTCATGGGAGCACAAATTTATTCTAAATCACTCCGTGACGGGTGCACGTAATTAAAAGTGCGGGGGGGGGGGGGGGGTAGGGTTGGGGGTAGGAGTAGGGTTAGTAACAGTGAGTTAAAAAACTCCCGTCATGAAAATTTGAATCATTTCGTGATGGGAGCACGAAAAAAAGACGTGAGACTGGACTGATAGTTCATGCTGCTGAATCAAAACATGCCGTGAGACTGGGTTTATATATATATATATATATATATATATATATATATATATATATATATATATACATACACACACACATTATATATATATATATATATACATACACACACACATATACAAGGTCTGTTAGAAACGTATCGGACCTTTTTATTTTTTTCAAAAACCTGATGGATTTGAATAACATGTGCTTGCATGAGCCAACCTTGAACCTTTGTGCGCATGCGTGAATTTTTTCACCCCTGTCGATTGCGTCATTTCCTAGTAAGCAGCCTTTGTGTGAGGTGTGTGTCGTGCGTTCGGCGTTTTTTCATTCCAAGGAAAAAGATGGAACAGCTGGAGCAGCGCAACTGCATCAAATTTTGCCAGAAACTGGGCGACAGCCAGGTGGAAACCATTCAGATTATTCAGATGGCTTTCGGTGACGATCCTATGGGCATCACACAGATTAAGGAGCGGTACAACCGCTTTAAAGACGGCTGCACAACGGTGGAGAGCGAGCTGCGCTCCGGTCGGCCATCAACATGCTGAAATAACCAGATCATTTCTAAAGTGAACGCTGTGGTGATGCGGGACCGTCGTGTGACTGTCCGAGAAATTGCGGAAGAGGTGGACATCAGCACTTTTTTGGCACATTCCACTGTGACAGAAGATTTGGCCATGAAAAGAGTTGCAGCGAAATTCACGCCGATGGCTTCGGCACGAAGCTGCTGATGGAGCAAAAGCACCTTCATGTTGAACTCTCACAGGACATGCTGGACTCCAAAAAATGATGCCCACCTCTTCCACCATTCGGAAGATTCAGACGGCTTTTGGTGGCTTTTCAGTCGTGTGACTGTCCGAGAAATTGTGGAAGAGGTGGGCATGTCATAGCATGTCCTGTGAGACTTCAACACAAAGGTGCTTTTGCTCCGTCAGCTTTGTGCCGAAGCCATCGGCATGAATTTCCCTGCAACTCTTTTCATGGCCAAATCTTCTGTCACAGTGGAATGTGCCGAAAAAGTGCTGATGTCCACCTCTTCCGTAATTTCCCGGATAGTCACACAACGGTCCCACATCACCACAGCATTCACTTTGGAAATGATTTGGTTATTTCAGCATGTTGATGGCCACCTGGAGCACGGCTCGCTCTCCACCGTTGTGCGGCCGTCGTTAAACCGGTTGTACCGCTCCTTAATCTGTGTGATGCCCATAGGATCGTCACCGAAAGCCATCTGAATAATCTGAATGGTTTCTACCTGGCTGTCATCCAGTTTCTGGCAAAATTTGATGCAGTCGCGCTGCTCCAGTCGTTCCGCCATTTTCCTTGCAAAGAAAAAACGACGAGAGACTCCACCCATCCTCACACAAAGGCTGCTTACAAGCAAATGACGCAATCGACAGGCGTGAAAAAATTCACGCATGCGCACAAAGGTTCAAGGTTGGCTGACGTAAAAACATATGAATCAAATCCATATATTTTTTGCATAAAATAAAAAGGTCGGATACTTTTCTCACAGACTTTGTGTATATATATATATGTGTGTGTGTGTGTGTGTGTGTATAATGTGTGTATATGCAACTTCTCAAATAATGAGGAAAAAAGAGGTTAGAGCATCACTGTGTCGTGATGACAAAACCAGGCTGTTTCTTTCCTTTGTCGCACAACTCTTGCCAAGCAGATTTTTTTTTTAATCAATTGTAAGGTTGTGATTTTGATGTTAAATTGTTCCCAATATTTGAAAGCATTTCCTTTCCTCATTACATCACCATAAATTGAAAGATGGTTCAAGCACCATGTGAAGCAGGTGAATGCAAGTCTTATATTGGCCCTGAGGCACGTTAGTGCTGGTGTTTGTCTCTGGATTCCATAGTGTGCAGTGGGTGAGACTCTATGAATCCCCCTGGACAGGAAACCAGTCTGATGCAGATTACTTTCCCAGCCAGTCCTGGTGTCCATTACAGCTGGATGGACTGGAATACATGCAGGTAGTGAACGTGAGACTGAGAAATGCTTTCTCTGGACTCTAATAATTAGTGTTTAATCAGAATTATTGAGAATCTGAATGGAAATTTCGAAACTCTCAAATCGGAATGAAATAGGTTGATCTCATGAGAAATAAAACTGGATTGACAAGGTTGGTTTAATCTTTTTTACGTTCTATTAAATTGGAAAATATTAGCCAAACTATTCACCCGTTCTTATCACTTTGAGTAGTGAGATCAACGATGTACTCTGAGGATTTGTTGGGTGATTCAAGACCTGAAAGTCAAGCCAAGTCAAGTCTGGTCAGGGACCACGTGCTGGTGTTGTGTGTCACCATATCCACTGCACCTTGGGTGGTAAAACCAAGGCAGACAACCAATCCATCTCTAGCTCTCCAAAGTAATTATCTATCTTCTGTAGTCAGGTGATATGTAGACACCCCCTTGGCCTTCTCCAGCTGATGGGATCCTCAGCACTGAGGTACCTTCATGCTGGATCATGCCCAGAGAAATAAGACACATGGCTACATGTAGCTGATGCTCCCCCCTTTTTGCAAATGATACTTCTAAGTAAATCTATCTAAGTAAACACATTTCACACAAAGGTACCCAAAGATCCTCCGAAGAGGCCTGGTACCAAAGACATCCAGTTGCCATGTTGCTGAGTCTAGTTTGACGTGGAGAAAGATGAAGAAGTAAGATGTGCTCTCCTTAAAGTAAATGGACTGCATTTATATAGCGCTTTTCCATCTGCATAAGATGCTTAAAGCGCTTTACAGTAATGCCTCACATTCACCCTGATGTGAGGCTGCTGCCATGCAAGGCGCTCACTACACACTGGGAGCAACTTGGGGATTAAGGACCTTGCCCAAGGGCCCTTAGTGATTTTCTGATCAGGCTGGGATTTGAACCGTGGATCCTCTGGTCTCAAGCCCAACGCTTAACCACTAGACCATCACCTCCCCAAAATCTTACCAAAAGGTAAAATTTTCCTGTTGCAGTTTGAGCACTAAAAATAGAGAAATGGAAAATCGCAGGGGAGCGATAGGAGCTGCCTCATGCACATGTCAAAACAGCCGATTGTTTTCAGCAACACCTATAAAAAAAGCACGTAACTTTCAACCAAGAAAGATAGTAAAGCTTGAGACCAAGCTTTACTAAATTCTGAATAACTTTTTAATGATATGAGATAGAAACTTACTCTTTTTTTTTTTCTTTTTTTTTTGCTGAAAAGTTAACTCTGCGGACTTTCGAGCCAGCCATCGGCCATCTTTGTATTCCTCATAGAAGCTGTGTGATGATGTGCGCAATGTGAGTGTCCAATCGGAATTGGTTCATCGTCACATGGTTTAACAAAATCCAATCATAGGGCAGATTTACCTCACGTGAAAAGCCAAATATCGTTTTCAGGAGTGATATGTTACTATGTTACTATTGGGCGCCCTGCGCCATTACGCACAGCGATCACTGAAAGCAGACAGAGAGCCTCTGATGACAATCTCATGTGCTCAAACAAAGAGTATGTAACTATCAGGATTGCTCAACTAGTTTGCATGTAAATGTTACTGGATAACTCTGTTGCTTTCTTGGTGTAAAGCACTGTTTACCATATCAAAATAACAAAATGCATAGACCATTTTGTATATATTGTTCAAAATGTGTATTTGTGCTTATTGCTTGAACCTTTTTGTTGTACAGTCTTTCACACAAGACCTCAAATTACCTTTATAAAGTGTCAAAACAGTTGTTTATTATAGTTTGCTGTGTGTTTTGAATAAATGTGTGTGGAAAATTATTTTTTGCTTTATTTTTTCCTTGCTTATTTCTGATTGTAAACCTTTATTACACTTATAAAACACAACTAAAACATATATATATTCTGAAAGCACAAGTTGTCCTGAAAAAAAAAAGAGGCATAAAACTTGATTGTGGGATGCAGGGAGAGCTGTTAACAGTAACAAAACATTTATGCCAGGCGAGTGAACTGTCCAAAAAATGCCCTCACTGTAGGGGGCGTTCCTCTGTTCTCTTATGGAACACATTTTTCTCAGATGCCTCACAAAATGCATTTTGATCACAGCACACATGACAGGTAATCCTCTCATCTCGCCGCGACCCCCACAGCTGACAGTTTACATCCTCTTTTTGTTTTTCTTTCCATCTCCTTCTACCTCCTCTTATCATCGCTCCCTTTTCAGAGCGATCAGTTAAGATGTTTAGAGAAACGGGGCCTTTTTGTTGTGTTTTATTGCAGAGTTGCCTATTCAAGGTTTAACACAGACTGTGCAAATGTGTAACAATGCAGCTGAGAAATCTCACATCGCTGAGCAGTTCCTTTGGATTTGTAACTGCCGCACCTGCTGGCCTGCTGAAGAACGGCACGGTTGCAAACGCACGCTTTGATCTGCTTACCGAAATTAGACACAAACGACCTGGTTTATGATGAGACGATCAAGATTTCAGGGATTACCATCCATTGAACTTGTCATTTTGGGTGACACATGGTGTTTTTCAGAACAGTTTGCTGCAATGTCATGAAAATATATCCATTTTATTTCCGAACAAGAAGGCAACACCTGCACTTAACATGTTTGATACAGAATCAGAGAATGAGTTCTTTATGGTTCAGTGATACTGTAATAGTATATTGGCAATTTTGTCAAATCTTATCCACTTAGTCCTTGACAAACATGCAACACGTCCACCATATTTAATCCACAATGGCTACAAACCATTTAAGTTAAACAGATATGAGATTGAGTTTGACCTTTCAAGGTCAAACTCAACGGTGATCATATTAACTTGTATTAACTTCTCAGTCAGCCCTCACAAAATAATAAGCAAGTTTGTTGGAGCTTTCAAGGTCACTCAAGGTCAAAGATCATGTGACATATACAAATAAAAGTTTTCCTATTACTGTTTAATTCAGCTCAACTCAAACTTTATTTGTAGAGCACATTTAAAACAAACATCCAAAATGCTCTTCACAGTGAAAACAAGATAATCAATAAAATGCGGCAGTTACAATAAATGCTAAAATACATAACACAGTGCTATAAAATAGAATAAAATAAAATAGAATAAAATTAAATGTAAATTTTGCCAGAAGTTAAAAGATAAGGAGAAGAGGTGTGTCTTTAGGGAAGATTTAATAGTAAGCATAGGTGTATTTTTGTATTTTCACCAATTGCTCAAATTATCCACTCGAAATAACCTTTGGTGACCTTGAAAGGTCAAACTCCAAGGTCATGTGACTGATACAAAGGTGATATTACTTCATGTTATTGTTTAATAGTAGGCATAGGTGTATTTTTCACCAGTTGCTCAAATTATCCACTCAAAATGACCTTTGGTGACCTTGAAAGGTCAAACTCAAAGATCATGTGACTGAGGCAAAGGTGATATGTCTTCATATTATTGTTTCATGGTAAGCATAGGTGTATTTCTCACCAATTGCTCAAATTATCCACTCAAAATGACCTTTGGTGACCTTGAAAGGTCATACTCAAAAGTCATGTGACTGATACAAAGGTGATATTATGTCATATTATTGTTTAATAGTAGGCATAGGTGTATTTTTCACCAATTGCTCAAATTATCCACTGGAAATGACCTTTGGTGACCTTGAAAGGTCAAACTCAAAGGTCATGTGACTGATCCAAAGGTGATATGTCTCCATATTATTGTTTAATAGTAGGCATAGGTGTATTGTTCACCAATTGCTCAAATTATCCACTCAAAATGACCTTTGGTGACCTTGAAAGGTCAAACTCAAAGGTCATGTGACTGATACAAAGGTGATATGTCTTCATATTATTGTTTGATAGTAAGCACAGCTGTATTTTGCACCAATTCTACATGAATGTGATCTTTCAACCTCACCCAAGGTCAAGGTTCATGACCACAAAAAGGTGATAGATTACTTCATAGTTTAATAATAATCACAGGTGTATGTTTAAAATAATTCTTCAGGATGATTGTCGTAAATATCGACATATTTGTGCCCAGATCTTGACATTGACTTTCATGTAATTTTTTTCAAAGTTAAATCACTTTGTCCTAGTTTGATTCTCAGTCATTCCATCAAGTTTGGTCTAAATCAGCTCAAAATGCTGACTTATTTTGTTTATGCACACAGAGATATGCAGGGCTGAAAACAACACTCCTGCATGCACGACAGTGTATGGGTGCAAAAATCAAAATAGTCGATAAGGTAACCATTTCCACCCTAAGACGTGCATGAAAGGGTAATGCTATTTTTTTTTTCTAAAATCAGCAGTTGTGCTTTTATTTGTACTATTACATGAGCATATAAAAGATTTATAAGTAACCGATGTTGATTGCAGTTGGACCGTCTCAAAGGGAGGAATTTGTGCTTCATAAACCGCCTTCAGATGAGTGAAGGGCCGTCCACTTCTGCTGTGAAGTTTGAGATTCAGCTGGGGGTGAAAGAAATGCTCTCTGTGTACAAAACATAAATGAAATGTGCTTTTGGAACAGACTCCGTACTGTGCTGCTGCGAGAGGAGAGAAGAGGTGAGGGCGGCGGGGGCGGGACGGGGGGAGGGAGCCGGAGGGGGTAATTGCCACATTAAGGGGAAGGAATTCAAAATAAATTTAATCTCCCAAACCCTTTTTACCTCCCAGGAGCTTTACAGTGAGCATGCTCCGTCTTGTTTGGAGACACAAGGAGCGCACAGAGCGAGTGAAATGGAGACGGGAAGAACGAGGGTGAGGTTCACATCTAGGTAACCGACCAGCTCCCAAACAGAATGAACTTATGTGGGAAGGTTCACGCACAAGAGGAGACTTTGTACGTTACAGCACTATCTCTATGTTGGTCGTACTGTTTGTGCGTCACCTTAAAATACCAGTTTACTTCAAAAAGTACAACTTTCACAATAAAAAAGACATCATTCAGGGTTGAAGACAGAGTGATTCAAGTCCTTTTTAGACTTCTCTGTCTTTAACTTTTCAGCCTCCCTACTGCATTTGCAGTCATGATAAATACCCCTGTGGAAGTGAAGCTGTGAGGGGACGGTCAGCAAATCTCAACTATTCTCTGAAACCGTTCACTGCTCTCATTGCTGTGTGATTGAGGACAGATTTGCTGAACCTTTCTGCAAATATGAGCAGATTTATTTCTGTGCACATGACATTATTTGTATTGCCTCTTTGTACTTTCAGTACTCAATCTCATATATAAAAGTCTGATGTATGTCTGCATCTCCTTATGATGACTGGCCTGTTTCTTAGCAACAATAATCGAGGCAATATATTCATAATTAACACAAATATAAGCTTGGGGATGTCCAAATTCTTATGGGCCTTACAAATTAAAAGTCCCCCTTCCTTCCTTCCTTCCTAGCTGCAATGTCCAAACCTTGAGCAAACATTAGCTCCTAATGTTAAATAGATATACATATAGATCAGTCAAGATCATAGTTCAGAGAGGAAGCTTAAATTTGCATTTAATCTCACTCAGTTCCCTCTTTGATGCCATTGATGGATTTAGTAAAAGACAAAGCATAGGTTGCCTAGCAACAGATTCCATCAGAGGTGATGGAATCTGCATCACAAAAGTGGTAACAGGGACACTGGGATGAGGAGTATCACTTGTATTGTAAGGGGATGTGAGCTACAACATTCTGACCATGTGGTGCATTTTTGGCCGCATGATCCAGTACATAGGGGCCTTGGTCTTGAGGGCTCCAGCAGCCAAGGGGATGCTCGCATTACACCTGGCTGTGGCAGATAGATGGTTACTGTCAAGAGGTGGGGGTGGTCCAGTTGTCTGCCTGGGTGGTTGCTATTCAGTATCCATACTGTGGTGGATGTAGCAACACATGGTTCCAACACCTAACCTGAATAAATTATAGCTCCTCCCAACTACTCTGTCCCTTAATTATAAGCTCTCAGCACTGTACTTCTGGCACCTCCAGGACTTTCTGCCCATTCAGTGCCCCCTACTGGCATGGAGTTGGATGACAATATTTTCATTCTGAAATAGGTTTTTCCCATGGTGCAGTCCGTGGGCTGGACATCACTATGTGTGTTCATGTGTTCAGTCAATGAGTCAGTCAAACTTGATATACGCATTACACATGGTGACCCCCAAGGTCACTGAAGTGTAATTTATAAAACGATTGTGATAATAAAATCATTTGCGTTTATTTATTTGTCTGTCTGTCTGTTAGTAGAATTACGTCAAAACTACTGCACAGACGTTGATGAAACGTTCAACACAGATATATATTAGGCCATTGAAGATTCCATTAAATTTTGGAGGTGATCTGGATCCGGATTCTGGATCAAGATTTCCCTTTATGTAGGCTTTGAATGATTTATTCAAAACTGCTTCAGGGATTTTCACCACATTTGCACCACAGATACATATTAGGGAACTGGAGGTGATCCAGATCTGGATTGGCGAACGTCAGAAATCTCTGATTGCTCTTGTCCCATAGACATGCTCGATGGTTGATAAATGCTGGATCCTGATAGAAACTGGGAGCAGGTATGTTGAATTTGTTGTAGCTTGCCTGCCACCTGTTGGACATATCGGACATCTGTTGTAGAGAATAATCTTATCATCACATGCAAGATGGAAATTAGAAGCAGGCGCAGCTTGAGCATGAGTTTGTTCCAAAGCCTAGGCTGGTGCTTTTCACATATGTGGACCAGGAACGAAGCAAATGTTTTCATCAAAGTCAAACACAATTACATTGACAGGGTCATCAGCAGCCACAAAATGTACAAAGCAGAGCTGCCAACCAGAGCTTTAGCCGTTGTGATGTCTGTCTGTCTGTCCCATTTTCCACCACAAATGGATACGATGAAAAAGCATTTGCTGTCATGGAGGTCACACAACAGAGATGCAGATTTCCCCGCAGTGTTTGGTAGCTGTGGTCAGGCAGCGTTAACTGTGTTGGCGACGTGTAAATAGCAGGCCCGCTGGATTCTACTCTGTGCCTGTGAGCGGTTTGTGTTCTCACTAGGACATATGGTGCGGTGTAGTTTTATCATGTAATCATTCCTCTTCTTGCAACAACACTATTAATATTTCAGCATGCTGGGGCAAGAATTCAGTAAAGAACCCCACTGACCTAAACACAGCAGAGCATAAACAATAGAGCTCAGGCCTGTGCAACACACGGCGCACATGGACGCATATAACCATGCATACAAAAAAGACATGCAAGGAAACCACAATTTCTGCAAGATCGTCCAGAGTAACCCCACACCCTTTTTGTCTGTGCATGAATAATTCAGTCATTTGAGTAAATATGTGTGTCCATTTGACAGTTTTATGAGACAAAATGTGACCCGCTGTGTTATGAGGTGACTCACCTTCCGCTGCCAAGGAGGCATGAGGAGGTCAGCCGGAGTTCTTCCTTGCAGAAGCAGTTTAAGTGACATTGATTTTGGCTTTCAGGCACCAAAGGTAATTAAGACGGTTGCACAAGCCTATAATTACAGCCTCTCCCCATGCTTCACCCATGTGTGTCCTCTCTGTGTGCACTCATTATCAGTAAATATCTTCATTCGCTCTTGAGAACTAGGTTGCTGGTTTCCTTGTGGTGTATCATTTGTTTCTATGGCGGCTGTTGATTAAGAAATACTCCGAAGTATCCAGAAGAGCACTCAGAGGCCAAACAGTTGGGGAATTGTATATTGTGATCAACAACATTAATGCATATTGGACCTTAAGGCCTCATATATATATATATATATATATATATATATATATATATATATATATATATATATATATATATATATATATATATATATATATATATATATATATATATAGTAAAAGTAAGTCCCTTCAGCTGCTCCCTTGTTTGCACTCGGGGTCACCACAGCAAATCCAAGGTGGATCTGCTTGTTGAATTGGCACAGGTTTTACGCCGGATGTGGCAGGGGTGGGATTTGAACCCGGAACCTTTTGCACTGAAACCAAGCACATTAACCACTTCTCCACCACCCCTGCTTAGTCAGTCCCTGATTGTTCAAGTTCTCCTACTTACAAAGATGATGTAATTTTCATCATAGGTACATTTCAACTGTGAGAGACAAAATGAGAAAAAAATTCCAGGAAATCACACTGTAGGATTTTTAAATAATTTATTTGTAAATTATTGTGGAAAATAAGTATTTGGTCACCCACAAACAAGCAAGATTTCTGGCTCTCACAGACCTGTAACTTCTTTAAGAAGCTCTTCTGTCCTCCACCTGTTACCTGTATTAATGGCACCTGTTTGAACTCGTTATCTGTATAAAAGACACCTATCCACAGCCTCAAACAGTCAGACTCCAAACTCAACCATGACCAAGACCAAAGAGCTGTCGAAGGACACCAGGAAGAAAATTGTAGATGTGCACCAGGCTGGGAAGAGTGAATCTACAATACTCAAGCAGTTTGGTGTGAATAAATCAACTGTGGGAGCAATTGTAAGAAAAAGGAAGACATACAAGACCATTGATAATCTCCCTCGATCTGGGGCTCCACATAAGATGTCATCCCGTGGGGTCAAAATGATCATGAGAACAGTGAGCAAAAATCCCAGAACAGGGACCTGATGAATGACCTGCAGAGAGCTGGGACCAAATTAACAAAGGCTACACACTACGCAGAGAGGGACTCAAATCCTGCAGTGCAAGGTGTGTCCCCCTGTTTAAGCCAGTATGTGTTTTGGCCGTCTGAAGTTTGCCA
Source organism: Thalassophryne amazonica (assembly GCF_902500255.1). Classification (NCBI taxonomy): domain Eukaryota; kingdom Metazoa; phylum Chordata; class Actinopteri; order Batrachoidiformes; family Batrachoididae; genus Thalassophryne; species Thalassophryne amazonica. The sequence continues at coordinate 52,693,139 of NC_047118.1, forward strand.
GCGAGCATATGGATGATCCAGAAGAGGATTGGGAGAATATCATGTGGTCAGATGAAACCAAAAAAGAACATTTTGGTAAAAACTCAACTCATTGTGTTTGGAGGAAAATGAATGAAGAGTTGCATTCCAAGAACACCATATCTACTGTGAAGCATGGGGGTGGAAAACTATCTCTCTATCCCTATTCTTTGCAGAGATGTAGCAGAATATATGATTTTTGCACCATGTTTTTGTTGACCTTGAGCTTATATGAATGAGTATGAATGAGCACGAGTCAAGCCGAATCAGTTAGAATGTAAAACAAAAACAACAAAAAAAAAAAAACAGGATTCGTGCCACATCTGGTGGGGAATAAGAATTGTGGAGGACAGCCGGAATACCCAGACTGTGCTCCGACCTGCCCAAATTCGTGCATGTGCCATGTACATGAGCCTCCGAATGCGGTACAAATGTATGTTGAACACAGTAATAGTACCTGGACAGCTGCCAGATTGCATTAAGAATAAGCACTTACAAGCTGTACGATTGTGATTCGGCAGAATATAATCCAGCAGCAGAGATGTGCTCGTGGTGTGTTCAGGTGCATTCGGGACATTTGGCCGTGGCAGAAACATGCCGAATGTCCCCCCGAACATCACCAGAATGTCACGAATGCCATTTTCACACCTTCAGATTGTTTAGACTGCGGTCAGACGGCACTTCCACTGCTGTTCCTTAGTTTTTCCACTTTGATTGCACTACGATTATTTTTGAACATGTGCAAAACAGTCGAGGCAGCCGCACGCCTGTTTAGACTGTGCTCAGAATGCTGTCCTACGGGCTCAATTGCACCTCGACATCTCCCGAATGTGGGTTGAATTTTTATTCAGAGGGGATTCGGGCTCATTCGGCCTCCAAAAGCTAATAATCTCAAGATATCTACCCAAGTAATATTCCCACCATGTTTGGGGAAAATTCATCCAGCCTTTTTTTTTTCCTCCCAGTTATCTTGTTAACAGACAGATTACAATACACTGCTTTGCCGGCGTGCAGAGTAGCAAGTACAGGCACTTGGAGAACACAACACCTGCCATTTACATGTTTGGCACCAAGTCCTGCAAATAATTCTTTGTGCTTTAGTGATACTATAATATGTGGTTCTGTGTGGCCCTGACATTTGATCAGTTCTGTCCAAAATGGAAAACACTTCATCCCCGACTAACACACAGCCCTTCTACTATGTTCAGTCTGCACAGTTGCACAGTCTCCAAACTGTCTGAGTTTGTCCTTTCAAGGTCACCTGGCCCGGACACGGAAAGGATTGACAGATTGATAGCTATTAAGTGACATTTGTCACTTAATAGCTATCAATGCAGATGACAGATTACTTTTAAGAATAATGATAATAATGTGACTGATATAAAGGTGATATTCTTGTTTGTAGGTGGTTAAACCTTGAATTCTACTTAAAAATTAATTGATTTTTCTCAACCGTAAGTTGCCGCTTACAAATACAGAAGTAACAGAGCCTTCTGTCCTGCCTGTCAATTAATTCGCACCCAACTCTGTTTGAAATATATTTCCTGAAGAAGTGTGGTTTCACTTCATTTTAACCTGCTGCTGTGGCACAGGAGGACGTTACGGAAGGGGATTGTCTTTGCTGTAACCCCCCTCGTCATTAGGGAGACAAACACCAGCCTGGGTTTCAGAGTGCTGACAGGCTGATTCGCTGTGACGGGGTGACCCGTGCACAAACACGCTATCCTCTCGGCTGCCAGCTGAACACTGCGGTCTGTGTTGATGGGGACGTCGGGGATGAAGATCACGTTTCCAGCAGAAGCAGGAAGTGAGAATTGGAGGGTTCCTGCTACCAGGCCCCTCTTTCCTCCTGGTCCTACACGGAGTCAAACTCAAACCATGTGTGTGTTCACCCTGTCGACCTCCGCATACTGTCTGCCACGCCGCCGAGACGTGATGGGTAGTTCAGTACAAAAACATTAATGCAGTCAGTCCTGTTGTTTCATCTTGAGTAACAGTTGTCACATTTCTTTCATTATTAGCCAGAATTTTAATAGAATTTTTTAGGAAATTAATGCACGTGATGTGATGTAAAGTGTGGCAAATGTGAATGCATGGTTGTAATTGGGCTACATCTGCTCAAACTCAAACTGCCATGTCTGCATTTACAAAACTGCAATGGCATTTGCATACCGGCACATCACCAATATCGAAATATCACTAAAATAGGTCTGGATCCTTTTTGGTTGGTTGTCAAGCAGTTAGGGTGCCATGTTGGTCTAAATCAGACCAATGTCCGAACAGTGATTGGCTGAGAGCTTGTCATACGTCATCATCACAACTGAGTTGTTGTAAGGCCCTGTTACACTTGACGATTTAGCCTGCATATGCCAACAATATTAAAAACACTGGCATACACTGGCGTACGTCTAATAAATTAATGCAGCTGTCACACCTTGATGAGTAGTACTGCACGGTGTGGTACGGGTCAGAGACAAAGTAATTTAACATTATTTTATTTTATTTTGTCTTGGTGGATCATTCTCATTGCAACCAGAATGCTGATGAGTCAACTGATGGCTGTGGCAAATGCTTTTGTGAATGAATTAAGCGCTGTGATGCTTTAAACTTTTACAGCACCGATCGCAGCCGTGACCAGGGGACCGATTAAAGTACCACTCCCTGTCGCAGACCGCAACACCATCCTCTGATAAACACACCTGGAGCAGAAAAAACACAGAGGGACTTGTTTTAAAATGCTACGTTTCAGCCACGACTTGGAATTTAAGTATTTTTAGACATAATTTTCCAAAATCAGGAGGCTTTATCTGGATGTGTGTTCGTCAGAATGTGATGATGAATCCTACTGAAACAAACAGTTAAGACTTTATATGTGTGATTGACACAGTCTGTTCGCATGAGGACTGCAGCTTTCAGCCAACCAATGGACAGCTTTAATGGACATATTTGGACTTTTGAATAAATTACAAGAAACGTGTGTCAGCAATCACATAACTTACCTGCAACTTATGTCATACGCTAGTATGCATTGAAAATTTTCAGCATGCCCAAAATTTTTCGAGGTGCTCAGTGTATTATGACATATATCAGCGTGCTTCAGCATGTGCCAACCTGCATACTTCAACTTATAAAAAACTTTCCCATAACTTATTACACGTTTGCCAATGCCAGCATATGCCAGCATTTTTTAATACGGTCATCATACCCTGGCTAAATTGTCAAGGTGTGATGGCCTGTTCAGGAACGGAGATATTAGCTAAAATAATTCTGTACATTGATAAAACAACACTTCATCACTAACTACCATACAGTTTAAAAAACAAAGAAACAACAATTGACCAAACAAAACCCCCAAATGCTTCCAGCTTTTGTTGAAACTTTTGTCCAGCAGCAACTGTACCCTCTAATGGTCACAACAGAAAAGGCATGCGCATCTCCACTCTCTTGTGTGTGACTCCTGTGGAGGACTGGGGACGAGCCAAAGAAACAATATTCTCCTCAAACCAGGTAGCGACAGAAATTTGCCAAATGCTAGCTTTCCAACTGACAACCACTTGAGAATAAGGAAAAGGAAACAGTCTGGTGATAATGTGGTCTCACAAGGGTGAGAACATGATTGGTTGAACATGTTGAGAAAAAAGAAATGTAAGCCAACATCAACAAATATTTCTCTTTGTTAGCTATACAGTTTTAAGAAATCTATCTATCTATCTATCTATCTATCTATCTATCTATCTATCTATCTATCTATCTATCTATCTATCTATCTATCTATCTATCTATCTATCTATCTATCTATCTATCTATCTATCTATCTATCTATCTATCTATCTATCTATCTATCTATCTATCAGTCTGTCTGTCTGTCTGTCTGTCTGTCTGTGTCTATTTTTATTTGCATGAGATTTGTGACATGTCAGTGTCGAGATACAGGTTCCTTGAAAGATTCTGTTGAATTTTATGTTAGTGTTGTTGTTACAATTTTATTGTATCAAAACAAATCAATGAAAATCAGCTGTATCGCTCATCCCGGCTGATTTGGCCGTCCGGTACTGTCGCGTTCCTCACAACATATGAGCTCAGGAAATGTTTCAGCCACTGCCTTTTGTCGATGTTATTTGATTCCTAGTTTTGTGCAAATCTCCCAGGCTCTCTTGGGGAACGCGGTAAGTGATTCCTCTCCATGTCCGGTCTCCAAAGATACCCCCTCCCATTCTGAGCTTTCATTCATGGTTAGGCACACGATGGATGTGATTGGGGAAGTACAGTAGTATGTCCCCTGGGCTAAAGGTCATTTCCTGATATTCAAGCTGCCACAGGTTAACTAGGAGCAGATTAAGAAGAATGCCTTAAATTCACAGTGACAATGTTGGACCACAGCCAGTTTAACGGTAATTGCCGTTCTTCAAATGAATAATATTTTTATTTGTAATGAAATGAATAATTTGATTGTTCTGAGAGTGGCAGATTTGAATTTTATTATTTTACCAACACACTTGCTTTTTGCCCCTGCCATACAGCAGGCAACTCAGCGGAATAAGGTTGTCCTGACTTTGATTACTGGCCATCCTGTCTGTGTCCTTGGATAAGACATTTCATCTGTATGGTCTCAGTCTGTCCAACTATAAATGTAACCTGTGATGGACTGCTGTTTTATCCAGGGGCAGTCTGCTTTGTGCTGCACAATCTGGGGATAAGCATCAGCACCAGTAGGCCCCAGGGCCTGTATAGAACGTATTACATGTTGTTATTTGGAAAATGGGCTTCTGTCTGGGGCTGTCTAAATATAGCTGTGCCCACCTCTGCGGTTACACTCAGACTTAGCCAAAGAAAGTCAATCAATGCAATTTGCAGGATGGACACCACAGTTTGGTGACAAAAAGGTTTTTTTGGGACCTGCCACAACCATAGTGTTGTCATTGTCCGGATCCATACATTGTCCTTTCTGTACATACATACGTACATATCTAATATCATCGCAGTAAGGTTAAGTTAGCTCGTAAAATAGATAACTGAGCAGTACCCACGACACTGTAATATGTACATATGTTGCGGACATGATCAAGCAAAGCTCTTCAGCATCTCACCATGTCATTTAAGTCCTTAAGACTTTATTTTCAGTAAATGCTTTGGGGGAGCATTAGCATGGCTAAAACTTTCAGTCCAGTGCCACCCTGGCCTCCTCTAGCTCCACCCATTCCAGGAAGTGTTTAACATTTTACATTTTCTGGTTCACTGTGGACTCAAAATTTGGCACTTCCTGTTTCAGTGTGAACTTGACACTAAATTCCCACAAGATTCTACGAGATCTCATCTATTGTCAATCCAGAAAGTGTCGATCCAGGAAGTGTTCAACATTTGACTTTTTCTGTTTCACTGTGTACTCAAAATTTGGTACTTCCTCTTTGTGACACAGTGTACCATGAGCAAGCTTCACTTGTATTATCAGAATACAGGGTTTGTACATGTGCCAAGCAGGCTTATTTTATATTTCTAGACTGTTACATGCTAGTTAACCAAGCGAGCTGGCTTGATGAGCCATTGTATTGTATGCTTGGTGTCATGATCTGTGATTGTTCGGCTCTTCGGCCATGTTTTAGGTCAGTGTTTTTGGGTGATTATGTCTTCCTTTTCTCTTGGTGCTGGGTGGTGGGCGTGGTACTGTCTTGACCATACCCACTTCTGGATCCTTCTGCACAGGTGTTTCTGATCAGCTGCCTATTACCCAGGTGTATATTAGTCTCACTGGTTGCACTGGTTATTCGCTCGATCATTGCGCCTTGTGCCCTCGCTTCTAGCTCTGTTCAGTTTATATCTTCTAAGTCCTGTTGCCACGTAGTGTATCTGACCATCTGCCTGTTGGTACCGACCATGCTTTTGCCTGATGATTCTGCTTTGTTTGCTTGTTTTGGACTGCCTATTTGTGTACCGAACCCCACTGAGTTTCTCAGTAAACGCCGATCTCAACCAGAGATATTGTGTTGCGTCCTGCATTTATGTCCAGCCATTCCTGTCTGACTCTCCTGATAGAACGATCGAGCCAACAATGGACACAGCGGACGCAAGCAGCTTCCAGTCGGCAGTCCGTTACCACAGCCGCCAGCTAGTGGAACAGGAGGACCGTCTCACCACAATGTTCTCCAGTATCAGTGACCTTTCCAAGCGACAGGACGCTTTTATGACCTCGGTGAGCTCCCAGATGGACCAACTAGTCGCTGCTGTTGCACATCAGGCTTCGTCTGTCCCGGCCACCATTGACCAACCACTTCCGGGACCGAGTGCTGCCCCGCCGGCAACCATCGCAACACCCTCATTCTGCAACCAACTATCACGACCCGAGCGTTTCTCTGGGGAATCGGGAGACGTCAAACCATTTCTCACACAATGTGACTTACATTTCGAGTTAATGTCAGCAATGTTCCCGTCCGATCGGACGAAGATAGCATTCATTATAACTCACCTAACTGGCCAGGCAGCAGCATGGGCATCGGCAGAGTGGAGCAGGCAATCACCAGCGTGTGGATCTCTCCAGGCGTTCCAAACCGCTCTTCTCCAGGTGTTTCAGCACACGTCACCGGGGCGAGAGGCAGCCCGTTCTTTGATGCAGCTTCGGCAGGGAAATCGACGTGTCGCCGACTATGCTATCGACTTCTGCATCCTAGCGGTTAAGAGTGAGTGGAACCCGGCGGCCCTCCAAGACGTGTTTTTCCAGGGTCTCTCTGCTCACATCCAGGAGCAATTGATTGCCGTTGACATTCCTGAGGACCTGGATGAGCTCATTGCGCTCGCTGTCCGCACCGACCGTCAGCTCACCACCGAGGAGCGGCAGCGCCGTAGAGACCAGGGCCTGTGCTTCTACTGTGGGCAGGCGGGGCATGTGGTCACTCATTGCCAATCCAGGGGTGCCCCCGTGTGGCCACGATCGGAAATGCGGGTGAGTCAAAATTCTATTCCTTCGGTTATGCCGTAAAACGTGATCACCGCTAAATTCATATCTGGAAATTCCTCATGCTCCGTCCCAGTCTTCATTGATTCTGGTTCAGATGCAAATTTAATGCAATCCTTGCTCGCCCGGTCTTTACACTTGTCATTATACTGCATCACACGACCATTGGTCATGTATGCCGTGGACGGCCATGAGCTTGGTCGCATAACACATCGCACTCAGTCCGTACAGATGATTATTGTAGGAACACATGCTGAAACAATAAGCTTCCATGTGTTTGACAAGATTACTCACTTCGTGATTTTGGGGCATCCCTGGTTAAAAGAACATTGTTCACAACTAAATTGGGCTGAGGGCCAGATCAGTTCATGGACCAGACTGCGGGGCATTGTGTTTCCAAGGCAACCGAGAGGGTCGACTACACTAGTCCAGATTTAAGGGGGGTACCTCCTTGTTACCTTGATCTTGCGGACGTTTTTAGCAAATCCAAGGCTAAATCACTCCCTCCACAACGTTCTTATGACTGTGCCATTGATTTACTCCCTGGTGCCAGTCCTCCACGGGGAAAGCTGTTTTCACTAACTGCCCTTGAACGCACCGCAATGAATGAATACATTTCAGGAGTTTTTCTTTGTTGAGAAGAAGGACAAGTCGCTGCGGCCCTGTATTGATTATCGCGGCCTTAACGACGTCACTATAAAGAATCGTTATCCCCTGCCTTTAATTGCCACCGCTTTCGAACTACTAGAGGGCGCCAAAGTCTTTACAAAACTTGACCTCTGTAATGTATGCATTTAGTGCGGCTCAGACAGGGAGATGAATGGAAAACGGCATTCAACACTCCCACTGGCCACTACGAGTATTTAGTCATGCCATTCAGCTTAACTAATGCACCCGCCGTTTTCCAAAACCTGGTAAATGATGTTCTACGGGAGTTTCTGAATAAGTTTGTATTTGTGTATCTGTATGATATTCTGATCTTTTCCACAAATAAAGAAACACACACACAGCATGTGCGCATGGTTCTCGAGACGCTGTTGAGGAACCAGTTGTTTGTTAAAGCTGAAAAATGTGAATTCCATAAATCCTCAATCTCGTTTTTGGGGTTCATCATTGCTCCCGGGAAAATCCAAATGGATCCTGGAAAGATAGCGGCGGTTAGAGATTGGGCAACCCCTAAGAGCCGTAAGGAAGTCCAAAGATTTTTAGGCTTTGCAAATTTTTACCGCAAATTCATTCGCAATTTCAGCACAATTGCTGCTCCTTTGCATAGAGTCACCTCATCCCTCCAGACCTTTCACTGGTCACCAGAGTGTGATGAGGCATTTCAGTTCCTTAAGAAGTGCTTCACTGTGGCCCCAGTTCTACTCTTCCCTGACCCCACCCGACAGTTCGTGGTTGAGGTAGATGCCTCCGATGTTGGTGTCGGCGCCGTTCTGTCCCAAATTAATCCGGCGAATGGCAAGTTACATCCTTGTGCCTATTTGTCCAGGAAATTGTCCCCGGCCGAACGTAATTACCACATTGGTGACCGCAAACTGTTGGCGGTGAAAGTGGCCTTGGAGAAGTGGCGCCATTGGCTGGAAGGGGCACAAGTACCTTTCTTAGTATGGGCCGATCATAAGAACCTTGAATACTTGCGTTCGGCCAAATGACTCAATGCACGCCAAGCCAGATGGTCAATCTTTTTCAGCCGATTTAACTTCGCCCTGTCTTACCGTCCCAGTTCAAAGAATGGCAAACCGGATGCTCTTTCTCGACGTGAAGACTTGTCAGAAACACAGACAGTACCCAGTACAATCTTACCCGCAGCGTGCTTCATCTCGGCAATTACCTGGGACATTGAAACTAGGGTGCGGTCTGCCACACGTCATGTTCCCACACCTCCCGATTGTCCACCCAGGAAGTTGTTCGTGCCGAACTCATTACGGGGGGAGGCTATTCGCTGGGGGCATGAAAGTCGTTTTGCTTGCCACCCAGGGAGTAAGAACACTATACGTATAATTCAGGAGCGGTTTTGGTGGCCTCGGCTGCTCTCTGATGTGACGGATTATCTCAGGGCATGTCAGACATGTGCCATGTGTAAATCATCCACCCAACCACCTTCCGGTAAACTCCACCTATTACCTATTCCGACACGACCATGGTCACACATTTCAGTGGATTTTGTTACTGGCTTACCTCCGTCTCGGTGGAACACCAGTCATACTTACTGTTGTCGATCGACTTTCCAAGATGGCACATTTTGTGCTGCTTCCTAAGGTACCGTCTGCCAAAGAAACCGCCGAAGCATTATTAGGCCACGTTTTTAGATTGCACGGGTTCCCTCAAGACATCGTTTCTGACCGAGGGCCACAGTTTATTTCTCAGTTTTGGAGGGAGTTTTGTCGGTTGCTGGGGGTCTCTTCCAGTCTCACGTCCGGTTACCATCCACAGGCGAATGGTCAGTCAGAAAGAGTCAATCAGGAGTTAGAAAAGGGTCTGCGGATCCTCGCCTCACGGCACCCAGCCTCCTGGTCCTCCCAGCTAGTTTGGATTGAACTTGCACATAATTGTTTGCCCTCTGCATCCATGGGTTACTCCCCGTTCCACCAGACTCATGGTTTTCAACCACCTCTGTTTTCTTCTGCAGCCCTAACTTCCCGTGTGTCTTCGGCTTTGTCCCTTGTCCTCCGCTGTCGACGGACCTGGGAGCGGGCCCATCAGGCTTTGCTGCAAGCATCAGCGGCTTACAAGGTGGCAGCGGACAGGAAGAGGTCACAAGCCCCAGATTATTGCCCTGGACAGCGGGTCTGGCTCTCGACACGCCACCTGTCCATCAGTGGTCAGCCGAGGAAGCTCACTCCCAGGTTTGTTGGTCCGTTTTCCATCACGAAAGTCATTAACCCAGTTTCAGTTCGTCTTCAGTTGCCCAGGTCATTGAGGATTCACCCGACCTTCCACGTCAACCAGGTGAAGCCTGTCCACACCAGTCCGTTGTGCCCTCCAGCTGTTCCCCTGCTGCCTGCCCGGTTTGTGGACAGTGGGCCGGTCTTTTCGGTGCACCGCCTCTTGGGGTCTCGGCGGCGTGGGAGGGGGGTGCAGTACCTGGTGGACTGGGAGGGTTATGGGCCGGAGGAGCGTTCGTGGGTCCCCTCCCATTTCATCCTGGATCCGGACTTGATCAGGGACTTCCATGCTCGACACCCTGGTTCGCCTGGGCCGTCAGGTGCCGGCCATTAGGTGGGGGTCCTGTCATGATCTGTGATTGTTCGGCTCTTCGGCCATGTTTTAGGTCAGTGTTTTTTGGTGATTATGTCTTCCTTTTCTCTTGGTGCTGGGTGGTGGGTGTGGTACTGTCTTGACCACACCCACTTCTGGATCCTTTTGCACAGGTGTTTCTGATCAGCTGCCTATTACCCAGGTGTATATTAGTCTCACTGGTTGCGCTGGTTATTCGCTCGATCATTGCGCCTTGTGCCCTCGCTTCTAGCTCTGTTCAGTTTATATCTTCTAAGTCCTGTTGCCACGTAGTGTCTCTGACCATCTGCCTGTTTGTACCAACCATGCTTTTGCCTGATGATTCTGCTTTGTTTGCTTGTTTTGGACTGCCTATTTGTGTACTGAACCCCACTGAGTTTCTCAGTAAACGCCGATCTCAACCAGAGCTATTGTGTCGCGTCCTGCATTTGTGTCCAGCCATTCCTGTCTGACTCTCCTGATACTTGGTTTCATTTATCAACTAGCTTGGTCACTGTGTGAGTATGTTAAATGTATGAATGGAATGGATTTGTGCTATCATATTGATGTATATTTTGAATAGTTTATACAGTATTTTGTTAGAGCAAAATAAATTGAATAGCTGACTAAAATATATCAAGTGTACCATTTTTAATGCTCACCAATTGTTTTTAGCAGTACAAGATGGTTTGTGATTGGATGTCATTGCAAATGTTCCCCTTCTGGATAAACATGGGTGAACTCAGTAGTCCTTATCTTTCACTCATGCCAAGAGCACAGCACACTGTTTGTGTTACTTGTGGTTTTCACCCAGCACAGTTGTGGTTTTCATGCCCACCACTCATATACTGTAAATCATAAGTGGAATTCCACTCATCTGTGCGCCTATGGGTGTGTTGGTCTAAAAATGAGGTGATGTCCGGTGCGCTCTTTAGGGATGTGAATCGTACAACAACTCACGATTCAATTCGATTCAGATTCTTGGGGTGATGATTCGATTCAGAATCGATTTTCGATTCAAAGAGCTCTGAGAAATAGTTATATTACTTAAAAAATGTTTATGTTTAAAAAAAATGCAGCTTTACAAGGTTAATCAAGTGATTCTAGATGTAAATTTACTTATCTGCTTTGCTCGTTTGGAGTTGGCTGGCAGTTTAGCGAAGCACTGGTCAGTAGTCGGCAGAGACCGCTGCTCCCCTCTTTTAGCTCTGGGTGATAGCGTAGCATGTGGCCTTGTGGATTTGAAATGTTTCCGAAGTACTTGACTTTCATTTTGCAGATTCTGCACACTTCATAAGTCATGTCAAGCTCCTTCTTACATAGCAAATAATAAAATCCAAAATGCGCCCAAACATTTGCCTTCAGCAAAGATGGTGCTGGCTGAATTAGCTCTTTGTCCGCCATGCTAAGCTACAGCCACTGAACTCTGCAGTGCACGAGTGTTTGAAACATGCCGGACCCCCCCGCGGGGAAGCTGTAGTACGGAAGCCGTTGCCTGACAAACAGTACACGCAGCAAGTAAGCAAGATTATGTTTACAAAATGCTTTTAAAAAATTGATTCTTGGACATTTGGGATCGATTCAGAATCGTAATAAATAAGAATCGCGATTCGGACGTGAATCGATTTTTTCCGACACCCCTAACGCTCTTGTGTCTTGGTATTGTCCGGCTGTAACGCTCAGGCTCACCTTACATGAGTGGATACACCCTTTGCACCCATTGAGTCAAAACTTCACATGTTCTTGAGAAAAGTTGGTTTCACAGAATGTAAAGAACCACACCACCTACTTTTCTTGTGTCAGGTTCAAAACCTCTCAGTCTCCCATCGTATATAACAATTTACATGGCACAGATTGTTGTGTTAATTCTACACAGGTCTTACTATTAACCTGTCCCTTGCAAAGTACAAAGTCAGACTAGTCCTCAAACTGAATTTATTCAAAGTCACGTTGAAAAACAGGCCTGTCTTCCCAGAGATGTGAGACACCCCAAGCAAAGCCAACAAGTAGCTTTTATAAAAGACAATGTAGAAGGTACAGTGAGTACACCTAACCTTATTGGCTTGTGTAGACAGAGGGGAAACTCTGCCCCTTGTCTTCAGCCCACAGTTGTTCGGTTCCTGGTGAAACCCAACTCCTTTGTTTGCTGGACTTTGTGATCAGATAAAACCAGTTCAGCCTTTTAAAGATAGCAAATACTTGATGTATGTAGATATGTCTAACAGTTGCATGCACATATCTTTGCCAGTGACATTATATACTCACAACATGTATCATTGGCTGCCAAAGCATATTAGTGTGATGCCATATTATGGCCAGTACAGGAAAAAAATGAGCAGGAGACAAAATATCTGGGATAAATTCTGAGATTAATTTGTGAGAAAAAAATCTCTGAGATTAAAGTAACACCTTTATGATTTAGTAACTCAGAAAATTGTGTGTGTGGTGAGGTGTTATCAGAGAACCATCACTTTGCAACTTCATCGCACCACAAATGCTACATGTTCCTTGCCATATGTGCACGTGACTCCAGCGTTTATCACCATCTTGGCAAAAGTGCACCTTGGCATCAAAACACAAGTAATCTAATTAACATAAACAATATCCTTTGATTGTTGGTTTGTCGCTGGTTTATGCTTGTCTGATTATCTGTGCAGGCACAATGTAATTAAAGTCACATTATTTTACATAATCACGGTGTGTCCAGACACGTTAAGATACCCTTTGAAAACATGTTGATGGAAAATGAGGCCGATTAGGTGAAATAACTGTCTGTGTTCTCAATCCTTCCACTTCAAAACAGGTGTTTACAGAAAACACCCGCTGACGAAGGGATAATCTGTTCAAAATGTATCTGCCAGTTCTCCCTCTCCAAACCCTGAGTCACTCTTGTCTTCTGCCTCACGTAACCCCTGATCCACCTCACATTGTACGGACACCTGTGTGCCGCCGTTTCCACTGTGGGGGTGGAGGTGAAGTAGGGGGGCGTGGCAGCGTTGCCAGCTTTTAATCGAGATGTGTTGACTAATCGCCCAAGGATTAGGCTCTTAGACAAGGACTCTTTCATTCCGACAGTCTGCATACGGCAAAGGCTCGGCATGGATGCAGAGGGTGGGGGATGTTGCCCGGGGAAGTTTTTTTTTTTTAATGATGGATAGGTTGGGTGGGGAAGGGGGCGGTGGGGTGTTGCAGATGGCATACTGTACTTCAGTGTGTCTTGTTTGATCATGTCTGATCCTAGTGTGGGTGCATGTCCACACATTTCCTGGGGTTGGATCTGTTCCATGTTCTCACTGTAATTACACACACACACACACACACACACACACACACACACACACACACACACACACACACACACACACACACACACACACACACACACTGGATACCAGACTGGATAAGTGAGTCCGAACCTTTGACTGTTACTGTACATTAATTGCAAATCCGTCTTTGTGTGCTGCGGTAAAGACACCAAAACATCTTTGTTCGGAACCTCACCTTTTTTCTGCTCACTTGCACACAGACGCACTCATACTGTACCTCTGTCCGTGCATGCACAGACGTGCTGTGGCTGAGGTTGTCTTCAGCAGGTTTGTGTTTGGGAGCGGGCTGTGGAGCTGTGTATTGTCGTATGTAAATGAAGCGGGGAAACACCGTCTCCTCTCCGTGGCGTAAAGCAGATCTGATGTAGTGCAGACACCCCCCCGCTGTGTATTCCTGAGTTTGATGAGGTCATTCATAACATACAATGCACATGGTTACATAGAAATAAAGTAGAAAAATAATCATCGGACACAGTGTTGCAGTTTTTATGTTGTGGCTGCACATTCTTAACTCTGGCAGACAACATCCATTTATATGGTCAATGTGATTGGATCCACATTTCAAATTGGTCAGTGTTCTGCTCATAACCATATCTGGGGCCCTAACTTCCATCTAGAACAAAGCAGCAACCATCTTAGTGTAATTCCTAGTCTACAATAATTTATTCAGTCACTTTCTAATACCTATTTATTCCAGTTAAGACTCACGGGCAAGTTGGAACCCATGCCAACAGTCACTGGGTGACTGGCAGGGTACACCTATCCTAGGGTAGTCTGCAATCAACATACCATATTTTACAGAGTTTTTTACAAGTGTAGGAGGTCCAACAATGTATATTCTGATATGTGAACTTGGACCCCAGGGAAACACTGTGTTCCATATACTGAAAAAAGGTGCACCTTATACTCCAGTGTGACTTATGTATGTTTTTGTTTCTTCAAAGGTCATTTTGTGACAAGTGCAACTTACACTCAGGTGGAACTCCAGAAAGTATGATTTCTGTAAAAGGGGTGACAAACGATTCTGTGATTGATTAATTTCATGTTATTGTCAAAGCATATCCTTGACTACTATATTTTCCAGCGTATAGCACCGGAGCTTTTATATTTTAATTAATTATATCTAGTTGTAGAGATTTACTTTCAGTTTGCATTTAGGAAGACAATTTTTAGATTTTTTTTTTTTGTATTTGTGTTCCAATACTTTGGAGGGCACTGTATGGAGGAACAGAGTAGGTTATGTGTTGGCATCCCTAATTAGCACACCCTCAGCATCATTTAACAGCCCTATCAGTATATGTTTGCAGGAAGAGTACCTCACAGTGAGTACTTTCGCAGAAAACAGGCCTGCCTGTGTTTTCTGGGAATTGCGGCAGCTAAGGCGTGACATGTTGTTTTCTGTATTCTCATTTTTCACAGTATGCCGTAAAGCCTGAAAGTTTAAAGTTTCACACACTGATCGTAGCCTGCTGCTGCACAATAAGCCTTCTCCGAATAGATTATGGTGCAAAGCAAGCGTGCTCCAACATGACTTTGGAAGTTGTCTTTTTACAAGGTTTCTGTTGTGTGGAATGTTCTCAAGATTCTGCATTACCTCACAGAAATATTGCCCTAACTGTTTAAGATTTACATAATTTTATTACATGACAAATTACCATTTACTTTTTTTTTTAGATCATTTAATACAAAACCTACCAAATAACCTTACATGATGCATATTCATTAATCCTATTTATTTGAAATGCATAATCCTCAGCTTTATTGTATTTTAGTATTAATAAAAGATATTACTCTAAATCAATAATAATGACAGTATTTATTTAAAATACATAAAGTATATTGTCTGAATTGCATATAATTATGTTACCTATAGGTAACATAATTATTATGCAATTCTGAGGATTATGCATTTTCAAATGGTGCAAGTTTCCTTGTTATGCTATGGATCACTCAGCAGTTGAAGGGAGGTATTCATCATAGTGCAACAGATAAGTATGACTTTTGGACAGAATTGTTCACTTGGTGATACAAGCATCAGATTTGGCATAAATGCTCTTCATAAATCCGTGTTTGAGAACAAAGTGCTGGCCATTTGAAAATCCAGTATGGCAACCAGGTAGGGGTCAATGAAGAATTAATTACCCAGGGGTCAAAATTTAAAAATCCGCCAATCGTACTGAAAAGTATTACACATTATTTGTCTGATCATAAATATAAAAATAAAATTTAAAAAATCCAGTGCAGTTTGTTTTTAAGTCCAGTCAACATCAAGTGACACTGATTTTCAACTGGTTAAAACCAGTTCAAATACAGTTTTTACACTTAAAGCAGTTTTAATATTGCTTTTGTTGTTTAAGAATGAGTTTAAATAATCCAAAAACAGATTATGTATAAATTTTATCACAAGGGCACTCTGTCGATTGCCTACCACAATATTTATTCATCCTGTGCAATACAATTATTATATTTTATCATCATGTTATACTTGTACATAGAGTTTTTCATTCCACTGTGCTGTAGGACATTATACTTTTTCTACTTTATCCATTTACACTGAAAAAAGGAGAAACTCTCTCCAATTTCATTGTACATTTTGCACAATGACAATAAAGGGCATCCTGTTCTTTATAACAGCTGAGTGGATCCTTGTCATTTGATTGGTGGTTTGTATGTCACGTGACATGGATTACTCATACCATTTGCTGTTGTGTTTCATTGACCGTGCAATAGTTCTTTTATAGCATGCAATTTTGGTGCTATATGAAATGTGCTATTGCACGCCATGACCACATGTATGCTCACACTACCGGGGACGGCATTTAGCACAGCTGCCTCAGGCACATCGGCTAGATGGTGGCGTTTGCTTTGATTCATGCAGTGAATCAAATAAATAAAATGCACTTACACATTTGCCAGGTTTGTGGGAGAAAAGCAAAGAAAACTGTTTCAAATAAAATAGAAAATGGGGTTGATGTTTTTTTTTCTGTAGATGTTACAGCTGTAACCTCAAACACGTTAAGTCTTTGGTATGTACTTCTCTATTGTCTTTGCTCTTGTTTTCTATGCTTGTTGAGTCAGAACAGTTTGCCTTTAAGCAATGGTGGCATTTCACTCACATGGAAAATAATAAAGCCAATTAAATTAGCTGGCGCTAAAGCATTCAAGGTTACGGAGACAGAAGAGTGAGACATGCGTTACAGAGGATGGGAGGGACAAAGGAGAAGCTGAGGCTGCAAGATATGAGTAGGTGTTTATGTGTTTACAAAGCGCCATGCTGGGAACTAAGTGTTTGGCCCTCCAGGTGTGTGCCGGTGGTTGTCGAGGCTTGTGAGGCTGCGAAGGTGGCTTCATGACAGAAGTAATGATAGGCTGCTGCTGGTGAAGACATGAGTGTATGTGTGCATCGCTGCAGGCAAGTGTTAGCTTGGCTCCTGATGACACACACACATACACACACACACACACACACACACACACGGGACTGTGCACACAGTCAACAATGCGCGTTATATATCAAACTGCACATCCCACACAGTGCGAGCAATGACATCAGGGTGAGTGAGCACATGGCAAATGTGGAAGGCTGAGATCTTCAAGTCCGGGGTCAAATAATGCTCAGAAAGCGTGCACTATTTTAAACGCAGCCTCTGCAAGTGCCAGTTTATTGGTGATTAACATGCATGTAAGAGGGTGGCTGAAGAAGTTATAAATAGTTTCTTTACGTCATGTAAAAAGGCTACTTTAGGCAATAAAGTGGGAATGTGGGGCATGAAGACATTAAGCATCATATCCAAGGATGTGGTCATCTTGTTTACAATATAAATTGTTGGTAATTAAAATAAATAAATAAATAATTTTGCTGGTAGACAAAACAATTGTTTGTCTGGTGGAAATCTGATCTTTGAATCCACATGACAAAGATTTTCAGCCAAGCGAAATGAATTCTGGAATCACCCTACAGTTTGTCTGCCAAGTTTGAGCCAAATTGGGTTTATAATGGAATTCCTTGACCCAGTGACCTTGACCTTTGCCAAAACAATGCTTTTAAGTGGAATTTCATGGTCAACATCTATTTATGTATCTAACTTGCTCAAAACCAGCCAAAAAACCTGGAACAAGGAGGTCAACTAACAGGCAGACAGACAGATCCCAATGACTGAGCTTTGACAAGCTTCTTGCCTGGGAAATCCTGAAACCCACCTACATCTGTGGTGGAAGTTGGAGTGAAAATCTAAATTTTACCCTTTGATACCACTGACCTTGACCCCATTGATTAACATTTAATAAACTGGATTTTGCCTGAACAAACCTGTAACCTATTTGAAGCAAATCGGAGTGAAAATTAAGATGCTGACCTTTGACCTGAATAACCTAATGTGGGTGTAATATCTCCCAGTTCTTTATGTAATATACTGCCCCTTGCCAAGAACCAAAACGTTATACAGTGGTCCCTCGTTTATCGCGGGAGTTACGTTCTAAAAATAGCCCGCAATAGGCGAATTCTTCGAAGTAGTCAGCGTAATTTTTTACAATTATTATAGATGTTTTAAGGCTGTAAAACCCCTCACTACACACTTTATAAACTTTTCTCAAACAGACATTAACATTTTCTCACTTTCCTCTCCTGTGTAAATACTGTCAAAGTTCAAACCTTTGTAGAAAAATAAGACCAACCTGTTTTCAGGCCCAAACATTTGTTTGAGAAATAAAAATAGAACGTTTTCCTATAAATAATTATGATGGCTTTTAGAACTAACAAATTTAATTTTAACGATCAACGTACGAGGTTGGACACATAAGAAATTATTAATAGTGACTGACCAGTATTTCACAGTTCCTCTGTCGCATCTTTTTCCACTGAGTGACACCTCGCTGCAGGTGTCTTTTTCCGAGTGAAAAACACAGTTATGGGTAGTTGTTGCTGCTCTTTTTTCTTCTGGGCGAGAAGATTCTTATAAACAGACACGCAGAACACAATGCGCGTGTTCTCCCTTCACGGTGCCGCGATCGGCCTGCTTGATGAGGACGCAGAACACAATGCGCTGTAAAAAAAAAAAAAAAAAAAAGCATGCAAAATTGGACTAAAAAATCCTTGCACATGAGTGATGGAAGTGAAACTTAACTCTTATGTTTAAACTTTAAACCAGATTTCAGAGACTTCCAATCAGATAACAAAGGCAAATACTTGTTCACTAACATAAAATAAAGAATTAGCACAGATATTATCTAACAATGAGGTTCAGATGTAAACCCCAGTACCTCTTTTTTTGTTTGTTTTTTTTGGAAGGAGAAACATGCAGTTTAAAATGGCAATTTAGAGGAAAATGCATTGGAAAATGCACAGATTTCCATAAATAAAATGAAAATGGCTTGTGCAAATTATTTAATATTTTGCACATTGATTGCATATTTATCTAATCAACCAAGTGCATGTTGGCTTCAGGTAACAATGTGTTGCTCTTGGACTTACTGGGTTCATACCAAACATGGTACAAATAGGAGTGTATGGGGAAAAAATGTTAACCTTTGTCTCCAAAGACTTTAACCTTGTTCCCAATGAGTAGTCTCTGGCAAGTTTGACTGAAATTGGAGTGTGGTGGTAAAATCAAAATGTTGACCTTTGACCCCACTTAACATTTCCCCAAAATTAATTGAAATTCCAGGATTGACCTTCATACACATATGTACAGAAACAATGTCATAAAACTGTTGATCAATGACGCAGGGAACCATCTGCGTGTTTTTGTTGTACATATTTGACCACCTCAGCAGGTAATTTCACTGATGAACACATTAATTTGACAGGCGCCTGTGATCGGTTATTATGAAAATGTATGTTTGACAGGGCTTAGGCAAAAACATCAGTGGACTAATGGGAGCCATCGAGTGGCGTTCACTCCTCAGTGACCCCCAATGTGCCGTTTTAATGCTGCATTCACGTCAGCAGCAGAAAAACTGTCACTGTGTCATTGCAGAATTCCTGCTGTCTGCTGTGGCAGACTAGTTGATGATGTGAGATACCGTCATTTTTCAGTGCTAATGAGACAGACAATAATTTTCTTAATTGAAAGATGGAAAAGATTTGTAGAGTTTTGCATAATTAAAACAGGAAGCCCTGGGTTTGATTGTGTCTTTAAAATTTTACTTTTTGTGAGGTTGTAGACAAATTCCTTTCTGTTATAAATTGCACAAATTATTCACCTTTACCCAGTGGTTTACACAGCGAACCAAAAAATTAGCTTTGATAACCGTTAATCAGCTAACTGAAAAGTTATCTTTTACAATGCTAAAATGATAAACCACCAAAAAAAAAATTATCGGAAGCTACAGCTAATCGCTAACCGATAACTTTCTGTATTGTGTCTGGTACACGCTCAGCTACTAACAAGCCGATTTTGAGTTTAAACACCGCCAATGCCTCTGATAGAATCAAAGGCGATCACAAACCCAAACATAGCCAATGAGTCAGCGCTTCCTTGTTTGTGCACCCTGCCCACTGCTGTAGGGAAGGGTCATTTACCTTGACAGCATACAGTGGTCCAGCCATGAGGCAGATGTCTTGAAAAGGAAAGCAGGTTTGACTTATGGTTTTGCTTTATAAATCAAATAAATTTGGATAGAATAACTACATTAAGATCAACTCTTCCACTAAACATTAGATGTCTTATTGACATGCAGATCATGTCTATATTGCATCCGTAGGGTCCATAGAACATCCATGAGACGTCTAATTTTTAGTGGGTCATTTGTATAAAGTGAAAATGTAACACATATCTGTTCATTTTAAAATAATGTACTAATTCTGAAGTTTTGAAGTTTTTCACTTTGTACAAATGACAGAGTTGACATGAATGTAATTATTCTATCCAGATTAATTTGATTTATAAATCAAAACCATAAGTCAAACCTGTTTTCAACACATCTGCCACATGGCTGGACCACTATGCCGTGAAGGAAAATGACAATTGTGCCCACCACTGCCTTTACCTGATTAAAACTGGGTGATTCTCTCCACTTAAATAATCCATCTCTTGTTGTCCATTTGTCCTCATCATTAAAGATAAAACAATATTTGGTTTGTCCTTGTTGCAGCAGAATCACAAAGAAGAGTTGAAATGCTTAACCTTTCATTGAAAACAATGGAACATCTGGTTTACTGTCTGCCGCATACAGCCAACATGTGTCTATAATATTTTGTGTAGTCAAATATTATTCTTATTTTGTAGTTGGTAAAGTTCCAATAACACTTTTCCATCAATGCATTTGTCACAAGGTGGTTTTCATAGATTTGTTGTTAAATATTGATTAAAAATAAAAAATAGTTACAAATGAAACTTTTCCATTGAGGAACTGAGTGTTCCTGTTGGGTTTTATCTTGTGAGAACTATAGCCACGGTGAAGGATCTCTAAGTCCAGCTAAATATTTGATTGTTTTAAATCCAGTATTGCCAGAACGTGACCTCTTATAGCATTTAACAATCTCTCCATCTCCTACTTCATCCACACGCATGTATGTTTCTGTAAAAAAAAAAAAAAAAAAACACTATTTGGAAAACTTTTGGAAATATTTCAGTGTTTATTTTTATTTTTTAATTCATGTGTTTCATTTAGTATATTTTTTGTGTAGTTTTTATTGCACATCCAAAATTAACATTCAAGGTCAATTTGTAGTTAAAATGTGATTTACTGTTTTCTGCTTCTTCACACAGAAAAATAATCATAATCAGTTTCCGTCAGTAATGTGGATCAGTTTAAAATACAGTATTAAATGGCTGTGGTATGAGGTTGGTATCAGGATGTTTCAATTTATTTAATTTTATATAGCACCAAATCACAGCAAAGGTGCCTCTAGGCGCTTCACACAAGTAAGATCTAACCATACCAACCCCCAGAGCAAGCACACAGGCGACAGTGGTCAGGAAAAACTCCCTCTGATGATTTGAGGAAGAAACCTCAAGCAGACCAGACTCAAAGGGGTGACCCTCTGCTTGGACCATGCTACCGACACAGCTGACAATACAAATACACAGGAAATTTTGGGAGTCCATGCTGGTGTCCAGGACAGGAGGCTGGCTGGGGAGGAGAGCACTGCTAGCAATGTAGCCTCAAAGCAAGAAGGTTGTGTGATCCTTTCTGTGTGGCATTTGCATGTTCTCGCAGTGCTCGAGTGAGTTCCCTCCGGGTCCTCTGACTTCCTCCCACTTCCAAAGATATGGTTGGGTGAATTGGTGAGTAACTAGACCGTAGGTGTGCATGCGTGTGTGAATGTGTTTGTCTGGGGTCCTGCGATAGACTGGCATCGTGTCTTGGGTGTACCCTACCTCTCGCCCTATGAATGCTGGGGAAGGCGCCAACCCCCTCATGACCCTTGATTGGAGTAAGCGAGTATAGAAAATAAATGAATGCGACTTCTTCTTTCATTCTAAATCCACTCGGATGTTCCTGTTCCTGTGTACTGAGCATGAAGCAATACTTGTGGTCTTGGACATGAACTTAGATGTGCAGATGTTTAAATTAGTCTCTTGTGTTATGACAAGCACATACCTGGAGCTCATTAAATGGGCCGTTCGATGCGCTACCCTGTCCTATCATTTAGTGTAATGCCTAGAGATAATAGTTCTGCTCCACAAAGATGCTTATTGTTGCGGCTCGCATTGAGGCTTTGCATCTCAAGGAAACAGAACTGACTGCGGTTTGCCGCCCCACACAATAAAGCTCTCAGGAGGACCGCTTCAGTGCCGGGACGTTCCAAAATGGTCTCAAGACTCTAGCCGCATCCGTTTACGCAGTTCTGTGACACCACAATATAAAAAAAAGACGCACCAGGGAGACGTTTGAGACAACAGGCTAACTATTGTCTTACAAAGAACGGGCTCAAAGCTGCGTCTGTCTGTGTTTGATCTCTTGGAATGAGGGATTGTTCATGTAAGTTAATTATGTCACTGCTGCTTTCTGTCAAAATGACTGTTCAACATGTCAGAAAGCATTTACCCTCCTCCACCTAAAACACACCAAGACTGACATGAATTATGAAGACCTAAAAGAAATCCACATTGTGCCATTTTCCAAACTTTCCTTTACCAGAATATAGCATAAAGTTTAACATTACATTTTTGTAGCCCAATTTCCAACATTTTGCATCAAAATACAGATTTTTCTGTGATCTGGATTCTTAAGATCTCCACAAGATTTCACTCATGGCGCATCTGGTGTGTATAAGTGTCTCTTTTACACTGTGGTGTACGGGGCCGAGGGGCAGCGCATCCAAGAGGCTGGACAAACTGATCGTGTGGGCTGGCTCTGTGGTTGGCTTGAAGCTGTCAGAGAAGAGAACACTGGACAAACTGGTGGACATTATGGACGAGGAGCCTCTTCAGCCACAGACTGCTCCTTCCCAAGAGCAGGACCAACCTCCTTTGTCCCTCAGGCCATCAGACTGTACAAGTCGTCACTCAGGGGGAGGAGGAGTAACAGGAAGACAGAGGATGGGAAGAAGAGGAACAGGTGTAGTCAGTAAACCAGTTGTGATCAGTATGTCTAATATTTATATTTGCGTATTTTCTATTAATATTTGCAAATTGTTTTTTTTTTTTGTTTTTTTAGTTTCCACTTTTGATACTCTGTGTGCGGCTATACAATGCTGCTGGAACCTCAATTTCCCTGAGGGAGTCTTCCCAAGGGATTACTAAAGTTTATCTAATATAATATAATACAATATAATATAATCTCATGTTTATTAAATTTACTTTGTTATTACTGTTTCAGGGAAATCAGATGAACAAAATTTCAGAAATTCATCAAAATGTTGAAAGGTGCCCCATCTAACTATTGTAAATCCAGAAAAGATCCAGACATCCAGTTTTATTGGGTCTGCTGCTTGATAAGACTGACCAAACTACTGAGTCGTGGGAAGCTCACAAATTGATTTAAAAAAATGTTGAAAAAAAAAAATCCATATCCATCCATATCTGGATGCATGAACAACAAATTCTTTCTGTTGTAAAATGAATTAATCCATAATTTTTCATCAAGATCATCTGAAAATCCTTTGGTGAAGATCATCAGTATTTTGAAAATGGCACATTGCTATAATGACAGGATACAGAAAAAGAGCAATCAGAGATTTATGATGTCTGACTATCCGGATAACCTCTAAAATTCAGTAGAGTCTTCATTCCCTAATATCGTTCTGTGGTGCAAATTTGGTGAGAATCCGTGAAGTAGTTTTTCTTTATACTTCAAAGGCTATATAAAGTGAAATCTTGATCCAGAATCTGGATCTGCATCACCTCCAAAATTTATCTTCCAAGTCTTCCATGGCCTAATATCTATGGTCAAAATTCTGTCAAAATCCGTGCAGTAGTTTTGACATAATCCTGCTAAAAGACAGACAAATAAATAAATAAAATGCCTATGACTTTATTATGTCCTTGATGGATGTAATTATAAAGAATTTATATCTTGATCCTCATCAATGCAAAACTGACAAAACTCATCATTCCCCAAAGGTTGTAGCAGTTAGTTTAAAACTCTTTGTAAAATTGATTGAAGGGTTGCATACACACCACACTGGATTATTCATTAAAAATAATAATAATTGGTTAAAATTAGTGCAGAATCCACATCTGGAACCCAATCAACAGCCTACTTTAATGAACTCTTCCCGATGTTAAAATTAATTAGCTGATTAGCTCAGAATTTTTATTTATTTAATTTTACATATTTGTGCGGATGGTGGTGGTGGGGGATAGAATTACTACTCTGGAAAATATAGTTATAAATGATGCAAAATTTGATCCTGAGCAACACCAAAATTTTAAAGGGTTTGTGACCTTGATAAACAGCTGTATTCAGATCTCAGTCATTCACAAATATGACTTTGTAACTTTGGCACAACCGTGCTTCCAGAAAAAAAACGTGCTAACGTTACATTATGCAGCACAATCAGTCATTTCACCAAGTTGTGTGATCCTGGGCTGCAGATGTTTTCAATGAAACAAATGTGCTTCATTTTCGATTTCGATTTTATCTTCATTCTCATAATTGTTTTTCAACTTTATTATAAAAATCATATTTCAGTTTTATTCTTTAAATTGTATTGCAACTTTATTCTCAACTTTTTGACTTCTTTCTCAGCATTTCAACATAAATTTTGACATTTTTACTTTATTCTCAAATTGCAAAGTAATACTAATTAAAAAACAAAAACATCTTCCTCCCTTTATCCTCCCTTTTCTACACTGCCATCACTGAGTCCATCATCTCCTCCTCTATCACAGTCTGGTATGCTGCTGCCACTGCTAAGGACAGGAGCAGACTGCAGCGTATCATCCACGCAGCAGAGAAGGTGATCAACTGCAATCTGCTATCCCTACAAGACCTGTACACCTCAAGGGCCCTGATGCAAGCAAGTACAATAGCGGCCGATCCCTCTCACAGAGGACAGAAACTTTTTGTCAGCCTCACCTCTGGCTGACGGTTGATGTCCATCAGGACTAAAACTTCAAGACACAAAAACAGCTTCTTTCCATCCATACCTAGACTTATAAATAATGCCAGAGACCCCCATTTACCCTGCCTCTGCATTTCCACAAAGTACAGATTTGTCATCCTTGCACTACGTTATATTTATTTTACAGTGAACATATACGAGGTCTGTCAATAAAGTATAGGTCCTTTTTATTTTTTTCAAAAACTATATGGATTTCATTCATATGTTTTTACGTCAGACATGCTTGAACTCTCGTGCACATGCGTGAGTTTTTCCACGCCTGTCGGTGACCTCATCCGCCTGTGAGCACTCCTTGTGGGAGGAGTCGTCCAGCCCCTCGTCGGAATTCCTTTGTCTGAGAAGTTGCTGAGAGACTGGCGCTTTGTTTGATCAAAAGTTTTCTAAACTTGTGAGGCGCATCGAAGTGGACACGGTTCGAAAAATTAAGCTGGTTTTCGGTGAAAATTTTAATGGCTGATGAGAGATTTTGAGATGATACTGTCGCTTTAAGGACTTTCCACGCAGTGGGACGTCGCGCAGCACTCCCAGGCGCCATCGTCAGCCTGTTTCAAGCTGAAAACCTCCACATTTCAGGCTCTGTTGATCCAGGACGTCGTGAGAGAACAGAGAAGTTTCAGAAGAAGTCGGTTTCAGCATTTTATCCGGATATTCCACTGTTAAAGGAGATTTTTTTTAATGAAAGACGTGCGGACGGATTGCAGCGTCAGCTCGCAGCAGCCGCGACGCTCCGCCACAGGAAAAGCACCTCTGTTGGAAGCGTTAAGGACAAGTTGGAACATGTCCAACTGCTAAACAATTTCTCAGATACTCACTCCACTGAAAGCCATCAAACGCCGCCTGGATTTTACAAATGGTTATCAACACGGAGGTGTTTTTCCTGTGCCGCCGCACCGCGCCGGCTGCGTCCCGACGCGCGGACCCGTCCGCACGGACCCGTCCACACGTCTTTCATTAAAAAAATCTCCTTTAACAGTGGAATATCCGGATAAAATGCTGAAACCGACTTCTTCTGAAACTTCTCTGTTCTCTCACGACGTCCTGGATCAATAGAGCCTGAAATGTGGAGGTTTTCAGCTTGAAACAGGCTGACGATGGCGCCTGAGAGCGCTGCACAACGTCTCGCTCTGTGGGAAGTCCATAAAGCGACAGTATCACCTCAAAATCTCTCATCAGCCGTTAAAATTTTCACCGAAAACCAGCTTAATTTTTCGAACCGTGTCCACTTCGATGCGCCTCACAGGTTTAGAAAAGATTTTGATCAAACAAAGCGCCAGTCTCTCAGCAACTTCTCAGACAAAGGAATTCCGACGAGGGGCTGGACGACTCCTCCCACAAGGAGTGCTCACAGGCGAATGACGTCACCGATAGGCGTGGAAAAACTCACGCATGCGCACGAGGGTTCAAGCATGTCTGACGTAAAAACATATGAATGAAATCCATATAGTTTTTGAAAAAAATAAAAAGGACCTATACTTTATTGACAGCCCTCGTATACAGTATACACAAATATTTTTTTCCCTTTTCTTTTTTATTATTGTTTATGCACCAATAACACCAGATCAAATTCCTTGTATGTGAGAACTTACTTGGCAATAAATTTGATTCAGATTTTTTCCTTGACGTGGCCCTCATTGTACATCATACAACCCCTGGCAAAAATTATGGAATCACCGGCCTCGGAGGATGTTCATTCAGTTGTTTAATTTTGTAGAAAAAAAGCAGATCACAGACATGACACAAAACTAAAGTCATTTCAAATGGCAACTTTCTGGCTTTAAGAAACACTATAAGAAATCAAGAAACAAGATTGTGGCAGTCAGTAACGGTTACTTTTTTCGACCAAGCAGAGGAAAAAAAATATGGAATCACTCAATTCTGAGGAAAAAATTATGGAATCACCCTGTAATTTTCATCCCCAAAACTAACACCTGCATCATATCAGATCTGCTCGTTAGTTGCATCTAAAAAGGAGTGATCACACCTTGGAGAGCTGTTGCACCAAGTGGACTGACCATGAATCATGGCTCCAACACGAGAGATGTCAATTGAAACAAAGGAGAGGATTATCAACTCTTAAAGAGAGTAAATCATCACGCAATGTTGCAAAGATGTTGGTTGTTCACAGCCAGCTGTGTCGAAACTCTGGACCAAATACAAACAACATGGAAGGTCGTTAAAGGCAAACCTACTGGTAGACCAAGGAAGACAAAGCCTCAAGACAGAAAACTTTAAAGCAAATATGTCTCAAAAATCGAAAAATGACAACAAACAAATGAGGAACGAATGGGAGGAAACTGGAGTTCAACGTCTGTGACCGAACTGTAAGAAACCGCCTAAAGGAAATGGGATTTACATACAGAAAAGCTAAACGAAAGGCATCATTAACACCTAAACAGAAAAAAACAAGGTTACAATGGGCTAAGGAAAAGCAATTGTGTACTGTGGATAACTGGATGAAAGTCATATTCAGTGATGAATCTCGAATCTGCATTGGGCAAGGTGATGATGCTGGAACTTTTGTTTGGTGCCGTTCCAATGAGATTTATAAAGATGACTGCCTGAAGAGAACATGTAAATTTCCACAGTCATGATGATATGGGGCTGCATGTCAGGTAACAGGCACTGGGGAGATGGCTGTCATACATCATCAATAAATGCACAAGTTTATGTTGATATTTTGGACAATTGAAAGGATGTTTGGGGATGATGAAATCATTTTTCAAGATGATAATGCATCTTGCCATAGAACAAAAACTGCAAAAACATTCCTTGCAAAAAGACACATAGGGTCAATGTCATGGCATAGGGTCAATGTCAATGAGCAGATCTGATTTGATGCAGGTGTTAGTTTTGGGGATGAAAATTTACAGGGTGATTCCATAATTTTTTTCCTCAGAATTGAGTGATTCCATATTTTTTTTCCTCTGCTTGGTCTAAAAAAGTAACCGTTTACTGACTGCCACAATCTTTTTTTCTTGATTTCTTATAGTGTTTCTTAAAGCCAGAAAGTTGCCATTTGAAATGACTTTAGTTTTGTGTCATGTCTGTGATCTGCTTTTTTTCTACAAAATTAAACAACTGAATGAACATCCTCTGAGGCCGGTGATTCCATAATTTTTGCCAGGGGTTGTAGAAATCTGACTCAAATGGTGATAAGTTCAAAACCCTTTAGAGGATGTTT
The DNA here is from genome assembly GCF_902500255.1 of Thalassophryne amazonica. Taxonomy (NCBI): domain Eukaryota; kingdom Metazoa; phylum Chordata; class Actinopteri; order Batrachoidiformes; family Batrachoididae; genus Thalassophryne; species Thalassophryne amazonica. The sequence continues at coordinate 52,721,341 of NC_047118.1, forward strand.
CCTGCTGTCTTACAGCTTACTGTGAGTTCAAAGTGTCATCTCAAATGCACGTCTCACTTTCTCCTACTGTACAAAGCAGCTACACAACAGTACTACTCTATACATCTCCCCGTTGCACTGTAGCGGGGAGCTTTATGATTTAGGCAGAATTAAGCTGTCTGGAATGATATCAAAGGTTCTTGTTGTTCTTTCTCTTCACTTCACGTCTTCTCCACTCTCAGGCACTGCAGTGCCCACAGGCAGTGTCAGAGCTTATATTTGTGATTTTGTTGGCAGGGGAACAATGGTTTAGTTTAGACAGTGCATTCCTGATTATTGACACACTGTGGTAGAAGGATTAGCGAGCGCCTCGGCCTTCTGATTCTTCAGTTTTGGCTCGTGAGCAACACCTGGGTGTATCTATGACAACAGGCATCACAATGAAACAGTGATTTCACCACCAACCGGTTTGACAGAGAGTCTGGAGCATTGCTTGTGCAAGTAAGGTCACTCAAAGGAACAGAAAAAGGAAAATGTGAGGCTCAACATTGCAAAATGTGCCGGAAGTCGAGCTTGTGCACAGCTGCTGTCAGACAGCAGTCTTCTAAAAAGTTGATTTGAGTCTTAAAGAAAGTTTGACAAACCTCTCCCATGTTTGCATGGTCCAAGTTTAGATCATTGTTTCTACAATCCTGATAATCCTGATTACCTGTGTCCGTTTAGCCCACAATGTGGTGAGATGGACAGATAGTTGGACTGAGGCAGCATGTTAGACAACAAGCCGTTTGATGAGGGCTTTCTAAAGGTCTGCTTACCAATCTTATCAGAAGAAGCCCACACGACCCGTAATCAGACATCCTGGAAACAACTTCCACTGACATCATGGCCATTCCAGTGGATATTTTATCCTTTACAAATGGAATTTTCAGACCACCAGTGGCACTAAGGTGCTGGAGTGGTGTATACAGAAGTAACCATTTTATCACAGCGTGAACATAACGCGCTCTTTAGAAGAAATTTCTTTGGATAGAATTACCAGCCCTCTTGAATCTAACAAGTATGGCCCTGAAACAAAACCCAAGCAGTGAGGCTCACTTGTAAATGATCTTTGCTCCACATACCACATCTTCTGCCAAAATATATAGTGCTTATAAGTGTCATGTTCCTTGAGGAGACTTTTCACATACCCTGTCTTGTCCATTGCAGTTGGACGGAGATTCATTTCCTCTCATAGTTTGAGTTTTTTTGTGGCGGCACGAAAACACTTTCAAACTCTGGTTTGGACCAATTATAGCTGAAACGTTTGACGGTCTAGTCAGTGTGGACTGTAGTATGGATCACTTGAGAGCAGTGGTAGGCACAGTTCCGCTAATCCACTAACCTCTAATTAGCGAAACTTATGTTTTTGTTAGCACATTAGCTTTTCAGCTAACTTTGAAAACCATCAGTGGACCAATTAGCTTCCACTAAATTTAGTTCTGCTAACTTTCAGTCTGCTAACAATTTTTTTTGCTGGTAAAGTGAGTAAATCTAGCGGTCAAAAACATTTGTAAACCCTAAAAATCATACATGTTAGTTCCTGTTTATGAATGCACAGAGCTAGCTAACACTTCCGGTTCACAGGTTAAAATACAAAAGCACTGGTAAGAAGGCTGTTGTTGCAACATAAAGCCCAAAAGAAGTTACAATGTGGAGAAAAACCGTATGTAAGTAGCTCAGAAGTCAGTATTTTTATTTATTTATTTTTCATGCATTTGTTTTGTGTTTGTGAACGCAATACAGGTGAGGCATAGCGCTGTTAATGGTTTATAAATATTTATACCATGGTCAGTAAGAATTCCATGTCTGACTGGTGTGCATTATTTTTGTGTATACGCCAGTAGTTTGGCGAGTGTTAAGTTACTGTAATATCACTCCTCTCCGGTCGTCACCTTCGCAACGCGCAATCAGTTGGCGCCAGACTCAGCTGTGTTTTGACAGGTGAATGACAGAAACGTGATAAAACATGGATTTCCAAGTGAATTTTAATAGTTTTGGCCAAAATAAAACGTTTGAGCAATGGGAAGAGGAGGAGAGCAGATGAGAAGAACAGCAAAAGCAACGGCATAAAGATTTAACATCGGACGAACTGGACACGATTGGGAAAGAAGAAGAGAACGGTTGCCAAGGATGACAATATCTTGAGACTGGCATAAAATAGTCCCAAATACTTACGCATTTTATCAAGTTCTGTTAACTTAAATAAATATTTGTGTGTTAGCTCACTGTGTGGAACCATGGTATAAGCGGATTAAACAACTCAAAGCCATGCATTATATGGTTTGAATGTGTTTTAGACTATGCGTTGTACATTCAAACCATATAATGCATGGCTTTGAGTTGTTTAATCCTTACATATAATATAGTGAGAAACTGTGACTTCTAACACTGTGATTTACTGCTTTTGATAAAGATAATAACAGTGTTTGAGATTTTATTTATTTATTTATTTATTTTGTGCATTTGTTCTGTGTTTGTAGTCCTGAATTCACCCAGCAGCCCTGCGGCACTTAAACTCAAAACTGGCTTATCAGTAGCCGACAGTGTACTCTGATGTGGCCGCGACCGAGTCAATACTAAAAGTTAACGGTTACCGGTAACTTCTGCAAATTTTTGAAGCAATTTATTGTTATAAAAGTTATGTTTTCAGTTAATGGTTTAATGGTTATTGAAGCTAACTTTTCAGTTAGCTGTGCCCACGACTGCTTGTAGGAACAGAAACTGTGGAAAAATAAAGGCACTGCTGAATGAGTTGTGGGTTGATATGAGGTGCAAAAGTGCTCAATTTAGACTTGTATAAATGAGTAATAATCTGTTTGTGAAAACCCACAAAAATATGTGTAAAGTGTTCACCAAACCTTTTACAGAGCACATTAGGAGCTATGATCTCTTCGTTTGGAGCTGTGATTTATAGTCCAATTTGTTTAGCATAAAAATTGAAATCTTATGAAAGAAGGTGACATTTTCAGGATAGGACCAGAAAAATGTGTAGAATCACATATTAAAGTCTGTGAAAGTCCTCCTTCATATCCAAGTGTACATATTAAGGCATGAGAAACTCTTTACAATGATTACCTACAGGTTTTACATATTAGAAATGTTGGAAACTAAGATGGCGGCCATATTAGAATCCAAAGTGGCTGCCAATGCGTTTATATTTTTAACATATTTGTGCTTCTAGAAAGGTGAAATACCCCATTTAAGTGTCTTAGTACAAGTTTTAAACCATGAGAAACTCTATGCTGTTATTACCTAGAGGTTTTAACTTTTGGAAATGTGAGGAACTAATTACATAATGCCCATGTTTGAATCCAACTGGCCACAATTTTATTTTTTAAATGAACGTTCCTGTTGATATGTCACCATCATGGCCATTGAGGTTAAAATTCTATGAAACACTCCACATACTAAGTTTCCTTCGAGCTTCAACTTGAAGTTATGGAAATGAATGCAGTCCGATTACACCACTAGTTTTTAGGATTTTTTGGTTAAATTGCACGTGCTGCCATTGAACAGTCGGTACTTTTGTCCTTTCCTGCAGTCCAGAGAACACAATGTTCACATAACTGTTCATCATGCCAGAGGTGACTACAAGAGAAAATGTATCTCAAACCAACTGTGTTGGTAATAAGTGCAGATAAGTGAGGTATTTAGGGCATCTGATGGCTCTGTCATGTGCAATTAGAAGTGATATGATTTGACAGGCTAGACAGTTGAAAACTATGCTGGGTGGGGGAAAACCCATCATTTCGTATTCATTCAAATGTTCCAACTGCTACTATTTGGTATGGACTGTAGTGTTATACAGTGCAGCTAGGGGATCATTTGTTTTACTTTGTTGTCCTTCAAGATAAAATCAGTGTCCACAGTTTTCACTGTGTATCACATAATCTGGAATTACATGCACTGTGTCAAAACAACAGATTTCCATGAAGCATAAGTGAAACATAAGATTTGACCTATTTCAATTCTATGTGTGTTATTTATACAGCACCAAACCACAACAAAGCTGCACTTCACAAGTCACAGAAAAGACTCCTCCAAAAGTATTGATAGACACTAATAAAGAAGCAGAACCAGTATATTTTAAACCTTTTTTTTTTAATTGCAAGTCAGTTTTAGGCATAAATAGATTTTTTAAAACCAATTTTCTCCAATTTGTTTTCCCATATTTAGTTTTACTTCTAATGTAAATACTCACTAAAACAAGGCCAACAATTAAAATAAAATAACAATAATTATTATTATTAGTAGTAATAGTAGTAGTAGTGGTAGTTTTGTTGTATTATTATGTCCACCAGTGATGTAATAAAATCATCAGCGTTTATTTATTTGTCTGTCTTTTAGCAGGATTCCCATATGGAAAAGAAATAGAAAAATACAAGACGTTACATCAGTTCCAGTACTAAATCTTTGTTTGACATGTGTTGTGCTTTTAAGTCTCAGTTTGATATTACACATATCACATAAGGAATCTGTATGTGGAATTACTGTCATATATTGTTCTTTTAAGTTCCCAATTTATATGTTACATATTGTACAAATTTACTAAGGATCTTGTATCTGGTTTGACTGTCACATGCATTACTTACAAGTTTGAGATAGAACAGATACAAACTGTATAAAATGTACGTATGTACTGTATATCGTTTCCATATGGGGTACGTCAAAACTACTGCACGAATATTGATGAAAATTTCACCACAGATATATATTTGGACAAGGAAGACTCCATTAAAATTTGGAAGTGATCCGGATCTGGATTCTCGATAAAAAAAATCACTTTATATAGGCTTTGAAGTATTATGTCAAAACTACTTCAAGGATTCCAACCAAATTTGTAGTACAGATAGATATTGGGGCATGGAAGACTCTACTGAATTTTGGAGGTGATGTGGATCTGGATTGGCGGACGTCAGAAATCTCTTATTTCTCTTGTTATTATTATTAATAATACTAAGAATAATAATAATACAAGAAGAAGAAGAAGAAGAATAGGTTGAAATGTGTGACCTGTTCTTGAATTACCTTTAGAAGTAGATGCAGATAAAAGTTTGAGAACATTTTTAAAATAATTAACCAAACTGCCAAATGGGAAGTGTTACTCATACGGAGTTTCACAAAACCTGCAGAAAATGTTGAGGATGGCTTGAAATAGGTCACTCTGCATTTCCATGCAGATCCTGAAGGGAGCATAGATAGGCAAGTAAAAGTAAAAGTACTTTTTCATTGGATTGTCACTAAATCACTCTGGTGGTTGGCTCTCTGGTGGTTGGCTCTCACTGCGGTATTGTATCACTTCCTGTTCCGGAGCACAGCGGTGTTTTTCTGTATCTGTTAGCTGTTTAATCTGCACAGTTAGATTGATCTAGTTATCTAGATTACGATTTGTTTCCCAGTGTAATCTTTACGTGCCTTAACTAAAGCACTCCTTCTGCTGAATCACCTCTAAATTATTTACACATTATTCACTTTGCGTGTTTTTAGGAATCCGCTAGCTTAGCGTAGCTACTAGCTCTTAGCCGATTTAGCATGACGGCTTCTCCTGTCTCTCCCGCACTTTTCTGCTCTGGGTGTGAAATGTTTAGTTATTCCTCGGCCTCCTTTAGCAGTAACGGTACTGGTAATAAGTGTAGCTTATTCGTAGCTTTGGAGGCCAGGCTGGGCGAATTTGAGACTCGGCTCCGCACTGTGGAAAATTCTACAGCTAGCCAGGCCCCTGTAGTCGGTGCGGACCAAGGTAGCTTAGCCGCCGTTAGTTACCCCCTGGCAGATCCCGAGCAGCCGGGAAAGCAGGCCGACTGGGTGACTGTGAGGAGGAAGCGTAGCCCTAAACAGAAGCCCCGTGTACACCGCCAACCCGTTCACATCTCTAACCGTTTTTTCCCCACTCGACGACACACCCGCCGAGGATCAAACTCTGGTTATTGGCGACTCTGTTTTGAGAAATGTGAAGTTAGCGACACCAGCAACCATAGTCAATTGTCTTCCGGGGGCCAGAGCAGGCGACATTGAAGGAAATTTGAAAACTGCTGGCTAAGGCTAAGCGTAAATTTGGTAAGATGTAATTCACGTCGGCAGTAATGACACCCGGTTATGCCAATCGGAGGTCACTAAAATTAACATTAAATCGGTGTGTAACTTGCAAAAACAATGTCGGACTCTGTAGTTTTCTCTGGGCCCCTCCCCAATCAGACCGGGAGTGACATGTTTAGCCGCATGTTCTCCTTGAATTGCTGGCTGTCTGAGTGGTGTCCAAAAAATGAGGTGGGCTTCATAGATAATTGGCAAAGCTTCTGGGGAAAACCTGGTCTTGTTAGGAGAGACGGCATCCATCCCACTTGGATGGAGCAGCTCTCATTTCTAGAAATCTGGCCAATTTTCTTAAATCCTCCAAACCGTGACTATCCAGGGTTGGGACCAGGAAGCAGAGTTGTAGTCTTACACACCTCTCTGCAGCTTCTCTCCCCTGCCATCCCCTCATTACCCCCATCCCCGTAGAGACGGTGCCTGCTCCCAGACTACCAATAACCAGCAAAAATCTATTTAAGCATAAAAATTCAAAAAGAAAAAATCATATAGCACCTTCAACTGCACCACAGACTAAAACAGTTAAATGTGGTCTATTAAACATTAGGTCTCTCTCTTCTAAGTCCCTGTTGGTAAATGATATAATAATTGATCAACATATTGATTTATTCTGCCTAACAGAAACCTGGTTACAGCAGGATGAATATGTTAGTTTAAATGTGTCAACACCCCCGAGTCACACTAACTGTCAGAATGCTCGTAGCACGGGCCGGGGCGGAGGATTAGCAGCAATCTTCCATTCCAGCTTATTAATTAATCAAAAACCCAGACAGAGCTTTAATTCATTTGAAAGCTTGTCTCTTAGTCTTGTCCATCCAAATTGGAAGTCCCAAAAACCAGTTTTATTTGTTATTATCTATCGTCCACCTGGTCGTTACTGTGAGTTTCTCTGTGAATTTTCAGACCTTTTGTCTGACTTAGTGCTTAGCTCAGATAAGATAATTATAGTGGGCGATTTTAACATCCACACAGATGCTGAGAATGACAGCCTCAACACTGCATTTAATCTATTATTAGACTCTATTGGCTTTGCTCAAAAAGTAAATGAGTCCACCCACCACTTTAATCATATCTTAGATCTTGTTCTGACTTATGGTATGGAAATAGAAGACTTAACAGTATTCCCTGAAAACTCCCTTCTGTCTGATCATTTCTTAATAACATTTACATTTACTCTGATGGACTACCCAGCAGTGGGGAATAAGTTTCATTACACTACAAGTCTTTCAGAAAGCGCTGTAACGAGGTTTAAGGATATGATTCCTTCTTTATGTTCTCTAATGCCATATACCAACACAGAGCAGAGTAGCTACCTAAACTCTGTAAGGGAGATAGAGTATCTCGTCAATAGTTTTACATCCTCATTGAAGACAACTTTGGATGCTGTAGCTCCTCTGAAAAGAGAGCTTTAAATCAGAAGTGTCTGACTCCGTGGTATAACTCACAACACTCGTAGCTTAAAGCAGATAACCCGTAAGTTGGAGAGGAAATGGCATCTCACTAATTTAGAAGATCTTCACTTAGCCTGGAAAAAGAGTCTGTTGCTCTATAAAAAAGCCCTCCGTAAAGCTAGGACATCTTTCTACTCATCACTAATTGAAGAAAATAAGAACAACCCCAGGTTTCTTTCAGCACTGTAGCCAGGCTGACAAAGAGTCAGAGCTCTATTGAGCTGAGTATTCCATTAACTTTAACTAGTAATGACTTCATGACTTTCTTTGCTAACAAAATTTTAACTATTAGAGAAAAAATTACTCATAACCATCCCAAAGACGTATCGTTATCTTTGGCTGCTTCAGTGATGCCTGTATTTGGTTAGACTCTTTCTCTCCGATTGTTCTGTCTGAGTTATTTTCATTAGTTACTTCATCCAAACCATCAACATGTTTATTAGACCCCATTCCTACCAGGCTGCTCAAGGAAGTCCTACCATTATTTAATGCTTCGATCTTAAATATGATCAATCTATCTTTGTTAGTTGGCTATGTACCACAGGCTTTTAAGGTGGCAGTAATTAAACCATTACTTAAAAAGCCATCACTTGACCCAGCTATCTTAGCTAATTATAGGCCAATCTCCAACCTTCCTTTTCTCTCAAAAATTCTTGAAAGGGTAGTTGTAAAACAGCTAACTGATCATCTGCAGAGGAATGGTCTATTTGAAGAGTTTCAGTCAGGTTTTAGAATTCATCATAGTACAGAAACAGCATTAGTGAAGGTTACAAATGATCTTCTTATGGCCTCGGACAGTGGACTCATCTCTGTGCTTGTTCTGTTAGACCTCAGTGCTGCTTTTGATACTGTTGACCATAAAATTTTATTACAGAGATTAGAGCATGCCATAGGTATTAAAGGCACTGCGCTGCGGTGGTTTGAATCATATTTGTCTAATAGATTACAATTTGTTCATGTAAATGGGGAATCTTCTTCACAGACTAAAGTTAATTATGGAGTTCCACAAGGTTCTGTGCTAGGACCAATTTTATTCACTTATACATGCTTCCCTTAGGCAGTATATTAGATGGTATTGCTAATTTTCATTGTTACGCAGATGATACCCAGCTTTATCTATCCATGAAGCCAGAGGACACACACCAATTAGCTAAACTGCAGGATTGTCTTACAGACATAAAGACATGGATGACCTCTAATTTCCTGCTTTTAAACTCAGATAAAACTGAAGTTATTGTACTTGGCCCCACAAATCTTAGAAAACATGGTGTCTAACCAGATCCTTACTCTGGATGGCATTACCCCTGACCTCTAGTAATACTGTGAGAAATCTTGGAGTCATTTTTGATCAGGATATGTCATTCAAAGCGCATATTAAACAAATATGTAGGACCTGCTTTTTGCATTTACGCAATATCTCTAAAATCAGAAAGGTCTTGTCTCAGAGTGATGCTGAAAAACTAATTCATGCATTTATTTCCTCTAGGCTGGACTATTGTAATTCATTATTATCAGGTTGTCCTAAAAGTTCCCTAAAAAGCCTTCAGTTAATTCAAAATGCTGCAGCTAGAGTACTGACGGGGAGTAGAAGGAGAGAGCATATCTCACCCATATTGGCCTCTCTTCATTGGCTTCCTGTTAATTCTAGAATAGAATTTAAAATTCTTCTTCTTACTTATAAGGTTTTGAATAATCAGGTCCCATCTTATCTTAGGGACCTCGTAGTACCATATCACCCCAATAGAGCGCTTCGCTCTCAGACTGCAGGCTTACTTGTAGTTCCTAGGGTTTGTAAGAGTAGAATGGGAGGCAGAGCCTTCAGCTTTCAGGCTCCTCTCCTGTGGAACCAGCTCCCAATTCAGATCAGGGAGACAGACACCCTCTCTACTTTAAGATTAGGCTTAAAACTTTCCTTTTGCTAAAGCTTATAGTTAGGGCTGGATCAGGTGACCCTGAACCATCCCTTAGTTATGCTGCTATAGATGTAGACTGCTGGGGGGTTCCCATGATGCACTGTTTCTTTCTCTTTTTGCTCTGTATGCACCACTCTGCATTTAATCATTAGTGATCGATCTCTGCTCCCCTCCACAGCATGTCTTTTTCCTGGTTCTCTCCCTCAGCCCCAACCAGTCCCAGCAGAAGACTGCCCCTCCCTGAGCCTGGTTCTGCTGGAGGTTTCTTCCTGTTAAAAGGGAGTTTTTCCTTCCCACTGTAGCCAAGTGCTTGCTCACGGGGTCGTTTTGACCGTTGGGGTTTTACATAATTATTGTATGGCCTTGCCTTACAATATAAAGCGCCTTGGGGCAACTGTTTGTTGTGATTTGGCGCTATATAAAAAAATTGATTGATTGATTGATTAAATATGACCTGACTTTCATAAAACGTCGAAAATACTGTGTATAACCTGAAATCTAGATGATTTGTTTGTTTGTGTGTTTGTGTGGTGATGGTGACGGGGAGATAATTGTACCACGTTTTTTTCTTAAAGTGTTTTTTTTTTCTTTTAATTCTGAAAAATAACTGCAACAAAGTAGCTCAGTGGTATTTCCCAAAGCTTGACAGTGACTGCATTGTCAAAATGTATTTATAGAGTACCATATCACAAAAACATCACCCCAACTGTGTCCATCAAAGGGTTAAACATCATTTGTAGCCTATCATCATAAAGTACACTGCTGTTATTATACAATTCAAATATGGGCAGCTGACAGCAGGCATGGGCAGCAGCTGGCAATATCATACATTCAAATGAGTAGAAAATGTTCTCCCTGATGCTAAAAATATGTCATTGGACAGGAAGTGAAGTCTGAGCTGAGTGCAGTGGAACCGGACTCAGCCTGTTCAGGAGCCCGATCACTCACAAGTGGTTTTGTTTGGCACCGGCCCTTTGTTGACACTGCCAGGTTCTCATGCCTATTAGGTTGCTGTCAGCGAATGGGCACCGTGATGACCAGTTCCACAGAATGCCATTGGCTACCCGGTGTCTTTGTTGAATTGTCACCTGCTCTCATTGCTGGAATGTCACATCTCTTGCACAATCGCTCTGAAACTAATAAAAGATTTCCATGTCAAGGCACAAAGAAGCTGAAATGTTTTGTTTTTATTTTAAACTGCACTCAAAAAACTAATACATTGGATGAACTCAATTCAATTATGTGCAGGATTTTCATCTAATAAATATATGTAGCCCCACCTCAAATAAAGCACATGCATGCAAGATAATTTAATTTATTTTAGTTCGGACTATATATATTTATTCGATGGAAATCCTGCCCATAATTGAATTGAGTTCATCCAATGAATAATTTTACGAGTTTTGGTTATTTTGCAAAAAGCAAGTCTCACAGAATGCTGCAAAAACTTTGCACCTGACTTGGAATGCATGAAAGTTGGGATGAGTCAAATAAACGGATGGAGCCCGCAAACTGTAAAAAATAAATCATCTTCAGCAAACTAGAGCATCACACTTGTAGAGTGCAAACCTCCGCCAACAAGAGTTTCCAATTCCACAAAGCAAAAATACAATACAAACAAATATAGATCAAAAGGGCTTTTCAAAGTTAAAGTCAAATATTCGATAAATCCGTACACAGATCAGATGAGGATCAAAGTTAGTCTATTCATTGAGAGTGCCAGTTTGCACCTCATTGTCACAAATGAGAGTGATGCACTTTTGTTTGAGATATAATGCAAAATATGCACCTAATGGGCTTTTCAGTATTAAATCCAAATGTCCACAAAATCCACAATCCGGAATCGATCCGGATCAAACTTTGTCAGGTGATAGTGAGTGCCAGTCTGCACCTTACATTCAAATATGAGAGTGACTGGGACACGTTTGGTTAAGATATAATGTAAAATGCATTAAATGGGGTTTCAATGTTAAATTTAAATGGGCACGAAATCTGTAATCTGAATCAGATCTGGATTAAACTTTGTCAGCCAATAAAGGATATCATCCTACATAACTCTCTCAAATATAAAAGAATTTTGATCTTTTTTGAGCGTTATGGATTTTTGAAAATTCGTTCAATGTTAAAGATATGGATTTTTCCAATTTTCCAAGATTTCTCCTGACTTTGACCTTTGAACTTTAAAATTCAATCAGTTCTTGCCTCTCAGGATATGAATCCTCTGAAAAATGTCATAATGATGTATGAACAATTGTGGGTTACGGGCAATCAGACAAACAAACACATGGGTGAAAACAACTTTATTGAGATGAGATATACTTTATTGATCTCACAGTGGAGAAATTACGTTTACACTCCAGTTACCTCAGACAGCAATTAGTCCACAATTATTACTTGTTTACCATAATAATGGCACGCATCAGAATTAAAGGCAACACATACACATTTGACATTGTTTATGTGCACTAAGTTTGAAGAAGTCCGTTATCCGAAATGAGGCAAGTGGATGAAGGTCGCGCAGCAACCCTGAGTTGCGCCACCATCAGTTTGGGGGGGGACTAGCTGCAGGTAAAACCACTCTGCCTGCACAGAAGGAAGGGGTGTGACGTGAGCAGAAGCCGGAGTGGGGTGTGTGTGATGGGGGGTAGGAGGGGGGTGGGTGGGTAGAGGGAGTGGAGCATGATTCAGTCCTATGAAAAACAGTTTATTGTCTTTGTGGGTTGAGATAAGAAGGAGCCAAATAATCACCAAGGCCTGAAGACATTCCTCTGGAGGAAAACAGTTGGGCAATTTGTCCTTCAGGCTTGATAAGCCTGCCGTGTTGTGGTTTGAGCAGTGAAAAACACTTTTTACGGTTCCACTTGAACAAACCAAATCCCAGTTATGAATTAAGAATATTCCCAATTATGAATTAAGAATATTCCCTGGCCTCCGAAATCTTCAACTTCATCTGCAAGGCACGCATCTGCTCCAAGATGTCATCCAACTTGCGCCTAAGTTCAAGAGTCATCACAGTCTGAGAATGCACTGCCTTGCCCACCTCGTTAATCATGACGGACAAGCAAGGGGCCGTGGTTCTTGACGCCATCTTGCCAATTTTCCGATAGATCAGGGCAGCACATAAGCCAAAAAGTACCAGCCCTGCTACCATAAGACCAAATATGAATAAATCCTCGACGTCCTCAACGGAGAAAGGCGCCAAGCATGCAACATGCCAAGACCCCCAGGAGTCGAGCACATAGCCCGCAGGATGCGTTCCATCTGGGCAGGTAGGATCCACTGGTCCTGACCTTTTTTGTAGAAAAGATGGTGTCAGTAGTGTTCAGAGACCAGCTGATCAATTCCATGGTTAATCCAATAGTAGTCCAATATATCCAGTATCCAATATAATTTGAGGAATTCACAGTCTGGTGAAGTAGGGACTTGAAGGTTAAAGCAGAGAACAGACATAAGGGAGAGTGGAGGAGATGCGACTGCCCTCGTCGGAGTTCCAGTGGAGGTGATAATACTGTGCCACACACACACACACACACACACACACACACACACACACATATATATATATATATATATATATATATATATATATATATATATATATATATATATATATATATATATATATATATATATATACGAGGTCTGTTAGAAAAGTATCGGACCTTTTTATTTTTTTCAAAAACCATATGGATTTGAATCACATGTGATTGCATCAGCCAAGCTTGAACCTTCGTGTGCGTGTGTAAGTTTTTTCACGCCTGTCGGTTGTGTCATTCACCTGTGAGCAGGCTTTGTATGAGCAGTGGTCCACCCCTCTCGTCGGATTTTTATTGCGAATAAATGTCTGAACGATTGCATGCGCACGAAGGTTCAAGCTTGGCTGATGCAATCACTCCTGATTCAATTCCATATGGTTTTTGAAAAAAATAAAAAGGTCCGATAATTTTCTAAATATATATATATATATATATATATATATATATATATATATATGTGTGTGTGTGTGTGTGTGTGTGTGTGTGTGTGTGTCACAGTATTATCACCTCCACTGGGACTCCGACGAGGGCGGTCGCATCTCCTCCACTCTCCCTTATGTCTGTTCTCTGCTTTAACCTTCAAGTCCCTACTTCACCAGACTGTGAATTCCTCAAATTATATTGGATACTGGATATATTGGACTACTATTGGATTAACCATGGAATTGATCAGCTGGTCTCTGAACACTACTGACACCATCTTTTCTACAAAAAGGTCAGGACCGGGGGGATCCTACCTGCCCAGATGGAACGCATCCTGCGGGCTATGTTCTCGACTCCTGGGGGTCTTGGCATGTTGCATGCTTGGCGCCTTTCTCTGTTGAGGACGTCGAGGATTTATTCATATTTGGTCTTATGGTAGCAGGGCTGGTACTTTTTGGCTTATGTGCTGCCCTGATCTATCGGAAAATTGGCAAGACGACGGCATCAAGAACCACGGCCCCTCGCTTGTCCGTCATGATTAACGAGGTGGGCAAGGCAGTGCTCACAGGCGACGCAACCAACACGCATGTGCACGAAGGTTCAAGCTTGGCTGATGCAATCACACGTGATTCAAATACATATGGTTTTGAAAAAAATAAAAAGGTCCGATACTTTTCTAACAGACCTCGTATATATATATATATATATATATATATATATATATATATATGCGTTAAACATAATAAAACTAAATCACAATAAGTAATTGTCAAACAAGCAGTGATAGAAATGTTGTAGCTACACAGCCATAACAGCCAATGGCTTAAAAGACAAACGAGGGGAGGAGCAGAGTCAAAGTAAAATGGATGACAATTGGCAAGTCAGTGTGTCCCTGTTCAGGGTCTACATATACGTACGTCTAAGGACTGTGGCCCATGAAACACTTCAAGTTTCAGGTCATTAGAGGCAGCAGAGGACGGAAACATATTTTAGTACTTATTTATACTTTACTATCAAACATTACTTAATTATAGTTGTGCATACAAACTTTAGAGACCAAAAGTTTTCTTTTGGTCTCCATTAAAAAAGAAAGGAACAGCAATGACTCATGGGATTGTTTGGGCTCCAAAGGCTACATTTGATATATCCTTCATTTTTAGGGGAAAGAAAGCAGCTTATGTTGGATGCTTTACAAGGAGCCTTCAAAAAGGGACGGCCTACACTCTAAAAAATGAACTGCTGTGTCAACTAGAAAAAGAGAGGGAACAATTTGCAGATTTTTTTTTAAGTTATTTCAACTTAACTAGCGACATCTTGTGGCATTAGCTCAGTTGAAAGTACAACATAAAGTTGAAATACAAATTTTTGCATACAACTATATATGTCGCAGACATGAACGAGCGAAGCTGTTCAGCATATCACCACGTCATTTAGGTCCTTAAGAATTTTTGAGCAAATGCTTCGGGGGAGCATTAGCATGGCTAAAACCTTTCAGCTTCTGGGGGGGCTCAACTCCCCCAGATCCCCCACCTTTTTAAACATTTTTCTTTTTTGCCTTTCAGCTTCTGGGGGGGGGGGGGGGGCTTTGCACCGCAAGACCCCCGCCAAATGATCATATCTCTATATTGTCATGTCAATATGATATATGATATAACTATGGTTTCACACAACAGTGAAAATTAAACATTCTTAAACAAAACAGTAATAATACCACACTCATTTTGCACTCATCATAAGGTTAGGATACTTTGCCCTCCAAAAGTATTGGAACACTTGATATTTCACACATTTCACACAGTTGAGAAATACAACAAATATAAAGAATAAAAATTTCTAAAATTGTCAAATCCAATTTTCTTCAGACAAGTCAGGGGATGGAAACATGAACATTTCCAAGTCACTGAATATGTCTTGGACTTTATTTACATCAGTTATGAAAAAATACAACAGTTTCTTTCACCAAAACATAAAATCTCAGCTTTCATCTCAAATGTACTTTCTGGCAAATTGTAGCTGAACTTTTGGGTTTTCTTTTAAAGACAATCCTCCTCTACACCACTTATATTTTTAATTAATTTATATCAACTTGTAGAGCTTTGCTTTAAGTTTGAGTTTAAGGAAGATGACTTTAGATTTATTTGTCTAAAGTTGTGTCATTGGTGTGTCACTCAGACAGCAAAATTAAGAGGATATTTAAAAATAAGTCCTTCAGAGAGCAAAATTAAGAGGTTACACAGGTTTTATACAGAACAGCGGAGGAGTAAATTATCTGTATTTCTTTCAGCCTGAGCATCTTCACGTTATATCTTATGAATCAACAGCTGCCTGCTCGTTTAAAATCACTGGAGAAACACATATATATAAGGCAACCCAAATTAAAGGACAAATACCGCTTTTAACAATCTGGACCTCATTTCTGACATAAATTACAGTCGTTTCCTCACCGTTATAACTTTGGTGTCATTAGGAGTCCATGGTTCAAATGACGTATTCAGGTTCAAATCTGGGTCAAAGATTTTTCTTCTTCTAATTAGGTGGATTAGAACTTCCTGTTTTACACATCTCCAACTACTGGACAGGAGGGACCCAGCAGTCAATATGTGTCACCAATTTCAAAATGCAGCTCATTTTGTTTGCTTGTTTTTTTTTGCATGTGCCCTGACATGCCAATCATCTATATCCAATCAGATTTCAGGGGAGTCCAGCCCACCCCTGGCCTCTGCTCTACATCCACCCATGCCAGGAAGTGTTCAACATTTGACATTTCCTGTTTCACTGTGGACTCAAAATTTGGCACTTCCTGTTTGGGACCCAGTGTACCATGAGCGAGCTTTGAGCCGCTGCGCGTCGCTTGTATAATTACCTGCAACAATCAATAAATGTGTTTTCATGAGCTTAAAATGAGTCCTTCATATCTACATGAGAGCAGGACGTCAGTAGCCCAAAAGGGACATGCTTACTTAACCTTTTGCATTTTGCAGTGTGGCCAGAAAACTGGTTGCTCACCCATATAGTATCTATTTGTTGCTAGAACAGGCTAAAAAGTTTTTGTTTTGTTTTTTTGTGAAATGGAGCAATAATTCCATCACCACAGAAGCAAATGTGAAAGGAAACTGTGACTGGTGATGCTATAATGCAGTCTGCATCCTCACCACTAGATGAGACTAAATCCTACACAGTGTGGCTTTAATCAGACTTCTTGTTTTCTTCTTCTTTTAAAACACAAATCAAGGTTTTTTTAAACTTCAAAATGATTTTTGTTACAGTTGTTTTCTTCAGTGAAACGTGGAAAATCCAGATGGAACTGACACAAACACGGGGAGAACATGCAAAGTCCACACAGAAAGATCACAGGTGGGAATTGATCCCATGACCTTCTTGCTGTGAGACAACAGTGCTAACCATGTTAGGTGAATTGGAAACTATATTGTCCGTAGGTGTGCATGACCCTTAATTGTAGTAAGTGGGTTTAAAAAATAGATGGATGGATCTTGGATATTTTTGTTGGAAAAGGAATATTTGGGCATTTCAAATATGACTTTGTTTTGTTACTATGATCAAGAGTAAAACAACAAACCACATATAAAAAAAGCATGACAATGTGTGGGAAAATGAATTATCCCAGGAGTTCTCTGGTGGAGGTTTCAGTCTGTTGTGTTTGTGCGCTACTACAAATCACCTTACTGTCCTTGGCAAACCTGACACCTGGAATTGTTTTCATTGTTTAGTTTTTTTCCCTTCCAATAATTGGTGTACATGTGATTTCTGAGTACACTGTCATAATGATGGGGGACGTTTTTCTTTTTGATGGTTCAAATTGTGTGGGAGCATTGGCGCTCAGCCTTTATTAGAAAAAGAAAAACTCCCCTTCCAGTTATGGTGTTATGTGATTGCATCAGGAACAAGGCAGCGTGGGAACATCACTGAGCTTCCTAACCCCACGCATCATCCAATCAAAGTGATGCCGATCACGTGACAAAGGAATGTTCTGCATCTTTTGTTTTAACAGCCGCAGCACTTGTGGACGTGAGAGCAATTTTGCATACTATAGAAGACTCACAATCTTGGTGCTTCGCCTATTTATTCTCCTCCAGAGTTATTCCCAAACAGGATTTGTAGGCACGTCGTTTCTGCGTCTTTTAAATCACTTCAAATAATGTTGAAGCCTTTTTCACCCAAAGTGGGCATGAATCTAATGGCATCATTTGGGCCTGTGCACATCAAGAGAATCAACCGCTTCCCCCCCTTTACGCTTAGGTTTGTGAGAAAAGTGGAAAACAAAAGGGCGGCTCAGTGAAGCGCATCTCGCTAAGCTAGCTGAATAGAGGGGCCCCTTTCATGGCTGTTTATGAGCACCCCTCTTGAAAAACACACATACAAATCACATCCAGTTCTTCCAATGGCTCATCTGGTAGGAGGACGGTGGCAGGAAGGGAGGGAAGTGGAATCTCATGAGGCCTCGTTCGCTCCCTTTTCATCTTTTCCATTGGATGGGTTTCCGCCTGGTGTCCCCCAGTTTTATTATTGCAACCAACAGTTTGTTGTCATGGGGTGCATGAGAAGAAATTGTGTGTCACTGCTGAAAATATTTCACCAAACCCTGCTCGAGTCACTTTCTTTTGGTGTGGCCAAATACAAAACCATTCATTCATTTTCTATACCCACTTACTCCAATCACGGGGGAGCTGGAGCCTATCCCAGTACTCAAAGGGCATGAGGCGGGTACACTCTGGACAGGACGCCATGCAAAGCCATAAAAGCCATTATTATCAACACAAAGCTAAAGGTTCACTGCTTAAATATTGAATCTTTCATCTTGACCATTACAACATGTTCATATTGGGGGTTTTAGACACAGATCCTGGCATCCGTCCATCTGCGGGAGACGATAGTGTAGCGTCCAGTTTTTTTATTTTTGCTTTTTTGTTTGTTTTTTTATACACTTTTCCCATTCAATTTCAAATTATTTCATTTATATAGTGCCAAATCACAAAAAAGCTGCCTCAAGGTGCTTCACACAAGTAAGGTCTAACCCAGGAGTGGGCAGTCATGTGCCATGAAGGGCCGAGACACTGCAGGTTTTCCTTTCAACCAATCACTTCAGCAGGTGATTTCATTCATGATCAGGTGTCTCAGCAGCTGATTTCATTGACGATCAGGTGTTTATGTTCAAGGGAGAAGCTCATCAGCAGCCCACCTGCTGAGGTAACTGGTTGCAAGGAAAACCTGCAGTGTCTTGGCCCTTGTTGCCCACCCTTGGTCTAACCTTATCAACCCCTAGAGCAAGCGCACAGGTGACAGTGGTGATGGTTTGAGGAAGAAACCTCAAGCAGACCAGACTCAAAGGGGTGACCCTCTGCTTGGGCCATGCTACCAACACAGTTGACAATACAAATATACAGGAAATTTTTGTCTTTTGCTTCTATCTGCACCTGCATGAATGACTTATCAGTCCAATGTGCAAGTGACAATTTCTGCTGTATTTGTTGCAAGTGTACTGTGATGCCTGCTGAGGCTGCCGCTGTCGCTCCTTCCTCCTAGCTCGTTGCTCAGAAAGGCCTTGGTTCCTCTCCTGCTCAACCCTCTGTGCACCTGTTCTGACAGTAAGGCACCAGGCTGCACAGTCCTCTGCACACTGCTTCCATGTGTTGACATTTTCATATCCTTCTTGCAGACATCCTTGAAATGCAGGTGTGGCCGACCAGCCAAATGAGTGCACTCTGCCAGCTCAAAGTACAGTAGATCTTTAGGAATGTGGCCCGGATCCGCCAACGAAGGTGCCTTTTGCCAAGAATGGGGAACATGCTGCTCATGTTGGCACGTTCCAAGACCTCTGTGTTGGGCACCTTGTCCTGCCATCCGATGTGCAGAATTTGTCTAAGGCACCTCAGATGGTAGCTGTTGAGCTTTTCCTCATGTCTGGTGTAGGCGGTCCATGCCTCTCTACTATAGAAGAGTGTGCTGAGCACGCAGGTCTGGTATTGTCTTCTCAGTGAGGCTGGAGTTGTTCCAGACTCTGTGGCTTAGTCTTGCCATAACTGCTGCTGTCTTCACAATCCTACTGTTCATCTCTGCATCAATGGAGAGTGCGTCAGAGATGGTTGACCCAAGGTATGTGAAGTGTTCCACGACTTCCAGGCACAGATCAGCCCATGAATACGTCCATAATCCATAGCATTCGGCAGTATGCGCTCTATGTTTATAACATCGAGCTGTTTTTACTGTGACATATTGACCAATGCAGATTTGCAGAAAAATTTTAAAGAAAAAAAAAATCAGGTGAAGGTGGGGTGTAATATGGCAGTGAAATGACCTCCAACTTCTAAAAAAATGGACAGAAGTGATGAAATAAATAAATAAAAATATGAATTATGGTCGAGGTCAAACACAAGATTGACATTTCAGATTTCATCGATCTGGTCTCACAAATTGTGCAGTAGTTCATGACTTGTGTCAAGTAGAACCTGCCTTGCCTCTTGTTTTTCAGTGTAGTGCTAATTTTCTTTTTAAAAATGTGCTAACATTACACTTGCAAGGTTAAATTATCTTTGCAAAAACTTTGAATAGCAACCTTATGTTAAAAATAACCCATATCATCAGAATATATTAGTTGCTCATTAACAAACTCAACAAATTGCTACATGCTAATTGTTCAAGCTAGCTAGCTTAAGGAAGCATGGGTAAGGCTAATTACCTTTCTCTCCAGTTCAGCTGCTAACTTAATAATAAGTTTTTGGGTTGGAATGTATTTTTACTATCCAATTTTGCAGCATACAAATAGTAAGTTGATTTTTTGAACCCTGAGCAGTTTCTGGCTGTTTTTTTTTTTTTGTTTTTTTTTTTTGTTTTTTACTGCTGCCATATTTTTCATCATTGTGAGCTTATATTTAATAGCACAATCATGGAGACAAGTACAGAGAACGGATGATGTCATACATCTTTAAAGGAAGAAGCATGAAATTATTTCATAATCTGTAGTAGAAATGTGAAAAAAATATGAAATCCATGTAAAGACATTTTTTCAGTGTTAGCAATAATGGGGAAAATAATGTGGATTCCACTTGTTTCCATATCATATATAATGTATATTTGTACAACTTTCTGTTGTGACAGTATCTCTCTGTTCTTTCCCTCCTCTCCTCTCTGCTCCAGCCGACAGTTTAGTTCAAGATTCATTGAATTTTTGTCATGTAACTGTTGGTCTGAGCTCAGTCATTCAATACTTCACAGGTGCAATAAGGAGCACAGAGTTCCTGGTTTGTAATAGAATACGGACAGAGGAATGTGTTTTTTATGCTTTTTAATTTTTTTTTTTTTTTTGTTATTTGCAATTCGACAAATGGGATAAAAGTGGTTTTAATTAAATACCGCTATTTTAATGGGGCTATTCCACATCCTTCCTGTTTAATCCCAAATAGCAAGTCGGGGCACATGTTGAAGCATCGCAACTTCTTGATCCATCTTTGTCAAGAACAAACTTGGTACGTAGTACTCACAACCATCACCGGCACCAGATTTGAAATCAATCCAATTTTTTGAACTGTACAAAAATTTCATCTTGATTCTCAAAATCGCTGATAGTACATGGTATCACGTCCAGGTATATGTATTCTTAACAGCTTCAATCATGTTCAGACTTCTTTAAATGGGGTACACATTGTGACAACACCTTGAACCGTGTTTGGTACTCCATCGGGATAAAAATTTGAAAACAAAATGGCATTTGTTGCGGTTTTTGTTCATAGTTGAACAGCTCGCTCATGTCTGGCCGAGGGCCCAGCTCCTTTCTTTCATTTTCAGACAGGTTGCCAGTTGTGCACTTTATAAGCCAGCTTGGTAAGAGACAAGCTGAATTAAGCTGTTTCCTCAAGTTTTTGCACATTTTTGGATCATGGGCAATCGTAGTAGAACGGTGCCCCGTGGAATAGTCCTGTTAGCTTAAATTATTTTTTCTTTCCTCTGACGAAAGTATTCAGTCCACATGATTAGTTCATGAAGTCTTTGAATTTTGATGATAATTACTGTATTTATAGTTTCTGGTACTGATAAATGGTGCAGTTTTGTAATTTTTTTTAAATAAAAAATATAACTTTTATTTAACTAGCTAAAAAGCACATTGAGGGTGACCTGGCTAAGAAAGAAAGTCAGAAAGAAAGTATTATTTAAAGACAGTACACCTTTCAGATGTACTTGCAGGTTGTGGGGCACAAAATTTTAAAATACAGCTGAATTCATAATTTAGAAGAACAGGCTCATATCACCTAAAGAATCCATGTCATCAAAATATTTGCTTGTAAAAAAGATCAGCATCCCATGTAGATGTAAATTAAAATTCAAAGTTTTCAGCTAGTTGACAGTAGGGCTGTACAATATGGCCAAATAATCGTATCTCAATATTGTCATATCAATATGATATACAATATGACTATGATTTGATACAAAGTGCAAAGTGATTTGACACTTGGAATAATTTGCATCACTTTTTACCAAAATTAGAGCAACTCTTTACCTTTTGACCCCTGTACAAACTGAAATTGACCTTTGTCACCATTCTTGCTGTTTTACCCCAAAACTCCATAACATTCAGTCATAGATAGTCCAAACTACACCTTTTTGGAATATTTATAACCAGACAAGTAATGTGATGTAGTTTTCAATTTGATTGGAGCATTTTAAAATTTTGACCCCTGTGTAATTCTTCAATTGACCCTATCTGGCCGCCTATTGAAAATTCAAATGGCCAGTTGGTTTTTTTAAAGTGTAGTGTCTAAGCTGTATTTGTGCTGAATTTGATGCTCGTATCACCATTTGAAGGATTGTTTCAGTTATAAGCCAACAGAGCATGAACCAGCTGCTGTCTGTTAGCTTAAACATGTGTATATAAGGCAACCAGAATTAAAGGAGAAATACTGCTTTTAACAACTTGGACCTCATTTCTGGCATAAAATACGGCTGTTTACTCACCAATATAAGTTTGGTGTGATTAGAAGTCCATAGTTCAAATGACATGTTCAGTTCAAATCTGAAGCAAACATTTTTCTTCTACTAAGGTGGATTAGAACTTTTTGTGGTACACAGCACCAACTACTGAACAGGAGGAAGCTAGAAGTCAATGTGACTCACTAATTTCAAAATGCAGCTCTTTCAACCAGATGTGTGGTGCCGTGACATGTCAATCATCTTTGTCCAATCAGATTTCAGGGGAGTCCAGTGAAACCCTGGCCTCCTCTCTAGCTTCACCCATGGCAGGAAGTGTTCAACATTTGACATTTCCTGTTTCACTGTGACTGAAAATTTGGCAGTTCCTGTTTGAGTGTGAGCTTGCCGATTACTGGGGATCTCGTCTGTCAATCCAGGAAGTGTCGATCCAGGAAGTGTTCAACATTTGACATTTCCTGTTTCACTGTGACTGAAAATTTGGCACTTCCTGTTTGAGTGTGAGCTTGCCGATTCCATGGGATCTCGTCTGTCAATCCAGGAAGTGTCGATCCAGGAAATGTTTGATGTTTGACATTTCCTGTTTCAGTGTGGATTAAAAATTTTGGCACTTTTTGTTTGGGCAACAGCATACCATGAGCGAGTTTCACGCCGCTGTGTGTCACTTCGCTTGTAGTATTTTTTAGAATAAATGCAAGGTATTTCTGAAGTGTTTTGACAACAGTTTATATCCCAGTACAGCACAATGATGAGCTAATATTTGTAGTCGCACACATTTCATACATTGTTTACTCACTGTATGTTTACTTTTGTACTTTTGTTTACTTTAGGTGGTGTCGTAGATGTGACGTCTCACATCGCCAGCACTTGCTACCACACATGACATGACTGCCATCTCAGAGGTTGTGTTTGGTTGTGATTGAGTATGGGCATGATGTTCCATGTCAAGAAGTCAACCAATGGTGAATTTAATATAAACTCAAGTGAATGTGTTGCTCCGTAGGGTGAATTTGGACAAAGGCTTGAAGCAATTACCGTTAATTTTCACAACCAAGAAGCAACTATGGCTACAGCTTTCGTCACTTTAACACCCTTCATGTCCAAGATGGTTGTCGGTGGCTAAACCAAATTCTAGTTGTCAGTTTATACCTGCTCACAATGTGTATTTCTGTACAGTAAGTGTGAGCCTGAACTCTTCAAAGAGAATTTGTGCTTGTGGTAACTTGCAAACTCCAAGCCTCTTACCTAGGGTGAGACATCGAGGTCATGGAGCTGACAACCTTTTAACAAATTGCAAGTCATCCGACCACGAAGTAGCTTTTCTCGTAACTACCTTTTCCGCTCTGTGTCATACCTTGTTCAACAGGTAGGGTTTGATGGACAGGAGGAATGCAGGTTGAGGGATTTGTTTTGTAATGGCCAGTCATTCTTTGAGTGTTCTTAAGTAAACAGAGCAATGCTGTGTCCTGTTTTTACGGTTTTCACATGTCACTGTTCAAACTCTCAAACAGGCTGGTACCCAAGTGTACATGGAGGAGAGCAAACAGTTCTCTAATACTTCACCGCTCTGACCTTCTGCTAACTTGTTACACACACACACACACACACACACACACACACACACACACACACACACACACACACACACACACACACACACACACACACACACACACACACACACACACACACACACCTTTGATTAAAAGGTCTGTTTTTACTTTTAAAAAGTACTGCAGTACAGCATTGAGGTGCCAAAAGGTGTATGAAATGTTTATTTTCCTCTTGGATTTGTGTCATTTATTGCATAGCTGGTTGAGCAAAACAACATTTGTACTTTTCGTATGACCAAGTGTCATTGTAATTTTATTGGCGGTTTTGTAGAGGAAGGTATAAGCTAGAGCAGGTAGCTGAATGGATATGGAGCTGGACTGTCAGTAATATTTGCTTTCTGCTCATGCTGCCCATCTTTGTCTTTGGAAAAGACAATTGTGTCAGTCCATCCAGCTGTAAAAGGGGACCAGCCTTGACTGGGAAACTAGCCTGTGTTGGACTGGTTTCCCGTCTAGTGGGAGTATTAGACTCTCATCTACCTTATGCTACGGAATCTGGAGAAAAGCACCAGTACCAACAGGCATTAAGGCCCATATTGGACTTATTTCTTCATAGAGGAAGTAGCTCAATGAGATAGGAGTTTGATTCACATAAGCGAGGTCGGCGCCACCTCAATTTGTACTTCTGTGACTGGCTGCTCGGTGACAACATGCTCGGTCTGTTGAAATCAGATGGTTTTGTTTTGTCTCTAAAGTGCTTCTATCAGCCAGCTGATAGCTCTCATTGTGTGGAACAGTGACATTTATACACCAAACTGACCTGAAATGACATGACAATTCAGTAAGGTATATCTTATATATTATATTCCAATTCTAAGGTGGAATTATGCTATTATATAAAGGTATATCTAAATATCTAAAAAGGAAGAGTAAAATAGGAGTGTAGAAAAGAGTAAAGTAGAGCCACTTAGGTGCCTGGTCTTGAGAACCAGAGATGTATGTGAACAAAATAACAGCACTGGCATGGTGGATATATGTTCTCTGACAATGTACATTCAGTTGACTTTATTGACGAGTCTTTGAAAAGTGACCAAATTACATGTATTGTGCCAAGTTCGGTGATGTTTTCACTGACAAAAAAAATGGCCCCTAGAGGGTGTTCAGGTAAAGGCCAACCTCAAGAATATGTAGACCTTGGTTGATTGCCAGTCACCCTACCTATATCCATAGACAAAACACTCCCAGTCCATGCAGCATTAATTGGGTACCCTTCACAGGGGAGGTAACTTGCGCTGGACTGGGGTCCCATCTGGTGTGTGTGTGTGTGTAGACTCTCATCTATTTCACAGTATGGATTTTGGAGGTAAATACTGGCGCTAACTAACCTAAGGCCCTACATAGGACTTACTTCTTGTAATTGTGCACCATTATATTAGGAAAACAAACTTAAATAGGGTTTAAAATAATTTAATTAGCTAACAAGTTGCCCCTGGTGTATCGTAATGTCTGATGTAGGTCTTTTCTATTTACCTCTTCAATCAGCCTGAAGATGGCATCTGTCATGTACAAAGGAACTCATGAAGTTTTGTGTTCTGGATCTGCTTCAAAATTGTTACTTTAATGGCATTTTCTAACATTGTTGCCTTATGACATCACGTTTTGTCTGTATGTGAACAAAATAACAGCACTGGCATGGTGGATATATGTTCTCTATCTTGTGTCACATAAAAAAGTAGGATTTGTGGACTTCTGGTGTCGCCGACTGAAGAGTCCCCCTTCAAAATCAGTTCGCCCTGCCTTCACTGCGCATGCGTCATTACCCGCGGTTCAAGGATTAACACGTCTTTTCTGCTTCAAACTGCACTCCAGTCATCATCTATCTCAGCGACAGATATCTGAAGCTTTTGTATAACAGTCATTTCCACATTAATCAGCATTATTTCATCATAAAAGATGGATGAAGAATCAGAGCGCCGCGGCTAACCGAGCTGCTCGCTGATGCGTTCACTACGTGTCGGTCATTTCAAAGCGTCACAGAATTTCGCAGAGTTTTTGCTTAAGACAGCCTCCTTTCTGCTTAAAACTGACTTTAGAATGATTTAAGAGGTTTTACTTTCATCATCTGATGGTTAATAATCACATTAATCCATTTGATCACTTTGGGTGAAGAGACTGTCTCAGTTGTCCTGTTGTGGTTCAAAATAACGCATGCACAGTGAAGCAAGGTGGACTGATTTTTAGGGGTGGACCATTCGGTCTGCGACACCAGTATTCCTTTGGCCCAAAACACTTGGCTTGCAAATCTTATCTGGCCCCTGGACTGCCAGTTTGAGACCCTTGTCATTGAGGATAAACAGTTTTTGAAAAAGGTTTTCATGTAATTCATACTCTTGATTGTGATAATGAATGATTTTTCCATTGTTTACACACCAGGGAAGGGCATTTGTTTCTAAAAAAGCGTCGGTCTCATAAACATGGGTGTTGGGTACTTTCTGCCATGCCGAAGTACTGAGTGTTCCGTTTCGGGCTCTGTGTGTGCCGTTTGTTCAAATACATGGAGAAAAAAAAGTGGGAAATCTGTGGGACGGTTTAAAAGCTCATAAAATAATAGATTTTGAAACACTTCTTTAGTTAAAACCAAACATGTAGAAACTGTGTAATGTCTATTTTTATTAATGGTATGAAAAAATATGCAGGAAACGTGCAGGGACTCCGAGCCCGTGCACAAACCGTTTTTAGGCCGATTTAGATATGTGCAAATGCGAATCAACGTTTTATTGCCCTTTTACACAAATGAACAGAGAATCAAACTGGACATATTTCTGTTCTGCTTGTTTAAAACGTGTCTCTGATACGTGAGGCATTCCTTTGGGGTTGTGTAACACGATTTGAGGCGAACAGAGAGGGTGAGTGAGAAATAAAGCAAGAGAGAGAGAGAGAGAGAGAAGCCTGTTTGCTGGTTTTCATGTCCTACTGTGCGCTCGTATTTCACAGTTGTGGGTAGGCAGCTTATCGTTGGCCTCCTCGGTTCTTTCCGTCATGCACGGCCGACCTTAATCTCTCATGTATACTATAAACCGCTCCTAATAACCCTGCACACGATTAAAGCAACATCTTAATAACAGCCTGCTGCATTATCAACTCACAGTGGGAAAATGAGTCGGGTTCGAGCTCACCTCTGTAATTGGACATGCGGCTCAGAACCTGCTCATCTCGTATACCTTTCAAAGGCAAAATACGTTTGTCTTATTTGTTTCCCATTTTGAAAATTGGAGATAATTAGAGATTTGACAAATTGTTAGCACATGACAGTAATTATGATCATTTTTCTTTCCACTGAATTATGACTGTAATTTGTTTGCTACTCATTCATTCACACCCGCCAGTTTAGGGTGTGAATGAATGCAGAAAAAGTTGGAAGAAGATACATGATTCAGTTTCATGTTAGATAATAAACAACTTGATTTTTTTAAGATTAATTTTTCATGCATTTTCACTTATGTTGATGGTGGCACACTATTCCTCACTCTGGAGTTGATTTTAGCACAGATTTGAGTGCAAAATTGACACTGCATGAACAACACAGACATATTTTTTGACAAGGAAGACATTTGATTATTTATTTATGCATTTAAATTTGCAGTACTGTACAAATGTCTTATGCACACTAATGTTTCTGGGCAAAAAGAAAAAGATTATTCTTGAATGACCACATTTAAAATATTTTAAATGTTAATTTACAAAAAATAAATAAATAAATTGCATTTTGCTGAATACGGATATTAAAAAACCTCACTACTGCATCGTCAGCAAAAGCTATAATAATTAATGAATTTATCAGCAGTAGAATGAGAAATAGAATTCTTTTATTGTCATTGTACACTGAAACACAACACAATTGTGGATGCACCCCTCCGTAAAGAGTTAAAAAGGTGAATGGAATATGCAAGACAGTAATATCAAAAATGTAAAAATTAATATACAACTACAAACATACAGAGCATAATATTTTTGTAAAACAGGGATAGTTCACACCTATTTTTCAGGTTAAATGTCATCTTCTGCTTTACACTCAATTATTTGACATTTCAGCTTTTTTGAATCCTTTTATTTATTATTTTTATTTATTTATTTTGCTTATTTGCTTTTGTTTTGTAAGATTTTTGAATTCTACTTTTGCCCAAAATCAATCATGGTGGGATTTACACTCACAACATTAAATATGACCTACATATTTCTACAAATATAGAAAACCTCAGTTTTTTTTGTTGTTTGTTTGTTTTTTGCAGTTTAAGCAAACTGCACCAACAACTTATGTGAATGTGAAAAACAAATGCACGACAAGCATTTGTTAAATATTTGCGCTAAATGTATTATTTATCAGCTGATTAAAAAAATAGTTTGACTTTTTCAGTTTGCAAAGGTGTGGCATGACAAATGGGAGCCACTGCTCTAGAGGGCGCTGTTTACTGAAGAAAGGTATTTTAGTTTTTGTCTTTCAGTGTACTGCTCTCACTTCTTTTATCTTATGCTTTCTCACAATCACAAATGTCAAATTTCTAAATATGCACAAGAACGTAAATGATGTGCGTCTGAAAATGTCTGTCGGTCTTTGAATTATGAACATTAATAGACTTTATAAAGCAAAGTAAGAAGAAACTATTCATAAGAAATATGACTCAAAATAAGATTGTATTTCATTTGAGGAACTAGTTGCTAATCTCTTGGAGAATGTGTGGTATGAATGCCCGGCTTCCTTGACGTGAGATCACGCCATTCTAATCCCTGCATGTGTGTGTCATCCTCCTCTCACTGCAGATACACACACACACACACACACACACACACACACACACACACACACACACACACACACACACACACACACACACACACACACACACACACACACACCTCCACGTGCATGTGCTTGCAGATGTTTAAACAAATGTCGCACCCAGTCCGGACAGATGATGAGCTATCAGTCAGACCTCCAGTGGAGGAATGGCGATGGCGGCAAATTCTTCGGTGCTGATGGTTACACCTGTGCTATTTGCTCTGGGGCGTCTTCACCAACCCGCCTCATTCAGGCTCTTACCCAGTATGGATACAGTAAACAAACACAGTTGCATCTTTATCTCAGGATTTCTATTCACTTTTTGCACTAAAAGTTAAACGTACAATCAAAAACTAGACTGGGACCCTCAGGGAGGGCATAACGTTACCACGTCTGAACAACCCTTGAGTTTTCTATTTGGGTTACTCACGTGATTTCATGTTTGTAGTTGACGCATTGATTTAGATTTCCATTTAACAAATATATGTAGTCCCAACTAAATTAAGTTAAATTATCTTGCATGGATATGCTTTTTTTTGAGTTGGGGCTACATATATTTATTAGATGGAAATCCTGCACATAATTTGAGTTCTTTCAATGAGTCTTTTTTTAGTGTATTTGTTATAATGCAGAAAATTAATTGATGTCACCACTGTGTGAAAGTACATTTTTATAGGTAGGGACTCACCAATATCAGTAATAGAATCCATATCAACTGGGGAATAACCCTGTTGTGTCTGATGATTTGCGGAGGTTCATGCTGGTTATACGGTCGCAAATAAAGCTTCGCAGTAAAACGTGTCGCCGTAAAACGCGTCGCCATAAAACGTGTGACCGTAAAACGACTATTTGCGTCCGTATAACAGCATGAACGTCCGCAAATCATCAGACACAGGGGGGTTATTCGCGTTCTAATCGATTTCCATCATTTGCACGGTTTATTTTTCTGTAGGTAATTCAGTTGGCGAGGCTTACCGTCGACTTGAGCCGAGGTAGTGTCACTCCAACAGCAGTCAGGGCGCGGAGTAATCCATCAAACATGAAAATCCATCAAATCCATCCAGTATGAAACGGTAATTCTCTATCAGAATCCACATCAATACTTTCATATTCTGCATCCAGACAATATTGCGCGGAGGACAGGAATGACATTCGACAGGAATGACATCTCGTCAGAACACCGGTCAGGGTGCGGCGTAATACATCCAAATGTAAAATGGTTGAATATTTTGCCACATTACCCCGATATTATACGGTCTGAAATCTCACACGCTTAACCAATCAGATTCACAGAAAAAAGGTAATTGGATTAGAATGCCATGTGACTCTCCCCCAAATTCCTATATTTACATGTACTCAACTGAAGAGCTTATGGAGTCACAAGATCACTGGACAGAGGTGTCTGGTGATCCAGATCCCTTTGCAAGACAGCAAAGCTCCAGATTTTTCCTGTCTTAGTGCTTCCTCACTTATTGTGTGGTTATGAGACTTGGATGCTAAATCATTGCCATAAGGCGGAGACTGGTCTCTTTGGAGGATCCTTGAGTACTGGTGGAACAACTTTCTCTCAAACGAATGGTTACTTACAGACTCAGATAATGTCTATCAGTTGTAATGTGAGGGAACATCAGCTATGACATTTTGGCCATCTGGCATGTTTCTCTAAGTATGATCAAGCAGTTGATACATGGTTACTTTTGAAAAATGGGTTTGGACTCGTTTTCTGCTGGGGAAGGCAGAACGGTTCCTGGGTGGTTGCCATCTGGAACCATCCAAGTTAGTTCTGTAGTGTGATGGATGTAGTAATGTGTGGCACCAGCACATGCTCCCAGATGTGAGTTAAAAGAATTGTAAGGTGAATGCAGTTATAGCTCTATACTATGAATCTGTCAAATGACAAATGCAACAAAGCTTAAGTAACACCGTTTTGCAAAACTAAATTAATGCATAAACATTATCCTCCCACCTTATCAGAAAGTCTCCTAGTGTCTTACAAGCTAATTGCAACTAATGTTCTCCAGCTGGAGCTTTGAGAAACAGAAGCCAAACACAGTAGATGCAGATTATATATATATATATATATATATATATATATATATATATATATATATATATATATATATATATATATATATATATATATATATCTTTGATGAAGTTGAGAAATGTCTTTTCCCCCTTTTCTGTCTCTGCAAAAGGAAGGGGTGTAACCACATTAGCTCACATGTAAGTTCTGTATCTCTGCAAAGCACCATGAATTTGCACATGCACATTGTTAAATAGAAATTGAAAGCAACAGCGTGTGTGCATTTAGAATATGATGAAAATTTAACGGCATTTCAATTTGTTGTGGTACATCCTTTAAGGATTAAAATCTGTGCACATCCAAAATTAACATTCAAGGTCAATTTATAGTTAAAACGTGATTTACTGTTTTTTGCTTCTTCACACACAGGAAGATGATCCTAATCAGTTCCCATCAGTAATGTGGATCAGTTTAAAATACAGTGTTAACTAGGTGTGGTGTCACATTGATATCAGGATGTTTCAATTTATTTTCATTTATACAGCGTCAAATCACAGCAAAGCTGCCTCAAAGCGCTTCACACAAGTAAGGTCTAACCATACCAACCCTAGAGCAAGCACACAGGCAACAGTGGTAAGGAAAACTCCCTTTGATGATGCTGAGGAAGAAACCTCAAGCAAACCAGACTCAAATGGGTGACCCTCTGCTTATGCCATTCTAACAGTTACAAGGTTTTTACAAAGTTTCACAAAGCTGAAGAAGCAGAAAACATGAAATTAAAACATCTGCTGCATCAGCTTCAGGCATGGTATCTCACAGTCTGTCCAGCATCCCGTGGTCTGTAGCTGCCAATCCTGTGTGATGCCCTCCGGTGCGGAAGGCATCGTA
This sequence comes from Thalassophryne amazonica, assembly GCF_902500255.1. Taxonomy (NCBI): domain Eukaryota; kingdom Metazoa; phylum Chordata; class Actinopteri; order Batrachoidiformes; family Batrachoididae; genus Thalassophryne; species Thalassophryne amazonica. The sequence goes on from NC_047118.1 coordinate 52,753,013, forward strand.
CCGGAGGGCATCGCTTTTTTGTTTTTGTTTGCACAAAAACAAAAAAAGTCTATCAGTTTGAACATTAAATATCTTGTCTTTGTGGTGTATTCAATTGAATATATTGTAGTTGAACAGGATGCAAGATGGCTACTTTCCAAAGGACCTTCTCTATGGCGAACTAGCCCGAGGTAAGAGAAAGCTCGAGCGACCTTGTCTTAGATTCAAGGATGTCTGCAAAAGAGACATGAAGTCCACCAGCATCGATTCTGAGAACTGGGAAAAGCTTGCCCCCAATCGTACCATCTGGAGGCAAACTGTCAATGATGTCGTTGAGCTGGCAGAGCAACAAAGGGGAGCTAGCAATGAGGAGAGACGGAAGAGGCAGAAGGAGACTCCCATCACCTAGGCACATACCATCGTCTCACGAGACGGAAGGAGCCTACTATCTTGTCTTTGTGGTGTATTCAACTGAATATAGGTTGAAGAGGATTTGCAACTCATTGTATTCTGTTTTTATTTACATTTCACACAATGTCCCAACTTCATTGGAATTGGGGTTGTAAGTTTCTTGTGAGGATCCTGGTGTACTTGTATGGCTGGGGTGCCTGGCTGCCTTTTGTTTCTGTCTTCTGTTTTCTGTCTTCTGTTTTTCCTTCCAGGTGGCATGCGTTCAGGACTGAGTGGCTGTGTGGCTGAGTTATCAGGACCTCACCCTGATCACCTGAAGCTTGTCATGTGCAGCTCGTCAGGACCCACAGCTGTGGTGCATCTTTATGGATTGGGGCATGGTTGCATTTAAGTCTGGAGTACACAGTGTGTATTTGCCAGAGACTCGACCTTGTGACCAGACGGGTGAGATCGTCGTCTAGAGAGCCATCTCATCATCATGGATGCAGAGACTGTACCAGGTTTGATGCCATGGTCTGTGAAAGAGGAGGGGGTGAGGTCTCACGCTCGTCAGCACACTTCCTGAGGTACTTTAGGTTTTGTGACTAACATGAGTACAGTCAGTAGATGTGGTGTCCCTCACACCTTATTATATTGAGCTGTTATGTTAGTCGTTTAATCAGCTTCCACTGCAGTGGAGAATTGAACTGGGTGTTCCATGCCTGCAGGGTGGGAAGCTGATTGGTGATTAAGCCAGGAAGTGTTTGCTGTTTATGTACACCTTTGAGTGGTCTCTCTGTGTGTGGAGTGGTGGACTCACATGATGGTTTCTTCAGTCACAGACTCGGTTGGTCACGGCCACCTGGGGGGTGTCGGCGGGGTCCTTGGGTCCGAACTGTTCTGGCTCCGGACCGTTTGTGCTGCTGGGAGCGCACCGTCTTTCCACCTTGCCAGACCGCGCACTTATTTGTTTGTAATTCAGCACTCACTGTTATGTTATTAAATTCTATTATCCTTTGAACCGTGCTCTGCTTATTTTATACTGGGTCCTTCAAACGCTGGCCGGTTCTCCGCCCGCGTCCGACACATAACAGTACTGCTGGAATGACTGTGACAAATGAGAAGTTACTTTGGGAAACTAAGATGAGGAGGATCACTTGCATTGTGAGGGAGTGTCAGAGTCACCATTTTGGCCATGTGCCACATTTCTCTCCGCATGAGGCTGCAGATGGGTCATTGAGGGTTGAGGACTCAAGTCTCTAGAGGCCAAGGGAATGCCAATGCTTCATCTGGTTACAGCAGATAGATGATTAGCGTAGATATGTGGGATAGAATGGTTTTCTGCCTGGGTTGTTGCCTTCCAGGACTCAAGGGGGGTTCTGTAGTGTTGCGGCTGCAGCGTATCATGATATGTGTGCATGGTCCCATACTTGACTTGATTTGGTAAGGAGTTGGGCTACCAATATGTTGACATGGGTTCATTCCATGTCACACAACCAGTCAGATTTCTTCTATAGTCATACACTTCATCTTAAACTCCCCAGTATACGCAGTTATAAATGGGTGCCAGACTTGGCTGGGGGAGTGTTGGACCAGTAGGAGTCACAGATTCTCATTCACTTCTCACTACAAATTGCGGAGCTTAGCTCCAGCACCAACAAAACCAATACGTATAGCATTTACTTCTATCACATTGATTGTTTATGAAAAAATAGACATTACAAATAAGTTAAAGTGATGCCAAGCTGGCTCTGTTTTCACCTGGATCATCTCCACCTAAGAATTCCAGAAAAGTTGTACAATTCTAGAATTTTAAATTTAGAATTCTTTGAAAACATCTTAAAAAACAGAGAAGGGGTGATGACATAATGTTTGGCCTCATCCAATCCGATGGATGGCTAAGGCAAAGATGAAGTAAAATATTTGTGTATTTATATTTATATTTGCAAACTTAAAAAAAAAACAAACTTTCACTTTTGATACTCTGTGTGCTTCTTACCCTGTGTGCTCTAATACAATGCTGCTGGAACCTCAATTTCTCTGAGGGAGTCTTCCCAAGGTATCAGTAAAGTTATCTCTAATCTAATTCTCCTTATTCAGAGATCATGCTCAATCTTGCATTTTCTTATTCTATTTTTAAATAACCAAACTGTTCTAAATTTAGAATACAGAGAATCATACTTTTTTAATGAGTTGGACAGCTGAAGCAGAGGATATAAAATGTGGTTATTTCCTTAAGTACTCGGAGTATTTGAGGAGCTGTTTTTTGTTGTTTTATATGGTTAGTACTTCGTCACTAGTGACGCCGGCTGAACCACTGAGGTCATGAATGGGGAGGAGAAAGTGTAAGTGCCAGAAACTGAACTCATTTTTTAAAGTAAATTTTCTAAATTTAGATCTCCGCGCTTGGCACACATGCAGTGGCCCAAACTCTCTGAATGACACACGTTTTCAGGAAATGACTCTTTGCATCTGGTGTTGTTGTTAGTCCTTGTTATTTTCTGTCTCTCCCTCCTTCCTTGTTCCGAGAGACAAACTCTAATCCTGTCTGTGATTTATTAGATGAATTGCTATAGTGAATATCCTAAGTCTTACTAAGAAAAAATAAAAAAGGGCACAATGCTGCAGTGTTCTTGGAAACACTGTTGTGACGTGAGCGGCAGAGGAGAACCAGTAACGGGTCGTCTTTACTAGCACACCCTCCCCACTTCAGTGCCAAGGGTGGCATTTAGATGGCCAGTTGGAGCCTGAGATCTTTTATTTTGGCAGTCTGTGAAGCTAACAAATACTGTTATGGTGCATAATGTTAAATCTGACAGCTTGTGCTGACTGAGACAAAACCTTACACTGTGTACAGTCTAGCTCCGCGTCCAGCCTGCGTGGTTTTTCTGCCGTACGACATGACATTGATGAGATCCACAAGTCAGTCGGCTCTGTTATTTCTGCCTCTGACCCGTTATTGCCGAGGAGCGCTGGGTTTCACTGTTATGGTCAGTGTTTTGGAACCTTGTCTCGGTTTTGACCGTGAGCCCTTCGTGTTACATGTTATTGCAGTGTCTCACCTGAATGAACCCAGATGAACAAATGCAAAATCAAGCATATGTCCTTTGGAAATAGAGGAATACTGAAGCATTAATCTACATATTTTTCATCTACAGATAATCTTACAGTCCCGGAAAGACACAACCAAACCCATAGCTGTAATCCAGAGCTTCCTATAGTAAGTATTTGTGTTTTATTTATTCTAAATACGCTAAGCATGCTTAAATATTAAAGCTGTCTATTCTCAATGTCAGTCCTTATGTCCAAAATTTTAAATCAAATGTTTAAGATTTTTTTTCCCCTTTGTGCTTGTGATTTAGCAAGAATAATTCAAAAAATAAAATCAATGAGAACTGGTGGAGGCGTGGGACATGGGCCATGAAAAAATTCCTACAATTTTGGATAGATCCAGATCAAGAGGTGGACCCTGATTTTGATTCTTAATGCTGGCCTTCGATCCTGATTCTTTTAAACTTGACCACAGAATCAACAAAATAAGTCACCAGGATCTTCAATGATCAGGCACAAATATCAGGAATGTGATCAAAGATGAATGATGGAGATCAATGATTAGGATCAAAGACTTGGAACATCATCAAAGAAGAGTGATCAGGATGAAAGAACAGTGATCAGATCCACGCTCCGGTTTCTTCCCACATCCAAAGACCTGCTGGTTAGGTGGACTGTAAACTTTAAATTGTCTGTAGGTTTATGTGCAGGTGTGTTTGTTTGTCTATATGCGGTCCTACGACAGAACAGGGTGTACCTCACGGCCTATGACTGCTGTGATAGGCCCCAGCCCCCACGACACTTAACTTGAGTAAGCGGTTGAAGATGAATGAGTGAGTGAGTGAGTGAGTGCGTGATCAGATTCAAAGATCAGGGACATAGTTAAAGCATACAAATATGGAATATGAGTTTCAGCATCAAAGATCAGCAATCAGAATCAAAGTTCAGTGAACAGACCAAAGACTAATGTTCAGGATTGAAGGTCAGTGATGGCAACCATTTTTCTGTATGTGCACCTGATTCCATCTCAAAAGTTAAGCAGAGTAGGTTGTGATTGATACTTGGCTGGGAGACTGCTTGAGATGTCATCTGCGAATTTCACAATGTAATCGCTGAGATGTTGAGATGTAGGGTCACAGGTCGACAGAGTGTACAGTAGGCTCTCAGGAGTCATCCCTGGGGGAAGCCTGTGTTGGGAATGATGGTGGAATATGTGATGCTGTGGATTCTGACAGTGACCAGCCCTGTTTGTTTGAAAGTCCAGAAGCCTGATGCAGATTACTGAGTTTAGCCGACACCCAGCACTCTCAGAGTTTGTTCACCAGCATTTGGGCTAGGATGGTGTTGAAGACAGAGCTGAAGTGTAGGAAGAGCAATCTGACATAAGAGCCCTTCTTCTCCAGGTGAATGAGCGCCACATGTTAACTTGGTAACTTCGAGATAGGTAGCTGTGTTTGGGCATTAATCGTCCCACCCAGGTCACACCACAGTTACATATGTTCCACCTCTTTATCCATTTATGAGTGGGTCAGGAGTTAGGTAGTGTTAGTGCCAAGATGACGGCATCTATAGGTGCACCATATAAGCTTCAAAAACCACTGTTCAGAAAACCTATGGGTGACATCACAGAACGTTTGCTCAGTATAGTGTATGTACAGTCTATGCATCCACAAGATCGTAGGCATGGCGTGATCAGGACGCTATGCCACAGGGCTGAGCAGGTTCACATGAATTTGAATCCAAGATGAAAAGAAGTGAGAATCTAAAGTTTCTGATGACTTGAGGACATCCAAGTTGGCAACTGCATCCAGCAAAGTAAGAACAGATGGATCAGCTAGTTTGATTTTGAGGGGGTATAAAAGAAGGCATCTATGTGAAATGGAAAAAAATCTTCCCTTCACTGAGAGGAGGTCTAAGATGTCATCCTTGAGTAAACATATAATGCCGCTCTTTCATTGCTCCCAAAGAAGATTAATGATACTTCACGCATCTGTCAAGGAGAACACAGCTAACGATCCCCATGAAAGAAGTAGACTTTAATAACTCTGAAGAGAAACTGCTCTAATGATCTACTTCACTGAACAACTAGGACGTGTTTGTTTTACAACAGAGACGCTCTCGCCCGAAGTGTATATATTGGGGAAACTACATTGTCTTAACTTTTTAAATTCAAGAGGTCACTTTGATAAGTGCCAAAATGTCTTGAAGACTAATGTCTCATGTCTCACGGTCAATTTGCTACTTTGATAATTTGATGTCTTTGATAACTTTGATAATTCTTTGATAACTTCATACCTCCTCTGGGACGCCATGATGCGTACTGTTATTTTGCTTGTCACGCTACACAGACAATACACAGTTTTACTTTTATACATACCGTTTCAGATAATACAACGCAAGCAGTCACTGCATATAAATGTCAAATGCAACACTTTTCACCCAGTCACATAGCTCCACTGATCCACCCAGCAGGGGCTGGACCCGCCCACCTGGGGGCAGGCCCAGAACAGGCTTAAGTGCAGCTATAGTCCAGAAGTTGGGGGTGTTGGCCTCAGTGGAGCATGAGACGTCTGTTGTCAAGCTCCCAGTGCTGTAAATGGTGACTTTCTTGTTCAGTGTGGGCATCTTTTTAATACAGCATCTGTTTTTTTAAGTCCATCTCCTGTCAATCTTTGAGTCTCCAAGTATGCTCCCCACAACCTACGCATTAACCTGGGAAAATTGGGGACCCCTTCACTAACAAGAAGTCCAGTTGTTGTAAACTTCATAATACCTTTAAAAACTGTTTGGGGACTTAGCTGTCGCCTACAGTACTTAGCTCCCCCACCTTTTTGCCCACTGAAGCATACTATTACTGACTTTCTCTATCGTCTGATCTACCATCAAGTGACCGCTGTGGGTCTGTCAGTATATCACGCCAGGGTGATGCCACTCTCTCAGCCCCTTGGGGCCTTTTTCGACTCTGTGTTTGCCCAATCATTTGGGAGCCGGATGCCAGAATGAATTGTTAACCACTGCAGGTCAGCATGCGCCCCACGACTCTCAGCCCTCTCTGCGCTCCCCCGACCTGATGTTGACTCATCTCCATGGAAATTGGGCAGGAATTCATTTTCTTTCATGTGTCTTGCTGTCAGCCAGTTCACCCACTACCCTCATTCGCCTCCACTTCTTCCTCTCTGATTCTAAAGTGCCCAATCAGAAAGCAATAGAAGCAAGTCACATGGTCAGGAAGCGTTTTCATGGTGCATCCCACAGAGTGAAGCTGACACGGGCTTTGCTGCACTCTGATGGGAAACGAGCCCCGAAGGGAAAATGTGTGTGATTTGTTTGGTTGGAAAGTGAGTGCAATTATCAATGACTTCCTGCCACACAAGCATGTGGACACATGGTTGGAATGCATGCACATGCACACACATCCCATGTTTTTTAGGCCTGATCCACATGTGGTTTATAATTAACAGTTTATCGTTGCATATTCTCTGTTAAATTGCTGAAATCCTCCTCATGCAGCTGTGATAAACACCTACGCTTAGAAGAAAAAATGTCTGATTAGTGCACTGATGAAGACCAATTCTAAACATAGGAACCTTATGATATTCATGCATATTGATGCAGTATTCATGCATGTCTTAAAGGTGTAACAATGAACCGACAAACCAGAAATTGATTTTAAACATCAATTCACAGGCCCCTGAGAAGATATAAATACAATACAATACAATACAATTAATTGATTAATTGCTTGATTTTAATGTTATCAATCAGTTTAGCTTTTTTATGCTGCTGCTTCTTCATCTTCAAGGTGAAGTCAAGAAAAAAGTTGTGTTCCAGACTCATCTTCACCTGTATCTTGATACATAAGGGAGAGATGGACAAGGTTATCATTGTGTTTATGCATTTCACATAATTACATTAAAATGCTACCTGTGGCTCTCGATGGCAAACTTTAATTCCAGCACGGCCTCAACGTATCGAGCTGAGTTTGTGTTTGCCTTAATGTGTTGTTAGCTCAGGGCAGGTGAGTGTTTGACAACCTGTCTTCCCTTTATGAGCTGAGTGTTTGTCCAAGGAATGCGTCACGTCCGATTTGTCATTGGCTCACGTAGTTCAGCTGAACCAACGGATGCCTCGAGGTTGAGTCGTGTTGTGTCCTGGCAAGTGGGAAATGGATGTGTTTCTTCCTATTTCTTCCTTTGTTGAAATCATGAAGATTGCATGCATGCACGCACACGCACACACACACACACACACACACACACACACACACACACACACACACACACACACACACACACACACACACACACACACACACACACACACAGAGAGACACACATACATACCAATTTACACAATAATGTAAAGTAATCACACTTCGATCCATTTTGTTTTGATGTTCCTTGCTTGGTTGGTAAATATTGTTTTTGGGATATATTTTGCACAGTTTTAACACCATCAACAGGTCAGAACTATATCTATTTTTGACTAGTACAAACAAAAAATAAGTAAATACTATTAGCACATTCACAGACACTCAGATCAGCCTATAGCTGAAAACAATGTTGTCAGATATGAGGAATCGGGGTCTTGCATGTGCCAGTGCGCATGCCCAAAAGTACCCCTCACGTAATGCATAATAGTCTGTATGCCTATAGCTGGCATCCATGGCAGTAACCAAAGAAAGATGTGGTACTTACCTGGAGGCGTTATTAACTCATCATTCGAGTTAGCAACAGTAGCGGAGCTAGACAGTAGAGGTGGGCGGATCGATCCTAATATCGATAATATCGATACCAATGCTGGTATTGATATTGAATGATCCTCGTGTAAAAAGATCGATACTCCAGTTTTTTTTCTCTCCTGCACGCACTGACTGCTGAGCACGCAGATTCATCACAGTCTACTCTCTGTCTGTAACAGCAGCGCTGCGCTGTGTCACACAACACAGAGCACTGCACCCTTGAATTGTGGTTTGTCAGCCCTCTACCTCAGGAGATTTTGTTTTAAGTTGTGTTGAGTGATATTTTTTTAAACAAAAATGTTGATTGTGATAATAAAGTATTTTGTTGTGACGTACAATGTTTGGCGAAATTCTATCCTAGGTCTTTTGGATCCTTTGGATCTATGAAGCTTAAATATGACAAAGTAGCGGTATCAGTATCGTATCGGCGATACTGGGCCTGTATTACTTGGTATCAGATCAATACCAAAATTCCCGGTATCGCCGGGTATCGCCCCGGTATCATTATAGAAAGATGGTTGAAGTGCAGAATTTCAAGTTTAAAAGGCAAGAAATAGGACCTGATAGAGGTAAGTTTTTTTTTTTGTTTGTTTTGTTTTTTTAATCAAAGAAACAAATCAACATCAAAAATCCAGATTAAATAAACCTAATTTTTTTTTAGGAATTGCAAGTGGCAACTTTACGGATTTACAGTGTATTTGTTCATGAATATGGGACATCCAAGAGCTTTTCCTTGTTTTTATTAGTTCTGGGTAAATGCCTGAAATCTTTGCACAGTAATGTACACAGAAGATTCTCATTTGGGACTTGGACCAGTTGAGATAAAAAATAAAAAAAAATTATACATGCAATCACTCAGTTGTCACTTAAATAAGCATTATTCAAACTTAAGTGAGGATAAAAGAAAATAGGTACATTACTTTTCTATTCAGCCACATCCTGTAGATACTTGAACTCTGATGAGCAAAGTTGGCGCTGCTACTTTGTGGTAATGATGAATCCTCTGCAAATTCAGGACTTATGTTTAATCCCTCCAGCTGCAGTTGAAAAGCTCACAGAGTTATTTTAAATAGGTAGACTCCTGTTTCCGCATTGCAAGACTGATGATGAATGATATCTTTGAAAGCAATGTTAAAAAATTCTTGTTGACCTTTTGTGCATGCATATGGATTTCTGTGCAGTACAGTGCATGCATGTGAAAGAGTATTTCAGTTTGTGTGCATATTTGCTTATGTGTTTTTCTGTGGCTGTCATCCTGTGCCATCATCTGGGTGGTCCTCACGGATGGTTTGGTGGTAATCCCCCTTGTCCCATAAATCAGTGTCCGGACTCAGGCCAGGAGCTGATGTTGTGTGACCACTGGAACAAGAGGCTCGAGGCACTAAGCTGAGTCTTGAGCCACTGCACTGACCTAGCCACACGTCAACTCTCCCTACCCCTTTTAAAATAACTTCTCATGCATGGCTGAATTAAAAAAAAAAAACCTTCACATTCAAGTGCTTGCAAGCCACCAACAATGTAAACCAACGTTGCAATATAGGGTACTTTCAAATTGCTATCCTGTGAAGAAAGTGTGTCCAAACATTTGACCGCTACTGTATTTCCATAGTCTTATTTAGTGCCATGCAGTTAAGGTAAACAATTCTTACATCCTGGAATAAATTTCACTCCCTAAATATCTCATTAACTAGTTTATTGTAGTTACAGGATCTTGCAAATATAATAAGATGTCATCAGCATAAAGGCTGATTAAATTCCATTGTTTTGTACAGTTCTATTGAGAAAATATTAATAGAATTTAAAGATTCACTGATTGATGTAACAGCCTTATTACATAATTGAGCGTTGGTGCACATTCATTTTCAGATCTCTCCAGAGATGTTCAATCAGATTCAGGTCTGGGCTCTGGCTGGGCCACTCAAGGACATTCACAGAGTTGTCCTGAAGCCACTCCTTTGATAACTTGGCTGTGTGCTTAGGGTCATTGTCATGCTGAAAGATGAACTGAAACCCCAGTCTGAGGTCAAGAGAGCTCTGTAGCAGGTTTTCATCCAGGATGTCTCTGTACATTGCTGCCACTGAAAAACATCCCCACAGCATGATGCTGCCACCACCATGCTTCACTGTAGGGATGGTGCCTGGTTTCCTCCAAACATGATGCCTGGCATTCACACCAAAGAGTTCAATCTTTGTCTCATCAGACCAGAGAATGTTGTTTCTCATGGTCTGAGAGTCCTTCAGGTGTGTTTTGGCAAACTCCAGGTGGGCTGTCATGTGCCTTTTACAAAGTAGTGGCTTCCATCTGGCCACTTTACCATACAGGCCTGATTGGTGGATTGCTGCAGAGATGGTTGTTTTTCTGGAAGGTTCTTCTCTGTCCACAGAGGAGCTCTGACAGAGTGACCATTGGGTTCTTGGTCACCTCCCTGACTAAGGCCCCTTTCCCCCAATCGCTTGGTTTAGATGGGCAGCCAGCTCTAGGAAGAGTCCTGGTGGATCTGAACTGCTTCCTTTTATGGTTGATGGAGGCCACTGTGCGCATTGTAAACCAGCAGAAATGTTTCTGTACCCTTCCCCAGATTTGTGCCTCAAGACAATCCTGTCTCAGAGGTCTAGAGATAATTCCTTTGACATCATACTTGGTTTGCACTCTGATATGCACTGTGGGACCTTATATGTAGACAGGTGTGTGCCTTCCCAAATCATGTCCAATCAACTGAATTTACCCCAGGTGGACACCAACTAAGTTGTAGAAACATCTCAAGGATGATCAGTGGAATCAGGATTCACCTGAGCTCAATTCTGAAATTCATGGCAAAGGCTGTGAATACTTATGTACATGTGATTTCTTACTTTATTTTTAATACATTTGCAAAAATCTCAAAGAAAATCCCTTTTCCACATTGCCAATTATGGGGTATCGTGTGTAGAATTTTGAGGTGGAAAAAATTAATTTTCATCCATTTTGGCTGTAACAGAAAAACATGTGAAAAAAGTGAAGCACTGTGAATACTTTGTGGATGCACTGTATGTATGTATGTTTCATGTATACATTTGGCAGAATGATTGTACAATTAGACTATGGGATCTTTTATGCCCAGTAAGGTGTCATCAGCATAAAGACTGACTGTGTTGTGAGCCTGTTGCTGAAATTGCAGTGTATTTTTTAATTGTTCTTGTATGCATTTGACACTTGTATAGTTGGATTAAGGGATCTTTCAAATACAGTAAGGTATCATCAGTATAAAGAATGATTCTGTGTGGTGAGCCTTTTATTTTATTTAATGTTGATGAAATTGAACACTATGGAAAGGCATCTGTTTCCTCAAAACCTTGACATCATTGATGTTTTGTGTGTGTATGTGTGTGTATGTGATTTTGAAATATATTACTTACAGTTTAGTAAGAACAAACATATTGGATTATTTGTACAAACATTTAAGTGACTTTTGATAGCTTGGAGAAAACTACTTTCAGTTCACATGTTTCTGTGTGACCAAAAGTGCCAGGATCAAAGTCACATCTTAGTCTTTGTAGACTCTATACATCTCTGAGAATGAGGCGCGGGGATGAAGGCCTGTCCAAGCTGTCTGGCTTGCATACTGCTCTCTGCTGGGCTTTTATCTAGGGAGATTGGTTGCAGCTCTGTCCAGACCTGGCTCCCTGGGAGTGCATAGTCCTGAGACCTGTGGCATTAATAAAGATAATGCTGTTTGGAATAATAACAGCCAATTCTACCCAATAGAGAAGACAGACAACAGAGACAAGTGCAGCAGAATACAAAAGAAGCCAAGATGAAAGGCTGAAAGGTAGGCCTTTCTCTCTCTCTCTCTCTCTCTCTCTCTCTCTCTCTTCTGGGAACTGATGGAACCTATATCAACATGTACGCACACAAACAGCTCTGAGTGAGACCGTATGCCGATTTTGACCCCCGGGTGCCATGATGCAGAAATGCAATTTGTTCTTTTGTCTGCCAAGATCACAGAGGGAGAGCAGTGACTTGTCTTTCTTTTTACTCTTATTCTTTTGCTCCCCTGCTTTTCATTCTCTTCATTCGCCGTTGCCTTCGGTGAGTGCAATTTAGTTTGATGAGCAGGTGGTCCTTTTTGAATCTCACAATGCTTTTGGTTCCCACCTCTGGCATGTGGGGCTTTCAGTCGAAGTCAGTCATGTAGGCCAGGATTAGAAGGGAGGACAAGAAGGAGGAAAAAGAGGCCTAGTTAAAGTCCAGGTATTGGCAACCCAACGCTCTGTAGTCAGTACCATGCAGAGTGCGCATTGAAAAAGTTATTTTGTAGCCAGAGCTCAGAGCCACACCCCAGATGTCTTTTGTGCTGGTCAGGGACTTGTTGGAGACGGGGTTAAGGCCTAAGGCTCTTTCAGGCTTGGTGAGTCCCTGTGCTCAGCAGGTACAGAAGTGTACATGAGGCCAAGCAGAATGGTGCAGTCTGTGCACTTTTCCATACTGACTCTGAACTCTGGACCAAAACAAAATGAGCGGATTAGAGCAACATGATAGTTTTTGAACATCTTCGACTCTTAACACTTTACTGTGACACTTCATCTGATTCCACAAATCAGGAAAAAAGAGCTGTACAGTGCAGCGGATAAGAGAATATTTAGAGGGGAATCGTGCAAATAGTGATAAAAACATCAAATTCGACAGAAATACTCCTCAGACAATCCTCTTTTGAAAAAACGATTGGCCACTTGAATTTTCAACCGGTGGTCCGATAGGGGTCAATTGAAGAATTACACAGAGGTCAAAATTAAAAGATGCTCCAATCATATTGAAAAATATTCCACATTATTTGCCTGATCATAAAAATTCCAAAAAGGTATAGTTTGGACTATCTGTGACTGAATTCCATGGAGTTACGGGATAAAAACAGCAAGAATGGTGACAAAGGTCAATTTCAGTTTGTACAGGGATCAAAAGTTAAAGTTGCTCCAATTTTGTTAAAATGTGATGCAAATTACTAGTTGAGTTAACACGGTTCTAAAAAGGAATAGTTTGGACCATGTATCAACATTACTTATCACGTTACGGGGTAACATATGTCACATGTCATAGAATCCAATAGACGTAGACCTTGTTTGACCTTTACTTTGGAGACCAAGCATTTCAGCATTTGCATCACTTTTTACCAAAATTGGAGCAACTTTATCTTTTGACCCCTGTACAAAATGATAGACCTTTGTATCCATTCTTGCTGTTTTTATCCCGTAACTCCATAGAATTCAGTCACAGATAGTCCAAACTATACCTTTTTGGAATGTTTATGATCAGGCAAATAATGTGGAATATTTTTCAATATGATTGGAGCATCTTTTAATTTTGACCTCTGTGTAATTCCTCAATTGACCCCTACCTAACCTCCGATTGAAAAGCCAAGTGGCCAATCGGTTTCTTCAAAAGAGGAGTGTCTAATGAGTATTTCTGCCAAATGTGATGCTTTTATCACCATTTGCATGATTGTTTCACTTATCTGCTGCACTAGTAGAAGATATGAGAGAAATTTTGCCCTTTGCTGTTCCAGTCAAAGTTCTTTCACCTCTTTTGCACTTTTTCTTAGACGAGCCACTTTACGATCTGCTTTCCATGCGTTACCTTTGACCTTGGGTTTCATCGCACACCAGTGAACCGGCCGCTAAAGGCATTTATGACAGTTACTTTATCAAACAACCATTCCTCAGTAATAACTTCCATGGAGACGCTTGGTCATGTAATCAATATTTTGCCAACAATGTCAAACAGGTGTGTGCGCATCTACAGTTTCTACCTGATACGCTTCTTGAGTCAGAAACTCACTTCTGGATTTGGAGATGTAAACAAGTTCCACCTGCATATTGTGTCCCAATTCATCAGATGCATGCTTTTAAGGCTGCAGTTGTCGGACGCTTACGTCATATGTGGTGTGACGAGGCTGTCCCATTTCAATGGTTGTTTGGAATATGACCAAATAGTGTAGCCTCCCCCCCCCCCCCCCAAAAAAAAACAAAACAAAACAAAACAAAGGACACAACAGGTGTATTCTTCACAAAAAAAAAAAAAAATCATACAGTTACCCATGGGACTGTTTGGCCCATGAAGGATACACCTCTTTTATACTTTGTTTTGGGGAGAAAGAAGGTCGCATACATCGGCCGCATTCCAAGCAAGCATTTGGAATGGCCTAGCCTAGTTGGGCTACGTAGGATATATGCGACCAACAATCCAGCAGATTCACCCATTGAATTGGAACACAGCCTTAGTTCCACCCGCATATGGTGCCACGGACCGTATACCCTGTTCCAAAAGTGATTTTAATTCCTTTTTATCAAACTTGCCCATTCTGATCATTATGTTTTGGCGCTGTTCATGTGTCCAAAAGAAAAAGTTTATGATTGGTATACATTTGATCCTGCTGGCTTGGACAAGATCCAGTCCTCACCCCACAAGAAGGAGGTGTCAGTCTGACTATCAAGCTGATTAAAAAACAAAGTCATTCTGAATATCAGGCTGCGGATTAAAACAAAACAGGAGGAGTGATTATTTGGACTGTTCTTTCTGCAATTTAGAATTTTTCCTCTAACTGTTTATCACAGAATCACAGCAGTTTCACAAGGGGCCACTTCCACTCGGACTGATAAACAGCAGGGATTGGATCCAGATCCTCCTGGATTCGAGCTGACGGCTTGAGGCCTGTAACTGGGAATGTTCGTCATTTGTTTATTATTGGCAACGTTTGGCTGCTCCAAATCCCAAGGCAGGTTAGCCTTGATGTGTTCCACCTCACCTTTTTCCATCCATTCAGTCGCTGACTTTTAGAGTGGATGATCTACGGACAGTGTTTGTTCTCCATGCAGTGCTGTGGATGTGGACTGTTGATTTTGTTTGTGCATGATTGTCCATGTCTGCATTTGAACATATCAGTTATGTATGTTTTTACATAGAGATGACTTTGACAGATGTTGCTGTTAGCGCCAACCCAAGTAATGCTGTGATTGCTGTTGTTGACATTTTGTTCAGAGTTTGCTGTGGACAAGTTGAGATGTAACAAACAAAAAACCCTTCCTGGAAGAACCAATTGATCCAAGACACTTAACAGCAACGTAACTTCTTTGGAATTGGAAAATAATTATGTCAAGAAGCAGAAAAAAGTGAGAGTGGGGCTTGTATCTCTCAACTGTGTTGTACAAGTTACTAGAAAAGGAACAGTTTACTGAGGAGAGCCAACTTTTGCAGTGAAACCTGCAAAATTGCGAATACATGGTCATTATCACGGTGTGCTGTCTCACCCACGATGTTGTTATGGATGGGAAAGTCCACCAGATCTGCACAAATCCTTTATCCTTGAGTATGCTTTCAGTAGAGAGTGGGTTCATTTAGTTCTTGGCATATTCACTGTTGCAATATCCTCCAACACAACAGATGGCAGCAGTGACAAAAACAAATAACTTGTAACTTAATTTTCAAAAGCAAAACGCATAAAAAATCCATTAACCTGAAGAATGAGTTTGGTTTTGGATGTTGCCATCTCGACAGCTGGACTCCATCTAACTCCTGCCCAACCCAGAAACTAGTAAAGGGGGTGGAGCATGGGCAAGACCAGTAATGTGACTAGGGTGGGATGAATGAAACCCAAAAATGCCCAAATATCTAAAGGTTACAAGATAGCTAAAGGCACCTTGACACCTGCATGAATTTGATTCCTGCACTGCCGTGCAATTCGTCATGCCAATGCGTCCAACTTTGTCCTGCTTTACCCCACGCTATATAAAATAAGAACAATCAGAGATTTCTGACGTCCACCAATCCGGATCTGGATCACCTCCAAAATTTAATGGAGTCTTCCATGGCCTAATATGTATTTGTCGTGAAAATTTCATCAAAATACGTGCAATACGTGTTTTTGCTAACAGACAGACAAATAAATAAACAAGAGTAAACAGAGATTTCTGGCATCTGCCAATCTGGATCACCTCCATGAAGTAGTTTTGACATAATCTTTCAAAGCCTATATAAAGTGAAATCTTGATACAAAATCCGGATTTGGATCCAGATCACCTCCAAAAGTTAATTCAGTTTTCTATGGCCTAATATGTATCTGTGGTGAAAATCTGGTGAGATGTAATCCTTCATAGCCTATATAAAATGAATCTTTATCCAGAGTCTGGATCCAGATCCAGATAACCTCCAAAATTTGATGGGTTTGTCCATGAACTAATGTGTATCTGTGGTGAAAATTTTGTCAAAATCTGTGCAGTAGTTTTGACGTAATCCTGCTAATAGTCAGACAGACAGACAGATAGACAAATAAACACCAGTGATTTTTTTTATGTCCTTGGCGGACGTAATAAAGCTATTGCCATTTCATTTCGTAGCCAATGACGCATTTGCTCTCAGAACCTGACTGATTAGATATACTTTATTGATCTCACAGTGGAGAAATTACGTTTACACTCCAGTTACCTCAGACAGCAATTAGTCCACAATTATTGCTTGTTTACCGTAATAATGGCACACATCAGAATTAAAGGCAACAAATACACATTTGACATTGTTTATGTGCACTAAGTTTGAAGAAGTCCGTTTTCAGAATTGAGGCAAGTGGGTGAAGGCCACGCAGCAACCCTGAGTTGCGCCGCCATCAGCTTGAGGTGGGGCATGGGCTTGCAGCTAAAACTGCACCGCCCCCGCCAAAGGGAGAAGGAGTGACGTTAGCAACATCAGAAAGGGTGGGTGTTGATGGGGGAAGTAGGGGGTGGGGGGAGGTTAATGGAACATGCTTCAGTCTTGTGAATCAGTCCACACATGATGTTGCTTTCAGGAAACGTGGGCACTTTGATAGATAATGACTTAACACTTTCTCTCCACTGTGTTGTCTTGATATATGTAAATAAAGTGATGCTAAAGATGTCTATTACAAGTAATTCTAGACCGCTCTTGGTCATTTTTGATGTTTAAAAACTGGAAAATATGCAAGATTGTAAAGTTTAACACCTTTACCTAAAAAAAAACGATGTGTCCCAAATCCACACAAGACCGTGAACGCAGCGCAGCATCGCCGCGTCGCCGCATCGCCGCGTCGCCGCATCGCCGCATCGCCGCATGAAAATGAGGCAGGTCGCTCATTACAGGCTGCAGTAGAGTGTTACGAGCTTTCTAAGTGACACACAGAGAGACCTGCCTCAGCAGATCTGAAGACAGCTTTAATATGGACACAACCAAGCAGACCGCCCAGAAATCCAAAGCCGCTCAGAAGAGCGCTCCGGCTACCGGCGGTGTGAAGAAGCCTCGCCATTACAGGCCCGGCACCGTGGCACTCCGCCGCTACAAGAAATCCACCGAGCTGCTGATCCACAAGCTGCCCTTCCAGCACCTGGTGAGAGAAATCGCTCAGGACTTCAAGACCAACCTCCGCTTTCAGAGCTCCGCTGTGATGCTCTGCAGGAGGCCAGCAAGGCTGACCTGGTCAGCAGCTTGTGGATCAGCAGCTTGGTGGATTTCTGGTGGCAGTGGATCTCTCAGTGCCTCAGTGCTGGGCCTGTAACGGTGGGGCTTCTAAACACCGTCGGTAGCCGGAGCACTCTTCCGGGCGGCTTTGGATTTGGATTTACGGGCGGTCAACTTTGTTACATCATCATTAAATTCACTATCCGGTACAACATACGGATCCACTGAACCACCTGCTACACATTGATCCCAATAAACAGCTTTATCTTGAGGGTTTAAAGCCTCGTAATAAGCTTTCTTTCTCTCTGTTTTCTTTCACGCGCCAGCCGCGTAGTAAATAAACGATGGAGACGGGAGCAGAGTCATTATCTATCAAAGGACCCACGTTTCCTGAAAGCAACATCATGTGAGGACTGATTGCTCTCCTGTCACTCACAATTCCACGCCCCTCTCAATCAAAGCCACACCCTCTCACACCAGAACAGGGCCAAAAGTTTGAAACTGAAAAAGTAAGATCTGAAAGTGAAAAAAAGATCTTAAGGTGAAAAAAAGAAATATGAATGAAAATAAATTATTTGATCAAAAAAATTACAGAACTGAATCAAAAATGTATTTAAACTGAAAAATATATATCTTACACTTATTTTTATTTTGATAATACTTTTTAAATGATTATAAAATTCAAGAACAAACATTGAATTTTCAGTTTCAAAATGTATTTTTTCAATCTTTTTTTTATTTTCAGATTACAAAACTTTTGGCCTTGATTTAGCTCCATATGAGTTCACCCAACCAGTAGAGTCAATCATTATGATGGACTTCACATTCCTCAAATCGTTCAGTAGAGACAGATTTTGGGTGTGGCTGACATGCTCGTCTTGTCTTCTTTGTGTCGTGTACAAAATTATGTCTTCTCATTTGCCACAGCAGTAGTCCAGATGAAGCTGACAGGGCATTATGGGGTGATGATTCACTGGCAGTCATGGCATGAATGTAGACATGCTTTATGGTGCACATCCTCCTCCATGCCCTCTACACATTTGTCTTCTAAACATTTGACAGTCACAGTCTCCTCCTGTGGTCCTTTGAGTGTGTGTGTGGGGGGATGAATCAGAGGCCATTAGCAGATTTAATTTGAAATCTAAAGCTGGAGTCAGACTGCGTGATTTCCTATGAAGGGCCATTCGTCAGTGTTCATTTCCAGCTAACACATTTGTCATTTTCACACCCAGTGTCCACATTGTGTAAAGAGCAAGCTGGTTTGTGCAACTTTGGACTTGTTGGTCTTACAATTAGGTGTGGTCAGGCACAGAGCTGGTGCATTGTTACTGGGAGCTTGATTGACCACCAAAAATGTAGTCTGAAGTCAAGTGCAGAGATTTTCTGCATTTAATCACCTTTCTTTCTTCCTTTTCTTTCAGCTGCTCCCGTTAGGGGTCACCACAGCAGTCAGTCGTTTCCATCTCACCTTGTCCTCTGTATCTCCCTCTGTCACACCAAGCACCTACATGTCCTCCCTCATCACATCCATAAACCTCCTCTTTGGCCTCCCTGTTCTCCTCCTGCCTGGTGGCTCCATCCTCAGCATCCTTCTCCCTATATAACCTGGCTCCCTCCTCTGCACATGTCCAAGACACAGATTTGTAGTGGGGCCTTGCAGTGCTCTGAGGGGGGCACTTTTTTTTAAGCCAGATGTGTAAATCCTATTTAATCGGGGTTTCTCCCCTGGGTACTTAAAATTGTAACGGTTTAATGTGCAATTATAATGCAGTTTGAGAAGGACAGAGTAATCTTCTCATGTCTGACTCATGAACAAAGTGCAGGGCTGTAGTGTGAGTGCAGTTTAAATGCACCTCTAATATTGGGCTACTGAATAGGATTTAAAAACTTTATGCACCAAATGCAAGTATAGGTTAAACATTCTCTAGAGACTGTTTATTATTGTTACCAGCAGGACACACAACTCATACCCAGTGTCAAACATACTGCTTTCTTAGCCGCGTGGAAGAAAACGGAAAACAACCATCAAAATGGATAGAAGAATAACCACAATGGCAAAGGCTCACTCATTGATCAGCTCCAGGATGATCAAAGACAGTATGGAGTTACCTTTAAGTGCTGTGACAGTTAGAAGATGCCTGTGTGAAGCTAATTTATTTGCAAGAATCCCCGCAAAGTCCCTCTGTTAAATAAAAGACATGTGCAGAAGAGGTTAGAATTTGCCAAAGAACACATCAACTGGCCTAAAGAGAAATGGAGGAATATTCTGTGGACTGATGAGAGTAAAATTGTTCTTTTTTGGTCCAAGGGCCACAGACAGTTTGTGAGACGACCCCCAAACTCTGAATTCAAGCCACAGTTCACAGTGGTGGTGGTGCAAGCATCATAATATGGGTATGTTTCTCCTACTATGGTTTTGGGCCTATATATTGCATACCAGGTATCATGGATCAGTCTGGATATGTCAAAATACTTGAAGAGGTCATGTTGCCTTATGCTGAAGAGGACATGCCCTTGAAATGGGTGTTTCAACAAGACAATGACCCCAAGCACACTAGTAAACGAGCAAAATCTTGGTTCCAAACCAACAAAATTAATGCCTCACAGATGTGAAGAAATCATGAAAAACTGTGGTTATACAACTAAATACTAGTTTAGTGATTCACAGGATTGCTAAAAAACAGTTTGAACATAATAGTTTTGAGTTTGTAGTGTCAACAGTAGATGCTACTATTATTGTGAACACCCCCTTTTCTACTTTTTTTTTTTACTAATAGCCCAATTTCATAGCCTTCAGAGTGTGCATATCATGAGTGCTTGGTCTTGTTGGATTTGTGAGAATCTACTTAATCTACTGGTACCTTGTTTCCATGTAACAATAAGAAATATACTCAAAACCTGGATTAATCTTTTTAGTCACATAGCACTACTATTATTCTGAACACTACTGTAACCGCACAACATCACCTTGTAAGAGTGGAGGTACTATGCAAGATGCAGGCCATATTGTGAGGGCAGAATTCAGAATTCGATTTACCTGGTTTTCCACAGCTTTTCACTAGTGGCTATAAAGTGTGTTTTCTCTGTGGTTGTATTTTATGGCGAAATATGCATGAAAACACAGGAAATGGCACTTAAATAGTTGTTCACAAATGCATGCCACCTCTTTACAAAATTTTGGATCGGTCCCTCGATTTTCCAAATGACTTTTGATGTACAGGTACATATGGCTTTTTGTGATCATGCAGATGCAGATTGTTATTTTTTTATCTACCTCTTATTTTATGCAAATGTGGGGAAAACTGCACGGGAATGAACTTCGTCACGCAAATAAAACTTCATACTGTGGTTCCTGCGACAGTTTGCCGACATCTGAACGAGCACGGGTGCGTGGGTGCGTACCAAGTTGACTGATTTGTTATGTTGCCACACAGTTACTTATTCTCATAAGTGCATGAAACTGCAGTTGTCTGTTGTCATCTGAATATTTGACTTCTTCAATTAAAGCAGTTTTTTTTTTTTTGGGGGGGGGGGGGGTGCAACTTTTTTGCCATCTAGTGGTGAGTTTGCAGATTTTCACTTCTTTGATAGCGGGGATTCATGCTACGTTGACTTCTGTTGTGATAAGCAACATGTATGATCTTCTCTTTCAAAAAAATGAAGATAACCAAACTCGTTAGCCTGGACAAGAAACTAGTAGACATATTGTATTGATTCTTCTTGTTTCTTCTTTAGTCTTCCAGCCATGCAACAAAATGCAAAAGGGCTACTGTATCAACATGGAAGCATCCAGAAGGGGTTCTGCTTATGATAACACATCAGTTCGCTAGTGCAGGTAGCTACACACTAACGAACAGATGCTTAAGAATGTTCTATTTCATTTCTGCAAATAAACACCCCTGCACACTGTAGTTTTAAGGTGATCTCCTTTATAGAGGAACAGATTCGGGACTTTGAAAAGCAAAATCTGCTCAGTTTTCAGCACCTTTTCAACATCACTACCTAACCTGTGCTTGTGTGCTGGGCTCATTCAAGTCATTCTGTCAACATGGGGACATGCTCGCCTCTTTAAACCCAAAGGAAGCCCTCAAAGTTGGGCTCAAGAGGACCCCAACTAGGCTAGACAGATCTCATGACTGCTCCCTACACACCAGTCACTTCCAACTGGGCTGCATCAGCAGTACTGAAAGACCTGAGAGTACTGTGATCCCACCATGGGGTGTATAGCTGTGGCTCTGCCTGCTCTAAACTTTAATCCCCTTCCCTTTTAACCACAATGGAAAACATGTGCTTACTCCGTGTAGGGTACCGGCCCACCATGGAGGCTGTTTACCTCCATTTTTAAACAAACATTTCACAGCTTCTGTGACCACTCCTGGTCACCACTTCTTCAGGGTTAAAAAGGTAGCCCCCGATCATCTTTTTGACCTTTTTGTGTGTGTGTGTGTGTTTGTGTCCTGTGTTTTCCCCTTTAAATAGCTGCTTATTGTTTTGCAATTATCATCCACTTTTCAAATGTCCTTCCAGATTTGGGATCTGTTTACGGCAATGATAACCACACCTTTATGGAACTTTTTAATGAGGATTAAGTAAAAGTGAAGATCGTAAATCATCATAATCTGTCATTTTAGGATTTCTCTCTCTGCTTGTGGAGTATATCCCATCACTGTGTAGTTGTAGATGTGCTGTGAAAGCTGCGTTCGGTTTTTGGTGGGAAGTCGGGTGTTGCTGACTTGGATACAACACAGAGAGATGCAGTGGTGTAAAACAGAAACCAGAGGCCTTATGCCAACCCGGAGGACAGGAAATGCACTCCAGATGAAGACACTACATTGTGGTTTATTTTACCAGTGTGTGTATGTCTGTGTGCGTGCATACTGTAACGTGGGGCTGAATTACACTCATATGACTTCTATCAGACTATCTCATATAGGTAAAAAAAATATAACGCAATACCCTCAGTCGTATGAGCATTGTGTTCTTTGTAATTTGCAGTTGTTTAATTAATTATTAAGATCCTGTTGTCTTACGTACAATTTGTACATGTTCAAATCAGATCATCATTTGTTCATGTTGTGCAAATCAAATAATATTTGTAGATCAGCCTCTGTGCATTTGCTGCTATTAGTTGTCCATTTGGCTGCTCCCGTTTTTTGTGTTCAGGGTCACCACAGTGGATATAACCAGATCCGCATTGATATTTGGCCAAGGTTTTACGCCGAATGTCCTTCCTGACACAACTCCAGTGTTACATGGAGAAACACACACAGCCGCTGGTGTTCCAAAGAGGTCTTCCATCCAAGTACTAATCAGGTCCCGCACTGCTTAGGCTTACACAGAGTAGATTGGCTGCATTTGCTGCTATTAATGAAACAAATTTAACTCCATAGAAAGTTAGCTTTAGTGAAAGTTAGTGTGCAAGTTAATGTCCACAAAATGTCTTGTAAATGACTGCAGAGGTGTTATTAGGTTACAAAAACAGTGTTTTCAGTTTTAGAAGTGTTTTATTTATTGCTGGCTTTGACATAATGTACCACAAATAAAGCTGTTAGCAAGTAGCTACACCAGGAAGTGGCGTCACCATGCTAACTTCTGTGAAATGTCTTGTAAATAAGTTCAGATGTGTTATTAAGTTTCAAAAACTGTTTTCAGTTTTAGAAGTGTTTATTTCTTGCTAGCTTTTACATATTATATGAGAAACATGTATATAACACACAAAACAAAGCTGTTTTGAAGAGACCAGCCACTGATGTCATGTGCCGCTCTACCCTAATTGACTGTCACCCACATCACTCAAAAACAAGACAGATCAGATTCAAACAGAATGTGACTTTTTAAACTCTTAAAACACATCAAGGTTAGCTTTGAACTTGTCTAAGGTCTGTGTCCAAAGAATGTTCCCTGTGAATTTCAAGAGTCTGACAGTAATAGGACTGGACTTATGCTGAGCACAGACAGACAGAGAGACAGATGGGCAGATGGATGGACGAAAAGCCTTTGTTGTGTGGGCCGCCCGAAGAGGAGGTACTGCTGGCCAACGCCAGAGGGTGCCCTGCCTGTAGTCGGGTTTCAGGCACCAGAGGGCGCAGTCACTACCCAGGAGCCAGGACTTTCAGCTGTCAGCAATCACCATCATCACCACTATAAAAGCCTGGAGGAGACACCATATCTCTGCTGAGATATCAGTTTACCACTCAGGTAAAACTCTCAGCCGTGTCTGTGCTCAATGCACTTCTCATTGTCTTTCTTTGAAACCTTTGCAGGAGGACCTGTTATCTTCAAATCAGCTGGGAGCTGGGTTTTGGACGTTGAAGAGTGACGGACTTCACTCCTCTTTCCAAACCAGAGAAGTAACAGTTGGTCTCTGCACGTTTCTGTGTTTTTATGTCGGAGGTGGAGATTCTCCCACAAAAGGAACTGAAATGAGTTGCTGACTGCTTACTGGGTGTCCACACACCCACCATTAACCTGTTTTTGTTCCCGCCAGCAGTACCGGATCTGACAGCTGATGTAGAGGCCACCTGGGGACTCGGGACTTGGCGGCTTCAGTGTACTGCAGGTCTTCGTTGGTGGCGGAACCTTGTGGGCCCCGGCTCTCCTCTGGATAGGCGTCTCCTACCCTCGGGCCTGCCCACACATCACCTGTTGTATTTTGTAATTGACTGTCTAAAAGCAGTATTCGACCTGTTGTGCACATTTGCCACAATAAATTGTATTTATTGGACTATCTATTGACCGTTCATTTGCGCCCCCTGTTGTGGGTCCGTGCATTACACTTTCCCTAACAGGATATCTCGGCCAACGTCATGGATCCCGAGGGGCGTCAACCATCTGTTGAACAGCCAATGGAAGAGCAGGGTGCACAGGCGTCTGCAGGAGGCGTGATTGGTGAGTTGCAGCAAATCCTCACCGGCTTTACTGCTCGGTTGGATCTAATGACCGAGCAGAACGTCATCCTCAATCGTAGGATGGAGGCTCTCACCGCACAGGTGGAAGCGCACGCTCAGGGCGCTGCTGCAGCTCCTCCTCCTGCTGACCCGGTGCCGAATATAGACATTCCACTGGTCATTCAACGACCCCCCCCACCATCCCCTGAAGCATACATAAGTCCCCCAGAGCCGTACGGGGGTGTAGAGACGTGCGCGGACTTTTTAATGCAGTGTTCGCTCGTCTTTTCACAGCGTCCCATGATGTACGAGTCGGACGCCAGCGGGGTGGCTTATGTAATTAATTTGCTTCGAGGCGAGGCACACGCCTGGGCTACGGCGCTCTGGGAGCAGAATTCATGGCTCCTTACCTCTTATACTGGGTTTGTGAGAGAGTTCAGAACAGTATTTGATCACCCAAACAGAGGAGAGACTGCTTCTACGGCGCTGCTGTCAATGAGACAGGGGCGTCGGAGTGCAGCTGAGTATGCGGTCGACATCCGCATTGCGGCTGCGAGGTCCGGCTGGAATACCGCTGCACTCCGCGCCGCCTTCGTAAACGGACTGTCGTCAGTCCTGAAGGAGCATCTGGTGGCTAAGGATGAGCCGCGGGATTTAGATGGGCTTATTGATCTGGTCATACGATTAGACAACCGATTGGAAGAACGTCGACGGGAGCGAGACGAAGGACGTGGCCGGGCATGCGCCGCCGCTCTCCCTTCCCGGTCTGAAGCAGCCCTGCCTTCCCCACGCTCCAGAGCCAGAATGCTCCGTGGACGACAGCTCCCCCTACTGACGAAGCTATGGACACGAGCAGGGCCAAAATAAAATTAGAAAACAGACAGAGGAGGCTGGCCTGCGGAGAGTGCTTTTTCTGCGGTTCTGACGAGCATCTGCAGAAACAATGCCCCAAGCGGTTAAACACCAACGCTCACCCTTAGAGATTGGGCTAAGGGTGGGCCATAACACACACGCGGGTACTGCACGAAAATCCGCACGAATCCCAGTTGTGATCCTCTGTGGGGATTTAACCCTTCAAGCCCCAGCACTAATCGACACGGGGTCAGAAGGGAATCTGCTAGATAGCAGATGGGCTACAGAAGTAGGGCTCCCTCTAGTGGCTCTTCCTTCACCAGTGAGGGTACGGGCACTAGGTGGCACCCTTCTTCCATTAATCACACACCAGACACAGCCCTTAACACTGGTTGTGTCTGGGAATCACAGGGAGGAGATTGTGTTTTTGTGACACCTTCTACCTCCAGAGTTATTTTGGGCTATCCATGGATTAGTAAGCACAATCCCCGGATCGATTGGCCGTCTGGGGTTGTGGCTCAATGGAGCGAAACCTGCCACCGGGAGTGTTTACGATCCTCGGTTCCACCTGGTGTGACTGATAAAGAGGAGGTTCGAGTCCCCCCCAATCTCACGACGGTGCCAGTTGAGTACCACGATCTTGCTGACGTTTTCAGCAAAGATCTGGCACTCACACTTCCCCTGCATCAACTGTACGATTGTGCCATTGATGTAATCCCGGGCACTGAGTATCCGTCCAGTAAACTGTACAACCTCTCACACCCCGAGCGAGAATCGATGGAGACCTACATCCGGGACTCTTTAGCTGCCGGGTTGATCCGGAACTCGTCCTCCCCGTTAGGTGCTGGTTTCTTTTTGTGGGCAAGAAGGATGGCGGACTCCGTCCATGCATTGATTTTAGAGGGCTGAACGAGATCACGGTTCGCAACCGATACCCGTTGCCCCTGTTGGATTCAGTGTTCACGCCCCTGAATGGAGCCAAAATATTCGCTAAATTGGATCTTAGGAACGCGTATCACCTGGTTCGGATCCGGAAGGGAGACGAATGGAAGACGGCATTTAACACCCCGTTAGGTCACTTTGAGCACCTGGTCATGCCGTTCAGCCTCACTAACGCCCCCGCGACGTTCCAAGCATTAGTAAATTACGTCTTGCGGGACTTCCTGCATCGGTTCGTCTTCGTATACCTAGACGATATCCTCATCTTCTCCCCGGATCCTGAGACCCATGTTAAGCATGTACGTCAGGTCCTGCAGCCGTTGTTGGAGAACCGGCTGTTTGTGAAGGGCGAGAAGTGCGAGTTCCACCGTACTTCTTTGTCCTTCCTGGGGTTCATAATCTCCTCCAACTCCGTCGCCCCTGATCCGGCCAAGGTAGCGGCGGTGAGCGATTGGCCCCAACCGGCAAGCCGTAGGAAGCTGCAACAGTTCCTCGGCTTCGCTAATTTCTATCGGAGGTTTATCAAGGGCTATAGTCAGGTTGTTGGTCTCCTTACAGCCCTGACCTCCCCAAAAGTTCCCTTCACCTGGTCGGATCGGTGCGAAGCCGTGTTTAGGGAGTTGAAACGCTGGTTCTCTACTGCGCCAGTTCTGGTGCAGCCTGATCCTAGCCGCCAGTTTGTTGTGGAAGTAGATGCCTTTGACTCAGGGATAGGAGCCGTGCTGTCCCAGAGCGGGGAGTCCGATAAAGTTCTCCACCCCTGTGCCTATTTCTCCCGCAGGTTGACCCCAGCAGAGCAGAATTATGACATCGGCAATCGGGAGCTCCTGGCGGTGAAGGAGGCCCTGGAGGAGTGGAGACACTTGTTGGAGGGAGCTGTGGTTCCATTCACGGTTTTCACCGACCATCGGAACCTGGAGTATATCCGGACCGCTAAGCGTCTGAACCCCAGGCAAGCCCGTTGGTCTCTTTGGCCGTTTTGACTTTAGGATCACCTATCGCCCCGGGACTAAGAATCAGCGGTCAGACGCACTGTCCCGGGTGCATGAAGAAGAAGTCAGAGCGGAGCTGTCGGATCCACCAGAAAACATCATCCCGGAGTCCACTATCATCACCACACTGACGTGGGACGTGGAGAACATCGTCAGGGAGGCCCTGACGCGTCACCGGGACCCCGGCGGTGGACCACCTAACCGTTTGTACGTCCCACCAGACGCTAGGACTGCAGTTTTGGACTTCTGCCACGGTTCTAAGCTCACCTGCCATCCAGGGGTGCGAAGGACCGTGGCAGTCATTCGGCAGCGGTTCTGGTGGGCGTCTTTGGAAGCCGACGTCTGGGAGTATGTCTGGGCCTGTACCACCTATGCCAGGGGCAAGGCAGTCCACCAACCGGAGAAGGGACTCCTCCAGCCGCTGCCAGTGCCTCATCGCCCCTGGTCCCACATCGGCCTGGACTTCGTCACGGGTCTCCCTGCGTCCCAGGGAATGACAACAATCCTGACGATAGTGGACCGGTTCTCCAAGGCGGCCCACTTCGTGGCCCTCCCGAAGCTCCCGACGGCCCAGGAGACTGCAGACCTCCTGGTCCACCACGTCATAGGTCTGCATGGTATCCCTGCGAACATCGTCTTGGATCGTGATCCCCAGTTCTCCTCGCAAGTCTGGAGGAGTTTCTGTAGGGAACTGGGGGCCACCGTGAGCCTTTCGTCTGGGTACCACCCCCAGACCAACGGTCAAGCAGAGCGGGCTAATCAAGAGCTAGAACAGGTCCTACGGTGTTTGGCCTCCGCGCACCCGACGGCCTGGAGTCAACATCTGGCCTGGATCGAGTACGCTCATAACAGTCAGGTTTCGTCGGCAACCGGCCTCTCACCATTTGAAGCATGTTTTGGGTACCAGCCCCCACTGTTTCTGGCTGTGGAGGGAGAGGTCGGGGTTCCCTCGGTCCAGGCCCACCTCAGGAGGTGCCGTCGGGTGTGGCGTACAGCCCGCTCTGCCCTGCTGAAGGCCCGGACGAGGGCGAAGAGCCATGCAGACCGCCGACGCGCCCCGGCCCCAGACTATCAGTCTGGGCAGGGGGTCTGGCTTTCTACCAAGAACATTCCTCTCAACACGGAGTCACCAAAACTCATGGACAGGTACATCAGACCCTTCAAGATCACTAAAGTCATTAGTCCAGCCGCAGTGAAGCTGAAACTCCCCGTGTTTCATGTCTCAAAATTGAAGCTGTACCACACCTTGGACCTCTGCACCCCTGGACCGGCGCCGTCTCCTGCCCGCATCATTGACGGGGAGCCTGCGTGGACAGTCCGCAGACTCTTGGATGTTCGCCGGAGGGGTCGGGGTCTCCAGTATCTGGTGGACTGGGAAGGTTACGGACCTGAGGAACGCTCCTGGGTGAAACGGAGCTTCATCCTGGATCCGGCCCTCCTGGCTGAGTTCTACCGGCGGCACCCCGACAAGCCTGGTCGGGCACCAGGAGGCGCCTGTTGGGGGGGGGGTCCTGTTGTGTGGGCCGCCCGAAGAGGAGGTACTGCTGGCCAACGCCAGAGGGCGCCCTGCCTGTAGTCGGGTTTCAGGCACCAGAGGGCGCAGTCACTACCCAGGAGTCAGGACTGACAGCTGTCAGCAATCACCATCATCACCACTATAAAAGCCTGGAGGAGACACCACATCTCTGCCGAGATATCAGTTTACCACTCAGGTAAAACTCTCAGCCGTGTCTGTGCTCAATGCACTTCTCATTGTCTTTCTTTGAAACCTTTGCAGGAGGATCTGTTATCTTCAAATCAGCTGGGAGCTGGGTTTTGGACGTTGAAGAGTGACGGACTTCACTCCTCTTTCCAAACCAGAGAAGTAACAGTCGGTCTCTGCACGTTTCTGTGTTTTTATGTCGGAGGTGGAGATTCTCCCACAAAAGGAACTGAAATGAGTTGCTGACTGCTTACTGGGTGTCCACACACCCACCATTAACCTGTTTTTGTTCCTGCCAGCAGTACCGGATCTGACAGCTGAAGTAGAGGCCACCTGGGGACTCGGGACTTGGCGGCTTCAGTGTACTGCAGGTCTTCGTTGGCGGTGAACCTTGTGGGCCCCGGCTCTTCTCTGGATAGGCGTCTCCTACCCTCGGGCCTGCCCACACGTCACCTGTTGTATTTTGTAATTGACTGTCTAAAAGCAGTATTCGACCTGTTGTGCACATTTGCCACAATAAATTGTATTTATTGGACTATCTATTGACCGTTCATTTGCGCCCCAACAGCCTTCGCAATATACATTTTAAAGCCTTTCTATATGATACCAGATAGTAAAGGGAGGGGGTGTCTCTCATTGATTTTTGGCTTCTGTTTGTGTTCCATTTCCATTATGGAGGAAATCTGGCCTGATTTATTAAAATGGTAGGAAAAATGTATTTCCTACTATTATCTGACCCCTTACAAAAGAGTGTAACCAAGGACTGCCGGTCATTGCTAATACCAACCTAGAAGTGTCTAAGAATCCCTACTCTCACATAATTGTCACATTTTTCTGCAAAGCTAAAATATATCTGTTTAGATCTCAACACAAGGTGGGTTTCCATTAACCTCCAAAATGCAAAATTTGAAGTAGCGAATTAAAAATACACTTAACGGAAACACGTGTATTTTGAAATGAACCTCAAATATTGCATAAAAATGTTTTTGCACCTCAATGAGGTGTTTTTTTTTTTTAAGTGATTTGAAAAGTTGTGTTTTTAAGATAATTGAATAAAAAAGACTTTAAATGGTATTACAGGTGACGTGATGTACAGACATTCTAAAATACACGATATGGTACGTAGATGGAGTGGGACACAGATAGCTTGATAAACATTAGAAAACATGATGTTACAGCAGTTTTGGTTTAAACATAGTGAAATGACAGTATTTAGTTGGAATTAATGAGCCTTGACCATGACAACTGGCTTTACAGTTCTCACGAGAGCCTCAGTCGAATACCATTTATCACGAGAACACAGACCCCAATAGTCACATTTTATCATTTACTGGAAACACTGTCATTTTGCTATTCTGTTTAGTCTTTTCTGAAAATATTGCTAAAACTTCACACAAACCTGCAAAAATTACATCTAAATAGTCATTTTGGATCATGACATATCCCCATATCACAATTTTTTTAAACAGTGAAGTTGCTCACAATGCCCTACAATACTTTACCACCTCTTACACTCGATGTCAGGCCCTGTTTGGGTATCCCATTATTTTTTGCAACAAAATGTTGATGGTTGGGCATCACAAATAGCTACCCGGCAGTTGCTCTAACATAAAGTACGTCTTTTTGTTTAAAACATTTCATTTGCAATGGTTTATATGTTTGTATTAAGTGAGGGTTAATGGTTAATCTGCTTCATTCATGCGGGGAGGTGATGGTCTAGTGGTAAAGTGTTAGATTTGAGACCAGAGGATCCTTGATTCAGACTGGAAAATCACTAAGAGCCCTTGGGCAAGGTCTACAATCCCCCAGTTGCTCCTGGTGTGCAGTTGAGCACATTGCAGGGTGAATGTGAGGCATCGTTGTAAAGTGTTTTGAGCTTCTGATTCAGATGGAAAAGCACTAGCTAAATGCAGTCTATCCTTGTCACTTATTGCCTTGTTCATCACCATCAATTGTCCAGTAAATACATAGCATCCATTCATACTCACAGGATGGAAGAGACCATGTCTTTCTGTCTGTCTCTCTTTCCAAAACTGATGAATCAAAATTTGTGGGTAGATGTTTCTTCTTTGAAGCAAGAGCAGGTCAGTTCTGGGAGCATACTCTGATGCCCCACCACACTATGCAACCACCTGTGGTCTTGAATGGAAAGCACCCAGGCAGAAAACCAGTCCATCCTCTCCTCTTGAAAATAGACATCTGTCTATGTTTCTGTTTCCAGTTGTTGGGATCCACAATGCTGCCACTCCTGTGTGCTGGTTAATACCTAGACAACTATGCCTCATGACCGAAAATATTGTAGTTGATGTTCCCCGCACAATGTAAATGAACCTCCAAAGAGAATTCATACCAATCGCCACAGGCCAGTGATTAGCTGATGAAAGAGTTGATAAATTTTGATGGTGATCCACATCGGCCTCAGAATTATTGCTCTGTTTTTTTCTTGTGGTTGGGCATTTGCCATGAATGTGTCTTATGATGTCACAAAGATCTACAGATATCCTGCTGTCCAACACGCCGTTGTCCACTCGTGGAGATATGAGCTCTCTGAGTGCCCTCTGCCAACTGAAATTATTATTGTCCCTGGAGCATCTGTTTATACTCACTCTAAAATGTATCTTAAAATATAATGAGCAGTTTTCAACAGTATTTTGTGAAGAGATTATCTTTGGCTGGGGGAAAGTTTGTAAAATTTCCACGGTGATACAGAGCTGTCTCAAATCTTTTCCTTTAATCTTTTTAACATTTTTAGATTGATACTTTGTGAAAGAACAGACCTGTGAAAGGGCAATGATCACAATTTGAGCTGAAGTGGACAGCGGTGAAGCTCAGGTCTCTTTCTTCAGATCGTAGGCCTCGTTAATTCTGGATTTCGTGTAGTTATGACTAATACAGGTTTACAGTTGTTCATTAAACTTTAATTTGAATACACACCTAGTGGGATACAATATTTTCCAGCATAACAGTTCACAGTGTTGTGGTTTAGATTAATTTTGGTGTGGATTTAAAAAACAACAACAACTTAACCCACAAGAAATTGTAAAGCTCCCCCCAAAGTTAAGCCCCTTTCACACCGGGGCCAACGTAGAGTTGTGTATTGTGGCGTACTGACGATGCCAAGCTATGCAGCTCTACGCCAAGTTTTTGCTCCCCTACGCAGCAGTATGCTGAGGGCTACACGAGGCGGACCCAAAAAATAAAGGCAAAGGCTATTTGCCCAACCGCTGGACAGATAAATATAATGTCTTATCTTATTCGCCCAACCATGATCATGTATTTACACGTTTTGTGCATCTAAACTACGTTTTTAAGGCTCTATTGCGGCGTATGTTTGACACATTTAACGGCGCCGTCTTTAATTACTGCGAAAACACCGCAATGGATGAAAACAGACAAACATCATAAGCATTTTGAATGGAAGCCTGTTAACGATCAATCAATCAATCAATCAACTTTTTTTTTTATATAGCGCCAAATCACAACAAACAGTTGCCCCAAGGCGCTTTATATTGTAAGGCAAGGCCATACAATAATTATGAAAACCCCAACGGTCAAAACGACCCCCTGTGAGCAAGCACTTGGCTACAGTGGGAAGGAAAAACTCCCTTTTAACAGGAAGAAACCTCCAGCAGAACCAGGCTCAGGGAGGGGCAGTCTTCTGCTGAGACTGGTTGGGGCTGAGGGAAAGAACCAGGAAAAAGACATGCTGTGGAGGGGGGCAGAGATCGATCACTAATGATTAAATGCGGAGTGATGCATACAGAGCAAAAAGAGAAAGAAACAGTGCACCATGGGAACCCCCCCACAGTCTACGTCTAAAGCAGCATAACCAAGGGATAGTCCAGGGTCACCTGATCCAGCCCTAACTATAAGCCTTAGCGAAAAGGAAAGTTTTAAGCCTAATCTTAAAAGTAGAGAGGGTATCTGTCTCCCTGATCTGAATTGGGAGCTGGTTCCACAGGAGAGGAGCCTGAAAGCTGAAGGCTCTGCCTCCCATTCTACTCTTACAAACCCTAGGAACTACAAGTAAGCTTGCAGTCTGAGAGCGAAGCACTCTAATGGGGTAATATGGTACTACGAGGTCCCTAAGATAAGATGGGACCTGATTATTCAAAACCTTATAAGTAAGAAGAAGAATTTTAAATTCTATTCTAGAATTAACAGGAAGCCAATGAAGAGAGGCCAACACGGGTGAGATATGCTCTCTCCTGCTAGTCCCCGTCAGTACTCTAGCTGCAGCATTTTGAATTAACTGAAGGCTTTTTAGGGAACTTTTAGGACAACCTGATAATAATGAATTACAATAGTCCAGCCTAGAGGAAATAAATGCATGAATTAGTTTTTCAGCATCACTCTGAGACAAGACCTTTCTGATTTTAGAGATATTGCGTGAATGCAAAAAGGCAGTCCTACATATTTGTTTAATATGCGCTTTGAATGACATATCCCGATCAAAAATGACTCCAAGATTTCTCACAGTATCACTAGAGGTCAGGGAAATGCCATCCAGAGTAAAGATCTGGTTAGACACCATGCTTCTAAGATTTGTGGGGCCAAGTACAATAACTTCAGTTTTATCTGAGTTTAAAAGCAGGAAATAAGAGGTCATCCATGTCTTTATGTCTGTAAGACAATCCTGCAGTTTAGCTAATTGGTGTGTGTCCTCTGGCTTCATGGATAGATAAAGCTGGGTATCATCTGCGTAACAATGAAAATTTAAGCATACCGTCTAATAATACTGCCTAAGGGAAGCATGTATAAAGTGAATAAAATTGGTCCTAGCACAGAACCTTGTGGAACTCCATAATTAACTTTAGTCTGTGAAGAAGATTCCCCATTTACATGAACAAACTGTAATCTATTAGACAAATATGATTCAAACCACCTATGACATGCTCTAATCTGTGTAATAAAATTTTATGGTCAACAGTATCAAAAGCAGCACTGAGGTCCAACAGAACAAGCACAGAGATAAGTCCACTGTCCGAAGCCATAAGAAGATCATTTGTAACCTTCACTAATGCTGTTTCTGTACTATGATGAATTCTAAAACCTGACTGAACCTCTTCAAATAGACCATTCCTCTGCAGGTGATCAGTTAGCTGTTTTACAACTACCCTCTCAAGAATCTTTGAGAGAAAAGGAAGGTTGGAGATTGGCCTATAATTAGCTAAGATAGCTGGGTCAAGTGATGGCTTTTTAAGTAATGGTTTAATTACTGCCACCTTAAAAGCCTGTGGTACATAGCCAACTAACAAAGATAAGTTGATCATATTTAAGATTGAAGCATTAAATAATGGTAGGACTTCCTTGAGCAGCCTGGCAGGAATGGGGTCTAATAAACATGTTGATGGTTTGGATGAAGTAACTAATGAAAATAACTCAGACAGAACAATCGGAGAGAAAGAGTCTAACCAAATACTGGCATCACTGAAAGCAGCCAAAGATAACGATACATCATTGGGATGGTTATGAGTAATTTTTTCTCTAATAGTCAAAATTTTGTTAGCAAAGAAAGTCATGAAGTCATTACTAGTTAAAGTTAATGGAATACTCAGCTCAATAGAGCTCTGACTCTTTGTCAGCCTGGCTACAGTGCTGAAAAGAAACCTGGGGTTGTTCTTATTTTCTTCAATTAGTGATGAGTAGAAAGATGTCCTAGCTTTACGGAGGGCTTTTTTATAGAGCAACAAACTCTTTTTCCAGGCTAAGTGAAGATCTTCTAAATTAGTGAGACGCCATTTCCTCTCCAACTTACGGGTTATCTGCTTTAAGCTATGAGTTTGTGAGTTATACCACGGAGTCAGACACTTCTGATTTAAAGCTCTCTTTTTCAGAGGAGCTACAGCATCCAAAGTTGTCTTCAATGAGGATGTAAAACTATTGACGAGATACTCTAACTCCCTTACAGAGTTTAGGTAGCTACTCTGCTCTGTGTTGGTATATGACATTAGAGAACATAAAGAAGGAATCATATCCTTGTACCTAGTTACAGCGCTTTCTGAAAGACTTCTAGTGTAATGAAACTTATTCCCCACTGCAGGGTAGTCCATCAGGGTAAATGTAAATGTTATTAAAAAATGATCAGACAGAAGGGAGTTTTCAGAGAATACTGTTAAGTCTTCTATTTCCATACCATAAGTCAAAACAAGATCTAAGATATGATTAAAGTGGTGGGTGGACTCATTTACTTTTTGAGCAAAGCCAATAGAGTCTAATAATAGATTAAATGCAGTGTTGAGGCTGTCATTCTCAGCATCTGTGTGGATGTTAAAATCGCCCACTATAAGTATCTTATCTGAGCTAAGCACTAAGTCAGACAGAAGGTCTGAAAATTCACAGAGAAACTCACAGTAACGACCAGGTGGACGATAGATAATAACAAATAAAACTGGTTTTTGGGACTTCCAATTTGGATGGAAAAGACTAAGAGACAAGCTTTCAAATGAATTAAAACTCTGTCTAGGTTTTTGATTAATTAATAAGCTGGAATGGAAGATTGCTGCTAATCCTCCGCCCCGGCCCGTACTACGAGCATTCTGACAGTTAGTGTGACTCGGGGGTGTTGACTCATTTAAACTAACATATTCATCCTGCTGTAACCAGGTTTCTGTTAGGCAGAATAAATCAATACGTTGATCAATTATTATATCATTTACCAACAGGGACTTAGAAGAGAGAGACCTAATGTTTAATAGACCACATTTAACTGTTTTAGTCTGTGGTGCAGTTGAAGGTGCTATATTATTTTTTCTTTTTGAATTTTTTTGCTTAAATAGATTTTTGCTGGTTATTGGTGGTCTGGGAGCAGGCACCGTCTCTACAGGGATAGGGTAATGAGGGGATGGCAGGGGGAGAGAAGCTGCAGAGAGGTGTATAAGACCACAGCTCTGCCTCCTGGTCCCAACGCTAGACAGTCACAGTTTGGAGGATCCAAGAAAATTGGCCAGATTTCTAGAAATGAGAGCTGCTCCATCTAAAGTGGGATGGATGCCGTCTCTCCTAACAAGACCAGGTTTTCCCCAGAAGCTTTGCCAATTATCTATGAAGCCCACCTCATTTTTTGGACACCACTCAGACAGCCAGCAATTCAAGGAGAACATGCGGCTAAACATGTCACTCCCGGTCTGATTGGGGAGGGGCCCAGAGAAAACAACAGAGTCCGACATTGTTTTTGCAAAGTTACACACCGATTTAATGTTAATTTTAGTGACCTCCGATTGGCGTAACCGAGTGTCATTACTGCCGACGTGAATTACAATCTTACCAAATTTACGCTTAGCCTTAGCCAGCAATTTCAAATTTCCTTCAATGTCGCCTGCTCTGGCCCCCGGAAGACAACTGACAATGGTTGCTGGTGTCGCTAACCTCACATTTCTCAAAACAGAGTCGCCAATAACCAGAGTTTGATCCTCGGCGAGTGTATCGTCGAGTGGGGAAAAACGGTTAGAGATGTGAACGGGTTGACGGTGTACATGGGGCTTCTGTTTAGGGCTACGCTTCCTCCTCACAGTCACCCAGTCAGCCTGCTTTCCCGACTGCCCGGGATCTGCCAGGGGGGAACTAACGGCGGCTAAGCCACCTTGGTCCGCACCGACTACAGGGGCCTGGCTAGCTGTAGAATTTTCCACGGTGCGGAGCCGAGTCTCCAATTCGCCCAGCCTGGCCTCCAAAGCTACGAATAAGCTGCACTTATTACAAGTACCGTTACTGCTAAAGGAGGCCGAGGAATAACTAAACATTTCACAACCAGAGCAGAAACGTGCGGGAGAGACAGGAGAAGCCGCCATGCTAAATCGGCTAAGAGCTAGTAGCTACGCAACCTAGCGGATTCCTAAAAACACGCAAAGTGAATAATGTGTAAATAATTTAGAGGTGATTCAGCAGAAGGAGTGCTTTAATTAAGGCACCAGACAGGCCATGAAGCAGCACAAGTAACGCACGGCAACAGCGAACGCACGACAACAGTGCTAAAAAATAAAATAAAAATCCACTGGACAGGCTGTGGAGCAGCACAGGTAACGCACGACAACAGTGGTAAAAAAAATAAAATAAAAATCCACTGGACAGGCTGTGGAGCAGCACAGGTAACGCACGACAACAGTGGTAAAAAAAATAAAATAAAAATCCACTGGACAGGCTGTGGAGCAGCACAGGTAACGCACGACAACGGTGCTAAAAATAAAATAAAAATCCACTAGACAGGCTGTGGAGCAGCACAGGTAAAGCACGACAACAGTGCTAAAATAAAATAAAAATCCACTAGACAGGCTGTGGAGCAGCACAGGTAACGCACGACAACAGTGCTAAAATAAAATAAAAATCCACTAGACAGGCTGTGGAGCAGCACAGGTAAAGCACGACAACAGTGCTAAAATAAAATAAAAATCCACTAGACAGGCTGTGGAGCAGCACAGGTAACGCACTACAACAGTGCTAAAATAAAATAAAAATCCACTAGACAGGCTGTGGAGCAGCACAGGTAAAGCACTACAACAGTGCTAAAATAAAATAAAAATCCACTAGACAGGCTGTGGAGCAGCACAGGTAAAGCACGACAACAGTGCTAAAATAAAATAAAAATCCACTAGACAGGCTGTGGAGCAGCACAGGTAAAGCACGACAACAGTGCTAAAATAAAATAAAAATCCACTAGACAGGCTGTGGAGCAGCACAGGTAAAGCACGACAACAGTGCTAAAATAAAATAAAAATCCACTAGACAGGCTGTGGAGCAGCACAGGTAACGCACTACAACAGTGCTAAAATAAAATAAAAATCCACTAGACAGGCTGTGGAGCAGCACAGGTAACGCACGACAACAGTGCTAAAAAATAAAATAAAAATAAAAACGAAAGCGTTAGCAAGCTAGTTAGCTTGCCAACGCTGATGAAAGTTAGCTGATAAAAGTGCTCCGTCGCGATGTTTCGACCGTTAGAGGTCTTCTTTAGGCGTTGGAGCACAGTAAAAAAGTAAAAAAAAAAAGTAAAGTAAAAAAGTAAAAAAGTCTTGAAAAAGACTGTTAGTTCAAAGTCCAAAGCAGCAGGTAGCAGTCTCTGTGTAAACAGTTCCAACAGAGAGCCAAAATTCTGATGCAACGTCTTCCTCCTTCCTCAAACACTGGTAACAATGAAACAGTTTTTGAACAAAATGCTGCTTGTTGGCTGTAAGATGGTGTTAGTTTGACACTGTTCCCTGGGTGTGATGAGCCAAACATAACCGCTTAAGATCACAGCTCCTCCGCGGGCTGCGAACCCTCCCGCGAGAAAATATCCGCCTTTTTTCCCTCCCGCGTTGAAACCGGAAGTGAGCTTACAAGCGCGCTCATTGGTTGGTTGTGGTTGGGCGTATATGCTCATGAATTTACTTTATTGACCCAACAGTTGGGCGTATAGCCACTCCGTAAAATAAACCTGTTTAATTTTTTAGGCGTAGAGCACTGGACGCAGAAAGTACTCAGTTATTAAGTCCACACAACACTACGCTACTGTATGTACATTTACACAATACCGCGCTACTGTACACCAAGCCTCTGTAATTCTACACAACCCTATGCCAGGGCGAAAAATCCTTTCATCAGTACATATCTGCAATGATGGATTTTATTCATCTCCCTGGACTTTGCTTGCAGTGAAGCTTCAAAATCACGGAGGAAGAAGAGGCGGGCGAAATTTCCACATTCAGAGGACATGTCTACGTCCACTTCTCATGGACAGATCACCAGCGAAAGGACACGTCCACTGCTCACTTCTCATGGACGGATCGAACGCACGACCGCCAAATGCAGCTTCACTTTGCATTCACCTCCTTCAGTTCTCTCAAGATTATGGCAAGTTAAATAAAGTCCATGAACTCCTGCTCACGGACTCATCGCCAGTGAGAGGACATGTCCACATCCACTTCTCACAGACGGATCGCGCACTATCTTGCTGGAGCTCTGCTTTGCTTTCACCTCCTTCAGTTCTCTCAAGATTGTGACAAGTTAAATACAGTCCATTAACTCCTGCTGATGGACTGATTGCCAATGAGACGACATGTCCACGACCAGGTTGACTCCTCATGGATGGATGGCCAGTAAAACGAAATTTCCACGCTCGCCAGATTGCCAACTGCAGATCCACTGCACTTTCACCTTTTTAAGTTCTCTCACGATTGTGGTATGTTAATAAAGTCCATTAACTCCTGGAAATAATGTATTTTGACTCTTTCCAATGTATCAAATCCATGCGTGTCAAGACAGTCTGTAGCGTCATGGAGCCAAACTTCTCCCCTCTGTGTGCAAGGTTTTCTCTCTCTGTCTCTCAATGTCTCTCCCTGCGTTTCAACAACACAGCCATGCATGATGAGGCAGCAGCTTGTGTCCGCTGTACGCCTAGAAACGCGAGTGCCCTTCATGTACCATTTTGAGAATGGAGTGCATTTCCACAATGCCAAAAAAAAAAAAAAAATCAAAATGTAGGCAGGAGTGGACTCTGAGAGGCAGAAAAATAGCGGCAAGGGCTACATACGTGGCAGTAAGCAATCATATGCAACTGTAAGCAAGACTAGGAAAGGAACCATGCACCATCACACAACGGCCTACACAGGGACTACGCTAAATCTGCACAATTTTCCAGCGTACTCCATACGCATCACAACGTAACTGTCTGCAAGCCCAGTGTGAACGAGGCTTTAGTGTGGAATTCCTATTATCAGGCTGTACTGAAACTGGAAACCAAAACAGAATTTTACCACCAAAAACAAAACAATTTTGTTGCACCATTGGACATTTGAGGCAGGTAACAACAAGAATAACAAGAACGACTGGTTTTAGACATTGTAGGAATTAAGCTGCAGAGTTCTTGTACACACTGAGGATTTGGGGGCCAATTCCCACCTTGTGGCTCTTACCAGCATTTAACTGAACCAGATCCAGGCCTCCACAGGTGTGGCAGGTGATCTGAGGGATGAGTGAGCTCTTCCTGGTGTAACAGTAGCTCCAGTTTGCTTCCTCTGTTGTCTTGCCTCAATCTGGCTTTTCCTGTCGTCTTATCTAAGCATCCAGGTCAAACTAAACTGGGTCACTGTTCCCCTGCTTCACCCTGAGCTGCCACCCGCCATCACCGGCCTTCTCGTGTGTCACCATGAAGAGAGACTGACCTGCAGAATGAACTTGAATTGAGCTGACAGAATCCTGACACCCCATTTTAGACAAGACAGCCTTGGTTTCCTGCCACCCACAATTTTGCACTGATATGTCCTTGGCATATTTTCTTGATATTGCAACAAAAAAAGACAAAATGAGCACAGATGCTGAGTTAAAACACCTGATCATTTTTAGATTTTGCTTATTGCCATGAATGGTGATACAACAATTGCTTTACCAGATTTGAGCAGTAATTTAAATTTCCTCATAAAGTTGTAAAGACAAATGACATTTGGACAGTGGTTGCGCCAAAATGACATGCTGATGCAGTTAAAGAGCTTTTTGATTATCAGTGTGGAGTCTAAGGTAGATCCTGTTGGGATGGAGACTTGTACTTCCTCCAAGTGTCTGGGTTTGATTAAGTAGTCAAGTCCAGCAGCAGCAGCCAACTGGTTTCCTTTTGCACTGTGACTTCAATTGAAAGACTGGAAGCAAAAACAAACTAATAATAACCCATCATGGACAGTAGCATCTGCAGAAAAATACACCTAAGAATTAGGAAATGTGAAATTCTCCCTGGTTGTTAATGCAGGCTTTATGTTTTTAACCATGTTTGTTCACTGGTTGGTTGGCTTGTCATGAACATTATGCAGAACCTTACAGAACACATTTCATGAAACGTGGCCGAGGGGTGGGGCACAGGTCAACACAGAACCCATAAAATTTAGTTCCAGCTCAGTTCCAGCTGCAGATCTAAGATTAATAGTATCACCGCAAATCAGAAAGAGGCCATTGCAATGGCCGTCTGTATTTCTGTTAGTGGACATATCTTCAAAACACAAGGAGTACTTTCTATCATATTTAGTGGACTTAGTGGACTCTCACAACACATGACATGTCAAGGTCATAGAGCAAATGTCAAGGTTAAATCAGAGGGCATTGTCTACTGTCTGCGGCAGTATTTTCCAATTTCAATATGTATTGGTGGATAAACTCAGTGGGCCTTCCTCTAGCAAAACAGATCAGGTTAAGTAATAGGTGTCAACCTGACTCCAGAAAGTGCAAAGAGGGTGCAGATTTCTTTGTAACCACCAACTCCACCAGGTGATTTCACTGATTAACAGCAGACGCGATGAGTTCATCAATGAAGGGTGGAGATGTGCCGATCATCAATAATAAACTGACCGCTTTTTTTTGCACTAGCGTTGCCATTTCTAAATGAATTTTAACAAATGTAGGCTTGTTGAAAGCTCTTTCCAGTGAACCTATGCATGTGTGGGTGAAAAAAAACCTTATATGTAAAATGCAGAAATTTGGGGAAATGACAAATTGTGCTGCTTTTCTCTCTCTATTGTCGCTATTTGTTAACAGATTTTAATAAAAGTAGGTTTGTTTTAAAGCCCTTTAATTGCTCTTTCTAATGAACCCATACATGTCTGGGTAGAAAAAAAATGTTTTATGTAAAGTGTGGAAATTTGGGGAAAATAACGCCATTCTGTTCATTTACTGTGATGTTTTTTTTTCCTGTCATCATCAGGCCCGGATCCAGACCGGTTTGGACCGATGCACTTGCATCAGTCAATTTTATTTACGCATCGTTCGTCATCGGTAAAAAAAAAAAAAATCTTGAATAATCCCGAATAGTGCCGAACGTGTCCCCACCGTGAACACAGCTTTGGTTTTCATGTCAACCTATAGTCCGTAAATTATACGGATTTTTCTGAGTTTCAGAGTCATACGGACGTACAAATAAAGTCGGATATTCAGGGTTTGGTCTGTAATCAACCGTTTCTGCAGCAGGACTCCACTTTGAAGCTGTGAACCATTGAAGCCATGCTTCAATTCAATGGCTCGTGGCTCTTTGATTTGCTGCTCTTCAGAAGCGGTAAGTCCGCTTCTTAACCCCTCTCAAAGCCATTAAAATATCATGAGTCACTTTTGTGTGTATTAAAGTCACTAACTGGGACTCTTGTCAAGTTGCAGTCAAGAAACGAGAATCGTCCTCCATTCTGTTCACACAGCTCGAAACGCTGCACGGCAGAGACAGAGTCCGGTCGGAATTAATAACTTTAAAAACGAATTGCCGCTTTAAATAAAATGACACCTCTTTCTAAACGTTGTAATACAGACAAGAAACTACAATCGACTAAAAGTTTTTTTCATCCCAAAATGAAACGTCCTATATTTCTTTATAAATTACATCCTGAAGTGAAGCACAGCAGCTGTAAGAGCTCAGCTCAGATATATGGAAAGACATTCATGCCAATAATGTCTGAAAGGAAATGCTGTTGACAAAAACTACAGATTTTGTTTATTTCTATTTATGTCCAGAGATCAAGGATCCACCATGTAGAGTTTATTATGTCCAAAGTTTAAGGAGCCAGTGACAATTTCATATTTATTTACTTTAAGACTCAATAAAATGTTCAATTTCAATTCAATTCAAATACATCACAATTGTACACATATCACAGTTTTGTACACATATCACAACTGTGATATGTGTACAATTGTGATGTATTTGTTTTAGTATATTTAGTCATGGACATGATGAATATTGTTACCTGCTGGACTGTTTCTAATTTTGATTGGTATCAATGGAAAATGTCTTCTGTGACCTGTCTGTATCTCAATATATTATTATTAAGAATATATGCAGTCATATTTTTTATTGATTTTATCAATTGAAAAAAAAAATCATATATAGATTCAGGTATAATTGAAAGATTTTGGCAATAATTTATAATTTATACAAATAAGAAGTGTTCACTATGGTCCATGAAGTATAATAAATATATTAAAAGAAGTGTGACAGTGTATGTTGCACACAAATAAAAGAATGAAGATTATTGAATAACAAGATGCGTACGATTTTTAATTTATCATTGGGCAAAAATGCATCTGTCAGATTTTCACTCTGGATCCAGCCCTGATCATAATTCTCGATGGAGTTTTACTCGGGAGGAGCTCGGAGTCGAGCCGCTGCTCCTCCACGTCGAAAGGAGTCAGTTGAGGTGGCTCGGGCATCTTTTCTGGATG
The DNA here is from genome assembly GCF_902500255.1 of Thalassophryne amazonica. Classification (NCBI taxonomy): domain Eukaryota; kingdom Metazoa; phylum Chordata; class Actinopteri; order Batrachoidiformes; family Batrachoididae; genus Thalassophryne; species Thalassophryne amazonica. Next base: position 52,796,148 of record NC_047118.1, read on the forward strand.
CCCCCTGGACGCCTCGCTGGAGAGGTGTTCCTGTCACGTCCCACTGGGAGGAGGCCCCGGGGAAGACCCAGGACACGCTGGAGGGATTATATCTCTCGGCTGGCTTGGGAACGCCTTGGGGTTCCCCCGGAGGAGCTGGGGGAGGTGTGTGTGGATCGGGAGGTCTGGGCGGCTTTGCTTGAGCTGCTGCCCCCTCGACCCGACTCCGGATAAAGCGGAAGAAAATGGATGGATGGATGGAGTTTTATAAATTAAGCCTTGTAAGTTGTATTCAAGTTGATTAAAACCTCTAACAAACCCATACATGCCTGGATAAAAAATCCTTATGTATTAAAATAGAAATCTGAAGTATACCTTGTCATTGTGCTCATTTACCTTGCTGCTCTTTCCGCTGTAATATTATTGCTTAACACACACACACACACACACACACACACACACACACACACACACACACACACACACACACATATATATATATATATATATATATATATATATATATGATTTTTACTAGCATTTTATTACAAGTAGATATAAAGCCATTCAGAATTTATGACTTTTGACTCTCAGTCAGGGTAAAAAGTACCTTCTCCATCCCCTCCAACCACACTGTTAAAATTTAAATGCCGCCTGTGACCACCATGTACATTTCATATTAAACAACAACTGGAAGTATATATATAGACATAAATATATTTAAACATTTTTGTTTCTATATCTGTATGCATGTGAACGCAGCTTAATGAAAAGAACTTATGGCGTTGAGTTATAGTCTCTGTATATCGATATTAAATTGCGACATAACAACTTTAAAATAGACATTTGTTTTTACATAATTACGAGGGTAGGCTGAAAAGTTCTAAGGCTCCCCATGAAGGAGTAATGCATTAACTGCATCTTAGTGAGTCTTAGAACTTTTCAGCCTACCCTCGTATATTAAGGCTCTTGTACAGTTCATTTTAGTATTGGAGAATTTGTTTTTGTAGTTGGTGCAGTTGATGGTGAAGCACTGGCTGCCTTTTTTCCTCTCATTTCGCTTCTGTTTAACAGGCTCAAGGCTCTCTCTCCACCCTTAGTAATGGCCGCTGTGCGGCACGCCGCTAGTCACGTACTGTCCATTCCAGTCTCTGTTTCCATGGATTGTGGTACCAGTGCTACGTTGTAAACAAAGGCTGCAGCCAATCACAGAGTGGCGTATCTCAGCCAAATGTCAGAATCCTGACTAAAAGTCACGTGACCAAATAACCCGATACCGACTCCTTTGCATTGGCTGGAGGAGTGGAACCAACTTAAAGCTAGCGTTTCAACTTTTTCAGTTTGTACTCAGATAACAGCAATTACTTACATGGAATGTATTCATACTGTCATGTCTTGACTTGGACCTGTCCTGTTTTGTTTTTGTTTTTTTTTGTAGTGTTTGCCTAGGCAGAATGAGATTTTATGAAATGCTGTAACACAGCTAGCTCATTATAGCAGCCTCAGTTTTAACAAGTAAACTCCATTATTATCACTTTACCGAGGCGTTGCTAGGCCAGTAGTGTAGATTTACGTCGATGCTACCTGGCTATACCCGCCCACAGTAGCGAACGAGTATCGGCATACCCGCTCGCTGTGTGTAAACAAATGTCGTCATAGCGTGCAGCCCAAGAACTGTCCACAGAGGAAAAGATGAAAAGGCGAGAAGTGTGTGTTGGTCCCAATATGGATATTACCGACCTGTTATGGTCTTCTGAAACAGTTGATAGATGTATTTTATAACTTAAAAACAGGACCGATGCTAACGTGTTAGCATGTCTATGGCATTTTCAAAGTTAAAGTTAGCATTAAGCTGAGCCATTATCACCCCTCTCTCCCCAGCGCGCAAAGGATTCTAGGCTACTGTAAAACCGTGAATGCAGATCGAAGCACTGCTTCATTGGTTCAAGGTTCAAAGCAAAGCCGCGCTGCAGAAACGCTTGATTACAGACCCGCTGCAGGGTCTGTAATCAATGCAGAGAAATGATCATTTTCCTGACAAACACTCCCAAAAATAATGTCCACTCTGAAGGACCGATAAGGGAATCGTTAAGCAAAAGACTATTGATGACGATGGATCGAATCATTTCTTAAGGATACCTGAAAAGAACCACTTCCCGACACAGAAAACTCACATTAAAGACTCACGATTATCTTAGTTAAACACCTAAATACATATTTTGGTTGAACTCACCTCCATAACGACGCAATGTTGCAAACAAGTTGCTGCAAACGCTTGTTTACACTTACAACGAAATCTCGGCCTCCCCAGCGAGAACGTGAGTACGTGCAAGATTTGACACCGTAAAGGTGTCAATTAAGATGTGTCATGATTAGGCATCAGAGTAAACGTCAGAAAAATTGAACTCGTGGCTTTTTTTTTTTTGCTCCCTGAGCCAAATTAGCTTCAATCATTTCTATAAATTACACTGAAATGAAGTGACCCTTTTTTAATCGAATAACTTTGGGAAGGTAGGGTGGGTGGGGGGTGTGTGATTTAACTCAGCCTTGTAAATTTAAATCTTCTAGTATGAGTTTCTTGCTTTAAAATAATCATGGCTTGGTGGTAGAAAGTGCTGAATCAACTATCATTGGCATTCCTGCCAAAGACACTGTAAACGTGTTTCCACATGATTTCCACATTCCGTGGCTGAGCTGCCAAACAGCAGTTGAGACCCGCTGAAAGGAGTCTTATCACAGTCTTGTTTGGTTTTCCCTTCCAAATTAATTATTTTGTTTTTTTGATGAAAATCAAGTGAAATTACGACCATTGTAGTTCATACAGTATTACATTCTGTGGATGTAGGGCATGCATATGTCGAGCCAGTATTTGTCAACCTGGCTCATATTTGGACGTTTGGGAAATAAAACCTTGTTGCACACTGTGTGCATGCATGTGTTTGTGTGTATATGTACATGACTGAGCCCTAAGGTGTAAGTGCATGTGCATGAACTTGCAGACCCAAACTGGGAGATGTAATCTGATTTGCAGAAAGGAGCGGGTCATTTCACATGACTGGTTTAAAGGAGCGCTGGCGCACGCTTGTGCCAGTGTTTGTGGGTGGTATGTGTGTGTCTGTGTACGTGCATGCATGTGACACGGTATGCTTGTGTGCACAAGTATTTGTTTCCCAAAGTGCGCTACAGACACACAAGTGCTTGTTAGCGGAGGCTCCTAAACAGTAGGCGCATAAAGGTGTTGAAGTTTGCTGTGTGGCTGAACAAACCACAATGTTGCATTTATTCAGTTGTCATTAGTTTTAAGTCAGCTTTATTTTAGAAAGCTTAAAAGAATCTAAGACCACTGCTAATTAACTGGCGATTGCACATCTGGAAAAAAGTACGGCTGCATTTGCAACTTTCTGTTTACGCATCCTTTTATAATCAGCACTTTATTTTGAACTAATGGACCATAAGAAATTATATCCAATAATTAAAATCATCCTATAGCCTGAGCCGTCTTTAGTGGGTGGCTCAGATCAAATCCCCTGTAAGCTTTGCTTCAGACACAGCTCCTTTGTATTTATTTATTTCCAGTGCTGTTTTTTTTTTTTTTTTTTTTTATGTTTTTAGGGGTGCAGATTGTTGCTTGGTTTTTCAGAGTTGGATGTGGACCCTCATTTGATGTGACAAGTGAGCAGATGAACACAACAGTAGTATGTTATTGCACACAAATCTGTGCATGTTTGTAATCTGCATATATGCAAGAGTGTATCTTTCTCATCTATGGGTAGCTGGTGGTGGATCACAACCAATACTTGGTCAGGCATTGACATTTTGTCAAAATTGTTTCCTTTTTCTCGTACTACCTTATGGATAATCTTTTATTCTGCTGTTTCTATTATTATTACTATTTTTATTTATTCATTTTCAACCGTCTATCCGGGTTTGGTGTCACCAACCGAACAGTCCCCCTAAAAATCAGTCCCCCTGATGACGCGGTTCACGGATTATCACCTCGTTTCTGCTTCAAACTGCACTCCAGTCATCATCTATCTCAGCGACAGATATCTGAAGCTTTTGTACAACAATCATTTCCACATAAATTCAGCGTTATTTCATTGTAAAAGGCGACGGAAACGATCAGAACACCACAGCTAAATGAGCTGCTAGCTGATGCGATCACTGCACGTCGGACATTTTGATGCGTCACACAATTTCGCCTCATTTCTGCTTAAACCTTCCTCATTTCTGCTTAAAAATGACTTTAGAATGATTTAAGAGGTTTTACCTTTATCATCTGATAGTTAATAATCACATTAATCCATTTGATCGCTTTGTGTGAAGAGACTCCGTCTCAGTCGTGCTGCTGTGGTCTGAAATGAGGCATGCACAGATGCAAAAGGCGGACCGATTTTTAGGGGCGGACCGTTCAGTCGGCAACACCGGGTCAAGGCAGCAGAGGTAACAGCTCATCCCACACTTTTCTGTCCTCAGCCAAGTCCTGTAACTCTTCCTGGGGGATTCCAAGATGTTCCCAAGCCAACTGGGAAATATAATCTCTCCAGCATGTCCTGGGTCTTCCCTGGGGCATCCTCCCAGTTGGACGAGCCTGGAAGACCTCCCTTTGGAGATAACCAGAGGGCATCCACACCAGGTGCCCAAACCACCTCAGCTGGCCCCCTTCAATGTGAAGAAGAAGTGGCTCTGCTTCGAGTCCCTCCCGAATACTCGAGCTTCTCACCCCTGTCCAGGAGTGTAACCCCAGACACCCAACAGAGGAATCTCATTTCTGCTGCTTGTATCCACCATCATAATCATCATCATCATCATCATCATCATCTACCTCTTTTTCTTCTTATTATTATTTTGTTGTTGTTTTTTGTAGTAGTAGAACTTTTAGTTATAGTTGAGTAATAACAAGAATGTACTTACTGAAGTGTTGTCAGTCTTAAGTATGAAATCAAACTTAATATAGATATACTTATCTTTATTACTGTAATAGTAATACTCTTATTATGTTATTATTATTAGCAGTAGCAGTAGTAGTAGTAGAACTAATTCTGATCCACTGACAGTTCTTTTAATATCAAGTTGCAACTCAAAGTCTGATACGGATACTTTTATGTTTTTTAAATATATTTTTCACTTGTTGCATTACACATTTGTTAGCTTGAATTAAAATAATTGTGTTGTAGTTTTAAATGTGTTTGACAGATGAATCGATGAATAATACAGAAAAATGACAAGATTCTAGCTTTACTGCATTTAACAAACTCTCAATCTTCAGTGTGAAGTCAAACTTAAGATAGAGTTTTATCACTGTAATACTACTACTAATAATAATACTACCCAGGATTCCATCTTAGCACCACAACAGTCTCTACCCTCAAGGAGTTGTGAAACGGGTGGTCATTTTTACAGATACTGGAATAGCAATCCTGCTAAGAGCCACTTTCAGAAGAACACCTGTTGGAGTTTAAATTTAATCGGCTGAAATCCATCGACCCACCTTAAGATTAATGAAGCAACGTCTCTCTTGCTCCCATGCACATGGAGGTGGACTTAATACAAAACATTTACCATCGTCTTTCTTTGGGGAGTGTCAAACTTCGCTTTGCTCTTGACATGCCTTGTAATATAAGAGCAGTGCAGGGCACAAATATGTTGTATTTCATCTCTCACTTAATCCTGGGTGTGTTTTGTGCATGATATGAACTCCACCATTCAGACTGTCATCTCTCACTGCCTGTTAGAGCTGTGTGCAGTGGAACCCGGTGCATTCTGGTTCAGTGGAAAAGAAGTGAGAGGTTTTCTGGCAGAGGAAGAAGATCTGCACACAATGCATCAAAGCATGTGAGCAGTAACGGGAAAAGCAGTCATATACAGTACCTCAGGGGGGCCATGAGCAATACTTTATCCTGGATTTGTGTTAAACTGTAATGAGACACTACAATTTTAATGCAGTCAGTAAAGTGTTTCAGTTCTACTGTTCTTTGGCTGTGTGCTCTGAGCTAAGCAGATGTGCTGTTGATGCTGGTCGGTCTGTGCCGTCTGCAGACTTCTGTGGTGAATGAGTGATACGGCCAACAAAGCAGTTTATGACTACTGGAGTAAACAAACAATAGATGGGAAATTATTAACACTTAATGATGGTTACCTGATTCCTTGGAAACTGCTTAAATGCCTAAACTGACACATATACAAACAGAATTGTCCTCCGCCTTTGGATCCATTTGGGATGTTTCTGTTTCATGTGAAAATCCATAGAACCTTTGCAAGAGTGCATACATGAAAAGTGGAGTTTCCCACATGCACTGTGCATACGTTTTACAAACACATAAAATGTCAAAAGCATTTATGTAGATGTCTTAGTATGCATTTATTTGTCAGTCCATCTGTGCATCAGCTTACATGTGCAGAAGTCATTGTGTCATTTTTGTTTAGCTAAATTGTGACTCCTATAGTTCAAAAATGTCAGAATGTGTGCGCTTTGTGTTTGGTTCAGTGTTTTATCCCTTACTCGTATGTGTGGCAAGTTCATAAGCAGGATGATGCAGCAGTCAGGAAGCTCTGATTCCATCAGGCATGTCAGCAGGGGCAGTTTTTCATAAGGTTGTAATCTCACTACACAAAGGGGTGTCCAATATTTGAGAGAGCCCCTACCTCTGAGCTAATCAAGACCTGACCAACCCTTCTCCCGGCTTGCCGGCCATCTAAACATTACCTCATTGTGAGACTAAGCCTAGCCACATGCAACACAAGGATGCTGATACACATGATAACTCAATTAAGGCGGTACGATAGTAAAGAAAAACAAAAATCTAAGCAAGAATATAAAGTAAATGTGACCACTGCAGAACTACCTATGGTGCCTGGTGCCAAGGAAAGGTATTTTAAAAGGGAGAGGAAAGAAAGACTCATTTTACCATATCCTCCAGAAATTCTGGGAAGCAATTTGCTGGTGTTCAGTTTCCCTCCCCGCCATCCAGTTATTGCTGTTTTCCCCTCAACTCCTGGAGACTTCAACCTGAAAGGAGGTTCTTAACTTCAGGCTTTGTGTCACTCGGAAACAGTGCATTTGTTGCCATGGTAACAGGTCTGGAACACTGAAACTCAGAACCAGAGTGCACCTTTGTCCACGAATGGATGAAGAGGCACCCGAGCTGTCGCTGATCCAAAGAACATAGACTCAGTAAAAGACGTGTCTGTATCAAGAAACCTACAAGTCTCCTGATCCAATATTGACTTGAACTTCATGACCTTAAGAAGGAAAACCAGCACACCAAATTACAGCCTAATGAAAAAGCTACTTTGACTGTTTCCTTTCTTTTTAACTGCCAGGTACAGAGTTGTGTCACTGAAAAATTCGATTTACAGAAAAGAGAGTGGGATGATCATCGGTTTGCCTAAGAAGGACCCAGTCAAGTCTCACACACACACGCACACACACACATATATATATATATATATATATATATATATATATATATATATATATATATATATATATATTCCCTGGCAAAGTTTTTTTGAAGTGATTAACTGAAGTGATTTCAGTGACCTTGCCCTTTTAAGTTGGGACCTGGACCAACTTAAAAAAAAAATAATGTTGGATTAAAGCTACAGTGTTTAGAACTTAGTGTCATCTTGTGATGAGGTTGTATTTTATATTATGCCATCACTGTCCAGTTTCCCTTCATTGCTTCTTTGGTGAAGTGGATTCACACTACCTTTCCTTCGAGTATGGAAAGCAATTTGTCTGATCCTCCATTTTACCAAAATGAGGGTTGTCAAAGTTGTTAGCCTGCAGTAATAACCACTAGACCATGTATAGGGGAACAACCATTGATGATTCTTCTTTTTTCTTCAATCTGCTGTCCCTCACTGCAAAATGTGAAAGGTGGAGTAAGTATGTCCCTGTGGGGTATCAACATGGCAGTCAATATGGCGCCATCCATAAGGTGGCACACTCCCATGAAGATATGAAGGGCTCATTCAAATCTTATGAAACTACAAAGGTTTATTGTTGCTAGTAATAATCATTGCTAAATCCTACACACTGTAGCTTTGAGGTCCTTAAGTATTCAACAAACAACCAAGCAGGGAAGCTAAAAACACTTGAAACCATTAGTGGTTTCTATTCAGTGGGAGTACTGTATTTATCTTGCTTTAAATTACACTGATGTTCTTTGAACTACATAAGTGTCATAATAAAATGAACAATATCAATAGTTATAATATTCTTTTCACCTATTTACATACAGTATAGCACTTTGAGTGACATGGTGAGCCACTATGGACAATACTCTACTCGGCCTATGGAAATTGAAGAAGAAACAATTTATTTTTCCAATACACAACAAACAAAGAAACACTTATTGGTGTTTCAGGACAAGTATGGGTTGAGCTGGGCTGAATTATATTATAATTCCTAGAGGTACTTTTGTCAAAGTTCCCAGAGTTTGATTTTTAATCATTTGATGTTCTATTTCTTGTTCTTTCAGATAACCTCAGGTGAGCTGAGGCTGAGTGGTGGAAATGTGATTGAACTCAAGAGCTTCAGCAGGTGGGACTCATCCTGCTTTTGTTTAATCTGTTTATAAAGTATGAACACTGACCATTACTTCAAAGCAGCATGGTGGATGAGGATCAAACAGATGTTACTCTCGTAGCTCTCCTGTATATCAGAGATTATTTGGGTGGCAGTGTTGGCATTTGCCCTTGCTTTTTTTTTTTTTTTTTGGTAATTCAAGTCATGACAGCACGGTAAAGAATGCATTGGCACAGAGATATCACTTCAAACGCGGCTTCTCTCAGGAGCCTAAGATCCTGTCAGTGGAATTGAATGAAGATATGCTTTGATGGCCCACCTTGGAGTCTGTGGCCTTCAAAGGAACCTGTTGATGGAACTCTGAGGGGCAGCCAGTAAGCTGAATGGGTGGTACTGTATATATGTGCCTCTCAGGGTAACAGGGGGTGTTCTTATTGGAGGTGAAACATGCTTGACCCCAACATGACATGAGTAACCTTTTTTTCCCCTTTATGGATATTAGGCTTGCACTATCTTTTTTCCTCTAGGCTCAGTTTTCCAAGCAGCAAATGAAGGGGGACTGTGTGTGTGTGTGTGTGTGTGTGTGTGTGTGTGTGTGTGTGTGTGTGTGTGTGTGTGTGTGTGTGTGTGGTGTGTGTGGTGTGTGTGTACAGTAGATATGCTGATGCAGGCTGGCCTCCATTGCTGTCTAAGGCTCAGTCCAGTCACAGTCATGGGTACCTTTGGACCTGGTTCTGTACTCTGATGCTGCTCTGTTGATTCTGGTCAAAGGTGAGGTGTAAAAATGGGTAGAAACAGCTAGAATGCAGTGTTAAGTGGGGTAACTAAAAGACTGGTGAGTGATGAGTCTCCAAATGGATAATTTGGTTGAAGTCATTTGGCATAGCTTCTTCAGAAAAATGGTTCAGGGAGGATACAAACAAAAAATGCACCGGATCAGGCAGAATGTGAAGGAACGGAAGTTGTTTGGAGCTTCAGAATATCAAATGAGAAATTACGTGCCCTTATGGCACAGTCACACAGGACTTAACGAAGGGCAACGAAGCCCAAACGAAATAAGAAATCTGGACTTTCGTTGGCATCGTTTAACCTTCGTGCAGCTTTGTTCCTGCAGCTGGCGCTTCGTCAGGATTTTTTAAACTGTTGAAAAATTAAAACGAATGCCACCGAAAACCTCAATTTGTCCATCTTTTCATTTTCTTTAGTTTGACTTTGTTCAACCAGCTGAATGTTTTCATATAGTACAGAAGCTCTTTCTGAGCACTGCTGCTGCCGCTGCATTCATTTACCGTCGGAAATGACAAACTCAGCCTTTTGACAGTTTTCTGTTGTAAATCAATATATATGGCTTAGTAATGTAATACAGTGATACAGCAATCCACCACGGCACACCAGTGTTTTATTTATTTATTTTTAGTTGGAGCAAGACGTAGCACACAGCCTGTCATCAGACAGTGTGGATTCTGATGATGAGGAGATGATTCCTCTTTTGTTCTGTACAAGGAACCAGAGCAGGTGGGTCCACTGACATGCGCACAGATTTCCACAGCTTCTATTTGCAGTTTCTCCAGGACTCAGGCGTTATGAGCTCCATCCCAGTGCCGAGTCCTGGAACACAGAGATGCAGACACACACTGCTCCAGCAGTAGCTCCACGCGCAGTTTCGTTTAAAGCGTTGAGATCAGCGCTAGCTTCGGTTTCATTTTGTTCCTCTTTCATTCCTTTTGTGCTCTTGATTCGCAGGCTATTCGGTGAGAAAGCTCGTTCGTCCACCTTTTTCTACTTTTTTTCCCTTCGTTCAGGAATCGTCGTATGCCGTGTGACTGGGCCATTACAAACATTCCTTTCATCTGTGACGTTTGTGTGATACAGCATATGAAATACCTTCATTGTGCGTAGACTGGATAATGACAACCTCCAGAACAGAGAAACAGGTGCCATTTGATGTGGCTCCAAGGAAAGTGTGGAAGAGAATGGAGAAACTACTTGGTGTCGACGTACAACAGGCAAGGAAAATGATGATTGTGAAGACCAACTTCCTGCGACTGCTGAATATATGATTCCAGCAGGAGCACCCCAAGGCAATCTCTGATGCCACGGAGGAGTGATGATGATGATGATGATGATGATGATGATGACGTAAAGACAAATACAGTGGTCTTTAACTATGAGGGTTTCAGCAGTCTGTATGTTTTTCATTCCTACCAAAGACTCCACCAACTGATTTCACGTGTAGCCTCGCAAAAAACATCACTTGCTCATGAAATTAGATGGAAATAAGCCTAACATCCACATGACAGTGGTTGGGATAAACACCACTTTCTACTGGGACTGTGCTGGAGCCAGATATTGATAATATGCCAACTGCAAAACATCACTGGTGCTTGTCAAGAAAAATCTGCTTTTGTGACACTTTTTTGAGTGCAGATACTTGGCAATCTGTAACTAGGGAACAATGCAACAGTCCATCTCAGCAAAAAGCAGAAATGTACAAAGTATGAAAATAGAGCATGACTGGAGAAGCTCCAGTGATATGCAAATGACCAAGTAATTATAGATTATGCCTTATATTGGGGGATGTGATGTTCTAGTGGTTAAGGTGTTGGGCTTGAGACCAGAAGATCCTCGGTTCAAATCCCAGCCTGACTGGAAATCACTAATGGCCCTTGGGCAAGGTCTTTAATCCCCTATTTGCTCCTGGTGTGTAGTGAATGCCTTGTATGGCAACCACCATCACATCAGGGTGAATGTGAGGCCTTATTTGTAAAGAGCTTTGAGCATCTGATGCAGATGGAAAAGCGCTATATAAATATAGTCCATTTAATATCTACAGCTCTGTGTACTGTCAGAGCTCAGAAGCTAAACAGAGTGGGTCCTTGTTAGTACTTGGATGGGACTCTTAGACTCCTCTTAGGTGCTGTGTCTTTTCCACCAGGTAAACTGGAGTTGCGTCAGGAAGGAATCCGGCATAAAACTCACCAAATCATAATGTGGATCTACTGTGGTGACCCTGAACAAACTGTGAGCAGTCGAGGGTCAAACAGCAACTAAATAGTCACAGTTTTTGGAAGTGTTTGAAAATTTGACATTACTTCCGGCCTGATTAACTTATATTCCAAATACAAGTACTAAATTGTGTGGGCATTCTCAAATTTTGACTGTTGGGTTGATAAATGTTCTGCCAGTGTTTCACTAACAATACTTGTGCACATGACAGCGGGTGTTAACGCAATGCTGACAACAGCGTGTTTTGCATGTTTTAATGTTTTTCAGTCAGCCACTTGCAAGTATACACAAAATAAGACAAACATTTTAACTAAAAAGGAGCTGGGGGAGGTGTGTGGATTAGGAGGTCTGGGCGGCTTTGCTTGAGCTGCTGCCCCCACGACCCGACTCCGGATAAAGCGTAAGAAAATGGATGGATGGATGGATGTTATTTATTGAACATTATCAAATCTCATATGAATGTGCCCTTAAAATGGTTTTCTGCTATTTCACAGGAGGTACATGGTGTGTGGCACAAACCCGGATTCACTACCACTGCTGTGGAAATTGCCTCAAATTGTTGGTTTATATTGATGATCTTCAAATGTGTCTTCCTGCAACTGAGGAGCTGTTCATGGCACAGGTATTGACTCTAGTGTTACTGTATTTTCTTCATATCACTTGAAAGGCATAAAATAGACATCAAATAGACATTGAATGAGAATCATTATGTATTGTTATTTGTGGGTGGAGCTGTCCAAGGTGCTCACCTTCTATTTCAATTTCCGTGTGTGGCAGTGGACAGACGCAGTCCATATACAACCACAGGTGCTATCACAAGCCTCTTACATTTATTTTGTGCTTGATAAATCACATTTTATGTGCTAAATTAACCTATTTCCACAATCTCCTCTGAGTGTTTTGCACAGTTAGGTGGACACACCCCAAATTACATATTCATTAAAGCAGACATATACCATGGTCAGTGAGATTCCATGTCTAACTGGCGTGCATTATTTTCGTGTATACGCACACGTAGTCCGGCGAGTTAAGTCACTGTAATATCACTCCACTCTTGTCATCACCACAGCAATGCACAAATCAGTCGGCGCAGATCAGCTGTGTTTTGACAGCTGTGAATGACAGAAACGCGATAAAACATGGATTTCCAAGTGAACTTTAATATTTTTGGCCAAAATAAAATGTTTGAGGAATGGGAAGAGGAGGAGAGCAAACAAGAAGAACAGCAAAAGCAACAGCATAAAGACTTAACATCGGACGAACTGGACAAGATTAAAGACAGGAAAGAAGAAGAGAACGGTTGCCAAGGATGAAAATATCTTGAGACTGGCATAAATAGTCCCAAATATTCAGCATTTTATCAAACCATGGTATAAGAGGATTAAACAACTTGAAGCCGTGCATTATACGGTTTGAATACGCTTCGCGTCATGCATTCAAACTGTATTAGCACTGCTTCTCGTTGTTTAATCCTTACATATTAAACACACAATGCTTGCCATTTTGAACGTTTGAAGGATGCAGCCCTTACTTTGGAACATTAGCAGATCAGGTGCCTCATTTGTTTGTGGCAGAGTGCCTTAATTGAGAGAGTGGCGTCAACTCAGAACATGGTGAACTGCACTGAAGTACTGAATGAACCTTTTTAAATCATTTAACCACATACAGAAACACATCCAGGTACAGGTGCAATCAAAATAAATGTAAAAAATAGTTAAGCTATCAAATTTACATAAATTTACAATTTATGATGATTTATTTAATGATTTAAAGCCTGATTTTATGCTTCTGCAGCTCTGGATCGCGGTGTCATGCAATGACGTGAGTGACAGCTTTAAAGTTCTCCGTCACTGGATTATGATTTGTTCTGGACCAATTTGACCCTCAACAAGCTTTTCTTTCGACAATCACCCCTCTAATTCGAAGGTAAGCTGTAGAATGTCAGCTTTTTCAGACTCCATGTTGTAAAGTTTTCTGATCCATTTGTAATCAGCGTGCACACTGCAAAAACTATTAAAATATGATGGCAAATGAAGCAGTGAAAGCAGAAAAGTGTCAAATCACAGCCTTTTGTGTCTGATTTAACAGGTGCACATCAGGGTTCAGGTCCGAGTCTGAGTACGGTGTGAAAAAAAATAACCGGTCAGACTTTTAATCACGGAAATGACTCCGTTCCCACTTTCGTCAAATCAGCGAGTGTCAGAGTGCTGAACTTTAATTTGTACCTCTGTTACTGTGCACATCCAGACTGCTCTGGGTTTTAATGGAAATACACTAGGATCGGACGGGACATTTTATACGATGTGAGTGAAAAATCCGTTATACAAAGCCCATTATATACGAGGTCTGTCCATAAAGTAACGGTCCTTTTATTTTTTTTCAAAAACTATATGGCTTTCATTCATATGTTTTTACATCAGACATGCTTGAACCCTCGTGCGTATGCGTGAGTTTTTCCACGCTTGTCGGTGACGTCATTTGCCTGTGAGCACGCCTTGTGGAAGGTGTGGTCCCGCCCCCTCGTCGGATTTTCATTGTCTGGAAATGGCGGAATGAAAAGGACATTTTTTTCCGTCAGAATTTTTTCAGAAGCTGTAGAGACTGGCACCTGGAAACCATTCGAAAAATTTATCTGGCTTTCAGTGAAAATTTTACGGCTTCACAGAGAATAAGGACTATTACTACAGGTTTAAGGACCCCTTTAAGGACCCTCGGCGCGCTGCACTCCGGGCTGCAACAACGCGCACAAACCACGGATCATTTCTAAACGGATGGCTCTGTGGATATGAGACCATTGTGTGCTCTTTCTCTGGTTATCACAAGAGCTGGACATCAAGCCATTTTCCGGCAGATTTCACTTTTTAACAAGAGATTTTGTCATGGAAAGCCGTGCGGAGGCTTCGCGCGTCACGACCGATTCGCTGATGAAGCGAGACAAAGGAACACCTCTGTTTCGGAGTGTTAGAGGACAAGTTGGGATATGTCCAGCTCTCCACAATTTCTCTTATACTCACTCGACTGTAAGCACTGAAAGCTGAGATAGGCACCTCTGTTGGAAGCCTTAAGGACAAGTTGGAACATGTCCAGCTGTTAAACAATTTCTCATATACTCACATCCACTGAAAGCCATCAAAAGCCGCCTGGATTTTACAAATGGTTATCAACACGGAGGTGTTTTTCCTGTGCCGCCACACCGCGCCGGCTCCTGCGTCCCGACACGCGGAACCTGTCCGCACGTCTTTCATTAAAAAAATCTCCTTTAACAGGGAATATTCCGGATAAAATGCTGAAACCCGACTTCTTCTGAAACTTCTCTGTTCTCTCACGACGTCCTTGGATCAATAGAGCCTGAAATGTGAGGTTTTCAGCTTGAAACAGGCTGAGAGCGCTGCGCGACGTCTCGCACCGTGGGAAGTCCTTAACGCAGACAGTATCACCTCAAAATCTCTCATCAGCCGTTAAAATTTTCACTGAAAACCAGCTTAATTTTCGAACCGTGTCCACTTCGATGTGTCTCACAGGTTTAGAAAAAAGTTTGATCAATACAAGGCGCCAGTCTCTCAGCAACTTCTCAGACAAAGGATTCCTGACGAGGGGCTGGACGACTCCTCCCACCAAGGAGTGCTCACAGGCGAATGACGTCACCGACAGCCGTGGAAAAAACTCACGCATGTGCACGAGGGTTCAAGCATGTCTGACGTAAAAACATATGAATGAAATCAATATAGTTTTTGAAAAAATAAAAAGGACCTATCTTTATTGACAGCCCTCGTACTTCAATGTCTATGCTTTGATTGTGTCCCGTGATTCTGTCTACTTTTACAACCCAACGTCCATCCTGCACTCCCTTTCATACCCATGTCTTACCCTTGTGCATTATTGCTTGTCTGTACTTTGCCTTCCCACTGTGCATTCTTGGGGTTTTTTGGGAGTTTTGTTTAAATTTAAACATCTTTTCACTACCTCATGCTGCAATTGCTTTGATTTGATTCTGTTAATTGGGCTGCTCTCTGGGTCATCCAGTTTCTGACCAACTTTGGATTCTCTAAAGAGACTTAGATTTAAAGACATCCAGTCAATGCCTTAGGTCACCAAGTCTCATGAACATCAGTAGACAGGACACAGCAGGACGCCAATGACTTGGCCTTCGGTCTCCTGGTACTGCCACGTACATCTCTCCAGAGAATTAATTGGCCTTCAGTGTGGTGCTTCCCTGAAAGGCAAAACCACCTTTCCCTTGCTTGAGCAGTGATCACAGAGAAGCTGTTCTTCTTGGGCAGTGATGAAGGGCATTCATATGCTGGTGTCTGTTGGCTCTGACTAACACTACTTGTAGCTCCTAGCCTGATGAAGAGTTGGTGACACAGCGCTCAAAGGAACTTCCTCTGCTAGCTTTAATGTGCTGCTAGGAAAGAGCCCAAAAAGAGTGGCTGCAACCGGTTTTTATCTTCATGGTTTTCCCAGTGAGGATGCAAGGTTTGGCTCCAAGACTGGTGTTACCCGTTGGTAGCATCAAGGCCTTCCATTGTAAACAACCACATGGTCTGAGATCCCATCAAGGTCCTGGTGAGGTCATAAGTCAAACTGGAGTATTGATTGTTACTCCAGTGCTGCTTCTAGCCCCGTTAACTCTGCATTTGAGTGAAAGAATGATCAAAGTAAAACTAATTGATAACCATGAAGCTGTTCTTCTGGACAATATAATGTTTTACTCCTCCACATTGTTCCACAACTGTATTATCTACACAATTGATCTTGTAACCACTGAAATAAGTCATATCTCTCAATCAGGATTTCTCCTTTATGCTCTAATCAAAGCCACCATCTGTGCTCTCATGTGTATTAAATGTAGCTCGAGTTCCAACTGCATGATGAACGGGTCTGTTGGTATTTATTAGGTGTCTCAAACAAAATGTACCCAAAATTATTTTAACAGTCCAGAAAAAATAATCAATATTATCAGACATTTTCTGCATGAACATGTGGCCGAAGCATGTCATTTTTCTCCCGAATGCACAGTTTTTAGTTCAGTCTTTCCTTTTTGATGTTTTAACCCTTTATCTTTACACCCCATGATCAATGTAACCTCCTCGTCTGAAGTTTCCAGAGAAACAAATCATCCGTCTCCAGTTTTCCAGAAAACCACCTAGCAAATTCAAGTCTCCTTGCCATTTGCTGGGGAGTTATTTTGCTCTGAGACTGAATTTTGTAGGGAAAGAGATGCAAGTCAGCTCTTAGGATGTGTTGCACAGAACTCAACAATTTTTGTTCTCTGAATTAGAGTTAACTGCGGCATTTTTCCTGGGCTTTAATGAGAAATGAGAAATGAAATGAGAAAAACACCATTATTTCCCAGTAAAAACATTTCCTGGTATTCATATTTCAGATTACTTTTGGGTACATGTTTTTGAGACACCCTATATACATACAACCACTTATAGTTCACTGTGGATAAAGCGGTTCATGTGACATGTTTTGATGTCAGTTTCAGTCCCTGAACTTCGTAGGTGAAGAAGGTCTGGATCAGCAGTTGTGCATGCAAGAGCAATCACATTGCACTGATCAGTTCAGGGCATTTTATGAATATCTAGTTATGTGAAGCAACTTGAATGGCAAGTTACCTTTGACTTTTATTTATTTTTTTCAGTAGACTCATGACTGTCTCTCCAGTAACCTTTATTAAGAATGTGAAACTTGTGCCAATGTTGAAGCTTTACTCATTAGTTTCTGTCTTATGTTTCTAGGAACATTGTAAATCCCAGTTTTGGACAGAAGATCAGGATCCCTGCTGCAGATGTTTGCACCTGGCTCAACGCTTAACTACTGACGGCTTGATCTCAGTCACTGACAGGCTTGTTCTTGGTAGCAGCAGCACCAGCAGCTCGGACGTGACGAAGCTGTAGCACAGAGTTTGTCTGAACTGTGGAGTTTAACCATGAACAGACCAGTTTAAGCTGGTCTGGAGCAATGCTTGGGACTTTTCTTTGTGGACTTTTTTAGATTCACATTCATACATCTGTTTATGTGCTTTAGTGGTAATGTTTAAATGATCAATAAGGTCTGAGAATGCTTATGTCTTGTAAACATTTTACTGTTATTACCCAAGGCCATCAAAATACAGTTATCGGTATTGCATCCGTCCATCTGTCCATCTGTCTGTGCTCAACATAAGTCCAGTCCTAACCCTGCCAGGGTCTTCAAATTCACAGGGAATATTCTTGGGACACAGACCTTGGACATGTTCGAAGATGGCTAACCTTGACCTCGAGAGAGGTCCAAAGGTCACTTCTGTTTCCAGTTTTATGCTATGAATCTTGCACATCTGCTTTTTTTTTGGGGGGGGGGGGGGGGGGGGGGGGGGGGCTGCTAATCAGAGTAGAGAGGCACCATGACATCACTGGCAGGTCTCTCTGGCTGCTGAAACTGCTGTGTTTCTGTGTAATTCTAAACATGTTTTCTCATGTATTATGTAAAAGCTAACGAGAAATAAACTGCTAACAACCTCTGGAGTGATTTACAATAGATTACGTGGACGTCAGCGTGCATGTGTATCACATGCAGTCAAAGGTAACTTCTGGTCTTTTCAAAAGCTCATGTGTGCACACACGCATGCTCTCCTGCAGACACCATTAAAAGGTACATGCTGATATGGCCAGGGTAATATTTTTATCATTCTGATGACACAGATATAATTTATATATATATATATATATAATATATATATATATATTAGATATATATATATATATATATATATATATATATATATTATAATAATCACGTGGCCTCTGTGCACGTGTATGCATGTGTGTGTATGGCTTCACTCATGGACAAACCGGGGAGAGCTGACATTTGCTGTTGGTATGCTTATGTATTTGGGTCAGGATGAATGCTGCGAAAACATAAAGTTGATAGGACTAATACAGTGGCTTGAAAAGTATTCATACCTCTTGGTATTTCACATATTTAATTTGTTTATGGCATTTAAAATACAAAAGTAAATCAGACTGTCTCAATCTAAAAATTTCTAAAATGATCTTCCTTAGACTCACACTGAAAGTAAATCTCTACAACTTGATATAAATTAATTAAAATATGAAAGCCAGAGATGCATAAGTATACCAAAGGGGCTGATTACTTTTGCAGCCACTGTATTTTTGGAGAAATTAACGATATTAGGTACACAGGGAGCAATGAATGTTGTACTGCAATGCACCATGGGGGGTTGGGGTTTAAATGTTGTTACTGGGTTCATGTTAGTTTAAGAGTGTTGTTAGTTTTTTTTTTGATTTATTGTGTTTTTGTAGTTCATTTGGTTTATCAGTTTAGTTAAGTGTCATGTTGCATTACCATGAGTGACAACTGTGCTGTGTTGATGTCTTCCGCCGCCATCTCTGTTTGTGGATGTGTATAAATAGAAGCACCTGCTTGTGGCACAATGCAGAAAAGACTAAATGCTATGCATGCGTGTATAACTTCGAACACAGGCAATCTGTGGAGAGCTGACATTTGCCATTTGGTATGCTTATGCATTTTAGGTCAAGGATAAATGCCACCAAAACAGAATGCTAATAGGACTAATATTTTGGAGAAACTTTGGATATTAAGTAACAACACTGAACAATGCACATTGCTAATTACTTCTGGACTCACATGCCATTTCAGCAGGGAGTGGCAAATCATCTTTATATTAAAAGAGTGACAGCGTGTGTGTGTGTGCGTGATTTCATTTAGTACATTTAATCTAAGTACATCATATAAATATGTTAAAATACATGGATGACAAAAGAAAGTGAAAACACTTATTTCCATTGATTTTTAAAATCAAATGACAAATAGAAGTAATAATAAATAAGAGGCCTGGACAATTATCAAGTTTCCAATTCAGTTTAGCCTGAGGTAAGCATCGGAGGCAGTGAGAGCGATCACGGTGATGCCGCCTGGCCTGCCTGATGAGGACGCAGAACACATGCGGTTAAAAAAAAAAAAAAAAGAAGAAGAAGAAGAAACATGCAAAATTGCACTAAAAAAATATGCAAAACTGCGAGGTCGCGAAAGATGAACCGCGATATAGCGAGGGACCACTGTAATTCATTACCACCCTTGAAAATGTCAGCTACCTATTTTATAAACACTACCCAATCCACAGGCAAGAAATTTCCTGGACCTTTGTAGGATTTATTACAATTTTTATGGGTTCTGGTTTTTTTTGGGGGGGGGGGGGGGTTACCCTGTACAACTCCAGGGGACTATCAGGAGTTCCTGTGTAAATCTCATTAAAAATACAGGTATATTTTCATTTATTGAATTATTTATTGATCTTTTTATTCATGACTTGGTCAGTAGGAATTAAAATTTTAAATTTCCAAACGTTCGTGTTAAAAAATTAAATGAAAAAAAAACGAAATTATACTAATCAAGTATTAAACTGCAGATTCATTGTCAAATAAAGAAACACAGTGTTGCACATTTACACATCAATGAAAAACTGCCTAGCACAGGACAGTATTAAGCAGGTTTTTTTTAATGAAGCAATGAAGAAAAAAAAATGCATGTTTGTTTTTTATACAATCATATTGGAAATTAACAGGTTGGGTATTGACAAATTTATGTATGTGTGTATTCATTTATTTATTTAATTCAGCATTTTATGTATTATTTACAGTTTAAAATAATCACTTACCATTGAAAGCTCATTTCAGTTTTTTTGAGGAAAACATTTCATGTTAATGTAACTTTTTCAAAGGTTGTGTATATTTTTCTGTGACATTTCTCTTTTCTGCTTTTGCAAGCCAACTCGTCACATGATGTTGACAGAAAGGTGCTAAATGTCAAAGTGTGGGTCCACACTGGTCATATTGAAGGGAGTTTTCTCCACTTTGTGAAAATCCCCACTCTCGTGATGTTCTGCAGAGAAATTCCACTCTGTAGGAAACATGCATTGAATTCAAATCAAAAGTGATTTCCCATTAATGTCTGTCATTGTCAATTTCAGCTGTGAGTCCATAAGAGATGCCCTTTGGGGGTGGGGTGGGGGTGCTATGGGCCTTGTGGGGGTGGGTGTGGGTAATACGGCGTGGAGTGCCAAGCTTGCTATGGGGTAGTTATTCTTCAAGGGGTTGCTTATTGTTGCTTTTTTGTACGCAATAAAACAAAGCCGACTTGGCTGGACTCCATTACACTGTGTTCGGTCTTTATTCCGCTGCCCGACCGTGTTCTGACAAGTTATTCAAAGCAACATCGGGATCATATCAAGAATCAGATTTGTGCTAAACAAGGTCATCGCCATCTGGAAAAGTATTGTGAAGGTTGATGTTTTGGAAGTGGAGCTTCATGACGTCTTTATGGGTCTGATTTTGGTCAACAACATTAGCATGTCCACAATGCAATTCCCTGCTTGCCTGCCTCCCTTTTTTTATTTTCTGCCCTGCTTTTTTCTCTCACACACACAGCTCAGAGAAAAAAATGACCTCTCTGCAGCTCTCAATTCACTGCACTTCTATAGCCCTGAATGGAGCGGCTCAACAAAAGGTGACATAATTTTCTCAGGGTTTGATTGGCCCCCTCCGCAACCACAAGATGACATCATACCCCATCCCCGCCAGCACACCGCTCCCCTTCTCCCTGTTCTTGGATGCTGAGTTGTCAAGACAACGGCACTCGACCCGGACGGCGGGATAGGACTTGGCAGAAAGTTGGATCTTGGCCATCCATAAAGAGCTCGGGATGTTGCTCTCCTGTTTGTGGTAAACAGTCTTGGGAAATGATTGGAGGGAAATGGGGGACACTGAGATATAATACCGCCATCCATCTTCACGCCAGTTTTCCTCAAAATGTTTTGCAACAGATGAATATATTCCAGTAAAACGATGTGCTGGCAACAAAATTAGAATGTCAAGAACAAAAACTTGCGATAACCATGGAACAATGAGAAGCTCCAGCCAAGTGTTGGAATAAATGGAATTTTGGCTTGATGGGAGAGTGGGGGGGGGGGATTGAAGGAATTTGGCCATATGCAAAGTGATGTAGCTAATGATTAAGGTTAATCTAACATGTCACGAGGTGAATTAATTGCAGGGGCCTCCTCGTTATTGCTCATATTTATTAACCCTCTGGGGCCGACGCCGTCATATACGACGGCTAAGACCAAGCTTTACTAAATTATAAATAACTTTTAATGATATGAGACAGAAACTTACCTTTTTTGCAGACTTTCGAGCCAGCCATCGGCCATCTTTGTACTCCTCATAGAAGCTGTGTGACGACGTGTGCAATGTGAGTGTCCAATCGGAATAAGCGAAGTGCGCATCTCGGGCCGCACGGTGCATTATGGGTAGGCTAAATTTTTCGACTACCAACCCACAAGCTATGGCGGCAGAAAGCAGCGAGGAGTGCTGTGATTTGGATAATTTCAATCGCTGGAAAGTTGTTGATTTAAAGCGTTTTTGTAAGCTCTGTGGATTGCCAGTTACAACCAGGACTACGTATGGCAGTGGACAGAAGCGGAAAGAAGAGCTGGCTGTGCTTGTGTATGCTGCATTGTTACAGAAACTACCGTTAGTGCCGACAAAGGAGGAAGAGAGAGCCGCTGTCGAAAATGACCAGCCCTTGTTGATAGTTGGAGACAAACAAATTTCTGACCCCTTGAAGGCAGCTGACAGATGGTTAGACGAGTCTTAAACTGTGGATATTGCAGAATATTTGCAAAGCAGGGATGAGAAATTGCTACTCCGCTGGCTTGAAGCAATGAAGGTGGGTCTCACCTCGTTGGTGTCACATTTGTTTTGATAAGTTGACAGACATACAATGATATGTGCATGCATGCAGTTTTTATAGAACATGTCAATGTTACAATATTACGTGCCACGTCATTCATGGCGCGACATTACAGTCATAAGCCGATGCACGAAAACGCCGTCATCAGCCACATTATAATTCGGCACAGTTTCAGGATATTGACAAAATAAATGTGTGCAAGAAACTTATAATTTTAGTCCATCTTTTACGCCCGTCTGGATCTTTCTTTTCTGTGGGGAAATTGTGTAGAATGAATGGAGGTTTACGACCACATTTCTTCTTCTTTGTCTTTGTGTGGACTCGGCAGAGCTTTGCAATCGTGTTTTCAGCCAACTTTCAAGCCTATACATTCCGTTCAAGCATTTGAAAACAGCACAATGCGCACCTGTCATTATTATATGTGTCTTAAGGCTTAAAGCCTTTGAAACAATCCCTGTAAGCCTTAACTTTTACACTCCGCTAATGCTACTGTATACGAAATTCAATGGGAGCGGTGTGAGTTTGGTAGTTGGTATTTTGCCCCCGTTTGACCCAGGCATGTGCAGATGTGTTGCGCACTTCGCTTATTGGTTCACCGTCACATGGTTTTCCAAATCCAGTCGTAGGGCAGATTTACCTCACGTGAAAAGCCAAAGATCGTTTTCAGGAGTGATGTGTTACTAGTTGGCCCGTTTGAATAGACCCCTGGGTGCTCCAATGAGTACATACTCAGTGCGCCCTGCGCCATTACGCACAGCGAAAGTGAAAGCACACGGAGCAGACGGAGAGCCTCTGATGACAATCTCACGTGCTCAAACAAAGAGTGTGTAACTATCAGGATTGCTCCACTAGTTTGCATGTGAATGTTACTGGATAACTCTGTTGCTTTCTCTGCATAAAGCACTGTTTACCATATCAAAATAACAAAACGCATGGACCATTTTGTATATATTGTTCAAAATGTGCATTTGTGTTTATTGTTTGAAACTTTTTGTTGTACAATCTTTCACACAAGACCTCAAATTACCTTTATAAAATGTCAAAACAGTTGCTTTACTGTGTGTTTTGAACAAATGTGTGTGGAAAATTATTTTCGCTTTATTTTTTCCTTGCCTATTTTTATTGTAAATCTTTATTACACTTATAAAACACAACAAAAACATACATATTCTGAAAGCACAGGTTGTCCTGAAAAAAAAGAGAGACATAACACTTGATTGTGGGATGCAGGGAGAGCTGTTAACAGCAATAATAAAACATTTATGCCAGGCAAGTGAACTGTCCAAAAAATGCCCTCGGACCCCAGAGGGTTAATGTATTTGGAGGAGAACAAGTATAAAGTAGATCTCACTATGTCCTTTTGTGACATTTTGTATAATGTCTGGCAAGAATTTCTGCAGTGGTAACATTAAACATAGCTCTGGAAAGTGTCATAAATAACAGTAATATACAAACTAAATATTATATTTATTACACATTTTGACCTAAGTATTTTATGGGAGGCAGTAAATTTAAAATTTGAAATACAAGCATCTGGTTCTGATATTTTCCTGCAGAACCAGTGACAAGGTTGGCTGCGGTAAATACAAGGAATATGGTGTAATGGCGGTCTCCTATTGATGATTTTTGGATTCAATTACCATCTTTCAAAATTGAGGAAGTTGGGCCAGCTTTTTAATACAGTAGGCAACATTCATATTACCTGATATTTCATATCTGCTTACAGACAAGTGTAACTGAGTTTTTTGAATACACCTGAGTACATCAGATTATTACACAGTTTGCAATTTGGTTTTGCATGCTCAAAAGTACATAGTCAGGTATCAAAAATCGTCAATGGGAATGTTGTCAATTGTTAATGTTTCATGACTGAAGTGTTATACAATAGAAGGATGATGTTTTATGTCATAACAGGCTTCCACAGGACTCATAAAGCTATCTGCAGACTCTCAACCTCTCAAACACTCAGACCATTATCTAAGTGCAAATGAATTGTCTGTCAGCCTGACTGACAGACTTTGAAAACAATTTCAGCAAAAATCTAATTGTTGATATCGCAAATATACAGTGCATCCGGAAAGTATTCACAGCGATTCACTTTTTCCACATATTTTTATGTTACAGCCTTATTCTAAAATGGATTAAGTTATTTTTTTCCCTCAAGATTTTACAAAATACCCCATAATGACAGTGTGAAAGGGTCTTTTAGATTTTTGCAAATTTACTAAAAATAAAAATAAATATTAATATTGATAAATATAATAAGTATTCACAGCCTTTGTCTTACCAGATGCCCGAACCACCTCAGCTGGCTCCTTTCAACACGAAGAGTAAACGTCAGAAAATTGAACTCGTGGCTTTTTTTTTTTTGCTCCCTGAGCCAAATTAGCTTCAATCATTTCTATAAATTACACTGAAATGAATGACCCTTTTTAATCGAATAACTTTGGGAAGGTAGGGTGGGTGGGGGGTGTGTGATTTAACTCAGCCTTGTAAATTTAAATCTTCTAGTATGAGTTTCTTGCTTTAAAATAATCATGGCTTGGTGGTAGAAAGTGCTGAATCAACTATCATTGGCATTCCTGCCAAGACACTGTAAACGTGTTTCCACATGATTTCCACATTCCGTGGCTGAGCTGCCAAACAGCAGTTGAGACCCGCTGAAAGGAGTCTTATCACAGTCTTGTTTGGTTTTCCCTTCCAAATTAATTATTTTGTTTTTTGATGAAAATCAAGTGAAATTACGACCATTGTAGTTCATACAGTATTACATTCTGTGGATGTAGGGCATGCATATGTCGAGCCAGTATTTGTCAACCTGGCTCATATTTGGACGTTTGGGAAATAAAACCTTGTTGCACACTGTGTGCATGCATGTGTTTGTGTGTATATGTACATGACTGAGCCCTAAGGTGTAAGTGCATGTGCATGAACTTGCAGACCCAAACTGGGAGATGTAATCTGATTTGCAGAAAGGAGCGGGTCATTTCACATGACTGGTTTAAAGGAGCGCTGGCGCACGCTTGTGCCAGTGTTTGTGGGTGGTATGTGTGTCTGTGTACGTGCATGCATGTGACACGGTATGCTTGTGTGCACAAGTATTTGTTTCCCAAAGTGCGCTACAGACACACAAGTGCTTGTTAGCGGAGGCTCCTAAACAGTAGGCGCATAAAGGTGTTGAAGTTTGCTGTGTGGCTGAACAAACCACAATGTTGCATTTATTCAGTTGTCATTAGTTTTAAGTCAGCTTTATTTTAGAAAGCTTAAAAGAATCTAAGACCACTGCTAATTAACTGGCGATTGCACATCTGGAAAAAAGTACGGCTGCATTTGCAACTTTCTGTTTACGCATCCTTTTATAATCAGCACTTTATTTTGAACTAATGGACCATAAGAAATTATATCCAATAATTAAAATCATCCTATAGCCTGAGCCGTCTTTAGTGGGCTCAGATCAAATCCCCTGTAAGCTTTGCTTCAGACACAGCTCCTTTGTATTTATTTATTTCCAGTGCTGTTTTTTTTTTTTTTTTTTTTATGTTTTTAGGGGTGCAGATTGTTGCTTGGTTTTTCAGAGTTGGATGTGGACCCTCATTTGATGTGACAAGTGAGCAGATGAACACAACAGTAGTATGTTATTGCACACAAATCTGTGCATGTTTGTAATCTGCATATATGCAAGAGTGTATCTTTCTCATCTATGGGTAGCTGGTGGTGGATCACAACCAATACTTGGTCAGGCATTGACATTTTGTCAAAATTGTTTCCTTTTTCTCGTACTACCTTATGGATAATCTTTTATTCTGCTGTTTCTATTATTATTACTATTTTATTTATTCATTTTCAACCGTCTATCCGGGTTTGGTGTCACCAACCGAACAGTCCCCCTAAAAATCAGTCCCCCTGATGACGCGGTTCACGGATTATCACCTTTCTTTGCTTCAAACTGCACTCCAGTCATCATCTATCTCAGCGACAGATATCTGAAGCTTTTGTACAACAATCATTTCCACATAAATTCAGCGTTATTTCATTGTAAAAGGCGACGGAAACGATCAGAACACCACAGCTAAATGAGCTGCTAGCTGATGCGATCACTGCACGTCGGACATTTTGATGCGTCACACAATTTCGCCTCATTTCTGCTTAAACCTTCCTCATTTCTGCTTAAAAATGACTTTAGAATGATTTAAGAGGTTTTACCTTTATCATCTGATAGTTAATAATCACATTAATCCATTTGATCGCTTTGTGTGAAGAGACTCCGTCTCAGTCGTGCTGCTGTGGTCTGAAATGAGGCATGCACAGATGCAAAAGGCGGACCGATTTTTAGGGGCGGACCGTTCAGTCGGCAACACCGGGTCAAGGCAGCAGAGGTAACAGCTCATCCCACACTTTTCTGTCCTCAGCCAAGTCCTGTAACTCTTCCTGGGGGATTCCAAGATGTTCCCAAGCCAACTGGGAAATATAATCTCTCCAGCATGTCCTGGGTCTTCCCTGGGGCATCCTCCCAGTTGGACGAGCCTGGAAGACCTCCCTTTGGAGATAACCAGAGGGCATCCACACCAGGTGCCCAAACCACCTCAGCTGGCCCCCTTCAATAAGAAGAAGTGGCTCTGCTTCGAGTCCCTCCCGAATACTCGAGCTTCTCACCCCTGTCCAGGAGTGTAACCCCAGACACCCAACAGAGGAATCTCATTTCTGCTGCTTGTATCCACCATCATAATCATCATCATCATCATCATCATCATCTACCTCTTTTTCTTCTTATTATTATTTTGTTGTTGTTTTTTGTAGTAGTAGAACTTTTAGTTATAGTTGAGTAATAACAATGTACTTACTGTAGTGTTGTCAGTCTTAAGTATGAAATCAAACTTAATATAGATATACTTATCTTTATTACTGTAATAGTAATACTCTTATTATGTTATTATTATTAGCAGTAGCAGTAGTAGTAGTAGAACTAATTCTGATCCACTGACAGTTCTTTTAATATCAAGTTGCAACTCAAAGTCTGATACGGATACTTTTATGTTTTTTAAATATATTTTTCACTTGTTGCATTACACATTTGTTAGCTTGAATTAAAATAATTGTGTTGTAGTTTTAAATGTGTTTGACAGATGAATCGATGAATAATACAGAAAAATGACAAGATTCTAGCTTTACTGCATTTAACAAACTCTCAATCTTCAGTGTGAAGTCAAACTTAAGATAGAGTTTTTCACTGTAATACTACTACTAATAATAATACTACCCAGGATTCCATCTTAGCACCACAACAGTCTCTACCCTCAAGGAGTTGTGAAACGGGTGGTCATTTTTACAGATACTGGAATAGCAATCCTGCTAAGCCACTTTCAGAAGAACACCTGTTGGAGTTTAAATTTAATCGGCTGAAATCCATCGACCCACCTTAAGATTAATGAAGCAACGTCTCTCTTGCTCCCATGCACATGGAGGTGGACTTAATACAAAACATTTACCATCGTCTTTCTTTGGGGAGTGTCAAACTTCGCTTTGCTCTTGACATGCCTTGTAATATAAGAGCAGTGCAGGGCACATATGTTGTATTTCATCTCTCACTTAATCCTGGGTGTGTTTTGTGCATGATATGAACTCCACCATTCAGACTGTCATCTCTCACTGCCTGTTAGAGCTGTGTGCAGTGGAACCCGGTGCATTCTGGTTCAGTGGAAAAGAAGTGAGAGGTTTTCTGGCAGAGGAAGAAGATCTGCACACAATGCATCAAAGCATGTGAGCAGTAACGGGAAAAGCAGTCATATACAGTACCTCAGGGGGGCCATGAGCAATACTTTATCCTGGATTTGTGTTAAACTGTAATGAGACACTACAATTTTAATGCAGTCAGTAAAGTGTTTCAGTTCTACTGTTCTTTGGCTGTGTGCTCTGAGCTAAGCAGATGTGCTGTTGATGCTGGTCGGTCTGTGCCGTCTGCAGACTTCTGTGGTGAATGAGTGATACGGCCAACAAAGCAGTTTATGACTACTGGAGTAAACAAACAATAGATGGGAAATTATTAACACTTAATGATGGTTACCTGATTCCTTGGAAACTGCTTAAATGCCTAAACTGACACATATACAAACAGAATTGTCCTCCGCCTTTGGATCCATTTGGGATGTTTGTTTCATGTGAAAATCCATAGAACCTTTGCAAGAGTGCATACATGAAAAGTGGAGTTTCCCACATGCACTGTGCATACGTTTTACAAACACATAAAATGTCAAAAGCATTTATGTAGATGTCTTAGTATGCATTTATTTGTCAGTCCATCTGTGCATCAGCTTACATGTGCAGAAGTCATTGTGTCATTTTTGTTTAGCTAAATTGTGACTCCTATAGTTCAAAAATGTCAGAATGTGTGCGCTTTGTGTTTGGTTCAGTGTTTTATCCCTTACTCGTATGTGTGGCAAGTTCATAAGCAGGATGATGCAGCAGTCAGGAAGCTCTGATTCCATCAGGCATGTCAGCAGGGGCAGTTTTTCATAAGGTTGTAATCTCACTACACAAAGGGGTGTCCAATATTTGAGAGAGCCCCTACCTCTGAGCTAATCAAGACCTGACCAACCCTTCTCCCGGCTTGCCGGCCATCTAAACATTACCTCATTGTGAGACTAAGCCTAGCCACATGCAACACAAGGATGCTGATACACATGATAACTCAATTAAGGCGGTACGATAGTAAAGAAAAACAAAAATCTAAGCAAGAATATAAAGTAAATGTGACCACTGCAGAACTACCTATGGTGCCTGGTGCCAAGGAAAGGTATTTTAAAAGGGAGAGGAAAGAAAGACTCATTTTACCATATCCTCCAGAAATTCTGGGAAGCAATTTGCTGGTGTTCAGTTTCCCTCCCCGCCATCCAGTTATTGCTGTTTTCCCCTCAACTCCTGGAGACTTCAACCTGAAAGGAGGTTCTTAACTTCAGGCTTTGTGTCACTCGGAAACAGTGCATTTGTTGCCATGGTAACAGGTCTGGAACACTGAAACTCAGAACCAGAAGTGCACCTTTGTCCACGAATGGATGAAGAGGCACCCGAGCTGTCGCTGATCCAAAGAACATAGACTCAGTAAAAGACGTGTCTGTATCAAGAAACCTACAAGTCTCCTGATCCATATTGACTTGAACTTCATGACCTTAAGAAGGAAACCAGCACACCAAATTACAGCCTAATGAAAAGCTACTTTGACTGTTTCCTTTCTTTTAACTGCCAGGTACAGAGTTGTGTCACTGAAAAATTCGATTTCAGAAAAGAGAGTGGGATGATCATCGGTTTGCCTAAGAAGGACCCAGTCAAGTCTCACACCACACACGCACACACACACATATATATATATATATATATATATATATATATATATATATATATATATATATATATTCCCTGGCAAAGTTTTTTGAAGTGATTAACTGAAGTGATTTCAGTGACCTTGCCCTTTTAAGTTGGGACCTGGACCAACTTAAAAAAAAAATAATGTTGGATTAAAGCTACAGTGTTTAGAACTTAGTGTCATCTTGTGATGAGGTTGTATTTTATATTATGCCATCACTGTCCAGTTTCCCTTCATTGCTTCTTTGGTGAAGTGGATTCACACTACCTTTCCTTCGAGTATGGAAAGCAATTTGTCTGATCCTCCATTTTACCAAAATGAGGGTTGTCAAAGTTGTTAGCCTGCAGTAATAACCACTAGACCATGTATAGGGGAACAACCATTGATGATTCTTCTTTTTTCTTCAATCTGCTGTCCCTCACTGCAAATGTGAAAGGTGGAGTAAGTATGTCCCTGTGGGGTATCAACATGGCAGTCAATATGGCGCCATCCATAAGGTGGCACACTCCCATGAAGATATGAAGGGCTCATTCAAATCTTATGAAACTACAAAGGTTTATTGTTGCTAGTATAATCATTGCTAATCCTACACACTGTAGCTTGAGGTCCTTAAGTATTCAACAAACAACCAAGCAGGGAAGCTAAAACACTTGAAACCATTAGTGGTTTCTATTCAGTGGGAGTACTGTATTTATCTTGCTTTAAATTACACTGATGTTCTTTGAACTACATAAGTGTCATAATAAAATGAACAATATCAATAGTTATAATATTCTTTTCACCTATTTACATACAGTATAGCACTTTGAGTGACATGGTGAGCCACTATGGACAATACTCTACTCGGCCTATGGAAATTGAAGAAGAAACAATTTATTTTTCCAATACACAACAAACAAAGAAACACTTATTGGTGTTTCAGGACAAGTATGGGTTGAGCTGGCTGAATTATATTATAATTCCTAGAGGTACTTTGTCAAAGTTCCCAGAGTTTGATTTTTAATCATTTGATGTTCTATTTCTTGTTCTTTCAGATAACCTCAGGTGAGCTGAGGCTGAGTGGTGGAAATGTGATTGAACTCAAGAGCTTCAGCAGGTGGGACTCATCCTGCTTTTGTTTAATCTGTTTATAAAGTATGAACACTGACCATTACTTCAAAGCAGCATGGTGGATGAGGATCAAACAGATGTTACTCTCGTAGCTCTCCTGTATATCAGAGATTATTTGGGTGGCAGTGTTGGCATTTGCCCTTGCTTTTTTTTTTTTTTTGGTAATTCAAGTCATGACAGCACGGTAAAGAATGCATTGGCACAGAGATATCACTTCAAACGCGGCTTCTCTCAGGAGCCTAAGATCCTGTCAGTGGAATTGAATGAAGATATGCTTTGATGGCCCACCTTGGAGTCTGTGGCCTTCAAAGGAACCTGTTGATGGAACTCTGAGGGGCAGCCAGTAAGCTGAATGGGTGGTACTGTATATATGTGCCTCTCAGGGTAACAGGGGGTGTTCTTATTGGAGGTGAAACATGCTTGACCCCAACATGACATGAGTAACCTTTTTTTCCCCTTTTATGGATATTAGGCTTGCACTATCTTTTTTCCTCTAGGCTCAGTTTTCCAAGCAGCAAATGAAGGGGGACTGTGTGTGTGTGTGTGTGTGTGTGTGTGTGTGTGTGTGTGTGTGTGTGTGTGTGTGTGTGTGTGTGTGTGTGTGTGTGTGTGTGTGTACAGTAGATATGCTGATGCAGGCTGGCCTCCATTGCTGTCTAAGGCTCAGTCAGTCACAGTCATGGGTACCTTTGGACCTGGTTCTGTACTCTGATGCTGCTCTGTTGATTCTGGTCAAAGGTGAGGTGTAAAAATGGGTAGAAACAGCTAGAATGCAGTGTTAAGTGGGGTAACTAAAAGACTGGTGAGTGATGAGTCTCCAAATGGATAATTTGGTTGAAGTCATTTGGCATAGCTTCTTCAGAAAAATGGTTCAGGGAGGATACAAACAAAAAATGCACCGGATCAGGCAGAATGTGAAGGAACGGAAGTTGTTTGGAGCTTCAGAATATCAAATGAGAAATTACGTGCCCTTATGGCACAGTCACACAGGACTTAACGAAGGGCAACGAAGCCCAAACGAAATAAGAAATCTGGACTTTCGTTGGCATCGTTTAACCTTCGTGCAGCTTTGTTCCTGCAGCTGGCGCTTCGTCAGGATTTTTAAACTGTTGAAAAATTAAAACGAATGCCACCGAAAACCTCAATTTGTCCATCTTTTCATTTTCTTTAGTTTGACTTTGTTCAACCAGCTGAATGTTTTCATATAGTACAGAAGCTCTTTCTGAGCACTGCTGCTGCCGCTGCATTCATTTACCGTCGGAAATGACAAACTCAGCCTTTTGACAGTTTTCTGTTGTAAATCAATATATATGGCTTAGTAATGTAATACAGTGATACAGCAATCCACCACGGCACACCAGTGTTTTATTTATTTATTTTTAGTTGGAGCAAGACGTAGCACACAGCCTGTCATCAGACAGTGTGGATTCTGATGATGAGGAGATGATTCCTCTTTTGTTCTGTACAAGGAACCAGAGCAGGTGGGTCCACTGACATGCGCACAGATTTCCACAGCTTCTATTTGCAGTTTCTCCAGGACTCAGGCGTTATGAGCTCCATCCCAGTGCCGAGTCCTGGAACACAGAGATGCAGACACACACTGCTCCAGCAGTAGCTCCACGCGCATTTCGTTTAAAGCGTTGAGATCAGCGCTAGCTTCGGTTTCATTTTGTTCCTCTTTCATTCCTTTTGTGCTCTTGATTCGCAGGCTATTCGGTGAGAAAGCTCGTTCGTCCACCTTTTTCTACTTTTTTCCCTTCGTTCAGGAATCGTCGTATGCCGTGTGACTGGGCCATTACAAACATTCCTTTCATCTGTGACGTTTGTGTGATACAGCATATGAAATACCTTCATTGTGCGTAGACTGGATAATGACAACCTCCAGAAACAGAGAAACAGGTGCCATTTGATGTGGCTCCAAGGAAAGTGTGGAAGAGAATGGAGAAACTACTTGGTGTCGACGTACAACAGGCAAGGAAAATGATGATTGTGAAGACCAACTTCCTGCGACTGCTGAATATATGATTCCAGCAGGAGCACCCCAAGGCAATCTCTGATGCCACGGAGGAGTGATGATGATGATGATGATGATGATGATGATGACGTAAAGACAAATACAGTGGTCTTTAACTATGAGGGTTCAGCAGTCTGTATGTTTTTCATTCCTACCAAAGACTCCACCAACTGATTTCACGTGTAGCCTCGCAAAAACATCACTTGCTCATGAAATTAGATGGAAAATAAGCCTAACATCCACATGACAGTGGTTTGGGATAAACACCACTTTTCTACTGGGACTGGTGCTGGAGCCAGATATTGATAATATGCCAACTGCAAAACATCACTGGTGCTTGTCAAGAAAAATCTGCTTTTGTGACACTTTTTTGAGTGCAGATACTTGGCAATCTGTAACTAGGGAACAATGCAACAGTCCATCTCAGCAAAAAGCAGAAAATGTACAAAGTATGAAAATAGAGCATGACTGGAGAAAGCTCCAGTGATATGCAAATGACCAAGTAATTATAGATTATGCCTTAATATTGGGGGATGTGATGTTCTAGTGGTTAAGGTGTTGGGCTTGAGACCAGAAGATCCTCGGTTCAAATCCCAGCCTGACTGGAAAATCACTAATGGCCCTTGGGCAAGGTCTTTAATCCCCTATTTGCTCCTGGTGTGTAGTGAATGCCTTGTATGGCAACACCATCACATCAGGGTGAATGTGAGGCATTATTTGTAAAGAGCTTTGAGCATCTGATGCAGATGGAAAAGCGCTATATAAATATAGTCCATTTAATATCTACAGCTCTGTGTACTGTCAGAGCTCAGAAGCTAAACAGAGTGGGTCCTTGTTAGTACTTGGATGGGACTCTTAGACTCCTCTTAGGTGCTGTGTCTTTTCCACCAGGTAAACTGGAGTTGCGTCAGGAAGGGAATCCGGCATAAAACTCACCAAATCATAATGTGGATCTACTGTGGTGACCCTGAACAAACGTGAGCAGTCGAGGGTCAAACAGCAACTAAATAGTCACAGTTTTTGGAAGTGTTTGAAAATTTGACATTACTTCCGGCCTGATTAACTTATATTCCAAATAACAAGTACTAAATTGTGTGGGCATTCTCAAATTTTGACTGTTGGGTTGATAAATGTTCTGCCAGTGTTTCACTAACAATACTTGTGCACATGACAGCGGGTGTTAACGCAATGCTGACAACAGCGTGTTTTGCATGTTTTAATGTTTTTCAGTCAGCCACTTGCAAGTATACACAAAATAAGACAAACATTTTAACTAAAAAGGAGCTGGGGGAGGTGTGTGGATTAGGAGGTCTGGGCGGCTTTGCTTGAGCTGCTGCCCCCACGACCCGACTCCGGATAAAGCGTAAGAAAATGGATGGATGGATGGATGTTATTTATTGAACATTTATCAAATCTCATATGAATGTGCCCTTAAAATGGTTTTCTGCTATTTCACAGGAGGTACATGGTGTGTGGCACAAACCCGGATTCACTACCACTGCTGTGGAAATTGCCTCAAATTGTTGGTTTATATTGATGATCTTCAAATGTGTCTTCCTGCAACTGAGGAGCTGTTCATGGCACAGGTATTGACTCTAGTGTTACTGTATTTTCTTCATATCACTTGAAAGGCATAAAATAGACATCAAATAGACATTGAATGAGAATCATTATGTATGTGTTATTTGTGGGTGGAGCTGTCCAAGGTGCTCACCTTCTATTTCAATTTCCGTGTGTGGCAGTGGACAGACGCAGTCCATATACAAACCACAGGTGCTATCACAAGCCTCTTACATTTATTTTGTGCTTGATAAATCACATTTTATGTGCTAAATTAACCTATTTCCACAATCTCCTCTGAGTGTTTTGCACAGTTAGGTGGACACACCCCAAATTACATATTCATTAAAGCAGACATATACCATGGTCAGTGAGAATTCCATGTCTAACTGGCGTGCATTATTTTCGTGTATACGCACACGTAGTCCGGCGAGTTAAGTCACTGTAATATCACTCCACTCTTGTCATCACCACAGCAATGCACAAATCAGTCGGCGCAGATCAGCTGTGTTTTGACAGCTGTGAATGACAGAAACGCGATAAAACATGGATTTCCAAGTGAACTTTAATATTTTTGGCCAAAATAAAATGTTTGAGGAATGGGAAGAGGAGGAGAGCAAACAAGAAGAACAGCAAAAGCAACAGCATAAAGACTTAACATCGGACGAACTGGACAAGATTAAAGACAGGAAAGAAGAAGAGAACGGTTGCCAAGGATGAAAATATCTTGAGACTGGCATAAAATAGTCCCAAATATTTCAGCATTTTTATCAAACCATGGTATAAGAGGATTAAACAACTTGAAGCCGTGCATTATACGGTTTGAATACGCTTCGCGTCATGCATTCAAACTGTATTATGCACTGCTTCTCGTTGTTTAATCCTTACATATTAAACACACAATGCTTGCCATTTTGAACGTTTGAAGGATGCAGCCCTTACTTTGGAACATTAGCAGATCAGGTGCCTCATTTGTTTGTGGCAGAGTGCCTTAATTGAGAGAGTGGCGTCAACTCAGAACATGGTGAACTGCACTGAAGTACTGAATGAACCTTTTTAAATCATTTAACCACATACAGAAACACATCCAGGTACAGGTGCAATCAAAATAAATGTAAAAAATAGTTAAGCTATCAAATTTACATAAATTTACAATTTATGATGATTTATTTAATGATTTAAAGCCTGATTTTATGCTTCTGCAGCTCTGGATCGCGGTGTCATGCAATGACGTGAGTGACAGCTTTAAAGTTCTCCGTCACTGGATTATGATTTGTTCTGGACCAATTTGACCCTCAACAAGCTTTTCTTTCGACAATCACCCCCTCTAATTCGAAGGTAAGCTGTAGAATGTCAGCTTTTTCAGACTCCATGTTGTAAAGTTTTCTGATCCATTTGTAATCAGCGTGCACACTGCAAAAACTATTAAAATATGATGGCAAATGAAGCAGTGAAAGCAGAAAAGTGTCAAATCACAGCCTTTTGTGTCTGATTTAACAGGTGCACATCAGGGTTCAGGTCCGAGTCTGAGTACGGTGTGAAAAAAAATAACCGGTCAGACTTTTAATCACGGAAATGACTCCGTTCCCACTTTCGTCAAATCAGCGAGTGTCAGAGTGCTGAACTTTAATTTGTACCTCTGTTACTGTGCACATCCAGACTGCTCTGGGTTTTAATGGAAATACACTAGGATCGGACGGGACATTTTATACGATGTGAGTGAAAAATCCGTTATACAAAGCCCATTATATACGAGGTCTGTCCATAAAGTAACGGTCCTTTTTATTTTTTTCAAAAACTATATGGCTTTCATTCATATGTTTTTACATCAGACATGCTTGAACCCTCGTGCGTATGCGTGAGTTTTTCCACGCTTGTCGGTGACGTCATTTGCCTGTGAGCACGCCTTGTGGAAGGTGTGGTCCCGCCCCCTCGTCGGATTTTCATTGTCTGGAAATGGCGGAATGAAAAGGACTTTTTTTCCGTCAGAATTTTTTCAGAAGCTGTTAGAGACTGGCACCTGGAAACCATTCGAAAAATTTATCTGGCTTTCAGTGAAAATTTTACGGGCTTCACAGAGAATAAGGACTATTACTACAGGTTTAAGGACCCCTTTAAGGACCCTCGGCGCGCTGCACTCCGGGCTGCAACAACGCGGCACAAACCACTGGATCATTTCTAAACGGATGGCTCTGTGGATATGAGACCATTGTGTGCTCTTTCTCTGGTTATCACAAGAGCTGGACATCAGCCATTTTCCGGCAGATTTCACTTTTAACAAGAGATTTTGTCATGGAAAGCCGTGCGGAGGCTTCGCGCGTCACGACCGATTCGCTGATGAAGCGAGACAAAGGAACACCTCTGTTTCGGAGTGTTAGAGGACAAGTTGGGATATGTCCAGCTCTCCACAATTTCTCTTATACTCACTCGACTGGTAAGCACTGAAAGCTGAGATAGGCACCTCTGTTGGAAGCCTTAAGGACAAGTTGGAACATGTCCAGCTGTTAAACAATTTCTCATATACTCACTCCACTGAAAGCCATCAAAAGCCGCCTGGATTTTACAAATGGTTATCAACACGGAGGTGTTTTTCCTGTGCCGCCACACCGCGCCGGCTGCGTCCCGACACGCGGACCTGTCCGCACGTCTTTCATTAAAAAAAATCTCCTTTAACAGTGGAATATCCGGATAAAATGCTGAAACCGACTTCTTCTGAAACTTCTCTGTTCTCTCACGACGTCCTGGATCAATAGAGCCTGAAATGTGGAGGTTTTCAGCTTGAAACAGGCTGAGAGCGCTGCGCGACGTCTCGCACCGTGGGAAGTCCTTAAAGCGACAGTATCACCTCAAAATCTCTCATCAGCCGTTAAAATTTTCACTGAAAACCAGCTTAATTTTTCGAACCGTGTCCACTTCGATGTGTCTCACAGGTTTAGAAAAAAGTTTGATCAAACAAAGCGCCAGTCTCTCAGCAACTTCTCAGACAAAGGAATTCTGACGAGGGGCTGGACGACTCCTCCCACAAGGAGTGCTCACAGGCGAATGACGTCACCGACAGCCGTGGAAAAACTCACGCATGTGCACGAGGGTTCAAGCATGTCTGACGTAAAAACATATGAATGAAATCCATATAGTTTTTGAAAAAAATAAAAAGGACCTATACTTTATTGACAGCCCTCGTACTTCAATGTCTATGCTTTGATTTTGTCCCGTGGATTCTGTCTACTTTTACAACCCAACAGTCCATCCTGCACTCCCTTTCATACCCATGTCTTAACCTTGTGCATTATTGCTTGTCTGTACTTTGCCTTCCACTGTGCATTCTTTGGGTTTTTTGGGAGTTTTGTTTAAATTTAAACATTCTTTTCACTACCTCATGCTGCAATTGCTTGATTTGATTCTGTTAATTGGGCTGCTCTCTGGGTCATCCAGTTTCTGACCAACTTTGGATTCTCTAAAGAGACTTAGATTTAAAGACATCCAGTCAATGCCTTAGGTCACCAAGTCTCATGAACATCAGTAAGACAGGACACAGCAGGACGCCAATGACTTGGACCTTCGGTCTCCTGGTACTGCCACGTACATCTCTCCAGAGAATTAATTGGCCTTCAGTGTGGTGCTTCCCTGAAAGGCAAACCACTCTTTCACTTGCTTGAGCAGTGATCACAGAGAAGCTGTTCTTCTTGGGCAGTGATGAAGGGCATCATATGCTGGTGGTCTTTGGCTCTGCTAACACTACTTGTAAGCTCCTAGCCTGATGAAGAGTTGGTGACACAGCGCTCAAAGGAACTTCCTCTGCTAGCTTTAATGTGCTGCTAGGAAAGAGCCCAAAAAGAGTGGCTGCAACCGGTTTTTATCTTCATGGTTTTCCCAGTGAGGATGCAAGGTTTGGCTCCAAGACTGGTGTTACCCGTTGGTAGCATCAAGGCCTTCCATTGTAAACAACCACATGGTCTGAGATCCCATCAAGGTCCTGGTGAGGTCATAAGTCAAACTGGAGTATTGATTGTTACTCCAGTGCTGCTTCTAGCCCCGTTAACTCTGCATTTGAGTGAAAGAATGATCAAAGTAAAAACTAATTGATAACCATGAAGCTGTTCTTCTGGACAATATAATGTTTTACTCCTCCACATTGTTCCACAACTGTATTATCTACACAATTGATCTTGTAACCACTGAAATAAGTCATATCTCTCAAATCAGGATTTCTCCTTTATGCTCTAATCAAAGCCACCATCTGTGCTCTCATGTGTATTAAATGTAGCTCGAGTTCCAACTGCATGATGAACGGGTCTGTTGGTATTTATTAGGTGTCTCAAACAAAATGTACCCAAAATTATTTAACAGTCCAGAAAAAATAATCAATATTATCAGACATTTTCTGCATGAACATGTGGCCGAAGCATGTCATTTTTCTCCCGAATGCACAGTTTTTAGTTCAGTCTTTCCTTTTTGATGTTTTAACCCTTTATCTTTTACACCCCATGATCAATGTAACCTCCTCGTCTGAAGTTTCCAGAGAAACAAATCATCCGTCTCCAGTTTTCCAGAAAACCACCTAGCAAATTCAAGTCTCCTTGCCATTTGCTGGGGAGTTATTTTGCTCTGAGACTGAATTTTGTAGGGAAAGAGATGCAAGTCAGCTCTTAGGATGTGTTGCACAGAACTCAACAATTTTTGTTCTCTGAATTAGAGTTAACTGCGGCATTTTTCCTGGGCTTTAATGAGAAATGAGAAATGAAATGAGAAAAACACCATTATTTCCCAGTAAAAACATTTCCTGGTATTCATATTTCAGATTACTTTTGGGTACATGTTTTTGAGACACCCTATATACATACAACCACTTATAGTTCACTGTGGATAAAGCGGTTCATGTGACATGTTTTGATGTCAGTTTCAGTCCTGAACTTCGTAGGTGAAGAAGGTCTGGATCAGCAGTTGTGCATGCAAGAGCAATCACATTGCACTGATCAGTTCAGGGCATTTTATGAATATCTAGTTATGTGAAGCAACTTGAATGGCAAGTTACCTTTGACTTTTATTTATTTTTTTCAGTAGACTCATGACTGTCTCTCCAGTAACCTTTATTAAGAATGTGAAACTTGTGCCAATGTTGAAGCTTTACTCATTAGTTTCTGTCTTATGTTTCTAGGAACATTGTAAATCCCAGTTTTGGACAGAAGATCAGGATCCCTGCTGCAGATGTTTGCACCTGGCTCAACGCTTAACTACTGACGGCTTGATCTCAGTCACTGACAGGCTTGTTCTTGGGTAGCAGCAGCACCAGCAGCTCGGACGTGACGAAGCTGTAGCACAGAGTTTGTCTGACTGTGGAGTTTAACCATGAACAGACCAGTTTAAGCTGGTCTGGAGCAATGCTTTGGACTTTTCTTTGTGGACTTTTTTTAGATTCACATTCATACATCTGTTTATGTGCTTTAGTGGTAATGTTTAAATTATCAATAAGGTCTGAGAATGCTTATGTCTTGTAAACATTTTACTGTTATTACCCAAGGCCATCAAAATACAGTTATCGGGTATTGCATCCGTCCATCTGTCCATCTGTCTGTGCTCAACATAAGTCCAGTCCTAACCCTGCCAGGGTCTTCAAATTCACAGGGAATATTCTTGGGACACAGACCTTGGACATGTTCGAAGATGGCTAACCTTGACCTCGAAGAGGTCAAAAGGTCACATTCTGTTTCCAGTTTTTATGCTATGAATCTTGCACATCTGCTTTTTTTTTGGGGGGGGGGGGGGGGGGGGGGCTGCTAATCAGAGTAGAGAGGCACCATGACATCACTGGCAGGTCTCTCTGGCTGCTGAAACTGCTGTGTTTCTGTGTAATTCTAACATGTTTTTCTCATGTATTATGTAAAAGCTAACGAGAAATAAACTGCTAACACCTCTGGAGTGATTTACAATAGATTACGTGGACGTCAGCGTGCATGTGTATCACATGCAGTCAAAGGTAACTTCTGGTCTTTTCAAAAGCTCATGTGTGCACACACGCATGCTCTCCTGCAGACACCATTAAAAGGTACATGCTGATATGGCCAAGGGTAATATTTTTATCATTCTGATGACACAGATATAATTTATATATATATATATATATATATATATATATATATATATATATATATATATATATATATATATATATTATAATAATCAAGTGGCCTCTGTGCACGTGTATGCATGTGTGTGTATGGCTTCACTCATGGACAAACCGGGGAGAGCTGACATTTGCTGTTTGGTATGCTTATGTATTTTGGGTCAAGGATGAATGCTGCGAAAACAGAAAGTTGATAGGACTAATACAGTGGCTTGAAAAGTATTCATACCTCTTGGTATTTCACATATTTTAATTTGTTTATGGCATTTAAAATACAAAAAGTAAATCAGACTTCTCAATCTAAAAATTTCTAAAATGATCTTCCTTAGACTCAAACTGAAAGTAAATCTCTACAACTTGATATAAATTAATTAAAATATGAAAGCCAAGATGATGCATAAGTAATACCAAAGGGGCTGATTACTTTTGCAAGCCACTGTATTTTTGGAGAAATTAACGATATTAGGTAACAACAGGGAGCAATGAAT
This sequence comes from Thalassophryne amazonica, assembly GCF_902500255.1. Taxonomy (NCBI): domain Eukaryota; kingdom Metazoa; phylum Chordata; class Actinopteri; order Batrachoidiformes; family Batrachoididae; genus Thalassophryne; species Thalassophryne amazonica. The sequence continues at coordinate 52,837,092 of NC_047118.1, forward strand.
GTTGTACTGCAATGCACCATGGGGGGTTGGGGTTTTAAATGTTGTTACTGTGGTTCATGTTAGTTTAAGAGTGTTGTTAGTTTTTTTTTTTTGATTTATTGTGTTTTTGTAGTTCATTTGGTTTAATCAGTTTAGTTAAGTGTCATGTTGCCATTACCATGAGTGACAACTGTGCTGTGTTTGATGTCTTCCGCCGCCATCTCTGTTTGTGGATGTGTATAAATAGAAGCACCTGCTTGTGGCACAATGCAGAAAAGACTAAATGCTATGCATGCGTGTATAACTTCGAACACAGGCAATCTGTGGAGAGCTGACATTTGCCATTTGGTATGCTTATGCATTTTAGGTCAAGGATAAATGCCACCAAAACAGAATGCTAATAGGACTAATATTTTTGGAGAAACTTTGGATATTAAGTAACAACACTGAACAATGCACATTGCTAATTACATTCTGGACTCACATGCCATTTCAGCAGGGAGTGGCAAATCATCTTTATATTAAAAGAGTGACAGCGTGTGTGTGTGTGCGTGATTTCATTTAGTACATTTAATCTAAGTACATCATATAAATATGTTAAAAATACATGGATGACAAAAGAAAGTGAAAACACTTATTTCCATTGATTTTTAAAAATCAAATGACAAAATAGAAGTAATAATAAAATAGAGAGGCCTGGACAATTATCAAGTTTCCAATTCAGTTAGCCTGAGGTAAGCATCGGAGGCAGTGAGAGCGATCACGGTGATGCCGACTGGCCTGCCTGATGAGGACGCAGAACACAATGCGGTTAAAAAAAAAAAAAAAAAAAGAAGAAGAAGAAGAAACATGCAAAATTGCACTAAAAAAATATGCAAAACTGCGAGGTCGCGAAAGATGAACCGCGATATAGCGAGGGACCACTGTAATTCATTACCACCCTTGAAAAATGTCAGCTACCTATTTTATAAACACTACCCAATCCACAGGCAAGAAATTTCCTGGACCTTTGTAGGATTTATTACAATTTTTATGGGTTCTGGTTTTTTTTTGGGGGGGGGGGGGGGGGGTTACCCTGTACAACTCCAGGGGACTATCAGGAGTTCCTGTGTAAATCTCATTAAAAATACAGGTATATTTTCATTTATTGAATTATTTATTGATCTTTTTATTCATGACTTGGTCAGTAGGAATTAAAATTTTAAATTTCCAAACGTTCGTGTTAAAAAAATTAAATGAAAAAAAAAATCGAAATTATACTAATCAAGTATTAAACTGCAGATTCATTGTCAAATAAAGAAACACAGTGTTGCACATTTACACATCAATGAAAAACTGCCTAGCACAGGACAGTATTAAGCAGGTTTTTTTTAATGAAGCAATGAAGAAAAAAAAATGCATGTTTGTTTTTTATACAATCATATTGGAAATTAACAGGTTGGGTATTGACAAATTTATGTATGTGTGTATTCATTTATTTATTTAATTCAGCATTTTATGTATTATTTACAGTTTAAAATAATCACTTACCATTGAAAGCTCATTTCAGTTTATTTTGAGGAAAACATTTCATGTTAATGTAACTTTTTCAAAGGTTGTGTATATTTTTCTGTGACATTTCTCTTTTCTGCTTTTGCAAGCCAACTCGTCACATGATGTTGACAGAAAGGTGCTAAATGTCAAAGTGTGGGTCCACACTGGTCATATTGAAGGGAGTTTTCTCCACTTTGTGAAAAATCCCCACTCTCGTGATGTTCTGCAGAGAAATTCCACTCTGTAGGAAACATGCATTGAATTCAAATCAAAAGTGATTTCCCATTAATGTCTGTCATTGTCAATTTCAGCTGTGAGTCCATAAGAGATGCCCTTTGGGGGTGGGGTGGGGGTGCTATGGGCCTTGTGGGGGTGTGGGTGTGGGTAATACGGCGTGGAGTGCCAAGCTTGCTATGGGGTAGTTATTCTTCAAGGGGTTGCTTATTGTTGCTTTTTTGTACGCAATAAAACAAAGCCGACTTGGCTGGACTCCATTACACTGTGTTCGGTCTTTATTCCGCTGCCCGACCGTGTTCTGACAAGTTATTCAAAGCAACATCGGGATCATATCAAGAATCAGATTTGTGCTAAACAAGGTCATCGCCATCTGGAAAAGTATTGTGAAGGTTGATGTTTTGGAAGTGGAGCTTCATGACGTCTTTATGGGTCTGATTTTGGTCAACAACATTAGCATGTCCACAATGCAATTCCCTGCTTGCCTGCCTCCCTTTTTTTATTTTCTGCCCTGCTTTTTTCTCTCACACACACAGCTCAGAGAAAAAAAATGACCTCTCTGCAGCTCTCAATTCACTGCACTTCTATAGCCCTGAATGGAGCGGCTCAACAAAAGGTGACATAATTTTCTCAGGGTTTGATTGGCCCCCTCCGCAACCACAAGATGACATCATACCCCATCCCCGCCAGCACACCGCTCCCCTTCTCCCTGTTCTTGGATGCTGAGTTGTCAAGACAACGGCACTCGACCCGGACGGCGGGATAGGACTTGGCAGAAAGTTGGATCTTGGCCATCCATAAAGAGCTCGGGATGTGTTGCTCTCCTGTTTGTGGTAAACAGTCTTGGGAAATGATTGGAGGGAAATGGGGGACACTGAGATATAATACCGCCATCCATCTTCACGCCAGTTTTCCTCAAAATGTTTTGCAACAGATGAATATATTCCAGTAAAACGATGTGCTGGCAACAAAATTAGAATGTCAAGAACAAAAACTTGCGATAACCATGGAACAATGAGAAGCTCCAGCCAAGTGTTGGAATAAATGGAATTTTGGCTTGATGGGAGAGTGGGGGGGGGGATTGAAGGAATTTGGCCATATGCAAAGTGATGTAGCTAATGATTAAGGTTAATCTAACATGTCACGAGGTGAATTAATTGCAGGGGCCTCCTCGTTATTGCTCATATTTATTAACCCTCTGGGGCCGACGCCGTCATATACGACGGCTAAGACCAAGCTTTACTAAATTATAAATAACTTTTAATGATATGAGACAGAAACTTACCTTTTTTGCAGACTTTCGAGCCAGCCATCGGCCATCTTTGTACTCCTCATAGAAGCTGTGTGACGACGTGTGCAATGTGAGTGTCCAATCGGAATAAGCGAAGTGCGCATCTCGGGCCGCACGGTGCATTATGGGTAGGCTAAATTTTTCGACTACCAACCCACAAGCTATGGCGGCAGAAAGCAGCGAGGAGTGCTGTGATTTGGATAATTTCAATCGCTGGAAAGTTGTTGATTTAAAGCGTTTTTGTAAGCTCTGTGGATTGCCAGTTACAACCAGGACTACGTATGGCAGTGGACAGAAGCGGAAAGAAGAGCTGGCTGTGCTTGTGTATGCTGCATTGTTACAGAAACTACCGTTAGTGCCGACAAAGGAGGAAGAGAGAGCCGCTGTCGAAAATGACCAGCCCTTGTTGATAGTTGGAGACAAACAAATTTCTGACCCCTTGAAGGCAGCTGACAGATGGTTAGACGAGTCTTAAACTGTGGATATTGCAGAATATTTGCAAAGCAGGGATGAGAAATTGCTACTCCGCTGGCTTGAAGCAATGAAGGTGGGTCTCACCTCGTTGGTGTCACATTTGTTTTGATAAGTTGACAGACATACAATGATATGTGCATGCATGCAGTTTGTTTATAGAACATGTCAATGTTACAATATTACGTGCCACGTCATTCATGGCGCGACATTACAGTCATAAGCCGATGCACGAAAACGCCGTCATCAGCCACATTATAATTCGGCACAGTTTCAGGATATTGACAAAATAAATGTGTGCAAGAAACTTATAATTTTAGTCCATCTTTTACGCCCGTCTGGATCTTTCTTTTCTGTGGGGAAATTGTGTAGAATGAATGGAGGTTTACGACCACATTTCTTCTTCTTTGTCTTTGTGTGGACTCGGCAGAGCTTTGCAATCGTGTTTTCAGCCAACTTTCAAGCCTATACATTCCGTTCAAGCATTTGAAAACAGCACAATGCGCACCTGTCATTATTATATGTGTCGCTTAAGGCTTAAAGCCTTTGAAACAATCCCTGTAAGCCTTAACTTTTACACTCCGCTAATGCTACTGTATACGAAATTCAATGGGAGCGGTGTGAGTTTGGTAGTTGGTATTTTTGCCCCCGTTTGACCCAGGCATGTGCAGATGTGTTGCGCACTTCGCTTATTGGTTCACCGTCACATGGTTTTCCAAAATCCAGTCGTAGGGCAGATTTACCTCACGTGAAAAGCCAAAGATCGTTTTCAGGAGTGATGTGTTACTAGTTGGCCCGTTTGAATAGACCCCTGGGTGCTCCAATGAGTACATACTCAGTGCGCCCTGCGCCATTACGCACAGCGAAAGTGAAAGCACACGGAGCAGACGGAGAGCCTCTGATGACAATCTCACGTGCTCAAACAAAGAGTGTGTAACTATCAGGATTGCTCCACTAGTTTGCATGTGAATGTTACTGGATAACTCTGTTGCTTTCTCTGCATAAAGCACTGTTTACCATATCAAAATAACAAAACGCATGGACCATTTTGTATATATTGTTCAAAATGTGCATTTGTGTTTATTGTTTGAAACTTTTTGTTGTACAATCTTTCACACAAGACCTCAAATTACCTTTATAAAATGTCAAAACAGTTGCTTTACTGTGTGTTTTGAACAAATGTGTGTGGAAAATTATTTTTCGCTTTATTTTTTCCTTGCCTATTTTTATTGTAAATCTTTATTACACTTATAAAACACAACAAAAACATACATATTCTGAAAGCACAGGTTGTCCTGAAAAAAAAAGAGAGACATAACACTTGATTGTGGGATGCAGGGAGAGCTGTTAACAGCAATAATAAAACATTTATGCCAGGCAAGTGAACTGTCCAAAAAATGCCCTCGGACCCCAGAGGGTTAATGTATTTTGGAGGAGAACAAGTATAAAGTAGATCTCACTATGTCCTTTTGTGACATTTTGTATAATGTCTGGCAAGAATTTCTGCAGTGGTAACATTAAACATAGCTCTGGAAAGTGTCATAAATAACAGTAATATACAAACTAAATATTATATAGTTATTACACATTTTGACCTAAGTATTTTATGGGAGGCAGTAAATTTAAAATTTGAAATACAAGCATCTGGTTCTGATATTTTCCTGCAGAACCAGTGACAAGGTTGGCTGCGGTAAATACAAGGAATATGGTGTAATGGCGGTCTCCTATTGATGATTTTTGGATTCAATTACCATCTTTCAAAATTGAGGAAGTTGGGCCAGCTTTTTAATACAGTAGGCAACATTCATATTACCTGATATTTCATATCTGCTTACAGACAAGTGTAACTGAGTTTTGTTGAATACACCTGAGTACATCAGATTATTACACAGTTTGCAATTTGGTTTTGCATGCTCAAAAGTACATAGTCAGGTATCAAAAATCGTCAATGGGAATGTTGTCAATTGTTAATGTTTCATGACTGAAGTGTTATATTACAATAGAAGGATGATGTTTTATGTCATAACAGGCTTCCACAGGACTCATAAAGCTATCTGCAGACTCTCAACCTCTCAAACACTCAGACCATTATCTAAGTGCAAATGAATTGTCTGTCAGCCTGACTGACAGACTTTGAAAACAATTTCAGCAAAAATCTAATTGTTGATATCGCAAATATACAGTGCATCCGGAAAGTATTCACAGCGATTCACTTTTTCCACATATTTTTATGTTACAGCCTTATTCTAAAATGGATTAAGTTATTTTTTTCCCTCAAGATTTTACAAACAATACCCCATAATGACAGTGTGAAAGGGTCTTTTAGATTTTTGCAAATTTACTAAAAATAAAAATAAATATTAATATTGATAAATATAATAAGTATTCACAGCCTTTGTCTTACCAGATGCCCGAACCACCTCAGCTGGCTCCTTTCAACACGAAGGAGCAGCGACTCTACTCCAAGCTCCCCACAGATGACCGAACTTCTCACCTTAACTCTGAGACACCAGCCACCCTCCTGAGGAAGCTCATTTCAGCCGCTTGTACCTGCGCTCTAGTTCTTTCGGTCATGACCTAACCCTCAAGACAATAGGTGAGAGTAGGAATGAAGATTGACCAGTAGATCGAGAGCTTCGCCTTTTTTCTGCGCTCCCTTTTTGTCACAACAGTACGGTAGAGCGAATGCAATACACCCCTGCTGCACCAGTTCTCCATGCAATCTCATGCTCCATTTTCCCCTCACTCGTGAACAAGACCCCGAGGTACTTGAACTCCTTCACTTGGGGCAAGGCCGTATTCCCTACCCGGAGTAGGCAATCCATCGGTTTCCCACTGAGAACCATGGCCTCAGATTTAGAGGTGCTGATCCTCATTCCAACCGCTTCACACTCAGCTGCGAAACGATCCAATGAGTGTTGGAGGTTACCGGCCGATGAAGCCAACAGGACCACATTATCTGCATCTGGTAAGGATACCTCCTGGGCATCTCTCTAGGGAGGTGTTCGAGGCATGTCCATCTGGGAGGACACCCCGGGGAAGACCCAGGACAAGGCTGAGAGATTATATCTCCACATTGGCCTGGGAAGGCCTCGGGATCCCCCAGTCAGAGGTGGCCAATGTGGCATGGGAAAGGGAAGTGGGGTCCCCTGCTGGAGCTGTTGCCCCCGTGACCCGTGCCCGGAGAAGCAGTTGAAGATGAGTGAGTGAGTGAGCCTGGGGTAAATTCAGTTGATTTTGAGTTGAGTTGAACATTTCTGCTGCTTTGATGTTCCCAATGAGCACAGTGGCCTCTGTACATGGATGAAGGTTGGGTTCACCAGGACTCTTCTGAGAGATGGTCGCCCGTCTAAACTGAGCGATCAGGTGAGAAGGGCCTGAAGGACTCTCAGACCATGAAAAACAAAATTCTCTGGTCTCATGAGACAAAGATTGAACTCTTTGGTATGAATGCCAGGTGTCATGTTTGGTGGAAACCAGGCACCATCCCTACAGTGAAGCATGGTGGTGGCAGCGTCATGCTGTGGAGATGTTTTTCAGTGGCAGGAACAAGGAGCCTAGTCAGGATTGAGGGAAAGATGAACGTAGCAATGTACAGAGTCATCCTGGATGAAAACCTGCTCTAGAGCGCTCTTGACCTCAGACTGGGGTGACAGTTCATCTTTCAGCAGGACAATGACCTGAAGCACCCAGCCAAGATATTAAAGCAGTGGCTTCAGGACGACTCTGTGAATGTCACTAAGTGGCCCAGACCTGAATCTGAATGAACACTTCTGGAGAGATCTGAAAATGGCTGCGCACCAAGGCACCGGCGCTGTAAAGAGGAATCAGCAAGAATGCCCAAAAATAGGTGTGCATCCCAACTTATCCCAGCAGTCATGGGGTGTACACCCTGGTCAGGATGCCAGTCTGTCACAGGGCCACATATAGACAAACAAACACATTCACAGCTCTGCACACACACCTGTGGACAATTTAAAGTGTCTGTTAAAACTACCAACACACAAATTATACTTTGAAACATTGTTCTGGCTGTTGAAAGATAATTATAACACCATCAGATATGACATATTAATTATATGGCTGTGACCCAGTGCGGACTCTGATTGGCTGATTTCTGATATTTTCTCATATCAGACAAGTTACTATGACAGTTGGTCCGGAAAGCGTATCACATTCGTTACAAACCAGAAAGCTAAAAACACTATTAGAAAAACCAAGTTGGACATAAACACACTCCCTAAATATCTAAACAGCATTGGAACAAACTCACAGATTGAAAGCTTACCAACTAACGACCGGACTATCAGTTAACAAGTTCTTCGCAGAGGTGAAGCGAACAGGTTTGACTACGAGCTGTCACCAGCTTTCATATTCAAGCGATACCGAAAGTTCACGTCTTTAAATATATAGTAGTCATAAAATGAACAAATTATTAACCTCGCTTGCTCGGTCTGTACGGGAATATCAGACCTCTGTGTTTTTCGCATGGACCTCGGTCTGATATGTTCCCTGTGCAGACCTCGAGCTCAGTTAATAATCCTTTAATAGTCATACTAGCTTACAAAAGGACAAAAAAAGAGAAAAAAACATCAAAAAGCCATACATGATATATTAAATTTATTTAAGCAACAATTTAAATAGAACATGAATAATGTGTCTGTGTTTCCTTGAATATTGCTACTTGTTTTTGGCAAAGCCACACCAAATTCTGAGAATTTTCTTCAAAACCTCTAAATAATTCATATCAACGCAACATTACAAATTACAATATCACACTCGATCTGTATGTGTATGCATGCACACCGACTGTGACATTGTAATTTGTAAGGGTCCCTCAACAGATAACACAACTGAGTCAAATGGAACTTGTGGGAAATCGGAGCCGCACAGGAATGTCTTAATACAGCAGTTGCCACATTCATTCAAGCACGGCACATGCCCTCTATATTCACGTACCACTCGCGCCAGAGACCCATTCGAACAGCGGGTAAGATGAGGTCGCACTGCCATCTGATCGTGTTTGAAGCATTTGAATGGCATGTCATACGCAGGTCGGACATATCATGCCACGGCCGAGCAGCTGTACAAAATCATCTCCCATGTCGAACCGTGGCTGAATGACGTGATCGAGGCAGCCTTCATGCCAGCGGCTGAAAGTCGTCAAATGCTGGACGAATGGCCATTCGACCCACTTGCGGGGCACTTAGAAAAGGCAGGGCCATTCACGCTGCCAGCACAAAAATAGAGAGCAGCAGACTTTTGAGCTTGCTGTGCGAATGGCCCCAAAATTTTTAAGCGCCCCACGAATGTGTTACCAAACAACACAATTGTGTGAGTGTGGCGCCACCCCCAAACACAAATAGCATGTGAGTGTGCGGTGCCCCCCCCCCCGCCACAAATGGTGTGTGAGTGTGCAGCGTGCCCCCCTTCCCCACAGCACATTCCTATAGTTGAAGTGTGGCTGAGGTTGCAAACGGTGGCTGCAGTGCTCAGCACACAGCTGGATAGGTGTCATGTCCATAATGGCACAGCTGAGGAACACCATGGCATATCACAAACGCACACCACCACAACAATGATGAAAATAAGAATCCAGCCTGCCTGCATGTCACAGCACCAATGCGCCAGCTGACAGGACAGGCATGTCATGTAATGCGATTGCAATGTGCACAGTCCGTCTGTCATATCCTGACCTGAATGACAGCCTCAGAAAAATCAGCATAGCGAGCTCAATCACCCCAAAAGCTGGAGCCATGGGCCCTTCTATGTGAGCGCATTACTGCAATGGGAAGGTAGACGTGTCGATTATGTAAGTTTCACAATACACCTTACGGTGCGACGGTGTTACATGGTCACATGCACTACAGTTATGCATTTGTCAGGGGATTGTGATTGACATGTGATCACGTCATGTGTTGGATGACATTCAAAATCATGCAGGGAGGAGCCTGACCACCCCCCATGGCCACTTCTGTGGTCCTGTAGCTTGCACCGCTCCACATCACAGCTGACCGTGGCATCAGCACAACACAAAGCTGGGGAACACAGATGTGCTCCGATCACCCATGTGCAAGGCACAGTGCTGCATGTGTCTCCAAATGATGACGACATGGGGAAAAATAAAAACAAACTGGATCACCCCAACCACGTCTCAACACGCACGGCCATGAGCATGCAGGCAAAGCTGCACCTGACCGCTGCGTCATCGCTACGCAGCTGGGAAACATGTATGGTGCCATGCAGAATATCATCCAACGAGATGCCACCTCGAGGCGCGTGCATCGTCGGCCCTCCTCACATTATAATAAATAAAACCACATATCACCTTTCGAACGTGGTCAGCAATGCATCAGTGTGCACTGGACAGAGGGTTATGCAGAGCCAGCTCATGTGATCATGATATGAGTGCATCAGGTCATTCATGTAAAGAATAAAACGAACAAAAAAGTCATCCATGTCAGTTCAGTGCTTCCATGTTTATGTCCAGGAGGATAAATCTTGTATTGTCCGCTCTTTATAACAGAAATTAAATATTAAAACGTGCGCTTTTTGTGTTTTTGTTTTTTTTTACAGTGGGAACAGAATCATTACCAGTAACATGATTGTCTTACATTTAAACAGTACATTGATTGTTCTTATGATGTTCTGTGCATTCACATTATTTTGTGCTTTACACATTTCCGCTGGTTTATGCACAGCATAAGTAATATGTCCAGCATGTACTCTCTGCTGCTGTTGTCTGAGCATGATGTCCTCGCACTGTTCGTGCATCCGCACACGAGCGTGCACGAAACCGTCGCCCCGCCTGTCCAACCATGTGTCCCTTCTGACTGCAGGTGGAAGTTTCACCGTTCACCAAAACATTTTTTTCAGACGGTTTCTGCTTCTTTCGCCCAACTTTGTGTTATGTGTGAAGGGGCCATAAATAAGGATTTCCTTGATTATACAATAATTAGTGTAATTTTTAGTGCAGGTTATAAAATGATTGTTATGGCAATCAGGGAAACATTACACAAAATAATAATGAGAAATAGGCTTTTTCAATATATAGTTAGTTCAACAAAAGCGTCAATTTAGTACAAATGATTGAATTAAGAGGACATGTTTTTTTTTTTCTTTTCTTTTTGCAATATAAAAGTAAAGGTTATTAATTTTGAGTGTATACTCACCTCACCATGGTCTGTCAAAAAATGTGAGTGATTGCTGGACAAGATAAATTTACATTGAGGTTCATTTGTAACCATTTTTGGAAAAAATATGTATCCTCTGATAGACGTACATGCATACAACAACAATATGCAACCAAAGAAAAATGATTTGACAACATCACTTCTGCACACCTTGTGTGGCACAGTCCAGACCAACGTATTTAAAATATTATGCATGTAACCCAAACAAACACAACATAATTCTTTTGCCAAAATTGAGGCAACTTTAATATCTGACCCCTTTACAAACTGAAATTGACCTTTGTCACCATTTTTGCTGTTTTGACCCCATAACTCCAGAACATTCTGTCATAGATAGTCCAAACTATACCTTTTTAGAATTGTTATGATCAGACAAGTAATATGATATAGTTTTCAACATGATTGGAGAATTTTTAAAGTTTGACCTGTGTGTAATTCTTCATTGATCCCTACCTGGCTACAGCTACTGTACCACCCTGGGATGGCATCATACATTTTTGTGTATGCCATGATACACTGAGGCTGAATTCTTAATGTTATTTTTTTTCCTCTTAAGTGGTACCGAAAACCTGCTTGGCCAAAGGACTATAAATGTAAATTCTAATTTGGAAAAATCTGTTCACACTACAGAGTTCTGGAGGCTTCCTTTTGACAGCGTGCAGGTGACACAGCTCTGTATTTATGGCATTTTATGTCAGTCATTAAATGCGTTGAAAATATGTCTTTTGTAAACCACATTTCACCAACCGGTGAAAAATGAATCTGCAGAAATTTCACCACAATAATCTGTATCACCTCTGTTTAAAACTTTAACTGAAAAAAATCACCCAGTTGATGAAAGAAATATGTGTTTTGTAACATGTTGATAATGTAACCGCTTTTTGCTGGTTTAAAAATGGGTGAAAAAACATTCAGATGGATATCAAGCAGTTTTCAACCAAAAATCAACGTTGAAATGAAATCTTGTGCTCAATGGGATTGAGCCAAACCTTGTTGGTTCCAAACACTCATGTAGCAGATGCCTTTAAACACACTCTAAACCATTTCCCCAAATCTGAGATCTGTATCCAGAGAGAGAGAGACATACACAATTACTACTTGGTTTTGGAGCAGGTCCATAAAGTAATAGAGTATTATATGAGTTACATGGTAAGACAACTTCAACCCCTTATGCCAAGCCTCTAACCCATTTAAATGTGTCTCCCCTCTGTTGTTTTCATGCTTTCTCTTTCTCGTTGGTCCTTGTGGTGTGATGAGATTAGCTGTGGTGTTTCGGCTTGGGCCCGTCTGGGATTGCTCCTCTCTGGAGGAAAGCAGACTTTTAGTGGGTATGGCTTTTGTAGCTTGGATGAACACTGGAGGAGTATCGGTTACCTTTGGCATGCCGAGGGTGCGTGGGCTCCATGACGTCCATCCATTCAGCTTGGCTTGCGCAGGAGAAATGGTGGGAATCTGTCACTTTTCCTTTTCTCCACATTTTCCATACATGCCCTTTATAGCACTCAGCCATTTTCCAACAGGATTTTACTTTCTGAAGTGCTGTGGGATTTACGTTGAGCTTTTTCTGAGGTTTCCCCCTGCCTCCCCAAAAATAAGAACTTTATCAATTCATCAACTGCAAACTGATAGTAATATAAGGTGAGCATAAGTTTTTCTTTCATTCTTTTCTGGTTTATTCAAAGGGACAGGCTAGATTGGCAAAATGACATAAATGACAGAGCTGGATGGGGAACCATCCCTCAATCTGAGCAAACAAACTCTCCATCCCTCGCCTCTCTCCCTCTCTCTTAATCCCTACTGAAAAGTGGAAGGGGAGACTCGGAAAGCAGAAGTGGCTGAGTGGGAGGAGGAGGAGGGGAGCAACAGAACAGGCCAAAGGCTCCAGTGACATCCATGGGAATCTGCAGATCCATTCAGTGGCAATTATCAACATCAATGCAGAGAGGCAGCGGCAAGGCGAAGGGCGGGGGCAAGGGGGTGTGGGAGCGATTGTAGGGTGGGGTTGGGCGGGATGGGGGTCAAGCCAAGATGGAAATGACGGCAGAAAAGAAGAGCTCAGAGTCTGGAAGAATAGTGAGAACGGTGGCAAGGTTGAGTGTCATGAAGGGTTACTTATATTAACAGCAAGGATGACACAACATCAACCTCGTGACCGAGAACGTTTTAACCGAGAATTTCACTTTCCTTTCTGTCTGGTGTCTGGAGAAATGTCCTCATATGACCTCATGCCATAGAGGAACTGTGAAATGTGAAGCCGCTCATTATATTTCTGTATTGAAATGTCATTTTCCATTTGTTTTGTAGTTTTTTTTTTTTTTTTTTAGGTTAGTAGATGATTGTTGTGTACTTAGTTACAGAAAGCAACAGTTTGCAGGAAATCATTACCTTACAGTCATTACTTAGTTTGAACCACCTGGTACATTATATAACTAGAAGAACAGACAAATACCTCCACCAAGACTGACTAGTCCTGGGGTATGAATGACAGGTATCATCAATGTTAGTCTACCGGGAAATTAAACTTACATTTAATGACAAACTGAATTACGGCCCATTACACATTATTAATCAAAGATATTAAACGGCTGATGCTTTACACACCACAATATAAATGTCCAAGTAAATATACATTTGGCTGTAATTATGTTTTTGATTATTTGTGACTTCATTATAAAGTCACTCATACCAATCAATTAAGGAATAACCCTGTTGTGTCTGATGATTTGCGGACGTTCATGCTGGTTCTATGGTCGTAAATTGACCTTTAATGGATATTTACAACCATAATCCAGCATGAACGTCCGCAAATCATCAGACACTGTCAGGATTTGCACAAACCGAGCAGGACACAAATGCAAAACTCTCACAAACAGACTGGTGTAGGAAAAAGGTTTGGGATTCGGTACACGGGAGGTCCAGCAGCGACGGCAAAGGTACAGTCAGGCTTGAGGCTGAGGTTAGATCAAGAAAACAGGCAAAGGTCAAAATACACGGTGTGGTGGCAATCAAAGGCAGAGACAAAAATCGTGGTCACGGACTAAACAAGGTCAAATACCGGCAGGCTGAATACAAGGCAAAACGAGGCAAGGACGTGAGTGCTAGAAAGTGAAATCATTCAACAATCGAGCAAGGGACTGTGAGACTGTGAGGGCTTAAATAACTGGTGAAGTAATTAGTGCAACAAGACACAGGTGTTGGTGAAGGTTCTGGAAGGGGGCGTGACCAGGGAAGACAAAGGTAAGTGCAAGAGAATGAAGGCAGGAAGACACAGAGTGAAGTGATGAAAGAAACAAAGACACGTGAGCAAGTGCAAGAGCAGGGGTGAATGAAAATACAAAGCAGACAGAGTCACAGTGAGAGACAGGGACACATGGCAGGTGCAGGGCTGAGGAATAAGAACGTATTTGGGCAGGCATGAAGGAAACATAGAACAGAGCTAAAACAGAATCATAAATAAACCAGACCTGACAGAACTAAGAAGATGCCTGTAATCAAGGAAATCAATTATCTTAAACAAAACTGTAACCGCAGTGAGATGGATGAAAATATAACAGTGAATGAAATGATCAATGGTGCAATGACAGCATAAACTAAGACTACATAATGAACAGAATGATAATAATGGGTGACTACAAAATAGTGCAATAAATAAAAGAACTTAACAGATAAATAATAAATGTAACATAATCAGAGATAAATAATGACCAATACGTGTGACAAAAGCAAAATACCAAAAATGTGATAAACCAAACTGTAGACCAAAGCATAAATGAACAGAAACAAACTAGGACTGAAGTGACTAATTGAACATGAATGACAAATACCAGGATAACAGAAACAAAACTAATGATAACATAAATCTGACGAGACATGGATAAACACACCGAAGATAGAGAATACAGACGAGATACGAGGCTATACTAATAACAGATGGCCCTAAAGGGCCTATCATGACAGACACAAGGGGTTATTCCCATTCTAATCCAATTCCATCGTTGTTTATTTTTTTGTAGGTAATTCAGTTGGCGAGGCTTACCGTCAAGGCAGTGTCGCTCCAACAGCGGTCAGGGCACGGAGTAATCCATCAAACATGAAAATCCATCAAATGTGAAACAGTAATTCTGTAACAGAATCCACATCAATACTTTCATATGGTATCTTAAATTCATCATCGGTACGCGACTTTCTCTCGCTCTCAGGTAACAGCGTCATTATTGACACCTGCATAGCTGTGTGCGTGGGCAGTCAGGGCACAGAGCAATCCATTAAATGTGAAATGGTTGAATATTTTGCAACCTTACACCAAATGTTATACAGTCTGAAATCTCACATGATTAACAAATCAGATTTGCGGAAAAAAATGTAATTGGATTAGAATCACAAATATTTTTTCTGATCAGTATATTGTTTTGAACATCTATCTAAGCTTTTTGGTTGGTGAGATATACAAAAAAAAAAAGCTTTTTTTGAGTTGATCTTGTCCACACACACACACACACACACACACACACACACACACACACACACACACACACACACACACACACACACACACACACACACACACACACACACACACACACCAATGAAAACAACACCCTGCTGTCGCTGCTTTGCTGACATGCAGGGCAAAAAAAAAAAATCCAGAATCCACATCCAGATTGTCACTCACTTATCTTCAACCGCTTATCCGGGATGGGGTCATGGGGCACATCCAGATTTTAAAAAGAAAAAAAAAAGGGTAGTGACATGAAGTGGAGGCAGACTAGCCATCTGCCAGGGTGGTTGCCATCCAGACCTGACCCGACCTGACTATTAGAGTTGGTATTTTTGCCAATTTCTTTGGCAAATGACTGATAATTTTTTTGAGAAATTGACATGCATTTAAAAAAGCTTAACTTGATATGCAAATATAAATATGGAAAAAAAGACCCAGAATCCACATCAAGATCCTGATCATCAGAACATTTAAGTTGGGTTCTTCCCCGAGGTAAATCTGATCATTCAACCATGTGTTGTGGTGATCAGCTGAAAGTGTTTAGAGACACTGATGAAAATATCAATAAATGTCCCATTTCACTTTGTAAAGGAATTACACATTGAAACGTATGGTCAACACATTATTTTTAAGATCGAGCGCTCCTACAACATTTGTGCAGATTGATTGAAACTGTTTTGAGAACTGATTGGAGAAAAAAAAGAGGTTATCTGACAGTGCAACAAAGAGAGAATAAAATTGTTGTAGGCTGGGTTGGGTAGGATTACTTTGAAGGAATACATGTGGATTACATTTATATATGTACATACGAGGGCTGTCAATAAAGTAACAGTCCTTTTTATTTTTTTCAAAAACTATATGGATTTCATTCATATGTTTTTACGTCAGACATGCTTGAACCCTCGTGCGCATGCGTGAGTTTTTCCACGCCTGTCGGTGACGTCATTCGCCTGTGAGCACTCCTTGTGGGAGGAGTCGTCCAGACCCTCGTCGGAATTCCTTTGTCTGAGAAGTTGCTGAGAGACTGGCGCGTTGTTTGATCAAAATTTTTTCTAAACCTGTGAGACACATCGAAGTGGACATGGTTCGAAAAATTAAGATGGTTTTCAGTGAAAATTTTAACAGCTGATGAGAGATTTTGAGGTGATTCTGTCGCTTTAAGGACTTTTCACGGTGCGAGACGTCGCGCTGCGCTCTCAAGCGGCGTCATCAGCCTGTTCAAGCTGAAAACCTCCACATTTCAGGCTCTATTGATCCAGGACGTCGTGAGAGAACAGAGAAGTTTCAGAAGAAGTCGGTTTCAGCATTTTATCCGGATATTCCACTGTTAAAGGAGATTTTTTTAATGAAAGACGTGTGGACGGATCCGCGCGTCGGGACGCAGCCGACGCGGTGCGGCGGCACAGGAAAAACACCTCCGTGTTGATAACCATTTGTAAAATCCAGGCGGCTTTTGATGGCTTTCAGTGGAGTGAGTATATGAGAAATTGTTTAACAGGCAGGACATGTTCCAACTTGTCCTTAAGGCTTTCAACAGAGGTGTTTTTCCTGTGGCGGAGCGTCGCGGCGGCTGCGTCGCGACGCGCGGACCCGTCCGCACGTCTTTCATTAAAAAAATCTCCTTTAACAGTGGAATATCCGGATAAAATGCTGAAACCGACTTCTTCTGAAACTTCTCTGTTCTCTCACGACGTCCTGGATCAATAGAGCTTGAAATGTGGAGGTTTTCAGCTTGAACAGGCTGATGACGCCGCCTGAGAGCGCTGCGCGACGTCTCGCACCGTGAAAAGTCCTTAAAGCGACAGAATCACCTCAAAATCTCTCATCAGCCGTTAAAATTTTCACTGAAAACCAGCTTAATTTTTCGAACCGTGTCCACTTCGATGTGTCTCACAGGTTTAGAAAAAATTTTGATCAAACAACGCGCCAGTCTCTCAGCAACTTCTCAGACAAAGGAATTCCGACGAGGGGCTGGACGACTCCTCCCACAAGGAGTGCTCACAGGCGAATGACGTCACCGACAGGCATGGAAAAACTCACGCATGCGCACGAGGGTGCAAGCATGTCTGACGTAAAAACATATGAATGAAATCCATATAGTTTTTGAAAAAAATAAAAAGGACCGTAACTTTATTGACAGCCCTCGTACATTTGGATTACTTGTAATCTGATTACTTTTGGATTACATTTGAAAGTAATCCTACCCAACCTTGGTTGTAGGAGATACATGTTGGTCCTCTTCATCACAAAAACTTAGTGGGGATCTTAGATCTTTAAGGGATCTTTAGAGTGAATCCTTTCAACATGTGCTGTGGAGATCATTGGCAAATGTTTTAATGCAACATTCATTTTTTTAATATATATATATATATGTCAGATTTCATTTCGTAAAGAATATTTTTAAGAATAAGGAACAAACTTTGCAGAGTTAATGCATTGAGAGGTGTGTAGGAGTGATGAGTGAACAAAAAAGTACCCCAAAAGAATTCCCACTCCCACTTGTAATACGGCAATTTATTTGTGGTATTTCACTGCAAGGCCTTCATCAGGCAAATGATTTTGATGGAATAATTATTAATTATGAAAGAAATTAGTACTTTAAAAAAAGATCCAGAATCCACATCTGGATCTTCATCAAAACAGCAATTTAATTTTTATCATATGATTGATCATTTGTGGAGATTGACTAAAAATATTTTGAGAAATTGATTGAAATGTTTTAAAAATCGTGATCATTTCAGTACACCAAAAAATATGAAAGAAAGTGAGGTCGCATTTCACTCTGTAAAACAATTATTAGTATTATTTTTAAAAAAAGAAAAGAAAAAAAGATTGAGAATCAACACTGGATTCCTGTGCATCATTTTGAAATTTAATTTTATTCTATTTATATAGCGCCAAATCACAACAAAGCTGCCTTGAGATATTTCACACAAACAAGGTTTAACCTTACCAACCCCTAGAGCAAGGACACAGGCGACAGTGGTAAGGAAAAACTCCCTCTGATGATTTGAGGAAGAAATCTTAAGCAGACCAGACTTAAAGAGGTGACCCTCTGCTTTGGCCATGTCTGCTATGTATCCATATATGAGGCACTGAGTAATAGGCCAACCTGTATTCAATCCAGGCTGTTGTCAGGTTGGTCTGCCTGGTCTTTGATTCCTGGTATACTGCTCATTCAACCAGTAGCTGGGGCTTTGACCCTCTGGTATTGTTTCCAATGCCCTTCTGAGCTTTGCTCGTGTGTTGACTAGTGTGCCTAGTCAACTTGGTAGCTATGACGCCTGATAGGACCCTTCATGCTTTCAAGAGGCAGGCAACTGGCCGATAGTTTGAGGGTGTCATACCCTTGTGGAGGTCCTTCATGATCAGGCTTGTCCTGTCCTGTGTTAGCCAGTCTGGGTGAGTACCTGCTGTTAGTAGCCCACCTATTTGTACTGCTAGGTGCACATGAAGCACTGTTAGCTTCTTCAGCCAGTAGGTGTGGATTATATCAGGTCCTGGTGCTGTCAAGCTTTTCATCCCTGAGACTCATTGTTGGATGTCTACCTTCATGATGTTGACTGGTTCTTGTTCTGGGAGATGGCTATGGTGGGTCTACCAGCCACTTGGCATTGGTGTTGTGTGATGTCTCTTTCTTTGAGATGACCTTCCAGTCTTGCTCAGTCTCAGTTCTGGGCAGGTCTGTTCTTGTGTTCCTGTTTTCCCCTTTCAGCTGGGAGTACACGCTTTCTTTCTTGGCCTCTGCTTCTCTGGAGTATTTCTTCAGCTGAGTAGCCAGAGCTACAAGCCTTTGTTTGGCAGTTTCCAAGGCCGTAGCTATGAACATCTTGTTGTACTTCTTATCAGTCAAGGACCTGTCTCTCATGATGCCCTTCTGTGCCTCTGTTAGCAGGCTAGCATCCTTCCGGGCTTTCCAGATTTAGGCTTCCAGTTTCTTCTCCATGGAGGGCTCTCCCTTTGGGGTGTATTCTAGATATTATCGCCAGGTTTATTAAGGAATACTGTGGCAGTAGCGTATATGAGCTCCCTGGTTTCTGTAATACTGATAGTGGGGATGGTGAGTAGAGCTGTCTAAAATGTCTTCAAGCATCTCTTCTGATAGGACTTTCTCAGTGCGCTGAGGGAGTCGTACTCTTGGCCGTATTGCCATCTGCTTTAGTCTGACCGCAATCTTCATCCTAAGCACAGTAGATGCATCTGTCATTGCAAGTATCTGGGTATAATCTGCTTCCTTAACACTAGTCTGTCCTACCAGGGTCTGTTCCTTGTGTTCACACTGCTCAGTATTGTGCTGCTGTAGCCTCTGGATCTCCAGTTTCAATAGAATCTTCCTTCTGTTGATGTTAGAGCACTGAGCTACCAGGTTTTTCTTTGTCAGTGTGGAAGCTGGTCTTTTTTTCAGCCATAGTTCCCACATGCATTGCATGTAACCTCTCTCAATGGGTCTGATGTCATAGTAGCACTCCATCAGTTCCATTTTGTCAGTTCTTGTCAATGTACGTCTTGTTCTAGTAGCACATTTCCCATCAGTATGTCCTGGTTCCTCAACACCTGACGCGGAACTTGTTAACCCGGGCGATGTTTGAGCTGGTATGACTTTATTAATTTGTCTCTCGCTCATGGTTTCAAGGCAGGCTGGGGGAGTGGCATGGGGACCCTTACTGGATATGTTTGTGTGTCTATATGTGGCCCTGCGACAGACTGGCATCCTGTCCAGGGTGTACCCCCCTTCATGCCCTATGACTGCTAGGATAGGGTCACAAGGGGGCTGTGAGTATTCGGTATAGAAAATGGATGATATTCTTGCTGTGCCTTCCATTTGTTTGAAAAGATTCAGATCCTGATCAATACCCACACTGAAAGGTTTTTCCTTGACTCTCAGTTGAGTTGCAGTCTCATAACCACCTCGGCAGAGGTAATAACATTTGAGGTTAACATTCTCTCTCCCTCCAACATCATACATCACTCTGACAGAGCATTTCACTCCTGAATTCAGAATTCTGACTGAAAAAGCACCTCAAACGCTGTCAGTTGTCTCCATTTGGTGAGAAGGCCGCTCCCAGCCCGCTGAGCACCGCAGCTGAATGTTTGTCAACTGGCACCATGAGCCAAATTTGTCCAAAAGGGCAAATTATGACAACTGATTTTCTCTCATATATATATATATATCTATATATATTTAACAAATTTTCCAGCAAAGGGTTAGTCAGCACAGCAGCATTGTACAACACTGGCCAAAAGGAAGGACTAGGTTTAACTGGAACAAAGAGAAAAAATTTGATGTGCATTTTCCACAGAAGTGTTACTCATTTTATCTCTCTGTGAAAGAAATGTCAAAGTCAAAGGTCGAGCCAACACTGATTCTCTTATTTAGGTCTGGTGATACTCTAGAATTCATGGTGGGACAAACAATTAAAGATGTCTGATTGTTTGTGGTGAACAGGAGGAATAAATGCTGCCTTCACAGGAATGAACGTTCTAAAAATTTACAATATTTTTCTAATATGTACCACTGCAGGTGCTGTAATTCAAACAATGGCTACAGTGCCGGGGATTATCGACAATCAGGTGACTCCGTCATGTCATGAAGATTTGTTTATAGTATTTACATTTTTTGTGGTTTTAAATAAATAAATGAAAAAAAAAACAGTCTATTTGCTCCCTTGAATAATGCAGTTAATGTGACGTGTACCTGACTTGTACTTAGTTAGAAAACAAAAACAAACAAACAAACAAACAAACAAAATCCTGAAAGAATTAGCCACACATTTTGTACCCTGTTTAAAATTATGTAATGTCAATTTATGTGTGGAAACATGTTCCAATTTGTGGTTATACAAGTGTTATTTATTTTTTATTGAAATTTTAATTTTATTTGATATTTTTTATACAAAACACTCAACACAGTGACAAAAAAAAATCTAACAACTCTGAAAAATCTGATCACCGATCAAATCTTTTTAATGGCATTCTTTTCAAATATTGCCTAAAAGTGTTAATTCAGGTTTTTTTCATGACTTATAATGCAAAATCACTTGCAAAGGTTCTGTTTGGCATTGTCCTCTTTCCACAGAGTTATTTTTGTTAAGTATTCAAGCAAAAAAAAAAAAAAAAAAACATAACAAAAGTTATTGAGATTCAGTTTGCTTTTCTGACCATTATTTAAGCTTTGGTGATGTTAGGATAGCTATGTATATTCTTGAGATATTAGCATTGAAAATTTGATTCAACGTAGAGAGAAACATACAACGACATGCATAAAGGAACACCCTTTTCTAACAAGGTTTCTACTTTATCTGTAATACAGTATGTTAGGAATTCATGTAAACAGTAGTACTAATAATATTTGATGATACGCCAGTTATTTTATTAAGGTCCAGTAATTGGCACAGCATTGAATTATCTCATTATTATTTTAAAGCTTTGCAGTAATTCTGTTGTATGGTGCCACATCTGAGACCATCTAAGTGTTGTGTTTGGTGCATTTGGTGTCTTTTGGGTCAGGGAACAGGGTGACCTCATGACCTAAATACACAAAGTTCCTTTTTACATGCAGCATTTGAATTTCGTTTCCTGATGTGTAGTCCTGGTAGGAGGATGAGGAACAACGAAAAGTCACAAGGCGCTCTATCGCAATGACTGCACAAACAAGATGGTGTGAGGGTGTCATTCATGTTGTGCCACTGTGCGCATCCCGGATTTTTCAGTTTACATTTTGTCGCAGACGTTTGCACGGAGATGACCTACAACAGACGGCCGATCACACCTTCAGATAAAACCTGTCATTCCTGTATGTGTGCTGGTCGATACCTTTCAGCTCAGTTTAGCTGTGCACTGTTTACTTAGCCAGTGAGGCCCTTAGAACCAACATGCAATTCTAATTTAGCTACTTTACTCTTCCTGCACATGTATGAACCAGAACAAACCTTAGCCAAGGTCACCTCAGAGATAAGAGAAAAACCAACATCAAAAAGGAAGCACAGAAGATTTATAGTGCTTGTTCATTTACTCTGTTCATTTGTTTGTTTGGTTTAAAGCATAAAACATTCCAGCGTATATAACACTTGAATACATTTGGGTGAAAGTGTACAAAACTTACTAAAGCACTCTTAACTTAGCCTACACATGTATAGTCACTGTGACTGGGCTCAGCTAGCTAGCACAGCTACTACCCCTTATAAAATTACAGTTACATACATGACGGACGTATCTACTGTAGGATTGTGTTACCATTGACTGTAAAGTAGAATAGTATTTGTTGTGGCAGAATCTTATAAAATTAGGGCATGGAACATTTAAATGACAGCTGTCTTCATAAGCTAGCATAAAGACACAATGCTGTGGATGGATCATGCTCGATATCTAGCTAGTGCACAGCAGGATCTCAAAGCCATTCATGAGTAAAGAGTTAAATGAAATGAAAGTATTTGTATGCTTAATACTTCCACGTTCAGAGTGTCTTTGCTCCAAGATATTTTGATATTTATCTGTTGGTATGGTTGACAAATTTGTTATAACAATTATACCAAAATTGTGGTATATTATCATAGAAAGCCATTTTGCACACATTGACATACAATTTTCAAATGTGCAAAATTTCAGATATTTTATGAAGCATGTGCAGTGAAGGCAGGGCGGACCGATTTTCAGTGGGGACCGTTCGGTCGGCGACACCGGCATGTGAGGGAGTACTGTCCTATAATGTACTGCAAAGTATATTGCCCTATTTTTTTGCTAACGTTTGTACTTTGGTTAGACAGAATTTCATAAAATGAGACAACATAGCATTGCTAGTGATTTGAGCTAGCTGGTGCCATTACAGAAGTCGGTTTTACTTCCACATGGATAAGATTAAATCCTCACTTGTGAATAGTAGAGAAGCTTGAATCTTCGACTGGACTGGGTTGCTTGACGCAAGGATGTTTCGCTTCTAATCGCAGAAGCTTATCATGGCTAGTGACTAGCAATTGCTCTAATTAGCATCTTGTTAGTCACTAGCCAATAGCAGTGTGCCTCTTGGAAGTAGGGGTCTGGTTAGGTTTAAAACTCCAGCTTTTGCTGGCTTCTATTATTCTTCTCTACAAGAGTCAAGACAGAAGTCAGACTACCAGAACAAGAATTTTAGCTGAGGTAGCTTCTGCGATTAGAAGTGAAACATCCTCGCGTCAAGCAACCCAGTTCAGTCGAAGATTCAAGCTACTATGGAAACCACCTGGACAACTGAGAGTCTTCACAGAAACTCAATTGTGAATGTATGTCACTTATAGGTTAATGGCATATGGTCCACAGTAGAGCAGGAGAAATGGTGATAAGGATGCACACACATTCTCATCAATCCTTGTCTATGAGGTAAAATCAACAATGGATGATCAACCTCTATACATGTAAACAACTATGATGTATTAGCAAGTCCCATTATCTACCATTGTAAATGTCCAATCTAAATAATTTTCCTTCATGTACATTGTTGCATGGTGTGCTACCATTGTGTGAAGTTTATCTGAAATCCATAAAGCAGATAAGGAGTTGCACTTACAACATCAGTATCATGATACATTATTTGAATACATAAGCTCAATAATATCTCGCTGAAGACATCGAACCAGAATTATTTTCTTTCATGCAAATCTTATGGTGTGCTACTATTGTGTGCCGTTCCACTGAAATCAACCAAATGTTTTAGCAGGAGTTGTGTTTACAAAACTCATGGATAAATGAATGGAAAGACTGTGTGATTCTTATAATCTAATCAGCTTTGCCATCCTTTGGGGAACAAAATTAATCCTGTTGCTCAAGCCAGAATGTATTAATTAGTTAAATGTGCCTGTGATGTGAACAAAGTAAGGGCTAACTGACATTTGACACCAATGACCTTGACCTTCCCTCAAATGTTTAATCTCTGGATAATATTGCGAGGACAATTCTGGAATCCATCTAATTTGGTCCAAAGACATTTGAAATCAAACTCCTTCACCTTGAACTTTGCCATAATTATGTCTTTAAAGGCAATTTCAGGGTCATATGTTATTGACATAGCAAGTTCAGGAACAACCAGGCAGACATAACATTGGCTCCAATGATTGACCTTTGCCAAATCTGACTGCACCTGGGCAATTCCAGAGCCCACCTACATATGTGTGCTACTTTTGATGTAAATCAGAGTAAAAATGAAAAAAAATTGACGCTTTTTACCTTTGAACCAAAGACCTTTATTTTCCTTGAGCAATTCTGGGGTTGTCCATGATCCATATATCTGTCAGGACTCGTGGTGGCTTGACACAGGAAGCAGTGAGAGCCACATGCAGACTCACAGACATGGTTGGTTGTGATGAATAAAAGGCTTTATCTTGTAGCCAGGCAGTAGATTCAGTACACAGGAATTCAGATAATGAGTCAGAGGTATCAGGCAGGGTATAGGCTAGGATGTGGTCCAAAAATGACCTGAGGCCATACACATTTATAGCATGCAAAAACAGAGGCAGAATAAAAAAACAAGTTGAGTTCAGGAGTACGGGAAGGAGGTCGACGGAGGTCAGAACACTACAGAGCAAACAGGACATGAACGAATGGCGAGAGAGTGAACAAAGTCAATAATCGGGTGAGGTACTGTGAGACTGTGAGGGCTTAAATACTGGTAGACTAATCAGGGCGTGAAATAAGGAACAGGTGTGCAGAAGGTTCTGGAAGGGGTGTGGCTGACAAACACTAAAGTAGGTGCAACATTGTGAAGGGAAATGAAAGCAAAGCAGACAGAGACCAAGAGAACTAAGTGACAGGAAAAACTAACTTTGAAAAACGTGATGTGTACAAGACAAAACAATAATTAACGTGAGCAAAACAAAAGGGGCAAAACTAAGAAATAATGTGACGAGTCAAAAAGTAGAAAACAGAAAACTAATGATTATAATCCAAACTAGAATGGAACTGATACTGACTGATACATAAAGGCAAATACAGTAAAAATGGCAAAACAAACTACTGGTTAAACAGAATATATGATGAACAGAAAAGAAAACTGGTGACTACATACACTCAACAAAAATATAAATGCAACACTTTTGATTTTGCTCCCATTTTGTATGAGATGAACTCAAAGATCTAAAACGTTTTCCACATACACAATATCACCATTTCCCTCAAATATTGTTCACAAACCAGTCTAAATCTGTGATAGTGAGCACTTCTCCTTTGCTGAAATAATCCATCCCACCTCACAGGTGTGCCATATCAAGATGCTGATTAGACACCATGATTAGTGCACAGGTGTGCCTTAGACTGTCCACAATAAAAGGCCACTCTGAAAGGTGCAGTTTTGTTTTACTGGGGGGGATACCAGTCAGTATCTGGTGTGACCACCATTTGCCTCATGCAGTGCAACACATCTCCTTCGCATAGAGTTGATCAGGTTATCAATTGTGGCCTGTGGAATGTTGGTCCACTCCTCTTCAATGGCTGTGCGAAGTTGCTGGATATTGGCAGGAACTGGTACACGCTGTCGTATACGCCGGTCCAGAGCATCCCAAACATGCTCAATGGGTGACATGTCCGGTGAGTATGCTGGCCATGCAAGAACTGGGACATTTTCAGCTTCCAAGAATTGTGTACAGATCCTTGCAACATGGGGCCGTGCATTATCCTGCTGCAACATGAGGTGATGTTCTTGGATGTATGGCACAACAATGGGCCTCAGGATCTCATCACGGTATCTCTGTGCATTCAAAATGCCATCAATAAAATGCACCTGTGTTCTTCATCCATAACAGACACCTGCCCATACCATAACCCCACCGCCACCATGGGCCACTCGATCCACAACATTGACATCAGAAAACCGCTCACCCACACGACGCCACACACGCTGTCTGCCATCTGCCCTGAACAGTGTGAACCGGGATTCATCCGTGAAGAGAACACCTCTCCAACGTGCCAAACGCCAATGAATGGGAGCATTTGCCCACTCAAGTCGGTTACGACGACGAACTGGAGTCAGGTCGAGACCCCGATGAGGACGACGAGCATGCAGATGAGCTTCCCTGAGACGGTTTCTGACAGTTTGTGCAGAAATTCTTTGGTTATGCAAACCGATTGTTTCAGCAGCTGTCCGAGTGGCTGGTCTCAGACGATCTTGGAGGTGAACATGCTGGATGTGGAGTTCCTGGGCTGGTGTGGTTACACGTGGTCTGCGGTTGTGAGGCTGGTTGGATGTACTGCCAAATTCTCTGAAACGCCTTTGGAGACGGCTTATGGTAGAGACATGAACATTCAATACACGAGCAACAGCTCTGGTTGACATTCCTGCTGTCAGCATGCCAATTGCACGCTCCCTCAAATCTTGCGACATCTGTGGCATTGTGCTGTGTGATAAAACTGCACCTTTCAGAGTGGCCTTTTATTGTGGGCAGTCTAAGGCACACCTGTGCACTAATCATGGTGTCTAATCAGCATCTTGATATGGCACACCTGTGAGGTGGGATGGATTATCTCAGCAAAGGAGAAGTGCTCACTATCACAGATTTAGACTGGTTTGTGAACAATATTTGAGGGAAATGGTGATATTGTGTATGTGGAAAAGGTTTTATATATATCTTTGAGTTCATCTCATACAAAATGGGAGCAAAACCAAAAGTGTTGCGTTTATATTTTTGTTGAGTGTAATTATGCATTGAATATCTGAACTCTCAGTAAATGATAACAGAAAATAAAACCCATGACTAACAGAACACAACCTGACAATAAGACACTGAAGATAAATACTAACAAAACCAGAGAATACATAACTACTACAGAAGACCATGAACAAATGAATGACTGCAAAACTAAATGATAACCAAAGAATGAAAACCTGTGACTAAAGCAGACAATCAATCAATCAATCAATCAATTTTTTTATATAGCGCCAAATCACAACAAACAGTTGCCCCAAGGCGCTTTATATTGTAAGGCAAGGCCATACAATAATTATGTAAAACCCCAACGGTCAAAACGACCCCCTGTGAGCAAGCACTTGGCTACAGTGGGAAGGAAAAACTCCCTTTTAACAGGAAGAAACCTCCAGCAGAACCAGGCTCAGGGAGGGGCAGTCTTCTGCTGGGAATGGTTGGGGCTGAGGGAGAGAACCAGGAAAAAGACATGCTGTGGAGGGGAGCAGAGATCGATCACTAATGATTAAATGCAGAGTGGTGCATACAGAGCAAAAAGAGAAAGAAACAGTGCATCATGGGAACCCCCCAGCAGTCTAAGTCTATAGCAGCATAACTAAGGGATGGTTCAGGGTCACCTGATCCAGCCCTAACTATAAGCTTTAGCAAAAAGGAAAGTTTTAAGCCTAATCTTAAAAGTAGAGAGGGTGTCTGTCTCCCTGATCTGAATTGGGAGCTGGTTCCACAGGAGAGGAGCCTGAAAGCTGAAGGCTCTGCCTCCCATTCTACTCTTACAAACCCTAGGAACTACAAGTAAGCCTGCAGTCTGAGAGCGAAGTGCTCTATTGGGGTGATATTGTACTACGAGGTCCCTAAGATAAGATGGGACCTGATTATTCAAAACCTTATAAGTAAGAAGAAGAATTTTAAATTCTATTCTAGAATTAACAGGAAGCCAATGAAGAGAGGCCAATATGGGTGAGATATGCTCTCTCCTTCTAGTCCCCGTCAGTACTCTAGCTGCAGCATTTTGAACTAACTGAAGGCTTTTTAGGGAACTTTTAGGACAACCTGATAATAATGAATTACAATAGTCCAGCCTAGAGGAAATAAATGCATGAATTAGTTTTTCAGCATCACTCTGAGACAAGACCTTTCTGATTTTAGAGATATTGCGTAAATTCAAAAAAGCAGTCCTACATATTTGTTTAATATGCGCTTTGAATGACATATCCTGATCAAAAATGACTCCAAGATTTCTCACAGTATTACTAGAGGTCAGGGTAATGCCATCCAGAGTAAGGATCTGGTTAGACACCATGTTTCTAAGATTTGTGGGGCCAAGTACAATAACTTCAGTTTTATCTGAGTTTAAAAGCAGGAAATTAGAGGTCATCCATGTCTTTATGTCTGTAAGACAATCCTGCAGTTTAGCTAATTGGTGTGTGTCCTCTGGCTTCATGGATAGATAAAGCTGGGTATCATCTGCGTAACAATGAAAATTTAAGCAATACCATCTAATAATACTGCCTAAGGGAAGCATGTATAAAGTGAATAAAATTGGTCCTAGCACAGAACCTTGTGGAACTCCATAATTAACTTTAGTTTGTGAAGAAGATTCCCCATTTACATGAACAAATTGTAATCTATTAGACAAATATGATTCAAACCACTGCAGCGCAGTGCCTTTAATACCTATGGCATGCTTTAATCTCTGTAATAAAATTTTATGGTCAACAGTATCAAAAGCAGCACTGAGGTCTAACAGAACAAGCACAGAGATGAGTCCACTGTCCGAGGCCATAAGAAGATCATTTGTAACCTTCACTAATGCTGTTTCTGTACTATGATGAATTCTAAAACCTGACTGAAACTCTTCAAATAGACCATTCCTCTGCAGATGATCAGTTAGCTGTTTTACAACTACCCTTTCAAGAATTTTTGAGAGAAAAGTAAGGTTGGAGATTGGCCTATAATTAGCTAAGATAGCTGGGTCAAGTGATGGCTTTTTAAGTAATGTTTTAATTACTGCCACCTTAAAAGCCTGTGGTACATAGCCAACTAACAAAGATAGATTGATCATATTTAAGATTGAAGCATTAAATAATGGTAGGGCTTCCTTGAGCAACCTGGTAGGAATGGGGTCTAATAAACATGTTGATGGTTTGGATGAAGTAACTAATGAAGATAACTCAGACAGAACAATCAGAGAGAAAGAGTCTAACCAAATACCAGCATCACTGAAAGCAGCCAAAGATAATGATACGTCTTTGGGATGGTTATGAGTAATTTTTTCTCTAATAGTTAAAATTTTGTTAGCAAAGAAAGTCATGAAGTCATTACTAGTTAAAGTTAATGGAATACTCAGCTCAATAGAGCTCTGACTCTTTGTCAGCCTGGCTACAGTGCTGAAAAGAAACCTGGGGTTGTTCTTATTTTCTTCAATTAGTGATGAGTAGAAAGATGTCCTAGCTTTACAGAGGGCTTTTTTTATAGAGCAACAGACTCTTTTTCCAGGCTAAGTGAAGATCTTCTAAATTAGTGAGACGCCATTTCCTCTCCAACTTACGGGTTATCTGCTTTAAGCTACGAGTTTGTGAGTTATACCACGGAGTCAGGCACTTCTGATTTAAAGCTCTCTTTTTTAGAGGAGCTACAGCATCCAAAGTTGTCTTCAATGAGGATGTAAAACTATTGACGAGATACTCTATCTCACTTACAGAGTTTAGGTAGCTACTCTGCACTGTGTTGGTATATGGCATTAGAGAACATAAAGAAGGAATCATATCCTTAAACCTAGTTACAGCGCTTTCTGAAAGACTTCTAGTGTAATGAAACTTATTCCCCACTGCTGGGTAGTCCATCAGAGTAAATGTAAATGTTATTAAGAAATGATCAGACAGAAGGGAGTTTTCAGGGAATACTGTTAAGTCTTCTATTTCCATACCATAAGTCAGAACAAGATCTAAGATATGATTAAAGTGGTGGGTGGACTCATTTACTTTTTGAGCAAAGCCAATAGAGTCTAATAATAGATTAAATGCAGTGTTGAGGCTGTCATTCTCAGCATCTGTGTGGATGTTAAAATCGCCCACTATAATTATCTTATCTGAGCTAAGCACTAAGTCAGACAAAAGGTCTGAAAATTCACAGAGAAACTCACAGTAACGACCAGGTGGACGATAGATAATAACAAATAAAACTGGTTTTTGGGACTTCCAATTTGGATGGACAAGACTAAGAATCAAGCTTTCAAATGAATTAAAGCTCTGTCTGGGTTTTTGATTAATTAATAAGCTGGAATGGAAGATTGCTGCTAATCCTCCGCCCCGGCCCGTGCTACCAGCATTCTGGCAGTTAGTGTGACTCGGGGGTGTTGACTCATTTAAACTAACATATTCATCCTGCTGTAACCAGGTTTCTGTTAGGCAGAATAAATCAATATGTTGATCAATTATTATATCATTTACCAACAGGGACTTAGAAGAGAGAGACCTAATGTTCAATAGACCACATTTAACTGTTTTAGTCTGTGGTGCAGTTGAAGGTGCTATATTATTTTTTCTTTTCGAATTTTTATGCTTAAATACATTTTTGATGTTTATTGGTAGTCTGGGAGCAGGCACCGTCTCTACGGGGATGGGCTAATGAGGGGATGGCAGGGGGAGAGAAGCTGCAGAGAGGTGTGTAAGACTACAACTCTGCTTCCTGGTCCCAACCCTGGATAGTCACGGTTTGGAGGATTTAAGAAAATTGGCCAGATTTCTAGAAATGAGAGCTGCTCCATCCAAAGTGGGATGGATTCTGTCTCTCCTAACAAGACCAGGTTTTCCCCAGAAGCTTTGCCAATTATCTATGAAGCCCACCTCATTTTTTGGACACCACTCAGACAGCCAGCAATTCAAGGAGAACATGCGGCTAAACATGTCACTCCCGGTCTGATTGGGGAGGGGCCCAGAGAAAACTACAGAGTCCGACATTGTTTTTGCAAAGTTACACACCGATTTAATGTTAATTTTAGTGACCTCCGATTGGCGTAACCGGGTGTCATTACTGCCGACGTGAATTACAGTCTTACCAAATTTACGCTTAGCCTTAGCCAGCAGTTTCAAATTTCCTTCAATGTCGCCTGCTCTGGCCCCCGGAAGACAATTGACTATGGTTGCTTTTGTCGCTAACTTCACATTTCTCAAAACAGAGTCGCCAATAACCAGAGTTTGGTCCTCGGCGGGTGTGTCGTCGAGTGGGGAAAAACGGTTAGAGATGTGAACAGGTTGGCGGTGTACACGGGGCTTCTGTTTAGGGCTACGCTTCCTCCTCACAGTCACCCAGTCGGCCTGCTTTCCCAGCTGCTCGGGATCTGCCAGGGGGTAACTAACGGCGGCTAAGCTACCTTGGTCCGCACCGACTACAGGGGCCTGGCTAGCTGTAGAATTTTCCACGGTGCAGAGCCGAGTCTCCAATTCGCCCAGCCTGGCCTCCAAAGCTACGAATAAGCTACACTTATTACAAGTACCGTTACTGCTAAAGGAGGCCGAGGAATAACTAAACATTTCACACCCAGAGCAGAAAAGTGCGGGAGAGACAGGAGAAGCCGCCATGCTAAATCGGCTAAGAGCTAGTAGCTACGCTAAGCTAGCGGATTCCTAAAAACACGCAAAGTGAATAATGTGTAAATAATTTAGAGGTGATTCAGCAGAAGGAGTGCTTTAGTTAAGGCACGTGAAGATTACACTGGGAAACAAATCGTAATCTAGATAACTAGATCAATCTAACTGCGCAGATTAAACAGCTAACAGATACAGAAAAACACCGCTGTGCTCCGGAACAGGAAGTGATACAATACCGCAGTGAGAGCCAACCACCAGTAGAGGCAAGCAAGAGACACAAAGAAAAGCAATAAACAGAAGCCAACTGAGATTTAGATGACAAAGTATAAACATAAGAAAAGTAAAACCGACAAACTATTGTGAAAATTACACAGAGAATTCAGACATAAACCCCGAGCCGGGACAGAACCTGACAATACCAGGTTTGGTGGAACTTGGCCAAAGGACCTTGGATGAAATTGGGGGACAAAAAGAAATGCTGGTAAAATTATAGAAATATTCAGAAATCTTTGTGAATAAAAAAATAAAAACTTTAAGGGTTAACTCCGGAGTGCATCCTGTAGTCAGAAATCTGAGGAATCCACAGCAAAATTAGGATGCCTTTTTATCTCAAAATAGAGGATGATCAAAATACTGCACATTCAGGGTTTTTCCTTGACTTGAGTTTGCATTTCAAAGGCAGCTTTGTCTCGCTGTTCATCCAACTTGAAAGTGATCCCAGAAAGTTGTTGTTTTGTGAGATCTTATCACTGAGCCCCAAGAGCGCGCGCCCTCACTGGTAATCCAAAACGCATCCTACCTCTGTGAAAGCTTGAGGGTAATTTTGAGAGCATATTATATGTAATCAAAATTCATTTTGCCTGTGATTTGTGTGAGATCGGCAATATGAGGATGACAGAGAAATGGGATCCTGTATAGAGTGTATAAGTTACAAGTAGTAGTTTTTAATATACGTACTTTGCACTGCACATCATGTAAATGGCCTGCATTTATATAGCGCTTTTCCATCTGAATCAGATGCTCAAAGCACCGGGAGCAATAGGGGATTAAAGGCCTTGCCCAAGGGCCCTTAGTGATTTTCCAGTCAGGTGGGGATTTGAACCCATGATCTTCTGGACTCAAGCCCAACACCTTAGCCACTAGACCATCACCTCCCCTATCATGTATTTTTATGGGGGAAAATACAGTATCTACTCAAGGATGGTCAGAATTTAAGTAGAATGGACACCTTACACATCTGACACAGATTAACGCAGCTGAACTCTTTGTGATTCAGTCATACATATTTCTATCCAAAACTTAACCACTTAACTACCCTTAACTAACAGACAACCCGTTCACCATGTTTGATCCATAGCAACTCCTATCTGTTTGTTAACCAGTTACGTCCTTGGGTTGACCTTTTAATGTCACTCAAGGGCAAAGGTTATGTGACAAATAGAAATGTGATATGATTTCAGATTAACCAACACAAACTGAAAATTGATTTTAAAGGAGATTTCCCAAAATCAATACATGGACCCCTGAATGAATCTAAATGTAGTAGGATGACTCAGTTATAAAGTTATAAATTAGTTATGCTTGTTTTGCTGCTAAATCTGCTTCTTCAAACGCTCTAACAAGCTAAAGGCCAGGGTGAGATAATCACAAAACTAGTCACAGGAATGTGAGGTAAGAACAAAATGTCCAATAGTGGTAGCTGATACAACAGTAAAGGTACCAATTTGAATGTTAAATTTGGTTCACAATTTGTTGATAATGTCATATCAGTTCACAACAGGAAAGTAATGCTATGCTATTTGTGCAATGCCAACAACAGGCAGCTTCTTCTTCTGTGTTTATTTTCTGATACCTTTCTGCTAGTACATGTGGTGATGCCCCCACTGGTGAATAAAAGGACAGCAGAGGCCATTGCCAGCGAGCTACATCACTGTAGCAAAAACCTGAAAAAGTCCCTATTTTTTTTTCACAAAGTACATATATGAAGGTAAGCATTACCACATTTTGCTTATTCTAATTTACTATGACTACAGTCAATGTTAAAGAACTGTAGCGGATGAATACCTTACCACTCATTCCTCTTTGAAGCACCTCTCAAGCTCCATCAGGTTGGATGGGGAACATCAGTGCACAGACATTTTCATATCTCAACAGAGTTGTTCAGTCACATTCAGGTCTGGGCTCTGGTTGACCACTCAAGGACATTCACAACAACCCCAGGTTTCTTTTCAGCACTGTAGCCAGGCTGACAAAGAGTCAGAGCTCTACTGAGCCGAGTATTCCTTTAACTTTAACTAGTAATGACTTCATGACTTTCTTTGCTAATAAAATTTTAACTATTAGAGGAAAAATTATTCATAATCATCCCAAAGACATATCGTTATCTTTGTTCTGTCTGAGTTATTTTCATTAGTTACTTCCTCCAAACCATCAACATGTCTATTAGACCCCATTCCTACCAGGCTGCTCAAGGAAGCCCTACCATTAATTAATGCTTCGATCTTAAATATGATCAATCTATCTTTATTAGTTGGCTATGTACCACAGGCTTTTAAAGTGGCAGTAATTAAACCATTACTTAAAAAGCCATCACTTGACCCAGCTATCTTAGCTAATTATAGGCCAATCTCCAACCTTCCTTTTCTCTCAAAAATTCTTGAAAGGGTAGTTGTAAAACAGCTAACTGATCATCTGCAGAGGAATGGTCTATTTGAAGAGTTTCAGTCAGGTTTTAGAATTCATCATAGTACAGAAACAGCATTAGTGAAGGTTACAAATGATCTTCTTATGGCCTCAGACAGTGGACTCATCTCTGTGCTTGTTCTGTTAGACCTCAGTGCTGCTTTTGATACTGTTGACCATAAAATTTTATTACAGAGATTAGAGCATGCCATAGGTATTAAAGGCACTGCGCTGTGGTGGTTTGAATCATATTTATCTAATAGATTACAATTTGTTCATGTAAATGGGGAGTCTTCTTCACAGACTAAGGTTAATTATGGAGTTCCACAAGGTTCTGTGCTAGGACCAATTTTATTCACTTTATACATGCTTCCCTTAGGCAGTATTATTAGACAGCATTGCTTAAATTTTCATTGTTACGCAGATGATACCCAGCTTTATCTATCCATGAAGCCAGAGGACACACACCAATTAGTTAAACTGCAGGATTGTCTTACAGACATAAAGACATGGATGACCTTTAATTTCCTGCTTTTAAATTCAGATAAAACTGAAGTTATTGTACTTGACCCCACAAATCTTAGAAACATGGTGTCTAACCAGAGCCTTACTCTGGATGGCATTATCCTGACCTCTAGTAGTACTGTGAGAAATCTTGGAGTCATTTTTGATCAGGATATGTCCTTCAATGTGCATATTAAGCAAATATGTAGGACTGCTTTTTTTGCATTTGCGCAATATCTCTAAAATTAGAAAGGTCTTGTCTCAGAGTGATGCTGAAAAACTAATTCATGCATTTATTTCCTCTAGGCTGGACTATTGTAATTCATTATTATCAGGTTGTCATAAAAGTTCCCTGAAAAGCCTTCAGTTAATTCAAAATGCTGCAGCTAGAGTACTGATGGGGACTAGAAGGAGAGAGCATATTTCACCCATATTGGCCTCGCTTCATTGGCTTCCTGTTAATTCTAGAATAGAAGTTAAAATTCTTCTTCTTACTTATAAGGTTTTGAATAATCAGGTCCCATCTTATCTTAGGGACCTCATAGTACCATATCACCCCAATAGAGCGCTTCACTCTCAGACTGCAGGCTTACTTGTAGTTCCTAGGGTTTGTAAGAGTAGAATGGGAGGCAGAACCTTCCGCTTTCAGGCTCCTCTCCTGTGGAACCAGCTCCCAATTCAGATCAAGGAGACAGACACCCTCTCTACTTTTAAGATTAGGCTTAAAACTTTCCTTTTTGCTAAAGCTTATAGTTAGGACTGGATCAAGTGACCCTGAACCATCCCTTAGTTATGCTGCTATAGACGTAGACTGCTGGGGGGTTCCCATGATGCACTGAGTGTTTCTTTCTCTTTTTGCTCTGTATGCACCACTCTGCATTTAATCATTAGTGATTGATCTCTGCTCTCTTCCACAGCATGTCTTTTTCCTGATCCTCTCCCCTGAGCCCCAACCAGTCCCAGCAGAAGACTGCCCCTTCCTGAGCCTGGTTCTGCTGGAGGTTTCTTCCTGTTAAAAGGGAGTTTTTCCTTCTCACTGTCACCAAGTGCTTGCTCACAGGGGGTCGTTTTGACCGTTGGGGTTTTTCTGTAATTATTGTATGGCTTTTGCCTTACAATATAAAGCGCCTTGGGGCAACTGTTTGTTGTGATTTGGCACTATATAAATAAAATTGATTTGATTTGATTTTGATTCACAGAGTTGTCCCACTCTGGAGCAGGTTTTCAGCCAGGATGTCTCTGTACATTGCTGTATGCTTCTTTTCCTCAATCCTGACTAGTCTCTCAGTTCCTGCCTCTGAAAAACATCCCCAAAGCGTGATGATGCCACCACCATGCTTCACTGTAGGGATGGTGACTGGTTTCCTCTGAACATAACGCCTGGCATTCACACCAAAGAGTTCAAGAGTTCAATCTTTGTCTCATCACACCAGAGAATTTTGTTTCTCATGGTCTGAGAGTCCTTCAGGTGCCTTGTGGCAAACTCCAGATGGGCTGCCATGTGCCTTTTACTAAGGAGTGGCTTCCATCTGGCCACTCTACCATACAGGCCTGATTGCAGGATTGCTACAGAGATAGTTGTCCTTCTGGAAAGTTCTCCTCTCTCCACAGAGGAATGCTGGAGCTCTGACAGAGTGACTTTCGGATTCTTGGTCACCCCTCTGACTAAGGCCCTTGTCCCCTGATTGCTCAGTTAAGACGGGCGGCCAGCTCCAGGAAGAGTCCAAGTAGAGCTGAACTTCTTCCATTTGTGGATGATGGAGGCCACTGCGGTAATTTGGACCTTCACAACAGCAGAAATGTTTCTGTACCTCCCCAGATTTGTGGCTGGAGACAATCCTGTCTCGGAGGACTTCATGCTTGGTTTGTGCTCTGACATGCACTGTCAACTGGACCTTATATGTAGGCAGGTGTGTTGTGTGGGCTGCTGAAGAGGAGGTACAGCTGGCCCACCACCAGAGGGCGCCCTGCCTGAAGTGCGGGCTTCAGGCACGAGAGGGCGCCGGAGCAACCGGGAGTGGCAGCTGTCACTCATCAACAACGCCAGCTGTCACTCATCATCATCATCCACACCTCCATAAGAGCCGGGCAGCATCTTCACCTCACTGCCGAGAAATCGTCTACCGAACAGATGTACCTCTTGTACACTACGAGTACTTGGCTGTGTTTGGGGAGTTGGCGTATCTCCTCTCCTCATTCCAGTCTCTGTTTAGTGTGACATCAGGATCTGCACGAGCTCTGAGAGAATTGTGATTGAGAGGTGGAGGTGCTTCCCACGTTTATATTGAACTGTTTGCTGGGTGTTCACGCACCCACCATCACCTGGCTGTTCTTCCTGCCAGCAGTACCCGATCTGACAGCCGGAGGCAGTGGCCACCTGGGGACCCAGCGCTTGGTGGCTCCAGGATTGCTTCAGGTCCGGTGGAGTGGAAGGCGTGTGGGATCCGGCTTTTTTCTGGACGGGCGTCTTCTATCCTCGAGCCTGCACACACATCACTGTAACTAATTTGACTGTTGATCTCAATTGTGTTGTCTGTTGCTCTGTTGTGCACATTCACAA
Source organism: Thalassophryne amazonica (assembly GCF_902500255.1). Taxonomy (NCBI): domain Eukaryota; kingdom Metazoa; phylum Chordata; class Actinopteri; order Batrachoidiformes; family Batrachoididae; genus Thalassophryne; species Thalassophryne amazonica. Next base: position 52,874,289 of record NC_047118.1, read on the forward strand.
CATTAAATTGTTATATTTGGCTTATTCAATCAATCAATCAATCAATCAATTTTATTTATATAGCGCCAAATCACAACAAACAGTTACCTCAAGGCGCTTTATATTGTAAGGCAAGGCCATACAATAATTACGTAAAAACCCCAATGGTCAAAACGACCCCCTGTGAGCAAGCACTTGGCGACAGTGGGAAGGAAAAACTCCCTTTTAACAGGAAGAAACCTCCAGCAGAACCAGGCTCAGGGAGGGGCAGTCTTCTGCTAGGACTGGTTGGGGCTGAGGGAGAGAACCAGGAAAAAGACATGCTGTGGAGGGGAGCAGAGATCAATCACTAATGATTAAATGCAGAGTGGTGCATACAGAGCAAAAAGAGAAAGAAACACTCAGTGCATCATGGGAACCCCCCAGCATTCTAAATCTATAGCAGCATAACTAAGGGATGGTTCAGGGTCACCTGATCCAGCGCTAACTATAAGCTTTAGCAAAAAGGAAAGTTTTAAGCCTAATCTTAAAAGTAGAGAGGGTGTCTGTCTCCCTGATCTGAATTGGGAGCTGGTTCCACAGGAGAGGAGCCTGAAAGCTCCCATTCTACTCTTACAAACCCTAGGAACTACAAGTAAGCCTGCAGTCTGAGAGCGAAGCGCTCTATTGGGGTGATATGGTACTATGAGGTCCCTAAGATAAGATGGGACCTGATTATTCAAAACCTTATAAGTAAGAAGAAGAATTTTAAATTCTATTCTAGAATTAACAGGAAGCCAATGAAGAGAGGCCAATATGGGTGAGATATGCTCTCTCCTTCTAGTCCCCGTTAGTACTCTAGCTGCAGCATTTTGAATTAACTGAAGGCTTTTCAGGGAACTTTTAGGACAACCTGATAATAATGAATTACAATAGTCCAGCCTAGAGGAAATAAATACATGAATTAGTTTTTCAGCATCACTCTGAGACAAGACCTTTCTAATTTTAGAGATATTGCGCAAATACAAAAAAGCAGTCCTACATATTTGTTTAATATGCGCATTGAATGACATATCCTGATCAAAAATGACTCCAAGATTTCTCACAGTATTACTAGAGGTCAGGGTAATGCCATCCAGAGTAAGGATCTGGTTAGACACCATGTTTCTAAGATTTGTGGGGCCAAGTACAATAACTTCAGTTTTATCTGAGTTTAAAAGCAGGAAATTAGAGGTCATTCATATCTTTATGTCTGTAAGACAATCCTGCAGTTTAACTAATTGGTGTGTGTCCTCTGGCTTCATGGATAGATAAAGCTGGGTATCATCTGCGTGACAATGAAAATTTAAGCAATGCTGTCTAATAATACTGCCTAAGGGAAGCATGTATAAAGTGAATAAAATTGGTCCTAGCACAGAACCTTGTGGAACTCCATAATTAACCTTAGTCTGTGAAGAAGATTCCCCATTTACATGAACAAATTGTAATCTATTAGATAAATATGATTCAAACCACCGCAGTGCAGTGCCTTTAATACCTATGGCATGCTCTAATCTCTGTAATAAAATTTTATGGTCAACAGTATCAAAAGCAGCACTGAGGTCTAACAGAACAAGCACAGAGATGAGTCCACTGTCTGAGGCCATAAGAAGATCACTGTTGTGTGTTGGGGGGTTTGGCTGGACATTTGGGTGTTCTTTTCTTTTCTTTGCTCTCCAGGTGGTATGCAAACTGATTTATTGTCTGTGGAGAAGGTGCTGGCAGAAGAGTCCTTCACCCTCATCAACGTGATGTGCAGCACCTGTGGATGGTGCTCACGTGCAACCTTAAAGACTTTCAGCTGAAGCAGATAATGAGATGGCGTTCTGCATTTAAGCCATGTGTGATCCAAGCAGAATGGCCGGGAACTACTGTTATGTGTCGACGCGGGTTGAGGAGCGGACCTGCGTCTGATGGAACCCAGCGCCAAAACAACCAGAAAGCGGTTCCAATAACAAAACAATTTATTTTCCACCTTCTGTGCAATACAAAGTGTACAAACGTAAAATGCATCTGTCTGGCGGAGTGAAGGACGGCACACTCTCCAGCGCCCAAAAGGATCGAAGCCCGGCGCTTCTGGACCCACGTTCACCGCCAAACACCCCCCAGGTGGACACGACAAACCGACTCTGCGAAGGATAGAAAAGGTGAGGTAAGTCAGCAGCTACAACTAATATCCTTCAAAGGCACACACTATCAGCACATTCAGGTCTGAATTTAAGCTTTATGTAAATGAGCAGCTTCTCACAACAGGTGGAGGATCATCAGTCCGCACGCCACGGCCGTGAGAAGCAAGCTGCACAATTCTCATCAATATTCACATATACTGCATAACAAAATACCAAATTACTGTTAACAATTATTCAGACAATCAAATCACCTCTGATGTGTGCTTACAGCATGTGTCCCTCACCCGTCCTCCTTCAGAGGCACGATGTGTCAAACCCAGGCGCGGTCCTCAGTGTCTCACAAACGAACATCACAAGGTCGAGCTCCCAGCAATTCTGCTTGGATCACACATGGCTTAAATGCAGAACGCCATCTCATTATCTGCTTCAGCTGAAAGTCTTTAAGGTTGCACGTGAGCACCATCCACAGGTGCTGCACATCACGTTGATGAGGGTGAAGGACTCTTCTGCCAGCACCTTCTCCACAGACAATAAATCAGTTTGCATACCACCTGGAGAGCAAAGAAAAGAAAAGAACACCCAAATGTCCAGCCAAACCTCCCAACACACAACATTCATTTGTAACCTTCACTAATGCTGTTTCTGTACTATGATGAATTCTAAAACCTGACTGAAACTCTTCAGATAGACCATTCCTCTGCACATGATCAGTTAGCTGTTTTACAACTACCCTTTCAAGAATTTTTGAGAGAAAAGGAAGGTTGGAGATTGGCCTATAATTAGCTAAGATAGCTGGGTCAAGTGATGGCTTTTTAAGTAATGGTTTAATTACTGCCACTTTAAAAGCCTGTGGTCCATAGCCAACTAATAAAGATAGATTGATCATATTTAAGATCGAAGCATTAAATAATGGTAGGGCTTCCTTGAGCAGCCTGGTAGGAATGGGGTCTAATAGACATGTTGATGGTTTGGATGAAGTAACTAATGAAAATAACTCAGACAGAACAATCGGAGAGAAAGAGTCTAACCAAATACCGGCATCACTGAAAGCAGCCAAAGATAACGATATGTCTTTGGGATGGTTATGAGTAATTTTTTCTCTAATAGTTAAAATTTTATTAGCAAAGAAAGTCATGAAGTCATTACTAGTTAAAGTTAAAGGAATACTCGGCTCAATAGAGCTCTGACTCTTTGTCAGCCTGGCTATAGTGCTGAAAGAAACTTGGGGTTGTTCTTATTTTCTTCAATTAGTGATGAGTAGTAAGATGTCCTAGCTTTACGGAGGGCTTTTTTATAGAGCAACAGACTCTTTTTCCAGGCTAAGTGAAGATCTTCTAAATTAGTGAGATGCCATTTCCTCTCCAACCTACGGGTTATCTGCTTTAAGCTGCGAGTTTGTGAGTTATACCACGGAGTCAGGCTCTTCTGATTTAAAGCTCTCTTTTTCAGAGGAGCTACAGCATCCAAAGTTGTCTTCAATGAGGATGTAAAACTATTGACGAGATACTCTATCTCACTTACAGAGTTTAGGTAGCTACTCTGCACTGTGTTGGTATATGGCATTAGAGAACATAAAGAAGGAATCATATCCTTAAACCTAGTTACAGTGCTTTCTGAAAGACTTCTAGTGTAATGAAACTTATTCCCCACTGCTGGGTAGTCCATCAGAGTAAATGTAAATGTTATTAAGAAATGATCAGACAGAAGGGAGTTTTCAGGGAATACTGTTAAGTCTTCAATTTCCATACCATAAGTCAGAACAAGATCTAAGATATGATTCAAGTGGTGGGTGGACTCATTTACATTTTGAGCAAAGCCAATTGAGTCTAATAATAGATTAAATGCAGTGTTGAGGCTGTCGTTCTCAGCATCTGTGTGGATGTTAAAATCTCCCACTATAATTATCTTATCTGAGCTAAGCACTAAGTCAGACAAAAGGTCTGAAAAGTCACAGAGAAACTCACAGTAACGACCAGGTGGACGATAGATAACAACAAATAAAACTGTTTTTTGGGACTTCCAATTTGGATGGACAAGACTAAGAGTCAAGCTTTCAAATGAATTAAAGCTCTGTCTGGGTTTTTGATTAATTAATAAGCTGAAATGGAAGATTGCTGCTAATCCTCCGCCTCGGCCCGTGCTATGAGCGTTCTGGCGGTAAGTGTGACTCGGGGGTGTTGACTCATTTAAACTAACATATTCATCCTGCTGTAACCAGGTTTCTGTAAGGCAGAATAAATCAATATGTTGATCCATTATTATATCATTTACTAACAGGGACTTAGAAGAGAGAGACCTAATGTTTAATAGACCACATTTAACTGTTTTAGTCTGTGGTGCAGTTGAAGGTGCTATATTATTTTTATTTTTGAATTTTTATGCTTAAATAGATTTTTGCTGGTTATTGGTAGTCTGGGAGCAGGCACCGTCTCTACGGGGATGGGGTAATGAGGGGATGGCAGGGGGAGAGAAGCTGCAGAGAGGTGTGTAAGACTGCAACTCTGCTTCCTGATCCCAACCCTGGATAGTCACGGTTTGGAGGATTTAAGAAAATTGGCCAGATTTCTAGAAATGAGAGCTGCTCCATCCAAAGTGGGATGGATGCCGTCTCTCCTAACAAGACCAGGTTTTCCCCAGAAGCTTTGCCAATTATCTATGAAGCCCACCTCATTTTTTGGACACCACTCAGACAGCCAGCAATTCAAGGAGAACATGCGGCTAAACATGTCACTCCTGGTCCGATTGGGGAGGGGCCCAGAGAAAACTACAGAGTCCGGCATTGTTTTTGCAAAGTTACACACTGATTCAATGTTAATTTTAGTGACCTCCGATTGGCGTAACCGGGTGTCATTACTGCCGACGTGAATTACAATCTTACCAAATTTACGCTTAGCCTTAGCCAGCAGTTTCAAATTTCCTTCAATGTCGCCTGCTCTGGCCCCCGGAAGACAATTGACTATGGTTGCTGGTGTCGCTAACTTCACATTTCTCAAAACAGAGTCGCCAATAACCAGAGTTTGATCCTCAGCGGGTGTGTCGTCGAGTGAGGAAAAACGGTTAGAAATGTGAACGGGTTGGCGGTGTACACAGGGCTTCTGTTTAGAACTACGCTTCCTCCTCACAGTCACCCAGTCAGCCTGCTTTCCTGGCTGTTCGGGATCTGCCAGAGGGAAACTAACGGCGGCTAAGCTACCTTGGTCCGCACCGACTACAGGGGCCTGGCTAGCTGTAGAATTTTCCACGGTGCGGAGCCGAGTCTCCAATTCGCCCAGCCTGGCCTCCAAAGGTACGAATAAGCTACACTTATTACAAGTACCATTACTGCTAAAGGAGGCCGAGGAATAACTAAACATTTCACACCCAGAGCAGAAAAGGGCGGGAGAGACAGGAGAAGCCGCCATGCTAAACCGGCTAAGAGCTAGTAGCTGCGCTAAGCTAGCGGATTCCTAAAAACACACAAAGTGAATAATGTGTAAATAATTTAGAGGTGATTCAGCAGAGGGAGTGCTTTAGTTAAGGCACGTGAAGATTACACTGTGAAACAAATCGTTATCTAGTTATCTAGATCAATCTAACTGCGCAGTTTAAACAGCTAACAGATACAGAAAAACACCGCTGTGCTCCGGAACAGGAAATGATACAATACCGCAGTGAGAGCCAACCACCAGTAGAGGCAAGCAAGAGCAGAGAAAACTGCAAACTGCTTATTCCATTGTCCGTTCATTTGCGCCCCCTGTTGTGGGTCCGTGTTCCTTCACAACAAGGTGTGTGCCTTTCCAAATCATGTCCAATCAATGAATTTACCCCAGGTGGACTCCAATTAAGCTGTAGAAACATCTCAAGGATAATAAGTGGAAAGAGGATGCACCTGAGCTCGTTTGTGAATACTTATTCACAGCCTTTGCCGATGTGATTTGTTTTTTTTTATTATTATTATTATTATTCTGTTTAATACATTTACAAAAAATCTAAAAAAACAAAACAAAAAACAAAATACTTTTTCACATTGTCATTATGGGGTAGTATGTGTATAATTTTGAGGAAAAATTTTTTTATTGCATCCATTTTGGAAGAAGGCCGTATCATAAAATGTGGAAAAAGTGAAGTGCTGTGAATACTTTCCGGATGCACTGTATACTTAACAATGGACATTAAGTCAGTAGCACATGTACACATCACAGCCTGTAGTGCTATTTAGCAAAAGTAGTTTTAAGTTTAAAAAAATAAGCAATATGGACAAATAAATGTTAGCTGATCAACATATTGGATGTTATTTGATGCAGTGTGAACAAAAAGATTTGTCAGATGGATGTGGACGGAGAACCAAACAGTGGATATATGTATGAAGCCCCCAGCCTACAAGTGGCGTGTATAATAAGGACGTTTTAATTCCAAAAAGAAGCAAGATGGACAAATAAATGTGTGATGGACAACATACTGGATGATATTTGATGCAGATGAACACAGATTGTTGGCCCACAGCATTGGAAACACTACAATGAAAACATCAGTACATTTAATTTTCTGGAGAAACAGACCAATCCTAGTCATCCAAAGAGGTCATCCATCCAAGTACCAACCAGGAGCTACTCTGCTTATCTTCAGAGATCCGACAGGACCAGCCATACACAGAGCAGATTGGCTGTGCAGAACCTCCAAAATTAGTTAAACAACAAAAATAATCAGAGATATCTGAAATCCTCCAATCTGGATCACCTCCAAAATTCAGTAGCATCATCCATGCCCTAATATCTATCTGTGGTGCAAATTTGGTGAGAATCCGTAAAGTAGTTTTGATGTAATCCTTCAAAGCCTATATAAAGTGAATCTTGATCCAGAATCTGGTTTCAGATCCAGATCACCTCCAAAATTCAGTGGAGTCTTCCATGCCCTAATATCTATCTGTGGTTCAAATTTGGTGAGAATCCATAAAGTAGTTTTGATGTAATCTTTCAACGTGTATATAAAGTGAAATCTTGATCCAGAATCCGGATTCGAATTCAGATCACCTCCAAAATTTAATGGAGTCTTCCATGCCCTAATATCTATCTGTGGTGAAAATTTGGTGAGAATCTGTGAAGCAGTTTTGACGTAATACTTCAAAGCCTGGATGAAGTAAACTTGATCCAGAATCCAGATCTGGATCCAGATCACCTCTAAAATTTAATGGCGTCTTCTATGGCCTAATGTGTATCTGTGGGGAAAGTGTCATCAACATCCGTGCAGTAGTTTTGACGGTAACCCTGCTAACAGACAGATAGACAGACAAATAAACGCTGCTGATTTTATTCCGTCATTGGCGGATGTAAAAAAAAAAAGTGACATACCGTGGAAAATACGGTACTGTGTTAAAACAAGTATTCTGGTGAAATTCATCAGAATCCAGTATGAAAAATGACGTTGAAGTAATGGAGTGAGAAGTTCATAGTTAGTCTTTAAATGGGGACATTTTGATTTCCTTAAAATTTCTTCAGATATGATGTTAATTTCAAACCCTATCAAATCTTTAATCATTTTTAAGACATTTTCAAAACATTCCAGTTCTGCAATGAAAGCGGTAAAAACGTGTCTGGACGTGAATCAGCAAGTCCATTTACTAAAACAACAAAGCAGTTGAGTTCCATCAAATCCCCAGAGTCAACCTTCTCATTGCTCCGAAACAAACATGAATTCACCACATCTCAGGAAAATGGATTTGGATCTATTGCACCAGACCATCAGTGAGGGTTGTGGTGGTGAGCATCGATCCTACCTGTCAGTGGCACAGCACAGTATATGACCTGATCAGGGAAAGTGGAACACTTAAAAAAAAAAAGCCTTCTTCTTTCCAAAGGCCAGAATATATGAAGGGTTTCTTTGACGTTCTCATATGCTGAGGCACGTTTTGTTTTTTTGGGGGCCATCAATCGCTCATGCTGAGTGGTGTTTTAGGGTGGGTGCCTGATGTGACTCAATCCAGACTGCAATATTTTCCAGGACTTGGCAACATCCATCCTCTCTGGGGACATGTTTGTGTGGGAGAGCAGGAACCACGGACTGTGCAGCTCCCAGACTCCTCTGAAAAATCTGATCTTTACACTGACTCTGTGTATTGTTTTCAGCTTGAGAAGATGCAGGATCACTCAGTGAGGTTCTAAATGAACCTGTGGCTCAGTTCTGACATGCCACTTTTTTTTCCACTGTGTTTATAAATTTCTTTATGTGCACATGTGAAACTCCGGTGGTTAAAAAGCCTTCTCAGGTTGGATTGTCCCTGAGAACAGCCACAGACGAAGTGTCCCATCTCCTACTTTTTTCGCTTTGACTGATATAAGAGTTGTTGCAGGTGAGTGTAATTTGGCACCTGCAGGGATCAGGCTGAGTTTCTCAGAGTGCGTAAAAGAAATATCATCTGGTCTGATTGGAAAACAACAATGAGTGTGTGCAGGTTTCCCATCTCAGCTCCATTCATTTTCTGCTGTCTCGTGCTATGAGAAACTGGTTTCTTGTCCAATTAACCAGTTTTCTTCACCTCATAATAACGATGGTGTGAACACATAGTGGTGCTTTGTGTGGCTTTTCTATCATCTGAAAATATAGTGGCAATATCAAACATGATTCCAAACATGATTCTAATCTGAGTCCGGATCACGGTGGTAGTAGACCAAGCAGCTCACCCAGCATTTCCCTGTCCTTGTCCAAGTCCTCTAACTTTTCCTGGTGGATGCTGAGGTGTTCCCAAGCCATTTGGGAGATGTAATTCCTCCAGCATATCTTGGGTCTTCCCCTGGGTCACTTCCCAGTTGGATGTATTGGAAAACCTCTCTAGGGAGATGTCTCAGAGACATACTTACCAGATGTCCAAACCATCTCAGCTGGGTCCTTTCAATGTCAAGAAGCAACAGCTCTGTTCAGAGCTTCTCTTGGACATTCGAGTTTCTCCCAGTATTCCCTGGGTGTAAGCCCAGATACCCGACAGGGGAACCTCAATTCTGCCACCTTCAGACATGATGTGAAATAAATTCAAGTGTCAAAAAGTTGTCGATACAACTTGAATCAGCACTGGTTGTGTAATGCAATGCTTACACCTGTCTGACTTTGACATCAACCTTTCCCAAACAGTTCCTCAGTACGGTTCGTGTGTGTTCTGGGAGAAGGTCAACATGCTGATCAGCACTGATGAACACAAGTCTGGAAAAGTCTTCTTTGGGAGCTGGACTTCTGTTTACCTCGGGTGCAAAGTTAGCACAACTTACGAGGGGATATCAAAAAGTTTTGGGCCTCGCACATTTTTCCCAGTCGGATATTACAACGCATCACACCTGATCTACATCAATGCCTTAGCTACGTATTTCATGTAGGATCATATTGCTCACTTCAATTGTTGAGTTATAACACTGTGTGGAAGAGACATACCCTCCAATGTCAGTCATGGCATTCTGCTTCACCAGGACAACACACCAACTGGGTTGCCATGGACGAGTTTGGCAATGAACTTCTTCCTCACCCACCCTATTCTCCAGACCTAGCCCCTAGCAACTTCCACCTTTTTCCCAGGCTGAAAATATACCTTCGGGGCCAGAGATTTGAGGATGACGATGAGCTGACTGTTGCAGCGGAGGGCTGGTTAGGGGACCAAGATGTTGAGTTCTCCCGATCTTATCTTATCTATTGATGTCCTATCTGCAATGCAAATGTGGCCTTACCAAAGAAAGGCAATTTGGACAGGCATTTCAAGACGGTCCACAAGAGTTACGATACAAACTTTCCAGCTAAATTGCCTCTGTGCACCCAAAACATGTAGGAATTGAAAAGTCAACTTGTAGCAAAACAGTCCGTTTTTACCAGGCCCAATACCACGAGTAAGGCTGCAACCATAGCTTCATATTGTGTCAGTTGTGTTCTTGCAAAAGGAAAGAAATCTTTCATGGATGGTGAGACTGTCAAAGAAGTGTTCATGAAGCCGCAGATGTGCTCTTTGCCAATTTAAAAAAGTGAAAGGAGATTGTGTCTGCTATTCAGGATGTGGAGCTATCAAGAAATTCTATTACACAGTGTTGCGAGGGAATGCCGGAGGAAGTTGAATGGCAATCGAGCAATGATATTGACACGTGAGTGTTTTTCTCTCCAGTTCGATGAATCCACTGATGCTGTGGATGTGGCTCAGCTACACTCAAAAAACTGACTCACTGAATTGGATTTCCAGCTAATAAATATATGTAGTCCCAACTAAATTAAATTACGCTAACTTGCATGGATGTTTTATTTGAGTTGGGGCTACATATGAGGTCTGTTAGAAAAGTATCTGACCTTTTTTTTTTGCAAAAACCTGATGGATTTGAATCAAGCGTGCTTGCATAAGCCAACCTTGAACCTTCGTGCGTGTACGTGAATTTTTTCACGCCTGTCGATTGCGTCATTTGCTGGCAAGCAGCATTTGTGTGAAGATGTGTGTTGTGCTCTCAGTGGTTTTTCATTGCAAGGAAAATGATGGAACGACTGGAGCAGACCTACTGCTCAAATTTTGCCAGAAACTGGACGACAGCCAGGTGGAAACCATTTGGAAGATTCAGATGGCTTTCGGTGACGATCCTATGGGCATCACACAGATTAAGGAATGGTACAACCAGTTTAAAGACGGCCGCACAACGGTGGAAAGCAAGCCGCGCAACAGTCGGCCATCAACATGCCGAAATGACCAGGTCATTTCCAAAGTGAATGCTGTGGTGATGCGGGACCGTGGTGTGAGTATCCAAGAAATTGTGGAAGAGGTGGACATCAGTATTTTTTTGGCACATTCCACTGTGACATAAGATTTGGCCATGAAAAGAGTGGCGGCGAAATTTGTGCCGAAGTTGCTGATGGCGGAGCAAAAGCACCTTCGTGTTGAAGTCTCACAGGAAATGCTGGACTCTGAAAAATGATGCACACCTCTTCCACCATTTCTCGGATAGTCACACGACTGAAAAGCCACCGAAAGCCGTCTGAATCTTCCGAATGGTTTCCACCTGGCTGTCGCCCAGTTTCTGGCAAAATTTGATTCAGTAGCGCTGCTCCAGTCGTTCCGTCATTTTCCTTGCAATGAAAATCCGCCGAGAGCACTACACACAACCTCACACAAAGGCTGCTTATCAGCAACTGACGCAATCGACAGGCGTGAAAAAATTCACGCATGCGCACGAAGGTTCAAGGTTGGCTCATGTAAGCACGCTTGAGTCAAATCCATCAGGTTTTTGCAAAAAAAAAAAAAAGGTCGGATACTTTTCTAACAGACCTCGTATATTTATCAGATGGAATCCTGCTCATAATTGAGTTTTCGATGTGGCCCAGCTATATGTAAAAGATGAGCTTCTGACCATTTTGCCTTTGAAAGCGCACACAAGAGGCACAAATATTTTCACATTTTTATGGAGTTCGTTAATAAGAGCCAATTGTTCCTCTTTAAACTTGTCTCCATTACAACCGATGGGGCTCCAGCGATGGTTGGATGTACCGCTGGGTTCACTGGACTGTGCAAACAGTGTGAATCTTTCCCAGATTTCCTGAATTACCATTGTATAATTCACCTGCAAGGGCTGTTGAGGAAGATTTTAGATATGGAAGATGTGATGGATGTGGCTAACAAGATTGCGTGTTCTGTTTGGGCCAGGAGTCTGCAGAGGAGATGATTTCATGCACGGCTGGAGGAGACAAGTACAGAACACACAGATCTGCTGCTGCACAGATGTTAGGTGGCTGAGCAGAGGTAAATTTCTGGAACAGTTTTCTGAATTGTTGCCCAAAATGAAAGCCTTTCTGAAATGTTTAAACCATGCTGACTATGCACAGCTAGAAGACAGTCAGTAGCTCTTGGATTTAGCCTTTCTTACCGATCTGACCGACAACCTCAAGTTGAATCTAGAGCTGCAGGGTAAAGACAAACACATTATCAACATGATCAGCTCCGTGAACACGTTTAAAAGCAAGTTACACCTGCTATCAAGCAGGTTGCAACAGTGTGAGTTGTGGAACTTTCCACACATGGACGCAGAACTTAAACGTCGGGGCAAAAACTGTGTGGAATTTGAGAGTGCATGCTATGATGATCAAGTGCAGAGCATCTTGTCAGAATTTGACAGGTGCTTTACTGACTTTGCATCCATTGAGCCTCTTGTCAGTTTTCTCTATTTTTCATTTGGGGAAAATATAGATGTGGACTCTATAATGTCCAAAGTGGCATCACTCTTCACCTTGGATCTCTGTGCTATTGAGGGTGAGATCCTCACACTGAAAAATGACACTGAGCTCAAATCCAGAGGAACACCTGGCATGAATGTCCAGTTCTGAAAGCTAATGCAGAAAGAGAAGTGTGCCAACCTCAGACAAACTGCACAGAATTTGACTGCATTTTTTTGGGATCAACATATTTGTGTGAGTCTACCTTTTCATATACAAAAATCATCACGTCAAAATACAGATCCACCATGACTGATGACCACCTTGTGGCCTGCTTATGGCTGGCACTCAGCTCCTATTGTCCAGTGTCAGAAGTCCCATAAAGGTAGGGAACAACTTTTCCAACTTGAATTAGGGATTGTATTAATTGGGTTGTTTGTTGTTGTGGGCCAGTCCTAGGCCTACTTGTGCTTATTCTTTGCACCACGTACTTTTACTTCAATAAACATATTATTGTCTTTGGGTCAAAAAAATGTGTTATCATATTGATGCACAATAAATTGTGGCTACACTATGGCTTTCGATATGGCTTGGTAGATCTCGATACACTGTCAACTTTAAAAGTAGATCTTGTTTCTAAAAAGGTTGGGCACCCCTGTGCTAAACGCTTGCTTATGTGTTTACAGCAGAGTGTGTCGGAGTCACTATGGGAGGCGATGGATGTGGGTGTGAAGCTGTGGCTTCACAGCTGGAGCCAAGAATGCGATGGTCATAAGGACAGTTGTGGTGGGGTTTAGCAAGAGGTTATGAGCTAAACTTTATAGCGTCTTAACTTTGACACCATTTTTTTATTCCACATACCTCTTTTATAGATGCTTTACAAGGCTAAATAAAAAATTTAAGACCCCGCTCTGATGTCGGAAATAGGTTTGAGTGAATGCAGAAAATGCGGGCTGTGACTGAGTGTGGGATGGATGGGACTGAAAGAGCGCCGTGGGACTGAAGCACATCCTGTCAGTTGAGCACGCTCTCTCTCTCTCTCTCTCTCTCTCTCTGTCTCTCTCTCTCTCTCTCTCTCTCTCTCTCTCTCTCTCTCTCTCTCTCTCCGCCTCCTAACAGCTGGTGTTCACTGCATGCAGGGTGATGTGTGGGGTTGCAGAGGTCTCTCCTTGTGGTCTCCAGCTGAACTCAGCCTCAGCCTGGAGAAGTGCTCTGGGGTTGCCTGACCTTCTAACCCCTGGGTTAACCTCTCAGGCTTCATCTCTCCCCAGGGCCAAACCCAGAGCCATACTGAACACATTAACCCACCGACCTCCTCTGCCCTGCTTACTGATGCACCGGACACGTCATCGTTAAGATGGGCAGCCTGGAAGTTTGGTGGTATCATGGTTTCTCATGGATCCTGTCGCTGCTATTGTATTTTCAGTGTGAAGATAACACTACACATACATATGTCACAGCAAAGTTTAAATTATGAAAGAAACTGTTTTCTGAGCTGTGAGGTCATGTTATGACTTAATTATGACTTCATCTGTAGAAAATGATGCCAAACACTTTGCTGATCAGTGTCAGATTAAGATCATCTCTCCAGCTACTAGGGGTGTCACATATCACAAAACCTACAGTTCATATCAGATGTTTTTATTTATTTATTTATAGTGTTTGCTCAAAAAAATTTTTTTTTGGTAAAAGCAAAAACTCACCTGATTCTGTCAGAATATAATTTTTAAAAATAGGGTGCCATTTTTTTGTTTGCAATAAAATGCAAATTAATTATTTTACAATCATACACTGTGATTTTATGTTTTTTTTTTTGTTGTTGTTTTTATTCTGTCTCTCACAGTTGAAGTGTACCTACATTAAAAATTACAGACCTCTCCATTCTTTGTAGGTGGGAAAACCTGCAAAATCAACAGGGGATCAAATACTTATTTGCCTCAATGTATATTAACCAATATGGTTGAGTCTTCATCTAACAAAAAGTCAAAAACTGTGGATTTCAGACTTTGCTTTTGTAATAGGTTGAAAATGCTACAGAGTTTTTATTATGAAGCAAACCCCCCTCTTATTTTTTTTTTTGGAGATAATACTGTAAAGAACTACTCTAGCAGAGTGACTTGAACGCATCACAGATGCGTGGATTCTACTCCACCAAATCAGTAGATGGCGCTTGTTTGCTCCTGTGGATCAGACAGAGCTATTTCTTCTCAGGCCTTACCTGGCGCGAATCAGAAATAAATGGCGCTGGCTTGACAAGGATATTAATTTGCTGTCTCTCCTCATTGATACACAGTGATCCATTGTGCGCGTAGAGCCAGGGCACCACAGATCCACAGTGCTCCTTAGCCTGTGTATCACATGTTGCCGGCCCAGATACCCCTAGGTCTGATGCCGGTTACACTTTGTTTGTCAGATGAGCAGCAAACAGATTATAACTACTAGTGCGTTGCCAGTGGGGATCCACGGTGTCTAGATTGGGTAGTGTTTATACAATAGTTAGCTGTCATTTTTCAAGGGTGGTAATAAATCATGCAGTTTCTATAATGAACTGAAATGGCATGTGAGTCAGAAAACCAATATTTAGATCCTTGTTTGTAATTAGATTTTGTGTATTAGCAAAAATATTACATTTTTGCTAAACGGAGGCCATTTTGGACACCATCTTGAATTTTGGACCTTTAGAAGGTGAAGAAAAAAAATGACACCCTAATTTTTTAAAATGGCACTCTATTTTTTGCTTTTACCAAAAAAAAAAAAAAAAAAAGAAATATACATGAAATTACAAATGATCCTACACTTTTAAGACAGTATCACAAGGAGCGGCGAATGCTGACGAATGTAGCAAATTTTGGGTTTTGTTGGGATTTGTAAAAGGTTACAAAACAGTTTGCAAACAATTTTTAGGGTCGCAAACAGTCTTTCTTGTCACAAATACATTTTGATAAAAATGTCTAAGCAAATTTATTTTCCTGCAAACATTTGTAAATCAGTTTTAAGCATTTGTAAATGGTTGTTGCTAAAGCTGTTTTTGGTTTGTAACCACTCTCTAACCGAAACATCCTTTCTTCTTGTCCTTCCTTTTTTTTCTCTCCTTCTCTTCTGCAGCAGGATAGCTGCAGCAGCATTCAGACAAAGCAGATTTTCCTCAAGGGCAGCAGAAATTTGTTATGTTCATCAGTATTCGCTGCTTTGTGAGATGGCGAATCCAAAAACTGGAGCATTTGTCAGCATTCACAGGTCCATGAGATACTAACCTTATGGGCCTTTCACACCAGAAGCGTGGGTGGTGTTAGATGCATTGTGAATTGGTCTATTATTCTATTCTGTTATTTTTCTATTTCATTTCATTTCATTTATGTTTGTTGTTGTTTATTTGACAGGGACAGTGCAATCAGACATAGAGCAAGCAGTGTTTGCAACTGATGTGATGCACAAAGTGTTTATAGCTACAGCTAATTCACAACTCTTGTCCCTGGTTAGGCCTTTCTACAATTTACATAATTATTAATTCTAATTAATAATTACATAATTATTAATTCATGAAAAGTAGCTGAAAAAAGCTTCTCCCAGCAGGATGATGAGAGAATCATTCTTCTGCTGGTTTTTAATGGATGAAATTCATTTTTTCTTCAAAATTATACACACAGTACCCCATAATGACAATGTGAAAAAGTTGGGGGGTTTTTTGCCCTTCACTTTTTCAACATTTTGTTATGTCACACCCTTATTTCAAAATGTTTTTTATTATTATTTTGCAAATTTATTAAAAATTACATACAAAGAAATCACATGTATATAAGTCTTTACACTCTTTTCTCAATACTTTTTTGATGCAGCTTTGGCAGCAATTACAGCCTCAGGTCTTCTTGAATATGATGCCACAAGCTTGGTGCACCTATCTTTGGGCAGGTTTGCCCATTCCTCTTTGCAGCACCTCTCAAGCTCCATCAGGATGGATTGGGAGTGTCAGTACACAGTGACTTTCAGATCTCTCCAGAGATGTTTAATCAGATTCAGGTCTGGGGTCTGGTTGGGCCACTCAAGGACATTCACAGAGTTGTCCTGTTGTCCTTTTGAGCTTCATGGCTGTGCATACTTATGTACATGGGATTTCTTTTTTTAATTGCAAAACAAAAACAAAAAAAATATTTTTCCACACTGTCATTATGGGATGTTGTGTGTGGATTTTTGAGAGATAGAAAAAATGAATGTCATCCATTTTGGAATAAGGCTGTAATGTAAAATGTGGAAAAAGTGAAGCACTGTGAATACTTTCTGGATGCACTGTGCATCACGTTGATGGGTAACTGAGATTTTCATACTCCAGTTTGTCACAGTTATTCACCTGACAGTGACCTTAAATGATGCAAATTCATGAACGTGTTTTTGTACATGGAATCAAACTACATGGAATCAAACTATACTGATTGTGTCTTTCAAGTACATTACAGCTCAAAAGAGCAAAATGTTTAAAATGATTATTATGTGACATGGCTAGCTAAAACTGCATTGCTCCATTCGGAACACAGATTTTTTTTTTCAAACTTTAATCAGACTTGACAGCTTTGAATTGGTCAGTTGCAATGTTAATTTTGACTGGATGTGTTGGTTTATTTTTAGGCATAGTTTTGATTAAAATGCCATTTAGTTTTAATCATAATTTGGTCATCTGAATTGTTTTTACCCTAGTTTTCGTCAACAAAATAGAAGATTTTAGTCAACTAAATCTCCTAGCAGTCGGTCTGCTCTGTGTAAGCCTGATCCCGTCAGATCTCAGAAGCTAAGCAGAGCAGGATCTGGTTAGTACTTGGATGGAAGACCTCTTTGGAACACCAGCGGCTGTGTGTGTTTCTCCAGGTAAAACTGGAGTTGCGTCAGGAAGGGCATCCGGCGAAAACTTGTGCCAAATACCAATGCGGATCTGGCTGTATCCGCTGTGGCGACCCCGAACAAAACTGGGAGCAGCCGAATGAACAACAAACAGTCAACTAAATCTCCTGTCGATTTTGTTGTTCGAGACATTTTGTGTGTAATGTCAAACGTCTTGTTGAGTTGGGCGTCCCAACATTCTGTTCAACCAGATTTAGTCCCAACTGCTCAGCAGCTCATTATAAAAGCTGAAGGCAGGCTGCAGGGCTGCCAGGCTGGTCAGGTGGTATAGGCTCAGAGGCTGAGTGACTGCCGCGGGGTAGCACCACTCCTCCGTCAGCCGCTGATCTGCCCAGCGTGCGCAGGACTTAGGGAAAAAGCCGGGGATTATCTCCAGTGCACTTCCACCCCAACCACCCACTGCCTCCTCAGAATGCAACACAATGCCACTCACGACTTCAGGCCACCTTACATCGACACAAACGCACACACCTACACATGCCACAGGACCAACAGGATTTTCCTGAAAAGCATTGACGTGGTTGTGCAAGAGATCAACACATCACGTCCAAATGAGACAAAAAAGAAACTGTCAACTGTTTAATCACCAAGGGGTGTTTCATTAAAATGCTTTGTTTGTTTGTTTGTTTGTTTTTTGGTCATGAACACACCGTCTGCACTCAAACTTAAAGACGTCACTTGATGCAAAAATATCTGTAGGTTATTATTATTATTAGTCCAGTTGTCTTAAAATTTTGTTTCCTTCACAGAGAATGACTCCAAAAAGAATATGTTTGATTAAATGAAATCATAAATGAATGCAAGAAATGAATCTTGATCACGATTGGAAGAGCAGAGATCAGAATCTGTCACCGTTAACAAATACAGATTACAACTACAGTTCTTAAACGCGACTACTACCAATAGCTACAAACTACCCTCATTTCTACTTCAACCTCATTTAGGTCCCAAAGTTGAAAAAATGCACAAAATGTCGTTGCTGGTTTCCAACAGATGCAGTTGTGATTTTCATGTATAGCATAAACACAAACAAAATCTACAAATCAATTCACAAATGTATTGGAGGAAATGGGTATGGAAAATGAATGGATGAATTCACAAATGTTAGAAACAAGTATGTTTGGCAATAACATCTCGGAACTTCTTCAGACAATATTTATAAAGAACACCTAATACCACCAACAATCACTATATATGTTTGTATGACATACAGAAATAAAGACAAAGCACAGGTTCTTGTATTTGTTGAGGGTTAGGGATGAATCCTTTTTGACAAGGAGATGACCCAGGACACTAAAGGCCTCTCACTTGCTGTCTGAGGGACTCTTCCCCACAGGACACGTCTTTAGAAAAGAAGCTTAAATTTCATTCCTCCATGAGCCACTGTGTGCATTACCTCTCTTTGTCTGTCTGCTTGTCTTTCTGTGTCTCGCGCGGTGACCTTGTCAACATCTAGCCACGATGCACCCGTGATGTCACGTACATGTGCACTGACAAGAATCTTGTCTCTGTGTGGGTTGAACAACAAACAGTAGCTGAATAAGATGACAACTGATAGACAACCGGCAAAAATCTCTCTTTGCTGTCAGATGACATCAGTCGGCCCACGTCTGACCCTGCAGTGTGTTAACAAAACACCCAAGAGATAAAACACAGTGGATTCAGGAGACATTTTAAGTGATGAAGTTTATAGTGTGAGAGACAGGATATGAAGATGAATGGGATTATCTCACCATGTTGGAAAACATCTCTCTTTCACACTTTGCAAAGATTTTCTGATTGCCATGCTTTGTTGAGCTGAGATGTATTTTGTGTGTGTCGACGTGACATTTGCACCACGCACGTACAGTCGGCTCTATATATACATGAATACTGATATTATTTTGGTTCTTTTAGCTTTTGCACAGGCGAATGAGGCTCATGCAGCTGACTGAATGCATACAAAAATTGTATAATTCCAACACTGATTTGCAGCGTGCTCTATGAACACATTTATTATTTTCTTTCAACTCAATTATAATGCGATAGCTAAAATTAGTGCAGCAGATAAGAGAATATTTGCAGAGGAATCCTGCAAATGGTGATACAAGCATCAAATTGGGTACAAATATTCAGACATTCCTCTTTTGGAAAAAACGATTAAAAGATGCTCCAATCATATTGAAACCTATACCACATTATTTGCCTGATCATGAAGATCCCATGAAGGTGGGGTTTAGACTCTGACTGAATGTTATGGAGTTATGGGGTAAAAACAGTAAGAAAGGTGATAAAGGTCAGTTTCAGTTAGTATAGGGGTAAAAAGCATTTCATTGAATCCCTCTTATTGAGCGAACGATGCAAGTATGAACCATCTGTTCCTCTGTAGATGACCCATTGTCAAAGACGTACAGTCATGAAATAACATGAATGGAGCAGTGCACTCTTATCATGTCCACATCTACTGGCCTGGCATGTCCAGCCCGACATGAGTGTACTGTGGATAGTGCACCACAGGACAGACACTGTGTCATGTGGAACAGAGATCACGTGGGTGACGTGACAGTCAGATCACCCGCTGCGTGTTATGATCTGACGGTCTGTTTCACCTGGGGCAGCCTGTCAATGTGCGTGCCGTGTGCTCGCTCGCTGCAGCCCGTTGCAACAGTGATATATGTTTCTATGTATGTCCACGTGAGGACAGCAAGCAGACACACACACGTCACAGTGGACAGTTTTAAATTCATGTCTGCCCAAACACAGTATGTGTTCCCCAGCCATGACGTCCAGACCAGAGATCTCAACAGCAGCTGCTGTCAGTGGCAACGCCCCCCATCATTTCAGCGCACACACCAGTGTGTCACTCTGTGTCTGTGTTATGTGATCATTTCTTTTTAGTTATTTTTACTGCTATTTAGTTATCCCCCCATTTGCAACACATGGTGGATGTGTTGCGGATGGAGAGGAAGTGCAACACGTGCAATTCACACACATGGCACATCTGTTGCTGGGGGAGCCGACACTCTGGCATGCCACATGAGCATTGCTGTTTTGCAACGCCACACTCATGGGGGCACTTAGACAAATTTCACAGCCAGCTCGAAAGTGAGCTTTTGCTCACTATTTTCGTGCTGAGAACGCGAATGGCCACATGTTTTCTAATTGTCAAGTGAGCAGTGTTAGATGTTCGTGTGTGTCACCTGGAATTTGGCCGACACCTGCCACGAGAGGGATCTAATGGGCTCTCACAGGGGACATTCTGTCTTTCAGCCACTGGTGTGTGCAAATAGTTGTAACAACAGGTTGCGAGGCATTGGAGGCAGTTCAGATTTTACACATATTGCATGCAATTCCTTTGTGCACAATTCAGCCACATTCGTAATATGTGTGAAAGGGCCCTTAAAGTTGCTCCAATTTTGATAAAAAGTGATGCAAATTATTAGTTCAGTTAATAGGATTAATACGGTTAAAAGGAATAGTTTGCACCATGTGTCACGTTACCGGGTAACATATGTCACATGTCATAGAATTCAATGAACCCTAGCGTTGTTTAACCTTTATTTTGGAGACCAAGCATTCAGCACTGTCAAAACTATTCCATTTATTAATCCTATTAGCTCAATCAATAATTTGCATCACTTTTTACCAAAATTGGAGCAACTTTAACTTTTGACTCCTGTACAAACTGAAATTGACCTTTGTCACCATTCTTGCTGTTTTTACCCCATAACTTCATAACATTCATTCACAGATAGTCCAAACTATACCTTTTAGAAACTTTCTAATCAGACAAATAATGTGGTGTAGTTTTCAATTTGATTGGAGCATTTTTAAGTTTTGACCCCGTGTAATTCAACTGACCCCTACCTGAGTGCCAATTGAAAATTCAAGTGGCTAGTCAGGTTTTTCAAAAGAGTAATGTCTAAGGAGTATTTGTGCCAAATTTGGTCCTTGTATCACCATTTGAAGGATTTTTTCAGTGATCTGCTGCACTAAATAACATAAGCTGTCAGTCCAAATATACAGTGTATATAATGGCTCTCATTGCAGGCCAAGAGCTGTAAGGTTGCAGCTGGTGGGTGGGATCCTCTTGGCACAGGGACACAAAGTATGCATTAATGATGAGCTGCACGGTGATGCCTGCCATTATGAATATCCCAAGTTCAGTTCCACCTGGGGCCTTTGTGTGTGGAGTTTGTACATTCTTCCTTTATAGGCATGGGTTTTATCTTGAAGTCTCAGCCATCTCAATCTAACTGGTTAACAGCCCAACTGATAGACTGATAACATTTTAATATTGGCCCATATGAGCCTTTCACAAACATATCTGTATCTGCGTTATTTTGCTGATATGCAAACTATTTTACTGAATAAACAATGCAGATAAAGACTTTGGCTGTTGGAAATGGTGCCATTATATAGTTTGTCCAGCAGGCAGCAGTCCTCTGGCATTGTTTACAATGCTGTCCAGCATGGCTGGGGCCTCCATCACCCCTTGGTCACATTAGCTATGAGAAACAGAGGCAAAGCAAGCAGTTGCCAATCATTTTTTAATCAAAGTGAGCATTTTACAGAGACAAAACAAGTGATTGTTTTGCCACTAGTATTTAGGCAGGGCCAAAATACATGAGAAGTCTTTTTTTTTTTTTTTTTTTTTTTTTTTTTGCAAATGCTGAGCAATGAGCCACAGAATTTCCTAATCCAAGTGAAGGCAGCATTATGGCAGTGTGACGTTTGTTGGTTGGCTGTTGGTTATATTTATATATAATGAAGCTGGGGTGCATGGTTAGATAGTGGTTAGTACTGCTGCTCACAGCAAGACGGTTGTGGAATCAATCCCCACCTGTGGCCTTTCTGTGTGGAGTTTGCATGTTCTCCCCATGTCCAAATATACAGTGAACATAATGGCTTGAAGTGCAGGCCAAGAGCTGTAAGGGTGCAGCTGGTGGGTGGGATCCTCTTGGCACAGTGACATAACTTATGCATTAATGATGAGCTGCCCGGTGATGCCTCACAGTACAAATATCCCAAATTCAATTCTACGTGGACTCCCTGCAGGTGCTGCGGCTTCCTCCCACATCCACAGACATGTACAGCAGGTTAGGTGGACTGGTAACGCATGCTCCATTGTGAATTACATTTTACACATTTTCAGGTTTGGGAGTAGGGTGACTTAGTAAGTAAGTAAGTAAATAAGTAATGTTTATTTATATAGCACCTTTCACAGACAAGGAAAGTCACAAGGTGCTTCACAAAAGACACAAAGATAAAAATTCTGAGAATAAAAGACAATGTACATCACAATAAAATAACTCTAAGACACACACAGTGGTCATAAAACAGCCCTCTCACTACTAAGGATTGAATGCCTGGAGAAACAGAAAGGTTTTAAGTTTGCTCTTAAAAACATCGACAGAGTCCAGCGAACGAAGAGACAAAGGGAGATCATTCCAGAGCCTTGGTGCAACGGCCTGGAAAGAGCAATGTCCTCGGGTCTTAAAGTGGGTACGAGGGACCCTCAGAAGGTTCTGATCCACTGACCTCAGGCTCCGAGCGGGAGCGTAGGGACATAACAGGTCTCTAATGTAGGAGGGAGCCTGGCCATGCGAAGCTCTAAAAGTCAACACTAGGATCTTAAAATGGAAACGCAACAACACTGGGAGCCAATGAAGAGACTTTAAAATAGGAGAGATATGAGTCCTTCTGCTTGAGCGAGACAGCAGCCTTGTTGCAGAATTTTGGACCTGCTGCAGACGGGACAGCTCCTTTTTGTTCAGACAGGAATACAAACTGTTGCAGTAGTCCAAACGAGAAGATACAAAGGCATGAATAATCAACTCAAGATCATCTTTTGAAACAACTGATCTGAGTTTGGAAATCTTCCTCAGCTGGTAGAAACAGTTTTTGGTTAGCTGCTTGGAATGATGCTCTAATGACATTTCTTTATCAAAGATAACACCTAGGTTTCTCAGGCTTGATTTTGCAGATGAGCTCAAAAGACCTGAATACTGTTTAATCCCCGGACTGACATCATCGGGGGCAACCACCAGCACCTCGGTTTTATCCAAATTTAACTGCAGTGAATTTGCACCGAGCCATTGTTTAATTTTCTCAAGGCAGTTCAGTAGAGAGTCCAATTTCTGGATCTCAGGTGCTTTAATTGAGCAGTAAATTTGGATGTCATCAGCAAATAAATAATAAGAAACATCAACGAACTCCTGGATAGTCTTTCCCAAGGGGAAAACATAGAGCAAAAACAAAATTGGCCCCAAAACAGAACCCTGGGGTACACCACACGTCAAACTGGCAGAGTCAGAAATGACCTGATTTGTAGTGACACTAAAGCTATGACCTGACAAATAACAGATGAACCACGCTAGAACAGTCCCTGACAAACCAACCGAATTGCGTAGTCTTGTTTGCAGGATTTTATGACGGACAGTGTCAAATGCGGAGGAGAGGTCTAATAGGACGAGAACGGTGCATTTTCCACAATCCGCAGACATCAAAATATTACTAGATACTTTGAGTAGGGCAGTTTCCGTAGAGAGACCATGTACGAGGAGCAGGCTCAACAACATCTGGGACACCGTATGTGTGCAAAGGGACATTAGCTTTAATGTCCTGAATTTTGCAGACAAAAAACTTAAGGAAACCATTGCTGTCAGCTTTGCAGGATACAGGTGTTAATGGAGCAACAGGACACACAATAGAGCTGATAGTGTCAAACAGCACCTGGGGTTTTTTCTTATTGAAGATGATAAGCTTGACTTAGTGGTTAGCATTGTTGCCTCACAGCAAGAAGGTCATGGGATTGATTCCCACTTGTGGCTTTTTTTTGTGTGGCATTTGCATGTTCTCCTTTGTGTGGGTTCTCTCCGGGTGCTCCAGCTTCCTACCACATCCAAAGACATGCAGGTTAGGTGGGTTGGAAACTTTAAATTGTCCATAGGTGTGAATGTGTTTGTTCGTCTGAATGTGTCCCTGTGACAGACCAGTGTCCTGTGCAGGGTGTACCCCTCCTCATGCCGTATGACTGCTGGAATAGGCTCCAGCCCCCCGTGTCCCTGAACTGGAGTAGTCGGTTGAAGGTGAGTGAGTGAATGAGTGAGTGTAATGTCTCATTTTTCAACCGGAAAACATCAAGACTCAGTTACATTTCTTTGTCACAAGTGTTTGATCATATAACGTTAGGAATTATTGTTATTTTATTGGCAGATGTTTCATCTTTTTTTCTTGTCTTGTTTTTTGTTGTTGTTCTTTTGCTAAAATTGGTATCAGCCCCATACAACTCAGACAGGCTCTAATCTAAATTAACCTTCCACCCAGCATAGGATAAGGCACAGGACAACACAAGCATTACTGAGAGCTTCAACCAGATACTGCAATAGTTTTCAAGTTCAGTATCCCTAAATCAAGGGTGGGCAACTTGTTCCAGAAAGCGTCAAGAGGGTGCAGGTTTTCTTTGCAGTCACTGACTCCACCAGGTGATTTCACTGATGGAATCAGTTAATCAGTGAAATCACCTGGTGGAGTCAGTGGCTGCAAAGAAAACCTGCATCCTCTTGGCCCTTTCTGGAACAAGTTGCCCACCTCTGCCCTAAATAGTGAGTAGAATTGCACTGATGGGCATGTTGGTCTAAAAATGTGGTATGGTCGGGCACAGTGTTGGTGCATTGGTATCATCTGGCAGCAGGACATGGATGTGCCGTAAACCAGCAAAATCTTTTTAATCCAGACTTAGTTTGAATGCAAAATGTAAACAAATGATACATCACTATGATGTGCAACAACCCATGATTTGATACAAAAACACAATGCAAACATTCATCGTAACTTCAACAGTTAAAGAAAACTCACACTCTGTGAAAACAGTTTAAGTCTCCACCGGCACTTGTAATCTGTAGCACTGTTTTTAGCTAAGGTAAAAACTGTACTTCCATTTTTTTTTCAGGAATTTGAGTGTGAGATTCCTCTGAGACAGCTGTATGTGATTTATGTGCATGACACGTGCTCAGTGATGACTGAACAATGTTCACACCTCACAGGTGTTAATGCAACTATCATATGAGTCAGTGCACTGGCAGCGTTTTGTAATATCACCTTCATGCACCTTATTTGCACTGATTTGCATCTTTGCCAGAAAACCTCTCACTTCAGACAGTTTTGACCTGTGTATCCTGCTCAGGTAAAATGGCCTCCAAAAGAGATGTGTAGGGGATTGTTCGCAGAGTGAGGCCTGCTCCAAGATTTGGCTCAGACTCCATGGCAGAGGTGGAAATGTGTTTCTAAGAATGTGTGTATATGTACAGGCATGCTTATGTATTTTAATGGCGGACAAGGAAGTTTCAGTGGCAGGGGAAAGATACCTTGGGCCTGATTCTAGATGAGATAATGACACCACTAAAAAGAATTTTGGGCAATGGAGATGGTAGTAGCTGTGGCAACAATGATGTCACAATGCTTTTGATACTATCAAGTATAGCTTGGTAGGTCGGAGAGGGCACCAGTGGAGGAAGGATAGATAAGACCTGGATGGTGCTCAAGAAGATTAGAGGTGAGGTGGAGGCGAGTTTATACTAGTAGGTGCACACAGGCGAATTGCGATGGATGAGATATGAAAAAGGATTACGTGTTATTTAGAATAGAATAGAATAGAATAGAATAGAATAATCTTTATTGTCATGGGGGTGCAACAAAATTGGGGGGGCTCCTGCAAAGCTACTGTACACCACATACACAATCTTATATACCACAAAAAATGTTTAAATATGAAATATATACTGTATACTTATATATATATATATATACTGTAAAGTATGGAGGAGTGCAAAAAATGGAGGTATATATAGATACGAATGCAAACATATGAATAAAGTACAGTTTAAAAGGTGGCTGTATACATTTAGGCATGTGATTGTGAACTCTGGGGCGGGGGTGTGGAGGTAGACTGGGTTGGTTGTTGTCCTTGTGGTGCTCTTGTGCAGAATGCATATGGCATGTTTATGTAGACAGTATGATGGCAGAGGATTATTTTGTGTGTACATCCTTATAGCTCCCCTGTGTGACTCAAAACTGTTGGGAAAGTGTAGGAACACGGACCCACAACAGGGGGCGCAAATGAACAGACAATGGAGGAAGTCAAATCACAAAGTTTTACTGTTGTGAATTCACACAACAAACACAACAGATTACAAATACAGCAGTAACCGAATTCCAAAGGTGTCGTATGGGCAGGCTCGACGATAGGAGACGTCCGTCCGAGTCGAACCGGAACCACCCGATCTCCTCTGCCACCGAACCCCGGGGATACTGGAGCCGCCAAGTCCCGAACCCCAGGTGGCCACTGCCTCCGCTCGTCGGATCCGGTACTGCTGGCAAGGAACAGAAACAGTCAGGTGTGGGTGCGGCTGCACCCAGCAACACACAGGGTGGAAACACCACCTCCACCTCTACTCAAAATAGTACTGTAGGAGTGGAATGTGAGTACTTATCCTACTTCGTCCAATATGGTCTTCAGCTGACCTAAGCACAAGCAACACAGTATTAATTCTCAGAATAATACAACTGGCTGAGTTCGTTACCTCCTTGGTAGAGCGATATCTCGGCAATGAGGTGGAGATGACGTCCTGCTGATATACCTCCCTGTTGATTGATATCAGCTGTCTCGTCTCAGGTGATGGGTGACAGCTGTCACCCTGGCTGCTCCTGTGAGGCGGCAGCGCCCTCTGGTGCCTGGAGCCCGCACTCCAGACAGGGCGCCCTCTGGTGGTGGTGGGCCAGCAGTACCTCCTCTTCAGCGGCCCACACAACAGGACCCCCCCCTCAACGGGCGCCTCCTGGCGCACGACCAGGCTTGTCCGGGTGGCGACGGTAGAAGTCAGCCAGGAGGGCCGGGTCCAGGATGAAGCTCCTCTTCACCCAGGAGCGCTCTTCGGGGCCGTACCCTTCCCAGTCCACCAGATACTGCAAACCCCGGCCCATCCGTCGGACGTCCAGGAGCCGGCGTACAGTCCAAGCCGGCTCGCCGTCGATGATCTGGGCAGGAGGTGGTGCCGGACCCGGAGTGCAGAGGGGTGAAGTGTGATGAGGTTTGATCCTGGAAACATGGAACACTGGATGAATCCGCAGTGAGGCCGGAAGCTGAAGCCTCACTGCGGCGGGATTGATGACCTTGAGAATTTTGAACGGACCAATGTATCGTTCCTGTAGTTTTGGGGAGTCCACTTGTAGGGGAATGTCCTTGGTGGACAACCACACTTCCTGCCCAGGACGATACGTAGGAGCCGGGGTCCGCCGCCGGTCTGCATGGTTCTTCGCCCTCGTCCGGGCCTTCAACAAAGCAGAACGGGCAGCACGCCACACCCGACGGCACTTCCGTAGGTGGGCCTGGACCGAGGGCACACCGACCTCTCCCTCGACCACCGGAAACAACGGGGGCTGATACCCCAAACACACCTCAAAAGGGGAGAGGCCGGTGGCTGATGATACTTGACTGTTGTGGGCGTACTCGATCCAGGCCAGGTGGGTACTCCAGGCCGTCGGGTGCACGGCTGTCACACAACGTAGGGTCTGCTCCATCTCTTGGTTGGCCCGTTTTGCTTGCCCGTTGGTCTGGGGGTGATACCCGGACGAGAGACTGACCGTGGCCCCCAGTTCCCGGCAGAAGCTCCTCCAGATGTGCGAGGAGAACTGGGGACCACGATCGGAGATGATGTCTGATGGTATCCCATGCAGACGGACGACGTGGTGGACCAGGAGGTCCGCTGTCTCCTGGGCCGTTGGTAGCTTCGGGAGGGCCACGAAGTGGGCCGCCTTGGAGAATCGGTCCACTATCGTGAGGATGACGGTGTTTCCCTGGGACGGCGGGAGGCCCATGACAAAATCCAGGCCGATGTGAGACCAGGGGCGATGAGGCACGGGCAGCGGCTGTAGCAATCCCGATGTCTTGCGGTGGTCGGCCTTGCCCCTGGCGCAGGTGGTACAGGCCTGGATGTAACCCCGGACGTCGGCCTCCAGGGACGCCCACCAGAAGCGCTGCCGGACGACTGCCACGGTTCTTCGCACCCCAGGATGACAGGAGAGCTTAGAACCGTGACAGAAGTCCAGAACTGCAGCCCTGGCTTCTGGTGGGACGTAGAGTTTGTTCTTCGGTCCGGTTCCGGGGTCCGGGTCTCGTGTCAGGGCCTCCCGGACGGTCTTCTCCACGTCCCAGGTGAGGGCGGCCACGATAGCGGACTCCAGGATGATGGGATCCGGGGGATCCGACGACTCCGTTTTGACCTCATCTTCATGTACCCGGGACAAGGCATCCGATCTTTGATTTTTAGTCCCGGGACGGTAGGTGATCCGGAAGTCAAAACGGCCGAAGAACAGTGACCAGCGGGCTTGCCTGGGATTCAGCCGCTTGGCGGTCCTGATATACTCCAGGTTCCGGTGGTCAGTGAAAACCGTGAATGGCACGGACGTTCCCTCCAACAGATGTCTCCACTCCTCAAGAGCCTCTTTCACCGCAAGGAGCTCTCGATTACCGACGTCATAGTTCCGTTCGGCTGGGGTCAACCTGCGGGAAAAATAGGCACACGGGTGAAGGACCTTATCGGTCTTCCCGCTCTGGGAAAGCACGGCTCCTATCCCTGAGTCCGAGGCGTCCACTTCAACCACTAACTGGCGACTAGGATCGGGCTGCACCAGAACGGGTACAGACGAGAAGCGCCGTTTCAACTCCTTGAACGCGGCTTCGCAACGATCCGACCAGGTGAAGGGGACTTTTGGTGAGGTCAGGGCTGTCAGGGGGCTAACTACCTGACTGTAGCCCTTAATGAACCTCCTGTAGAAATTAGCAAAGCCTAGGAACTGTTGCAACTTCCTACGGCTTGTGGGTTGGGGCCAGTCTCTCACCGCCGCAACCTTGGCCGGATCAGGAGCGACGGAGTTGGAGGAGATAATGAACCCCAAGAAGGACAAAGACGTGCGGTGGAACTCACACTTCTTGCCCTTCACAAACAGCCGGTTCTCCAACAACCGCTGCAGGACCTGACATACATGCTGGACATGGGTCTCAGGGTCCGGAGAAAAGATGAGTATATCGTCTAGATATACGAAGACGAACCGGTGCAGGAAATCCCGCAAGACATCGTTAACCAACGCTTGGAAAGTCGCGGGAGCGTTTGTGAGACCGAACCGCATGACCAGGTACTCAAAGTGACCTAAGGGGGTGTTAAATGCCGTCTTCCACTCGTCTCCCTTCCGGATCCGAACCAGGTGGTACGCATTTCTAAGATTGAACTTGGTGAAAATCTGGGCTCCATGCAGGGGTGTGAACACTGAATCCAACAGGGGCAACGGGTATCGGTTGCGAACCGTGATCTCGTTCAACCCCCTATAATCAATGCATGGACGAAGTCCGCCATCTTTTTGCCCATAAAAAAGAAACCTGCGCCCATCGGGGAGGTGGAATTCCGGATCAACCCGGCAGCTAACGAGTCCCGGATGTAGGTCTCCATTGATTCGCGCTCAGGCCGTGAGAGGTTGTACAGCCTACTGGACGGGAACTCACTGCCCGGAACCAAATCAATGGCACAATCATACGGACGGTGGGGGGGGAAGAGTGAGAGCCAGATCCTTGCTGAACACGTCGACAAGGTCGTGGTACTCCACCGGCACCGTCCCCAGATTGGGCGGGACTC
Source organism: Thalassophryne amazonica (assembly GCF_902500255.1). Lineage (NCBI taxonomy): Eukaryota > Metazoa > Chordata > Actinopteri > Batrachoidiformes > Batrachoididae > Thalassophryne > Thalassophryne amazonica. The sequence goes on from NC_047118.1 coordinate 52,904,107, forward strand.
TGACCTCCTCCTTAGCTCGGGAGCCGGGAGGAACCGAGGAACCTAGACACACCTGATGGCAGGTCTCGCTCCACTGAACCACTACCCCGGACGGCCAATCAATCCGGGGATTGTGCTTCAACATCCAGGGAAAGCCTAAAACCACACGGGAGGTGGCCTGAGTCACAAAAAACTCGATCACCTCCCGGTGATTTCCTGACACCACCAGAGTTACAGGTGGTGTCTTATGCGTGATCGGAGGGAGTAGGGAGCCATCTAGTGCCCGAACCTGTACAGGCGAGGTAAGCGCCACCAGAGGGAGCCCTATCTCCCTGGCCCATCTGCTGTCCAACAGATTCCCCTCAGAGCCCGTGTCCACCAGTGCTGGGGCCTTCAGGGTTGAGTCCTCATAAAGGATCGTGACTGGGAGTCGTGTGGCAATGTGGGTGTGTCCCACGTGAATGTCTCGGCCCACCCCTAGCCCAGTCTCTAGGAGCGGGCGTTGGAGTTTAACCGCTCGGGGCAGTCTCTCATATGGTGCTCTATCGCACCACAAACAAAACAAGCTCCGTGGGCCCGTCTCCTCTGTGTGTCTGGTGCCCTAAATGTTGCCCTACTCGTGTCCATAGCTTCGTCAGCAGGGGGAGCTGTGGCCCCACGGAGCGCAGGGGTCGTGGAGCGTGGGGAAGGCGGAGCGCGGTCGGAACCGGAAGGGAGAGGGACGGCGCATGCCCGACCACGCCCTTCGTCTCGTTCCCGCCGATGTTCTTCTAACCGGTTGTCTAACCGTATGACAAGATCGATGAGCCCATCTAAATCCCGCGGTTCGTCCTTAGCCACCAGGTGCTCCTTAAGAACCAATGACAGTCCGTTTACAAAGGCGGCGCGGAGGGCAGCGCTATTCCAGCCGGACCTCCCAGCCATGATGCGGAAGTCGACTGCATAGGCAGCTGCGCTCCGACGCCCCTGTCTCATCAACAGTAGCACAGTTGAAGCGGTTTCTCCTCTATTGGGGTGATCGAACACGGTTCTGAACTCCCTCACAAACCCATCATATGTCTGAAGGAGCTGTGAATTTTGCTCCCAGAGTGCTGTAGCCCAAGCGCGTGCCTCGCCGCGAAGCAGGTTTATTACATAAGCTACCTTGCTAGCATCAGTCGCGTACATAACTGGACGCTGTACGAAGACGAGCGAACACTGCATAAGGAAATCCGCGCACGTCTCCACACAGCCTCCGTACGGCTCTGGGGGGCTTATGTATGCTTCCGGGGAAGGTGGGAGGGGTCGTTGAACGACCAGTGGAACGTCAACGTTACGCACAGGGTCTACTGGAGGGAGAACCGCAGCGGCGCCCGGAGGGCGCGCTTCCACCTGCGCGGCGAGAGCCTCCACCCTGCAGTTCAGGAGGACATTCTGCTCGGTCATTAAATCTAACCGAGTCGTGAAAGCGGTGAGGATCCGCTGCAACTCACCGATTACCCCTCCTGCGGACGCCTGCGCGTCCTGTTCTTCCATTGGCCGTTCAATAGCCGGTTGACGCCCCTCGGGATCCATGACGTTGGCCGAGATATCCTGTTGGGAAAGTGTAGGAACACGGACCCACAACAGGGGGCGCAAATGAACGGACAATGGAGGAAGTCAAATCACAAAGTTTTACTGTTGTGAATTCACACAACAAACACAACAGATTACAAATACAGCAGTAACCGAATTCCAAAGGTGTCGTGTGGGCAGGCTCGACGATAGGAGACGTCCGTCCGAGTCGAACCGGAACCACCCGATCTCCTCTGCCACCGAACCCCGGGGATACTGGAGCCGCCAAGTCCCGAACCCCAGGTGGCCACTGCCTCCGCTCGTCGGATCCGGTACTGCTGGCAAGGAACAGAAACAGTCAGGTGTGGGTGCGGCTGCACCCAGCAACACACAGGGTGGAAACACCACCTCCACCTCTACTCAAAATAGTACTGTAGGAGTGGAATGTGAGTACTTATCCTACTTCGTCCAATACGGTCTTCAGCTGACCTAAGCACAAGCAACACAGTATTAATTCTCAGAATAATACAACTGGCTGAGTTCGTTACCTCCTTGGTAGAGCGATATCTCGGCAATGAGGTGGAGATGACGTCCTGCTGATATACCTCCCTGTTGATTGATATCAGCTGTCTCGTCTCAGGTGATGGGTGACAGCTGTCACCCTGGCTGCTCCTGTGAGGCGGCAGTGCCCTCTGGTGCCTGGAGCCCGCACTCCAGACAGGGCGCCCTCTGGTGGTGGTGAGCCAGCAGTACCTCCTCTTCAGCGGCCCACACAACACAAAACCAAATTATTCATTGTAGCTCTGTACAGTTTGCACGGCATAAACCTTGTCAGGTGTTTCCAACATGTAACGCACACAGTCATGTCTGTGGACCTCCAGTGTGTTGTGCCTGAGTGTACTTATACGTTTCTATAATTCCACTGGCTGAACTGTAAACTCCACAGACTCTCTGCTGGAAATATATGGTATGAGATCTACTATGACCCACATTTTTTGAAAATGTTTGAGAAAAAGGCACGGGCACCATCAGATATGTTTCTGGTCTTCTGATAAAATGACACAGATAATACACACGAAAATGAAAATGTCTGAGACAAATGGGTTCAGGCTTAAGAAATGAAAGGGAAAAGTGGTGCAAGAAGAAGGAATGCATGTAACTGCTCTTTTGTTTTTATCTTGACCTGCTCTCTGGTTGCGTTCGAACAACAGAGTAGAACATCAACGTCATATTGTATTTTCCACAATATAAATTGCACCAGAATGTGACTCGCAGGGTCTACCATACAGTGACGTTTACTCTGAAAAATACAGTACTACAGACCAGAGCCTGCTCCCGGAGATTACCTGCTCAACACGTTTTCCAGCTCTTCTTTCTCCACCCACTGTTCATAAACTTAGACAGGTGTGCTCAGTCATTCAAGAGCTAGAAAAGACTAGACCTGGCCAAACAAGTGTTGTTGCATCAGGTACAAACGGAAATGTAAGGCATCAGATGGTGGATGCATACCCTGCACGCTGCACATACAGTGATCTATAAGTAAATACAGTATATGCATTAAATGGTGTTTTTGACTATGTATAACTTCATCATTCATTTTGAAGTTATTCATACCAAATAATCCCAAATATTTTGATGATCAGTGTTCGACTTAGATCATCCATCTAGGCATCCTGGTTTTGAAATATAAAAACATAAAATAATAATAAGAGTTATTTTTCAACCCTGTTTTCCTTGATCTTTCGCCACACTACTCCAAAATCTAATTACCTCTAGTTTGAAGGAAATTTATCCAGTTATCTTGCTCACAGACACACACATACACCAGTGAAAATAACCCCATCCACACTGCTCCACCAATGTGCAGGGTAAACATGTAGTACAGGTGTTCTTCTGGACTAGGGTTGGTGTCCCCTGCTGTGGAAAATCCCACAGTGTTGGGTGGAATGCAGACACTCAGCAAACACTAGAATGAAAAATATGAGCAAAACTGTGTTGACCTGATTTATTTCTGACTACTTAGCATGTTTTTGACCATGTCGACATTTAAAAAAGACGACTCATGAAGGGAAGGTTAGGTCTTGGAGCATGCATAGGTATCATGCATCACCGCATCTACCACACCATGAAACCGTATTGGATCTTGTATGGCACAACCCAGCCAGAGACCTGGTCTATCCCCACTTCTGGGAAGTAGCCATCTGTCTGCCACAGCATTGAGAAATGTAGACATACCCTATGTCTTTTCCAATTGCTGTTGTCCTCAACACTGATGTACCTTCCTGTTGGATCATGCCCAGAGAAGTGTGCCACATGATCACAATGTCCTACTGGATATATTGCCTCATTATATAAGTGAGTCTCCTCATCTGAGTCTCCCTAAGTAAGAGTTCATTTGACACAAAATCATTCCAGCAGTACCCAAGGATTCCCCAAAAAGACCTAAAGACATCCACTGTTTTGCAATTTGTATCTGTAGCATGGCCCAAGCAGAGAGTCACCCCTTTGAGTCTGGTCTTCTTTCTCAGAGGGAGTTTTTCCTTACCACTGCTGCTCTGGGGGTTAGTAAGGTTAGACCTTACTTGTGTGAAGCACCTTGAGGCAACTCTGTTGTGATATGGCTATATAAATGAAAATGAATTGAAATTGAATTGACATCCAGTTGCCTTAGTTGACTGGTTAGTTTCCAAGTCTCACCACCATACAGTAAGACAGTAAGGACATTTTTTCAAAAATATGTGACTGTGGAAGGTACCTCAGGCATCCTGCAAACATGAAGATTAAGAGGTAATTCATTCAATGGCTCCATCATCCAGTGGAGGGTTGGATGGTTAAGAGTATCTTCTACCATTTCAGCGATGCTCAATTTCAAAGCAGTTTCAGAGGAAATGTCCAACATTGGCTTCCTTCAATTAGTGGTGGGCACAGTTCAGCTAATCCGTTAACAGATAATTATTGAAGCTAATGTTTTTGTTAGCGGATTAGCTTTTCAGATAACTTTTAAAACCATCAGTGGACCAATTATCTTCCGATAAATTTAGTTCTGTTAACTTTCAGTCCGCTAAATTTTTTTTTTTGTTGGTAAAGTGAGCAAAGGTCAAAACATTTGTAAACACTAAAATCAAACATTTTAGTCCCTGTTATATGTTTGTGGCAGACTGTCTGTCGCTTGCTGAAGCCGACAGTGTAATCTGATGTGGTCGCATCCGAATTAGTACTAAAAGTTATCGACTATCAGTTATCTGTAGCTTCCGATGTATTTTTTAGCAGTTTATTGGTTTAGCGTCATAAAAAAAACTTTTCAGTTATCGGATTAATGGTTATCAAAGCTAACTTTTTGGTTAGCTGTGCCCACCACTGCCTACAATAAATGTAATGTGGGCCCCCTCAAACTATTGTGCAGTCACATACATGCTGCAATCCTCTCCTTATCTATTTGTGCCTGCAAGCACATTGCTAAATGTCATACAGGTACATGTTAGATATCAGTAGAAGGGAGTCAAAAGAGAAACCCGTAGCTGTTCACTTTTGTAAACAGACAGGATGCATCAATGGTAACAAAGGGAGTTTGAACTGTGTGCTGTAGCTACACATTCTCAATCCCAACTCGTCACATATTAAGGGCCCCTTCACACATATGTACGACTCAGGGCAACTCACGGTGAAACAGCTCATATGAGCGAACCATGAAACAACGCGCCAACAGGCAGGCGTGCATGATCCCAGTGCGACGGTTCGTGCATGCAACGGTGCCTTTCAAGCAGGAACACAGTGCGAGCAGCTGTAGCTGGTTTTGGGTTAAGGCTACCTAACTTGTCGTATAGTGATGCTTGGTCACCTGCATCACTATGTGGTGAGTTGGGAGTGTGCTGTCTGTATCGACAAAAGGATTTACCAAATACAACAACAAAAAAAACCCCATCAGTTATGACATATTTGCATCATCCATCTTATCAATCTTTATTTGCTGCCCCACTGGTTGGGAAGGAGCACTGAGTATTGTCTTTGTTCAAAATCTCAGAAGAATTAGTAACAGCAAACATCCTCAGCCCATGTAATGTTTGATTAAATGCACAGTACATGATTGAAATGTAGGTAGATGTATAAAAGGTGACAGGACACACATCCACCAGGACAAGCCCACTTGAGCCACAATACTACTTTTTATGGGTTAGTTCAGATCTCAGAGAGGGCTGCCTGTGGTTTGAAGTGAAACCCAAGGTCTTGCCATGTAGGTGGGCCCACTGTGTTAGCCTGGCTCTGACTGCACCTGGGACTGGTTAGCATCCTGGCTAGAGTTAGATCTGCTGGACAAGGTTCAGCACTGTGGGGGAGGAATAAATGTTACAAAGAGACAAATGGCTTTCTAATGTAAGCATGACGTGACTGCAGCCACACGTCCCACAAACGCACTCAAACCTACAAATCAATTCACACATGCCCCACAAAATCCTTCTTTTTTTATATACATCGCTTTAAAAAAGTTGCATCACACAACTTCCAACCATGTCTGTGCTTCCCTAATTATGTAAGATGCACATATAACATTCAACTAAGTCCCCTAAAGACTGCTTGGAAGTAATCAACAATGTCAAACTGGCAAAGTAAAGCAATTCGTTCTTGTCAACAATTTGTCGTAGCAGACAATATATGAGTGCACAGGTATCACCACCAGTGTTGCCACAGTTACTTTGAAAAAGTAATCCAATTACTGATTATGATTACTCCTTGAATAAGTAACTTAGTTACTTTTCTTTTCTGATTGCTAGTTACTCTATTCATTACTTTCAGCAGCTGCCGACAACATCCCCTCTGCCTCCTCAACATGAAAATGATAACCAGTTTTGCCAATACTCACTTTATTGGAAGTGCATTTTTAAAAGTAACGTAAAGTAAACAATGTATATCCGGACGTTTTAAGTTGAATTTAAATACAATTTCCTGAAAAAAGTAAAACATGAAATAACACCAGTCTTTCTTGACTTCAATGAACATACAGCAAATACTTTTTATAAAAAATAAAGTCTTTCTAGACATCATATTTAACTGCTGACAAAACTTACAATTTATAACCTACATTGTTTATAAAGCTAAGAAATTCTTGCTACAGTACCATTTTTCTAACATTTAAATTCTCCCTAAACATTCAAATAATAGTAACAAACTGTTATGTGCAGACGCAGGTTGAGGAGCGGACCAACGTCTGACCGAACCCAGCTCTAAATAACCAGAAAGTGGTTCCACAAACAAAACGATTTTATTTCCCCCTCTAGTGCAATAATTAGTGTACAACATAAATATTTAGTTTGTCTGGTGGAGTGAAGGACGGCGCGCTCTCCAGCGCCCAAAAGGATCGAAGCCTCGGCGCTTCTGGACTCAGATTCACCGCCAAACACCCTCCCAGGTGGACACGACAAACTGACTCTGTGAAGGATGGAAAAGGTGAGGTAAGTCAACAGAGCTACAGCAAATATCTTTCAGAGGCACACACTATCAGCAACACATTCAGGTCTAAATTTAAGCTTTATGTAAATGAGCAGCTTCTCACAACAGGTGGGGGATCATCAGTCCGTACGCCACGGCAGTGAGAAGCAAACTGCACAATTCTCATCAATGTTCAAATACACTGCGTAACAAAATACCAAATTACTATTAACGATCATTCAGACAATAATCACCTCTGATGTGTGCTGACAGCATGTGTCCCTCACCCGTCCTCCTTCACAGGCACGATGTGTCAAAGCCTGGCGCTGTCCTCAGCGTCTCACAAACGAATGTCACAAGGTCGAGTTCCCGGCAATTCTGCTTGAACCACTCATGGCTTAAATGCAGAATGCCATCTCATTATCTGCTTCAGCTGAAAGTCTTTAAGTTTACACGTGAGCATCATCCACAGGTGCTGCGAGTCAGTAGGCCTGCACGTGAAACATCCTCCACAGGTGCAGCTAATAATGCTGATGAGGGTGAAGGACTCTTCTGCCAGCACCGTCTCCACAGACAAAAACCAGTTTGCATACCACCTGGAGAGCAAAGAAAAGAAAACAACACAAAAACATCCAGCCAAACCCCCCAACACACATCACAAACAGTGATTTGGAGAAGTAACTTTAATCTGATTACTGATTTGGAAATATTAACGTATTAGATTACTTGTTACTGAAAAAAAGCGATCAGATTAGAGTAACGCGGCACTAAATAACGTGTAACCAGCATCCCTGATTACCATGTGGTGGTGAAGCAGCAAACTGCAGTGCATGACTGTGCAGGAACCAGGAAATCACTTATTTGTCTTAAGAATCCTGGTCTTACGCTACAGTTATGAGGTAAGGGTCATCTTTATTAAAGTGGGTAACCAAAGAAAGACCCAACTTGGTTTGGTTGGCCAACTTATTTCCTGAATTTTTCAAGGCATATGTCTTTTCACCTCCTAGCACCCCAATTCAAAGTTTGCCCTCCTGGAGACCGTATGACGCTCAGCTCTGAAGGTGGGAGCTTGGCTATGAACCTGGATCACTGGCATCATGATACAATGTGCAGACCATGAGGCCTCCACCTCCCTAAGCAGAACCTAACTAGTGAGCTAAAACAACAGTTGGACATCTTCCATACTAGGTGTCGCCAGAGATTCACCGGAATTGCTGGATGACTTACTTACTGGTTACTCAGGGAGATGACAGTAACATGCATCCTAAGGGAGCATTGGCAGCGAATCTAGATGTGGTGGGTTTTACTCAATATAATCCATGCAGCACGCATGTGCCTCATTGTTTGAGCCCTCAGGAAACACATGGTTGTGAAAGAGTGATGGTTACTTTTTGGGGATAAGGTCTGCTTGAGAGGTCTACAGTTGAAACTCAAAGCAGTTCTATCATATGGCGAATGCAACACAGCACCAGTGTACGCAACCAAAACTGACTCGACCTGTCCAGTAGGGGTCAGGTAACCGCAGGAGCATGACTTGTTGACTGTCACAGTAGAATTTTGCTTGCAGAACTCTGAGGTTTATTTTATGTATTAAATTCTGAGTTTTAACATTTTCTCAGTGAAAAAAAAAAAAGAATTTCCACACCAGATACGACACACTTCATTCCTGAAAGTCAGTTATTCCTCATCACATCCCATTTTCTGTTCTATCTTAGCAAACAATATTGATCCCAGTCCCAGTGGATAAATCTACTCTATCTGAAATTCCCCCAAATAAAAATTCTTAAAATCTAAAATTAGTAAATTTACTAAAATAAAATTAATGATGTATATAAAGTGGCCCTACGACAGATTGGCGTCCTGTTCAGGTTGTACCCCCGCCTCAAGCCCTATGACTGCTGAGATAGGCTCAAGCTTCCCCGCGACCCTTAATTGGAGTAAGCAGATGAAGATGAGTGAGTGAGTGAAGTATATAAAATCTCCTAAATATCATTAGCTAACTATTTTAGCAGGTTTACTGAGGTCATACTATTTGTGAAATATGAGTGAAGAAATAAAATATACTTTATTATGATTACAGCCAGTACATTTGGTTATAATCTGTTGAATCGGTCTTTCCTGAGAGCAAACATTGGGAAAATGCTGAAAAACACCTTCCAATGTCCTACTATATATATATATATATATATATATATATATATATATATATATATATATATATATATATATATATATATATATATATCCATCCATCTTCTACCGTTTAGTCCAATTAAGGGTCGCGGGCGGCTGGAGCCTATCCCAGCAGTCATAGAGCGCGAGGCGGGGTACACCCACGACAGGACGCTAGTCTGTCGCAGGGCCACAAATAGACAAACAAACACAGACACACCCACACACACACCTATGGACAATTTTAAAGATTCCAATCCACCTAACCCGCATGTCTGTGGATGTGGGAGGAAACCGGAGCACCCGGAGGACACCCATGCAAACACGAGGAGAACATGCAAACTCCACACAGAAAGGCCACGGGAATTGAACCCACAACCTTCTCGCTGTGAGACGACAGTGCTAACCACTAAGCCACTGTGCTGCCCATATATATATATATATATATATATATATATATATATATATATATATATATATATATATATATATATATATATGAGGAGATATCAAAAAGTTTTGAGCCTTGCACATTTTTCCCAGTCGGATATTGAAATGCATCACACCTGATCTACATCAATGCCGTAGGTACTTATTTCATGTAGGATCATATTGCTCACTTCAGTTGTTGAGTCATAACACTGTGTGGAAGAGACATACCCTCCAGTGTCAGTCGTGGCATTCTGCTTCACCAGGACAACACATCAGTCCACACCAGCCAGGTTGCCATGCACCAGTTTGGCAATGAACTTCTTCCTCACCCACCCTATTCTCCAGACCTAGCCCCGAGCAACTTCCACCTCTTTCCTCGGCTGAAAAATACCTCTGGGGCCAGAGATTTGAGTATGATGAATTGACAATGAACTGACTGCTGCAGCAGAGGGCTGGTTACGGGACCAAGATGTTGAGTTCTACCGACTGGGTATCAATGACTGGCAAACTAGATGGAACAAGTGTAAGGAGTTAGAAGGGGACGATGTTGAAAAATAAAAATTATATATATATATATATAGTCCGGTTGTAAATACTGTCATTGTCATAAATACTGTCAACACTGTTTTACTATTTTGGTAAAGTTGTAGTCTTTATATAATATGTTGTATACAGTTGTGTTCAGAAGTTTACATACCCTGGCAGAATTTTTATCGGGCCAAAATTTTTCGGCCCATTTTTCAGAGAACATGAATGATAATACAAAACTTTTTTCTTTTCCCACTCATGGTTAGTGGTTACCATGCATCACCACTCTTCACTTCATAGTGGAGTAGAGCAAAGAAGGATTTTCATCCAGGCTTTGCATCTCAGATGTACCTTCTGGCAATGTGCAGCTAAACTTTCAGGTCTTCTTTTAAGAAAATCCTCCTCTACACCACTTCATCATGAAGCTGGATAACTGGGGATACAAAATGCAAAGCTTGCACTGTGCATAATTTCTCCAATCACAGCCACAGAAGCCTGTAACTTCTCCTGGGTTGTCTGGGTTTTTTGGTGGCTTTCCTCACTCTTTTCCTTCTTGCACAGTCACTCAGTTTTTGAGAACTGTCTACTCCATGCAGATTAACCATAGAGTGTCATACTGTTTGTATTTCTTTGTAATTAATGTAAATAAAATCCAAGACATATTATACATACTCAATAGGCTGGAGAATCACTTTGGGATTACTGGAACTGCTCTTGCATGGTTGACGTCATACCTGTTCAGTCGTTCTTACTGTGTATTGTGTAATGGCACCTCCTCTGATCGTAGGGACATGAAGTTTGGGGTTCCGCAGGGATCCAGTTTAGGCCCCCTGCTGTTTTCCCTTTATGTAGCACCCCTTGGGAATATGCTGTGGCGCTTTGGGATTTCCTTTCATTGCTATGCTGATGACACTCAATTGTACATGCCAATGGCTGCTGGTAATCTCATTCACATAAAATCTTTGGAAGATTGCCTTGCATCAGTAAGAAGTTGGATGTCTAGTAACTTCCTACTTTTAAATTCTGATAAGACTGAAGTTATGGTTCTTGGTCTAGCGAGGTATCGGAATCAATTTGATCAGCTAGCAGTTAGCTTAGGTTTGTGTGTTATACATCATATGGATAAAGTGAGGAACCTTGGAGTAATTTTTGATCCTACATTGTCCTTTGATCTCCACATTAGAGTCATTACGAGGACTGCTTTCTTCCATTTACAAAATATAGCGAAGATTCGTCCCATCCTGTCTATGGCTGATGCTGAGACTTTGATTCATGCATTTGTCTCTTCTAGATTGGACTATTGTAATGCTCTATTTTCTGGTTTACCGTAGTCCAGGATTAGGGGTCTTCAACTGTTTCAAAATTCTGCTGCCAGACGTTTGACACAAAGCAGAAAGTTTGACCACATTAAACCCGTTTTGGCGTCCCTGCACTGGTTTCCTGTTCCTGCAAGATTGGATTTTAAAGTACTGTTATTAATTTATAAAATTGTTCATGGACTTGCACCTCCCTATTTGGCTGACCTGGTAAGCCCTTATGTACCAGCTCGGGCCCTGCGTTCTCAGGGTGCAGGACTTCTGTGTGTTCTCAGGGTGAATAAAAAGTCTGCCGGTCACAGAACTTTCTCCTACCGTGCCCCAGCTCTGTGGAACGATCTCCCAGCACACATTCAGCAGTCGGATACTGTGGAGACTTTCAAGTCACGTTTAAAGACTCATTTGTTTTCTCTGTTTTATCATTAGTGTTATGATGTGTTTTTATTCTTGTATTCTTTTATGGTCGTCTTTTTATTGTGTTTTAAATTTTTAATTCAGTTCTTTTTTTTTATGTTGTGTGAAGCACCTTGAGACGATTTCATTGTGAATTGGCACTATATAAATTAATAAATTTGATTTGATTTGAATTTGATTTGACATATTCAGTGGCAGCTTTACCATCAGAGAGCCTCGTCCACAACTACCACAAAAGACTCCAAGCTGTCATTGATGTTAAAGGGGGCAATACACAGTATTAAGAACAGGGGTATGTAAACTTGTGATCAGGTTCATTTGGGTAGTTTGTGTTGTCATTATGATTTAAAAAGACTAACCACAGTTGTTTGACAATAAATGGCTTCACCCAACCACTAACCATGAGTGAAAAAGGTTTTTGTGTTATCATTCATATTCTCTAAAAAAAAAAAAGGCCAAAAAAACAAAAATTCTGTCAAGATACACAATAAAATCATCAGTGTTAAAGAGTGGGACCACATGTACACTGGCAGTATTAGTTTAACACTGACAGTGTTAGTTTTACAATGGTGACTTTACTGTGTATGTAAACCTTTGAGCACAAGTGTAATTGCCACTAGGTTGGCCTTAGGTCAAGATTTATCATATCTTAAAAATATACATAATTGTGGTGGCTGAGGACATGAGCGAGGGGAGCACTTTAAAGGAGATTAGATTACTTTAGATTAGACAGAACTTTATTGATCCCTTGGGAAGACTTCCTCAGGAAAATTGAGGTTCCAGCAGCATTGCATAGCAGCACACGGGGTAAGAAGCACACAGACTGGCAAAAGTAAAAGTAAAAAAAAAAGAAAGAAGCAAATATAAACACCAGACATAATGATCGCTGCTGGTTTACTGGCTTCTGCTGATCCTCTCCTTCCCATCCTCTGTCTTCCTGTTACTCCTCCTCCCCCTGAGTGAGGAGTTGTACAATCTGATGGCCTGAGGGACAAATGAGTTTTTCAGTCTGTTGGTCCTGCACTCAGGAAGGAGCAGTCTGTGGCTGAAGAGGCTCCTCTGGTTGCTGATGATGGTGTGCAGAGGGTGACTGGCTTCGTCCATAATGTCCAGCAGGTTGTCCAGTGTTCTCTTCTCTGCCACCATCACCAGAGTCCAGCTTCATGCCAACTGCAGAGCCAGCCCACCTGATGAGTTTGTCCAGCCTGGATGTGTCCTTCTTGGATGTGCTGCCCTCCCCCACCCACCAGCACACCACAGTGTAAAAGACGATGCTGGCTACTACAGACTGGTAGAATATCCACAGAATTTTCTGCAGATATTAAATGAGCACAGCCTCCTCAGAAGATATAGCCTGCTCTCTCCCTTCCTGTACAGGTGGTTGGTGTGGGTTGTCTAGTCCAGTTTGCTGTCCAGCCACAGCCTGAGGTATTTGTTGGAATCCACAGCCTCCATCACAGCTCCCTCAATCAAAACTGGCCGCAGACTTGGTCTGGAGTTCCCAAAGTCAATGATCAGCAGCTTTGTCTTCAAGGTGTTGTGCTGTAGATGGTTTGTGCAGCACCAGGCAGCAAAGTCCTTCATTAGGCTCCGGTAGTCCTCCTCTCTGTCATCCCTGATACATCCAACAACAGGCTGTGTCATCTCTGAAGTTCTGGATGTGACACAGCTCAGAGTTGTAGCAGAAGTCTGAGGTGTACAGGGTGAAGGTAAGAGGGGCTAGCATCGTGCCCTGGGGTGCTCCTGTGATGCTCCGGTGTTGCTGATCACATTGCCAGATGCGGTGTCCCTCAGCCTGACATACTGCAACATGTTGCTGAGGTAGCTGGAGATCCAAGTGACCAGACAGAGATCCACTTGCATCCTGTTCATTTTGTCCTGAAGCACAAGCGGTTGGATGGTGTTGAAGGCACTCAAGAAGTCCAGGAAGAGAATCCTCACTGTGCCGTTTCCCTTATCTACATGCAAATGGACTTGGTGTAGCAAGTAGAGGATGGCATCCTCCACACCAACACCTGACCAATATGCAAACTGCAGACAATCCTGGGCATGATGCACTTGGGGATTGAGGAAGTCGAGGAAGAGCTGCTTCATTGTCTTCATCAGGTGTGAAGTGAGTGCCACTGGTTGGAAGTTATTCAGCTCGCTGGGCCTGTTCTTCTTACGAACTGGAATGATGCATGAAGTCTTCTAGAGGGTGGGCACTCTCCCCAGCTGCAGGCTAAGGTTGAAGATATGCTGCAGCAGTTCTCCCAGTTCAGTCACGCAGGTCTTCAGTGAATCACTCTGAAATGAATCATTCATTCACTTGTCACGTAACACAATGCCAATGAACTAATGTGAGCATGAAAACTAAATGGCATCACAACATGATGCTAATTGGCAAACGTGAGCATGAAAACTCACTTGCGTCACATAATGCTATGCTAATTGCTAACATTAGCATAAAACCTCCCTTGAATCGCATAGCATCATGCTAACTGCCAAACTTTAGCATGAAAATTTGCCATCTGCACATAAGATGATGCCAATGGGCTAATGATAGCATGAGCTGGGGGCCTCCCTTATGATCAATAGGTTTTATAATTGTGCTTAAAAACAAACCTTTGCTAACACAGAAGCAGAGGTTTCAGCCTGAGAGAATTATGGTCTGAATTGCTTCAGGTTATGACTTAAGTTTCACTTACAAAAACGGTCCTTTTCCTTCCTTCTCCTCTTCACTTCAGTTGGCTGTAGACCTTTCTTCTGCTGCAGCTTCTGCACCAGCACAGTAGCGCGGCAGCCCTGTCCAGAAAAGATGTACACAGTGTGTCTCTGCGGCAGAATGAGGGGGTTCTCCCTCGTGAGGCAGTCATTACAGATGGATCGGGCAATGTTCTGCCCTGACCAGGGTTGACCTGACTAGACGACCACAAGCACTTGGCTGGCTCCTGCTCATTTTTGGGCTGCCAGCCTACTCCTATGTTCTGTGCTCCATTTGGGCTTTCTTGATCCGTCCCAAACAAAACCACAAAACTGGAGGGTTTGATGGAGTGAGTTTGCTGAGCAGCTCTGCCCAGCCACAGAACAGTGAGGTCATACACAGTATGCCCCAGCCTAATTCTTGGCATGATGCATGGGAACTGTCTTTGAATCATTCTCAGCAAGGGATCCTTCTTTACCCTCTTCTTTTTCTGTCGAATCTTCCCTCTCCTCTTCTATGTCACCCAGCCTTGTGAGTGTCAAGGCTCTGCTGTACTAACACCTCATCATCCTTCAACCTCCCGTTCTCCAGGAGAGGAACATATGGTATCTATATCATGGCCATATATTACTCAACTTTGAATCTGTCAAGAACCCATCCATGCATGCTGCACCATTTTCCCCACAAAGCACAAATCATTAATGTCTCAGTCTTGGCAGGACCAAAAAAAAAAAAAAAAAAAATGGTGCTCTGACGTGATATGTTGGCATAGCAACAGCGCTGTCATGTAGGACAGTGTTGTAAGGCCGAGTAACGTTTATATTCACATTGTGTTAAACAGCGCTAAGGGATGTTTTGAAGTTAAACTAAGAGGTCTTTTAGGAGACATCATCATTCTTATGTGCTTTACTCACTGTCGTATTAACAGACACGAAGTATGTAAAACTGTGAGCTCAAACGAACACAAAGCCAGTTAGTTTTGGTGTAACATTAAGCAATATGAATTGACAGTCCCCCAATTTTTTTCAAACCAAAAAAAAAAAAAACACTCATGGACAACCTAATTCACCTAACTCCCCAAATATACAAAAACAATAATGATTTACAAACAAGTTTAATTAATAATGAAAATTATACATGTATACAACTATCTATTAAACTTTGGAGTCATTTTTAAACAGTCTGGGACACACTTTGCAGTCTTTTCAGTTAGAATATATAAATTTAAAATGTGACATTTTAAAGAATATACTTTCAGACCATTTACGGTCTGAAAGTATTCCTCGACCACTGTTTGAGAAAGACTGGACTACATCACTACACCTACTTTTCAATCTACACATACACGTTGGTCGATGGCTCGATGTTAATGTTCAAAATCGGTTGAGTTAATCTTGTTTAACTGCTACCTCTGTGTTTCCAAACTCTCCAAAAAATTCAAGGGTCGGTGCGAAGATGTGTCGCGATTGGTCAAAAGAACGTTAACTCTGTGTGATAAAAACAAAATCAACATGTCTGATATGAGTTGTCAGAATAGCAAGTATATGACGGCTGAGTGGATCCTTGTCATTTGATTGGTGCTCTGTATGTCACATGACATGGATTAATTCATCCCATTTGTGTGCAAATTTGGTTCCATACGTTTGGTACCATTGCACTCTGCACACACACACACACACACACACACACACACACACACACACACACACACACACACACACACACACACACACACACACGCTCGTACATGCTCGTGCAGGTGCATGTACGCACACACACACACACACACACACACAAATCAAATCCCCTGTGCTGCCTGGAGGACTGCTGGCAGGAATTTGGAATGAAAAGCTGGACTAATTTCTGATGTGATTTTTTTTTTTTCACTGCACTGAGGATGTACGTACATAGTCTTTTTTTGGTAGTACACGCACACACAAGTGCCGACCCGTTTGCGTGTGCATGGGACAATGACATGATGATTTGATTGAGCTAACTGACACTGCTAATTCTTGTAACACACACAATCCACTCCGCTGTAAGTCATCTGGATGCATGAATTACATGAAAGACTGGATGCATGTTCACATGAAAAGCTCATGTGATTTTTGGCTGGACTGAGGAACTACAGTCTTTTTTTTTCTTTTTTTTATTAAAGTCTGAAGTCAGTGCACAGCATCACTGAACTACATGTCACAATTTGGACTTTAGCAGCAGTGGAACACCAAAATGTAAGTCCCTTTTCTGTTGTAAATTAATAAAATGTCAAATGACAAGGATCTATTTTAGTCATTGTATAAAACAAATAATGAATGTTTTTACATTTGTTCAATTAAACCAATATTTTAACCATTCAACTCGGCTTCACCTCATGAAATATTCTTCCATTGAACTCATAACCATTCATAATTTGTATCATGTTCCCTTTTGAACTTTGAACACATTTCACACTGACTCAGAACACAAAAGTTGTGCTAGGTTATTTTTGCTATGCTAACAACAGCTAGCTTTTTCTTGTGAGACTCTTCTTTGCTGTGTTTTCTGCGATTGTATGTGGTGCTGCTCCCAGTGGTGAACAAAAGGCAAGCACAGGCAACTCCAAGGAACTAAACACAGTAGTACAAAAACTAAAGAAAGTCCTTAGTATTTTCAAAAATATGTTTTTCAAGACAAGCAATGCATTTGGTTTATTCCAGTTCAACATGGAAAAAGAAGGACTACATTATACAAATAACTCCATCATGCTGTACTGTATTGCACTGATTGAATCACATCAAAACAAATACACTCAACAAAAATATAAACGCAACACTTTTGGTTTTGCTCCCATTTTGTATGAGATGAACTCCACATACACAATATCACCATTTCCCTCAAATATTGTTCACAAACCAGTCTAAATCTGTGATAGTGAGCACTTCTCCTTTGCTGAGATAATCCATCCCACCTCACAGGTGTGCCATATCAAGATGCTGATTAGACACCATGATTAGTGCACAGGTGTGCCTTAGACTGCCCACAATAAAAGGCCACTCTGAAAGGTGCAGTTTTGTTTTATTGGGGGGGGATACCAGTCAGTATCTGGTGTGACCACCATTTGCCTCATGTAGTGCAACACATCTCCTTTGCATCATCCGTGAAGAGAACACCTCTCCAACGTGCCAAACGCCAGCGAATGTGAGCATTTGCCCACTCAAGTCGGTTACGACGACGAACTGGAGTCAGGTCGAGACCCCGATGAGGACGACGAGCATGCAGATGAGCTTCCCTGAGACGGTTTCTGACAGTTTGTGCAGAAATTCTTTGGTTATGCAAACCAATTGTTTCAGCAGCTGTCCGAGTGGCTGGTCTCAGACGATCTTGGAGGTGAACATGCTGGATGTGGAGGTCCTGGGCTGGTGTGGTTACACGTGGTCTGCGGTTGTGAGGCTGGTTGGATGTACTGCCAAATTCTCTGAAACGCCTTTGGAGACGGCTTATGGTAGAGAAATGAACATTCAATACACGAGCAACAGCTCTGGCTGTGTGATAAAACTGCACCTTTCAGAGTGGCCTTTTATTGTGGGCAGTCTAAGGCACACCTGTGCACTAATCATGGTGTCTAATCAGCATCTTGATATGGCACACCTGTGAGGTGGGATGGATTATCTCAGCAAAGGAGAAGTGCTCACTATCACAGATTTAGACTGGTTTGTGAACAATATTTGAGGGAAATGGTGATATTGTGTATGTGGAAAAAGTTTTAGATCTTTGAGTTCATCTCATACAAAATGGGAGCAAAACCAAAAGTGTTGTGTTTATATTTTTGTTGAGTATAGTAATAATCAGTGGTGGGCACAGTTCCGCTAATCTGCTAATTAGTGACCCTAACTTTTTTGTTAGCGGATTAGCTTTTCAGCTAACTTCAAAAACCATCAGTGGACCAATTACCTTCTGCTAAATTTTCAAATATATGTTTTTCAAGACAAGCAATGCATTTGGCTTATTCCAGTTCAACATGGAAAAAGAAAGCCTACATTATACAAATAACTCCATCACGTTGTACTGTATTGCACTGATTGAATCACATCAAAACAAATAGTTACATCACAACAGTCAGTGGTGGGCACAGTTCCACTAATCTGCTAATTAGTGACTCTAACTTTTTTGTTAGCGGATTATCTTTTCAGATAACTTCAAAAACCATCAGTGGAATCAATTACTTTCTGCTAAATTTTGGAAAATATGTTTTTTTTTTAAGATAAGCAATACCACATTTGGCTTATTCCAGTTTATCATGGAAAAAGAATGTCTACATTATACAAATAACCTCATCAGGTTGTATTGTATTGCACTGAATTGAATCACATCAAAACAAATATTTCCATAATAAAAATAAATCATGCATCATAGCCATGTATAACAATGCATATTGTCTGGTTATATACAGTAAAAGAGAGATGTACACCCCTACCAATTAAGGTTCAAATATAAGGTATTGTGCAGTAAATCACAAAGTAGCATGCGTTACCACTATGGAAACTTCAGTATTTTTTGTTAATATGGTCAGCAGATGGTTCCCCCACTGAGTCTGTCCTGCTTGAGGTACTTTCTTTCAATTATAAAAAAAAAGCTTGAGGGAGTTTTTCCTTACCACTGTCACCAGTGTGCTTGCTCATGGGGTGATTAAGGTTGAAACATTGATCATGTGTCACTCCATGAGATGACTTATACTGTGACTCGGCACTGTATTATCTGTCTAGCATTGCTCAGTGCAACAACACGTGACAATTATAAATCAAAACATTATTATAGTTTTATTATTTCTCTATCTGCTGTATATATACTGACATGCATATTTAACACTGTTACTTCCCCTACCGCCTGCTTGGGCACTAAAAGCAATTTTGTTTTGCCACACTGTGCTGAATATGAATATCCTTCTGTATTACAAACTGTGCAACACAAACACATGATGAGACATGCAGTTCTTGGGAATATTGCCTGTCAGTCACCTTGTTCTAACACCTCACAGACACAAAGGTGCCAGTATTGTTTCTATAATGCTCCCTCTTCCCAGGGTTTAATTCATTATTTTACATTGGATGAAAAAAAAGGGGAAGGAGACTTGACTTCCTGCATCAGAAAGTGTCATGTTTCTATCTCACACAAACAGCTCCTTGTCTCAGTGCAATTTACCTGTCCCGGAGCCATGAGGGCTGTTGTTCCCCTTCACGTGGTCTGGGCACAGTGCACAGTTCACTGGGAGGACAGGCTTATATAGATGTTGTCTTGGAGATACACAACCAACTGAGATGCAGACAGATTTTAAATTATGGGATGTAGTATCGCAGGGAACGGTGATAAAACCTTCATCTTGGGAGCTGTTGGACCACACGGTGGTTTGAATTTTGCAAACCTTTTCAAAGGACTGTGATTGAGGCACAGGGCATGACGCAAAGGAGTCCTCTTCATGAATATTACAATCAAGATGGGACAACTTGATTTCATGCAGTAATGTCAAGTAGTGATGATATTTTTTTGGGACCCGTTTGCTGGCTGTGGGGGTGGAGTCAGATGTGTCTATCATTTGGCTCAGCTGATGGACTTTTAAATAGGATTTCAGTCTTCCCTCGGTGAGCATAATGTCTCATTCATAAGAGGAGTATATCTCTCCCTGATGTAGGATAAGATATGTATCGAATACCCCAAATCAGAAATACAACCCCAAATCCAATGAAGTTGGGATGTTGTGTAAAATGTAAATAAAAACAGAATACAGTGATTTGCATTCCTCTTCAACTTATATTCAATTGAATACACCACAAAGACAAGATATTTAATGTTCAAACTGATAAACTTTATTGTTTTTGTGCAAATATTTGCTCATTTTGAAATGGATGCCTGCAACTTCTTCTTTGTCTTTCGGCTGTTCCCGTGAGGGGTCACCACAGCAGATCAATCGTTTCCATCTCACCCTGTCCTCTGTATCTTCCTCTGTTACACCAACCATCTGCATGTCCTCCCTCAGCACATCCATGAACCTCCTCTTTGGCCTCCCTCTTCTCCTCCTGCCTGGTGGCTCCATCCTCAGCATCCTTCTCCCTATATACCCTGGGTCCCTCCTCTGCAATGTCCAAACCATCTCAATCTCGCCTCTCTGACTTTGTCTCCAAACCGTCCCACCTGAGCTGTCCCTCTGATATGTTCATTCCTAATCTTGTCCATTCTTGTTACTCCCAAAGAGAATCTCAACATCTTCAGCTCTGCCACCTCCAGCTCAGCCTCCTGTCTTTTTGTTAGTGCCGCTGTCTCTAAACCATACAACATAGCTGGTCTCACTACTGTTTTGTAAACTTTCCCCTTCACCCTTGCTGATATTCTTCGGTCACAAATCACTCCTGCCACCTTTCTCCACCCACTCCACTAGGGTGGTCCATAAAAATGGTCAAAAAATTTTTTTCAAAAAACGTCAAGTCTCACCCTCTAAATTTGTTGTACCTAACATAAAAACACATCATGTACAATTTCATAAAACTCTAATAATTTTTACTGGTAGCACACAGCCCTTAAAGATTTTGCTTGCAATAACTTTGTCATATAGTATGGTCATTTCCAGATATTTCCAAATTATTTCTGTCAGTTTAATATTGATATGTCAGGACAGAAATTATGGCACTACATTGGAAAATCAAATCTTTTCATATCCCATAAAATAGTTAACACTAAAACATGAATTGTGAGATGCAGTTCTTCTCGTACATGTATCATGCTCCTACAATACCTACATACTGGGGTAGCGAAGACTTTGTAACAATCAAACATTGCATTTTCATTGTATTGATGAAATACTGTTTCATTATTGATAAATTTAAATAAGTCTATGCTTTATATATTTCCACATATATTTTGATCTAGCTCCAAACAATAATATTCTTTATGCCTTGCAGTACTTAATATTTAAAAATGTATGAATCAGCACAAGAACCAATTATACAGCTGTGTAACATAAGAGAACATCCTTTACATGATAATGATATTTAAGTTGCTTGCATCATGACCAAGACTTGCTGCCGTTTCAGTCAGAATATAGGTGGCAATTCTGTCTGTTGCTTTGGTCCTATCCAATGCTGCTGCAAGTCCTGGTGTTACAACAGCTTTAATTTTACTGGCTTTTTGTGGCACTGGCATAACAAATTCTTCATCTGGACTTTCTGTGTTCTCTTCACTCTGGCTGGAGACAGTGTCAGGTAGTGAGACATTAGGTGGTCCAGGCTCCTCCAGTTTCTCTTTGTATTTTGCTTCTGCAGCTTTCCTTTTTTCTGCTCTTTGTTCTTTGGCAGTTTGTATTTTATCTATGCCTGCCATGCATCCCCTTCTACCTTTCTCTCACTGAGCAAGTAGGAACTCTCTGTCATCTTCAAACTTTATCATTGTTAGGACATTCTGATGTGCCATGTCAAACAAGTCCTCCAAAGATTCACAAAACACTGTTTCATCTTTCTTCTGCTTGTCTGTATTGCGATTCTTGGTCTTTTTCAATGTTTTCCATTTTCCGAACACCTTTTCTAACTTTGTGATCAGATGCTGCTTTGCCCTCAGTGGGATTCTAGCTCTCTCCCAAAAAGGAATTGCCATGTCTATAGAGGTCACAGCAGCATCATGGACAGTTTTCTTCAAATCAGTGTGTTTGAAGAAAAATACCTTGAGTATTTGCCCATTTGAGGGCAATTTGTTTCCCTTTATTTCAGTCGGTGGAACCAATAAGGTATACAAATGTTCTACTTCTAGTAGCTGACATGTTTTACTGAAGTTTCCAGTTAATGGTTAAGCATGTTAAGTCAGCAAGTGTCTCTTTTTACATTTATCTCATGTTAGATTCACCATCACCAAAGATCTGAAAGAAAAGAAGCTGTGAATAGAAGCAAAACTTTCAGCTTGTAGCCTAAAATAACATTTTTGAAAGTATGTTGTTTGTGAGAAATATTTAAACCCAGGTATAGTTTTAAATTGAATATAAAATTATACTTTAGTTACACTCAGGTGGTTAACTTCTATCCTCTTTATAAGTGATGTGATTAGATACTGGATAATGGATAACCTATTGCATGGGCACTCGGGCAGCGATAACTGATATATTTACAACCTTCAGCTATGATGTGCTACCTCTAAATATTAATGTATGACAAAAATATTTGGCAGGCTTTCTTTTTTCCCAAAGCATCATAAAATGAAGGGGTGAGAGTAATGAATTTCCAACTTTTATTTTTTTGAACCACCCTACACTCCACCCTGCCTGCACTCTCTTCTTCACCTCTCTACCACACTCTCCATTACTTTGAACAGTTGACCCCAAATATTTAAACTCATCTACTTTCACCACTTCTACTCCTTGTAACTGCACTATTCCACTGGGCTCCCTCTCATTCACACACATGTACTCAGTCTTGCTTCTACTGACTTTCATTCCCCTTCTCTCCAAAGCATATCTCCACTTCTCCAGACTAGACTCAACTTGCTCTCTACTCTCACTACAGATCACAATGTCATCTGCAAACATCATAGTCCATGGGGACTCCTGTCTGATCTCATCTGTCCACCTGTCCATCACCACTGCAAACAAGAAAGGACTCAGAGCTGATCCTTGGTGTAATCCCACCTCCACCTTGAATGAGTCTGCCATTCCGACTGCGCATCTCACCACTGTCACACTATTTTTGTACATGTCCTGCACTACCCTAACATACTTCTCTGCCACTCCAGACTTCCTCATACAATGCCACAACTCTTCTCTTGGCACCCTATCATAAGCTTTTTCTAAGTTCACAAACACACAATGTAACTCTTTCTGTCCTTCTCTGTACTTTTCCAACAGTATTCTCAGAGCAAACATTGCATCTGTAGTGCTCTTTCTCGGCATGAAACCATATTGCTGCTCACAGATCTTCACCTGTTTTCTATGCCTAGCTTCTACTACTCTTTCCCATAACTTCATGCTGTGGCTGATCAGCTTTATGCCTCTGTAGTTACTGCAGCTCTGCACATCACCCTTGTTCTTGAAAATAGGAACCAGCACACTTCGTCTCCACTCCTCAGGCATCCTCTCACTTTCCAAGATTTTATTAAACAATCTGGTTAGAAACTCTACTGCCATGTCTCCTAGACATTTCCATGCCTCCATTGGAATGTCATCTGGACCAACTGCTTTTCCTTTGCTTTTGCCACTTCTCTTCTTGCCTTACACCGCATCTCCTTGTACTCCTGTCTACTTGATGATGCTAAGTACTGTCAGGGTCATAAAACTGGAGCTCAGCTATGTTATTTTGTCACTGTTTATAGGCCCCCTGGCCCATATTCTGATTTCTTAGATGAATTTGGTGCGTTCATCTCTAGTTTGTCAACTAGTGCAGATAACATTAGCGATTGTTGGTGACTTTAACGTTCATATAAATAAGTTCCAAATTAGAGGTGTTCCACCTTGTGTGGCGGGATGCTATTTTAGATTATAAGCATGCACTACTGGCCACGAAGTGGACCTATTACTCTGATTTGATCAGTAAAAACAAAGTTTTTGTTTGACACGGTTGCATTTCTTATTCACGGGCAGCCACCTGTTAGTCGTTCTCCCTTTTCAGCACAGGATTTCATGGATTATTTTGAGAAGAAAATAGAAGATATTGGGGTGAGCATATCTCAGCATGCCTCGGCCCAGCCATTAAAACCTGCTATGGAGGTGGGCGCTACCATTGAGGTGTTACCTAGATTGACAGAATTTAATAGTATTTCATTAGGCGTGCTGATGAAACTTGTGGCGTCTACAAAAAGCACAACCTGTTTATTTGATCCCATACCAACAAAACTGTTTAAAGACCTGTGGCCCACTCTTGGGCCGACTGTGCTGGAAATTATTAATCATTATCCTCTGGATCTGTTCCGAAATGTTTTAAATCAGCAGTGATTAAACTATTACTTAAGAAATCTAATCTTGACCTTAGTGTATTGAAAAATTACAGGCCGATATCAAATCTATCATTCTGTTCCAAAATTTTATAAAAGGTGGTTTACGGCAGCTCGTATGTTTACCACTGTGTTACATCACCTACTCTAGTTCTCTGACGATTGTCTTAAATAAAGTCCATTAAGTCCTGCTCACAGACCAATCGCCAGCAAGACGACATGTCCACATCCAGTATAACTCCTCAGGGAGGACATCTCCACGTCCACTCACGGACAGATCGATCGCCGGCTGTAGTTCCATGGTCACAGGAAGAATGATAAACTAGAACAGAAATCAGAGTGCACACCTGCAGCGCTGCACAAAAAGAAAGATAAACTAGAAGAGAAATCAGCTGCAGCGCGGCACAAGAAGAAAGATAAACTAGAAGAGAAATCAGAGTGCACACCTGCAGCGCTGCACAAAAAGAAAGATAAACTAGAAGAGAAATCAGCTGCAGCGCGGCACAAGAAGAAAGATAAACTAGAAGAGAAATCAGAGAGCACAATCTGCAGCGTGGCACCAGACAAAGATAAACTAGAAGAGAAATCAGCACAGCTGCAGCACAGCACAAGAAGAAAAACTAGATGAGAAAACAGAGTGCACACCTGCAGCGCGGCACAAGAAGAAAGATTAAACTAGAAGAGATATCAGAGTGCACAGCTGCAGCGCGGCACAAGAAGAAAGATAAACTAGAAGAGAAATCAGAGTGCACAGCTGCAGCGTGTCACAAGAAGAAAGATAAACTAGAAGAGAAATCAGAGAGCACAGCTGCAGCGCGGCACAAGAAGAAAGATAAACTAGAAGAGAAATCAGAGTGCACACCTGCAGCGCGGCACTAGAAGAAAGATAAACTAGAAGAGAAATCAGAGTGCACAGCTGCAGCGCAGCACAAGAAGAAGAAAAAACTAGAAGAGAAATCAGAAAGCACAGCTGCAGCGCAGCACAAGAAGAAAGATAAACTAGAAGTGAAAACAGAGAGCACAGCTGCAGCGCGGCACAAGAAGAAAGATAAACTAGAAGAGAAATCAGAGTGCACACCTGCAGCGCGGCACAAGAAGAAATAACAACTAGAAGAGAAATCAGAGAGCACAGCTGCAGCGCGGCACAAGAAGAAAGAACAACTAGAAGAGAAATCAGAGAGCACAGCTGCAGCGCGGCACAAGAAGAAACATAAACTAGAAGAGAAATCAGAGAGCACAGCTGCAGCGTGGCACAAGAAGAAAGATAAACTAGAAGAGAAATCAGAGAGCACAGCTGCAGCGCGGCACAAGAAGAAACATAAACTAGAAGAGAAATCAGAGAGCACAGCTGCAGCGCTGCACAAGAAGAAAGATAAACTAGAAGAGAAATCAGAGTGCAAACCTGCAGCGCGGCACTAGAGGAAAGATAAACAAGAGGAGAAATCAGAGTGCACACCTGCAGCGCAGCACAAGAAGAAAGAAAAACTAAAAGAGAAATCAGAGAGCACAGCTGCAGTGCGGCACAAGAAGAAAGATAAACTAGAAGAAAAATCAGAGAGCACAGCTGCAGCGCAGCACAAGAACAAAGATAAACTAGAAGAGAAATCAGAGAGCACAATCTGCAGCGTGGCACCAGACAAAGATAAACTAGAAGAGAAATCAGCACAGCTGCAGTGCAGCACAAGAAGAAAAACTAGATGAGAAAACAGAGTGCACACCTGCAGCGCAACACAAGAAGAAAGATAAACTAGAAGAGAAATCAGAGTGCACAGCTGCAGCGTGGCACAAGAAGAAAGATAAACTAGAAGAGAAATCAGAGTGCACAGCTGCAGCGCGTCACAAGAAGAAAGATAAACTAGAAGAGAAATCAGAGAGCACAGCTGCAGCGTGGCACAAGAAGAAAGATAAACTAGAAGATAAATCAGAGTGCACACCTGCAGCGCGGCACAAGAAGAAAGAACAACTAGAAGAGAAATCAAAGAGCACAGCTGCAGCGCGGCACAAGAAGAAAGATAAACTAGAAGAGAAATCAGAGTGCACGCCTGCAGCGCGGCACAAGAAGAAAGAACAAGTAGAAGAGAAATCAGAGAGCACAGCTGCAGCGCGGCACAAGAAGAAAGAACAACTAGAAGAGAAATCAGAGAGCACAGCTGCAGCGCGGCACAAGAAGAAACATAAACTAGAAGAGAAATCAGAGAGCACAGCTGCAGCGCGGCACAAGAAGAAAGATAAACTAGAAGAGAAATCAGAGAGCACAGCTGCAGCGCGGCACAAGAAGAAACATAAACTAGAAAAGAAATCAGAGAGCACAGCTGCAGCGCGGCACAAGAAGAAAGATAAACTAGAAGAGAAATCAGAGAGCACAGCTGCAGCGCGGCACAAGAAGAAAGATAAACTAGAAGAGAAATCAGAGTGCACACCTGCAGCGCGGCACAAGAAGAAACATAAACTAGAAGAGAAATCAGAGTGCACAACTGCAAGGCAGCACAAGAAGAAAGATAAACTAGAAGAGAAATCAGAGAGCACAGCTGCAGTGCGGCACAAGAAGAAACATAAACTAGAAGAGAAATCAGAGAGCACAGCTGCAGAGCGGCACAAGCAGAAAGATAAACTAGAAGAGAAATCAGAGTGCAAACCTGCAGCGCGGCACTAGAAGAAAGATAAACAGAAGAGAAATCAGAGTGCACAGCTACAGCGCAGCACAAGAAGAAAGATAAACTAGAAGAGAAATCAGAGAGCACAGCTGCAGCGCGGCACAAGAAGAAACATAAACTAGAAGAGAAATCAGAGAGCACAGCTGCAGAGCGGCACAAGAAGAAAGATAAACTAGAAGAGAAATCAGAGTGCAAACCTACAGCGCGGCACTAGAAGAAAGATAAACAAGAGGAGAAATCAGAGTGCACACCTGCAGCGCAGCACAAGAAGAAAGAAAACCTAGAAGAGAAATCAGAGAGCACAGCTGCAGCACGGCACAAGAAGAAAGATAAACTAGAAGGGAAATCAGAGAGCACAGCTGCAGCGCGGCACAAGAAGAAAGATAAACTAGAAGAGAAATCAGAGAGCACAATCTGCAGCGTGGCACCAGACAAAGATAAACTAGAAGAGAAATCAGAGAGCACAGCTGCAGCGCGGCACAAGAAGAAAGATAAACTAGAAGAGAAATAAGACTGCACAGCTGCAGCATGGCACAAGAAGAAAGATAAACAGAAGAGAAATCAGAGTGCACAGCTGCAGCGCAGCACAAGAAGAAAGATAAACTAGAAGAGAAATCAGAGTGCACACCTGCAGTGCGCCACAAGAAGAAAGATAAACTAGAAGAGAAATCAGAGTGCACACCTGCAGCGCGGCACAAGAAGAAAGAACAACTAGAAGAGAAATCAAAGAGCACAGCTGCAGCGCGGCACAAGAAGAAAGATAAACTAGAAGAGAAATCAGAGAGCACAGCTGCAGCGCGGCACAAGAAGAAAGATAAACTAGAAGAGAAATCAGAGTGCACACCTGCAGCGCGGCACTAGAAGAAACATAAACTAGAAGAGAAATCAGAGAGCACAGCTGCAGCGCGGCACAAGAAGAAAGAAAAACTAGAAGAGAAATCAGAGAGCACAGCTGCAGCGCGGCACAAGAAGAAACATAAACTAGAAGAGAAATCAGAGAGCAAAGCTGCAGCGCGGCACAAGAAGAAAGATAAACTAGAAGAGAAATCAGAGTGCACACCTGCAGCGTGGCACTAGAAGAAAGATAAACAAGAGGAGAAATCAGAGTGCACACCTGCAGAGCAGCACAAGAAAGAAAAACTAGAAGAGAAATCAGAGAGCACAGCTGCAGTGCAGCACAAGAAGGAAGATAAACTAGAAGAGACATCAGAGTGTACACCTGCAGCGCGGCACAAGAAGAAAGAACAACTAGAAGAGAAATCAGAGAGCACAGCTGCAGCGCGGCACAAGAAGAAAGAACAACTAGAAGAGAAATCAGAGAGCACAGCTGCAGCGCGGCACAAGAAGAAACATAAACTAGAAGAGAAATCAGAGAGCACAGCTGCAGCGCGGCACAAGAAGAAAGATAAACTAGAAGAGAAATCAGAGAGCACAATCTGCAGCGTGGCACCAGACAAAGATAAACTAGAAGAGAAATCAGAGAGCACAGCTGCAGCGCGGCACAAGAAGAAAGATAAACAGAAGAGAAATCAGAGTGCACAGCTGCAGCGCAGCACAAGAAGAAAGATAAACTAGAAGAGAAATCAGAGTGCACACCTGCAGCGCGCCACAAGAAGAAAGATAAACTAGAAGAGAAATCAGAGTGCACACCTGCAGTGCGGCACAAGAAGAAAGAACAACTAGAAGAGAAATCAAAGAGCACAGCTGCAGCGCGGCACAAGAAGAAAGATAAACTAGAAGAGAAATCAGAGAGCACAGCTGCAGCGCGGCACAAGAAGAAAGATAAACTAGAAGAGAAATCAGAGTGCACACCTGCAGCGCGGCACTAGAAGAAACATAAACTAGAAGAGAAATCAGAGAGCACAGCTGCAGCGCGGCACAAGAAGAAAGAAAAACTAGAAGAAAAATCAGAGAGCACAGCTGCAGCGCGGCACAAGAAGAAACATAAACTAGAAGAGAAATCAGAGAGCACAGCTGCAGCGCGGCACAAGAAGAAAGATAAACTAGAAGAGAAATCAGAGTGCACACCTGCAGCGTGGCACTAGAAGAAAGATAAACAAGAGGAGAAATCAGAGTGCACACCTGCAGCGCAGCACAAGAAAGAACAACTAGAAGAGAAATCAGAGAGCACAGCTGCAGCGCGGCACAAGAAGAAAGAGCAACTAGAAGAGAAATCAGAGAGCACAGCTGCAGCGCGGCACAAGAAGAAACATAAACTAGAAGAGAAATCAGAGAGCACAGCTGCAGCGTGGCACAAGAAGAAAGATAAACTAGAAGAGAAATCAGAGTGCACACCTGCATCGTGGCACAAGAAGGAAGATAAACTAGAAGAGACATCAGAGTGCACACCTGCAGCGCGGCACAAGAAGAAAGAACAACTAGAAGAGAAATCAGAGAGCACAGCTGCAGCGCGGCACAAGAAGAAAGAACAACTAGAAGAGAAATCAGAGAGCACAGCTGCAGCGCGGCACAAGAAGAAACATAAACTAGAAGAGAAATCAGAGAGCACAGCTGCAGCGTGGCACAAGAAGAAACATAAACTAGAAGAGAAATCAGAGAGCACAGCTGCAGCGTGGCACAAGAAGAAAGATAAACTAGAAGAGAAATCAGAGTGCACAGCTACAGCGCAGCACAAGAAGAAAGATAAACTAGAAGAGAAATCAGAGTGCACACCTGCAGCGCGGCACAAGAAGAAAGATAAACTAGAAGAGAAATCAGAGTGCACACCTGCAGTGCGGCACAAGAAGAAAGAACAACTAGAAGATAAATCAAAGAGCACAGCTGCAGTGCGGCACAAGAAGAAAGATAAACTAGAACACACATCAGAGCTCACACCTGCAGGGCAGCACAGGAAAAAATGATAAACTGGAAGAGAAATCAGATAAGAGAAATCAGAGTGCACACCTGCAGCGCGGCACAAGAAGAAAGATAAACTAGAGGAGAAATCAGAGAGCACAGCTGCAGCGCGGCACAAGAAGAAACATAAACTAGAAGAGAAATCAGAGAGCACAGCTGCAGCGCGGCACAAGAAGAAAGATAAAGTAGAAGAGAAATCAGAGTGCACAACTGCAGCGCAGCACAAGAAGAAAGAAAAACTAGAAGAGAATTCAGAGAGCTCAGCTGCAGCACGGCACAAGAAGAAACATAAACTAGAAGAGAAATCAGAGTGCACACCTGCATCGCGGCACAAGAAGGAAGATAAACTAGAAGAGACATCAGAGTGCACACCTGCAGCGGGGCACAAGAAGAAAGAACAACTAGAAGAGAAATCAGAGAGCACAGCTGCAGCGCGGCACAAGAAGAAAGAACAACTAGAAGAGAAATCAGAGAGCACAGCTGCAGCGAGGCACAAGAAGAAAGATAAACTAGAAGAGAAATCAGAGAGCACAATCTGCAGCGTGGCACCAGACAAAGATAAACTAGAAGAGAAATCAGAGAGCACAGCTGCAGCGCGGCACAAGAAGAAAGATAAACTAGAAGAGAAATAAGACTGCACACCTGCAGCATGGCACAAGAAGAAAGATAAACAGAAGAGAAATCAGAGTGCACAGCTGCAGCGCAGCACAAGAAGAAAGATAAACTAGAAGAGAAATCAGAGTGCACACCTGCAGTGCGCCTCAAGAAGAAAGATAAACTAGAAGAGAAATCAGAGTGCACACCTGCAGCGCGGCACAAGAAGAAAGAACAACTAGAAGAGAAATCAAAGAGCACAGCTGCAGCGCGGCACAAGAAGAAAGATAAACTAGAAGAGAAATCAGAGAGCACAGCTGCAGCGCGGCACAAGAAGAAAGATAAACTAGAAGAGAAATCAGAGTGCACACCTGCAGCGCGGCACTAGAAGAAACATAAACTAGAAGAGAAATCAGAGAGCACAGCTGCAGCGCGGCACAAGAAGAAAGATAAACTAGAAGAGAAATCAGAGTGCACACCTGCAGCGTGGCACTAGAAGAAAGATAAACAAGAGGAGAAATCAGAGTGGACACCTGCAGCGCAGCACAAGAAACAAAAACTAGAAGAGAAATCAGAGAGCACAGCTGCAGTGCAGCACAAGAAGGAAGATAAACTAGAAGAGACATCAGAGTGCACACCTGCAGCGCGGCACAAGAAGAAAGAACAACTAGAAGAGAAATCAGAGAGCACAGCTGCAGCGCAGCACAAGAAGAAAGAACAACTAGAAGAGAAATCAGAGAGCACAGCTGCAGAGTGGCACATGAAGAAACATAAACTAGAAGAGAAATCAGAGAGCACAGCTGCAGCACGGCACAAGAAGAAAGATAAACTAGAAGAGAAATCAGAGAGCACAATCTGCAGCGTGGCACCAGACAAAGATAAACTAGAAGAGAAATCAGAGAGCACAGCTGCAGCGCGGCACAAGAAGAAAGATAAACTAGAAGAGAAATAAGACTGCACACCTGCAGCGTGGCACAAGAAGAAAGATAAACAGAAGAGAAATCAGAGTGCACAGCTGCAGCGCAGCACAAGAAGAAAGATAAACTAGAAGAGAAATCAGAGTGCACACCTGCAGCGCGCCACAAGAAGAAAGATAAACTAGAAGAGAAATCAGAGTGCACACCTGCAGTGCGGCACAAGAAGAAAGAACAACTAGAAGAGAAATCAAAGAGCACAGCTGCAGTGCGGCACAAGAAGAAAGATAAACTAGAAGAGAAATCAGAGAGCACAGCTGCAGCGCGGCACAAGAAGAAAGATAAACTAGAAGAGAAATCAGAGTGCACACCTGCAGCGCGGCACTAGAAGAAACATAAACTAGAAGAGAAATCAGAAAGCACAGCTGCAGCGCGGCACAAGAAGAAAGAAAAACTAGAAGAGAAATCAGAGAGCACAGCTGCAGCGCGGCACAAGAAGAAACATAAACTAGAAGGGAAATCAGAGAGCACAGCTGCAGCGCGGCACAAGAAGAAAGATAAACTAGAAGAGAAATCAGAGTGCACACCTGCAGCGTGGCACTAGAAGAAAGATAAACAAGAGGAGAAATCAGAGTGCACACCTGCAGCGCAGCACAAGAAAGAACAGCTAGAAGAGAAATCAGAGAGCACAGCTGCAGTGCAGCACAAGAAGGAAGATAAACTAGAAGAGACATCAGAGTGCACACCTGCAGCGCGGCACAAGAAGAAAGAACAACTAGAAGAGAAATCAGAGAGCACAGCTGCAGCGTGGCACAAGAAGAAAGAACAACTAGAAGAGAAATCAGAGAGCACAGCTGCAGCGCGGCACAAGAAGAAACATAAACTAGAAGAGAAATCAGAGAGCACAGCTGCAGCGTGGCACAAGAAGAAAGATAAACTAGATGAGAAATCAGAGTGCACACCTGCAGCGTGGCACAAGAAGAAAGATAAACTAGAAGAGAAATCAGAGTGCACAGCTGCAGCGCGGCACAAGAAGAAAGAACAACTAGAAGAGAAATCAGAGAGCACAGCTGCAGCGCGGCACAAGAAGAAAGATAAACTAGAGGAGAAATCAGAGAGCACAGCTGCAGCGCGGCACAAGAAGAAACATAAACTAGAAGAGAAATCAGAGAGCACAGCTGCAGCGCGGCACAAGAAGAAAGATAAAGTAGAAGAGAAATCAGAGTGCACAACTGCAGCGCAGCACAAGAAGAAAGAAAAACTAGAAGAGAAATCAGAGAGCTCAGCTGCAGCACGGCACAAGAAGAAACATAAACTAGAAGAGAAATCAGAGTGCACACCTGCATCGCGGCACAAGAAGGAAGATAAACTAGAAGAGACATCAGAGTGCACACCTGCAGTGCGGCAAAAGAAGAAAGAACAACTAGAAGAGAAATCAGAGAGCACAGCTGCAGCGCGGCACAAGAAGAAAGAACAACTAGAAGAGAAATCAGAGAGCACAGCTGCAGCGCGGCACAAGAAGAAACATAAACTAGAAGAGAAATCAGAGAGCACAGCTGCAGCGTGGCACAAGAAGAAACATAAACTAGAAGAGAAATCAGAGAGCACAGCTGCAGCGCAGCACAAGAAGAAAAACTAGATGAGAAATCAGAGTGCACACCTGCAGCGTGGCACAAGAAGAAAGATAAACTAGAAGAGAAATCAGAGTGCACAGCTACAGCGCAGCACAAGAAGAAAGATAAACTAGAAGAGAAATCAGAGTGCACACCTGCAGCGCGGCACAAGAAGAAAGATAAACTAGAAGAGAAATCAGAGTGCACACCTGCAGTGCGGCACAAGAAGAAAGAACAACTAGAAGATAAATCAAAGAGCACAGCTGCAGTGCGGCACAAGAAGAAAGATAAACTAGAACACACATCAGAGCTCACACCTGCAGGGCAGCACAGGAAAAAAATGATAAACTGGAAGAGAAATCAGATAAGAGAAATCAGAGTGCACACCTGCAGCGCGGCACAAGAAGAAAGATAAACTAGAGGAGAAATCAGAGAGCACAACTGCAGCGCAGCACAAGAAGAAAGAAAAACTAGAAGAGAAATCAGAGAGCTCAGCTGCAGCACGGCACAAGAAGAAACATAAACTAGAAGAGAAATCAGAGTGCACACCTGCATCGCGGCACAAGAAGGAAGATAAACTAGAAGAGACATCAGAGTGCACACCTGCAGCGCGGCACAAGAAGAAAGAACAACTAGAAGAGAAATCAGAGAGCACAGCTGCAGCGCGGCACAAGAAGAAAGAACAACTAGAAGAGAAATCAGAGAGCACAGCTGCAGCGCAGCACAAGAAGAAAAACTAGATGAGAAATCAGAGTGCACACCTGCAGCGTGGCACAAGAAGAAAGATAAACTAGAAGAGAAATCAGAGTGCACAGCTACAGCGCAGCACAAGAAGAAAGATAAACTAGAAGAGAAATCAGAGTGCACTCCTGCAGCGCGGCACAAGAAGAAAGATAAACTAGAAGAGAAATCAGAGTGCACACCTGCAGTGCGGCACAAGAAGAAAGAACAACTAGAAGATAAATCAAAGAGCACAGCTGCAGTGCGGCACAAGAAGAAAGATAAACTAGAACACACATCAGAGCTCACACCTGCAGGGCAGCACAGGAAAAAAAATGATAAACTGGAAGAGAAATCAGATAAGAGAAATCAGAGTGCACACCTGCAGCGCGGCACAAGAAGAAAGATAAACTAGAGGAGAAATCAGAGAGCACAGCTGCAGCGCGGCACAAGAAGAAACATAAACTAGAAGAGAAATCAGAGAGCACAGCTGCAGCGCGGCACAAGAAGAAAGATAAAGTAGAAGAGAAATCAGAGTGCACAACTGCAGCGCAGCACAAGAAGAAAGAAAAACTAGAAGAGAAATCAGAGAGCTCAGCTGCAGCACGGCACAAGAAGAAACATAAACTAGAAGAGAAATCAGAGTGCACACCTGCATCGCGGCACAAGAAGGAAGATAAACTAGAAGAGACATCAGAGTGCACACCTGCAGCGTGGCACAAGAAGAAAGAACAACTAGAAGAGAAATCAGAGAGCACAGCTGCAGCGCGGCACAAGAAGAAAGAACAACTAGAAGAGAAATCAGAGAGCACAGCTGCAGCGCGGCACAAGAAGAAAGAACAACTAGAAGAGAAATCAGAGAGCACAGCTGCAGCGCGGCACAAGAAGAAACATAAACTAGAAGAGAAATCAGAGAGCACAGCTGCAGCGTGGCACAAGAAGAAACATAAACTAGAAGAGAAATCAGAGAGCACAGCTGCAGCGCAGCACAAGAAGAAAAACTAGATGAGAAATCAGAGTGCACACCTGCAGCGTGGCACAAGAAGAAAGATAAACTAGAAGAGAAATCAGAGTGCACAGCTACAGCGCAGCACAAGAAGAAAGATAAACTAGAAGAGAAATCAGAGTGCACACCTGCAGCGCGGCACAAGAAGAAAGATAAACTAGAAGAGAAATCAGAGTGCACACCTGCAGTGCGGCACAAGAAGAAAGATAAACTAGAACACACATCAGAGCTCACACCTGCAGGGCAGCACAGGAAAAAATGGTAAACTGGAAGAGAAATCAGATAAGAGAAATCAGAGTGCACACCTGCATCGCGGCACAAGAAGAAAGATAAACTAGGAGAGAAATCAGAGTGCACACCTGCAGCGCGGCACAAGAAGAAAGAACAACTAGAAGAGAAATCAGAGAGCACAGCTGCAGCACGGCACAAGAAGAAAGAACAACTAGAAGAGAAATCAGAGAGCACAGCTGCAGCGCGGCACAAGAAGAAACATAAACTAGAAGCGAACTCAGAGTGCACAGCTGCAGCGCGGCACAAGAAGAAACATAAACTAGACGAGAAATCAGAGAGCACAGCTCCAGCACAGCACAAGAAGAAAGATAAACTAGAAGAGAATCAGAGTGCACACCTGCAGCGCGGCACAAGAAGAAAGAAAATCTATAAGAGAAATCAGAGAGCACAGCTGCAGCACGGCACAAGAAGAAAGATAAACTAGAACACACATCAGAGCGCACACCTGCAGGGCAGCACAGGAAAAAATGATAAACCGGAAGAGAAATCAGATAAGAGAAATCAGTAATAAATTCCATTCACTCCTGGAAATAATGTATTTTGACTTTATTGACTGTATCAACTCCATCTGTGTGTGCAGGCAGTGTGTTGCCAATCTTCTCCCCCCTGCTGCGTGCAACTGATGCAGACATTCTTGCGTATTAGATACGCAGCATATGCAACTTATGCAGACCCTCTGTGAAAGGGGCATTAAAGGTTAAGGTTGGGGCCATTATGAATGTAAATTCCACTCAACAGTTTCTGCTGTTGCTGAAAAGCATTTCTGTATGCTTCACGTTTTGATGCAGAAGAAACCTTAGCTGTAGTTGTTGTGACAAAGTGTTGCAATTTGATGCTTTTGGGATAAGGGTGCCCTGGATGAGCTTGAGCAAGTACTTGTATCTGGATTAAATCTCAGCCATTTACTGCACAACTGTGTAATTATTATGGTGCTTTTCCAGGACTGGTGCCACAATAACGGGTACCTGAGCCAGTGAGCACCTACTGAGTGTAAAGCCTGAGGCCAGAGGTAATGAACAGTGTATAAAATGTTTGCTGCTCAGACTTGTTTGACCTGTCACAGATGCTCCAGAGTATCTGTCCCAAAAAACTGTCAGCAGCTCTCTATCAGATTGTTCTGTGCATGTCCCTGTACTTTGTGTGTACTTGCATGTGTTGGCATGCGTGTGTGAGAACTGGGTGCAGAGCAGAGGTAAGTGATTAGAAGAGATTGTCCTGGATTTGTATGCCACCATTATCGCCAACGAGTGTTTTGACAGTCTTGACTTGTTAACAGAGTCAGTCTGGCGTTCATGTCACAAATTAATTTTGCTTCTTTGTAAATTCACATTGAATCTGTCATCACACTGCAGTCATCCTAATGCTTTCAACAACTTAATTACTGTGCGTTATGGAGATTAAAAAGAAACCTGCAGGTTACAAAACTTTGGGGTGAGATAAACAAAATTTTATGACATCCTGTTTGTAAGAGTACTTGTGATTATTTCACCTTGATGGAAGGCTATTTAGTATATAAATTATGGAGCTGAAAGATGACAGTTCCCTAAGGCTGCATTTCTACTGCAACAAGAAGTAGAAAAAGACCTACGAACTGCACCATGACTGGTACTTGGTATAGCCTACATGTTGCATTACCACCAAATCACTGAGGCAGCAGTCTTAACATGATTTGGTCTGTCCCATTTGTATGTGATGTATGTGATTGTATGTGATGTCTTGGGTAGCCCCATTTGCGTCATTTAGCGGCACAAGGGGTCGCACATTGATATACAGTGTAATCGAATGTAACTGTCCATTTGATTCTTGTGTCATTCGTTGACACAGTATGGAGAATTTATCTATGTTTTGGTGATGTAATGGTTAAGGATAGACTTAGGATTACCATCTCCATGCACCAACTGACACAAAGGAGCTACCCAAGTCGTCACAGATTGGCATTCAGTCACAACAACAGTTTTGCATCGAACTGTGATGAGCTGGGAGTGAGTTGGTGAAGAATGAGTTTGTTAAAAGAAGGTGTGGCTACAGAGGTAGATTAAGGACACAAAAGTCAGTCAGAAGCACAGACCATGATAACATCTGACCCAGTTACAGTGTTGCTTAACAGTATCTGACTAATGGAACAAGGTGTTTAATTTTTGGGTGCTTGAAATAGGCAAACCTCTGCTCACATGGAAACATGGCATGATGGTCATTGTCTCTATGGTGTGACGTAAAGGAGTGTAGCCAATCTGTGACAACAAGTATCCTGTTACTTCTTTGTTCCGCATCCCAAACATGAACCAGATAATGAAATTGGAACTGCAACTACAACTAGAACATTTGGCAACATTTGCAGAGGGGGTGGTATAGCGGGATAAGTACGACCCCGATTCTAGTGAAGTCGGGACGTTGTGTGAAATGTCAATAAAAACAGAATACAATGATTTGCAAATCCTCTTTAACCTATATTCAATTCAATACACCACAAAGGCAAGATATATAATGTTCAATCAATCAATCAATCAATTTTTTTTTTTATATAGCGCCAAATCACAACAAACAGTTGCCCCAAGGCGCTTTATATTGTAAGGCAAGGCCATACAATAATGATGTAAAACCCCAACGGTCAAAACGACCCCCTGTGAGCAAGCACTTGGCTACAGTGGGAAGGAAAAACTCCCTTTTAACAGGAAGAAACCTCCAGCAGAATCAGGCTCAGGGAGGGGCAGTCTTCTGCTGGGACTGGTTGGGGCTGAGGGAGAGAACCAGGAAAAAGACATGCTGTGGAGGGGAGCAGAGATCGATCACTAATGATTAAATGCAGAGTGGTGCATACAGAGCAAAAAGAGAAAGAAACAGTGCATCATGGGAACCCCCCAGCAGTCTACGTCTATAGCAGCATAACTAAGGGATGGTTCAGGGTCACCTGATCCAGCCCTAACTATAAGCTTTAGCGAAAAGGAAAGTTTTAAGCCTAATCTTAAAAGTAGAGAGGGTGTCTGTCTCCCTGATCTGAATTGGGAGCTGGTTCCACAGGAGAGGAGCCTGAAAGCTGAAGGCTCTGCCTCCCATTCTACTCTTACAAACCCTAGGAACTACAAGTAAGCCTGCAGTCTGAGAGCGTAGCGCTCTATTGGGGTGATATGGTACTACGAGGTCCCTAAGATAAGATGGGACCTGATTATTCAAAACCTTATAAGTAAGAAGAAGAATTTTAAATTCTATTCTAGAATTAACAGGAAGCCAATGAAGAGAGGCCAATATGGGTGAGATATGCTCTCTCCTTCTAGTCCCCGTCAGCACTCTAGCTGCAGCATTTTGAATTAACTGAAGGCTTTTTAGGGAACTTTTAGGACAACCTGATAATAATGAATTACAATAGTCCAGCCTAGAGGAAATAAATGCATGAATTAGTTTTTCAGCATCACTCTGAGACAAGACCTTTCTGATTTTAGAGATATTGCGTAAATGCAAAAAAGCAGTCCTACATATTTGTTTAATATGCGCTTTGAATGACATATCCTGATCAAAAATGACTCCAAGATTTCTCACAGTATTACTAGAGGTCAGGGTAATGCCATCCAGAGTAAGGATCTGGTTAGACACCATGTTTCTAAGATTTGTGGGGCCAAGTACAATAACTTCAGTTTTATCTGAGTTTAAAAGCAGGAAATTAGAGGTCATCCATGTCTTTATGTCTGTAAGACAATCCTGCAGTTTAGCTAATTGGTGTGTGTCCTCTGGCTTCATGGATAGATAAAGCTGGGTATCATCTGCGTAACAATGAAAATTTAAGCAATACCGTCTAATAATACTGCCTAAGGGAAGCATATATAAAGTGAATAAAATTGGTCCTAGCACAGAACCTTGTGGAACTCCATAATTAACTTTAGTCTGTGAAGAAGATTCCCCATTTACATGAACAAATTGTAATCTATTAGACAAATATGATTCAAACCACCGCAGCGCAGTGCCTTTAATACCTATGGCATGCTCTAATCTCTGTAATAAAATTTTATGGTCAACAGTATCAAAAGCAGCACTGAGGTCTAACAGAACAAGCACAGAGATGAGTCCACTGTCCGAGGCCATAAGAAGATCATTTGTAACCTTCACTAATGCTGTTTCTGTACTATGATGAATTCTAAAACCTGACTGAAATTCTTCAAATAGACCATTCCTCTGCAGATGATCAGTTAGCTGTTTTACAACTACCCTTTCAAGAATTTTTGAGAGAAAAGGAAGGTTGGAGATTGGCCTATAATTAGCTAAGATAGCTGGGTCAAGTGATGGCTTTTTAAGTAATGGTTTAATTACTGCCACCTTAAAAGCCTGTGGTACATAGCCAACTAACAAAGATAGATTGATCATATTTAAGATCGAAGCATTAAATAATGGTAGGGCTTCCTTGAGCAGCCTGGTAGGAATGGGGTCTAATAAACATGTTGATGGTTTGGATGAAGTAACTAATGAAAATAACTCAGACAGAACAATCGGAGAGAAAGAGTCTAACCAAATACCGGCATCACTGAAAGCAGCCAAAGATAACGATACGTCTTTGGGATGGTTATGAGTAATTTTTTCTCTAATAGTTAAAATTTTGTTAGCAAAGAAAGTCATGAAGTCATTACTAGTTAAAGTTAATGGAATACTCAGCTCAATAGAGCTCTGACTCTTTGTCAGCCTGGCTACAGTGCTGAAAAGAAACCTGGGGTTGTTCTTATTTTCTTCAATTAGTGATGAGTAGAAAGATGTCCTAGCTTTACGGAGGGCTTTTTTATAGAGCAACAGACTCTTTTTCCAGGCTAAGTGAAGATCTTCTAAATTAGTGAGACGCCATTTCCTCTCCAACTTACGGGTTATCTGCTTTAAGCTACGAGTTTGAGAGTTATACCATGGAGTCAGACACTTCTGATTTAAAGCTCTCTTTTTCAGAGGAGCTACAGCATCCAAAGTTGTCTTCAATGAGGATGTAAAACTATTGACGAGATACTCTATCTCCCTTACAGAGTTTAGGTAGCTACTCTGCACTGTGTTGTTATATGGCATTAGAGAACATAAAGAAGGAATCATATCCTTAAACCTAGTAACAGCGCTTTCTGAAAGACTTCTAGTGTAATGAAACTTATTCCCTACTGCTGGGTAGTCCATCAGAGTAAATGTAAATGTTATTAAAAAATGATCAGACAGAAGGGAGTTTTCAGGGAATACTGTTAAGTCTTCTATTTCCATACCATAAGTCAGAACAAGATCTAAGATATGATTAAAGTGGTGGGTGGACTCATTTACTTTTTGAGCAAAGCCAATAGAGTCTAATAATAGATTAAATGCAGTGTTGAGGCTGTCATTCTCAGCATCTGTGTGGATGTTAAAATCGCCCACTATAATTATCTTATCTGAGCTAAGCACTAAGTCAGACAAAAGGTCTGAAAATTCACAGAGAAACTCACAGTAACGACCAGGTGGACGATAGATAATAACAAATAAAACTGGTTTTTGGGACTTCCAATTTGGATGGACAAGACT
The DNA here is from genome assembly GCF_902500255.1 of Thalassophryne amazonica. NCBI lineage: Eukaryota > Metazoa > Chordata > Actinopteri > Batrachoidiformes > Batrachoididae > Thalassophryne > Thalassophryne amazonica. The sequence continues at coordinate 52,944,680 of NC_047118.1, forward strand.
AAGAGACAAGCTTTCAAATGAATTAAAGCTCTGTCTGGGTTTTTGATTAATTAATAAGCTGGAATGGAAGATTGCTGCTAATCCACCGCCCCGGCCCGTGCTACGAGCGTTCTGACAGTTAGTGTGACTCGGGGGTGTTGACTCATTTAAACTAACATATTCATCCTGCTGTAACCAGGTTTCTGTTAGGCAGAATAAATCAATATGTTGATCAATTATTATATCATTTACCAACAGGGACTTAGAAGAGAGAGACCTAATGTTTAATAGACCACATTTAACTGTTTTAGTCTGTGGTGCAGTTGAAGGTGCTATATTATTTTTCTTTTTGAATTTTTATGCTTAAATAGATTTTTGCTGGTATTGGTAGTTCAGACTGATAGACTTTTTTGTTTTTGTGCCTATATTTGCTCATTTTGAATGGATGCCTGCAACACATTTCAAAAAAGCTGGGACATTTAACACAGTTCGTCGCTACATCTACAAGTGCAAGTTAAAACTCTACCATGCAAAGCAAAAGCCATACATCAACAACATCCATAGATGCAAAGTGGAAAAGTGTGCTGTGGTCTGATGAGTCCACATTTCAAATTGTTTTTGGAAATCATGGATGTAGTGTCCTCCGGACAAAAGAGGAACAAGACCTTCCAGATTGTTACCAGCGCAAAGTTCAAAAGCCAGCATCTGTGATGGTATGGGGGTGTGTTAGTGCCCATGGCATGGGCAACTTACACATATGTGATGGCACCATCAATGCTGAAAGGTACATCCAGGTTTCGGAGCAACACATGCTGCCATCCAAGCAACGTCTTTTTCAGGGATGTCCCTGATTATTTTAGCAAGACAATGCCAAGCCACATTCTGCATGTGTTATAACTGCGTGGCTTTGTAGTAAAAGAGTGCAGGTACTAGACTGGCCTGCCTGCAGTCCAGACCTGTCTCCCATTGAAAATGTGTGGCACATTATGAAGCACAAAATACAACAACAGACACCCCAGACTGTTAAACTGAAGTCGTACATCAAGCAAGAATAGGAAAGAATTCCACCTACAAAGCTTCAACAATTAGAGTCTTCAGTTCCCAAACGCTTATTGAGTGTTGTTAGAAGGAAAGGTGATGTAACACAGTGGTAAACATACCACTGTCCCAGCTTTTTTGAAACATGTTGCAGGCACTGTTGAACAACTTAAGTTGTACATCAAGCAAGAATGGGAAAGAATTCCACCTACACTGAAAAAAAAATGCTACTTTGGATCAACTTAAAAAAAATGATGTAATTTGTTACAGCTAATTGTTTTAGTTTCTCACAATGTATATTTATGATTTTGTAAAGTGATTCCAGCAGATTTAAACTGGAAACCACAATTTCCATTAGACCAATGTAAATAAGTACTTTGAATGAAGTGCACTGTGTTTCACTTTTTCAGTGTACAAAGCTTCAACAATTAGTGTATTCAGGTCTCAAATGCTTATTGAGTGTTGTTAGAAGGAAAGGTGATGTACCACAGTGGTGAACATACCATTGTCCCAGCTTTTTTGAAATACAGTATGTTGCAGGCATCCATTTCAAAATGAGCAAATATTTGCACAAAAACAATAAAGTTTATCAATTTGAATATTAAATATTTTGTCTTTGTGGTGTATTCAATTGAATATAGGTTGAAGAGGATTTGTAAATCATTGTATTCTGTTTTTATTTACATTTTACACAACGTCCCAACTTCACTGAAATTGAGGTTGTAGACCTGGGGTGTGTTCGTGGTCATACGACCAGTCTGTTCTTGGACAGACACTTCATCTACTGACGTTTTCCAGGGGGAGTCACAGACTCTGCGCCAATAGCCCTCAGGGCCGATATGGGACTTCTTCTTCTTTCTTGGTCTTCTCCCGGGGAACTCTTCATTTTTCAGTAACCAGTTGGAAAATACTGCAGTTTGGCAGAGTTGATTTGAAGTAAAAATACTGATACATAAAAGAAAAGTCAGCAGCCCGTGACCTGATCCCAGATAAGCAGTTGAAGATGAGTGAGATGAGTGAGTGAGTGAGAAGTCAGGGTTTTCTCTTATTGTACAAATTTCTACTGAATAGTTTGCCTGCTGTGAGAAGAAAGTTAGGCCATAGTTATTGGATTTATTGGATTTTGGATTTTTCTTGGATTTGAGGGTCAAGGTTGGTCGAAAAACAAAACAAGCAAAAAAACATGGTTTGAAAGGTGGTTTGGTAAAACAAACAACAAAAAAAAAAGCTCAAAGTTTAAATAATAATTGTTGTTTTCGGGAATTGATGGGTTTTGACTTTTAAAAGAAAAATTATCGGCCAGGACCAAAGTTTTGTACTTTTATTGTAAACAATCTCGTGAACAAACAAATCTGTCCTGAGATGTGACACATCCTCCAAACAGACTGTGATTTTTTTGCCGACTTTAACATCAAGTCACCGTGATACAAAATCACAATTACAGTGGGGTAAAAAAGTATTTAGTCAGCCCCTGATTGTGCAAGTTCTCCTACTTAGAAAGATGAGGGAGGTCTGTAATTTTCAACGTAGGTACACTTTAACTATGAGAGACAAACTGAGAAAAAAATCCAGAAAATCACATTGTACGATTTTTAAAGAATTTAATTGTAAACCATTGTGGGAAATAAGTATTTGGTCACCCATAAACAAGTAAGATTTCTGGCTCTCACAGACCTGTAACTTCTTCTTTAAGAAGCTCTTTTGTCCTTCACCTGTTTCCTGTATTTATGGCATCTGTTGGAACTCATTATTTGTATAAAAGACACCTATCCACAGCGTCAAACAGTCAGACTCCAAACTCAACCATGGCCAAGACCAAAGAGCTGTCAACGGACACCAGGAAGAAAATTGTAGATGTGCACCAGGCTGGGAAGGGAGAATCTACAATAGTCAAGCAGGTTGGTGTGAATAAATCAACTGTGGGAGCAATTGTAAGAAAATGGAAGACATACAAATCTCCCCCGATCTAGGGCTCCACACAAGATCTCATCACGTGGGGTCAAAATGATCATGAGAACGGTGAACAAAAATCCCAGAACTACACGGACGGACCTGATGAATAACCTGCAGAGAGCTGGGACCAAAGTAACAAAGGCTACACACTACACAGAGAGGGACTCAAATCCTGCAGTGCCAGGCGTGTCCCCCTGCTTAAGACAGTACATGTCCAGGCCTGCCTGAAGTTTGCCAGACAGCATGTGGATGATCCAGAAGAGGACTGGGAGAATATCATGTGGTCAGATGAAACCAAAATAGAACTTTTTGGTAAAAACTCAACTCATTGTGTTTGGAGGAAGACGAATGCTGAGTTGCATCCCAAGAACAACATATCTACTGTGAAGCATGGGGGTGGAAACATCATGCTTTGGGGCTGTCTTTCTGCGAAGGGGACAGGACGACTGATCCATGTTAAAGGAAGAATAAACGGGGCCATGTATCATGAGATTTTAAGCCAAAACCTCCTTCCTTCAGTGAGAGCATTGAAGATGCAACATAGCTGGGTCTTCCAGCATGACAGTGATCCCAAACACACCGCTCAGGCAATGATGGAGTGGCTCTGTAAGAAGCATTTCAAGGTCCTGGAGTGGCTTAGTCAGTCTCCAGACCTCAACCCCATGGACAATTTTTTGAGGGAGTTGAAAGTCCATGTTGCCCAGCAACAGCCCCAAAACATCACTGCTCCAGAGGAAATCTGCACGGAGGAATGGTCCAAAATACCAGCTACAGTATGTGCAAACCTGGTGAAGACTTACAGGAAACATTTGACCTCTGTCATTGCCAACAAAGATTATGTTACAAAGTATTGAGTTGAATGTTTATTATTGGCCAAATACTTATTTTCCACCATAATTTACAAATTTAAATTCTTTAAAAATCCTAGTGTGATTTCCTGGATTTTTTTTCTCATTTTGTCTCTCATAGTTGAAGTGTACCTATGTTGAAAATTACACACCTCTGTCGTCTTTCTAAGTAGGGGAACTTGCACAATCATGGACTAAATACTTATTTGCCCCACTGTATATGCCAGGGTATGTAAACCTTTGAGCACAACTGTATATGGTACCAGTCAAAAGTTTGGAAACACTTTCCCATTGAGTTGAATGGAAAAGTGTCTCCAAACTAGTGTATAACCTGCACCAGAAAGTGCTACACAAATAATTTATTATTATTATTATTATTGATTATTATTCTTCTTGTTGGATTGTACATTTTCACCGACTCCTTAAATTTAAACATGAGTGTTTTGGGTGAACTATTCCTTTAAAACTGGAGGCATCGACAATCTTTGTTGTTAAAATAGAGAACATGAGGCAAACAGTCCAACGTGAGATTAAACACAAACCACAGCATCATTATGTTTTTTTTTTTCTCAAAGATTTAAAGAAATCTGCAAAGATTACAATTGCCACCACTAAATTTAAGGGTGTCCACATAAACAATAAGGCATGCTCAGAGAGAAGAACACTCAATTTATTTACAGAGCACCAAATCACAACATAAGTTGCCCCGATGCCCTTCACAAAGGTAAGGTCTCTCGCCCTATGACTGCTGGGATAGGCTCCAGCCTCCCATGACTGGGTTAGTACAACAAATCACCAAACTAAATGAGAATACAGGAATTTAGCTGGCTGCGTCTACAGCAGGGACCACACTCAACCCCGGTCAGGCAGCTAGCACAGGTCCTGTGGAGAAGTCACTGTAAGCAAGGTAGGACTCGGCTGAGTGGATCCTTGTTATTTGATTGTTGGGTTGTATCTCACGTGACATAGATTATTCATACCGTTTGCCATTGTGTTTCATTTACTGTGCAATAGTATACAAATAATGAATGTTTATGAGTTCAATGGTACGAATATTTCATGAGGCACCGCCATCACCCGGGACCTCAAGTGGGAGTCAACCATCAGCTCCCTCATCAAGAAGGCCCAGCAGAGGATGTACTTCCTGCGGCAGCTGAAGAAGGCCAAGCTGCCTGTCCAGCTGATGGTGCAGTTCTACACGGCCATCATCGAGTCCATCCTCTGCTCCTCCATCACGGTGTGGTACGCCGGGGCCACAGCCAGGGACAGACACAGACTGCAGCGCATTGTGGCCTCTGCTGAGAAGGTGATCAGCTGTAGCCTTCCATCTCTCCACGACCTGCACGTCTCCAGGACTCTGGGCCGAGCAGGTCAGATCACAGCTGACCCTTCTCACCCTGCACACGGTCTGTTCAAACCACTCCACTCGGGCAGGAGGCTACGGTCCATCCGGACCAGAACCTCCCGCCATAAGAACAGTTTCTTCCCCTCTGCCGTTAGACTCATAAACTCCTCATAACTCAGTCACCTTAAGCTTAACTCTGTCACTTTATCATTTTATCACGGGTCACTTTAGACAGTGTACTTTGGTTTTTAATTGCACTCCTCCCACTGCACTGTTTTTTCTGTTTCTCTGTTTTTCTGTTGCACACAGCCTTTCATATTTCATATTTCTTTTTTTTTTAATCTTGTATTTTATCTTATTTTGACACATATGTTATATTTTATCTTAGCATTTTATCTCTTCTTAATGTTGCACCATTGTACCGAAGCAAATTCCTAGTCTGTGAATCCTGTTCACTGGCAATGGCAATAAACTTCTTCTTCTTCTTCTTCTTCTTCTGATTCTGAAGAAGAAACCTCCAGCAGAACCAGGCTCAGGGAGGGGCAGTCTTCTGCTGGGACTGGTTGGGGCTGAGGGAGAGAACCAGGAAAAAGACATGCTGTGGAGGGGAGCAGAGATCAATCACTAATGATTAAATGCAGAGTGGTGCATACAGAGCAAAAAGAGAAAGAAACACTCAGTGCATCATGGGAACCCCCCAGCAGTCTAAGTCTATAGCAGCATAACTAAGGGATGGTTCAGGGTCACCTGATCCAGCCCTAATTATAAGCTTTAGCAAAAAGGAAAGTTTTAAGCCTAATCTTAAAAGTAGAGAGGGTGTCTGTCTCCCTGATCTGAATTGGGAGCTGGTTCCACAGGAGAGGAGCCTGAAAGCTGAAGGCTCTGCCTCCCATTCTACTCTTACAAACCCTAGGAACTACAAGTAAGCCTGCAGTCTGAGAGTGAAGTGCTCTATTGGGGTGATATGGTACTATGAGGTCCCTAAGATAAGATGGGACCTGATTATTCAAAACCTTACAAGTAAGAAGAAGAATTTTAAATTCTATTCTAGAATTAACAGGAAGCCAGTGAAGAGAGGCCAATATGGGTGAGATATGCTCTCTCCTTCTAGTCCCCGTTAGTACTCTAGCTGCAGTATTTTGAATTAACTGAAGGCTTTTCAGGGAACTTTTAAGACAACCTGATAATAATGAATTACAATAGTCCAGCCTAGAGGAAATAAATGGATGAATTAGTTTTTCAGCATCACTCTGAGACAAGACCTTTCTAATTTTAGAGATATTGCGTAAATGCAAAAAAGCAGTCCTACATATTTGTTTAATATGCGCTTTGAATGACATATCCTGATCAAAAATGACTCCAAGATTTCTCACAGTATTACGAGAGGTCAGGGTAATGCCATCCAGAGTAAGGATCTGGTTAGACACCATGTTTCTAAGATTTGTGGGGCCAAGTACAATAACTTCAGTTTTATTTGAGTTTAAAAGCAGGAAATTAGAGGTCATCCATGTCTTTATGTCTGTAAAACAATCCTGCAGTTTAGCTAATTGGTGTGTGTCCTCTGGCTTCATGGATAGATAAAGCTGGGTATCATCTGCGTAACAATGAAAATTTAAGCAATGCCGGCTAATAATACTGCCTAAGGGAACCTTGTGGAACTCCATAATTAACCTTAGTCTGTGAAGAAGATCCCCCCATTTACATGAACAAATTGTAATCTATTAGATAAATATGATTCAAACCACCGCAGCGCAGTGCCTTTAATACCTATGGCATGCTCTAATCTCTGTAATAAAATTTTATGGTCAACAGTATCAAAAGCAGCACTGAGGTCTAACAGAACAAGCACAGAGATGAGTCCACTGAGGCCATAAGAAGATCATTTGTAACCTTCACTAATGCTGTTTCTGTACTATGATGAATTCTAAAACCTGACTGAAACTCTTCAAATAGACCATTCCTCTGCAGATGATCAGTTAGCTGTTTTACAATTACCCTTTCAAGAATTTTTGAGAGAAAAGGAAGGTTGGAGATTGGCCTATAATTAGCTAAGATAGCTGGGTCAAGTGATGGCTTTTTAAGTAATGGTTTAATTACTGCCACTTTAAAAGCCTGTGGTACATAGCCAACTAATAAAGATAGATTGATCATATTTAAGATCAAAGCATTAAATAATGGTAGGGCTTCCTTCAGCATCCTGGTAGGAATGGGGTCTAATAGACATGTTGATGGTTTGGATGAAGTAACTAATGAAAATACCTCAGACAGAACAATCTGACAGAAAGAGTCTAACCAAATACCGGCATCACTGAAAGCAGCCAAAGATAACAATACATCTTTGGGATGGTTATGAGTAATTTTTTCTCTAATAGTTAAAATTTTATTAGCAAAGAAAGTCATGAAGTCATTACTAGTTAAAGTTAAAGGAATACTCAGCTCAATAGAGCTCTGACTCTTTGTCAGCCTGGCTACAGTGCTGAAAAGAAACCTGGGGTTGTTCTTATTTTCTTCAATTAGTGATGAGTAGTAAGATGTCCTAGCTTTACGGAGGGCTTTTTTATAGAGCAACAGACTCTTTTTCCAGGCTAAGTGAAGATCTTCTAAATTAGTGAGATGCCATTTCCTCTCAAACTTACGGGTTATCTGCTTTAAGCTGCGAGTTTGTGAGTTATACCACGGAGTCAGGCACTTCTGATTTAAAGCTCTCTTTTCAGAGGAGCTACAGCATCCAAAGTTGTCTTCAATGAGGATGTAAAACTATTGACGAGATACTCTATCTCACTTACAGAGTTTAGGTAGCTACTCTGCACTGTGTTGGTATATGGCATTAGAGAACATAAAGAAGGAATCATATCCTTAAACCTAGTTACAGCGCTTTCTGAAAGACGTCTAGCGTAATGAAACTTATTCCCCACTGCTGGGTAGTCCATCAGAGTAAATGTAAATGTTATTAAGAAATGATCAGACAGAAGGGAGTTTTCAGGGAATACTGTTAAGTCTTCAATTTCCATACCATAAGTCAAAACAAGATCTAAGATATGATTAAAGTGGTGGGTGGACTCATTTACATTTTGAGCAAAGCCAGTTGAGTCTAATAATAGATTAAATGCAGTGTTGAGGCTGTCATTCTCAGCATCTGTGTGGATGTTAAAATCGCCCACTATAATTATCTTATCTGAGCTAAGCACTAAGTCAGACAAAAGGTCTGAAAATTCACAGAGAAACTCACAGTAACGACCAGGTGGACGATAGATAATAACAAATAAAACTGGTTTTTGGGACTTCCAATTTGGATGGACAAGACTAAGAGTCAAGCTTTCAAATGAATTAAAGCTCTGTCTAGGTTTTTGATTAATTAATAGGCTGGAATGGAAGATTGCTGCTAATCCTCCGCCTCGGCCCATGCTACGAGCATTCTGGCAGTTAGTGTGACTCGGGGGTGTTGACTCATTTAAACTAACATATTCATCCTGCTGTAACCAGGTTTCTGTAAGGCAGAATAAATCAATATGTTGATCAATTATTATATAATTTACTAACAGGGACTTAGAAGAGAGACCTAATGTTTAATAGACCACATTTAACTGTTTTAGTCTGTGGTGCAGTTGAAGGTGCTATATTATTTTTTCTTTTTGAATTTTTATGCTTAAATAGATTTTTGCTGGTTATTGGTGGTCTGGGAGCAGGCACCGTCTCTACGGGGATGGGGTAATGAGGGGATGGCAGGGGGAGAGAAGCTGCAGAGAGGTGTGTAAGACTACAACTCTGCTTCCTGGTCCCAACCCTGGATAGTCACGGTTTGGAGGATTTAAGAAAATTGGCCAGATTTCTAGAAATGAGAGCTGCTCCATCCAAAGTGGGATGGATGCCGCATCTCCTAACAAGACCAGGTTTTCCCCAGAAGCTTTGCCAATTATCTATGAAGCCCACCTCATTTTTTGGACACCACTCAGACAGCCAGCAATTCAAGGAGAACATGCGGCTAAACATGTCACTCCCGGTCCGATTGGGGAGGGGCCCAGAGAAAACTACAGAGTCCGACATTGTTTTTGCAAAGTTACACACCGATTCAATGTTAATTTTAGTGACCTCCGATTGGCGTAACCGGGTGTCATTACTGCCGACGTGAATTACAATCTTACCAAATTTACGCTTAGCCTTAGCCAGCAGTTTCAAATTTCCTTCAATGTCGCCTGCTCTGGCCCCCGGAAGACAATTGACTATGGTTGCTGGTGTCGCTAACTTCACATTTCTCAAAACAGAGTTGCCAATAACCAGAGTTTGATCCTCGGCAGGTGTGTCATCGAGTGGGGAAAAACGGTTAGAAATGTGAACGGGTTGGCGGTGTACATGGGGAATCAAATCATAGAGTTGCTGTTCCCCCTTCATGTGCGCGCGCACACACGCAACCAGGTCAGCGCTTGTGTACGCGTGTACTACCAATAAAAGACTGTGTACATCATCAGTGCAGCGAAAAAAAAATTACGTCATAAATTAGTCCAGCCTTTCATTCTTTCTTCCTGCTAACAGCCTCCAGACAGCGCAGTGGATTTGTTTTGTGCAGGCACATGCGTTCTGTGTGTGTGTGTGTGTGTGTGTGTGTGTGTGTGTGCAGACTGCAATGGTACCAAATGTATGGAACCAAATTTGCACTCTAAATGGAACCAAATTGCACTCTAAATGCAATGCAACACAAATAGTATGAATAATCCATGTCATGTGACATACAAGCAACCAATCAAATGACACAGATCCACTCAGCCTTCATATAATTCTTTTTGCATGCAATTGGTACTATATGAAATGTGCTTTGCAAGCCTCAACCACCGGCCCATCTCACACTACCTGGGGCGACATTGAGCTAAACATGGCGGAGCGTGTATTAATGGTGGTTGATGATTTGAAGGAGCTGATTGACACTGCTAATTCTTCTAACACAAAAAACAAAACAAAACAAAAAAACAAACATCCATTATCCTGTAAGCCATTTGGAGGCATGAAGGACTGTTAGCATTAAAAGCTGGATACATTTCTCATGTGATTTTTTTATTTGTATACTACAAACCAATTTGATACAATAATTTGTTGTACCAAGTATATCTACAAGAAGGTTCCAGAGTCATGCAGCACATTATACAAATAATGAATGTTTATGAGTTCAATGGTATGAATATTTCATGAGGTGAAAGCTCGAACATACCATTCAATGAGGCAAAGCCAAGTTGAATGGTTTGTTCCAACTTTCACTGAATTAAATATTCATTCCATTGAAAGAGTGCAAAAACATTCACTATTTGTTTTATATAATGGCTAAAATAGATCCTTGCCATTTGATATTTTATTAATTTATAAACAACAGAAAAAAGACTTACATTTTGGTGTTTCACTGCTGCTAAAGTCCAAATTGTAACGTATAGTCCAGTAATGCTGTGCACTGCCTTCAGACTTCCATTAAAAAAGACTTTGTATAGTTCCTCAGTCCAACCAAAAATCACGTCAGCGTTTCATGTGAACATGTCTTCATGCATCCAGACAGCTTACAGCAGAGTAGATTTTGTGTGTGAATATGTGTGTGTGTTGCAAGAATTTGCAGCGTCAGTTAACTCAATCAGATTATGGCCCTGGAGAGTTGTCGTCTCCTGTGCGCGCACACACACACACGCAACCTGGTCAATGCTTGTGCGTGCATGTTCTACCAAAATAAGACTGTACATCCTCAGTGCAGCAAAATAAATAAATAAATAAAAAATCACGTCAGAAATTAGTCCAGCTTTTCATTCCAACTTCCTGCCCACAGCCTCCAGACAGCATAGTGGATTTGTTTTGTGTGCGCGTGCACGCACATGCATGTGTGGGCGCACGTACATGTGTGTGCATGAGCACGTGTATGCGATCATGTGTGCGTGCGATCACGTGTGCGCGTGTGCACGAGGCCACACGTGCGTGTGTGCAGAGTGCAATGGTACCAAACGTATGGAACCAAATTTGCACTCTAAATGCAATGCAACACAAATGGGATGAATTCATCCATGTCATGTGACATACAAAGCACCAATCAAATGACAAGGATCCACTCAGCCGTTATATAAAAACCAATATTTTGATGCCTATAAATTGTCTCAAATTTACACAGTCACCAGCTTGCATGATGATGTTGGCCTTTTCTATGCTGGATGCCTTCCTGATGCAACACTCATTTATCTGTGCTACACTCACAATGGACTGGCTGCATGGCCCATATGGCTGAGTTTATGAGCCACGGTTATTTACCAAACATACAAACAGTAGGTGGTGGAGCTGTCATTTTGAATCCTGGGTTATATGACAATGATCAAAAATGCAACATTCATTCTCCAGTGTCTCTAACAAATTTCGTAAATGTCAAGTTTTAGTTGACTTGACATTTTCACATTATTTTACAAGAACACAATGAATATCAATTATGGTGAAGCATGGGACACAGCTAAAAAATCAAATAAAATGGATTACTGCAGTTTTTAAACTTGGCAGTGTTTTTATAGTTTAGTCACTTTCAAGTACAGATGTATTTCACTGAATCACTGAACATCCAGTGAGACTGATGCCCCTTTTCCACTGGGGCTGGTTCCAAAGCCAGCATGAGGTGTTTCCGCTACAGTTTTGCTTGTACTTGGCCAAAAACGAACAGCTCCCTTTGCTCTATTTTTGGCTTCAAGACCTTGTTGGTTTGGAGCCTGGGAGCTGTGACGTCTCTTGCCTATTAGTCACACATTTACGTTGTATTACTAGTATTGTATTTCTACTATTGATATTTTGTTTATCTGTTACTGCGGCAATATTGCACATCTTTCCCTGAGTTTCTCTAACCCAGCTGGGTCGAATATAGAGAATATTGTTTACTATTCTTATTACTAGGAAACAGTACCCAAGGACATGAAGACACTAAGGGCTACAACAATTTGACCAGCAATCTGACATTTGACCCCAATGACATTGACCTTCAACCAAATTATGGATATCTGGGTGACCTTGCTAGAGTAATTCTGAAATGTGTGCTACATTTGGTCCAAATCAGGCTGAAAATCAGATTGCTTGACCTTGGCCTTTGCCAAAATTACTTCTTTAAGGCCAATTTTGTGGTCAGTTTTCATTGACATACCAACTTTGTTCAAAATCAACAGAAGGACTTTGGAGGAGTAGGCATAAAAACAAAGAGGAAAACATGACCATAGTCCCAATGACCGACCTTTGGCCCTCCAAATTTTACCTTGCTGAGCAATTTCAGAACCCACCTCCATATGTATGGCAAATTTAGTGTAAATCAAGGTGAGAAACCCAAATTTGACCCCAGTGTCCTTGCTCCTAATGGCTGACTTTTGGTCATTGTGATTTTGCTTGAGCAATTCCATAAACAACTCATGACAGTGGGGAATAAGTACTGCCTGTATTGGACTTAATCTATTAGACTTAAGGGCCTTTCACACTGAATCCATCAGATGCGTAAAATGTGTCAAAAAATCGGTCTAAAAAGCATTATTTTCAATGAGACGCATTGCGTTTTAGATGCGTCAGATGCGTCACGTCAAAAGCCGAGCTAAACCGACGCATGTAACGGGAGCACGCATTGCTGCTTGTCAGCAGGCTGACGGAGTCAAAGTTCAAGCCAATCCAACTTCCGACCTGCTGAGCTGTGACGTACCTTTGCATTGTCCAATAGGAACGACACGTCGGGCCAAAACACGGAAGACGGGTGGCAGAAACCGCATTGGCCGCCATCTTGGAAGGGGCGTCCTACCTATGGCAGAAACCACTTATCTCTACAAAATGGATCGGTGGAAACCACTGATCCGTGCAAAACAGAAACGTGTCACAGGACTGCTCATTTATGGAGCAGTTTTCTGAAGAAAAATCCTTCGAAATGTTTTTGTTGTTACCTCATTATTTATGATTACTGTTAAAAAACAAATAGCTAAATAAATCAATAAATGGTTCTTCACAAACCTTTTGTCTGTAAATTAAAACCACCTATTATTTCAGATTATTTCATTTCTTGTTTAACATAAGGAACCTCAGACATTTATTTTTAGACAAAATAACATGGAAATTTGTACATTTTTTTTAAAATTCTGGTAGATTATTTATATCTCATTTTAAACAGAAAAACAGACACTGTAAATAAATACTAATGTTTATTATAAATGCAACAGGAAATAATATAACAATGACTGCAGTGTGATTGTAAAGTAGGATTTCTGTGACAAACCTCATGATGACTATATATATATATATATATATATATATATATATATATATATATATATATATATATATATATATATATATATATATATATATATATGTAATTTCAACTTGTAATTTCGCCAAAATATGTAATTGCCTTTAATGTTGCTAACAGGACAGAGTCATTTCTAAATATGAATTTGAGCACAATAAGTGGAGAGCTTCTACCTGTGCAAATGTCTTTTGACTTTGATTTTGTGGACATTTTTAATGATCCATTCATTTATTGTTAAAATATAAAATGAAACAGCTTTTTAAAAAATAATAAAATAGTTGCTGTTCAAAGAGCCTTTATTTAGAAGCAGGTGATGTTCTGCTGGATTCTCTGGACCAGATGAAGGTCTCATCTGCAGGTTTGAACTCTGGTGGTGTTGCTGAAAAGCAGATATGTTTTCTTTCAATTGGACTTCATGGTGTTCAGCTCATCAATGGAAGTTTGGTTGTCTGCACAGCAAATGTTCCTGATTGGGACAAATAAAAATATTTCTTTAAATATAAAGAAACACTAAACAGTTCATATATAAAAAAAAGGGGGGAAAAATGATGGAAAAAACACCCGAAAAAATAAGTTATTTAAAGTTGAACTTTTGTGGTGTCTGAAAAAAGCTGTAGCTTTATTTGGTAAAATTAAAAAGACTGAACCATTTACAAATTAAAGTGTTCCCTCAGATCAACTGTGCTAAAAGGCTACGCTAACGTTAGCCGATCATTAAACCTTCAAAGCAGTTAAGTAAACGCCACGTTTTATTTTCACATTATTCTCACCTCGATAAAGCTGCAGAACTAAACTCCGTTGGGCAAACTTGGACTTCGCATATATCCAAAAAGTGGAAGATTTTGGACTGAGTGCGTCTGCTCCATCACCCCGGCTGCCTGCCTCGGTCTGCCCAGTGATGATGCCTGAAGGCCGGCTTCTCCGTGCGGTTTGGTCCGCTGTCGCGGTTGGATCGTCGGTCCTCCTCGTCCATCCTCCTCCTCGGTCGGCGTCACTCCGAAAAGTAGCTGGAAAAAAAAGCTTCTCCCAGCAGGGTGATGGGAGAATCGTTCTGCTGTTTTTTAAAGCTTTTTTTGTGGTTCAGGCGACCCAAATTCAAGATGGCGATCGCTGAACTTTTTCAGATTGTGGAAACAGCCAGTGTGTGACATGGCAATCTCCGCCCCCCACTTTTTTTTTTTTTTTTGCCGCTTCCAAAGCGACGCGTCTGACGTCATCCGACGGATTCAACGGATCCCGATCCGTTGACGCATTGGCCTGACGGATTCAGTGTGAAAGGCCCTTTACTCTTCTTTATTTGATTGTGGAGCCAGATATTTTCCATTAAAAATTCACAAAATGCCTGTCTGCTTATTTCGGAAGCGGAAGGTTCCCAGTTAAAAATCACCCCTGCTCGTTCTCCATATGATGTGGAGTAACATCAGGAAGGGTATCGGTTGTAAAACTTATGTCTTGCAGATCCACCTCTGATCTGCTGTGGCAACCACAAGGGAGAAGCCGAAGGGACTTATAATGTTGCATTGTTGAAGAAGTAGGTCCTTCATAGTTCCTGAGGTCTATTGGTGCTGGTCCTTATCCCCAGATTCTGTAGCATGAAGCAGATGAGAGTCTATGGCACCAAATGGATGGGATGCCAGTCCACCACAGCTTACTTCACCAGCTAAAGTTGTTACCCATTTACAGCTGGGTTGACTGCATATTCCAACTCCTTATCCCACTGGGCTTCATGCTCTGTCTATAAAATCCTTGACACAGATCTGTACCAACATATTATGGGTTCTTTTTGGACCATGCCCCAGCTCTCCTTCAGGAAAATTAGCCCTTACATTTGTGAGTAATCATGGTAACAAACAAGCAAATGAGTCAACAAGCAGGAGTGAGAATACATAGCGATAAAACTCAAGGATCTCTCAAAGAGTCCCTGTCTAGCTCTTGATTATCTTGTCACATTTGGGAAATGTTCATACATTTGATGTCACGCAATGTTTCCTTCATCCTCCAGTTTAATTTAGTGGCGATCAAACCCTACAAAAGCAGAGAAGCAGCAACTGCGTTGCCGTGCATGACATTGCTGGAACTCACACTCGAGAAATAAGAATGTTTACTGAAAAGAAAAGGTTTTTAAAGCATCTACCCTGTGGGGACAATGGAAAAACACAGTTTGGAAAGAAAGAAAGGAAAATGAGCACTGACAAAGGGAGGAAAACTTGTAGCAAAATCTTCGGCAACTTGACAAATGAAATGAGAAGAGCAGTGGACAGATGTATGATCCTAAATGCAGAGGTGGAAATTGTGCTCTGACACACAACTGTCAGCACTTCCAGCAACCATATCGGAGTGCTACCATCACCATAGCGACAGTAGTGTGTTGTCTTTAATAACAGACAGCCGCCACCGTGCACAGATACACTTACTAATGCTTTAACGACACCTGTCAGAAAATTCGTCTCCTCCATTCTTGATGAGCACAACAGCTACAGGATGAAATTGAATATGTGCACAAGCAGGTCCGTCTGTACGTTAAAAGTCATGAAAAGGAGTCTGGAGAGTTGTGACAAGGAATCTGTGCAATGTGTACGAAGTAGACCTCTGGGGAAGTGAGAGAGAGAGAGAGGCAAACTGGTGATATTGTTTGTGGAGGTATGTTTGGAGGCCTGCATTCGATGGTATCGCTGTTGGCTGATGGTATCTCCCAGTACTGAAACGATCGTAGGCTTGATCACATCTCATTGGCATCAGGCTGACAACATGCAGCTCGTGTACGTGTTTACAGCACCAAACCAAGTAGGATCCTTTGTCCTGTCTACTTTTTGAGAAAAACAAAACAAAACAACAACAAAAAACACTCCACCAAAGGAAGCCAGGTTTCCACTGTTGTTTGTCTTTTTCAGCAGGATATATCTCAAATTATTCAAAACAAATCTTCATACTATAAATTGTGCAACATTTGTCTGTTTGCTTCCTCCTCCCAGGTTCTTCAGCTGATTTCCACCAACCTTGGTTTGGGTTTGAAGTCCACCCTAGAATTTCCCCTAATGTTTTTGTTTTCATAAAAGTCAAGAACATTGGGGTCTGGAAGCATGTGCCAGTGCTGTGCGTCAGCACATCCACCGCACCATAGAGCCACCCAATGTCCTAGAAGGCAACCAGCCAGGTAGATAACTGGACCATCTCTACCTCTGTGTCTATAAAAATCCTTGACACAGATCTGCACCAACATTTCATGGGTTCTTACTGGACCGCCTCCACCCTCCACCCCCCCAAGCTCGGCTGCACGGGACAGACACTGCTGTGGCTTACACTCATTTTGCCTCAAGTCAGATGATGGACTGCTTCAAAGTTTAGCGCACATAAACAATATCAAATGTACATGTGTTGTTTTGTTTTTTCTCTTTAATTGTCATGTGTGCCATTATTACATTCAACTCGTAAAATTATGGGTTAATTGCTGGATTTTGTCTGAGGTAATTGGGTGTGAAGATGAATTGCTATTTTAGGGATCAATAAAGTTGTTTGAACTTGAACTTGAACTCTCAGAAGTAACAATCTACACTCTATAAAATGCTTCACGGGATAGTTTGAATAACTTAAAATGTTGAGTATTTTAGCATGAAAAAAATAATGTTTAAACATGTATGTTGTGTGTTGGGGGGGGGGGGGGGGGGGGGGGGTTGGCTGGCCAAGATACTGTTTGTGTGTTTTGTGTATACTTCGGGTGTTTTGTGGGGGGCGTGTCTGAGGCTGTGATGATGGATGAAGCATCTCTCACCCTCCACTGTCATCATGCCAACCCCATGCACCTGATGAGCAGTTCACGTGCAGAGTTAAAGGACTACCAGCTGAAGTGGATATCCTAATGATGTACTACATGATGACTGCTCAGTGTAAGGTGCTGGGGACTCAACCTTGTTGCTGCTGTGTGACGATCGTTTGTCTAACATTGTGACGCTGAGGATCGCTCCAGGTTTGACGCACCATGCCTGTTAAGGAGATGGGTGAGGGACATGCTCTATCAGCACACTTCAGAGGTAACTAAAGCTGTGAATGACTTTGAGTAATTAACAATAGTAATTTGGCGTTTTGTACGCAGCTATATTTGAGCTACTCTGATAATTGTGTAAAGTCGCTCTTCACAGCCGTGGCGTGTGGATTGATGGTCCTCCACGGGCTGTGAGAGCTGTTTCTGTAATTTGAGTCTGAATTAGAACCTGAATGTGTTTGCTGATGGTGTGAACCCTAAACAGTATTTGTGTGAACAGTGTTGACTTATCTCGCCTCTCATCCTTAACAGTCAATCAATTTTATTTATATAGCGCCAAATCACAACAAACAGTTGCCCCAAGGCGCTTTATATTGTAAGGCAAGGCCATACAATCATTACGTAAAAACCCCAACGGTCAAAACGACCCCCTGTGAGCAAGCACTTGGCGTTAGTGGGAAGGAAAAACTCCCTTTTAACAGGAAGAAACCTCCAGCAGAACCAGGCTCAGGGAGGGGCAGTCTTCTGCTGGGACTGGTTGGGGCTGAGGGAGAGAACCAGGAAAAAGACATGCTGTGGAGGGGAGCAGAGATCGATCACTAATGATTAAATGCAGAGTGGTGCATACAGAGCAAAAAGAGAAAGAAACACTCAGTGCATCATGGGAACCCCCCAGCAGTCTAAGTCTATAGCAGCATAACTAAGGGATGGTTCAGGGTCACCTGATCCAGCCCTAACTATAAGCTTTAGCAAAAAGGAAAGTTTTAAGCCTAATCTTAAAAGTAGAGAGGGTGTCTGTCTCCCTGATCCGAATTGGGAGCTGGTTCCACCGGAGAGGAGCCTGACAGCTGAAGGCTCTGCTTCCCATTCTACTCTTACAAACCCTAGGAACTACAAGTAAGCCTGCAGTCTGAGAGTGAAGCGCTCTATTGGGGTGATATGGTACTATGAGGTCCCTAAGATAAGAAGGGACCTGATTATTCAAAACCTTATAAGTAAGAAGAAGAATTTTAAATTCTATTCTAGAATTAACAGGAAGCAAATGAAGAGAGGCCAATATGGGTGAAATATGCTCTCTCCTTCTAGTCCCTGTTAGTACTCTAGCTGCAGCATTTTGAATTAACTGAAGGCTTTTCAGGGAACTTTTAGGACAACCTGATAATAATGAATTACAATAGTCCAGCCTAGAGGAAATAAATGCATGAATTAGTTTTTCAGCATCACTCTGAGACAAGACCTTTCTAATTTTAGAGATATTGCGTAAATGCAAAAAAGCAGTCCTACATATTTGTTTAATATGCGCATTGAATGACATATCCTGATCAAAAATGACTCCAAGATTTCTCACAGTATAGGTCAGTATAGGTCAGGGTAATGCCATCCAGAGTAACGATCTGGTTAGACACCATGTTTCTAAGATTTGTGGGGCCAAGTACAATAACTTCAGTTTTATCTGAGTTTAAAAGCAGGAAATTAGAGGTCATCCATGTCTTTATGTCTGTAAGACAATCCTGCAGTTTAGCTAATTGGTGTGTTTCCTCTGGCTTCATGGATAGATAAAGCTGGGTATCATCTGCGTAACAATGAAAATTTAAGCAATACCGTCTAATAATACTGCCTAAGGGAAGCATATATAAAGTGAATAAAATTGGTCCTAGCACAGAACCTTGTGGAACTCCATAATTAACTTTAGTCTGTGAAGAAGATTCCCCATTTACATGAACAAATTGTAATCTATTAGATAAATATGATTGAGTATGAGTATGATGAACTCAAAATGCAACATTTAATTTATTCTGAATTACGTGAAATAACTTAAAAAGAACTGAAAAAATCTTCACAAAATTAAGGTAACTATCTGCATGGACATTTTTGAGTAAAGGGGAAAAGACTAGGTTGGCTACTAGTGATGGGCACAGATAACCGAAAAAATAGCTTCGATAGGCATTAATCCGCTAACTGTAAAGTTAACTTTTATGATGCTAAACTTGATAAACCACTAAAAAATTTAGTGGAAGTTACAGCTAACCGCTAACTTTTAGTATTGACTCGGTTGCGGCCACATCAGATTACACTGTGGGCTACTGATAAATCAGTTTTGAGTTTAAGCACCGCAGGGGCTGCTGGGTAAATTCAAAGGTCATCACATAACCCACACATTCCCAGAATCACAAACACAAAAAATAAATAAATAAAAACAAAACCCCAAACACTGTCATCATCTTCATCAAAAGCAGTAATCTGCAGTATTAGAAGTCACAGTTTATCTCTATATTATATATTTATAAACAATTAATGGAGCTAGGGTGTACCCATATTGTGTTCACAAATACAAAACAAATGCACAAAAAATAAATAAATAAATAATAAAATCCCAAACATGGTCATTGTCTTTATAAAATGCAGGAAATTGCAGTATTAATAGTCACAATTTATCTCTGTATTATAGAAACTGTTACAGGATGGCTCACATGTGTTGCATTCATAAACATGACACAAAACAAATGCACAAAAAAAAAAAAAAAAAAAATTAAAAAACCCAAACACTGTTATCATCTTTATCAAAAGCAGTAAATTGCATTATTAGAAGTCAGATTTTATCTCTATATTATATATTTATAAACCATTAATGGAGCTATGGTGTGCCCATATTGTGTTCATAAACACAAAACAAATGCATGAAAAATAAATAAATAAATAAAAATAAAATCCCAAACATGGTCATTGCCTTCATAAAAAGCAGTAAATCACAGTACGAGGTCTGTCCAAAAAGTATCGGTCCTTTTTATTTTTTGCAAAAACCATATGGATTTGAATCACGTGTGATTGCATCAGCCAAGCTTGAACCTTCGTGCGCATGCGTGAGTTTTTTCACACCTGTCGGTTGCATCATTCGCCTGTGAGCAGGCTTTGTGTGAGCACTGGTCCACCCCTCTCGTCGTTTTTTTATTGCGAATAAATGTCTGAACGATTTGGAGCTTTGCTGCATCAATTTTTTTCCAGAAACTGTGAGAGACCTCCAGGTGGACACCATTCAGAAAATTAATATGGCTTTCAGGGACGATTTTGTGGGGATTACACAGATTAAGGAGTGTTACTGCCGCTTTAAGGATGGCCCACAACTGCTGAGAGCGTGCTGCGCTCCTAGCGCCGATCGACAGGCTGAATCAACCAGATCATTTCCAACGTGAAGGCTTTGTTGATCCAGGACGTCGTCTGACTTCCACAAAAAAAGGAAAAAGGCGTGGACATCAGCACTTTTTCGGCACATTCCACTGTTAAAGGAGTTTTTTTCATGGAAAGAAAAGCGGACGGATGCACCACCGTGCCGTTCATGGCGCTGGACAAAACCACCTCCGTGTTGGTCTCACAGGACGGCTTTCAGATGGCTTTCAGTCGGCTGTCGGTGGGTTTTCAGTCTTGTGACTAACCGAGAAATTGTGGATGAGCCTGGACATGCCAGAACATGTCCTGTAAGGCTTCATTATGCCGTTGCTTTGCGCCATGCAGCTCCACCGCGACGCGCGGAATTCCTCCGCACGTCTGTCTCAATGTGCCGAAAAAGTGCTGATGTCCACGTCTTCCGCAATTCCTGTGCTAGTCGGAGGACGTCCCAGATAAAACACAGCGTCCAGTTTGGAAATGAATGGCACATTCCACTGTTGCAGGAGTTTTTGTCATGGAAAGATGAGCCGCATGGCGCAAAGCAACGCTGTGATGAAGCCTCACAGGACATGTTCTGGCATGTCCAGGCTCATTTCTCGGTTAGTCACATGACTGAAAACCCAAAAGTGCTGATGTCCACGCCTTTTTCCTTTTTTTGTGGAAGTCAGACGACGTCCCGGATCAACAAAGCCTTCACGTTGGAAATGATCTGGTTGATTCAGCCTGTCGATGGGCGCTGGGAGCGCGGCGCTCTCAGCAGTTGTGGGCCGTCCTTAAAGCGGCAGTAACACTCCTTAATCTGTGTAATTCCCACAAAATCGTCCCTGAAAGCCATATTAATTTTCCGAACGGTGTCCACCTGGAGGTCTCTCTCAGTTTCTGGAAAAAAAATTGATGCAGCAAAGCTCCAAATCGTTCAGATATTTATTCGCAATAAAAAAAATAACGAGAGGGGTGGACCAGTGCTCACCCAAAGCCTGCTCACAGGTGAATGACGCAACCGACAGGCGTGAAAAAACTCACGCATGCGCACGAAAGTTCAAGCTTGTCTGATGCAATCACACATGATTCAAATGACGTGATTTTTTTTTGCAAAAAATAAAAAGGTCCGAAACTTTTTGGACAGACCTCGTATTAGTAGTCACAGTCTGTCTCTGAATTATATTTAGAAACTGTTACAGGAACGGCTCACCCGTATTGCATTCGTAAAAACATAAAACAAATGCACAAAAAATAAATAAAAAAAAATAAAACCCCAAACATTTATCAAATTTATCAAAAGCAGTAAATCACAGTTTTAATAGTCACAATTTATCTGTACATTATATTTATACACATGAACAGCACTAACGACTCACCCGCATTGCATTCATAAACACAAAACAAATGCACAAAAAATAAATAAATAAAAATACTGACTTTTGAGCTGTTTACATACCGTTTTTGTCCACAATGTAACTTCTTTCGGCTCTATTTTGTAACGTCTTACCATCACTTGTGTGCTTTGACCTGTGATTGGAAGTGGTAGCTAGACAGGAACTAACGTATGATTTTAAGGTTTACAAATGTTGTTAACCGTTAAACTTTACTCACTTCACCAGCAAAAGAAAATGTTAGTGGACTGAAAGTTAGTGGAACTAAATTTAGTGGAAGCTAATTGGACTGCTGATGGTTTTCAAAGTTAGCTGAAAAGCTAATCTGCAAACAAAAAAGTTATTGTCTCTAATTAGCGGTTAGTGGATTAGTGGAACTGTGCCCACCACTGTTGGCTACCTAATAACACCAAAACCTTTTAACTAAGTTGGTTCAGCCTAATTAACTTTGAAAAGGAAAAAAAAATGAATCAAGTATACCAAACCACGAAACTAAATGGTTTGCTAAACTTGACTTAGTCTGACTATAAAGGTGTTATGGCATTTACTCAATAATGGCTGAGTTGATATGACTTGTAAAAAGATCCACGTGAACTGTTATCTTAATTTTTTTTTAAGTTCAGCAGTGCAATATTTGTTTATAGAGTATCTGCCACAGCCAGGTGGAATTTGGGTGTCTGCTTATCCTTTTCCAGTTGCTGTGGTCTTCAACACTGGGGTACCTGCATGCTAGGTAA
Organism: Thalassophryne amazonica; assembly: GCF_902500255.1. Lineage (NCBI taxonomy): Eukaryota > Metazoa > Chordata > Actinopteri > Batrachoidiformes > Batrachoididae > Thalassophryne > Thalassophryne amazonica. The sequence goes on from NC_047118.1 coordinate 52,967,372, forward strand.
AATGCTAGGTTAAAAAAAAAATGCACCACATGGCAAAAATATAGCTGATGTTCCATCACAGTGCAAGTGATGCTCCTCATCTGGGTCTCCCTAAATAACTATTTGATACAAAGTCATTCCCTATGCATCCAATTGTCACCTTAGGTCGCGTCCAAGTCTCACACCTACAGACAGGAAGCACTAGTACCCTAAAGACCTTCAGTCTCCTGCATCGATATCGTAGGGCTCAATCACACCGGGGGTTACGACCACCTTGCCACAGCTTTGAGACAAAATGTGGCATGTGTGCGCTGCACATTTTCTTGACTGGTTTTAAAGCAGCGTATTGCAGTAGTGCTGCTGGTGGCCACAATGATGTGTATGTTGCAATGATTTTGGAGGGTAAAACAGTTTTATGACAAACACACAACATGTACATGATAGTTCTGCCACAGTCATGTAAAATTTTGGAAAAAAAGGAAGGCAGACATAAATTTGTACCACATACGTCCCACCGTCCCACAACAATGTTGCCACCATCATGCATACGTATGTTGTGCCACGGTGCCTTTGCAACCATTACAAAACAGTCTTATGTATGTGACTGCAACTTTTCTTTTTGCCAAAATAGTGGCGGCTGTATTCTTGAGGGGCTATGATGGAGACTGTCTTCAACTCTCCCATATCTCCAACAGTCTTATCTCTGTGTGACTGGGAATCACCTCTGTCAGGACCTCATTACTCCATAAGGTCTCCCCAGGTGTCTCTCAACCATTGCACCCCTATGCTGGTGAGTGTTGAAATTGCTTCGGCGAGGTCCATCACTGGGGTCAAAGACGTGTCTGTCTGTTTGTTGGCCTTCTAGGTCCTTTGGGCAATTCCACCAAATGTAGTATGTAGTGGATGTAACTTGGCTTTTTTGAGGCACCCAGTGATACAGACAGTTAATACTCTCCAACAAGTGGGAATCAAACACATGAACCTTTCAGTTACTGGAAAATTTACACTCCTGTGTTGGCGGGGAGTAATAATGGCTTTGGCCATTAGGAGTTTGTTTACAAAAACATGTTTTTTCTGATGGTTTGAAACTTCTGTCATTTCTAATACATAAATTGTTTTTTGCGCCGCACTGATATAATATGACAGCTGAAAGACAATTTCAGTGTTAGTATTGTACAAGTTTAAATTTGTCATCTTTTCAGGTCTTATGGGTCTCTAGTGAATATAATCATAAAGTTATTTATTTATTACCTCTGCCAACGAAGTTGGAGGTTATGTTTTTCACCTGTTTGTTTGTTTGTTAACAGCCTGGAGCCCACAATTTTTTCACATATCATTATAACATTTTCTTTCACTGAAGATTCATATCCTGATAGGCAAGAACTTATTCAATTTTTCATGTCATAGGTCAAAGGGCAAAATCAGGAAAAATCCCTATCTTTAACATTGAACAAATTTTCAAAAATTCATAACTTTGTCAAAAAAGATAAAAATTTCTTTCATATTTGAAAGCGTTTATGTAGGATGGTATCCTTTATTGACTGACAAAGTTTGATCTGGATCTGATCCAGATTACAGATTTTGTGGCCATTTAAATTTAACATTGAAAACCCCATTTAATGTATATTTTACATTACATCTTAATCAAACATACCCCAATCACTCTCATATTTGCGAGTGAGGCGCAGACTGGCACTCACTATCACCTGACAAAGTTTGATCCAGATCTGATTTAGATTGTGGATTCTGTGGACATTTGAATTGAAAACTGAAAAGCCCATTTAATATACATTTTCCATTATATCTCAATCAAAAGTGCCTCAATCACTCTCATTTGTGACAATGAGGTGCAAACTGGGACTCTGAATGAATACACTAAGTCTGATCCACATCTAATTCATATTGCAGATTTAGCAGATATTTGATTTTAACATTGAAAAGCCCTTTTAGTCTATATTTTGTATTATATTTTAGATTATGAACACCAATTTTTTTTTTCCAAGGTAAAATTTGGAATTGGAAACTAGTGTTGTGGAGGTTTGTGGTCTAGTTCATATTGCTCGTGTAATATGTACATGTATGTAGCCAGCAAGCAGACTAGATGCTCAGTAAAACTCATTTAATTCTTGATTTTCTAGTGAACTGCATTTTGTTCAGTGTGGGAACATTCTTGGCAATGAAGCAGAGGGTCATTTTGGCTCAGAGGCCTTATTGTGGCCTTATTGTTTATCACCTGGTCTGTTGCGTGATCCAGCAACATCCTGGCAGGGCCTGTAGGACAGCTGAAACCATGGGAACGTCTTTCCAAGTGAAACTCATGGCACTTCAGTTCTTGCATTGTGCACAGAAATATTGTATATAGACACGTGAGAGTGTTTCTTATGGGAAAAGAAAAGCTGCTGAAGCTTTACATATTTGATGACTTGATCGAAAGCACATACAGGATTATTGGTGTTGTTTACATTGTTTTGACATGCACTTTGTTCTTCACAGTTATTTCTCTCGGGTATTGCAGTGACTGATCTGTCGTCACACTGCATCCAGTCAGGATCTGCAACTAACATGCAGAAATAATAAGCTTGTAAATCATCAAGATGGACTTTTTCTTGACAGTTTATTCCTGTCCTCCTTTACTCTATACACCCACCCCCTATCTCTTTATAGATGCCTTTATGGTTTCAAATTTCACGTGTAATCACATTCTCGCTGTGGAGGCCGAGATTTCGTTGTGTGTAAACAAGTGTTTGCGGCAACTCGCTTGCAACATTGCATCGTTATGGAGGTGAGTTCAACCAAAATATGTATTTAGGTGTTTAAGTAAAGGCCCGGTCCCATTGGTGTTTAGGAAGATTTGTGCATGAATTGCGCACAAACTTGGTTTATATTCGCTAAACATCTGTAATATCCGTGAAACATGCTTGTATGAGTCGGCTGACATCCGCACACGTCCGCAATTATCCACAGAGACACGTTTTTCCGTTGCCAGGATTTTTGAGCTGCACAAAATTTTGGTTGCGGATGACATCCGCCAACGAACTCAATACATACTCAATCTATGCGCTGTATCCGCCATTATCTGCTGATATCCGCAACTGACGGGGTATTGCGGCTTGGCAGCGGACTGGGACAGTGTGTAAAACAGATATATAGTGTGCCTATCACGTCCACATCACAAACTAAAATAAGTTGTAGCAAATGCATACAGAGTGGCCACGAATAAAGCATTTGTATTACATCTGTTTTGCATCTGATTTACAGACAATTTGCGAATGCATAACAAACACTTCACGTAAACCCAAAGTACTATATAAATGTGGCAGAAATCGACTTACTTGCCAGTCATTGCCAGTCCAGCTGTGGAGATGTACAGATGTAGTTATGGATCCCCAAAGAAGTAGTGTGATAGTTGCTAAACCTAACCCTAACCCAACAACATACCAATCAACTTGTCCTGAGGCTGTGGTGTTGGTGTGAATAGTGATGCCGAAAGGCCCGAGTGCGCTTCTTTTATGATCGCAATGCAGATGCCGCGCATGCACAGTACAACCGCTATTTCTGCAACACGTGTGCAATGCATTCTCAATACGTCCGTAATACTACCGTGTAGTACTATGCTGTTCTTCTGAACAATGTCTTGAACGTCCCATTTTCCTCAGACTTTCAAAGAGAAAAGCATGTTCAACAGGTGCTGGCAAAACTTCGACAAAACTGACAGACTCACTGACTGAATGCCACACTACTATTATTGTGAACACCCCCTTTTCTACTTTTTTTACTAATAGCCCAATTTCATAGCCTTAAGAGTGTGCATATCATGAATGCTTGGTCTTGTTGGATTTGTGAGAATCTGTTGAATCTACTGGTACCTTGTTTCCCATGTAACAATAAGAAATATACTCAAAACCTGGATTAATCTTTTTAGTCACATACCACTACTATTATTCTGAACACTACTGTACATCCGTGATTGTTCATCATATATTCGCTATGCATTATTAATATATCTGTAATTCATACTGAGAAATTTGTCATTCCTGGCCAATTTTGTTGCGGACAACAACAATTAATCCTCTCCCCAGTGGGACCGGGCCTTTAGATAATCGTGAGTCTTTAATGTGAGTTTGATGTGTGTGTGTGTGACCCTGAACCATCCCTTAGTTATGCTGCTATAGACTTAGACTGCTGGGGGGTTCCCATGATGCACTGAGTGTTTCTTTCTCTTTTTGCTCTGTATGCACCACTCTGCATTTAATCATTAGTGATTGATCTCTGCTCCCTGCTTCCTGTTAAAAGGGAGTTTTCCAATTGCCAATTGCTTGCTCACAGGGGGTCGTTTTGACCATTGGGGTTTTTACGTAATTTTTGTATGGCCTTGCCTTACAATATAAAGCGCCTTGGGGCAACTGTTTGGTGTGATTTGGCACTATATAAATAAAATTGATTGATTGATTGATTGATTGATATATATATATATATATATATATATATATATATATATATATATATATATATATATATATATACAGTGAGGAAAATAAGTATTTGAACACCCTGCGATTTTGCAAGTTCTCCCACTTGGAAGAAATTTTCATCTTAGGTGCATGTCCACTGTGAGAGACATAATCTAAAAAAAAAATAAAAAAAAAAAAATCCAGAAATCACAATGTATGATTTTTTAAATAATTTATTTGTATGTTACTGCTGCAAATAAGTATTTGAACACCTACCAACCAGCAAGAATTCTGGCTCACACAGACCTGTTAATTTTTCTTTAAGAAGCCTTCTTATTCTGCACTCTTTACCTGTATTAATTGCACCTGTTTGAACTTGTTACCTGTATAAACGACACCTGTTCACACACTCAATCAATCACACTCCAACCTGTCCACCATAGCTAAGACCAAAGAGCTGTCTAAGGACACCAGGGACAAAACTGTAGACCTGCACAAGGCTGGGATGGACTGCAGGACAACAGGCAAGCAGCTTGGTAGAAGACAACAACTGTTATGATTATTTATTAGAAAGTGGAAGAAACACAAGATGACTGTTAATCTCCCTCGGTCTGGGATTCCATGCAAGATCTCACTTTGTGGGGTAACGATGATTCTGAGTAAGCTCACAACTACACAGGATGACCTGGTCAATGACCTGAAGAGAGCTGGGACCACAGTCACAAAGATTACATTAGTAACACATGATGCTGTCATGGTTTAAAATCCTGCAGGGCAGCAAGGTCCCCCTGCTCAAGCCAGCACATGTCCAGGCCTGTTTGAAGTTCACCAGTGACCATCTGGATGATCCAGAGGAGGCATGGGAGAAGGTCATGTGGTCAGATGAGACCAGAGTAGAGCTTTTTGGAATTAACTCCACTTACCATGTTTAGAGGATGAGAACAACCCCAAGAAAACCATCCCAACCGTGAAGCATGGGGTGGAAAATCATACTCTGGGGGTGCTCTTCTGCAAAGGGGACAGGACGACTGCACCGTATTGAAGGGAGGATGGATGGGGTCATATATTGCGAGATTTTGGCAACCAACGACCCCAAACACACAGCCAGGGCAACTAAGGAGGGGCTCCGTAAGAAGCATTTCAAGGTCCTGGAGTGGCCTGGCCAGTCTCCAGACCTGAACTCAATAGAAAATCTTTGGAGGGAGCTGAAACTCCAAAGCTGAAAGATCTAGAGAAGATCTGTATGGAGGAGTGGACCAAAATCCCTGCTGCAGTGAGTGCAAACCTGGTGAAAAACTACAGGAAATGTTTGACCTCTAATTGCAAACAAAGTCTACTGTACCAAATATTAACATTGATTTTCACAGGTGTTCAAATACTTATTTGCGGCAGTAACATACAAATAAATTATTAAAAAAATCATTCATTGTGATTTCTGGATTTTTTTTTTTTTTAGATTATGTCTCTCACAGTGGACATGCATCTAAGATGCAAATTTCAGACCCCTCCATGATTTCTAAGTGGGAGAACTTGCAAAATCCCAGGGTGTTCAAATACTTATTTTCCTCACTGTGTATATATATATATATATATATATATATATATATATATATAAAGCATGTTGCTGTTAGGGTTGGGAACCGGTTCTTGTCGGGTATGCTTGACAAATTATTCGATTCACTGACATCAATAGCCTTTTTGCTTAACAATTCCCTTATCGGTCCTTCAGAGTGGCCATTATTTTGGGGGGTGTTTTTCAGGAAAAACATTATTTCTCTACATTGATTACAAACCCTGCAGTGGGTCTGTATAATCAACTGTTTCTGCATCATGGCTTTGCTTTGAACCTTGAAACAATGAAGCAGTGCTTCTATCTTTGATCTGCTGCTTTGTTGGTTCTTTGTTTTATTTCCCTTTATCTTTATTGTTTCCCTCTAAAACCATAAAGAGCATATGTCTGTGATTAATATTTTCCTTTTCTATGTTAACCCTCTGGGGTCCAAGGGCATTTTTTGGACAGTTCACTCGCCTGGCATAAATGTGTTATTACTGCTGTTAACAGCTCTCCCTGCATCCCACAATCAAGTTTTATGTCTCTTTTTGTTCAAGACAACCTGTGCTTTCATAATATATATGCTTTTGTTGTGTTTTATAAGTGTAATAAAGGTTTACAATCAAAAATAAGGAAGGAAAAAGTAAAGCGGAAAATAATTTTCCACACACATTTATTCAAAACACACAGCAAACTATAATAAACAACTGTTTTGACACAAAGGTAATTTGAGGTCTTGTGTGAAAGACTGTACAACAAAAAAGTTCAAATAATAAACACAAATGCACATTTTGAACAATATATACAAAATGGTCTATGTGTTTTTTTGTCTTCATGGTAAAAGCAACAGAGTTATCCAGTAACAGTCACATGCAAACTAGTGGAGCAATCCTGATAGTTACACACTCTTTGTTTGAGCACGTGAGATTGTCATCAGAGGCTCTCCGTTTGTTCCATCTGCTTTCAGTGATCACTGTACGTAATGGCGAAGGGTGCATTTGGAGCCCAATAGTATGTACTCATTGGAGCACCCAGGGGGCTATTCAGATGGGCCAACATGTAACATATCACTCCTGAAAACGATCTTTGGCTTTTCACGTGAGGTGAATTTGCCCTACGATTGGATTTTGGAAAACCATGTGACGGTGAACCAATTCCGATTGGACACGCACATTACACACGTCATCACAAAGCTTCTATGAGGAGTACAAAGATGGCCAATGGCTGGCTCGAAAGTCCGCAGAGTTAACTTTTCAGCCAAAAAAGTACGTTTCTATCTCATATCATTAAAAAGTTATTTATAATTTAGTAAAGCTTGGTCTTAGCCGTCGTATAAGACTGCGTCGGCCCCAGAGGGTTAAATTGACCTGTTATGGGCTTCTGAAAGAGTTGATAGATGTATCTTATAATAACTTAAAAACGGGACCAATGCTAACGCGTTAGCTTGTCTATGGCATTTTCAATGCTAAAGTTAGCATTAAGCTGAGACATTATCAAGCCTCCCTCCCCAGCACGCAAAGGATTCTGGGATACTCTAAAACTGTAAATTAGACACATAGGCTGGCTAGGGTTGCAAAACGTTTGATATGGTATTTAGGTTACCTATCTACAGGGACTTGAATAAACAGTATGATGGCCATCCCAGAGTGGTAGCTGTAGCCAGGTAGGGGTCAATGGATGATTGCACATGGGTCAAAATTTAAACATACTCTAATCATTTTGAAAAACTTTACTGCACTACTTTTCTGGTCATAGAGATTCAAAGGTACAGTTTGGATTACCAATGACTGAAAATTATGGAGTTATGGGGTTAAAAAAAAAAAGCAAAAATGGTGAAAAAGGTCAATGTCAGTTTGTACTGGGGTCAAAAATTAAAGTTGCTCCATTTATGGTAAAAACTGATGCAAATTGGTTGAGGTAATAGGATTATTTGTTCATTCATTTTCAGTTCCTGCTTATTCAATTTAAGGGTCACAGGGGGCTCGGGCCTATCCCAGCAGTCATTGGTCAAGAAGTGGGATACTTCATGGACAGGGCATCAATCTATCACAGAGTTGACACATATAGTCAGACAAACACACTCTTCACACTCTCACTAAAACCTGCAGTCAAACCTGCATATTGTTAAAGGTGGGAGGAAGCCGGGACACCAGGAGGGAATTGAAGCCCCACAGCCATGGAGACAACTGAGCGGAAACAGTGCTAACCAGCAGAAAACTTCATCAGTTTAACTTTAGGACTTCTTCATGGGCACTTTTAATGGCGCATAGTGGTTTGAAGGTGTGCATATTTTTAGCTCACATTGCTTTGCCAAGGCTGTCTGTTCTGAATTTAATACGTTGGTTAATTATTCTTTGTCTTTGAGATACCGTTGGCTGCTGCTGGGTTCTTCTTAGTTTGGTCAAATTCAATGGCTTCATTGGGGATAAGTCTGAGTTTTCTTAAGTTTTTATTAGATTTATGCTGCATTCAAGAATGGCTGAGTTCCAGAAAGCATATGTTCAGTTGATCAACCTGGAAGACAGTATGGATGTCCACAATCCAATGAGGAACACAAGTTAATACAGCCGCTTGCCATGATTGAGTAAGATAGAATATTTATTATTCTTCATTCATTTTCTATACATGCTTATTCCAATTAATAGTCATGGTGGGGCTGGAAACTATACCAGGGGCCATTGGGCAAGAAATAGGGAGACCCTTTACGAGGCAATAGTCTATCACAGCGCCACATATAGACAGACAAACACATTGACATTCTTTGAAGCGCCAATTCACCTAATCTTGGATGTGAAAGCACCCAAAAAGAACCTAAGTGAACATAGGGGCAACATGCAAACTCTCAACAGAAAGGACCAGGCAACAAGTAATTCTGCATCTGTCATGAGTGGAAGGATGGTTCAGACCCCAATGCAGAGATAATCAGAATCAGAATCGCCTTTATTGTCATTGTAATTAGCATTGCAACAAGATTTGAGTGCAACTCCAAAAAGGTGCTTTCCGTGGTGCGAGTCATTTTTAGCCAAATAAAAGATAATGAAATTTAACAATATATTGTTCAGAGTATATGTACAACTAAATAAACATAAGATAAGGTAAAATAAAATAAAATGTGGACCAAGTAAAATGTAAAACGAGAATGATATACAACTGTGGAATCATATTGCACGGGAATATTGCACAAGAAACTTGAAAGGTGTGGATTAGAGTGATTTGTTATTGTTCAGTGCAGTGATCGCTCTGGGGAGAAAGCTGTCCCTGAGTCTGTTTGTCCTAGTTTTGATTGACCTATAACGTCGGCCGGAGGGTAGTAGGTCAAACAGGTGGTTACTGGGGTGGGATGTGTTTTTGCAGATGCTGGCAGCTATGCTGAGGTAGCGAGAGCTGGCGATGTCTTCCAGGCTGGGCAGAGAGCAACCAGTGATCCCCTGGGCCATTTTGATCACCCTCTGCAGCGCTCTCCTGTCTGCTGCTGAGCACCCCCCGTACCATGCTGTGATGCAGTACGTCACGATGCTCTCGATGGTGGCTCTGTAGAACAACACCAGCAGTTTCTCCTCCAGATTGTTTCTCCTGAGCACCCTCAGGAAGTGGAGTCACTGCTGGGCTTTCTTCACCACCACACCAGTAAGTTCAAAAACAGTCTTTCATGACTCACGTTGGAAGGGTCAGAGGTCAGTACACAGGAGAGCAGTCCCAACTGGCAACAGTGTCTGTGAGGCAATTGACAGGAGAGCGCTCAGAGAGATAGTGAAAGGTCCAAAAACATGAGCGGTAATTAACAGCAAATGTTTTCAAAGTGCAAGCAAGGTCAAACATTCACAAGAGGCAAATAAGGTCGGTAACAAGAAGACAATCACTGGGAAACACTAGAAGCAACAGCAAGAAGAAAGCAAAGTACAAACATTCAAATAATGCACAGGAGGAACACAGGGGTATAAATACACACTGGAGGTAATCACACAAATGGATGACAGGTGAGGGTAATATAGATAGAAAAAACATCCAGGGGTTGGCCATGCGGCTGACAGGGGGCAATCAGACCCTCAGGAGGATGCCTGTGAGGCCAACAAGGGACAGACAAACACAAAGTGGACCTACAACAGAGACAAAAAGGAAAGGGCGAATGGCAATGCAGACAACAGCAGGGAGACAGGAGGTCAGATGAGCAACAGTGAGGATGACACAGGACAGACAAAACAGAGGACTGACTATGGAGAAATCAATGGCCATACACTAACAGACGGTTATGTGGGACAGTGACAGCGGAGAAAACAACCAGGAAACCACATAAAAACAGAGAGAACAGCATTACTGGAGGCTGTACAGCAGGGGTGGCCAAGTTCGGTCCTCGAGAGCCACATTCCTGACACTCTTTGTTGTCTCCCTCCTCCAACACACCTGAATCCAATGAAAGACTCATTAGCAGACTTTTAATGAGCCTTTCATTGGATTCAGGTGTGTTGGAGCAGGGAGACAACTAAGAGTGTCAGGAATGTGGCTCTCGAGGACCGAACTTGGCCACCCCTGCTGTAGAGAGACACAAGAGAAAGGAGATTGGGGAGACAAAAAACAAATGGCACAACTGAACAAGAATGACAGTGGGGGCAAAAAGGGACAGACAACCCAACAAAAGATCACAATGAGGATGACAAGGACAAAGACACGGGGAACCACAGCACTCACCAGAAAGGCACAAATGGCACAGAAAACAACAAGGAAACAAAACCAGGAGACATAACACAAATAACTCTCCAAGATGCAGTGACAAAGGAGGCACTGTGTGGAGGAGATGGCACTGTAGACTCTGAAGGTGGGGACGTGGGCGCCTCTGGGGGAGAAGGTGCCTCTGAAGACGTGGCCGCAGCTGAAGACTCTGGAGACGTAGGTACTGTTGAAGACTCTGGAGATGTGAGCGATGGTGAAGACTCTGGAGACGTGGGTGCCGCTGAAGGTTCCACTGAAAACTCTGCAGACATGGGCACTATTGAAGATTCTGGAGTCATGGGTACTGAGGAAGACTGGAGATGTGGGCACCACTGAAGACTGATGAAGCGCAGCCGGCGCCGGCCCTGAAGGCTGCTGAGGCATCAGAGCTAGAGACTCATGAGGCACAGGCGGCTTTAGCACTGGAAGCTGCCGAGGCATCAACGCTGGAGACTAATGATGCACAGCCGAGGCGTTGGCGCTGGAGGCTGCCGAGGCGTCGGTGCTGGAGGCTGCTGAAGCATTGGTGCGGGAGACTGACGAGGTGTGGGAGGCTGATGAGGTGCAAGAGGCTGATGAGGCGTGGCTTGCATTGGCACTGGACACTACTGACGTGAAGACGGTGCTGGAGACTGATGAGGCATTGTGAGTGCTGAGGACCCACACAAAGGCAGGTGTGCTGCAAGAGAGATCCCCAAATAACTGACGTGCTGAAAGGGGCTTCTTTGCAGCCAGATGCTGAGGCGAGGTCAGGGGAGATGTTTCTGGTGGTTGCACCAATGGCATCGTGGTAGATAATGGGGCTGTTGAATGAATCGTCAACAGTGACCCATAAAAGGGACATGCCAGATCATGCACTTGACCAACAGCTAACACTGGCCAGGCTTTGGGGGTTATGACTGCTGGGAGTAGAAGTTTCATCTGGTTGGCTGGCTGGATGCTCATGTGCATCCAGCTGGCATAACCTTTCCACAACCTGTCAGTGCTTGAGCTGCTTGCCGTCATTTTGGAACAGATAAAAACGTCCAAGTCCATGTTTCTGGATGAATTCTGCAGGATCTTTACTGGCTTGAATGTAATGTTATGAGTGGAAGGACTGTTCAGATCCCAATGCAGCGATAACACCAGTAAGATCAACAACACAGTTTTTAATGACTCAGTGGGAAGTGTCAAAGGTTGGTACACAGGAGAGCAGTCCACAACTGGCAACAGTGTCCATGAGGGGATAGGCAGGAGAGCGGTCAGAGAGGCAGCGAAAGGTTCAAAAACAGAAGAGGCAATTTATAGGAAACGTGTTCAAAGTGCAAGCAAGGTCAAACATTAATAAAAGGCAAATAATGTCGGCAACAAGAAGACAATCACTGAGAAACACTAGAAGTAATGGCAAGAAGAAAGCAACAAAGTACAAATATGCAAGCAATGCTCAGAAGGAACACGGATATAAAAACACACTGGAGGTAATCACACAGATGGAAAAAAGGTGAGGGTAATTATAGATAGACAACAGCTGGGGAAAGACACAGGAAGAAACTTAACAAAACACACAAAGAAACCAACAACACTAAATTAAACTAACAAATTATTAGTTTATAAATTATTTATACTAATAAAACAGGAAGAACCAACTACAATAAATATAGAAACACACAACCATGATAAAATGAAACACAATAAAACCAGACTACAATAACTCATGAATTAAACTGCAAAACATTTTAACACATACAAGGAAAAAGAAAGCAAACAGACATGAAAATCCACAGGGACCACCAGACAATATCAACACTAGGAATAGTCACAAAGGGGAGCCAGAGGACAAGGACGGGCAGACAAGAATCGTGACAACAACCTTCTTGTTGTTTGGCAACAGCACTGACCATGAAGTCACTGTGCCACCTATTTTTAGCTTCAACAAAGATGATATCAATTATTGCAGATGTAACATTGGCAACTTCACGGTTATAGAAAGACTGCAAACATGACATACAAAAGTGAATGATTTAACAAAAGTAATTAATAGTATTTGTAATATTGCTGCCTTAACAGACATAAATGAGAATGTCATAATTGTAGTTATGATGTTAAGTCTGATCAATTCAGCAAGTGAATTTCTGTCCGAGTTTCCAAGCAAAAAACAAAAAGCAATCATTCAGTAGATTCCTCCTGACATGCCATGAAAATAAATATTCTGAAAAGGTGATTGTAATCATCGTTTGTTACCTAAGCAGTATCCATGAAGGACTCTGTGTTTGAGAAGCGAAAATGGCAGAAGATTTCCAGTTTGTCAGCAAGTGCATGATAAAATTATTTAAATGTTTAAAAATGATGTTTCTCAAAGAAAGATTGGAAGGGATTTTCATGTTTCTCCCTCTACAGTGCAAAATATCATTAAACAATTCAAGGAATCTGAAAGAATTTCAGTGTGTAAAGCACAAGGATATAAGTCGAAGATGAACACCTGTGATCTCTAATCCCTCATACAATACTACATCAAGAACAGTCATTCATCAATAGCTGATATAATCACATGGGTAAGGGATTACTTTGAGAAACCTTTGTCAAGCACTAGAATACAGAGTTACATTCACAAATGCCACTTAACCTTGCCCAGATGTGGTGTCAAGTTTTCTGTACTGGACCATTACACAGTGGGAATGTCTATTGTTGTGTGAATCAGCATTTCAGACCTCTTTTGGAAGAAATGGACACTGTGGGTCTGTCATGGTATGAGGTTGTGTCTATGTTAAGTAAAATCTAAATGATTAAAATAGAGTATTGTATATATATATATATATATATATATATATATATAGTATAGTATATATAGTATAAATGAGATTTTAGAGCCACGCCATTTCCAGGAACATACATGCGTTTTTCTGCAAGACAATGCAAAACCACATTCTGCACATACTGCAAAGACATGGCTGCGGGTGAGTACTGGACTGGTCAGCCTGCAGGTCTGACTTGTCTCCAATAGAGAATGTGTGGGGAATTTTGGAACAAAAAAAAATGCAACAGCAATGACCCCATACTGCTGCAGACCTTAAGATGTGTTTGCAACAAAATAACACCTGAAACAGTTACAAAGTGGTAAATGCTTACTGTACCAACTGTTTTTTAAATGTGTTGCAGGCCTTAAATGCAGGAATGGATGGATATAAAAAATGATTTGAAGATGACCGGAAAAAAAGAAATAATAAGGTGAAATGAAATAAATGTCAACATCACAATCACAGACAGTTTGTTTTGTTTAGTTTTTTGTTATTTCCATTTATCCAGGCCATCACGACTTTTTCAGATTTTAGGTTGTAGCTTTTGTCTGTTTTTTAAAGTGTGTTTGGTAAGTTATGTTGTTGGTTGTGTTTTTCATTATTTTGAGCATAATTTGGTTATTTTGACCTCTTGTTAGGCCAGTTTTTGTCACTGCATTCCTTGTTTTTGTATATAATTTGTATTTTGCTATTTTTGAGAGAATGAAACCCTTACCCCTTTTGCAAAGTCTAGCTTGGGTATTGGCACCTAATAACACATTCCCACCTGAACTAAACATAATTCCACAGAATATCATATTTATACATGTATCATGTTGACTATATGACAGTACATATGTTTTAATAAAGTAATGTGATATAAAATAAAGCGTCATTACTGAAAAGTTTCCCACTCTGGTGATCTCTGGAACTTCTCAGATATTAGAAAGGTTTTCACAGGTGCCGTTCTGGCTGTTCTAGTTATTGTAGATCTGGTCCTCAGCCAGCGTCTCCTCCAGTTCGTTATCAATTTACAAAAAAAGTAAAGCCTTCAAGCAGCATGCATGTCACGCACACGCAAGCCTGCTGTGACATATACAGAGACATAAAATTCGGTATATTAAATGTCAGATATGCAGTTGGCATTACCTTTACATTATTTGACACAAACACGTAAGGCAAACAAAACTTAAAGTAAATGTCATTTGGTTACATGATCTCTATCTGTACTTTGTCAGGCAACATGAAAGTAATGGTTATCCCAAACTGAGGAATTCCCACTGGAATTCGCAACCACATTCACAAGCTGAACTGAGCATTTTTTAATGCATTTTTTCTGTTGCCATTTTTTCAACGTTGAAAATTCACTCCACTATTACAGTATTTTAAGACAAACTCATAAAGCGCTCTCACATTTGGGATAATGCAGTTTAAAAGTAATCAACACTGCTAAACCTTTGAGATGATGGAAAAAACCATCTAAAATGGCGGCAACTGTTATGCTAGCCTTCAAGGTGAGGTATGGTAACTTAAAAATTCTGATTTTCTCAAGCATAAATGGGTCAAAAAAGAGAACAGATCTTGTGAAAAGTTATAATTTTTTTAAATTTATATACGTATTCCCTTCAGATGAATCACTGCTAAAGTCATGACTAAGATAGCTAACTGGGCTAATTCAGCTAACATAATGGCTCACTAATCATGCAGGTGGCTTGAAAACAAATTTAGTGAATTTGATTTAAATCAAATAATATATTGGGATAATGTGTTGACTAGCCCAGGCAGATAGTTTAGCGCAATATACCTATCATAGCGTACTTATATGCATGATTGCAAGCAGTTTGAGGTTGGAGGTCAAGGGTGGAAGGACAAAGTAAACTGATCCTTTTGTGTCACTTTCTAGACACATATATGAGCAAAAGAGGATAGAAGATGAACCTTCAAATAAATCAGATTTTGTTTGTTTAATTTCCCAGTAAAATTCTTGTTTTCACAAAAATACAACCCCAATTACAATGAAGTTGGGACGTTGTGTGAAATGTTAATAAAAACAGAATACAATGATTTGAAAATCCTCTTCAACCTATATTCATTCGAATACACCACAAAGACAAGATATTTATTTTGTTGAAACTGATAAACTTTATTGTTTTTGTACAAATATTTGTTCATTTTGAAATGGATGCCTGTAACACATTTTAACAAAGCTGTGAGAGTGGTGTTTACCACTGTGTTACATCACCTTTCCTTCTAACAACACGTAATAAGCGTTTGGGAACTGAGAACACTAATTGTGAGTGTCATGATTGGGTAAAAAGGAGCAACCCCAGAAGGTTCAGCCGTTCAAAAGCAAAGATGGGGTGAGGATCACCACTTTGTGAACAACTGCCTGAAAAAATAGTCCAACAGTTTAAGAACAATGTTTCTCAACATTCAATTGCAAGGAATTTAGGGATTCTATCATCTACAGTCCATAATATAATCAGAGAATTCAGAGAATCTGGAGAACTTTCTACACATAAGCAACAAGGCTGAAAACCAACATTGCCCGTGAACTTCGATCCCTCAGATGGCACTGCATTAAAAACAGACATCATTGTGTAAACGATCTTACCACGTGGGTTCAGGAACACTTCAGAAAACCATTGTCAGTTAACACACTTTGTCGCTACATCTACAAGTGCAACTTAAAACTCTACCATGCAAAGCGAAAGCCATACATCAACAACATCCAGAAACGCCACTGCCTTCTCTGGGCCTGAGCACATTTGAAATGGACAGACGCAAAGTGGAAAAATGTGCTGTGGTCTGATGAGTCCACATTTCAAACTGTTTTGGGAAATCATGGACATTGTGTCCTCTGGACAAAAGAAGAAAAAAAGACCATCCAGACTGTTACCAGTGCAAAGTTCAAAAGCCAGCATCTGTGATGGTATGAGGTGTGTTAGTGCCCATGGCATGGGCAACTTACACATCTGTGATGGCACCATCAATGCTGAAAGGTACATCCAGGTTTCGGAGCAACACATGCTGTCATCCAAGCAACGTCTTTTTCAGGGACGTCCCTGCTTATTTCAGCAAGATAATGCTAAGCCACATTCTGCACGTTACAACAGCGTGGCTTCGTAGTAAAAGAGTGCGGGTACTAGACTGGCCTGCCTGCAGTCCAGAACTGTCACCCTTTGAAAATGTGTGGCGCATTATGAAGCGCAAAATACAACAACGGAGATCCCGGACTGTTGAAAAACTGAAGTCATACATCAAGCAAGAATAGAAAAGAATTCCACCTACAAAGCTTCAACAATTAGTGTCCTCAGTTCCCAAATGCTTATTGAGTGTTGTTAGAAGGAAAGGTGATGTAACACAGTGGTAAACATACCACTGTCCCAGCTTTTTTTAAATGTGTTGAAGGCATCCATTTCAAAAGGAGCAAATATTTGCACAAAAACAACAAAGTTTATCAGTTTGAACATTAAATATCTTGTCTTTGTGGTGTATTCAACTGAATATAGGTTGAAGAGGATTTGCAAATCATTGTATTCTGTTTTTATTTATATTTTACACAGTGTCCCAACTTCATTGGAATTGGGTTGTATTCACAGTTCAAAATGTCTTCTGTGTGGAGTCAAAGGTTTCGTCATTACATTTCTGTTGGACTGAGTTCTGTGGATGTTGTCATGGTCGTTCTTCTATGTTTGAAAATATCTCAGGGATCATAATCTTTCATTTATTGCATAAATTCGCCACAGGTCTATCGCAACTCAGAATATTAATTGCATAATTAATGAGGCCAGATTATCATAGAAAAGAGGTGAAACATTATGTATCCAGACAGGCTCAGGTCAGATTCACAGGAGAATACATTTTTAAGTCAAAATCTTTTATAAAAAATTGACAAAAGCTAGAGCTTTAAGGGCAAAGAGCTCATCTTGTAACCAAACCCAGTCTTAACATTTAGGTCTGCAGCACACAAAATGAGTGTTTTCCACTTGATTAAAAGTAAACTACAACTGGCTTTGATGTGTAAGTGGAATATTTTATAAAACATGAGCGAAAACATCACACGGAATTTCCATCAACTTGGAAGAACCCATTCAGTGTGTGTAGAAGTACAATCGATTAAATGCCATGAATTTACACTCACCAACATGAGCGGGGCTTCCGCTCATACATGGCCACAGTGTTTGTGTTGTACTGTCAAGAAAAAACTGAAGTAAAAGTACAAAACCTGTGAGTTTTCTAATCAATAACACAGCAACCGACTGTACAACTCGCACCATTGTTCTACCCTGGACCTTTCTGCTTTTTACTTCTGCATGAGTTGGCACGTGCTAAGCACTTAGTACAAACTCTCTCTAAGCTGGTTAGTGGGCCTGTATGTAGCATGTAGTGGGCGCAAAAACAAACTTGTTCAGTTTCTTCCTCCTTCTTTGCTTCCTTCATTCTTGTACAGTTAATTGGTGATGGACAAGAAAACGCATTAGCAGGATTATGAAAGTACTGACTACACAAAAATGAAAGAAAAGAAATTGGAGTGACTACTGTAATTGGGTCACCTGTAGCCCACAAAATAAACAAAAGTATAAATGCAGCATTTTTGTTTTTGCTCTCATTTTTCATGAGCTTGAGTCCAAAGATGTAAAACATTATATATATATATATATATATATATATATATATATATATACACACACACACACACACACACACACACACAACACACACACACACACACACACACACACACACACACACACAAAAGACCTATTTCTCTCAAATATTGTTCATAAATCTGTCTAAATCTGTGTTAGTGAGCACTTCTCCTTTGCCAAGATAATTCATCCCACCTCACAGGTGTGGCATATGAAGATGCTGATTAGACAGCACGATTATTGCACTGGTCCACCCCCCTCGTCGGATTTTCATTGTCAGGGAAATCCATATAGTTTTTAAAAAAAATATAAAGGTCGGATAGTTTTCTAACAGACCTCGTATATAAATATAAACACGCAAACTCACAGTATCGCCTTGAATATGAAAGCTACTGACGGTGTTTGGCTCGCAGTCAGACCTGTTCACTTTCTTCACCACAGTGAAGAACCTGCTAACAGATGGTCGCGTCATTAGCTAGTAAGCTTTCAGTCTGTGTGTGTGGGGTTTTTTTTCTGAAGGTGTTTAGATATTTATGGAGTATGTTCATGTCCGACCTAGTTTTTCTAATCATTTTTAGCTTTCTGGGTTATAACGAATGGGATACGCGTTCCGGACCGATTGTCATGGTAACTGGTCTGGCCATATAATAAATGGATTTATCTAATGCACAGTACATAGCACTTTAGGACCTTACTACCTTTTTTTTTTAACACAGCAAATACATAAATTGCCAATTCCTAGCAGAAATAGAAAATATGTTAGACGGCAGGACTATGAATATAACAATATTTAAACACTTTTACATAATTTTAAAGTCACCAAAAAAAGAAAAAAAAATCCTTTAACTTTTCATAAAATAAAAACATGTTCTGCCAAACATGCAAAACTTTCTTTGCGATATAAACTCTGCAGCACAGCATTTCAGAAAACAAGTTCCCAGTAGCACAACATAATATTGCCTAATGTTTACAGAGGAATCTACATGTATGTAGTTCATCTTCATTTGAGGAACAATGAATGATTCTGTTAGGGCTGTGTAGCATACATGAAGAAACATCCTCAACCCATACAAAAAGAACGGACCATGCAAGTAGATCTAATGCAAAGCAATTTATTCAATCATAGGGAGCTGGAAAGTGGAAACCGATACCTGTTATGAGACTTTAGTTCCACAGCATCCAGGAAAGTGGCTGCTGGAAAACTCTGACCATTACAGTTGCATTAATCTCATAGATTTTTCTTCTTTTTTTTTAAACCTGGTGACACATTTGCTGTACAATTTGTCACGCTGAATTGGTGTAGCAGAGTTTATGAAGGAATTTTCAACGGTGAATCAGTATTACTGTCAGTGGCCAAGAGATGCATCATGTTCATGGCAGGCTGTGACCAACTGCATCCAGAAATACCAATTATGGTCTATTTGATAAATGAGGAAAAGACTTTCCACCTGCCCGGGTTTTGTTAAAGTAAAAACAGCATATATGCTGCATAACCCCAACACCTGTGTTAACCCCCAAAATGTAAATCAGCTGCAACTTGTGAATTATCCGCAAACCGCTAATTGCAACGTGAATACAGAAAAATATCTCACAAAACGTAAACACAGCTCATGCAAAATGTGAATATCATTCATCATCATATATATATATATATAGTGGTGTAGTTTACGTGGAACGCAGGTAGACGCCATCTACTCAACTAAAATGACCGGGAATTTCCGTCTACCCACTTCAAATTGCCCCAGGGAACATGACAGTGTAAATAAAATAAGCACTTATTGACTGTAATTTTATTTTCTCCCTTTAAAAGACAGCCATCAGGTGTCCATCACTGCAGAGTGCACCATATGTCCCACCCCCGCTCGCTCTGCTAGATAAGAGTTTTAATTGGCTCATAGACAGATCAATCAATCAATTTTTTTTTTATATAGCGCCAAATCACAACAAACAGTTGCCCCAAGGCGCTTTATATTGTAAGGCAAGGCCATACAATAATTATGTAAAACCCCAACGGTCAAAACGACCCCCTGTGAGCAAGCACTTGGCTACAGTGGGAAGGAAAAACTCCCTTTTAACAGGAAGAAACCTCCAGCAGAACCAGGCTCAGGGAGGGGCAGTCTTCTGCTGAGACTGGTTGGGGCTGAGGGAGAGAACCAGGAAAAAGACATGCTGTGGAGGGGAGCAGAGATCGATCACTAATGATTAAATGCAGAGTGGTGCATACAGAGCAAAAAGAGAAAGAAACAGTGCATCATGGGAACCCCCCAGCAGTCTACATCTATAGCAGCATAACTAAGGGATGGTTCAGGGTCACCTGATCCAGCCCTAACTATAAGCTTTAGCAAAAAGGAAAGTTTTAAGCCTAATCTTAAAAGTAGAGAGGGTGTCTGTCTCCCTGATCTGAATTGGGAGCTGGTTCCACAGGAGAGGAGCCTGAAAGCTGAAGGCTCTGCCTCCCATTCTACTCTTACAAACCCTAGGAACTACAAGTAAGCCTGCAGTCTGAGAGCGAAGCGCTCTATTGGGGTGATATGGTACTACGAGGTCCCTAAGATAAGATGGGACCTGATTATTCAAAACCTTATAAGTAAGAAGAAGAATTTTAAATTCTATTCTAGAATTAACAGGAAGCCAATGAAGAGAGGCCAATATGGGTGAGATATGCTCTCTCCTTCTAGTCCCCGTCAGTACTCTAGCTGCAGCATTTTGAATTAACTGAAGGCTTTTTAGGGAACTTTTAGGACAACCTGATAATAATGAATTACAATAGTCCAGCCTAGAGGAAATAAATACATGAATTAGTTTTTCAGCATCACTCTGAGACAAGACCTTTCTGATTTTAGAGATATTGCGTAAATGCAAAAAAGCAGTCCTACATATTTGTTTAATATGCGCTTTGAATGACATATTCTGATCAAAAATGACTCCAAGATTTCTCACAGTATTACTAGAGGTCAGGGTAATGCCATCCAGAGTAAGGATCTGGTTAGACACCATGTTTCTAAGATTTGTGGGGCCAAGTACAATAACTTCAGTTTTATCTGAGTTTAAAAGCAGGAAATTAGAGGTCATCCATGTCTTTATGTCTGTAAGACAATCCTGCAGTTTAGCTAATTGGTGTGTGTCCTCTGGCTTCATGGATAGATAAAGCTGGGTATCATCTGCGTAACAATGAAAATTTAAGCAACGCCGTCTAATAATACTGCCTAAGGGAAGCATGTATAAAGTGAATAAAATTGGTCCTAGCACAGAACCTTGTGGAACTCCATAATTAACTTTAGTCTGTGAAGAAGATTCCCCATTTACATGAACAAATTGTAATCTATTAGACAAATATGATTCAAACCACCGCAGCGCAGTGCCTTTAATACCTATGGCATGCTCTAATCTCTGTAATAAAATTTTATGGTCAACAGTATCAAAAGCAGCACTGAGGTCTAACAGAACAAGCACAGAGATGAGTCCACTGTCCGAGGCCATAAGAAGATCATTTGTAACCTTCACCAATGCTGTTTCTGTACTATGATGAATTCTAAAACCTGACTGAAACTCTTCAAATAGACCATTCCTCTGCAGATGATCAGTTAGCTGTTTTACAACTACCCTTTCAAGAATTTTTGAGAGAAAAGGAAGGTTGGAGATTGGCCTATAATTAGCTAAGATAGCTGGGTCAAGTGATGGCTTTTTAAGTAATGGTTTAATTACTGCCACCTTAAAAGCCTGTGGTACATAGCCAACTAACAAAGATAGATTGATCATATTTAAGATCGAAGCATTAAATAATGGTAGGGCTTCCTTGAGCAGCCTGGTAGGAATGGGGTCTAATAAACATGTTGATGGTTTGGATGAAGTAACTAATGAAAATAACTCAGACAGAACAATCGGAGAGAAAGAGTCTAACCAAATACCGGCATCACTGAAAGCAGCCAAAGATAACGATACGTCTTTGGGATGGTTATGAGTAATTTTTTCTCTAATAGTTAAAATTTTGTTAGCAAAGAAAGTCATGAAGTCACTACTAGTTAAAGTTAATGGAATACTCAGCTCAATAGAGCTCTGACTCTTTGTCAGCCTGGCTACAGTGCTGAAAAGAAACCTGGGGTTGTTCTTATTTTCTTCAATTAGTGATGAGTAGAAAGATGTCCTAGCTTTACGGAGGGCTTTTTTATAGAGCAACAAACTCTTTTTCCAGGCTAAGTGAAGATCTTCTAAATCAGTGAGATGCCATTTCCTCTCCAACTTACGGGTTATCTGCTTTAAGCTACGAGTTTGTGAGTTATACCACGGAGTCAGGCACTTCTGATTTAAAGCTCTCTTTTTTAGAGGAGCTACAGCATCCAAAGTTGTCTTCAATGAGGATGTAAAACTATTGACAAGATACTCTATCTCACTTACAGAGTTTAGGTAGCTACTCTGCACTGTGTTGGTATATGGCATTAGAGAACATAAAGAAGGAATCATATCCTTAAACCTAGTTACAGCGCTTTCTGAAAGACTTCTAGTGTAATGAAACTTATTCCCCACTGCTGGGTAGTCCATCAGAGTAAATGTAAATGTTATTAAGAAATGATCAGACAGAAGGGAGTTTTCAGGGAATACTGTTAAGTCTTCTATTTCCATACCATAAGTCAGAACAAGATCTAAGATATGATTAAAGTGGTGGGTGGACTCATTTACTTTTTGAGCAAAGCCAATAGAGTCTAATAATAGATTAAATGCAGTGTTGAGGCTGTCATTCTCAGCATCTGTGTGGATGTTAAAATCGCCCACTATAATTATCTTATCTGAGCTAAGCACTAAGTCAGACAAAAGGTCTGAAAATTCACAGAGAAACTCACAGTAACGACCAGGTGGACAATAGATAATAACAAATAAAACTGGTTTTTGGGACTTCCAATTTGGATGGACAAGACTAAGAGTCAAGCTTTCAAATGAATTAAAGCTCTGTCTGGGTTTTTGATTAATTAATAAGCTGGAATGGAAGATTGCTGCTAATCCTCCACCCCGGCCCGTGCTACGAGCATTCTGACAGTTAGTGTGACTCGGGCGTGTTGACTCATTTAAACTAACATATTCATCCTGCTGTAACCAGGTTTCTGTAAGGCAGAATAATCAATATGTTGATCAATTATTATATCATTTACCAACAGGGACTTAGAAGAGAGAGACCTAATGTTTAATAGACCACATTTAACTGTTTTAGTGTGTGGTGCAGTTGAAGGTGCTATATTATTTTTTCTTTTTGAATTTTTATGCTTAAATAGATTTTTGCTGGTTATTGGTAGTCTGGGAGCAGGCACCGTCTCTACGGGAATGGGGTAATGAGGGGATGGCAGGGGGAGAGAAGCTGCAGAGAGGTGTGTAAGACTACAACTCTGCTTCCTGGTCCCAACCCTGGATAGTCACGGTTTGGAGGATTTAAGAAATTGGCCAGATTTCTAGAAATGAGAGCTGCTCCATCCAAAGTGGGATGGATGCCGTCTCTCCTAACAAGACCAGGTTTTCCCCAGAAGCTTTGCCAATTATCTATGAAGCCCACCTCATTTTTTGGACACCACTCAGACAGCCAGCAATTCAAGGAGAACATGCGGCTAAACATGTCACTCCCGGTCTGATTGGGGAGGGGCCCAGAGAAAACTACAGAGTCCGACATTGTTTTTGCAAAGTTACACACCGATTATTGTCAATTTTAATGACATCCGATTGGCGTAACCGGGTGTCATTACTGCCGACGTGAATTCCAATCTTACCAAATTTACGCTTAGCCTTAGCCAGCAGTTTCAAATTTCCTTCAATGTCGCCTGCTCTGGCCCCCGGAAGACAATTGACTATGGTTGCTGGTGTCGCTAACTTCACATTTCGCAAAACAGAGTTGCCAATAACCAGAGTTTGATCCTCGGCGGGTGTGTCGTCGAGTGGGGAAAAACGGTTAGAGATGTGAACGGGTTGGCGGTGTACACAGGGCCTCTGTTTAGGGCTACGCTTCCTCCTCACAGTCACCCAGTCAGCCTGCTTTCCCGGCTGCTCGGGATCTGCCAGGGGGTAACTAACGGCGGCTAAGCCACCTCGGTCCGCACCG
The DNA here is from genome assembly GCF_902500255.1 of Thalassophryne amazonica. Lineage (NCBI taxonomy): Eukaryota > Metazoa > Chordata > Actinopteri > Batrachoidiformes > Batrachoididae > Thalassophryne > Thalassophryne amazonica. The sequence goes on from NC_047118.1 coordinate 52,991,545, forward strand.
ACTACAGGGGCCTGGCTAGCTGTAGAATTTTCCACGGTGCGGAGCCGAGTCTCCAATTCGCCCAGCCTGGCCTCCAAAGCTACGAATAAGCTACACTTATTACAAGTACCGTTACTGCTAAAGGAGGCCGAGGAATAACTAAACATTTCACACCCAGAGCAGAAAAGTGCAGGAGAGACAGGAGAAGCCGCCATGCTAAACCGGCTAAGAGCTAGTAGCTACGCTAAGCTAGCGGATTCCTAAAAACATGCAAAGTGAATAATGTGTAAATAATTTAGAGGTGATTCAGCAGAAGGAGTGCTTTAGTTAAGGCACGTAAAGATTACACTGGGAAACAAATCGTAATCTAGATAACTAGATCAATCTAACTGCGCAGATTAAACAGCTAACAGATACAGAAAAACACCGCAGTGCTCCGGAACAGGAAGTGATACAATACCGCAGTGAGAGCCAACCACCAGTAGAGGCAAGCAAGAGCTTGAGATGTGATAATCAGCACGAAAGCCGCACACAAACAAGAAGAATGCTGGAGAAAGTATCGATGGTGATTATTACCCGAAAAAATGAAAAGAAAACAGGCCTCGGTTTTAGATTTTTTTTTTTTTTTTGAAAACGTCCACCTGGTGCTTCAGGGCCGATTGATGAAGTTTGCACCCTGAGTGGAGGAGATAAAGCTGGCGCTGTCTGCATTGCTGGTAAGTGGGCTAGCCTACGACAGCTAGTTTTTTATTTGTTTACTAAGCTAATGGGCCTTTCACACTGAATATGTCAGATGCATCAAAAAATGGTCTAAAAAGCATTATTTTCAATGAGACGTGTTGCTTTTTAGATGCTGACGGGAGCACGCATTGCCGCTTGTCGGCAGGCTGACGTGGACAAAGTTCAAGCCAATCCAACTTTATGAGCTGTGACGTACCTTTGCGTTGTCCAATAGGAACGATGTGTCTGGCCAAAACACGGAAGACTAGTGGCAGAAACCACTGATCTGTACAAAATGGATCGGTGTAGAAATAAACCACTGATCTGTACAAAACAAACGTGTCACAGGACTGCTCATTTATGGAGCAGTTTTCTGAAGAAAAATCCTTGGAAATGTTTTTTGTTGTTGTTTGTTACCTCAGAATTTCTGATTACTGTTAAAAAAGTTTAGAACACTTCTAATTAAAATAGCTAAATAAATCAATAAATGGTTCTTTAGAAACCTTTCATCTGTAAATTAAAACCACCTGTTTATTTCAGATTAGATAATTTCTTGTTTAACATAAGGAACCTCAGACATTTATTTTTAGACAAAATAACATGGAAATTTGTACATTTTTTTTAAGTCTGGTAGATTATTTATATCTCATTTCAACCAGAAAAACAGACACTGTAAATAAATACAAATGTTTATTATAAATGCAACAGGAAATAATTTAACAATGACTGCAGTGATTGTAAAGTAGGATTTCTGTGACATAAACCTCTTGATGAATTTTTTTAATGGTCATTTCAACTTGTAATTTTGACAAAATATGTAATTGCCTTTTAATGTTGTTATCAGGACAGAGTCATTTCTAAAATATGAATTTGAGCACAATAAGTGGAGAGCTTCTACTTGTGCAAATGTCTTTTGACTTTGATTCGTGGACATTTTTAATGATCCGTTCATTTATTGTTAAAATATAAAATGAAACAGCTTTTTAAAAAATAATAGAGTTTTGCCGGTAATCTACAGAAGTCTCTTGAGCTTGAGTCCTGTTGGCTGTTTGATAGTATAGTTTTAAAATGACTGGAATTGGTAAGTGGCATACTCTCAGTAGTTGCATGGTTGTCTTAGTTAGTTAGTTGGTTGTCTTCATACTATACTTTTGTGCCACTGATTTGGCCTACAATGTTTTGAAAAGGTTTCTGCAAAGTAAAGCATCTACCATATTTTCATTGTTGTATGTGAATTTTCTGGGAGCTAGCTTCTGTCCCGGCTTCTGTCCTTCAGCCTAGCTGCTGTTTTAATGGAACTTAACGTATACTAATACTAGCTTGTTTATACTGGGTAGGTTTCCTTATGGACCATAAAGCCTACAGGTTCCAGTCCCCCGTCTGGACCTGGTGATGGACTGTCAACTTCAACAGAGATTGTGGTAGGAGGCGTGAGGCTCTGCAGCCAGTGCAGGCTCATGTAGACCGGTGTGTTCTGTTTTGTTTTTGTTTATGCGCCTAAACTGTCCACAAACAACGTGGGGCCATGTGGATTATATGAAGGGTGAATCTTGCAGCTGCTGAATTTGACAGTACAGGCTCATATCCGATACTAAATAGAGGGAGGAAAAGTGAACTCTTGCAATATAGTTAGTTGGGAGGCAATAATCTGCTCCTTATTATTGTTAAGAGAACTTTTCTTTCTTAATAACAAAGAATCACAGTCACTTTTTTTTTGAGTGACTGTGACTTAAAGTTGTCTTATTTACTGTTAAACAATACACAGTAGCTTGCATATGATACTTTTGGCTGGATTTAAACATTGTTTATTCCTGGTTTATGACCTGATTAAATTTCTTTATTAAATTAGGTTTTCAGATGCCAAAAAATAAATGTATTTGATCTTTGTATTTTTTAATCACTCTTTTAGATTTACTGTTCTATACTGTATTTTGCAATTGGCGCAAATTACTTACTTACATTCTGACACATTTCTCAAATTTATAGTGGCAAATATAGAATATAAATGATCAGATGGAAAGTATAGATCTATTTGTTGTTATGGTGTTAAAAATGTTAATAACCGGGGCGCAATGCACGGGTTTGATGACGGGCAAAAAACACAGTCTACCCACTTCAAAAATGTAGACTACACCACTGTATATATAAATATATATATATATATATATATATATATATATATATATATATATATATATATATATATATATATATATATATATATATACAAGGTCTATTAGGTAATAAACTGACCCTTTTTTTTTTTTTTAACTATATGGATTTGAATGACGTACGATTACACCAATCATGCTTGAACCCTCGTGCGCATGCGTGAGTTTTTTCACGCGTGTCGGTGACGTCATTTCCCTGTGGGCAGGCCTTGAGTGAGATGTGGTTCAGCCCTCTCGGCTGAATTCCTTTGTTTCACACGCTGCTCGAGACGGCGCACGTTGCTTTATCAAAATTTTTCTGGACCTGTGAGGAACACTATTCGAGAAATTATGGGGTGTTTCTGTCACTGTAAGGACTTCCCACGGAGTGGGACGTCCTGCAGCGCTTCCAGGCGCCATCGTCGGCCTGTTTCAACCTGAAAACATCCTAATTTAAGGCTTAATTCACCCAGGACGTCATGAGAGAACAGAGAAGATTCAGAAGAGGCCGGCATGAGGACTTTATGCGGACATTCCACTGTTTAAGGACATTTTGTAATGAAAGACGTGCGCGCAAATTCGCTGAGTCGTTTCTGTGACGACTCGGCAAATCTGTGTGCGCCGCGACAGGAAAAACACCTCCATGTTGAAAACCATTTGTAAAATTCAGCCGGTTTTTGATGGCCTTCAACAAGTGAGTAACTGAGAAATTGTTTAACAGCTTGGGTATGTTCCAACTTGACCGTTAAGGTTTCCACCGGAGGTGTTTTTCCTGTTGCGACCCACCGCGGTCAGGTCCGGCTCGACATGCGACTCTGCCCGCACGTTCTTTCATTACAAAATGTCCGTTAACAATGGAATGTCCGAATAAACTCCTCATGCCGACTTCTTCTGAAAGTTCTCTGTTCTCTGACAACTTACTGGGTTAACAGAACCTGAAATGTGGAAGTTTTCAACTTGAAACGGCGAGACGCTGCCGCCTCGAAGCGCAGATCGCTGTCATTCATATATATATATATATATATATAATTTTTGGTTTGAGGGGGGGAGTCACTACAGCCATTGAAGTGGGGAGGTGATCCAAGCAGCTCCCGCTTCTGGTGTCAAGCGCCTGGTCCTGCTTGGTGTGTCCTGCTCCATGGACAGTGTCAGGTGAGGAGTTTGACTGGGACGGTAAACCTGTCAAACGGGAACGTAAGTTCCCTCCCGCTCCGGTAAATGACTCAATAATCTTAAGAGAAACATTGTAGAAAAACAAACACTAGTTTCTAACCTCAGGAAGGTAGAGAACGAGTGACAACCTTATTTTTATCTGTATGAACTGTCGTCTTAGCTGGAAAAATAATATTGACCTGAACACGCAGACGGCCGAGTGCAAAAACAAGACACCAGAAAAATATTAAATAAATTCAGTTTAGAAAAATGTCATTGTGAAAAACTTTGGAAATTTTTTTTCAATTAAATTTTCAATAGTGTCAACGTTTTACGGTGTAGTGACACAAAGTTTTCTGCACACATCAGTGTGGTCCTGCTGGTTATACTACAGCACACTGTTTGGAAAAAAAAATGTCCAAAAATGGAATTTTAGTGATTTTTTTTAATCATTAAAATAAAATAATGAGTAATAAAATTCACTAATTCACTAAAATTCAATTTTTGGCAGCCAGTTAGCTCTGTGTAAGCTTGATCCTGTCAGATCTCAGAAGCTAAGCAGTGTGACATCTGGTTAGTACTTGGATGGGAGACCTCTTTGGAACACCAGCAGCTGTGTATGTTTCTCCAGGTAACACTGGAGTTACGTCAGGAATTGCATCCGGTATAAAACTTCTGCCAAATACCAATGCGGATCTGGCTGTGTCCGCTCTGGCGACCCCGAACAAAACAGGAGCAGACGAATGGACAACAACAACAACAACTAAAATTAAATTTTTTGCACATCTTTCCACTTGACACCGGAAGTGAGAGCTGCTCGGGTTACCTTGGTGAACCCCGTCCCCACCAAAAATAAATAAATAAATAAACATAATTTTTGCGGTGACAGAGTTTGCAAAATCCATGAATTACTTTAAATTACTTTAAACTGAATATATATATATATATATATATATATATATATATATATATATATATATATATATATATATATATATATATATATATATATATATATATGTGTGTGTGTGTCATGAATGATATTCATATTTTGCGAGACCCGCATTCACGTTTTGTGAGATATTTTTTCAGTATTCACATTTGGAATTAACGGTTTGCAGATAGTTCACGATTTGCAGCTGATTGGCGTTTTTGAAGTTAACACCCCTCCTGAAGACCTGTAAGTCTTATGTAGGTCCTGAGGTCCATTTGTGTCAGTCAACTTGACAGACCTCGTAAACTGGATACTCTCACTCACTAGACACAAGCAAAAGTCCCAATGGTTTTGTGTGGCTTTCCATGTAATAAACACCATACGTATATACCAGATTTTGTGAAACAAATTTTTACTGAAATCAGACAAAACTTCCCGTCCTATAGCAATCCACTTCCATTAAAAACCCCTCCCATATACCAGACAGAGCAGTCTGGACATGCCCAGTAACAGAGGGATGAAATGAAGTTCAGCACTGACTCGCTGATTCGAGAAAAAGCCCGGGTGATTATTTTTACAAGCCAGATCTTGCCAGACCTCAGATCTGGCACCTAAATGAGGCAGGTCTTTTTATTCAAGGCTAGTGATTATTACCAAAATGCCTCTTGCTGCCTGCACTGTAATATGATGTTAAATTTCACACAGATCTCCCTGGGTGTGGCGAACCAAAGACAACCACATTCGATCACAGCCCTCCCCATAGTCTGACGTGCACCTGCTAAACGACAGAGACTGCAAGGTAATTTATCTGGTTTCACTCATTCCTCTCCCGTTATATTTTCAAAGTTTTTTTTTTTTGCAGTGCACACCGATTACATTTCAAACATGGATCAAAAACAGCAACATTTTGCAGAAAACTATGACGTAAATATGACCATCTTCACAACAAGGAGCCGGAAAAAGACGCTCAAATGACCCGCAATTTGAAAATTGCACATACTGTGTTGGTTTGGAGGTTAAAGATTGTATAAAGAAGTGGAGGTTGTTGAGGGACAAAGTGATCCAGAAAAAGCTGCTGTTCCTGTGGTAAATTGCAGTACAACACCCATCAAGGTAGCAGATAACTTTAAATGGGTCAGGCGCATGTCAGCGTCATTGCATAGCCACGGAGTTATGGAGCTGCAGAAGCATAAATCAGGCTTTAGGATTTTAAGGTACCACTCTGCAGCAAACTTAGAAAAATGGTGACTCAACCAAATGTAATCTTTTATAATGCATATAATGCCCAGCACTTATTTAAGGCTGGCGTTAGTTTTTTCAGACAAAATTTGGAACCAGCCATTAAATGAGGTAGGCCCCTATTCAAGGTCAGGCATTTAATCAAGGAAATACACAAGCCTAGTTAGTGCTGAGGATTCCCTGTAAGTTTTAATATATATATATATATATATATATATATATATATATATATATATATATATATATATATATATATATATATATATATATATATGGCATGAGGGGACCCTAAATTGTTTGTGACAGAAATGTATGTAAACCTTATGCTGTGCTATGGCCTTTGTAGCCACCACTTCTTAATTCAGTGGCAGGTTTTTGAACATTGGTCTACATATTGGCAATGTATAGCGATAAAAAATTAACTATTTTCATTATTATGACCAAGTTATATTGAAGCTGTTGTGGCTGCATGTGGTGGCCCAACAGCTTCCAAAAGTTCCATTCTCGCTTTCCAGAACTGTGACAAACTGATGTGTCAAATCAGTGTTGCCCACAAATGAGGTGGAGCACATGGTTTGATGTAATGCACCTCACTAGCGCACTGGGTTAACGCAACATTCTGCTCTTGTACCATGCATAACCTTAGACATTGTAGCACACACATAACATAACTTTGGCACAAATGTGATACTTCAGTAAAATCCCAGCATTACCGGTAAAGTGAGGAATCACCAAAGTATGCCAAAGATCACAATGGGGAAAAAAGGGGTTTTAGAAAGGTTCCTCTTCTAAAAATTGTTGACGTCTAAGTTTCTAAAAACATTCTGTACTCACACACCATTGTAACTCATGATACAAGCTTTGCTTGAAAAATACCTATTCCATAAACACTACCCAATCTAGTGCCTGTGGATCCCAATGGGCAACACGCTAGTCTATACTATAATTCACCAATGTCCATTAATACCTCTGATCCTGCATCACGCCAAAATGGCTCATTCGATCGCCGTGAATTTTGTTCTCTTTCATCTATGTAGACCCTGAAGTAACTTAGGGGTTTAATTTTCACGTGCCCTTCATAGTTATATAGAATTAGGTGAGATCATCATAGACAAAAGTATTAGCAAGGTAACGAGCCACAACGCTTCTTCTTCTATGAAGTTTCATGGCAGTTGCCAGACCGACAGTTGCATTACCACCACCATCTGGATGGGAGTGTGAAATGTCTGTCCGTTCCTCTGTTCCTGCAACACAACAAAACAGCTTATCTGATCGCTTCGTTCTGTGTTGTCTATCTAGGCACTGGGGTAACATGGGTGTGTGTGTGTGTGTGTGTGTGGGGGGGGAGATTTTCGCTTGCCACTCATACATATATGAGATTCTATACTATTCTAAATTTCACGCTAAAGTAGCATGCTAACAAGCCACAACTCTTCTCTGAAGTTTTATGGCGGTTGGCAGACCGACAACTGCATTACTACCACCATCTGGTTGGGAGTGTTAATAGACACTGAATCTAAACACACAGCATTTCTCACAGTGAACAGGGAACATTTAAAAATATTTGTAATGAACCGTAAAGACGAAGAGGAAACTTTTATCAACAACGTTGTGTACCCAAAGGTTCTGTGATGGAAGAGTGGAGTGCAACAGTGGTGATTAGTGGTGTGCGATACTGCAACATTTGGTATCGATCCAATAACAAGGAAATACAGGGCCAGTATCACCGATATTGATACAGATGTGGATACTTTTTTAATAAATAAGATACATCTATCTTATTTATCATAAATTTGCTAAATCTGAAAGAAATTTTAATGACATTTAAGTGTTTTTTTTTCCTTTGGATTATTAATTAGTTAAAACCCGGGACAGAATTTGTGAAAACTTCATAGGTAAGCAGATACTTTATTATTACAATAAAGGTTTTTGTTCAGAAACAATAGAATAGTAACAAAACTATTTTTGCCATACATTGTCATGTCTGGATTTTTTCTTAAATAAACAAAGTGTATAAAATTATCATTCGAGAACAAATTAAATTATTTATTTTTTCAGGTAGAGAGTTCAGAAACTAAAAGATAAAAATAAATAAATAAAATTTCTCCCTTCATTACACTTCTTTTCTGGATTTTTTTCTTAAACAAAGTGTACAAAATCATCACTCCACAACAAATGTAATAAAACAAGTAGAATTCAAGCAGAATCCAAAAATTAAAATGTAATTTCTCCACTTCAGTGCACTTTTCTGAATGCAGCAGTGCATATAGGAGAGACACTGAAACTAAAGTATCAGTCTCATTACACCAGTATCGAAAATGATACCAATGTTGGTATTGATATTATTGATATTTGGATCAATTTGCCCACCGTGAAATGGTGGGACTCTTTGATCAAATGCCCCATCACGACTATCATATAGCAGGTAAATGACAAAATGAGGACTAGGATATATCACGATATATCCTAGGATATATTCCAGGATATATCATTTCAGGGTTTAATTTGAATAAAAAATATACTGTCATAAACAGTACGGACGTTCTTTAGTTGTGTGCTTCCACACAGAAGTGACATTTCCAGTGTGATCACAGAAGCCTGATCTTCAGGGGACGGTGACATCATACTACTTGGCTGAACACAGACATAACACACTTTCACTTCTTCCTACTTTCTCATGGGCCATATCGCATAGACACATTTTCATTTTTCCTCATCCTCCAAAGAGGAAGTTCTGAGTGTGTGACAGCGGTGAAACACACCAGAATGTCTTTCCCGGTCACGCCACTGACACCATTAGTGACGACGTCTTCTACGTAGTATTTTGTGATAATTTCTGTGGTTTGTTCTTCTCTTTTCGCCAGAGCTGGCTGACAGCGCTCTGCGGTGGCGCAGTGCATCCCCTTTGCCATGTGGAGTTTAAAATTCACGTGTTTGTAGCCGGAGCCTGCTAGAAGTGGGAATTCACAGCTTCTGCCTCAGCATGCCTGCTCTCTTATTTGCACGTTCAGTTGTCAGCTGTGGTTGTAAACTGTCCAGATCGATGTGTGTTTGAAAAATTCCCTGTTACCATATTTGCTTTGCATTACATGCATAAGCGTCAATTTTAAAAGGTTGGGAATTTGACAGGAACAGAAGTGTCAGACTCTTGCAAAATTAAATAAAATAAAAGCCTTTCCTGAGAACTGCAGAAACGGAACAAAACAAAAAAAAGGTCAGGCGTTATTATGGAAATTCCACATGCGCTGTTTAAGCTGCAAGGTTTTTTGTGCACAAAGTAACTGACTCAAATGTGCATAAAAAACAGAACGGCTCTACATCTGGACACATTCACATGCACACAAGCATGTGAGCACTTAGAAAACAAGAAGTGTTTTAAACCATTGTATGTCAGTCTTCCGGGAGCCAAATTTATGGTGAGAACACAGCAGAGAGCAAACAAGCAGAGAAGTGCGAGATGCTTCATGAATACTAATTTTGCAACAATTATTCTAAAGGCCAGCATATGAGATGACTCTCTGAGTCTTTGTTGCACACAGGATGGATTGTTCTTTGACCTGAAAGTTCACAACAAACTCTGAACCAATGTTCATGTTTATATATGTTTAGTCTGGTTAGTTTGTCTTTACATTGCAAGGTTGTGTTCTCACGAATGAACTTTTCATGACATGCTTACAGTATGTCCGGACGTCATCTTCTGTGTAGGCTGTAACTCTCCATACTGAATATTAGGTGTTTTCCATTACCCTCCAAATTGCCCCATTTGAAGTATACACACACACACACACACACACACACACACACACACACACACACACACACACACACACACACACACACACACACACACACTCATCTTCAACCACTTATCTAAGATCAGGTAGCGGGGGCTGGAGCCTATCCTAGCAGTCATAGGGCATGAGACGGGATACACCCTGGACAGGACGCCCGTCTGTCGCAGGGCCACATATTGACAAACAAATACATTCACACCCACATGCACAACTATGGACAATTTTACACAAAGCCATCAAATATGGCCATGGGGTATTACGAAGGCTTTGCGTCCATCCGTCTGTCTGTGCTCAGAATAATTCGAGTCTCTTTACTGCCAGAGTTTTCAAATTCACAGGGAACATTCTTGGGACACAGACCTTGGACAAGTTCAAAAATGGCTAACCTGGACCTATTTTAAGAGGTATTTTAAGAGGTTTAAAAGTCATATTCTGGTTTCAATCTCTTCAGTTTGTTTTTGAATGGCAGGGATGACAGCCAATCAGAGTAGAGCTGCGCCATAACGTCAGTGGCTGGTCTCTTCATAATCACTTTTGTTTTGTGTGTTTATATACATGTTTCTCATATATTATGTAAAAGCTAGCGAGAAATAAATACTTGCAAAACAGAAAACATTGTTTTTGGAACCTAATAACAACTTTAAACTTATTATTTTGCATACGTTAGCATGGTGACATCACAGGCTGGTAGCGAGCTGAAAAACTCTGTTTCACTTGTGTGTAAATATAACCTCTGTCATATTATGTAAAAGATAGGGAGAAATAATACTTCTAAAACAGAAAGTGTTGTTTTTGGAAGCTAATAACAACTTTAAACTTATTATTTTGCAAATGTTAGCATGGTGACGTCACAGGGTGGTAGCGAGCTGCAACATTCAGTTTCACTTGTGCGTAAATATAACCTCTTTGTCATATTATGTAAAAGCGATCGAGAAATAAATACTTCTAAAACAGAAAGCATTGTTTTTGGAACCTAATAACAACTTTAAACTTATTATTTTGCAAACGTTAGCATGGTGACGTCACACACTGGTAGCGAGCTGCAACATTCAGTTTCACTTGTGCGTAAATATAACCTCTTTGTCATATTATGTAAAAGCTATCGAGAAATTAATACTTCTAAAACAGAAAACATTGTTTTTGGAACCTAATAACAACTTTAAACTTATTATTTTGCATATGTTAGCATGGTGACGTCACAGGCTGGTAGCGAGCTGCAAAACTCTGTTTCACTTGTGTGTAAATATAACCTCTTTGTCATATTATGTAAAACCTAGCGAGAAATAAATCCTTCTAAAACAGAAAATGTTGTTTTTGGAACCTAATAACAACTCTGAACTTATTATTTTGCATATGTTAGCATGGTGACGTCACAAGCTGGTAGCTAGCTGCAAAACTCTGTTTCACTTGGGCGTAAATATAACCTCTTTGTCATATTATGCAAAAGCTAGAGAGAAATAAATCCTTCTAAAACAGAAAATGTTGTTTTTGGAACCTAATAACAACTCTGAACTTATTATTTTGCATATGTTAGCATGGTGACGTCACAGGCTGGTAGCGAGCTGCAAAATTCAGTTTCACTTGTGCGTAAATATAACCTCTGTCATATTATGTAAAAGCTAGCGAGAAATAAATACTTCTAAAACTTCTAAAAAAGAGGTTTAAAAGTCATATTCTGCTTTCAATCTGTTCAGTTTGTTTTTGAATGGCAGGGATGACAGCCAATCAGAGTAGAGCTGCACCATAACGTCAGTGGCTGGTCTCTTCATAATCGCTTTGTTTTGTGTGTTTATATACATGTTTCTCATATATTATGTAAATGCTAGCGAGAAATAAATACTTGTAAAACAGAAAACGTTGTTGTTGGAACCTAATAACAACTCTGAACTTATTATTTCGCATACGTTAGCATGGTGACGTCACAAGCTGGTAGCTAGCTGCAAAAGTCTGTTTCTTTGGGCGTAAATATAACCTCTTTGTCATATATTATATAAAAGCTTGTGAAAAATAAACTCTTCTAAAACTGAAAATGCTGTTTTTGTAACCTGATAACACCAGTCATTGGATGGTTCCATTTGAATGAAGACAAATTAATAGTATTTTTAGCAGCAACATCCAATAGCACATGCCATAAAAATTTTAAAATGTTCAACTTTTACTGTCTGCCAACAACAAGAAGGAGAAAAGGGTTGTTTTATTTTTACAAGGAGAAATGGCAGACAGTGAGAGATGGACTATTTAAGTGCAGTCACCCACTTTTGATGGGTTAAAGGTGAATAATTTGTGTAATATTATCGAGAGGAAATACACTATAACCACACAAAAAGTTGACTTTTTAAGCAAGCCTAAGAGCCACAAATTAATATTTTAATATAATGCTGTGCAAAATGTAAAATCTGATGTATCTTACAATTAATTAAATTAATGACTGTTTCTTTTCTTCTACTACCGTTTAATGGGAGACTATCACCTGCTTCACCTTCTTGTATTGATCCAAATGTCTAAACCATCCAAAAAATGTTGTCACATTACAGTAGTGTTCAGAATAATAGTAGTGCTATGTGACTAAAAAGATTAATCCAGGTTTTGAGTATATTTCTTATTGTTACATGGGAAACAAGGTACCAGTAGATTCAGTAGATTCTCACAAATCCAACAAGACCAAGCATTCATGATATGCAGACTCTTAAGGCTATGAAATTGGGCTATTAGTAAAAAAAAGTAGAAAAGGGGGTGTTCACAACAATAATAATATCGTGGCATTCAGTCAGTGAGTTTGTCAATTTTGTGGAACAAACAGGTGTGAATCAGGTGTCCCCTATGTAAGGATGAAGCCAGCATCTGTTGAACATGCTTATCTCTTTGAAAGCCTGAGGAAAATGAGACGTTCAAGACATTGTTCAGAAGAACAGCGTAGTTTGATTAAAAAGTTGATTTGAGAGGGGAAAACTTAAATGCAGGTGCAAAAAATTATAGGTTGTTCATCTACAATGATCTCCAATGCTTTAAAATGGACAAAAAACCCAGAGACGCGTGGAAGAAAACATGTTCAACAGATGCTGGCTTCATCCTTACATAGGGGACACCTGATTCACACCTGTTTGTTCCACAAAATTGACAAACTCACTGACTGAATGCCACGATATTATTATTGTTGTGAACACCCCCTTTTCTACTTTTTTTTACTAATAGCCCAATTTCATAGCCTTAAGAGTGTGCATATCATGAATGATTGGTCTTGTTGGATTTGTGAGAATCTACTGAATCTGGTACCTACTGGTACTGGTACCTTGTTTCCCATGTAGCAATAAGAAATATACTCAAAACCTGGATTAATGTTTTTAGTCACATAGCACTACTATTATTCTGAACACTACTGTACATATGATCCAAACCATGGTTCAGTTTGATCTAGACTGAGACCTCCTCTTTTTTGGTCAGACCAAATTTTCATCCTTTGGTTCAGACTGTGGTCTGAGGCAGCTTTCATACCTGCTACTTTGGTTCAGACCAATGACAAAACAAGGTATGCTTGGAAGAAGCCTGAGTAACATTACAATTTTTTGTGTCAATTCTTCTCCAAAATCCTTCAGTCTTACTCTTTATATGAGCTTACTCTGTATAATATGCCATTGTAAATGTGTTGTGTGAGATGATGACCCCATTGGCAAGCTAGTAAGGTTGAGCAGAAAAGTGGAAAGATGGAGATAATATGAAGGGGCAGTGAATGGGTGAATCAATGAACCCAAATTGCTCACATCTCAGGTACCAACAGTGATCATGTTTTCCAAGCTCTGACTTCTCTACTGCCCCAGGTTCCATGTGTGCATCACAAGACTTGCAAGAGGTCATTATGGGGGAAAAAAAAAATTCCATGGTCTCCCCATAATCCTGTGTCCCTGAGGATGTTTGGCGTATAGGGATTAATTGGAACATTCGGTCCACAGCTTCCACATTGCAAAACCAGCCTATAAAAACTGGGTCAACTGCCAATAAGAGCTGTTTAGGGTCTGTCAGTTTGACATGCACCCAAAGCCTGAGAAAGTGGTGAGGTAAACCTATAGTTCTGGCACTTTATTTCTCATAGAGGTAAAAGATGTAGGCAAACACCCAAAACCCAGAGACCTACAGGGTTGGCGCCTCCACCGTCTACACATCCATGACCTCCAGTTCTCCATCGATCCAAAGCTATTACTTTCATCTTGGACCTATCCTTGTTACAGTATTTTTACAACTTTCCAATATACAGCATTTTATTACAAAAATCACAAACTGAGCTGGCGCTTTAGGATATTCAAGTGCAATGTTTTCCAGTCAAGGAGGCGAGGCTGGCTTCAAATTGTAATAGATGGGCCTCTTGAGAGGCAGTGCTTGGAAATACAAGGGTTGACACTCACTGTGATTTACAGACGTCAGTGGTGCTCCTTCTCACTGGTGGAATTAGATCACTGGTGAACTTGATGTTCGATGGGTGTCATCATGTCTCCAGGACTCAAGGGCATGATTTAATCTGTGCAGTCACAGCCAGCAGGTCCGATACAGGCCTGGCTGAGCTCGGCTTTCACACCGTCTTCCAGAGTTGTTCATCAGGAATAAAAAACACACTGAGTGATGAGGATAACCAAAATCTAACACCAGTCTGTAAGTGAAGTGTCCCTCATCATCAAATTTTAATATGCATTTGTTGACGAAAATAAACACAAGGGCATATGCAATATTCGACAATGACGATGTAAGTCTTTTAAATGTCTGGTGGAATAAAATTTAAGATGTATTCCCATGAATGACCTCCTGTACTCATACAGGCCCTGAGTGGCAACAGGACAGCAACTCCCTGTGGACTGGTCACCATGACATGGTAAACACAGTATTATGACCCTGCATAAGTTGTCGCTGGGAACAATATATGCCGAATCTGGTGGTATAAATTGTCGCCAGCATATATTACTGATCGTCATGACTTTTTGCTGATGACAATATATACTGTGTTTGATGGCACATAAGTGGAGGTACAAAGTGGTTAGTGCACTTGGTTTCAGTGCTGAAAGTTCCCGGTTCAAACCCCACCCCTACCATATTTCTCCATGTAATGTAGTGTGGCATCAGGAAGGGCATCTGGCTTAAAAAAACTTTGCCATTTCAGCAGAACAAGGGAGCAGCTGAAGGGACTTACTTTTTACTGTTGCCTCACAGCAAGAAGGCCATTGAGGCTTTTCAGGTTTCAAATCCGGCAAAACCTCGGAGAGGTCGCTGCGCTGCGAGATCTCAGTAACATTGAGAACTGCATTGATACGCTCTGATCACGCTGCACTTTAACCGCTGCACACAGACAACACAATTAACATCGCAACATAAAACTATTTTATATTGTGCCTAAAACTCTTGTGAATATATTCTCTGGGTTTTTAGACGTTGTTATTGCGTTTATTTTATGTAAACATGTGAGAATCACAGGCTGTCTCTCCGTTATTTTCAATGGGAGCTCACTTCCTGATCATGTCATTCTGGGGGAAAGTGAAGTTTGCTCTTTAACGTCTTGATTATTGTTCTTTACAGCACTGTTTGTCCTCTTTGTTCCAGACTAATATACGAGGTCTGTCAATAAAGTAATGGTCCTTTTTATTTTTTTCAAAAACTATATGGATTTCATTCATATGTTTTTACGTCAGACGTGCTTGTCTATCTCGGCTTTCAATGCTTACCAGTCCAGTAAGTATCAGTGAAATTGTGGAGAGCTGGACATGTCCAAATGTGTCCTCTGACATGCCGAAACGGAGGTGTTCCTTTGTCTCTCTTCCAAAGAGAATCGGTCTTTACGCGCAAAGCCTCCGCGCGGCTTTCCATGACAAAATCTCTTGTTAAAACTAAAATCTGCCGGAAAATGGCTGATGTCCAGCTCTTGTGATAACCAGAGAAAGAGCACACGACGGTCTCTTATCCACAGAGCCATCCGTTTAGAAATGGTCCGGTGGCTTGTGCCGCATCGTCGCAGCTTGGAGCGCGGCGCGCCGAGCGTCCTTAAAGGGGTCCTTAAAGCTGTACTAACAGACCTTATTCTCTGTGAAGCCCGTAAAATTTTCACCGAAAGCCAGATAAATGTTTCGAATGGTTTCCAGGTGCCAGTCTCTAACAGCTTCTGGAAAAAATTCTGATGGAAAAAAAGTCCTTTTCATTCCGCCATTTCCAGACAATGAAAATCCGACGAGGGGGCGGGACCACTCCTTCCCAAGGCGTGCTCACAGGCGAATTATGTCACCGACAGGCGTGGAAAAACTCAAGCATGCACACGAGGGTTAAAGCATGTCTGACGTAAAAACATATGAATGAAATCCATATAGTTTTTGAAAAAAATAAAAAGGACTGTTACTTTATTGACAGACCTCATATATAATATGTCTGAAATTTGGTTTGCATTTATTAAATTCCACGCAGATTAAATGTAGCAGACATGGATTATTTGTTATAA
The DNA here is from genome assembly GCF_902500255.1 of Thalassophryne amazonica. Classification (NCBI taxonomy): domain Eukaryota; kingdom Metazoa; phylum Chordata; class Actinopteri; order Batrachoidiformes; family Batrachoididae; genus Thalassophryne; species Thalassophryne amazonica. Next base: position 53,007,979 of record NC_047118.1, read on the forward strand.
TTGTTTTAGCAAGTTTTCAGGGTATCATGCAGCAGTCTCTTATTAACATGATAAAAAGCATAAAAAAATGACATTTTTGTAGTATAATATTCATTTACAATTGTCATCGTGTGGATTCTCTATGTTATTTTGACTGCAGCGACTCTCTGGCACGCAAGGGATTATGGGATACATGAAAACCCCGAATGAGATCACTTCCTGCCTGGCCCTTTCTGTGTGGAGTTTACATGTTCTCCCTGTGTTTGTGTGGGTTCCCTGGGGGGGTTCTGGCTTCCTTCCGCTTCCAAAGATATGCCAATTAGGTGAACTGAAATCCTTAATTTGACCGTAGGTGTGAGTGAATGTGTTTGTCTGTCTATATTAGGCCCTGCTATGGACTGGCAGCCGATCGAGGGTGTTCCTCCCTCTCCCCCAAATTACTGCTGCGATAGGCTCTGGCCTCCCAGTGACTCTTAATGTGTCTTGATACTTGCACAAATTTGATTCCCACACTGGCACACAATCTTGCATGTCAGTGAGTAAACTCGCCGTAAACTGTTGTAAACTGCGCGTGAACTGTGCGCGGTTGCGTGCAAACGGGCAAAGAAAATTTTGAAATGTTCATAACGTCTGGCGTACATTAATTTCATGAACTAATCGTGAACCTATTTGAAAACACTGTGTGCCACTGCGTGTTAATGCAAAACATAATTTTACAGATACATTATCTAACTCATAAGAAAATATGAAAATGCGACTGTTTTACCAATCCATTACAATTTTACAAGGAATTACCTTTGAGTCAAGATTACAAATGTGTTCTCGATCACACAATGCGCACCCGTCAACCTGCAGCTGCAGATAATGTCTCTGTGATTCTGGGAGCAATGAGAGACGGTTTCATCAGCTAAATTCTGAGCAAAAATATGTCATTGACTATGCCATGTTTATTTTATATAGCATGGCATCTAGCGGGACAAAGTGGGTCACATTGGTACAACGAATTGCACGGTAGTGCAGGCATCAAGTTTGTGCAAGTGTCAAGGTGCCTTTAACTTGACTAAGGGGATATAGAAAATTAATGAATTATGGCAGACATTGTCGCAACTCCTTTTAGTGAGAAAAAATACCAGAATTGCTCACATTGCTCAGGAATATTGCATCTGTTACAGAAGCACACAAAACCAACACATAGAAGTTTTTCAATCAATCAATCAATCAATTTTATTTATATAGCGCCAAATCACAACAAATTGCCCCAAGGCGCTTTATATTGTAAGGCAAGGCCATACAATAATTACGTAAAAACCCCAACGGTCAAAACGACCCCCTGTGAGCAAGCACTTGGCGACAGGGGGAAGGAAAAACTCCCTTTTAACAGGAAGAAACCTCCAGCAGAACCAGGCTCAGGGAGGGGCAGTCTTCTGCTGGGACTGGTTGGGGCTGAGGGAGAGAACCAAGAAAAGACATGCTGTGGAGGGGAGCAGAGATCAATCACTAATGATTAAATGCAGAGTGGTGCATACAGAGCAAAAAGAGAAAGAAACACTCAGTGCATCATGGGAACCCCCCAGCAGTCTAAGTCTATAGCAGCATAACTAAGGGATGGTTCAGGGTCACCTGATCCAGCCCTAACTATAAGCTTTAGCAAAAAGGAAAGTTTTAAGCCTAATCTTAAAAGTAGAGAGGGTGTCTGTCTCCCTGATCCGAATTGGGAGCTGGTTCCACAGGAGAGGAGCCTGAAAGCTGAAGGCTCTGCCTCCCATTCTACTCTTACAAACCCTAGGAACTACAAGTAAGCCTGCAGTCTGAGAGCGAAGCGCTCTATTGGGGTGACACTCATCTCCAATGGAATTAATACAAAAAGCATGTTTAATCCCTCATACAAATGGCTCCACAAACTATGGGTGTGCTGTGCACTTAATAATCTTCTTCACCTTCATCGTCAACCACTTATCCGATCCCAGATACCCACCTGCTCTGCAGTGATCCTAATAATGCCCACAAATACAAACATGGCCAGATTTGTATTCCACCATCTTATGAGGTTACGGTGCAATTTTTAGTGTTTTGCCTTTACTGTACCCAAAGATGCGAGCAATTTCAGAATCAGAAAGCTGTGTGTAAGATTACCATATGAGCATGATCTTCAGCAGTGTTCAGGCGTCAAAGCAAGCAAATGTTCAGACGCCTTTCGATACTCATATCACTTAACTTTAGTCCAGACTGAACACAACTGAGAAATTCTGTTTTGCTCTGGGTTCCTCACACTGCTCGTGAGATTCTACATGTTTCACTTCCTAGTTTCCAGAGATCAAAGTTCTTTCTCCAAAGTGTGACTTGTGATCCTTGCTTTGAAATGGTCCACATGGCAAATTTTGGATTATCCAGATCATCTTCATTCAGTTTTCCCTGTTTTTCTCCACTTTTACAAATGCTGGCAATAGTTAGCAACCTTGAACACATTAATGGTAAACTGACTGCATTTATATAGTGCTTTTCTATCTATATCAGAAGCTCAAAGCGCTTTATATTGATGCCTCGCATTCACCCATTCACGCAGACACACTCACACACTGATGTCAGTGTGCTGCCATGCAAGATGCTCACTACACACCGGGAGCAACTAGGGGATTAAGGACCTTGCCCAAGGGCCTTTAGTGATTTTCCAGCCAGATGGGGGTTTGAACCAAGGATTTTCTGGTCTCAAGCCCACTGCTTAACCACTAGACCATCACCTCCCCCAAAACTGTCAACCACTTCCAAACTCTGCCTTTCCTTGCAAACAGAATGAGTAGTGTTGTTGATATGCCCTCCACATGCTTTAGTTTGTAGTCTGCACAATGCATGAGGGATCCAGAAGAGGTGTTGCAATCCCCTGAGCCACGGAACCAAAGTATGATCAAATATGGGAAACGTAAACAAAAGCTGATTGATGAATGCGGGTGCATGAAGAGCTGGAAGATTGCCAGTGTTAAAATTAAAAAGGTATTAAAAGCAATGACTAAAAAGTCAGTATTTGGCTTCACAGATTGCCTTAAAATGAAGGAAAAAGGCTACAAATTTAAAACTTTCTCGGGGGTATACTCCAAGACCCCTGTAGTAGGGGCGCATTTTTGGCACACTCAAACAAGTCACAACACCCGCCCCCCTCCCCTGAAGCTAGTTCCGCCCCTGAATTCCATCTTACTTTCAATGTTTTTGCCATTTTAAGATATCTGGAAGATCATTTTAACTCAGTTTAACATGAATTAAAGCTTTATTTTGACAGGTTCATGTTATTAAAGACTTATATTGGGACCTTGTATTGCCGTTGGTGCTGATGCTGATAATATAATTGAATTTAATGTTAATTTATATACTCTGGATGAGTCAGTCATCATGGTCATTGGTTCTGAATGATTTGTCATAGTGTTGGTCATCAGATCTCAGTCTACTGGGTTTACATGCAAGTGAGATTTTCTTTCCTACTGATCGCCAACATACGACCTAGCTGCACATAATGTGCGACTTGAAAGCAGATATGCCACAGAGAGCAATTATATAGCAGTGCCTAATAGTTAAAATCCACACTTTATGGGTTACTGTTGCTTTTGCTCTGCCTGTAATTCAAAACATGTGACAAAGGCAGTGCCACTGAGTCACACTGGCTCACCGGTTTGGATCGAGCCGCTCTCACCCGTATATCCAGCCATCCCCCACCTGTCTGCAACGTCTGTACCCTCACCTCTTTCCAAGTAGACCTGCTCTATTAATGACATCCATTTTAAAAGAAGTCCTTTTTATGTGGTGGCGATAAAATAGCTTTTTTTGCGTACGCTTACCAATGGCGCTGCATTGGGCAGTAGATCATTACATGAAAATAAGCCTAATTATTGCTGCAACTGTGGCCCCAAGCCTCCAGCTGCAAAGTCAAACTCAGCCCTCTGGGCCTCATGAAGCTCGGCCTCCTCCCATCTCTGCAAGGCAAACCCAAAGATCTAAATGGAACCAAAAATAGCAACAATGACCTTAACTCTAAAATTTTATACTTCAAGAGATTTTGGGCCTGATTTACTAAAGGTTTGCATGTGTAAAAACGTGAAAACACCATAGCACTCACAACAAAAAAAGAAAAAACATGCTGATATATGATGCGGATTGAGAATAACACCTTTCCAATGCACAAAATGTCCATTTAACACATTTGTCTTGTGCATATGCAATTTTGGGTTTGTCTACCCAAGCGCCCAAGAGGTTTATCAAGTTCAAAACAAAATATAGCAGGTTCTGATTGTGTATGTATGTTGCTTATTTGAAACCTGGGTGTTACCTTACTGTGACTGATAGACTGCTCCCATGGACAGAATTACAAAAAAGAGCAATCAGAGATTTCTGACATCCGCCGATTCGGATCTGGATCACCTCCAAAATTCAGTGGAGTCTTCCATACCTTAATATCTATCTGTGGTGCAAATTAAGTGAGAATATGTGAAGTCGTTTTGAAGTAATCCTTCAAAGCCTATATAAAGGGAAAACTTGATCCAGAATCCGAATCCATATCCAGATCACCTACAAAATTCAGTGGAATCTTTCATGCCCTAATATCTAACTGTAGTGCAAATTTGGTGAGAATCCATGAATTAGTTTTGACGTAATCCTTCAAAGTGTATTTAAAGTGAAATCTTGATCCAGAATCCAGATCACCTCCAAAATTTAATGGAGTCTTCCATGGTGTAATGTCTATCTGTGGTGCAAATTTAGTGAGAATCTGTGAAGTCGTTTTGATCCTTCAAAGCCTATATAAAGGGAAAACTTGATCCAGAATCCGAATCCATATCCAGATCACCTACAAAATTCAGTGGAATCTTTCATGCCCTAATATCTAACTGTAGTGCAAATTTGGTGAGAATCCATGAATTAGTTTTGACGTAATCCTTCAAAGTGTATTTAAAGTGAAATCTTGATCCAGAATCCAGATCACCTCCAAAATTTAATGGAGTCTTCCATGGTGTAATGTCTATCTGTGGTGCAAATTTAGTGAGAATCTGTGAAGTCGTTTTGATCCTTCAAAGCCTATATAAAGGGGAAACTTGATCCAGAATCTGGATCCATATCCAGATCACCTACAAAATTCAGTGGAATCTTTCATGCCCTAATATCTAACTGTAGTGCAAATTTGGTGAGAATCCATGAATTAGTTTTGACATAATCCTTCAAAGTGTATTTAAAGTGAAATTTTGATCCAGAATCCAGATCCAGATCACCTCCAAAATTTAATGGAGTCTTCCATGGTCTAATATCCATCTGTGGTGCAAATTAGTAGTTTTGACGTAATCTTCCTAACACACATAGACAGACAAATAAATAAATAAACGCCAATGATTTTATTACGTCCTTGGTGGATGTAAAAATAATAAAAATCAAATAAAACCATTCATTGTCAAGTTTGTACAAATTCAAAGGGCTTGATGAGAGGTTAAGATGGTGCATGTTTTGTTAAGAGCAAATCTGTACATGTGTAAAAGGTGTACCATAGTTCTGTGCTTTACTGCGCTGCACGCAAGGTACATTTGATTACAAATCCTTATCATTGCCATCGCTGCTGTACTTTAAAGTCACTGTCACCTGAAGGCTGCAATAAATTTCAACTCAACCGGTGTAAAAATGTTTTTTTTTTTTTTTCTAATGTGAAATTAGCTATAATTTTGTGATGCACAGAATGAAATGAAATTCGCAATCAAATCCAAATGATCATATTTTCTGGATCTCTCTCGTCTTCAAGAGAAAATAAAAATATAAAATGCCCATCCATGCCTCCTTTTTTGTATACCCACTTACTTCAAATAAGGGTCACGGGGGGGGGGGGGGGGTGTTGGTGCTGCATATAGACAAACAAACACATACACACCCACCTACGGTCACGTTAAAGTTTCCAGTCCACCTAACCTGCACATCTTTAAATGCTGGAGGAAGCTGGAGCACCTGGAGGGAACCCACATAAACAGAAGAGAGACCATGCAAACTCCACCCAGAAAGGCCACAGGTGGGAATCGATCCCATGACCTTCTTGCTGTGAGGCAACAGTGCTCACTACCGCACCACCATGCTGCCAACACCTCAAATGTGCAAAACGTAATTCATAATGAAATATCGGTTGCACCTGTTTTCTGTATTATCAGCTCACTAATTTTGGATTTTTTTCTGCATTGTTGTTGTGTACTTTTATTACTTTTTAAAATTTATATTAGAGTTTATTTTATTCAATAGTTGTTATTACATCTGCCAAGGACATAATAAAATCAATGGCGATTATTTATTTATTTGTCTCTCTTAGCAGGATTACGTCAAAACTATCAATCAATCAATCAATTTTTTTTATATAGCGCCAAATCACAACAAACAGTTGCCCCAAGGCGCTTTATATTGTAAGGCAAGGCCATACAATAATTATGTAAAACCCCAACGGTCAAAACGACCCCCTGTGAGCAAGCACTTGGCTACAGTGGGAAGGAAAAACTCCCTTTTAACAGGAAGAAACCTCCAGCAGAACCAGGCTCAGGGAGGGGCAGTCTTCTGCTGGGACTGGTTGGGGCTGAGGGAGAGAACCAGGAAAAAGACATGCTGTGGAGGGGAGCAGAGATCGATCACTAATGATTAAATGCAGAGTGGTGCATACAGAGCAAAAAGAGAAAGAAACAGTGCATCATGGGAACCCCCCAGCAGTCTACGTCTATAGCAGCATAACTAAGGGATGGTTCAGGGTCACCTGATCCAGCCCTAACTATAAGCTTTAGCAAAAAGGAAAGTTTTAAGCCTAATCTTAAAAGTAGAGAGGGTGTCTGTCTCCCTGATCTGAATTGGGAGCTGGTTCCACAGGAGAGGAGCCTGAAAGCTGAAGGCTCTGCCTCCCATTCTACTCTTACAAACCCTAGGAACTACAAGTAAGCCTGCAGTCTGAGAGCGAAGCGCTCTATTGGGGTGATATGGTACTACGAGGTCCCTAAGATAAGATGGGACCTGATTATTCAAAACCTTATAAGTAAGAAGAAGAATTTTAAATTCTATTCTAGAATTAACAGGAAGCCAATGAAGAGAGGCCAATATAGGTGAGATATGCTCTCTCCTTCTAGTCCCCGTCAGTACTCTAGCTGCAGCATTTTGAATTAACTGAAGGCTTTTTAGGGAACTTTTAGGACAACCTGATAATAATGAATTACAATAGTCCAGCCTAGAGGAAATAAATGCATGAATTAGTTTTTCAGCATCACTCTGAGACAAGACCTTTCTGATTTTAGAGATATTGCGTAAATGCAAAAAAGCAGTCCTACATATTTGTTTAATATGCGCTTTGAATGACATATCCTGATCAAAAATGACTCCAAGATTTCTCACAGTATTACTAGAGGTCAGGGTAATGCCATCCAGAGTAAGGATCTGGTTAGACACCATGTTTCTAAGATTTGTGGGGCCAAGTACAATAACTTCAGTTTTATCTGAGTTTAAAAGCAGGAAATTAGAGGTCATCCATGTCTTTATGTCTGTAAGACAATCCTGCAGTTTAGCTAATTGGTGTGTGTCCTCTGGCTTCATGGATAGATAAAGCTGGGTATCATCTGCGTAACAATGAAAATTTAAGCAATACCGTCTAATAATACTGCCTAAGGGAAGCATATATAAAGTGAATAAAATTGGTCCTAGCACAGAACCTTGTGGAACTCCATAATTAACTTTAGTCTGTGAAGAAGATTCCCCATTTACATGAACAAATTGTAATCTATTAGACAAATATGATTCAAACCACCGCAGCGCAGTGCCTTTAATACCTATGGCATGCTCTAATCTCTGTAATAAAATTTTATGGTCAACAGTATCAAAAGCAGCACTGAGGTCTAACAGAACAAGCACAGAGATGAGTCCACTGTCCGAGGCCATAAGAAGATCATTTGTAACCTTCACTAATGCTGTTTCTGTACTATGATGAATTCTAAAACCTGACTGAAACTCTTCAAATAGACCATTCCTCTGCAGATGATCAGTTAGCTGTTTTACAACTACCCTTTCAAGAATTTTTGAGAGAACTACTGTACGGATATTGACTAAATTTTCACCACAGATACATATTAGGCCATGGAAGAACCCATTAAATTTTTAGAGGTGATCCAGATCCAAATCCGGATTCTGGATTAAGATTTCTCTTTACTGTATATAGGCTTTGAAGGATTGCATCAAAACTACTTCACAGATTCTCACCAAATTTGCACCACAAATAGATATTAGGGCATGGAAGACTCCACTGAATTTTGGAGGTGATCCGGATCTGGATCCACAGTCTGGCTCAAGATTTCACTTTATATGCCTTTAAGGGATTATGTCAAAACTATTTCACGGATTCTCACCCAATTTGCACCACAGATAAATATTAGGGCATGAAAGATTCTGCTGAATTTTGGCGGTGATCTGGATCTACTCTCTGGATCTGCTATTGCATATTTTTGCTGTCTTTTCAATTAAATTCAGAATTGGAAAGGCAGCGACTGCATTGGGAAGGCTCAAACAACTGTGTCAACTGTTGGGAATCACTCAACAAGGCAATATTTTAAATGAAGTATTTTGAAAATTTAATAGGGTGGGTATTGCAGCCCTTTTCAAGCAAAGCTGCCAACAGTGAGTTGGCCACTTTTTGCAAGATGGTCATAGTCCAAAAGCCTGAATGCATACAGACATTCCAGAAGCAAAGCATGTGACCTCCCCACCCTAAACTGTGCTTTTAAGATGTATGCAAATGCTACCTCATCTCCTTTGACATATGTCTTGGAGTGGGAGGACCTTTGCTGAAAATCATGATGCCTGGCGAGCAATGATACGTGATGGTGTTAAACATCATGACACCAAGTCGTATGCACAGCTGAACAGGAGAAATACTGAGAGGAAGGCCAGCTGCAAGTCAAAACGTACTCCAGACAGCAACACTTCTGCAGATGTCGATAGTCTTTCGGAGAATCAAGGATGCCAACGGCGTGCGGAATCTTGGTAAATCAGACCATCTGTCTCATATATGAATCTGTGAAGTTTATTAAGACCAATCTGATGTTCGGTGGTTTTAAATGATAGCCAGCACATATAATTTTTTTAATCTAATCTTATCTGAGCATGAATACATGTAAATGAGACTGGAGAAGTTGCATAAAAGGGGAAATGGTGTGGGTCTGACATGCTACAAACATGAACCATATGCGGTTCCCTCTTTGTCTGTAAATGCACTCAGATGGCTTTGTTCTTGTTGTACCCCCTAGGACAGAGTTCTTTTTAAGTCAGATCTCCTATACGCTTCCGCTTGTCCCTGTCCCAGTTCATCCCAGGTCCCTCCAGGCAGCCACAGACCTCTCCAGAGTGCTGGAGATTTGTTTCCTGGAAGATCCTCCTCTGAGTATCCCTGGCCAGATTAGGACAGTGTGTGAGTGAGTGTGTGTGTGTGTGTGTGTGTGTGTGTGTGTGTGTGTGTGTGTGTGTGTGTGTGTGTGTGTGTGTGTGTGTGGGCAGTGGTGGTGCGGCTACAATAATTCTAAATATCTGCAACCAAGCCCAGAATAACTGCATTATGAAAGGGAAGTGGACCGGAGGAGCCAGAAGGCACGATAAAACCACAGTTACAAGAGGAAAAAAAATAGATAGGAAATAGATCTAAATCCCGCTGCAAGCTATTCTGCACCAATCCCAGAACTCCATGTTAGTGCTGCGCAGGCGCTGCCCATGAGGAAGTGCCCTTCACAGTGGGACATAAAGCTCATTGCTCGGCAGCTCATGCGCACCGCTGGGAATGTGACAATGACAAAAAAGGCTGTTGCTTATAAGTCTTAATAATGCCAATAATCATCGCTTTGCACTCTGTCTAGACGAAGAACGTTTACATTGGGTGCGGGCGCACGAGGGTGTTTGGGTACGGGAGGAGGGGGCGGGGGTTGTGGAGGGGGCACTGCTGGAATGGGTAAGTAAAGTGAGCATTCTATTGAGGTCTTAGTTTGGCTAATCTCTCCCATGTGACAGCGCAGCCAGATTTGCTGCCATGGAATGCCACCAGCTGTTGTGCAGGGGACAAAAAGAGACAGAGGCTTAAGCTGCAGGGGGGCAACACTCCGTGGTCCTGCGGAGAATTGCAGCTAGGCCAAGAGGGGAAAAAAAGTTCTCATGGTTTCCACACTCACTGCTTCCCCGCCTTGTCTTGCTTTACGCCAAACATCCCGACACCTCCGACAATCATCGCCAACGGCACTCAGTCAGAGCAACTGTTACACATGTGCGTGCACGCGTGGTTCTCAGGCCTGCTACTGGAAGGTGCTTTGGTTATGTCTTCCTACCTCTGTCTCTTAGTGAATGTCCACAGTGGTTCTTCTGCAGTAGGACCACATCTGGTCTACAGACGTGCAGCGCACACACAATGTTTTCCATAAAGACAAAAACAGTACACATCCTGAGGGTGGATTGCTCATGTCCCTTTACATTAGTGCTGCCAGATGTACAATAATTATTGTATTTGTGCAATAATTTAGCTGTTTGTACAATGTAAGATCAATAATTCAAAAGGGGAAAAAAATATCTCAAATGTTAAATAAATACGGCATGTCTCTTCTTTTGAAAATCATTTTGGAACCAGTTGAGAACAAAGATTTGCAGTTAACTGTTGAATTGTGCCACCTGAGATCAGGCTATATTTGCGTTCTAGTATATGACACAATTTTAGAGTTATCCCTCATGATAGTGCTCTTGTGAATACATCAACACGTATATGAATTTGCAATACTTTTTTGGAATGTCAGTTTAGTCATTTTGACTTTTTATATCTGGCAACTGCAGCGCATTGATTTCATTTTTTTTTTTTTTTTTTTTTCTGTTTACTGTTTTGTGACACGCAATGGAATATTCCTGAACAATTCCCAGATAGTTAGTGGAACGGTTTGTGAAAATTGTTTCCAGAAGCTGATTATGATCACTAAAGATTCATTAAAGTTATTCTTTAATATTTCACACTATTGATCTGACTCACATGCTCCAGAAGGAATGAAATGTGCTTCAGGCCACAGTTTTGGTTAATTCCCTTCAGTGTAATTCCCACTTCCGGTTCTCACATCAATTCATTTAGCACATTGCTTCCTTGGACTCACCCCTGGAATGGTTCCTATTGAAATGCAATAGGTTACAGATTACTAATTACCTTATTAATATGTAATAAGTAATGTAACTATTTTAATTACTTCAGAATAATGTAACTTAATATATTTGATAACTTTTTTGTGAATAATTTTGTGAATAATAATGAATAACTTTTTAACCAGGGCAGCACGGTGGATTAGTGGTTAGCACTGTTGCCTCATAGCGAGAAGGTCGTGGGTTCAATTCCCGTGGTCTTTCTGTTTGGAGTTTGCATGTTCTCCCCGTGTTTGCATGGGTTTCCGCCGGGTGCTCCAGTTTCCTCCCACATCCAAAGACATGCAGGTTAGGTGGATGGGACTCTTTAAAATTGTTCATAGCTGTGTGTGTGGGTGTGTCTGTGTTTGTTTGTCTATTTGTGGCCCTGCAACAGACTGGCGTCCTGTCCTGGGTGTACCCCGCCTCGCGCTCTAGGACTGCTGGGATAGGCTCCAGCCCCCCGCGACCCTTAATTGGACTAAGCGGTAGAAGATGAATGAACTTTTTAAACAACTGTTTAAAACGGGACAATAAAGAAGAAAAATCTTAAAAATCTAAATTTAAACCTGGCAGTGTTGGTCTCATAACAACGATTACAGTCAAACTTTTCTTAAAAGTTCTTCAATATAACTTGATTTACATGGTCACCTGCAGAGAACGTCAGGTCCTTCCCTTCTTCTCCCAGTGTCCCCCTCTTTGCCCTGAGAGACAACATTCCAAACAACCCACTGTTACAACACTGACCATTTTTTGTGGAATAAAAGTCATGCGATTTGCCATTAGTTGCTAGGTAAGATCACTCGGGAAGGTCAACAAGTCATTATATCTCACAACAAAGTCACTAAATTGGCAATCTAACACAGAGGTTGCTTAGCTGAAAAGATGTGGTGATGCAAATCCAAAATAAGAACAAATCAACTTTGTCTCAGTGCTTATGAGGACACATGTTCAAAAATCCTTCCTGTAGAGCAAAGATATAAAGCAACAGACCTAATGGATGTTTTATACATTAGATTATTTTTTATCACAATTAAATGTAATCCCTTTGTAATCACCAATATTTTAACTAGTAACTGTAATTTAAATACATATTTTTTCTCAGTAACTGTAAAGGAAGCAGTACACAGCACATCACAATGTCATTGCTCATTTTCCAGTGCTTATGTTCTTCAAATCACTTGAATATTTTCTTCCATTGGCGTGTTGGGCTGAAGATGCTGTGACACTGAATGTAGTGCCTGTGCATTGATATCATGTGGCAGAGGAAAGCCATTACACCATAGACCACCAATGCCCATTATGCCATAGACCACCAAAAACCCAAATGGAAAAATATACAACTACTATTGCTTCACTGTTTCACCTCAGGAAGCTTTGGTGGCTGCTATCAAATGGTCTATATTGATACGTTGGTGCTGATCCACAGCCAGAATTCCTCTCAGTTAAGTCTACCCTCAGCAGTGCACCAACTGCCGGCAAATCTTGACTCTTAAAGGGAATGACAAGTGACGATCTGATTGGTTTAATTTATGCTATACTAAGTGCTTAAATCCAAGTGTTTGCATCTTACACCCTATTTTGCAGCCAGACTTTGCACTGCGTAAATACTGTAACAATATGAAGATGGAAAGGTGCCAAATGCACTTGTGCTATGTGCTTCAGGCCATCTTGATCAGGCCCTTGTTCATACAGATTCTGTCCATTATGATTTATCACTAGTGGTGCACATCAATCCAGGCAAAGATGACAAAAATCAGCTGATGCATTTTATTTTTATTACCTTGGAGACAGTCATCAAACATTTAAGGGGCCTCCAACCAAAGGGTTCAGGCTGTTAATGGGAGTCACGCATCTACAATCCCATGACATACACACCATCTAATGCTTGTCATATGACTGTCTATGAAGGGGTGATAAGGTCTTCCTTGTTCCTGCTGAAGTTACTGCAAACAGTGAATGATGGCTGCTGCAAAATTCTCAGCATCCACATTAACTGCTTACATGATTTAATCCACCACACCTCATCATCACTCACCACATCATCTGAAGGAAGCCATAAAAGCCTCTTGTCGTTCAAGAACAGGTCAGCAAAATTGTTTAACTGGGACAAATTTCACATCAAAACCTAGGCAACATAACCAGCTCAAACATCTGAACAGGGACTGCCTGTGATGCACATCTGGAAAAAAATCCTATAGAAACCAAGATTCTATAGGATATGGCTGATTGAAATTTTAATAATTTCCCATGTATTGAGTAACCCTACAGTAAAATTAGCTAGATATGACAGAGGCAATAAATTTTCACTCATAGTGAGCATTTTGCAGTGACAAGAAACAAGTGGTCACCACCAGCTAAGCATGGCCAAAATAGATGAGAAGTTGTTCGTTTGAACAAATTTTGTAAAGGTTCATGAAAAATAAACATACTAAAACTAAAAATGCTGTTATTATAACCAGATAATACCACTGAGGTGTTTTACAAGACATTTTATGGAGACGTTAGCATGCTAACTAGCAATACAGGAATGTCACTGTGAAAGAACTTAGATGCAAACAAATCAATTGAATTGTGGTTCTGTTAAATTGTGAAGTGTAGAGGAAAAGCTTGTATTTTCAGTGCTGAAGCTCCCCATCTTTTATAATCTATCTAATCCAAGTGCTGGTCACGCCCCAGGAATGCCCATCAAGCGACACATGCCAATTGTTTGTTGCCCTCACTTGTAGCTAATCTGACTGTAGGGTTTGTCCTATCTAGGCCATGAGGCCCATTGTTTATCTTTGCTTATCTGCTTATCTTTGAATTTAGTAACGTTAAGTGAATGAGAGTCTACAAATCCCTCTGGACAGGATGCCAGTCCAATGCAGGTTATTTCCCTAGCCAAGTTTGGTAACCATTTACAGCTGGGTGGACTGAGACAATGTAGATTAAATGTTTTGTCCAAGGACACAGACAGGTAGCATCAGTGGGGTTCAAACTCAGGGCTACGTACTGGCAGGCCAGCTCCTTTTCCACTCACCAACCTGCTCTTTGATGTTCAATGGTACACTCTAAAAGTTAACTGGTTGAAATTACACAAATCTCTGCATTGATCTACATCCAGTCAAGTTCTTGTGGGCTCAGTGTGCAGATTTTTTCAATTTGGAGACTTAAAACATTCTTTACTTTGGCCTTCACAAAGTCAAAGCTACTAAGAAGTCCATTGTTTCCCAAAAAACAAAAAACAAACAAACAAAAAACAAACAAAATAAACGGAGCAGAAATGGTGAAGACCAACAGACTTTTCACAAGATGACCAAAGTATCTGTTGAAAACAACTAATATATGACCAACTAATTATGCTGATAGACAGTTTAATCAGTATTAATCTGGATTGACTGTTTTCAACAAGAATGTGATGTATCAACAAAGACGATTGATTCATTTCAGCCAATTTATTTTTTGGATGAATGCATTTCTACAGGGCTTTTCCAAATGATGTAGATCTTCATAGCACTATACAGTGATGCCTTGCATTCACATGCACACACACACACACACACACACACACACACACACACACACACACACACACACACACACACACACACACACACACACACACACACACACACACACACAAAACTGCTTTAACCTTCAAGCAATTAAAATATTTTAGCAGCTAAAATGACAAAGTGTTTATATTTATATTTTATAATTTTAATGGCCCCATTTATGTTCATCATACCTATACTGATCTGTGATCGATGACAGATATTGTGAGATGTTATAATTAATTGTTGATTTTTTTTTTTTATTGTAAAATCAAAGCCTATAATTGTTGTTTGTCTTTTGGCTATACCCTGTTTTTTTCTTCAGGGTCATCACAGTGTGGCCAGTACAGATATGCCCTGGGATTTGGCACAAGTGTCATGTCGGGAAGGGGGGGACAAACAAAGAAACAAAAAACAAACAAAAAAACAAAACAAAAAAACATGTTTTTAGTGTTAAAAATAACCCCATGGAATATTTCCTTGACACACCAATGGAACAATTCCTGTAAAATAATGAAATAAATATATAAATACATGAATTAAATGAATAGATAAATAAATACAAAAAATTGCAGACATAAATTGATAAATTCATGATAGCACATATTTTTCTGATTTAAAAAAATCACAACAGCACATATAAATATTTGATATAAAATGACTCCACTCAGTCAGCTGAAGGTTAAACTCTCGACCACCACCTCCTTCTTACTCGCCCAACTATTACTGCAGTTCGGCTCACAGCTTATCCATTGGAAACCATCTGCAAGGGATTTTGAATTTTTAAGTGGGATTTTGCACTGCACTAATAATAATAATAATAATAATAATAATAATAATAATACCATGTGTCCAAAAAGACTGAATTTTTCTGGGGTTTTTTGTTGTTTTTTTTTGCCTGCAACAGCAACAAAGCTCATGTAACCTGTTTGTGGGTTATACAAAATTCTACGCCCTTGGGAAATATAATTGACCTGTATCACTAATTAAAAGCCTCAGCCCCAATCCCCTAACCCCAACCAGTCCTTCAAAAACCAGCCAAATCCCCCACAGCCCTAGATTTCCAGTCTGGGACAGACGTGAGAATCCTTCTTTAGTAGGGTTAAAGACATGCAGGTCTGTCACACTCAACTCCACCCTTTTCTAGCCTAGTGCATCAACCTCAGACGCTTTAATTAAAGATATAATCAGGATTTGCATGACAATAGCACCCAGAGCTCTTACCATTAGTGGCCCAATTGCCATCAGAAGTCTAATGAAAATGTAACATCACCTAAACCCTCCTTTACCAATTCTGAGATTAGTCGTACCGAACTGGAAGAGAAAGCTCGGACCTTGAGTTGGTTTAATTCTTTTGTATGATAAGCATTCTTCCCGCTAAATCCGGCCTGGCCAAATCCTCTCGAGAGGGGCTAAGTGGCAGAGCTGAGAGAAGAGGAGAGGCGAGAGGTGGAGAGGACAGGAGAGAAGAGGAGAGGGAGAGCCGAGGAGGCCATGCCAGGCTCAGACTGCTGCAGAGCCCTCCTCCCTCGCCTGCCTCCGCCCCGATGTCCTCCCCCTTCCTCGGCTGTCCCGGGCCACAATAGGCTGAGCATCTTTTGTGGCATTAACGGTTTGTAGGAGCAGGAGAACAATGTATGAGAAGTGAGGAGCGCAGGGTTCCCACACACGGGGCTGACACGTCCTCACACCCCCATCCAGCCAGCCCTCAAAGACGACAACCCGCACACAGCTGATCGAGATCCCCCTCCGTGCCTCCCTTTCACACACTTTCCTCACATATGCGTGTACAAACACAAACACACCTACAATGCAAAACACTTGCATGCACGGCATGCATGTTGCTGCTCCAACGCAAATATTAACTCATGCATCATGCATGAGATGGGATGGAGTCGACATAAGCACATGCACATATAGTAGATAAATATTGGGTCTATACTTTAATTGCCTCCTGAGTCTGCAGAGAACTGAGCAAAATCCTTTTGTTGTATGAAGGTTTGGGGTTTGTCTGGGGCCTTGATTAATTTGTACTGTCATATGTGGGATGGGACGTTCATTAGAGGGTGGGAGTGTCCGTTGCCCAACTCCTCTTTGCTCCCTGTCAAATAGAGTGACAGAGAATCCGAGAGCGGGTTCCAACTATCTAATAGGAAAAACTCTGCATTACGTCAAGTTTGTGCAAACTATCTGCAGCCAAGAACAACACTTAGTAGACTTGTGTAAAATGACGCATTTATACACCTTGGGGCCAAATATTTTCCTTCTGCATTTGTCTTGAAGAAAATTCTGATTAAACTTTGTTCTTTGTGTTACGCCATCATCACACTAGGGACTGCGAATGCAAATTTCATCAACGCATTCTTGCAGAACGACTGGAAGATTGGTGCAGGAGTGATTTACAGGAACTGTCACAGTTATTGTGGAGTCAGAATGAAGTTAATCATCATGTACAAGTAAACAGAAAGTTTAAGGAGCGACAATTTTATCAGCTTTCTATGGTGAATGGAAATGGATCTACATCTATGCTGCAGTGGTTTTCAATTTCAATTTATTTTAATTTATATAGCACCAAATAGAATAGAATAGAATAATTCTTTATTGTCCACCAATGTGGAAAATTGTCTTCGGCTCACCAGCACAAAAAAGACAAAAAAAAAAAAAACAGTCATTAAACAGTCATACAAACACGAATAAAACAAAAATAAGATACATAAAATACATGGAAGTAAAGAAGAAGTAGAATAAGACCTAGTAAGATAAATAAAACGTACAATAAGATCTAATAAAATCAAATAAAACAGAAGTAAAGCAGTTCTGGTTTTATTTGTGGAGTGGTCACTTTTTTGAGTTCATTATGGCGACGGCATTTGGTATAAAAGATTTTTTGAAAGAACCTTTGGCCAGAGGAGCTCTGTAGCGCCTCCCAGACTTCAAGAGCTCAAACTGACAGGACAGAGGATGACAGCTGTCTGCCAGGACTCTCTCACAACAAAGTTGCCTCAAGGTGCTTCACACAAATACGATCTAACCTTATCAACCCCTAGAGCACGCACACAGGAGACAGTGGTAAGGAAAAACTCCCTCTGAGGAAGAAACCTCAAGCAGACCAGGCTCAAAGGGGTGACCCTCTGTTTGGGCCATGCTACTGACACAAATTACAAAACAACCACAAAACGAATATACAAGAAATGTTGCCGGTGCACAGGATAGGAGGGTTGCAGAAGTAGACACCACACCCATCTCTGGATGGAGCCGCACCTCAAACAGAGAGGAAACAAACAGAATTAGGCATCAGGAAGACAACAAATACAATATAATTTGTCAGCATTAAACAACAAGAACAGAAGAAATACTAAGGTGATCACCTTTAGCTGAGAACTTTAAACAGACAGCACTTAATGCTAACTCCAGGAAAAGATTTCAAATTTGGCCAAGACTTGATAGCCATTGATTGCCAGCTACGGAGAGAGTTGCTTTCTGTGGCCGGCAGTCAGTTCCCCCTACTGAGGTTTCAAATCACGCAAAATTTCACGAGATCCCAGAAGTGGTTTTCACTGCAAGATGTATATATTATATTATATTATATTGTATTATTATATACATTATTACATTCACCAAGGATGTAATAAAACCATCAGTGTTTATTTATTTGTCTGTCTGTCTGTTAGCAAGATTACGTCAAAACTACTGCACAGATATTGATGAAATTTTCACCACAGACACCATTAAATTTTGGAGGTGATCCGGATTCTGGATCAAGTTTCACTTTATGTAGACTTCGAAGGATTGCTGTTACCAGGATTTTGTCAAAACTACTGCACAGAGTTTGACAAACGTTTCAACACAGGTACGTATTTATGCCACGGAAGACTCCATTAAATTTTGCAGGTGATCTGGATCTGGATTCCGGATCAGTTTTCACTTTACATAGACTTTACATAGACTTTGAAGGATTACTTTAAAACTACTTCACGGATTCTCACCAAATTTGCACCACAGATGGAAATTAGGCATGAAAGACTACACTGAATTTTCATCAATTTCATCATCAATTTTATTTATATAGCGCCAAATCACAACAAACAGTTGCCCCAAGGCGCTTTATATTGTAAGGCAAAAGCCATACAATAATTACGTAAAACCCCAACGGTCAAAACGACCCCCTGTGAGCAAGCACTTGGCGACAGTGGGAAGGAAAAACTCCCTTTTAACAGGAAGAAACCTCCAGCAGAACCAGGCTCAGGGAGGGGCAGTCTTCTGCTGGGACTGGTTGGGGCTGAGGGAGAGAACCAAGAAAAAGACATGCTGTGGAGGGGAGCAGAGATAAATCATTAATGATTAAATGCAGAGTGGTGCATACAGAGCAAAAGAGAAAGAAAACACTCAGTGCATCATGGGAACCCCCCAGCAGTCTAAGTCTATAGCAGCATAACTAAGGGATGGTTCAGGGTCACCTGATCCAGCCCTAACTATAAGCTTTAGCAAAAAGGAAAGTTTTAAGCCTAATCTTAAAAGTAGAGAGGGTGTCTGTCTCCCTGATCCAAATTGGGAGCTGGTTCCACAGGAGAGGAGCCTGAAAGCTGAAGGCTCTGCCTCCCATTCTACTCTTACAAACCCTAGGAACTACAAGTAAGCCTGCTGTCTGAGAGCGAAGCGCTCTATTGGGGTGATATGGTACTATGAGGTCCCTAAGATAAGATGGGACCTGATTATTCAAAACCTTATAAGTAAGAAGAAGAATTTTAAATTCTATTCTAGAATTAACAGGAAGCCAATGAAGAGAGGCCAATATGGGTGAGATATGCTCTCTCCTTCTAGTCCCCGTTATTACTCTAGCTGCAGCATTTTGAATTAACTGAAGGCTTTTCAGGGAACTTTTAGGACAACCTGATAATAATGAATTACAATAGTCCAGCCTAGAGGAAATAAATGCATGAATTAGTTTTTCAGCATCACTCTGAGACAAGACCTTTATAATTTTAGAGATATTGTGTAAATGCAAAAAAGCAGTCCTACATATTTGTTTAATATGCGCTTTGAATGACATATCCTGATCAAACATGACTCCAAGAT
Organism: Thalassophryne amazonica; assembly: GCF_902500255.1. Taxonomy (NCBI): domain Eukaryota; kingdom Metazoa; phylum Chordata; class Actinopteri; order Batrachoidiformes; family Batrachoididae; genus Thalassophryne; species Thalassophryne amazonica. The sequence goes on from NC_047118.1 coordinate 53,027,733, forward strand.
TTCTCACAGTATTACTAGAGGTCAGGGTAATGCCATCCAGAGTAAGGATCTGGTTAGACACCATGTTTCTAAGATTTGTGGGGCCAAGTACAATAACTTCAGTTTTATCTGAGTTTAAAAGCAGGAAATTAGAGGTCATCCATGTCTTTATGTCTTTTGGAGGTGATCCAGATTTGGATACGGATCCTGGATGAAGATTTCACTTTGTATACGCTTTGAAGGATTATGTCAAAACTACTATTTGGATTCTCACTTTGGACGACAGATAGATATTAGGGCATAGATGACTCCATTGAATTTTAGAGGTGATCCCGATCCGGATTGGTGGATGTCAGAAATCTGTAATATATATATATATAATTAGCATTATTATTATGGTTTCACGGCTACATAGAGCAGTGCTCCATATAACATTACTCCACCGAGGCACCTCCTTAAAATTTATACATTCATATTCAACAACAGAAATTCCACGTTGAGTTCTAACTTTAGCTGATTAGCAAAACATAATAATACGAGGTCTGTCCAAAAGTATCGTACCTTTTTATTTTTTTCAAAAACTATATGGATTTGAATCACGTGTGATTACATCCGCCAAGCTTGAACCTTCATGCGCATGCGTGAGTTTTTCCACGCCTGTCGGTTGTGTCATTCGCCTGTGGGCAGGCTTTGAGTGAGCACTGGTCTACCCCTCGTGCAGCAAAAAAACACCTCCATCTTGGAAGTCTCACAGGACATGTTGTGGCATGTCCAGCTGTTACACAATTTCTCGGATACTCACTCGACTGAAAGCCATCGAAAGCTTTCTGAATCTTCTGAATGGTTTCCAACATGGAGGTGTTTTTTTTTTTTTGCTGCGCGTCCTGAGCTGCTTCGTGCTGACGCGCGAAATCCTCCACACGTCTTTCATTACAAAATCTCCTGTAACAGTGGAATGTGCCGCAAAAGTGCTATGTCCAGCTCTGTTGCCATTTCTGTGGTAGTCACACGATGTCCCGGATCAACACAGCGTTCAGTTTAGAAATCATCTGGTAGATCCAGCCTGTTGATGGCCGCTCGGCGCGCTGCACGCCCTCAGCCGCTGTGGGCCATCTTTAAAAAGGTTTTAACAGTCCATAATCTGCGTGACGCTGACAGAATCTTCACCGAAATCCATCTGAATCTATCGAATGGTTTCCAACTGCCTGTCTCTAAAAGTTTCTGAAAAAAATGTCATGGAGCAAAGCGGCAGTCTCTCAGCAAGTTCTCAGACAAAAGAAATCCGATGGGAGGGGTGGACCAGTGCTCACTCAAAGCCTCCCCACAGGCGAATGACGCAACCGACAGGCGTGGAAAAACTCATGCATGCGCACGAAGGTGCAAGCTTGGCTGATGCAATCACACGTGATTCAAATTCATATAGTTTTTGGAAAAAAATAAAAAGGTCTGTTACTTTTTGGACAGACCTCGTAAATGACAAAATTCTTGAAAATACTGTATGTGTGTCTTCGTAAAAGCGTAAAATTATTTTAAAATATATTTCACCAAAACACTCTTTAAATAGCAAAACTCCTCTCAACTTTATCTTGCATAGTACAGACTATGGGAAACCTCTCTGTTTGGCATTGTACAGCTGCCACCTTCAGGGAGAAGACAAGATAATCCATATGTTCAAAGAAAAGTGAACATTTTCTGTTCGATGTGGTGGAGTTTGAAACCACTGCTGTTTAAAATCCTTAATAATCTAGGTAATTCTATGGTAACGGGATTACAATCAGAGCAAATTTTTAACAGTAGGCTAAAATATGGCTGTCATTGTAATTCTGTTTTTGTAGAATTACTTATCTTCAAATACACTGAGTAATTTAAGATTATTGGTTAAACTTCTGAATTGATGTGTTTCTCTGTGTTGTCTCTCTCTCTCTCTCTCCGTCTCCTCCCTCTGCTCGGGCAGGGGCACTGCTGATTGCTGATTGTTGACACCTGTGACAGCTGTCACACCTGCACCTCATCAACCAGTCTACCTAAACCCAAGATTTCCTCTCCAGCTTCACCAGACTATTCCGTCTCCCATATGGTACAGCTGTGCTAAGTATTTTCTTTGTTGCTTAATTCCAACAAGTGAGTTTTCAAGATTCTAAAACCTGTGTGCTTTGTCTCCAGAATTATCTTGCCACCACAGCTACCCCCTGACGTTCCACCTGGTCTGGGAAGTCCTCCACAGCTCACCGGCAGAATCCAGTGTCTTGCATTCCTCCCATGCCTCCACCATTGGTTCCGCTGCACATTTTCATCACTAAACTTAACCTTTTACTGCTGTCTGTTTTTTGATTTGGGCTCTTAGCCTGTTGCCTTGGTTGTAACAGAAGAGATCCTAACATGAATATCTAATGACACAACTGGAAGGTTAAATTATTTACTAAATTGCAGCTGATGTTACCAGATAAAACATATTCTCCAATTATTATCAGAGAGAACGCAGTGTGGTCAGGCTGCCGGGTCTTTCTCTTCTTTCCTCCCCATACAAAAGGGAGTGCCTCAAGGCTCTATACTGGGGCCTTTGTTGTTTACAATTTATCTAAATAATCTTTGTGATGATTTGTCTGATGTTGCATCACATTTTTATGCTGATGACACTGTAATTTACTGTTCCGCTTCCTCAGCCTTAAAATCACTTGAGTTGTTGCAGTTGGGCTTTGACATTGTCCAGCTCCGTTTGAAACAGCTCAAGTTGGTGCTGAATGCAGACAAATCAAATGGCAAGCAGCTCCCATCTCCCCTTCCAAGGTTGTCAACTATTGTCATTTATGGTTGTCATTTATGGGGCAGAAACTGAAATGATCATATCTTACAAATACTTGGGCATTTTAATTGATGAAAACTTGTCCTTTAAATTGCATATTGACAAACTTGTTTTTAAACTGAAATTGAAACTGGGTTTCTTTTTTCTAAAGAGATCATATTTTTCTTTGCAAGCTAGGAAAAAAACTGATCACCACAGTCTTTATGCCCTTGTTGGACTATGGAGACTTGCTTTTCATGAATGCTCCTCATCAGTTTTTTATTGAAACTGGATACTGTATACCATTGTGCTTTACATTTTATTACTGGTTGCAGTTATCATGTACATCACTGCTCATTATATGCTGCTGCACATTGTTCATCTTTGTCAGTTTATAGATGCTCTTATTGGCTGATTTTTATCTATAGATGTATTCTTGGACTTCTGCCTTCATATTTGTGTTCATATATGTGTAGAAACTGCAGCGCTTATGGCCTGCGTTCTCAGGACATTATACTGATGCAGGTCCCAAGAGTGAGAACTGAACTGGGCAAAAAGGCTTTTAAAGTTTCTGCCCTGTCCACATGGAACATTTTGCAGAAGAATTTGAAATTGACAGATCTTGTAACTTTGGGGGAATTTAAAACAACTGTAAAAGACAGAGGAAATAAGGACAATTGGATTGTGTAATTGCACTTTGTAACTATGTATTGCAATTCTATTTTTCGAATGTGTGCGTCTTGTGTTTGATGTAACCACTTTGCGTTTGTGCTGCCGTCTTGGCCAGGTCACTCTTGAAAAAGAGGTTTTAATCTCAATAAGTTTTTTACCTGGTTAAATAAAGGTGTGTGTGTGTATATATATATATATGACATTATTTTCTTGAAAAATAGCTCAGGTGGAAAATTTCCACACGATATGCTAAGTAGCAAAGCACATGGTAAAAATTAATAAATAAATACATTTTTAAGTACATATAGCCCCCCCCTTCATTAATGAGTTTGATTCCAGTTACCTGCCAGCAACAAGACTCTTAATAATATTTTATTTATTTACTACAGTATTTTTCTAACATCAGAGAACTCATCAAAACCATGTGAACCTTCTAGGGGCAGTGTGGTGACCAAGTGGTTAGTACACTTGCTTCCCAAGCAGAAGGTTCTTATTTCAAAAACACCAATGGCCATTTTCCATTTAATGTGGCGTTGTGTCAGAGAGGGTGCCTGATGTAAAATTTGTACTAGATCACCATGCTGTCGTGACCCCAAGGGAGGAATCAAAATCACTTGGTTTTCTTTTTGGACCTTCAAGATAGTTGGTCACCTTTGGAGCTTGGGAGGCCACAATGAGCCTTGAACACATGCAGCTAACATGACAAGCACATGTCCGTGTGTGAGCTTGGCGAACCAGAGCATCTGCTTTGTCAGTGGCTCAACCTGCCACTGTTAACTGCAGCATTAAGTGCAGAATATTCAAGACTGCATGAAATAAAGCAAAAAATAAAAAATCTAAATTTGAATCCCACATAACGCTTGTGTTAAATTATCGTTGGGCTTGTGTCCCCGTCACCGGCAGACTGTCATAACAATGTTGAATAGTGTGTTTTTGCCCCTCCTTTGCCTCTCTGTTCTTTGGCTGCTCCCTGACCTACCATCATCCAGTTTAGCTGTGTGTGGCACTCAGTGGATTCCCACACTCCACTGCTCTTGCGCTGTCAGGCCCAATCAGAGGCCGGATCTGTATTGATTTTCAGCCACCTGTGCCAGGCGCCGTGCTGCTGCAACGACTGCCCGCTCCCTTCCTGCTCCCCTCTCCTTCCTGCCATGAGTCCGCCACTGTCTCCAGGGGCAACTAACACTCAGTGGGCAGCGCAGTCCATTTGTCACCAATTGTCAACGTTTAGTGGGGCAATGATGTGTGGCAAGACGGGGGGGCAGGGGGGGGGGGGGGTGAGAGAAGAGGGAAATGGAAGTACTGGATGAAGGGTTTGTCGGGGTGTGTGGAAAGGCTCACCATAGTGAGATACAAGATGTTCATCCATGCATCTGTTTGTTATCAAAGCTCTGTCATAGCTTTCTTCAAACACAACTTCCTTGCGTGGAAACTGCCAAAGGGATTACATAAAATATCATTTTTCAAGTGAATCTTCTCAGTGTAAAAAGTTGATTTGATTCAGCTCCTTGTACATTTTCCCTTTTCTCCCTTGCTAACCTACTGAACCACAGGACCCCTGGACTACCAATATGTAGACCTGGGTTGGATTTCTATTCACGCTACCTGTTTATGTCCTTGGACAAGAAGAGACTTCATCTGCATTGTCCCAGTCCACCCAGCTGTAAAGGGGGCTGGGAAAGTAACTTGCAATGAACTAACATCCCCAGCCTAGTCTCAGTTTTTTTTTGTGCCCCATCACAAAAAGCAACCAATTTTTGTGATACATTTTTTTTATTATTTTGGTATTTATAATCCTCCCCTTCTCTCAACTGTAGCCATAACCATAGCGTAAGTGTCTAATCTCCTCTAGCCATAACCACAATGCCCCCAGGCCTCCCAACATTTTGTGCCTCCGTTACAAAATTAATTTGTGCCCCCGTCACAAAAAGTGCACTATTTTGGTGCCCCCATCACAAACCCCTAGATCAATGTACTTTTCGTAATGCTGCCACGAACTGCCATGAGACTGGGTTGGGCATCCCATCCAGGAGGAGTCATAAAATCTGGGGCTAAACCCAGGCACCAGTGGACCGCAGGACCTATATCTTGCAAGTTCTGGTAGGGTCCACATTGGCCCCAGGTGTACAGATTAGTATGATAAGGGTAAAATTAGCACGGTATATTGTATTCAAAAAGTACACAGTGTTACGTTTGAGTCTGCAACATTTATATCTGGTCTTCTTGATGATACTACTCACATACAGCCCCAACTGTTGCCTGTATAGAGAGTGAGGAAACATTAAAAGAATCCCAATGACATGTGAGACACCAACAATAGAGGAGCAATAATGGCCACTCTAGGTAATGAATCTTGAAAAAGATTTTTCTTGACATTTGTCACTTTTATGTGGAGTAAAACAGGGAACCTTGTCTAGAAAGTAGAAGTAGGTGGACCCTTCTCTTTCCTTACTTTTGGGGCAGAGTGATACATAACTGCTCAGGAAAATATGGGAACAGGCTTCAAATTATGATGGGTTTGTTTTGAAGCAGTGGGCAGGGAATTCTGAGAATAATCTAGATATCGGAGCCTCTCTTTATCATTATATAAATCCAACCATCGCTTTTGTAACCTCATGAAATGTAAGAATGGGAATTAATGAGATTCTTGATTAATTCCTAATCAATTACCTGTGTGCAAAATTGTAGAACTATACAGGTTTTCAACATCAATGCAGATGCTTTCCTTATTGATGGATGCAAAGTTTGGCCTCCTGACATCAACTAAATTTTTTGCTACACCAAACTGTCAGAAAGACGCGGTAATGTCTGATCCATATGATTCCAATGGACTAAAACATTTCAAATCGGTTCTTGATTCCATCCATAATCAAAACACATCTCTGTTTTGAATTATGAGCATCTTGCAATTTTCTGCTAGTTGTGACTGACTTGCATGATAAATTCCTTGTTCCACTCAAAATGTTCTACTAACAAGCTGCAAGTCAGAGGTTGTCAAGCTCTTCCTCAAGGACCACCTAAACTACTCATTTTCCATCTCTCCCTGCTCTGCCACAAGCTGATTAGCTCATCAAGGTGTCTGTTTGACCAGTCACATCAAAGACACAACCAACATACAACTTTCCCACAACCTGAAATGTGACAAATTGCCAGACCAATTCTGATAAGAGTGTGTGACAAATTGCGGAGTTCATAGTTGATGACTGGATGAAAAAATGGTCCAGGGTGGTTTCTGAGCATGTTCAGAATCCAGATGCAACTGAACTGGAAATTTTGAGGTCACAGAAGCTTGCGAGGTTATTCTACCAGTCTTGAATTACTGCGCAGCAACTTGAGCAATGAATCATTGTGCAAACTGCTTGCCCCATGTGATGATTGGTGTTATGGTGTTATGACTAGGAATTCCACTTGCCATGATATCTCTCTAATTATGGCACGAGTGGTCGTGCTGTCAGCTCAGCAAATGGTTTTATGTTGTTGCGTCCCAGGGCAATTTTGGAAGGACCAGGCACTGCACTTCCTTGTTTGTTCTGCAAGCGTTCAATGTGTCTACATGTACAAAAACAGCTCTCCTCCCAATATACTGGTTCTATCATAAACACAAACTCAAATGTGCTTTGTACATGCAGGTGTCTGTGTGAGTGCATTTGTGAGAGAACAATTTTTATTTTTTCTTTTCGCAAGTAACTGGTACTGAAGTAGCATGGGCAGCAATCAGCATGTGTCAATCAGCCTGCATTCAAAACCATAGACAGCAGTCAGAAGGTTTCATTCACAAGCACTCATGACTACAGACAAATGTGTGGAAACTGGACATGCTACTACCACATTGTGGGTCAGTTGCGTGATCAAAAAGCAGTGCATGTTGCTGTGACTATAGCTTTAGTACTTGACTGGTTGCAGACCTGAATGAGCTAATCAGCTTGTGGCAAAGCAGGGAGAGATGGAAAGGTTAGTTGGGAGGTTAGTTGATCCTTGAGCAGAGGAGGTAGCTCAGTGGATTTGTTAGACCTGCCTATTTGTAGACCTGGGTTCAAATCCCACTTGCGCTACTTGTTGGTGTCCTTGGACAAAGCTTTGCATTGTCTCAGTCCACCAGGATAAAAATGGGTACCAGTCTTGGCTTGGAAGTAACGTGATGAACTGGTGTCCCATCCAGGTGAAGTTGTGAACTCTCGTCCACTTCATGCCATGGAAACTGGAGATAAGCACCAGCCTGATGTGCCTCAGGGCCTACATGGACTTACTACTATTTGGCCCTTGAAGTAAGTAACAGCTGCCAATCCCAGCCCATGCCATTCCTTTCCCTTCCTTCCTTTTCAGAAGTGGAAAATCATGAAGGTCCAAAGTGCCATGACATGTCCCTCAAAATTCTACACTTTTGACATCATACATAAAACAGCCTGACATTAGGTTGACACCACGACATGGGTTATCATGCATAGAACCTTCTTGAGTTGACTTCAATATGTGTGCATATGTACAGGAGGAAACTAAGTATTTGAACACCCTGCGATTTGCAAGTTCTCCCACTTGAAATCATGGAGGATCTGAATTTCATCTTAGGGGCATGTCCACTGTGAGAGACATAATCTAAAAAAAAAAAAAAAAAAAAAAATCCAGAATCACAATGTATGATTCTTTAATTAATTTATTTGTATGTTACTGCTGCAAATAAGTATTTCAACACCTGTGAAAATCAATGTTAATATTTGGTACAGTAGCCTTTCTTTGCAATTACAGAGGTGAAACGTTTCCTGTAGGTTTTCACCAGGTTTGCACACACTGGAGCAGGGATTTTGGTCCACTCCTCCATACAGATCTTCTCTAGATCTTTCAGGTTTGGAGTTTCAGCTCCCTCCAAAGATTTTCTATTGAGTTCAGGTCTGGAGCCTGGCCAGGCCACTCCAGGACCTTGAAACGCTTCTTACGGAGCCCCACCTTAGTTTCCCTGGCTGTGTGCTTGGGGTCATTGTCGTGCTGGAAGACCCAGCCATGACCCATCTTCAGTGCTCTTGAAGATGGTTCATGGAAGGAAGGAGGTTGTTTGCCAAAATCTCACAATACATGACCCCATCCACCGTCCCTTCAATATGGTGCAATCGTCCTGTCCCCTTTGCAGAAGAGCACCCCCAGAGTATGATGTTTCCACCCCCATGCTTCACGGTTGGGATGATTTTCTTGGGGTTGTTCTCATCCTCTAAACATGGTAAGTGGAGTTGAATCCAAAAAGCTCTATTCTGGTCTCATCTGACCACATGACCTTCTCCCATGCCTCCTCTGGATCATCCAGATGGTCAATGGTGAACTTCAAACGAGCCTGGACATGTGCTGGCTTGAGCAGGGGGACCTTGCTGCCTTGCAGGATTTTAAACCATGACAGCATCATGTGTTACTAATGTAATCTTTGTGACTGTGGTCCCAGCTCTCTTCAGGTCATTGACCAGGTCCTCCTGTGTAGTTCTGAGCTTTCTCAGAATCATCCTTACCCCACAAAATGAGATCTTGCATGGAATCCCAGACCGAGGGAGATTGACAGTCATCTTGTGTTTCTTCCACGTTCTATAAATAATCAATAACAGTTGTTGTCTCTACCAAGCTGCTTGCCTGTTGTCCATCCCTGCCTTGTGCTGGTCTACAGTTTTGTCCCTGGTGTCCTTAGACAGCTCTTTGGTCTTGGCTATGGTGGACAGGTTGGAGTGTGATTGATTGAGTGTGTGAATAGGTGTCTTTTATACAGGTAACAAGTTCAAACAGGTGCAATTAATACAGGTAAAGAGTGCAGAATAAGAGGCCTTCTTAAAGAAAAATTAACAGGTCTGTGGTGAGCCAGAATTTCTTGCTGGTTGGTAGGGGTTCCAGTGCTTATTTGCAGAAGTAACATAAAAATAAATTATTAAAAAAAATAATACATTGTGATTTCTGGATTTTTTTTTTTTTTTTTTTTTTAGGGCCCTGTCCAACTGGGGAGAGGATTAATTGTACATGAATTGGGTATACAAATTACGGGCGTTCGTTGTCATCCGCAACTAAAATGGCCAAAAATAATAAATGTCCCAGTATGAATTACAGATATATTAATAATATATAGCAAATATATGATGAACAATCACAGTTATATAACGCATGTAGTGAGGAAACTGATCCGACACACTGAGATTATCACAGCAGTATTACAGGTGTATTATGAATGCATCGCGCATGTGTTGCACGTGCACGGCATCTGCATTGCGGTCATAAAAGAAGCGCACTCGGGCCGTCGGCATCACTATTCACGCCAACAATACAGCCTCTGGAGCATTTGCTGGACTTGGACAAGTTGATCACAAAGTGTTGTCATGCGAGGGTTAACTGTTCATGAGTTTGGGGAGCGGGAGGGGGGAAGCCACTCGGGATGTGAGACGGTGTTGTTTTTTTTTTTTTGAGTGAGTTGTGGATAAACAGCAAATCTTCCTTTTGTTGGTGTTAAGTAAAAGTCCTGGATTGCAGCAGCTACGTCTTTGTGGATCTACACAGCCGGACCGACACTGACTGGCAGGTATGTCACTTTCTGCCACATACGAGGTCTATTAGAAAAGTATCCGACCTTATTATTTTTTTCAAAAACCATATGGATTTGATTCACATGTTTTTACGTCAGCCAAGCTTGAACCTTCGTACGTATGCGTGAGTTTTTCCACGCCTGTCAGTTGCGTCATTTGCCTGTGAGCATGCCTTGTGGGAGGAGTGGTCCACCCCTCTCATCGTTGTTTCATTGCGAGGAAATGGCGGAATGAGTTGGGCTTTTTTTCCATCAGAATTTTTTCAGAAACTGTTAGAGACAAGCAGCTGGAAACCATTCAAAAAATTTATCTGGCTTTCGGTGAAAATTTTATGGGCTTCACAGAGAATAAGGAGTGTTACTACAGCTTTAAGGATGCCCCACAATGGCGCACGGCACGCCGCGCTCCGCGCCGCCATCAAGAGGCAGAAAACAACACATCATTTCTAAAGGGATGGCTGTGTGGAGCTGGGACCATCATGAGCAATTTCTCTGGTTATCACAAGAGCTGGACATCAGCCATTTTCCGGCAGATTTCACTTTTAACAAGAGATTTTGTCATGGAAAGCCGCGCGGAGGCTTCGCGCGTCAGGACCGATTCGTTGATCGAGCTAGACAAATAGACCTTGTATAATACTTTGGGTTTACGTGACATGTTTGTTATGCATTCACAGAATGTCCGCAAATCAGCTGCAAAGCAGATGTAATAAAAACGCTTTATTCGTGGCCAATTTGTATGCATTCACTACAACATATTTTAGTTTGTGATGTGGACATGATGGGCATGCAATATATCTGTTTTACACACTGTCCCGGTCTGCTGCCAAGCTGCAGATCCCCATCAGTTGCGAATATCAGCGGTTAACGGCAGATATACAGTGCATAGAGTGAGTATGTATTGTGTATGAATTGAGTATATATGGAGTATGTAAGGCGGATATCAGCCGCATTCAGATTTTTGAACAGCTCAAAAATCCTGGCTGCGGACATGCGTGCCTCTGCGGATGATCACAGGCGTGTTCGGATGACAGACGACTCATACAGGCATGTTACACGGATATTGCGGATGTTTGGCGAATATGGGCCAATTTTGTGCGCAATCCATATGCAAATCCTCCTAAATGCCAGTGGGACAGGGCCCTTAGATTATGTTTCTCACAGTGGACATGCACCTAAGATGAAAATTTCAGACCCCTCCAGGATTTCTAAGTGGGAGAACTTGCAAAACCGCAGGGTGTTCAAATACTTATTTTCCTCACTGTATATATACACACATATACACTTGGCTGCATCAGCATATAAGCCAAAGGACAACAGGAGGCTTGTGAGGTCAACAGAGGTCCACCACATTGCCTGAGGTTGGTATTTGTTACCAGTGACTCTGATGTCCTCGTTTATTTTCCTTAATAACCAGAGACTTTTTAAGAATGCCAAGGGCTGGATGTCATTAACCGGGTGCGGCTGGTCCCTCGTGAAACTGAAACAAGGCTCGAGTTCAGTTTACTCACTCCTAGGGTCTGAGTCAACAGAGATGGGGCAGTTTGAACCATCACACCACCCATCGCGAAACCCAGAACCTGAACTCTGTCTGGACAGACACACAGAGGTGTGTCCATGGCGGGGGACATATCATATAGATCTGTTTTCATTCCAAGGGAAGGGGCTGTACTGTGGACTGCGGGGAGAGCCCCCTTCATCAAACATCCACACAGGGGTTTGTACTCTGAGAACAAATGAATTTTTATAATACAGAAGAGGTCACTGGGGAGAGGAGCTCAGTGGCTACTTTAGATATTTAATGCACATTTCTAAGTACTTTGGCTGGAATAAACTATACAGTCCTAATGACAAACTGTTAAACATTTCACATTTTCTTTTTGAGCTGGAGGTTGTAACTTTGCACTGACCTGAACCCGTCTCCAGCACCACTGCAGGATTTATTTTGGCAGTCAAACTTAAGAGGCTTTTGACTTCCAACCTATTAAAACTAATTGACATGTACTTCAGTCCACAGTTGACAAAGACGCTCAGATTCTGTAGAGATGCCATCTGAATATGACACCTTGATATTTGTTTTAAATTGCCGACGCAAACACATGAATGTTTTTTTTTTTTTTTGTTCCACATCTCACACATATGTCTATTTACACAGGCTGCCGGGGAAAATGTGTTGACTTGGCCTCGACTTCAGGTGCCTCCAACAATTATGAAAGTATGATGGGTGTACTCTTTAACAGTGCATGATGTGTGTTTAAGTACACATGAAATGCTGAGGTGATTTTGGCAGTTTTTCTCTCTGCTTGGTCCCACAGTGCACATCCAATTAATGCATCTTCAGTGGGGGGTTTCAGCGCCTTCAGTCTGCTCCCCTCCTGCGCTGCAGCAGGAGAACACGTCTTGGGACACGTTTTGCGGATCGACTCGTAAACACAGACTGGCCATTTCTGGGTCCATATGGAAGAGATCATCACAAGGAGACCTGCATGATGCCTGTCATAGTGGGGCCATGGGATCACACACATACACATACGAGGTCTCTTAGATAATAAACCGACCCTTTTATTTTTTTTTTTAACTATATGGATTTGAATGACATGCGATTACACCAATCATGCTTGAACCCTCGTGCGCATGCGTGAGTTTTTTCACGCGTGTCGGTGACGTCATTTCCCTGTGGGCAGGCCTTGAGTGAGATGTGGTCCCGCCCTCTCGGCTGAATTCCTTTGTTTCACACGCTGCTCGAGACGGCGCGCGTTGCTTTATCAAAAAATTTTTTCTGGACCTGTGAGGAATATCCGAGTGGACACTATTCGAGAAATTAAGCTGGTTTTCTGTGAAAAGTTTAACGGCTGATGAGAGATTATGGGGTGTTTCTGTCGGTGTAAGGACTTCCCACGGAGCGGGACGTCCTGCAGCACTTCCAGGCGCTGTCGTCGGCCTGTTTCGAGCTGAAAACATCCTAATTTAAGGCTTAATTCACCCAGGACATCGTGAGAGAACAGAGAAGTGTTGTGTGGGCCGCTGAAGAGGAGGTACTGCTGGCCCACCACCACCAGAGGGCGCCCTGCCTGGAGTGCGGGCTCCAGGCACCAGAGGGCGCTGCCGCATCATGGGAGTAGCCTGGGTGACAGCTGTCACCCATCACCAGACACAGCTGTTCCACTCAGCACAGAGGTATATCAGGAGGACGGCGTCTCCACCTCAGTGCCGAGATATCGCCTAAGACTAAGGTAGTATTCTCTGCATTTATATATTAACCAGCTAAACCTATTAAACCTTTTCAGGACTGGTGACTACAGATAGCTTCACTGTTTTGGATAAGTACTCACCTTCCTGCTGTTCTTTGACAAGAGGTGGAGGCGGCTTCTCCCCTCTCCGTTACTGGGTGCGGTCATCCACACCTGTGTGTTGTTGCTCTCTCCCGCCAGCAGTACCGGATCCGACGAGCGGAGGCAGTGGCCACCTGGGAATTCGGGACTTGGCGGTTCCAGTATTTCCAGGGTTCGGTGGCAGAGGAGATCTGGGTGGTTCCGGTTCGACTGAGACGGACGTCTCCTACCTTCGAGCCTGCCCACACGACACCAGCGGATTCGACCCCAAATTGTGTTTGTTATATTAATTGTGCCTGTGTCACAGAAGTAAATCTTGTTATTTACCTTCTCCATTGTCCGTTCATTGCGCCCCCTGTTGTGGGTCCGTGTTCCAACACTTTCACAACAGGAAGATTCAGAAGAGGCCGGCATGAGGAATTTATGTGGACATTCCACTGTTTAAGGACATTTTTTTAATGAAAGACGTACGCGCAAATCTGTGTGTGCCGCGACAGGAAAACACCTCCGTGTTGAAAACCATTTGTAGAATTCAGGCGGCTTTTAATGGCTTTCAACAAGTGAGTAACTGAGAAATTGTTTAACAGCTTGGGCATGTTCCAACTTGCCCGTTAAGATTTCCAACGGAGGTGTTTTTCCTGCCGCGACCCCCCGCGGTCGGGTCCAGCCCGACATGCGACTCTGCCCGCACGTTCTTTCATTACAAAATGACCGTTAACAATGGAATGTCCGAATAAACTCCTCATGCCGACTTCTTCTGAAAGTTCTCTGTTCTCTGACGACTTACTGCGTCAACAGAGCCTGAAATGTGGAAGTTTTCAACTTGAAACGGCGAGACACTGCCACCTCGAAGCGCAGATCACTGTCAGGCGCCGTGGACCGTCCTTAAAGCGACACTACCAGACCAAAATCTCTCATCAGCCGTTAAAATTTTACCGAAAACCAGCTGAATTTATTGAATGGTGTCCACTCAGTTGTGCCTTACAGTTTTGAAAAAATTTTTATCAAACAAAGCAACAGTCTCTGAGCCATTCCTAAACAATGAAAAAAATCGACGAGCGGGTGGACGACTCCTCACTCAAAGACTGCCCACAGGCGAATGACGTAACCGACAGGCGTGAAAAAACTCTCGCATGCCCACGAGGGTTCAAGCATGTCTGATGTAATCACACGTGATTCAAATCCATATGGTTTTTGAAAAAAATAATAAGGTCGGATACTTTTCTAATAGACCTCGTATATCAATGCCACAATCCAGGATGAGATGAGGAGTATCCATGACTACATCAGAAAGATGGCTCCTTGCGATCAGCTGCTACAAGACTGCCTCAGGGAGCTGAAGACAAATGGTGATAAGGAACAGGAGGAGATATCATGGAAGTCCAAGCACCTCCATGGCTTGTACAATTGACAGAGGAAGTGGCTGACATCAAGAAGTCCTATTAGTGGCTAGAAAAGGCCAGGCTAAAGGACAACAAAGAAGCTCAGATCATGTTAGCACAAGAACAAGCCCTAAGTACCAGACCCATAGAGGCAGGAGTCTACAACAGTCAACAGGACCCAAGTTGAAGGTTGTACAAATGTGCCCCAGAGACAGTCCAGCACACAGTAGCAGGATGCAAGCTGGGAGAGTGTGCACTGAGAGGCACAACCAAGTGTCAGGAATCGTGTACAGGAACATCTGTCCCGCATGCAGAATAGAAGTGCCCAAGTCCCGATGGGAAACACCACCAAAGGTGGTTGAGAATGACAGGGTTAAGGTCCTGTGGAATTTCAAATTCCAGACAGATGAGCAGCTGGTGGCCAACCAACCAGACATAGTGCAAAGACAATTGTTTGTTGATCTTACAACACCATTCTTCACATATGATGCCCATCCTGTTATCAAACAGGTTATCAAACAGCATCATTACTATGATGAGGACTTGTTTTTTCTCATAATGGTTGACTGATTTGAGGCCATTAGGCCTTACACCACAATTATGTCTGTGATTTGCCTCACTAAACCAGCAGGGAACACAAACCAGTGCCAGGGCACCATTGTTGTCTCCAGTTATCTCAGCTCTCATTAAAACACCATCACACTCTGCCACGTTTCACTATGTCCACACAAAAATTGGGTGAAAGCAGCAAGAACATGTACAACATAGTAGAAGCACAGTAGAATGCCATAAAGACAGTGTGGTCTGTATTGATATGGAGGACATGATCAAACTACAAACATGTACAAAAAAGTGAGGACATGGTCAAATCAGGATGCTGAAAGAAATTAATACTGATAATGTGATTGAAGATGTAACTAAAATCTGGCAGGGACTTTATTAACAGTACAAGTGTGGCCCAGACAGGTTTTCCCAGCAGCAAACTCAAGCTTTTGCTCTGAGCGCGCCTGCTTGAGAAACATGCTGTAATACAATCAAAATAAATATATAAATCAATAAAATTCTCAACCACCTCCTTCAAGAAATCAGGGTTTGCTTCAAAGCATGCATGGAGCATATTTGAGTGTATGTTTAAATAGAGATGGGCACGTTTGGCAGGAGAGCTGTTTTTCTGACTATAGTTTATTACTGAATTTGCATGTGGACACAATAAATCCTGCAGAACATATGAAAAAGTACAGCACATAGTGCAGTACTGTAAATGACAGGATGGATGCAGCGAAACTGTGGTTCATGTAAAGTGCATTGTGATTGTTCATAGAAAAATTGCATGTGATCATGGGGATGGTAGGATGTTAGTGTTAATTTGTGGCCCTAATCACTTGTGGCCAATGACTGCAATAACGACTATTGTTGCATGCGTGCACTAGGTCAAGAAGAATTACAATCTGAGGTGTCTGCAGCTGCTGCAAGTAATGTTATGGGTCTTCGAAGGTTCTCCGGACCTCTGCCAGAGTGGCCTGTGAACAATGATGTCCATCTGGAGACAGCTTCTCTTGGGTCTGGATGATCTGATGGATGGGGAGATCGCTCTAAGATGTCCAGCTGAGCCTGCTGACAGGGACCCAATCAATCACTTCCCCTCTGTCCCCCCTGACAGACACCAACCCTAATGAAGACCCACAGGTCAAGGGTTCTGTCAAGGCATCTCCAACATCTTCTGCTCATTCTCTGAACACAGTGCAACTAATTTGATCATTTAAAGTGTGTCTTTATGTGTAAAACGGTACATTGTTTATCCACTTGTTGCATTCATGTTTAATCTTTGCTGTAGTTCCACTCATTGACCTGATGACATTCTTTGTTTGTCTTGTGGACAGCTGCACAAGCCTCAAGTTGCGTCTGGTCAAACAAAGCGTCCTGCTTGCAGCTTAAGTCCCAACAGAATTTTCTTCAAGTAGCGACAGAAGCGATGTCGACATATCACTGACAGTACCGGTGCCTTGTGGAAAATTGCGTTGTTGATTTATGATCAATACGTCTACTCAGCCGTTTTGGCAGCTTCACGATCTGTTATCTTGTCAGAATCTTTGACTAGACTGTTCGCGAAAAGTGGCCCTTTCGGCTAATCTTCTATGCAATGATTGATGGGCCTTCAGACTGATTTTTCCAGTGCTCTGGAGATTCCACTTGTCAAGAGTTGACTCAGGTTTCTGGCAATAACGCTCAGCTGCACGTTTTGAGACATATGTGGAATAATGTAGAGTACAATATGGAAATGTGGAGACTGATTGATGACTGAACCTTCATTTTTTTTTTTGTTTTTATTCTTTCATATTTGCAAGAAGGATAAATGGGAGTGCACCGTTTTGTGCGAGTGTAAACTTAAACGTTTAAGACATCATCAAAGGAAAAAAGTACAGTATCAGTTGGCGGCGGCGATGGTGGGTGGGTGGGTGGGTGGGAGGCTTTTGCCCTGTCCATCAGTTGGCTCACGGCAGCCCTTGTCAGTCATAATGACAAATGGCAGCACTTGATGAAACAGAAGGGTTACATCATCACTTCCCTAATGAGGCAACTCACAGCAGGGGGGGTGGGGGGGGTGGGGCGAGGTGGAAGACAGGCAGGATCACGGGAAAGAGGGATGAAATGGAGGAAGGAGAAGACTAAATAGCCGCAGCCTGCCCACAGATTGTCTCTGTTTATAAGTGAACTGATTTTAGGATTACTGAATAGCGAAGCTCTAATCTTTTATATAACAAAATCAAATCTCAAGTGATTGGTGTTTGATTCGAGCCCAGTTGTCAGATTAGACTGTCCCACTGCACTGATCACATAATCCTAACTAGGACTAATATTTAAGAGGCACAATTACTGGAACTCATTTATGGAAAAGCATGTGGTCAAAGGCAGCGCTGAGACGTATTACACTGACACAGGAGGAACGTTTCCACATGAATCCAGCAGGAACAGCAAGAAACAGATTTGGTAATGTGTTGTGCCACCTGTTGTGCACATACATACATACTCTATGTGTGTGTGTTTGTGTGTGTATACAGTATACTATATATATATATATATATATATATATATATATATATATATATAGTATACTGTTTTTATATATTTATACCATGGTCAGTGAGAATTCCATGTCTAACTGGTGTGCATTATTTTCATGTATACGCACACGTAGTTCGGCGAGTTAAGTCACTGTTATAATCACTCCGCTCTGGTCGTCAGCATAGCAACGCGCAAATCAGTTGGCACAGATCAGCTGTGTTTTGACAGGTGAATGACAGAAACGCGATAAAACATGGATAAAGCTAACTGGCGAACCTTCATTTGGCCATTTTAAGAAATCATATTTTTGGGGACTGGGTGGTGGTTTCCATGACGGGTGGCTTAGGTGTGGCCATTAAAATTTATGACCAGATTATTTCCTCAGTAATCAGGGATTGATTCAACCTAACGCCATCAAGCTACCAAAAGCTATTAAAAGTGCTAACACCATTGACATACAAAATTAAAGGGGAGGTGATGGTCTAGTGGTTAAGCGTTGGGCTTGAGACCAGAGGACCTCGGTTCAAACCCCAGCCTTAGTGGAAAATCACTAAGGCCACTTGGGCAAGGTCCTTAACCCCCAAGTTGCTCCTGGTGTTATGTTTCGGATGCGGGCGGAGAACCGACCCAGCGTTTGAAGGACCCAGCATAAAATAAGCAGAGCGCGGTTCAAAGGATAACAGAATTTAATAAACATAACAGTGAGTGATGATAAAGAACTAAACAGTCCGCAGTCTGGTGAGGTGAAAACACGGCGCGCTCTCAGCAGCGCAAATGGTCCGGAGCCACAGCAGTTTGGACCCAGGGACCCCGCCGACACCCCCCAGGTGGCCGCGACAAACCAAGTCTGTGAAGAAAGAAAACATGAGGTGAGTCCAACTCCACACAGAGAGACACAACTCAAAGGTGCACGCAATCAGCAAACACTTCCTGGCTTAAATCTATACATCAGCTTCTTACCCTGCAGGCACGGAACAACTCAGTTCAAATCTCCACTGCAGCAGAAGCTGATTAGGCAATTAGCATAACGTGACAGCTCACTAACACAAGGTGTGAGGGACACCAAATCCACTGTCATTACTTCATAAAAGTCACCAAAGCCAAATTACCTCAGGAAGTGTGCTGAAGAGCGTGAGACCTCACCCAATCCTCCTTCACAGACTGTGGCGTCAAACCTGGAGTGGTCTCTGCGTCCGTGATGGTGAGATTGTTCTCCTGACGTCGATCTCACACGTCTGCTCACAAGGTCGAGTCTCTGGCAATCACACACTGTGCATTCAAGGTTTAAATGCAGCAATCTCTGATTAAGACAAAATACACCACAGCTGTGAGTCCTGATGACCTGCACGTGATAACAAGCCTCAGGTGTTCAGGGTGAGGTCCTGATGCTCAGCCACTCAATCCTGAATGCATACCACCTGGTGGGAGAAACAGAAAACAAAAACCAAACCAGCCAAACACCCCAGCCCACAACAGTACCCCACCCTCACGGGAAGCCTCCCGGCGACCACACGGACCTGGGCCAGGAAAAACAAAGCCCCCCTCCAGGGACCATGGCTGGAATGTTGGCTGGGAACAAAAAACACCTCCTGCAGCTTCAGCTCCTTGTGCTGACGATCCAGCTGGGAAAGGCCCGTCTCCAGGAGCTGTGCGTTACTGTGCTCTGATGACAACTCCATCATCAGCTGCTCCACCTGCAACGTTAATCTCTTCATGCAGTCATTGATCATCTCAATGTTGAGCCTCTCCAGCTCTTCCCTCAGCTGGATAACGCACGCTCCCAGCCGCCTCTTCTCTGTCAACAGGGAACTCCGTGCCGAGACCATCACTCTCATCCTGGAGCCCGTCCTTTCCCATCCTGAGCCTGTCAGCAGCAGACTGCTCCACAGCTGACACTCCAGTGCAGAGACATCCCTTGTTGACTTGAATGGTCCTGCCCTCTGTTTCGTTTAGCAAACCTGTTAGAGTCTCCACCTTTGTGTTCATTCCTGTCGACTCTTGCTTTAGTTCACTTTGCATAAGTTTGGCCAGGAGTTCTTAAACCTGTGCACTCAGCCTTCTTCCGACTATGTGTTAAAGTCTGCTTAGTCATAAACAAAAAAAAAGACAAACACAAACAACCATACCAACCCCCCCTCCCCAGAGGACCGTTCCATCAAACCCGGGAAGAGGAGAAAAGAAAAACACAACCCAAACTTAAGCTTGCAAACAAACCCCCCCCCCCCCCCAGACGACATGTAGGGACCAACACCCCCCAGAGGACATCCCGCCAGCTCCAGGAGTAATAACCACAGCCGAGGTCCCTCTGGGATCCAAAGTCACCCACGGGGACTCCCAGCGCCTCCCAGAGGACCGTTCCATCAAACCCCAGGAGACGCCCCCCCCCCTGACTAACAGACCCAGCCCCGGCCGTCTACGGCTAGATGGCCCCACAGTCCTTTCCCCCCGAGAGGACACCACAGTCACACCCTGAGGGCGGAAACTGGGGGAAAAACAAAAAAAATACAAACAAAACAACCCCAACCCCACCCCCTCAGCGCAGTGGAAACTGGAAGTACGTCCAGTGTCACCAACCACGACTATACCCCAAAAGTCAACCGGGAGGAGTGGAACAGCGGTAATGGCATACGGCACAAGACGGCGCCACCCCTCCGACTTTTAAACCAGCCACCAGCTGCGGGTATATTCCACTGCCCCAAACCTCAGCTACGCCGATGGCGTACGGCTCAAAGGCGCGCTGAAGCCGGAGGTGGAACAGGGAAGTAACAAAAAAAAACCCTAAAATATGGCCATATTTTGCTGTAATTTCATTACTATAGAATTGCCCTGCTTGCTGTGTCTGCAAATGGAGCTGACTTGCCTCAGCAGCACACATGACCTGTCAAAGTGACCATGCCCCTAATTATTCACAACTTTATGTCTTAAAATTTCTTAAATTAATGAGTCTTTTAAAAAAATATAGGTTTTAAATTAAATTTATAGTTTTGATGGGTATACTAACTATAGAGCTACAAGTATACTAGAGCAATTTTTTTTTTGTGCCAAGGTGTAAGCATGTTTATTTCTCCTCTAAAGTTGGACATTTTAACATGGGTTTCTATGGAAATCTACTTGCTTTTGGTCTCAGCCTCAATTGGCCAGTCAAGGAACTGCACATTTTTCCATTTCTGGAGAGGCTTTATTTTAGACGCCCTGAGATTGGGGCTTGAGCCGCATCAGCAGCATCCGAGCCCCAGGATATACCCTGCAGGTTTGTGTTTCTCTCCATCTTCTTTGCTGGTGTTGGGCTTGGCGCTTACCTCCGAGGGAGAGATTATCTCACCCGTCTGCCTTGAGGAACTCTCAGGGTTTGCGCCTTTGTGCAGCCTCAGAGCTGGCTGAGAGTGTGCCCACTGAGAGAGGGGAAATGTGTTTGACATACGCTCAGCGCACACTGTCGGGGAGGCTGTAGCAGCAGGATACGATTAATGGCCACAGAATAAGATTGTTACAATATGGCTTCCCTCGCCCCCACCTTCTTCACCGTGGGGCTGTCATATTTCACGGATTCGCCTGCTTCCACGTTTGAAACTTGTCTGTGTGTGTTTGTGACAGAAAGGCGGTCCTTTTAGCCTGTGCGTGTGTGCGTCTCTCCTTCTGTCTTTCCCTGTTGATGTGGGTCATTGAAATGCAGCAGTGCATTCCTGGATGTTACAGGAGTCTGTTCCCATGGCTGTAGAGGAGACTGTCAGTGAAGAAAACAGGGACACTGGCCTGTGGATGTTTGTTATGGTCTAGGTAGGATATAAACAGTGGAAATGCGAAGGTTTACAAGGACTGACTTTCCCAGATCACAGTACAGTATACCTGAATGAAGCATAATGAAACATGAGGTAGAGTAATTATTTTATTCATTACTTCATCTTCTCTTCCACTTAGCCTATGGATGGTCACATTGTGGCAGTAGCCAGTCCGAGTAGACATTTGATACTTTGGACAAATTGCCATTCCATAACTGGGCTAATACAACGGACCCTGTCTTGACAATCTATAGTGCGGCGTTTAAAGTGCAAAACTTTCTGACAGACATGGCATATAATATGGGTGCAAAGTAAGGCGCGGAGAGCAAAGATGTTATATTTAGACAGTTATTCATGGGTGTGTTATGTGCATAGTCAGAATGTTATCTTGTCATTGCATTGTTCAGTCCTCACTCGGAGGAGGGAGGAGTAACAGGAAGACAGAGGTTGGGAATGAGAGGAACAGTAGTAGACAGTAAACCAGTGTTGATCAGTATGTCTGGGATTTATATTGTGTATTCATATTATATTTGCAAACTTTTTTCTTTTTACTTTCACTTTTGATACTCTGTGTGCTTCTTACGCTGTGTGCTGCTATACAATGCTGCTGGAACCTCAATTTCCCTGAGGGAGTCTTCCCAGGGGATCAATAAAGTTCTATCTAATCTAATCATTTATGAGCCGTATGTGCTGGAACCTGGAACATTGCTATTGAGATGGTGGGCTAACATGAGAGGTTTTCTGGCATGGAAAATGCTCTTTATACGATGGATCACAATGCATGAGCAGACACATTATTGTAGCAGCCAACAAAGGTCCCTGAGGTGAAGCAGTGGGGTCTGATGTTCTTGAATTACCGCCTCATTTTCCATCTCCATCCAACTGATCTTCTCCATATCCCATCAGGATAAACTTCTGCCCCACCTGGACCATGTCATGGCCACCCCCCATCTTGGTGCTCCCCACCAGGGATCCTGGAAAGAAAGAAAACTAGCATTAAAAGATTGTACGCTTCAAACTAATCAAAGCGTTGTATTTTTCCAGTAGGTTTTACTTTGAATTTATTTTAAGCTTTTGTATTCTCTTTAGTTTCAAGGTAGCTGGATGTGCTTTGAGGGGCTACTGAGAAAATTTGAGCCCGATTCAGAAAATGTAGGATATGATTCACCATCTTTTGCATTTTGAGAAACCATTTCTTGAGAAGGTGTGACGTTTTGGCTCACTGGGTGCAACACTGAGAAATGTTGGTTTCTCAGAATTCAAAAGATGAACAACCACACCCTACTTTTTGGGGGGGGGTCAGACTCAAAACTTCTCAATCGCCTCTCGTAATATACATCCTTGTGAGTAAAATAGGGTCGTGCAGTATCCTTCCCAAAATTACCCCTAGGTATATAGTATTATCATATACTTAGAAATGATACACCAATATGATTGGATAAACACTAAAGAATAAATAGCAATACACCCTTTTCGTGTACAGGTTTACTTTTCATACCACCTGAGTAATCAGCCAATCCGGACAGCGGAGTGGTGCCAAGACAAAGAGGCACGGTCAGAGGAAGGGAACTGTGAAATACTGGTGAGTCACTATTAATAATTTCTTACATGTCCATCTCGTAGGTTGATCGTTAAAATTAAATCTATTAGTTCTAAAAGCCATCATAATTATTTATAGGAAAACGTTCTATTTTTTTCTACTAAGGTTTGAACTTTGAGTGTTTACACAGGAAAGAAAAGTGAGAAAATGTTAATGCCTGTTTTAGAAAAGTGTATAAGTGTGTAGTGAGGGGTTTTACAGCCTTAAAACATCTATAATAATTGTAAAAAAATAACGCTGACTACGTCGCGAATTTTGCCTATCGCGGGTTATTTTTAGAATGTAACTCCTGCGATAAACGAGTGACCACTGTATATGATAAAATCGTTATCAAGTTGTTCACCAATGAATATGGCTTTTTACACCCTTCAGAAAACCATACGTAAAACATTTATCATTTATAGGTATATGATAAAATCGTTATCAAGTTGTTTTACCAATGAATATGGCTTTATACACCCTGAAGAAAACCATACACCCTTCGGCCTCAGGGTGTATGGTTTTCTTCAGGGTGTATAAAGCCATATTCATTGGCGAAGGGTGTATGGTTTTCTTCAGGGTGTATAAAGCCATATTCATTGGTGAACAACTTGATAACTGATATTACCCTCTGACCAACCACATAACGGGTTGAGAGGTGTGTCATATGTTATGTTGTCTTGTCACTGCGTGTAACTTAGTCTTTTTAAGCTTCATTTCTTATATTAAAGATGCCATACACATTTTTTTGCACAACTGTAGTATTAATTTCACACAATGAAACAACAACAAATGGCCCAGAAAGTGCTATCTGTAGCCTTCAGTGAACATCCAACATGGGTCACATCCAAATGTTACACCTGAGTCCACGCCTACATCCAATAAATCACTTTTGCAGCTTTTTTTGCAACTCAAAGTTTTTTTTTGTCCTGGGTAAAAGAGCCTCTGTTAGTGGCAGCTCAGAGTTAACAACCCAACTTACATAACAAATTCTTTTTACAACTGATACCATTGTATCATTGGTATTTTTAAATATCCCGGGATATGGTTTTACCGTGTTAAGGCCAACCCTCTTGCACAAGCAAAGTGTAATTTCATTATGAATCCACCTATGTAAGGTGTGTCTGAATAGCAGAAAAACTCTGTTCTCGAACATTCTGCCAGGTTTTGGTGGTGCAACGACACAAGTGGGAACGCAGTTCTACAGTTTGGCAGCCCAGCTCCTTATCCCACTCAGCTACATTGAACAGCACTGCTGAGCCAGTCTTAGCAAATCTAGATTTTCTACACAAATTTTAAAAAATTGGGGGAATTAATAAAAGTGTGTAGAAAAAAACCTGGAGACCAAGCGTTGTGGTTTGCAGGATCCTTTGAGGCGGCTGAGAGGTTCTCTAGAGGCGGAGATGAGGAGGAAAGAGAAGAAAATCTCGACAAGGTGTCAAACGGATCAGTACGATCTTTGCACCTGAGCGCACGCATAACTCAACCAGCACTGTGATATTTGTTGACACCTCTAGTAAAGAATCTTGAAGCTTTCACAGGTATCATAAATCAGGTGAAGGCATGATTTTTCCCAGGAGTAGGACGGAGAATCGTCAAACTTGGTTGGCTGTCATAGCCATCGAAGTCTGTAGCTTTATTCTAGCCACAAGAAGAGGGAGTGTGATTGGGAGAAAAGGTTAAATGAAGGTGACGTTGAGCACGAAAGAACAAAGTTGACATATGCAATATAAATACAATTACTGCTAGAAGACGAATATGTGCTAGTGTACTCCAAAAATTAGTTTCATAATAATGAATCCACAAAAATGAAAGGATGCCTCCTGACGGCGGCTCAGAATTTCACAGTAAGTTACAGAAAGTGGCTTTAGAGAAAAGACTCAGAGCAGCTTTGTTTTTCTTTTGGGTGTTACACCCATAAAAGCACAGATATGCATTAATCCGTCAATTACCGCACGTCGAAAATACATTTGGCATCTTTATTTCAGAGGTACCGGCCAGTTTCCTCTTTCCGCAAAGGAAACACGAGTTCATTAACGGTGAGCCGCTCTGTCTGCGTATGAGTTCAGCAGAGTGTTTGGCTTTATGGCTTTAACATGTGGCAGACTTTGTCACCCTCGCCATGCGCTCGCCACACACACCTGTTCCACCAGCTGCTGCTACCGCCGCAAGGCAGTCTGGGAAGTGACGCTAACGGCAAGGTCTGAAGCCCAAAGCAGGAAAAGAGAGAGAGAAAGAGACTGTAGCTCAACGCGCATCTTCAGTGAGCTCACACTGTGCCGAACAATAAAATTCCACAGGAGAAGTGACCATCAAAAAGATAAAACTGTCTGGAAGAAACGGCTGTCTATGAAAGAAAGCGTTCTCTAAAATTAGAGGTGCATAAAAGCTTCCCGCGGAGAGTCCCCAGACGCCCACTTTCAAACTATTACCTTCTGCACACGATAAGACTGTGAAAAACTGCTGATGCTTCAGAGGTAGTTGGAAAGCACTAAGCTGCCTGTGGAGAAAATAATAGGGGCATGCAGCAGTAGAAACCCCGCACCCCCCCCATCCCAGAAATGCTGCCAATAATACTGCACACACGTTTATGAGCGCAGGACAGGAGTATAAACTTAAACGGATTATTCTGAACAGATCCATAAAACTGGGTTGTATTTTAATGTTGATAATTAACAAGGCTACATTTTCACCTTTGTGTGTTCAGATTTTCAAAATAACATGTAATGCAGCATGAGACAGATGTTAAATCTGGGGGTTGATTTGGAGAAAGTACTTTTTTTTTCCTTTTTAAATCTTGAGTGATTGTACACTCTAGTGACCTTCCATCTAGCTGTCAGGTTTTGTTTTGAACTGCACTTCATTTTCACTGTATGCAAAGAAGCTTGTACATAAAACATGTCCCACTATTATTGACGCCTTTATGGTGTCAAATCTCGCGCGTATTCACGTTCTTGCTGGGGAGGCCGAGATTTCGTTGTCAGTGTAAAACAAGCGTTTGCGGAACTTGTTTGCAACATTGTGTCGTTATGGAGGTAAGTTCAACCAAAATATGTATTTAGGTGTTTAACTAAGATTAAAAAAAAAAAAAAGCGTGTTGCTTTTAGGGTTGTGTGTCGGGAACCGGTTCTTTTTGGGTATCCTTAAGAAATGATTCGATCCATCAACATCAATAGCCTTCTTGCTTAACGATTCCCTTATCGGTCCTTCAGAGTGGGCGTTGTTTTTGGGGGTGTTTGTCAGGAAAATGATCATTTCTCTACACTGACTACAGACGCTGCAGCGGGTCTGTATAATCAACAGTTTCTGCAGTGCGGCCTTTGCTTTGTTCTTTGAACCAATGAAGCAGTGGTTCGATCTTCAATCTGCTGCTTCGTTGGTTCTTTGTTTTATTTCGCTTTATCTTAATTTTCCCCGCTTAAACCCTAAAGAGCATATGTCTGTGAGTAATATTTACATTTTTTTTTTATCTTAAACTGACCTGTTATGGTCTTCTGAAACAGTTGATAGTTGTATTTTATAACTTAAAAATGGAACCGATGCTAACATGTTAGCATGTCTACGGCATTTTCAATGTTAAAGTTAGTATTAAGCTGAGCCATTATCAAGCCTCTAAAAACTCAAAAACGTGAATATCCACACTGTAATTTGCCAAATGTCCGTCCATCCATCTGATCCTGCATCACGCCAAAACTGCTCATCCGATCGCCGTGACGTTTGTTTCTGTGTCATCTATATAGACCCTGGAGTAACATGATGGGGGGGGGGAGTAATTTTCACGTGCCCCTCATAGGTATATACAATAAGGTATTATCATCGCAGACAAAGTATTAGCAGGCTAACTAGCCACAAGTCGTCTTCTTCTTCTATGATGTTTTATGGAGGTTACCAAACCGACAGCTGCATTACTGCCACCATCTGGCTGGGAGTTTTAATCACCAATGAATCCAAACACATGGCATTTCTCACAGCAAACAGGCTGTTCAGCCGGGACTATGAACATTTAAAATCTTTGTGAAGAACCATAAAGACAAAGGAAACTTTTATCAACAACATTGTGTACCCGGAGGTTCTATGATAGGAAAGTGGAGTGTGGTAGTGGTGATACTGATTCAGAAATAGCTGTGTCAAAATGTGTTACTTTTACATCGCTGCATACACACCAGTGTCCAGTGTGATTGTGAAATGGCAAGACTCTTCAATCAAATACCCCCATCGTGACTATCTTATAGCAGGCACATGACAAAATGATGATTTTAATTCCATTCCAGGATATATGATTTTAGCATTCGAAATCTTCACCTGTAGAATCTGTATATATTTACTTATGTATATTCCAGATCAACAAAATGCAATATGTAAATCTGCTTCACTATACACCACAGACTGTGCCTATACTGGACAAAGCCAGTGGTGGACACAGCTAACCAAAAATTTAGCTCTGATAACCGCAAAAATGTTAACTAAAAAGTTAACATTTATAATGCTAAACTGCAAAAAAAAAAAATTAGTGGAAGCTACAGATAACCGCTAACTTTTAGTATTGACTCAGTACACTGTCGGCTAAGCCACTTTTGAGTTTAGGCACCGCAAGTGAATTCAAAGGCGATCACAAACCAAAAATAAACAACAAACTAGAGCTTCTGTCGTTATGCACCAAGCCTGCTGCTATTAAAAAAAAAAAAAGCATTTACTTTCAACATGCATCAACTCAGACAGTCGGCAGAAGACATGAAACACAAACTTTCACTCATGGTTTCATTTAAAACCAACTAATTCCAGACAGTTTATCAATATTAACAGCAACTCTGTCATTTTTACAAAGTGAAAATATGATATCGCACATATCTTTTAAAGTAATGCGCTAATTCTGAAGGGTTGAGTGTTAACAAACACACATGCCACCACCCCCCACCCCCCCCATCAAAATGCATAGAACACTGCCATCTACTGGATGAGAGTGTGAACAGACCAATTGTAATTTCTGTGTGGTATGTTCGGAGAGTTCACATTGAGACTGATAAGGCTGCAATTTAACCGCTGCACATGGACAACAGCATTAACATTGTGCGGTCCACCTCATCCATGCTCATCCAGACCATCCGACCAGCGTCAGTGGTGGCTACCCTTTACAGTTTGTCACCCGGCCCAGTACAGACTGCCGGGACTGCTGTCAGGGTGTCATTTTGGCCGGTTTGGATGCAGTCAAGCTGCGGTGAGCCAGCTTCTCGCCTGCCCTGTGGCTTTCCGCACCTCAATTGTGATGTCATATGCAGTGGATATTCGACCTGGTGGTGCGAATAGGCCCAGCTGT
Organism: Thalassophryne amazonica; assembly: GCF_902500255.1. Lineage (NCBI taxonomy): Eukaryota > Metazoa > Chordata > Actinopteri > Batrachoidiformes > Batrachoididae > Thalassophryne > Thalassophryne amazonica. Next base: position 53,056,153 of record NC_047118.1, read on the forward strand.
TGTACATGCACTGCAACTGCTATTGGTGGTCTTTGGTTTGCAAGTGGACTTTGGCCTAGTGTGAGTCGATTAGCCATTCGCCCGTCATTAGCCCTCTTTCGGCCTGTAGTGTGAATGCTGGCTCAATCGGAATATTTGGCCAGGTTTCACCATGCCCCAACATTTCGTACGGCCCCTTGACCGCAGTCCGTTTGGTCCGACCTGTGTGCCGACTTGCTGTATGTTCCCGTTATGGGTCGCCACAGCAGATCAATCATTTCCATCTCACCCTGTCCTCTGAATCCTCCTCTGTCACACCAACCACCTGCATGTCCTCCCTCAGCACATCCTTAAACCTCCTCTTTGGCTTCCCTCTTCTCCTCCTGCCTGGTGGCTCCATCCTCAACATCCTTCTCCCTATATACCCTGGCTCCCTCCTTTGTACATGTCCAAACCATCTCAATCTCGCCTCTCTGACTTTGTCTCCAAACAGTCCCACCTGAGCTGACCCTCCGATATGTTCATTCTTAATCTTGTCCATTCTTGTCACACACAAAGAGAATCTCAACATCTTCAGCTCTGCCACCTCCAAGCTTCAGTGGCTGTGACTGGAGAGTTTGGTCTGTTGCTTCACCTCTGTGTCTGTACTCACACTGAGTTCCTAGTTCTGTTTCTTACAGTAAGGAGATATTTGCTTTAAATTGAAGGGAACTTTACACCATCTGCTTCCTCTTGTGCAGGTCGTATCAGGTCTGCGGTTGTGCTTAGTGACAGAAGTGAGCATGCAGGAAACGAAGCTGGTGAAGACCCTGCCGACTGTAAACCATTCTGACCATATTTCACTGAACTCTCTCCAAAGAAAAGGCCGCGGAGACTAACCGTGTCAGAACACAGAGCGGAGCCAGGGGTCAGCGCTCGTTAAACAGGAAGCAAATGGAAGCCCTGAATGTTTTTAGACAAATGCATAAAAATTGCTGAAGCTGATTTTAGAAATGCAGGTAGTTAAACTGTCCACAGTTTGATATGTAGCGCTGTGCAAACTTCACACAACAAACAGCTGCAGCAGCAACTGTGTGATCTGTACAATCCAGTTGCCTGCAAAGTAAAGACAACTTATTGCTCCATGCAAGTAAACATTTTAGAAATGATAAAAATCTTATTAAAAAGTTACACTACTTATTGCTGAGAATAAGCAGGATGTTAACCCCCAAAACGTGAATCAGCTGCAAATAGTGAATTATCCCAAACCCTGAATTGCAAAATGTGAATACTGAAAAAATATCCATGAATGTGAACGCAGGTCTCACAAAACATAATGTGGGAAAACTTGAATTTCTTCAAGCTTTGGTGTATGTGCCTGGCTGAGGAGCCAATGGTGCAAAAGTAGAATCTGTGGGATTATGATTGCGTGACTCTCACTTTCATTGCACCATCCCTCAATTTAAACACACGTTTACCTTGACACTTGCCCGAATTTGGTCACGGCACTGGCACGCAAGTTTGCGTGCCAATGAGCAAACTCCTCATAAACTGTTGGAAACTCTGCACGGCTGCGTGCCAGCATGCAAAGAAAATATGAAATGTTCAAAACTTCTGGCGCGCATTAATTTTGTGAACTAGTCATAAACATTGTGCAACCTATTCGAAAACACTTTGTGTCAGTGTGTCATTGCGCACAGTGCAGTGAACTTGAAATTATAACGAGATGTTACATCTATAATAAACATAGCTTTACAGATACATTATCTAACTCATAAGGAGGAAGGAAAATGCACCTGTTTACCAACCCATTACTATACAAATATTATAAATAATTACCTTTGAGACAAGATTCCAAATGCGTTCTCCACCTCACGATGAGCACGAGACAACCTGCAGCTGTAGATAATTTCTCTGTGATTCTGGGAGTGATGAGAGAACGGTTTCAACAGCCACGTTCTGAGAGCAAATGCATGATCATCTACGAAATGATTATTTATAGCGTGGCGTTCAGTGGGACAAAGTGGGATCCATTGGCATGACAAATTGCAGAAGTGCTGGTGAACAATTCAGTGCTTGGTAAATTCTGCTTGATAATGATCCTAAGAGTCAACATTGAAGGATAAAAATGTAACATCGCTATGAATGCTTGGCCGCACCAAACCAGTTATGCCTCTGGTAATGTTTCTGACACCTCCTGCTTAAAACCCAAAAAGTCAAAAGGATCATGAGGCACCACTTTCACGGTCTGTATTCATACTGAAAATACAGATCAAACGAGCTTTTCCCTTTCTGCTCCTTGGGAGGGTTTCTGCCCTCCCTGTGTTTGCCTGAGGACACCTGCGGCTACTGTCTGACAAACTCCCCACCTGCCACGGTCACACCCCAGCAGGGCCAGGCGCTTGACACCAGAAGCAAGATCCAGCTCGGGTTTGCCTCCCCACCTCACAAGGTGTAATGACAACCTCCAACCACTACCCCCCCCCCCCCCCCCCCCCCCAAAAAAAAAAAAATCTATATATTTTTGCGGAAATAGGGTTTGCAATCAAGATTTCCTGAATTAAGTGATCCATAAACTGAAATCCGGGTTTGGGGTCCACAGATCCTGTCTATTTCATGACCATTACAGAAGATGACTCCCCACTTCTGGAGTGTTGCTGCACCTTGGACAGAGAAAAAAACAATCACGTGGCAGAAAGACTACAACTAAAGTATAATTTGACAGCATTAAGCAACAAGAAAAACGAGAAGAAATACTAAGGTGATCACCGGCCACTAGCCCTAAGCTTCACTAAAAGACCCAGACTGTAGATAAAGTTGAGGCAGCAGTCTGCTCCGTTTACTAATAAAATTAATTTAAAAGGGTAGAAAGCATAGTAACATACTATGCCAGTATGCCAGTAATGCCTCACATTCACCCCGATGTCAGGGTGTTGCCATACAAGGAGCTCTCTACACACTGGGAGCAACAATGGGATTAAGGACCTTTCCCAAGGGCCCTTAGTGATTTTTCAGTCAGGCTGGGATTCAAACTAGAATCCTCTGGTCTCAAGCCCAACGATTAACCACTAGACCATCACCTCTCCATACGAAAGGGAAAATAAGTGTATCTTAAGTCTGGACATGAAACTCTCTACAGAATCTGACTGTTTTATTGATGCAGGGAGATCATTCCACAGAACAGGGGCACGTTAAGAGAAAGCTCTGTGACCCACAGACTTTTGATTCCCCTTAGGGACACAAAGTAGTCCTGCACCCTGAGGAATGCAGAGCCCAGGCTGGTACATAGGGTTTCATTAGGTCAGCTAAGTAGGGAGGTGCCAGTCTGTGAATAATTTATAGGTTAATAGCAGAACCTTAAAATCTGATCTCACCGGGGCAGGAAGCCAGTGAAGAGATGCCAAAAATGGGTGTAATTGTGGTCAAACTTTCTGCTTCCTGTCAAAAGTCTGGCAGCAGCATTTTAAACCAATTGGAGACTGCGGTAAACCAGAAAATAGAATATTGCAGTAGTCCAATCTAGAAGAAACAAATGCATGAATTAGGGCCTCAAAAGGTTTTCCTAATCTAAAATCATAAATTGGGAGCGCATTACTGGTGGTCCTATGAATGAAACTTTGCATGCAAAGTAGTGTGTGTGTGTGTGTGTGTGTGTGTGTGTGTGTGTGGGTTGTGTGTGTGTGGTGTGGTGTGGTGTGTGTGTCCATAAGCAAACAGAATCACATTGTGTAATTAATTGGTTTACTGGCAGCTTTGACAGCATCGGTTTCTCAGGAATCTGTGTCTGACCCTGAACTTTACTTTTACATGTTAGTTGAAGTATTAACTTATTTGGATAAGAGATTAAGTCGAACGTTGTCCCATAGATGGGAATGAAAACAAACACACAGGAGGTTATGGTGACAATACGGGGCCCCGTAAGTAAAGAAACAGCTGATTAAAATACTGCCGGGTGGAGTTGCTGTGAAGCATTATTACCCCTGCTACCACCCGATGGGTCACTTTTCCTCATTATTGTTCTCATCTGAGAACAATTTGAGACAAGTCATGGAGTCTACATCAGTCTTCAGCACAGGACCAACATGCATGACAGCTACAACCTTAGGAAGCAAACAAACCCAATCAGAGCTTTAGAACACATCCTTTGGACACAAAATTGACATTCAGTATAAATATTCCCATCCAATACATGACTGACATCGAAAGAGCAAAACTTCAGAGATTTACGAGGTTCATATAGAGACAATTTGTAAAGACAAACTTCTGGATTGGATCAAGAGCCCAAAGCTTTCTCCCAGAGTCTTAATTGGAAACAAATGTAAAGATGAACATAAAGTCTTAGTTTTATTGAAGAGAATCCCTTTGTGCAGAATGAGGGATAATAAAGATAAGTACGAGAAACTTTGATTAAATAAAGCTTACACACTAACCCGCTTAATCTGCCAATACGTGTAGCCTCTTGCTTTCAGTTATGGATGATTTTGTACATGGTCGTTTTTTATTTTAAACAAGATAACAGTACCCGTGGGCATGAAGACAGAATTTACCATCTGACCCCCGATGTCCTTCATCTTCATGCCAATGATGAACCTCTGGCTGATCTTGACAGGGTAGTTCTGGAATCCACCTAAATGTGCGCCACATTGGGTCCAAATCAGGTTGAAAATCTAATTATTTGACGTTTTGTGGAAAATGAACTCTAAGGGCATTTTCTGGGGCAGCGTTAATTGACATACTAAGTTTGACAGAAATCAACAAAAGGCCCTGGGATGAGTAGGACAACAGGCAGGCAAATATGAACTTCACTGAGAAAAGAGAATGTTTGAACCAACTTAAAAAAGTGTTACAATTTGTAAAAACCTGAATGAATTGTTTGAACTTAAGTTTGAAAGTTAAATCAACTCTAACTTACAAACTTAAGTCTATAAATCTACAAATGTGAGATAAACCCTAAGAAATCTCCCAGAAATTTGTAAGAATTTCAATATTCCAATATTCTGTCTGTCTATCTATCTATCTATCTATCTATCTATCTATCTATCTATCTATCTATCTATCTATCTATCTATCTATCTATCTATCTATCTATCTATCTATCTATCTATCTATCTATCTATCTATCTATCTGCGGTGCGTTCAGAAAGTATTCACAGTGCTTTGCTTTTTCCACATTTTCTTATGTTACACCCTTATTCCAAAACGGATTAAAATAATTTTTACCTCTAAATTCTACTCACAAGACCCCAGAATGACGACATGAAAAAAGTTTTTGAATTTTTTGTAAATTTATTAAAAATAAAACAACACGTCAAATCACATGCACATATTCAAACCCTTTTGCGCAATACTTTGTACATATATATATATATATATATATATATATATATATATATATATATTATATATATATATATATATATAGTATATTATAAGTAAGTACAAAGTATAAGTACTTTGTACTTATACTTTGTACTTTTTACAGCTTCAGGTCTTCTTGAATATGATGCCACAAGCTTGGTGCATCTATCTTTGGCCAGTCTTGTCCATTCCTCTTTGCAGCACCTCTCAAGCTCCATCAGGTTGCATGGGGAGCGTCGGTGCACAGACATTTTCAGATCTCTCCAGAGATGTTCAATCAGATTCAGGTCTGGACTCTGGCTGGGCCACTCAAGGACATTTACAGAGTTGTCCTGAAGTCACTCCTTTGTATGGCTTTGCCTTACAATATAAAGCGCCTTGGGGCAACTGTTTGTTGTGATTTGGCGCTATATAAAAAAAAATTTGATTGAAAATTGATTGATTGATATCTTGGCTGTGTGCTTAGGGTCATTGTCCTGTTGAAAGATGAACTGTCATCCCAGTCTGAGGTCAAGAGCACTCTGGAGCAGGTTTTCATCCAGGACGTCTCTTTACATTGCTGCATTCAACTTTCCCTCAATCCTGACTAGTCTCCCAGTTCCTGCCGCTGAAAAAACATCCCCACAGCATGATGCTGCCACCACCATGCTTCACTGTAGGGATGGTGCCTGGTTTCCTCTAAATATGACGTCTGGCATTTACGTCAAACAGTTCAATCTTTGTCTCATCAGACCAGAGAATTTTGTTTCTCATGGTCTGAGAGTCCTTCAGGTGCTTTTGGAAAACTCCAGGCGGGCTGCCATGTGCCTTTTACTAAGGAGTGGCTTCTTTATGGCCACTCTACTATACAGGCCTGATTGGAGATGGTTGTCCTTCTGGAAGGTTTTCCTCTCTCCACAGAGGAATGCTGGAGCTCTGACAGAGTGATCATTAGGTTCTTGTTCACCTCCCTTACTAACGCCATTCTCCTCCGATTACTCTGTTTAGATGGGTGACCAGCATTAGGAAGAGTCCTGGTGGATCTGAACTTCTTCCATTTATGAATGATGGAGGCCACTGTGTTCATTGGGACCTTCAAAGCAGCAGAAATGTTTCTGTACCCTTCAAAGATTTGTAGATCAAAACAGTCCTGTCTCTGAGGTCTACAGACAATTCCTTTGACTTCCTGCTTGGTTTGTGCACTGACATGCACCGTCAACTGTGGGACCTTATATGTAGACAGGTGTGTGTCTTCCCAATTCCTGTCCAATCAACTGAAATTACCCCAGGTGGACTTCAATTATGCTGTAAAACTATCTCAAGGATGACCAGTGGAAACAGGATGCACCTGAGCTCAATTTTGAGTTTCATGGCAAAGGTTGTGAATACTTACGTACGTGTGATTTCTTAATGTTTAATTTTAATAAATTTGCAAAAAAAAAAAAAAATCCCATTGTCATTATGGGGTATTGTATGCAGAATTTTGAGGAAAAAAAATGAATTTCATCCATTTTGGAATAAGGCTGTAACATAATGTGGAAAAAGTGAAGTGCTGTGTATACTTTCACATTTTTTTTTCCTGAAACTAACCTGTTCCTACCCTTAATAGGTTTATGTATAAAGCGCAAAAACCTCATTAAAAGAGGCTATTATAGGCTACCTGAATCTCCATCTACTTTACACCAGTTGTATTTCTTCCGTCATAAACTCTTCCACTGCCAACCCTCACCCGCCTTCATCCTGAAGTGAGCTGGATCTCATGAGGCCTCAGACACACTTAACGGGATTATGGTAATATAATTTTGTGATGCTGACCTCGGGCCAGTGCCAGGTTTCTTCCACATCCTCACACAAAGGCATAGAGCTCACCAAGGGTTCCAACAGGCTGGCCCAGCTCAGCCTGTTGGCACAGGCTGAGGGCCTCATGGGGCCACAGTGCAAGATGGATTGTTGCAGGGCAAAGTCTCACTTCCTAAGTCTACTCCGACACTGAGAAAAAAATCAAACGGTGACAAGAGGGTACTGAAAACTTAAATGAATATAATTTCCGTCCAGTCAGTTCCCCTGGTGACTTTACCCCAGTTTTATTTTCAGATTGATGTTCTTCATGTATCTCCATCCCCGGGGAATTCAGATAATAATAAAATTTAAGAATGCGCATGGCACAGTGTTTAAATATAAGGGTGTAGCCCCTATGGAAACATTAGCCATGATTTAGCAACAATTTATTCCTGGATGTGTGTAAAGTAATTCTGTTGACACTTTAAGTGGACAATTTGAAAACAATTAAGCGCTGAGGTAAATAACACATAGAAATTGTTGCCAGAACCACAAATAATAGAGAAAACACAAACAAAAAGGTATGCACAGTAAGCAATATGCTAATATGTGCAAAATACTAACAAATACAATTTTATTTCCTTTTCAAAGCCAGATTAGAATTAGAATTTTATCCATGGTGTCTAATAGGAGAGGGTTAGTGATGCTTTGGTGTCCTCACCTGAAGACCCTTTAGCCAATCCACCAACTCTGCCCGAGAGGTATCGTCTCATCAGGTGTGAAGACGACTGTACCAACATCAGCATCCAGGGTGAAGTCAAGCTCCAGAGCAAAGAATGTGTCAACATTAAGAGCCAACTTTGGTGGGTGGGCCGCGACATTAGGATGGATGACAGCCAACTTCCCAAGCAGAAAATGACCTAGAGGATGGCAGACATACTACAAGGACATCCTGAAGCACAAGCACAAGAGCTGCTCTGCTGACCGGAAGACCTGAGAAGAACGAGCAAGGAACAGAGGCAGATGGGGAGCAATGATCTGGGAATGGAAGTTTGAAAAAATATGGAGGAACATCACAGAGGAGAAGAGAGGAAAGACAAAGAAAAGAGAGCAAGATCCTGACCAGCAGAAGCTTCCCGCAGCAACCACTGCAGTTGTCTTCAAAAACAGTGCACGTCAAGACTGGGCTTGTCAGCATCTCCGCTTCCACCGTCCCATCTGGGAATAGATCAACAGACAGTCTTTCTCACCACTGAGGGATTGCCACAATAAAATTACCTAATAAAACCACATAATGTAACACATGCTAACATAGCATCCTAATATAAAAATGGACAGATATTGACAGAATTCATTATCTGCATGTAAAAAAGGTCAACAACTGGATTCCATGTAAGCTACATTGAAGCTAATGACTTGGCTAGCCTAGCTATCTAGCTAGCTGTGCATCTGCAAATAATTCCTCTTGTTTGGTTTGACGGTCTTTTTCAACTATATTTTTAGTCAGTTTTTCAGGAGGCTTTGGTTATGAATGACATTTTATATTGGACAAATGAGCTAATCAATTTTCATAGGGCTTGAAAATAAATACAAGGTAAATAATAATAATAATAATAATAATTAGCTAGTTAGAATACCAATCAGGTAACAGTTAAATGTTATCTACTGAGCACATATGTGGAAAATACTTAATGTATTTGGAAACCAATTTTTACAAACCTTTTTTGTTTAGTAGATGTATATGCACACTGACTAACTAAACTACGATGAGGAGCCAGCTTTGGGTAAGCTAGCTAGCAAGTTACCTTGCACATCACTACCCAGAGATTCCACTATTGTATTACAATTTATTTTTTCATAATGTTTTTGGAAGAGCTTGTACTTTTGTAGAGTAGAACATTACAAAATACAATTATACCACCAGCATTTAAGATACAGACTTACAACTGACAGTTAGTGATTTAGCATCAACCTTTAATTGCTTGAGAACACATCATAAACTATTTGTGCAGATTGTTCAGTGGAGTTTAATGTCTCCTTGGCAAAATCCAAATCCAAGGATTTCACCCAGTTTTTCTGAAGTTGACTCAGATTTATATAACGCCTAAATATTTCCTTGTCATTTGATTGGTGGTTTTTGTATGTCATGCACGCACAGAAATGTTTAACCCTAACTTTTAAGATTTATGTAATTTTATTACATGACAAATTCACATTTACTTTTTTTAAGATAATTTTAATACAAACCTACCAAATAAACCTTACATGATGCATATTCATTACTGTAATAAATCCTATTTATTTGAAATGCATAATCCTCAGCTTTATGGATTTAGTATTCATAAAATATAATTACTCTAAATCAATAATAATGACAGTATTTATTTAAAATACACAAAGTATATTGTTTGAATTGCATAATAATTATGTTACCTATGCCATTTATCTTGTATAGGTAAACATATGAAGCAGCAGGACCTTCGTGGCCGGGGACGACGGTGGGGATCGAACCCACGCGGCTCACGATCCATCTTCCCCTCATGAAACATCCTTACCATTGCACTCAAACATTCATTAGTGTTATATGATACCATAGTTTTGCAGTCAAAAGGCATGTGCATCTTAATGTCGTTAAATGTTTCAGCATGTGTCCCAAGAGTAGTTGTCCAATAATTTCCCTTTTGTAATGATGTTTTACATCCAAAGTAGGCGCATAAGTTTAAAATGTGTTTGCAATATGCTGAAGGTCTGTCGCACGCTTCATCATCCTCCTGTCTCATTTTACTTTCTTTATATTTTATTGTTGTCCAGCCTCCAGGGGTGTATCACCAGACTTTTTTTTCCCCCCTGTTGTCCTTTTCTTTTCTTCTTCCTTTTGCCTTCACTAAGACCACCCATTGGGTCGGAGGGGCAGACGTCTCTGTGGAATAATAATGGGGTCGTCCTGGGAAATTTGCCTATGGAAAGGCCTGTCTAGGGGGAAAAAGAAAAGAAGAAAAAGAAAAATGTAGTCTCGTTTCCGATCCTTCTTAGAACATTTATCAGGGTACGCCTGCTGTTTGTCCCATCACAGCCCATGTGCATCCAGCAAACAGGCCATTCTGCCACCGCTGAGGCAAACCGGTCTGCAAGGTGCTTCAGAAAGGTTTTTAACAACTGTGATTGACTAAAAAATGTGTTTTATGTGATTGTTTTCGAGGTTTATGTCACTTTTCAGAAATTATTACCTATATGGAACATTAAATGTCTTTATGTTTGGACTGCAGCTACTGAGCACAGCTGTATGTGTCTGAAGACAAAAAAAAAACCTCAGTGCTGACGTGATTTCCTGACAAGACTCCACATGACACAGAGTATTAGAAACAAGATCGTTTTACCACATTTATCTATATATTACACGCTCTAACATAATTTTCTCACCCATGTCCTGTAGTTTTTTGACATTCTGGTGACAGAAAGACATTACACGACTGAACAGCACACATCCTTAGAGAACTCCAGCAACATAAAGACAAAATATTTAAGCAATACACACCCTACAATTTAATATATGATAGATCCATTGTGTTTGGGGTTACTGAAAAAAAAAATCCAACGTACTTTCTTGCTTTGTTTTCAAAACGTGTTGGTTATCAGGGAGACCGGGCCACTTGTAAGTCCTCTGGACCCACTACTCAAAGTAGAGTGATGTAATTGCTGTTTATTTTGGTTTCTTTTTGGTATTTAGACAGGTTTCATGAGTATGCAGATAATCATCAAAGTGTGTGTGTGGTGTTTATAGATATATATATATATATATATACACATACACACACACACAAGTTACCGTAACATGTGTGTGCTGTTTTTACAAAGAAATAAGCCATCACTAGTGTTGAGCAAAGGCCCATTTTCCCTAATGCCTTTTAGGCATCTGTGTGTGTTAATGCTCAAACCTTCAGAATTATTAGGGCATTACTTTAAAATTAAAAGATATGTGTTATATGTACACTTTGTAGAAATGACAGAGTTGACAGTATATTGATAAACTATCCAGATTAATTGTTTATTAATCAAACCATAAGTCAAACCTACTTTGCTTTTCATGTCTACTGCCACACATCTGGGACACTATATGTTGAATGTAAATGACTCTTCCTTATAGCAGTGGACAAGACACACAAAGACAGAAGCTCTGACTTGTTTGTGTTGGGTTTGTGATCCTTCCACTAAATTTTTTAGTGTTTCAGTTTAGAATTCTAAAAGTAAGGGGATTTATGGTTATTGAAGCTAACTTTTGGTTAGCTGTGCCCACCACTATGTGTGTGTTGTATATATATATATATATATATAGATATATATATATATATATATATATATATATATATATACACACACACATTTAAACGTAAGATAGAGTTGGGTTTACTAATATGTAGGCTTTGGTTCGAGATCCATTCCTTGCAAACTGTCCTGTGTCCTTGGACAAGGACACATCATCTGCACTGTTCTCAGTCCACCCCGCTTTCAAAAGGGTACCAGCCTTGGCCGGGGCAAGTAACCTATGATGACCTGGTCTCCAATCCAGGAACACTTGTACCCTCCAAAGTCCTACATGGTAGACAATCCAGGGTATAAGCTACGGGCACTAATGGGCCTCTGGGTGGTGTCGGGATATCACTTCTTTATTTTTAACATTCCAAACAGTGTTTACAGGTAGTTACTTCACAAATATGTCTGCTCTGTAACAGCTAAAGTGAAGAATTAAAAAACAAAAACAAAAAAAAGACCTGTTGGAGCCAGGCCCCCAACTTCACATTGGACAGTTATGTTACAATTTTTAAAAAAACATATTTTAATGATCATTTCACACCACCCAGACATCCATATATCCCCATCAACTTGCTTACTATTAAATTACTATTAACCTTAAAAATATAATAACTGGAATTATAAAAGAAGAAACAGTGGCCTTACTGGCCACCAGGCCTACAGTTAGCAGCCAGGCTTCACAACCAGCTTGATCTGGTCTGTCTGTTTTTATTTCATGCAATTTTTTTTTTCATTACATTCATTATATATGTTTAGTATTTATTATTTGAATGCAAATTTAAAGTATGAACTTAATTGTTGCTTCCTTAATTACATCAATTTCTAGGGGCCAGATTACAACTCTGAATATGACATCTTCTTATGAAGTGTTTGGTTTATGACACAAAGTTAAACCATAGTTATAGTAGACAAATGTGCATATTTTCTGATTATATTTAATGCATAAAATAATTTTTGGATGATGACCAAAAAACTGATTTAGCTAATCTCTAAATCTCTAACTCTCTAATCTCTAAAAATTTATGTATTTACTTATTTCCTTTTTTGTAGCTACAGCTGATAGGTTAATAGCATTGGAAGATTTTATATATATATATATATCTTAAACTTACTAACTTGATGATTTCTTTCCTATTTAGGTGGTTTAAACCTTTTTTTTTGCAGAATATCTGTCAGACTTCTTGAAGTTCTCCAAATGCCCTCCGTGTTCTTTAGGATTTATTTTGACACACGTTCCCAGAAGTAATAATCTGATCACATGGGTTCAGTTTATCTCAACTACTGATTGGTTTTTGATTGAGCTGGATTTGAAAATGTAAACTTTTCACATTTCACTGTGTGGACACACGCGCTGCCAACAACCTGAGACCGAAACATTTCAGCAAATGTTCTGCTCATTCTCTGTAACTGGACGGATCTGGGCCAGTGTTTACTGAAACCGTCTGTTCTTTTTTTTTTTTCTTGTTTGTTGGCTCCAGCTAAACGTTCAGGAAACGTGTTCCATCACGACTCAATCAATGTGGGACGACACGCCTGCTGGAAGCAGCCTGGCAGTCGCGCAGCAGCAGGACGCTGTGGTTACTGTGGCCAAGGATCCAATCTAAGATTTTATGTTAGAATCTTCAAACTTTTAAAATGTTGACTCTTGTTTCTGAGTCGGGGATCGCTCCTCTTTTAAACCCTAAATGCATTGATCCACCAACACAGCCATCAGCCGGCTTTCAAAGTCCAAAATGTGCATTAGTAACGTTCTGTTGTATTTTCTCCAGACGTCTCTGCTCCACCTCCTGTTTTTCCATCTCTGTCCTGCTTTTGCCCTGAGGCCCTGCTGCCTTGCTCCAGGCCTGAGTCAACCAGTGATGGATGTGCCTCAGGGGCCCTCTGTGGGAGGTGGGCCCCAGCTTTGCTCACATCACCTCCTGACGGTCAGAGAGGAAGATGTCCATCTTCAAACTTGTCCAGAGACAGCAGAATGGCTCCACATCACGGCATCATCAGAACGTCATGACGTCAAAGTCACGGCATGTTACCGCCACCAAGGAGATTATGTTTTCACTTGTGAGTCTTTGTTTGTTATTAGTATAATAATGTGAAAAGAAATTAACCAGTGTTAGTAAAACTTAGTGGAGGGGTGGAGCATGGGAGAAAGAAGAAACAATTTCATTTTGAAGTATATCAATCAATCAATCAATCAATCAATCAATTTTTTATATAGCGCCAAATCACAACAAAAAGTTGCCCCAAGGCGCTTTATATTGTAAGGCAAGGCCATACAATAATTATGTAAAACCCCAACGGTCAAAACGACCCCCTGTGAGCAAGCACTTGGCTACAGTGGGAAGGAAAAACTCCCTTTTAACAGGAAGAAACCTCCAGCAGAACCAGGCTCAGGGAGGGGCAGTCTTCTGCTAGGACTGGTTGGGGCTGAGGGAGAGAACCAGGAAAAAGACATGCTGTGGAGGGGAGCAGAGATCGATCACTAATGATTAAATGCAGAGTGGTGCATACAGAGCAAAAAGAGAAAGAAACAGTGCATCATGGGAACCCCCCAGCAGTCTAGGTCTATAGCAGCATAACTAAGGGATGGTTCAGGGTCACCTGATCCAGCCCTAACTATAAGCTTTAGCAAAAAGGAAAGTTTTAAGCCTAATCTTAAAAGTAGAGAGGGTGTCTGTCTCCCTGATCTGAATTGGGTGCTGGTTCCACAGGAGAGGAGCCTGAAAGCTGAAGGCTCTGCCTCCCATTCTACTCTTACAAACCCTAGGAACTACAAGTAAGCCTGCAGTCTGAGAGCGAAGCGCTCTATTGGGGTGATATGGTACTACGAGGTCCCTAAGATAAGATGGGACCTGATTATTCAAACCTTATAAGTAAGAAGAAGAATTTTAAATTCTATTCTAGAATTAACAGGAAGCCAATGAAGAGAGGCCAATATGGGTGAGATATGCTCTCTCCTTCTAGTCCCCGTCAGCACTCTAGCTGCAGCATTTTGAATTAACTGAAGGCTTTTTAGGGAACTTTTAGGACAACCTGATAATAATGAATTACAATAGTCCAGCCTAGAGGAAATAAATGCATGAATTAGTTTTTCAGCATCACTCTGAGACAAGACCTTTCTGATTTTAGAGATATTGCGTAAATGCAAAAAAGCAGTCCTACATATTTGTTTAATATGCGCTTTGAATGACATATCCTGATCAAAAATGACTCCAAGATTTCTCACAGTATTACTAGAGGTCAGGGTAATGCCATCCAGAGTAAGGATCTGGTTAGACACCATGTTTCTAAGATTTGGGGGCCAAGTACAATAACTTCAGTTTTATCTGAGTTTAAAGCAGGAAATTAGAGGTCATCCATTGTCTTTATGTCTGTAAGACAATCCTGCAGTTTAGCTAATTGGTGTGTGTCCTCTGGCTTCATGGATAGATAAAGCTGGGTATCATCTGCGTAACAATGAAAATTAAGCAATACCGTCTAATAATACTGCCTAAGGGAAGCATGTATAAAGTGAATAAAATTGGTCCTAGCACAGAACCTTGTGGAACTACTCCATAATTAACTTTAGTCTGTGAAGAAGATTCCCCATTTACATGAACAAATTGTAATCTATTAGACAATATGATTCAAACCACCGCAGCGCAGTGCCTTTAATACCTATGGCATGCTCTAATCTCTGTAATAAATTTTATGGTCAACAGTATCAAAGCAGCACTGAGGTCTAACAGACAAGCACAGAGATGAGTCCCTGTCCGAGACCATAAGAAGATCATTTGTAACCTTCACTAATGCTGTTTCTGTACTTTGATGAATTCTAAAACCTGACTGAAAACTCTTCAAATAGACCATTCCTCTGCAAATGATCAGTTAGCTGTTTTACAACTACCCTTTCAAGAATTTTTGAGAGAAAAGGAAGGTTGGAGATTGGCCTATAATTAAGCTAAAATAGCTGGGTCAAGTGATGGCTTTTTAAGTAATGGTTTAATTACTGCCACCTTAAAAGCCTGTGGTACATAGCCAACTAACAAAGATAGATTGATCATATTTAAGATCGAAGCATTAAATAATGGTAGGCTTCCTTGAGCAGCCTGATAGGAATGGGGTCTAATAAACACTGTTGATGGTTTGGATGAAGTAACTAATGAAAACAACTCAGACAGAACAATTGGAGAGAAAGAGTCAAACCAAACACCGGGCAATCACTGAAAGCAGCCAAAGACAAACGATACGTCTTTGGGATGGTTATGAGTAAGTTTTTTTCTCTAATAGTTAAAATTTTGTTAGCAAAGAAAGTCATGAAGTCATTACTAGTTAAAGTTAATGGAATACTCAGCTCAATAGAGCTCTGACTCTTTGTCAGCCTGGCTACAGTGCTGAAAAGAACCTGGGGTTGTTCTTATTTTCTTCAAATTAGTGATGAGTAGAAAGATGTCCTAGCTTTACGGAGGGCTTTTTTTTATAGAGCAACAGACTCTTTTTCCAGGCTAAGTGAAGATCTTCTAAATTAGTGAGACGCCATTTCCTCTCCAACTTACGGGTTAATCTGCTTTAAGCTACGAGTTTGTGAGTTTATACCACGGAGTCAGGCACTTCTGATTTAAAGCTCTCTTTTTCAGAGGAGCTACAGCATCCAAAGTTGTCTTCAATGAGGATGTAAAACTATTGACGAGATACTCTATCTCACTTACAGAGTTTAGGTAGCTACTCTGCACTGTGTTGGTATATGGCATTAGAGAACATAAAGAAGGAATCATATCCTGTAACCTAGTACAGCGCTTTCTGAAAGACTTCTAGTGTAATGAACTTATTCCCCACTGCTGGGGTAGTCCATCAGAGTAAATGTAATGTTATTAAGAAATGATCAGACAGAAGGGAGTTTTCAGAGAATACTGTTAAGTCTTCTATTTCCATACCATAAGTGAGAACAAGATCTAAGATATGATTAAAGTGGTGGGTGGACATCATTTACTTTTGAGCAAAGCCCAATAGAGTCTAATATAGATTAAATGCAGTGTTGAGGCTGTCATTCTCAGCATCTGTGTGGATGTTAAAATCGCCCACTATAATTATCTTATCTGAGCTAAGCACTAAGTCAGACAAAAGGTCTGAAAATTCACAGAGAAACTCACAGTAACGACCAGGTGGACGATAGACAATAACAATAAAACTGTTTTTTGGGACTTTCCAATTTGGATGGACAAGACTAAGAGTCAAGCTTTCAAATGAATTAAAGCTCTGTCTGGGTTTTTGATTAATTAATAAGCTGGAATGGAAGATTGCTGCTAATCCTCCGCCCGGCCCGTGCTACGAGCATTCTGACAGTTAGATCCAGATCAAAGACAAGATCAAAGGACAGCCAAAAGGATCACAACCAGAAATCAGGATCTAAGTATAGTGCTCAGACTCAAAGTCAGGAATTTGATCAAGAGACGTTATCTGGAACAAGATAAAGATAAGGATCATGGATAGCAATCAGAATAAAATGTGTGTGTTCAGGATTCCGTGGTCTCTATTCATAGGTGGAGTTCGGTTTGAAATCCCAATTGGAGCTACACTCTTTTCTTTGGCTGATCCCATTTGTTTTTTGTTTTTTTGTTTGTTTGTTGTTTTGTTTTGTTTTGTTTTGTTTGGGGTTACCAAGCAAATCTGGAATGGATCACATGTTGATTTGCAATAGGTTTATGCCTGATGCGCCTCCTGAAGCAGGTCAAGATGCACTGCATTTGTTTTGTATAAGTCGCATCACAGTACAAATTGCACCTGTCAAAAAATCCCTCTTGCAGAGGTTGAAACAACAACAACAACAACAACAACAAAAGAACAACAAAAACCAGACACACCAGAGTATGTTGCAACTTTTTGGTACATGAAACACACTATTTAACACAGTGTTTCTCTGGGGTGTGATTTTTGAATGTCGAAAAATAAGCCAGATGGACACATTAATGTATGATGGACATCATACTGGATGTTATTTGACATAATCTGAACAACAGAAAATATGAGATGGACATGGATTGCTGGCCAACACTGCTGGAAACTACAACAAAAACATGAATTAATTAGATTTTTTTTAAATCAGTTCTAAAATGTAGGATTTTTTGCATTATGTTGTATACATTTATTATTTGAGCTTCTTCTGTGCATTGATTCCTGGAAAGAACTATATAAATAGTTATTGTTCAAGTTATTATTGATAGTGATAATAATAAAAAATCAGAATATTTCAGTATATAAGTTGCACCAGAGAGTCCTAAATTAGTTTAAAAAAAAAAAAAAAAAAAAAAAAAAAAACTTATACTCCAGAAAATATGGTAGATGGAGCGTGGATCACTAGTGGCATTGCGTTAATCGCTTGCATCACAACGCTGCCCTTAATGAGGTCCAAATTATATTAAAAAGGGACTGTGAGGCCTTGATGGCAGTATGTGATCTACTCAGTGCCTTTCTAGTTACATCCTGCGCTCATTTCTATTAGTGGATAATACGTAGGAGCAGCACAAAGAAATGTGGATGAAAAAAAAAGTCAGATTAATGTAGATGTAGAGCAAAGACATCATGAATTATTATCGCATGATTAATCTTCCTGTTTTCTCACGTTTCATTCTTACATAGATGCTGTTTTAATTATCAACTTATCAGTAAATTAATTTTTTTTTGCTGTTATTGTTGCAATAATATGATTGATGTCATCTGTCAGTGAGTCTAATTAAATCTCCAACCAGGAAATTAAAAAAAATCTTAGTTTATTAATTGATTGCAGTTAGGTATTTTGTGAACAATTTTTGTTTTTACTGTCTTTGCACAATGGAGAAACAAATAACAAAACAAACAAAAAGTACATCTGGGAAACAATAGCATCACTCATTAAAGGTGTCTTTTTGTAATTTTGATGACTTAATTAACTTTCATTCACAGACTTATAAAATGATAAGTGAGTACACAAATATAACAACTAGAAAAAACAAAAAGGGAAATCCTAAAATGTCTTTACTAAATGTATACCACAGGACATCATTTATTTATTTATTTACCCACATTTGTTTGTTTATGGTATTTTATTATCCAAGAGTTACTTAAATATGTAGCACCAATTTTTATGAAACTTGGAGAAATAATTACTCTTCCAAAAGGAATAACTCAATTCAGTTAATCTTTATTACTATTTTTTATACAGTTAACACATTATTCAAAAGCCATGCTTGATTATAAACAATCAACAAGTAACATTTTGCCCAAATGTGAATCTGTGTAGTGAAGACTAAAAACCTGCGATAATGTTGTTAATCTTATAAAATTGTAGGGTTGATAAATTATGTAGGACGTACATGCACACTGAGTACCCTTCTAGCTTTCGTGTACCTCGTCACAAAATGTTATTATAATGAGGTAATGAACAAGTTGGATAATTCTGATCAGCTCACAAACTCTATGTTACCAATGTATCTCAATTTTTGTATAATCTTTTAAAATGAACTTTAATTTTTGCGTAAATGTCAAATCTGTAGTTGCAATTTCCACACTGTATAGACCTGAGGGTTAGTTTTGCTCCATCATCCGATGTGCGGTGGAAAGTTATGGAGACTATTAAAAAAGAAAAAAGTCCAGTCGTCACAGTTAGACGAGGTGCAGAGGCGGGTGCTAGAGGAAGATCGAGCAGACGTGAGGAAAGAGGCATCATCTGAGAATGTGCCTCAAATTTCAACACAAAGCTATAGTACCTGATTATGTTTATACTGTTACTGATTTATTAAGGCCAGCTCTATTTCTACATTTCTGGGCTTGTGACGAATAAACAATGTTCAATGTGGAGTTTGTTTTCTTAAGCCATCATGTATACAGTTTGCAGACGTATGTGTGCTCAATAAACTATGCTAATATTGACCCCATGACCGTAGAGTCTGACAAGCCCAAACCAAAACAAGTGACCCAAGTGCCACCGCTTGAATCAAATAAGTATTGTATTAATTTTTTGCTTCTGTTGTTTAAAATAACCTCACCAGTCTAATTCTGAGTGAATCAGAAAACTAATATCAAAATAGTATAGTAATATCATTCTTATAATAAACTCCACAAACGTATCACCGAGTATTCAGTGTTCTGTTTTTATTGCAAACAATATAATACAAAAGATAAGCTTTTGAAGACAATGCCATGTTTACCTAGGGAAACTGCATTAAAGAGATGACAAAATGAGAACTAATGATACAGAATATAAAATGCAACTTTAAAAAAAAAGGTTGATTCCAGCAAATTCTTTACAATACAGCCGTAGCTTCCATATCCACTTATTAGAAATGATCCAAAAAAAAAAAATCCAGTTTTTCTTCTTTCAAGAAAGACTCACGTTATCATAATTAAAAGTAATCTGTACATACCTAGACTGACTGCAATAAAAGAAACTTTTATACGGGAACAATTTACAAATGATAATAAATTTGTACCACATATGACAGCAAACTATCCCAATGGAATAGTCTCAGTTAGTTGCTGAATTAAAAACAGACAATTGCAAATAGTTATTTTCAAATAAAATTAACGCTAAAGAATAAATTAGGAAAAGGTTAGGAGAAGGACGTAGGAATGATAGAAGTGTGCCAGACTCAGCCGAGACCCGCTGGCTGCTGGGGAGATTCAGGACAAGTCGGGCTCCTGTACCCCCTCAAGCCAGAAATTAGAACTGTGCTTTTGACATGAATGGATGGAGCCTCTCTGCTGCGGCTCCAGAGCACCAATGGTATGAAGGCAGTACCAGATAACGCCAAGCATCGCTCAGTTACATCTAGCAACTCAGTAAGGCCTCTAGTAGAATGACACGACACCCGCTGTAGCATTTTCAACACAATCATTTGAGCTAAAGCAAAGAACAAGAGTAGAATATTCAACAATTTGCTGATGACACTGTGATATCCACGGCCAAACATTCAAATCTATTGCAAACCTGCACTGCTCATTTCTTGCATGACGATAAAATATGTACAGTACAAAATAATCAAAGCAGACTGTAGGCTATTAGAGGACGACAGTGTCAGTAAACAGGCACTTCTTACCCCCTGTACAAAAATACATTAGTGAGAAGTAAGGCTGCCGATGGTGTTTTTTTTTTCTAACCCAGCATTCCTGTCCTTTAAGTGTTAAACCTTCAGCTATTAGTGATGTTCATGACACTGACGATGACAAGACACATACACAGTACATACTAAAATATTTATAACCATTATGTCCTCACAGAGGATTTTACTTTTTTTAAAACATTATATCTAAAAAAATATAATCACAATTCCAACCAATACAAAAGGCACTGTCGTGAGCCAATCCAAAGATATAGTTTCAGTACTATAAAAAGTTCTCGTGTTTTTCTGTTGGCAATGAAACGTGTGGCTTTGCAGCCCATAAGCCATCAGGCAGAATGAGTCTATGCATGTTGTGTGTGTTCCACTGTCATAGCCCCCTCCTCAGGGCCTAGAGAGCTGTGTGTAGATAGGCTGCTGCTCCCAGTGCTGTGGACTATGGGGAACAGAGGGAACCCCAGTGGTGTCGGCAATTGGGGTGTACATTGGCCTCTGGGTGGGACTCATGTAGCTAAAGGTGGAGTACAGGCTGGAGTTTTGGCCAGCTGCATGGCTATAGTAGGCATTGGCGCCACCTTGGTGATCCGAATAGTCATACTGTGCTCGTGTAATGGAGGGGTAAGAGGAGGTGCTGTAGTGCTGCAAGTTGAAGGAGCCATAGGTGACATGCTGCGGGGAGCCCTGCTGCTCACTGTAATGACTGGGGCTCAGCTGCTCCGTCTTGATCTGGGTGGTTCTCTGTTGACCCTGCTGGCCTTGCTCTCCTCCACCCAGAGTAGTCAGAGTGTGCTGCTGCTGCTGCTGCTGCTGCTTGGACACCCAAGCATGAGCCCCGACACCAGCTGCCTGGTTAACCGAGGAGCCGCCGATGCCGTAGTTGCCTGGGTAGCCAGCTTGAGCAGCTCCCGTCACTCCGGGGTGACTGTGAGGTGGAAGATACTGATCGAACTCATCGACGTCAAAGCTTCCAATGTTAGAGATGACATCGCTGCTCAGTTCACCGATGTCCACAGCCCCAAAGTCAATGTTGAGTTGGCGGCTGGTGCCCTCCTGCATGGGGCGCCCCTCACGCTTCAGGTCAACTTTGCTGCTGGGGAGGTCAGTTTTTGGGGTGGTCGGGGGTGTCGGCGGACCTTGAGACTGACCTGTATAGAAGCAGAGTCAAGTTTGCACATTAGACCTTTATGAAAAAGTGAAATGAGGACAAGAAAAAAGTTTGTTGGCACTGTACAGACAGGTGTATTTGCATAAAGGCTTATAAAATCCGCTAATGATCAACAGGTTTCCACTCATGACTGGAAAGCCCTTCATGGTTAGTTTGGAAAAACAAGTTACATTTGAGCTATTACTAAAGCTAATGCTGATTTTCCTTTCCATTGCGCTCTTTTAGTTTCTTACCTGAATGCTCTCCCGGGGAGTGCACCTCGCCCATACTGGAAGCTGGAGAATCCACCTGCTGCAGCGCTTTGAATATGGCATTTGGAGAGATGTGGGTTTGTTCGCTGTCCTCAGGTTCACTTTGTCCGTTTTTGACAGATTTTCTCCGCCTGGGCTGGTATTTGTAGTCAGGGTGGTCCTTCTTATGCTGCACCCTCAGGCGCTCAGCCTCTTCCACAAACGGACGCTTCTCCACTTCATTGAGAAGTCTGCAAATATGAATATTTTAATGCATTTCAGGTGGTTTAGAGCAAGAGAACAACTGATTAATAATATCTGTGCTGCAAAAACAACAACAAAAAAAAAACAAAAACAAAAAACGCTTATTTTATTGACAGTGTCTCTTCGCGTCATAATTTAAAGAGTTAATAGAAAAACAGCAAACAGAAAACATGTAACAGACAGAAAAGTGGTTTTAAAATGAATCACATTTGTTATTTTTACGCACAGCTGCGCGTAAAAGAGCACGGCAAAAGTGAGCGCAAGGAGAAAGTGCACCTACCTCCAGAGTTTGCCAAGGGTTTTGCTGAGTTCCGCGTTGTGCAGATGCGGGTACTGATCCGCCAGCTTCCTGCGTGCAGCCTGAGCCCACACCATGAACGCGTTCATCGGCCGTTTGACGTGCGGTTTATTTTTACTTGTGCCATTTACGCGCACCGGCATTGGCACCAGGGTCCAGTCGTAGCCCTTCAGCACCTGGGACACAGCATCTCTGATGCACACGGGAAACTTGTCCTCTTCGCTCTCCTTTTTGTAGTCGGGGCCCCTGAGGAGGTGGTTGTCGACCGGCCGGGTGTTCTCAGTGTCCGAACCGGACCCGGAGGGGCACGGCGAGCCCGCGGAATCCTCAGACATGCTGGGGCTGGGAGCGTCGGAGTGACACTTCTCCTGTTCTTCTGTCATCTTCAGGTAGGGGTCGAGGAGATTCATGCGAAAAGAAGTGGTGATCAGCTTTGCGCGTAAAAGAGGAGAAAATCCGTCTAAATCCAAGCGCAGCGCGCAAACACTGCTGTGAGAGTCTGCAGTGCGCACGGGCGGACCGACAAACCTCTTTCCTTAAAATGAGAAGAAAAAAAAAGGTTTTTTTTTCCTCCTTTTGACTTAGAAGTTTTACATCAGCAAAAGATTCTGCTTGTCAGCGCGCTCTGTGGCGTGAATGAGCAGAGAAACGCGCCTGAGGCCGTGCGGTCTCGGAGGATTGCTGAAGAGTCTGGAGACATGGGAGGCGATGCCTGGATTTATGTTTCTGGGCAGGAAACGATTGGGGGAAATTTTTTAGTAGGCGGAGACGAAATAGGACTCTGTTCCACAGAAGCTTTCAGTCAACAACTGTGCAAAGCAAGTCGGAAAAAAGTGATTAAAAAAAGTAATATTTTGTGTGACTTAAATTTGCCATATGATGTTAAAAATAGACTTGAGAATGACATAAATTCACAAAATTAGAACATGCATGCAGCATGAAGGGCATGGAATAAAATTGTTTTTCAGTACATTTCATGAATATTGTAGGATTTTTTTCTGATTAGGACAGTTTAGGTGAAGTGGAATTGTTTATTATTTATTGCTTCTCAACCTCTTTCTAGTTTTTTGTTTTTTTTTTTTGTCATTTTAATGTTCTTACACCTTTTTATATTTTAGCAGACCAATTGAGCATTTTTGATTTCCTTTATTTATAGTGTTTGTCCAACTTAAAGCTTTTTAAATTATTTTTTTCCCCTTTCTGGCAGTCAATTTGATAATTATTTAAACAGAAACAGTTTGTATTAATATGTTATATGTGTATGTGACATGTAACCTGTCCAGGGTCTTGCGCCCTATGGCACGGTTGGGATAGGCTCCAGTCCCCCTGTGAGCCTTAATGGATCGCTGGATGGATCGTTCTATATATTCATGTAGGTTTCCTTTGAAAACTAGTGAAATCCAGTTTCTGAATGTGAGTTTGGAGCTTAGTGTTTGAAGATGGCCAACAGGGGGCGACAACACTCCAGAAACTTTATGGGCTTGGACTGACTGCAGTCATTTAAACAGTGAAGTATATTATTAAATGTAATATCATCTTTGTGTTTATCTTTTAAGCATGAATTAGATGAAGAACCGCAACTAACAAGATCACAAAGTCGAATCTGTCAAAATGTTTCAGACTGAGAGGCCAAGTGTGAAGCGACTGGGATGAGAATCAACACCTCCAAAAGGGCAGACTGACCCCTCTCAGTCAGAGAAGAGTTACTGTCCAAAGTGGAGGAGTTTAAGTATCTCGGGTTCTTGTTCACAAATCATGGTAAATTGAAGCGTGAGATCGACAGACGGATTGAGGCAGAAATGAGATTCAACCATCGGGTATCTGGGCTTACACTCCTCCACAAAGTGAGAAGCTCAAATATCTGGGAGGAGAACCTTGCATTGAAAGAAGCCAGTTGAGGATGCCCCCCTGGTTGCCTCCATAGGGAGGTCTTCAAGGTACATCAACCTGGGAGGAGATCCTGGGGAAGACTCAGGACACACTGATGGGATTACATTTCCAAGATGGCATGGGAATGCCTCAGGATCATCTGGGAAGAGCTGCTTAGTCTGATACCCCTGTGACCTGGACCGAGATAAGCAGTAAAAAATGAATGAATGAGTGAAAAAAATAAATATACATATGTCTGTAGTAGTGTTTTAACTATGTACGATGTCATCATATGACTTTTGTGTAACTATTTAGGAAGTTATTCATACCAAGCAATCACAAATATTTTGTTGATCAATCATGTAGGCTTCTATAGGTTGTTAAAAAAATGTTTGTCGGAAAATGTGTTCTTTGACCTGTGACTAAACAACAGAAAAATCTAACCATCTCAAGATATCTATCCAACTAATATTTCCACCAAGTTTGCAGGATATCCTTCCAATATTTGAGTTTTCTTGTCAAAAGACAGACACACACACATACGCCATTGAAACCAATACTCTGCTTTCACAGCGTTGCCAGCACACAAAATAACAACAAAATCTGCTATTTTTGCCACCTGATCATATTTTTTAAAATACATATGAATGAATGAATGAATGAGTTTATTCGGCACACAATTCAACAACAAAAACAAAAAAACTCATAACAAAGCAACTTTACAAAAGTCCTGCGTGGCCGAAAGGGTGAGGGCAGAAGCAGAGCTTATAAATACCCACCCCTTATACTAAAACATATAAACATATACAAACATATACACACAAACAAAATTTCATAAATACATATCGACACAATCACACACACACACACACACACACATATATATATATATATATATATATATATATATATATATATATATATATATATACATACACATACGCAGATATATACACGTACACATACCTACATGTACATACATACATACATACGCACACATGATGACAATACCAAAAAGAAAAAACGTGCAAACTTAGTCAATGAGCTCAAATTTACACAATATAACCAGACAGTACTGGCACACAACACACAAACCCGAGTAACAAGACCGAAGTCTTCAACTATAGCATGCAATTTTGTTATTCTTGTAATGTCTTTTAAAGCCTACTAACGTACCAAGTACTTTAATGTTGTCGGGACAGTTGTTCCAGATGTTAACACCTTTGACAGATACACAATGACTTTTTGCAGTAGTTCGGATCCTTGATTTTTCAAACAATAAAATTCCTCTCAAATTATAACTGGAGTCCCTCAGTTTAAACAGATCCTGGACATGTTGTGGCAGCAGTTTATTTTTAACTTCATACATAATTTGTATTGTAAAGTAATAAACCAAGTCCCAGAATTTTAGAATATGCAAACAGGCAAACAATGGATTCGTTGGCTCACAATGTGATTTGTTACAAAAAATAATTACAGCTTTCTTTTGCAACAAAAATATTGGATTAGTATTAGTTTTATATGTATTCCCCATACCTCAATACAGTAGGTCATGTATGGAACGAGCAATGAGTGATATAAAATAGTTAATGAGTGTTGGGAAATTAAATCTTGTGCTTTATGCAGAATTGCAGTGGCTTTTACATTTTGGATTTAACAAAATTAATATGCATTTTCCAGCTCAGTTTATCATCAATAACAACACAAGAAATTTTGTATCAGTTACAGTTTCAATTTCAATATCATTTAATAATAAATTTCTGCAGGAAATCCTGGACTTGTTACAAATATAATACACTTTGTCTTACCAAAGTGGAGTGATAATTTGTTTGAATCAAACCATTGTTATACTTCTGTAGTTCCTTCTCCATCATTTTTACAGCCTTGTTTATAGACTTTACTAATTTAACCAAAAAATAGTTTTAATGTTCAGCTTGTGTGAATGTATTTGTTGAGAGTTATTTCAAGTGTTCGGTTCTAATTCTAACTATCCTTCAGTGCGGATGATGCTTTACCTTTACTTTTTTAATCAGGGATTGTTCCATTATGTAGGAATAAGTGGAACAAACAAGACCAATCTTTACTTCTACTAAGTCATTAGTCTTTCAAAATTATTTTCCAAGAGTGCAAACATAAATCATCATGAATCATGATTAAGTACTTTAATGAAAACATCAACTCCATAACTAATTGGGATAAAAGTGTATGACAAAAATAACAATCTACCTTGCTGAGTTTCCAGTGGACAAAACTTTGACACTCACTAATACATGTTTTTAATTTTAGAAATAAAATTTGACTTTGAAGTAAAAGTCACCTTATAATGTGACACAACTCTAAGTCTTATTATTGTTACAATTGCTTCTTAAATGATCCATTAAACAGTCATTTAAAATATCAAAGTGAAAAATGTGCAGGAACATTTGATGAAACAATAAGATGTTGTTAAAACACATGGAATCTAATTTATTTGCCAAGTTTATAGAATCAATCAGACAGTAAGACAGTTGTGATAAAATGTTCTGACATGAAAAGTCAAATTTTACATGTGGATTCACATTCTATCATCTATTAGAATGTGAATACATTTTTTATTTGGACATTAAACACCCACACATTTTGATAACAATGCAGGTTTTTTGTTGTTGTTGTTGTTGTTCTTCTTTTGTGTGTCACCAGCAAATTTGAAATATCTAATAATTATTACATTGATTGTGTGGGTTCCCTGCTCTGGTTCCTCCCACATCCAAAGACATCCAGGTTTGGTGAATTGGAAAGTTTAAATTGTCTGTAGTTTTGCGAGTGGGTGTGAATGTGTGTGTTTGTCTATATGTGGCCCTGTGACAGACTGGTGTCCTGTCCAGGATGTACTCAACCTCAAGTCCTATAACTGATGGGATAGGCTCCAGCCCTTAATTGGAGTAATTGGGTATTAAAATTGGATGGATGGACACTATATGAACATTTTGAATGAATAAAATCATGAATAAAATCATTGGCCTTTATTTATTTGTCTGTCTGTTAGCAGGATTACATCAAAATTATTGCATGGATTTTGACAAAATTTTCACCGCAGATGCATATTAGCCACGGAAGACTCCATTAAATTTCAGAGGTGATTCGGATCCAGATTCTGAATCAAGATTTCACTTTATATAGGCTTTTAAGGATTACGTCAAAACTACTTCATGGATTCTCACCAAATTTGCACCACAGATAGATATTAGGGCATCGAAAACTCCACTGAATTTTGGAGGTGATCCGGATCTGGATCCTGATTCAGTTCAATTTGTACACTTCACTTTGTCGGATTTTGAGGATTACATCAAAACTACTTAACAGATTTTCACCACACATTGGTGTTAGGCCTTGGAAAACTCCATTAAACTTTGAAGGTGATCTGGATCCAGTTCCGGGTTCTGGATCAGGATTTCACTTTGTAGACTTTTAACTCACTGAGTGCCAGCCATTTCAGAGTTCAGAACATCCCAGTGCCAGGATTTCTTCAGCATTTGAGTGCTTTTACAAGACGTATAGAAAATTGAGTTCTATGTCCATGTAAACAACAAGCATACCACAAGAAAAGAAAAGAGGAGAAAAGAAATTGGCTCGATGACGCGTCATTGGCGCGGGGCGTTACTATCGGAAAAGTTTTAGAGTCAATGGCATCGAGTGAGTTAAGGATTATTTCAAACTACTTCACGGATATGACATTACGATGTAAAACAGAGATCAGGAAGACACTATTTTGTTTCAATTTATGAATTAAATATCAGATTGCAACATGTTGATCAGTCGGACCATTCTGGATCAGTATGCAATTATTTCATTGTGTTGTGGAATCCGGATCCAGGTAAAGTCTGGGTCATGATGTGAAACACTTATCTTTTATTTTGAGTCCTCATCAACCCTTGGCAGACATCAGAAATCTCAGATTGTGCTTGTTTTATTTTTCTTTGTCATTTAGTTTGAATAAAATAACCAAGTGTGAAGTTACAAACCTAATTTCCAACCTAATAATATAATTAATATAAAAATAAATTAATTGTGGTTGTACTAAGAATAAAAACAGTTTACATGCATGATGCAATTAAAAAAAAATCTGAAAACCTAATTAAATTCAAAGCCTGTTTTTGTATGAGTTGTGGCAGATTGTTCAAAAAGTACTTTTGAAGCTTAAAACAATAAAAAATATATATTTAAAAGCTTAACAGGGCCACATGTTTTACATGCTTATATGTATTTCTAACTAATAAATAGTGATTTTTCATTACTGTACTAACAACGTAGCTTTGTAAAGGCGCATAAAACTTTCACACAATACTGTATATAAATATAGTATGGAAGTGTCTTAATATTCATTCATTCCTGTTTGTTATTGGTTAACTGCATTGTTAGCTCCTTTACACCTGACTGCACAGTCAGCTATGCAGTGTTAAATTAACACTGCAGCAAGGCCCATATGATTCCATTCAGAAGAGTGTAAAATCCAGTCAGTGTTAAATCACATTGATCAACAGTTATTTTCAACTTTAATAGTTGCTTTATCACTGATAAATTTATTTTAACAAGGGTCTTGTAACAACTTTAACATGGTCATTAAGTTGTTTTAACACTATAATACAATTGTATTCACGTTGTGATTATGTTGTTTTAACACTGATATAGTTGTTTTAACATTGTCATAAAGTTGTCTAACACTGTTATAAAGTTGTTTAACTGTCATAAAATTGTTTGAACAATTTCATAGTTGTTTTAACATTGCTTTGAATGGGGTCATATGCATTCTCTGCAGTGTTAATTTAACACTGTAAACCTTTCTGTGTAGACAAGATACATTATCAACCCTGTTTTCCAATTTTAGTAACAGATACATTGAACTAATTCAATTTTGTTTCATCATTAAGTTGACTTTATAGAACTTCAAAGGAGCCTATATCTCTGTTGTTGGACTAAAATCCATGTGGCCTGGGAGAGTTAAATAGACTCTGCCAGACCTACAACGTATTTTAATACTATGACAGAGTGGATTTAACATTATTGAAGAGTTTACTGAAAATTATTAGGACTTGGTCCAAATGTAGTCCTGGAAGAGTTTATTTTAGTCTGCAAATTTATCATGTTCCCACAAAGTACAACTTATTTGACTGTGACATGAAGCACAAAATGTAAATGTTGTTGGTATGCTGACAAACCAACACATTCCAGTCTCATTATAACTTGACACACTGGAAATAAGTACATTTTATACTTTGCGTTATCCTCTGTAATTATTTATATTTATATGTTACATGTATAATTTTTTTCCACAATAAATCCATACCATACCAGACTGTTGGATGTAATTTCTTTTTTTAAAGTCTGTGTACGTTGTGGAATGTGTAACAAGAACACCTGATGCTATTTGAGAGTTTGGAGCACGCGAGTCGAACGGTGCAGAGGAGGAAACCCACAGCTGGCTAACAGAGAGGCGTCAGAGGTGTGGTTGGGCATTCTATTTCAACGCAGACGGTTCGAAGTGCCCCTGCAGACTGACTTATGGTTGATCCAAAGTACGCAGCTCCACAGGGCTGGGCTCACAGCTTAGACGGAACGCCCGTCTGCAGGACAAGCGGGTCTTGGGAAACTTCTCAGCTAGACTTCGAGCCACAGCGACAAAATTTTGAGGCAAACACTGGGGGTAAACTGTCAAATCATGTCTTCCACTTCTCCTAGCTGTCTAAGATTCCACTGCGAATGTTTAAACAGACCCATCCTGTTTTTTTTTTTCCTCATCACATTTGCGGAGCTCTGTTGGTAAATTATAGCATTTCTTAGAATGTTTCCTTTTTAACAACAAAAAAGTGATTAAATTAAGGAGCCCAGCGTTTTTAATTAACATTACTATTATTGCTGTTTATAATACTTACTTCACGATTTTATGTAATGTGTTGAAAAGGCAAATTTGGGAACCATGACTCAGCAGTCTCTAGACATTATAATGCTAGGCTGAAGTTGTTCGCTTGCTAATAAGGTCACAAGAATTCCACTGTCACACTAAAATTACTAACTTTTGTACGTAAAGTCTTATGATACAGGTGGTGCTGGAATCTTCGCGAAGAATCGCCTGCATGTGGGACCTTCTGTGGTGGGCACATCAACTTACAGGGCTATTCCACAGGGTGCTATTCTACTATGATTGCCCAAAAATGTGCTGGCATATAAATGATCAGACCTGACAACTTGCCCGTAAATGAAAGAAAGGAGCTTGAGCTGTTCAGCTTTGAGCAAAAACGCAATAAATGTTGCTTCACCTTAAAATTTTGACCCTGATGAAGCACCCTCAAACAAGTTTCAAGCTCATGAGGAATACTCTATTTAAAGAAGTTTGAACATGACTGAAGCCATTAAGACTATGAATACCTGGAAGTTACCACATACTATCAGCGATTTCGAGAATCCAATTTTTAAACATTTCAAAAATTGGGATCTAATTTTTAAACATTTCAAAAATTGGATCCCAATTTCAAATATGGTGCCAATGAGGGCCAAACTACTTTGTAGGCAAAATTTGTTCAAGATTGATAAAGATGGACCAAGAAGTTACTATGACACTTCAAAACATGCTCCAATTTGCTATTCGGGATTAAATGGGAAGGAACACACGCTGTGGAATAGCACTGTTACACAAATATCAGTTGTTGCATGCAGAAGGCTATTTAGTACGAGTGCTAACTGGATGGAGGCCTGACATTATGTGACAAATTTGTATTAGCATTATACACTGTTTTCTTACAACTAAGCTTACAGGCACATGTTTTTAGTCAGCTACATTCTATCTAAGCAAACTAGCATTACAAGCTATTGCATTGCTTGTGCTAGGCTGGCTAG
Organism: Thalassophryne amazonica; assembly: GCF_902500255.1. NCBI lineage: Eukaryota > Metazoa > Chordata > Actinopteri > Batrachoidiformes > Batrachoididae > Thalassophryne > Thalassophryne amazonica. Next base: position 53,087,302 of record NC_047118.1, read on the forward strand.
CTAGTAAAGTTACTACCTAGAAAATATGTAAAAAAAAAAATTTACGCAAAGTAAAATATTTGTTCTATCCCAGTAGGTCTTTTGACTTCGCATTTGCAGAGTGGTTTTTGTTTGGGTTTTAAGATAAGTTTGCCAGTTTAAGATCAACAATGTTTAGCTATAAATGAGCTATCTGCATAAGTTCTTCAAGTGTGTATATTGGCCCTTTGAAATTGTGGTCCAATATCAACCAGTCCACTGAACTATAATGGGATAAGTTGAAGTTTTGCAATTTTGTGTGACCAAAGAATTAGGATATTACTCCTACGGACATCTTCAAATTACCTGCACTGACTTCCATGAAGAATTTGACTTGATGGAGTGATAAATAGCATAGCAGATGTAAGGGAGGTAGAGGTGAGCTTCAGCCCGTCACAACTGATATAACATCTGCCTGAGACTTTCTGCAACTAGTGCCAACTGCCATAGACATGGCAGGAACCTGCAAGATGGAGACCTGAGAAAATCCTGTCGGCAAACTGTCTGAACTCTTCTTCCGGCTGCTTCCCGTGTTAGTTCTTGGAAGAAATGTGTGTTTGCTTGTTGATTGTGAGCTGTCTGAAACAGTTTGACTGTATTCAGCTGCAGAACTGTACCCTCGGCCACCGTAAGCCAAAACTTTGACAGGGATGAACGAGTTGTCCCAAGTGTTTGCTGAGCCAGATCACAGTGCTTTGGTCACGGGCAAGTGTTTATACACGGCATTTCGTAAAGGCTGATGTTTAAACAGGACTTATCAAGGTTCTGTCACCCTCAGAAGTATGGGCTCATATTCTCCACTCTGACTCTCACATCTTCTTGATATCCCATATCTAAGAAGATACACAGTGACCAGTATTTTTACCTTTTGTAAGAATACAATTCTGTCAGTAATACAAATAATGCTGGGATGGAAGGTAAATCTGTAGGAGTAAAATGAAAATTTATAACTAATGTAAATCTGTTGGGGGAAATAATTATTTGAGTATGTAATTTTACAGGGATCACAATGTAAATGCAAATCTGTAGGGAAAACTATAAATTTGTAAGGAAAGTTAATTTGTAAAAAAAGACATTCTAGGAAAAATACATAGAACACGTGCATACGAAAGGAATGTAAATATGTTGGGAATGTAAACAGGGTTGAATAAGTAAATCAGGGGTGAAAATGTGTAAATTTGTTGGGAATGTAAAAATTGTGAAGAAAGTTTAAATTTGTAGGACAACATAGAAACCTACAAAGAATGTATTTTATAGAGAAAAGCAATATAAATCCATAGGGAATATAAATCTGTAGGGAATAAAGGCCAACCTCTAGGGAAAAGCAATGAAATGCTATAGGCAAGAATGTAAATCTGTGGAGGCATGAGTTGGAAATGTAAATCTGTATCAAAAAAGGTATGTAAACCTTAAGGAAGAGTATATACGTATGCGTAGACAATGTAAATCCCTCAGGAAAAACATGTAAATCTGCAATGATTGTGAATCCATAGCCCAAAGTAATGTAGATCAACAGACAGAAAATCTGCAGGGAATGACAATCTATAAAAAAAAGCAATATTGTTCTGTCAGAAAACATCATGTTCCAGTGTCATGAATGAAATTATGCAGGAAAAATAAATGTAATTCTTTAGGAAAACAAATACAAATTTGCAGATAGGAAATGTAAATGAAAAGGCATATGACTGGGTCCCTTGAGGTATCCGTAAGGGTGGGGGGGGTACTGCAGGAGTATGGGATACCAGATTCACTGAACTGTGTGATCTGGTCTCGATATGACCAAAGTAGGAGATGTGTCAGCATTACATCAGAATGGTTGTGTTGGTCTCCACCAGGGCTGCCCCTTGTCACCAATCTTGTTCATGATGTTATGGACAGGATGTCAAGGTGCAGTCAGAGACTGGAGGGTGTCCAGTTTGGTGGCCTCAGAGTTGCACCTCTGCTTTTTGTCCATGTTGTGGCCAACAGAGCCAGGGCAATAAGTCTCCCCTGAGCCATAAGTGACAGTTATTGCCCCAAGTGATGGAGTTTAAGTATTTTGAGGACTTGTTCACGAGTAGGGTTAAGTTGGAGAGTGAGATCGACAGACACATATGTGCAGCTTCTGATGCTTTACAGACACTGTACAAAACCATCGTGGTGAAGAAGGAGCTGAGCCAGAAGACAAGGCTGCCAATTTATCATTTGATTTGTGCTCCTACCCACACCTATGTTCATGAACTTTGGGCAAAGACTGAAAGAATAAGATTGCGGATACAAGTGGTGGAAATGAGATTCTTCCACTGGGTATCTGGGTAGGGTTGGGTATCGGTTGGGTTTTATCCAATACCGGTGCCTACTCTGTATTTTTTAAACGATACCGGTGCTTAAACGGTTCTCGAACCGGTACTTTAAAAAAAATGAACTGCACACACTTTGTCAAAAAAACAATACCCTTTTATTCCTAAATAAAATTGAAACATAATATTAAGTTGCTGTAAATCTTTAAACAATATAAATAAAACATATGATAATAATAAATATAAAATAAAATGTCCATAATATCAGAACAATAACCCGAACAATCACTTTAATATAAATATAACACAAATATGGAACAAAATATTATCAGTGATCTGCAACGCCACACTAGCAGGGCTGGGAGTGGGACGAAGTGCTGGGCCGTGAAACGTCGCGCAGTTTATCAAACACCGTGCATTGTTCAGCTTTCAAATAAACTCAGTGACTGGCCAGATGCTTCATCAAATTTGATGTGTTACCTCCCTTACATGCAATTGTTTTATGACATCTGCGGCACGTCGCAGAGTCATTGCCCTTGGGTGTGAAATGAAGCCAAACTTTTGAGCGTTTCGCCTTCGGCATTTTTATTGATCCTCTTGCCATCACTTCTCATCAACTAATGCGGCGCTGACGTCACGCAGGTTGACGCCGGAACACCATGGTCGGTCGCCCCATTTCGGCTCATGAAAAAAAAAAATGTCAGGCACCGAAATGAGGCACCGAAATTTTCATTCTTATTCGGTCTTGTTACTACCATTTACGTTGGAACCGGTGCTCTATTGGCACTGCGTTTCAGTACCCAACCCTATATCTGGGGTCACATTCCTGAACCAGACAAGAAGCTCAATATCTGGGAGGAACTCAGAGTAGAGCCACTGCTTTTTCGAATTGAAAGGAGCCAATTGAAGTGGTTTGAGCATCTGGTGAGGATGCCCTCTGGACATCTCCTATGGAGGTATTCCAGGCATGTCCAACTGGGAGGAGGCCCCGGGGAATGGATTATATTTCCAAACTGGCATGGCAAGGCATTGGGATCCCCCAGGAAGAGTTACAGGACTTGGCTGAGGAGAGGGACGTGTGGAATGAGCTGCTTGGTCTGCTGCCATTGAAACCCAGACACAGATAAGCAGCAGAAAATGAATGAAAGAAATATACATCTCAGGGAATGAAAAATCATTGATAAATTTGTAAATCTGTAGGACAACCATAGAACTCTGCAGAGAATGTAACTTGTAGAGAAAAGCAAGAAAAATCTGTAACAAAATTCAATAATATTCAACATGGAATGTAAATCTGTATCAAAAAGCTATGCAAATCTGTGGGGAAATGTACATATGCAATTCCATTTATGTAGCATCAAATCTCAGCATGTCACCCCAAGGTGCTTCATAAAGGTAAGATCAAACTTTATCAACCCCTGTGAGCAAGCACATATGCCACAGTGGTAAGGAAAAACTCCCTCAGGTGTAATTTGAGAAACAAACCTCAAGCAGATCAGACTCAAAGAAAAGATTACACCTCAGACAGAGAAAGAGAGAGTAGAATCAATCAGCTCAAAATGCAGTGTAGCACAATTTCGATGAGGAAAGTCACGATTCAGAGTCTCTCACAATCAGATATTTGACTCAAGCCATGGACAAAATCAGTGGTGTAGTCTACATTTTTGAAGTGGGTAGACTGTGTTTTTTGCCCGTCATCAAACCCGTGCATTGCGCCCCGGTTATTAACATTTTTAACACCATAACAACAAATAGATCTATACTTTCCATCTGATCATTTATATTCTATATTTGCCACTATAAATTTGAGAAATGTGTCAGAATGTAAGTAAGTAATTTGCACCAATTGCAAAATACAGTATAGAACAGTAAATCTAAAAGAGTGATTAAAAAATACAAAGATCAAATATATTTATTTTTTGGCATCTGAAAACCTAATTTAATAAAGAAATTTAATCAGGTCATAAACCAGGAATAAACAATGTTTAAATCCAGCCAAAAGTATCATATGCAAGCTACTGTGTATTGTTTAACAGTAAATAAGACAACTTTAAGTCACAGTCACTCAAAAAAAAAGTGACTGTGACTCTTTATTAAGAAAGAAAAGTTCTCTTAACAATAATAAGGAGCAGATTATTGCCTCCCAACTAACTATATTGCAAGAGTTCACTTTTCCTCCCTCTATTTAGTATCGGATATGAGCCTGTACTGTCAAATTCACCAGCTGCAAGATTCACCCTTCATATAATCCGCATGGCCCCAAGTTGTTTGTGGACAGTTTAGGCGCATAAACAAAAACAAAACAGAACACACCGGTCTACATGAGCCTGCACTGGCTGCAGAGCCTCACGCCTCCTACCACAATCTCTGTTGAAGTTGACAGTCCATCACCAGGTCCAGACGGGGGACTGGAACCTGTCGGCTTTATGGTCCATAAGGAAACCTACCCAGTATAAACAAGCTAGTATTAGTATACGTTAAGTTCCATTAAAACAGCAGCTAGGCTGAAGGACAGAAGCCGGGACAGAAGCTAGCTCCCAGAAAATTCACATACAACAATGAAAATATGGTAGATGCTTTACTTTGCAGAAACCTTTTCAAAACATTGTAGGCCAAATCAGTGGCACAAAAGTATAGTATGAAGACAACCAACTAACTAACTAAGACAACCATGCAACTACTGAGAGTATGCCACTTACCAATTCCAGTCATTTTAAAACTACACTTCAAACTACATTTCATTTTATATTTTAACAATAAATGAACGGATCATTAAAAATGTCCACGAATCAAAGTCAAAAGACATTTGCACAAGTAGAAGCTCTCCACTTATTGTGCTCAAATTCATATTTTAGAAATGACTCTGTCCTGATAACAACATTAAAAGGCAATTACATATTTTGTCAAAATTACAAGTTGAAATGACCATTAAAAAAATTCATCAAGAGGTTTATGTCACAGAAATCCTACTTTACAATCACTGCAGTCATTGTTAAATTATTTCCTGTTGCATTTATAATAAACATTTGTATTTATTTACAGTGTCTGTTTTTCTGGTTGAAATGAGATATAAATAATCTACCAGACTTAAAAAATTTTTACAAATTTCCATGTTATTTTGTCTAAAAATAAATGTCCGAGGTTCCTTATGTTAAACAAGAAATTATCTAATCTGAAATAACAGGTGGTTTTAATTTACAGATGAAAGGTTTCTAAAGAACCATTTATTGATTTATTTAGCTATTTTAATTACAAGTGTTCTAAACTTTTTTAACAGTAATCAGAAATTCTGAGGTAACAACAACAAAAAAACATTTCCAAGGATTTTTCTTCATAAAACTGCCCCATAAATGAGCAGTCCTGTGACACGTTTGTTTTGTACAGATCAGTGGTTTATTTCTACACCAATCCATTTTGTACAGATCAGTGGTTTCTGCCACTACTCTTCCATGTTTTGGCCAGACGTATCGTTCCTATTGGACAACGCAAAGATACGTCACGGCTCAGAAAGTTGGATTGGCTTGAACTTTGTCTACGTCAGCCTGCCGACAAGCGGCAATGCGCGCTCCCATCAGCATCTAAAAAGCAATGTGTCTCATTGAAAATAATGCTTTTTAGACCGTTTTTTGACGCGTCTGACGTATTCAGTGCGAAAGGCCCATTAGCTTAGTGAACAAATAAAAAACTAGCTGTCGTAGGCTAGCCCACTTACCAGAAATGCAGACAGCGCCAGGTTTATCTCCTCCACTCAGGGTGCAAACTTCATCAATCGGCCTTGAAGCAGCAGGTGGACGTTTTCGAAAAAAAAAAAATTTAAAACCGAGGCCTGTTTTCATTTTTTCGGGTAATAATCACCATCGATACTTCCGGCATTCTTCTTGTTTGTGTGCGGTTTTCGCGCTGATTAGCTGGTAGCCCCGCCCCATCTCTCTATGAGCCAATTAAAACTCTTATCTAGCAGAGTGAGCGGGGGTGGGACATACGGTGCATTCTGCAGTGATGGACGCCTGATGGCTGTGTTTTAAAGGGAGAAAATAAAATTACATTCAATAAGCGCTTATTTTATTTACACTGTCACGTTCCCCGGGGCAATTTGAAGTGGGTAGACGGAAATTCCCGGTCATTTTAGGTAAGTAGACGGCATCTACCTGCGTTCCACGTAGAATACACCACTGGACATAATCCTAACAGATGTTACAGTTAATCATCACCACAAACTAATAGGACGCTAGTACGTCCTTTGAAAGCTTCAATGTCTCACTCATCTCTTGCTGTTTTTCAGTTCTTCGCCTGACACTCCCTCCACCGCCCCATCAGTTGGTCCCTGTCCACTACAGGGGATGGGCACCACCCCCTGCCTCCTCCATTGGCAGGATTTGAGAGTCTCTTCTCATTGACAGGCGTTTGACAGTCTCTGCTGCTACAGAGACTAAGGCCAAACCAAAATTATTACTACATATGTACTCACCTTTGTAATAAATTTTGAGCCATGACTGTATAGGATGATAAACAATTAGACCAAGGCCAATGTTTTTAAAAAGTGCAATTATTATTTTTTTATTATTATTTATTGCAATTTGCAGTTTTCCCTCAAGTACTTTGCACCACCCAGCTTGTCTGATAACAGACAAACATCATGCAGAGGTGATTTTTTTGCTCCACACACACACCATCTGACCCAAGGTTTTCTTCATGCTCATATTAAATCAGATTTTGGAGTTCAGCTGCTTTACTATGAAAGCATGCAATCAGACTGCCAGGTGTGTTCTGGCCTTCACCTCTTTGACCAGCGATGTGGCCGCACGCTTCCTTATGTAACTTTCTCCAGTCTTCTCTGCAATCTCAGCCTTATCTCACCCTGGTTTCTCATAAACTGAAACACCTTGGACACTCATTGATAGTGTATCTGCAGGGAAGGAAATGCACGTTGCTGCAGGAATGCAGTGAAACTGATAGTTGCTGATGAATGTCAGAGGCATTGGAGCCGTGCCACTATTGAACTATTATCGTGAAAAGGAACTCACAACAAAACAAAATGGGGAAAATTCACAACAACTAACATAATCTACTGTAGGTTGTGGAGAGAAAAAGTCAATATTTTGAAGTGGAGTTTTTATCTTGCAAAGTCTTGCACTGAGCTGCTTACATGAAACAGAAGTGTTCACCTTCATCACTACTGAAACCTTTCTCCAATATTGAGCTGTGCTGATTGACTTCACAAGGCCACCTTCATACCTTCAGGTGAAGTGACCTCTGAGTGGGTTTAAATGACATCTCAAACTCGTTTCAGCATTTTCATTAGGACCTGACCTGTAATACCTGTAATTATGTCTGAGTGACAATAGCTTATTCTTAAAGCGCTAACAAAGTTGAAACAGTATCAGTCCTTGCACACAAAGAACGAATCCTGACCAGGGTTCCGAAAGAGGACATAGCATTGACCCACCACAGTCAGGTATCTCCAAGACTTTGTTCAAAATGGTGACAACTTTCTTATAACTCATAACCACAAGAGAATTTTACCTAAAACAAGATACTAAAAAATTTGATTACAAAAAATGTTCAAGGCAAATTCTTTGCCTCGAGGCTTTGTTTAAAACTGTAGTACATACGCCAGACCTGTATGTGGTGCTGTAATGCTCCCACAAACAAAATACAGAAGAAGACCATAGCGCTAATCAATGTAGCAGGCGATGCTACAACTTTCCAAAGCCAAACGCTGAGTAAAATAAAGCCTTTTAAGAGAAGGGGTTAGGGTTATTGAAATGGACTTATTGTGCATTTAAAGTGAAGCAGTGTGTTTGTATATATTTAAAAAAAAAACACGTTTTGCTCCACTGGCCGTTCTCCACCTCCGCAAGATGAAGCGAAAAGACGCGCACTTTAAATGAGTCATGTTTCATGATAAAAAAAAAAGCTTTAATTCAGATTTGGTAAGAGTTTTTATCAACAGGCAGCTTTTGTAGAAACACTGCAATCCACAGCCGTTTTTTTCAAAGGCTGTGTTATTCGCCAAGTATCCAAAGAAAACAAAGAATTTGGCTTGAGCTACACTGTACGACGTATAAATATACACTAAACATTGAATAAATCACAGTAATAAAAATGCAAATGAAATTTGCAATAAGAAGGAAAAAAGAATGCACTGTTCACAGACTGAAGATTTCACAGACTACCTGGGCTTATGTTTTGGCAAAGCTCTAAAACTCTTAATATGAAAAAATTAATAACCCGGCAAAACAGACAGAGGGAACATCCTAAACTTAAAAATCTGCATGATGGCACAGCGACATTGTGCCACTGCTTTAGGGAGAGCCCTGCCACTACTGATATTGTTTAAAAACACAAAGATACTTTTTATCCGATTAATTAATCGATAAAATAATAGATAGAATATTCGATTTCAAAAATATTCAATAGCTGCAGCCCTACAAGATACTGAAGTTTTCTATTTGTTTTACAATTTTTTTTTCTTTCATTTGACGACTTGGAGTTGCATGTAAAGGAATGTATATGTCGAAGTAGAGTCTACAATCTGGCAGAATTTGAGATTCTACTAGTAGAGACTCTGATTAGAAACTCTACCAGTAGAGTCTGCGATCGGAGAATCTACTTGCAGAACCAGAGACTCTACTACTAGGGACTCCAAGCCATTCATTATCATGACAAGATGATATCTAGACATAGAATGACAGCAATACCGTACTGTGGAAATTTGAAAAATATCTTCCATATCAACTTCACATTAGAGCCGCACCATACTGAAGAGATCACAGTAAGAAAGTAAGAACTTGTAATCCAGTCCTTGTGTTCAATGGAAACTCTACTAGTAGATTCTCAGATCGGAGACTCTACTCGTAGAGTTTCCGATCGGAGTCTCTACTAGTAGAGTTTCCAATCGGAGTCTCTACTGGGATTCTCCCAGTAGAGTCTCAGATCATAGACTCTAGTAGTAGAGTTTCTGATCACAGTCTCTACTGGTAGAATCTCTGATTCTACCAGATTGCAGTGTCTACTTTGATATATGAGGTCTGTTAGAAAAGTATCCGACCTTTTTATTTTTTGCAAAAACCATATGGATTTGAATCACGTGTGATTGCATCAGCCAAGCTTGAACCTTCGTGCGCATGCGTGAGTTTTTTCACGCCTGTCGGTTGCGTCATTCGCCTGTGAGCAGGCTTTGTGTGAGCAGTGGTCCACCCCTCTCATCGGGTTTTTATTGCGAATAAATGTCTGAATGATTTGGAGCTTTGCTGCATCAAATTTTTCCAGAAACTGTGAGAGACCTCCAGGTGGACACCATTCGGAAAATTCATATGGCTTTCAGCGACGATTTTATGGGGATTACACAGATTAAGGAGTGCTCCAGCCGGTTTAAAGAGCGCCCACAGCATCTGAAAGCGTGGCGCACTCCGAGCACCGATCGACAGGCTGACACCCCGCTGAAACAAACAGATCATTTCCAATGTGAAGGCTTTGTTGATCCGGGACGTCATCTGACTTCCACAAAAAACGGCAGAAGGAGTGGACATCAGCACTTTTTTGGCACATTCCACTGTTACAGGAGTTTTTTTCATGGATAGAGGAGCGGAGGGATGCGCTACCGTGCCGCTCATGGCGCGGCACAAAACCACCTCCATGTTGGTCTCACAGGACGGCTTTCAGATGGCTCAGATGGCTTTCGGTTGCTTTTCAGTCGTGTGACTATCCGAGAAATTGTGCATGAGCTGGACATGCCACAACATGTCCTGTGAGGCTTCATCACGGCATTGCTTTGCGCCATGCGGAAACGTCCCGACGCGCGGAATTCCTCCACACGTCTGTCTCAGTGTGCCAAGAGAGTGCAGATGTCCACGTCTTCCGCAATTCCTGTGCTAGTCAGATGACATCCCGGATCAACACAGTGTCCAGTTTAGAAATGAACGGCACATTCCACTGTTACAGGAGTTTTTGTCATGGAATAAATATATATATATATATATATATATTTTAAGCATAACAAATAGTGCTCAGTTCCATGTGCTTCTGGAGAGTTCCGTGGAATTACAATGACAGCAAAATCTGGCAACATTTCAGATCACTATTACAACTTTGCTTTGATTATAATTCCTTTACCATATAACTACCCTTCTGGCCTTTTTCCAAGGCCAAATGCCCATTTTAATTTAAATTAAACACCAAACCAAATTCTAAATCCACTCTAGTGGACTATCTCTTTCCAAAAATACATTTTTCTCCACTGGATTCAGATTATTTCAATATGGACTAATCTACACCAATGAAATGATCTGATAACTGGGAACAGTCAAGTAATGTAATATTCCAGTTTGATGTGTTTATATGTACTTTATATGACTGATTGCAGTTATTTGGATTTCTTTCCAAATTTGTGATATCAAACTTTCACTCACACTCTCTCACTCATCTTCAACCGCTCCGTCCAATTAAGAGTTGCAGGGGGCTGGAACCTATCCCAGCAGTCATAGAGCATGAGGCGGGGTACACAGGACAGGACGCCAGTCTGTCACAGGGCCACAAACAGACAAACAAACACATTCACCCCCACTCGCACACCAAGGACAATATAAAGATTCCATTCCACCTAACCTGCATGTCTTTGGATGTGGGAGGAAACTGGAGCACCCGGAGGAAACCCAGGCAAACACGGGGAGAACATGCAAACTCCACACAGAAAGGCCACAGGCGGGAGTTGAACCCATGACCTTCTTGCTGTGAGGCAACAGTGCTAACCACTAAGCCACCGTGCTGCTTGATATCAAACTGTTATTTTCAAAATTTCCTGACATTACTCATCATGGAATCTCTGCTGCTATTTTGTTGTTTGATTTTTCAATGGACCACAATGAAAATAAGTGTTTTCACTTTCTTGTGTCATTCTTGTATTTTAAATGTATTTACAATTATATTATGTACTTACATTGAACTTAAAATCACTCACCACACTCACGCTTTTAAAATAAAGATGACTTACCACACCCTGCTGGAATGGCGCGAGTTCAGAAAGTAGTTAGCAGTACACACGCACAGCTGCTGTAAGCAGGTGGTTTTAATTTGACAGACAGTAGCTGAAGACATTAAAACCGCTAAACATTTCACTCATGGTACCAACATGAAATATAAGTCAATTGTGGTAATAGCAACATAAGACTTATCTAAACTGACTAAACCAATTGAGCTAGAAAAACACAATAACACCAACAACACTGTTAAACTAACATAAACCACAATAACAACATTTAAAACCTCAAAACGCTGAACTCTCATTTTTCATTGCAGCACAGCATCCGTTGTTTATTGGTTCTATATAATTGCTAATTTCTTCAAAAATATTTGTCCTATCAACTTTCCGTTTTTACAGAGTTTATCCTTGACCCAAAATAGATAAGCATGCCAAATGGCAAATGTCAGCTCTCCATGGTTTTTGTCTGATCAAACCCATACACACGCACACAGAGGCCACTTGGCTTTTATGATATATATTATTATTGCTGTGATTATGGCATAATTAATTGTGAGTATAATAACAATAATTATAATAATAAATATAATTTTACATATTATTTATATTCATGTTTTCCATTTCATTTAGCATGAAAATAGCCTCTTCATTATAAAAGCTGGTTCTGCCACTATTGCTCACACTTTCCACCATGTTTGCTTAATTTTTAAAAACATCTGGGTTTTTCATTTAACACTTTTACACATGCTCAGATGTAAAAGAACAACAGAAACCAGATTAATGGAATACATGCACCAGAGAAATTGGAAAATTGGTCAAAAACCTTTGTGTGTTTATCAGATTTCTCATAATCCATTAACGCCGTTAATCTGATAAAGCATATGACGTTATGGTGTCTATATGACCACTTTAACAATCCAGTAAGTCCAAAAAAAAAAAAAAAAAAATCAGATAATGATCAATTTATGTGTGCATGTAAATGTGCACAATCACAGAGCCCCAAAGATACCATGGCCCTCCATAACCCACATATTTGTTCACCCCTGCTGCCACTCCCCCCTTGTCTGCTGTTTCTAATCACATGTAATCAGTGTGCAGCATAAATACGGCTCATTAGTGCTTACTCTTTGCCTGATTGTTTCATGCCTCCATGTCAAACTCTCCAGTCAGTCGTTATCTGCATCAGAACCACCTTACCTGCCTTCAGACATCATCTGTCTGTTCCTCATCTGGTTTTGCCTTGTCTCTGCCTGCCTCTGGTCCCATGAAGCATTGTCCGTCTCACACACCACCTGCTTGCTGCCTGTCTGTTAGAATGACTTCCTGATACTGAACTATGACCTTGCAATTATCCTCTCATCTGTTTGTCTGAGTTGCTGATTTCTCTCTCCAGTTGATCTGCCTCCCTACCCTACCATCTGCCCAATCCTAGTCTAACTTGTTAACTAATCTGCTACCTTTTTCTTCAGTCTTTAATATGTTTTGTGCTGAAGATCAGCTCTTATAGACAACACACCTGTAGAACTTCTAAACGTTCATGCAACTAGGTCACACCATGTCAGCTCCAGAAGAATGACTTCACAGGCAGAAGGACAAGCTGTACTTTTAATGTGAACAAGTTGGCCATGTCTTTGCCACTTGTACAGAAAAAACAAGACTATTCAGTAGAAATAGGGGCAGTCATGTCCTTACCTCCAACTCTGCTCCACACCAAGCTTCTGCTCACAGGAGGGGCCCAAATGGTTGTAATTTTCATAATTTCTGGACTCTGTGCTGGCTGACCAGCTAGGCACTTTCCCAGGAGCCTAACCCTAGACCCATGCTGAGCAATGCACTGGGCAGCTTTCTTCTATATACAAGCCATCTTTCAAAGGACATCAGTCCAAATGTTCCATCACACCAACTTATTCGCCTGTTCCCTCTCCCCTGCTGGGATGAACTACAACACTAGGAGCATTTAGTTGCTGGCACTCAAGTTAGAACTAGAGGAACAGTGCCGTCAGGTTAGAGGGAACTGAACATCCCTTCCTGGTCTGGGTTGATTAAAAAAATATTTGTAATCTATCTGAAAATTCAAACAGTGAATTCTGACAGGCTCGGTTAGTCATGTTCAATTCATCCATTCATTCATTTCCTATGCCTGCTTAATCTAATTATGGGTTTGGGGAGTAGGGAGCAATGTGGTGCCTATCTGAGCAGTCACTGGGTGAAAGGTTCCCTGCCATGAACTGGAATGAACATCCTAGCCAATTCCCTCTCATTTGAGGGTGACAGTTTGTGTCTTCTTCTAGCCATTGACAAAGTGGTGACACATCTGGCTGACTTCTATTTAGGTACAATTGTTTGAACATATCATTTTGGAATCTGGAATCGGAATCGTCTCCATGACGCAATGACACGTGGTGCCTGTGATCACGGTGTAACATCCACAATGAGCATGATATCCATCGTCAGTCCACCTCATGTGTCAGAGGATGTATCTGTATTATCATGTCATCATGGCTGTTAGACCCCGTCCAGACGGCTTCACTGTGTGTTCGTGCACTGACTTGCTGCACAGCTCACCTGACCGGGCTGTTATAGGCATTTTGGACACAATGATACAGGTACATTATCTATCCTATAAGTGAGGATGTCATTGTATCTGCAATCTCGAGCCTATTAGGGATGTGACAGTCCGTTCAGCTGTGCACGGTGCAGTGCGGCTCTGAGATACACTGACTGGCTGTGGTTCACATGTAGTGCATATAATGATAGCGTGCCAATGACTTTGCACATTGCAATATTTCCTTTGCGCACCCCGAACAAGATGCATTGGGAAACGGGAGGTGTGACTCTCATTGGGGCACAATTGGGATGCGCCGGCAGGATTTGGTGTGCTTGATTGATTTTGAGGTCCCCTCGTACGCGATCAGAATGCTCCGAATGCAGTCAGACTGTGATACGACTGCCCTTTGACTGCCGTTCGAATTTTCCCCAGTTCGAATGCAGCTCGACAGTGGTGGCTGTGCCAGTGTGTCCGACTTTGTGGAGTGCACACACATATGCTGTACAAGGGGTTCAAATGCAGCTCAAATTTGCACAAATGTTGTTTGAATATCCATTCGTACAGCATTTAGGCTAATTCGTGCTCTACTGTGACGGGGAGGACGGTCGAGGAATTCGGCCAGGAGTACACGTGCTCAAATAATTTGTACAGCCCCTCGAACAGAGTCCGAATGCTTCAAACTGTGCACGAATTGCTGTACTAATATTACAACTGCAGTCAGATTGGGGTACGACCACAACTCCACCACCATTCAAATGTTTTCCAACACGAGCGCAACATGAATGTAGAGTGCATGTGCTCTGGCGCATGGATGTGCCAACTGCTGTTAGAATGCTGCTTGAATTTGCATGCATGTCATTCAAATCCTCATTCGTATGGCATTTGGGCTCATTCATGCTCTAGTGTGACGGGGGTATAAGGAACTCAGCCTGTCTTTGGGCCTCTGACTCATCTGGCTGCTCCTCATCTGATTCATCTGCCTTGACTCAGCCCTGCTCCGGTTTCTGAGCCCTTGTTTCTCTCACACCCTGCCTGCCTGCTCCCTGTCTACTGGGATGACTCCCCAGTACCAAACCACACCTGTGCAAAAATCCTCTCATCTGTCTCCTAGTCTGGTTTGTCTGCCTTACTGACTTCGCCCTCTCTGGTGATAGATCTCTTGCCTCTCTGACCGGCCGTCTCTTTGCTCCCAGTCTGATTTGTTAGCTAATGAATTGATTTACCAGTCTTCCTGCTTCTAGCTGGGATAAAAATCATATTTTTTTATTACTTGTGCAATATTTGGCTGGCAGTTAGGCATGAGAATTGGAAAATGCTACACTACACAGACTAGCAATTTAACATTTGTCGAAAATGGGCAGTGTAATAGTGTCTGAATAATACATATAATCATACAAGCATTTAGGGTCCAATTTATTACTTGCTAGCAGTAAAATTATTTGATTTACGTTATTCTTTTATGTAAAACATATAAGTTTACGACTTATGGCATGCCTTATGTGTTTTTAGGCACTGCGCTCATAATCATTTTCCTTCTGTATATGAAAGATGAAATGATACGAAAAATGCCACAAAGGGTTTGTGCAAACATAAAACACATTATATCTGATATTATCTGCATTAAAATGCATGAATCTGCCTAGATACTGACAAGACATCAGTGTTAATTTTCACTAGGTTTGGGATGACTAATGAAAATCATTAGTCAACTATTCGGGTACCATTAGTCGTCGACTAAATTTGACATTTAAAAAATTAAGCCAGTTTTCGAATCTTCATGGTGAAACGAAAATGTGACATTTATTTGAACAAATATAAGCACAAAATCACAAATACAAAAAAAAAAAACAGCATTAGCATGAAGACAATACCTGGATTCATTTACTAGGCATAGACTACCCGTTTGAGCGGACTAATTCGCCTGCCAGGGTTCACACACTTTGAAGGGAGTGGTGGCAGCTCCCGCAGGTCTGATCTGTTGATGGTAAAATGAACTTAATAAATGGCTTTTGACTAGTCGAGTAATAAAAAAATAGTCAACGAGTTGGATGTTAGCTCGTCACAGTCGGCTATTACTATAGTCGTCCCATCCCTAATTTTGACAGCATATTTAATCATAGTTTTGACTCAATTGGTATTTAGTTTTAGTCATAATTAAGTCATCTGAAATGCTTTAGTTTTAATCAAACAAAATATCCTGTAGGCCACTTGGTCTACTCCCATTTCATTTACTTCCCATTTGGTCTACTTCCAGTTCATCTACTTCCATTTTCTCTACTCTCAGAAATGTAGAGTAGTGCCATTTCATCTACTCTCATATTTTCCTGATTTTTGTCTTAATTATTTCCAAGATTTTGAATTATAAGAGGTTGGGTTAGGGTTAGGAAGTAGACGAAATGGAAGTAGATGAAATGGGATTCATGTACTTTCCTAAGAGTAGACAAAATGGGAGTAGACCAACCAGGAATAAACCCTGTAGATTTAGTTTACAAAAATCTTGCAATATTTAGCCCATTAAAAGCACACAAAAAGGAGATATGACCTAAATATTCATATCAGTTGCACATGATCAGAATATGTTCAAATAGCACAATACCAAATTGTGCCAAATACCAATGCAGATCTGGCTGTAAATGCTGCGGTGACCCTGATCAAAACGGAAACATCTGAAAGGACAACAACAACATTATCAGATTTGATTTCATACCTTTCAAAGTGTCTCCCATCACAGATTTTTGTGTGTCTGGAGTGTGGTGCTGACTCAGGCTGGCTGACAGTAGCAGCAGCTCTTTGGCACCTCTGCACATTAAAAGTCCCATCCACGGCTCTGGATGATGTCAGCACGGGCGCTTTCCCTGCACACACAGACGCCTTTCACAAAGAAGCAGTATGTGCTCCTCTGTGCTCCTACGTAATGGAATATTCAGCCCCGTTCTCTTCCTACCTGCAGCTACATATGATCAGGTGAAAATGATACGGCTGCTTTTGTCTGTGGGAATCTAAAAATAAACTATTTCCCAGCTTCACTGAACTATTTTAAACACACTGATCTATTTTGGTGTATTATAAATTGTACTCTCTATGACAGTCCACTAGTAACAATTTGGTACATCATCAATTTCATCAATTTCATCATCAATTTTATTTATATAGCGCCAAATCACAACAAACAGTTGCCCCAAGGCGCTTTATATTGTAAGTCAAGGCCATACAATAATTACGTAAAAACCCCAACGGTCAAAATGACCCCCTGTGAGCAAGCACTTGGCGACAGTGGGAAGGAAGAACTCCCTTTTAACAGGAAGAAACCTCCAGCAGAACCAGGCTCAGGGAGGGGCAGTCTTCTGCTGGGACTGGTTGGGGCTGAGGGAGAGAACCAGGAAAAAGACATGCTGTGGAGGGGAGCAGAGATCAATCACTAATGATTAAATGCAGAGTGGTGCATACAGAGCAAAAAGAGAAAGAAACACTCAGTGCATCATGGGAACCCCCCAGCAGTCTAAGTCTATAGCAGCATAACTAAGGGATGGTTCAGGGTCACCTGATCCAGCCCTAACTATAAGCTTTAGCAAAAAGGAAAGTTTTAAGCCTAATCTTAAAAGTAGAGAGGGTGTCTGTCTCCCTGATCTGAATTGGGAGCTGGTTCCACAGGAGAGGAGCCTGAAAGCTGAAGGTGCAATATGGGTGAGCATATCTCACCCATATTGGCCTCTCAAAAATGACTCCAAGATTTCTCACAGTATTACTAGAGGTCAGGGTAATGCCATCCAGAGTAAGGATCTGGTTAGACACCATGTTTCTAAGATTTGTGGGGCCAAATACAATAACTTCAGTTTTATCTGAGTTTAAAAGCAGGAAATTAGAGGTCATCCATGTCTTTATGTCTGTAAGACAATCCTGCAGTTTAGCTAATTGGTGTGTGTCCTCTGGCTTCATGGATAGATAAAGCTGGGTATCATCTGCGTAACAATGAAAATTTAAGCAATGCCGTCTAATAATACTGCCTAAGGGAAGCATGTATAAAGTGAATAAAATTGGTCCTAGCACAGAACCTTGTGGAACTCCATAATTAACCTTAATCTGTGAAGAAGATTCCCCATTTACATGAACAAATTGTAATCTATTAGATAAATATGATTCAAACCACCGCAGCGCAGTGCCTTTAATACCTATGGCATGCTCTAATCTCTGTAATAAAATTTTATGGTCAACAGTATCAAAAGCAGCACTGAGGTCTAACAGAACAAACACAGAGATGAGTCCACTGTCTGAGGCCATAAGAAGATCATTTGTAACCTTCACTAATGCTGTTTCTGTACTATGATGAATTCTAGAAGAAAACTAGAAGAGCCCTCAAAAGAATAATACATGCTTGCACCAAGGGTGAGCAGTTTGGGATTGGGAGTAACAGTATTCCAGGTTTCCAGGGTTATTTTTGACAATCCAGCTGCTTCATTGATGGAATATGTAACACTGAAAACATTAATCAAGATCAGATTTGTGTTTGAGAAATTGATTGCCATGCAAGAACAAAGGGGTCCAGACACCTATTACAGATCCTGATCGACAAAACATCAGGATGTATTCTTCCTAAAAAGACTAATCATTCCAACAGTTTCACTGAAGATTGAAAAATATTGATATATATTTTTTAATTGTCAAAATAAGTAACATATAATCAAAAAATCCACATCCAGATCCCAATAAACAGCAAAATTTCACATTTTCTTTACTTTGTTTGGACTGATCATTCCTCTAGTTTTTGAAAATCTATTGATACTTCAACAAAAAAAAAAGTGAAAATAACTGTTGTCTTATGATGTAGAAGAAAATACCACATGATCTAGATTCCACATTCAGATCCCAGTCAAGAATAAAATGACACATTTCTTCATGTTCAGATCAATAATTTCATCAGTTGTCATGAAGTGTGGGTGAAAATCTTTTGAGAAATTGCTCAAATTGTCAAATAATTGTCATCGCACTATAAAAAAAATGAAAATATTTCTGAGAATTTGGTCAATTTGCCTAAGTAATTGTTATTTTTCTGTGTGTTCCAGAATCTACATTCAGATCAAATCAAGACAAAAATGATCAAATTTCTCCGTGACATTCACATTGATCATTTCATCAGCTGTTGCGAATACTTGTTGAAAATCTTTTAAGAAAGTATTGTCAGCAATTTGCAATTTTACATTGTAAAATAACAAATACTTAGACAATTTGAACAATCACCACAAAAATCACATGAATTATCATATAATTGCTCATTTCACCAACTTTTGTGGAGAGTGACAAATGGTATAACTGCAGAGTTTATACATGCTTGACATACTATGGGTGACATCGCCCATACATTTTCCATATAGACCAAAATATGATACCCATATGTGGGTGTTGCGATGTCGGCAGCATTGGCAGCACGGACTTTGGATACATCATGATGAACCCACAAACGGATAAAGAAGTGGACTGTGTGTGACTCATTTGTGCAATTAAAAGAAGCCTGCACATGGTCCTATCATTGAGTCTGAACCAGCTAAGCTAATAGACTAACGTCTGTTCATTGATTCATACTTTTGTGGAATGCTCATTGGTTCTTATAATGGCTTGCATTGGTATGAACATTAAACACTATGAGCCACTAATTTTCTCAGTAGTCGTGCATTAATGGGGCCTAGTTACAGATAGCTGCTAAAAGTCCTAGCACCATTAGCATACAACATTAAAGAAAGACAAGAATTTCATTTAGCACAAATGTTGCAGCATGGAAATATTAGATGGGCCTTGCACCACACAATAAGCCAAATTATTCCAAGTATTTATCATAAAATGCTCAAAACATTTCAACAGGTAGTGGCCACATGGAGCAGCCTCTAATCACCGAGGCTTGGTGCTTGGTTCAGCATCTGTCCTTCAAAGCAACTACGTCCCTTATTATGCAGAATGCTATGGCTTCAAATATTTTCAAACATAGAAATTAGAGGGGAAAAAAAACACCCCCATATAGTAGTCATGGGGGGGTGGACTACCTACAGAAGCCAAAACTGTTTTTTGTTCCAGGTTTTAAACATGTTTATTTCTGCTCTGAATTTGGACATTTTAAGATTAACTTGAATGGGAACCTGCTCCCTTTCCCGTACATTAGCATGGTGACATCACAGGCTGATACCTAGCTGCAAAGCGCTGTTTTGTTTGTATAAATATAACCTCTGTGTCATACGTTATGTAAAAGCTAGCGAGGCATAAACACTTCTAAAACAGAAAACGCTGTTTATGTAACCTGATAACACCTCTGGAGTCATTTACAAGACATTTTGCAGATGTTAGCATGCATGCTAAATTCTGCTAATTAAAAGCCAACTTTGTATGGAGTTACATTTGTCTCAATACCTGCAAATGCACAGTGGGTGATCTACAAATATTCCTTGATTTGGACAATTTCCGCTCTTAAAACATAAATATTTTTGATTGATTGATTGAGGGGCTTCACTGAACATGTACAAATTGTACATATGACAACAGGAACTTAATCATGAATTAAACAACTGCAAATTATAAAGAACACAATGCTCATACGGTCGAGGGTATTTTAGCATTGTGTTATTTATTTTTTTGTTGTTATGGGAGGCTGATTTCTCCTTTCCTCCCTTCTTTCCTTTCAGTAGCCTCCCACCTTAACCTGTATCTTTCAACAGGGCTCATTTGTTGGGATGACCAATGAAAAGAACCATTCTTTCCACATAGTCACTGTGATACTAGGAACACTGAGTTAATGAAAGAGTGATGATATTTAATCACCTTCCAGAGGACAGCTTCCACATCAGGGCCAGTACCAAAAGCTGTGCTGAAGACTTCCAAATGGATTGCGTACAGATGTACTTCCTCTTAGCAGTTCACCGCCGTTCTACCTTTTATATCACTTGTTACATGGAAGTTGGAATGTCTTGTGTGGCCAAGCAAATCCAACCTTCTTAGGTGCTTCCACTGGGGATTTCAGCATTAGACCGTGGCAATGAGATTAATACGTTCACAAAGGGCAGGGGTGACATGAACAATGGCATACTTCAGGGGCTTTAAGAGTGTCTTATTACAATGTGGCAAGCTAAATCTATTCTTGATGAAGCCCATTTCAATGCAAAGAAAAAGGAGAAGGCAACTGCTTTCAGTAACCGTTATTACATGCATAATGTAAGGCAGACTGACAGAATTTTAACAAAGTAGTAAACAATCCAGGCAAAATGTAAGGATGACTTTTCTTGATGTAAATCACTGCTACCATTGCAAGAGCACAGCCACACCTACCCACTCTCCCAAGGAGTTCAAGCGCTTTCTGTACCACCACAAGCAGTATACTTGCCACAGAGCAGTACTTATCTGACATCTGAGTGGAAAGCAGGTGATAAGGAGTTGTGGCTACCATTATGTAGAGCTGGCTTCAAAACCGTGACTCCAGTTTCAATTTTCATGTCGGAAATGGATCTAGAAGGAGCATCTGGTGAGTTGCTCATCTGTATAGCAGGTAAATAAGTGTGACAGAATTTACCAATATGTAGACTTGCGTGTGATTCCCGGTCACCTGTCTGTGTCCCTGGACAAGACACATCATCTGCATTGTCTCAGTCCACCCAGCTACAACCCCTGACAAAAATTATGGAATCACCGGCCTAAGAGGATGTTCATTCAGTTGTTTAATTTTGTAGAAAAAAAAGCAGATCACAGACATGACACAAGTCATTTCAAATGGCAACTTTCTGGCTTTAAAAAACACTATAAGAAATCAGGAAAAAAATTGTAGCAGTCAGTAACGGTTACTTTTTTAGACCAAGCAGAGGGAAAAAAATATGGACTCACTCTATTCTGAGGAAAAAATTATGGAATCACCCTGTAAATTTTCATCCCCAAAACTAACACCTGCATCAAATCAGATCTGCTCATTAGTCTGCATTTAAAAAGGAGTGATCACACCTTGGAGAGCTGTTGCACCAAGTGGACTGACATGAATCAAGGCTCCAACACGAGAGATGTCAATTGAAACAAAGGAGAGGATTATCAAACTCTTAAAAGAGGGTAAATCATCACGCAATGTTGCAAAAGATGTTGGTTGTTCACAGTCAGCTGTGTCTAAACTCTGGACCAAATACAAACAACATGGGAAGGTTGTTAAAGGCAAACATACTGGTAGACCAAGGAAGACATCAAAGCGTCAAGACAGAAAACTTAAAGCAATATGTCTCAAAAATCGAAAATGCACAACAAAAGAAATGAGGAACGAATGGAGGAAACTGGAGTCAACGTCTGTGACCAAACTGTAAGAAACCGCCTAAAGGAAATGGGATTTACATACAGAAAAGCTAAACGAAAGCCATCATTAACACCTAAACAGAAAAAACAAGGTTACAATGGGCTAAGGAAAAGCAATCGTGGACTGTGGATGACTGGATGAAAGTCATATTCAGTGATGAATCTCGAATCTGCATTGGGCAAGGTGATGATGCTGGAACTTTTGTTTGGTGCCGTTCCAATGAGATTTATAAAGATGACTGCCTGAAGAGAACATGTAAATTTCCACAGTCATTGATGATATGGGGCTGCATGTCAGGTAAAGGCACTGGGGAGATGGCTGTCATTACATCATCAATAAATGCACAAGTTTACGTTGATATTTTGGACACTTTTCTTATCCCATCAATTGAAAGGTCTGGGGATGATGAAATCATTTTTCAAGATGATAATGCATCTTGCCATAGAGCAAAAACTGTGAAAACATTCCTTGCAAAAAGACACATAGGGTCAATGCAAATACTCCGGATCTTAATCCAATTGAAAATCTTTGGTGGAAGTTGAAGAAAATGGTCCATGACAAGGCTCCAACCTGCAAAGCAGATCTGGCAACAGCAATCAGAGAAAGTTGGAGCCAGATTGATGAAGGGTACTGTTTGTCACTCATTAAGTCCATGCCTCAGAGACTGCAAGCTGTTATAAAAACCAGAGGTGGTGCAACAAAATACTAGTGATGTGTTGGAGCGTTCTTTTGTTTTTCATGATTCCATATTTTTCCTCAGAATTGAGTGATTCCATATTTTTTTCCCTCTGCTTGGTCTAAAAAAGTAACTGTTACTGACTGCCACAATTTTTTTTCCTGATTTCTTATAGTGTTTCTTAAAGCCAGAAAGTTGCCATTTGAAATGACTTTAGTTTTGTGTCATGTCTGTGATCTGCTTTTTTTCTACAAAAATTAAACAACTGAATGAACATCCGCCGAGGCCGGTGATTCCATAATTTTTGCCAGGGGTTGTACAAATGTATGCCAGTCTTGGGTGAAGAAGTGACTTGTGATGAATTGGAATACAGGGAGAGTTGTAGAGTCTAACCAGGAGTGGGCAATCATGTGCCATAAAGGGCCGAGACATTACAGGTTTTCCTTGCTTCCACTCACCTTCGCAGGTGATTTCATTAATGTTCAGGTGTTTCAGCAGGTGATTTCATTGATGACCAGGTGTTTATGTGCAGGGGAGAAGCTCATCAGCAACCCACCTGGTGAGGTGATTGGTTGCAAGGAAAACCTGCAGTGTCTCGGCCCTCGTTGCCCACCCCTCTGCTTCACACT
Source organism: Thalassophryne amazonica (assembly GCF_902500255.1). Classification (NCBI taxonomy): domain Eukaryota; kingdom Metazoa; phylum Chordata; class Actinopteri; order Batrachoidiformes; family Batrachoididae; genus Thalassophryne; species Thalassophryne amazonica. The sequence continues at coordinate 53,110,737 of NC_047118.1, forward strand.
TCAGAATCTGGCAAAAAGAAACCAAGGCCCCACTACACGGTAACGGGTTCAGGTATAGCTGCATAAGTTTTGTATCATATTGGTATTTCATCAGTGGTTGGCAAAGCTAACCAAAAATTTTATCATAAGCTACCACTAACCGCTAACTTTCAGTTTTGTCTCCGGTACACTCTCAGCTACTAACAAGATGATTTTGACCTTAAACACCGCCAATACTTCTGATAGAATCAAAGGTGATCACAAACCCAAACACAACCCATGACTCAGCGCTTCTGTGTTTGTGCGCCCTCCCCAGTGCTATAGGAAAGCGTCATTTACCTTGACAGCATACAGTGGTTCAGCCTTGAGACAGAAGTCTTGAAAAGGAAAGCAGGTTTGACTTGTGGTTTTGATTTATAAATCAAATTAATCCGGATAGAATATCTACATGTCAACTCTGTCATTTGTACAAAGTGAAAATATAACAAATATCTTTTAATTTTAAAATAATGCACTAATTCTGAAGTTTTGAACATTAGTTACACACATATGCCCAAATGGATTATGGGTAAACTGAGCCTTCACTCACACTGATTGGTTGACTCATTCATTCTATGTAAAAACCAACACAAATTAATGTAATGTGTGTATTGGTGTTTACAAATAAATGTGCTTTTGTAAAATATGTCATTTTTTTTTCATTTTGAAAAAAAAGGATTCAACAACTGTGTGACCAGGTGCCAGTAGATGGCAGTGTTCTATGCATTTTAACCCCAGTTATATCACACAGTTATCGACCTGAATCACAACTCAGACTTTTCAGTTTTGCAAATGCCTTTTTTTTCTACTGATGGTTTTTGAAGTGACCTGACGCAACTCCACATTACATGGAGAAATATGGCATGGGTGGGGTTTGAACCAGGAGCCTTTCACTGCGAAACTAAGCACACTAACCACTTGATTCAAGGTTGTCCAAGTCCCATTCTGCTTACACAGCTGGAGTTGTTTTCAAAACCACATCAACATGTGGATCCCATGCCAAACCTCCAGTTCTGGTCCAGTTCCCCCTAAAAATTGGTCCACCCTGCCTTCACTGCGCATGCGCCATTTCGGAGCATCAGCGGCGTCATTTTTGAGCATTGGCTGTGATTCACGGATTAGCATGTGTTTTGTGCTTAAAACTGCACTCCAGTCATCTATCTCAGCGACAGATATCGGTAGCTTTTGTTGAACAATAAAGTCCACATAAATTGAGTATTATTTCACAATAAAAGACAGGGGACTGATCAGAGTGCTGTTTCTCCTTAAAACAGCCTTGTTTCTGCTTAAAACTGACTTTAGAATGATTTAAGAGGTTTTACTTTGTCATCTGATGGTTAATAATCTCATTATTCCCTTTGATTGCTTTGGGTGAAGAGAGTCGGACTCAGAGTCATTCTCAGATGCATGCACAGTGAAGGCAGGGGGACCAATTTTTAGAGGGGACCATTCGGTCGGTGACACCGGAACAAAATGGGATTCAATGGAAAATAAGTAACCATAGGGCAGCTCAGTCTCATTTGAACCCCTGCATGATATTGCAGGATTTTACTACTTCTGGGGACAGCCTACCATTATGCAACATAAACACAGCATCACTTCACATGGAAAGATGGTGTACTGTTTTGTTTTTGGTTGCAATCACTAGAGCAGTCACGAAAAGTGCAGTTATTTTCGGGTCCCAGTGGAGAAGGGAAGACGAGGCAAATGGGAGAGGTTATGTCGGTAAGTTTTAGCCTACACAGCTAACCAGAGTAGCTGTGTTCCACACATCCACTTTCCACCACATCTTCACTTTTTTTTTTTTTTTGCATTTTTACTTTGTTTACTGTGTAATTTTCCCAAAAACTCAGAGAAAGTGCCGTGTTTCTGATGGGGACATATGAGGGCTGTCCCCGGATGTAGGATTATTGTGTCATATGAGTCATATTTTATCTGTTTAGCGCCCACCCTCAAACGAGACTGCGCTGCCCAATTCCCTTTAAATTCTACTTAATGATTAGTTTAAAAACAACATGATACTGTTAATTTTGCATCAATATACTGAAGAATTTAATGGTTCAAAGTGTATTTTTTTGTAAATTATAACATCTTTATATCATAAAGATTACAGATTGTTGTTTAAAGGTATTTACATTTCATTCCTGTATTTTTTACAGGGTTATTCTGGCAACCACAGCTGGCAATTTCTTTTCATACAAAGATTTTTTTTTTACTTTTTTACAGAGTATTGATGGCTCATACAATCGATTTAACTCCAAATTCATAGCTTCCCATGAATAAATGTAGTGTATACTGTTAATTTCCCATAATGTACATTTAACATCAGTATTTTCAGGGGACATTTTTACAAACATTGATGGCGCTTTAGGCTGAAGAAGCTGTGGTTTTCTTCTCACTTACTTTCTCCATGTTTTCATCTTTATTTCCTCTTGTTTCTTGATCAGGGGCAGAAGTGCAGACAGGGAGAGCAGTTAAGTGAAACCTATGCCAACCATAATACAGAGCTGAAGGCTGCCTGCGTCTCTCCTCTCTCCTTCGTCCACCTCTTCCAGCGGCTCTTTGCAGGTCCTCTTGGATTCAGGTGGCTTTGTACACAGCAGGGAAGCGCCTTCTAATTGGAGCGGCCCAGCGGTGGTGGCCCCGAACCTCCAGGAGCCAGGCTGGTGCTTTCTAAGGTTACGGTTGGAGGAAATTGTCCTCCATGATTTCCTGAGATCCAGTATTTCAGGCTTTTGCTTTCCATTCTTGGTGGGAGAAAGAAAACTGTGACTCGTTTATTGGATTTGCTGAAGGAGCCCGATGCTATCCTGTCTACTAGAGGTGGGCGATACTGGGAATTTTGGTATTGATCCAATACCAAGTAAATACAGGCCCAGTATCACCGATATCAATACCGATACTTTTTTCATATTTAAGCTACATAGATCCAAAGGATCCAAAAGACCTAGGATAGAATTTTGCCAAACATTGTATGTGACAACAAAATACTATTATCACAATCAATAGCTTCTTTTAAAAAATATCACTCAACATAACTTAAAACAAAATCTCCTGAGGTAGAGGGCTGACAAACCACAATACAAGGGTGCGCTGCTCCGTGTTGTGTGACATGGAGCAGCTCTTACTGAGAGTAGACTTTGATGAATCTGCGTGTGCAGCAGTCAGTGCGTGCAGGAGAGAGTATTGAGTATCAATCTTTTTACATGAGGATCGTTCAATATCAATACCAGCGTTGGTATCGATATTATCGATATTAGGATCAATCCGCCCACCTCTACTGTCTACCATACCTGACTGTTTCAGAACAAGGCTGATGACTTCACGGCCAGTTAACCAACTATACTAGCACTCGCTTATGGGCCCAGCGTTATGATGAACATCTGGAGGAGCGCCAGCAAGCATGGATTTCATTGACTTGGTGGGTTTTAAAAACATATCTAGGTGTCCAAACCTTGAAGCCAATCCAAAACCGACCACTGGAAAACCAACCTGAACCGAAACTGAAACCAAAGTGCCTACCTAAATAAAGGAAGCAACCAAATAAAGAAGTAGTAGAGATTAGACCTCACTAAAAATGAGATGGACCCCAGACAGAAATCAATAAGATCTCTATCTGGGGTCAATACTGACACCAATGTCTTGAGCAATGCTAAAAAGAAATAGCACTCACTTACAAGCCGCTGAGTCAGCTTCTGTAAATGAGTAATTATGAATGTCAAAGTACTCAGAGCTGACATTTCAACCTAACGCATGTGTACGTAGCCATGACGAATGGTTAACCATTAATTTCTGTGGAATCCACCGTGATTTCTGTCATATGTGCAAAGCTCCTGCTTCAAGTTTTTTTGTTGTTGTTGTTGTTTTTTTAGTGTTGCTTTGTTTTTTACTCTAGAATTTGACTTGAGTATGTTTAAAAAAAAACTAGACTTTTGCTCTGCCAGGAAGCTAACTTTGAAAAGCTAGCAAGCTACGTCTTCATTTCAGTTGAGTGAATACTGACATTTGAATAGTGAAGTTAGAGAAGTAAAATGAAAGTAGTTGATAACTTTAGCACATTGTGAATATTAGCTATGTTTTGCAACCTGCAAGAGACAAATGTTTGGCCTTGTTTTTGTCTCTAAATTGTTCCGTATGCAGATTCCAGACAACCGGTTGATGAAAAACAACAAAATTTGCCTCTCATGGCTGCTGTGTCGCTGTAATGAGATGCATTTTTTTTGCATTGAACACCAGATGGCATATTACACATATTACGAACACTGTCTATATGCTATGTGAAAATGAGGCATCAGCACGGCCTGAAAATGACATTTTTATGCATCAAAATCCTGAGCATAGATCCAAAATGGGCAGCACGGTGGCTTAATGCCTCACAGCGAGAAGGTCATGGGATCAATTCCCACCTGTGGCTGCTCTGTGTGTAATTTCCATGCTCTCCCAGTGTTTGTGTGGGTTCTCTCTGCATTCCTTCCAGAACCCAAAGACATGTAGGTTGGGGCAGCACGGTGGTTTAGTGACTAGCATGGTTGCCTCCCAGCAAGAAGGCTATGGGTGCGATTCCCACCTGTGGCCTTTCTGTGTGGAGTTTGCATGTTCTCCCCGTGTTTGCATGGGTTCCCTCCAGGTGCTCCCGTTTCCTCCCACATTTAAAGGCATGCAGGTTAAGTGGACTGGAAACTTTGTAATTGTCCAGGTCTCCCTTGCAAAAGAAGTCTTGATCTCAATGGGACTAACCTGGTTAAATAAAGGTTAAATTAAAATTAAAGGTTAGGTGAATTGGACACTTTAAAATGCCCGCAGGTGTACGTGCAGGTGTGAATGTGTTTGTTTGTCTATATCTGGCATCCTGTCTAAGATGTATCCGCATCATGCTCCACCCCCGTGACCTGATCTTGGATAAGCGGTTGAAGGTGTGTGTGTGTGTGTGTGTGTGTGTGTGTGTGTGTGTGTGTGTGTGTGTGTGTGTGTGTGTGTGTGTGTGTGTGTGTGAGAGAGAGAGAGAGAGAGATCCAAAACTTGCCTGCTTCAACACAACTGTTGGTCATATAATTGCGTATTGTTTATCATGTGTATCATGTGTGCATCATTGGCCGACAGAGAAGTGCTGCCCGCATAAAGCCTGGCTGTGGCTGATAAATGGTAAATTTCAGGTCTGTCTGCAGTCGCAAGTTGGGAAGCAAAGCAGTTCTGTAAAGTGTCAAATGCAGCAACGTGCAGCACAAGCGTTTGCTCTCAAACCTGACCTGTGCAAGACAACGACCATCTGAGAATGTGGATCCTCTTGCAGGGTACTAAGTATTAACACAGAGAGCCGAACTTTATCCATCCTTCATTAAATTACATAAGATTTGAGCCTTATTTGAATCAAGAGCTGAGTCATGTCTGGGAAACTGAGCGAAGCTTTGAAGACAGCTAGAGTGACAAAAGAACAGATGTTCTTGTGTTGTAGCTTGGAGTTGTTGTGCCTGTTCATTCATCCATTCTCTGTACCATCTTATTCCAAGCAAGGGTCACGGGTTAGCTGGAGCCTATCCCAGTGGTAATCAGGTGACAGGCGGGGTACACCCTGGAAAGGACGCCAGTCCATCACAGGGACACACATAGACAAGCGCTTTTCCATGCTGATTCACAAGTACGGTCAATTTAAAGTTTCCACTTCACCTCTTTGGAAGTGGGAGGAAGCTGAGCACTCTGAAGGAACCCATGCAAACATAGGGAGCACATGCAAAGGTATCTGAGCACAAAGTCTAACCCGTCCATGCTTTCAAATCATTTTGTCTATGTTGGAACTTGTAATTTCCCAGTTTCCACCATGTCCTGAATGAAGCATCAACTGGAAACCACCGGCTACAACCAAGTGGTATAAGTTTCAATGGGCTCAGGTGAAGCGCACTCAGAAGAGGTAAAAGTTGCAATTCCTTGACTCTTTGCTTGAGACCAAAAGAGAGCAGGTTCTTATTGTAGTCCACGTTAAACTGTCAAACTATGGAGCAGAACACACAGCCTGGTACAAAAAAACAGTCATATGTAGTCCTGCCCTCTGTGACAGTTGTACTGGGGGTGGTGGTGGTGGTGGTGGGGGGGGTATTATTTTCTAACTTTTTTTATCTTTTAAGCAATAAAGTTGTTTCTAATTAGGTGTGTGTTCGATTTGAGTGAGAGCAGACGAGCCAATCCCAACACTGCAAGTCATTGTCTGGTGGTAGTGACTGCTAGCTTTTTGGAGAGCTGTGCGTCATCTTGAGTATTTTATTACAAACGCCTGGAATAATATGGTTTGTTGTGTGATGAAATGTCCTAACAGGTCATCTAAGACATACCTGCAGCAATATTCACGCTGAGTGAAAATCTTGTCTTATTTATTATCATATACCTAGAAATGATACGGCAATATGATTGGATAAAACACTAAAGAATAAATAGTAATACACCCTTTTTGCAGACGGGTAATATTTTTCATACCACCCGAGTAATCAGCCAATCCGGTGTCACGTACAATTCTTTCCGCCTCGCTTAGAAAACAGCGCTTGGAACTTGAGGTGGATGGATGATGAAAGAAGCAAAACACCTTTGCAATTTATGTCGATATTTTGATGAATTTCTTCATTTACAGCAGCTTCATTAAACAAATGTACTTGAATGATTATCAGCACGACGGCGAGGTTACAGGCTAACCTCCGCTAACACTAGAAGACAGTTTCCAGTTATGGCTTCTGAAACAAGGGAGAAAAAAGAAACAGCACCATTTTGATGCACAGCGCCCGCTGCATGGTCTCGGTAACGCAGCCACAGAGCTCCGTGGCCATGACTTGGATTCTTTGCGCGTCCCGCATCCGTACCCCAGAGGCAGTGAGCGAAGGGAGAGCATGCACATTGTGTTCTGCGTGCATTTATCATTTATAGGTATATGATAAAATTGTTATCAAGTTGTTTTACCAATGAATATGGCTTTTTACACCCTTCAGAAAACACGTTTTCTTCACGTGGATGCGGACGTGGATGCGGACATGGATGCGGCGCAACAGAGAGGAGTCACGGAGGCTGTTTTGTGTACTGTCAGTGTCTCATTTCTGGAATTAAGCTTCTTTTCTCTTTCACAATTACGAGTTTTTTCTCATAAAATTACGACTTTATTCTCAAAGTCTTAAAAAAAAATTAATGTGGCCCTAAAACGCTGTCATACATCTGCATTACTGAATTAACAACGTTTTTGTTTTGTTTTTTTTTCTGTGGTTATTGTGCATCAGTTTTAAAAATGCCCACACACTTGTGCTGAAGAAATAATAAGAAAACTTAATTTCTGTACTGCCTGAGACTCTACCTTGATGGGACTCCAGTCCATCACGGATTACTTCCCAAGCCAAGAGTGGTACCCATTTACATGTGGGTGGATTGGGACAATGCAGATGAAATGTCTTGTCCAAGAACACAGACAGGTAGCCCAAAACACAAATGTGGTATCAAACCCCAGTTTTTATACTGGTAGCCGAAAACCCTATCCCACTGAACCACCTGCTGAAGACAGACTCAAAGTTAAAAAGGATTTCACCAGAGGAAATAGACCCAGAAACGCTGGACTTCTGACAGTGTGAAAAACAATATTCTCATTGTTCCATCTGGATTTCTTACTGAGTTGTGACTGAGGTAGACTTTATTTTTAGTGACTCAGCTCTGCGGTTTCAGCTGACAGGCGAAAGCAGATTGCAGCTCTTCTTTTGAGTCTGCAGGAAGTTAGCAGAGACATATTGACACTTAGATGAGGTTTTGTCGCATTCTCGCACCTCACGCTCCGTCTGGGTGACAAACCACCTCTGACTCACTGAACAGGTTATCAAGAAGCTGTGACCCTCTTATCGTGCCGCCGTGCACGCTCTGTAATTACAAATCTTGTGTTACCGGGTGCGTAGCCCTTGCTGCACTTCCGCGACGCACCTTGGTTTGGTCGATGCCCCTCTGTGAGTCCTATCTCTTAATGGGTGTCTACACACAAAGCCTTGCAGAAGGAAAAGATAAAGTTTGTGTTTGTTTTTTGTGTGGGGTAGGAGCGGGGGTGCAAGCAGAGGTGTGTGTGTGTGTTGGGGGGGGCTATGATGGAGAACATGTGAAAGTTTTGACAGTCAGCCCAGTCCAAGTCTCTTGGGTCACCACTTACGCTTGTGTATGGAAAACGAAGGAAAAGAAACACCTCTGTGTGTTTCTCACCAGCCTAAAGATCACAAGAGCTCAACATAACGTGGCTCCACTCCCACCAGGAGCCCGAATTTACAGCTGAAGGTGGAGGCTAATGGTGAGGAAAAACAATAACATAATATGAGCTGGAACGCGCACACCCTCACTGTTCCTTCCCTTAACTTTATACGGCACATCCCGACCACTTTTGGTCTCTGGAGCTGAAATTTAAGCAAGTATTAAGGTGGAATATCTGTTTCAGGAGCAGGTTGGGAATATTTTTGTCCTCTGCGGTGTCGGGACGTGCACAGGCGACTCCAACAGGCGCCAGCTGATTTCATCACTTCAGATTCTTTTCCACCGTGCATGTCTTTTGAGGTCATGAATACATTTCTTAAAGGCACAAATGGGTAATTCTATACAAGTTCCAGTGAACACTTTGAATTTTTTGTAGATAGATCGATAGAGATAGTTTGCTTTGTCTAACATACACAAGAACATTACCGGCCAGGAACGTTTTAAAATAACACATCACTTATATTTGTATTAAAAAGTACACAACTAGAACAAACAATCAATTGAAATTTTAAAACTACAGCAACATGCTCATAGAGCGCAAACCTCCACCAACACTAGTTTCCAATTCCACAAATTTTTACCTTGGAAAAAAATTTCACAGTCAAATTCCTGTTAGAAGTGACTTTTCATAAGCTAAAATATAATACGAAATACAGATCAATGTTAAAATCAAAAATATCCGCTAAATCGACAATTCGGATCAGACTTGGTCTATTCATTGAGAGTGCCAGTTTGCACCTTATTGTCACAAATAAGAGTGACTGAGGCATTTTTGAATGAGATATAATGCAAAATGTACACCAAATGGGCTTTTCAATATTAAATTCAAATGTCCACAAAATCTACAATCCAGATCAGATCCAGATCAAACTTTGTCAGGTGATAATCAGTGCCAGTGAGTGATTGGGGCACGTTTGATTAAGATATAATTTGAAATATACATTAAATGGGGTTTTCAATGATAAATTTAAATGGCCACAAAATGTATCATCTGATCAGATCCGGATCAAACTTTATTAGTCAATAAAGGATACCATTCTACATAATGCTGTCAAATATGGAGGGAATTTGACCTTTTTTGACAGAGTTCTGAATTTCTTTTAAATTTATTCAATGTTAAAGATAGGGATTTTTTTTTTTAATTTTCCAAGATTTTTCCTGACTTTGCCCTTTGACCTATGACCTTGAAAATCAGTTTTTGCCTATCAGGATATGACTCTTCAGTAAAAATCTCATAACCATATATGAAAAATTGTGGGCTCCAGCCTGTTCACGAAACATAATCTATAATAAATAAACAATCAATAAGAAACAATCAAGTCGTCCATGCTCCGACAGGACACGTCCAGCTGTTACTCTCTGATCATACCAAAGGAAATCTGTGTCAAGCCTCAAGTTGTTTCACATTTTGTGCAGAGTCTTAGTCATAGAGAGGACGTGGTGAGGGGTACAAGGTGCCCACCTGAAAAATTGGTGAGGGAATTTTTTGGTTTGGTTTTGTTCAAAAATCAAGTAATGTGTGGATGCCTCCCCACGACTGAGGCAAGGGCACAGTGAATGGCTGCAAACCACGCAGTGACCTGCACAAATTTCCCAGCGGATGCCGTTTGCAGGCTGTCGCAGCACAGTGAGATACTCGCCCAATCACTTTTTAAATTGTTTCACTATTGCCAGAGGGAAAAAAGTAAGCTTGAAAATGATTTCCTCAAGTGCTTACAAGGAGTAGCATGAATTGCCCCCAGTAAGCATAGACTAAAAAAGCCTTTCCCCACATATTGTGCCTTCACTAGCGGTGCACGATACCAGGAATTTTGGTATTGATCTGATACCCAGTAAATACAGGCCCATTATCGCCGATATCGATACCGATACTTTTTCATATTTAAGCTTCATAGATCCAAAGGATCCAAAAGACCTAGGATAGAATTTCGCCAAACATTGTACATGACAACAAATACAATCAACATTTTTGTTAAAAAAAATCACTCAACATAACTTAAACAAAATCTCCTGATGTAGAGGGCTGACAAACCACAATACAAGGGTGCGCTGCTCCGTGTTGTGTGACACAGCGCAGCACTGCTCTTACAGACAGAGAGTAGACTTTGATGAATCTGCGTGTGCAGCTTTCAGTGTGTGCGGGAGAGAAAAAAAGCTTGAGTATCGATCTTTTTACACGAGGATCGTTCAATATCAATACCAGCGTTGGTATCGATAATATCGATATTAGGATCGATCCGCCCACCTCTAGCCTTCACCTTCTGACTGCAGGTGCCATGGTCCCTCAATGATTTGCCATCATGTGACACAGTGATTTTGCGCAGAGAAAGTCCATCTAAAATTCTAATGAATACACATTGCACTTTATGTATGCGGCGGCTGAGCCACTTGATCACCACAGCTCATGTGTGTGTATGTACACTGAAGAAAGTTTTAGCTCCAATTCGCTTTATGTCTGTGCTCAGTATTTCCACATCATTTGTCTTTGATAATGGCTTTCTCCCAGACTCTATCTTTCTGAAAAATAATCATTTATTATGCAGGATTTTACAGGGGGCATTCAACTTCTTCATTTTTTCTTTTACTTGCTTGATGCGAATTCCTGGGATGCAGTGGTTGGCACAACTAACCAAAAAGTTAGCTTGGATAATGGCTAATCAGCTAACTGAAAAGTTATCTTTTATAAAGGTAAACCGATAAACCACCCAAAAATTTATCGGAAGCTACAGCTAACCAATAACTTTCAAAATTGAGTTTTAATACCATGATCACAAACCCAAACAATGAATCACCACTTCTATCTTTGTGGACTGTGCCCCCTGCTGGAAGCTCCTGTTTACTATGTATTTTACTCTACCATAGCAGAAGGAGCCTGACCACCAGGTTGTCACAAAAAAAGAAGTCATTATTCCTTAACCGCATGAAGCAGTTCCACTGTGAGGCAGAGGTCTTGGAAAATAAAGCAGTTTTGACTTATGGTTTTGATTTATAAATCAAATTATTCTGGACAATTCTGTCATTTGTACAAAGTTAAAATATAATACTTATCTTTAATTTTAAATAATGCACTAATTGTGAAGTTTTGTAACAAACACACAGATGCCAAAGAGATTATGGTTAAAATGAGCCTCCGCTAACACTGATTGGTTGACTCATTCACTCTATGTAAAAAAAAAAACAAGTTAATGTGAGGTGTGTGTTGATGTTTATATATAAATGTGCTTTTGTAAAATGTGCCATTTTTTTCATATGTAAAAATAAAAGCTATTTGCAAAAGCCAAAAGTCAAGTTGTGATTAGACAACCATTTGATATAACCGGGGTCAAAATGCATAGAACACTGCGATCTACTGGCACCCAGATGCTTAGGGTGAATACTGCCATGAACACTACTGGCCAGTAGATGACAGTAGAGACCGTGAAAACTTGCCAAAACAAATATTCCAAATAATCCATGTCTGCTACACTTAATCTGCGTGGAATTTAATAAACTTTAAAAATGTTTATTAACTGTTAAAGCTTTATTCACTAAGCTTGCAGTAATATGTTAATGGACCAAAAGATAGTTGATCCGATGATGGTTTTCAAAGTTATCTGAAAAGCTAATCCGATAATGAAAACATTAGCTTCGATAATTAGCGGATTAGCGGAACTGTGCCCACCACTGCAGGGACATGCACAAATTGACCTTTGTCCTCGTTTTTGCTGTTTTTTCACTGTAACTCTACAACATTTAGTCAAAGATAGTCTAAACTATACCTTTTTGGATTCTTTATGTTCAGACAAATAATATGATGTGCCTTTCAATATGATTGGAATATTTTTAAATTTTGACTCCTGTGTAATTCTTCATTGACCTCTGTAGGTCATGAGAGGTCAGCTCCAGGATGTCTCCACATCTGAAAATGAACATTACTTAATTTAGAATATGTTTGCCAAATTCTGTGCTTGAGTCACAAAATGAACAATTGTTATGGAAATCTTCAAAATATTTGACTGCTTCACACTTGATGTATTACTCTGCGGCCTGAGCGCACGTGCTGCTATGCAGATGTCAATAATGGTGTGGTCGGCTGAGAGCGAAAGATGTGGCCTTGCGACAGCTATGCTGAAATGAGTGGATTTAAGATGCAAAAGTTCAGATGTGGATTCTGATACAGAATTACCGTTTCACATTTAATGGATTACTCTGCACCCTGACCACTGCTGGAGTGATGGTGAAGACACGATTGCTAATAACATGCCTCGCCGATCAAATTACCTCCAGAAAAATAGACCGAATTACCTACAGAACAATAAACCATGCAAGCAAAAAAAATTGGATTAGAATGGGAATAACCCCCTCGTGTCTGATGATTTGTGGACGTTCATGTGGGATTACGGTCGCAAATAACGCCGTGCTGGTAAAGCTCAATTTGGGACCGTAAAACCAGCATGAATATCCACAAATCATAAGACACAACAGGGTTATTCCATAATTATGATGTTCTCATTCTTATGAGTGAACAATATTCCCAGGTGATTTATGCCCACTCCCCCCCACTCACACACACACACACACACACACACACACACACACACACTGAACCATTAGGTGCTTTACTGCCATGAACAGGGCTAAAAGAAATGTCACATCTAAGGTTTGGAGACATACACCCTCCCCCTTGTTGGGTAGGTAACTGGAAGTTCTGGTTTTGCAAAACAATTGTGGGATTTTCCTGTAACACAATGACTATTTTTAAAAAAATGAAATACATATCAAGCAGCTTGAATGTTTATATCTCTTAATTACATATACTCCAAGTAAACAGCTACAGTCCCATTACATCAAAACAATATTCATGCTGCATGTGACTGGATGTTTCATAGTTGTTAAATATAACTGAGCCAAGGACTGGGTCTTTGACAGTATATCCAGAAAGCATTCACTTCACTTGTTCCACATTTCATGTTACAGCCTTATCCCAAAATGGAGTAAATTCATTTTTTTCCCCGCAAAATTCTACTCACAACACCCCATAATGACAACATCAAAAAGTATTTTTTAAATTTTTTGCAAATTTATTTAAAATATAAAAAAACTAAGAAAGCATGTGTACATAAGTATTCACACCTTCATTTTTTTTTTTTTTTTTATATATAGCGACAAATCACAACAAAATTGCCTCAAGGCACTTCACACAAGTAAGGTCTAACCTTACCAACCCCCAGAGCAACAGTGGTAAGGAAAAACTCCCTCTGAGGAAGAAACCTCAAACAGACCAGACTCAAAGGGGTGACCCTCTGCTTGGGCCATGCTACAGACACAAATTCCAAAACAAATTACAAAACAATTCACTAAACAAACATACAGGAAATGTTGCTGGTGCACAGGATGGTTTCTGGACCAGACACCACATCCATCTCTGGATGGAGCTGCAACTCAAACAGAGAGAAAAGAAAAAAAAAAGCTGAATCAAGCATCAGAAAGACAATAAATACAGTGTAATTTTTCAGCCTTAAGCAACAAGAAAATCAGTAGAAATACTAAGGTGATTGTCAGCCACTAGCCCTAAGTTTCACTAAAAGACCCAGAATTTAGATAAAATTGAGGCCGCGGCCTGCTCTGTTTCCTAATAAAATGAATTAAAAGAGTGAAAAGCATAGTAACATACTATGCCAGTATACTAGCCATAAGAAAGGGAAAATAAGTGCGTCTTAAGTCTGGACTTCAAAGTCTCCACAGAATCTGATTGTTTTATTGATGCAGGGAGATCATTCCACAGAACAGGGGCACGATAAGCGAAAGCTCTGTGACCCGCAGACTTCTTATTCACCCTAAGGACACAAAGTAGTCCTGCACCTTGAGAACGCAAAGCCTGGGCTGGTATGTAGGGTTTAATTAGGTCACCTAGGTAGGGAGACGCCAGTCCATGAAAAATTTTATAGACTATTAGCAGAACCTTAAAATCTGATCTCACTAGGACAAGAAGCCAGTGAAGAGATGCCAAAATGGGTGTAATGCGGTCAAACTTTCTGCTTTGTGTCAAAACTGTGGCAGCAGCATTTTGAACCAGTTGGAGAGCCCTAATGCTGGACTGCAGTAAACCAGAAAATAGAACATTGCAGTAGTCCAATCTAGAAGAGACAAATGCATGGATCAGAATCTCAGCATCAGCCATAGACAAGATAGGACGCATCTTCACTATATTTCACAGGTGGAAGTAAGCAGTCCTCGTAATATCTCTAATGTGAAGGCCAAAGGACAACATAGGATCAAAAATTACCCCAAGGGTCCTCACTTTGTCAGTGTGATGTATGACACACGAGCCTATGCTAAGCGTTAACTGGTCAAATTGATGCCGATGTCTCACTGGACCAAGAACCATCATTTCAGTCTTATCAGAGTTTAAATGTAGGAAGTTGCTTGACATCCAGCTTCTCACTGATGCAAGGCAATCTTCTAAGGATTTTCTGTGGATGAGATTACCAGCAGTTATTGGCATATATAACTGAGTATCATCTGCATAGCAGTGATAGGTAATCCCAAAGCACCGCAATATGTGCCCAAGGGGTGCTATATAAAGGGAGAAAAGCAGGGGGCCTAAGACAGACCCCTGTGGAACCCCCAAATTACATGTCACTAAGGTTAGAGGTAGTGTTACTGTACAAAACACAGTGAGATTGACTGGTCATGTATGACGTCAGCCATGCAAGGGCACTCCCAGTAATCCCAAAATGATTCTCCAACCTATCAAGTAGAATATGATGATCGCGTTATCAAACGTAGCACTGAGATCTAACAGCACCAGAATGGTAGTGGTGTCTGAATCCATTTCAAGAAGAAGATCATTCGCCACTTTGGTGAGAGCCGTCTCTATGGAATGATATTTTCTAAAAGCAGACTGCAGTGGCTCAAAAAGATTATTATTGGGAAGATAATCCACAAGCTGCTGTGAAACCACTTTTTCCAGAATTTTAAAGCAAAATGATAGATTTGATATTGGCCTATAATTTTTCAATACACTAGGGTCAAGATTAGATTTCTTAAGTAATGGTTTAATCACTGCAGATTTGAAACATTTAGGAACAGATCCAGAAATTAATGAGAGATTAATCATTTCCAGTACAGTCGGCCCAAAAGTGGGCCACAGGTCCTTAAACAGTTTTGTTGGTATAGGATCAAATAAGCAGGTTGTGCTTTTTGTAGACGTTACAAGTTCTGTCAGCATGCCTAATGAGATACTATCAAATTCTGTAAATCTAGGTAATACCTCAGTAATGGCGACCACCTCAATAGCAGGGTGTAGTGGCTGGGTTAAGGCATGCTGGGATATGTTTACCTTAATGTCTTCTACCTCCTTCTCAAAATTATCCAGGAAATCTTGTCCTGTAAAAGGAGAGCAAACTACAGGTGGTTGTCCATGTATAAGTGTTGCCACCATGTCAAACAAGAACTTTGTGCTTTATGCTTGTTTTTGTTGAACAAATCAATCAATCAATCAACTTTTTTCTTGTATAGCGCCAAATCACAACAAACAGTTGCCCCAAGGCGCTCCACATTGCAAGGCAAGGCCATACAATAATTATGAAACACAGTCTACGTCTAAAGCAACATAACCAAGGGATGGTCCAGGGTCACCCGATCCAGCCCTAACTATAAGCCTTAGCGAAAAGGAAAGTTTTAAGCCTAATCTTAAAAGTAGAGAGGGTATCTGTCTCCCTGATCTGAATTGGGAGCTGGTTCCACAGGAGAGGAGCCTGAAAGCTGAAGGCTCTGCCTCCCATTCTACTCTTACAAACCCTAGGAACTACAAGTAAGCCCGCAGTCTGAGAGCGAAGCGCTCTAATGGGGTAATATGGTACTATGAGGTCCCTAAGATAAGATGGGACCTGATTATTCAAAACCTTATAAGTAAGAAGAAGAATTTTAAATTCTATTCTAGCATTAACAGGAAGCCAATGAAGGGAGGCCAACACGGGTGAGATATGCTCTCTCCTGCTAGTCCCCGTCAGTACTCTAGCTGCAGCATTCTGAACCAACTGAAGGCTTTTTAGGGAACTTTTAGGACAACCTGATAATAATGAATTACAATAGTCCAGCCTAGAGGAAACAAATGCATGAATTAGTTTTTCAGCATCACTCTGAGACAAGACCTTTCTGATTTTAGAGATATTGCGTAAATGCAAAAAGGCAGTCCTACATATTTGTTTAATATGCGCTTTGAATGACATATCCTGATCAAAAATAACTCCAAGATTTCTCACAGTATTACTAGAGATCAGGGAAATGCCATCCAGAGTAACGATCTGGTTAGACACCATGCTTCTAAGATTTGTGGGGCCAAGTACAATAACTTCAGTTTTATCTGAGTTTAAAAGCAGGAAATTAGAGGTCATCCATGTCTTTATGTCTGTAAGACAATCCTGCAGTTTAGCTAATTGGTGCGTATCCTCTGGCTTCATGGATAGATAAAGCTGGGTATCATCTGCGTAACAATGAAAATTTAAGCAATACCGTCTAATAATACTGCCCAAGGGAAGCATGTATAAAGTGAATAAAATTGGTCCTAGCACAGAACCTTGTGGAACTCCATAATTAACTTTAGTCTGTGAAGAAGATTCCCCATTTACATGAACAAACTGTAATCTATTAGACAAATATGATTCAAACCACCGCAGCGCAATGCCTTTAATACCTATGACATGCTCTAATCTCTGTAATAAAATTTTATGGTCAACAGTATCAAAAGCAGCACTGAGGTCCAACAGAACAAGCACAGAGATAAGTCCACTGTCCGAAGCCATAAGAAGATCATTTGTAACCTTCACTAATGCTGTTTCTGTACTATGATGAATTCTAAAACCTGACTGAAACTCTTCAAATAGACCATTCCTCTGCAGGTGATCAGTTAGCTGTTTTACAACTACCCTCTCAAGAATCTTTGAGAGAAAAGGAAGGTTGGAGATTGGCCTATAATTAGCTAAGATAGCTGGGTCAAGTGATGGCTTTTTAAGTAATGGTTTAATTACTGCCACCTTAAAGGCCTGTGGTACATAACCAACTAACAAAGATAGATTGATCATATTTAAGATTGAAGCATTAAATAATGGTAGGACTTCCTTGAGCAGTCTGGCAGGAATGGGGTCTAATAAGCATGTTGATGGTTTGGATGAAGTAACTAATGAAAATAACTCAGACAGAACAATCGGAGAGAAAGAGTCTAACCAAATACCGGCATCACTGAAAGCAGCCAAAGATAACGATACATCTTTGGGATGGTTATGAGTAATTTTTTCTCTAATAGTCAAAATTTTGTTAGCAAAGAAAGTCATGAAGTCATTACTAGTTAAAGTTAATGGAATACTCAGCTCAATAGAGCTCTGACTCTTTGTCAGCCTGGCTACAGTGCTGAAAAGAAACCTGGGGTTGTTCTTATTTTCTTCAATTAGTGATGAGTAGAAAGATGTCCTAGCTTCATGAAGGGCTTTCTTATAGAGCAACAAACTCTTTTTCCAGGCTAAGTGAAGATCTTCTAAATTAGTGAGACGCCATTTCCTCTCCAACTTACGGGTTATCTGCTTTAAGCTACGAGTTTGTGAGTTATACCACGGAGTCAGACACTTCTGATTTAAAGCTCTCTTTTTCAGAGGAGCTACAGCATCCAAAGTTGTCTTCAATGAGGAACAAATCAGAGTA
Organism: Thalassophryne amazonica; assembly: GCF_902500255.1. Classification (NCBI taxonomy): domain Eukaryota; kingdom Metazoa; phylum Chordata; class Actinopteri; order Batrachoidiformes; family Batrachoididae; genus Thalassophryne; species Thalassophryne amazonica. The sequence goes on from NC_047118.1 coordinate 53,128,683, forward strand.
ATAGGTCTGCTTTGTAGCCAGTAATGCATGCTTATAGTCTAAGATAGCATCATGCCACGCAAGGTGGAATACTTTTAATTTTGAACAATGCCACTTCCATTCTAGACCTCTAGCCTTATGCTTGAGGTCACGCAGGTAATCATTGAACCAAGGTGACTGTGTTTCAGGGGGGCATGGTTTTAACAAAGGTGGTGCAATCATGTTGAGTGTGGTTTTGATCAATGAGTTTAAACTATCCACAAGGTTGTCTACTGACTGGGAATTTGCCAAATGTGAAGCTAAGAATCAGGCAGCCTTGCTTCGAGTTCAGTCTTAGTTGAGGAGTTGATGCATTGTCGTAGTGATAAATAAGATTGTTGTTCCACTAAACACAGCAGCACAACTGTAAACCTAATCAGTGAGTGATCAGAAACCACTGAAGCAAGAGGTGTCATGTCAATATTTGTGACAGCAATACCACATGTGAGAACCCAATCCAGGGTATTTCCACTAATGTGCGTTGAATCCTGAATGCATTGCTGAAATCATAGTTTGCATAGTCTGGATTATTTATGTGTCAAAGTTATGGAGATATGGGGTAAAAACAGCAAAAATGATGACAAATATCAGTTTGTACATGAGTCAAATGTTAGATCCCCTTCACACATAGTATGAATGTGGCTGAATTGCGCATGAATTGCGAATGAAGCAGGAATCATATGCAATACATATAAAATTCAAGCTGCCTCCAATGCCTCATACACCTGTTGCACCAGGTGTCGGCCAAGTTCCAGGTAATACACACAAACATCTAACACCGGTCGCTTGGCACTTAGAAAATGTGTGGCAATTCGCGATGTTAACACGAAAAAGCAACACACAGGTGGTGCATGTGTCTCGCATGCCACATGTGCTCCCCCCCAACACATCTGGTGTGCCAGGGGGAGCACACTTGCATAAAATGCTTATATGTATGTACAGATCTGATCACATGGGGGCTGGACAGCGAGGTCTGAGTGCACACAGCACGGGGAGGGGCCTGTCATCTGATCACAGCACACATTATAAACACACAAACCACCACCAGGACAGTTATATAAGTAATTACGACAACACCAACATACGCAATTACATAACAAAGCTATTTACAAACTATTTGCTACCCAAGGTGGTAATGACCAAACAATCTGGCTCACAGACGACATGCGTAAATACACCTATTGTCCAGTAGAACAGCATGAAGGCAATAGTGTTTGAATAATTTGTGAACATTTGGAGCAGATCCAGTGTATATTAGCTGCATGGCAATGCAGAAGTGGTCAAGGAGTCTGAATCTACAATTATCTACATTTTGTTCTTACTTTCATTACAGTTTACACAGTTCTTACTTTTTATGTCCGACAAGGACGTAATAAAATCATTGGCGTTTATCTATTTATTTATTTGTCTGTCTGTTTGTCTTTTAGCAAGATTACGTCAAAACTACTGCATGGATTTTGATGAAACCTTCACTACAGATAGATTTAGGCCATGGAAGACTCCATTAAATTTTGGAGGAGCTGTGGATCCAGATCCAGATTCTGAATCAAGTTTCACTTTATATAGGCTTTGAAGGATTACCTCAAAACTACTTCGCAGATTCTCACCAAATTTTCCCCACAGACACATATGAGGCCATGGAAGACTCCACTAAATTTTGGAGGAGCTCTGGTCCAGAACCGGATTCTGAATGAAGCTTCACTTTACATAGGTTTTGAAGGATTACTTTTAGCACAATTATGTCAAAATTATTGTACAGATTTTAACAAAATTTTCCACCACAGATAGCTTTAGGCCATGGAAGACTCCATTAAATTTTGGAGGAGCTCTAGATCCGGAACCGGATTCTGAATCAAGTTTCACTTTATATAGGTTTTGAAGGATTACTTTTAGCACTATTATGACAAAACTATTGTACAGATTTTAACAAAATTTTCCACCACAGATAGCTTTAGGCCATGGAAGACTCCATTAAATTTTGGAGGAGATCTGGATCTGGATCCAGATTCTGGATCAAGTATCACTTTATATAGGCTTTGAAGGATTATCTCAAAACTACTTCACAGATTCTCACCAAATTTTCCTCACGGACACATATTAGGCCATGGAAGACTCCATTAAATTTTGGAGGTGATCCACATCCAGATTCTGGATCAAGATTTCACTTTATATACACTTTGAAGGATTACGTCAAAACTACTTCACGGATTCTCATCAAATTTGCACTTCTGACAGATTTCAGTCCATGGAAGACTCCATTGAATTTTGGAAGTGATCTGGATCCAGATTCTGGATCAAGATTTCCCTTTACATAGGCTTTGAATGATTACTCCAAAACTACTTCACAGATTCTAACCAAATTTGCACCACATATAGATATCTGCATGGAAGACTTCACTGAATTTTGGAGGTGATTTGGATCCGGATTGATGGACGTCAGAAATCTCTGATTGCTCTTGTTTTAATTGCCATGTTGCTGAACAACATGAACAATTCTGCAAGTTCCAAGCAAAGTCAAGTGCCACGGGAAACTCAACAAGACACTGTGAAAACATGCAAACTGCACAGAAAGACCACAGGCAGTGTCCAATGCCAAGACCATCTCACTCCCAAGTCATCAATTTTTTGATGCAAAATTGTTTTTTCTTTTGTTTTGTTTTTTAACCAAATGTCAGCATGTGACAAACTGAGTCATCCCTTTTGCATTATTTTATGATACACGTGAAATGCTAACCTTAACCCAGACATAGGTGAATGTTGCATGATGATGTGAAAGTCAAGTACGCTGATTAGTCTGTTATCAAAGAGAAATGAAGCTCTTGCAAATAAACACATTTCCCTGAATATCACATAAAGGAGTTATCTAACTCATCACACAGAGATGCAAAGGGTCACTGAGCAAGCATAAATATGTGGGAGGAGGTGATTGTCTAGTGGTTAAGCGTTGGGCTTGAGACCAGAGGATCCTCGGTTCAAATCCCAGCCTGACCGGAAAATCACTAAGGGCCCTTGGGCAAGGTCCTTAATCCCCTAGTTGCTCCTGGTGTGGAGTGAGCACCTTGCATGGCAGCATGGAAAAAAAATGCTATATAATTGCAGTCCATTTACCATTTACCATGTGAAGAGTTGGGAGTGAGAATGTGCAAATGCAGAAACTTTTTTTGCAACATTGCTAAGCAATGCAGAAATAAAATCAACCCATGAAAACAAGAAAACAATAAATAAATACAACAAATGAAGGAATGCAATAAAAGAATAAGTAGCCAAACAAATCAAAAGTCACATTTATGTTCTTGGGTCCTCAGCCCTTGCGATTGGGAAATGCCTGGGAAGAATTTAAGGAGTTATGAGATGGCTGCAGTCGCTGCAGAGAGGTGTTTGGAGATGCTGATACCTTTGCAGGAGAATAAAGGTCCATGTTTTTAGGGTCCCGGTGCTTGCTCTCTAACCGCATCGTTGTGAACCTTGGACGTTAACCAGTGACCTGACTCACATTATCAATAACTACTGTATTCACATCCATATGTTTGTGCCTCATGTACACCAATTGTGTTTATTCCTTCCTATATCTCTATGTGTATATGTCTGACCATGTTGGATGGATGTCAGTCTTTTTCAGGTGCGTTTACAGGTGCGTTTACACATAACCAAGACGCGTTACGAATGTCATTTTTCTGTGATTCGTGACACATTCCTGACATTCTTAATGTGACTTAACCCATCTGAATAGATTTCTTAATAGCACGTGTCGGTGCGTGATATTCTTGATATTCGTGGAGCATGTTTTTGCCTGTCAAAAAAATCTTCCACGAATGTCACACACTACCCTCATTTCGTCTCACGTCGTGGAGGTCGCAACTGAGCGTATTGATCCGTCGTGATGAGTATTGATCCTTAATAGAACGTGACAATGTTCGTAGTGGTTCCTGTGATGGTTCTTGGAGCCCAAACTGTCACGCATTATTACGAAGTGACATGGAAACAAGTTTTGACACGACTTGTAAACGCGGCGTCACATTTCACTGCACGCCACGATGAATCAGTTTTCTGTCACGTGCGCACAATTAAACTCGGCTCCAAGTGTCGTTCCACAGTTCCTGCTGAAGCTCCTCAGGACGCTCCTGCAGGTGTTCCACCTGCTGTTGTAACCGATGAGCGGGAGAACGAGTCTGAACCAGAGGAGCAAGAGGAGACTCACGTGCAGCCAGACATCTCTGCACCTCCTCCAGTCCGGCGGAGGAAGAAGCCCGCGCACAATTAAACAGGCAAATTAAATTAAATCAGGCAACACCTGCTGCATGTGCCTGATGTTTGGGAAAATGCGCGAGACGAGAGCCGCATGAAGCCACACATCTGGCTCTGTCCTCCTCCTCCTCTCTGCGCCACTCCATGGCACAGAGCCCAACTACTCATGCAGTCACAAAGTTATTCTGAAAAACTGGAGCAATCTGAATTCGGTTGGATGAATATGGGTGTGTGTGTGGAGACAATTCACCTCGTTCACAACGTGACAGAACTTAACGATGCGTTGTAATAGCGCGCAATAGCGCGGAACACTATTCTTGACCGTGCGTAATGGTTCCTGATAATTCTCCGGCAACATGTGCCATTAATCGTAACGTGTGGTAACAGGTTGCAGCAGTTCCTGAGGACACCTGACGCCTCTGCCCCAAATCATCACATTCGTGATCAGCGGCCAAGAATGTGTACTTCGTGGCATTCGTGACTTGTCGTCGTTATGTGTAAACGCAGCATTCTTAAAATAACTATTTGTGTCTCTTTGTATCCCAGTGTCAACCCTGTCTTAACTAACATATACTTTGTTAAAACTAAGAGTAAGTACACCTCTTTTTACATCCCACCTTCAAACACAGCCTCATACGACCATCCATGAAAAATCTACTTAACCTCCCAATTTTCTATAGGAATACAAATGTCCTACAGGCACTACATTAGTTATATTAATTGTAATAATATTCATTCAATGAGCATCCTACCTGCCCACTCTGGACTTGTGGGCTCATGGCTGGTGCTTGGTGCTAGATCTTGCCTTTGTCTCTGAGGGGCTACAAGACAAAGTTTACCAGTTATGTGGCATTGGATCATACTGTTATTTACGTTAAATAAAGTTATGTTACATGCCACAACACCACACAGTTCCTTAACCTGATAATTAATTAACTAGAACAGTGGTTTGCAGGCAAAGTTCAACATCTTGCCTTAGCCATTTCATCATCCTCATTTGTTCCCGAGCTTGTTTTAGTGAAAAATGTGCCGATTTTAGCGCATTTGCCTGAGTCTGTTTCCAGAGCTTTCCTCTTTTTAATCCTGGCCTTCTCAGGCCATCTTTCTCTTTTCCATCTTTCAAATACACTGACTGAGTGCACAGACGTGTTACGTCAGGGTGCGTCTGAAAAAAAAAAAGAAGCTGCCAGTGGATACGGACGCAGCTCGCCCGCCTAGGGACAGCGGTAGCAGCATACGTGATTAACCCAGTGCCATGACTAAACATGCTCAAACATCAGGCCAGCCCACTGGGAACTGTTGCAGTCCTTCCGATCACTCTCCCTGTACGCGCTTCCAGACCTGACCTGGAGTATGAAAATTAATATTATTTATTTAGCTAAGAAACAAATTTCAGGCATGTAAGCACATGTCTTTAAATCAAAACATGCATGCATTGAATTTGGTGTGTTCGACCTCTGAGTGGTACTGCACAATCTGACTTTAAAACAAACAGTCAGTCATGCTATCTGCGGACTATAGATGGTCTGTGACATTATGAAACTTTATATTTGACACAGTCTGCACTGTTGACTTTCACAGAGGGGACGGGACCAACAGACGGCTGCAATTTAGAGAGATGCACAGACTAACATGTCAGTGACTGTCTGTGCCAGCTTTCTGAGCCAAGAATGCAGGAAACGAAGCAAGTCACGGCACAGAAAATGAGGTGGACAAGCAGAAAAGGGAGAACAGACAGCACCCAGATGAAGTTTACTTAACTGATCAGACCATAAAATCTAGACTTTGATTAGCTCGGCAGCCTGAAGCAGTCACATTAGCCAAAGGAAGCCTAATCATCATCACCATCATCATCATCGTCGTCATCGGACTCTTCACTTCAACTTCACGTCCATTCCTGCATTTTCATTCAGCCAAACATCATTACACCGGTGATGTACTGCCCTTCACAAATCAAAATCAGTCTAAAGCCCTTTTCTCCAAAAGTTCTGAATCAAAGCTTTCCTGTTCTTCCTCCACCCCCACCACCCAAACCCATCAGCCGCAGCTCCCATCAGAGAAAATCCACAGCATGCAGCCGGCACTTCAGCCAGACAACTGGGAGAATGGACAGACCTTGCAGTCCATCATGCTGTCATAAGGTTTGTATAATACTCACAAAGTGATCACCATTTTACAAGTGTCTCACCAATTATTGTTTATCCTCTGTAAAATGGGAGGGACTGCAAAAGAAAGAGTATGATACTCTCAAACCAGCAGCAGATGTGAATGCATGTGATGCCTGAATGAAACCGCTACACTTACACTGTGAGGTCTATACAGCTTGATTTTGCAAAAGAAGAAAGTCCAATACCGGACCCCGGGCCTGTCAGGGTGGTGCTTATCCCCTGATATTGTGCACCAGAGGTGTCCAACCTTTTGTGAACAAGATCTACTTTTAAAGTTGAAAGAGTATCAAGATCTACCAAGCCATATCAAAAGTCATGGCGTCGCCACAATATATTGTGTATCAATATAATAAATTTTTTTTGGCACAAAGATAAAGTTTTATCAATAATAACACATTATTGAAGTGAACATGCATAGTGCAAAGAATAAGCACAAGCAGGCCTAGGACTGGTAACAACAAATTACATCATTACCTAATTTGCATAATTGGCTTTTATTTTCCTTAATTTGCACTGTGGATATACCTCTTTCACTGTGTTAAATTTTACATTTATTTTTCTTTTCTTCTCCAGACCTTTCAAGTCAGTGCGTGGTTTACTCTGGTTTTTATTTGTTTATATTTGCACTGAAAGGGTTGCATCTTAACTTTTGTTGTACTGGTTACAATGACAATGAATCTGCATCTGTATGTGAATGCAATTGTTATTGATGCTGTCGGAGAGAGGACTAACATTGTGGGAGGGACAAAAACTGAGTAAAAAACACTCTACATATGTTTAGAAATACAGATGAACTTTCTTCTGTTGATTCTTGGACTTTGAACTGACAAAACTGACCCAAGAGACACACTCTAGCTGAGTTACTTGATTTTTGTTTTCCCTTTGGTATGTTTGTTTTAACTTTAGTTAACTCACTGCTGGCTGTTTGGTTCCTTTTCTGTGCGAGTTGAGGAGGTGCTCTGTCTCCTGTGAATGCTTTGAGATGGCAGCACCCGCTGCTCATTGAGGAGAAATACACGGCGTGTCGATCTCGATCGACTGGTTGGGCACACCAGCTGTACACTGAAAAAGAACCAAGTTAAAGTGCTACAAGTGGTAAAACCTGAATAAATTAAGTTGTTTGAACTTAAATTTGTAAGTTAGAGTTGATCTAAAGTTGTTCTATCTCACACACCTAAGTTCAAACAACTAAATTCATTCACGTTTTACCAATTGTAGCGCTTTTTAAGTTGGTTCAACTATTCTCTTTTTTTCAGTGTAGTAGATGAGAGTCTGCAGGGGTTTTCAAAGTGTGGGAGAGTGTGCCCCCCCGACACACACACAATTTGAACATCTTTGTGTGTTTCTTTTTATTCTTTTACACATGTTAAACACATTTTAAATATATTTCTGTGTTTTAAGGAACTGTCTATACATTTATATGTTTTCCAGCCTTTGTAAACATTTTAAACATAAAACATTAAAGAACTTTCTATTCTTTCATACTTTTTACACCCTTTTCAGACATTTTAAATGCTTTCTTTTAACTTTCTATTCTTCTCTTTTAACCTTTTATCATATTTTAAACATATTTTTTTTTATCATTTAAACAAATTTTAACACAAATAATATTAATTAAACTTTTATATATACAGTAGTGTTCACAATAATAGTAGTACTATGTGACTAAAAAGATTAATCCAGGTTCTTATTGTTACATGGGAAACAAGGTACCAGTAGAATCAGTAGATTCTCACAAATCCAACAAGACCAAGCATTCATGATATGCACACTCTTAAGGCTATGAAATTGGGCTATTAGTAAAAAAAAAAGTAGAAAAGGGGATGTTCACAATAATAGTAGTGTGGCATTCAGTCAGTGAGTTTGTCAATTTTGTGGAACAAACAGGTGTGAATCAGGTGTCCCCTATTTAATGATGAAGCACCTGTTGAACATGCTTTTCTCTTTGAAAGCCTGAGGAAAATGGGACGTTCAAGACATTGTTCAGAAGAACAGCGTAGTTTGATTAAAAAGTTGATTGGAGAGGGGAAAACTTATATGCAGGTGCACAAAATTATAGGCTGTTCATCTACAATGATCTCCAATGCTTTAAAATGGACAAAAAACCAGAGACGCATGGAAGAAAATGGAAAACAACCATCAAAATGGATAGAAGAATAACCAGAATGGCAAAGGCTCACCCACTGATCAGCTCCAGGATGATAAAAGACAGTCTGGAGTTACCTGTAAGTGCTGTGACTTTTAGAAGATGCCTGTGTGAAGCTAATTTATTTGCAAGAATCCCCCGCAAAGTCCCTCTGTTAAATAAAAGACATGTGCAGAAGAGGTTACAATTTGCCAAAGAACACATCAACTGGCCTAAAGAGAAATGGAGGAATATTTTGTGGACTGATGAGAGTAAAATTGTTCTTTTTGGGTCCAAGGGCCGCAGACAGTTTGTGAGACGACCCCCAAACTCTGAATTCAAGCCACAGTTCACAGTGAAGACAGTGAAGCATGGTGGTGCAAGCATCATGATATGGGCATGTTTCTCCTACTATGGTGTTGGGCCTATGTATCGCATACCAGGTATCATGGATCAGTTTGGATATGTCAAAATACTTGAAAAGGTCATGTTGCCTTATGCTGAAGAGGACATGCCCTTGAAATAGGTGTTTCAACAAGACAATGACCCCAAGCACACTAGTAAACGAGCAAAATCTTGGTTCCAAACCAACAAAATTAATGCCTCACAGATGTGAAGAAATCATGAAAAACTGTGGTTATACAACTAAATACTAGTTTAGTGATTCACAGGATTGCTAAAAAAGCAGTTTGAACATAATAGTTTTGAGTTTGTAGCATCAACAGCAGATGCTACTATTATTGTGAACACCCCCTTTTCTACTTTTTTTACTAATAGCCCAATTTCATAGCCTTAAGAGTGTGCATATCATGAATGCTTGGTCTTGTTGGATTTGTGAGAATCTACTGAATCTACTGGTACCTTGTTTCCCATGTAACAATAAGAAATATACTCAAAACCTGGATTAATCTTTTCAGTCACATAGCACTACTATTATTCTGAACAGTACTGTATTTAGTCTCACCTCTTGTTTAGTGTGAGCAGTGAGTCTGGGTCTTTGATGTGCACAGGCGGCTGATGCGGTGATGCACTGTGGAGAGGTGCAATTGAAGATCTTCCTCTACTTTCTTCTTTTTTTGGTTGCCCCAAACTCTTGTCTTCTCACTGGTAGATTCACGCACTAAAAATGTATCCATTTTGCTCCTGGCGTGTTAGCAAACAATGGGGCACACCAGTCCATCACAGGCTGTAGGTGTAAACTAATGAGGTATTCATTGAATCAGTTTGTACTTTCACTACCTGTTTACTTTTAAACTGGGACTAAATGTGCTTGATGTTGGTTGGACAGTTTTATGCATGAAATGTTTCATGTATTTACAGGGTTTTTTTTTTATTGGTTATAATTTCTTTCCCAGAACATGTGGAACAGGAATGCCCTTCGTAGTTGCTGGTGACATAATTTGGCCCAATTAAGCTTCTCTACAGCCAATCAGATTTACTTAAAGCCAACAGAGAACAGGCCCCAGTAGCTCATTTCTGTACCTTAGTCACTCGTCTTGCCTCAGTGGTGCATAGATTCAATTTGTCAGCTGCTCTTATTAGCAATGCAGATGAGAGCAGCCTGTCAGACTTCACTTTGGGACATATTTCAGTTTTCTATTGAGGCTTTTCAGGTTTCAAATCCCGCAAAACCTCAGAGAGGTCGCCGCGCTGCGAGATCTCAGTAACATTGAGAACTGCATTGAGATGCTCTGATCAGGCTGCACTTTAACCGCTGCACACGGACAACACCATTAACATCGCAACATAAAACTATTTTTATATTGTGCCTAAAACTCTCGTGAATATATTGTCTGGGTTTATAGATGTTGTTATTGTGTTTATTTTATGTAACGATGCGAGAATCACAGGCTGTCTCTCCGTTATTTTCAATGGGAGCTGTTGAGAGCTTCGCACACTTCTTGATCATGTCGTTCTGGAGGGAAGTGAAGTTTGCACTTTAACGTCTTGATTATTGTTCTTTACAACACAGCTTGTCCTCTGGTTCCAGACTAATATATATGTCTGAAATTTGGTTTGCGTTTATTAAATTCCACGCAGATAACAGACATGGATTTTTTGTTATAATTGTTTTAGCAAGTTTTCATGGTATCATGCAACAGTCTCTTATTAATCTGATGAAAAGCATAAAAAAATTACATTTTTGTAGTATAATATTCATTTACAATTGTCATCATGTGGATTCTCTATGTTGTTTTGACTGTAGCAACTCTCTGGCGCACAAGGGATTATGGGATACATGAAAACCCCAAATGGTTTTGTGTGTGTGTGGGTGTGTATGTGTGCAGAAAACACAACTTTTGTAGTTTGCATTGTGCCATTTTGCATTTTGTTCAGTCTTTTCTCCCTTCTTTATTTGTTGCAGGATGGAAGTCATGTTTTTTTACTCGGTTGGGACGGCCCACAACTTATACTCTGGTGCAACTGAACAGAAAAAAAAAACAACAAAAAAAACTAAACACGATGAACTAAAATAATGAATGCCAAGAATGAAAGTACACTCCAACAAAACACAGAAATCTGAAAGTAAAGAGCTAATGACACAGATAAAGATGTCACTTGCATATGTTTCTATATGTTGTGGACTGAAATTGATTTGTTTCTCTACATTAGCTCGAACCATCCGCCATCTGCGACATTGTTGTGTTCCCGCTCAGGCCCATTGCCTGGCTGCAGCAGTAAAATTAACAAATCAGCTTCCATTTCAAATCTGGCAGCGATGATGTGTTGTCCTGATTTGAGACAGATGATCACCAGAGTACCATAAACTTGATTTGTTGTCACACAGATGTGCAGTAGTGCAGGAGTTTAAAATGTGCCTTGATCAATGTGCAATTTCTGTGTTACAACACATCAATGATCTAATACAACCCCAATTCCAATGAAGGTGGGATGTTGTGTGACACACACAATGTCCCAACTTCATTGGAATTAAGGTTGTATATAAACGTGCGAGTGTGTGTGTGTGTGTGTGTGTGTGTGTGTGTGTGTGTGTGTGTGTGTGTGTGTGTGTTCAGTATGCACAGCCACAGTAATTAAGCGATCAACACCAAACTTGCTGAGGTAACTGGGGTTACCAGGGTAGGGGGGTCACTGTGGCCCTTAGTTTGAAAGAACACGTGCACGAACACACACACACACACATTCAGCCTTATATCTTAGATGACGACCCGCTCATTGGAGCCCTTATTTTCACAGTTCACGTGGCACTCGGGTCAGGTAGCAGCATGACACTTTACTTACTATGTAGCTTCTGGCTAGCGTGCACTTTAATTACAATCCAAACGTGCCAGTGCACACCACGTGCAAGTTAAAGCGCACATTTTTTTTAATTAAAATGTACCTGCTGTCTACTCTATGTCATGCCAGAGCATTGCTGTGATATGACATCCTATATCACCTTTTATCATCATTCACTTGAGTCTTATGAATGTCACAAATTGCTCTGTGAAAATTAGTGATGACAACCTACTCACAATGCAGTGTAACTTACTACACATTAACTAATGTGACATGAAATATCCAATGACATCGTTAAGGGCCCCTTCACACATAGTACGAATGTGGCCGAATTGCGCATGAAGCAGGAACCATTTGCAGTTGGTGGAAAATCAGAGCTGCCGCCAACGCCTCGTACAGCTGTTGCTACAACTATTTGCACACACCAGCCACTGAAAGACAGAGTGTGCCCTGTGTGAGCCCATTTGATCTCTCTCACAGCAGGTGTCGGCCAAATTCCAGGTGACACACACGAACATTCTAACACCACTCACTTGACACTCAGAAAATGTGTGGCCATTCGCACTGTCAGCACGAAAATAGTGAGCAGACGCTCACTTTTGAGCTGGCTGTGAAATTTGTTTAAGTGCCCCACGAGTGTGGCATTGCAAAACAGTTACACACGTGGCATGCCAGAGTGTCGGCTCCCCCTGCAACACATGTGCCGTGTGTGTGAATTACGTGGGTGGGGGAGCGCGCTTGCATGAACTGCTGATATGGCGTACACAGCACAGTGAGCCGCCTCCCTGTCGCTGACCTGAGACTCACTGACAGCTACAAATGAATGACGGCTCAGTGCACACGATGTGTCACATTAGAAACACAGAGACCACAGCCAGGACAGGTATATGAATAAGTACAACACCACATACACAATTACATAACAAATAACTAAAAAGAAATGATCACATAACACAGAAACACAGTGACACATTGGTGTGTGCACTGGACTGACAGGGGGTGTGTCCGCCGACAGCAGCAGCTGTTGAGATCTTTGGTTCTGGACGTCACGGCTGGGGAACACGTACCGTGTTTTGAAGGACATGACCTAACAACTGTCCACTGTGATGCTGTGATGTGTGTGTGTTTGCTTGCTGTTAGAGGATGACATTTTTCGGGAATTCCCGTGAGTCACGTGATTCCTGCGGGATTCCCGAGGGATGGGAGTCAAGATTTTATCAATCCCATGATTGGGATGGGACGGGAATAAAAATGAACGGGAGCGGGCAGGAGTGGGAATGCCAAAAATAGAAGATGATTTTCATGTATTTAAAACAACCAAAACGCGTTCACACCGGGCACGATCAGACGCTACAAATTTGCGGGGGTCGTGTGGCGATGGACACGCCTCCTTTCGCCCGGTGTGTCGCTCTGCTTTTGCTGCGAAAATTCGCCCCGGTGCATCGTCAAATAGGAAGAACTTCCATTCAGCTCGCCGGCTCCGGTTGTCAGTCAAGTTAACATGACGGACCTTGATCACATGGAGCGAGTTGTTGTGGAAAGCTCCCGATACAGAGAGTATCATTATTTGCTGCAGGAGCTGAGTCTGGATGACGGCTGCTTTCAGCGGTCCTTCCACCTCTGCAGGACCCAACTTGAGGACCAACTGTCACGCGCACATGTAAACAATTAAAAAAAAAAAAACTCCAATGCTTGCTGCAGGTCGCTCTTCCACCAAAAAACTCTGTCATAATTGTGTTTAGAAACCAGTCACCATTTGTTTTATTATACATCTGTGTAGTTAATTATTAAAATATTCTCCACAGACGATTCGCTCGTGCGCGCACGGAAAAAAAAAAGAAAGAAAGAAACTCCACTGCTTGCTTCAGGGCTGCTCCTCGCTCTTTCCCCCCAAAAAACTCTGTCATAATTGTGTTTAGAAACCAGTCACCATTTGCTTTATTATACATCTGTGTAGTTAATTAATAAAATAATCTCCACAGACGATTCGCTCGCACGTGCACGTAAATAAAAAGAGAAGGAAACTCCACTGCTTGCTGTGGTGCTGCTGGGGATTTTTTTTCTGGGAGTGGGATGGGAGTCAAAATCCACTCCCGTGTCATGCTCTACTTGCTGTCCTCACATAGACATACATAAAAACATATATCACTGTTGCAATGGGCTGCAGCAAACAAGCACACAGTGTGCACATTGACAGGCTGCACCAGGTGAAACGGACTATCAGATCATAACACTCAGCGGGCAATATGAATGTTACATCACCCACGTGAGCTTTGTTCCACATGATGCGACGTCTGTGCTGCGGCATGCTGTCCACAGGACACGCATGTCGGGCTGGACATGCACGAAGGGCCAGCAGATGTGGACATGAAAACAGCGCACTGATCCATTCATGTCATTTCATGACTGTACATCTGTGACCATGTGTCATCTACAGAGGAACAGATGGTTCATACTTGTATTGTTCACTCGATAAGAGGGATTAAATAAAATGCGGTGTTTTTATGGTGTGTGGTTTTATTTTTTTTTAAATATGTTTATCTTCTTGTTGATCTCAGGCATTTTATGCACCTTTTATAGGACAGCGATGGTAGCATAGTGGTAAAGTATCTGTCTGTTAATCAGAGCTTTTGTAAATTGCAGGTTCAAATCCCACAGGTGTATGTAATTTTTATGTTACTTGTTTGCCACAGTAGCTGCGCGATGTCATTCCACACACTCCAGCTGCTCCCACTGTATTCCAGCTGCGACGTTTTTTGCACAAATCCGAGGCTCATGCACGAAGCCGTCAAACGGGATTGTCCACGCCTGCCTGACCACGTGTCCCTCCCAACATCGGCCCAATGTTTTTGTGGTTCGCTCATACAAGCTGATTTGCCCTGATTTGTACTTATTTATACTATGTGTGAAGGGGCCCTAAAATTCTTCCCTATTACCCATGTGTACAACAGGTAACTCAGCTAGTACATGACTAATGTCTTTTGGTTTCTCCAACTTTGCAATGGATCTGATATTGATCTGTATGTTAAGATGTCACAGATTTTATTCCAAATGAACTTCCTGAGAAGACTCCAGATATCCAAGAAGAATAGAGGGCATGGCTGGCATCGAACGGGGACCTTCGCTTCAAATTTGGCGACACGGTGGTTAGTTGTTAACACTGGTGCCTCACAGCAAGAAGGTTGTGGGATGGCTTCCTGCCCTTTCTGTGTGGAGTTTCCATGTTCTCCCCATGTCTACTTAGAGAACATGCACTATTATGTACTGTGTGTATATACACACACACACACACACACACAGGCCAACAAGGAGAAAGACATGGCCTTGACCACAATGATTGACCTTTGGCAAATTTGACCTCCTCTAGCAGTTGCAGAACCCACATCTATATATGTGCTACATGTGGTGCAAATTGGAGTGAAAAATTAAAATTTTGACCTTTGACTTCAGTAACTTTGAACTTTGCCAAAACAGTCCACTTTCAGGAGTTCACTGTCCTATCAAGATCAGTAAAAATCAGGCAAAATGGCAGCAAATGGGGAACAAAAAGATAATGTTCCTATATATTAGTAACAAGTGCAGAGTGATTTTGTGGTGCGGGTTAAATTAATTCTTTTTTCAGTTTGTACAATGTTTAAGTTTATTTTCTGTTCTAACAGAAGAGAAAAAAACATGCTCCTTGAATTTAGGTTTGCCTGTGTTTTATGTGAACATTTTGATTGTGAACATTTCAGCTTTTTAAAAACCAGTTTCTGATGAAAGTCACTTTTTTATTGTTTTGTGTTTTCCAAATGTTGACCTAAACTCTACATGTTGAAATCTTTAAAATCGTGTAGAAAGGCCACTCGTTAATGGATGTGGTCATAGCAGCCACTTGTGAAGTTAATACATCCTGTAAAAATGCTGAAATGGATACTTATTATGCCTTTATGCATTGGTGACCTTTACTGTATGAGAATTTTATGCATCCGTAGAGGGACCATAACCTTTGGCTTTATTATTTGGGGCGGTTATTATTTGTATTGGTGAAGTTTTTTCCTATTAACTGCCCCTTAGTCGTCACTTTTCTTTCTTCATTTTCTCATTTTTTGCAGAATCAGCACTGGAGTGGGAAACAAAGCGACGCTCCTGTGGTTCGAACATTCCACATCACTCTCCCTGCTAGTTTTCAGCCTGGTAAGCATGTGCGTGCACAGATGATCGAGCTGTAACGCATGCGCTTGGCAGCCACTTTGCACTTTTTGTCCACATGTTGCTTGGCCGGAGAGCAGCACACTTGTCAAATGAAACCTAGTGACGTTACAGCGGCAATTATTCCCTTTGTGTTCAAGTGTAACAACACACATGAATGCAGGCAGACGCACACTCCCATGAACACATCTGCCAATGAGGACGCGTTTGCCAGAAAACAATTGTTTCCATGTAAATGTAGTAGATGCATAAGCGAACAGCTTTTTATTTCCAAATCTACTCAAATAAAGCCTGAACCCATGTATAAGAACTGTAAGACATATGTGTTGTATAAATAGTAATTAGTCAAATTCAAGAGGGCATTTTATAATGTTTTGTTGAAGAACCTCCCAGAATTTTTTTTCTCCTACTTGAATAAACTGTCTGTTCATCTCCCATCAGTCAAGTTGCATTTATATATATATATATATATATATATATATATATATATATATATATATATATATATATATATATATGCAGTATTGTGCAACTCTTTTGGCAAACATTTAAACATTTCATAAAAGCATTACAAATTATGAAAACCTGATAAATATTCATAAATAAATTAGATGTGTCATGAATTTCAACTTTAAAGTTAATCAATATGAAAATTGGTTTCTTTTACATGATATTTTTCTCAGTCTAGAAGTCGTACCAGAGTATAAACCAAAGAACCACAACAACTATTTTAAGAAAAGTGTGACTTATAGTATGAGTAATTGTGTTTTACAGTTATTTTAATATTGCATGATCATTTTCAGCTGTGTTTGTGTGATATTATATCGACCAGTACACTTATACACACACACACACACACACACACACACACACACACACACACACACACACACACACACACATTCAACCGCATATCCATGATCGGTTCGTGGGGGGGGGCCAACTGTGCTAACCACTAACCCACCGTAATGCCCAGTACACTTACAAAAAATGAATTATTATTATTGTTATTATTATGGAATAAAAAAAATATATATAGCTTGCATATTCACTGTTGTTGGAACTGATTTTATCTTGACATGCCAATAAAAAGGGAGCCAATAAAACAGCCCCACACCATGATGTTCCCACCTCCAAACTTCACGGATGGTGTGGTGTTTTTGGGGTAATGTGCAGTACCATTTGTGTATTATAGCATCCAAAGAGTGCAATTTTGGTCACATCTGACCAGACTATATTCTCCCAGTATTTCACAGGTTTGTCTAAATGTTGTTCAGCAAACTTTAAATGAGCTTCAATGTGCTTCTTCTTCAGTCTTGCGTGGTGAGCGTACATACAGGCCATGGCAGTTGAGTGCATTAGTTATTGTTTTCTTTGAAACAATTGTACCTGCTAATTCCAGATCTTTCTGATGTTCTCCACAAGCGGTTCTTGACTCTTGGACAACTGTTCTGATGATTCTTTTCGCTCCTTTGTCAGAAATCTTGCGAGGAACACCCAGTTATGACAGGTTCATGATGAAATGAGGTTTTTCCACTTCTGGACTATGGTCCAGCAGAGCTCACTGGAACATTCACAAGTTTAGAAATCCTTCTGTAACCAATGCCATCAGTACGTTTTGCAACAATAAGGTTGTAAAGATCTAAAGAGAGCTCTTTGCGTTTACCCACCATGAGATGTTTCTTGTGTGTGACCTTGGTAATGAGACACCTTTTAACAGGCCATCAGGAGTGAACCAGCTGATTTTAATTTGCACTGACACGGAGCAGGATTGCTTTTTAATTACTCATAGATTTCAGATGGTGTCTTGCCTTTCCATGCATTTTTGTACTTGTCTTTCAGGTGTTCAAAACTTTTCCCTGTGTCATTTCACATTATTACACATTTTAATTACATTTATAGTTTGATTTTGTTGTTGGTGTGGATTATTTGGGTTGTTAACAACATCTGGTTGTAATTTCATATCAATTGCACCTTTAGAAATATATTTACTGAGAAAGAGCTGCCAACGTCAGTGCAATAATGACAACACAAATTCTTTTTAATGACAATTTTTTTCATGTGCGGTTAATGTATAAAGACAGACAGAAAGATAGCCGACTGAGCCATTCCACCAAATTTGTTCGAACTAGGATCAAAGTACACGCATGCACGCATGCACGCATGCACGCACACACACACACACACACACACACACACACACACACACACACACACACACACACACACACACACACACACACACACACACACAGAGGACCAACATGCATCCCTATCTCTCAGCATTTTGTGATGGCATCGCGAAAAGTACATTAATCTATTGGTTCATGATACAGTCACAAAAAGCGCCACATTCTTGTGACGGGAGCACAAAATTATTTATTTATGGATAGTTTTTAGTTAAGGCAGAGGGTTAGGTTATGTTTAGGGTTATGGGAAGCGGTAGGGTTAGAAATAGTAAAAAAAAATAAGTGTCACGAAAAATTTTACTCATTTCCTGATGGGAGCTTCAAAGAAGTGTGAGATTGGGCTGCCAAAACTATTCTGCCATATGTGCTGTCACTGCATAGAGGTGGTGGATTTTTGGATCTAGATTTTTGGATTTGGATTTTGATCAAGACTTGCCTGGATGAAGGCAAAGCTCTCAGCCATCTGACTGTGCTGGTTAGATGACACACAATACTGATGCAGATGTGTACAAATTGGAATACCAAAGTTATAAGTTATGTTAGACCCTGTCCCCCTCCCTTTACATAGTTTCACTGAGGACATGGACTCTTTTCTTCATGCTGAACAGACTTTTGGATCCAGACTTATGCCACCAGAGAAGAACTACTCCTACTTATTATTAGACATATTTCACTGCTGGAGGTGGTTACCAAGATCACTTTCAAAATATCACGACATCTTGGCATCAGACCATGTGTCATGCTCCAAAAGACACATGAGAGCAAGAATCTAGTCCAGTGGCAGTTTTATGGCTCCTGGTTTTATATGGGTGGAGTTGAGGGGGAGTCAGTGAGCTTTAACAGGCACTTGGGGTTTGACGGCTGCTGAGGAACTACTTTAAGAATTGTGTCATTTTATGGCTGAGGCTGTGTGCAGTGCCGAAAGAAATGTGAGTCACACCGATGATGCTTTTCCCCTGTTGGTGGAGGACACGGCGACGTGCGTCGTGGATTTAGTCTGTGTGTGAAAACCAAAACAAACCGGCTGTGTTTTTCAGGATGGGAAACACAAACACCTGCCGCCTTGGTGTCAAACAATTTCATTTTATTTTCATTTATATAGTGCCAATTCACAACAGAGGTGCCTCAAAGCGCTTCACACAGGTAAGGTCTAATCTTACCAACCCCCAGAGCAACAGTGGTAAGGAAAAACTCCCTCTGAGGAAGAAACCTCAAGCAGACCAGACTCAAAGGGGTGACCCTCTGCTTGGGCCATGCTGCAAAACATAAATTACAGAACAATTCACAGAACAATTCACGGATGAATATACAAGAAATGCTATTGGCGCACAGGACAGGAGGATCGCCAACACGAACACAACTCCCATCTCTGGATGGAGCTGCACTGTTGTGTGGGCTGCTGAAGAGGAGGTACTGCTGGCCCACCACCAGAGGGCGCCCTGCCTGAAGTGCGGGCTTCAGGCAAGAGAGGGCGCCAGAGCAACAGGGAGTGACAGCTGTCACTCATCAACAACACCAGCTGTCACTCATCTTCACCTCAAACCACTTCACCATAAAAGCCGGGCAGCATCTTCACCTTGCTGCTGAGAAATTGTCTACCTGTCAGGTAAACCGCTCAGCCTGAGTAAACACAACAGTAGTAATGTCTTTGCTTCTGTGTGTAACATTACTTTTGCAGACGAACCTGTTTGTACGTAAGGAGTAGTCGTGTGTTGGGGAGTTGGCGTACTCCGCTCCTCGGTTGGGGACTACTAAGTATACCAACAGGATCTGCACTTAATTCTGGAATATTGTGATTAAGAGGTGGAGGTGTTTCCCACCCTCTTCTGACTGTTTGCTGGGTGTTCACGCACCCACCATCACCTGTCTGTTCTTCCTGCCAGCAGTACCAGATCTGACAGCCGGAGGCAGTGGCCACCTGGGGACTCAGTGCTTGGTGGCTCCGGGGTGCTCCAGATCCGCTGGCAGTGGAAAGCGTGTGGGATCCGGCTCTTCTCTGGACAGGCGTCTTCTATCCTCGAGCCTGCCCACACGTCACCTTGAATTATTGACTGTTCTAAATTGTGTTGTCTGTTGTTCTGTGGTGCACATTCACAACATAAAATTGTTGTATTTTGGCTTATTCCATTGTCCGTTCATTTACGCCCCCTGTTGTGGGTCCGTGTCCCTACACTTTCACAACATGCACCTTAAACAGAGAGAAAAAAACAGAATCAGGCATCAGAAAGACAAGAAACAATGTATTGTCAGCATTAAACAACAAGAAAAACAGAGAAATACTAAGGTGATCGCCGGCCACTAGCCCTAAACTTCACTAAAAGACCCAGAATTTAGGTAAAGTTGAGGCCGCGGCCCGCTCCAATTACTAATAAATGAATTAAAAGAGTAAAAAGTGTAAAACAAAACTGTACCAGTATGCTAGCCATATGAAAGGGAAAATAAGTGCGTCTTAAGTCTGGACTTGAAAGTCTCCACCGTATCTGACTGTTTTATTGATGCAGGGAGATCTTCTAAGGATTTTATGTGAACGCGATTACCAGCAGTTATTGGCATGTATAACTGAATATCATCTGCATAGCAGTGAAAGGTAATCCCAAAACGCGGCAATATGTGCCCAAGGGGTGCTATATAAAGGGAGAAAAGCAGGGAGCCTAAGACAGACCCCTGTGGAACCCCAAATTTCATGTCACTAAGGTTAGAGGTAGTGTTACTGTACAAAACACAGTGAGAAGGACTGGTCAAGTATGATGTCAGCCATGCAAGGGCACTCCCAGTAATCCAAAAATGATTTTCCAGCCTATCAAGTAGAATATGATGATCCACTGTATCAAATGCAGCACTGAGATCTAACAGCACCAGAATGGTAGTGGTGTCTGAATCCATTTCAAGAAGAAGATCATTCACCACTTTAGTGAGAGCCGTCTCTGTGGAATGATATTTTCTAAAAGCAGACTGCAGTGGCTCAAGGAGATTATTCTCAGCAAGATAGCCTACGAGCTGCCGTGACACCACTTTTTCCAGAATTTTAGAGAAAAATGATAGATTTGATATCAGCCAATAGTTTGTCAATACACTAGGGTCAAGATTAGGTTTCTTAAGTAATGGTTTAATCACTGCAGATTTGAAACATTTAGGAACAGATCTAGAACTTAAAGAAAGCTTAATAATTTCCAGCACAGTCGGCCCAAGAGTGGGCCACAGGTCCTTAAACAGTTTTGTTGGTATAGGATCAAATAAACAGGTTGTGCTTTTTGTTGACATTACGAGTTTTGTCAGCATGCCTAGTGAGATACTGTCAAATTCTGTAAATCTAGGTAATACCTCAGTAGTGGCGCCCACATCAAAAGCAGGGTGTAGTGGCTGGGTTAAGGCATGCCGGAATATGTTTAACCTGATGTCTTCTATTTTCTTCACAAAGTAATCCAGGAAATCTTGTGCTGTAAAAGGAGAGCAAACTACAGGTGGTTGTCCATGCAAAAGTGTTGCCACAGTGTCAAACAAGAACTTTGAGTGCTTTGAGAACTTTTATGCTTGTTTTTGTTGATCAAATCAGAGTAGTAAGTCCACTTTGTAGCCAATAATGCATGCTTATAGTCTAAGATAGCATCATGCCACGCAAGGTGAAATACTTCTAATTTTGAACGACGCCATTTCTGCTCTAGACCTCTTGATTTATGCTTGAGGTCACACAGATAATCATTGAACCAAGGTGACTGTGATTTGAGGCAGCGTGGTTTTAACACAGGTGGTGCAATCATGTCAAGTGTAGTTTTGAGCACTGAGTTTAAACTATCCACAAGTCTGTCTACTGACTGGGTATTTGTCAAATGTGAAGCTAAGACATCAGGCAGTCTAGCTTCGAATTCAGTCTTAGTTGAGGAGTTGATGCATCGCCGTAAAGATATATAAGGTTGTTGTTCCACTAGACACGGCAGCAAAACTGTAAACTTAATAAGTGAGTGATCAGACACCACTGATGTAAGAGGCATGATGTCAATATTCGTGACAGCAATCAAATCAAAATCAAATCAAATCAGTTTTATTTATATAGCGCCAAATCAACAAACAGTTGCCCCAAGGCGCTTTATATTGTAAGGCAAAGCCATACAATAATTACGGAAAAACCCCAACGGTCAAAAGGACCCCCTGTGAGCAAGCACTTGGTGACAGTGGGAAGGAAAAACTCCCTTTTAACAGGAAGAAACCTCCAGCAGAACCAGGCTCAGGGAGGGGCAGTCTTCTGCTGGGACTGGTTGGGGCTGAGGGAGAGAACCAGGAAAAAGACATGCTGTGGAGGGGAGCAGAGATCAATCACTAATGATTAAATGCAGAGTGGTGCATACAGATCAAAAAGAGAAGGAAACACTCAGTGCATCATGGGAACCCCCAGCAGTCTAAGTCTATAGCAGCATAACTAAGGGATGGTTCAGGGTCACCTGATCCAGCCCTAACTATAAGCTTTAGCAAAAAGGAAAGTTTTAAGCCTAATCTTAAAAGTAGAGAGGGTGTCTGTCTCCCTGATCCGAATTGGGAGCTGGTTCCACCGGAGAGGAGCCTGACAGCTGAAGGCTCTGCTTCCCATTCTACTCTTACAAACCCTAGGAACTACAAGTAAGCAAGCAGTCTGAGAGTGAAGCGCTCTATTGGGGTGATATGGTACTATGAGGTCCCTAAGATAAGATGGGACCTGATTATTCAAAACCTTATAAGTAAGAAGAAGAATTTTAAAATCTATTCTAGAATTAACAGGAAGCCAATGAAGAGAGGCCAGTATGGGTGAAATATGCTCTCTCCTTCTAGTCCTTGTCAGTACTCTAGCTGCAGCATTTTGAATTAACTGAAGGCTTTTCAGGGAACTTTTAGGACAACCTGATAATAATGAATTACAATAGTCCAGCCTAGAGGAAATAAATGCATGAATTAGTTTTTCAGCATCACTCTCGACAAGACCTTTCTAATTTTAGAGATATTGCGTAAATGCAAAAAAGCAGTCCTACATATTTGTTTAATATGCACATTGAATGACATATCCTGATCAAAAATGACTCCAAGATTTCTCACAGTATTACTAGAGGTCAGGGTGATGCCATCCAGAGTAAGGATCTGGTTAGACACCATGTTTCTAAGATTTGTGGGGCCAAGTACAATAACTTCAGTTTTATCTGAGTTTAAAAGCAGGAAATTAGAGGTTATCCATGTCTTTATGTCTGTAAGACAATCCTACAGTTTAGCTAATTGGTGTGTGTCCTCTGGCTTCATGGATAGATAAAGCTGGGTATCATCTGCGTAACAATGAAAATTTAAGCAATGCTGTCTAATAATACTGCCTAAGGGAAGCATGTATAAAGTGAATAAAATTGGTCCTAGCACAGAACCTTGTGGAACGCCATAATTAACCTTAGTCTGTGAAGAAGATTCCCCATTTACATGAACAAATTGTAATCTATTAGATAAATATGATTCAAACCACCATAGCGCAGTGCCTTTAATACCTATGGCATGTTCTAATCTCTGTAATAAAATTTTATGGTCAACAGTATCAAAAGCAGCACTGAGGTCTAACAGAACAAGTACAGAGATGAGTCCAGTGTCTGAGGCCATAAGAAGATCATTTGTAACCTTCACTAATGCTGTTTCTGTACTATGATGAATTCTGAAACCTGACCTAAACTCTTCAAATAGATCATTCCTCTGCAGATGATCAGTTAGCTGTTTTACAACTACCCTTTCAAGAATTTTTGAGAGAAAAGGAAGGTTGTAGATTGGCCTATAATTAGCTAAGATAGCTGGGTCAAGTGATGGCTTTTTAAGTAATGTTTTAATTACTGCTACCTTAAAAGCCTGTGGTACATAGCCAACTAATAAAGATAGATTGATCATATTTAAGATCAAAGCATTAATTAATGGTAGGGCTTCCTTGAGCAGCCTGGTAGGAATGGGGTCTAATAGACATGTTGATGGTTTGGAGGAAGTAACTAATGAAAATAACTCAGACAGAACAATCAGAGAGAAAGAGTCCAACCAAATACCGGCATCACTGAAAGCAGCCAAAGAGAACGATATGTCTTTGGGATGGTTATGAGTAATTCTTTCTCTAATAGTTAAAATTTTATTAGCAAAGAAAGTCATGAAGTCATTACTAGTTAAAGTTAAAGGAATACTCGGCTCAATAGAGCTCTGACTCTTTGTCAGCCTGGCTACAGTGCTGAAAAGAACCTGGGGTTGTTCTTATTTTCTTCAATTAGTGATGAGTAGTAAAATGTCCTAGCTTTATGGAGGGCTTTTTTATAGAGCAACAGACTCTTTTTCCAGGCTAAGTGAAGATCTTCTAAATTAGTGAGACGCCATTTCCTCTCCAACTTACGGGTTATCTGCTTTAAGCTGCGAGTGTGTGAGTTATACCACGGAGTCAGGTACTTCTGATTTAAGGCTCTCTTTTTCAGAGGAGCTACAGCATCCAAAGGTGTCCTCAATGAGGATATAAAACTACTGATGAGATAATCTATCTCACTCACAGAGTTTAGGTAGCTACTCTGCCCTGTGTTGGTATATGGCATTGGAGAACATAAAGAAGGAATCATATCCTTAAACCTAGTTACAGCACTTTCTGAAAGACTTCTACTGTAATGAAACTTATTCCCCACTGCTGGGTAGTCCATCAGAGTAAATGTAAATGTTATTAAGAAATGATCAGACAGAAGGGGGTTTTAAGGGGGTTTTCAGGGAATACTGTTAAGTGTTCAATTTCCATACCATAAGTCAGAACAAGATCTAAGGTATGATTAAAGTGGTGGGTGGACTCATTTACATTTTGAGCAAAGCCAATCGAGTCTAACAATAGATTAAATGCAGTGTTGAGGCTGTCATTCTCAGCATCTGTGTGGATGTTAACATCGCCCACTATAATTATCTTATCTGAGCTAAGCACTAAGTCAGACAAAAGGTCCGAAAATTCACAGAGAAACTCACAGTAACGACCAGGTGGATGATAGATAACAACAAATAAAACTGTTTTTTGGGACTTCCAATTTGGATGGACAAGACTAAGAGTCAAGCTTTCAAATGAATTAAAGCTCTGTCTGGGTTTTTGATTAATTAATAAGCTGGAGTGGAAGATTGCTGCTAATCCTCCCCCTTGGCCCGTGCTACGACCGTTTTGGCAGTTAGTGTGACTCGGGGGTGTTGTTAAACTAACATATTCATCCTGCTGTAACCAGGTTTCTGTAAGGCAGAATAAATCAATATGTTGATCAATTATTATATCATTTACTAACAGGGACTTAGAAGAGAGAGACCTAATGTTTAATAGACCACATTTAACTGTTTTAGTCTGTGGTGCAGTTGAAGGTGCTATGTTATTTTTTCTTTTTGAATTTTTATGCTGGTTATTGGTGGTCTTGTTGTGTGGGCCGCTGAAGAGGAGGTACTGCTGGCCCACCACCACCAGATGGCACCCTGCTTGGAGTGCGGGCTTCAAGCACGAGAGGGCGCCGGAACCAGTGGAGTGACAGCTGTCATCATCACCACCAGCTGTCACTCATCTATGTCAACCTCCATAAAAGCCGGACTGCAACTCCACCTCCCCGCCGAGAAATCATCTACCATACAGGTAATTTCTCTGCTAAGCTTAACTGTGACTAATAGTCTGATCTCATTTGCAGCCGTTTTCCTGTGACGGTGTCCTTATCTGCGGTATTGGCGTTTGGTGTGGACTGCGACGGCTTCGCCTCACACCCCAAACCAGATAAGTGGTTTCACAGAAGCTGTACGAGTGTGTGATTGGAGGTGGAGGTGCTCCCTCCTAACTGAACACAGACTGTGGAATTACTGAGTGTGCGTACTCACACTCATCAAACTGTTTCTGTTCTCTGCCAGCAGTACCGGGTCTGACTGCTGAAGACAGTGGCCACATGGGGCGCAGGGCTTGGCGGCTCCGGTG
Source organism: Thalassophryne amazonica (assembly GCF_902500255.1). Taxonomy (NCBI): domain Eukaryota; kingdom Metazoa; phylum Chordata; class Actinopteri; order Batrachoidiformes; family Batrachoididae; genus Thalassophryne; species Thalassophryne amazonica. The sequence goes on from NC_047118.1 coordinate 53,154,798, forward strand.
TTCTTCAGATCCGTTGGTGGTGGAAGCTGTGTGGGTTCCGGCTCTTCTATCACCAGACGTCTTCTATCTTCGAGCCTGCCACATGCCACCTTGTGTATGATTGACATTCTGCACTATTGTTATTGTCTGTACTTCGTTGTGCGCTTCACAACATTAAATTGTTACCTTTTGGCTTATCCATTGTCCGTTCATTAACGCCCCCTGTTGTGGGTCCGTGTCACGACACTTTCCCAACAGGTCTGGGAGCAGGCACCGTCTCTACGGGGATGGGGTAATGAGGGGATGGCAGGGGGAGAGAACCTGCAGAGAGGTGTGTAAGACTACAACTCTGCTTCCTGGTCCCAACCCTGGATAGTCACAGTTTGGAGGATTTATGAAAATTGGCCAGATTTCTAGAAATGAGAGCTGCTCCATCCAAAGTGGGATGGATGCCGTCTCTCCTAACAAGACCAGGTTTTCCCCAGAAGCTTTGCCAATTATCTATGAAGCCCACCTCATTTTTTGGACACCACTCAGACAGCCAGCAATTCAAGGAGAACATGCGGCTAAACATGTCACTCCCGGTCCAATTGGGGAGCGGCCCAGAGAAAACTACAGAGTCCGACATTGTTTTTGCAAAGTTACACACCAATTCAATATTAATTTTAGTGACCTCCGATTGGCATAACCGGGTGTCATTACTGCCGACGTGAATTACAATCTTACCAAATTTACTCTTAGCCTTAGCCAGCAGTTTCAAATTTCCATCAATGTCGCCTGCTCTGGCCCCCGGAAGGCAATTGACTATGGTTGCTGCTGTCGCTAATTTCACATTTCTCAAAACAGAGTCGCCAATAACCAGAGTTTGTTCCTCGGCAGGTGTGTCGCCGAGTGGGGAAAAATGGTTAGAGATGTGAATGGGGTGGCGGTGTACATGGGGCTTCTGTTTAGGACTACGCTTCCTCCTCACAGTCATCCAGTCGGCCTGCTTTCCCGGCTGCTCGGGATCTGCTGGAGGGGAACTAACAGCGGCTAAGCTACCTTGGTCCACACCGACTACAGGGGCCTGGCTAGCTGAAGGATTTTCCAAGGTGCGGAGCCGAGTCTCCAATTCGCCCAGCCTGGCCTCCAAAGCTATGAATAAGCTACACTTATTACAAGTACCATTACTGCTAAAGGAGGCCGAGGAATAACTAAACATTTCACACCCAGAGCAGAAAAGTGCGGGAGAGACAGGAGAAGCCGCCATGCTAAACCGGCTAAGAGCTAGTAGCTGCGCTAAGCTAGCGGATTCCTAAAAACACACAAAGTGAATAATGTGTAAATAATTTAGAGGTGATTCAGCAGAGGGAGTGCTTTAGTTAAGGCACATGAAGATTACACTGTGAAACAAATCGTTATCTAGTTAACTAGATCAATCTAACTGCGCAGATTAAACAGCTAACAGATACAGCAAAACACCGCTGTGCTCCGGAACAGGAAGTGATACAATACCGCAGTGAGAGCCAACCACCAGTAGAGGCAGTAGAGAATTCAAGCCACCACTCTTTGAGCAGCAACAATGCCAAGAATTCAGAATATGGGCCAGGAGGCCTATATACAGTGACAAAGTAATACGACTGATTTTTATTCTTCTGACCTTGGCAATGTGTAATATCCTGAGCAGAGTGGAGAATCAGAACACCCACCAAGCAATTAAATGACAGTGGAATTATTAAATAGGTTTTTCAGTCTTTTGGATACAGCAATTTGATCTTGGTCAGATTTAATTCCCTTTGGATTTGGAATAAACAGATACATAGATAGATTAAAAAAAAACTAAAAAAAATGCTACCATTTTGTCCAGCTACAATTTAAACGATGGAAATAATGCATGGAATAATCTTATCAACACATGCATGATTGGAATTAGGTGTTACACGTACATTGAAATGAGTTTGTTGGTCACATTTTGGCAGCAATTTGAATCGAAAAGTATTATGTATTTATTTATCAAATATGTAGTACATGTCTCCTGGAAACTTTTTTTAAAAATTAAAAAATAAATGTGATGCGCATTGTTTTGGTCAATATGATTTATGATATACACTAACGAAGTGTATAATTTAGATTTTTTTTTGTGGTCTAGTGTTACAAAAAGCAAACCAAAGCCATAAAATATTCTAATGTCAAATGACAATACTTGTCTTTTTTTTTATTGGGAATTGCATTATTTATCAAATAAGCACCAAAGTATTGAGATATATCCTGTTTTGCTCGTGGTCATCACATCAGCTCTTGTATGGACCCACATGTTGAATTAGAACAGGTCTTGTGGTGAAGACCTTTCCTGATGCAACTCCAGATGTACAAGGAAAATTGTGCACAGGTGAACTTCAGCTGGCAACTTTCTCATTGTATCAGGTAATATTTCTGCATATTTACTGGGTAAACATCACATATTAACCCTCTGGGGGCGACGCCGTGGTATACGATGGCTGAGACCATGCTTTACTAAATTATAAATAACTTTTTAATGATATGAGATAGAAACTTACTTTTTTTGCTGAAAAGTTAACTCCGCAGACCTTTGAGCCACCATCCACCATCTTTGTACTCCTCATAGAAACTGTGTGATGACATGAGCAATGTGAGCCCATATGGAAAAAAAATAGAAAAAACTTACAAGAAGTTACATCGGTTCCAGTAATAAACTTTATATTTGACATGTGTTGTGCTTATAAGTCTCAGTTTGATATTACACATATCTACTAAGGATTCTGTATAGGGATGTCCCGATCCGATCACGTGATCAGAAATCGGGCCCGATCACGTGGATTCAGACTTGATCGAAATCAGATGTTGCATCCCGATCAGGAATCCGATATAGATTTTATCCTCATTATTTTGATCAGCACTATTTCAATCTCATTATTGCAGATTAATGGGCCTTTCACGCGTCAGAAGCGTCAGAGGCGTCAAGAATCGGTCTAAAAAGCATTATTTTCAATGAGACGCGTTGCTTTTTAGAGGCGTCAGAAGCGTCGCTTTAGTTCGGCTTTTGACGCGACGCTTCTGACGGGAGCGTGCATTGCCGCTTGTCAGCACGCTGATGCGGTCAAAGTTCAGCCTAATCTTTTTTATTTATTTATTTATTTTTTTTTTTTATTGAACAAAAGAAAAAACACAAGTTCAACCCAATCCAACTTTCAACGCTCTGAGCTGTGACGTAGCTTCGGGAATAGGAATCAATAGGAATGATGTGTCGGGCCAACAGAAGACTAGTGGCAGAAACCACTGATCTGTACAAAACGGATCAGTGCAGAATGCACTGATCTGTACAAAACTTTTTCTGAAGAAAAATCCTTGGAAATGTTTTTTTGTTGTTGTTTGTTACCTCAAAATTTCTGATTACTGTTTAAAAAAAGCGTTTAGAACACTTGTAATTAAAATAGCTAAAAAAAATCAATAAATGGTTCTTTAGAAACCTTTCATCTGTAAATTAAAACCACCTGTTATTTCAGATTAGATAATTTCTTGTTTAACATAAGGAACCTTGGACATTTATTTTTAGACAAATAAAATAACATGGAAATTTGTACATTTTTTTAAGTCTGGTAGATTATTACTTGATTGTTCAATTTACCTCAAGGAGAAGTGCACTGTTTAAGTGATAAATAATAAAATGAGGTGATTAAAATGAAAATATTATATATTTAGCATTTGTTCATTGTTCATTCAGTTTTTATAAGTAGTGGATCGGGACTCGGTATCGGCAGATACTCAAAATCAGATGACTCGGAATCGGATCCGGGCCAAAAAAACCTGATCGGGACATACCTAATTCTGTATGTGGAATTACTGTCATATATTGTTCTTGTAAGTTCCCAATTTATATAAGTCACATATTGTACAAATTTACTAAGGATCTTATATCTGGTTTGACTGTCACATGTATTACTTACAAGTTCCAGATAGAACAGATACAAACTTTATAAAACTTATGTATATCTTTTCCATATGGGAGTGTCCAATCGGAATTGGTTCACCGTCACATGATTTTCCAAAATCCAATCTTAGGGCAGATTCACATCACGTGACACACCAAAGATTGTTTTTAGGAGTGATGTGTTACTAGTTGGCCCATTTGAATAGCCCCCTGGCTGCTCCAATGCACCCTGCGCCATTAGGCACAGCAAAAGTGAAAGTGAGCAGACGGAGACCCTCTCATACAATCTCACGTGCTCAAACAGAGTGTGTGAATATCAGGATTGCTTGACTAGTCTTCCTGTGAATGTTACTGGATAAGCCTGTGGCAAGCTCTCTCGCTCCGGCGTAAAGCACTGTTTACCATATCAATGGAGCAAGGGGGGAGGGGCGCTCCTCAAACTGAATGAGCCTCGAAGTGTGAAAGCTGCTTTCAGAGCAGGAGACAACAAACACACAGTCAACTTCATAGTAGAAGTTTGTGATATGACCTTTGTGTAACAGCAGACAGAAATTGCTTTGAGATGAAGACAAACAAAACGCATAGACCATTTTGTATATATTTTTCAAAATGTACATTTGTGTTTATTGTTTGAACCTTTTTGTTGTACAGTCTTTCACACAAGAGCCCAAATTACCTTTATAAAGTGTCAAAACAGTTAAACATTATAGTTTGCTGTGTGTTTTGAATAAATGTGTGTGGAAAATAATTTCCGCTTTACTTTTTCCTTTCTTATTTCTGATTGTAAACCTTTATTACACTTATAAAAACACAACTATAGCATATATATTTTGAAAGTACAGGTTGTCCTTAAAAAAAAAAGACAGAGACATAAAACTTGATTGTGGAATGCAGGTAGAGCTGTTAAAACATTTATGCCAGATGAGTGAACAGTCCAAAAAATGCCCTCGGACCCCAGAGGGTTAAGAATGCATAAATAGGTGCACTTATGGAAGAGATAACATGAAATTTCAAAAATATAATGTACAATGTAATAAGACAAACTAGACATTGGAAATATATGTAATAGCCAAGCTCAATGTATGCTGCATCACCAGTGTTCTAGATTTAAAGTTTTTATTCAGACATGTTGACATGCATGCATAAGGAACAGCTTAAGGAGAAATGATCAGCAGTTTTATTAAATGGAGCAGTTGGCCCAGCTGTAAACCACAAGGACCTTAGTGCCTTGTTAGAGGTCAGAGGTTAATGTAGTGCCAGAGGCAACATGAGGCTTTGTCCTATATATAGCTCTTTATATGTATCAGGGACTGTCATCTGACCCCCTGGAAATGATGTATCACATCTGGCTCACAGAAGACACTGAGGGTCATTTTGTCATTTTACAGTGGGCATCATGTCCATCAGATCGTACAGTACAGAGTCTTGTTGAACTGCCATGATTTTTCAAGGCAGGAACATTTAGGGAGTGAAATTTTACAATTAATTTCCATGTGTATAAATTTTACTTGAGTAGCTCTATTAAATAAGATGAAATTTTCACTTCAAGCATGTGCACATATTTTGTGTGAATTATAGCTTGGTTATCATGCAATGAGAGTTAACACTGATGCAATTTAAGCCATCTTTACACTGATAAGTGTTGATGCGGAGAAAGTCAAACATCCAAAATGACAAAAGTTAAAGTGAGCCAACTTTTTATGTACGCGTTACGTGTTGTGTATCTCAGTAAGTGATAATAATGCAAATAACAACAACAAATAGTCCCTCTGTCCATGCCGTCGCCCAAAATAACAGATATTCACCCTTGTCTAACTCGGGCGAATATCTGTTATTTTGGGCGACTGGACATGAACGTTGGGCCTCTGAAAATGCATGCCGCCCTCCAAAAGCATGTTATTGTATTATTATTTTTTGCTGAAATTGGAGCATCTTTAACCTTTGACCCCCTGTACAAACAAACTGAAACTTTGTGACCATTTTTGCAGTTTTTACCCCATAACTCCAGAACATTCAGTCATAGATAGTTCAATCTATACCTTTTTGGAATCATCATGATCAGACAAATAATGTACTACAGTTTTCAACATGATTGAAGCATTTTTACATTTTGACCTCTGTGTAATTCTTCATTGATCCCTAGCTGGCTACAGCTAACACCGTGGGAAGTGTTGGTTCATTACCTTACATGGTACCGATTAGGTCAAAATTGAGGACTGGCTCATAGACTATCTGTGTCCTTGGACAGGACACTTCATCTGCATTGTCCCGGTCTCCACAGCTGAAAATAGGTACTAGCCTTGACTGGAAAATTGACCTTTGGACTGGAATCCTATCCAGGAGTAGTTGTAGATTCTTATTCACTTCACATAACAGATTCCAGGCATACGCACCAGCAACAATAGGCCCCAGGGCCTACCTATATAGGATTTACTTCTTGCTGTCAGTATTGCCTTCAAGGGAAACAACACTTTTCTTCAATGACAAAAAAAGGCTTGATCAGACCTTCCTCTGTCTGTCTGAGTGACCATGCATGGCTCAGTGTAAAGCAAGCAGAGAAATGCTTCATGTTGGGATTGCTTCAAGTCCCACGGCCAGCAAACTGTGTTGAGACAGATTGCACTTTTGCTTTGCCTTGACATCTTGGGGCATCTGCGTCTTGCCAAGGAACCTTCAGAGACGAAACGGGAAAGGAACTGCCCCGTGAGCCTGTCTCATCTCAGCGTCCACCCGTTCAGGCCTGCTTTCCGGCCAAGGCTCTTAATTGTGTCTCTGGGTGAAGTGGTAGCAGTCGAGCAGTGGGGAGGGGTTTTATACGTGTGAGGTGACTCAGACCACACACAAGCACATGCATTCACACACATGTACGTTGACACAGCGTTCCCGTGGCCCAAATGAATGACCATCACAGTTCAAATTAGACATGACTATATATGGTTCACAGAACAGCTAGTTGCTAATACTTGCCAGGGTGTAGAAACAGGAAGAGTAGAGGATTAGTTCTAGGTTTGACTAATGCCTGGATATTTTTCCTTAAGCCAGAGGCAGATACTTTTAACGTGACTCAGTTTGACTTTAAAAGTGATGTCCAGTACTGCACCAGACTTAAATGTCTATGCTGAAATTGTATCACAGCAGAAGCCATATAGGTACCTACAAATCAGGTAGTTGGGAAGATTTCTGTAATAGTATGGGGCATGACGTGGAGAACAAGACAGGGACTTTCTTTCCGCCTGCCCCGCCACTGCTGCTGGCCTTTTTTTTTTCCTTTTACTAAAATAATTTGCCCCCGAACTATCTCCACTTCTTTATACAATCATCAACCTCCAAAACCAATGTTACATACAGTTTCCCTCCATGAATTGTGGGTCATTTGAGCATCTTTGTAGTTTTTTGATTCCGTGTTGTAAAGTTGGTCATATTTGCAGAATTCTTCTGCCAAATCTTCCTCTATTTGATCCATGATCAAAACGTTATTGGCGTGTGCACTGCTAAAACTTTTAAATATGAATCAAGAGGAATGACTGAAGAAGATACCTACTCCCACTTCTCATTTTTAGTTGGTTTTATGATTGAATGTCATCTGCCAATTATGTTCTCATGAATAAAGGTTACAAATGTCTTTTTGGAGGATCTTGGTGTTTTCAGGAATTTTTCTTTACCTCTCAATACAGAATATAGTCATTGGCAAAGAGCCTGAATCTGGATTGGAGATGGCTCAACAGATCACTTAGGAAAAGCACAGCTTCCAGTTGGCCGTGCAACAGACTGGTGGCCTGTCCAGAGTGTACCCCAACTCTTGTTAAGTGACTGTTGGGATGGGCTCAAGCACCCCCAGGGACCCTTAATTGAAGTAAGAGGATATAGAAAATGAAGGAAAGAAAAGTTCTCAATACTATCCCCTGGGGAACTCCAGATGTTATTGTGGATTGTCAAGAGCTTGGAACTTTCTGTTTTACAAGCAAATGGGCGAGTCACTTGTGCCACCATGCTCCCGTTTCACCTTTATACAAGCATACAAGTAAACTTTTCTTCCATTGTCATTTGTCTTTTGCTTGCCAGCAGTTGTTCAGGGTTGTGCTGGGATCTGGCACAATTTTTACATTGGATGCCCTTTCTGATGGACCTCCTTCTTTTTTGAAACAATCACTTGCATCATCTGCTCCCTTTGCAACTCTATGTAACAATTACTTCTCCTTCCACATTGTTTGAAAATACACTGGGTCATGTGCTCAATAGTTTCTGTACTATGAGAAAGTACTCGCCTTTGAGTAGGGATTATTATAATGAACAGATGAATAAAAGTGTTTTCCTACTTCCTAGTTCAAAATTACAGACGTTTTCCCAATTCCATGTATAAGATAGAGCAGGGGTGGGCAATCATGTGCCATGAAGGGCCGAAGCACTGCAGGTTTTCCTTGCTACCAATCACCTCAGCAGGTGATTTCATTAATGTTCAGGTGTTTCAGCAGGTGATTTCATTGACAACCAGGTGTTTATGTTCAAGGGAGAAGCTCATCAGCAACCCACCTGCTGAGGTGATTGGTTGCAAGGAAAACATGCAGTGTCTCGGCCCTCGTTGCCCACCCCTGAGATAGAGGAATGTTTGGCAGAAGAAGTTTGTAAATATGACAAATTTTACAACACAGAATCAAAAAACTACAAAGGCACTCAAATGACCCCAAATTCATGGATGGACATTGCACATAACATTAGTTTGGAGGTTGATCATTGTATAAAGAGGTGGAGGTCATTGGGGGACAAATACTTGATTTTCAAAATGTGCCGCCAACTGAAACCAAGACTTTTGGTTAGGCAGTACGATTCGCAATATAATGCATTACGATAAACGTCGTAATGCAAACATTTTAAAAGCAATTCTTACCTTTCACAGCTCCAAACGGCGACCACACGTGAGAAATACACTTGCAGTTCTTGTTGAAGGTGTCAAACATGTGGGTTTCCTTAATGATATCATTGGACTTGCGCTACCCTAGCGGTAACTTCATAGTCATCCATTATTTTAGAAGAAGGGAAAAAAAAATGGCCAGCAGCGGTGGCAGTGCAGGTGGAAAGAAAGTCCTTGCCTTGTACTCCACATCACATCCCCTACTATTCCGGTGGTAAACTGCATTACAACACCAACTAGCATGACGAAGAACTTCAAAAGGGTCACACCCACACCAGCGTCATTGAGTGGCCACAGAGTTACGGAGTTGTAGAAGCATAAATCAGGCTTTAGTAACCAAACACGCAAGCAAGCGACAGCGTTGCAGTTGGTATCTCACTGAACTGGCCATGTTTGTGCACAAAGTGTTCAGCTCTTATTATCTTGCTATTATCCACAGCCCAGTCTCATGCTTTTTTTTCATGCTCCCGCCACAAATGAGCCACATTTTTATGATGCAGTTTTTGTAATTTTACTATTTCTAACTCTACCCCTTCCTCTAACCAAAACCTAACACTCTCCCTTCACCTAACCCTAACCATAATCCCCACAACCCCCACCTCCATCATCACCCCGCATTTCATGCTCCAGTCAAAAATGAATTTGTGCTCCTTTCACAAAAATGTGGTGCTTATCGTGACTGTATCACAAACCAAGACATTAACTTACTTTTCATGATGCCATCACAAAATGGTGTGAGACTGGGTTGATTACCCATGTGACTAGACTGTGGAAATCCCCCCACTGTTCCTAGTAATGCCAATATAAAATAAAAACATTAAATAAAATAATAATAAATACAAAAAAATAATAATGATAAATCCTACAGCACATTTACCAATTTGCAGAATGATGTCCCTGCTGATCTCGTGTCCTATCTTCCATGTCCAGTATACAATATAATTAATAAATTTTCTATACCCGCTTACCTCAATTAAGGGTCATATTGGGCTCAGAGGTCCGTGCACAGCGATTGTTCACACGCTGGAACCGGCTGGAATAGCCTTTTCTCCATGGCTCAGCAATGTCCAACAGCACTTTAGGGGTGAGGGTCCTTTGATGTGATTTATTTGGCAATAACATCGATAAGTACCTTTGGATGTTCCCTTACTTTTTACACTCAGGGTGTCCACAGCAAATCTGAGGTGGATCTGCACATGAATTTGATAAGATAACATCAATTTTATTGATCTCACAAGGGAGAAATTCACATGTTACGTCAGCTCTTAAAAACACACAAGATGGGTGCAAGTAGAGTAAAATGATCATCAAACAGCGTGTGTGAGGATAAGCAATAATAATACTTGTAACAGTACAAGACATAAGAAAATGAGGTAGAAATATAATATAATATATATATATATATATATATATACCGATTGACCAGACAAAGGGACAGAGCTGGAAAGGATGTGCAGCAGGTTAGAGTGGTAAAAGATGCACATGGTAATGTGCTGACAAGTGAGGAATGTGTGCTGTGAAGGTGGAGGGAATATTTTGAAGAGCTGATGAATAAAGAAAATGAGCTAGAGAAAAGGCTGGATGATGTGGTGAGAGTAAATCAGGAAGTACAAGAGATTAGTAAAGAAGAAGTAAGGGCTGCTATGAAGAGGATGAAGAGTGGAAAGGCAGTTGGTCCAGATGACATTCCAGTGGAGGCATGGAAATGTCTAGGAGAGATGGCAGTAGAGTTTCTAACCAGATTGTTTAATAAAATCTTGGAAAGTGAGAGGATGCCTGAGGAGTGGAGATGAAGTGTGCTGGTTCCTATTTTCAAGAACAAGGGTGATGTGCAGAGCTGCAATAACTACAGAGCTATAAAGTTGATCAGCCACAGCATGAAGTTATGGGAAAGAGTAGTAGAAGCTAGGCTTAGAAAACAGGTGAAGATCTGTGAGCAGCAATATGGTTTCATGCCGAGAAAGAGCACTACAGATGCAATGTTTTTGCTCTGAGAATACTGTTGGAGAAGTACAGAGAAAGCCAGAAAGAGTTACATTGTGTGTTTGTGGACTTGGGTGCCAGGAGAAGAGCTGTGGTACTGTATGAGGAAGTTTGGAGTGGCAGAGAAGTATGTTAGGGTAGTGCAGGACATGTACAAGAATAGTGTGACAGCAGTGAGATGCGCAGTCAGAATGACAGACTCATTCAAGGTGGAGGTGGGATTACACCAAGGATCAGCTCTGAGTCCTTTCTTGTTTGCAGTGGTTATGGACAGATGAGATCAGACAGGAGTCCCCATGAACTATGATGTTTGCAGATGACATTGTGATCTGTAGTGAGAGTAGAGAGCAAGTTGAGTCTAGTCTGGAGAGGTGGAGATATGCTTTGGAGAGAAGGGGAATGAAAGTCAGTAGAAGCAAGACTGAGTACATGTGTGTGAATGGGAGGGAGCCCAGTGGAATAGTGCAGTTACAAGGAGTAGAAGCGGTGAAAGTAGATGAGTTTAAATATTTGGGGTCAACTGTTCAAAGTAATGGAGAGTGTGGTAGAGAGGTGTAGAAGAGAGTGCAGGCAGGGTGGAGTGGGTGGAGAAAGGTGGCAGGAGTGATTTGCGACCGAAGAATATCAGCAAGAGTGAAGGGGAAAGTTTACAAGACAGTAGTGAGACCAGCTATGTTGTACGGCTTAGAGACGGTGGCACTAACAAAAAGACAGGAGGCAGAGCTGGAGGTAGCAGAGCTGAAGATGTTGAGATTCTCTTTGGGAGTAACAAGAATGGACAAGATTAGGAATGAACATATCAGAGGGACAGCTCAGGTGGGACGGTTTGGAGACAAAGTCAGAGAGGCGCGATTGAGATGGTTCGGACATGTGCAGAGGAGGGACCCAGGGTATATAGGGAGAAGGATGCTGAGGATGGAGCCACCAGGCAGGAGGAGAAGAGGGAGGCCAAAGAGGAGGTCTATGGATGTGTTGAAGGAGGACATGCAGGTGGTTGGTGTGACAGAGGAAGATACAGAGGACAGGGTGAGATGGAAACAATTGATCTGCTGTGGTGACCCCAACGGGAACAGCCGAAAGACAAAGAAGAAGAAGATATATATATATATATAGGGGCTGAAGGGACTCCCACAGATACGATTGATTCTGTTGTAAAAGCCCCGCAACCCTTAATTGGACTAAGCTGTTGAAGATGAGTGTGTGTGTGCATAGTTCCAGAAGACTTGATGTCCTGCAACTGTGGTGAGGCCACTTCCAGAAGTTGGTGTTCCTCTCCAATCATCTCCACTATGGTGGTGTACTCACCCGCAGCTTGTGTGATTGCACCCCCCCCCCACCCCAGTTCTCTCATGAATCTCTTATGTTAGGAGTCGCAGTGAGTACATTCAGAGGGTCGCACAACACAACACCAGCAATGGCTCTGGGGGCATACTGGGAGGAACCTTGTCACCTCACCAACTTTGAAAATTTGAAAATCCAGGCACGACGCTGGCGACATCCTGCAAGTGAAGTGAGGGAATAATGCCACCCAGGTGCACATCACAGGAAATCAAGAGGTTTCCCTACCAATTGCCCTTGGCAGGCTCTCGCAGCCCAGTGAGATAGGACCCTTCATGGGGGACCATTTCTGGGATATTGTCACACCTACCTTCAGACTGATATTGAGAAAGTACAAAATCATACAGCTAGATTAATATTTCGTGACTAGAACTGCCAGTCATGTTTCACAAGTATGATTCATCCAATCTGATCTCACACCAGTTGTGATTTAAAGGTGATTTAATCTATTTGTTCATAATGCCTTCATGAAATGTGTTACATTTTTGTGATATCATGAAATTGTTTAACTTATCAGGTTTGACTACATAGGCAGCCTGTTCAAAAGGTAATTAATGCTACTCCTAAGCGCTAACTGTACATTATAGCCACACTAGGTGTCTTAACAGAAGCAGAAATGGCCAGGAGTTCATCCATGTGCAGTCTGACACCACAGTTATCACAGGGAAGCTGCATAGTTGAATCAAAGTCATTCCCAGGAACCGGTCTCTCAAATGCTACACATCTCCTGCTAAAACCTCTGTGTTACATGTAAACTGGTGTATTTTGCCTTTGAAATTTGATATTACTTGTTCTTTAACATGCTAAAGTCGATATTTTAAGAGTTTTTTCCAGCTTTTAAATTCCCTCTTCTCACGCTGGCTACATGCTAGTCTTTTGCTATTCAGAGAGAACATGCATCAATCAAGCTAGCAGTCTTGATGCTAATCACAGGCTACTGGTGGTCACTATGAGGCCAATGGTGCTTGTTGTCGTGCGCTCCAGTGGTCAGATTCTTAAAATGGGAAAGTCTGTCCACTGATGTAAATTTATCTTATGCATGAACATGCAGCAGCTCGACCACCGTGTTTATGTAACAGTAATTGTCGGACAGGTGGGATGGAGGCCTGATGTTATGCTTAACCTTCTCCATTGCAATTCAGAGTCCAGCAAACTAGACCTTGCTTAACCCCCAGACTTTAGCTCCAATCAGCACGTGGATATTAGGCACCGTGTAACCTCTGCTTTTGTGTATTTGAGAACTGGTCTGCGGTTAAAAAGAAAAACTTGTCAAAATATTCCAATCTCATTGCTGTTGGGTGACAGCAACAAGACCTCTACAGTAATTTCCAAAAATCTGTCCAAATTGCTTAAGTCTTAAATTATGTGTAATTGGTCTTTGCTTTAGGTTACTGGGGGTTGCCTCCAATCATGTGGTGGGAAACAAAAGTGGCTGTAGTCACTTCCAGCTGTTTAATGATGGACGAGGGGGTGCTTACCAACATTACTCCTGTTACAAAAGATTATCGAAGATGAATATTAGCTTGATGTCAGGTTTATTTTCTTAAATGGCACAAATGACCCGGAGTAATTTCAATTCTACTACAATGTAGACTTGTTGATTTGTTGTGAGTGACAACTTTTTTATTTCCCCCAATTCTACAATGTAAATTTCTGTAGATTTGAAATGTAGATTTCACTTGATTTCTGTATTATTGAAGATACACCCAGTATTTTTGAAGATTGTGCTACTAACCAACATATGTTGGTCTTTAAAGTGCCTGACTCAGCGGTAACCTGAACGTTTTAAATGAGAATGATAACGGGCTTCTCTGCGTGAGGTCACACTGCATCAGGGGTCAGAGTCAAACAGACTCTGCCTTTGTGTTTTGCCAATGAAGTTTAGGACCCGGGCTAATCAAGTGGCGGGGTGGGGGGGTGCGCGAACGCCGCTCCAAAGCAGTTCCAGCCAGGACAGCTGAATTTATCTCAAACTTATTAACTTTGCTCAGGTCTCAAATTGAAACCAGCTCAGGCGCTCGCACTCCAGAGGTGCTGAGTGTGATAGAGTGATTCATAGAGGAACTACCACACAGATACTCTAGAACATGGGCGGCCTGGGAGGGAGGAGCAAGTTAAGCTGTTTTTGTCAGGCAGGAAGCTGTGTACAAGTCGTGATTCAGCAGCACAAAATATACATTAATCTATTGGTTTGTGATATCGTGACAAAAAGCGCCTCATTTCGTCACGGCAGCAGAAATTCATTCTAATTCATTCCATGATGGCTGCACAAAATTAAAAGTGAAGCGGAGGTCGGGTGGTTATGGTTAGGGTGGGGGGAAGGAGTAAGATTAGGTTATGGTTAAGGTTAGGGTTGGGGGTAGGATTAGGGTTAGTAATAGTGAGTTAAAAAATTTGACTCATTTCGTCACGGGAGCACAAAAAAAAAGTGAGACTGGGCTGGTGTGTAACACTGATGAGTGTGTTTCTTTAGCCTTAAAGTGATAATAAACAAAAAAAAAAAACAAAAAAAAGGGAAAAACAAATCAAATACTAGAGCCAACCAATATGGATTTTTGGGCCGCCAAGACCAATTTTATGGAGTAATAAAAAGCTTATAATACCGATTTATTATATGGCTACAATGGTACACGTGCTGTGATTGGCTGATTTCCGGTCTGATATTTTCCCATATCCATAGACCATTACCATGATAATCGATCCACATCGCATATCAGATTTGAGACATTGTTTACAATTTTGACAGTGCAAAATAAAACAAAGAAAATGCAGGATTTAACAGCAAACAAGCTAAAAGTGGATGTCCAAAATGAAGACAAACAAGGTGAAAACACAGCTCCGAACAGTCAAGATCAGACTGAAAACTTTGTTACAAACCAGAAAGCTAAAAACGCGAATTAGAAAAACGAAGTCGGACACGAGCGTACGCCATAAATATCAAAACAACATCGGAAAAAACACACAGATTGAAAGCTTATCAGCTAACGACCGAACCATCAGTTAGCAAGTTCTTCATGGAGGTGGAGAAAGCGAACAGGTCTGACTATGAGCTCAACACCGTCAGCAGCTTTCATATTCGGGCAATACCGGAAGTTTGCGTTTTTATATATATAACAGCCATATAATAAACAAATTATCAACTTCGCTTGCTCGGCCAGGTAACACCTCATCCAATCATTCAGCATGTTGCTCCATGAAGTCCAGGCAGGACCAAACACAGAGAGAGAGAGAGAGAGAGAGAGAGAGAGAGAGAGAGAGAGAGAGAGGGAGAGAGAGAATGAATCGGGCAGGACTAGCAACTCCTAAGGCATTATTTTCACTACCAGTACACCCATTTTGGCATCTCTTCACTGGCTTCCTGTCCCAGTGAGATCAGATTTTAAGGTTCTGCTACTAGTCTAGAAAATCATTCACGGACTGGCACTTTCCTACCTAGCTGAGCTAATTAAACCCTACGTACCGGCCCGGACTTTGTGTTCTCAGGGTGCAGGACTACTTTGTGTCCTCAGGGTGAATAAAAAGTTTGCGGGACACAGAGCTTCCTCTTATCTTGCACCTGTTCTGTGGAATGATCTCCCTGCATCAATAAAACAGTCAGATTCTGTGGAGACTTTCAAGTCCAGATTTAAGATGCACTTATTTTCATTGTGTCGGTAGCATGGCCCAAGCAGAGGGTCACCCCTTTGAGTCTGGTCTACTTGCGGTTTCTTCCTCAGATGGAGCTTTTCCTTACCACTGTTGCTCTGGGGGTTGGTAAGGTTAGACCTTACTTGTGTGAAGTGCCTTGAGGCAATTTTGTTGTGATTTGGCGCTATATAAATGAAAATAAGTTGAAATTAAACTGAAATTGAAACAGTAAATCAACAGAAAAGCAGAACGGGTACTAATGTGGTTACCAGCAGCTAAGCCTATGCTTCACTAACAAACCAAGAAGTTAGATATATTGAGGCTGAGACCTGTTCCATTAATAATAACACAAATTAAAATTAAAGGAAAGATGGTTCAACACTATGCAGATATGTTCGTTATACACCAGGGAAAACAGGTGAGTCTTTAGTCTAGACTTGAAAAAAATCCAGAGAATCAGGCGGTTTTATCTCTGCAGGCAGAATGTTCCAGAGAATAGGAGCATGATAAGAGAACACTCTTTGGCCTGCTGACTTCTTTTTAACTTTAGGGATGCATAGTAACCCTGCATCCTGAGAATGCAGAACTCTCTAAAACTCCCCTGATTGTTCACAATGTCATACAATGCTATTTTTACCACTGATTATACCAGAGCTCAGGCCTCCAGTGAGTGTCTCTTTTTTACAACACCAATGTAGAAAATAAAGTATCGGAAATTGCCAAAGGGAGGCCACCCAGAATGATCTTATAGAATCTGTTGTAAGTGCTCCTGCATCCTTACCAAGTCCTTGTCATGTTGGATATAATTTAGTTTAATTTCTTTTAATTGGATTGTCATTTGCTAAATGCTACAAAAAAAGTGTTTGCATGTTTCTTGAAGTTACAAATTCCTCTAGTGGGGAAGCCATTGTTGTGACAGGCACAAAGTTTCATTGGCTAGCTATACTTTTTTTTACTGTTCTTGACCCACATTTCACAAGAGCGTCTCAAAATGTATAACCCCTCTGTGAAAGTCCTGCTTGGGATGAGCTTGCAGGTGGCCTTCTTAGAAAATGCTTCAAAATCCTCTGGTTTGTAGGATAAGAGAAGTCAGATAATGTGTGCGGCTCTGTGGGAGCATGCCTGCTCATCCCTCCCCGCTTCCTGGGCTTTGTCAGGCCAGGTGTGCCTATTCTCGGTGCAGAGCCCGGGGAGCCGTGAGAACGCACTCGCCGTCCGCTCTCTCCCTCCTCAATCTGATTTATTTCAGCTTTATGGCATTTTAGCAAACAAAAGTTCCGCTCAGTATCGATCTAGATCTTTCCCACTTCCCCACTTCACTCCCTTTGTTTTGCTCAGGTCTGGGGTGGCTGCTTTAAATCAGGCCCTCCTGACGTTTGCTTAATGTCTAATTAGCCATGGGCGGGCACGGCCTTTGATTATAGGAAGTGCCTGGGGGTGGGGCTGCAGAGGCGAATGAATTTTGACAAAACACCTCAGACCGATCAATCACCAGCTGACACATTGTTTTGTCCTTAATTTTAGAGTGCTAGGTTTCGGGATATGTCCCCTTGGTCACCGTATGCTAGGTTATGCGATGCCGTTTCCCCTCACCTGCCCATGTGCCACTTTTCCTGAGCTGTGATGCACGTCTGATCACATCCACTTCCACTGACTTCAGGGGACTTGATACAATTCACTGATCAGTGTGCAATGTTGACAGAGGAGAGCACATCAATAGCATTGGAGTTTAAAAATGTAAAACAAGCAATTTAGATTTTCGATTATCAAATTTTTACATTTTATACAAAATACTGACAAGTCTTTCTCTTGTGATAGAAAAAATGAACTACTTCTCACTTAAATGCCTCTGTATGTACAAATACCTGGATTAAAAATATAAAACGGCTATTTTTCAAAGTTATTTTTACTGATGCAAGTCTCACAACTGTATTATGTTCTCAAAAAAGACCTCTGCGGGTTTAGATTTGCTCAGAGGTTTGGACACTGAGCACTAAAAATAAAGCTTTCTCACCCCGGCTCCACCAGCCTTGGAGGCTTCCCCCTCTATCCCAAACACTGGCCAGATGGCCGGAAAGTTGACTTTATTTAAATCTGGTAATTCCGGCTCTTATGCTACCCTGCCGCCTACACTCCCACAATGCCCTGCTTCCACCCAAACACCACTGCTATGATTCAGTGTTGTGCCAGCGGGTAACAGCTTCATCTTAGAGAATGGCAGAGTGATGATGGGATCCCACCAAAGAGATTAGAGTCCCACGCAGAGGTGTAATCAGAAATATACTGATGAGCGGATTCTAGCACTGTTAAAAAATTTAAACCAACAAACAGTTTGGTTTTAAACCTGGAATCATAGAATGTAAAAAAAGACGATGAGTCTAACACATCGCAAACTGTCGTAATCCGCAGTAAAAGTGCCATACCTAAGTCTAAATTAAATTAAATTTAAAAGGAGTGGAGGCAAAAAATAAAACAAGAGCAATCAACTTCTGATGTCCGCCAATCCGGATCCTCCAAAATTCAGTAGAGTCTTCTACGGCCTAATATCTATCTGTGGTGCAAATTTGGTGAGAATCTGCGAAGTAGTTTTGAAGAAATCCTTCAAAACATATATAAAGGGAAATATTTATCCAGAATCCGGATCCAAATCACCTCCAAACTTTAATGGGGTCTTCCATGGCCTACTATGTATCTGTGGTGAAAATTCCATCAAAATCCGTGAAGTAGTTTTGACGTAATCCTGCTAAAAGACAGACAGACAGACAGACAAATAAATAAATGCTGATGATTTTATTACACCCTTGGCGGCTGTAAGAAAAAACAAGAGTAATCAGAGATTTCTGACGTCCACCAATCCAGATCAGGATCACCTCCAAAATTTAATGGAGTCGTCTATGGCCTAATATGTATCTGAGGTGAAAATTTGGTGATAATTCGTGAAGTAGTTTTGATGTAATCCTTCAAAGCATATATAAAGAGAAATCTTGATCCAGTATCCACATTCAGATCTGGATCACCTCCAAAATTTTATGGAGTGTTCTATGGCCTAATATGTATCTGTGGCGAAAATTTGGTGAGAATCCGTGAAGTAGTTTAGATGTAATCCTTCAAAGACTACAGAAAGTGGAACTTCAGATCAACTCCAAAATTTAATGGGTTCTTTCATGGCTTAATATGTATCTGTGGTGAAAATTTTGTCAAAATCCCTGCAGTATTTTTGACGTAATCCTGCTAACAGACAGACAGACAAATAAACGCAGGTAATTTTATTACACTCTTGGTGGACGTAGTAATAAAAATCCTGTATTGAGGTCAACCCAAAAATATACAAATGTCTTACTTTTAGGCAGCCCAGAATTTTGTGTTTGATGTTCTAATCTCATTTTCTAATCTCGTTTTCAAATTATTTATTCCAACAAAAATAAAAATGGAATTTTAGTTTTAGTTTTTTTTTTTTTTTTTAATGAAAGACTCTAATCAATTAGGAAAGGAATAATGTCTGTCAATTGATTAAAATATTTAATCACCATTATTCACATGGTTGTCCATAGATAACTCTTGCAATGTTATTGCGAATTAATCATACATTTTTATCTGGTCTAAATGTACCTTAAAGGGCTGCTTATTAACATTGGAATGGAAAATCCACATGCTGCTGTTGGATGTGACGTGTGAACTGTTTCAAGCAGACTCTTGTCCTCCACAATGTTATTTGGCCTGAAACCTGTAGCCACACATTCGCTGTTGAAAGTTTGTTGCATTTAGTGGTGTTTTTGCATCTCCGCTGCAAACTATCCACTGTGGTCTGCCTTTGACAAGGCTGAGAAGGGCTCTGCGTCAGCTGTGTACTTTGCCAGAAGTAATATTTGAGACCTGACATGTCAATCTGGCAATAACTTAGTTCACATCGACAATTACAGTTGCACAGCAGAATGTAAGCACATTAAACTCAGTCTATTATGTATTCTTTCATTGCTCTGCCATGCATTAAGAAAAAAAACAAAAAACATAAAACACTTTTAAACCAAGCTTCATATTTGTATTTATTGCTTTAAAAAAAAAAAAAGTAAAGAGTTTTTTTGTTGTACTCAGAGTAATACTGGCTGAATGATAATATAGTTGTTAAAATATATTCATTACATTAGTATTATTGCCTTGCGACAGACTGGCATCCTGTCCAGGGTGTACGCCACCTCACACTTTATGACTGCTGGGATAGACTACACCCCCGTAACCCTTGATTAGAGTACACAGGTTTAGAAAATAGACGGCTATTATTATTATTATTACTATTATTATTATTATTATTGACATTATTATGCTATTGTTGTTGTGTGTATATAAAAAAAGGTTGCACAATGCTGGGATAGGCTCCAGGACAATAGACAAGCAGCTTGGTGAGAAGACAACAACTGTTGGTGCAATTATTAGAAAATGGAAGAAACAAGATGGCTGTCAATCTTCCTAAGTCGGCAATATCTCACCTCATGGGGTAAGGATGATTATGAGAACTCTGAGAACTACACTGGAGGACCTGGTCAATGACTTGAAGAGAGCTGGGACCACAGTCACAAAGATTACATTAGTAACACGTGATGCAGTCATGCTTTAAAATCCAACAGGGCAGCAAGGTCCCCCTGCTCAAGCCAGCACATGTCCAGGCCCATTTGAAGTTCACCAGTGACCATGTGGATGATCCAGAGGAGGCATGAGAGAAGGTTGCATGGTCAGATGAGACCAGAATAGAGCTTTTTGGTATCAACTCCACTTGCCGTGTTTGGAGAATGAGAACAATCCGGTGAAAGCTGGAACATACCATTCTACCTGAATGGTATGTTCCAGCTTTCACCTCATGAAATATTTGTACCATTGAACTCAAACATTCATTATTTGTATGCTGTTTTTCTATTGTATCAAATACTTATTTCATGCAATAAAATGCAAATTAATTATTTAAAAATCATACAATGGGATTTTTTCCATTTTTTAGACTCTGTCTCTCATATTTAAAGTGTACCTATGATAAAAATTACAGACCTCTCCATTCTTTGTAGATGGCAAAACTGCAAAATCGACAGTGGATCAAATACTTATTTGCCTCACTGTATATCTATAAGAGCACACCACAGCCACCTCCCAGAAAAAGAACCAATCAACATCACAAAGGTAGACATCCAACAACGAGTGTCAGGGATGAAAAGCTGGACAGCACCAGGGCCTGATATGATCCACACCTACTTGCTGAAGAAGCTAACAGTGCTTCATGTGCACCTGGCAGTACAAATAGGTGGGCTACTAACAGCAGGTACTCACCCAGACTGGCTAACACAGTGTAGGACAATCCTGATCAAGAAAGACCCCCACAAGGGTATGACACCCTCAGACTACTGGCCAATTGCCTGCCTCTTCAAAGCATGAAGTTTTGATCTGGCATCACAGCAACCAAGTTGGGTAGGCACATGAGTCAACAAATGTGCACAGCTCAAAAGAGCATTGGAAACAAAACCAGAGGGTTAAAACACCAGCTACTGGTTGACCAAGCAGTACACCACAACTCAAAGACCAGGCAGACCAACCTGACCACAGCCTGGATTGACTAAAGGAAGGCCTATGACTCAATGCCTCACATACGGATACAGGAATGCTTGGCACGATACAAGGTTAACAGTGCATTGGTCACCTTCATCAGGAACTCAATGGGACTGAGACAGACGTCACTGGAGACCAACTCCAAGGCAATCGCATAAGTCACCATCAAGTGTGGAATATACCACCGTGATGCAATGTTCCCACTGCTGTTCTGCCTCAATCCCCTCAGCCAAGTCATCACAAAAAGCGGCTACAGATATCGATTCAGGAGTGGAGTAACCATCAGCCACCTTCAGCCATTTCAAGTACATGGTTGACATCGAGCTGTATGCCACGAGTGAGCGAGACGTTGACTCATTGATCCACCCCACTAGGATCTACAGTGAGGATACCTGGATGTGATTAGGATTGGATAAGTGTGGCCAAATGGTGACAAAGAGCAGGAAGGTGATCCGGACTGAGGGGGTGGAGTTGCCAGAAGGCAGGAAAGCAGACATACAGAACAGCTACACATACCTGGGAATCCCACAAGCCAGTGGTGGCCATGATGAAGATGCAAGAAGGTCCGCCACAGTCAAGTACCTCCACAAGGTAAGACAGGTGATGAGAAGCCACCTCAACGGTAGGAATAAGATCCAAGCCATCAATACATATGCCCTACCAGCCATCAGATATCCAGCTTGGATAATAAGTTGGGCACAAGAGGAGATAGATGCCACTGATGCCAAGACACGTAAACTCCTCACAATGCATAGAGGTCTACACATAAAGTCCAGTAGCCTGAGGCTCTATGCAAGGAGGGAGGGTGAGGATTAATGAGTGTCAGAGCCACTTTGAGAATGAGATATTGAGCAACCATGAATACATCAGAAAGATGGCATCCTGAGATCAGCTACTACAGGAATGCATCAGGCAGCTGAAGACAGACAGTGACAAGGGATAAGAGGAGGAGAGATCATGGAAGAACAAGCTCCTCCAAGGTATGTACAATCGACAGGTAAAGGATGCTGTTGACATCAAGAAGACCTACCAGTAGCTCGAAAAGGCCGGCTTCACTTTTTTCACATTTTCTGTTACAGCTTTATTCCAAAATGGATGAATTTCATTTTTTTCCCAAAATTCTACACACAATACCCCATAATAACAATGTTAAAAAGTTTGAGATTTTTGCAAATTTATAAAAAAAAAAAAACGTGTACGTAAGTGTTCACATCCCTTGCTATGAAGCTCAAAATTGAGCTCATGTGCATTCTGTGTCCACTGATCATCCTTCAGCTGTTTCTACAGCTCACAGTCCACTTGGGGTAAATTCAATTGATTGGACATGGATTTGAAAAGACACACACCTGTCTACATAAAAAGTTTGATAGTTGACAGTGCATGTCAGAACATAAACCAAGCTTGAAGTTAAAGGAATTGTCTCCTCCAAGACAGGATTGTCTCAAGACACAAATATGGGGAAGGGTACAGAAACAAAAGGTTGGTGAAGCAGTCTTTATGTAAAACTGACTTGCATGTGCTGTGTGCGTGTAGCTATTTGCACACAAAGACAGATCTGAAAAGTCTGACCCAAAACAGCTCGTAACAAGATGACTAACAAGAAAACTACTACAGAACTGCCCCGGTTCCTGGATGGCAACCACCCAAGCAGGCAGCCAGTCCATGCACACCTCTTGAAAGTTATCATCCATTTGAGGCTTACAGGTGAAATGTGCAACATGGGTGATGAATATAGTTTGGACACAAAAATTACAGACATGAACCAATGCAATTGTGCATTTTTAAATTGAGCAACACATCTTGGAACAAAGAAAGTGTCACATATGAGCTTTTATCAAATAAGCAGCTGTTACTTGGCCTTGCTGTGTTATGACATTGGCCGCATCCCATCATTCCACCTGCAGCCCACACTTCACTGAGTACCTTTCATCTTCACATCCTTTAGTCCGAGACCCCACACTGACAGAGTAATGTCCCTGATTACAGCCCTCATTAAAACAAGGGTCATAGGTCAGCCAGCAGGCCACAGGACATCAGGCTGTCATTAAGGCTAATTGGTGCTTTGTGATCATCGTCCTTCTACTGACAACATGGTCTTCTTACTTTTTCTCAGTTTTCTGTACCTTGATTGTAGATTTCTGCTTGCAGAGATCTGACCTGTCACATGAAGTCGACCGTCCAAAGGTTGCACCTACACATCTGACATCACCACAGTGTGCTGCGAGACCCCGGTGAGCTTCTACTGATGTCACGCTTTCAAAATTTTTCACCTTGCCAACTCTGTTTTTTTAGCAACCCCTTTTTGTGTGAAAAGAGAGCAGCCACTTCAGCAGCCCTCAACTGTGAGGCCATCCGAGAAAGAAACTGAATATAAATCCTTAACAATGGGGAGGGTACTCGGGGAATAGGTCCAAACAGCCATTTAGCAGGTGCACCTTCGTGGCCTCCACGCAGTTCCCACACATATCACTGAGACTAGAGGTTTGCCCTAGAGAGTACCCCTGAATCAACATCCAAGATCAAGTAGCGATCAATTAATGGGAGAACAAGGCATCCGCTAGGGGGATGTCCAGTGTCCCACCCTCCCCTGCTTTGACTCGTAGAAGTGTCAATTTGCAACTCTATCTGTGTGGCTACTCTGTGTCAGTGCTTGTGGGGCTGGAGGGTGGTGGTGGGAGGGGGGATTGGAGATAATATCGGGGTGACTGTGAGAACCGCAACTGGCATTTTCTCTGGGATGACCTTTGTTTGTGTGAGTGAAGGGCGAATGGCGACACTGTGATGAGGTCACCTGCCAAAGGAGCACGGTGGGGGTGCCAGGATCTGTTGTTCACCTGAAATAGAGGGATGGGAACTGGGGAGGGGTGATAAATAGATGACGCGGCCAAGCAGAGTCACAGGAGAGCAGAGATTGCAAAATGGCTGCCGTGGACGGGATGTGGGAGTCAAGTGTTTATAGCTTTCGACTCCCAAGAACAATGATTAAAAACAACCAACACATTAAAATACAATTATTAGCAGGTAGAACATCAACAGGCACAGAGATGTTTAGCAATTCCAATATCTCTGCAGGAGAACAAAGGTCCAAGTGTTTGAGGTCCTGGTGCTTCCTGTCTTACTGTATGGTTGTCAGACTCGGATGCTAACAAATGACCTCAGGTGACGATTGGGTATCTCTGGTACTACAGACAATCCTTGGTATCAGTGGAATGAATTTGTGTCAAATGAGTGGACACTTAGGAAGTACATTGTGACAGAACACCAGCTTTGACAGCATGCAGGTGCCTCACACCTCATTTCCACATAGCTTATTGATTTTGTCCGTAATTTACACAATATGCCGGCAAGTGTTCAGTGCAAAGAAATGTATTTCAATACGAACACCACAGTAGCCATAAGCTGCTAAACTTATGTCTCCATCACCCAGTTGAGTGCAATATGCACACTGAACACTATAGAGACAAAACCAAGAGGCAACAAATTAATTTCTTAATCCTACAAAAACATAACTAATATTTACACTCCAAAAAGGTCCGTTCACACTGTGATGTGAAGTGGTGATGGTGGCCGACATAGCAGTTTCACAAAATTCTCTATGAAACGCTAGCAAAGATGTGCTCTGGGAATCCAAATTACCTGTTTGCAATGCAGGTTGACATAGCCCAGCAGAGGGCACCATTGTACTTTTGGAGTACGACGTTTGGCAAAGGTCCACTGACTTACACGGAACTCAAGTTAAGTTCCACCATCGGAGGGCGGGTGCTTTTGTACCGCACTCTCAGCTGATTGTCAACTCAACATTTGAGATGCCATGTCACATAATTCTGCAATTGTGTCACACGTCGATGAGACAAGTTCTACACATTCCTTCACGTTTCTACATATTTCTTCATGCCCAAAGGATCCAGAGGAGGATGTGCATCCAGTCAAGCCTCTGATGCCAGCAGGGCCGGCAGTGGACAACAGAGTAGTAAGGGTGTACTAGCGGACGTGACGTAGCGGAATGTTGGAGAAAACGAATCATCTTCCCCAACATGTCTGTCAACCAAGGAAAAGACATTTTGCCTGGAGACCTATTTTGCCAACAAATCATACCATTTGGAGCATAATTTTGAAAGGACATGACTTGTATGTAAAGTGACCAAGATTACTGAAACTTTGGACAATGATCGTAGATAGACTAAAGTTTTAAGTCCAGCAAATTTCAAGAAATCATGTGTAATTTGTTTCAATAATAATAATACAGAGGGATTGACTAGCTGATAAAAAGTACTCACCCTCAGCAGGAATATGATATCTGTCCAATGTGCTATCATAGATGAGTTTTTTTTTTTTTTGTCTCAATTGTGATAGATTTTGACTGACAAATTAGCTGACTGTAGACAGAAATAGTAAAACATAAAGCTCTCCTCCCAGCTGCCCAAAAAAAGTGATGCAGTCATCTACGAGGGTCTTTCTGAACAGTTCAGGGATTTTCAAGTTAAAAACACTTCGAATGGATGCTCTGGGTACAGTGTTTTTTTGTTTGTTTGTTTTTGTTCCTGTATTTTTGTTGGATTTTTGTTTGTTTGTGTGTTTGTTAGTGTGTTTGTTTGTTTTCCTTGAGGCACCTTCATGTGACCTGCTCCTCCCCCCACAAAAAAAAATGCTGTATGGACATGTGGCAGTATTGGCTACAAATGGTTTTGAGTTAGGCATTTATAACCTTGAGTTTGACCTTTTAAGGTCACCTAAGGTCAAAGGCTATGTTACTAATAGAAAAGTGATATGGCTTCATATTACTGTTTAATCCGAAGCATACTGTAGGTGTACCTTTAACCGGTTCCTCTGAATAACCAGTCCCAATATCCCCTACATGGTATATTAGCACTGGTAACAAATTTTGTCCCTGGCCTGTCACCTTGATCTTGAAGTGATTTTTCTCTAAGTCAAATTGCTTTGTCCTTGACTGACCATCAGTCATTGTAATCAGAAGTTAATTTGGGGATGGGGGGCACAGAACTTAAAACAATATCCCACTTATTGCTCGCAACTTTGGGAAAGGTTTTGGTCAGTACAACCAGGTAGACGGGGAAAAAAATATTTTTTATCTTGCATAATCATTATCAAAAACGTGTAGCCAACTATCTGAACTTGGCTCGCATTTGACATTCCCTTCCTATCTGTTGAGGAGAAATGGGTGACTCATGGGTGACTGCTGGTGATACTCTGGCATTGATCAGCGAGTGTGACTCTGCTAATTGCATTCTTGTCTGTGAGCAAACAAACTTAATCCTCAGCACTGATAAAGTCATGAAGGCAACTCATACCAGGAAAATTTCAGCTGGGCCTTTTAAAGTTCAATTAATTCTGCTTTGGAAAACTGAAATAATCATTACGAAGTAAAACATCCTAATAATACAGTACAGACAGTCAACCTGCTATTGCTGTAGGAAAAAGAAAAATCGAGCTAGCCAGTTCATACCTGTAGGTTTTGCAGCATACTCCCAGAACACACAAGTTTGTGTCCAATTTGTGGCTTTTCTTTACAAGTTTGGGAATGTGGTAAAATGGTATTCATAGCTTTTCCAACCCAGGCGGCTCCCCAGTGGCTGTTTCGCCACCTCCAAAAGCCTGAGCTGTGAATAGAGCCGTAAGTTATAAACACTCTTATATAACTTCACACCCTAAAATATCATTGGAACATTTTTTTTTTTTTTACCTTTTAGGTAACCAGTGAGCCTCATTAATGGAATGATTGATGGCTAAAACATTCTCTTAGGGACACATTGTTAGACTGAATGTGAAATCAGTGATAGAGAAATAACACAATAAAAGAATAATGCTGACTTTATAGCTCAACTAGGGAATGTGGAAAGCACATATGTGTGCCAAGACTGAACAGTTCATCAGTTCTGGGCTTTACGTTATTGTAATTTTTCATCACTCATGTCTGAAATTGTTTTTAGATTAGATTAGAGAGATTAGATTAAATAGAACCTTATTGATCCCTTGGGAAGACTCCCTCTGAGAAATAGAGGTTCCAGCAGCATTGTATAGCAGCACACAGGGGAATAAGCACACAGAGTATCAAAAGTGAAAGTTAAAAAAAAAGTTGGCAAGTTGGCAAATATACATATAAATACACAGCTATAAATACCACACATACTGATCAATACTGGTTTACTGCCTACTACTGTTGCTGTCCTTCCTGTCCTCTGTCTTCCTGTTACTCCTCCTCCCCCTGAGTGAGGAGTTGTACAGTCTGAGGCCCGAGGGACAAAGGAGTTTTTTTTTTTTTCGGTTTCTTAGTCCTGCTATTGGGAAGAACCAGTTAGCTGAAGCCAATCAACATCCTTTTGTGAATCAGTGTTACTGACAGACTTCAAGAATGTCAGCACATTGGGTTGTGAGAAATAAAATGTGAAACAACAAACAAAAGTAATCTCTTTACGTTGAAGTGACAAAGGGTTCAGCATCTCCATTCTGATCCTGATCAACATGAACATGAAGTTGTGGTTCTTGATAAGGTTAGTTATTCTACAAATTAATGTATTGTTTGTTTTTTTAGGGCGATGGGGAGTAGAAAATTTTAACAAAACATGAAAAATAGTCTCCTTTTCTCTAAAATTATCACTGTGGCAGTCGAGTGAGGTTTTCCATTATTGTTTGTTTGCTTTCCACTAGACTTCCAACCACGAGCATCCAACTTGTTGGCTTACTGGCCAGAATTAACAACGGGTTTTGAGGAAAAACTGCATCTCTGGCATGAATAAGTTGGCAACAAGGATTCCCCACCCACCAACTTCACACCTCTTATACTTTAGAAGTCAACATTTACCATGTAAAAACGTCTGAAAGCAAACTATTAACACCAACAGAGCAATGCATCTGATGTCTTTATAAAACATGATCTGTCACTTTGGTTGGTTATTATCCTGCTGTTCATTATCGTCTACTTTAAAACCTGCTGGCTCGAAGGACTCACAACACCTTTACCGTGCATAAGTATTCACAGCGCTGTAATTTTTCCACATTTTGTTATGTTAAAGCATCATTCCAAAATGGAATAAATAAAATTTTCCCCTCTAAATTCGACTCACAACACGTCATAATAACATGAAAAAGTTTTTTGAAAATTTTGCAAATTTATTAAAAATAGAAACTAAGAAATTTTGTTGTGCTACTATGATACTGCTGTAGTAATTTAATTATAAAACACTTTTTTAGTTTTTAAATTAAAACCTGCATTGTGAGGAAAAACCACCACCTACTGAATCTTTTTTTTTTTTACTGGGAGTTTTAAAAGGATTCTTTCTTTAGGAAAGGTCCAGGTTCACCTTTTCTTTCACCACCACCAAAACGCAGAATGATGGACAGCTAACCTGCAATTATTGGGACCAAACAATACTAACAAACTAGCCTGTAATCACCATTGTCATCAAAAAGGGGGAAGAGAGACTGAGGAGAAGGGGGGTGGCAGCCACCCCAATGACCAAAGGTATCATCTTGTATCATGAATGTGCAAAAGTGATTTTTGGCCCATTTTCTTTTGTTTTACCACAAAGTCAAACTCTGTCAGCAGCTCATTGAGCTCTGTTGGTTTGTTTATGAGAAAGCGAATTGATATTTTATGAAATCAGCAGTGATATTTAATATAACCTTTATTTTACCAGGTTAGTTCCATTGAGATCAAGACCTCTTTTGCAAGGGAGACCTGGGCAGTTATAAAGTTTCCAGTTCACCTAACCTGCATGTCTTTAAATGTAGAAGCAAACCAGAGCACTCGGCGGAAACCCACGCAAACACAGGGAGAACATGTAAACTCCATACAGAAAGGCAACAGGTGGGAGTCAAACCCATGACCTTCTTGCTGTGAGGCAACAGTGCTAACCACTAAGCTAACATGTTGCCCAAATTTGAACCCAAACTCAACCGTTTGACCTGAGGTCATACTGTCCCAGTCCACAGTGACAAAAAAAAAAAAAAAATCAGTTTCTGTTTATTTAAGAAAACTCATTCGACATGTTTAAACAATGAAAATGTAAAGAAATAATATAAACATAGTTTGAAGCACATCAAGCGAAAGGAGATCTCTCCTCAACCGTAACATTTGTTTTTCTGTAACTGTGGCACTGACAGAGGTGTCAGATGTTGGCAATAATGTAAAACTCATTCAGATATTTGGAGATTTATGATCGTGCATTTATTTTCTCCTGCTTTCAGCTGTGCCAGTTGCTCAGGGTAACTGAAGTGGAGTCTGGCAAGACCTGCTTTGGGGTTTGGCACAAGTTTTATGCTGGGTGCCATTCCTGACTTAACATCAATTGTACATGAAGAAACATGTGCACATTGCCTGGTGTTAACAGTGTTGGGGAGTAACTACATGTAACAGTTATGTAATTGTAATTAGCTACAGTTATAGAGAAAAACATAGCATTAAATTATAGTTACTATGATGAAATTTAGTGATTACAAAGGAATTACACTTGGATATAATAAAAATATAACACAATTCTTAAATACCCTCAGCCGTATGAGCATTGTGTTCTTTATAATTTACAGTTTAATTAAATATTAAGATCCTATTGTCTTACGTAAAGTTTGTACATGTTCAAATCAAATCATCATTTGTTCATGTTGTGCAAATCAAGGAATATCTGTAGATCACCCTCTGGGCATTTGCACGTATTAATGAGACAAATGTAACTCCATAGGAAGTTAGCTTTGAGTTAGCAAAAGTTAACATGCAAGCTAACGTCCACAAAATGTCTTGTAAATGACTCCAGAGGGGTTATCAGCTTACGAAAACAGTATTTTCAGTTTTAGAAGTATTTATTTCTCACTAGCTTTTACATAATATACCAGAAACAAAGCTTTTAGTAGGTAGCTACACCAGGAAGTGACATCACCATGCTAACTTCTGCAAAATGTCTTGAAAATAAGTTCACAGGTGTTATTAGGTTCCACAAAAAAAAACAGCATTTTCACAGAACTGTTTATTTTTCATAGTTTTACATAATATATGAAGAACATGTATATAAATACACAGAACAAAGTGGTTTTGAAGACACCAGCCACTGACGTCATGGTGCAGTGCTACTCTGGCTGTAAACCGCATCACTCAAAAACAAACAAACAGTGGATCAGATTGAAACAGAATGTGAGTTTTTAACCTCTTAAAATAGACCAAGGTTAGCCATCTTTGAACAAGGTCTGTGTCCCAAAAATGTTCCTTGTGAATTTCAAGAGTCTGGCAGTAATAGGACTGGACTTATGGTGAGCACAGACAGAGAGACAGACAAACTCAGGCGAATATCGGTCATTTTGGGCGACTTGGCATGGACGGAGGGACTCAGAAAATGCAAACCGCACGACAACAGCATGCTATTTGCAATATTAACACTTACTGAGATACACAACACGTGGAATCACATTAACAATATTTAATGTAATTTCAAAACGCATGACACCCAGCAAACGCGTACATAAAAAGTTGGCTCACTTTAACTTTTGTCGTGTTGGCAGGTACCGCGCTGCTCTCCAAATTCGCCAGTGCGTCCTCATCAAGCTGCCTGCTTTAGCTGCTGATACCCGCCCATTACTGCGGGCAGGTATGGACAGGTAGCATAAATGTAAAGCTATGCTACTGGCCCAGCAACGCCTCAGTAAGTGATAATAATGACATACATCTGAACAATGTGGGTTATTAAAGCCACTGGGACCAATATGATTGGTCTTTTTTTGTTTGTTTGTTTTTACATTGTAATAAAATGACCTGCATCTGTCTGTTAGCAGGATTACATCAAAACTACTGTACGGATTTTGACAAAATTTTCACCACGAATAGATATTAGGCCATGGAAGACTCTTTATAGTCTTCCATGGCATAGTCTTTATATACACTTTGAAGGACTACATCAAACTACTTCATGGATTCTCACCAAATTTGCACCACAGATAGACATTAGGGCATGGAACACTCCATTAAATTTTGGAGGTGATCCGGATCAAGATTGACGGATGTCAGAAATCTCTGATTGCTCATGTTTTAATATGTACTGCCATATCCTGTCTGAGCGGTAACCTCTGTCTGAATGTTGCCAATTTAGTGACTTTCTCACTAAATTTAGAGGCTTTATGACCTTCCCTAGTGACTAAAAATCATATGTAGCAACTTGTGAAAAATTGTACATTGGAAGATGCAGGGAAGAGGAGACGTTCTCTGCAGGTGATCTCAATTCAGGTTATATTGAAAAACCTTTAATAAAATAGGCAGCAATCATTTTAGGCCGACGGTTCCAGGTTTAAATTTATACATATATATATATATATATATATATATATATATATATATATATATATATATATGGGTGATTCTTTAACTATGGGCACTATTGGCCTTGTAAATGTGATTTCCACCACACCATTGCCTTACAATATAAAGCGCCTTGGGGCAACTGTGCAACTGTGGAATCATATTGCATGGGAATATTGCACATGGTTTACAGATATTGCACAAGAAACTTGAAAGGTGTGGATTAGAGTGATTTGTTATTGTTCAGTGCAGTGATCGCTCTGGGGAGAAAGCTGTCCCTGAGTCTGTTTGTCCTAGTTTTGATTGACCTATAACGTCAGCCAGAGGGTAGTAGGTCAAACAGGTGGTTACTGGGGTGGGATGTGTTTTTGCAGATGCTGGCAGCTGTGCTGAGGTAGCGAGAGCTGGCAATGTCTTCCAGGCTGGGCAGAGAGCAACCAGTGATCCCCTGGGCCATTTTGATCACCCTCTGCAGCGCTCTCCTGTCTGCTGCTGAGCACCCCCCGTACCATGCTGTGATGCAGTACATCACGATGCTCTCGATGGTGGCTCTGTAGAACAACACCAGCAGCTTCTCCTCCAGATTGTTTCTCCTGAGCACCCTCAGGAAGTGGAGTCACTGCTGGGCTTTCTTCACCACCACACCAGTAAGTTCAAAAACAATCTTTCATGACTCACGTTGTAAGGGTCAGACGTCAGTACACAGGAGAGCAGTCCCAACTGGCAACAGTGTCTGTGAGGCAATTAACAGGAGAGCGCTCAGAGAGATAGTGAAAGGTCCAAAAACATGAGAGGTAATTAACAGCAAATGTTTTCAAAGTGCAAGCAAGGTCAAACATTCACAAGAGGCAAATAAGGTCGGTAACAAGAAGACAATCAACTACCCAAACAATCTTTCATACAAACTAACCCACTAACCCTAAAGGGACATTACAGTGTTGTGGTGGAAATTACGGCAATAGTGTGGGACAACTACATTTTGTTTAAAAAAATCACAACAGTTGTATGACATTGAATACCCCAATTATGTTTTGATTATTTTACTGATATTTTATTCAGAGATATTTTAAAACATTAGAAAAAACGTTTCTTTACCATTCATTTTTATCATTGAAGATCAAAAGTCTGGGTGTGGGACAAGCACAAAACGGCAATATTTGCATATAATGATGCTGAAAAAAGGTGAAAAAGTCATCATAGACTACTAGAACAAATTTCTTAACACACTTTCATTGTAAAGATAACTATAAAAGTGTGAAATTTCCCTTTTTTTTCTGTTTTTCATACAATATGATCAAAGGACATAAGTGCCCGTAGTCTAAGAATCACCCATATATATATATATATATATATATATATATATATATATATATATATATATATATATATATATATATATATATATATATATATATAAAGAGCAGATATTGGTCAGTGTGAGTGGGTGACCAATATCTGCTCTTTGGCTCAAACCACCCCTTTGAACACAAGCTTGGTGTGATCAGAACGCTTCAACACAGAGCCCTACAGGTGCCCACAACTGCAGAGGGAAGGGCTAAAGAACAACAACTTGTACGGAAAGCCCTCACAGTGGGCCTCATGTATCAACATTGCGTACGACGATATTTGAGCGTATATGGGGTGTACGCCAAAACGGCTGCGCTACTTGGCATTTATCAATGTGGTCGTTGGCGTACGCTGCGCTGAAAATATACACCAGGTCGAGAGGTGGCGTAAATTATACACCAAAATGAACCAGCGCTGAAATCCACATAAAAATGAAGATGATCAACATGATAAACAGTGCCATTATACAAATCAATGCCTATGTTACATAAATAACACTTTCCTGATTATACTAAATAATAATCAATATAAATCCCGCCTTTGCGGGATTGTTATGGAGCGCGAGCCGTGGTCACAGCGCTGACTGCAAAGAAAGCGCTTCTCGCCTTTTTCTCCAGACTTCGAGCCTGGAGCCAGAGCAGCGCTGAGCTTAACTTCATGTGGTGTGATCGTTTTAGACTATGAAATTGATAATAACAACTGTAGTTTCGTCATTCCCTTAATTCGCCCGTGCTGCAACCAGGTTTTGTCGTCTCCATTCGGTTGACACAATAAAATAAATACAGAAATACATTTAAAAAATAAAGAAATCTGACAGATTAGGCGTGTCTTATTAAGTGAGCGAGCAAATATCCACAAGAATTATTGACATGTGAAAAGAGAATACAGTGGTCCCTCGCTATAACGCCGTTCACCTGTCGTGGCCTCGGAGTCTCGCGGAGTATTTAGTCCAATTTTGCATGCCTTTTTTTTTTTACAGTGTTCTGTGTTCTGCGTATCTGTTTATAAGAATCTTGTTGCCCAGAAGAGAAAAGAGCACCAACAACTACTCATAACTGTGTTTGTCACACGGAAACAAACACCTGCTGCAGCAAGATGTGAGTGGGAAAAGGCGCGGCGTCAGGACGCAGAGGCCCGATATGTGAAATACTGGTCAGTCACTATTAATAATTTCTTATGTGTCCGACCTCGTTCGTTGATCGTTAAAATTAATTTGTTAGTTCTAAATGCCATCATAATTATTTATAGGAAAACGTTCTATTTTTATTTCTCAAACAAATGTTTGGGCCTGAAACAGTTTGGTTTTATTTTCCTACTAAGGTTTGAACTTTGAGAGTGTTTACACACGAGAGAAAAGTGAGAAAATGTTCATGCCTGATTGAGAAAGTGTATAAACTGTGTAGTGAGGGGTTTTACAGCTTTGAAACGTCTATAATAATTGTAAAAAATAACGCTGACTACGTCACGGTTTCGCGTATTACGGGCTATTTTTTAGAACGCGACTTTGGTGTATTTCAAGTTTACGCCGTAAATTTACGCCACAAGTGCGCAACATTGATATATGAGGCCCAGTATGTGGGTACCCACGATGGTCGCTGGACAAAGTGCAGAAGTCCCAGAAAACAAAGAAAGCAGATAGACAGGAGACAGAGACAAGAAGAAGAGGAGTGTCTCTCCCTTATTTAGCAGGAGTAGGGGAAAAACTACAGAGGATCTTCAGACAGCACAAAATCCCAGTTTACTTTAAATCAGTTAACACCTTGAGACAGAAATTAGTTCACCCTAAGGACAGGATCCCTAGTTACAAACCGAGCAATGTAGTGTATTCTATCAGATGTCAGGAAAACTGTAATGAACACTACATAGGTGAGACTAAGCAACCTGTACACAAAAGGCTATACCAGCACCGTAGAGAGGGCGCCAGTGGACCTCAGTCTGCAGTTCATCTCCACCTGAAAGACACTAACCACATGTTTGAGGACAAGGAAGTTAAAATCTTAGCCAGAGAGAAGAAATGGTGAGAGGTGTCAAGGAAGCATTCTTTGTAAAACAGTTGAAACCCAGCCTTAACTGGGGAGGGGGTCTCGGACACGCTTTGTCCCCTGTTTACAATGGGGTACTCAGGTCAAAGCAGTTTCAGTCTTTTGTTCATGGTAATGACTCATTCACGTCATCAGGAGAGTCGTCAAGGGAGCCATCAGAAGAAGCTTCCGTCCCATCATTAGGAGGGACAGCTGCCCTGTCATTAGGAGGGTGCTAACTAGAGCACAATAGGTGCTAATTAGAGCTATTGTTTAGTCACTAGCCTGTAGCAGTCGGCCTCTCGGTAGGAGGGGTCTGGTTAGGTTCAAAACTCCAGCTTTTGTTGGCTTCTGTTTTATTCTTCTCTACAAGAGTCAAGACAGAAGTCAGACTACCAGAGCAAGAATTTTAGCTGAGGAAGCTTCTGCGATTTGAAGTGAAACGTCCTCACGTCAAGCAACCCAGTCCAGTCGAAGATTCAAGCTTCTCTACCATCCCAGCCTTGTGCAGGTCTACAGTTTTGTCCCTGGTGTCCTTAGACAGCTCTTTGGTCTTGGCTATGGTGGACAGGTTGGAGTGTGATTGATTGAGTGTGTGAACAGGTGTCTTTTATACAGGTAACAATTTCAAACAGGTGCAATTAATACAGGTAGAGTGCAGAGTGCAGACTAAGAGGGCTTCTTAAAGAAAAATTAACAGGTCTGTGTGAGCCAAAATTCTTGCTGGTTGGTAGGTGTTCAAATACTTATTTGCAGAAGTAACATACAAATAAATTATTAAAAAATCATACATTGTGATTTCTGGATTTTTTTTTTTTTTTTAAGATTACTCTCTCACAGTGGACATGCACCTAAGATGAAAATTTCAGACCCCTCCACGATTTCTAAGTGGGAGAACTTGCAAAATCACAGGGTGTTCAAATACTTATTTTCCTCACTGTATATATATATATATATATATATATATATATATATATATATATATATATATATATATATATATATATATATATTGTTGTGAAAGTGTAGGAACACGGACCCACAACAGGGGGCGCAAATGAACGGACAATGGAGGAAGTCAAATAACAATCAATCAACTCAATCAACTTTTTTTTTATATAGCGCCAGATCACAACAGACAGTTGCCCCAAGGCGCTCTATATTGTAAGGCAAGGCCATACAATAATTATGAAAAACCCCAACGGTCAAAACGACCCCCTGTGAGCAAGCACTTGGCTACAGTGGGAAGGAAAAACTCCCCTTTAACAGGAAGAAACCTCCAGCAGAACCAGGCTCAGGGAGGGGCAGTCTTCTGCTGAGACTGGTTGGGGCTGAGGGAGAGAACCAGGAAAAAGACATGCTGTGGAGGGGGGCAGAGATCGATCACTAATGATTAAATGCAGAGTGATGCATACAAAGCAAAAAGAGAAAGAAACAGTGCATCATGGGAACCCCCCCACAGTCTACGTCTAAAGCAGCATAACCAAGGGATGGTCCAACACTTTACTGTTGTGAAGAAGCACAACCAACACGGCGAATTACAATTGTAGACAAGTAGTCAATTCACAAAAAATGTGTCACGTGGGCAGGCTCGAAGATAAGAGACGTCCGTCCAAAGCAGAACCGGAACCACACGATTTCCTCCGAACCCCGGGAATACTGGAGCCGCCAAGTCCCGAACACCCAGGTGGCCACTGCCTCCGCTTGTCGGATCTGGTACTGCTGGCGAGGAACAAAAACAGTTAGATGTGGGTGCGTGTGCACCCAGCAACACATATGGTGGGGAAAACCACCTCCACCTCTCGTCGAAAAAAGAAACAGAATATCTGCTGTCCAACACACACAAGCAACAGATATTCCTGTCAGAAAGTCAACACAGTCAGCTGAGAACGTTACCTCCTTGGTAGAGCGATATCTCGGCAAAGAGGTGGAGATGTCGTCTTGCCAGGAGGGCCAGGTCCAGGATGAAGCTCCTCTTCACCCAGGAGCGTTCTTCGGGGCCGTACCCCTCCCAGTCCACCAAATACTGGAAGCCCCGGCCCATCCTTCAGACATCCAAGAGCCAGCGCACAGTCCAAGCCGGCTCGCCATCGATGATCCGGGCAGGAGGTGGTGCCGGACCCGGAGTACAGAGGGGTGAGGTGTGATGTGGCTTAATCCGGGACACGGCCCTCCTGGCCGATTTCTACCGCCGCCACCCGGAAAAGCCTGGTCGGGCGCCAGGAGGCGCCCGTTGAGGGGGGGGTCCTGTTGTGTGGGCCACTGAAGAGGAGGTACTGCTGGCCCACCACCACCAGAGGGCACCCTGCCTGGAGTGCGGGCTCCAGGCACCAGAGGGCGCTGCCGCCTCACAGGAGCAGCTGGGGTGACAGCTGTCACTTATCACCTACGACAGCTGTCACCAATCATCTGATCTTCAGTGGTATATCAGCAAGACGACATCTCCACCTCTTGGCCGAGATATCCTGTTGTGAAAGTGTAGGAACACGGACCCACAACAGGGGGCGCAAATGAACGGACAATGGAGGAAGTCAAATAACAACACTTTAATGTTGTGACGAAGCTCAACCAACATGGCGAATAACAATTGTAGACAAGTAGTCAATTCACAAAAAATGTGTCACGTGGGCAGGCTCGAAGATAAGAGACGTCCGTCCAAAGCAGAACCGGAACCACACGATTTCCTCCGCCACCGAACCCCGGGAATACTGGAGCCGCCAAGTCCCAAACACCCAGGTGGCCACTGCCTCCGCTTGTCGGATCTGGTACTGCTGGCGAGGAACAAAAACAGTTAGATGTGGGTGCGTGTGCACCCAGCAACACGTATGGTGGGGAAAACCACCTCCACCTCTCGTCGAAAAAAGAAACAGAATATCTGCTGTCCAACACACACAAGCAACAGATATTCCTGTCAGAAAGTCAACACAGTCAACTGAGAACGTTACCTCCTTGGTAGAGCGATATCTCGGCAAAGAGGTGGAGATGTCGTCTTGCTGATATACCACTGAAGATCAGATGATTGGTGACAGCTGTCGTAGGTGATACGTGACAGCTGTCACCCCGGCTGCTCCTGTGAGGCGGCAGCGCCCTCTGGTGCCTGGAGCCCGCACTCCAGGCAGGGTGCCCTCTGGTGGTGGGGGGCCAGCAGTACCTCCTCTTCAGCGGCCCACACAACATATATACTAGCTTTATTGTACAATCTAAATAATTTCTTTGAAAGCTAATCAAAGTAATCAAAAGCAATAAGTTACATGACTGATGAAGAAATTAAAGTAGATGCATTACTTATTATATCTTTAACAGAGTAAGTAGTAAAATGTAACCTAATACATTTCAAAAGAAACCTTCTAATCACTGTTCATAACTGGTTCTGAAGCAATCAAGTACTAAGCAGGAACTACTCCTCCTTACTTCTGAGGCCTGAGGGAATTAGGTGTGCACAGAGTGGCATGGCTGCAAATTTAGGACTGTAGAAAAAATATAATTAAACCTGAACTGTATAATCTGAGTTAAGTTTACACAAATAACTAGATGGGGGTATTTGTAGATCTGGGGATAAATAGCCTATGCACAATTTTTATTTATTTATCATTTATTTAACAAGAGTATGGTTTAAGACTAAAAACGTGTTTTCAGGCTGACAGGACCTTTGTTGTTTTTTTTTGTTGTTGTTGTTTGTTTGTTGCAATCAATCTGCCTCTTTAACAAAGCAATGATGCACTCTAAATGCAGTCTGTTGCATCAGCAGGCAGAGAGAGTGACAGAGACACACACACATGCAACATTCATTGGTCTCTATCATTGGCTGTGAAGCAAACATAGTCTACAACAGGGACTGAAATGAGAGGTGTCACTGTATTTTCAGGAAGTGACTCTGTGGAATTCCTTCGCTGATCTAATGATAGAAACATGACACCCTCGAACACATCAAGTTCATTGACCCAGGAAGGTTAAACTAGAATGCATGAGGCACACATCACTGTTGTATCATGGAAAGAATGGAAGTGAAAGGATTATTGGCTTTAAAATGGATTAACTGCAACCTATCAGAATGTACAGCAGACAGTGGACACCAAAGCTCCCTGAGGTGAAGCAGTGTAGTAGCATGATGACAATATTTTTCTGTTTTTTATGTTTTATGCAGAGTCTTACCTCTTATTTTGTTTAATGATGGTTTTCAATTCACTTTTGTCATATATTTTGATAAAATCTTATATATCTGTGTTTTTTTCATTTGCTTTCAGCAGCCATAAACAATAACACACCATTAATGTGACTGACAATGACATGTACAGGCAAGCAGTGTGTACATGCGTTGTGAAGCGACATCTTTCCACTTTTTGTGCAGCACTGGACTTCAGACCAGGTTTTTGTTGGTCTAAAGCATCATTATAAAGCCTTACGTACCTTCCTGTACCCTGTTTCCTTAAAAGTGCAGGCCTACTTTGTGAAAAAGAATTGAGCAGATTACAGGGCTTTCTATTTTTCCACATCTTTTTCTCTATGGAATAATTTAAAATCAATGCTTTAAATTTCTCTTGGCTGTTATTGTTCCTAAAATGTATCAACTATTTTAAGTTAAATCCTCTTGTGGTTGTCAGATTTGAATTAGTTATACTTTGTGCTTTCACAGAACTCAGTACTTTGGGAGGTGAATAGAAATGATCCACCCACAGGTTATGCTTTGAGTGTGTTTCACATACCCAAATATATTTAGCTTTTGCTTTTGGGAGTAAACTGATTTCTCAATTCATTGAATTTTATAAGAGTCAAGCAAATGGAATATACATATATGTAGGTTTTTTTTTTGTTTTGTTTTGTTTTTTTTGGAAAGGGCAGTTTTATGGCAACAAAAACAAAATCTGTGGTCTCAACAGTCCAGGTTTGATTCAAACGCCTGTGGAACCTTTTATGCAACCTGACGTCCAGGAGACTTATAAAAATATTTAGCTTTCCACCCTTTTGAGCCTTTTAGCCCTTGCTAAAGGAAAAGTGCTAGCTCCAAAAAACCACACAGAAGAAGAAAAAATCCACAGGGTCAAATGTCCTGAGTGGGCCATTTGCCAGGTCTGTTCCACAAGCAGAATACTCACACACAGACTGGCTCCGGCCTCCCAATCCTCCAGAAACATAAGAAAACAGAAACAAATCACACCATGAGGGCTAGAACTGGAGGTGCACGAGAATATAAGAGACCATTTTACTACAGGACCACAGTAGATCGCCCAAGAAGATTAGCTTGCAGGTCCCTCGTGTAAATCTCCTTCTAATTGGCAAGGGAATTTGATTTGCCTCATGCTCAGTGAGAGGTCGTTGCTCATTATTGCTGTCCAGTTAATGCATAAACAGAGGTCTCAGCAGGTCCCCACTAAGTGGCACCAACGATCAGATAGCTGCTTTTGGCTACAAGAAACAGCTGATATGGAAGTTAAGTGCTCACACTCTGTGGAGCATTACTCTGTTATTTGGAAGCACTGATTTCTAATTGCAGTTAGATCAAGATGTCATTGCATTTTAATTGTCAAATGAAGCTGCTTTGCCAGTTTGTGACGACCCAACGGCAGTGAAAAGTTAAAGTTTTAATCCACACAATGCTTTAAAAATTGTTTGACTTTGCAATTGATACGCTACATCCAGAAAGTATTCACAGCACTTCACTTTTGCCAAATTTTGTTATGTTACAGCCTTATTCCAAGATAGATGAAATTAATTTTTCCCTCAAATTTGTACACACAATACCCCATAACGACAATGGAAAAAAAGTTTTTTTGTTTTGTTTTGTTTTTTTTTAGATTTTTGCAAATTTATTAAAAAATACTTTCCCATGTCCTTAAGTATTCACAGCCTTTGACATGAACTTCAAAATTGAGCTCAGTTGCATCCTGTTTCCTCTGATCAGCTACTTTGAAGGTCCCAATGAGCACAGTGGCCACCATCATCCATAAAAAGAAAACGTTCAGGTCCCCAGGACTCTTCCTAGAGCTGCCCGCCCATCTAAACTGAGGTATTGGGGGGGAAGGGCCTTTGTCAGGGAGGTGACCAAGAACCCAATGGTCATCCTGCCAAAGCTCCAGCAGTTCTCTGTGGAGAGAGGAGAACCTTCCAGAAGGACAACAATCTTTGCAGCAATCTACCAATCAGGCCTGTATAGTAGAGTGGCCAGACAGAAGCCACTCCTTAGTAAAAGGCACATGGCAACCCCCCGGGAGATTGCCAAAAGGCACCTGAAGGACTCCCAAACCATGAGAAACAAAATTCTCTGGTCTGATGAGACAAAGATTGAACTCTTTTGCATGAATGACAGATGTCATGTTTGGAAGAAACCAGGCACCATCCCTACAGTGAACAATCGTGGCGGCAGCATCATGCTGTGGAAATGTTTTTCAGTGGCAGGAACTGGGAGACTAGTCAGGATTGAGGGAAAGATGAATGCAGCAATGTACAGAGACATCCTGGATGAAAACCTGCTCCAGAATGCTCTTGACTTCAGACTGGGATGACAGTTCGTCTTTCAGCAGAACAATGACCCTAAGCACACAGCCAAGATATCAAAGGAGTGACTTCAGGACAACTCTGTGAATGTCCTTGAGTGGTCCTACCAGAGCCTAGACCTGAATCTGATTGAACATCTCGAGAGAGATCTAAAAATGGCTCATATTCAAGATGACTTGAGGCTGTAATTACTGCCAAAGGTGCATCAACAAAGTATTGAGCAAAATGTGTGAATATTTATGTACATGTGATTTCTTATTTTATTTATTTATTTATTTATTTATTTTTTTGGGGGGGGGGATGAAAGGTCAGCCATCAGGATCAAAGATCTGAATCCTTCAGGATCTTAGGTCAGTGGGTAACCATTTTCACAATATGATGTGGCATCTATTGGTTGGTAAACACAAGCCACAATACGTAAAGCATTATATGAAATAATATATATCGAAAACCTGGAAGTGGAAGTTTGACCATATTGCTAGTCTTTCCTGTGTAGAGAAAATATAAACGACTCACAGATGCAATTCCAGCAAATGATGTTGACAATTTTCATATAGTTTTGATTAATTCTGCAGTGGTTTTCATTTGTTAGTCGGATCAATGTTATTCCCATTTGTTGTACATCTACTTACTTTCTCCACTGTCTTTGCAATCCTCACTAATGTTGACGTCAACACCAGAAGTACCTCTTTATAGTGACCACTACTGTCATATGAAAACAATGAATTGGGTTCAGAGATCAGGGTCAAAAGTCACCAATCAGGTCTAAGAATGAATGTTCAAGAAGCAATCAAAAGAACAGCCCATTAACAATCAAAAGAGCAGCCCATTAACAATCACAATGAAAAAGAAGAAGATGAAGGAAAAATGTAATGATGTAAACTGATTTAAGATTTAAGATGTAAACTGAGGAACTTCAGGGAGGCATGTCTGCTTTCTAACTGCATTGACCAAAACAGACTTGACGAAGTGATGTGACCAAAATGGAAAATAATGCATGTAAGCAACAAGTATGTCAGACTTACTGCTTTCATTTTATAAGTTTACTCATCGATCTGTAATTTTATCAGCACTAAAATCCTAATAGTCACTACTGTCTGACACTCTCTTGACTGTTCTGCACGCACATCAATTAGTCCATGAGGCAGAAGCAAAGTTTACCCTAATTGGTGCCAATCCCAGGGGTGTAGCAGCCAGTTAAGGGTCAATGTTGACTAAAGCCCCAGTCACACAGCACATGGCAATAGCTGGACGAAGGATAAAAAGTCAAAAATCATTGAGAAAGGTAGGTGAAAGATCCTTCACTCTTCCCATTACCGAAATGCCAGCGAATCAAGTGAACTCAAACAGAATGAAACGAACGAAACATAAACTAAGCAAGCATCGACCTCCATGCTTTAAATTAAATCAAAACAAAACATTCGTGATGATGTGACCGAAAGCGGGTATAAAACCAAATGCAGCCAGCCTTGTCCTCATTCCTGCGAAACTTGCAGGTGTGAGATTTTGTTTGTCTTCACAAGTTTTGTTTGTCTTCACATTCTGAGTTCTCGCGTCGTGTCTGTACCTTGTTGTACAGTTTATCTGTGATAGTACTTGTCCTGATGAGTACCTTTGATGATTCCATGGCATCAGCCATGGGAAGCTGTCCACGTCAGACGATGGCTACTCCCGAAGACACGCACACGCCGGGCAGCCAAAACGGTTTAAATGTGTGTAAATAGTTAAAGTAGTTGATAAAACGTTCTCAACACTATTGTTCTGTATGAAAATGTTGCTTTTTCGTCCAAAAAATTTCCAATTCATTAGTGATACAAGAATAATTCGTTCTGCTCGTCGAAGCTTTAGTTATCGATTCATTCATATATTATTGTGTTCGTCAACCTTCATTCAATATGTCCAAATTAGGAGGTTGAACAAAGATGGACGAAAGTCAAACGAAACAGTAACATTATTAAAACTAAGCAAATGATAAGAACCCATCAAGAACGAAAGCAAAACCAAATACGGACAAATTGAGGTTGTCGGCGGTATTCATTCATATTTTTTTAACAGTTTAAAAACTCTGATGACGCGCCAGCTGCAGGAACGAAGCTGAATGAAGGTTAAACTATGCCTTTGAAAGTCAATGAAAGTCCAGATTTCTTGTTTCGTTTGTGCTTCATTGTCCTTTGTTAGTGTTGTTTGAACGGGGCTTAACACAGGGGTCAACATTTAAAAATTCCCCAGTCATATTGAGAGTATACCATATTATTTTGTTTGATCATAGGGATTTCAAAAAGGTACAGTTGGG
The DNA here is from genome assembly GCF_902500255.1 of Thalassophryne amazonica. Lineage (NCBI taxonomy): Eukaryota > Metazoa > Chordata > Actinopteri > Batrachoidiformes > Batrachoididae > Thalassophryne > Thalassophryne amazonica. Next base: position 53,198,601 of record NC_047118.1, read on the forward strand.
AATATCTATGACTGATTGTTATGGAGTTACGGTGTAAAAACATACAAACAAAAAAAAGCGACAAACGACTATTTCAGTTTTCAGTTTTTGGTTCAAAACTTAAAGCTGCCCTAGTTTTGGCAAACCCTGATGCAAATTACTGGTTAAACTTTAAATGGCTTTAAAATGGAATAGGTGGCACCATCTGTTATGCTTAGTTATCACATTAACAGGTAACTTATGTCATAGAATCTAATGGACATTGACCTTGTTTGACCATTACCTTGGACACCAAGCTTCCACAATCAAAAATATTCCATTTATTAATCATGTTCCTCAACCAATAACTTGCATCACTTTTTGCCAAAACTGGAGCAATTTTGACCTTTGTCACTATTGTTTGTTGTTTTTACCCCCCTATCTCCAGAATATTCAATTATAAATCGTCTAAATTATAACTTTTTAGAATCTTTATGGCACACTTTTCCATATGGATGGCACATTTTTAAACTTTGACCCCTATGTAATCCTTCACTGACCTCAACTTGGCTACAGCTACCACCCTGGGATGGCCAGAATACATTTTTTGTGTAGGCCATGGTACACTGATGTTGGATTACAAGTTTTGTTTCGTGCCTTTAAGTGTTACTGATAACCTGCTTGGCCTGTAGACTAAATGCATCAAATGGCAAGAGAGCATTTACAGAAAAAAAGAGTATTGTCCTTTGAAGAAAATAATAATGTCAACACAATGATGGAGAATGTGTGTATTCCCTCGTCCATTTGTCGGATGTTAAACTGGTCCCTCTGTGTAATTATAGGGGCCATCACAGATACAAGAGTCAAGATTGGTTACTAATTTGACAAAATAGAGAGCATTAAGTAGAAGGGCACAGTGGGGTCCGGCCCTCTGTTTAGTACATGCTGAGTCTGCCCACAGGCAGTATCAGGGGTCAAAAAAGAAGACATGGGCTGGTCCTTGGGAGTGTGCAGTGGAGCCAACCACCTACCTTTGGGCTCCATGGGGTGGACAGACCAGAGCCAAATAATCCCGGATCTATTAAAGTGTGACTGATGCCATTCTTTTTAAGTGCCATGACTGGATTTCTTGCCTATGGTAGCCTGCTGGGGACATCTGATTTATAAGGTAGGACCAGGACAGACGGACCCACAGCAGGCTGCTAGTGATCCAGATCCCAGCCCTCAAACACTGACCTCACAGTGGAATTTATTTTACTGCCAATGCATGAGCTCAGTGTCCACCAATAACATATTTAATATGACAGCACGTCAGGCGAGCCAAAGCAACTTGGAGGCTCAATCAAATAGACACACCTTGTGCAGTGTTAAGTAGACCACACAGTAGACTAAACAAATTTATTTTGTGTGAAATGAAATTCGACAATAAGCTATCTATGAGTTGTTCTTTCTTCTGGAGCATTAAGAAGCGGAATTGTAATAATGTCAGCAGAAATTATGAATAACTCACTATTAAATTTGTAACAGTGGGTGGCTTGACCTGCTTTTCCTCACTGGCCAGTATTGTGAGACTACTAAACTCAGATTTGGTCTAAGATGATGAGGTGACGGGGGCTTTGCTTGTCGATGGAATAAACACAAGTACTCATCTTAAGAATTTGGGAGAAATTGTTCAAAATTATTTAATTAATTAATTAATTAAATTAAATTAAAATTAATTAAATTCAAAACTTTCATACTACCGCAATCTTACACTCTTATGCATATATACACATAAGATTGTGTTAGTATGTAAACAAATGTCAAATGTAACACTACAAATTTTGAAATATTGGATAAAACATACAATACATTTATTTATTTTATTTTTTAGGTGTTGTGATTAGTGCCACCAAAGCAGTGCCTTAGGTTGATTTCACACAGGCTATTCTCATTAAATGTAGAAAAATAGCATGCATATATATATTTGTATGTATTCATCAGGTGAATTCACAAATATCCCATATATTCCTCCATCAGCTGTGATGATGTTATATTCAACAGGATGGCACACCAACTGAGTGAAAAATAATGTCATGAGACCATATGAAGGGTTTAAATGCAAAACCCAGTAAGTCCAAAACCACAAACTTTTAGTTGAGGCCAACATGCATTTGGCTGCTTAAGTAACTATCCATCCATTCAATTTCTGTACCTGCTTATGCCAATTAAGGGTCACGAAGAGGTGGGGGTGGAGGCTGGAGCCTAACCCAGCAGTCATTACGTGTGAGGTGAGGTACACCGTGGACAGGACACCGGCCTGTTAAGTAACTATCAGTAAGCAAAATACCACACCATTTTCATTTTATTGATGTAGATGTGTTAATTTAGATGTAAACGTGCCATCACTAGGATGGTACGATTACATCTAAATGAAAGAGAAAGGGCAATTATCAAGCTCATTCAGTGGAATGTCTGTGTAAGACTGCACAAGGTTAGAAAACTCAAATCTTAGTAAGATATATTATATACTCAACAAAAATATAAATGCAACACTTTTGGTTTTGTTCCCATTTTGTATGAGATGAACTCAAAGATCTAAAACTTTTTCCATATACACAATATCACCATTTCCCTCAAATATTGTTCACAAACCAGTCTAAATCTGTGATAGTGAGCACTTCTCCTTTGCTGAGATAATCCATCCCACCTCACAGGTGTGCCATATCAAGATGCTGATTAGACACCATGATTAGTGCACAGGTGTGCCTTAGACTGCCCACAATAAAAGGCCACTCTGAAAGGTGCAGTTTTGTTTTATTGGGGGGGGATACCAGTCAGTATCTGGTGTGACCACCATTTGCTTCATGCAGTGCAACACATCTCCTTCGCATAGAGTTGATCAATTGTGGCCTGTGGAATGTTGGTCCACTCCTCTTCAATGGCTGTGCGAAGTTGCTGGATATTGGCAGGAACTGGTACACGCTGTCGTATACGCCGGTCCAGAGCATCCCAAACATGCTCAATGGGTGACATGTCTGGTAAGTATGCCGGCCATGCAAGAACTGGGACATTTTCAGCTTCCAAGAATTGTGTACAGATCCTTGCAACATGGGGCCGTGCATTATCCTGCTGCAACATGAGGTGATGTTCTTGGATGTATGGCACAACAATGGGCCTCAGGATCTCGTCACGGTATCTCTGTGCATTCAAAATGCCATCAATAAAATGCACCTGTGTTCTTCGTCCATAACAGACGCCTGCCCATACCATAACCCCACCGCCACCATGGGCCACTCAATCCACAACATTGACATCAGAAAACCGCTCACCCCCACGACGCCACACACGCTGTCTGCCATCTGCCCTGGACAATGTGAACCGGGATTCCTCCATGAAGAGAACACCTCTCCAACGTGCCAAACGCCAGCGAATGTGAGCATTTGCCCACTCAAGTCAGTTACTTCGACGAACTGGAGTCAGGTCGAGACCCCGATGAGGACGACGAGCATGCAGATGAGCTTCCCTGAGACGGTTTCTGACAGTTTGTGCAGAAATTCTTTGGTTATGCAAACCGATTGTTTCAGCAGCTGTCCGAGTGGCTGGTCTCAGATGATCTTGGAGGTGAACATGCTGGATGTGGAGGTCCTGGGCTGGTGTGGTTACACGTGGTCTGCGGTTGTGAGGCTGGTTGGATGTACTGCCAAATTCTCTGAAACGCATTTGGAGATGGCTTATGGTAGAGAAATGAACATTCAGTACACGAGCAACAGCTTTGGTTGACATTCCTGCTGTCAGCATGCCAATTGCACGCTCCCTCAAATCTTATACTGACTGGTATCCCCCCCCAATAAAACAAAACTGCACCTTTCAGAGTGGTCTTTTATTGTGGGCAGTCTAAGGCACACCTGTGCACTAATCATGGTGTCTAATCAGCATCTTGATATGGCACACCTGTGAGGTGGGATGGATTATCTCAGCAAAGGAGAAGTGCTCACTATCACAGATTTAGACTGGTTTGTGAACAATATTTGAGGGAAATGGTGATATTGTGTATGTGGAAAAAGTTTTAGATCTTTGAGTTCATCTCATACAAAATGGGAGCACAACCAAAAGTGTTGCGTTTATATTTTTGTTGAGTGTAAATGAAGTGTCTGTCAAAATATTTCTTACTCAAGAGTACATCAATTGGCTTAAAAAATCACATCAAGTCAAATATGTTTATACTATTGACTATTGATATATTCTGTCCATTTATGCTTTTTTAAAATGTACTTATTTATTTGTTTTTGTTTGGGTTTTTTTGCACTGACTTTTGGCAGGGTAATACACTCACTATTATGTCTTGTGTGCGAAATGTCCTGTTCTATGGAGTTGTTCCACATCCTGTTCTATGGAGCTGAATACTGACCTGCCTATTGATGTTGAGTGTTGTTTCAGCACCTTTCATACCAGAGACATATGTACCATTAATATAACAGGGAAGGACAAAATAACCAATGAAGGACTTTTCAAGATTATCAAATATGAACCACTTTCCTCTCGGCTCCTTTACCCACCTAAGACAGGCTGGACATGTAGTCCATCATCTCCTCCTCCATCACAGTCTGGTACGCTGCTGCCACTGATCAGGACAGGAGCAGGCTACAGCGTATCATCCACACAGCAGAAAAGGTGATCAACTGCAATCTGCTATCCCTACAGGACCTGTACACCTTCAGGGCCCTGAGGCGAGCAAGAAAGATTAGTGGCCGTTCCCTCTCACCCAAGACACAAACTTTTTGTCACCCTCCCCTATGGTAAACAGCTGAGGTTTATCAGGACTAAACCTCAAGACACAAAAACAGCTTCTTTCCATCTGCAGCTAAACTTATAAATAATGCCAGAGACCCCCATTTACCCTGTGCCCCACTTCCACAAATTACAGATTGATCATCCCTGCACTGAAAGGTACTGTTCATCTGCATGCCTTTGCACAGCCCCATTCCACTACGTTACATTTACAACAGTGAACATAGTTTTGCCTATTTGTCTATTTGATTCCTTTACTTCTTACATAAGTATTTTTTCCTTTTCTTTTACTATTGTTTATGCATCAATGACTTTAGATCAAATTCTTTGTATGTGAGAAAAAATTATTTGTATGAAAAGAGACCTGGTAGACATTGGCAACTATTACCTGGACTCAAGAAGCCCAACACTGCACTGAACGGAGACACAAATTTTAAAAAGGGAAGGACCACAGCAACAACCTATGACTGCAAGAACATTATTTGAGGTTCACCAACAAATGATGAGCAGTCACAAATTATTTTTGAGGCTGCTGAGACAAATGAAATTGTCTCAGCAGACTTACAGTTTGGATCTCCATAAGCAGTTATATGATCTCACCACTATTAGCCAAGACAAAAATGGGTTCTCTCTCTAAATCTGGTTGACCCATGCTGTGATTTTTTTTTTTTTTTTTTTTTTGCCCAGATGCTCAGATCAAAACCCAAGGAAGCCAAGTGGCCTAGCCCCAGACACTGAGCAGAAGTGTCTCTGCAATGGATAATGTCCCCACCTGCAGGGCCCAGTCTGGTACAATTGGTCAAGATGTCCCTATGGCTTGGGGTCATGATCTCTCTTACCAGGGGTGCAAAACCCTGCTGCAGAAAGGCTGCGAGTCTTTCCACTGTAAACTACAGGAATCAATACAACTTTAACATCAGCAAAGATAGAGATTAACACCCTTCTCATTGACAATGTGAGGGATATGACTTGGACTACCTGTATTGGGAGTATTCTGATTTTTGCAGGAGTAACTCCAGTTCTGCAGTCACATCTTTAGACCCCGACCCTGATGACCCCCAGACTCTATAAGACGTGCTTGTAACCAAGGGGATGGCTGTACTGATGAGAACCTGAGGGGGGCGGTCTGAGTGCTGGAGCCTCTGGTGTAGACAATGCTAATGAACAGTCACACCGTGAAACAAAATGGTTTAATTGTGGCAGATTCCATCTCATGTCGAGGCACAAAGGCAAAGGGGCGGTTACGCTTCCAAATGGAGATTATTGTAATCCTCCAGTAATTACTCGGACACACTACTTCACAGGATCATTGGGGTGCATAAGAGTCATGACTCATAATTGTATGATGAACAGACAGAAAAAAATCAGAAAGTTGCAAAAAAACACATTATACTGTATATGCGGTCCAGGAAGCGTGCAACTTTGAAGGAAGCTGAAAGCACTGATGACTTTATAAGACCTTGTTCTGTCTTGCAAAGTTAAAGCCTTCATGTGTTTTTTTGTTTTACAATTCTCCCAGTGCCACAATGGTCTTCCCTTTAGGCCTTTTCAGTTCCTCAAAAATGTTACGCTTTTATTCTCTCTCTGAAGCCACAGAAAACACACTTGGCCGTGCCGGCCCTTTCTGGCTTTTGACAGGAAGCTCATGATTTTAAATGTACGGCTCATGCATAATGAATGAGACTGCACAGGATGTTGAGGCAGTGCATCCAGAGAGCACCTGGGCCAAACAAAGATGCCCTTTCTGCCATGGGATTTGTGCCCTGGTACCCGCTGTCACCAGCACCCGGCTCACACCCAGCTGCAAAGCATTCAGGCTCTCCACGCACATTCATCTCGTCAAAGTTGACTCCAAAAAGTGACACTGGCCATGTAGACATAAAGAGGTCTTTATTGGTTTATTAATAATAGCCTGAAAGCTGTGGACAAATGTTTTAGGAACAAGTTTGGTACTGTGTCTGAGCATCGCTTTGTTTTAGTCTGTGCTGGTTGCAATTGGGATGGGTTGGGGTGGGGGTGTGCAACCTTTTTACTGCAGCACTGGCGCAGCATCGAGGCTGCCGAATGTTAGCGTTGCACTCCAGGTGGGTTTCCGTTACCCTCCAAATTGCATAGTTAGAAGTAGTGTATTAAAATTACACCTAATGGAAAAATACATGTATTTAAAAAAAAAATCAGATATTGCACAAATTTTTTATGCTCTAATGGGTTGTTTTTTCCCAGAAAGCCTTATTTCAAACAATTGCAATGATAACACTGTTCATGCACTTCCAATGCAGTCTCATGGCAGTTTGCGATGGCATCACATAACGTGATCTAATCTGTTAGATTGTGACACCCTCACGAAATGTAGCAGATATTCATGATAGTATCACAATCTAATTTTGTGATGGTAGATCACTAATTGCCATGAGACTGGGCTGTTTTTCGGGCTCTGCCATGGGGGGCTTTAGGGTTACGTTTAGGGTTAAGGTTAGACTACCCCATCATGAAATCTGCTGTATTTTGTGATGGTATGACAATCTAATTACCTTGACACTGGGCTGCTATGATGGTCTGAGGAAACCTATGAATAAGGAATATGACATTGTGACATCCATTCACATCCATTTTTGTTCTAATTCCTTTTCTCATTCATTAAATATCAGCTTGTCAGCTGATGTGTTGTGAGTCTGTTGGAAAGTTTTGCGCATGGTCAAAACAGTGAGCGGACATAAGAGGGAGAGGATTCCCAGTGGTTGCATGTTTGTTTACCATTTTGTCGTGTACTTGTTTGTTCAATACTTCTTCAATACTGATGCGTTCCTATCATGTGATTGTCTGATGCTTCAGACTGGGCTTGTGATTGGCCAAAGCGCCAGTGCGGCTGTGGGCAATGTTATCTGAATGTCAGAGCACACCCAGCAGATTCTCTTTGTGAGAAGGCACCACAGAGAAAGAAGGTTATTTGCTGTCCTTGCCGCCACAGTGAGAAGACTATGTCAGAGTACGAGCATAGTGACGAAGTATGATGTCATGATCGTCGAGCTATCCAGATTCTAGCCATATTTCAAATTGCTCAAATTCAGCTCCCGCCCAGCACACATGTATGTCGAACCCAGGAACATAATTCTGCTGAATGTGACTGTGTTGCCAGTGGAGATGTGACATCATCTGTCCATCAGAGACCCAAATCCAGAGAAGACCAATGGATTAAGCGATATTTGCCACCGGACAGATTCAATCTGTTACTAATCAGTTTACCCAATCCATCACAGTGTGACTATACCTTAAAATGCACGAATCACTGCATGCGGACTGTGTAAAGCCCCTCTCACACATAAGGCATATACATATTGTGTTTTTGGCAAACATTGGCATGCTTTTTTTATTCTGTTTTGTATTGTGTTTTATTTTATTAGTTTTTTATCTTTTCTGTAAAGAACTTTGTGACATCTGTTCTTGAAAGCTGCTATACAAATAAACTACTAAATTACACACTTACTGACTACACTCACTGGCATTTGCCTATGTGTGCGTGGCGTTCAGTGGCAATTAATTTCATGTGTAAAATCTGAGTATCATGTACTGCTTCTTAGCCCGTGTTTTTATCAACTTTGCCTGTTTCTATTTTTTCCTCACTGACTGTATGTGTGTGGCAACTGGGCAATGAGTGAAGGTGAGAGCTGGAAACCGCGTTGTGGCAGATAGTGGTGAATTGGGTGGCAAGTGATAAATACGCCTCTCATTGCCACAAACATGACTTCTGCGTGAAAGGAGTTCAAGATAAGGAGAGCTTGTTAAACATTATAAGAGATAACATCAGGGCTATATTGGATATTTTTTAAATGCTAATCTTTAATGGGACTTACTGATCTGTTGTCATGACAATTGCCAAACAAGCCTCTCTAGAATGACAGTTATTGGGCAGCGCGGTCTCGTTTGAGGGCGGGCGCTAAAGGGGTAAAATATGACGCATATGATGTAATTTCTCTACTTGCGCAGACAGAAACATGGCACTTTCTCTGAGATTTTGGACAAATTATATGCCAACTGTTGTGTGCTGGGGTGTTTGGCTGGCTTGGTTTTTGTTTCTCCCACCAGGTGGTATGCATTCAGGACTGAGTGGCTGAGCATTAGGACCTCACCCTGAACACCTGAGGCTTGTTTTCACGTGCAGGTCATCAGGACTCACAGCTGTGGTGTATTCTGTCTTGATCAGAGATTGCTGCATTTAAACCTTGAATGCACAGTGTGTGATTGCCAGAGACTCGACCTTGTGAGCAGACGTGTGAGATCGACGTCAGGAGAACAATCTCACCATTATGGACGCAGAGACCACTCCAGGTTTGACGCCACAGTCTGTGAAGGAGGATTGGGTGAGGTCTCACGCTCTTCAGCACACTTCCTGAGGTAATTTGGTTTTGGTGACTTTTATGAAGTAATGACAGTGGATTTGGTGTCCCTCACACCTTGTGTTATTGAGCTGTCACGTTATGCTAATTGCCTAATCAGCTTCTGCTGCAGTGGAGATTTGAACTGAGTTGTTCTGTGCCTGCAGGGTGAGAAGCTGATGTATAGATTTAACCAGGAAGTGTTTGCTGATTGTGTGCACCCTTTTGAGCTGTGTCTCTCTGGGTGGAGAGTGTTGGACTCACCTCATGTTTTCTTTCTTCACAGACTCGGTTTGTCGCGGCCACCTGGGGGGGTGTTGGCGGGGTCCCTGGGTCCGAACTGCTGTGGCTCCGGACCGTTTGCGCTGCTGAGAGCGCGCCGTGTTTTCACCTCACCAGACCGCGGACATTTTTGGTTGTTTATCACTGCACTTATTCTGATTATTAAATTCTGTTATCTTTTGAACCGTGCTCTGCTTATTTCGTGCTGGATCCTGTCACATGCTGGGTCGGTGCTCCGACCGCGTCCGACACATAACACCAACAAAGAGAAAATGCAAAGAAAAAGTGACAATGCGACAGGAAATGGACATGTGTTGCAGTTTGTTTGTGACTTGGAGCTCAAACGTGTCGAGGCGGTTCTGCAGGCAAGAGAACGTAGCTACTCTTGTTAGCTGTGTCAACTAACACTTACCGACGCGACCTCTCACATTTGCCTCGTCTATCCTTCTCCCCTGGTAACCAAAAAAAAAAAAAAAACACTTCTCGTGACTGCTTTGGTGATTGCAGCCGATAACAAAACAGTGCACCATCTAATGTTACGGAGTGGCTATACGCCCAACCGTTGGGTGTAAAGCGAGCATATACACCCAACCACAACCAACCAATGAGTGTGCTTGTAAGCTCACTTCTGGTTTCAACGTGGGAGGGAAAAAAGGTGGATATTTTTTCGCCGGCTGCGGGAGGGTTCGCACCCCGCGGAGGAGCTGTGATCTAAAGCGGTTCTGTTTAGCTCATCACACACAGGGAACTGTGTCAAACTAACACCATCTTACAGCCAACAAGCAGCATTTTGTTCAAAAACTGTTTCATCATCGTTAACAGGCTTCCATTCAAAATGCTTACGATGTTTGTCTGTTTTGATCCATTGCAGTGTTTTCGCAGTAATTAAAGACAGCGCCGTTAAATGTGTCAAACATGCGCCACAAAAGTGGTGTAAAAAACAGTTTAGATGCACAAAATGTGTCAAATACACGATTACAGTTGGGCGAATAAGATAAGAGACTATATTTATCTGCCCAACGGTTGGGCATGTAATGTTCAATGTACGACCTATGTGCCCAACGGTTGGGCGAATAAGGTAAGACATTATATTTATCTGCCCAACGGTTGGGCATGTAATGTTCAATGTACGACTTATCTGCCCAACGGTTGGGCGAATAAGGTAAGACATTATATTTATCTGCCCAACGGTTGGGCATGTAATGTTCAATGTATGACTTATCTGCCCAACGGTTGAGCGAATAAGGTAAGACATTATATTTATCTGCCCAACGGTTGAGCGAATAAGGTAAGACATTATATTTATCTGCCCAACGGTTGGGCGAATAAGGTAAGACATTATATTTATCTGCCCAACGGTTGGGCATGTAATGTTCAATGTACGACTTATCTGCCCAACGGTTGAGCGAATAAGGTAAGACATTATATTTATCTGCCCAACGGTTGAGCGAATAAGGTAAGACATTATATTTATCTGCCCAACGGTTGGGCGTATAGCCTTTGCCTTGAAGTTATGCTGTGTATCTATTGCACAACAGGAGCGTCTGTCCGCATAAGTGGTCAAATTCAGCGATATCACGCAGGGTTCAAACGAGACTGCGCTGCCTTTTTGGTGGCATTCCATCATTTAACAGAAATTTACTGCTATTATTATTATTATTTTTTTTTTTTTTGGACATTCAAAAAAATGTTATCAACATTTGTGCAAAACAGAAACCCAGCTAATGTCCAACAGCATTGGCCCAGTGAAGCTTGTTAGCAGAATCAAGAAAACGCAGTGACTTGTGTTGGCTGAAGACATTTAGCGACAAGTGATTGTCAGGATGAAGCATCACTTCACTCGGGGTCAACCTACGCGCATGACACAAGCTTGTCTGGATTAATGCAAATGAGACTGAAAGGAATAAATAACATTGTCTGGACTTTCATTTAGCCCGAGTCTGAACACATGACAAATGATTAATATATGCATCCCTCAAGACAAAAAAACAAAACCGCTCGAAACAAACCCACACAACAGCAATTTAATTGTGGGACCGTGTGTGTGTGCGGACAGCGCAACTTGGCATAGAATGACACGGGGGCATTGTTGCAGTATTTGCAGCCTCAAGCATGGCAAGATTTATGCCGACGGGGGTGTGCTGGAATCCAGGCTCCCTCATCCAGCCCAGCTGCATAGAGAACAAAACTAAAGGCCCAGCTGCAGATATTAGCATGGGGAAGCTCTCTCGCTCGCTCCCGCCAGTCCTTGTGACCCATCCCACAACTGTCACATGCCCACAGGGCTTTTGTGCCCAACTCTGTTGTTATGGTAATGAGTCAGCCCACAAGAGAGGAGAAAAGGAGTGATGTTAAAAGTTGATTGCAAGTGAAATTGAAAGACAGAAAACCAATAGCAAACAAAGACGGACCAAACGAGATAAGAATTCAAAATTAATTATTGAGTTCCAGTCAGAAAGTCAACAGAAACTAGCCATCAGTGGACATTTTCATTCCGCGCGACACGCACATGCAGAACAAACAACCCTTTCTTATCGGTTGACTGACATGAGCTCTGTTGTAAATGAAGCAATTTTTTTCCAACTGTGTGTAATCTGCTACATTGCAAGCTGCCACCAAGAAAATTTCAGAAACGGTTGTATCATCTAATTTTTGTTTCAACTGATTCTCAGCACACAAAACCATTTTTACTCTGCGCGTCAGTGACGCGACAATCAGGGTATTGTTTCTTCTGGCGTCACGTGTGTCTATGGACAAGATATATTTTAAAAATGCTGGACAGATGTCCATCAAACCTGGTGAGAATATTACTGAATTAAAAGATAATTGAAAGATATTTAGAGGTTATTAGATTTTGGAGTAGTTTGGTAAAAGGTCAAGGTCAAGGATATGGTCTTAAAAACACTTTTTGTACAGCTTACCAACAAAGAAGCCCAGATGAATCAACCTTGATGGGAATATTACTTGGATCGATTTCTAGAGGTGACTAGATTTCAGAGTAGTTTGATCAAAGGTCATAGGTCAAGGTCAAGGAAAACAGTCTGGAAAAAAACAAACACTTTTTTTCTTTTTTAAATATATTGCAACAACCAAGAAATCTAGATGGATGATCTACAGAACACATTTAGATTTTGGAGTAGTTTGGTGAAAGGAAAAAAGTCATGGTCAAGGAAAACGTGGTCTAAAAACACTTTATTTTCCCTTTTTTTTATATATATAGCTCAACAACCAGGAAGCCCAGATGGACCAAACTTGATGGGAATATTACTTGGATCAATTTCTACAGGTGTCTAGATTTTGGAGTAGTTTGATCAAAGGTCAAGGAAAACGGTGAGAAAAAAAAACACTTTTCCGCTCTTTTATAAATTTCAACAACTAAGAGGCCAAGATAGACAATCTACAGCATATGTTTAGATTTTGGAATAGTTTGTTCAAAGGAAAAAGGTCAAGTTCAAGGACAGCATGGTCTGAAAAACACCTTTTTTTCTATATCTCAGCAACCAAGAAGCCTAGGTGATTATTTTAAAGGATATGATGATTGACAAAATATTTGTGACTGGTATGAATAATTTTGAAATAAAGTCACATTGAACTCATAGGAATAACTCATACATAATCAAAAACCTCATTCTAAGTATGTGTATGTTTATCTTTATATTCATATTGTGGTGTGTAGAGAGTCCTTCAAATGGTGATGCAAGCACCAAATTTGGTGCAAATACACCTTAGACATGCCCGTTTTGAAATGGCAGGGTGTCCACTTGAATTTACAATAGGCAGCCACGTGGGGGTCAGTTGAAGAATTACACAAATTAAAAGATGCCCCAATCATATTGAAAACATTACCACATTATTTGTCTGATCACAGAGTTTCCAAAAAGGTATAGTTTGGACTATCTGAGACTAACTGTTATGGAGTTGTGGGGTAAAAACAGCAAAAATGGTCACAAAGGTCTGTTTGTACAAGGGTCAAAATTTAAAGTTGTTCTAATTTTGGAAAAACTTAATGCAAATTATTGGTTGAGTTAATAGGGTTTTAAAAAGGAGTAGTTTGCACCATGTGTCTATGTGTGTCTTATCTTTATCTTTATGTGTCATGCTTAGTTATGTTACGGGGTAAAATATGTCACATGTCATAGAATTCAATGGACACTGACATTGTTTAACCTTTACTTTGGAGACCAAGCATTCAACACAGTCAAACCTATTCCATTTATTAATCCTATTAGCTCAACCAATAATTTACGTCACTTTTTACCAAAGTTGGAGCAATTTTAACTTGTGACTCATGTACAAATTAAAACTGACCTTTCTTACCATTTTTGCCCCTTAACTCCATAGAATTCAGTCATAGATGGGTCAAACTATATCGTTTAGAGACCCTTATGATCAAACAAATAATATGGAACACGTTTCAATATGATTGGAGCATTTTAAAATTTTAACCCCTGTTTAACTCTTCAGTTGATCCCTACCTGGCTGCCTATTGAAAATTCAAGTGGACACTCTGCTTTGTCAAGAGTAATGTGTAAGATCTGTGCCAAATTTGGTGCTTGCATCACCATTTGAAGGATTCCTCTGTAAATATTCTCTTATCTTCTGCACTATATCGAGGTCCAATTGTTGGCAGTTGTTGCAATTGAGGCCAGTTGTTGCCAGATGACACAGCAGATGAAAGGCTACAACTCCCCCTGAATGGGAAACTCGTCCATTCCAGGTTACTTCCCCACTCAAGGCTGTACCCCATTTTCTTTTGGGTGGACTACGAGATGCAGAGGAAGTGTCTTGTCCAAGGACACAGACAGGTGACCTGAAGCACACTACTGGAATCAAACCCAGGTCTGTATACTGGTCATCCAGCACCTATCCCACAGTCACCTGCACTAGTTTTAGTGGTTAATGAGATTTGAGTAATACCTGATGTTTGGGCATTACCATGGCAATAGCAGCTTCTAAAACTGTTTTTGTTAGTTTACAGAAACCTCTTCAGTCTTCGACATGAACATGTCTCTTGTATGGAAACATGCCATTAAAAAAATAAATAAGAAGTCAAGTAATTTTTGAGGGAACTTCTAGATATCAAATGGGGAAAGTGTCTTTCTTGTGGTTTCTGTGTGAACACTGAAGTTTATTTGATCCTGAAGTAATAACACCATTATTTGTCAGAACTTTATATTATTTTTTGAAAATTTTACAAATCCACCCACAGTTGAAACAAAACCACAGCACAATGACAGAACATTCAGGTTCATCACGGACATCCTCCGGAATCTCTAAGGTCACCCAAGGTAGAGAAAAGGTTTAAATCTGTGACCTTGTTGTGTGGGCCGCCAGAAGAGGAGGTACTGCTGGCCCACCACCAGAGGGCGCCCTGCCTGAAGTGCGGGCTTCAGGCACAAGAGGGCCGCCACGGACACAGCCGGGGGTGACAGCTGTCACTCATTATCTCATGACAGCTGTCACCCATCTACACTTCATCATTCCACTCCATAAAAACCGGACGTCATCTCCACCTCGTTGCCGAGATATCATCTACCTGTGAAGGTAATATCCTCAGCCAGAATCTAATTGTGTCTGTCTGAATTCATTTTGCAGCTGCTTTCCTGTGGAGTGCCTTATCAGTGAGGTTGGCGTAATCAGCGACGGCTTCGCTTCACACCCCAACCAGATAAGTGTTTAAGACAGGAGCTGCACGAGTGTGTGTGAGAGGTGGAGGTGGATTCTCCACCTTTGTTGTTACTGGGTGTGCACGCATCCACATCTTATTGTTTTTGCTCCTCGCCAGCAGTACCAGATCCGACATTCGTAGACGGTGGCCACCTGGGGACTCGGGACTTGGCGGCTCCAGTATTCTCCAGGTTCGGTGGCGGAGGAAATCGTGTGGTTCCGGTTCTTCTCAGGACAGACATCTTCTATCCTCGAGCCTGCCCACACGTCACCTTTGTGGATTGACTGTTTTCACAAATTCTGTAATCCGCTGTGTTTTGGTTGTGCTCTTTCACAACAGTAAAGTGTTCATATTCGACTCTTTCATTGTCCGTTCATTTACGCCCCCTGTTGTGGGTCCGTGTCACTACACTTCCAGGATCAGACCTTCCAGGATGTGTATCTGTGAAAGTGAGAACAGGGCTTAACCAACCAGGCATGGATTTAAATTGTAGCGTATTACATCTTTCTCAAACCCAAACACACCCATCTATTTTTTATCCACAACCAATGCACCCAGTGCTGTTTGTAAGGTTGTAGTGCTGCTGGGTACAGCGATCAGACAGATGGTTTTAGGAAATGGGACCTCTGTGTGGTCTAAAGTCATGGCAAGTGTCAACTACTGGATGTCACGATGCTGAAGGGGCTATTTTCAGTCTCCTGACATCACCTATAGTAAATGCATGCCAAATGTCACATACGTAGGTTTGACGTATATGCACGACTGCCCAGACAGGAGTAAAGATTTCCTATTTGTTCACAATAAACTTTTACCCAAAACTGGTTCAACTGAATGCATGTTCTCAGTGTGGTAGACATAATATATTCTCATAAAAACAAACATTGTAAATAGGACATGCATGTACAATGTTCACAGGATAACAGTGATGCAATTTAAGATGAAATCATGTGTGTGTTATTTTTCAACACAGACCCCATTGAGATCAACACACTTCATCCATTGAAAAGCTTTGGGTCGACTTTGTGTAAAAGTTTCCATCCTGATAGTTAAAGTTCTTAATATAAGACATTACAGGAACATCATGGCATTGTGTTTTTCAGGACGGTAGATAGTGTCAAAGCTGGACAATATGATGAGTGGTCAAGTACATCACACACAACAGCAATGGTAACCATCAACTTGTGATCTAGGGCATTGCCCTGAAGAAAAATGACCCTTTTCATCAGCATTGTTGTGTGTTTGGTCTCACTGGCATCATGTCATTCCATGAGCAAGTTAGAAAAGAATGTGTGTGTTTGTAGTTTGGCCCTTTGCACTCTAGTACACAACTGTAAGACTCATCATGACCTTTTGCGTGTGTTTTCCTTTGCATTGTTGTTACCCGAGGCCATCAAATATGGCCATCGGGTATTGCGAAGGTGTTTTGTCCGTCCTTCCGTCCGTCTGTGCTCAGCATAATTCCAGTCCTATTCCTGCCAGACTCTTGAAATGCACATGGAAGATTTTTGGGACACAAATCTTGTACATGTTCAAAGATGGCTAACCTTGATGTATTTTAAGAGGTATTTCAAGAGGTTAAAATGTCACATTCTGTTTCAATCTGATCTGTTTTGTTTTTTTGAGTGACACGGGTGACAGCCAATCAGAGTAGAGCTGCACCGTCAGTCAGTGGTCTCTTCAAAACTGCTTTGTTTTGTGTGTTTATATATGTTTCTCATACATTATGTAAAAGCTAGTGAGAAATAAACACTTATAAAACTAAAGACGCTGTGTTTGTAACCTGATAACACCTCTGGAGTCATTTATAAGACATTTTGTGGACGTTAGCTTGCACGCTAAATTTTGCTAACTCAAAGCTAATGTCCTATGGTGTTAAATTTGTCTCTAACTGCAAATGCACAGAGGGTGATCTACAAATACTTCTTGATTTGCACAACATGAAGAAATTATGATTTGATTTGAACATATACAAAATGTACATAAGAGAATGGGATCTTAATAATTAATTAAACTACTGCAAATTACAAAGAACACAATGCTCATATGGCTGAGGGTATTTTAGCATTGCGTTATATTTTTACTTTATTGATGATGTGAAGGACTTTGAACCCCATATTGGAAAGTGCTGCAAATAAAAGTGCTGCTATTATTATGAACACCAGTGGTGGGCACAGTTCCGCTAATCTGCTAACCACTAATTATCAAAGCTAATGTTTTCATTAGCAGATTAGCTTTTGAGATAACTCTGAAAACCATCAGCGGATCAATTAGCTTCTGATAATTTTTAGACCGCCAACATATTTTTGCAGGCATAGTGAAGTTAAAAACAGTTAAAAACATTTGTGAAGTCTGAAATCAAAGATTTCAATGCCTGCCTGTTACATGTTTTGTAGCAGACAGACAGCTATGAGAGGTACTGCTCTGTCCTCTGCAGGAAGAGGAGAGCTGGCCAGAGAGAAAGGCAGAGGAAAAAAAAGATAATTTCTCTTTACGCCATATAGACTAGCCAGCATATCACCCACGTCATGCACAGGCATACAGTTTTGACTTATGGTTAAAATTTTAAACAAACTAATTCTGGACAAGTTATTTAAATTAATGTCACGTCTGTCATTTTCTAAAGTGAAAATATCAGCTATATGTTTTATTTTAAAGTAATGCACTAATTTTGAAGGATTTTAGCATTTAGACACTTGCCACAGTGCATTATGGGTAAATTAGTTTGCTGACATGATTGGTTGGCTGCACACACAACTTACTGAAACATGTTGTGGGTTTTACAAATAAATCTGTATTTGTAAATATGTAATTTTTTCATTTGTAAAGAAAAAGGCAATTTAAAAACTGAAAATTCTGTTTGTTAAGAGGAATCAGCACTTTTAGCAAATGTGTTTCACTTGGTATTCATACTGCCATGAACACTGCCATCTACTGCCATACAAAATGTTCTTAGCTATCTAATTGTAGATTCCAACTGCAATAGCTGTTATATTGATCAGTCACTTCCTGTCCATCATCACCATGTGGCCAGCTTGATCGATGTTATGATCTTGGTGGTATTTTGCAAGCTATCCAGACCTTGGGTTATCGTCAAGGTCTTTCTCTGCTCGTCTCATACTCCGTTGTCCAGTTTTGCAGTGTTGACAGAGTTGAAATGCTTAGTTTCACTGACCTGGTATCATTTCTTCAGCTAAGTTTTTAACTGACTCTTGGTAAGAATTTTCCCCACATAAAATTTAATTCACTAACTTATGGTCTTTTCCAGTACATGTGCAGTATGGCCTTGTCAAAAACTTTTATTGTCAGTCTTTATGCAGGTGTCTCCCTCCCGACATGCATTTCTTTTGCCTCCTGTCTTCACATGGTGTAATTCCAACACACTTTCCTACATTAACACGTTCAAAAATAAACATGTTCTTGCACTTATACCTCAGCTAGCCTTAATGTACAGTAGTCAGACATCTAAACCTAAGCAACATAATTAGATTAAGTAATTAAGTGTGTGTCACTCATTGGCTGTTTATTGACCTTAGATAGGCCCCAAGGATAGGCAGAAATTTATGTTTTAAAAGCATACCTTAGCTAAATTCAACCCGTTACCTAATTCAGAAGTATTTATCTGTTGGCATCAGCGAGGGACACTTAAGTCTAGTGGGGCAACATTTGTCAAAATAAATTTTCCCATGCATGGCTGGTGGAGAGTGACAAGTGTGTATTTAATAAACCTTGATTTGTTTACTGGCTGAGCACTTAAGACCACAGATCACTTGCGCAATAAGAGCTTTGAAAACAGTCAAATGCATGTTGGGATGCAATTTTTGACCTTCTTGTGTACCCTGCAGTGATAGGTCAGTCATAAACATTCATTTTTTTTTTGTTCTATGCAGATTTTGCAAATGCGCCATCTTCATATTATATATATATATATATATATATATATATATATATATATATACACACACACACAAATTCCCTAGTCTTTAGAGAGAAATATAAGTTCTTTTGGCCCATATTAACACATTAGGAGACAAATCAACAATTGGACAATATTGTTTAATGGTTAATAGTATTTATTTTCTACTTCTAGAATGCAGTATAAAGGATTTGATAATGCAGTGTTATAGCAACCTTCTGCATTTACTCTAAAGTCTTCATTGTGGACTTTGTACAGATACGGTGTCCTTCTGGTGGATGTTCTTGATCTGGCCAACTGCTATAAAAGTGTTTTTATTCACTGGAGAAAAAATCCTTCTGTCAAACATCACACTTCTGTTCTGTGGTCTTCTGGGCCTTTTGATGTTCTTGATACCAACAAAGGGTATTTTCTTACCTCTGTGGGATGAAGAGCTGGAGTACAATTACGCTACCTATCCGTGTCCTTGAACAACACATTACTTGTGTTGTCTGTGGATACTAGTTTTGGCTGGAGAACTGAACTGCAATATATATATATATATTTTTTTTTTGTTTGAATTTCCTTGTGCTACAGCAGACATTTAAATTAAACTTTATGAACAACACTGTGCAGCACCTTCTTTAATCAATAGAAATGATATTACCAATTACAATATTTTAATTTACTTTTTCTTTTTAACTGTTCAATGAAAAACATGAAAATTATAGTCCGTATTCAGTCACCAATTCATTCACAAACCAGATCCTTTATATGACTTAATTCCAGTTTCTCGCTGTGTGTTCAATCACGTGTTCATGCAGGAAGAATGGAAATGAGGGTTATTTACCCCAGTAAAATAAAATGAAAAAGACCCTGTCATTTCATGATGTTTTTATATGAAGTGCTTTGGATATTTTTTTTAAACTAAACTAGTGTCTTTGACTACACAATGCAAATTAGGTCTATAAATCAAACACTAACTTATGTCATGTCATTTTCCCTTTTTTTAAAATTTGGCTTTTCACATTCATGCTATTCATTAGAGTCTCAGACTACAGCAGAGATCTGCGTAAATGTACAAAACACCAATTACAAATAAATAAATAAATAAATAAATAAATAAAGCAGTATTCAGCATTAACTAAGTGATGCAAGTGTGTTGAGTAATTATTTATTAATGGTGTTCATATTCATTAAGGTATTAATTAATACACTAATCATTTGTAAAGATATTGAACATTAGTAATAAATGATTAACACAGTTAAGTCTGATTTCCCTGTTTGTTAATTACTACTACATTAGCTAATATGAACTGTTATGTGGGCCGCTGAAGAGGAGGTACTGCTGGCCCACCACCACCAGAGGGCGCCCTGCTTGGAGTGTGGGCTCCAAGCACGAGAGGGCGCCAGACCCAGAAGAAGTGACAGCTGTCACTCATCGCACCAGCTGTCACTCATCTACACCACTATATAAGCCGGACTGCAACTCCACCTCCCCGCCGAGAAATCAACTACCGAAGAGGTAATTTCTCTGCTGACTCAAATCGTTGAGTGATAATCTGAACTTCTTTTGCAACCGTTATCCTGTGGTGTTCTGCCTTATCTGTGGGATTGGCGTTTGGTGTGACAGCGACGGCTTCGCCTCACACCCCAAACCAGATAAGTGGTTTAAGCAGGAGCTGCACGAGTGTGTGATTGGAGGTGGAGGTGCTCCCTCCTAACTGAGTGCAGACTGTGGATTACTGAGTGTGCGACTTCACACTCATCCATCCTGTCTTGTTTTCTGCCAGCAGTACCAGGGTCGACAGCCGAAGACAGAGGCCACCTGGGGACTCGGGACTTGGCGGCTCCGGTGTTCTTCAGACCGTTGGTGGTGGAAGCCGTGTGGGACGCGGCTCATCTCTCGTCGGGGGTCTTCTATCTTCGAGCCTGCCCACACGTCACCTGGTGTTAATTGACTATATATTTTGTGTGTTTAGTTGTGTGTTGTCACAACATTAAATTGTTACTTATTGGCTTATTCATTGTCCGTTCCTTTGCGCCCCCTGTTGTGGATCCGTGTTACGACACCTTCCCAACAGGATTTCTCGGCCATTCGTCATGGATTCCGAGGGGCGTCAACCCGAGCTTGAACGGCCAATGGAAGAGCCAGGAGCGCAGGCGTCAGCAGGAGGCGTGTTGAGTGAGCTGCAGCAGATTTTAACCGCCTTCACGGCTTGGCTGGATTTGGTGACCAAGCAGAATGTTCTCCTTAACTGGAGGGTGGAGGCTCTCACCGCCAGGGTGGAAGCGCGCGATCAGGGCGCTGCTGCAGCCACTCCTCTTGCTGGTCCTGGGCCCGTAACAGACGTTCCACTGGTCGTTCAACGACCCCCCCCCCACTGTCCCCTGAAGCATACATAAGCCCTCCGGAACCGTACGGAGGCTGTGTTGAGATGTGCGCAGACTTCCTCATGCAGTGTTCGCTCGTCTTTTCACAGCGTCCTGTCATGTACGAGTCAGACGCCAGCCGGGTGGCTTATGTTATTAATCTGCTTCGAGGAGAGGCACGCGCCTGGGCTACGGCGCTTTGGGAGCAGAATTCACGGCTCCTAACGTCTTATGCTGGGTTTGTACGGGAGCTCAAACAAGTGTTTGACCATCCCAACAGAGGCGAGACCGCTTCGAGCGTGCTGCTGTCAATGAGACAGGGGCGTCACAGCGCAGCCGAGTATGCAGTCGACTTACGCATCGCGGCAGCGAGGTCCGGCTGGAATAACATCCTCCGGTCCTGAAGGAGCACCTGCTGGCTAAGGAGGAACCGCAGGATTTTGACGGGCTTGTCGATTTGGTTATATGCTTAGACAACCGTTTGAATGAGCATCGTCGGGAGCAGGCCGGGGGGCGTGACCGGGCACGAGCCGGCCCTCCCCCTTCCGGTTCCGAAAGGGTGACGTCGTCCCCACGCTTCACTGCCAGAGAGCTCCGTGTGGCTACAGCTCCCCCTGCTGAGGAGGTTATGGACACGAGCAGGGCCAAAGTAAAAACAAACGTCAGACAAAGGCGGCTGGCCCATGGGGAGTGTTTTGTCTGCGGCTCTTGTGAGCATATGCAGAAGGACTGCCCCAAACGGTCAAAACTACAACGCCCGTCCTTAGAAACTGGGCTAAGGGTGGGTCATAACACGCACGCGGGGAAACCCCACAAATCTGCACGAATCCCAGTAACGATCCTTTGTGGGGATCTAACCCTTCATGCCCCAGCACTGGTAGACACGGGGTCGGAAGGGAATCTGCTGGATAGCAGATGGGCAAAGGAAGTAGGGCTCCCCCTGGTCGCTCTGCCGGCACCATTGCAGGTGCGAGCACTAGATGGCACCCTGCTTCCGTTAATCACACATCAGACACAGCCTGTGACCTTGGTTGTGTCTGGAAATCACAGGGAGGAGATCGTGTTCCATGTAACACCTTCTACCTCCCGAGTGATTTTGGGATTTCCATGGATGGTGAAGCCCAATCCCCGGATAGATTGGCTGTCCGGGGTTGTGACGCAGTGGAGTGAAACCTGCCACCGGGAGTGTTTAGGATCCTCGGTTCCTCCCGGCATGACGGCTAATGAGGAGGTTAAAGTCCCCCCCAATCTGACGGCGGTGCCAAAGGAGTACCACGATCTCGCTGACGTCTTCAGCAAAGATCTGGCGCTCACTCTTCCCCCACACCGACTGTACGATTGTGCCATCGATTTGGTCCCGGGCGCTGAGTACCCGTCCAGTAGGTTGTACAACCTCTCACGTCCGGAACGCGAATCAATGGAGACCTACATCCGGGACTCTTTAGCTGCCGGGCTGATCCGGAACTCCACCTCCCCGATGGGTGCTGGTTTCTTTTTTGTGGGCAAAAAGGACGGCGGACTCCGTCCATGCATTGATTACAGAGGGCTGAACGAAATCACAGTTCGCAACCGATACCCGTTACCTCTGTTGGATTCAGTGTTCACGCCCCTGCATGAAGCCCAAATTTTCACAAAATTGGATCTTAGAAACGCGTACCACCTGGTTCGGATCCGGAAGGGAGACGAGTGGAAGACGGCATTTAACACCCCGTTAGGTCACTTTGAGAACCTGGTCATGCCGTTCGGCCTCACTAACGCCCCCGCGACGTTCCAAGCTTTGGAAAATGACGTCTTGCGGGACTTCCTGCATCGGTTCATCTTCGTATATCTGGACGATATACTCATCTGTTCCACGGACCCTGAGACCCATGTCCAGCATGTACGTCAGGTCCTACAGCGGTTGTTGGAGAACCGGCTGTTTGTGAAGGGCCAAAAGTGCGAGTTCCACCGCACTTCTTTGTCTTTCCTGGGTTTCATCATCTCCTCCAACTCCGTCGCCCCTGATCCGGCCAAGGTTGCGGCGGTGAGAGATTGGCCCCAACCAACAAGTCGCAGGAAACTACAGCAGTTCCTCGGCTTTGCAAATTTCTACAGGAGGTTCATTAAAGGCTACAGTCAGGTAGTTAGCCCCCTGACTGCCCTGACCTCCACCAAGGTCCCCTTCACCTGGTCGGATTGGTGCGAAGCCGCGTTCAAGGAGTTGAAACGCCGGTTCTCGACTGCACCAGTTCTGGTGCAGTCTGATCCTGATCGCCAGTACATAGTGGAAGTGGACGCCTCTGACTCAGGGATAGGAGCCGTGCTGTCCCAGAGCGTGGAGGCTGATAAGGTTCTCCATCCTTGTGCCTATTTTTCCCGCAGGTTGACCCCAGCTGAACGGAACTATGACGTCGGTAATCGGGAGTTCCTCGCGGTGAAGGAGGCTCTTGAGTGGAGACACCTGCTGGAGGGGGCGTCGTTGCCTTTCACGGTTTTCACGGACCATCGGAACCTGGAGTACATCCGGACCGCCAAACGGCTGAACCCCAGGCAAGCCCGCTGGTCTCTGTTCTTCGGGCGCTTTGACTTCCGGATCACGTACCGCCCCGGGACCAAAAACCAAAAATCGGATGCGTTGTCCCGGGTGCACGAAGAAGAAGCCAAGGCGGGGCTGTCGAACCCCACCGAGACCATCATCCCCGAGTCCACTGTCGTGGCCTCCCTCACCTGGGACGTGGAGAAGACCATCCGGGAGGCCCTGGCAAGGAGCCCGGACCCGGGGACCGGCCCCAAGAACAGAATGTACATCCCACCAGAGGCCAGAGCTGCCGTATTGGACTTCTGTCATGGATCCAAGCTCTCCTGTCATCCCGGAGTGCGTAGGACCGTGGCAGTGGTCCAGCAGCGCTTCTGGTGGGCGTCACTGGAAACCGATGTTCGGGACTACGTCCAGGCCTGTACCATCTGCGCCAGGGGCAAGGCAGACCATAGGAAGACCTCGGGACTCCTCCAACCCCTGCCGGTGCCTCACCGCCCCTGGTCTCTCATCGGCCTGGACTTCATCACGGGCCTCCCGCCGTCCCAGGGCAACACCATCATTCTCACGATAGTGGACCGGTTCTCCAAGGCGGCCCACTTCGTGGCCCTCCCGAAGCTCCCGATGGCCCAGGAGACGGCAGACCTCCTGGTCCACCACGTCATGCGGCTGCATGGGATACCATCGGACATCGTATCAGATCGTGGTCCCCAGTTCTCTTCGCAAGTTTGGAGGAGTTTCTGTAAGGAGCTGGGGGCCACCGTGAGCCTCTCGTCCGGGTACCACCCCCAGACAAACGGCCAGGCAGAGCGGGCTAACCAGGAGTTGGAGCAGGCCCTTCGCTGCGTCACCTCCGCGCGCCCGGCGGACTGGAGTCACCATCTGGCCTGGATCGAGTATGCCCATAACAGCCAAGTCTCGTCTGCTACCGGCCTCTCCCCTTTTGAGGCATGTTTGGGGTACCAGCCCCCATTGTTCCCGCTGGTGGAGGGAGAGGTCGGTGTGCCCTCAGTCCAGGCCCACCTCAGGAGGTGCTGCTGGGTGTGGTGGACCGCCCGCTCTGCCCTGTTAAAGGCCCGGACGAGGGCCAAGACCCATGCGGACCGCCGGCGAACCCCGGCCCCCACATACCAGCCCGGACAGGAGGTGTGGCTTTCGACAAAGGACATCCCCCTCTGTGTGGACTCCCCTAAGTTGAACGACCAATACATTGGACCATTCAAAATCGTCAAAATCATCAACCCAGTGAAGCTGGGAGTTGGAGCTTCACTGCGGATCCACCCTGTGTTCCATGTGTCCCGCCTCAAGCCACACCACACCTCACCCCTCTGTGCACCTGGACCTACGCCGCCTCCTGCCCGGCTCATCGACAGGGAGCCTGCTTGGACAGTCCGCAGGCTCCTGGACGTCCGTCGTAAGGGCCGGGGGTTCCAATATCTGGTGGACTGGGAGGGGTATGGACCTGAAGAACGCTCCTGGATGAAGAGGAGCTTCATCCTGGACCCCGCCCTCCTGGCCGATTTCTACAAGAGACACCCGGACAAGCCAGGTCGAGCGCCAGGAGGCGCCCGTTCAGGGGGGGGTCCTGTTATGTGGGCCGCTGAAGAGGAGGTACTGCTGGCCCACCACCACCAGAGGGCGCCCTGCTTGGAGTGCGGGCTCCAAGCACGAGAGGGCGCCAGACCCAGAAGAAGTGACAGCTGTCACTCATCGCACCAGCTGTCACTCATCTACACCACTATATAAGCCGGACTGCAACTCCACCTCCCCGCCGAGAAATCAACTACCGAAGAGGTAATTTCTCTGATGACTCAAATCGTTGAGTGATAATCTGAACTTCTTTTGCAGCCGTTATCCTGTGGTGTTCTGCCTTATCTGTGGGATTGGCGTTTGGTGTGACAGCGACAGCTTCGCCTCACACCCCAAACCAGATAAGTGGTTTAAGCAGGAGCTGCACGAGTGTGTGATTGGAGGTGGAGGTGCTCCCTCCTAACTGAGTGCAGACTGTGGATTACTGAGTGTGCGACTTCACACTCATCCATCCTGTCTTGTTTTCTGCCAGCAGTACCAGGGTCGACAGCCGAAGACAGAGGCCACCTGGGGACTCGGGACTTGGCGGCTCCGGTGTTCTTCAGACCGTTGGTGGTGGAAGCCGTGTGGGACGCGGCTCATCTCTCGTCGGGGGTCTTCTATCTTTGAGCCTGCCCACACGTCACCTGGTGTTAATTGACTATATATATATTTTGTGTGTTTAGTTGTGTGTTGTCACAACATTAAATTGTTACTTATTGGCTTATTCATTGTCCGTTCCTTTGCGCCCTCTGTTGTGGGTCCATGCTACGACACCTTCCCAACATGAACACCATTACTAAATTATTACTAAGCACATTAGATAGCAATTCACTGTCAGGTAATACCGATTATATTATTAACTAGTGTCAATTAATGTACACTTATTGTAAAGTACATATTTACCGCCGCCAAGGAGGTTATGTTTTGGTTGGTTGGTTGGTTGGTTGGTTGGTTGGTTGGTTGGTTGGTAGCAGGATAACTCAAAAAATCCTCAACGGATTTCAATGAAATTTTTACCAGGGGTGTATCTTGGCCTAACTTAGAAGTGATAACTTCTAAGTTAGGCCAAGTTAGGCCAATAATAACTTTTTAATGATATGAGATAGAAACTTACTTTTTTTTTGCTGAAAAGTTAACTCAGTGGACTTTCGAGCCACCATCCATCATCTTTGTACTCCTCATAGAAGCTGTGTGATGACGTGAGCAATGTGAGTGTCCAATCGGTTCACCATCACATGGTTTTCCAAAATCCAATCGTAGGGCAGATTCACCTCACGTGACACACCAACGATTGTTTTTAGGAGTGATGTGTTGCTAGTTTATTATAGTTTGCTCTGTGTTTTGAATAAATGTGTGTGGAAAATTATTTCCGCTTTACTTTTTCCTTTCTTATTTCTGATTGTAACCCTTTATTACACTTATAAAACACAACTATAGCATATATATTTTGAAAGTACAGGTTGTCCTGAAAAAAAAAAAAAACTTGATTGTGAGTTGCAGGGAGAGCTGTTAACAGCAATAATAAAACATTTATGCCAGGCGAGTGAACTGTCCAAAAAATGCCCTCGGACCCCAGAGGGTTAACCACTGAATCTAATGCGTGAAATGACGTGGAATAAGTCTCTTTGCCAAAGGGTATTCCATGTGACGTCAGTGACCCTATGGCCTTGGCAGAGGTTTGCACTCTCCAAGTGCTTCTAGTTTTGAACTGGGTTACATATCGTGCACAGATGAAACATCAATCAGTTACCTGCACATTCATGCACCTTTCTGAATATGAGCGTGTAAAACTGTTTCAAAGTCTGAAACCAAAATGTGCAGTTTTGCTAGTGTGATGCAACGGAGATGAGGATAGGCCATGGGTCAGCAAAGGTCCTGCATGCAACCCCCCACACCACCCCCCACACCCACCCAACAACCCTATAAATGTGGTATCATTAGAAAGCTTAAGATGTCTAGATTACAAAATACTGGGTCTCACTATGATATACGAGCACTTTTACTGACCTACCCTAGCCAAAACAACATGTCCGATAATGAAATCTGATATTTTTTCCCACACAACATAAAGAGTTACCAAATCATCATCTTTTAGACATATAAGACACCAAATAAAAGCTGTCTTTATAAATAAAAGCTGTCTTTATATAGAATCGGTTACATTTTGAATTATGTGCACAGCTTTCTTGTTCAGATCAGAGGGTATGCCTTCATACAAACCCTCATGTCGAAGGTTGTAATGACATACTCTTGACCTACTTCATGTGTGGCCTCTTCTGCTACTCGCAGGCATTCTTTGACAGTTTTGTATTCTGTAATAGGGTGGTTCAGTGTTATATGTTCTAGTGAGGCCCAGTATTTTTACTGTTACCAGTTACTTTTGTAATTTAGCTATCCTAAGCTTTCTAGTGCTACCAAATTTATAGGGTTGTGGGGGGAAAGCGGGGTGCACGCAAGATCATGCTGGCCCATGGCCTAGAATCAGCACCACCAAATTTGAGAACATGGCCGTCTGTTGGAAAAGGGTGCGTTGTCCCCTCTGGCTCAGGGGAGAGTTACTGCCCAAGTGGAGAAGTTTAAGAATCTTATGGCTCTTGTTTACTAGTGAGGGTAACAGAGCAATCGATAGATGGATTGGAGTGGTGTCTGAGGTCCTGTGGATGCTGTACCAGACCGTTCGTGGTGAAGAAAGAGCTGAGCCAGAAGAAGAGGCTCTCAATTTACCAGTTGATTTGCCCTCCTATCTTCACCTTTGGTCATGAGATTTGGGTAACAACCAAAAAATATGGTCGCAGATGCAAGCGGCAGAAATTAGATTCAGTCGTCCATCTGGGCTTGCACTCAATGACAGGGTGAGAATCCCGAATATCTGGGAGGGACTCTGTGTAGAGCTGCTGCTTCTTCACATGGAAAGGAGCCAGCTGAGGTAGTTTGGGCATCTATTATCCCCCAAGGGAAGTCTTCCAGGGACGTCCAACTGAGAGGAGACACCGAGGAAGACCCAGAACATGCTGGAGGGATTATAGTAAAGAAGCTTGAATCTTCAACTGGACTGGGTTGCTTGACGTGAGGACGTTTCGCTTCTAATCGCAGAAGCTTCCACAGCTAAATTTCTTGCTCTGGTAGTCTGACTTCCCTTTCTGGAGGGATTATATTTCCTAGCTGTCTTGGAAATGCGTCGGGATTCCCCTGGAATTGTTGGAGGACTTGACCTAGGATAGGGTAGTGTAGGCTGAGCTGCTAGGTTTGCTTCCACTGCGAATTGGACCTAAATAAGCATCTGAAAATGGATGAATGAATGAATGTGCAATCAGCAATGGATTATTTTAACAGTGTTTCCACATTTGAGGTGTGCAAAGTTAAATTATAAACCTGGTGTTTTATGATGTCTGATCATACAAGAATCTCCAAATACGTCAACTCACTGATTTGATGATTTGATGAGATTTTTTTTTTTTTTACTTTCTGAATGTTAATGGATGGATTATGGTCTGGTTGCAAAAACCTTCATGCCTTCCACTTTAATATGCAACACTCACACTGGAGGAGGATATTTCGTTTGTTTGTTGAGTGCCTTGTGTTGCTTTTAAAGACTTTACAACCAATTTTAAAGCTACCTCTGTAGAGTTGCAGATTCTTTATGCCCACATTCCAAGGCATAACTGTGCTCTTACAAACAGTCAAGATGCCCAAAAAATGTCTGAAGGTGGTGAGGAACATAACTGGATAACTGAATAATGTTTTTTATGGAACTGTTGTTTTGGATTCGGAGCAAACCAAATACAGCCCAAGTTTTCCTGGCAGGAACATTTTATTAGTATTCAATGATAATTAAAAAGCCTGACTTATGTAAAGGCTTACTTAGTGTTTCAGAGCGAGGCTAAATGAAAGTGTAAATAGAGGGAAATTAATTAAATGTTAGTCAGGTTAGTGTGGCGCCATGGAAAGAGTATACAAGTTTAAAATCTGCCAAAATTCTGTGAATCAACTTGAGGTGATCTGTCATATTCTGCCTCACTTTGACAGTATACTTTCAGTGACATGAAAAGACAAATTGGGTATGGTACACAAAGTAAACACAAAACCGTCTATGCACACTTTTACTTGTTTTTGTTTGTTATCCTGTGCATTGCCCGGTAAGTTGACTCGTATTTTCTGTAAATGAGGGGTTTCGTGTTCAAGCTCATTTGCAATGTTGCTTTCAAAAAGTAGGAGTCTTTGCAGTGAAGCAGCACGGAGTCTCGATGCCTTTGGGGCGGCTCATTTGACACTGCCCGTTTGTGTAAACCAAACATAACAAGACAGATGGCAGGCAGGATTATCGGATATTCAGAATGTACATGGTTTGAAATACATAACGCAAAAATCAGATATTCTCCTGCACAAGACTTTATATGATTTGTCCCTTTCAAAGTGGGTAGATACATTCCTCCGGTCACACATCTGCAACCCCAGTTGTTGGATGTGCAGCATCTGCAGTAGTAACAAATGTGGTGACTTAAGTCAGCAACTGCAGCAATTTTGGATAAAACATTTTATCGTTTACAGGGATCACCCGCGATCTAAAATAGTGCAAAAATGGTTGAAATGGCTAATCCGACTTCCTTCCTAACAGGCTGTCTTATAAAGTGCAGATTAATTGACTGTCTTATAAGTGCAGCCCACCCAAAAACGAAAGAAACAGATGTGCCCTTGGCCAGACATGATTGACTGTGAACAAAAACTGCAACAAACACTGCTTCAAATTTTACCCTGATGGAGCACAATCAAAAAGGTTTCAAGCCACAGTTCTAAGATGACTGAGGCTGTTAAGACTACAAATACCTGGAAGTTACCGCGTGCTATCAACAATTTTGAGAATTGGGATGAAATTTTTCAGCAGCTCAAAAACTGGATCCTGATGCCAAATCTGGTGCCGCTGATGGCCGAACTACTACATATACCAGGTTTGTTCAAGATTGACAAAGATGCAAGAAGTTACTATGATGCTTCAAAAAGTGCCCCATTTTGCTATTTGCTCTGTGGAATAGCCCCAGTATAGAGTGCCACAGTAGCTAAGGGTGATAGAGAAGACTGTACATACACCTCAATGTGTCCATGAGCAACACAAGACCCCCAAACTGCTGCCCGTCTAAATGAAATGAAAATCAGAGTACTGTGCACTGAAAAAAAGAGAATATCCTAACCAAATCAAATGCATTGTTGCAACTGGTAATATCTAAATTAATGAAGTTGTTTTAACTTCAGTTTTTGTAAGTTAGAGTTAAGTAAAAATAACTTCATTCATTTAGATGTTACCAACTGAAACAACTTTTAAGTTGGCTCTTTTTTCAGTATGAGAAAGTACTTAAAATACCATAATTTCCAGACTATAGAGCGCACCTGAATATTAGCCGCACCCACCAATTTTAAAAAGAAAAAGAAATTGTACATAAATAGGCCGCACTTGTCTGCAAGCCGTGGGTCTCCACGTTGTAACATGAGATATTTACACAGAAATGTAAATGCTTTTTTCCCACTGAAGTGTTACACGTAAATATTGACATGCATATCATCCAGCGCGCGCACAGTGTCTCTGCTCCACACGGAGAACTGAGTAATTTCAACTTTTTCTTGAGATTTCATCGCGTACAACCAGGATCAGATGGAGTCTATGGGAAATGAGACGTTACTGAGGCACTCTGACTTTTTCAACTTGTTGCGCCAAGACAAAGTATCGGTGTGGAAGGGTGGGGGAGAAGGCTCTGCTCTGCTAACTGATCTGATGACACAACTCTGGCACAAAGTGACAGAGAGGGACTTTTCTTCACTGAAACGAACAGGTAAGACCTTATATTTACACCGTATGAGGAGCGCAGCTTTCAGGAAATCATTTGACAGCATCAAACGAAGTATTTCGACTTGTGAAAAAGCCTGTAAAAATCCATAAATTAGTTGCATCATTGTAAAATCTGCAGTGTTCAAAGCGTGTGAAAAAAAGTAGCGGCTTATAGTCCAGAAATTACAGTAAGTTGTGAAATGTCGCTTTATTTTCAATAAATCTAATAATTGAAGTACTCTGAATTTGAGATTGTGAGTTGACTTGAACCACAGTTTTAAGTTAACATATCATTGAGTAAACTAGGTAATCTAAGTTGCTCCAACTATCCATTTAAGTTGTGTAAACTCAGAAAATGTGCAATTGAGTCATGAAAATCAGAAAATAAGTTGAAAAACTACATTTTATTTGACTGTACCATTAAATAATGATTAATTCAATCGTACTGTTAAATGTTATAAAGGGTGGTGCAGTGTTACAGTGTGTATATGTGCATGTGTGCGTGCATACATGCATTATGTACATGTTTTTTAAATAATCCAATTATCCCGAGGAGTGGAAGAAAGAGAAAAGCACAAGAGAATCTGGTGCCATAAGTGTCTGATTGGGCCCTCATCAATGATTTTGACCTGAATGGCTTCACAAAGCCCAGAGCTGTTTTGTTTAAACCAAACTAATCCAAGCATGGAGGCAGGACACTGAAATTGCAGGTCTCCTGAAAGGTGATCTTGTGGCAGAACTGTGGTCCAAGTGCTGAAGTTTACATAGGATAAATAAAAATAATGAAGAACAAAATAACAGCACTGGTTGCCAAGTAACCTTGCATTTATCTGTCAGGGCCTGCTTTTTGTTAACACATTCCATCTGCAAGCTGCTGTTTTAAATGTGTAAAAGTGCTTATTTAAATATCATCTGTGAAAAAAAAGGAATAACATTTTATTTGAAATTATAACAACCCAATTATAACTGCAGTAAACAATTCAAATATAAAGAGGATCTGCTTTAACTGATACTCAGTCCAGGCTTTTTTAGGAATCCTCATTATCACGGTGACTTCACTCTCTGTCCCCTTCCTAATTAGACCTGACAGCCTTGTCCGGGACGTCTGCAGCAGTAGCGCGGTAATCAGCGGTGTCTGTGCAAACCACAGTATGGATTTCAAATCTGGGCTGCTG
This sequence comes from Thalassophryne amazonica, assembly GCF_902500255.1. Lineage (NCBI taxonomy): Eukaryota > Metazoa > Chordata > Actinopteri > Batrachoidiformes > Batrachoididae > Thalassophryne > Thalassophryne amazonica. Next base: position 53,230,997 of record NC_047118.1, read on the forward strand.
AGGACTGCCATGGCTCACATGTGGTGCAGAAAACCTCAGTAAGGCCTGTCAGGTCCTGTTCCAGGCCACTGCTGCCTAAATGGAACCTGATTGGCTATTTGGACAGGGAAGTGTGCAAAAGGTTGACACGTGAAGGGTTGAATGAGTGTGAGTCTCATATTCACACCAAAGAGAGAAACATCAATCAGAATCAAAGCTACATGTGTAAGCTCCGGAAAATTCAGCTTGTCTAAGGTGGCTTATTTTTGCGCGTCTAATCAATAACTCTATGGATTATTATGATATTCTGAAGTTACAGAAAGCCTGGTTGTTTTGTCTGAACATTATTGCTGTTAAGTCTGTTGCATGACTTGTGGCATAAAGTCTTACTGACTGATACAACAGCCACAGAACAACATGGACATAGACACGGTGTCAAAGAAATCTTTCAATATGTACAGCTCTAAGAGTTGACATAAGATCGCAGCCATTGGATGTCTGGAGTGCGATCACAGATTCCAAAATTCTCCTCACAGGTGGCTGTGAAAGTTGTGGCCTTGACCATCTTCATACCAACTCTGCTCTTGTCACGCTTTGTTACATATTCACAGCACAAATCATCGTAAACATCTCAGCTGTGTCTGCGGCTGCTTTCCAGTCAACAACAGAAAATACCAAATAGATAGCAGATCCTAAAAAGCCGAATTAATGCCAAAATTGTGGGATGGAAAAAAACTGCCATATTACTTAAATTCTTAGGCTGGGCTCCCATTGCAGATTTTTCGAGACAATTTGCATCCAATTCCAAAAATAAGGAAATGAGGCCCTATTTATGAAAATAGCAGCCAAAAATTGTGTTTCCTGCGATTATTGCAGACAGCACAGAGAATGGATGAGTCCCATGACATGAGTGCTTATGCACATGTGCCATACAATGCTGCTCCATACAGATTCAGATTCAATTTATTATTATACCCTTGGGTAAATTTGGTTTACAGTGAGTGAGTCATCTTGTTTTGTAAACACACAGAAGTCAAACTTTAAAAATGCTCCAATCATACTGAAAACTATATCACATTACTTGTCTGATCATAACAATTCCAAAAATGTATAGTTTGAACTATCTGTGATGGAATGGTCTGGAGTTATGGGGTAAAAACAGCAAAAATGGTGACAAAGGTGAATTTCAGTTTGTACAGGGGTCAAAAAAAGCTGCTAAAATTCAGTAAGAAAATTATGCAAATTATTGTTTGGGTTAATAGGGTTCTAATAAGGAATAGTTTGCACCATCTGTCATGCTTAGTTATCATGTTACAGGGCAATATGTGTCACATGTCATAGAATCCAATAGATGTTTAACTTGTTTGACCTTTAGACCAAACATTCATCACAGTCAAAACTATTCCATTTATTAATCCTTTTATTTCAACCAATAATTTGCACCAGCTAAGTCCGCATTCAAGCAGAAATTATTTATTTTACAATCCCAATTCCAATGAAGTTGGGACGTTGTGTAAAATGTAAATAAAAACAGAATACAATGATTTGCAAATCCTCTTCAACCTATATTCAATTGAATACACCACAAAGACAAGATATTTAATGTTCAAACTGATAAAATGTATTGTTTTTGTGCAAATATTTGCTCATTTTGAAATGGATGCCTGCAACACGTTTCAAAAAATCTGGGACATTGTTATGTTTACCACTGTGTTACATCACCTTTCCTTCTAACAACACTCAATAAGCATTTGGGAACTGAGGACACTCATTGTTGAAGATCTGTAGGTGGAATTTCCCATTCTTGCTTGATGTATGACTTCTGGGGTCTCCATTGTCATATTTTGCACTTCATAATGCGCAAAACATTTTCAATGGGTGACAGGTCTGGACTGCAGGCAGGCCAGTCTAGTACTCGCACTCTTTTACGACAAAGTCACGCTGTTGTAACACGTGCAGAATGTGGCTTGGCATTGTCTTGCTGAAATAAGCAGGGACGTCCCTGAAAAAGACATTGCTTGGATGGCAGCATGTGTTGCTCCAAAACCTGGATGTAACAATCAGCATTGATGGTGCCATCACAGATGTGTAAGTTGCCCATGCCATGGGCACTAACACACTCCCATACCATCACAGATGCTGGCTTTTGAACTTTGCACTGGTAACAGTCTGGATGGTCTTTTTCCTCTTTTGTCCAGAGGACACAACGTCCATGATTTCCAAAAACAATTTGAAATGTGGACTCATCAGACCACAGCACACTGTTCCACTTTGCATCTGTCCATTTCAAATGAGCTCAGGCCCAGAGAAGGTGGCAGTGTTTCTGGATGTTGTTGATGTATGGCTTTCACTTTACATGGTAGAGTTTTAACTTGCACTTGTAGATGTAGCAACGAACTGTGTTAACTGACAATGGTTTTCTGAAGTGTTCCTGAGCCCATGCAGTAAGATCCTTTACACAATGATGTCGGTTTTTAATGCAGTGCCACCTGAGCGATCAAAGGTCAGTTTTGAATTTCGGCCTTGCTGCTTACGTGTAGAAAGTTATCCAGATTCTCTGAATCTTCTGATTATCTTATGGACTGTAGATGATGGAATCCCTAAATCCCTTGCAATTGAACGTTGAGAAACACTGCTCTTAAACTGCTGAACTATTTTTTCACACAGTTGTTCACAAAGTGGTGATACTCGCCCCATCTTTGCTTGTGAACGGCTGAACCTTTTGGGGATGCTCCTTTTATACCCAATCATGACACTCATAATTAGTGTCTTCAGTTCCCAAATGCTTATTGAGTGTTGTTAGAAGGAAAGGTGATGTAACACAGTGGTAAACATACCCCTGTCCCAGCTTTTTTGAAACATGTTGCAGGCATACATTTCAAAATGAGAGCAAATATTTGCACAAAAACAATAAAGTTTATCAGTTTGAACATTAAATATTTTGTCTTTGTGGTGTATTCAATTGAATATAGGTTGGAGAGGATTTGCAAATCATTGTATTCTGCTTTTATTTACATTTCACACAGCGCTGTCACAAATTCTTTGGAACATGTTCAAAATGTTCTAGATTGCTCACAGTGTCCTGCAATGCTACTTTTACTAGCTGTTACCCTTGATATCAGGCCCAGTTTTCAGGACCATTTTTGGTTAAAAAAAAGTGATACAAATTATTAGTTAGGGGAGGTGATGGTCTAGTGGCTAAGGTGTTGGGCTTGAGTCCAGAAGATCATGGGTTCAAATCCCCACCCGACTGGAAAATCACTAAGGGCCCTTGGGCAAGGCCTTTAATCCCCTACTGCTCCCGGTGTGTAGTGAGCGCCTTGTATGGCAACACCCTGACATCGGGGTGAATGTGAGGCATAATTGTAAAGTGCTTTGAGCATCTGATTCAGATGGAAAAGCGCTATATAAATGCAGTCCATTTACCATTAGTTAACAGAGTTTTAAAAAGGAATAGTTTGGACCATGTGTCATGCTTAGTTATCATGTTACAGGTAGACATATGTAACATGTCATAGTTTCCAATGAAAGTTGCGCTTGTTTGACCTTTACTTTGGAGACCATTTCCATTACTTTTTGCCAAAATTGTGGCAACTTTAACTTTTGACCCCTGTACAAACTGAAACTGACCTCTGACAACATTCTTGCTGTTTTTACCCCATATCTGTTGTATGGCTGGGGGTGCCTGGCTGCCTTTTGTTTCTGTCTTCTGTTCTGTCTTTTGTTTTTCCTTCCAGGTGGCTTGCGTTTAGGACTGAGTGGCTGTGTGGCTGAGTTATCAGGACCTCACCCTGATCACCTGAGGCTGGTCATGTGCAGCTCGTCAGGACTCACAGCTGTGGTGCATCTCTATGGATTGGGGCATGGTGGCATTTAAGTCTGGAGTACACAGTGTGTATTTGCCAGAGACTCGACCTTGTGACCAGACGGGTGAGATCGTCGTCTTGAGAGCCATCTCATCATTATGGATGCAGAGACTGTCCAGGTTTGATGCCATGGTCTGTGAAAGAGGAGGGGGTGAGGTCTCACGCTCGTCAGCACACTTCCTGAGGTACGTTAGGTTTTGTGACTAACATTAGTACAGTCAGTAAATGTGGTGTCCCTCACACCTTATTATATTGAGCTGTTATGTTAGTCGTTTAATCAGCTTCCACTGCAGTTGAGAATTGAACTGGGTGTTCCATGCCTGCAGGGTGGGAAGCTGATTAGTGATTAAGCCAGGAAGTGTTTGCTGTTTATGTACACCTTTGAGTGGTCTCTCTGTGTGTGGAGTGTGGACTCACATGATGGTTTCTTCTTTCACAGACTCGGTTTGTCGCGGCCACCTGGGGGGTGTCGGCGGGGTCCTTGGGTCCGAACTATTTCTGGTTCCGGACCGTTTGTGCTGCCTGGAGCGCACCGTATTACCACCTCACCAGACCGCGCACTCATTTGTTTGTATTTATCACATCACTGTTATGTTATTAAATTCAGTTATCCTTTGTACCGTGCTCTGCTTATTTCATACTGGGTCCTTCAAACGCTGGTCGGTTCTCCGTCCTGCGTCCGACACATAACAATATCTCCAGAACGTTCAGTCACAGATAGTCCAAACTATACCTTTTTGGAATTTTTGTGATCAAGCGAATAATGTGATATAGTGTTCAATATGATTTCAGCATCTTTTAATTTTTGCCCCAATGTAATTCTTTAATTGACCCCTACCTGGCTGCTTATTGAAAATTCAGGTGGCTCATCAGTTATTTCAAAAGAGTAATGTTTATGGAGTATTTGTGCCAAATTTGATGCTTGTATCACCATTTGCAGGATTTTTTCAGTTATCTGTAGCACAATAAGCCCTAAGGAATGGTACACCCTGGACAGGTCGCCAGTCTGTCGCAGGGCCATATATAGACAAACGCACAAACATATACACACACAAACACATCTACGGTCAGTTTAGAGTCACCAGTTCACGTAACCTGAATGTCTTTGGAAGTGAGAAGAAGCCGAAGCACCTGGAGGAAACCCACATGAACACAGGGAGAACATGCAAACTCCACACAGAAAGGACAAGATGGGAAGCGATCCCACAACCTTTCTTGCTGCGAGGCAACACTGTGCCACCCCGTACCACACCTTTTATTGTAGAATGTCATGTGACCCTTTCTGTGCATCAAGTGACCTATAATAATAGGAAAAGTGTTTCCACTCCCCATTTTAAAAACATCATTTTTCGAGACACATGAAAAACAGCATCTTGCAAGTGTAAAAATGGAATCAGAAAGGCATGAGAGGACAAATATTTTATTGATCAATATGAGCTTTGGAGCATTGATTTTATGGTAAACAATTTTTATAGGCTAAGTTTCACTCAACCTTGGTCTACCATCTGTTCCAAACATTAGTCACCTGGAGACACTAACCCAAGTAACATGCAAACCAGTTTTGGTGAAAATTTGTCCACACACACACACGGACACACAGATTACCGTATCTTGCTCACGTGGCAGCTTGGAGGACAATGAAAGATCTACAATATGAATATGTGCAGGTAATCTGCTGTGCATGATAAACAATGTAGATAAACACTATGGCCATGACTCCTAGTTCCTTTGTGTATTGTGAGAGCATTGTACATGTGTATTCTTTTCTCTGCAAAACAGGAACGTTTTATTGATGAAGCCGGCTTTAATTACGGTATGTTCCTTTTTCAGTCATTTACACTGTACACTCTATAGTGATACAGTTTGTGCTGCATTCTGGACACCCTTTGTGTTGCAGTGACAAAGTAAGTCATTTGTTACATTCCCGCATTTGTGTATATACTGTGTGTTTCAATAGAGTGTGTCGTCAATACTCTGCATCCAAAAAACTTACAACTGCTGTGGAAAAGGAAGAGGCCGTGCCAATGAAGACACTTGCCTCTACACCAGTGACCACTTGGTGTGTACAAGAGTGTATCCATATGAACAATGTGTTTATTTTGTGGCATGAGTAATTTTTGGGAGTGTTTGTATATCTCTTAATGTGGCATCTTATTTTGCATGCCATCTGGGATGTTTTGTGTGCAGAGTTTGGTGGTGGTGGTGGTGGTGGTGGGGCGCTAAATAAACTGTGGGTTTGTAATTGTTAAAAAATAATTATTTAAATTATTATTTAAAAATAATTTTAAAATAGCTTCTAGGATGGAATATAAAGCATAATTGAAGATTACCATTATTTTCAGGTCAAACAATTCTGCTATCAAATTGACAGGCCTCAGCAATTATGTTTCTTTATATAAAATCATAAGCAATCAACTAAAAAACCAAAATTGCTTTATCAATCTTCTATTTACTAAATGTCTTCCGTCACTACATGGTAGAAAATTGTACCTTAATTTAACATTGCATGGTATGTTACACAACTGTAACAAACACACCTACGGTCTAGGGGAGGTGATGGTCTAGTAGGCTTGTAATTGTAAGTGTTAGGCTTGAGTCCAGAAGATCAAGGGTTCAAATCCCCGCCTGACTGGAAAATCACTAAGGGCCCTTGGGCAAGGCCTTTAATCCCCTATTGCTAAAGGTGTGTAGTGAGCGCCTTGTATGTGAGGAATAATTGTAAAGCGCTTTGAGCATCTGATGCAGATGGAAAAGCGCTATATAAATGCAAATCCATTACCAAAGAACTCCGTAAGGGTTCTTTGAAGTGGACTATAGTCTCAACTGTTTCTTGTGTATGGAGTAAAAATAACAATAATTCCCAGCTGCATCATGGGAAAATCCCAACAACAAAAACAAATATGGCTGCTCATAGTGATCGATTTTGTGTTGTGACAAGACGATACATGTCCATTGCCGGGGTCAGAAGGTGTATCGGCTTTATTGTATTACCTGGACAAGGCATTAGGCTTCCCGTTTTTCGAACCGGGTCGGTACGAGATAACAAAGTTGAATCGATTGAAAAAGATTGCCCACCGGGCCTGACGAGCATTTAAGCGCTTCGCAGTGCGAAGATAAGCGAGGTTTTTATGATCCGTGTACACTAGAAATGGCAATTGTGTCCCCTCAAGCCAGTGACGCCATTCCTCCAAGGCCACTTTTACCGCCAGCAGTTCGCGGTCGCCAATGGAGTAATTTCGTTCTGCCGCTGACAACTTATGGGACAGATAGGCACATGGATGCAACTTCTTATCTTTAGGACTTATTTGTGACAGAATTGCTCCCACACCGATATCGGAAGCATCGACCTCGACCACGAACTGCCGTGCAGGGTCAGGAAGGTGTAGCACCGGGGCAGCGGTGAAGCATTGCTTTAAGACCCGGAATGCCTCGTCACATTCAGGTGTCCACTTGAACGGCTGTAGGGTCGAGGTTGCATTATGGAGAGGTGCCGCGATGGTACTGAAGTTCCTGATAAATTTTCGATAAAAGTTAGCAAATCCCAAGAATCTTTGTACATCCTTTCGATTGCTTGGAACTGCCCACTCACGCACTGCCGCCACCTTGTTTGGGTCCATTCGAATCTCTCCCTCAAAGATGACAAATCCCAAAAACGATACAGTAGTCCTGTGGAATTCGCACTTTCCGCCTTGACGAAGAGGTTGCTCTGTAATAGAGTCTGCAGGACCGAACGGACATGCTGAGTATGCGTGTGGAGATCGGGAGAGAATATCAGGATGTCATCCAGGTAAACAAAAACAAATTTGTTTAAGTATTCTCGTAAAACGTCATTTACCAAATTTTGGAAGACTGCTGGGGCATTTGTGAGCCCAAAAGGTATCACCAGGTACTCATAGTGCCCAGTTGGGGTGTTAAAAGCAGTCTTCCATTCATCTCCCTGCTTAATCCTGACCAAATGGTAGGCATTACGAAGATCTAATTTTGTGAACACTTTAGCGCCCTCTAACAGCTCAAAAGTAGATGAAATCAGTGGCAGAGGATAGCGATTTTTAACGGTGATATCATTTAACCCCCAATAGTCAATGCAAGGACGAAGTGACTTATCCTTCTTTTCAACGAAGAAGAACCCGGCTCCAGCGGGGGATGACAATGGACGAATCAATCCAGCATCCAGTGACTCCTGAATGTATGAATTCATCGCTGCTCATTCAGGACCTGAAAGAGAAAACAATTTTCCCCGGGGAGGAGTCGCCCCAGGGAGAAGATCGATGGCACAGTCGTACTCCCGATGCGGAGGTAGAGACTTAGCCTTAGCTTTGCTAAAGACGAGCTCTAAATCATGGTAGCAAACTGGTACACCCTCTAGATCAGAGTTACAAATACTGGTTGGAACCTCGGGTGCAGACAGGCAAGACTTTTCGCAAGAAGATCCCCATGCTTCAATTTTACCCTCAGTCCAGTCTAGACTAGGTTTATGGCGTTGCATCCAAGGGTGCCCCAGAATCACAGAGTGAGTAATGTTATCAAATACATAAAAACTAATTTGTTCAGAATGATTGCCAGAAATTATCATGCAAACAGGTTGGGTGCGGTACTCAATTTGACCTAATTCATGGCCATCCACCACATGGACCACCAATGGGTGTGAAAGCTGATAAAATTTCAGTTGGAGGGACCTGGCAACAGAGGATGACATGAGGTTAGAATCAGCCCCAGAATCAATGAATACAGGACATTCTATGGTGGTATGGTCAGATGAGAAAGTGGCAATTAAATCATTCTGAGAGGACGTATGAATTGAACTCTGACTCACCTGCACAACCCTTCTCAGCCGCATGGGGGCACCCTTTACTGGACAGAGGGTTGCAACATGACCTGACTGACCACAATAAAAACAAAGTCCTTCCGCTCGACGCCGCTCGCGCTCCGCCAGGGAGAGGCGTGTCCGTCCTACTCGCATGGGCTTCTCTGCAGAGCTGGGCGGAGTGTTGCTGCCAGAGTGGCCGGCAGAGGATGATCGATTCGACAACGAGAAGACTTGCTGGGAGTAATGAAAGCTGTCTCGGCGGGGAAGGTCAGACAGATGGCGATCAGTCCGGATAGTCAGTGCTATCAGAGCATCAAGGTCATTCGGCAGGTTTATCGCCACCAGCTGGTCTTGAATGACGTCACTCAAACCCCGGAAGAAGACATCTTGGAGTGCCGCCTGGTTCCATTCGCTCTTCGAGGTTAGGATGCGAAAATCGATGGCGTAATCTGCCACCCGGCGACTGCCTTGCTTTAACCTCATCAACGAACGCCCCGCCTCGCGGCAAGGGGTGCTGGAAGACCTGCTCTAGAGCGTGAGTGAAGGCCGCCAGGGAGGAGCAAGATGGCGAACCGTGGCTCCACTCCGTCGTGGCCCATGCTGCAGCCCGGCCGGTCAGGTGAGTAATGACGAATGCTATCTTCGCCCTATCGGACGGAAACATTGACGCCATTAATTCAAAATGAGGTTCACATTGTGTAATGAAAGGCTTGACATCCCCGGACTCTCCAGAAAAACGCTCAGGCCGGGAGAGTTGGTTACAAACCACGGGTACAGGAGCCGGCGGGCTAACGACGGTCCCGGAAGTGGTGCATCGGTGAGAGTCGTACTAGTCATAGCCTGATGCTTAATGGTAGAGAGTAGTTGCTCCATCTGAGACCTCACTGAGGCCATGAAAGAAGCCTGCTGCTTAGCTAACTCACTAATCCCAGAGTTCAGAAGGGCTAGCTGGTCCTCTTGCAGAGCAAGCTGCCGACTGTGGTGGCGTACCGCCAGCTGGAAGACGTCTGCATCTGCTGTGTCCATTGTTGGCCAGATTGTACTATCAGGTTTGACGGGCTGGACACAAATGCAGGATGCAGGTACACAGCTCAGTGGAGATAAGATGTTTACTCTGTAAACAGGCTGGGGGCGGTACACATATAGGCAGTCCAAAAAGAGCAACAGTAACAAATACATCAGGGTAGGCATGGTCGAGGTACACAGGCAGGTAGTCAAAAAACACAATGAGGCAAACGAAGCAAGGCAAGGAAATACACGAACAGAGCTGGAAAGAGGCACAAGGCGCTACAATCTGGCGAGGGAGTAAGGCACAATGGAGAGCTTAAATACACCCAGGTGATGAGGTGCAGATAGAGAACAGGTGTGCGTGGAAGGGCGTGGCCAGACAGAGGGAAACACCCACCACCAAGAGCCAGCAGAGACAGACAGGAAAGACAGACCCAAACAGAACAAAAACCCCACAACAGAATAAACAAAAGTAACTGAAGAACACAGAGCCAAGAAATAAAAGCCGGCAAGACCCAAATCCTGACAAATATGACTTAAAGTATGAGTAATTTTGTTTCAAAATAATTTGAATATTGTATGGTCATTTACAACTGTGTGGTTTTCCTGTGGCATTATTATAGAATAAAAAAAAAAATGCTTACATATTCACTTTTGTTGGAACTGATTTTGTGTTAATATGCCAGCAAAAAAAGGGGTGTGGGAGGGGCATCAAACACTACTTTTATTATAACTCTGGGATGCATAAAACCATTGCACAGCAGTGTGTGTATATAAAATGAATGTTTATGAGTGTAATGGTAAGAATAATGTACTCATCGAAAAATCCATTAATCTCTGCAGTTTAAGAAGTACTTAAGACTGTCAAGTTTAAAAAAAAAATCACGAGAGGAACTTGCCCAAGTCTTCATCTGACAGTGCTTCTGCTACAGTTGCCCCTGAGAACACTGCACTGCACACTTCTAATTGACTTATGATGTACTGGACTTAGCTTCCTCATATCATGGATGCATTTTTAAGAAAATGGGGATGGTGGCAGGAAAAAAAAAGAAAATTGATACGAGGTCTGTTAGAAAAGTATCCGACCTTTTAATTTTTTTCAAAAACCATATGGATTTGAATCACGTGTAATTGCATTAGACAAGCTTGAACCTTCGTGCGCATGCGTGAGTTTTTTCATGCCTGTCGGTTGCGTCATTCGCCTGTGAGCAGGCTTTGTGTGAGCACTGGTCCACCCTCTCGTTGTTTTTTTTATTGCGAATAAATGTCTGAACGATTTGGAGCTTTGCTGCATCAGTTTTTTTCCAGAAACTGTGAGAGACCTCCAGGTGGACACCGTTCGGAAAATTAATATGGCTTTCAGGGACGATTTTATGGGGATTATTCAGATTAAGGAGTGTTACTGCCGCTTTAAGGATGGCCCACAACTGCTGAGAGCGCGGCGCATGCATGAGCTGGACCTGCCCCAATATGTCCTGGAAGGCTTCATCATGCCGTTGCTTTGCGCCATGCAGCTCCACCGCAATGCGCGGAATTCCTCCGCACGTCTGTCTCAATGTGCCGAAAAAATGCTGATGTCCACGTCTTTTCACAATTCCTGTGCTAGTCAGATGACATACCGAATCAAGACAGCGTCCAGTTTAGAAATGAACGGCACATTCCACTGTTACAGGAGTTTTTGTCATGGAAAGAGGAGCGGAGGGACGCGCCACGGAGCCCTTCATTACGCGGGACAAAACCTCCTCAGTGTTGGTCTCACAGGACGGCTTTCAGGTGGATTTCAGACAGCTGTCGGTTGCTTAGCTGGACCTGCCCCAACATGTCCTGGAAGGCTTCATCACGGCGTTGCTTTGCGCCATGCAGCTCCTGCACGCGTCCTCTTTCCATGACAAAAACTCCTGTAACAGTGGAATGTGCCATTCATTTCTAAACTGGATGCTGTCTTGGTCCGGTATGTCATCTGACTAGCACAGGAATTGTGAAAAGATGTGGACGTCAGCATTTTTTCGGCACATTGAGACAGACGTGCGGAGGAGTTCCATGCGTCGCGGTGGAGCTGCATGGCGCAAAGCAACGCCATGATGAAGTCTTCCAGGACATGTTGGGGCAGGTCCAACTCATGCACAATCACAATCGGATAATCACACGACTGAAAAGCAACCGGAATCCATCTGAAATCCACCTTTAAGCCATCCTGTGAGACCAACACCGAGGTGGTTTTGTCCCGCGTAATGAATGGCTCTGTGGCGTGCCCCTCCGCTTTTCTTTCCATGAAAAAAACTCATGTAACAGTGGAATGTGCCGAAAAAGTGCTGATGTCCACGCCTTCTGCCTTTTTGTGAAAGTCAGACGAGGTCCCGGATCAACAAAGCCTTCACATTGGAAATGATCTGGTTGTTTCAGCGGGGTCTGAGCATGCCGATCGGCGCTGGGAGCGCGCCGCGCTCTCAGCAGTTGTGGGCCGTCCTTAAAGTGGCAGTAACACTCCTTAATCTGTATAATCCCCATAAAATCGTCCCTGAAAGCCATATTAATTTTCCGAACGGTGTCCACCTGGAGGTCTCTCACAGTTTCTGGAAAAAAAATTGATGCAGCAAAGCTCCAAATCGTTTAGACATTTATTCGCAATAAAAAAAACGACGAGAGGGGTGGACCACTGCTCACACAAAGCCTGCTCACAGGCAAATGACGCAACCGACAGGCGTGAAAAAACTCATGCATGCACACGAAGGTTCAAGCTTGTCTGATGCAATTATACGTGATTCAAATCCATATGATTTTTGAAAAAAATAAAAAGGTCGGATACTTTTCTAACAGACCTCGTACATTATACAGTGGAATTTTTTTGTGCAATGAGCCAAGTAATCAATGCCCCATGACATTAAATTTACCAGTATTTCAAGAGTCTGAATAAAGTCTGTCATGAATGCCACCCTTTGACTGCTAAAATCAAAGCTCATTTTTATTGTCAATCTATATTATAATAGTCAAGTAGCCTCTGTGTGTGTGCGTGTGGGGATGCGTGTGTATGGCTTCGATCATGGAGAAACTGGGGAGAGCTGACATTTGCTATTTAGTATGCTTATGTATTTGGGTCAAGGATGAACCCTGTGAAAAAAGAAAAAGAAAAGACAAAAAGCTCTGCATGCGTGCGTGCATGCGTATAACATTCATCACAGACAAACTGGGGAGACCTGACATTTGCAGTTTGGTATGACTGTATATTTTAGGTCAAGGATGAATGCCGTCAAAATGGAAAGTTGATAGGTCTAATATTTTTGGAGAAACTACGCATATTAGGTAACAACACTGAACAATGTGATAATTACATTTTGGACTCACACGCTGTTCCAGCAGGGGCAGTAAATCATGTATATATTAAAAGAGTGCATGTGTGTGTGATTTTATTTACTAAGTTCAATGTAAGTACATACTATAATTGTAAATATGTTCAAAAATACATGGATGACACAAGAAAGTGAAAACACTTATTTCCATTGTGGTCCATTTAAAAATAAAATGACAAAATAGAAGTAATAATAAAATAATAACACAGATAATAATAATAATTGTTAATAATAATAGTGTGTATATGAAAACAAGAAGCTAAACAATTTATAAAAACATTAAGACAGTAAATTAACATAAATTACTTAAAAGGGTTGAGTTATTCTTCTAAAAACTATTCTAAGGTCTAAGGTTCTAAATACATTCTGGACTCACACATAGTAATTCCAGTTCATTACAGAAACTTTGCGCAATTTATTAGCACCCTTAAAAAATGCCAGCTACCCATTTTATAAACACAACCCAATCTAGAGCACGTGGATCCCCACAAGCAACACACTATTATTTATTTATTTATTTATTTATTTTGTCTTTTTATTTAGTTTGTTGTTAAGTTGACAGATATAGAATGATATGGAGGGGAAACACACTAAGTCAAAGTATATCTTTGAAAAAAAAATTTAGATTTTTATAGTCACTAGGTATTAGGTTAAAAGCATTAGTTTCAAAGTCATAATTATGCTATATCATGTTAAAATAACTTAAGTTGTAAGTAGTCAAGGTTTATAATTAATTAAAATTCTAAATCCTAATTATGAGATTAAAAATCTGAAGTTGAACTTTTTTAATCATCATGAAATACAATGTCGAGTGTGTCACATATCAAAAATCATTATTTGTGACTTACATATTTAAAATTATTAGTTCTTTGTGTGTGTGTGTTTAATCATTTCATAATTATTTGTTTTTAGTGGCAGAAATGTGCTTCCTCACAGAACCATATCAGATATTATTATGAACATAACAAATGTGTGTACTTTTCATCTGACTTTTGGAAGTAGACTTTTGAGACCACATTACTGGTGGTGTTACTCATGGAGGTTACAGTGATCATTCAGTGAGAAAAATGGGATATTTTATTTCCACAGGAAATGCAGAATTCTACTTGATGTGAGTGGTCAAAAAGTCTCACACAGCTGAGGAGAAGAACAGTAAAACAGTAAAATCAGCAAAAGTGAACAAGCACTGTTTGGTCTACAATCTGTCATCAGCAGAGACAATGCCTCTTTCATTCTCGCCGCTGTGGCCTTGAGATTCAAGTTCAATGCCAAGGAATCAATAGGCTGTAACATAGGGGCCCCTGGGGTCAGAGGTCAAATGAGTGGGAGGGTCTTCCAACGTGAGGGCAAGATGGGAAGTAGACTAGTTTATGGTCGCAGACGTTCCTCTAGAACAAAAACACAAGGGGCAAAAGACAAAGTCTCACAAATGAAGACTAAGTTTTATTTGCCCTCTGACCCAAATCACAACACATGCTGACTGTCCACAAATGACACCAGCTACAAAAAACATTTAAATATCAGATTTCATATTTTCCACCTGTAACATTCCTCACAAATTTATATGCACTCTTATTTCAGGAAGTGTTCTGTTTCTTTTCTTGTTAATCAGGTTTATGATGTTCTTCCTTTCTCTTGCTGTTTTCTTAATTCACCAAGATATTTCACATACTGGAATAACAAAAATTATATGGAAATCTGACTTCATGGCAAGATGCAGCATATGTGACAGTCCACATTATAGTTGCTGACCTTTTAACGACTGCAAAACATGTTTGTTTTTGGCAAAGGCTATACGCCAACCGTTGCGCAGATAAATATAATGTCTTATCTTATTCGCCCAACCGTGATCGTATATTTGACATGTTTTGTGCATCTAAACTACGTTTTGTTACACCCCTTTCAAGGCTCTATTGAGGCGTATGTTTGACACTTAACGGCGCCGTCTTTAATTACTGCGAAAACACCGCAATGGATGAAAACAGACAAACTTCATAAGTATTTTGAACGGAAGCCTGTTAACGATGACGAAACAGTTTTTGAAGAAAATGTTGGCTGTAAGATGGTGTTAGTTTGACACTGTTCCCTGGGTGTGATGAGCCAAACATAACCGCTTTAGATCACAGCTCCTCCGCGGGCTGTGAACCCTCCCACAGCCAATGAGAAAATATCCGCTTTTTTCCCTCCCGCGTTGAAACCGGATGTGAGCTTACAAGCGCGCTCATTGATTGGTTGTGGTTCGGCGTATATGCTCGCGAATTTACTTTATTGACACAACGGTTGGACGTATAGCCACTCTGTTTTTTTATGGAGTTACAATTAAAAAAACAATGTGTGCTAAAGCCGATAAACAAAAGCATCCAGTGATATGTCCTATATTCACCCTATTGAAGTGTCCCATAATCCCTTGCGTGCCAGAGAGTCACTGCAGTCAAAACAACATAGAGAATCCACATGATGACAATTGTAAATGAATATTATACTACAAAATTTAATTTTTGTAATTGTAATGTAATTTTTTTCATGCTTTTCATCATGTTAATAAGAGACTGCTGCATGATACCCTGAAAACTTGCTAAAACAATTATAACAAATAATCTGTGTCTGCTACGTTTAATCTGCATGTAATTTAATAAAAGCAAACCGAATTTCAGACATATTATATAAATTAGTCTGGAACAAAGAGGACAAACTGTGTTGTAAAGAACAATAATCAAGACGTTAAAGAGCAAACTTCACTTTCCTCCAGAACGACATGATCAGGAAGCGAGCGAAGCTCACAGCAGCTCCCACTGAAAATAATGGAGAGACAGCCTGTGATTCTCACATGTTTACATAAAACAAACACAATAACAACATGGTGTTTCTGAATGTTGTTGATGTATGGCGTGGCAAGATGGCGCCTGTGTGTTTGGCATGCCGTCAGCCCTGTCTTTACCGCTCGTCGAGTTTTTTGTTATTTGTTGCTGTGTTTTTGCTCTGTGTGTTCTGCCGGAACACCTCTGCCTTGCTTGTGTATAATCGTCAGTCTCTCTTGGACATTAATGCTCTTTATGAGCCGCTGCTGTCGTCTGGGTCCGGGTTTGGAGGGCCCCGCCCTGCTCTGCCACCTATGCTCGCGGACGTCCCGCTCCACCTGCTCCGTTTTCCTTGCGCTCCTCTCCGGAGGAGACGCTTTAGAAGGCGCGGAAAGTGGAGCGGTGCATCAGTGAAATTTAAGTTTTACCTGGCAGCCTTCACTAGAGGGTCTGATCCTCGCCTCCTGTGGGATGGATGATATTTTTGGGTGTGGGAGCGCACGCTGCGCACGAGAGGCTGCTGGATTCGTCCTGTTGTTCCTGGACTGTCCTCTCCGATGACCGGACTGGCTCCACTAAAGCTGTGCCTGTTTGTGCCGCAGCTTCCTGCTGCTGCCTCTCACCGGGCTGCGGAGTTTTTACGCCGGTGCTGTCGTCTGCGGGTTCACAGACGCGGCGTTTCACCTGAGCTCCTCCGGCCACTGAAACACGCTGCATCACTGGCTGCTGAGGAGCAGAACTTCCGCATGACTTCATTAAAATCTGTTGATCCCACCGAGAGCCTTAGTTTGGATCTCATTAACATCAGATCATTGTCTCTGAAGTCATTGCTGGTGAATGACTTAATTGTGGATCATCGCTTGGATTATGTGAAACCTGGATTAAATCCACAGCTGTCCTTCCTCTGAATGAGGCCTGCCCACCGGAGTACACTATTAGTCACGTTTCACGTGATGTGAGGAAAGGCGGGGGTGTGGCTTTTATTTAGAAATCCAGGTTTACTTTAGTAACTGTTGGGGGTCATAAATATAATTCATTTGAGTATCTGATTCTCCGTTATGCCCATGATGCTAAGTACTGTCAAGGTCATAAAACTGGAAATCAGCTATGTTATATTGTCACTGTCTATAGGCCTCCTGGCCCATGCTCTGATTTTATAGATGAATTTGGCGCGTTCATCTCTAGTCTTTCAACTAGTGTAGACAATATTTTGATTATTGGTGACTTTAACATTCATATAAATAAGCTCTCTGATCCCCTTGGTAAATCATTTATGGAAATCATGGATGCATTAGGATTTCGGCAGTTCATTCATGGTTCAACGCATATCAGTGGTAATACTCTGGATTTGGTTCTTGCACGTGGCCTTGCTGTCACAAATATCGACATCCTGCCTCTTGCATCGGCGGTCTCTGACCACTCGCTTATTAGGTTTACAGTTACTCTGCCGCGTTTAGTGGAGCAACAACCTTGCCTATCATTGCAGTGACGTATTAAACATTCAACTTTGACTGAACTCAAAGTGAGACTACCAGAAATCTTGACTTCAAGCTTGATGAATTTTCAGTCAGTAGACAGCCTTGTGGATAGCCTGAATTTAGTGCTAAAAACCACACTCGATAAGACTGCGCCTCCTCTATTAAGGCCATGCCTTCCCAAGGCACAGACTCCTTGGTTCAACAGTTATTTGCGTGACCTTAGGCAGAAGGCTAGAGGGTTGGAACAGAAATGGCATAGTTCCAAACGAGAGCTGTTCCACTTTGCATGGCGTGATGCTGTCTTAGATTGTAAGCATGCACTACTGGCTACAAAGCATGCCTATTATTCTGATTTGATCAATAAAAACAAGCATAACTCAAAGGTTTTGTTTGAAACTGTGGCATTTCTCATTCATGGACAGCCACCTGTTATTCACTCTCCCTTTTCAGCACAGGATTTCTTGGACTATTTTGAGAAGAAAATTGAGGATATTAGGTTGAGCATATCTCAGCAGGCTTTAGTCCAACCACTGCATACTGCTATGGAGGTGGATGCACCCACTGAGGTGTTACCCAGATTTACAGCTTTTGATGGTATCTCGCTTGGCGCACTGACAAAGCTCATGTTGTCTACAAAAAGTACAACTTGTTTACTTGATCCTATACCAACAAAACTATTTAAGGACCTGTGGCCCATTCTTGGACTGACTGTGCTGGAAATTATAAATCTCTCATTAACTTCTGGATCTGTTCCTAAATGTTTCAAGTCTGCAGTGATCAAACCATTACTTAAGAAATCCAATCTTGACCCTAGTGTATTGAAGAATTATAGACCGAGATCTAATCTATCATTTTGTTCTAAAATCCTGGAAAAAGTGGTTTTGCGACAGCTCATGGACTACCTCACTGAGAATAATCTTTTTGAGCCACTGCAATCTGCTTTTAGAAAATATCACTCCGCAGAGACAGCACTTACTAAAGTAGTGAATGACTTTTTGCGAGCAATGGACTCAGATACCACTACAGTCTTTTTGCTGCTGGATCTTAGTGCAGCGTTTGATACTGTGGATCATCATTTTACTCAATAGGCTGGAAAATCACTTTGGGATTACTGGAACTGCTCTTTCCTGGTTGACGTCATACCTGTCCAGTCGCTCTTACTGCGTACTGTGTAATGAGCATCTCCTCTGATTGTAGGGACATGAAGTTTGGGGTTCCTCAGGGATCCGTTTTAGGCCCCCTGCTTTTTTCCCTTTATGTAGCACCTCTTGGGAATATCCTGCGGCACTTTGGGATTTCCTTTCATTGCTATGCTGATGACACTCAATTGTACATGCCAATAACTGCTGGTAATCTCACTCACATAAAATCTTTGCATCAGTAAGACGTTGGATGTCTAATAACTTCATACTTTTAAATTCTGATAAGACTGAAGTTATGGTTCTTGGTCCAGCGAGGTATCGGCATAAATTTGATCAGCTAGCACTTAGCTTAGGTCCGTGTGTTATACATCATACGGATAAAGTGAGGAACCTTGGAGTAATTTTTGATCTCCACATTAGAGACATTACGAGGACTGCTTCCATTTGCAAAATATAGCGAAGATTCGTCCCATCCTGTCTATGGCTGATGCTGAGACTTTGATTCATGCATTTGTCTCTTCTAGATTGGACTACTGTAATGCTCTATTTTCTGGCTTACCGCAGTCCAGGATTAGGGGTCTTCAACTGGTTCAAAACGCTGCTGCCAGACTCTTGACACAAAGCAGAAAGTTTGACCACATTAAACCCGTTTTGGCGTCCCTGCACTGGCTTGCTGTTCCTGCAAGATCGGATTTTAAAGTACTGTTATTAGGTTATAAAATCATTCATGGACTTGCACCTCCCTATTTGGCTGACCTGGTAAGCCCTTATGTACCAGCTCGGGCCCTGCGTTCTCAGGGTGCAGGACTTCTGTGTGTTCTCAGGGTGAATAAAAAGTCTGCCGGTCACAGAACTTTCTCCTACCGTGCCCCAGCTCTGTGGAACGATCTCCCAGCACACATTCGGCAGTCGGATACTGTGGAGATTTTTAAGTCACGTTTAAAGACTCATTTGTTTTCTCTGGTTTATCATTAGTATTATGAAGTGTTTTTATTCTTGTATTCTTTTATGGTTGTCTATCTTTTATGGTCGTTTTTTTTTTAATTGTGTTTTAAATTTTTTTTATTGTTTTTTGTGTGAAGCGCCTTGAGACGATTTTATCGTGAATTGGCGCTATATAAATTAATAAATTTTGAATTTGAATTTGAACAACATCTATAAACCCAGATAATATATTCATGAGAGTTTTAAGCACAATATAAAAAAAGTTTTATGTTGCGATGTTAATGCTGTTGTCTGTGTGCAGCGGTTAAAGTGCAGTCCCATCAGAGCGTCTCAATGCAGTTCTCAATGTTACTGAGATCTCGCAGCACGGCGACAGCTAACCTAAAAGTTATCTTTCATAACTCTTTGCTAAGTACGATATCCCTAAACTGATAAAACCTTTAGCTGAAGCTACAAACAGCTAACCACTAGCTTTTATAATATCAATTAAGCTTTAGGTTGGTTATTTGGTTCGAAAAGCCTGAAAAACGGACCTTAAGAGCTGAAACTTTAATAGGTTGCAGCGTAAGGCTGGAGGTTCCCAAAATGGTTTAGATCACATTATGATCATGATGCAACCAAGCAGTTGTAATACACTAGAATTCATCATAGTACAGAAACAGCATTAGTGAAGGTTACAAATGATCTTCTTATGGCTTCGGACAGTGGACTTATCTCTGTGCTTGTTCTGTTGGACCTCAGTGCTGCTTTTGATACTGTTGACCATAAAATTTTATTACAGAGATTAGAGCATGTCATAGGTATTAAAGGCATTGCGCTGCGGTGGTTTGAATCATATTTGTCTAATAGATTACAGTTTGTTCATGTAAATGGGGAATCTTCTTCACAGACTAAAGTTAATTATGGAGTTCCACAAGGTTCTGTGCTAGGACCAATTTTATTCACTTTATACATGCTTCCCTTGGGCAGTATTATTAGACGGTATTGCTTAAATTTTCATTGTTACGCAGATGATACCCAGCTTTATCTATCCATGAAGCCAGAGGATACGCACCAATTAGCTAAACTGCAGGATTGTCTTACAGACATAAAGACATGGATGACCTCTAATTTCCTGCTTTTAAACTCAGATAAAACTGAAGTTATTGTACTTGGCCCCACAAATCTTAGAAGCATGGTGTCTAACCAGATCGTTACTCTGGATGGCATTTCCCTGATCTCTAGTAATACTGTGAGAAATCTTGGAGTTATTTTTGATCAGGATATGTCATTCAAAGCGCATATTAAACAAATATGTAGGACTGCCTTTTTGCATTTACGCAATATCTCTAAAATCAGAAAGGTCTTGTCTCAGAGTGATGCTGAAAAACTAATTCATGCATTTATTTCCTCTAGGCTGGACTATTGTAATTCATTATTATCAGGTTGTCCTAAAAGTTCCCTAAAAAGCCTTCAGTTGGTTCAGAATGCTGCAGCTAGAGTACTGACGGGGACTAGCAGGAGAGAGCATATCTCACCCGTGTTGGCCTCCCTTCATTGGCTTCCTGTTAATGCTAGAATAGAATTTAAAATTCTTCTTCTTACTTATAAGGTTTTGAATAATCAGGTCCCATCTTATCTTAGGGACCTTGTAGTACCATATTACCCCATTAGAGCGCTTCGCTCTCAGACTGCGGGCTTACTTGTAGTTCCTAGGGTTTGTAAGAGTAGAATGGGAGGCAGAGCCTTCAGCTTTCAGGCTCCTCTCCTGTGGAACCAGCTCCCAATTCAGATCAGGGAGACAGATACCCTCTCTACTTTTAAGATTAGGCTTAAAACTTTCCTTTTCGCTAAGGCTTATAGTTAGGGCTGGATCGGGTGACCCTGGACCATCCCTTGGTTATGTTGCTTTAGACGTAGACTGTGTTTCATAATTATTGTATGGCCTTGCCTTGCAATGTGGAGCGCCTTGGGGCAACTGTTTGTTGTGATTTGGCGCTATACAAGAAAAAAGTTGATTGATTGATTGATTGATAGTCTGTTTATGCTAACTGTAATAACACCTGGGCCCGGTTTCATAAAGCAGTCTAATCTTGTTTAGTGTACTAAAGTCACTTAGTCGACTCATCTTTGGACATACATCGTTGCACAAAGCACTTACTCGACTAAAGTTTTGCGTTACCCGACTAAAGTTTTTAGCCTGGTACAGAGGAAGCTAATCTTATTTTAGTCAACAAAATGTGTCTTACCTCAAAATACGTGGCTATCATGTACCACCACTTGATGGAGGAGGAAGGAACGAGAGAATTGCGGCGGCAGTGGGTGTTCTGGGACAGGAATAATCTGTTGGAGATGTTTACGGATGCCTAGGCTGGGAGCACTTCTCCTGTGCTGCGGCAGACTCGGCCATGTTTGTAGCAGACAGACCAACGTGAAAGTAAAATAAACTGTCGCACATTGGAGGTGTTTTTTGACAACAGCACTCACAAAGCTACTATGACTGTGAAAATCGACGACTAACGTAAAACAGCTAATCTACACATTTAGCCGTCTATGTGAAACGGAGACTGGTGTTAAAACCTTATTCGACTAAGTAATCTTAGTAAACTAAAAGATTTGACTGCATTATGAAACCGGGCCCTGGAGACTGTTGCTGGTGAACAGGCAAGTCTCTTTTATTAACCTCTCATGCATGCCAGCAGAATGAACAACTACTGGTAGCCATAAATGTTGCAAAACCCATTCACTGTCATAACACATTCCTTGACTTCTCCCCCTTTTAAAGTGTAAACATTCCTAGCTGTTACTGAGAAACATAACCCCTCAGAATTGAAAATAACTTCCTTCTTTTTTTCCTGGCATATAAACAATAACCAGGTGTAATTTATCCTGGTTCTTTATGTAATATACTGCCCCTTACCAAGAACCAAACTGTTATATTCCTCATTTTGAATTTATTGAAAGTCACGTTGAAAATCAGGCCTGGGTCTCCACAGATGGACTCCATCTTGTGAAAAGATTACAAAGATGGTTCGCACAACACTTTTTTTCAAAGTAGGCATTACAGTGGGTGTGGTTTAGTCTCACAGTTTTACTGGCTCATCTACAAACTTAACTCTTATGTTTAAACTTTAAACCATATTTAAAGCATTTCTAAACAAATTACAAAGGGAAATACTTGATCACTAACATAAAATAAGGAATTAGCACAGATATTATCTAACATAGGCATTATAACAACTTCACATTAATCCCCTTCCTTGTATTTTCCAAAACAGCATAGTTTTCAGAAAACCAGAACACAACATCCTTCACAAATCAAGTATCTGAACAGGTTTAATGATCCTGCTGTCCATTAGGAGTCCCAATTGAACCCGGAGCAGTACAGTCCATTTGCCCATCAGTGTTTTCTTGAGACGTCCCTTCTGGCAGTGCTTGGATTGGAGATGGTGACAGTTTTGCCTATCCTTGGATCCTTGCTCTGTCTAAGTGAGGTACGACCTACCAGTCACGCTGTCACCAGTCAGAGCTGCAGGCGTAGACCACATCTTTTGGGCGTCCAGCCTAGTGAGAACAGGGACCCCAGGCTACAGTAGTATGAGCTGTCTCACTCCATGTCACTTATTGAAGTGGAAGGCCTGTTTACCTTCACTCTTATGTGCTGACGATTTGGTCATTTTTGTTGCAGGTTTTTAGCCAGAGCTGGTAAAGTTGTCCTGATTTTCCGGCCCATTAATACTTCTGCTGGACTGACACCAGTACTGCTGTGCTGTGAGGCTGTGTAACTCATGAGTGCCAGTAAAGGATCCTCTTGCTGCAGTATTGGCTGTTTTGGACTGCACGTTCAGCATGTCCATTGCCCTGTGGATTGTAGGGTTTGACGTTACATGCTTAAAGTCCATTTCACTGCTAAACTGCGATTCATTGTTGCTGATCACCTCTTCTGGTGTTCTAAACCTGGCAAATGTAGCTTTCAGTTTTAGTGTCATCTGTGCACTTGATGATGTTGGCATGTGGAATAGCTCCACATATCTGGAGAAACAGTCTGATATGATCAGAATATATAATGCTGTGTGTATGTGATGAGTGCTCAGGCCACCCTTTCTTAAAGCCCTGGTCACACGGCACTAACGACACCGAAGCCAAAACGAAACAAGAAATCTGGATTTACGTTGACATTGTTTAACAGTCCTCCAGCTTCGTTCCTGTAGCTGGTGCTTCATCAGAATTTTCAAACTGTTGAAAAATGTGAACGAATCCTGATGACAACCTCAATTCATCCGCATTCCGTTTTGCTTTCTGTCTTGACAGTTCCTCAACTTTTGCGTAGTTCCCGTACTGTCAGCGTTGTTTGATTGTTGTCCAACTTCATCGTCCACTGGTCTCCAAACTTCACCATGAAGCTGAAGTAGGATACCACCTATACCATGGCTGCTAGCATCAGCTGAGACCTTTGTGCTTCTGTTGGTATCATAGTACACCAAGGTAGGAGATGTGGTGAGCAAATCATTGACTTTGTTGAAGACTGCCTGCTGCACTGGGTGCCGTGTCCAAACTGATGTCGATTTTAGCAGTTCATATAGAGCAGGGGTCACTAATCCTGTTCCTGGAGGGCACCTGACCTGCATGTTTTCTACGTACTACCTACTCAAGTCACACTTGATTTTTTAAAAGTGGTGTTTTCCAGCTCTTGATTGGCTGAGCACACCTGATAGAGTTAATTGGCTGGGAGTGGATCAGGGGGTGTTAGAAAACATGCAGGGCAGGTGCCCTTCAGGAACAGGGTTGGTGACCCCTGATATAGAGGTTGACCCACTGTAGGTAGGTCAGGAATGTATTTTCCCAGGTAATTGATCATGCCAACGGCTCTCCTCAGCTCTTGGATGTTTTCAGGTGGAGTGAGCACATTGATTGCTGACACTTTAACAAAGACGGGGTATGTCCCAACCAAGTTAATCACCTGGCCCAGGAAATGTAGCTCAGTCTCTCAGTATGCATTTCGCTGTGTTTAGCTCTAATCGCTCCATGACCTTCTGTAGTCGCTCATTGTGTTTTTGCCATGGACAATAATATCATCCATGTAGAATGCACCACCCTATAGGCCCTTTACAGTCTCTACCATCTTTCTTTGAAAAATGTCTGGAGCACTGGTGATCCCAAAGGGAAGGTGTTTAAAACAATACCTCCCATAGGATGTTATGAAGGTGGTCAATCTCTGGGTATCTTTGTCCAGAGGGAATTGCCAGAATCCAGAAGCTGTGTCTAAAAAAGACTGGAACCAGTCAGCTGAGCTATCATTTCCTCAGATGTCGGTAAGATGAACCTCTCTCTTTTAACAGCTTTATTCAGTCTCTCCAAGTCTACGCAGATTGATGGCTTTCGTGTTTTATACACATCTTCCCTTAAAACATTCCAATCTGCTCCAGAGTCTGTTTTGAACTTTATAGGTTTATTTTCAATATCAAGTCTTACTGTCCACTCGTCATCCTCGTGGTGCACTTTTAACTAAGCCAGTGTAATAACGTTCATTTTGCATAACATCTTCAGTCACTTCACTCACCAGTGCAGTCCTGCACAATCTTTTCCAGTGCCCGCTTTTCCCACATTTGTTGCATGTGGACGTCTTCGCCGGGCACTTATCCTGCGAACTGTGAGGTGTTTTCTGCACAGTCCACATTTTCTGCGGTCACCACCTTTTTCTTTGCGATTACTACCTCATACTCATCTTCATCTTCCCCCTCTCCATAGGTGAAAGAGCACAGGATATCCTTCGCCTTCTTAACCGAGCACATACCGAACGCATGCTCACTTGAATTGGGCTATCTTCCTTGTCCACTTTAGAAGCTGTTCAATACCAGCAGAAGCATTAGAGCTATTACGAGGACGGTTTTCTTCCACCTGCAAAATATAGTGAAGATTCATCCCATCCTGTCTATGGCTGATGCTGAGACCCTGATTCATGTGTTTGTCTCTTCTAGATTGGACTACTGCAATATTCTATTTTCTGGTTTACCGCAGTCCAGCATGAGGGGTCTCCAATTGGATCAAAATGCTGCTGCCAGACTTTTGACAGAAAGTCTGGCGAAGATAAAAGTTTGACCACATTACACCCATTTTGGCATCTCTTCATTGGCTTCCTGTCCCTGTGAGATCAGATTTTAAGGTTCTGCTACTTAGCTGACCTAATTAAACCTGGGCTTTGCGTTCTCAGGGTGCAGGACTATTTGTTTCCCTAGGGTGAATAAAAAGTCTGCAAGTCACAGACCTTTCTCTATCATGCCCCTGTTCTGTGGAATGATCTCTCTGCGTCAATAAAACAGTCAGATTCTGTAGAGACTTTCAAGTCCAGATTTAATATGCACTTATTTTCCCTTTCGTATGGCTAGCATACTGGCATAGTATGTTTCTATGCTTTTTACTCTTTTAATTAATTTTATTAGGAAACAGAGCGGGCCATGGCCTCAACTTTATCAAAATTCTGGGTCTTGTAGTGAAGCTTAGAGCTAGTGGTCGGCGATCACCTTAGTATTTCTTTTGTTTTTCTTGTTGCTTAATGCTGACAAATTATACTGTATTTGTTGTTTTTTAATGCCTGATTCTGTTTTGTTTTTTTGTTTTTTTTCTGTTATGTGAGGTGCCGCTGTGAGGTGGGTATGGTGTCTGTTTCTGAAACCCTCCTGTCCTATGCAAACGCAACATTTCCTGTATATTCGTTTTGAGAATTGTTTTTGTAATTTGTGTCAGTAGCATGGCCCAAACAGAGGGTCACCCATTTGAGTCTGGTCTGCTTGAGGTTTCTTCCTCAGAGCGAGTTTCTCCCTACCATTGTCTCCTGTGTACTTGCACTGGGGGTTGGTAAAGTTAGACCTTACTTGTGTGAAGTGCCTTGAGGCAACTTTGTTGTGATTTTGCGCTATATAAATGAAAAAATATTGAAAGCATTTCTTCCATTCGGTCCACTCCGCCGGCTTCTAGAAACAAAAACTCTCCAGTGGTTGAAACTTCGCCATCTTGGTGTACTTGTGACACCATGCACTAAACTTGTCTGTTTATTTTAAGGGTAATAACACCTCGAGACTGTTGCTGGTGAACACAGTAGTCTCTTTTTTTTTTTTTAGCCTCACAAATGTGCCAGCAGAATGAACAACAACTGACAGCTGTAAAATATGTCACAAAAACCATTCACTGTTGTAACACATTCCTCGACAGTGGTAAACTTCAATGGTGTCAAATGAAGCCCTACCGAAAATGCAGTTCCTTGACTGGCCACTTGAGGCTGGTTCCAAAACAAAGCACTTTCCCATAGGACTCTGTGTTAAAATGTCTGACTTTAGAGCTGAAATAAGCACAGCTTTGGTCTCTATAGTTTCATCCTCCATGACATGGGGGGGTCGGGGGGGATGAATTTTTTCTAACTTCCTAGTTTAAGACATTGTAAGCCATAAAGTTCTGTCAATTCGGGGGCACGGTCGCTTTGAGTGACAGCAGCTGAGCCCAGTGTCTCTGCCTTTCGTAGCATCTTTAGCTCATAGTCCGCTCAATGCGGCTATCTGTTGTGTTGTTGCTGTGTCTGTTTGTTTGGATAATTTTATTACAAACAGCTGGAATAATCTGGCTTGTTGTATGATGAAATGTCCTGATGGATAATATTTAATGTTGCATGCTAAATGGCATTAGCTGTTTTAGCAGCTGTCCGTAGCTTCATCCGTATGTCCCCTTAATACTGAGAAAATAAGCAGCTCTCAATTTTTAATGTCCACACCACAGTAACTTGTTAAGCGAACCACCACACAAATAACATTAAGCACCTTACATTCAATGTACTATTTAGTCACAGTACAAAACATATTAAACAAGAAATATTAAGAAACAAAAATACACACAGAAGACAGTAATAAAATTCTAATTATTGTGCTTACTCTGGCTTGACCAGTCTCATCTGGGTGATGCTTGTTGCATCATGTTAATTTTACCTACTGTATTTGTGTTTAAACTCCACCAGGAACAAACATGTATGCTTTTAGGGTTTGCAAACATTCATTTTTAAATTTTATTCATGAAAAAAAATCTTGTCTAAATGTTTGCAAAGCTAAATTTAGTGGAAGTTAATTGTTGTGCTAATGTTTTTCAAAGTTAGCTGAGAAGCTAATCCAGGACACAAAAGTTAGCTTCATTAGTTAGCTGTTAGCTTATTAGCTTTACTGAGCGCACCACTGCTGAATACCTTGTAATGTTTTGTGTGCTAAGTGTGTACCACATTCTTCTGTTGAAAATCATTACAAATACGAGTTTAGAAGCACAGAAAACTCGGTAAAGTACGTCCACAGCACACACACCCTCTCATCTCCGCTGAGGTTGTTTTTGGATCAAAGGTGTTCATGCTATACAAAGACAACACAACCAGCCAATTTATCAGCTGAAAATGACAAATACTTGAATTGCCAAAGCCTGTGCTATTTTATTCCTATGAATACATGCATTTGCTATGATTTGTTGGGAGTGTTGAGGCTTTCTTGTATTTAGTTTTCTATTGTCTGATTAGTAGGAGCTCAGATAATACATTTAGGCTCCAGACCACAGTTGGATAAACTTTGTGGTAGATGTGGAAAAACGCTCCATTGCGCAGCCATTTGAAAAGGAAATGTAAAACACATGAACATGAAAAGGCTGTAATTATTGTCAAAGAGCTGTGGTGAGGCTGAGGAAGGTCTACTCTGTGTTTGCGGTGAAGGACGTCTCATTTGGTGTCCACACACTCGAACTGGTGTCAGACCACTGAAGGAACCGGGTTCACTGTGTTTTATCTAATGAACATTTCCAGCATGATGTAGATGACGGCAAAATATGAAATAATTTTAAACCTTTTTTGTTTGATTGTTTCTGCAGACAGCTTCTTATTTTGTACGTTGGAGTGTCTTGCGACACAATCCATACATCTGATAAATGGGGTCACTGTGAAGCAGAAACAGGCTGGAAAGGCTTGTTTGTTTGCTTGTTTGTTTTGTTGGTTTTTCTGTCCATACCAATGCAGATTGCAGTTTCAATCAAATTCTGTGGATAAACTGATTTGACAATCCTTTCACGACAAGTCATAAGTCAAATCAGAGGTCACCGCAGACTATCCAAGATATGTTCAAAATGCACAAAGAAATTTTAGCTGGATAAAGTCAGTGGACCATTAATGGACACGGACACACACACACGCACGCACGCACGCACGCACGCACGCACATACGCTCCGATTCCATGCAAAGCGCTTGACTGCACATCAGGAGCAAAATGGGGATTCCAACCTTGCCCAAGGACAAGGAAAAACAGTTTAATGGCATTTCTTTATTTCTGCAAAGGTTTTAAACAAACCCAAACCTCCAGTGCTGAAAAAAGAAGCCAACACAGAACTTGTAAATCTTCCTTTTTTCTTTTTGAATAGCCACTTGAGCCTGGTTCCAAAAGGGAGTCAATCAATTTTATTCAATTTCTTTAATTTATATAGCACCAAATCACAACAAAGCTGCTTCAAAGCACTTCACACAAGCAAGCGCTAACCTTACCAACTCCTAGAGCAAGTAAGCACACGACAGAGATAAGGAAAAACTCTGTCTGATGATATTGAGGAAGAAACCTCAAGCAGACTAGACTCAAAGGGGTAACCCACTGTTTTGGCTAAGGTTTTTGCAAAGCTTTACAAAGGTGAAGAAACAGAAAACAGGAATTCCAAACAACATAACAGAATATGTATTTGATGAGAAGTCCATGCAGGCGGTTATGCCACAGGAACTCCCCATAGAAGCCCATGATAAGTTTTCCAACTTTACAGCAGATAAACAAACATATTTACAACTTGGTACAAAAACGTTTTTAGTCTCAAAAGCTGGTTTGCCCATAACTGCCGCAGACTCTTCCGCATCATCCTTTCTGAGCATTTTATTACAAATATCTGAGATAATATGGCTTGCTGTTCACTTAATTAATCAGTTAATCAAATAAGTCTTTGCTCCAGGATTTCCTAAAAGTGAAATTTAAATATTGTTGAATGAAACATTTAGCATTTTTTAATGTGCAGAACATGTATTTTCTGTATTTTGAAGTGACAAAATAGCTCTCTCAGAGTAGCTGAATGAAACCTGAACGTTTGCACTGTTTCTTTATCTGACTCACCCTGGCCAGGAATGTAACGTCTGTAACAGTGAGTGATTTCATCAGAGGAGGTGGGACAGAACCCAACATGTCTGTACTTTATTAAAAAAAAGACTGACAGAGGGTTTGAGTCATCACAACAAGTCAAAAAGCGCAGCCACGCGGAATTTTTTTGATACTAGTCAACAGGTTTGCTCGCCCGCACTCATTTCATTCATCCTGATACAAGCTTACCTGACACATTAGACATTTTTGACTTATTAAAATCTGCTTTGCATAACTTCTGCAGATGTCTGCCACTGCATAAACTGTGCACGCCTTCAGCAATACAGCAAAGCAAGGCGAGGCAGGTTGACAGGTAGTGTATCATTAACCACATCTTGTTCAAACATCACTATGGTACGTCAGGTTTTCTTTTTCCTTCTAGGTTTTGTCATAACAGAGCTGTTATTGGTGCAAACAGATTTATTGCAGTTATAACTCTGTACCTGTTCTGCGTTGATCTGTTGGTCAATATGAACATCGAGTGAGCAACGTATATACTGCAGCGTGGACGTTTAAGTCCGCAGATTGTTTTAAACTTGGATTCCTCTGATGGTTTTAAAGTATCCCAGAATCCTTTGCGCGCTGGGGAGGGGATAATGGCTCAGCGTAATGCTAACTTTAACATTGAAAATGCCATAGACATGCTAACATGTTAGCATCTGTCCCATTTTTAGGTTATAAACTACATCTATCAACTGTTTCAGAAGACCATAACAGAACAGATCAGGTAAATATTACTCACAGACATATGCTCTTTAGGGTTTTAGTGGGGAAAAATTAAGATAAAGCAAAATAAAACAAGAGCAACGAAGCAGCAGATTGAAGATCGAAGCACTGCTTCATTGGTTCAAGGTTCAAAGCAAAGCCACGCTGCAGGAACGGTTGATTACAGACCCGCTGCAGGGTCTGTAATCAATGCAGAGAAATGATCATTTTCCTGACAATCACCCCCAAAAACAACGGCCACTCTGAAAGACCAATAAGGGAATTGTTAAGCAAAAATGCTATTGATGTTGATGGATCGAATCATTTCTTAAGGATACCTGAAAAGAACCGGTTCCCAACCCTAACAGCAACACGCTTTTTTTTTTTTTTTTTTTTTTTTTTTAGAAAACTCACATTAAAGACTCACGATTATCTTAATTAACTACCTAAATACATATTTTGGTTGAACTCACCTCCATAACGACGCAATGTTGCAAACAAGTTGCCGCAAATGCTTGTTTACACTGACAACGAAATCTCGGCCTCCCCAGCAAGAACGTGATTATGCATGAGATTTGACACCGTAAAGGCATCAATGTGAAGGTGGTGCTTTTAGTGCGCAAGATAACTGAAACAATCCTGCAAATGGTGATACAAGACTTTACTTTTTTGAAAAAAAACAATGAGCCACTTGAATTTTTAATAGGTGTCCAGGTAGGGGTCAACTGAAGAATTACACAGGGGTCAAAATTAAAAATGCCCCAATCAAATTGAAAAATACACTATATTATTTATCTGATAGAATTTTTGAGAGAAAAAAAAATAAATTTACTCCATTTTAGAATAATGCTGTAACATAACAAAATGTGGAAAAAGTGAAGCACTGTGAATACTTTCCATAAATGTTTTGGCTCAAATGATATTTTGTACCTTGATAACATCAGTCATTCAGTGCTGCTATAATATTACATGTTTGGGTTTGTTTAATCCTGGTTTAGGATTCGTGCAGGTGATACAATCTGACAGACAGCGAGACTCCTGCCAGGATCCGAGGGGCCTCATGGATCAGAGAAGAGGAGGCGAGCTCAGTCCTAATGATGAGTCCATCATCCGGGGATCAAAGAAGCACATTCCAGGATAGTCAGACGTGATCTCTGGCCAAAGGATGTCGTCCACCTGCCTGACCCACATGCCATGTGTCGTGCTGTGCTTTTAATACTGTAATACAGTACAGGATTCTAGAAGCTCATCCGGTGGGGGGGAGGTATGGTGAGAGGTACTCTGAGAACCTAGTGACAGCCACACCCACATTTTAAAGTCTGAGGCATCTAGAGAAAATGTTACATAGATTCACTAACAATAAAATATTTAAACTTATTTACATAAAATTTAGATTTTAGATTTTTTTTAATTTAAGTCATGAACAGGATATTTTTCAGAATCACTATAATTGTGTTCTTTGGTATTCAAATGAATGATACATAATCATGTATCACCAATAGCATGATAAAAACTAGAAACCCGGAGAGCGCAAACCTCCGCCAAGGCCATAGTGTCACTGACGTCACATGGAATACCCTTTGGCAAAGAGACTTATTCCACGTCGTTTCACGCATCTACTGTCATGTTTCAGTGTCAGTGGTTAAACCGTTAGATCTTCAGCATATGTATTTATAAAGAGAAACTGCATGAACTACACAAGTTTTTTTTTTTATTTTCTAATAAGTTTATTCAATGAGGAGAAACAAATGCTAAATGCGTAACTTAATTTTTGTTCAGCCTTTGTGACCCGTCTTCATGAAGTTACATGCAAAAATGTTGAAATTGGCCCTATCCTGTAATGATAAAGAATCCTTAAAAAAATTACTGGATCTGGATCGTTACCAAAATTTAATGACTTATAAGTTAGGCCAAGATACACCCCTGGTAAAAATTTCATTGAAATATGTTGAGGATTTTTTGAGTAATCCTGCTAACAAATCAACCAACCAACAAACAAACGGACGCAACCGAAAACATAACCTCCTTGGCGGAGGTGAAAATTTTTACTTCATTTGTCTGGAAATTAAATAGAATTTTGACCCATGTTGATGAGTTTCCATCGGCCTCCAAACTGCATAAATTGAAGTCGTCAATTGAACATACACACAATGAAAACGTGTAGGAATCAAATGGCAGTTTGAAAAAAATCACACTGTACATGTGGATGCAGTAAGCAAGGGACTGTCAAACATTATTTTAAAAATAATAATATTGAATTTAAAAAGACGGCAAAATGGCAACATTTGGCAGGACTTACTGTTCTATTGCCACAAGTACTGGAATTACTGTTCTCACGAAACCCTCACGAGAATGACAGTCACCGCAAGAAGACAGAAGGCAGCAGTCATATTCCAACACTCACTGGAGGCTCTGTTATGTCTCCTTTGTGTTTTATTAACATTCTGATAATATTGCTCAACCTTTTTGCAAATTTGTAACAGGAACTCAACTAGTGATACGATTCCATGACACACTGTCTTTTGAAACATCATGCATGGATGGTCTGTGTGTGTATGGAGGGGTATGCAACACTCAAATGGTACACTTCTGCTAAATCTGCTAGTTTTAACATCACAGAGATTAAAAATGTGGTCAGCCTTCAATTTAAACAGAAAGTGCCAATTTATAAATCAATAAATTGAAGAACAAAGAAAGTAATGGACACAGCTCATAAACAGCAGGAGAACAGAGATCCTGGTGGTGTTGGGAAGAACTCCAGATTAAATCTGGACATATTTCACATGAAAATTTTGCTGGATATCTGCTGGACTTGGAAGACAACTTTCACATAGATCTGTCAGCTGTCAAAAACTAACATGAGTTATAATTACAATGTGCTAAGCCTGGTCACAGAGCTTTTTCCTATCGTGCCCCAGCTCTGTGGAACGATCTGCCGGCACACATTCGGCATTCGGACACTGTGGAGACCTTTAAATCACGTTTAAAGACTCATTTATTTTCCCTGTTTTATCATTGAATGAATGAATGAATGAATGAATGAATGAATGAATGAATGAATGAATGAATGAAAACTGTTTATTTCGAACATTTGATACAACAATTACAAGATAGATCAGTAAAGACAACAACAAAAAAGTTCCTACTGTGTACCCAACATGTCCGAAAAGGGGTAGGGTGAAGCATCAGCTTGTTTATCCCTACCCCTTCTTCCCCACAACCAGTAATACCCTTTGCCCCTTATACACAGATTCCTACACACCTAAACCGATATCAATATATATATATCAACATACATACACATATATATACATATATACACACATATACACACACATATACATATATATACATACACATATATATATATATATATATATATATATATATATATATATATATATATATATATATATATATATACACATATATACACACATATATACACAAACATAAATATACACCTACACATACCTACTTACATACAAAATACTATATATTTACAAGCCGAAGCAAAAAACAAAAACACCCTAACCCTCATTACCCTTCCTCCTCCCTATACCTAGAACAAACCATATTTTTGTACCGCTGTTTGAACTGGTTCATGCTTGGACATTGCTTGAGCCCCACTCCCAATCTGTTCCACATCCTCACCCCACAGACAGAAATACAGAAACCTTTTAATGTTGTTCGTGCCCACTGATGCTTTAAATTAAATTTCCCCCTCTGACTGCAATCCCCTGATCTGTTAAAAAACATATTTTTAATATTTGCTGGAAGTAAATTGTTTATTGCTTTATACATGATTTGTACAGTTTGAAAATGAACCAAGTCTGTGAATTTTAAGAATTTGGATTGTAAAAATAGTGGATTTGTATGATCTCTATAGCCAGTATTATGAATAATTCTTATAGCTCTTTTCTGCATTACTGATAGTGATTGTGTTGTACCTTTATAAGTATTACCCCATACCTCTGCACAGTACTGTAAATATGGTAAAACCAGTGAGCAGTAAAGAATGCGGAGTGAGTTGTGGTCCAGAATATGTTTCGCTTTGTTTAGAACTGAAATGCTTATTGACAGTTTACTTTGTATATGTTTTATATGAGTCTTCCAGTTTATCTTATCATCTATTATCACCCCCAGAAACTTATTTTCATGTACCCTTTCAATATCTACCCCCTCAATGTTGGGAAGGTGTCGTAGCACGGACCCACAACAGGGGGCGCAAAGGAACGGACAATGAGTAAGCCAAAAGGTAACAATTTAATGTTGTGACAATACACAACTAAATACACAAAATCTGCAAAGTCAATTAACACCAGGTGACGTGTGGGCAGGCTCGAAGATAGGAGACCCCGATGAGAGAGAGGCCGTGTCCCACACGGCTTCCACCACCAACGGCCTGAAGAACACCGGAGCCGCCAAGTCCCGAATCCCCAGGTGACCTCTGTCTTCGACTGTCGACCCTGGTACTGCTGGCAAAAAGCAGAAACAAGATGAATGAGTGTAAGTCTTTACACTCAGTGGTTCTCGGTCTGTACACCGTTAGGAGGGGGAACCTCCACCTCCGAATCACACACTCGTGCAACGCCTGTGTAACCACTTATCTGTCCAGAGAGTAAGGCGCAGTCGTCGTCGTTAATCTCCGCCACTCCAGATAAGGCTCCGTCCACAGGAATAGGGCTGCAAATAACACAATGTGTCAGTCAGCAGAGAATTACCTCACGGTAGTCGATTTCTCGGCGGGGAGGTGGAGTTGCAGTCTGGCTTAA
Organism: Thalassophryne amazonica; assembly: GCF_902500255.1. Taxonomy (NCBI): domain Eukaryota; kingdom Metazoa; phylum Chordata; class Actinopteri; order Batrachoidiformes; family Batrachoididae; genus Thalassophryne; species Thalassophryne amazonica. The sequence continues at coordinate 53,266,008 of NC_047118.1, forward strand.
GTAGTGGCGTAGATGAGTGACAGCTGGTGTGATGAGTGACAGCTGTCACTTCCTCTGGATCTGGCGCCCTCTCGTGCTTGGAGCCCGCACTCCAAGCAGGGCGCCCTCTGGTGGTAGTGGGCCAGCAGTACCTCCTCTTCAGCGGTCCACACAACAGGACCCCCCCCCTCAACGGGCGCCTCCTGGCGCCCGACCTGGCTTGTCCGGATGTCGTCTGTAGAACTCGGCCAGGAGGGCCGGGTCCAGGATGAAGCTCCTCTTCACCCAGGAGCGTTCTTCAGGTCCATACCCCTCCCAGTCCACCAGATATTGGAACCCCCGGCCCTTACGACGGACGTCCAGGAGCCTGCGTACTGTCCAAGCAGGCTCCCCGTCGATGAGCCGGGCAGGAGGCGGCGCGGGTCCAGGTGTACAGAGGGGCGAGGTGTGGTGAGGCTTGATACGGGACACGTGGAAGACAGGGTGGATCCGCAGTGAAGCCGGGAGTCGGAGCTTCACTGCGGCCGGGTTGATGATCTTGAGGATGGGGAATGGTCCGATGTATCTGTCCTTTAACTTGGGTGAGTCCACACAGAGGGGGATGTCCTTTGTTGACAGCCACACCTCCTGCCCGGCTGGTATGTGGGGGCCGGGGAACGTCGGCGGTCCGCATGGGATTTGGCCCTCGTCCGGGTCTTCAACAGGGCAGAGCGGGCGGTCCGCCACACCCGGCGGCATCTCCTGAGGTGGGCCTGGACCGAGGGCACACCGACCTCTCCCTCCACCAGCGGGAACAATGGGGGCTGGTACCCCAAACACACCTCAAAAGGGGAGAGGCCGGTAGCAGACGAAACTTGGCTGTTGTGGGCATACTCGATCCAGGCCAGATGGTGACTCCAGGCCGCCGGATGTGCGGAGGTGACACACCGCAGGGCCTGCTCCAACTCCTGGTTGGCCCGCTCTGCCTGGCCGTTGGTCTGGGGGTGGTACCCGGACGAGAGACTCACGGTGGCCCCCAGCTCCTTGCAGAAACTCTTCCATACCTGTGAAGAGAACTGGGGACCACGATCTGATACAATGTCCGATGGTATCCCATGCAGCCGCATGACGTGGTGGACCAGGAGGTCTGCCGTCTCCTGGGCCGTCGGGAGCTTCGGGAGGGCCACGAAGTGGGCCGCCTTGGAGAACCGGTCCACTATCGTGAGAACGATGGTGTTGCCCTGGGACGGCGGGAGGCCCGTGATGAAATCCAGGCCGATGTGAGACCAGGGGCGATGAGGCACTGGCAGGGGTTGGAGGAGGCCCGTCGTCCTCCGATGGTCTGCCTTGCCCCTGGCGCAGATGGTACAGGCCTGGATGTAGTCCCGGACGTCAGTTTCCAGGGACGCCCACCAGAAGCGCTGCTGGACTACTGCCACGGTCCTACGCACTCCGGGATGACAGGAGAGCTTGGACCCGTGACAGAAGTCCAATACGGCAGCTCTAGCTTCTGGTGGGACGTACAGTCTGTTCTTGGGGCCAGTCCCCGGGTCCGGGCTCCTGGTCAGGGCCTCCCGGACGGTCTTTTCCACGTCCCAGGTAAGGGTGGCCACGACAGTGGACTCAGGGATGATGGTCTCGGTGGGGTTCGACAGCCCCGCTTTGGCTTCTTCTTCATGCACCCGGGACAATGCATCTGATTTTTGGTTCCTGGTCCCGGGGCGATACGTGATCCGGAAGTCAAAGCGCCCGAAGAACAGAGACCAGCGGGCTTGCCTGGGGTTCAGCCGCTTGGCGGTCCGGATGTACTCCAGGTTCCGATGGTCCGTGAAAACCGTGAAGGGCAACGACGCCCCCTCCAGCAGGTGTCTCCACTCTTCAAGAGCCTCCTTCACCGCAAGAAGTTCCCGATTGCCGACGTCATAGTTCCGTTCAGCTGGGGTCAACCTGCGGGAATAAAAGGCACAAGGATGGAGAACTTTATCAGCCTCCACGCTCTGGGACAGCACGGCTCCTATCCCTGAGTCAGAGGTGTCCACTTCTACTATGTACTGGCGATCAGGATCAGGCTGCACCAGAACTGGTGCAGTCGAGAACCGGCGTTTCAACTCCTGGAACGCGGCTTCGCACCGATCCGACCAGGCGAAGGGGACCTTGGTGGAGGTCAGGGCAGTCAGGGGGCTAACTACCTGACTGTAACCTTTTATGAACCTCCTGTAAAAATTTGCAAAGCCGAGGAACTGCTGTAGTTTCCTGCGGCTTGTTGGTTGGGGCCAGTCTCTCACCGCCACAACCTTAGCCGGATCAGGGGCGACGGAGTTGGAGGAGATGATGAACCCCAGGAAGGACAAAGAAGTGCGGTGGAACTCACACTTCTCGCCCTTCACAAACAGCCGGTTCTCCAATAACCGCTGTAGGACCTGACGTACATGTTGGACATGGGTCTCAGGGTCCGGGGAAAAGATGAGTATATCGTCCAGATATACGAAGACGAACCGATGCAGGAAGTCCCGCAAGACGTCATTTACCAAGGCTTGGAACGTCGCAGGGGCATTAGTGAGGCCGAACGGCATGACCAGGTACTCAAAATGACCTAACGGGGTGTTGAATGCCGTCTTCCATTCGTCTCCCTTCCGGATCCGAACCAGGTGGTACGCATTTCTAAGATCCAATTTCGTAAAGATTTGGGCTCCATGCAGGGGCGTGAACACTGAATCCAACAGAGGTAACGGGTATCGGTTGCGAACCGTGATCTCGTTCAGCCCTCTGTAATCAATGCATGGACGGAGTCCGCCATCTTTTTTACCCACAAAAAAGAAACCAGCACCCATCGGGGAGGTGGAGTTCCGGATCAGCCCGGCAGCTAAGGAGTCCCGGATGTAGGTCTCCATTGATTCGCATTCCGGACGTGAGAGGTTGTACAACCTACTGGACGGGTACTCAGCGCCCGGGACCAAATCGATGGCGCAATCATACGGTCGGTGCGGAGGAAGAGTGAGCGCCAGATCTTTGCTGAAAACGTCAGCAAGATCATGGTACTCCTCTGGCACCGCCGATAGATTGGGGGGGACTTTGACCTCCTCATTAGCTGTAGTGCCGGGGGGAACCGAGGATCCTAAACACTCCCGGTGGCAGGTTTCACTCCACTGCGTCACAACCCCGGACGGCCAATCTATCCGGGGATTGTGCTTCACCATCCATGGAAAGCCCAAAATCACTCGGGAGGTAGATGGTGTTACATGGAACACTATCTCCTCCCTGTGATTCCCAGACACAACCAAAGTCACTGGTTGTGTCTGATGTGTAATTAATGGAAGCAGGGTGCCGTCTAGTGCTCGCACCTGCAATGGTGCCGGCAGAGCCACCAGGGGGAGCCCTACTTCCTTTGCCCATCTGCTGTCCAGCAGATTCCCTTCTGACCCCGTGTCTACCAGTGCTGGGGCGTGAAGGGTTAAATCCCCACAAAGGATTGTTACTGGGATTCGTGCCGATCTGCGGGGTCTTTCCGCGTGTGTGTTATGACCCACCCTTAGCCCAGTTTCTAAGGACGGGCGTTTGTAGTTTGACCGTTCAGGGCAGTCCCTCTGCATGTGCTCACAAGAGCCGCAGACAAAACATTCCCCACGGGCCAGCCTCCTTTGTCTGACGTTTGTTTTTGTTTTGGCCCTGCTCGTGTCCATAGCCTCCTCAGCAGGGGGAGCTGTAGCCACATGGGGCTCCCTGGCAGTGAAGCGTGGGGACGACATCACCTTGTCGGAACCGGAAGGGGGAGGGACGGCACGTGCCCGGTCACGCCCCCCGGCCTGCTCCCGACGATGCTCGCTTAAACGGTTGTCTAAGCGTATAACCAAATCGACAAGCCCGTCAAAATCCCGCGGTTCCTCCTTAGCCAGAAGGTGCTCCTTGAGGACCGGGGACAGTCCATTTACAAAGGCGGCGCGGAGCGCAACGTTATTCCAGCCGGACCTCGCTGCCGTGATGCGGAAGTCGACTGCATACTCGGCTGCGCTACGGCGCCCCTGTCTCATCGACAGCAACACGTTCGAAGCGGTCTCGCCTCTGTTGGGATGATCAAACACTTGTTTGAACTCCCGTACAAACCCAGTATAAGACGTTAGGAGCCGTGAGTTCTGCTCCCAAAGCGCCGTAGCCCATGCGCGTGCCTCTCCTCGAAGCAGATTAATAACATAAGCTACCCGGCTAGCATCTGATGCGTACATGACAGGGCGCTGTGAAAAAACGAGCGAACACTGCATGAGGAAGTCTGCGCACATCTCCACACAGCCCCCGTACGGTTCCGGAGGGCTTATGTATGCTTCAGGGGACGGTGGGGGGGTTCGTTGAACGACCAGTGGAACGTCTGACACAGGCCCAGGACCAGCCAGAGGAGGAGCTGCAGCAGCGCCCTGATCGCGCGCTTCCACCCTGGCGGCGAGAGCCTCCACTCTCCGATTAAGGAGGACATTCTGCTCGGTCACTAAATCCAACCGAGCCGTGAAGGCGGTTAAGATCTGCTGCAGCTCACTCAACACGCCTCCTGCTGACGCCTGCGCTCCTGGCTCTTCCATTGGCCGTTCACGCTCGAGCTGACGCCCCTCGGAATCCATGACGATTGGCCGAGAAATCCTGTTGGGAAGGTGTCGTAGCACGGACCCACAACAGGGGGCGCAAAGGAACGGACAATGAGTAAGCCAAAAGGTAACAATTTAATGTTGTGACAATACACAACTAAATACACAAAATCTGCAAAGTCAATTAACACCAGGTGACGTGTGGGCAGGCTCGAAGATAGGAGACCCCGATGAGAGAGAGGCCGCGTCCCACACGGCTTCCACCACCAACGGCCTGAAGAACACCGGAGCCGCCAAGTCCCGAATCCCCAGGTGACCTCTGTCTTCGACTGTCGACCCTGGTACTGCTGGCAAAAAGCAGAAACAAGATGAATGAGTGTAAGTCTTTACACTCAGTGGTTCTCGGTCTGTACACCGTTAGGAGGGGGAACCTCCACCTCCGAATCACACACTCGTGCAACGCCTGTGTAACCACTTATCTGTCCAGAGAGTAAGGCGCAGTCGTCGTCGTTAATCTCCGCCACTCCAGATAAGGCTCCGTCCACAGGAATAGGGCTGCAAATAACACAATGTGTCAGTCAGCAGAGAATTACCTCACGGTAGTCGATTTCTCGGCGGGGAGGTGGAGTTGCAGTCCGGCTTAAGTAGTGGCGTAGATGAGTGACAGCTGATGTGATGAGTGACAGCTGTCACTTCCTCTGGATCTGGCGCCCTCTCGTGCTTGGAGCCCGCACTCCAAGCAGGGCGCCCTCTGGTGGTAGTGGGCCAGCAGTACCTCCTCTTCAGCGGCCCACACAACACTCAACTTGTAACTGAACCTGTATGTCTGTATTACAATACAGACATACAGGTTCAGGTTCAGACGGTGCCTGCTCCCAGACTACCAATAACCAGCAAAAATCTATTTAAGCATAAAAATTCAAAAAGAAAAAATAATATAGCACCTTCAACTGCACCACAGACTAAAACAGTTAAATGTGGTCTATTAAACATTAGGTCTCTCTCTTCTAAGTCCCTGTTGGTAAATGATATAATAATTGATCAACATATTGATTTATTCTGCCTTACAGAAACCTGGTTACAGCAGGATGAATATGTTAGTTTAAATGAGTCAACACCCCCGAGTCACACTAACTGTCAGAATGCTCATAGCACGGGCCGGGGCGGAGGATTAGCAGCAATCTTCCATTCCAGCTTATTAATTAATCAAAAACCCAGACAGAGCTTTAATTCATTTGAAAGCTTGACTCTTAGTCTTGTCCATCCAAATTGGAAGTCCCAAAAACCAGTTTTATTTGTTATTATCTATCGTCCACCTGGTCGTTACTGTGAGTTTCTCTGTGAATTTTCAGACCTTTTGTCTGACTTAGTGCTTAGCTCAGATAAGATAATTATAGTGGGCGATTTTAACATCCACACAGATGCTGAGAATGACAGCCTCAACACTGCATTTAATCTATTATTAGACTCTATTGGCTTTGCTCAAAAAGTAAATGAGTCCACCCACCACTTTAATCATATCTTAGATCTTGTTCTGACTTATGGTATGGAAATAGAAGACTTAACAGTATTCCCTGAAAACTCCCTTCTGTCTGATCATTTCTTAATAACATTTACATTTACTCTGATGGACTACCCAGCAGTGGGGAATAAGTTTCATTACACTAGAAGTCTTTCAGAAAGCGCTGTAACTAGGTTTAAGGATATGATTCCTTCTTTATGTTCTCTAATGCCATATACCAACACAGTGCAGAGTAGCTACCTAAACTCTGTAAGTGAGATAGAGTATCTCGTCAATAGTTTTACATCCTCATTGAAGACAACTTTGGATGCTGTAGCTCCTCTAAAAAAGAGAGCTTTAAATCAGAAGTGCCTGACTCAATCAATCAATCAATTTTTTTATATAGCACCAAATCACAACAAACAGTTGCCCCAAGGCGCTTTATATTGTAAGGCAAGGCCATACAATAATTATGTAAAACCCCAACGGTCAAAACGACCCCCTGTGAGCAAGCACTTGGCTACAGTGGGAAGGAAAAACTCCCTTTTAACAGGAAGAAACCTCCAGCAGAACCAGGCTCAGGGAGGGGCAGTCTTCTGCTGGGACTGGTTGGGGCTGAGGGAGAGAACCAGGAAAAAGACATGCTGTGGAGGGGAGCAGAGATAGATCACTAATGATTAAATGCAGAGCGGTGCATACAGAGCAAAAAGAGAAAGAAACAATGCATCATGGGAACCCCCCAGCAGTCTACGTCTATAGCAGCATAACTAAGGGATGGTTCAGGGTCACCTGATCCAGCCCTAACTATAAGCTTTAGCAAAAAGGAAAGTTTTAAGCCTAATCTTAAAAGTAGAGAGGGTGTCTGTCTCCCTGATCTGAATTGGGAGCTGGTTCCACAGGAGAGGAGCCTGAAAGCTGAAGGCTCTGCCTCCCATTCTACTCTTACAAACCCTAGGAACTACAAGTAAGCCTGCAGTCTGAGAGCGTGGTATAACTCACAAACTCGTAGCTTAAAGCAGATAACCCGTAAGTTGGAGAGGAAATGGCATCTCACTAATTTAGAAGATCTTCACTTAGCCTGGAAAAAGAGTCTGTTGCTCTATAAAAAAAGCCCTCTGTAAAGCTAGGACATCTTTCTACTCATCACTAATTGAAGAAAATAAGAACAACCCCAGGTTTCTTTTCAGCACTGTAGCCAGGCTGACAAAGAGTCACAGCTCTATTGAGCTGAGTATTCCATTAACTTTAACTAGTAATGACTTCATGACTTTCTTTGCTAACAAAATTTTAACTATTAGAGAAAAAATGACTCATAACCATCCCAAAGACGTATCGTTATCTTTGGCTGCTTTCAGTGATGCCGGTATTTGGTTAGACTCTTTCTCTCCGATTGTTCTGTCTGAGTTATTTTCATTAGTTACTTCATCCAAACCATCAACATGTTTATTAGACCCCATTCCTACCAGGTTGCTCAAGGAAGCCCTACCATTATTTAATGCTTTGATCTTAAATATGATCAATCTATCTTTGTTAGTTGGCTATGTACCACAGGCTTTTAAGGTGGCAGTAATTAAACCATTACTTAAAAAGCCATCACATGACCCAGCTATCTTAGCTAATTATAGGCCAATCTCCAACCTTCCTTTTCTCTCAAAAATTCTTGAAAGGGTAGTTGTAAAACAGCTAACTGACCATCTGCAGAGGAATGGTCTATTTGAAGAGTTTCAGTCAGGTGTTAGAATTCATCATAGTACAGAAACAGCATTAGTGAAGGTTACAAATGATCTTCTTATGGCCTCGGACAGTGGACTCATCTCTGTGTTTGTTCTGTTAGACCTCAGTGCTGCTTTTGATACTGTTGACCATAAAATTTTATTACAGAGATTAGAGCATGCCATAGGTATTAAAGGCACTGCGCTGCGGTGGTTTGAATCATATTTGTCTAATAGATTACAATTTGTTCATGTAAATGGGGAATCTTCTTCACAGACTAAAGTTAATTATGGAGTTCCTCAAGGTTCTGTGCTAGGACCAATTTTATTCACTTTATACATGCTTCCCTTAGGCAGTATTATTAGACGGTATTGCTTAAATTTTCATTGTTACGCAGATGATACCCAGCTTTATCTATCCATGAAGCCAGAGGACACACACCAATTAGCTAAACTGCAGGATTGTCTTACAGACATAAAGACATGGATGACCTCTAATTTCCTGCTTTTAAACTCAGATAAAACTGAAGTTATTGTACTTGGCCCCACAAATCTTAGAAACATGGTGTCTAACCAGATCCTTACTCTGGATGGCATTACCCTGACCTCTAGTAATACTGTGAGAAATCTTGGAGTCATTTTTGATCAGGATATGTCATTCAAAGCGCATATTAAACAAATATGTAGGACTGCTTTTTTGCATTTACGCAATATCTCTAAAATCAGAAAGGTCTTGTCTCAGAGTGATGCTGAAAAACTAATTCATGCATTTATTTCCTCTAGGCTGGACTATTGTAATTCATTATTATCAGGTTGTCCTAAAAGTTCCATAAAAAGCCTTCAGTTAATTCAAAATGCTGCAGCTAGAGTACTGACGGGGACTAGAAGGAGAGAGCATATCTCACCCATATTGGCCTCTCTTCATTGGCTTCCTGTTAATTCTAGAATAGAATTTAAAATTCTTCTTCTTACTTATAAGGTTTTGAATAATCAGGTCCCATCTTATCTTAGGGACCTCGTAGTACCATATCACCCCAATAGAGCGCTTCGCTCTCAGACTGCAGGCTTACTTGTAGTTCCTAGGGTTTGTAAGAGTAGAATGGGAGGCAGAGCCTTCAGCTTTCAGGCTCCTCTCCTGTGGAACCAGCTCCCAATTCAGATCAGGGAGACAGACACCCTCTCTACATTTAAGATTAGGCTTAAAACTTTCCTTTTTGCTAAAGCTTATAGTTAGGGCTGGATCAGGTGACCCTGAACCATCCCTTAGTTATGCTGCTATAGACGTAGACTGCTGGGGGGTTCCCATGATGCACTGTTTCTTTCTCTTTTTGCTCTGTATGCACCACTCTGTATTTAATCATTAGTGATCGATCTCTGCTCCCCTCCACAGCATGTCTTTATCCTGGTTCTCTCCCTCAGCCCCAACCAGTCCCAGCAGAAGACTGCCCCTCCCTGAGCCTGGTTCTGCTGGAGGTTTCTTCCTGTTAAAAGGGAGTTTTTCCTTCCCACTGTAGCCAAGTGCTTGCTCACAGGGGGTCGTTTTGACCGTTGGGGTTTTACATAATTATTGTATGGCCTTGCCTTACAATATAAAGCGCCTTGGGGCAACTGTTTGTTGTGATTTGGCGCTATATAAAAAAAATTGATTGATTGATTGATTACAATAGCCAAATAACATGTATTTTGTTTTACTTAAGTTTAATGATAATTTGTTTCTGTCAAACCATATTTTCAATTTTCCCATTTCTATACTGATCCTCCTCAGTAACTCCTGCAAATCCCCCCCTGAACAAAAAATGCTTGTGTCATCTGCAAATAATACTAATTTTAATATTTTGGAAACATTGACAATATCATTTATATAAATTAGAAACAGTTTTGGACCCAATACTGACCCCTGTGGGACGCCACAAGCATTGTCCAAGCATGATGTATATTCCCCCAACTTCACAAACTGTTTTCTGTTACTTAAGTAGCTTCTCACCCAGTGCAACAGCAACCCCCTAATCCCATACTGTTCAAGTTTACTAATTAATATGTCATGATTGATTGCATCAAAAGCCTTTTTAAGGTCTATAAATATTCCAACTGAATGTAATTTGTGGTCTATGGCGTTTGTAATCTCCTCAACTGATTCTATTAATGCAAGTGATGTTGAACTATGTGCTCTGAATCCATATTGACTATCAGTAAGTAATTTATGTTTATTTATGAATTTGTCTAATCTATTATTGAATAACTTTTCTAATAATTTGGAAAATTGTGGAAGCAAAGAAACAGGTCTATAATTTGTGAAGTGGTGTCTATCCCCAGTCTTATACAGCGGCACAACCTTAACTATTTTCATTTGATTGGGAAATTTACCAGTTTGAAATGATAAGTTACAGATGTATGTTAATGGTTCTACAATCCATTCAATGACCTGTTTTACCACCACCATATCAATTTCATTTAAATCGGTAGATGCTTTATATTTACAATTATTCACAATGTCTATAATTTCTTTTCCATCCACTGCTGTGAGGAACATTGAACAGGGATTTCTTTCTATGAGATTATTATCCCAATCCTCAGGTTGGGAATTGGGAATTTTTTCTGCCAAGCTTGGTCCAATATTTACAAAAAAATTATTAAAATTGTTGACTACCTCATCCTTATTTTCCTTCTTGACATTATTATCAATGAAATACTGAGGGTAACTCTGTTTTTTATTACCATTTTTGATAATGCTATTTAATATATCCCATATTCCTTTAATATTGTTTTTGTTATTATATAATATGTTACTATAATATTCCTTCCTACATACCCGTATAATATTACTTAATCTATTTTTGTATTTCTTATATCTATTTTCTGCCTCTTTAGTCTTTAGTTTTATTCATTAGTGTTATGATGTGTTTTTAATCTTGTATTCTTATTACTGCCACAGTCTTCACATTTACAGGGAACATTCTTGGGACACAGACCTTGGACAAGTTCAAAGATGGCTAACCTTAAGCTATTTTGTGTCATTGTTGTGTTTTTTTTTTCTCCAGAGTGGTGGGGCAGACAGCCAATCAGACACCGTGACATCAGTGGCTGGTCTGTCTAAAATCGCTTCATTTATGTGTTTATGTAACATGTTTCTCATATATTATGTACAACCCCAATTCCAGTAAAGTTGGGACATTGTGTAAAATGTAAATAAAAATAGAATGCAATGATTTGCAAATCCTCTTCAACATATATTCAACTGAATACACCACAAAGACAAGATATTTAATGTTCAAACTGATAAACTTTGTTTTTGTGCAGATATTTAATCATTTTGAAATGGTTGCCTGCAACAAGTTTCAAAAAACTGGGACGGGGTAACAAAAGACTGGGAAATTGATAAATGCTTAAAGAACACCTAATTGGAAACAGGTGAGCCTCATGGTTGGGTATAAAAGAAGAATCCCCAAAAGGCTCAGCCAGTCACAAGCAAAGATGGGGCGAGGATTACCACTTTTGTGAACAACTGTGTGAAAAAATGGTCCAACAGTTTAAGAGCAATGTTTCTCAATGTTCAATTGCAAGGAATTTAGGGATTCCATCATCTACAGTCCATAATATAATCAGAAGATTCAGAGAATCTGAAAAACTTTCTATTAATAAGCGGCAAGGCCAAAAACCAACATTGGATGCCCGTGACCTTCAATCCCTCAGGCAGCACTGCATTAAAATTCAAGATCATTGTATAAAGGATCTTACTGCGTGGGCTCAGGAACACTTCAGAAAACCATTGTCAGTTAACACAGTTCATCGCTACATCTACAAGTGAAAGTTAAAACTCTATCATGCAAAGCGAAAGCCATACATCAACATCATCCAGAAACACCGCCACCTTCTCTGGGCCTGAGCTCTTTTGAAATGGACAGACGCAAACTGGAAAAGTGACCTGTCGTCTGATGAGTCCACATTTCAGATTGTTTTGTGAAATCATGGACGTCGTGTCCTCCCGAAAAAAGAAGAAAAAGACCATCCAGATTGTTACCAGCGCAAAGTTTAAAAGTCAGCATCTGTGATGGTATGCGGGTGTGTTAGTGCCCATGGCATGGGCAACTTACACATCTGTGATGGCGCCATAAATGCTGAAAGGTACATCCAGGTTTTGGAGCAACACATGCTGCCATCCAAGCAACATCTTTTTCAGGGACGTCCCTGCTTATTTCAGCAAGACAATGCCAAGCCACATTCTGCACGTGTTACAACAGTGTGGCTTCGTAGTAAAAGAGTGCAGGTACTAGACTGGCCTGCCTGCAGTCCAGACCTCTCGCCCATTGAAAATGTGTGGCACATTATGAAGCGCAAAATACGACAACAGAGACCCAGGACTGTTAAACTGAAGTCGTACATCAAGCAAGAATGGGAAAGAATTCCACAATTCTACAAATCTTCAACAATTAGTGTCCTCAGTTCCCAAATGCTTATTGAGTGTTGTTAGAAGGAAAGGTGATGTAACACAGTGGTAAACAATGATAAAGTTTATCAGTTTGAACATTAAATATCTTGTCTTTGTGGTGTATTCAACTGAATATAGGTTGAAGAGGATTTGCAAATCACTGTATTCTTTTTTTTATTATTTACATTTTACACAATGTCCCAACTTCATCTGAATTGGGGTTGTAAAAGCTAGCACGAAATAATCTGAAATGCTGTTTTTGGAACCTAATAACACCTCCGAAGTAATTTAGAAGACATTTCACTGATGTTAGCATGATGACGTCACAGGATGGTTTAGCTAGCTGCAAAACTCCATTTCGTTTGTGTGTTAATATAACCTCTTTGTGATATATTATGCAAAAGCTAGAAAGAAATAAACACATAAAACTGAAAATGCTGTTTTTAGAACCTAATAACAGCATGCACGCTAACTTTTGCTAACTCAAAGCTAACTTCCTGTGGAGTTCAATTTGTTTCATTAATACATGCAAATGCACAGATCTACAAATATTCCTTGATTTGCACAATTTCCGCTCTTGTCAAAAGCTCACGTACATGCACACATAAGGCCTCCTGCACATGCCGTTAAAATGTAAATACTGATTTTGATTGATTGATTGATTGATTGATTGATTAATAGAGGGCTTTATTGAACATGTAGAAATTGTACGTAAGACAATAGGATCTTAATAATTAAGTAAACAAGTGCAAATTAAAAAGAACACAATGGCCGAGGGTATTTTAGCATTGCGTTATTTTTTTTTAAAGTTATCAGCCAGATATTCCGAGTACAGTACCCAGTTTGCATCAAATACAGCATGATCTTCTAATCATTGACATAGACTTCCTCCTTTGTATCATCTGCAAACATTACATTTTGTAAATTTTGTGGAAAAAAAATCATAAGAGACGACACCTTTAACCTATAAAGTATAACTAAAATAAAAAAAAGAAAGAAGCTAAGTCCAGCTGGCTGTTTGCATGTGTGACTAAATGATCCCACCTGAAGGTTTAAACATTAACAAAATCTTCCACATAGTGAAGGAAAGGGGAAAAGAGCTCACGTCAAACATAACTATATTTACATAGACAAACACGGATGACAAACAAATCATGCACCTGTTTCTACACCGTCCGTTAGGATCAGGAAAAGCAGTAATGCCAAGTCCGAGCGGCCTCTGGTTTTAGTTGTTCCTGTGCACAGAATTACGAGCTGGCCGCTTCATCAGCTCTTGAAGCTGATGTTCTCTTCCTCAGGTCATCAATCATTCTTGTTGTACATGATAAGTAGGCCCCAGAGAGCTGGAGGCAGCCTACAAGGTGAAAGTCAACACTGAAAACATTTCGAAGAGCAGGAACTTGAAACCCACCTGACGTCAAAGTGGACTGCGAGTCCTTATTCATCCTTCCGACTGCGCTGCTCTCACCAGGGACAATAAAAGCTTTGGCTTTTTAATGCATTGCTACCTTTGATCTGACAGCCGTCCCTATAGACTGTCACCGTGTTTTTTTCTTTTAATAGCCTCAGCTTTTCAAATCCTGAAAAATCATCACTGACGTAGTTTTGTAATTCTGTCATTTGTGGCATAAAGGATCTTCTGCCTGAACACTTTGCAGTGATTGATGCTCCCACACTGAATAGCTTTGACTGAAAACATATGTTTTATTGTTATTACAGTTTTCCTCCCATTACTTTCAGTGTTTTATTGCTACTGCTGCTGTTATTATTGCTGTATAGTTATTGCTGTCTGCATTGTGTATGGCTATTGTTGTCTTTAATATTGCTGTTACTGTAGTATTATTATTGTCATTGTTATTGCTGATTTCATTATTAATATTATTTTGCTATTGTTGTCATTGCTGTTTTTCTCCTACTTACCTACTATTGATGTATTGTTGCTACCGCTCTTATTATTGTTGTTGCTGTCAATAGTTTTACTGCTACTGTTATTAATGTTGTATTACAATTGTTGTTGTTGCTATTATTATATTGACATTATTTATGTTTTCATCAATACTGCAATTATTATTTTTATTGTTTTGCTGATATTGATGTTAATAATGGCAAGATTATAGATTTTGTGGCCATTTAAATTTAACATTGAAACATTTAATGTATTTTTTTAATTATATCTTAATCAAACTTGTCCCAATCATTCTCATATTTGAAAGTGAGGTGAAGACTGACACTTACTATCACCTGACAAAGTTGGATCTGGATCTGATCCGGATTGTGGATTTTGTGGGCATTTGAATTTAATATTGAAAAGCCCATTTAGTGTACACTTTGTATTATAGCTCAATCAAAAGTGACACAATCAGTCATTTTTCTGTTATGGATTTATCTACACCACCAAAACTGGACAGAGGTTCCAATTTTATGCCTGTTTGTCTATCTTCCAGTTATCAGTCGGAAACCAAGTGCCAAAAAGCAATGACAAATTGTGCATAGCAGAGATAACCAATGTTCTGTGAAAATTATCTGAAAAAGAATTCAGAAACTGAAAAAGGTAAAAAAAAAAAAAAAAAAACTGACAACACCACAAAAAAAAAAAACTTTGATTCAAGTGCTTGAACTAAGTATCAATCTAATTTAGCTTTTGAAATGGCACCTCTAATAGGACTTTGACCTTGACATTTTTTCCAAGGAAAAATTTTGTGGAATTGGAAACTAGGGTTGATGAAGGTTTGCGTTCGATGAGCGCTTTGCTGTAGTTATTGTTGCAATTATTGTTGCATTACGATGCTGTTGCTATTGTTTTATTAGTGTTCACTATGATTTTTATCATTGTCATTGTTTCCTGTTATACTAATAACAATGTTGTTGTTGTTGTCCCTTCAGCCGCCCCCGTTGTGTACGGGGTCGCCACAGCAGATACAAACCAGATCCACATTGGTATTTGGCACAAGTTTTACACCGGATGCCCTTCCTGATGCAACTCCAGTCTTACCCAGAGAAACACACACAGCTGCTGGTGTTCCAAAGAGGTCTCCCATCCAAGTACCAACCAGGTCCTGCACTGCTTAGCTTCTGAGATTGGCAGGATCAGGCTTACATAGAGCAGACCGGCTGCATTATACTAATAAACAATAATGGTAATGATGATGATAGTAATAATAAAAATGCTTATTGTTATTGTTCCTTCTTTTGTTGTTTTTGGTGGCAGTGTTATTTCATTGCTCCCTTTGCTGTTGTTATTGTCACTGATGCGTTTAAAGTCATTGTTGGTATAATTATTGTGCTGTTCTTGTCTAACTACTCTATTAATAGACCAGAGAGATTAGAATGTTGCCAACAGGGTGGGGTGGGAGGGGTGGATGGTAATTTAATATTGGTTTCTTTTTTCTTTTAAATTTCCCAATATCTCTTTTTTTAAATTGTAGATTTTAAAATTTAACGTCACAAAATATCCATCAGAGCTGACCTGGGATCCTATTGTCCACAACCTGTATGGCTTTTCATCATTTTATGATGTCACACAAAAAAACTAATACCGGCAATTAATAAATTAGGCAATCAGGCTTACATACATCACAATAATAAAAAAAAAATCATGATTGCTAATATCTAAGTGAAAAGAAATCTCCATCCTGTTGTGAAAGTGTCGTGACATGGACCCACAACAGGGGGCGTTAATGAATGGACAATGGATAAGCCAAAAAGTAACAATTTAATGTTGTGAATCGCACAACAACGTACAGACAATAACAATATGGTGGACTGTCAATCATACACCAGGTGACGTGTGGGCAGGCTCGACGATAGAAGACGCCTGGAGAGAGAAGAGCTGGATCCCCACACAGCTTCCAACACCAACGGAGCTGAAGAACACCGGAGCCGCCAAGCCCTGCG
Source organism: Thalassophryne amazonica (assembly GCF_902500255.1). Lineage (NCBI taxonomy): Eukaryota > Metazoa > Chordata > Actinopteri > Batrachoidiformes > Batrachoididae > Thalassophryne > Thalassophryne amazonica. The sequence goes on from NC_047118.1 coordinate 53,282,070, forward strand.
CCCCAGGTGGCCGCTGTCTTCAGCAGTCAGACCCGGTACTGCTGGCAGAGAACAGAGACAGTCCAGATGAGTGTGAGTTTGCACACTCAGTAATCCCACAGTCTGTATTAAGTAAAGGAGGGAAAACCTCCACCTCCAATCACACACACTCGTGCAGCTCCTGGTCAACCACTTATCTGGGTTGGGGTGTGAGGCGAAGCCGTCGCTGTCACACCAAACGCCAATCCCTCAGATAAGGACACACTCCAGGAAAACGGCTGCAACAGAAGTTCAGATTAGGACACAACGTATTAGTCAGCAGAGAAATTACCTGAATGGTAGTTGATTTCTCGGCGAGGAGGTGGAGTTGCAGTCTGGTCTTTGTAGTGGTGGTGATGGGTGACAGCTTGTGTTGATTAATGACAGCTGTCACCTCCAGCAAAGCCGACGCCCTCTCGTGCTTGAAGCCCGCACTTCAAGCAGGGCGCCATCTTGTGGTGGTGGGCCAGCAGTACCTCCTTTTCAGCGGCCCACACAACACATCCCACAATTTAAATGAAAAGTTTCACCTTTTTAACTAGTTGATTTTATAAAATATTAGGATTAAATTGATGACATCATCTCGTTTACAGCCACAGGAGTGATGTCACAGGTGCTGGCGGTGGATATGGTGTTGTTGAAGGTGGTTGGTTATGTGGTTGCTACCTGTGATATTTTTTGACTCCAAAATCTTGAAACAGTAAACACATTGTTATGAAGCCATCGTGCAACCTGCCACGTTCCACTTCACGAGCACGACAGCCACTCTTTGTTTTTATTGGACGCAGCCTAACATTCACTGCAATTTGTGTCAAGATGATGCAAGCCGCTATTAAATGTGAACTTTATGCTTGACATTTATTCATCATGTTCTGAGAAGTAATCTGCAAGTGGGAAAGACTGGCTTCACTGTGAAAACGATCAGAGCTAGTAACAGTGGCAACAGTGAAAGAATCTCAATCCAATATATGTGTGTGTGTGTGTGTGTGTGTGTGTGTGTGTATATATATATATATATATATATATATATATATATATATATATATATATATATATATATATATATATATATATATATATATATATATATACACACACACAGTGAGAAAAATAAGTATTTGAACACCCTGAGGTTTTGCAACTTTGCCCACTTAGAAATCATGGAGTGGTCTTAAATTTTCATCTTAGCTGCATGTCCACTGTGAGAGACATAATCTAAAAAAAAAAAAAAAAAAAAAATCCGGAAATCACAATGTATGATTTTTTTTTTTAATAATTTATTTGTATGTTACTGCTGAAAATAAGTATTTGAACACCTACCAACCAGCAAGAATTCTGGCTCACACAGACCTGTTAATTTTTCTTTAAGAAGCCCTCTTATTCTATAATCTTTACCTGTATTAACTGCACCTGTTTGAACTTGTTACCTGTGTCCACTGGTCCACTGATGTCCACTGTGAGAAACATAATCTAAAAAAAAAATACGGAAATCACACTGTATGATTTTTTTAATAATTTATTTGTGTGTTACTGATGCAAATAAGTATTTGATCCCCTAACTACCAGCAAGAATTCTGGCTCTCGCAGACCTTTTTTTCTTTAAGAAGCCCTCTTATTCTGCACTCTTTACCTGTATTAATTGCACCTGTTTGAACTTGTTACCTGTATAAAAGACACCTGTTCACACACTCAATCAATCATACTCCAACCTGTCCACCACAGCCAAGACCAAAGAGCTGAGATGGACGACAGGTTAACAGGCAAGCAGCTTGGTAGAAGACTGTTATGGTTATTTATTAGAAAGTGGAAGAAACACAAGATGACTGTCAATCTCACTCGGTCTGGGATTCCATGCAAGATCTCACTTTGTGGGGTAAGGATGATTGTGAGAAAGCTCAGAACCACACAGGAGGACCTGGTCAATGAGCTGAAGAGAGCTGGGACCACAGTCACAAAGATTACATTAGTAACACATGATGCTGTCATGGTTTAAAATCCTGAAGGGCAGCAAGGTCCCCCTGCTCAAGCCAGCACATGTCCAGGCCTGTTTGAAGTTCACCAGTGACCATCTGGATGATCCAGAGGAGGCATGGGAGAAGGTCCTGTGGTCAGATGAGACTAGAATAGAGCTTTTTGGAATCAACTCCACTTACCATATTTAGAGGATGAGAACAACCCCAAGAAAACTATCCCAACCGTGAAGCATGGGGGTGGAAACATCATACTCTGGGGGTGCTCTTCTGCAAAGGGGACAGGACTACTGTATTGTATTAAAGGGCGAATGCATGGGGTCATGTATTGCGAGATTTTGGCAAACAACTTCCTTCCCTCTGTAAGAGCGTTGAAATGGGTCATGGCTGGGTCTTCCAGCATGACAATGACCCCAAACACACAGCCAGGGCAACTAAGGAGGGGCTCCGTAAGAAACATTTCAAGGTCCTGGAGTGGCCTGGCCAGTCTCCAGACCTGAACTCAATAGAAAATCTTTGGAGGGAGCTGAAACTCCAAACCTGAAAGATTTGGAGAAGATCTGTACGGAGGAGTGGACCAAAATCCCTGCTGCAGTGTGTGCAAACCTGGTGAAAAACTACAGAAAAGGTTTGACCTCTGTAATTGCAAACAAAGGCTACTGTACCAAATATTAACATTGATTTTCACAGGTGTTGAAATACTTATTTGCAGCAGTAACATACAAATAAATTATTAAAAAATCATACATTGTGATTTCCAGATTTTTTTTTTAGATTATGTCTCTCACAGTTGACATGCACCTAAGATGAAAAGTTCACACCCCTTCATGATTTCTAAGTGGGAGAACTTGCAAAATCGCAGGGTGTTTACTTATTTACCTCGCTGTACACACACACACACACACACACACACATATATATATATGATTAATTTTAATTTTAATTGCGATTAGTCACATTATTTCTGACTAATTGCGTTTAATCACATTGTTATACGCAAAACCCAAAAATGAATTAAAAAGTAGTGTATAGCACAATTTTATTTTAAATGTTATGCCATATGAACGAAAGCATGGTGCCAGGGGGGCGCTAGAGCTCCCTCTGGATTTGTCATAGCACCCCCAAGAAAATAATTCCTCATTTATTATTTTAATTTAATTTCATACCATGTTTTAAGGCCTTGTCTGCACTGAAACTGAACTTCTCCTATACAGTCTTTTTCTTTGTCATTTTCAAAAAGTCCATTCAAGAAATGTCTCCGTTCTCACACATCCAGTGAAACCGCATGAAAATGCTGTAGTACACATGCCAGGCCTGTATGTAGCACTGTAACACTTCTACAAAAAATGGAGAAGAAGATGTGGAGCTAACAACAAATGCTAAAACTATGGAAGCCAGCTCACGGATTGAATAAAGTCTTTTAATCTGACCTGTTCCTAGGACTCATCATCACAGATGAAAACTGTTCTCCACATGACACCCTTGTTTTGGAAGATGTCTTCCATCATAATTCTTTATGATGGAAGTTACTTGTTATGGGTTTTTAAGGGGTTTTTAAGAAGTCCCTCAGTGGTTGTCTCATCTGGGTGAGTTTCTCAACCTGCTTTGTCCCACCACCAAGAAGAATAAAAACAAAATATGTTAAATTACACTGTAAAATTACCCAGTAATGTTCAGTCGTCCCCAGTCAGAGCAACAGCGGGTGTACGTTGCAAAGTTATGGCTTTTGCAGTCCTCTCCTTTATGGTGCATCATGAGGGAATCTCATACATGCTGTTATTTGATGTGATTCTCAGAATGTCTCTCAGACCGACATCTTCCACAATACTTATTCAATCAATCAATCAATCAATTTTTTTATATAGCGCCAAATCACAACAAACAGTTGCCCCAAGGCGCTTTATATTGTAAGGCAAGGCCATACAATAATTATGTAAAACCCCAACGGTCAAAACGACCCCGTGAGCAAGCACTTGGCTACAGTGGGAAGGAAAAACCCCTTTTAACAGGAAGAAACCTCCAGCAGAACCAGGCTCAGGGAGGGGCAGTCTTCTGCTGGGACTGGTTGGGGCTGAGGGAGAGAACCAGGAAAAAGACATGCTGTGGAGGGGAGCAGAGATCGATCACTAATGATTAAATGCAGAGTGGTGCATACAGAGCAAAAAGAGAAAGAAACAGTGCATCATGGGAACCCCCCAGCAGTCTACGTCTATAGCAGCATAACTAAGGGATGGTTCAGGGTCACCTGATCCAGCCCTAACTATAAGCTTTAGCAAAAAGGAAAGTTTTAAGCCTAATCTTAAAAGTAGAGAGGGTGTCTGTCTCCCTGATCTGAATTGGGAGCTGGTTCCACAGGAGAGGAGCCTGAAAGCTGAAGGCTCTGCCTCCCATTCTACTCTTACAAACCCTAGGAACTACAAGTAAGCCTGCAGTCTGAGAGCGAAGCACTCTATTGGGGTGATATGGTACTACGAGGTCCCTAAGATAAGATGGGACCTGATTATTCAAAACCTTATAAGTAAGAAGAAGAATTTTAAATTCTATTCTAGAATTAACAGGAAGCCAATGAAGAGAGGCCAATATGGGTGAGATATGCTCTCTCCTTCTAGTCCCCATCAGTACTCTAGCTGCAATTATTGGCCTGCAGTCTGTAGCAATCCATTTCACTGTTGCTTTTGTGAGCTTCTCTTGCCTTTGTTTATCAATAGTTCTCCCACACACTTCATCTAATGTAGTCTGCCGAAACCTCGCGCCACAGTGTTTTTTCCTTGAATGATTTGCTGGTATCAGCTGTGTGTGTGTGTTGCATTTAGGTGATATTGAAGACTCAAAGTACTCCACTGATTAAAAAAAAGAACTGTGTTAACGTGCGATAAAAAAATAATAAATGAAAAAATTGCCGGCATTAATTAATGCGTTAATGCGATAACGCATTAACTTGCCCAGCCCTAATATATATATATATATACACATACATACACACACACACACACACACACACAAGAGCAGTGTCTGTATGACTCATTACACGAGAAAAAGCAACACAACTACAAAGTCTGTGAACAGCCGTCTGAAGTCTGTACTTAAACGGTTACATCTATCACACAGGGACATTTTCCACAGTTTACTTCCAGCTGTCCTGGTGTGGTTGTGTTTGCACTCCAACTGCTCTGCTGTCCCCCATCAGACATATTTAATATTTGCTCGGCTCCTCTTTGGTCATACAATCAACAGATGGTGGCGATAAGAGGTTTCTGGATTTGCTGGGCAGTTGTTTTGTAATGTTGACACCCATAATTTTGTGGCTATCATGCAAATGTTGATCCCACAAAGGAGGAGCTTCACTGTGGAGGAGGTACAGAATGACTCCGACACAACGTGGCATGGTGTACAGCCTGCTTTGCTTGTTACAGCATGAAACAGAAGTGAATCCAAACTGTATCACCGCTCAAAATTTGTATTATATCAAACATCGAGTGAATAAATCGTCCTCGGCTATCCGCCTCATCTGCCATGAGAACCCCTAGAACCAAAGGCAGCTGCCATTTTGAATGATCATGTGCCATCCACCTCATCTGCCACGAGAACCCAGTTGCGCAACGTCACTTCAGGTTTGCTTCCACGTCAGGTCAGTATCTGCCTCAACCACTAATGAGGACCCCTAGAACCGATGGTCACATGATGTGATCTAGAATAGTGTGGGGAAAGAATGTATTTTGTCACGGCAAAAAAATAAATAAATAAAAGATTAGGTCACAGCAACGTCACTTTCGGTTTGCTTCCGCATCAGATCAGTCACTGGCGTGATAATAGGCACCTGTCAACATGTTTCATAGAGATACATTGTCTATTTGTAAGTGGAATTTGCTCTTGAATTCCAGATTTAAGTAATTATTTGTTTGAATTTAGTTATATTTCTCTTGTTGGGGCCTTAGTGTAGCCTTCTACTATTCAGAGGGTTTGGATAATATCACTCAGGAGTGATATAAAACCAAATTAGCAACAGCAGGACTGGCACCTTCTCCGTACCAACTCAAAGCTGGACGATGGAAAAATGATCCCACACAATGGCCAGATGTTCAATATCCTGATATTTATTCCTACCTCATGGACACACCAGGCATTTATGAAAGTAATTTGTATTTTATATCATATGTGTCATGTATGCATTGGAAATGGATGGAAATGGCTCTGGTGAATACTTAATTTGATTAGATTTTTTATTTTATTTAATTCAGCCATCAACTCACGCAATAACAGAAAATAAATGAATGAAAAGATAAAATCAAATAAAAATGAAAAATGCATAAAATACTGAAAAGAAAAAAAAACGTAGCTGAGCAAAAAAGGTCAAGGCTGAAGCTATCTAGCTTTTAAATGCCCGAACCCATTTACGTCATGTCAACATTAAAAACAAAACACTTCTATCAGACTAGGAACGGTAATATGAAAACAATCACAATGAATCACCGGGACAGGGACTGTTCAATTTCTTTTTACCATTTGGAATACTTTAGTGAACCATGTAACTACTTAAGATAGATTCTGTGTCCTTTTTTTTAAATGATTGATATTGGTGCTCTGTTTGAGCTCCACTTCCAAACTGTTCCACAAATCCACCCCACAAATTGATATGCACATCCTTCTCTTATTAGTTCAACTTCTATTCTTTTTGAAGTTCAATTGTCCTCTCAAATTATAGCCACTTTCTCTTTGCATAAACAGATTTTGTATATTTTTTGGCAGTAAATTGTTTCTGAATTTGTACATGATTTGTGATGTTTTAAATTTGACCAAATCCATAAACGTCAAGATGTTTGATTTTAGAAATAATGGGTTGGGTTGGGTATATATATATATATATATATATATATATATTTGTATATATATATATTTGTATCATCTGCAAACAAAAATCTCAGTAACGTATATATAAAATAAACAGCTTAGGTCTTAATATTGACCCTTGTGGTACCCCACAAGTGATATCCATGTAGTGTAATTTCTGCTCACCCATTTGTACATACTGATTCCTGTGTCTTAGCTCTTTAGCCAGCTCAGCACAATCCCTCTAATGCCATACCTTTCAATTTTGTTTATTAATATATTATGATCAATAGTGTCATAAGCTTTACTTAAATCAGTGATTACACCCTGAGCAAGTTTTCTGTTGTCAACATAATTTCTGATTTCCTCTATTAATTGCAATTTGTCCACTCTGTCATTAAAATGATTTTTGAGTATCTTGGAAAATTGGAAGAACAAAGAAACAGGCCTGTAGTTCATGAAATGGTGTCTATTTCCACATCTAAACAACGGTATTACTTTTGCTATTTTCATTTTGTTGGGGAATTCACCAGATTGAAAAGACAGGTTGCAAATGTAGGTTAGTGGATTTGTAGTTCATTCAATAACTGTTTTTACTGTATTCATGTCTGTCATTCCAATCAGTGGATGTTTTATATTTAACATTTCTGACTATCTCTATGATATTTTTTCATCAGCTCTTTGATTTTAGTTGCCAAAGCCCCCAACCCCACCTCTGGTTCCACCAATTCTGGACCTACATTTACAAGTGGAGACGAAGTGTGCAGGTTCCTATTTTTAAGAACAAGTGTTATGTGCAGAGCTGCAGTAAGTACAGAGGCATAAAACTGATCAGCCACAGCATGAAGTTATGGGGAAGAGTAAAAGAAGGTAGGGTTAGAAAACAGGTGAAGATCTGTGAGCAACAATATGGTTTCATGCCATAAGAGCACAACAGGTGCAATGTTTGGTTTATGCTGGTTTATGTTTGAAACGTCTTGTAATATTACACCTCATTTTAATCAAGAACTTTATTTATTAGGGGGAATTCCAGAATGAATGTTTTATTTTCTTGTTAACACCGTCTGCAAGAGGGTGTGGGTGCGCTCATATATGAGCTTTTGAAAAGACTGAAAGTTACCTCGATGCGATGCTCGATGCTTACATCAGTGAAGTGCCTTGTAAAACACTCCAGAAGTGTTATCAGGTTCCAAAAACAGTGCTTTTCATTATAGAAGTGTATATTCCTCACTCATTTTTACATAATATATGAGAAACAGCTTAGATTTACACATAAACGCCGCAGTTTCTAATCGTTTTCGCAGTGCTGGAGGAGGAGCCAGAGTGAGCCAACATACGTCACTGTACCTCTGTACTCTGATTGGCTGCCACTCTGGGCTTCTCATAATGCTTTGTGTAAGTCTATTGAAGTCCCCACATGATCTATGACATAACTGTTAGACTGAATGGGACTTAACCATCCCTGCTGTCAGTAGTTCAAGGCCGTCTGTTTTTTTGAAATTTTCCTTTCAGGAGAACTTTTAATTTTTTTTTTCTGTCCATAAAAAGGAATAGTTTTAAATGTGTTGAATGTTTGGTCTCCAAAGTAAAGGTCAAACAAGGTCAACGTCCATTGGATTCTCTGACATGTCACATATGTTACACTGTAACATGATAACTAAGCATGACACATGGTGCAAACTATTCCTTTTTAGAACTCCATTAACCCAAACAATAATTTGCATAATTTTTTACTGAACTTGGAGCAACATTAACTTTTGACCCCTGTACAAACTGAAACTGACCTTTGTCACTATTTTTGCTGTTTTTACCCCATAACTCCAGAACATTCAGTCATAGATAATCTAAACTATACCTTTTTGTAATTATTATGATCAGACAAATAATGTGGTGTAGTTTTCAACATGATTGAAGCATTTTTACATTTTGACCTCTGTGTAATTCTTTATTGACCCCTACCTGGCTACAGTTGCCACACTGGAATGGCTGTACTACATTTTTTTTTTGTAGGCCACGGTACACTGATTCTGAGTGTTGTTTATTCATCTTAAGTGGTATAGAGAACCTGCTTGGCCCATGGACTATAACCACTAAGCCACTGTGCTACCTACTCTTTTTTTTTCTAGACAACGCAAATTTTGATCAAATTCATATTATGAATCCCCTACTTAAAGGTTGAACTTTTTCACTCCTATTTGCACCAGGCTTGCCACACATGGAAGTGGGTTGAGGGAGGGCGCATACAAGATCAAACACCTGCAAAAATTACATTGTTTATCATGTGGTATTACTCCTTAAACAAACTGATTTTTTTTTTCCTCAGTCTACTTTCCCTGTTCATTATCTGTTCTTTCATCCGTTTGTTATATTTATTTCAGTAGTCTGATGTGTATTTTTGCTTCCTACAGGCTATGAGAGTGAGATTCAGCGGACTGGCATTCATGTCAAACAGCTTTTGAGTTATGACTGTACTGTTTTTTTTAATCCTCTTTAATACCTTGTTGGATTGTCAAAGTGGACTAACATAGCTGTTTGCTTTGCACTGTGAAAGTCACACCAGTAAAACCAGTTTGACAACAGAGGTCCAACAGAGATCTATGGAGTCAGGTGGAGGGCACGATGGCTGCGTGACTCATAGCACCATTAACAGGTATGACAACAAAAAAACCCAGAAGTCCTGGAGCCAATCAAATAAACGCAGGTAGCGTTGGCACAACGGTGCACATTTCCACTCACACGGCATTAAAAATGTGACTGAGCGGGTTGGAATCAGCAGGAAGCACAGCAAGCTTTCTCTGAAAGTGTCAAATTAGAATTCAACTAAGTCAACTCAAAAACACTTCAATTCATGAACTGATTATTGTCTTTGCTTTCAAATAAGATGATCATGACTGTTGATCTTTAATCCTGATAGCTCACCTTTGTTTATAATTGCTGACCTATAATCTTGATCCTCATCTTTATTCTGGATCACTCACCTTTGATTGCTGAGTTTTGATCCTCATCAATAATTTTTGATCCTGATTGCTGACTTTTGATCCTGACAGCTTACCTTTGTTTCGAATTACTTCTCTGTAATCCCGATCTTTGTCCTTAATCATTCATCATTGATTGGAGATCTTTGATCCTGCTCACTCATCTTTGATTGCTGAACTTTAATCCTGACTGCTGACCTTTGATCCTTATGATTCACCTTTGTTTATGATTGCTGGCCCATACTCCTGGTCTTGGTATTTATTCTAGATCACTCACCTTTGATCACTGAGTTTTGATGCCGATCAATAATTTTTGATCCTGATTGTTGGCCTTTGATCCTAATCACTTATATTTGATAGCTAGTCTTTGATCCTGAATGCCGAGTTTTGATCCTGATGGCTCACCTTTGCTTCCAATTGTTAACTTATTCTAATGCTTGTCTTTGTTCTTAGTCACTCTTTGATCACTCAGCCAACTTTTTTCAGATCACTCATCTTTAATATCTGTAGTCTTGAATTTCATTTTGAAAGGGGGCAGTTTGGATCCCTTTTCAGAGTGTGTTGTTACTTCCGTTTGTCTGTCTGTTGGCCTGGTTTGCTTTTATTCTATGATCAGGATCAAAGAAATGAAGACCAAAAGGCAGATCCAAACCATAGATCTGGATTGCTGATTACTCAACAATCCTGGGTCAAAGGAACCAGGACCAGAGATCAAAGCTCAAAGGCAGGAATGGAATAAAATATCAGGATTAAAGTTCAAATCGGATCCATGCCAAAATGTAATCATTATTTCACTGACTGAGCTCCCAAATCTCACTGAAATACCTTCATGTGACTGAGAAATATCCTGCACATAATCAAATTAGCTGACAGACAGACAAAAAGCAAAGAAAACATAAGGTCCATGGAAGAATTCCCAAACCAGCAATAGGAACAGGATGCCTGCTCCATGATGAAGCCACTGGGTTTGCGGGGGGGGGGATCAGTTAATAATCCAAATGTGACCTTTACTGAATAATTACCGACTGAGGTTTTTTTATGTCTCTGTGTACTCTTCCCCTTACACATATTTTTACACCAAGAGTTCACTCAAAAATGTGATGTGTGTGGTCCATTCCAGTGGTGTTTACTGTCTTTGGTCTGAGGGAGAGGATGCCGTTGGTGAGGAGCGTGCAGCATGGCAGAGGGTGTGGGCAAAAATGATGCCAGTGCTACGAGCCAGGATCTGTACCACCAGACCTGGTTTTGTGCCAACCACAGAAATGCAGGAATCCATACTGCATGCAGGGAAATGAATAGCTTTCAGATAATCTATGCAGAAGGGGAAAAAGGCACGGAAAGCTAGTAACACATTTTGCTCCATAGCTGCTTGTATAGAGGTTGTTCTTGCACATAAGTGAAGGATTCAGGAAACTGAAAAACTAGTCTGACTCCCACTTTACCTGTACAGATGCAGAACAACCTGCTTGTAAGAGCGATACGAGAAGGTTCACACTCACTGAAGGTGCTCATCCTCATGCACAGACCTGCTGCAGCACAGGTATTGTCCAATCAGTGGTAATTTTAAAGAGACGCAAAAGGGACCAGTGCCCTAATCTTGGCCCTACTGCGATCACGTCTAAATCTAGAGTTGCACAGAGCACAACAGAGTTGGTGAAAGGAGAAATAAATGCAAAATGGACTGCATTTATGTAGCGCTTTTCCATCTGCATCAGACGCTCAAAGCGCTTTACAGTTATGCCTCAGATTCACCCCGATGTCAGGGTGCTGCCATACAAGGCGCTCACCAGGCGTAAATGCACCACAGACTGTGTAAATAACAGGATTTCAGCCATGTAAGGTACAAATGTAAGTTGACAGCAGAGTTTCAAGAGGCATCTTTTGTTTTGGTGTTAAAAGGTCAAGCACAAGTAAACCTTCTGACCACTACAATGGAACGTACGGTGCTTTTCCATCTGATGTAGATGGAAAAGCATCACAATCAGGCTTTCACACTCACCAACACACACACACACACATCAATGTTGCATCAATGTCGGTGTTGCAAGTTGCTCAACTGTTTATGAAGAGCAACTTGGTCTGGCTTGGAATTGAACTGAGGATCTTCTAGTCACAAGCCGACCTGTATAACAACATCAGTAAGAGGCATAAATGAAAATCAAAACTAAAATGGCAATAATTGGCAACGCCATTGCATTGACTGTATACTGTGACGTAAAAATATCTTGGGGATTATCGTGCAGCTGAACTGTGTCACCCACATTCGTTTGGGGTTATTTCTTGTGCCTGTGCTTGCAAGTGCTCCACCCGGACTGTGTGTACGCTCTTCCAAAACAGTCTGATCTTGGGAGTTCAGCCAGAAAAAGTCTTGGAGACTGAACAGATACCAGTCAGCAAGACTTCGGCTGAAATCTTAAGACCCTACAGTTCCACAGGAGTCTCCCCCATCTTGCCACAGGAACATGAAAATTCAGTAAGGTATGTCTCCTAGAATATATTCCATTTCTAAGGTAGAACTACTAGTGTACAAGGGTAGGCTGAAAAGTTCTAAGGCTCCCCATGAAGGAGTAATGCATTAACTGCATTATAGTGAGCCTTAGAACTTTTCAACCTACCCTCGTATACTAAGTTATATCTAAATATATAAAAAATGAAGAGTAGAATGGAAGAGTAGAACAGAGTAAAGTAGAGCCACTTAGGTGCCTGGTCTTGAGAACCAGGGATGGTAGGCTGATCTACTTTCTTAGCTACGCCACAAAAATTGGAGTACCCCCTCACCTGTGACTAGAAGTGTGCCATCTCTGAGGGTGTTTTCAATCACAAAGGAAAAGGTGATCATGCAATGTCTGTCACTGAGATATAACATACGGCAGCTTGAACACAGAAAGACACATCAGACAAGACATCCAAGGACGGCCTCCACACCAGCTACCACTGCAGTGGTATGCCAACCAGACCAAAAGTAGGTGTAGCCTCCCAGCGAGATCTTGTCATTTCCAGGTATGCAGACCTCAGAGAGCACTGCCATTGCAATGCAAAGCTTTCAAAGTTCCCTTGACAGCAGTGTACAGTGATCATCCTTGCTGCGAGAAAAGTTTGTTACAGGTGTCTAGCCACATGATCTGCTTCAAGTGTTGACCTCGGCATTACAGTGCAGTGGATGACCCATCAAGACCCTTTTTGCTGCCTAGTGGATTCTTCTTTTCCAAAATGAGGAGCCAAACAGCTTTCTCCACTCCCCTTCATAATATGTGCCATTCTCCAACAGAAGCCAGCACCAGAATTACTCCCACAGAGTGGAGAGAATAAGAGTTATTCTTTACCTGTGTTGAAATTTGTATGGTCTTATACAGTGGTTTGCGTGCCAATCCCACAATGCACCCCCAGAAAAGCAGTTATCTGCAGATTGAAAGAGAGTCTACAGTTCTGTATGGAGTCTTAGGCTACATTATGCCCAAGATTACAAAATATAAAATCCACTATAGATAGGAGCAAGGGGACTTCATTAACTGTGTCATGCAAAATATTTGTTAACCATCTGGGGCAGACGCCATCGTATAAGACGGCTGGGACCAAGCTTTACTAAATTATAAACAACTTTTTAATGATATGAGATAGAAACTTACTCTTTTTTTTGCTGAAAAGTTAACTCTGCGAACTTGTGATCCACCATCAGCCATCTTTGTACTACTCATAGAACCTGTGTCATGACGTGCGGAATGTGAGTGTCCAATCGGAATTGGTTCACCGTCACATGGCTTTCCAAAATCCAATCATAGGGCAGATTTACCTCACTTGATAAACCAAAGATCATTTTCAGGAGTGATAGCATACTAGTTGGCCCGTTTGAATAGCCCCCTAACTCCTCCAATGCACCCTGCGCCATTACACACAGCAAAAGTGAAAGCAGACAGAGAGCCTTGCATGACAATCTCACATGCTCAAACAAAGAGTGTGTATCAGGATTGCTCCACTAGTTTGCATTTGAATGTTACTGGATTACTCTGTGGCTCTCTCCCTCTGGCGTAAAGCACTGTTTACCATATCAATGGGGTGAGGGAGAGGGGGCGCTCCTCAGACTGGAGCATAAACGCATAGACCATTTTGTATATATTGTTCAAAATGTGCATTTGTGTTTATTGTTTGAACTTTTTTGTTGTACAGTCTTTCACACAAGACGTCAAATTACCTTTATAAAGTGTCAAAACTGTTGTTTATTATAGTTTTCTGTGCGTTTTGAATAAATGTGTGTGTAAAATTATTTTTTGCTTTACTTTTTCCTTTGTTATTTGTGATTGTAAACCTTTATTACACTTATAAAACACAACAAAAGCATATATATTATGAAAGAACAGGTTGTCCTGAAAAAAGAGACATAAAACTTGATTGGGGGATGCAGGGAGAGCGGTTAACAGCAATAATAAAACATTTATGCCAGGCGAGTGAACTGTCCAAAAAATGCCCTCGGACCCCAGAGGGTTAAATATTGCAACAATACATTAGTTTGCGAAAGCTACACAACAGTATGTGAACAATAATAATCTGTCTGACATCAACATCAACCATCATTAATGACAACCGAGTCATAGTTTTTCTATGATCCTGTCTGTCTGTGTGAGTTTATGGCCTCTAAAGTAGTGGTTCCCAATCCTTGTTCTTGGGTCCCTGACTACTGCACGTTTGTCCCTGATCTACTTAAACTTGATCTGCACAGTCACTTGTGTTCAGACAAAATATAGCTGGCCGAACATTGGAGGACACCTGATGTGGCTCACTATGCACAATTAGAGCAGGGGAAATGGAAAATGTGCAGTATTTGGAGCACCAAGTACCAGGATTGGGAACCGCTACTCTATTGAATACTAGAGAGCTTGTACCTGTGTTTTGACAACAAATACTGAAGACCCTGTTACCTTCTTGACAACATATCCTCAAGACCTTATTGCCTTGTTCCCGATCATGCTACCTGTGGCCTTGGACAACACATTTCATCTGTATTGTCTCAGCTCACACAGTTGTACTGGCTACCAGCCTTAACTGGGGAAGTAACCTGAGTTTGCCTGGTGTCCTGCTGCAGACTCTGAGGATAAGCACTGGTACCAAAGGGTATCATAGCCCATGTCAGCAGCCCAGTCTCACGTTTTTTTGTCATGTCCCCATCACGAAAAGCACTGTTAACCTCCAAAACGTGAATCAGCTGTGAATCGTGAATTATCTACAAACCATTAATTGCAAAATGTGAATAGTGAAAAAATCCCCCAAAATGTGAACACAGGTCTCATAAAACATGAATATCATTCATGATATATACTGTATATTCAGTTTAAGTAGTTTATGGATTTCAGTTTACAAATCAATTACTGCAGGAAGTCTTGATCGCAAACCCGATCACCGCAAAAATTATTAGTATTATTATTTTTTTTTTCTTGGCAGTAGTCGCAACAGCCGGTGAGGTCGGGAGGTAATCAAAGCAGCTCTTGCTTCTGGTGTCAAGCACCCGGTGTGTGTGGGTTTGTCCCACTCCAGGGACAGTGTGATCAGGTGAGAAGTTTGACTGGGGCGGTCCACCTGTCAAACGGGAAGGAAGGCGTCAAACTGAAGGAGGGGAGAAACCTCCCCCTCCGGTAAACGGCTCAATAACCTTAAGAGAAATGTTGTAGAAAAACAAACAACACTAGTTTCTAACCTCAGGAAGGTAGACAACAAGCTAAAACCTTATTTTTATCCATATGAGCCATCCTCTGAGCTGGAAAAATAATATTGACCTGAATGCGCAATCGGCGGAGAAACAGAAGCTTAGGGACGTCTACAAAGTGCAAAAACAAGACACCAGAAAAATATTCAATACATTCAGGCATGGTGTCATCAAACTGAACACATCAGTTGTCTGCTGTTGTACTACAGCAGTCAGTTTGGAAAACTGTGCAGAAATTGAATTTTAGTGAATTAGTGAATTGTGTTGCTCATTTTATGACTTAATGACAAAAAAAAATAAATAAATCACAATTCACCACCCCCTCACCAAAAATAAAACAATTAAAAAAAATAATTTTTGCAGTGATAGGGTTTGCAATCAAGACTTCATGCAGTAATTGATCTGAAAACTGAAATCCATAAACTACTTAAACTGAAAAAATCTATCTATATATATCATGAATGATATACATGTTTTGCGAGACCCACGTTTATGTTTTGTGAGACCTACGTTCACATTTTGGGGGATATTTTTTTCAGTATTCACATTTTGCAATTATTGGTTTGCGGATAATTCACAATTTCCAGCTGATTCACATTTTGGGGTTTAACAGCACCCCATTTTTGTAACATGTTTTTATAATCTGATAAAATAATTTATAATAATTTATAATTTATAATCTTCCCCTTCTCATAACTCTAACCATAATGCAAGTGTCAACCCTCCATGAAATTAATTTGTGCTCCCCTCACGAAAAGTGCCCCATTTTTGTGCCCTCGGCACAAATCCATATATTAATGTACGTTCTGTAATGCCGCCATGAGCTACCGTGACACTGGGTTGGTGTCAGACCTTTTCCTTCTTCTCACTACCTATTTATTTTTGTGCCCAAAAAGTCATCAGCAATTCTTCTCAGTCACCAAAGAGTGTCAACCCTGTTAATGTACCCTGCATTGCCAAACAGAAACACTGTTGATAGGATACGTCTTCACTGTGTGTCCAAAGGGAAGCAGGATCGAACTGAAGAAGTCTTTAGATGAGATGCAAAACCTCTCCAGAATTGCTACATGATTGCAGTTTGACCTCTATTTGAATTAGTGGTGAACCTGAATAAATGAAATGAACCCAGAGAGAAAATATTTGAACATGTTTATAGAGTCAGTAATGGCAGAAACCATACATGCATTGAAACCACAAAACTACAGCATACACAAAAATAAAATATTAATAAAATATTAATTTATTATAAATATTGTGTTTCCCTGCTTGGTGCACAAAACACAGGGAAATGTGTTTGTTTAGTGAACAAAACGGTCTAATTTGAAGCACTGGCCCTACCCTGGTCTCACGCCCACAGTTGACATAGGCAAAAACTACAGATCAAGTCGACCCATTCAGACTGCAAACTGCACGACTCCTCACCTTGTCTGTTGTCTGGGTTTAAATGTTGGAAAAAACCAGAAGGGATGTAATGCCCAAATACTTTTTGATAATTGCTGTCCACAAATCCTGCCTAAGTACACGCAGTAAAGGGACCGTTTGGAATATTTCATGTTTTAAAGAGCAAAACCAAGGCAGGAGTCAGCAGCAGTCAATTAGACCAGAATCAACACCTGTGTTTAAACAGTGAGGAGGAAACGACTTTTCAATCAAAAGGACATTTGTCCTTTCAGACGCTTGTGGGCTAAGCTCTGGAGAAACACTGTGACCACTGTTCATTTAAAGGCCAGACAGTAGAGATTAAAGTAGAGAATAGAGATTAATTTCTTTTTATGACTGAAAAGGCTATACTTTTTCTTTAACAAACTAACATATATTCAGTTCAATGGTGGTTGGGTAGATTTAGTTATGAATACACCCAACAACTGACATTAAGTAAGATTGACAACTCATGCTAATAATAATTAATCCAAAATCAATCCAGTGTAGGCAAAGCATGCTTGCAGCATTGACATGAATCCAGTCTGCACAGTAGATATGTATGTGTTCAAGTTTGCATCCAACCATTACAAATATATAACATATTAACATCAACATGAACTGTGAAAACAGATTCCATCATACAAGACAGAGGCTCAACAGAAAAAGAAAAAAAAATACAAAAAAGTGTTGAAATAATCCTAACCAACTAAGAAATGTGAGTGAATGCTACAATAGTATCAAAAATTGCCCCAACGTTCCTCACTTTGTCAGTGTGATGTATGACACACAGGCCCAGGCTAAGCATTAGCTGGTCAAATTGATGCTGATGTCTCACTGGACCAAGAACCATAATTTCAGTCTTGTCAGGGTTTAAAAGTAGGAAATTGCTAGACATTCAGCTTTTCAATGATGCAAGGCAATCTTCTAAGGATTTTATGTGGATGACATTACCAGCATTTATCAGCATGTATAACTGAGTATCATCAGCATAGCAATGAAACGTAATTCAAAACGGCGCAATATGTGCCCAAGGGGTGCTATATACAGTAGTGTTCAGAATAATAGTAGTGCTATGTGACTAAAAATATTAATCCAGGTTTTGAGTATATTTCTTATTGTTACATGGGAAACAAGGTACCAGTAGATTCAGTAGATTCTCACAAATCCAACAAGACCAAGCATTCATGATATGCACACTCTTAAGGCTATGAAATTGGGCTATTAATAAAAAAAAGTAGAAAAGGGGGTGTTCACAATAATAGTAGTGTGGCATTCAGTCAGTGAGTTTGTCAATTTTGTGGAACAAACAGGTGTGAATCAGGTGTCCCCTATGTAAGGACGAAGCCAGCACCTGTTGAACATGCTTTTCTCTTTGAAAGCCTGAGGAAAATGGGAAGTTCAAGACATTGTTCAGAAGAACAGCATAGTTTGATTAAAAAGTTGACTGGAGAGGGGAAAACATACACAGGTGCAAAAAATTAAAGGCTGTTCATCTACAACGATCTCCAATGCATTACAATGGACAAAAAAAACAGAGACGCGTCAAAGAAAACGGAAAACAACCATCAAAATGGATAGAAGAATAACCAGAATGGCAAAGGCTCACCCACTGATCAGCTCCAGGATGATCAAAGACAGTCTGGAGTTACCTGTAAGTGCTGTGACAGTTAGAAGATGCCTGTGTGAAGCTAATTTATTTGCAAGAATCCCCCGCAAAGTCCCTCTGTTAAATAAAAGACGTGCAGAAGAGGTTACAATTTGCCAAAGAACACATCAACTGGCCTAAAGAGAAAAGGAGGAATATTTTGTGGACTGATGAGAGTAAAATTGTTCTTTTTGGGTCCAAGGGCCACAGACAGTTTGTGAGACGACCCCCAAACTCTGAATTCAAGCCACAGTTCACAGTGAAGATAGTGAAGCATGGTGGTGCAAGCATCATGATATGGGCATGTTTCTCCTACTATGGTGTTGGGCCTATATATCATATACCAGGTATCATGGATCAGTTTGGATATGTCAAAATACTTGAAGAGGTCATGTTGCCTTATGCTGAAGAGGACATGCCCTTGAAATGGGTGTGTCAACAAGACAATGACCCCAAGCACACTAGTAAATGAGCAAAATCCTGGTTCCAAACCAACAAAATTAATGCCTCACAGATGTGAAGAAATCATGAAAAACTGTGGTTATACAACTAAATACTAGTTTAGTGATTCACAGGATTGCTAAAAAAGCAGTTTGAACATAATAGTTTTGAATTTGTAGCGTCAACAGCAGATGCTACTATTATTGTGAACGCCCCCTTTTCTACTTTTTTTTACTAATAGCCCAATTTCATAGGCTTAAGAGTGTGCATATCATGAATGCTTGGTCTTGTTGGATTTGTGAGAATCTACTGAATCTACTGGTACCTTGTTTCCCATGTAACAATAAGAAATATACTCAAAACCTGGATTAATCTTTTTAGTCACATAGCACTACTATTATTCTGAACACTACTGTAAAGGTAGAAAAGCAGGGTGCCTAAGACGGACCCCTGTGGAACCCCAAATTTCATGTCACTAGGTTAGAGGTAGTGTTATTGAAAAAAAACACAGTGAGAACCACTGCTCAGGTATGATGACAACCATGTAAGGGCACTCCCAGTAATCCTAAAATGATTCTCCAGCCTATCAAGTAGAATATGATGATCCATGGTATCAAACGCAGCACTACGATCTAACTGCACCAGAACTGTAGTAGTGTCCGAATCCATTGCAAGCAGAAGATCATTCACCACTTTATTGAGAGCTGTCTCTGTGGAATGATATTTTCTAAAAGCAGACTGTAGTGGCTCAAAAAGATTATTCTCAGTAAGGTAGTCCACGAACTGCTGTGAAATCACCTTTTCTAGAATTTTACAGCAAAATGATAGATTTCATATCAGCCTATAGTTTTCAATATACGAGGGTCAAGATTAGATTTCTTACATAAGTAATGCTTTAATCACTGCACATTTGAAACATTTAGGAACAGATCCAGAGATTAATTCCTGGTATAAAACAATAAGATATTTTCTAAGGTTCACTCAATGGTTGTATAAACTTGATTAAAAAATATTAAATAGAAACCAATTAGAAACCAAATAGACACCCTGCTGGAGCTTTTGACCCCGCAACCCAATTCCGGATAAGAGGTTAAAGATGAGTAAAGATGAAAAGTGGTCACACATTTTACAGGTCGATATTTTTTTTATAAATATTACATAATTTAAGAGCATTTTATCATTTAAAAAAAAACATTGTAGGCACACCAAACATGCCAGACATTATAGGTCAACCCAGAATGATTGACTATTAACCAGGGATGTATTAACCGATATGAATTAAAAAAAAAAAGATAAAGTATGAGGGTACTTAAGGTTCTCGGCCTCACCTAGAAAAAAGTAGAGGTTCAAGATGCGACCTTCCTCCACTAAGGGATTACACAACTCGGACATTGGTTGACCAAGTGTATTGATGCTTTCTGGATGAGGTCAAGAACCCTCTGAAGTACTCTCATAAAAGAACACAACCACAATGATACATTGATACGTAAATCAATCTAACTGTAATATGAACTGGTTGATTGCTCAGTTTTAATCGTATGAATCAATTTAGTTAACCTTTTGCATGTTGTACTTCTATGTTTTCAAACTCTCATAAAATGTCAAAGGTCAGTGTGAGGCTCTTGTGAGACTGGTCACAGGAGTATAAATTTTTTTCTAGGTAAAAACAAAATCAACAGGTCTGATGGTAGTAGGTGATATAACGGATAAATGCAGCCATTTGAAATTTGTATTGTGTTCACAATTTGTTAATACTGTCATACATACCGTTCAGAAGGAGAGAGAGTTATGCTATGCTACTTATACTATGCTAACAGTAGTTGCCTTCTTCTTCTTGCCTTCATCTGCGCTAATCTTTCTGCTACTGTATGTGATGCTGCCTCCAGTGGTAAGCAAAATTCAAGCAGAGAGCAGGCCAATATGCTGAAGCAATGCAAAAACTGTACTGTAAAAACCTGATGGTCCCCGGTCTTTCATAAACTACGTACTTGAAGGTAACCAATGCCACTCTTTTGCTTATTCAAATTTATTGTTATGTGCCGATGCGGGTTGAGGAGCGGACCTGCGTCTGACTGAACCCAGCGCTAAAATAACCAGAAAGCGGTTCCAATAACAAAACTATTTATTTTCCCCCTTTTGTGCAATACTCGGTGTACAAATATAAAACGCGTCTGTCTGGCGGAGTGAAGGACGGCGCGCTCTCCAGCACCCAAAGGGATCGAAGCCCGGCGCCTCTGGACCCACGTTCACCGCCAGACACCCCCCAGGTGGACACGACAAACCGACTGTGAAGGATAGAAAAGGTGAGGTAAGTCAGCAACTACAACTAATATCCTTCAAAGGCACACACTATCAGCAACACATTCAGGTCTGAATTTAAGCTTTATGTAAATGAGCAGCTTCTCACAACAGGTGGAGGATCATCTGTCCGCACGTCACGGCTGTGAGAAGCAAGCTGCACAACTCTCATCAATATTCACATGTACTGCGTAACAAAATACTAAATTACTGTTAACAATTATTCAGACAATCAAATCACCTCTGATGTGTGCTGACAGCATGTGTCCCTCACCCGTCCTCCTTCACAGGCACGATGTGTCAAACCCAGGCGCGGTCCTCAGCGTCTCACAAACGAACATCACAAGGTCGAGTTCCCAGCAATTCTGCTTGAATCACTCATGGCTTAAATGCAGAACGCCATCTCATTATCTGCTTCAGCTGAAAGTCTTTAAGGTTGCATGTGAGCATCATCCACAGGTGCTGCATATCACGTTGATGAGGGTGAAGGACTCTTCTGCCAGCACCTTCTCCACAGACAATAAATCAGTTTGCATACCACCTGGAGAGCAAAGAAAAGAAAAGAACACCAAAATGTCCAGCCAAACCCCCCCAACACACAACAGTACCCCCCCTTTAACGGGAAGCCTCCCGGCGACCGAACAGACCAGGCCCGAGAACAGCACTTCCCTCCGGGGTCCTCGTCAGGAAGCAGACAGCATAACGCTCCCAAGGTCCACTGCAGACAGCAGGACAGGGCACCGCAGCTGGAAGGCCGGCTGGCATCAAACAAAAACCCCAAAACAGTCCCAAGTACAACCCAACATACAAGAAAAACACAAAACCCACCCAAAACCTCCCCAGGGGGCCGTCCCATCCAACCCCGGGAAGAAAAGAAAAACTCCCAAATGCAAAAACCCAACACAGCCCCACAAACAATACAAACATAAATGCACAAAGAAAAATAACAAACAACCCCCCCAGAATGACTTGCAGAGCCCAACACCCCCCAGAAGGCCTTTACCGCCAGTTCCAGGAGAAATAGCCAAAGCCGGAATCCCACAGAGGTCCCCAGGTACACATGGAGCAATGGCGCCCCCCAGAGGACCGTACCATCAAACCCCAGGAGGCACCCTCCCCACAACCCAGGGACCCCAGACCCGGCCACACTTGGCTAGTCGGCCCCACAAGCCAATTTCCCCCCCAGAGGACCATCCCATCAACCCTGGAGGTGGAACCTGGAAGGAAACAAAAGAAACACAAAATTCCAACCCCCGGCGGACTACATTAAACAACCCCGGGGGCAAATAAAACAACCGATAAACCCTGTTACCTTCCCCAGCACCCCGAAAGACCCCAGATCACTCCCAGAGCCCTCCGTCGGCTCAATTTTAGCAAACGGCAACAAAATTACCAAGCCGGGGAAGGGAACAGGAAAAACTAACCCGGCCCCAACCCCAAGGCGCAGCGGAAAACCGGAAATACGTCCGGTGCCCCAACCCGACCATACCCCAGCCTATCGGGAGGGGTGGAACTACCGAAATGGCGAACGGCAACAGATCGGCCCACCCCTCCGACAGAGGTATGTTCCCGCTGCACCACACCCCGGCAACACCAATGACAAACGGTACAAAGGCCCACCGAGGCTGGAGTGGAACCGGGCCCTAACCAAACCAAAAAAAACGCCCCTGACAACCCCCCCTAGGTGCAGAGGTCTTCTGAGAACGCTCAGCGTGACCAACCTGCACCACCCCACAACCCACAAGACGAACGGTCTTGGGGCGAGTGAGGTTGGGGTTAGGGAAGCAGGGAAATAAAAAATAACAAAACAAAACGACCCCAGACCCAAACAGAAAATACCTAAATACAAATAATAAAAACCAACGATCAACTGAGTCCAGCCGAGCTCTGAACCGCCTGTCGTTCACTCCACCAGAACCGCCTCTGAATCCCCAAACAATTTATAACCCCGTTCAAAAAAAAAACAAAACAGCCCAAATTTTTTTTTTTTTTTTGTGTGTATTATTTTGCCTGTCCCAGAACTCCTGGAGATACGTCACCACTATTTTTCTTGACGCTTATATGACGGGGCAATATAGCAGCTTCAGCTCGTCCGAGCTGCATGGGCTCATCCGCAAGAGGAGCCAGAGGTCCCGTCGGAGGAGTGTCAGTGGGGCGAAGAAGAGGCAGCCCAGATCTGTGTCGGGGAAAGCCCCAAGACGAAAAAACCTGTTCTGATGGCTGCCCTCTCTCTTTGTAAAAGTAAAACAAACATTAGTGTCATCCACAGTTTTGGCACTACCAGATTATAGTAAACCATTCATTCAAACAGTTGATTGTAAGAATAAGTTCATGACTAGTGTTTTGGTTCAAGTGTATGGCTCAAAATTGAGGCCAGTTGCCTACTACTCATCTAAATTGGATGCAGTAGCAAGTGCTTTACCACCATGCGTACAGGCTGTTGTTGCAGCCTCTATGGCTGTTCAAAGTAGCAGTAATGTTGTTCTATTCCATCAGCTGACAAGGCAGTCTCTGCACTTCTGTTGCAGACAAACATGAGCCTTTTGTCCCCAGCAAGACATCTTTCGTGCATGTCCTTGCTATTATCACAGCCACACCTTACGATAGAGCGATGTACAACATTGAATCCCTCCACATTGATACCTTTACCTAAGGATGGTGAGCCGCACAATTGTCTTGATGTAGCAACAGTCTGTACGAAAGCACGCCCAGACCTCCGGGACACACCCATCCCAAACAGTACAATCGTGTATGTGGATGGTTCTTCCACTAAAAATGCTTATGGACAAACGCAATCTGGATATGCTGTCGTCACAAATTCAGAAGTATTAGATTCTGCTTCATTGCCATCGTCATTTTCAGCACAAGCAGCTGAATTAGTTGCTTTAACTGCAGCTTGCTATCTGTTTCAAGGTACGGCCGTATCAATTTATACAGACAGCCAGTACGCTTTCAGCACAGTGCATGTGTTTGCAAAACTGTGGGAGGAGCGTGGAATGGTGACATCATCTGGAAAGCCAGTGACTCATGCCACTCTCCTAACTGCCCTACTGCAAGCTGTGAAGTTGCCTCAACAAATTGCTATATGCAAATGTGCGGCTCACACCAATGGCTCTGACAGTGTTTCAAAAGGAAATGATTTTGCTGACAGAGCAGCAAAAGAGGCAGCAGCAGCTTCTTCTATTTTTGTTGTACAGGAAACTACTCCAGATTTGCATTTAGGTCATACACTGCTTGCTGACATGCAACAGCAGGCAACTGACAGAGAAAAACAAATGTGGATAGCTAAAGGAGCTACGTATGCAAATGACTTGTACGTATGACCACAAAAGAAACCCATATTGCCAAAAAATATGTTTAAATGGGCAGCTATTATGAGCCATGGCGTGACGCATGTCTCATCAGGGGGTATGATATCGCAATTGCAATCTATTTTTTGTCTTTATGGGTTCGATGCATATGCAAAACAGCATTGTAGAGCATGCATGATATGTGCAAAACACAACTCACAAGGCAATTTGAGACCCCAAAGAGGTAAATTTCCAACACCACAATATCCCTTTCAAGTGATTCATATGGATTATATACAGCTGAGTAAACATGAAGGGAAGGAATTTTGTTTAGTCATAATTGATGCCTTCTCAAAATGGGTAGAATTGTTCCCTACAAAACATGCAGATTCACTTACAGTGGCTAAAGCATTATGCAAAGACATCATCCCACGATTTGGAATACCAGAAACAGTCTATTCAGATAATGGAGCGCATTTTGTTAATACAATAGTGCAATACGTAGGAGAAGCACTACAGGTTAATCTTAAAAATCATTGTGCTTATCATCCACAAAGCGCCGGATTAGTGGAAAGGATGAATGGAACAGTAAAAAACAGACTTAGAAAGACAATGGAGGAAACAGGCAGACCATGGATGCATTGTGTAGATTTGGTAAAAATGTATATAAACATAACTAGTACCATGGGGTTGACACCGTATGAAACATTGTTTGGCAGAAAATATCGATTGCCATATTATGGACAAATTTGGGATGTACCTGAGGAAGCCAATTTGGCGGATTACATGAGAAAAATGTTAGAAGGACAACGAGGGAGAGTTCCAAACACTGATGATCCCATTTCTCCACAGGAGGACCCTAAAGTGGTACCTGGAGACTGGGTGTTGATAAGAAGCATCAAGAGAAAACACTGGCATTCACCTAAATGGGAAGGGCCCTATCAAGTACTACTCACAACACCCACAGCCTTGAAAATTGGGGAAAGAAGTACATGGATTCATTTAACTCACTGTAAGAAAGTCATTTCTGCAGACACAGACAAACAGTAAGAACAGTAGGACAAGACTAGTAATAGTGTGTGAGCTTGGTGTTAAGATCCAGGTTAGACACGAAAGCTAGCAGAAGACATTAAGAAGCCACTGTTCTGAACATAGGTGTGCTGTAGTGTGCAGAAATGGCGAAAGAAAAAAATAAAAAGAACGAGGGTTTCTGGACCCCACGGACAGTCCTTGTTATGCTACTTTTCTTTTTTGAATTGGGATTATTATTAAAAGCCATGAGCACGGGACATGATAATAAGGATCACATCCGCAGATTGCAGAGACCAAAAAGAAGTAACGAAGACCCCAGTCCGATAATAAATGCCACAGTACATAGCTGTGATGGGAATAATGCGTACCGATTTGGTGTACAAGCCTGCATTCCTAGAAATACTTCTGTGATCATCTCTGTACCATATAGTGGTCTTACCCATGGAATGCCGGATGGTGACAGAGGGACTAATTACGGAAATAGTTTCTCATGGTATATGACCAACGATCAACAAGATAGGAGATGGGAAACGTTGGTAGCCGATGAATGGAGTAGATGGACACCAAGATGGGCACAAACCGAGTGGGCTAAGTACCAGAGTCAAATTCTCAAAATGTATCAAACAGATGATAAGCTGTCTATAGTGGTGAATACCACAGAAAAAGGAACCATATTCCCACCTGATATAGAGGGAGACTGTTGGTTGTTCCTCCTTTGGGTATACAAACAAGGAAAAGATCCGTATTTCCATTTCTTCCTCTGTGAAACAGATAGAGTACAGCAACCAATATTGACCGAATTAAGTACGTCAAAGGGGGTGTCCATACAAGCAAAGGGGGTGCCCATACAAGCAAAGGGGGTGTCTGTACAAGGCACAAAAGACATGAAGGCAGATGACTGGTTCCTAGTAACTACAGGAATTAGTGGACAAAATAACAATTGGCTTTTAATGGCAGAACAAGCAGGACTAGCAGCAAAGAAGGACTGTGTTGTATGTATGGGACCCAGACCTATATTACAGGTAATACCGGCAGCATTACCCAAAGACTGTCTACTGACTGCTATGACACAGACATACATTGCGGCAAACAACAATTGTTCTAAGTGGGACAAGATCTATCCAGTGACCAAATTGACTAAGATTAAACCTTTATTCTCAAGCAAAGTTGGGCATGCTAACCATACATGTGTACACTTGACAGGGACAAGTAAGACTTTGGGTAGCTTAAACCACACCGCCTGGTGTAAGAATGTGGTCCATAGTACTCCCACATTCAAACCTGTCGGGAGGAGTGACGTATGGTGGTGGTGTGGGGATAACAGAATCTTTGACAGACTGCCACGGAATGTGTCAGGTTATTGTGCATTAATATCATTATTGTTACCAGTTGAAGCCATACCCATGACCCCTGAAGACGTTACGACATATGCAGCCTCTCTTATTCCTGAAGATTGGCAGAAAGGCATAGCCAGACATAGAGTAAAAAGAGATTGGAAAGGAGTGGGAAATCCAACATATATTGACGCAATAGGAGTCCCCAGGGGAGTGCCTGACGAGTATAAACTGGTTGATCAAATAGCAGCTGGATTCGAATCTTCCATCTGTTGGTGGTGTTCAATTAATAAAAACGTGGACAGAATAAACTACATCCACTACAATGTACAGAAATTAGGAAATTGGACTGAGGAAGGATTTAAGGCTGTCCATTCACAGTTAGAAGCCACGTCCCTTATGGCCTTCCAGAATCGTATTGCTCTGGATATGTTGTTGGCAGAGAAAGGAGGTGTTTGTGCCATGTTCGGAGAACAATGCTGCACATTCATTCCCAACAACACGGCTGCAGACGGCAGTCTCACTCAAGCCATTGACGGGCTGAGGACGTTGAACAGGAAGATGAAAGAGCACAGTGGAGTAAACACCGAAGGCTGGGATTGGTGGCTGGAAGGGATGGGAAAATGGAGGTCTTTGATTTCTTCACTATTAGTGTCTATAGCAGTATTTGCTGCAATTCTAACATTGTGTGGATGTTGTTGTATTCCATGTCTCCGAGGCCTTGTAAATAGAATGATAACCACAGCAATAAGTCCAGGACCAGGAGGGGGTCCAGCATCATATCCACTTCTGGGGACAGACGACGACAAGGAGGACGATGGCTCTCCTGACCTGTACCCAGACCAATGGAAGTATGATGACCCAGACACCGATGATGGTGACAATGATGACATCACCTCTGGGGTGTAAGCCTATAGAGAAAACATACCATGATGAACCTCTTAGTGAAAATCTCAAAAAGAAGTGCTAAGCTGAGTGATGCCTACTGTATGTTTAACAGGCGATAAACAGGAGGGGAATGTTAAAGATTTTGTATATATGTTATCACTGTTAAACATTTGTACATTTGTCTTCTTTCTCATGAGAACGGTGTTGTGCTGTTTTGCACTTCACCCTGAGAATGTACGTGTTATTCAACCTTGTTTTAGCTTTGTCTTCTTTCTCATGAGAACGGTGTTGTGCTGTTTTGCACCTGTCTTAACCAAGCCTGAGAATTCAATTTTGTTTTAGCACTCTGGGGTCAATCTGAGCTGGGAATGAAGGGCTGGATGTACTTATTATTATAATATAACTTTGTTTTCGCAGCCTCTAACGACTGGGAGTAAGAGAACGTTTTGACTGTTGTGATGTGGTGCTTAGTGTGAAGGAGTGTGAAGGACAGGACACTTCAGGCAGATGCAGAACAGCTGATAACTGCAACAGACGAACGAGATGTGCTGACCTGTGTAAAAGAAAGTGTTCTTCCTTACAGCTGCACTTATTGACGTATGCGTTTATGTTACGGGAAGAAACTTGTCTTGCGTCATCACCCCCACCCTTAGGACAAGTTTTTTGTTTATGTGATGAGGGCGTCTCTTAATAAAAAGAGCGGAAAAGCAGGCCAGACTTTAGTGTAGCCTTGGTGTACAGCCTGACTGCACTCCGCGCGTAAAATTTGACTTTCTGTCTCACTGGTGTTTCTTGACTCTGTTTGTCTTGTTAAAGGTTTTAAAAATGTTTGGAGGAGAAAATACCCAACAGCGTCCACGCTCCTTTATCCGATCATCTAGACGAATCACCAAAGATATTAGCTCATCTAAATCGTTTGGTTCGTCACGGACTGCTAGCTCGTCTTTTAATGACTCATTTAAACCATCCACAAACACTCCTCGTAAAGCTGCGGCATTCCAACCGGACTGAGCAGAAAAAATTCGGAAATCCACGGAATACTCCGCCGCACTCCACCTCCCCTGCCTGAGATTCAGCAACCGTTGGGCAACAGTATTTGTTTTCACCAGATGGTCAAAAACCAATCGGAACTCCCAGGAGAAATCCTTAAAGGATCCTAACAATGGCGAGTTATTACTCCACAACGCAGTGACCCAAGCTAAGGCGTCACCTCGGAGCAAATTTGTCACATATGAGACACGGCTGCCATCAGAAGAGAAGGAAGCCAGTCGTTGAGCAAAAACCAGAGAACATTGCATCAAAAACGGACCACAGGCTTCAACGTCTCCCGCATAAGGCTCCGGATGGCAAATAATCGGTTCAGACGCCGAATCTCTGGGTGACGGAGTTATCTGCACCGGTATCGATGGTGCCGCAGCTGGAGCAGCAGGAAGCGAAACGGCTTGCGCTGCAAGCTCCGTAACATGGGCGTCTGTTTGTTTAATTTGGTTTGCAAGATGCTGTAATTGCTCCCATATTTTCTCCAAGTGTTCTTGAACTCTTTCGGCAAATGGAACTGCTTCTGCCACTGGGTCCATTTTAGAATGGCCAGGAACTACTGTTATGTGCCGACGCGGGTTGAGGAGCGGACCTGCGTCTGACTGAACCCAGCGCTAAAATAACCAGAAAGCGGTTCCAATAACAAAACAATTTATTTTCCCCCTTTTGTGCAATACTCGGTGTACAAACATAAAACGCGTCTGTCTGGCAGAGTGAAGGACGGCGCACTCTCCAGCGCCCAAAGGGATCGAAGCCCGGCACCTCTGGACCCACGTTCACCGCCAAACAAATTACTGTTAACAATTATTCAGACAATCAAATCACCTCTGATGTGTGCTGACAGCATGTGTCCCTCACCCGTCCTCCTTCACAGGCACGATGTGTCAAACCCAGGCGCGGTCCTCAGCGTCTCACAAACGAACATCACAAGGTCGAGTTCCCAGCAATTCTGCTTGAATCACTCATGGCTTAAATGCAGAACGCCATCTCATTATCTGCTTCAGCTGAAAGTCTTTAAGGTTGCACGTGAGCATCATCCACAGGTGCTGCATATCACGTTGATGAGGGTGAAGGACTCTTCTGCCAGCACCTTCTCCACAGACAATAAATCAGTTTGCATACCACCTGGAGAGCAAAGAAAAGAAAAGAACACCAAAATGTCCAGCCAAACCCCCCCAACACACAACATTTATCACTGAAAATAAATGTCTGTATTAAACAAGGAATTGTATCACATTACATTGCATCAAATTACATTAAATCTAAATGCTCTGTAATGAAAAGTATTCTTCCTGAATCATATCACAGCCCACATAGCTAGAGATGTATCAGATCATTTTACGAAAGATAAATGCAAACTTTCCTGAGTTTCGTTTGTTTGTGTAATTAATTGTTGGTTTGTTGATTTGCGAAGTTGTTCTGCATTTTTTTTTTAAATGTGCCATTCCAATTAACTTATTCAGCATGAATTTGAAAGAGAGGACAGGAAACATACATTTAATTGTAGCAATTAATTATTTTAATTCAAAACACCAAACTATGCAACTGCAATATGTTACATTGTGTGTTAAAAATAATATTAGTGTTCAAGTCTGGGCTGATGTCAAGTCATCTCAGGAATAAAGTTATGCCACCTCCATAAAACTGTCTGGGGATTTTGCTGTTTTTCCAAACCTCTCGGGCTCGTACAAGACTTTGGGGAAACCTAAGCAACTCTGACTACCACTTTTACACATTTGCCTTACAAGTGATGTGGGTTGAATTAAATTGCAACATTATATCTTCAGCACCGGGTTTCGCTCAAGATATGTTGAGGCTGTTACTGGCACTTTCAGAGCGTTCAATCAGAGTAATAAATTGGGTCTGATGGCTAATTTTAGCTGAAATCCAAACCTCGACAATAAGTTACGAGTCTTGTGGGACCTTTTACTCAAACCGTGTCTGGCACTGCCACATTTGAGGAGAACTTCTTTTTCAAATAAATGGCTTTCCCAAAAGTTGCATGTTTTCAAAGCGTGCTCCCTCCACATTTTTTTTTTTTTTTTTACCGCATCTCGCGCCCGTGTGTATTCACGCACATTGAGCTGCATCACTCCCAGACTGAAAACCTTTCACGACGCTGCCTTTCAGGTTAGAGTTTAATTTGCATGTGTTATCACAGCGTAGGTCCTGGAGGTCTGCACTGATCCTCTCAGTGTGAGTTCACTGTATGGCCCTCAGTCAGTGCATTAGCAGTGACGTGGTTGTGATTAATGGTAATCACGCCAGATTTACTGTGTGTTTATTTTACGGCGCAGTTGGCAGCGTGGCCCTCGGCCCATCGACGAGAGCGCCTGCTGGCAGCCAGAGGTGGACGGAGGGATTTGGTGATGTTTGCCTTGATACTCTGCTGTAGTGTTGGTGCGTCTGAGGAATCGTGCAGCCGAACAAAGGTTGTGTTGTCAGTCATAAGTGACTGCAAACATTTCCTGCTTGCTGAAAACTTAGATTTTGCTGCTGACGCTGTCTGTCGTCATAAGAAGAAGTTATTAGGTCTTGCCCAGTTCGGCACGCTCAGTATTTACAGAGCTTTCTGCACCTCCACATTAACACATTCTGCTACAGGCTGAAGTTGTGTGTCACAATTTGTTTTGACCAGCCTGTTGATTCACAGGGCTGCTTTATAATTGTGAACACTCTGTACCAGTTCCTTGGTACTGAGTGACACCCAGAGCTCCAGTGGCCCCAAAGACAGTGCAACACTGCCACCATGTTGACCATGTGTACTACAGTGTCACAACAACTCCCTTCTTTCTTCAACACCACGTGCAGCTCTCTGAGTGTGTCATTATGAGAAACAGAGATTGTAGCTTGTACAACTATGAGGCAGCATCAAACCTTAAAATAAAGCATTGGACAGACAGACAGATTGATTTTTTGTGTGTTTTTCACATAAATTAATTGAAATTAATTGAAAAAACAGTACTATTTTAAAAGGTCCTATAAAAAACATTTTAAACATTAATATTGCAGCCTACAACTAATTTCTTTGTGAGGATGTTAGTGCAGCAGATAAGTGAAACAATCCTTAACTTGGTGATACAAGCATCAGATCTGACACGAATGTTCTTCAGAAATCAGTGTTTGAGAACAAAGTGCTGGCCACTTGAAAATCCAATATGGCGGCCAGGTAGGGGTCATTGAAGAATTACACAGGGGTCAAAATTTAAAAATGCTCCAATCATATTATGTGTCTGGTCACAAAGATTCCAAAAATGTATAGTTTGTATGATCTATGACTGAATGTTCTGGAGTTATGGGGTAAAAATAGCAAGAATGGTGACAAAGGTCAATTTCAGTTTGTACAGGAGTCAAAAGTTAAAGGTGCCCCAATTTTGGTAAAAAGTGATGCAAATTATTGGTGGATCTAATAGGATTAATAAATGGAATAGTTTTGACTGTGTTGAATGCTTGGTTTGCAAAGTAAATGTCAAACAATGTCAATGTCCATTGGATTCTGTGGCATGTGACATGTTACCCTGTAACGTGACAACTGAGCATGACACATTGTGCAAACTAGTCCTTTTTAAAACCCTATTACCTCACCCAATAATTTGCATCACATTTTACAAAAATTGGAGCAACTTTAACTTTTGACCTCTGTACAAACTGAAAATGACCTTTTTTGCTGTTTTTACCCCATAACTCCCTA
Source organism: Thalassophryne amazonica (assembly GCF_902500255.1). Classification (NCBI taxonomy): domain Eukaryota; kingdom Metazoa; phylum Chordata; class Actinopteri; order Batrachoidiformes; family Batrachoididae; genus Thalassophryne; species Thalassophryne amazonica. Next base: position 53,314,634 of record NC_047118.1, read on the forward strand.
ACATTCAGTCATAGATAGTCCAAACTATACCTTTTTGAAATATTTATGATCAGACAAATAATGTGTTATACTTTTCAATATGATTGGGGCATTTTTAGATTTTGACCCCTGTGTAACTACCTGGCCGCCATATTGGATTTTCAAGTGGCCATCACCAAGCGAACAATTCTGGCCAAAAATCATACTTACCTGTTCCACTATGTGGTGGCTTAATGTCATCTTGTGCTGAAAATTGTGACATTGTAATGTGTGACATTCCCTCTGTGTGTGTTGTAATCTGAGATTTTTTTTTTTTGTTTGTTCCTTGTTTTCATTGGCAGGCGAGCCACTCATGTATGTTTAGTGCATGTGAGTCTCACCCTCTGACATCAGCGGCCCTCTTCACTTTATGAAGAGAGAGTAGCAAATGCCCACATTGCACTGTGCATGCAAGATGGCAGCGTAGCAACTTTTCTTTTCAGAGGCAGTGGATTGTTGCCTTGCAAAATTCCATCGTAATGAGCATTATACAGATATTCCCCAGGGCGTCGGTCTACTACAATCGTCCACAATCCAAAAAAGTGCAGAAACGGAATGAAACGGTTTAATCCAGCTCGCCTCCTGACAGGATGACTTCTAAAGTGTAGACCTGGCAACTGACTGGCTTATAAGGGTGCAGACCTGGCAACCTGCTTTAAAACGAAAGAAAGCTGCGCCCTCAGCCAAAAACTACAATGTTACTTCAGCTTCAGGTTTTTACCCCGATGGAGCACAATCAAACAAGTTTCAAGTCGTAGTCACTACGAATAGCCCATTTAAAGAATTCAAACATGATCAAAGCTGTTTAGACTACGAAAACCCAGAAGTTACCACATACAGTCAATGACTGAGAATCTGAATGAAATTTTGAACAGTTCAAAAACTGGATCCTGATTTCAAATCTGGTGCCAATGAAGACCGCAAGTACTACGTATGCCAAGTTTGTTCAACATTGACAAAGGTGGACCAAGAAATTACAGTGATGCTTCGAAACGTGCTTTGATTGGTTAATCGGAGTATAGGAATGGCACTCTGTGGAATCACCCTGTTACACAATGACAAACATGAAGTTGTGATGGCGAGATGAAATCTCATTGAAGTGTCAAAGCCAAATGCTTCACCAAAAGCTTCATTAATTGAAGCTTAATTTTATAGCTTATAATACACTAAAGACATCTACTGGTCAAATGATGTATAGCACACTTACTATGATATTACAAGACAGGCCACAGTGCATAATTTTAATCATCGAAACAAACATACACACAGATGTTCTCAGGTACACGTGCATAATATACTGGCCCATCATTGTTGGTACAAAAAGTGACAATTTGATTATATTAATTATTTTAATGATTAAAGAGATGACTGGATATCAGGCTTGTTGATGCTTATTCATTCTCCTGTTCTTGTAGTAGGGCAAATCCTGTTTTTTTTTTTGTTTGTTTGTTTGTTTGTTTTTTGTGTAAGAGTATAAAATGCCGTCCCTCTTGTCCGAAGACGTCAGACGGTCTGCATTTCATTTCACCATTTTCACTTTGGCATACATATGCTCCGCTATTTGCTCCAGCCCTGCCCTTAACAAACACAGAATAACAGAAAAGGCTCCTATAAAATCCCAGTGTGCATTGTATCTGCCTTGTTTATACGAATGGATTCCCTTACCACTTGTGTTAAATGTAGCTCTCTGTGTTATTCTACCGAGCAAGAAAGAAAACAATTACTGAAAATGAGGCTGAGCTGAGAGGAGGCTTGTGTGTAAAATAACAAAGACGTGCGACTGTTTGGATCTGATAAGCCCCATCGAGTGTTTCCTCTAATGCCTCTGAAAATAAACAGTTGGGTTGATGAGGTGAATGGACGCTTGGTTTGGTTCCTAACCACGGCCTCGGCCCAGGAGCTTGTTTTAGGGGCTGGTCCAACCAGGAGCAGTAACGGGCCCCCATCAGTGGCTCAGGCGCCGAGTGACTTAAACAGGTTAGTGTGCGAGGCATCTGAACCTGCAGAAGTGGAACACAGGCTACACTGACATATAGAAATACTGTACATGTTGATGCAAGTATGCAGGCACCCACACAAAGCTCCAAAATGTGCAAAGTAAAAACAGTTATGATTTCACCCTAAAATTTACCTCTATAGCAGGCAGGAGCCATGTGGCTTCATTAAGAAATCAATCAACATCAGTGAATTCTAATCAGAATCAGAAAAGAATCAGAAAAGTTTTATTGCCATATGAGTGAACAAGTTCACAACATTAGGAAACTGCTGCGGTACTTGGTGCTAACATAAGAAAAAAATAGAGCAGTAAAACAAGTAATATAATATAATAAAACTTTATACTATAACAATGTTACAAAATGTACAGAATGTATGAGCTAAGATAAATAAATGGTGATTATAAATGGTGATAAATGGTGGTGATAGCAACAATCTAGAGTTCTAAAAGTTCTTGTTGATGAGGTTAACAGCAGAGGGGAAAAAAACTGTTCTTATGGCGGGAGGTTCTGGTCCAAAGGGACCGTAGCCTCCTGCCTGAGGGGAGGAGGTCAAAAAGGCTATATCCAGGGTGAGAAGGATCGGCTCTGATCCGACCTGAACGCCCCAGTGTCCTGGAGATGTACAGATCCGGAAGAGATGGAAGCTTGCGGCCAGTCACTTTCTCGGCAGAGTGTACAATGCGCTGTAGTCTCTGTATGTCCCTGGTGGTGGCTCCAGCGTACCATATGGTGATGGAGGTGGTAAGGATGGACTCGATGATGGCAGTGTAAAACTGCATCATGATCCTTGCTGGCAGGCTGAATTTCTTCAACTGCCGCAGGAAGTACATCCTCTGCTGGGCCTTCTTGACAACAGATGTAATGGTGGACTCCCACCTGAAGTCCTGGGTTAGAGTGATTCCCAGGAAACAGAAAGTGTCCACTATGGTGATGGGGGTGTCTGCCAGGGTAATGAAGGGGAGAGGGGCTGTGTTCTTCCTAAAGTCCACAATAATCTCCACTGTCTTCTCGGTGTTCAGCACCAAGTTGTTATAGCTGCACCAGGACACCAGTCGTTGGACCTCCAGCCTATAGGCGGACTCATCCCCATCAGAGATGAGTCCGAAAAGGGTGGTGTCATCTGCAAACTTGATAAGTTTGACAGACTGGTGATCAGAGGTGCAGCAGTTGGTGTACAGGGAGAAAAGCAGAGGAGAGAGGATACAGCCCTGAGGAGTACTGATACTGGTGGTCTGGGAGTCTGAGACATTCTTCCCCAGCCTCACGTGCTGCTTCCTATCCTTCAGGAAGTTGAAACAAAACAATTCTGTCAAAAATCTAACGCCAACCCACTGCAGAATTTGCATATGGCCCCATTCACAAGAGTGATAATTCAGTTCTTTGTTAAATCCGTTGCATTCGACTCATGTTTGAGTCGATCAGCCCCATTCACGTTAACTTTCACTATGACAGAGTTGATTTAACAATTTAGTAGTACGGTGGCCGAAAGAGACCACAAGTCTTCCCAATTAAGACACTAGTAAAGACATATATGTATATATATATATATATATATACTGCATATGCCTCCAGACAGCTTACAGTGTACTTGATTATTATAGTTATTTATTTATTTATTTTTGTCTTACAAAAATGAGTACAGTTAATAAGACAAACCCCATGTTTGTTTTAAAGCTAAACGCCATTGGCGCTAGTGTGAGTGCATACGGTGGTGGCGCCAAGCAATGGTACAAAACATATGGAACCAAAATTGCACAGTAAATGGAACCAAATTTGCATGGTCAATGGAACACAATGGCAAATGGGATGAATGATCCGTATCACGTGACATACAAACCACCAATCAAACTGCAAGGATCTATTCAGGCGTTTTATATATTTATGCATACAGACACAAATAAATAAGACCTACAGCACATGTAATAATTTGACTTACATCTTCTGCAAATTCAGACAATGTGCACAAAAACAGGATGAAAAAGGGTACCAACAACACAAAAAGAGAACATTTACTGGCAGATGATTCAGTGCATTTGAATATAAGACTATAAAGCAAAAATATAAGTAACTGAAGACTAAAAACATCAATAAAGTTTTTAAGTTATTAATAAACTTATTCATCTATGCAGACCAGTTATGTGCCATTAGAAGTTAAAGGAACATTTAACAAAAAAAAAAAAAAGTTTGTGCCACTTAAAAGTTTTCATGTCATCAGTTTCCAGATATTTGTATTTTTTTTTTTTTTTTTTAGCTTAAGGGATCAAATTTTACAATAGGTGTTTATGACAGCAATCGCATGACCTGTGTTGGGGAGGAACTAGTTGCACATAACACAGTTACGTAATTAAATTACAAAATAAATGCAATTGCAATCCATTACATTTACTGAGAAAAAAATATGGAATTAAATTACTATCTAAAATATTTGTAATTGCAAAGAGATATATATAGATATATAGATATATAAAAACTCATTTATAGAGTATGAATTTAATTCATTTAATCAGCTTATAATGTGCCAAATCACAAAAAAGTTGCCTCAAGGCGCCACACTCAGAACAGTTCAAAATAAAATTTAAAATAAGCGAGTAAATAAAAAAAATCAAATACATAATTAAAACACAAGTAAAAAAAAAACATAAAAATAAAAGCTATTCATAAGAAAGAATAAAAATATGTTTTAAGTTTTGACTTAAAAATGTGCACAGACTGACTGCCTCATGGTCGCAGGGAGACTGTTCCACAGAGTGGGTGCACCAGAAGAAAAAGCTCTTTCACCTGCTGACTTCTTCACCATGGGAACACACACAATAGACCCGCATCCTGTGACCGCAAAACCCTGGCCGGCACGTAGGGTTTCATCAAATCGGCCAGATAAGAAGGCGCCAGTCCATAAACATCTTTATAGGTTAATAACAAGACCTATAAAATAAAATATTCATTAGGCCTATGTTGATTTACATCTATGCTGTGCAGGAATGGCACCTTTCCGATTAATGTGGGTCACCAAAAGAGGAAAATTCGATTCATTATTATTTTGAATTTGCTCATCATATCCTGTCTGCTAAGGAATCTCTGTCTGTGTTGCCAGTTTAGCATCTTTGTTGTTAGATTTAGCAAATTCTTGATCCTCCCTAGAGCCTCAAAATCCTTTCTAGCAATGAGACACAACTCTGGTGACTTTTATTCCACACAAACCTGTCATTTTTATAACAACGGGTTTGTTTGCGGAAAACCTGGGCATCAGGAGATGTAGGGGAGGAGTAGGCATTAACCATGCAATCATAATTCTACTTATTTTGAAAAACCTTTACGATGGTAATCATTGCTGTGAGCTTGACCCTGCCGGGTTTTAATTTACATTTTTTTTTATGATTTTTCAGCTTTATTGTCCAACGTAATCAACAAGTAATCAAAAGTAATAAGTTACATCATGCTGGTGGAGTAGTTAAAATATTTACTTTACTTATTACATTTTTAACAGAGTAATTAGTAATCTATAACCTATTACCTCATACCTCTGTCTGTGGCTGGACAGCAACCCCCCCACCTCCCCCAGCACACCAACTGCCTGTACAGGAAGGGACAGAGCAGACCATACTTTCTGGAGAGGCTGTGGCCGTTTAACATCTGCAGGAACCTTCTATGGATGTTCTACCAGACCTTAGTAGCCATCATCCTCTTTTACACCGTGTTGTGCTGGGGGGGCAGCACATCCAAGTAGGACACATCCAGGCTGGACAAACTGATCAGGCGGACTGGCTCTGGAGTAACGGGAAGATAGGGGACGGGAAGGAGAGCAACAGTAGTAGCCAGTAAGCCAGTAGAGAGCAGTATTTCTGGTATTTATATTTGTATTTACATTTTGCAGATTGTTTTTTACTTCTACTTTTGATATTCTGTGTGCTTCTTACCCTGTGTGCTGTTATACAATGCTGCTGGAACCTCTTCCCAAGGGATTAATAAAGTTTTGTCTAATTGAATCCAATCTATTACATTTCCACTGTAACCTTCCCAACACTGCACATGATGCAGAACGAACCCTGATTGACAGAACGTATGCACTTACGCCCTGTGCACTGCGCCAGTTTGAGAGGAACTTTCTTAGTAAAAGTGGTACTGCCATGAAGAACCCTGGTGAATCTGTGACACTTCTCACATTTCCTTATTTGTCCAGTCTGACCCATCGTCGGAAAGAACCATCCGGGCCGACGTCTTGCAGCTAAGTGCCACTGAATCACCCCGAGGTTTGTTGTTGAACACCAGTGAATGGTGACCTCATGCTTTTAAAAGGTTCTAAAAATAGAGAGCCTAAGTAGTCTGAACACCCACGTACGTGCCCACACCCATCGGTTGTCATACCTGTTTGCCACATCCCTTGGACAACTAAAAATAGATCGATCAAAGGAGCGTTTGTCTGACATTTGTCACAGTTTGTCTACATATGAGTACTTGGTTTGGTTGGTTTTACAAGAATTTCAGGCAGCAGCGCTTTGTAGGAACCGAATTCTGTCTATATGTCGACTCTTGGTCTAAATAAAGCTTCATCTCCAACGTTCGTGACATTATCTGTCCATCAGAGTGACTGACAGGAGCAAGACAAAGAGAATGTGGGGATTTCAGCGTCAAACAGGTCGAGACGAGACGGATCTGTCGGGGCAACAGGAAGTTAAATGCATTTACGAAAACTGCAGAAAACAAGACATGCTTTATCACATGGACGTGTCAGCTTGTATATGTTTTTTGTCTTTGCAACAGCTTCTAATGATCAGTAGAAAACAGCGTTTTCTAAATAAGAAATAAATGCAACGCTGTTTTGTTTTGTTTTTTTAAATAAAAGGATAACTCCAGATGTACTAGGAGAATGGGTTTCCACCCAAAGCCAGGACACAGTGGTGAACATATATAAAAGATTAAAACTGAAAAAATGGTTTGTGCATCTCAAAATATGGCTTGGCTATTACAATTTAATAAATGTGCAGTAGGGATAATAAGGGTGTTCCACCCTGTTAAACATCTGGAAACTAAACTGAAAAATAAAGACAGATATTGCAATTTTTTTAATGCTGTAATACAAAATGATTCCCTGTACTACTAATAGTGTCGGGCTTGGAAAGCAAAAATGCAGATGAGTGGGTGAATGAGTGAGTGAGGTGTGTAAACATCAACTTAAAAACAATAAATGCTATCATCTTGTTCCTCACCATATAGGAAAAACATATAATGGTGACAAACCTTATTGCATCTGCTGAACTTTGATTTTCAATTTCAATTTATTTTCATTTATATAGCGCCAAATCACAACAGACTTGCCTCAAAGCACTTCACACAGGTAAGGTCTGACCTTACCAACCCCCAGAGCAACAGTAAGGAAAAATTCCCTCTGAGGAAGAAACCTCAAGCAGACTAGACTCAAAGGAGTGCTACAAACATAAATTACAGAACAATTCACAGAACAATTCACGGACGAATATACAAGAAATGCTATTGGCGCACAGGACAGGAGGATCACCAACACAAATACAACTCCCATCTCTGGATGAGCTTTGATGTACCAATTGATCGGAAAAGTAGCTTTGTTTTAGCTATGTAATAGTCCATAGATGCGCTGCCCCCTGCTGGCTGGTTAGCAACCACAGAAAGAAACATGCTGCCAACTATATTGCCAAATACAAGATGAAACAAAGTAAAGATGAAATTAAAACTACTGGTACACAAAATTTTCATCTGTACTGCAAAATGCTCACAGCAAATTGGAAACATGATTCCAAAACCATTTAAACTGCCAAGTTTCAATCATTGCTCCAGAATCCACAGGAAAAGGATGAGATCATGTGCTCTGCTACCACCTTCTGGAGGATTCAGGAATATTATACAAATAATAAATGCTTGTGATTTCAATGGTATGAATATTTCATGAGGTGAAAGATGGAACATTCCATTAAATGATGCAAAGCTGAATGGTTTGTTCCAGCTTTCACCAAATTAAATATTTGTTCCATTGAAAGAATGCAAAAAGATTCATTATTTGTTTTATATTACAGCTAAAATAGATCCTTGTCATTTTATATTATATTAATTTATAAACAGAAAAGGGACTTACATTTTGGTACCTCCTCAGTGCAGTGAAAAAAAAGCATGTCAAATTAATCCAGCTTTGGTGCGTCACTGCTGCTTTGACATCAACAATACAACACAAACTTTGAATAGAGTCTAAAAATAATTCTGTCGAAGTGCGCCATGCCGTGCATCAAATCGTTGTCCGTCAGCAAAACAAACTCCGTCATGTTTGCTTTAAAGCTAAGCGCCATCCGGCTTGTGTGAGCGTGCATGCAGTGCACGCTCACACAAGGGTGACAGTGCTTGTGCGTGCATGTACTACCAAAAAAAAGTGTATGTGTATGTAAAAAAATCACGTCAGACAGTTTACAGCACAGTGGATTTGTTATTTGTGTGTGTGTGTGTGTGTGTGTGTGTGTGTGTGTGTGTGTGTGTGTGTGTGTGTGTGTGTGTGTGTGTGTGTGTGTGTGTGTGTGTGTGTGTGCGCGCGCGCAGAGTGCAATGGTACCAAACGTATGGAACCAAATATGCACTCTAAATGCAACGCAACACAAATGGGACAAATAATCCATGTCACTTGACACACAAAGCACCAATCAAATGACAAGGATCCACTCAGCTGTTACATAAACACTCATATCAAACAATGAAACTCATATTTGAAAGGCGCAGTTAGTACAGGGTTTGTATGTGCACATTACATAGTTGATCATATGAGCTCAGATTTTGTTATCACAAAATTTGGGGAGACACAGGGGTGGTGCATTTGGGGTTATGGTCAGTGGTGGGCACAGTGCTGTTAATCTGCTACCACTAGTTAGCTAAGATAATGTTTTCAGATTAGTTTTTCAACTAACTAAAGCTTAGCTTCCGCTAAATTTATTTCTGTTCATTTTCAGTCTGCTAACTTTTTTTCCCCTGGTAGAATGAGTAAATTTGACGGCCAAAAACATTTGGAAACCCTAAAATTATACATGTCAGTTCCTGTTTATGAACGCAGAGAGCTAGCTAACACTTCCTGTTCATACGTCAAAATACACAAGCGATGTTGTTGTTGCAATATAGAGCCAAAAGAAGTTACACTGTGGACAAAAACAGTAAGTAAGCAGCTCAAAAGTCAGTATTCTTATTCATTTTTTGTGCATTTTGTCAGTAGCCAACAGCGTAACCCAGTGTGGCCGAGACTGAATCAATACTAAAAGTTAGCAGTTAGCGGTAACTTCCACTAAACTTTTTAGGGGTTTGTCAGTTAAGCATTATAAAAGTTAACTTTTTAGTTCACGGTTTAATGGTTATCGAAGCTAACTTTTCGGTTAGCTCTACCTAGCACTGGTTATGGTTAACATTAGTCAGCGATGGGTGTCTGCATCACGAAAATGTAATACATTTTCTGACGGTATTATGAAGAAAGAAAAAAAACATTTTTTGTTCTGACAGTGTTGCAGTGATCAGCACCAAAAACTGACAGGGGAAGAATTGATTATATCCAGTTGCTGCTCCTCCTCACAGCTTCCAGCAACATGTTTGAGGACGTTTGCAGTCTTGGTTTGGCTCTGATTGCTCATTTGAGTTCATGGGCTTAAATAAAGACACTTAATCACAAGTGCTTGGTGGAGTTTTTCCTGCACTGTGAAGGACTTTGCCAAGACCTCAGGCAGCCACATCTCTGGATTGGAGGAATAATATTCCCCGCAGAATACTACATGACTCACAAAAACAACTGCCTCGGGAAATATCATACAGCGATTATTTACATTTTAACAAAACATGGCGTTTATCCCAGATTTTAGCCAAGCAGAAGCCACCTTATTTCACAGAACAGCAATTTTTGATGATATAAAATACATTTTCACATATTACAACAAAATCTGCCCTATACTCATAAACCAGCCCTCATGAGATACAAGAAAAGACAGGGCTAATAAATCATACACTTTTCCTATCAATTTTACTGCCCTGGAAACTGTGGCACCAGGCTTTGTATCACCCTGCTTTTCATCCAATCAGAAGCCCCCATTTCTTGGCCCTACAAATGACACACCCCCATTTTGTGTTACCCTGGTGACAAGTGCAGGATCCTGATACAGGATCAAGATAATTTCATTCAACCAAAATGTCTGATCAAGGTGAGAGAGTTTTAGCCTCCTGAACAGGGAGAATTCTACAACTTGAGTCTCACACTGAACTTGTGAGACATCAGTGAAGAGGACACTCATGACTTAATAGAGAGACATAAGAACATTCCATAATTTACATATTTACATGATTTACCTGCGTTATTCCTTCAACATGACATGTATGATTATTATTCTTTATTTTTGTTGTAATATGTGATAAATATCTTGGGACTCGGGCTGATACAGATACTTCGGGGCATGATGCAGGGCGTGATGCATAAACAGACCTACCATCCCTGGTTCTCATGACCAGGCACCTAAGTGGCTCTACTCTACTCTTTTCTACTCTCCTATTTTACTCTTCCTTTTTAGATATTTAGATATACAAGGTCTGTTAGAAAAGTATCTGACCTTTTTATTTTTTCAAAAACCTGATAGATTTGAATCACGTGTGCTTGCATGAGCCAACCTTAAACCTTCGTGCGCATGCATGAGTTTTTTCACGCCTGTCGATTGCTGATGTGCCACCATGTTGAAGTCTCACAGGACATGTTGTGACATGCCCACCTCTTCCACAATTTCTCGAATAGTCACACAACTGAAAAGCCACCAAAAGCCGTCTGAATCTTCCAAATGGTGGAAGAGGTGGGCATCATTTTTTGGAGTCCAACATGTCCTGTGAGAATTCAACACGGAGGCGCTTTTGCTGCACCATCAGCTTCGTGCCGAAGCCATCGGCATGAATTTCGCCGCCACTCCTTTTCATGGCCAAATCTTCTGTCACAGTGGAATGTGCCAAAAAAGTGCTGATGTCCACTTCTTCCGCAATTTCTCGGATAGTCACACGACGGTCCCACATCACCACAGCGTTTACTTTGGAAATGATCTGGTCATTGCAGCATGTTGATGGCCGACCAGAGCGCGGCTCGCTCTCCACCGTTGTGCAGCCATCTTTAAACCGGTTGTACCGCTCCTTAATCTGTGTGATGCCCATAGGATCGTCACCAAAAGCCGTCTGAATAATCCAAATGGTTTCCACCTGGCTGTCGCCCAGTTTCTGGCAAAATTTGATGCAGTCGCGCTGCTCCAGTCGTTCCACCATTTTCCTTGCAAAGAAAAAATGACAAGAGACTCCACCCATCCTCACACAAAGGCTGCTTACAAGCAAATGACGCAATCAACAGGTGTGAAAAAATTCACGCATGCGCACGAAGGTTCAAGGTTGGCTCATGCAAGCACACGTGATTCAAATCCATCAGGTTTTTGAAAAAAATAAAAAGGTCGGACACTTTTCTAACAGACCTCATACCTTTGTATACTGGCATAGTTCCACCTTAGAATTGGAATATAATATATAAGATATACCTTACTGAATTTTCATGTGATAAGGTATACTTATATTTTTGTCATCTCACTGAAAAGTCTTGACTTTTAGATTGATAGCATTTCATTTCTCAAGATCATTCTTGAGTGTCTGGCAGGGTGACACAAAGCTAAGTCACTTTTTACTCTAGTGCTGCAGCATGTCAGTTTTGGGCGATGCAAAGAAGATAGTTTTGGGTCATCAAGCGTTGTACAGAATTTTTTGGTGCGCTGATGTTCACCACCGCCACCATGAAACAGTACATTGTCTTTACTGAGTGAAGGACTTGAACTGTGACAAATTAAACAAAATGAGAGCATTTGATATTTCGAAACAAGAATTTCCAGCCCAGTCTCATGTTTGTTTTTGTTGTTGTTGTTGTTGTTGATGTTGTTTTTGGTTTATTTATTTCCTTTTGATGATATCACGAATTGCGTCACATTTTTGTTATGCAGTCAACATTACTTTTCTATTTTTAACCCTACTCCTAACCATAACCCCCACTGCCCCTCAGCATCACCTCAAATTTCGTGATACCATCACAAATTAATTTTGTGACAGCATCACAAAAACGTGATGCATTCTTGTGATGGTATCACGACCTAATAGTTTAAATCACTTTTCATGATGCCATCATGAAGTGGCGTGAGATCGAGCCGCGAATTTTAGCCCACAGGAAACTCAGGTAGGAGCTTTCTTTTCATATATTATCATCCTGGGAAAGATATGATGCTATGCTATAGTAGGCAAATAAAACAAAAAGTGACACATTGCCCCAAACATGACGGCTCTGAAAACAACACATTTTTGAAAAAAATGAAAATATTGTAAATAAAAGCCCATTGAAAACGGGGGAAAATACTAGATTGTATAAAGCATTATTACTCTGCAAATTAACCAATGGTTCCTGAAATCATGTCAGTCAATTCTGCATATGTATAACTTTCTGCACCATCACTGGGTGCTTGGACCCTAAAAAGTTGTAATAAATTCAATAAACTTTGTACCAGTCAGGGAAGGAGTGCATGTAACTGTAAATTATAGTAAATAATTATGATTTATTGTGACTGTTTTATGCTGGTTCTTGCGATCTTGTTGAAGTTGTGCAAATGAGTGATTGTTATGGTGTTCAAATGCAGAGAAACAACATTTCAGCACCATGAGTGTAATGGTACCACGGCATGACTTTTGCCTCGTTAGTTGTCATGGGTGGTTGTAAGTAAAAAGAAGTTCATGAGGGGTGCACTGTTTTCAAGGGTTCTTCTCATCACTTACTGTTGTGTATGTACGAGGTCTGTTAGAAAAGTAACAGACCTTTTTATTTTTTTCAAAAACTATATGGATTTGATTCATATGTTTTTACGTCAGCCAAGCTTGAACCTTCATGCGCATGCGTGAGTTTTTCCACGCCTGTTGGTTGCGTCATTCGCCTGTGGGCAGGCTTTGAGTGAGCACTGGTCCACCCCTCTCGTCGTTGTTTCATTGCGAGGAAATGGCGGAATGATTTGGGCTTTTTTTCCATCAGAATTTTTTCAGAAACTGTTAGAGACAGGCAGCTGGAACCATTCGAAAAATTTATCTGGCTTTCAGTGAAAATTTTACAGGCTTCACAGAGAATAAGGAGTGTTACTACGGCCCACAATGGCGCACGGCGCGCCGCGCTCCGAGCCGCCATCGAGAGGCAGAAACCACCACATCATTTCTAAACGGATGGCTGTGTGGAGCCAGGACCGTAGCGTGCAATTTCTCTGGTTATCACAAGAGCTGGACATCAGCCATTTTCCGGCAGATTTCACTTTTAACAAGAGATTTTGTCATGGAAAGCCGCACGGAGGCTTCGCGCGTCACGACCGATTTGCTGATGAAGTGAGACAAAGGAACACCTCCGTTTCGGAGTGTTAGAGGACAAGTTGGGACATGCCTATCTCGGCTTTCAGTGCTTACCAGTCGAGTGAGTATAAGAGAAATTGTGGAGAGCTGGGCTTGTAGACCTCGTATATATGACATGTAAAAGTCTTCTCAACAATTATTAAGGTAACTCCAGTTTTTTTCAGGTACATTTTCTTACATTTAGCGTAATGTAACAAGTAAATTCACAAAATTTCCCATTGGGCTACTTCCCTATTTGAGTATAAACTTGTCATAATCACAGTCACGGCATCATTTTAAATATTGATCTCTGATATTTGTGGAATTTTGTTTGTCTCATTTTGCCCCTTTAGTGCTAAGAAAGTGGATTTAATATTTGCTTATTCCACAATAGTGGAGATAGGGTATAATTCATCTTTTTTAAGATTAACTTGGTCAGAGCAGAGTAAAGAACACTGCAATATAACAAACAATAATAACATGTTATTGAGCAAATTATGTCTCATTATTGTCTCATTTTGCCCCTTTAGTGCTAAGAAAGTGGATTTAATATTTGCTTATTCCACAATAGTGCAGATAGCATATAATCTTGTTTAACATTTACTTGGTCAGAGCAGAGTAAAGAACATTGCAATATAACCAACAATAATATTACGATACAGGCACATGGTTTGGCTTTAATTAAATCTCCCAACAATTTTCTGGGGGTCCGTTTTTATTGTCCCGACACATTCTACATTGCTGTTTACAGGGTGGGCAAAGCTGTCTGCCCGCACCATATAAAATTGGCTTAACACACCTGGAAAATAAAAAGCTGTTGGAAAGCCCTCGTCTTCCAGGGCAACATAAAATCTGTCGCTTCGACTCCTGACTAATTGGCTGTTAACACCGTTTAACAAACCTGAGTGCTGGTGTTGCACTGATGTGCAAATGAACAGGTAGAAATGGAAGAAATGGAAGAAATGTCAACAAGTGTTCACAAAAGAAGCTAAGTGAGAAATCGGAATGTCTGATTTTGAGATTATCCTGAATCAAGACTAAAATCCAGGCTTTTATTGAAAGCCTGGACTCAGCCATTATAAGTATGTCTGTAAATAGTGAAAGTGTTGAACTTGTAGAGGCATGCACTTAGTGACATTCACGTCTTGGGGTCTTTGGCCTTTGACATTGAGAAACACCTGGGAAGAGCTGACCGATTCATTAAGTTCCTATGGGTTGTATCTCACTGGGCTGTGAAGGGTAATTGCAAGGGAAATCATTTGAGTTCACATTCACTGGGTGACACTCTTCCCTCACCGGGAATAGCCAGTGTTGCATCTGGATTCTGAATTTTTCAAAGTTGCTGAGGCGACATGGCTCCTGCTGGTTTGTTCCCAGAGCTATCGCTGGTGTTGTGCAACCCTTTGCATGTACTTGCAGCAACTCCTAATATGAGAAAACCGTGGGAGGGAGTGGCTGGGCCACATGCACGAGCTATAGGGAGTACACCACAATAGCGGAGATGACTGGAGAGGAACAGGTGCTTCTGGAAGTGGCTGAGCTGCTGTCTGCCTGGCTGCAGTTGCAGGACATCAGGACTCCTGTTTGAGCTTTCTGGACTTATGCTTTTAATGTATTTTAAGAAAATCTTTATTGGGGAGCACAAGTCTACAGGGGCGGAGTGCACATCTCATGTCCATCAATGCCAAAGTGCAGGAGGATGAGGAGGCCGTATCTGTGCCAAATCAATGATCCACTTTGAATCTGCTGTGGACACCCTGAGTAATAAAAAAACAAGGGAAAAGCTGAAGGGACTTACAATGTTATTGCCGAATAAATCAAATCAGAGTATGCCAGCCCGGTCTCATGTTTGTTTGTTTTTTTTGTGCCCTCATCACAAAAACTGCCCACTTTTCATGACAGTTTTATTTTGCTATTTGTAATTGTCCCTTTCTCCTAACTCTAACCATAACCATAGCGTAAGTGTATACCCTCCCCAAACATCAACCATGACCCGCCAGACCCCCCCTTCACCCCACATTTTGTGCCCGTTACGAAAAATGGCCCATTTTCGTACCCCTGTCACAAACCCATAGATTAATGTACTTTTCGTAACCCAGTCCTATGAACTGCCATGAGACTGAGTTGAGGATACACACCCCTGAAGCACTGCTGTACATCCCTGGGTCATGGAGAAGAGGCTGTTCCAAGTGAATGAACAATCACTGTGTATGGATCTTGAAGCCAAGAACAAAATGATCATATAAGCTGTGGATTATATACTGGATATGGAAGATAGGACAGTAGATCTAGCAGGGACATCATTCTGCAAATCAGTGAGTGCAATATATGCTTTATTATTATTATTATTAATATTTTTATTTATTATAATTTCATTATTTATTTTAATTTGCCGTTATTGGGAACAGTGGGGGAATTTCCACAGTCTGTTCACATGGATAACAGCAGGATAATAAGAGTTGAAGACTTTGTGTGCAAACATGTCATTTGTCTTCAGCTGTGAGTGGCCACTCCATTGAGATACAAACTGTGACACTGTTGCTCGTTCACGTGTTTTTGTGTTCAGTCACATCTCCAACTGCATTCCAACAGTCGCACCCATTGAGGTAGGACCCTAAGCAGTGGTGATTGACTATGCAGATATCTTTACAGGAGAACGAAGGTCCAAGTCCTGGTGCTGTCTTCCTATATGGCTGTGAGACATGGATGCTCACAGTAACCTAAGATAACAACTACATTACTCTCTTTGGAGTATCATTGGGTACCACTGGAATGACTGTGTCAAACGAACAGCTACTGAGCAAGAGTCAGATGAGGCTTATCAATTGCATTGTAAGGAAACTTCAGCAATGACAGTTTGGCCATGCAGATGTACATGCTACAGTGTTGAGGACCCTAGTGGCCGGTTGAATGCCACTGGCATGCTCACACTTCACCTGGCTGTGACAAATAGATGATTACTTTAAAGAGGAAGCAGTTTTCTCCGTGGGTGATTGCTGTCCAGGACCCTGGATGGTTCCATGATGTGCTGCATATGGCAATTCACTGCAACATAACATGCTCCCAGACCTGATCTGGCTTGTTTATGAGAAGTGAAAAATATTTGGTATGCATGCCATGAAAATTACAGTATTTATCATCATTCTTTCTGCACTCGTCTGCTCAGGCATCAGTATCTTGATATACCTCATTTTTCCAATTACACTTCCCAATGCAACTCAGGATTTAGTGTTCCAATTGCATTTTAGACTATATGTGACCTCGATAATGGTTTATCCCCTCAATATTAATTTTATTTACAAGTTATTAGTGCTTAAAAAGTAAAGTTATATTTAAACATATTCATGAAAACTTGTCATGCAACCCAGAGGACAGTCTTAAGTATTACTAATGGTACAGGTACTGTATTTTCCACAGTATAAGGTGCACATTTTTTTCTATATGTCAAACTCACTTTGTTCCACAGCGTTGCCCTGGGGGCGAGTTTAACAATATACAGAAACTCAGTGTAGCACATGTGCACACCACAGCCTGTGCTGTTCTTTAACATAAGAACTTATAAATTCAAAAATAAGTATTATGGACAAATAAACATGTGATGGACAACATATTGGATATTATTTGATGCCATTTGGACAAAGGAAATTGTCAGATGAATATGGATTCCTGAATCACAGAGTCACAAACCCTACAATGTAAATCACAGTCAATTCATTTTTATTTTTTTTTTTTATTCAGCTCTTAATTTGGGTTTTTGGTGCATTGCTGAAGTGAACTTTTATTATTGGTAATTGTTCTTTTAATGCTTGAGTTTATTTTGTTCAGTGGCTATACTCCTTAACATGCGGTACGTCTTGCTTAGAAAGACTGAAGTGAAAAAAGAAACCATAATGGCCAAATCACCAGTTTATTTTACACAAGACATCAGGTCATATGAGCAGTTTTCTATCACAATGTCTGTGTGATGAAACATGGTGGGAAAAAAGTTCCAGAAAGTGAGACTAATCCACATTCATGAAACTGGAATTCACCTCGTACAGGAAAGTGGTTACAAGTTTCCACTGAGGCGTCTTACAAAGTGGTCAAACCGGTGGCGGTCTGCAACCGACATCTTCCACCCACTCTAACAGTCAAAGTAATTAACTTTAGGGAGTTTTTTATTTAATAAAACTGTTTTGTTATCTGTTTAATTATACACAATACAACGGAATGTCCCCTCTGAGATTATGTGTCTCAGATGTATTCAACACGTTATTTTTAAACATTATTCTATAATTTGTGGATACACAACTTTTCCATGTAATACAAATGCTCAAACCCATTCACACACTCAACTCATGTTCCAACATCCTTGATTTTGACCAAAACGGTCCACGAATATGCTACATCATAATTGTCTCGGTGAATCTTGATCCCATCCTGTATAAACATCAACTCCTGATAAAAACCAAAAGAAATACAGATTCGGACTTAATATTAGTGTTACATAATAACCATGTCTGCATTTGCAACCAATTCATCAAAATATGCATTCTAAATATTACCTACTAGTAGTACAGGGAGGTGAGAAACCTTAGTCAGAAGGTATTGTGGGTGCAGGTGTTGTGGTATATTGCAGGCTGTCTAAACATTATACAACATACCAAGCTGTCATCACTTTCATCTTCTCTTCCTCCCTTCATCTCACACATGTGCACCAGAGGGTGCGCTTTACATGGCTTGAAATTGTGCAGTAGATGCAACGTAGCTGCTTTTCTGTAGCCTACTGTGCAAATTTTTGTTGTCTGCACTAGTGACGATCCTTTTGAAAAAGTGTATTAAACAAAAAAACCTACCTTTAAGCCCGTTTCACACCGGGCCTGTGTAGAGTTGTATTGTGCTGTGTATCTAGTACGCAGGAATGGCTGTGTAAGTTGCGTGCAGGAAAAAAATGAAAATGTTGCGCTCGGGGGAAGAAACTTGGCTCCATGACGCTGTTTTTACAGACTGCCTGGACATGCAGATGGATTTGATACCTTGGAAAAAGTAAGAATACATTATTTCCAGGAGTTAATGGCTTTTAGCGTGCTACAATTGCGAGAGAGCTTGAGGAGGTGAAAGCGGAGCTGCAACCGGTGATCGTGTGCGCAACCCATCCGTGAGGACTCAGTGGACGTGGACATATCCTCTCGCTGATGATCCATCCTTGAGGAGTGGATGTTGACATGGACATGTCCTCTCACTGGCGATCTGTCCATGAACAGGAGTTAATGGACTTTATTTAATGTGCCACAATCTTGAGAGAACTTGAGGAGGTAAAAGTGGAGCTATAGGTGGCCACCGGGTGTGCGATCAGTATGTGAGGAGTTATAATGGATGTGGGCATGTCTTCTCGCAGGTGATCCATCCATAAGGAGTTATAGTGGACGTGGAAGCTTGACCCGCCTCTCCTTCTGTGCTTTTGAAGCTTCACTGCCAGCAGAGTTCAGTGGGATGAATAAAATCTAGCAATGCAGGTATGTACTGATACAAACCTAACAGGATTTTTTGCCCTGGTGTAGGGTTGTGTACAATTGCAGAAGCATGGTGTACAGTAATGCAGTGTTGCATAGACTTACAGTAGTGTTCAGAATAATAGTAGTGTTATGTGACTAAAAAGATTAATCCAGGTTTTGAGTATATTTCTTATTGTTACATGGGAAACAAGGTACCAGTAGATTCAGTAGATTCTCACAAATCCAACAAGACCAAGCATTCATGATATGCACACTCTTAAGGCTATGAAATTGGGCTATTAGTAAAAAAAAAAAGTAGAAAAGGTGGTGTTCACAATAATAGTAGTGTGGCATTCAGTCAGTGAGTTCGTCAATTTTGTGGAACAAACAGGTGTGAATCAGGTGTCCCCTATTTAAGGATGAAGCCAGCACCTGTTGAACATGCTTTTCTCTTTGAAAGCCTGAGGAAAATGGGACGTTCAAGACATTGTTCAGAAGAACAGCGTAGTTTGATTAAAAAGTTGAATGGAGAGGGGAAAACTTATACGCAGGTGCAAAAAATGATAGGCTGTTCATCTACAATGATCTCCAATGCTTTAAAATGGACAAAAAAAAACCAGAGACGCGTGGAAGGAAATGGATAGAAGAATAACCAGAATGGCAAAGGCTCACCCACTGATCAGCTCCAGGATGATCAAAGACAGTCTGGAGTTACCTGTAAGTGCTGTGACAGTTAGAAGACGCCTGTGTGAAGCTAATTTATTTCCAAGAATCCCCCGCAAAGTCCCTCTGTTAAATAAAAGACATGCAGAAGAGGTTACAATTTGCCAAAGAACACATCAACTGGCCTAAAGAGAAATGGAGGAATATTTTGTGGTCTGATAAGAGTAAAATTATTCTTTTTGGGTCCAAGGGCCGCAGACAGTTTGTGAGATGACCCCCAAACTCTGAATTCAAGCCACAGTTCACAGTGAAGACAGTGAAGCATGCTGGTGCAAGCATCATGATATGGGCATGTTTCTCCTACTATGGTGTCGGGCCTATATATCGCATACCAGGTATCATGGATCAGTTTGGATATGTCAAAATACTTGAAGAGGCCATGTTGCCTTATGCTGAAGAGGACATGCCCTTGAAATGGGTGTTTCAACAAGACAATGACCCCAAGCACACTAGTAAACGAGCAAAATCTTGGTTCCAAACCAACAAAATTAATGCCTCGCAGATGTGAAGAAATCATGAAAAACTGTGGTTATACAACTAAATGCTAGTTTATTGATTCAGTTTGAACATAATAGTTTTGAGTTTGTAGCGTCAACAGCAGATGCTACGTTTTTTACTTATAGCCCAATTTCATAGCCTTAAGAGTGTGCATATCATGAATGCTTGGTCTTGTTGGATTTGTGAGAATCTACTTAATCTACTGGTACCTTGTTTCCCATGTAACAATAGGAAATATACTCAAAACCTGGATTCATCTTTTTAGTCACATAGCACTACTATTATTCTGAACACTACTGTACATACAGCTGGTGGAGTGTTGTGTAGACGTGCGTGGAATACTTCATCCAGTGCTCTATGCCGAAAGTCCGCAAAAAAATTAAATGTTTAATTTTTGCGTCCATTTTGCAGACTCCTTTGCATCTCTCAGCGTATTGTCACGTAGGGCTGCATAAACTCGGCGTAGGGCTGCATAAGCTCAGTGTAGTCGGTACGTCACATTTCATAGCTATGTTGGCCTGGTGTGAAAGGGGCTTCAGTGGTATACATTACATCACAATGTAGACTCATTGGCTTCTTGTTTTGGCATGGTGAGGTTCAGGTTGGATCACGTTTTGGTTTTTAAGTTTGGGAGATGCGGACTAGCTCTCATTATCAGTGGTGGGCACAGTTAACCAAAAAGTTAGCTTTGATAACCGCTAATCAGCTAACAGCCAGCTAAGTGTTAACTTTTATAACGCTAAACCAATAAAACACTAAAAAAATTTAGCAGAAGCTATAGCTAATAGCTAACTTTCAGTATTGTCTCCAGTACACTCTTATCTACTGACAAGCCAGTTTTGAGTTTAAGCACCGCCAATGCTTCTGATTAGAATCAAAAATGATAACAAACCCAACACAACCAATGGGTCAGCGCTTCTATCTTTGAGCGCTGTGTCCACTGCTGTATGGAAGAGTCATTTACATTCACAGCATACAGCGGTCCAGACATGAGGCCAAAATCCTCAAAAGGAAAGCAGATTTGACTTATGGTTTTGATTTATCAACCAAATTAATCCTGATAGTTTAACTACATTAATGTCAAGTCTGTCATTTTTACAAAGTGAAAATATAACACATAACCTTTCAATTTTAAAATGATGCACTCATTCTGAAGTTTTGAACATTAACACACAGATGCCAAAAGGCATTACGGGATTGAGTCTCCACTCATCACTGATTGGTTGATTCATTATATGTAAAAATCAACACACAAGTTGATGTAACATGTGTGTTGGCTTTTACAAATAAATGTGTATTTGTAAAATATGTCATTTATTCATTTGCAAAAAAGGCATTTGCAAAACTTAACTGTTTGTTAAGCTGTGATTCAGCAACAACCATGTGATATAAGTGTGAATGGTGCACAGCTCCTCTCATCTGCCTGACTGCTGCAAAATACATAGGAGACAGGAGCCAACATGTATGATTTTAGGATTTACAAATTTTTTTCACAGTTACTATGTAAAAAAAACGTTAGCGGACTAAATTAGCAGAACTACATTTAGGGGAAGCTAATTGGTTCACTGATTGTTTTCGAAGTTATCTGAATAGCTAATCCGCTAACAACAAAGTCAGCTTCACTAATTAGCGGTTAGTGGACAAGTGGAACTGTGCCCACCACTACTCATGATGGCTCGGATGGGTGTGGGTGTTAAAAGCCCCTGACCATTGCTATTATCTACATACACATTGGGTGAAAATTTTGATCTTTGACTTTGTCTGACACCCAAATCTTCCACCAAATTTAGTCCAAATTAGATCAAAACTCTGAGTTATGCTAATTACTTCTGGACACACACAAACACACATACATAGGCCTAAAAATAATACCCCAACTGTGCGTGGGTGTAAAACATTTATGGGAGGATATGCCTCCATCACGCCCCATTTTCTATATCTGTGATTTAACAATATTCCCTAACTAACAGAGTGGTGTAATTTACCAGTGTGTTGGCTACTGTTTGCTCAGTCCAAGAACGGATTTGTGAGAATGTTAATGGGATACTGTTGCACACTGTATCAAGAGCAGGTTTCTCCTTTAACCTCCTCGGGGTGAGGGAGAGTGTAAATTTCATTCTGAATAGATGAACCGCTTTCTGAGCAGATGTCAAATAAAAATGTGCCATTTCAGCAAAGGAACTTAATGATGCATGCCCGTCAATCTGGTTTATGACATTCTTTATGACAACCATCGACTTCAAGTCACTATCACCATTAAACTGACTTCTCCACTTTGGAGCAATGCGACCCAAGACAGCGAAAAGGCCAATACAAAAGGTCCTGTTAAAGCTTCCAAAGTGCAGGTGACTGAGACCACGCCGAGCGGTAGGGCAGGCTGTCAGGCTCCAACCTGAGGCCTGACTGATTGTTAACACCCCACAGTGAGACCTGTTGCCCCGGGCTATTAGTCATCCTGACAAGTGTGGCGTATGTGCCACTCTCGCTGGTCATGACACACTTGTTTCCAACATCTCCCCACCTTCACAGTCTGCTTCACCTCTGATATATTCCTAACGCATAGTGGCAAAAGTGACACAAGGCCAGCAAACCAAAACAAGCACCTATCAATTACTGATGAAAGAGGCCTTTTAGCTCGTTTTTTTACAACACAGACAGATGGGTGTTAAACAATGTCAAATGAAAGAACTTCTACAACGTAAGGTGGCTGCAAACCTACGAGGTACACACTAAAAAATGTTTCATGGGGTTAGTGGGCACAGCTTACACTGACCAGCATTTTCAGCGTAAAAAAAAACTGATGACAAACGTCATAATATATGCAGGTGTAAAAATGTGCACAAATTGTAGTAAGTTGATCAAACTTATTAGAAGATGTTGGTACAAAAGTTGGACATAGGTTGTCAATGGTTTTTAAATAAACAATTTGATTATAAAATTGGAATTGTTTTGTGTAATGTATTGTGACTTAAGTGAAATAAGCTACTAATTGTCAAAACATGTAGGTAACAATTTGCATAGACTTTTACATACAATGAATGTAAAAGAGTTCGTAACAACTTAAAGAAAAAAATTTGACTGTATAATAACACAAATGTTTAGTCAACTTGTAGAGGGCAAAGCAGATAAAGTGGACTAAACTATGTGTACAAAAGGCTCCTTACTTATTTGCACTTCCTATCATCTATATTATAATAGCCAAGCGGCTTCTCTGTGTGTGCATGTGTGTGTGTTTGACTTCGATCACGAAAAAACCCGGGAGATCTGACATTTGCCGTTTGGTATGCTTATGTGTTTTGGGTCAAGGATGAACGCTGTGAAAACAGAAAGTTGACAGGACAAATATTTGTGGAGAAATGAGCAATTTTAGCTAACCAATAAACATTGGATGCTGTGCTGCAATGCACCATGGGAGTTTGGGGGTTTACATGTTATTGTGGTTTATGTTAGTTTAACAGTGTTGTTAGTGTTATTGTGCTTTTGTAGTTCATTTGGTTTAGTCACCTTAGATAAGTCTCATGTTGCTATTACCATGAATGACTTAAGTTTCACGTTGGAACCATGAGTGAAATGTTTAATGTCTTCAGTCACTGTCTGTTTGTCAAATGAAAACCACCTGCTTACAGCAGCTGTGTGAGCATGCATGGTCCATTTAAAAATCAAATGACAAAACAGAAGTAGAAATAAAATAACAATAGTATATATGACAGCAAAAACCTAAACAATTTATAAATACATTAAGACAGTAAATTAACATTAAAAATGACATAATTAACAAAAAATAAAAGGGTTGAGTTCTTCTAAAAATTGCTGAGGTCTAAGGTTATAAAAATATTCTGGATTCACTCCATTCTGACTCATTATACAAGCTTTGCTTAATTTATTACCACCCTTACCACAAAAATGTCAGCTACCTATTTTATAAACACTACCCAATCTAGAACGTGTGGATCCCCAAGGGCAAAACTCTAGTTATGCTTTATTTCTCCTAGACAGAAACTTCGTTTTATCCTATAATATACTTGAGGTCCCTTAGTTCGTCAGTCGGCGCGCTTACATCATCAGAGTTGGACTTGAGTGAGAGTGCGTGTTATTTATATTGTTCTGGTACGCTTATGCAGTGGACATCCCATGCCATGCAAAAGTTTGGGCACTGCAAAATTTTTGACACCTCAGATATCTTTTGAAAGAGATCTGAAATAGCTTGTTGGGGCTGCAGCTTGCTTACAGTTGGTTTCAGGAAAGGTTAGGTGATTGCCCTGACTTCCCGCTGAAACCATGTCATACTTTGGAAAACTTTAACAGGCGTGTGTGGGTATGACACATTAGTGTTTCCATGATGAACCAGGATATTTCATTGTTGAACTGTAGTCTTGCTTAACCATGGCAGTGTTTCCAAGATCTTCATGTTTTTTTTTCCATCTTGAATTTTGACATATTTTGGTAATTCCTTATGTTTCCATGAAATACATTTGTGCCTAAACAATTGCATTCATGAGTTTTAAGTCAAAAAGGTGTCCAAAATGACTTCCAAACTACCGTTTTCCATTAAAATGCCCTTAAAATGAAACCGTAACGTTGTTTGTAAATGAACAGCCAAAAGTCTCACGAAAGTTTGTAGTGGCATTACTAAAGGTACATTAATCTATAGGTTTGTGATGGGGGAATGAAAACGGGGCACTTTTCGTGATGGGGCACAATTTAATTTTGAGATGGGGGCATGAAATGTGGGGTGACGGGGGATTAGGAGGGTTATGGTTAGGTTTAGGGGAAAGGACACACTTAGGCTATGGTTTTGGTTAGAGTTAAGAGAAGGGGGAGGATTATAAAAAGCAAAATTACACAAATCGTGTCATGAAAATGGGGCGCTTTTTGTGACAGGGGCATGAAGAACCATGACACTGGGCTGGAACAGCATATCTTCTTGGCTCTGGTGAGGTTCAAACACCAGACCTCGCTTTTAAGACCAATGCACTACCATGTCAGGGGGAATTCCTGACATGGTAAGAACATTTTTAAAATCTGGACTTCACCTTGTTACACATACATACTGTGACCTCACCAGGAGGTTTTCCAAAAAGACCAAAGTTGTCCCACAGGTGTGCTATGGTCATTTTTGAACTCATCACATGGTACAAGTCCAGCACATTACATCATCAAACCGCACGCTAGATCACATTTGTGGGCACCCATGAGCTTCACACACCGGTTTGTCACGGTTTTTGACCGTGACCTTCCAAGATGCGTTTCCAGGAACTTAACTCTCAATACAAGAAGACAGAAGCAGACAACGTGAATCCTTTCAGCAGCCACTGGTCTGCTATTTTTTTGTTCTTTGTATGAGATGCCTAAAACATAACCTCAGAAAAGGTCACCACATTAACATAAGACGTTCCTGCAGCCGTCGACTTTACAATATTAATGTGTCTACTGGACTAATGTTGACTTATCGTGAGGCATAATCCACAGTTCTGTAGACATCGGTTGGTGACTTGAGATTCAGACTGTAGCCAGCTGTAAGAAATATAAGTTGTGATTTAATATTAGACAAGCCAGAGGTGAGCACACTGCAAAAGCCATTAGAGGCTTTCACTCCTCTTTCAGCATTCCCAGGACAGGAGGACTTGCAGAAAAGAAGTGGTGATCGGTTGGTGAAATTATAATGTATATAATGTATGTGGTTAATTTACATCTTGGAGGTTGTCCTGTTCTGGGCCAGAGGTGACTCTGAAACAAACTTTGAGGTGCAATCAGTAATCAGAAAGAAGAAGCCGAACGTTGTGTGTGTGCGTGTGTGTGGGGGGGTGGGGGGCGTTACAAATGGTTTCCTCAGAGGAGTTTGATTTAGCGTCCGAAGCAGAGTTAAACCTGCAGTGTGTGAAGTGATGAAGGGGAGGCAGAGGATGCTTCAGCAGCTCAGTGAGCACAGAACTACAAATAGCATTCTGAACAATAATCACATCAAACCAAATATTTCCCTTTCTGAGGAACACATTTATGCTCATTTTAGTTTAAGAAAAAAGAAAAGAAAAGAAAAAAAAAACACATGCTGGATGTTTTGATCTTTGACCCTGCTGTTCCTGTGGGAAACAGCAGCATCTTATCATCTCTTGATGACTTTAGAGGTCAGAAAAGCAAGAGAGCAACAAGGATTTTAGAAAAGCTGGTGTTTATCTATATAATGTAAATTAACACACTTTACATATGTACGTATTTTGCAAAGGAAGAAAGTTGTGATATTCAGTGACAACAACATTTTTTTTGCAAGCCGTCCACAGGGCAGCTGCAATTTGTGAGAGATTAAATATTTTAGGGTAATAGTTATAATTAATTTGCAATCAACAAATCTCTATTCATTTAAAAGTCTAACTCACTCTGCAGCAGTGGAGCTGACAGATTTGTCAATTTGACTTTGTTCTTCAGTTTCATTGTTTATTTTTTTCTAATATATTTTTCACAGTTCTGAGTGAAATATGGTTTGTTTAAAAATTAATTAATTCTTAAAATCAAAAATCTAATGTTTTTGTGGATTGGACGTTGAAATTCATAATTGAAAAATCTAAAGTCAACTTAATTATTACAACGGCAAATACATGGATTTCCAGAGAGAAAGTACTGAATACCTGTTTCATGTTATATTTTCATCAACCCCCACTGATATGTTGAACATGTACACAATACTCGTTTGAGTCTTAGTTAAAAAAAAACTAAAAAACAAACAAAAAAAGAAGTACAATGAAGACACTTTTGCACTAACAAATAAAAAAGATAAGGTTCTGTGACTTCCCTTGAACAGGCTGACAGTCCATTGCCAGTAATCCAGTGGAACAAGGACTTGAGTTACAAATATGTAGACCTGGGTTCGACTCCCAGTGTGTGTATCACACTCCTTGAACAACTCACTTCCCCTGCATCTGAACATTCAGTATGTTCTAAACGTCAGTTAGAAACCTGCTATCTAACCATTAAGCAGCCGTCACACTGTAACGGAGTGAGGAAACATATGATGTCCATTTTTGTACTGTACAAATCCTTTTCTCATTCATTAACAGTGTTCCTTGTCAGCTGATGTCTTGTGAATCTGTCGGAAAGTTTTGTGCATGCCGAAAACGTTGAGTGGACATCAGATGGAGAGCTTCCCCAGTGGTTGCACGTTTGTTTACCGTTTTGTCCTGTACTTGTTTGTTAGCTTGCCAGCGTGTCATCTGTTCATCTTCTGCTCACTTCTACAATTGTTGATGAAATGAGTGGTTGTCCACTCATTTCATCAGAACCCGCAAATCCTCTGGAGAATGAAGGATTAGGCGATATTTAAATTTTTTTTTTATCTGTTCTAATCACTTTACTCAATCCATCACAGTGTGACTACACCTTAGCAGTAGTATGCACTAGAGGTAATCTAACAGGTACTTGAGAAACAATTCGGAAGTACTATGCCACCACCATCTTACCTGTCCTTTGACCTGGATGTTTACAGATGAACATGTGCACATAAACAAATGTCCTGAAAATTTATATTCTGCAATGGAAGGCTTTTTAAACAGTTTCTTACACTAAACAAATGCATATTTGTACAATGCCATGGTCCCCTGGACACTATTACTCTTTTCATGTACACTACCAGTCAAGCATTTGGACACACTTTCCCATTCATATGTCTCAGACTCTGACTTCCTCAGCACTGAGTACCTATGCGCTGGATCATACACAGAAAAATGTGCCTCATGGTCATAATGTCATAGTTGATGTTCCCTCCAAATGCAAGCGATACTCTGCATCTTAGTCTCCCTAAGTAAGTGCTCGTTTGATAAAAAAGACATTCCAGCGGTGTCCAAGGATAATCTGAAGACACTTGGTACCAAATCTATCCAGTCCTCTGCTCATGTCACTGGCTAACATCCCAGATTCATAACCATACAGTAAAAAAGGTAACATCAGGACCCTAAAGACTTGGGCCTTCTTTCTCCTGCTAAGATACTGGCATCACCAAACACCTCTGTCCAGTGACCTCATGAAATCATAACATCTTCTCGGGATACACTCAGTGTCAAAGGCCAAGGACCTAGGGGCATGAATGTCACTGCAGAGATAAGTGAACGTCTCTTCAACTTCTATACTTTCAGCACATACTGAGGCACTTCTGATCGCCGAGTCCAGGAAGTCATTCAAGGCCTGGATCTCAGCCTTGAGCAAGGACAATTGCAAACTCAGACAGAACAGGATTCAATTCTAGGTGTGTCTGCTTCAAGCTACCCATCTGTGTTCTTCCATCTGGATTGTCCCAGGCTACCCAGCTGTAAATAGATACCATTTTGGCTGGATACCAACTTGTGATGGACTAGTGTCATGTTCAGGGAGAGTTGAGATTCTCATCCGCGTCATGCTATGGTATTCAGGAAGAAGCACAGGACTAATGGGCTTCAGGGACTGTATAGGTTAATGATATGGCTGTGGTTACATGAATATAAAATCACACATCAGCTTTGAATTGGGTGATCCTGAAAGGTCAAGGTCATAACCGATTGACTCAAACAATTTGTAGCTGTTTGGATTAAACAAGAACAGAGGTGATCAAATTTCAATCCTACACAAAACCCCATACTGCAGTGTCACCAAATCACAAAAACCAAAAAACTGCATGAGGTGTTAACATACGTTTCAGGTGCAGGTGCTGTCTAATTTTCTGCTGGTCGAAATATTACCTTCACTCAAAGGCTTTTTGTGTGTGTGTGTGTGTGTGTGTGTGTGTGTGTGTGTGTGTGTGTGTGTGTGTGTGTGTGTGTGTGTGTGTGTGTGTGTGTGTGTGTGTGTGTGTGTGTGTGTGTGTGTGTGTTTTAAACTTAGTGTGCAATAAACAAATCCAGAAACGCATTTGCGGATAAATTATTGGTCTGCAGATATCATGGCACATGCATCTCCTTGCACCCTTCCCTGAGGGATGGTCACCAAAGTGGAAACGGGGCACATTAGTCATATTTATGGAAATTATCTTGGAGAGCATCTCCCATGGTGCTTGGACCTCTCAATGGGGCGTCACGCAAATGCAGGCGATGATCTCTTCAGCAGCTGCGTAACCGAGACAGCTCTGTGATTCCCATCAACGGGCCACGGTGGGGTTTCCAAAACAAAACACAGCAAACACACTTCTATCACTCCTACTGGGATTGAGACTGAAGAAATGTGGCTTAATTGAAGTCGATGATGAGTTTTTCCTCTGCGGTGATCATCGGTGCTGCATACTGTACAAACTCCTCTTTTATTGCGGTACATTTAACAACACAATCTTCTGAATGAAACACACACATCTCTCATATTGTTTAAGAATATAATTGAAACTTTTACATCTTTTCTTAAAATTTGGATGTTTCTGTTGTTTATAATTAGTGTACATTTTAACTTGGTGAAATTTTAAGTTGACAGTGTGTATACCATATACTCAGTATTTCTGAGTCTGATTTTGTGTTACAAATAATAAAGTTATTTACATGCCCAGAATTCTTAAATTAAAAGGTAATAAAAACCAGTGGTGGGCACAGTTCAGCTAATCCAATAGCAGATAGTTATAAAAGCTAATGTTTTTGGTAGTGGATTAGCTTTTCAGATAAGTTTTAAAAACCATCATTGGACCAATTATCTTCCAATAAATTTAGTTCCAATAACTTTCAGTCCGATAACATTTTTTTATTTTTTTTTTTTGCTGGTAAACTGAGTCAAGTTTAATGGTCAAAAACATTTGTAAACCCTAAAATCAAACATTTTAGTCCATCTGCTGTGTGTTTATTTATGGCAGACTGGCTGTCGCTTGCTGAAGATGTGATCATTAAGCACAAACCGTGATTGGCCAGTCGACACAGGGAGCATTGTGAGTAGTGTAGTTCAGGGTCACTTTGGACGTTACAGTGTTTCCGTCCCTTGTCCCTAGGAAATCTGCTGCACAACCCATCACACATCATGAAAAAAGCATGATTTAAATATCTAAAGGACACTGGATTACTTCATCGCATCTAAACAAATGACTATGGCTGCCAGGAGTCAGTGGTGGGCACAGTTCCGATAATCCGATAACAGATAATTATCGAAGATAATGTTTTCATTATCGGATTATCATTTTAGATAACTTTAAAAACCATTATCGGACTAATTATCTTCCGATAAATGTTTATCCGATAACTTTTAGACCGATAATGTAGTAAACAAAGCTGAACAGCAGCAAATATTCTTAAAATTTAAAATCAGTTGTGCACCTACCTGATAAAAGTTTCCTAACAGATGTATGGTTCCATCCTCTGCAAACAGAAAAGAGCTGCTTCTATGAAGAACTACTCTATCCTCTGCAGGCAAAGAAGAACTGGTCACACACACAAAAAAATCATTTCTTTTAACACCATACTGATACACTGGCAATATCACCCAAGTCATCCAGAGGCATACATTTTTAACTTATGATTCAAATTTTAACCAAACTAATTTTGGACAAGTTATTTAAAATTACTGTCATGTCTGAAGTTTTATAAAGTGGAAATATCAGATATATGTTTTAGTTTTAAAGTAATGTGCTAATTTTTAAGGTTTTAGTGTGGACATGCTGTGCCCAGCAGTGCATTATGGGTAGGATAGGGTAATCTCAGTACGTGCATTTCAGACACTCTAATCAGGCTCCACGGACAACAGCATTAAACTCTAGTACATAAAACTCTCGTGAATATATTCTCTGGGTTTATAGACGTTATTGTATTTGCGTTTGTTAAATTCCACGCATCTTAAATGTAGCAGACACGAATTATCTGGAATTTCGTTTTGGCAAGTTTTCTATTGCCATCTACTGGCCAGTAGTGTTCATGGCAATTCATGGCAGTATTTATCCTGAAGATGAGCAGACACTGTATGATATTTTTAATCACAAGTTTAAGTTTTATCAAACTTAATTTACAAAAACTCTTGATGGGAGACATCAAGGTTTAAAAACAAAACGACAAAAAAAAAAAACATTACAAGACAGCTCTGCGGTGTTTGCACATGCACAGTGTGAGACGCTTGTAGGTCTTCAGCAGCACCAGGATACCCTCACGACGGCCGACCAGAATAATATCAAACAGGTTTGATTTTCATTCGACCATACGATCAGCGATCAGGAGGTGGTCGTGAGATGTTAAACGCAGCTTGTTACTCCATGTACACTACACAATGCAGGATGCGCGATTAACCTGAAACTCAGTCCAAAAAATTCTCACACGAATGAAAAATCATCTGAAAAAGGACCAAAACTTGCACAGTGTAAAGCCAATATTTATGTGTCAAGACAATATTGAGTGCACATTTTACAACATCATAAAACATGCGCACATCACAAAACTAATAATAAAACTAATAAAATGAGCGCACACTCTCAACATGAAAAACATGTTGCGATGACACTTCCAGTGCTCTGTAAAAATGCCTGTTTTTACAAAGAAAAGATGGAATATTTTACAAAAGCACATTTATCTGTAAACACCAACACACGACACATGTCACATTAACGTGTTGGTTTACATAATGAATGACTGAACCAATCAGTGTTTAGCAGAGGCACTTTTACCCAGAATCCTTTGCGATCTGTCTGTGTTTGTTACAAAACCTCAGAATTAGTGCATTATTCAACATTAAAAGATATATGTTATATTTTAACTTTGTACAAATGGCAGAATTGACATTAATGGAGTTTTTCTATCAGTATTCATTTTATTTATACACCAAACCATAAGTCAGTATGAATTTCCAAGACCTTTTTATTTTCCAAGACCTCCGCCTGACCAGAGCATTGTAATTGGGTAGAGAGCTGGGTTTTGTGGCTGCGCTTAGCTTGCCTCTGTACTGTAAGCTGTGTAGTAAATAAGAGCTTCCAGCAGGGGGCAGGATGTTCAAACATAGAAGTGTCGGCTCATTGTTTGGGTCTTTTGTCACTTTTGATACGAAAGAAGAAGAAGAACAATGGCCTAATTTTAACATTATTTTGTTTTATTTTTTTGTGGCTGACGGTATCGCCAAGACTCTGTGGGAGAGAGGAGTTCTCAGTGCAACTGTGTACAGACCGGGGCATTTCTTCACTGTTTAGACCATTTTAAATAATCTCAGGATTATTATTTTTTCAGATAAATCCCACTGAAACTAACAGGTAAGAATTTATATTTACTACATGTATTCTACTCTGCCAATCAATGCATTAATGGACGTATTTTGGTTGTTTAAGCCACAGGATTCAAAGCAAGTGAAAAAGTGGAAACTTTTAGCTCGTAAATGACAGTGTATATAATACTGAGATAAACTGGCTTCTAATACTGTATTTTACCGTTTTTGAAAGATGTAGACAGGGTTTTATTTTTTATTTATTCACTTTTCGTGTGTTCTTTGCATTTGTGATCCTTGAATTTACCCAGTAGCACCTGTGGCGCTTAAAGTGAAACTGGTTTATCAGAAACCGACAGTGTAATGTGATGTGGCCGCATCCAAATGAATACTAATAGTTATAGGTTATCTGTAGTAAAGGTTCATTTTTTTTAGCAGTTTATCGGTTTATCGTCGTAAAAGAGAACTTTTCAGTTATCTGATTAATGGTTATTGAAGTTAACTTTTTGGTTAGCTGTAACCAACACTGATAAAAACAGTCAACCTCCCTTACAACAGTCATAGCAGCTCTTGCTGTGTAGCTATTGTG
Source organism: Thalassophryne amazonica (assembly GCF_902500255.1). Taxonomy (NCBI): domain Eukaryota; kingdom Metazoa; phylum Chordata; class Actinopteri; order Batrachoidiformes; family Batrachoididae; genus Thalassophryne; species Thalassophryne amazonica. Next base: position 53,347,447 of record NC_047118.1, read on the forward strand.
AAAGCCAGTCTTTATTTATTTATTCATTTTGAGCATTTTGTTGCAAGTATATGTAATAATATGGCTTGTTGCGTAGTTAATACTCTGAAGAGATCATCTATGACCTGTTGCATAGAGTGAAATCATCATGTGAGGGAATTTTGGATGGTAACAGTGTTAGCATTTGTAGCAGCTATCGGTAGCTTGAGGACATTAGATTCAGTTAATTAATTCAGTTGATTAATGAGGAAATAAGCAGGCCATAATTTTTCATGGCCACCCTAAAGCAAAACCATTACTAGAACCACCAATCTTCCCCCAAAAATGTAATGTAATAAAAATCCAAACCGAGGTTAGCTTGTTAGCTGATCTCGTCACTCACACACGGATGGACAGACATGGCACTTGTAGGATTATTGTTGTTGTTGCTGTTATTATTATTATTATTATTATTATTATTATTATTATTATTATTATTATTATTAATCACCAATGTAATAGTAGTGCTGTTATTGTTACATTTATTGTTTCAGTTTGCATATATACCCCTTTATCTTTTTGTTGTACATTAATTTTTGTCCTTGGCCATTTGCTTATTGGTTTGTTAGCAGGTTTACTCAAAACCAGTTAAACTAATGAACGTGTTGTGTGGGCCGCTGAAGAGGAGGTACTGCTGGCCCACCACCACCAGAGGGCGCCCTGCCTGGAGTGCGGGCTCCAGGCACCAGAGGGCACCGCCGCCTCACGTGAGCAGCTACGGTGACAGCTGTCACCCATCACCTGAGACAGCTGACGGCAATCATCTGTGGGGTATATCAGCAGGACGGCACCTCCACCTCATTGCCGAGATATCGTTTCTACCGGAGAGGTAACGTATCGAAGCTAACGGAGTGTATCTTTTTGGATTGTGCTAGTTTGTGGATTACTGTTCCAACGAGAGGTGGAGGTAACTTCCCTGCTGTTCGGAGTCTTGGGTGCAAACGCGCCCCCATCTAACTGTTCTTTGTTCCTCGCCAGCAGTACCAGGTCCGACACGCGGAGGCAGTGGCCACCTGGGAGTTCGGGACTTGGCGGCTCCAGTATTTCCGGGGTCCTGTGGCGGAGGAAGCCGTGTGGTTCGGGTCTTACCTTGGAGAGGCGTCCCCTATCTTCGAGCCTGCCCACACGACACTTTTGTGAATTGACTGTTGTCCATTTCGTGACTGGTTGTATTCGTTGTGCACGTTCACAACAGTAAAGCCTTGTTATTTGACTTTCTCCATTGTCCGTTCATTTGCGCCCCCTGTTGTGGGTCCGTGTACTGACACTTTCCCAACAGAACGATTCACTAACAAGTTCAGAACGTCTAACCTTAAAAAGCCCTTAGGATGCCCATCCTCAAATTAATGGAAAAATGTTCGAAATAACTTTGTGAACATGCCGACAGAAGGATAAGCTCTTGTATCATATCAAGAGCTTTTTTTTCTTTTAAAAAAATGTAGTAAATAGTGGCCCACAAATGTAATCAGCATTAATTTTTTCATTTGCAAATCATGTCTCAAATTAGTCTAAAAAGTAAATGAATTTTGCAGGATGTGACACAAAGTACATGTAATCAGAAGTACGGGACCAAAAAGATAATGAACTGATTTGTTGTCAGCAATCTTCTTCTTCTTCTTTGTCTTTCGGCTGTTCCCGTTAGGGGTCAGACATTGTTGTCAGCAATCTGACAGAAATAATGCAGAACCAAATAACTAGCAAGATACTTTCAAGATTTTTTTTTTTATTATTATTTATTTATTTAAGCCTGAAATGAATTAATGAAGTGTGGAAGGTTGAGACAGGTTCTACATAACTATGACACATCATCCTTTTTCTGGCAAACTCATACTGAGACACAAGAGAAAGACAAGAGCCAAAATGAATATTGTCACAAAGCAAAAGTAAATTACCAGTTTGAGTGGGTTTGCCTGAGGCAGACCACTGTCTGAGATCAAACGCAAACTTAATGAAATATGCAATCAGTTCACATTTTTGCTTTCAACATGTAGTTGGCATAAGTGCATGTATGGCAAAGGTCAAATGTATCCATCATGACAAACACGGGAACTGCAATTGTAATGTGCACTATGAAAAATTAAATTAATAAATACATAAAAATTAATTCACTAAACCAAGTTAAATCCAAGTCTGCTGTATTAAGGTGAAATTTATAGAAAAACATTTAGACGGTTGCATATTCCTCTTCAAATTTAATGTTTTGTAGTCCAGTTGTCTGCCAGACCCTATGCCGGTCCCATGGTGTGAGGGATGTGAGAGCGTCCAGCAAAACCACATGCTTCCAAAGTTGACTTGACTAACCCAGGTCAGATGTATGCATCTTTCATCAAATTTGTAGGCAAACCAGCTAAGGGCTAGTTAGCATTAAGCTGCCTCAAAAACATGCTTGTTCAATGTGTTCATGAGGTCATAATGTATGCTGGTTACACAAGTAGCTGAACATACAGTACTATCCAACTGGTGCCATGCATTCACCACAATATGGAAGAACCCCAATTCCAGGATGGCAACCACACAGGCAGACAACTAGTCCATCTCCACATCTCAAATATAACCATTCATCTGCCACAACCAGATAATATGTGAATATCCCCGTGGCCTTCACCAGCTGCTGGAATCCTCAGAAGTGAGGCACCTGCTTGCTGGATCATACCCAGAGAAATGTGCTACATGGCTAAAACATAATAGTTGATGTTTCCCTCACAAAGCGGATGATAGTCCTCAACTCAGTCTTGATCCAGGACAATCTCGACACACTGATTCCTCACTCAGCATATCAAGTGCTGCAACCAGGGTTCTCACGTGAGCTCTTAATATGTGATCATCAGCTCTACTGTCGGAGGTCTCACAGGAAGTCCAACCACTGAGCTTCCATTCTTGACCATTTCACTAAAAACAGCTAATAAAATGTAACCATTCTTTGTGTGACTGCAGACTTATTGCAAATGTCAGGGAGTGGCAGCTGCTTGGTAGTGCTGAATCAGAAAACATTCCTGCTAAATCCAGTTCGAAGCTATATTTGCCTAGAATTAATCAACATCTGTTTTGACCAGAGAGAGGAATTTGATCTGGACTTCCATGCAGGCATGCAGGTTGTTCTTCATAGTTATTTTTGAGCCTATCAGTCATTGTACCTGTAGGGATCTGCATGTTCAATTCCGGATACCCTTCCTGACAACTCCAAATTGTATTGTTTTATATATATATATATATATATATATATATATATATATATATATATATATATATATATATATATATATATATATATATATATATATATATATATATATATATATATATAAACCCTGGAGCAAGCAGCCAGTATTTGCTGCAAGGATCAACATGTTTTTAAAATACACACAGACACTGCTTTGCTTAAAATATGCAATAAGTCTCTTCAATCATCAACGGTGTGCGTCTGTCTCGCTGTTTGATAGCACAGACGTGTAGAGCTGATACAGCGACTGAAGAACAACCAGGTTGCCCTCCTCCTCTTCATGTCTGGTTCACACACAGCAGGTGAGGGGTGAGAAAGCATTTTGGTCCACTCCTCCATACAGATCTTCTGTAGATCTTTCAGGTTTGGAGTTTCAGCTCCCTCCAAAGATTTTCTATTGAGTTCAGGTCTGGAGACTGGCCAGGCCACTCCAGGACCTTGAAATGCTTCTTACGGAGGCCCTCCTTAGTTGCCTTGGCCGTGTGTTTGGGGTCATTGTCATGCTGGAAGACCCAGCCATGACCCATCTTCAATGCTCTTACTGAGGGAAGGAGGTTGTTTGCCAAAATCTTGCAATACATGACCCCATCCACCCTCCCTTCAATACGGTGCAGTCGTGCTGTCCCCTTTGCAGAAGAGCACCCACAGAGTATGATGTTTCCACCCCATGCTTCACGGTTGGGATGGTTTACTTGGGGTTGTTCTCATCCTCTAAACATGGTAAGTGGAGTTGATTCCAAAAAGCTCTATTCTGGTCTCATTTGACCACATGACCTTCGCCCATGCCTCCTCTGGATCATCCAGATGGTCACTGGTGAACTACAAACGGACCTGGATATGTGCTGGTGACCTTGCTGCCCTGCAGGATTTTAAACCATGACAGCATCATGTGTTACTAATGTAATCTTTGTGACTGTGGTCCCAGCTCTCTTTAGGTCATTGACCAGGTCCTCCTGTGTAGTTCTGAGCTTTCTCAGAATCATCCTTACCCCACAAAGTGAGATCTTGCATGGAATCCCAGACCGAGGGAGATTGACAGTCATCTTGTGTTTCTTCCACTTTCTAATAAATAATCATAACAGTTGTTGTCTTCTACCAAGCTGCTTGCCTGTTGTCCTGTAGTCCATCCCAGCCTTGTGCAGGTCTACAATTTTGTCCCTGGTGTCCTCTTTGGTCTTGGCTATGGTGGACAGGTTGGAGTGTGATTGATTGAGCGTGTGAACAGGTGTCTTTTATACAGGTAACACGTTCAAACAGGTGCAATTAATACAGGTAAAGAGTGCAGAATAAGAGGGCTTCTTAAAGAAAAATTAACAGCTCTGTGTGAGCCAGAATTCTTGCTGGATGATTGATGTTCAAATACTTATTTGCAGCAGTAACATACAAATAAATTATTAAAAAATCATACATTGTGATTTCCGGATGTTTTTTTAGATTATGTCTCTCACAGTGGACATGTACCTAAGATGAAAATTTCAGACCCCTCCATGATTTCTAAGTGGGAGAACTTGCAAAACCGCTGGGTGTTCAAATACTTATTTTCCTCACTGTATATATATATATATATATATATATATATATATATATATATATATACACACTCAACAAAAATATAAATGCAACACTTTTGGTTTTGCTCCCATTTTGTATGAGATGAACTCAAAGATCTAAAACTTTTTCCACATACACAATATCACAATTTCCCTCAAATATTGTTCACAAACCAGTCAAAATCTGTGATAGTGAGCACTTCTCCTTTGCTGAGATAATCCATCCCACCTCACAGGTGTGCCATATCAAGATGCTGATTAGACACCATGATTAGTGCACAGGTGTGCCTTAGACTGTCCACAATAAAAGGCCACTCTGAAAGGTGCAGTTTTGTTTTATTGGGGGAGGATACCAGTCAGTATCTGGTGTGACCACCATTTGCCTCATGCAGTGCAACACATCTCCTTGGCATAGACTTGATCAGGTTGTCAATTGTAGCCTGTGGAATGTTGGTCCACTCCTCTTCAATGGCTGTGCGAAGTTGCTGGATATTGGCAGGAACTGGTACATGCTGTCGTATACGCCGGTCCAGAGCATCCCAAACATGTTCAATGGGTGACATGTCCGGTGAGTATGCTGGCCATGCAAGAACTGGGACATTTTCAGCTTCCAAGAATTGTGTACAGATCCTTGCAACATGGGGCCGTGCATTATCCTGCTGCAACATGAGGTGATGTTCTTGGATGTATGGCACAACAATGGGCCTCAGGATCTTGTCATGGTATCTCTGTGCATTCAAAATGTTATCAATAAAATGCACCTGTGTTCTTCGTCCATAACAGACGTCTGCCCATACTATAACCCCACCGCCACCATGGACCACTCCATCCACAACATTGACATCAGAAAACCGCTCACCCACACGACGCCACACACGCTGTCTGCCATCTGCCCTGGACAGTGTGAACCGGGATTCATCCGTGAAGAGAACACCTCTCCAACGTGCCAAACACCAGCGAATGTGAGCATTTGCCCACTCAAGTCGGTTACGACGACGAACTGGAGTCAGGTCGAGACCCCGATGAGGACGACGAGCATGCAGATGAGCTTCCTTGAGACGGTTTCTGACAGTTGGCGCAGAAATTCTTTGGTTATGCAAACCGATTGTTTCAGCAGCTGTCCGAGTGGCTGGTCTCAGACGATCTTGGAGGTGAACGTGCTGGATGTGGAGGTCCTGGGCTGGTGTGGTTACACGTGGTCTGCGGTTGTGAGGCTGGTTGGATGTACTGCCAAATTCTCTGAAACGCCTTTGGAGATGGCTTATGGTAGAGAAATGAACATTCAATACACGAGCAACAGCTCTGGTTGACATTCCTGCTGTCAGCATGCCAATTGCACGCTCCCTCAAATCTTGCGACATCTGTGGCATTGTGCTGTGTGATAAAACTGCACCTTTCAGAGTGGCCTTTTATTGTGGACAGTCTAAGGCACACCTGTGCACTAATCATGGTGTCTAATCAGCATCTTGATATGGCACACCTGTGAGGTGAGATGGATTATCTCAGCAAAGGAGAAGTGCTCACTATCACAGATTTAGACTGGTTTGTGAACAATATTTGAGGGAAATGGTGATATTGTGTATGTGGAAAAAGTTTTAGATCTTTGAGTTCATCTCATACAAAATGGGAGCAAAACCAAAAGTGTTGCATTTATATTACAAAACAATTATAAACCCGAACAAAAATACAATTTAAATGTCATCGCATTCCCTGATGTAGGTAGATTTTATCACTTTGTTATCGTCATTGTTACACTTTCTGTACCGATTGTTGTTCTTTTGCCATCAATAATGTGCAATGATATATTGTGATATACAGTGGTCCCTCATTATAACGCGGTTCACCTTTCGCGGCCTCGCAGTTTTGTGGATTTTTTTTTGTGCAATTTTACATGCTTCTTCTGCTTTGTGTTCTGCGCCCTTATCAGGCGGGCCGGTCGCGGCACTGGTCGGCATCACCGCAATTGCTCTCACTGCCTCCGATGCGCTTACTGAGTCTGCGGGCTCGGTAAGCGCTGCAGCGGGCCACTCACACTGCCCTCTTGTGTGCTGTGCGGAGCTGCAGCCAATTCCAGAGACTACGCTCGCTGTTTTGATGCGGAGCGCTCCGGCAGCCCGCAAGGATAAACCTCTTGTGTAAAAATCCTCAGTGCCTGCTGCAGGGTCTCGGTAACCGCAGCCGCAGAGCTCTGTGGCCATGACTTGGATTCTTTGCGGGTCCTGCATCCGTACCCCAGAAGCAGTGAGCGAAGGGAGAGCATGCGCATTGTGTTCTGCGTGTGTCTGTTTATAATCTTCTCGCCCAGAAGAAAAAAGAGAGTGTTTACACAGGAGAGAAAAGTGAGAAAATGTTAATGCCTGTTTGAGAAAAGTGTATAAATGTGTAGTGAGGGGTTTTGCAGCCTTAAAACATCTATAATAATTGTAAAAAAAATAACGTTGACTACTTCGTGGATTTCGCCTGTTGCGGGTTATTTTTAGAATGTAACTCCCGCGATAAACGAGGGACCACTGTATACGATTTTCTTAACTTTTTTTTTGCTGTTATTATTTTTGTTGTTACTTTTTGTGTTGAAATCTTGGAGCTTGTATTTTTTTTGTGAATCAATCGGAAGCACAATTATTTTATGAACTAAAATAAAACTTGATGCCTAGCTTTCATTTGACATTCCTATTCCAAATGCCGAAATACAATATCAAGACGAAAACCACGGAACACTTTTAGTTGTTGCTCTGATCCACTGCTGTTGATCAGAGTTTTAATGCATTTTATTTATTTCACTGTTTTGTATGAGTTGTATGTATGAACAGTATGGTGGCACGTAAGTTAAAGATTTTCTAAGATATTATTTGGTTAATATAATCTACATATTTATTAATCTTTATTGTGTCTCAATAGTGGGAATTAAATTCAAGAGTTTATGATGAAGACAAAGATATGACCTACAAATGAATGCATCTCTTGGCTCTATTTGATCCCTATGGAGTTGCTCCCTCTAGTGGAGCAGGGTCTTCCCGCGTAATCAGTCCAGAGATATTTATGCATGGTAATCTCTGTGCATTTTTAAATCTGTGCAATGAGTTGAAGAATTATTCTCTACTCAGTACACCAATAACAATAAAATTGAATAAAACCCCCAGAATACAGCAAACTAGTCCCCGTTCAGGGTTTCAAGTTGGGATTCTTTGTCATGTGTAAGACTGTTTATGTGTGTTATCATGTAAAGATGAGTATAATAAAAACATCACTGTGGCATAATACCATCTGAGGCCTATTAAGTTAATTTCACTTAAATTGTTGCATCTGGGGAGTCATTAATTAGTCAATCAGTCGCCTGTTGCTGTGACAGGGCGCCAGGCTGCTGGGTGCAATGGAAACCACAGCTGGTCATATGTAAATGGGAATTAATTAACAAGCTTACGTTTCTGGCCTTGTATTTGGACTGAAAACATTCTCAGGAGCCCAAGCCTGGGTAGGAGACTGTCCACCGGTCTGCTGCGGTCACATCCCATCTCTGTCGGACAGAATAATTTCACCTCATTACCTCTGCCATGTATAAATAGAACTCTTTCCACCCACCAGCTCTTTAACGACATGTGCTCTTTAAACACCTACAATTAACCCCTCGTGAGTAGAGCCTTGTGTCTACCCACATGTATCCCGGTGCTGTCCACGCTGAGCGTAGTCCCACTGGATTACACCCCAATTCCAGCTCAGTTCAGTCCTCCGCAACCGCCACCTCTCAGCTCACATTCATTAAACAGCCATATATCTTGTGTTGTGTTTTCCCTCCAGCAGGATTTATTAGGTGACTGATAGAGTTTACAATTTGTGTCGAGCAGCACGAAACACGTCATGACAATCAGTACACGTGTCACGCTTACTGTATTCTCCCTGAAACATGCCACACATGCGCTACCTCTTATGCCAAAGTCGCCCCCTGAAAAAGATGTAGCACATCAAGCGGATTTTTACATGAACCTGCCACAATATGTTCTAACACATGTGTCTGAAAGAATAAGGGGGGGGCTCTAAGTTTAATATGGCTCCCTGGAGCCCTCTTGGTAGAAGTTATTTGTGGGAGGGATCCAGTTGATGGACTGTAATGTGTTACATTTTGACATTATGACTCTACAGATAGAAAGGGTTTCCAAATCCACAGGTCCTCATATCGTCCCTCCATTTCCACTTAAACATAGCGTGAGGTAAAGTGCTGTCACACAATGGCTCCACTGGGCATTGCACAGACTACGGTTTCTTTCACTGTTCCACTAAGGAACATTTAGGATCAAACCTAAAGGTCAACTGGTACATGTTTGCATGGCACCTAATGGATGGACAATTACCCATAATTATCCATCATAAGTGGGTGTTGCATTTGATTGTCAACAAAAGTTAATCGTCCAACTACTGACCCTACTCTAAATAACAATCTTTCAATTATGACATTTAGGAGTTGCTTCAAGAAAATTTTATTCATTTTCTCATTTATATTTTACAGAGTGATTGTTAGACTTCCTTAGCCTTCGATCAGGCTGACTTTTGCTTTTACACAATTCAGTATGTCTACAAAGAACATCACTCTACACCTTTCGTCATATCCTATTACCTAATCAGCAACAGCTGGCAGAGCTGCTTCTCACATGCTCACAGAAGTTGGTCTCAGTGTGCAAAGTGATCACTTGCTGAAGTGATTTCAATGCAATGGTAACCCGCTATCCCGCTAATTACTGAATGCCCAGTTCTGAACTTTAAGGTGCATTCACATGTTGTCTGTAAGTGGCAGACTGTAAACCAGATATTCAACTGTTTTTAATGAGCGGTTGGAAAAATTGCACCATCTCTGGCTGGTACCACAGCAAGCATGCATCATGATGGCACTTCCTGTCAAAATTTAAAATCTTTAAACTTTTGCCGGAAACTGCGGCGGAAAGGACAAACCGGGTGGTGTTTTATCTTTAACGAGGAGGAAAGACAGATAGTGAGAGATGGATTATTTATGTGCAGAGAGTCACCTGGCTTTAATCGGGTAAACGTGAATAATTTGTGTGATACTGCAGAGAGGAATTTATAACCTCAGGAAAAAATTAACTTTAAACTGTCTTCAGAGCAAGGGCTTCCTGTTTTAATCATAACGCTTTGCAAAACATCAAAACCTTCAACCGAAGTATTTCAGTCCAGTAAATTATTGACCATATCATTCACATTCAAAATAACAGCGCCTCACTCACTCATCTTCAACCGCTTTTCCGGGTTCAGGTTGCATGGGCAGCAGCTCCAGCAGGGGACCCCAGATTTCCCTTTCCCATGCCACATTGATCACCTGTGACTGGGGGATCCCAAGGCGTTCCCAGGCAAGTGTGGTGGTATAATCTCTTCACCTAGTCCTGGGTCTTCCCCGGGGTCTCCTTCCAGATGGACATGCCTGGAACACCTACCTTAGGAGGTGCCCAGGAGGCATCCTTACCAAATGCCTCCTTTCAACGCAAAGGAGCAGCGACTCTACTCCGAGCTCCCCACGGATGACCAAACTTCTTACCCTATCTCTAAGGGAAACACAAGCCAACCTCCTGAGGAAGCCCATTTCAGCCACTTGTACCTGCGATCTACCTGCGATGACCCAAAACTCATGACCATAGGTGAGAGTAGGAAAGAAGATTGACCAGTAGATCAAGCGCTTCACCTTTTGGGTCAGCTCCCTTTTCGTCATAACAGTACGGTAGAGCGAATATAATACCGCCCCTGCTGCACCAATTCTCTGGCCAATCTCATGCTCCATCATCCCCTCACTCGTGAACAAGACCCCGAGGTACTTGAACTCCTTCACTTGGGGCAAGACCGTATTCCCTACCCGAAGTAGGCAATCCATCAGTTTCCTGCTGAGAACCATGGCATCAGGTTTAGAGGTGCTGATCCTCATCCCAGCCGCTTCACACTCGGCTGCTAACCGATCCAGTGAGTGTTGGAAGTCACCGGCCAATGAAACCAACAGGACCACATCATCTGCAAAAAGCAGTGATGAGACCCTGAGCCCACCAAACCGGAAACCCTCCTCCCCCCAACTACACCTCGATATCCTGTCTATGAATATCACAAACAGGATTGGTGACAAGGTGCAGCCCTGTTGGAGGGCAACATCCACCGGAAACGAGTCTGACTTACTGCCGAGCACCCAAACACAGCTCTCGCTTTGCGAGTACAGAGATTGGATGGCCCTGAGAAGGTACCCCCTCACTCCATACTCCTGCAGGACCTCCCACAGTATCTCCCGGGGTACCCGATCATACACCTTCTCCAAGTCCACAAAACACATGTAGACTGGGTGGGCATACTCCCAGGCACCCTCCAGGATCCTTGTGAGAGTAAAGAGCTTGTCGGTTATTCCACGAACAGGACGGAACCGAATTGTTCCTCTTCAATCTGAGGTTCGACTATCGGCTGAACCCTCCTTTCCAGCACCCTGGAGTAGACTTTACCAGGGAGGCTGAGTAGTGTGATGCCCCTGTAGTTGGCACACACTCTCTGGTCCCCCTTTTTAAATATGGGACCACCACCCCAGTTTGCCACTCCTTAGGCACTGTCCCAGACCTCAATGCAATGTTGAAGAGACGTCTCATCCAAGACAATCCCTCCACACCCAGAGCTTTCAGCATTTTTGGACAGATCTCATCAACCCTCGGGGCCTTGCCAATGGCACCTCACGTTCATAAAGTCTGCCGGTGCAGACAATAGGAATTTTGCTATAATGACCGCTATGATGGTTTTTCTCCTGCAGACGTGAATGCACCATTACAATTACAGCTCAGTCTGCTGTCATCATCAAAGGAATGGAATCCAAATCAAGAGAAGTCAGACAAATGTTGCTCAAATTTTTGCAAAAGGTAGTTGTCAGTGCTTTGTTTAAATGAACATCTTTGAGAATACACAGCACACACGCCCACACTGCTGATCTGTAACGTAGCTCCAGCACAGACTGTGGACCTGCAGACAAGCATTACCTCACAAAAGGTGAAGCTCACAATGGATTTCACAGATATTCAGCATGAAACCACAACTTTCCTCACCCAGAGCACTTCTATAATCACTGTGTCAGTCTCTGACTCTCCAGCAACCTCAGACAAGTTGTTCTTGGACAGGTAATGCGCCAGTAGAGTTTCTTTTTTTTTACCCATGGTGAAACTCACAGTGTTAAAGACCTTTCTCCAGACTAATGTAAGGAAAAAATAAAATAAAATAACGAATTAAGTTGTGGCTGCCATTTGTCATATTGCCCCTTGCACTATGGCACAAATGGCTGAGTATAATTACATAACTGAGGTTTGATGCGTGGTACATGTATGATATCACCAAGAAGAGTAGCATGAGTTAATCTCCTAATTCAATCAATCAAACTTTATTTCAGACACAATTGGTCCATATAAAAATTAAAAAAATTCTAAAATAAAATATATTAAAAAAAACAACAGACAATATATAGAAATAGAGACTACATACTCTATAAACACTATAGTCTATACAGACACATTCTCCAGTGTCTCCAATAACAGGAGGTGTATCTGATGCTGCTCTTTTGTGGCATGATCAAAACAACAATTATTTCATTTTTGGAGTCCTCCAGTCGCAATAAAAATTTAAAACAAGATTTCTGATCACAGCATTTAGAGCAGGAACATTATTTTGCACAAACAACTGGTTGGCACTCATCCAACGAGGGACCTAAAACCTGGCACTGAACTAAAAGTTTTTGAAGAAAAAATGACGTTCCTATATGTGGAAGCAGGGTCTTAGGAGATTAGGTGGGTGCTGAAAAGATCACCCTACATTCAGGTTTTAAAGCCATCTGAGTTCTTGTTTGTCTTCCTTCCAACATTAAGATATAAGTCAATCATCTAAAGGCATTGAATTATTGCTTGTTTTACACATTGGGCTGTTGCCTAACCTCTGTTTTCCAAACCTTGATTGCTACTGAATACGCTGATAATGACATTACCATGACTGTTGCGGTTTGCTTTGTGAATAAGGTTGTTTGTTTAAACCCAGACTTCAGGTCAACTGTGATGAACAGAAGAGCAACCTGGTGAAATATGTTATACTGCTGTCAAGTGCTTGCTGTAAATGAAGAATGCAGCTTTAAAAGCAATAATGTTTATAGTAGTTGACCTTGTTCAGTTCTGACTCTATTATTCCATATTGCAAGGTGACATTTGTTTGAATATTACGTTTGCAATTAAAATCTATCTTCAAAACACTTATCAGGACAAATATGGTTGTGTTTGCCAAATTATTGATTGATACCACTTTGAATGAGAGTAAATGGTAAATGGATTGCATTTACATAGCGCTTTTCCATCTGCATCAGACGCTCAAAGCACTTTACAATAATGCCTCACATTCACCCCATTGTCAGGCTGCTGCCATGCAAGGCGCTCACTACACACCGGGAGCAACTAGGGGATTAAGGACTTTGCCCAAGGACCCTTAGTTATTTTCCGGTCAGGCTGGGATTTGAACTGAGGATCCTCTGGTCTCAAGCTCAATGTTTAACCACTAGACCATCACCCCCAAAGAGTGTTACAAGGACAACCTGCACTTCACTTCAAAGATGTTTGCAATCGCGACCTGAGAACAGGTGGCTCTGCGAACCTGGAGATCGCGCCAGATGGCGGTCCACCTCCAGAACCATCATCAGGGAAGCGGAAGAGAGGAGACAGGCCCAGTAGGGGAGAGAGAGGAGGTTCTGCCGACAGTGGAGACTCCAGCCAGCACCCACTACCATAGACACCCAACCAAAAGATTACACCTGCAGCAACTGTAGCAGACCATGCCGGTCCCGCATCGGCCTGTACAGCCACACCAGGCGCTGCAACTCAACAACTTGATGGATGACCTTGGGCATAGAAACCATGATCTTATGGGATTGACAGAGCCAACAATAATATGCAGGGTGCCTAGAAAATTAAGCCAGGACCTGTCAACTGTCCAGTGTACTCGCAACCTGAACTCTGACCACATGTACGGAAAATGCATTGTATTATTTGCTCGTTAACCCTCATGATGTAAAATGGCCTCACAAGAAGGACGAGAATGAGGAAACCTTAGCCAAAGCAACGGCATCAGCCAGGCTTGCGTAATAGGTTTTCACTCCAACCAGTTCCTTGTCTCTTCATGTCACTTCTGTTTTTTGTTCGCACAGTTGTACAAACTGCAGACAGCACACACTGTTGAAAGAATATCAAGTCAAGCCATGTCTAATATTTGCTTCACTGCATTCACAGCACCACAGAACCACATTGAGTACTGGATGGCAACCACCCAAGCAGACAACCAGTCCCACATCTCTAAAATAACCATCTATCCACCAAAGCCAGGTGAATCGTTACCTTCCCATTGGTCTTCTCCAGCCACTGGGGCCCTGAACACTCAGGCACTTAAGTGCTGGATCACACTGAGAAATACACCACATGGCCAAAATGTCCAAGCAGATGCTCCCTCATAATGCAAGTGAAACTCCTCACCTTAATCTTTTGAAGTAACAACTCATTTAATACAAATTTATTCCAGTGGTACCCAAGGATCCTTCAAAGGGGCCAAGTGCCAAAGTCATCCAGTTGTTGCCTTAGTTCACTGATTAGCATCCAAGTGTCACAACCATACAGCAAGATGGATAGAACCAGAACCTTAAAAACTTGGACATTTGTTCTCCTGCAAAGATATCAGCAACCTTATGGCCCCATATGCTCTACCCAGGCTCCTCTCGATCTCAAAGGGCAAAGACTCAGAGACATGGATGCCACTGCCAAGATAAGTGAATGTCTTTTCAAGTCCAGGATCCCAATTAAAATTTGACTTTGGTCAGCAAAAATCCATGACACATGGCCACAAAGAAATTCAAAATAAAAACGTGAAGTTTCAAAAGAGGTGTGCCAAAGCCACGACCATACTGTTTTCATCATCACTGGCTCCTTTAAACTCTTACAAGTCTATATCACGTGCACCTGTCATGAAATCCAGGTTCCTCATATCAGCTGGTGATGAATGAATCTGTATTTTCCCCTCATGTGTAAAAATCATTCTTGATTCCAAGTAATCCTGTCAACTGTCGCTGACTTAATCCGTTCATGGTAACATATTGTGACACTAATCTTGGACATTTGAACTATTCTAAAAGCCAGGCTTTTACTATATATATATATATATATATATATATATATATATATATATATATATATATATATATATATATATAATTGGTAAGTTTAGTCCTTACTGGCGTAAAGTGCCTTGATTCGACTTTCTTGTGATCTGGTACTATATAAATATAATTATAAGTGAATAGTATATTGATGTGTATGTCTGTGTGTCGACATGTAGTAGTGAATTTGTATTTATGTAAATATGACTGATTAGAATTGTTGGACTTGTACTAGCAGGAGTGGGCGCTAATAAGCTTTGCTTCAGCCCACACCCTTTCGGACTCACTAGTTTTGTCTGTGTTTGTTTGTGGAATTGTTCATTTTTTTCTATTTGAATATTTTGTGTGCCGAATAAAAAACTTTGTCACTTGTCACATATATAATTGTTTTTTGTTGGGTTTTTTTTTTTCCAGAAAAGCTACTTTTTCCCATGACTTTATTCAGTCTGTACTGTAGAAACGTGTTCACCACTCTGATGGTGATTCCAACACATAATCCAGACCTCACTCAAAAAAGCGAGACGTGCTGAATATTTAAGCCATAGCTGCAACATGTGATGCAACAAAGGAAATCACTTTGGCCTGTGTTAATTGGAGTGTAACTGCTCTCCAGACTTGTGGCTGTTTGGCCATAATTTGGCTACTGCCCTGATCAGTGTCAACCGGCTGCATCTTAATCACAACCAGATAAGAATAACAACTGCGGTGTTTCACCACAGCACTGCCCACTTTAAGTATCCACTCATGACACCACGTGCAGACTACTGAATTTGATATTTCTGATCAATATTGATTTTATCAACATCTTCATTTGCATTATCAACTAGTAATCTTTTCTGATGATGATTATTATTATTATTATTATTATCATTATTATTATTACTGAGTAGAGCAACAGAAATAAAACCAATTTTACCACTTCAGATTAGTTTTAGATATTACAACATCTATAAAATATTAAAGCACTGGACTAAAACCCAAGAGTGTTCAAGCTGCAAGAGTGTTTTTTTTGGGGGGGGGGGGGTTTAACCTTCGCTGCACAAGATAATTTGTGGATAATTTCTTTAGTTTTTGATCAGGATATGTCCTTCAATGTGCATATTAAGCAAATATGTAGGACTGCTTTTTTGCATTTGCGCAATATCTCTAAAATCAGAAAGGTCTTGTCTCAGAGTGATGCTGAAAAACTAATTCATGCATTTATTTCCTCTAGGCTGGACTATTGTAATTCATTATTATCAGGTTGTCCTAAAAGTTCCCTGAAAAGCCTTCAGTTAATTCAAAATGCTGCAGCTAGAGTACTGACGGGGACTAGAAGGAGAGAGCATATTTCACCCATATTGGCCTCTCTTCATTGGCTTCCTGTTAATTCCAGAATAGAATTTAAAATTCTTCTTCTTACTTATAAGGTTTTGAATAATCAGGTCCCATCTTATCTTAGGGACCTTATAGTACCATATCACCCCAATAGAGCGCTTCGCTCTCAGACTGCAGGCTTACTTGTAGTTCCTAGGGTTTTTAAGAGTAGAATGGGAGGCAGAGCCTTCAGCTTTCAGGCTCCTCTCCTGTGGAACCAGCTCCCAATTTGGATCAGGGAGACAGACACCCTCTCTACTTTTAAGATTAGGCTTAAAACTTTCCTTTTTGCTAAAGCTTATAGTTAGGGCTGGATCAGGTGACCCTGAACCATCTTCTTTTTTCGTTTTCTCACAGTATTACTAGAGGTCAGGGTAATGCCATCCAGAGCAAGGATCTGGTTAGACACCATGTTTCTAAGATTTGTGGGGCCAAGTACAATAACTTCAGTTTTATCTGAGTTTAAAAGCAGGAAATTAGAGGTCATCCATGTCTTTATGTCTGTAAGACAATCCTGCAGTTTAGCTAATTGGTGTGTGTCCTCTGGCTTCATGGATAGATAAAGCTAGGTATCATCTGCGTAACAATGAAAATTTAAGCAATGCTGTCTAATAATACTGCCTAAGGGAAGCATGTATAAAGTGAATAAAATTGGTCCTAGCACAGAACCTTGTGGAACTCCATAATTAACCTTAGTCTGTGAAGAAGAGTCCCCATTTACATGAACAAATTGTAATCTATTAGATAAATATGATTCAAACCACCGCAGCGCAGTGCCTTTAATACCTATGGCATGCTCTAATCTCTGTAATAAAATTTTATGGTCAACAGTATCAAAAGCAGCACTGAGGTCTAACAGAACAAGCACAGAGATGAGTCCACTGTCTGAGGCCATAAGAAGATCATTTGTAACCTTCACTAATGTTGTTTCTGTACTATGATGAATTCTAAACCCTGACTGAAACTCTTCAAATAGACCATTCCTCTGCAGATGATCAGTTAGCTGTTTTACAACTACCCTTTCAAGAATTTTTGAGAGAAAAGGAAGGTTGGAGATTGGCCTATAATTAGCTAAGATAGCTGGGTCAAGTGATGGCTTTTTAACTAATGGTTTAATTACTGCCCCCTTAAAAGCCTGTGGTACATAGCCAACTAATAAAGATAGATTGATCATATTTAAGATCGAAGCATTAATTAATGGTAGGGCTTCCTTGAGCAGCCTGGTAGGAATGAGGTCTAATAGACATGTTGATGGTTTGGATGAAGTAACTAATGAAAATAACTCAGACAGAACAATCGGAGAGAAAGAGTCTAACCAAATACCGGCATCACTGAAAGCAGCCAAAGAGAACGATATGTCTTTGGGATGGTTATGAGTAATTTTTTCTCTAATAGTTAAAGAGTAGTAATTTACGGAGGGCTTTTTTTATAGAGCAACAGACTCTTTTTCCAGGCTAAGTGAAGATCTTCTAAATTAGTGAGACGCCATTTCCTCTCCAACTTATGGGTTATCTGCTTTAAGCTGCGAGTTTGTGAGTTATACCACGGAGTCAGGCACTTCTGATTTAAGGCTCTCTTTTTCAGAGGAACTGAACCATATGGATTTGAATCATGTGTGATTGCATCAGCCGAGCTTGAACCTTCGTGCGCATGCGTGAGTTTTTTCACACCTGTCGGTTGCGTCATTCGCCTGTGAGCAGGCTTTGTGTGAGCAGTGGTCCACCCCCCTCGTTGTTTTTTTATTGCAAATAAATGTCTGAACAATTTGGAGCTTTGCTGCATCAATTTTTTTCCAGAAACTGTGAGAGACCTCCAGGTGGACACCGTTCGGAAAATGGATATGGCTTTCAGGAATGATTTTATGGGGATTACACAGATTAAGGAGTGATCCAGACGGTTTAAAGACCGCCCACAAGCAGAGGGACGCACCACGGAGCCGTTCATGACGCGGCACAAAACCACCTCCGTGTCTCACAGGACGGCTTTCAGGTGGATTTCAGATGGCTGTCGGTTGCTTTTCAGTCGTGTGATTATCCGAGAAATTGAGCATGAGCTGGACATGCCCCAACATGTCCTGTGAGGCTTCATCACGGCTTTGCTTTGCGCCATGCGGCTCCATCGCGATGCGCGGAATTCCTCTCCTCTTTCCATGACAAAAACTCCTGTAACAGTGGAATGTGCCGTTCATTTCTAAACTGGATGCTGTCTTGATCCAGTATGTCGTCTGATTACCTCAGGAATTGTGAAAAGACGTGGACATCAGCACTTTTTCGGGACACATTGAGACAGACGTGCGGAGGAGTTCCGGTCTGAAATCCACCTGAAAGCCGTCCTGTGAGACCAACACGGAGGTGGTTTTGTGCCGCGTCATGAACGGCTCCGTGGCGCGTCCCTTCGCTTTTCTTTCCATGAAAAAAACTCCTGTAACAGTGGAATGTGCCGAAAAAGTGCTGATATCCACGCCTTCTGCCTTTTTGTGAAAGTCAGACAACATCCCGGATCAACAAAGCCTTCATGTTGGAAATGATCTGGTTGTTTCAGCGGGGTTTGAGCCTGTCGATCGGCGCTCGGAGCGTGGCGCGCTGTCAGCAGTTGTGGGCGGTCTTTAAACCATCTGGATCACTCCTTAATCTGTGTAATCCCCATAAAATCGTCCCTGAAAGCCATATTAATTTTCCGAACGGTGTCCACCTGGAGGTCTCTCACAGTTTCTGGAAAAAATTGATGCAGCAAAGCTCCAAATCGTTCAGACATTTATTCGCAATAGAAAAACGACGAGAGGGGTGGACCACTGCTCACACAAAGCCTGCTCACAGGCGAATGACGCAACCGACAGGCGTGAAAAAACTCACGCATGCGCACGAAGGTTCAAGCTTGGCTGATGCAATCACACGTGATTCAAATCCATATGGTTTTTTTAGAAAAATAAAAAGGTTGGATACTTTTCTAACAGACCTCGTATATACATACACACACAGTGAGGAAAATAAGTATTTGAACACTCTGCGATTTTGCAAGTTCTCCCACTTAGAAATCATGGAGGGGTCTGAAATTTTCATCTTAGGTGCATGTCCACTGTGAGAGACATAATCTAAAAAAAAAAAAAAAAAAAATCCGGAAATCACAATGTATGATTTGTTAATAATTTATTTGTATGTTACTGCTGCAAATAAGTATTTGAACACCTGTGAAAATCAATGTTAATATTTGGTACAGTAGCCTTTGTTTGCAATTACAGAGGTCAGACGTTTCCTGTAGTTCTTGACCAAGTTTTCACACACTGTAGCAGGGATTTTGGTCCACTCCTCCATACAGATCTTCTCCTGATCTTTCAGGTTTGGAGTTTCAGCTTCCTCCAAAGATTTTCTATTGAGTTCAGGTCTGGATACTGTCCAGGCCACTCCAGGACCTTGAAATGCTTCTTACGGAGCCCCTCCTTATTTGCCCTGGCTGTGTGTTTGGGGTCATTGTCATGCTGGAAGACACAGCCATGACCCATCTTCAAAGCTCTTCCTGAGGTAAGGAGGTTGTTTGCCAAAATCTCGCAATACATGACCCCATCCATCCTCCCTTCAATACAGTGCAGTCGTCCTGTCCCCTTTGCAGAAGAGCACCCCCAGTGTTGTGGGCCGGGGTGTTTGGCTGGCTTGGTTTTTGTTTTCTGTTTCTCCCACCAGGTGGTATGCATTCAGGACTGAGTGGCTGAGCATTAGGACCTCACCCTGAACACCTGAGGCTTGTTATCACGTACAGGTCATCAGGACTCACAGCTGTGGTGTATTTTGTCTTGATCAGAGATTGCTGCATTTAAACCTTGAATGCACAATGTGTGATTGCCAGAGACTCGACCTTGTGAGCAGACGTGTGAGATCGACGTCAGGAGAACAATCTCACCATCACGGACGCAGAGACCGCTCCAGGTTTGACACCACAGTCTGTGAAGGAGGATTGGGTGAGGTCTCACGCTCTTCAGCACACTTCCTGAGGTAATTCGGTTTTTGGTGACTTTTATGAAGTAATGACAGTGGATTTGGTGTCCCTCACACCTTGTGTTATTGAGCTGTCACGTTATGCTAATTGTCTAATCAGCTTCTGCTGCAGTGGAGATTTGAACTGAGTTGTTCCGTGCCTGCAGGGTAAGAAGCTGATGTATAGATTTAAGCCAGGAAGTGTTTGCTGATTGCGTGCACCTTTGAGTTGTGTCTCTCTGTGTGGAGTTGGACTCACCTCATGTTTTCTTTCTTCACAGACTTGGTTTGTCGCGGCCACCTGGGGGGTGTCGGCGGGGTCCCTGGGTCCGAACTGCTGTGGCTCTGGACCATTTGCGCTGTTGAGAGTGCGCCGTGTTTCCACCTCACCAGACCGCAGACTTTTTAGTTGTTTAGCACTGCACACTGTTATGTTTATTAAATTCTGTTATCTTTTGAACCGTGCTCTGCTTATTTTATGCTGGGTCCTTTCAAACGCTGGGTCGGTGCTCCGACCGCATCCGAAACATAACACCCAGAGTATGATGTTTCCACCCCCATGGTTCACGGTTGAGATGGTTTCCTTGTGATTGTTCTCATCCTCTAAACATGGTAAGTGGAGTTGATTCCAAAAAGCTCTATACTGGTCTCATCTGACCACATGACCTTCACTGGTGAACTTCAAACGGGCCCCGACATGTGCTGGCTTGAGCAGGGGGACCTTGCTCCCTGCAGGATTTTAAACCATGACAGCATCATGTGTTACTAATGTAATCTTTGTGACTGTGATCCCAGCTCTCTTCAGGTCATTGACCAGGTCCTCCTGTGTAGTTCTGAGCTTGGGGGAGGTGATGGTCTAGTGGTTAAGGTGTTGGGCTTGAGTCCAGAAGATCATGGGTTCAAATCCCCGCCTGACTGGCTTTAATCCCCTATTGCTCCCGGTGTGTAGTGAGCGCCTTGTATGGCAGCACCCTGACATCGGGGTGAATGTGAGGCATTATTTGTAAAGTGCTTTGAGCGTCTGATGCAGATGGAAAAGCGCTATATAAATGCAGTCCATTTACCATTTCTCAGAATCATCCTTACCCCACAAAGTGAGATCTTGCATGGAATCCCAGACCGAGGGAGATTGACAGTCATCTTGTGTTTCTTCCACTTTCTGATAAATAATCATAACAATTGTTGTCTTCTTCCAAGCTGCTTGCCTGTTGTTCTGTAGTCCATCCCAGCCTTGTGCAGGTCTACAGTTTTGCCCCTGGTGTCCTTAAACAGCTCTTTGGTCTTGGCTATGGTGGACAGGTTGGAGTGTGATTGATTGAGTGTGTGAACAGGTGTCTTTTATACAGGTAACAAGTTCAAAAAGGTGCAATTAATACAGGTAAAGAGTGCAGAATAAGAGGGCTTCTTAAAGAAAAAATTAACAGGTCTGTGTGAGCCAGAATTCTTGCTTGTTGGTAGGTGTTCAAATACTTATTTGAAGCAGTAACATACAAATAAATTATTAAAAGAAACATACATTGTGAGTTCCGGATTTTTTTTTTTTTTTTAGATTATGTCTCTGACAGTGGACATGCACCTAAGATATATATAAGATAAGATATATATATATATATATATATAAACCACAGCTGTTTTGGCATCCCTTCATTGGCTCCCTGTCTCTGAGGTCAGATTTTAAGGTACTGTTCCTGGCCTATAAATTCGTTCACGGATTGGCACCCCCCTACCTGGCTGACATGGTTAAGCCCTATGTACCGGCTTGGGCCTTGCGCTCACAGGGTGCAGGACTGCTGTGTTTCTCGGCTGAATAAAAAGTCTGCGGGTCACAGAGCCTCTTCTTATCGTGCCTCAGCTCTGCGGAATGATCTCCCTGCACGGATACGGTAGTCGGACTCTGTGGAGATTTTTAAGTCCAGATTAAAGACTCATCTTTAAACCCTGTTTTATCATTAGTATTTTATGTGATTGCGTGTTTTTTTTATTCTTTTTATCTTTTTATTGTGTTTTTAAATCTTAGATTCATGTTGTTTTTGTGTTGTGTGAAGTGCCTTGAGGTGACCACATTGTGAATTGGCGCTATACAAATGAATAAAATTTGAATTTAAATTAAAAAAACTTTGTTGTTTCAGGTGTAATTTGAGATTCTGGGTCATTTCTACACCTTAATATTGATAGTAAGACTAATTATATTTTGTCATTTTGATGAAACTTCTCACTTGTACGAATCACATGATAGACAATAAAATTCTACTTCATGCAGTACTGCTTTAGAACCTGGATCTGTTGGGATGTTAACCAAGTTGCTACAGTACAAGAAATAAGGCTACAAGTACATAACAAAAAGTTTGTTTGTCTTAATGCAAACGGGATTGTTCAGCTGTGGTGCAGTCCTCCAGTTTTTGTTGTTTTGTTGACCCTGAATATAAATACATTTGTTATATTTTATCATTTCATATGTTAGCTAATGTTTTCCACTACACGAGAAAGAAAGCATGCACCCTGCATTCCATATCTGGACTACTGACATATTACCAGCGTGTCTCCAGTCCAAAAGGTGCGGCTGACTGGGAACTTTTAAAGGAAGCATATAACCGTTGCAGCCTTTGACCTTGGTCTTGAATAAATAAAAGGATGCGGTTTCTGCAATAGTTGACACGGCCACTATATACGTACTGTATATGTGTCATTGTGCCTGTGGCCTACATTGATAGTTTACCTGAACTGATGGAAATTAATGGTGATGTGTCACTGTATCCAAGGACATTCAGTTTATATATTTTGACTTCTGATTATGTCCTGCATAATCATGACTTTTTTTCACTCTCTCTCTCAACCATAGCACACGTTCATGTTGACTTTGTGGTTTTCTTAAATTGGACTCTGGCTCCAGGTGGCTGATGTTTCTATAGTAACCTTTAGCCTTATCTTTAGGTGAACAATAAGCCCTTTCACTTTCTCTACCCTTTCTTTATTTTTCCAGAAAACCTGAAGGGAAAAACGACTATTTGTGTGAGCTGTATGTTGAGACAAAATAAAACACATTTATATGTTTTCGAAAAGTTCTCAAAAGCAAATAATATGGTGGTTAACTGTTGAGATCACTGAATGTCATTAAAACATTCATATATATATATATATATATATATATATATACTTTCGGTGATGGATTGCTCTATGCAAATCTACACAACACTCCGCTATGTAAGTCTATGCAACACTGTGCTACTGTACACCAAGCCTCCGCAATTGTACACAACCCTACACCAGGGTGAAAAAAAAAAAAAGACTGGATGCGCCATCGCCAGCTGCAGCTCCGCCTTCTCTTCCTCTAGTTCTCTCATGATTGTGACACGCTAAAGTCCATTAAATCCTGGAAATAATGTATTCTGACTTTTTACAACATATCAAATCCATTGGCATGTCCAGGCAGTCTGTAAAAACAGCATCATGGAGCCAAGCTTCTCCCCCCCCGTGTGCAACTTACGCAGCCATTCCTGCCTACTAGATACACAGCACAATACAACTCTATGCAGGCCCGGTTTGAAAGGGCTTTAAGTCATAAAGCCACTGTTCAAGGCATGATTTGTAAGAAGCACTTGTTGACCACTTTGACTCCAGGCAAAATAGAACTTGTCATATAGTCGTAGAGTAGAAACCCATTCTAATTTACAGATGGCTCTTTTCTCCAAGGGAATTAAAAGAAGAAAAAAAGAAGCACTTTTGATCAGAGCTAATTGATATGTGGTCCAGTCAAGCTGCTAAAATCAATTTCACATGCACTTTGTGTATATCTTTGTGATTGATGCATCGTGTGGATGGTCACAGAACACAAAAACAGGTGTGCGGCATTGCTTTTCTTGATATTGCTCAGAAGAGACTTGGTGAAAGACTGACAGATATTAGTTGGTCTGTGTCATCTGTATGTGACACAATGCCAGCAACAAACCAAGGCCACCAAATGTGGCTAACCCGTTAGTGGAAAGGTCACAAGGACACGGCTAACCCAGTAGAGACGATTGTTCATTATTGCCGATATGAACATTTTTATTCTGTCAAATAAACAAAACAGAAAACACCTTGGCTGTTGAAAATGGTATCATTACATAGTTTGGCCAGCAGAGAGTGCTGTGACAGCATTGTTTATTATTTATAAACAAGGCTTATCATTTCTTGTTTTTCCTGTTGCTAAATGCTGATAAATTATAATGTATTTGTTGTCTTTCTGCCACCTGATTGTTTTTTTCTCTGTCCCTGTTTAAGGTGCAGCTCCATCCAGAGATGGGAGTGGG
The DNA here is from genome assembly GCF_902500255.1 of Thalassophryne amazonica. Classification (NCBI taxonomy): domain Eukaryota; kingdom Metazoa; phylum Chordata; class Actinopteri; order Batrachoidiformes; family Batrachoididae; genus Thalassophryne; species Thalassophryne amazonica. The sequence goes on from NC_047118.1 coordinate 53,372,040, forward strand.
TGTTTTTCTTCTGCAAGCCTCCCGTCTTGTGCACTCCCAAAATCTCAAAATTTCCTGTATAATTTCCTGTATTGCTGTTGTGTCGATAGCAGAGGGTCGCCCCTTTGAGTCTGGTCTGCTTGAGGTTTCTTCCTCAAATCATCAGAGGTTTTTCCTTACCACTGTCACTCTCTGTGCTTGCTCTAAGGGTTGGTAAGGTTAGACCTTACGTGTGTGAAGCACCTTGAGGCAACTTTGTTGTGATTTGGTGCTATATAAATGAAAATTAAAAAAAATTGTTTACAACACTTTCAAGAATTGCTGGGACCCCCATCAACCCTTGGCCACATTAGCTACAAGAAACAGAGGCGAAGAGTTCAACTGCCATGCATTCATTTTCAAACAGAGTGGGTGTTTTACAGCAACAAGAGATGAGTGGTCTTTATGCCACCAGCTAGGTGGGGTCAAACTATACAAGAAGTCTATTTTATGCAAATTCTGAGTGATGCAACATTGTGACTACCAAACCTACTGAATGATGACCGTGTGATGTGTGCTTTGCTTGTTAGATATATTTATAGCTATTTTTAATAAAGTTCATGTTTAAACTGTAAAACATCAAGCCTCAATTTCTTTGTCATAAGGGTTTCATAATGAAACATTATTAATCATTGCTAATATCAGTATCTTATCGGCCCCCCAAAAAATCCATATCAGTCAGGATCCATTCTTTACTCCAAAGTTGTCATGGTGGTTTTCAATAAAAGTATCGTTTCAGAAGTTTCTCATTTGTGTGGGCTATGTGTCACAAGATGATGGTTTGGGGAGTTAGGTCCCAGGTCCTGGAAGGCAACTGTCCCTGCAGACAGCTAATCCATCCCCATGTCACAAATTTAAGTATTTATCTCCAGTGGGCAAGAAAAAGTGGGAATCACTTTAGCCTTCTCCAGCTGCCGGGGTCCTCAACACTGAGGCACCTGTGTGCTGGTTCATGCACAGAGACATGCGCCACATGGCCAAAATGTTGCATCTGATGTTGCTTCACAAAGCAAGTGATGCTCCTCATCTGAGCCCCCCTTGAGTATCAGTCCAGTTAGCTGTAAATGGATACCAGTCTCGGCTGAAGAAGAAGCATGCATCAATCTGGCATCCCATGCAAGGGGAGTTGTAGGCTCTCATCCACATAACGCTATGGAATCTGAGTATAAGCACTTGCACCAGTGGCCTTCAAGGCCTACTATACATAGGATTTACTTAGATTATAATGAAGAGTTGTATGGAGACTTTAGTCTATAAAAGCTTTTACACTCATGAAGTTCAATAGGGTTATATCAAGGTGAAAAATTGTGATTTATGCACGCGCTCGCACATGCACACACACAGACACACAAAGGGGGGTGACAACAAGAAACTGAATTTTGCTATCTCACCTACTATAATATTGCAGACAGTAAAATCTATCAAATTATTTTTCACCTATTCTTGTTGAGGGTCTCTTCAGGTTGCCATGTTGCTAATGCATTCAGAGAAACATTCATACCTGCAGTCAAATTAGACCAGTTAGCAGGTGTACAGGCCCACATTCAGGATTGTCACGAGATTAGAACTGATCATCACTGGATCTCACAGACGGTGGCTTTTGATTTAATCTGAAAAGAGCAGTGAATGGTATGAGTAAAATTGTTCTTAAACAATCTGAGTATAGTTCTGGTCTTGGTCAAGGGGGTTACAGCCACCTTGTACGTCCCCCGCCCCCATCCAGATATGGCCCTGGTTGCATGATATTAGACTCTGAAAGTAAGTCGGATCACACAGAGAACTCCTGTACACTCTAGACTACATGCAAACAGCACATAGAAAGGCACCAGCTCTAAATCTTAATCATTATATTCAAAAGCAGTGGCTTGTTGAAGATGCTGAATAGGAACACCAAAGAAATGCCTACCTGCTAACACATGCAACATGCTGAAAAATCTCTGGACCCCTCGACGCACTGCAGTGACAACTGTTAGCCGCTGAAAATGCCACTATAATAATATTCAGTCTGTGTAAGCACAGTGGTGTAAAAACAAAGTTGGACTATGATTAATGAAGAGTACCATCAGCTCCTTGGCTGACCGCAGTGATGTCCTGACTCATGCCCTAGGAGCTGACATCAACCCATTCAGCATCAACACAAAAATGGTCCCTTGGCTCTCATCAGTCTACCGTTGACGACCGTACCAACTCCTTCTCACTATCAGCACCATGCAGACCTCTGCGATAGTTAAGGTATTAGTGAATATGTTGTTGAGTTTGTTCCAAAATTAAAACCCATATCTCACCAATATTCCAGACAGTTTTCTATGCCAATACTGACATGCATGGGAGGTAAACTGGAGGCAATAGTAAACGTGTGCATGAAAATGCTATGGGCTGTGGCTTCAGTTTTGAAATGCGTGTTTCAAAACTGAAGACTGGCTGTCAATGCCAGAAAGCATCTCAATTTGGGGCACAATGTGGGACATCTGGTCACCCTACCTGTGGCAGAAAGGTAGGACAAGTATCACATCAGAAGGAATGTGATCACCATGTCTAGGATAGAATTATCTTGCGACCACCTTGTAAATGAGCATCTGAAAACTGGCGCTTACATGTTCAGAAAAACTTCTGAATCCTTCAAACTTGAGTTTCAAAAGTGTGAAACTATGTTTTGTGCACATAGTGTGTTAACTACTACAACTGGCACATGTGCACGTGTTCACTTCCTGGAGCACATGTTCAGATCTGTATAAGACCAGCAGCACAGTGGCTTAGTGGTTAGCACTGTTGCCTGACAGCAAGAAGGTCATGGGTTCGATCCCCACCTGCAGCCTTTCTGTGTGGAGTTTGCATGTTCTACCCGTGTTTGTGTGGATTTCCTCCAGGTGCTCCAGTTTTAACTAGTTTAACTAGATGCTCTAATTTAACTAGTAGTAGGATTGGTCTGGATCTGATTGGCAGGACTTTTATCACAAGGATATTCAGGTGGCTAAGGACGGCAGGGGTGGTCTACAATCATGACTATACTTCTTCACTGTTAACCAGCAGGATATTATTTCTTCTAGATGGAAACATGGTGCCAGGATCTGCACATACCAATAGTTAACATTCATTTGATTTATACCCCTGGTGGTAATGATCCTTCAGCACTTTACTTAAATGCAATCAAAGTAAGTGTGTGTCAATATTAGGTAAAAGAACTCTCTGTGCCCTCTGTAGTTCCTTGTGTCTTGGTCCTGTGCATTGACACTGTCGTACCAGAGCAGGCTGTAGGGGTTGAGGGTGGGGAGACTGACTGGCGGGGATGTGGTGCTCTGCGGACCATCGTGTTCGAGTTGATAGACATGACGTGTCAGCACCAAGAGTGCCCTGCGAGAGCGATGCCGGTGGCCTTTACAAGGATGTCTTTCTGCAAATACTCACTGGGCAAATATACAAAAACTGGCCATTGCAGGTTGTCTGAATGTCCCTCAGAGCCAGTTAGGGTAATTACTGTGCATAAAAAGGTCCATTTCATATCAAAAGAATTCATGCTCTAACCTCTGTAGTATTTTCCCACTCTCCTGTTTTCTGTGCTTCTCTAGAAAAAGTACATTTGTAGGACAAATACATGAAAATCAATATACAGTAAATCCCATCAACACATTGACAACAACCCAAAAAGTCAAAGCTGAAAAATGAGCTTTGCATAACTGCACATTACAAATACTGACATTTTTCATTAGCCTACGAGTGGGAACTTTAATTATAAAACAGTGTGAAGCTTTAGGGGGTGAAGTATATTGCTTACAATACAGTCTAATTACTCACATTCATCACTCTTGCCATTAATGGAAATTTTTACCCCCTCAAGGCCAGCTATAAAATTATATAAACATTTACCCATACCCTGACTACTTTATTAGTATAAAACACACATTTGCTCAACCATGTATTATGCTGTAATCTCCCTATTTTTACAGTAAAAAAAAGTTTGAAATGCAATAAAAAACACCAAGGGCACGTTTTGCTACATGGGAAAAGCCATAAATCAAACTTTGCCTGCAGAGTGACAAATTACTGACGTCATTAAGATGGCATGCCAATTGCAGGATTTTAACTTTAGCTGGTGCCCAAATGAAAGGCAAATGCTACCTACAGCATCCTGGGAAAACCCAAGTCTCATCTAGTAGGCTAAATGCATGGTATCACCTTTACATACCTGTTCTTATGTTTGATGTCTGTTTGTGTCTGTTGTTTTCAGTTGAAATACCTCATTGTGTGCGAAATTACTTTTGTTTTTTTTACAGCAATATTTGGTTGGGTTTCTTGTTATTCATCCATAAAGTCTCACAGTTCTATATCTTAGTGTAAAACTCCCCTGACATAACGGCATTTTTTACACTTTAATGACATAGGTCCTCTGGTTTATTTAACATAATCTGATTAGTTGGTTATATTGTCTCAGAGATATCTGTCCAGGGAGTATAATATCTAGTTTGCCTCAAAATGTTGTATTTTCTCTACGGCTTTCTGACTGTATATGCGCTGTTTATCCAATCATTTGTAAATATAGTTTTGTTTGTATGCAGATGACATTCAGATTTATTTTTCTGTCTACAATGACAATCTCAGCCCCCTTGAACAGCTTTCTGAAATATAATTTAGATGACTGGAAACAGAGATATTAAATATATCAGGTAACAATCAGTTGTTACATATAGTTTTGTTTGTATGCAGATGACATTCAGATTTATATTTGTCTACAATGACAATCTCAGCCCCTTCGTCAGCTTTCTGAAATATAATTTAGATGACTGGAAACAGGGATATTAAATATATCAGGTAACAATCAAAGATAAGAGAACCTTACTTTAAAATTTATCACATACTATACAACCTACCTGCATACTTGTGTTTCATATTGATGCACTTTAAGATTTAAATTCTCTTGTTTGAATTTTTATAAAACACTTCTGGCATCTTTGTGTAAAACAATGTTATTTTGATTGACTTCATAGTCACTCTTTTACCTGTTAAAATTAATCCATACCCACCGTCCAATAATCCTTTTTGATCCCCAATTGCAGCAGAGTGTTGACATGTATTTTAGTAAGACACTTAGCCCCAAAGTCCTGTTCTCAGTTTCATGGATATGCATCATGAAAGGTCAGTCTAACAAAAGGGATGGGAAATCATGGTTGCCCACAAATGTGATCCAACATGCAGTTTGATGTCTTAACACGTTAGATTTGTACCATGTGACATGCAAAAGCAGCCATAGCATGCCTGTAGTACCACTTTAACACAACCTTGGTGCTTCCAGAAAACCTTGCAATGATGTCACAGCATTGATAATGTCACTGGCTTCACGGACATACAAGGGGTTACTAAATTATGGCAAAGATCATCTTGAACATCATGCTGTGATTGTTTTGCACTCCATTTGTAATCGGAGGTCAGAATTTCCCACTCACACCTCCCCCTGTCACCCCCAGCTGCCAGGAACACACCCTAAAGTCAAAATTCCAACTTGGCAACTTGTTCAAACCACACATATGTTGAGTTCACAAACCAAAATGCTAACTCTGAACATCAACAGCTGTCAGTGCTGCAGTATTCTTTTGCACTTCTGTCTTTTTTGTGTCCAGTTTAATAAATTGTGTGCACACTATTATCAACTGGTGCTACTACTATTGGCTAGCTCTGTAGATGTTGCAAAGAGTGACTGAAAAAACTGCACTACAAACTGAGCAATAAACCAAACCATGAATTTAACATCTGTTCTCTTCCATGAGGTATGTTTGGTGGACTGAATATTTTTTAACACTACTCCAAAATCATGAATGTCATTTAGTTTTTTGTTTTTTCATGAATTGCAGTGCTGTGATGAAAATTGAATGAATTTTATCTCGGGTGTGATGTAATCAAGGTTGGGTAGGATTGCTTTGAAATAATACATGTGGACTACATGTATATATGTACATACATTTGGATTACTTGTAATCTGATTACTTTTAGATTACATTTCAAAGTAATCCTACCCAACCTTGGATGTAATTCCCAATATCGACTTTCAACCTCCGAGTTAAATGTAAAGCAGCTTTACAACAAGACCAGGATCACAATGAGAGAATATCCCAGTTCACCATGGACACCCTCTTTGGATCCTATAAGATTTTCCAAGATGTGGACACGTTTTCAATCAGTCACCTTCTGGGATGCATGTCCATGAAAGTAAGAATGGGACTGTAGCCTGATCCACATTTGATACATTTGCCTCCACACATTGTCCCATGTGGAAATAAGATCCAGAGAAAGAAGCAGCACAACAATGAATCCTTATTAAATACCTAAATTAATCTTACTTTAGAGAATTAGCTTGACAAATTATAGGAACTTTATCCTTGTTTAAGTTTGTAGTGAAATGCTGTTCATAACTCATTGACCAGGCAAGGGAATATTAAAATGAGCAATCCCACCCTAGGAGATGGCTACAAATACCCAAGAACCACTGGGAGGTCTTCCTCTCTCTGCTTCTGTCCAAACCAGAAAGTATACAGACAGAAGACTCAACATTTCTGAGCAAAGTTTGCTTTACAGCACACCTCATTTACCATGTAAAACTTCTGATGAATTAAGCAAATATGTGGTGAGATCAAGTAAGTAGCAACAGCAAGGAAAAGCCGAAGACAAAGCACCGCCCGTAGACGTAAGACGGAACGCGAGCTGTGTGTGGGCCGAGGACAGATACAGGACATCACAGCTGCTTTCAGGAATACGAAAATGTGCGCTGTGGACAGCAGCACAGAGGTGTGACTCAGATGCACGCTCGCCCACAACTTCTCTCCACCACAACGGTCAAATATGTTTATTTGCAATTTGGAAGCGTGCCATAAATCCAGAGCTTTTGGGGAGGCAGATCTGCATCTGCTTATAGTGCAGGAAGTCTGTCCTGCTCCAATGATAATTTGTGGTTTTGTGCATGTTCGACAGCCTACAAAGAAGCCTCAGACTGCCACTGGCTGGCTGCAGCTAAAACCACAAGTCCTGCCAATAAGCTGTGGATTCTTACTGTCCAGTGGGGAAAAAATATGTGTTTTTGTGAATTTTCCTCAGAATATGTTGGGAAACTCTTTCAGTTTGAACAAAGAGCAAACATATGACCAGAAGGACTCCAGTGAGTGCAGGAAAGTGAATAAATTAAGGAGTTAAAGACTACATTCTGTCTGTAATGTAGTGATATGATTGTTTGAAGCAATGATTTGACGTTCTTCGAGAGCTTGTGTTCACGATATTTTCCTCTGAAATCCATTTGGCCGTGACTTAACTCTACCGGTTTTTACATTAATTTTCAGCCTTGTAAGATCAGTTATTTATGAAATGTTTTCGTAAGCAAATGTTCTATAAAGAATCCTCAGATTTCAAGGTATTGATTTATAATAAGGTAATCAATAACAATATTCTAATAGGACACAGGTTGTCACCCAATCATCATTAACTCACAACAAATGGCAAACATGTATATTTTTCATATTTAACATCATCAGTTCTAACTCACCTCTCTGCTGCTCGCAGTTCACCAACCCTGATGCTGCTTCCTCCTCTCCACTGATGCCAGCTGGTCTCAATCAACTGCCTGGGGGGGGTCCCTATTATCAGTTTGAAACAGGGGCCTGTCAAAGATTGGTCTACTTATACAATAACATGTTTCTGATTATTCTTATGATGGATGTTCACCCTTTATTGATTAAAATTATTAATTTTATTTTTGTCTTCTGAGTCTTTCTGGTACAACCCCAAAACAGAAAATATGGACATGCCTTCTTCCAACAGCAGGATTTGAGATCTGCATTTCCCTATTACCAGTTTGCAACAGGAGCCTGTGAAAGATTGTTATGATGGATGATCACCCTTTAATGATTAAAATTATACATTTTATTATTGTCTTCTGAGTTTTTCTGCCACAACCACAAATCAGAAAATATAAACATGAAAATGCAAAAAAGTTAAAAAAAAAAATATACAACCCCTGGCAAAAATTATGGAATCACCGGCCTCGGAGGATGTTCATTCAGTTGTTTAATTTTGTAGAAAAAAAGCAGATCACAGACATGACACAAAACTAAAGTCATTTTAAATGGCAACTTTCTGGCTTTAAGAAACACTATAAGAAATCAGGAAAAAAAATTGTGGCAGTCAGTAACTGTTACTTTTTTAGACCAAGCAGAGGAAAAAAAATATGGAATCACTCAATTCTGAGGAAAAAATTATGGAATCATGAAAAACAAAAGAACGCTCCAACACATCACTAGTATTTTGTTGCACCACCTCTGGCTTTTCTAACAGCTTGCAGTCTCTGAGGCATGGACTTAATGAGTGACAAACAGTACTCTTCATCAATCTGGCTCCAACTTTCTCTGATTGCTGTTGCCAGATCAGCTTTGCAGGTTGGAGCCATTTTCTTCAACTTCCACCAAAGATTTTCAATGGATTAAGATCCGGACTATTTGCAGGCCATGACATTGACCCTATGTGTCTTTTTGCAAGGAATGTTTTCACAGTTTTTGCTCTATGGCAAGATGCATTATCATCTTGAAAAATGATTTCATCATCCCCAAACATCCTTTCAATTGATGGGATAAGAAAAGTGTCCAAAATATCAACGTAAACTTGTGCATTTATTGATGATGTAATGACAGCCATCTCCCCAGTGCCTTACCTGACATGCAGCCCCATATCATCAATGACTGTGGAAATTTACATGTTCTCTTCAGGCAGTCATCTTTATAAATCTCATTGGAACGGCACCAAACAAAAGTTCCAGCATCATCACCTTGCCCAATGCAGATTCGAGATTCATCACTGAATATGACTTTCATCCAGTCATCCACAGACCACGACTGCTTTTCCTTAGCCCATTGTAACCTTGTTTTTTTCTGTTTAGGTGTTAATGATGGCTTTCGTTTAGCTTTTCTGTATGTAAATCCCATTTCCTTTAGGCAGTTTCTTACAGTTCGGTCACAGACGTTGACTCCAGTTTCCTCCCATTCGTTCCTCGTTTGTTTTATTGTGCATTTTTGATTTTTGAGACATATTGCTTTAAGTTTTCTGTCTTGACGCTTTGATGTCTTCCTTGGTCTACCAGTATGTTTGCCTTTAACAACCTTCCCATGTTGTTTGTATTTGGTCCAGAGTTTAGACACAGCTGACTGTGAATAACCAACATCTTTTGCAACACTGCGTGATGATTTACTCTCTTTTAAGAGTTTAATAATCCTCTCCTTTGTTTCAATTGACATCTCTCGTGTTGAAGCCATGATTCATGTCAGTCCACTTGGTGCAACAGCTCTCCAAGGTGTGATCACTCCTTTTTAGATGCAGAGTAATGAGCAGATCTGATTTGATGCAGGTGTTAGTTTTGGGGATGGAAATTTACAGGGTGATTCCATAATTTATTCCTCAGAATTGAGTGAGTCCATATTTTTTTCCCTCTGCTTGGTCTAAAAAAGTAACCGTTACTGACTGCCACAATTTTCTTTCCTGATTTCTTATAGTGTTTCTTAATGCCAGAAAGTTGCCATTTGAAATGACTTTAGTTTCGTGTCATGTCTGTGATCTGCTTTTTTTCTACAAAATTAAACAACTGAATGAACATCCTCCGAGGCCGATGATTCCATAATTTTTGCCAGGGGTTGTATATATATATAAATCCAAGTCACTGAATATGTCTGGGTTTATGGGTGACTTACCTCACTAGACTCAATCCAGACTGGTCACCCAGCTTTTAAAAACTACCTACTTGACACACATTTACCACACTGTTTGCATTTCTTAATAACTGGAGACATATTCAGTGACATAAGATCCCTGACATGTCTTTAAAAAAATCCTTCTATAAAAGGGATGGTTTAATCCTAATAATTAGGATAGATTTCCACAATTCCACAGATTTCTGGTATGTGTTGCTGGCCTGAAATGTAGGAATAGATATTTAGTAACAAATAAATAGAATTTGACCACATAAAACATCAAATATCAACAGTTCATACTGTCTGCAATCAACTAAAAGTCAAAGTCTTGGGAGTGGCATTTTCCAGATCATCCAACTTTTTCTGATTTGTGCTTGTACAAGAAGACCTAATGATTACCAGCAAAGTTTTAAAAATGCAAACGCAACAAGGCCCTTTGGGCCCTGTGCCTCTTAACCTCTGCTCTCCTCGTGGGCAACACAATCTGGACAGTTTCCTCCCATCACTGCCTTATCCACTTGCAGTGTTTATAAACCTTCCTCTGCCAAAAAAGCACTGCAGATTTAGAGCTGTGCTAGTGTCACCTGGTGAACCTCATGGCCCAGGACCCCGATCGGAACTGCTAGAGGTCAGAGGTTACTGCCTGGCCTCAAGCTTATCAAAGCTATGTTTATTTAAAGTCTATGCACGGCAACAGATGACAACAAACAGAAGGATCACAGGCAATGGGGCAATTTGGAGGCAAATCCTTGTTAGAAGCACAGATTAGGTGAGTTTGTTTCAGTTTGTATAGCTGTTGAAATGTCAGCATTGTCACTCTCAATCCTGGTGATGGTGGCTTGTTTTGATCTGGAGTACTGTAAGGGGAATGCTCCCCGGCACCTCGTGACATACATGGAGAACCTGCAGAGAGACTGAACTCGTGCACATATTTACCTGACTGTTCTTGAATAAACTTTCTTGATTAGCACTAAGATGTTGAAGGAGTACACAAATGAATACAATTTGATCCACAGGCAGTTATTTAATATGTATAGCTGCATTGCTAAAAAAAAAAAAAAACATTAAATCTAAGGATATGTACCTTTGATAGAAGTAAATATGATTTTACACCTACCCTGATTGGTTTGGCAGTTCTGGCTTTAGAATTTGGTCTGAGAAGTGTTGAACCTATCCTGAGCATGGTTTTGGACCAATCAATTTTTTTGACCCCCTTCCTGCAAAATAAATAAATAAATACAACAGCAAAACACCACTGCCATGACTACATATATTATTAGGATATTTGCCCTCCTTTTCTGCCAGCGATGGAAAATTTTTCACACAATGTTGTTTTGACAGGGAGACATGAAGGTTTGAAACAAAATGCAGGACACAATCAGTGTTTTTTAAAGATCAGGTGTATTTACAGGTACAGGTGTTACTTCCAGATAGACAGCACTAGACACAATAACCAGACAGATGGATAGCCAGATATTTTGACATAGGAGGCTCACCTTCTATGTTAAAAAGTCTGCCTGTCCTGATGTGTGCAAAAAATAAATAAATATTAAGTGGGCAGGAACAGTGACTGGACCTAGAAAGGAGGAGGCAAACGGGGACCAAGTGGGCGTTTGATGAACACCACATAACATCAGCAATTTGCCAGTGACAAAAAGAGTGAAACCTATGAACGAACAGAAGCTGTGACTAATGACAAGAAAATACACAACAGGTGTGTGATTCCATATTCAACGCAGGTGTGTAAACACAGACATAAGCAGCCTAGTCTCACGTGTTTTTTTTTCATCCTCCTGTCACGAAATGATTCAAATGTTCGCGACGACTTTTTTTAAATTCACTATTACTAACCCTACTCCTTCCCTTAACCCTAACCATAACCAAGGTTGGGTAGAATTACTTTGAAATGTAATCCAAAAGTAATCAGATTACAAGTAATCTGATTACAAGTAATCCAAATGTATGTACATACATGTATTCTTTCAAAGTAATCCTACCCAACCTTGACCATAACCACCCCGGATCTCCCCCCCCCCCGCTGCACTTTTAATTATGTGCACCCGTCATGGAATGAATTAGAATAAATTTGTGCTCCCATGACGAAAATTTTGCACTTTTCGTGACAATATGACAAACCAATAGATTAATGTATATGTTGTGCTGCTGATTCACGACTTGCCTTGAGACTGGGCTGACAAAGACAAAGTGCAAAGCCACCCACACAGACAGACAAAACACTCTTGGGATTAATTAAACAACTTGCTCATGTCAAGCGCACATACAGTGTGTGTCTTTAGAAACATCTTTGGTGCACCGGATGCTCTTCCTGATGCAACGCCACATTATATGGAGAATGGACAAGGTTGGGTTTGAACCAGGAACTTTCTGATCTAGAACAAGCACACTAACCCAAATGTATTCAACTGATTCCAGAAAGGGCAGAGAGGATGCAGGTTTCTCTGCAACCACTCACTCCACCAACGATTAACATCACGTTGAGCAGATGGAATCAGTTAATCAGTGAAATCACCTGGTGGAGTGAGTGGCTGGAAAGAAAACCTGCTCCCTCTAGACCAGGGGTGGGCAGCGAGGGCCGAGACACTGCAAGTTTTCCTTGCAACCAATCACCTCAGCAGGTGGATTGCTGATGAGCTTCTCCCCTGAACATAAACACCTGATCGTCAATGAAATCACCTGCTGAGACAAGTGATCATTAATGAAATCACCTGCTGAGGTGATTGGTTGTAAGGAAAATCTGCAGTGTCTCGGCCCTTCATGGCACATGATTGCCCACCCCTGCTCTAGACCCTTTCTGGAATGACTTGAATACTCCTGCAATAACCATTTGCCACTATGCGTCCCACAGTGAATTAGTTTGTATATTATTTAACACATTTGTTGTTGCATTGTGTAACTTTACACATTTTTTATGTATAAGGACATGAGCGCTATAATCTGTGTCGGGAGGTTTTATGTGGAAGGACTGTCTGGGTGTTTCCAGCCATACTGACTATTTGGTGTAAATACAGAGATAGCTACAGTCAGGGCTGGTACAAGTAAATCAGCTGATTTAAATCATAATTTAAATCAGATGATTTTTAAATCATGATTTTTTTGATTCAGGAGTTTGGAGACGTAGATTTAAATCATAATTTAAAATCACAAAAAAAAAGAAAGAAAATTGCATTCATTAAGACGCTGAGTCTAGAAAACTAACACTGATAACGCCTCTGCATTGTTAAATCTGCCCCATATGACACAGAATGTCCGAGGCGAATGTTTGTCCTGTTTGGTGGACAGCCTGGAGGAGTTTTGGCCTTAATGAAACCTCTGCACTGCAGCAATCTGCTAGTTTCAGTTGTTGCCAGCAATGGTGGCCTGGAAAGACAATTCCGTACTCACATATAGGTCAATGAGGACCAGTTTGGGACTAGAAAAGTCAGGAAAGCTAGTATTTTGCTATTATTCATTGAACAATAAACTCTGAAATAATATGTATATGTCATGGACATGAACGAGCAAAGATCCTTTAGGTCCTTCAGACTTTTTTTTTTTGAGTAAATGCTTCAGGGCAGCATTAGCATGGCTAAAACCTTACAGTTTGATGAAAGGTTTTGAAAAAAATTGTAAATCAATAAAAAATGAATTTAAATAAAAAGAAAAATCAAAAATCATGACTTTTTATTATAAATGTAAAAAGTAAATACATAAAAATACCACCCTTGTCTACAGTATAAGGTACAAAAGAAGTGAGACATGTTTTTGGAAATTATTGACACTTTCCTGTGAAATCTGAGGAGTTTGGGTGAGTAGATGAATATTTTCCTGAATGTGAACACCAGTGTTGCCACAGTTACTTTGAAAAAGTAATCCAATTACTGATTACTGATTACTCCTTGAAAAAGTAACTTAGTTATTTTACTGATTACTCAATTGTAAAAGTAACTAAGTTAGATTACTAGTTACTTTTTTGTTACTTTCCCTAGCTGCCGACAACAAACCTCTGCCACCTCAACATGACAATGATACTTGTTTTGCCAAAAACTCACTTTATAGTCACCCTTTCTTGATTTCAATGAAAATAAATACTTGTTTTATAAAAGTAAATAAAAGACCTCTTTCTTGACCTCATATTTAACTGTTGACAGCACTGTAACAGTAAAATTTGCAATTTCTAACCTCCATTGTTTATAAATGTAACTATTAAATTCTTTCTAACATTTTTCTAACATTTAAATTCTCTCTAAACATTTTACTTAATTATTATTATTATAAGTAGTATTAGTAGTTGTATTAAAAAAGGCTTCAAAACTGGACCTTTAATCTAGGGGTGTTGTGGGGGGGCACATCCTTGCCCACGCCCCCATTCCATCTGGATTCGCCCCTGCTTTGGTGTTTGAGCACAAAGAATGGATAACATTTATTTATGCAGAAAACATGACCAGATTTACAGGTAAGAAAGTTTTATTGTGTTTTCACATCATGTGGTCCTCAGAAAGAGAGTTTAGGTGCATTTGAGTGGAAAATAGTGCTAGTTGTTGATACATCGCGGAGGATCAGCTATTTTTAGCGAGCAGATACAGAGCGGCTCAGCTCAGAATTCTAAATAAAGGAGAAAAAAGCATAAAATGTCTTTGTAAAGCTCAGTGCAGGTGTGCTGTTGTCACCGTGCTTTAAGAGGTTGAGGACGAGTCGGTAGCTGCTGCAGAAAACCGCGGATGAAAGCTCACAGCTCACTTAAAGTGGGCAGTTCAGTCGAAACCCCGACCCCTGCCCACGGACCAAGTTTAATGCTGCTATCCACCCACAATGGCAAAAATTATAGTAACGCACAGTTGACTTGGAGAAGTAACTTTAATCTGATTACTGATTTGGAAAGAGTTAACGCGTAGATTACTCGTTACTAAAAAAGTGGTTAGATTAGAGTAACGCGTTACTTAGTAACACGTTACCGGCATCACTGATGAACACACTGAAAAATTCTGTTTTATGTTTCTGTCTTCAGGCCCAGTGATCAGACATTAAACAACAACTATTGGAACAAAAAAGAAGTTCATTTTTTGACAGTTACTCATATTAAATTCTTGTGGCCTTGTTATACAGTGTGTGCATTTAGAAATCATTGGCTTCTCAGCCACCCACTGCACTTGTGTCATAAATACAGATGCTGTGCCCATCACAGTTGTGTATTAGGAAAATGATGCACTAACTGGAACAATGCCTCTCCAGGAACATTGCATTATTTAGATCTTGCAGAAGATGTGATCCAACTAAATGGTAGAGGGATACCCCAGAGATTACTTGAATTGTGTATGAGTCACATTTAGCAGATTTTTCTTGCTGTTTGATGTGTTTTATGATCTGATTCAACTGATAATGATAATTTAAGCAAGCTTAATGATGACCTCAGAGGTCATTCGAAGCGTACCTTTGTAAGACAACGTCCTGAAAAAACGGTGAGGTGGCAATCATGCTTGACCCAAATTTGTTTTCCCACCAGGCAACAGTGTGTGCAGCCACATATGGTGTCAGAGATGGTTCCCCTGGTTTATTTACTCTCATCGCTCGACCTCTGGGAGCTGTGTGTGGCCGACGTGACTCCGTGCTGTAAAGGCACCATTATAACCTTTTACAGTCCTCTGTACTGGTGACAGATCAGCACACGCAGCTGATGACGCACCTACAAAATGGGTGAGATGGTTTTAGACTTCAGCCACACGTCTAACACGGGATGGGTAAACATTTAGATCACTTTTCCTATTGGGCAGAAGTATGTCTAATGTAATCTGAGACCAGTCCTTGTTGCACTCATTACCCAATGGCCATCAAATATGGCCATTGGGTAATGCAAAGACTTTTTGTCCATCTGTCCATCCGTCTGTTTGTGCTCAGCATAAGTCCAGTCCTATTACTGCCAGGGTCTTCAAATTGACAGGGAACATTCTTGGTACACAGAACCTGGACAAGTTCAAAGATAGCTAACCTTGACCTATTGTCAGATGTATTTTAAGAGGTTAAAAAGTCACATTCTGTTTCAATCTGTTCTATTTTGTTTTTGAGTGGCGGGTGACAGCCTATCAGAGCAGAGCTGTACCGTAATGTCAATGACTGGACTCTCCAAATTTGCTTCGTTTTGTGTGTTTATATACGTTTCTCGTATTTTATGTAAAAGCTAGCAAGAAATAAACATGTCTAAGACAGAAAACACTGTTTTTACAACCTAATAACACCTCTAAACTGATTTACAAGACATTTCATGGACATAAGCATGGTGACATCACAGGCTGTTAGCTCGCTGCAAAATTCTCTTTCATTTGTGGTATATTTTATATCTGTTATATTTTATGTAAAAGCTATCAAGAAATAAACACTTGTAAAATTGAAAATGCTGTTTGTGTAACCAGATAACACCTCTGGAGTCAATGACATTTTGCAGATGTTCGTATGCATGATAACTTCAGCTAACTGAAAGCTAACTTCCTACTGAGTTAAATTTGTCTCTGTGGGTCGCCACAGAGCCACGTCGCTTCTGGCAAAGTGGTCAATCCGAAGGCGAGAATTCGTACTTCCACGACTGGTCACCTGATGAAAACCACCTCGGGCTGCACTGATTATCTATTGAAATCAGCTGATAGCTCTCACTGCCTGAAACGACGGGATTTATACACCAAGCTGACCTGAAATGAACCGTACATTAAATTGACTTTATTGATGAGTCTGACCCCTTTGAAAACTGACCAAATTACATGTATTTGTATCGAGTTCAGCAATGTTTTCATTGGCCAGAAATGGCCACCAGAGGGTGCTCGGTGTAACGTCTGCGGCAACCCATACCTGCAAATGCACAGAGGGTGATCTACAAATATTGCTTGATTTGCGCAACTTCCACTCTTAAAAGATAAATATTGTTTTTTGATTGGTTGATTGACTGCCTTTATTAAACATTTACAAATTGTACGTAAGACAATATCTTAATTAATTAAACAACTGCAAATTTGGAAGAACACAATGCTCATACGGCCGATGGTATTTTAATATTATCAGTTATCAAGTTGTTCACCAAAGAATATGGCTTTATACACCCTGAAGAAAACCATACACCCTGATGCCGAAGGCCGAAGGTTTTCTGAAGGGTGTAAAAAGCCATATTCATTGGTAAACAACTTGATAATGATTTAATGCTCTATGGTTTTCTGAAGAGTGCAAAAAGCCATATTCATTGGTAAACAACTTGATAACGATTTTATTATATACAGTGGTCCCTCGTTTATCGCAGGAGTTACGTTCTAAAAATAACCCGCAATAGGCGAAATCCGCGAAGTAGTCAGCTTTATTTTTTACAATTATTATAAATGCTTTAAGGCTGTAAAACCCCTCACTACACACTTTATACACTTTTCTCAAACAGGCATTAACATTTTGTCACTTTTCTGTCCTATGTAAACACTCAAAGTTCAAACCTTAGTAGAACAAAAAAATAGAATGTTTTCCTATAAATAATTATGATGGCTTTTAGAACTAACGAATTTAATTTTAACGATCAACCTACGAGGTTTGACACGTAAGAAATTATTAATAGTGACTCACCAGTATTTCACAGTTCCTCTGACCGTGCCTCTTCGTCGTGGCGCTGCTTCGCTGTCCGGATTGGCTGATTACAAGGCGACATTCATTTTGTGGGTTTTACTCGTGTGGTATGGAAAATATTACCCGTCCGCGAAAAGGGTGTATTGCTATTTATTCTTTAGTGTTTTATCCAATTATATTGGCGTATCATTTATAGGTATATGATAATGAGTTAGATTTTTAGATTGTAGCCCCTTTCAGGCATGTGTTTTGATAAAAAGTGATTATTTGTCTGAAAATTAAAGAAAATCATGAATAAAAAAGCTTGTAATTTTTGAAGTGATTTGCATGAGAAAATGGGTAAAAGTGTCAATCTCAGGGTGTACTCACACTAGGTACTCTGGACCAGGTCTGGTTCACCTTGCAGAGATGGTCTGTGGCATAGTCCAGCTGGACTCCACTGTGGCCACATGTAGTGTGATCACAAACAACCCCAGCGCAACAACATCACGTCACTCAAAAGGACTGTTCAATGGACAGTATATGGTGGAATAAGACTGAAATAATACTCCTTAAACTGATTGAAAACGTTTTGTTCAGTACATTTTCACATTCTTATATGAGCAAACATTGTTCTGTTACAGAGTTTCATATTTTAAGTTCACAGTTCATGTGTCATGATGACTCTGTGTTGCTCTGCTTCATTGCAACCCACAAAAACACGAAGCGACATGTGGCCTGAATTTCCTTAAATAGAGACAGCATAGGACAGCTTGTGCCAACTATGTCAGCCATGTACAAATGTTTATTTTAAAAGTAATGTTTGAACTTTATTTCCATAAAGTCGTGGACGTGGCGCAGCAGGTCCGTCTATGTCGGAGACGTGTTTGATTCAGGAGCCTGGATTTAATTCGCATGCTGCAGGAGACTAGCCCAGTACGACCTGACAACACAGAAAGCAGCGATAAGAGAATCTCTTCCACGTAATTCAAACAAAATAACCAAAATGCTGCTTTCATTTGTTTTTGAATATGTCCATGAGATCTTAGACCTACACTGTGGAAAAACAATGGTTAAATCCACAGAGCCATTTATTTTGTCTTTGTTGCCAATTTCGAAACTAACTTTACTTTTCATCATTACATTTCATGTGCAATGAAATGTAGTTTGAGCAGTTTTTTCAGGGGTGAAAAAAATTCTTAAATCCTTGGTACACTGATGGACACAGAATTGTAAGTCATGTTACTATTGCAGGTCAGATGTTCTAGTATAACAGGTATAACGTCCTCATGAACTCAAGTTCCTCCACATGCATCGATGACAAGAATGCAGAGTTTTACATGGTAAGAAAATGTGCATCGTTGTAATAAGATGGTAATAATAATAGGTGACATAAGGCAATTATCTGCAGAGCAGGAGCAACTTGGAGATTGGGGACCTTGTTTAAAGGTACCTTAGTGATTTGCCTGTCTATAGTCTGTCTGTCCTGTCTATTCTGAGTTTGATTCAAATGAGGAAAAAGGTTCTTCTGCTATTTTTTGATTCAGCTGAAAAAAGAAATAAGACCATGGTGTTGTAATAATAACTAAAATATTTGACATATTCCATATTTTATGGAGTATAAGCCCCATTTGTTTATTTTCTATTTATTTATTTTTACTAGTTTGGGAGGCCCTGCAATTTATACGCCAGTGCAATTTATACACGCGCTCATTATTAACAACAACAATAATCCCAGGAATGAAAGAAGTGAACAGACTAAACACCAGTAACAAATGTACACTACAACAATGCAGAATAATCCAAAATTAAAGAACTGACATATAATAATAATAATAATAATAATCTAATTGGATTCCTGTTTTTTTTTTTTTTTTTTCTTTTTGGTCCATGTAGTGTTTCAAATGCTGTGGGCTGGCAATCCATCTCCAAAGATTCACTTATGTCCAAACCACATTGTTGTCCAATGCATGTGCATGTTTATTTGTCAATCTTGCTTATTTTTGGAATTTAACAATCCTTCTGAGTCGGTCTGCTCTGTGTAAGCATGATCCTGTCAGATCTCAGAAGCTAAGCAGTGCAGCATCTGGTTAGTACTTGGATGGGGGACCTCTTCGGAACACCAGCTGTGTGTGTTTTTGCAGGTAAAACTAGAGTTGCATCAGAAAGGGCATCCAGTGTAAAACTTGCACCAAATACCAATGCAGATCTGGCTGTATCCGCTGTGGCGACCCCAACCAAAATAACACACAACAATCCTTAAAGAGCGCAGGCTGTGACGTGCATGTGGCTTCCTCCATAAATCCATTGTTCATGTCTCCATGTTGTACGGACGCCATCCGTCTGATCTGATGATTTCTTCTGTCCAAACCACATCAATTAACATCCAGTGTGCCATCTAATGCACATTTATTTGTCCCTATTGCGTATTTCTGGAATTCAAGAATCCTCATGTTAAGAAACAGCACAGGCTGTGGTGTGCACATGTGCTACACTGAGTTCCAGTCCACTGTTAAACTCACCCCAGGGAAATACTGTTTCTAAAAAGTAAATTCCACCCAGAAAAAAAGTTGTGACTTTTATTCTGGTTTACCTTTATGTATGGTTTTCCTGTTTGTTTGTTTGTTTTTTACATGTGACTTATATTAAAGGCCGACTTATACTCTGGAAAATACAGAAAACCTTTTATCATTTTAGGACTTTTGGGAAGTTGAGGTTAGGGTGTTTTCATTGAATTGTTTGGCTTTTTAGGCCTAATTGAGTGGAAAATTGTTGTATTAATCTGGCAACATGCGTGATTGAAGATTATTTTGTTCACATCATCATTGCGGTTTGTCACCTACAATTGCTTGTAATTTATTAACATTTGGGTTTGTGCCAGGTACAAAGGTTTGAGTTTCAGAGGATTTCATTTATGATGGAGACGTTATCTGCAAAAAAACAGTCAAATAAGGTATTAAAACAGAAATAAACATTTTGTGGTAGGCGAACACAATCAATCAGCCTGTCAGATGATGTGACAATGAGGTAAGTTAGAAAAGCAGTCTTGTGTCTGGACTCTATGGGAGGGACAATTTTCTATCCCTCCCTTAAGTAAATACTATATATGCAGTGGGTATTAGGCTCCATCACAATCCCTGGTTATTTGGCAGCCTGTTGCTAATGGAAGCATGGACTTTAGTGGACGTCATAAGCACTAGGGTTGAACAAAGAGCCTCTTTCTGTGGGCCCAAAGGTGCTGAAAGGCAAGTTGAGGGTGGTAGAGCTGCACAGAGCAGTGCTATCAAGCTCGGCATCATGTACCAAGGCTCAAAAGAGACAAAAGGTGTTCTAACTGAGCCTCTTACTGTGAGAAAAGAACAGTTAGTTTTGTCTCATGATAGTATGAGACTAATACAGCATCCTCGTCATTATAAACATCTGTAAATGGGTTTGGGAGCATCTACTTTAGGTAAATGTGGCCGTGGGAAGAGGGTCTGTGTTTGGGATACTGGGGTGGAGTGTCCCACTAAGCTGAAAAGAACACATCCAAAAAGGCTATGCGCAATATAAAAATGGCATATTACATGTAAACCATACACAGAGACACGTGAACAGCACCAAAAGATCAATAGTTGCTGGAAAAGGTGTTGCAACCAGATTACGTTATTATCAGCTGCAGTGTTATAGAGTCAACAATATCAAACATTACACCCCTTCCATTAAAGTGCACTAGTTTTATTATTATTATATTATCATTTTATTGAAACTTTTAGGTCTAACACAGTGAGTGTGCTGATGTAGGAAAGAAAAAAATAGGCATTTTGCCCAGTTTTCTGACTTGAATGATGGCATCTGAAAGTAGACATGGCAAAGCTTCATACTTCATTTAATCTCTGTCACTGTTTTTTTTAACATCATATAGCATAATTTAAAACACATGTGGCCACACATACACCTTCAAAAATGAAGGGGGTGAATATATTGAGTACAAAGTCCAGAAATATAGTTCTACATCAGACTATTTTTTTTTTTTTTTTTGGTAGAGTTTTGGGGATTTTGTAATCAGACTGCAGATTCCTTACAGACTTTTCCCCCCGTTGCTTTCAGTATAATGACGTCATACCTACACCATTAAAATGCTTAACCAAAATGGTCAATCTAATCGAAAAAGTGAGTGATTAGCCGCTTGTGTGTGACACTAGGGATTTGAAAATGAGCAGCACTGGAATCTTGGTGATGTAATGAGGTGTGTTGTCAGTGTGTAGTCAACTATCAAACACAAAGATCAAACATAAAAACTGTAAGGTTAAATTATTTCAGACATACTACGCACTAAGAAGGCTATGGTTTGGTTTTTGCATCAAGCCAATGGTGTCTCAATAAGCTCAGATGCATTCTGAGCATCCAGAACAGTAATTTTAATGTTTTGAGAAGACCATAAAGTGGACACCATTTGACTTATGCAATTTGAAACTGTGGATATAAGTACTTTATTCTGAGAATAGCCAGCATTGATTTTATTAACATCCTGGTGTAAATAAGGTATCACCACATGTGTAGAACTCAAAAAGAATGATAGGTTGAGTTTTCATTAAAAAAACAACTGCAATGTGGTAAAATGTATTCATAAATATGAAAGAACAGGCTCTTAATAATTATTAACTATCACATACTGTATTTTTTTTCCTCAAGATTTGTTTTTGCATAAGTTTGAAAAAACAACAGATCATAAGTTTAGGATAAATTACTTATCATGAATTTAATTTTCAAAGTGGCACTAATGACAACATTTGGAGTTCAAGCAATAATTGCAGATGGGCTTTCTGAGGTCCCAGATAGCTTTTCTGATTTCTACAAATTCCACATGATGGTCCGTAAACATTAGATAGCCATCATCATCATGTTTGTGTTGCTTGATTCTTTTATTTGTCCGTCCACAGTCAATAAGCAGGTAACAACACGAATGGCGGTAGCTGTTTCAAGTCTCGTGTCTACGACATAGCTCAGCTCTCCCGTTGAGAATGCGAACACAGCTGCCCACTGTCGTCACCCCGCATCTCTTTCTCTCAGACTCTTCATGGTCATATTTCGCCAAAATCTGATAAACTTTTGTGTGGTTTTCTCTGCAAAATTCACAAGGTCCCGGTAAACACCCCTTACAGCAAGACATATTTTCAACTGTGGGACTGTCATTTTCTTTACATTTTCAAGCTCCTCCAAGATGACAGACTTGGAGGTAACGTGTGAAAGTAACTGCAAATAAAGAGTAAAAAATCATTACAAAATAAAGCACAGCAGCACAGGCGCTGCACTTTTTCCCCCATTTTTTAATGTTACGGCTTTATTCTACAATGGATGAAATGCCTTTTTTTACTCAAAATTCTACACACAATACCCCATAATGACAATGCAAAAGTGTTTTTTTTTTTTTTTAGATTTTTGCAAATTTCTTAAAAATAAAGAAACTAAGAACTCAGATAAGTATTCACAGCTTTTGCCATGAAGCTCAAAATTGAGCTCAGGTGGATCCCATTTTCACTGATCATCCTTGAGATGTTTCTGCAGCTTAATGGGAGTACACATGGTGTCAATTCAGTTGATTTGACATGATTTGGGAAGGCACACACCAGCCTACATACAAGGTCCCACAGTTGACAGTGCATGTCAGAGCACAAACCAAGCATGAAGCCAAAGGAATCGTCTGAAGATCTCAGAGACAGGATTGTCTTGAAGCACAAATCTGGGGAAGGGTACAGAACCATTTCTGCTGCTTTGAAGGTCCCAATGAACACAGTGGTCTCCATCATCCATAAATGGAAGACGTTCGGCTCCACCAGGACTCTTCCTAGAACTGGCTGCATATCTTAAATGAGTGATTGGGGGAGAAGGGCCTTAGTGAGGGAGATGACCAAGAATCTGATGGTCACTCTGTCAGAGCTCCAGCATTCCTCTGTGGAGAGAGGAGAACCTTCCAGAAGGACATCCATCTCTGCAGCAATCCACCAATCAGGCCTACATAGTAGAGGGTCAGGATTGAGGGAAAGATGAATGCAGCAATGTACAGAGACATCCTGGATGAAAACCTGCTCTAGAGCGCTCTTGACCTCAGAGTGGGGCAACGGTTCATCTTTCAGCAGGACAATGACCTGAAGTACACAGCCCAGATATCAACGGAGTCGCTTCAGGACAACTCTGTGAATGTCCTTGAGTGGCCCAGCCAGAACCCAGACCTGAATCTGATTGAACATCTCTGGAGAGATCTGAAAATGTCTGGGCACCAATGCTACCCATCCAACCTGATGGAACTTGAGAGATGCTGCAAATGGAAATGTGTGCATGTAGTTCAGTTCAGTTTTTTATTTTTAATAAATTTTGGAAAAAAAAAACTTTCATGTTGTCATTGTGGGGAATTGTGAGTAGAATTTTGAGGGGAAAAAACATTTTGGAATAAGCCTGCAACATAACAAAATGTGGAAAAAGTGAAGCGCTGTGAATACTTTCTGGATGCACCGGATGCATGCATGAGCTTGCATTGGTGGTAGCCAAGTGGTTTGTGCTCTTTGTTTCAGTGCAGAAGGTTCCTGCTTCAAACCCCACCCCTGTCCATTTTCACATGTAATGTAGAGTTGCATCAGGAAGAGCATCTTGCGTCAAACTTTTGTCAAATCAGTGTTCACATCCACCTTGGATTTTTCTGTGGTAACTCTGAGTGAAAACAAGGGAGCAACCAAATGGACTTACAGTTTAGTTTTACATTGTTTTAATCAGAAAATGAAGTAAGAAAAACAAATCTGGATAGTGTGATGGTAGGGATGTAACAGTACTCCTCCCTCATGGTACAATCCTGCCTGGTTGTAGAACAAACGGCCTATACAAAATTAAAAAGATGGAAAAGCATTATCAAAAATGTCAACATATGGCTTGAAGAGTTACTATTTCTCTGTTCTGCTTGAAGCTTTCACTTTGTACTTTGTGTAATCACATTAAAGACAAACATCTACACATGACAATATATTCAATTTATTTATACAGCATCAAACAGAGATACTAGATACTAAAAGATACTATACACAAAAAGTTGAAACCATACCTATCCTTTGAGCAAGCATATTGGTGACACTGGTAAGGAAGAAAAAAGAAGAAGCCCGGATTTAGGGAGGTGACCATCTGCCTTAAAAATGTGAACAAATAAAGCACAAAACAATATTGTCAGAACATGTAGCAAAATGTTGTGGCTAATCAACGTCGCTCCAGATCTGGTCCTTTGAACAAATCACCCCACCCCAAATAAAAATAGGTTTTACCAAATTAATTCATTACATGTACTCTAATCATCTCTTATCTCTCAGAAAAATGACTCATTTTATTTTGGGTACAGTTTGCATGAGAATGCTGTTCCTACTTGTATGTTTATGTATGTTTGTATGTTGTGTGCCATCTATATTATAATAGCCAAATGGCCTCTGTGTGTGTGTGTGTGTGTGTGTGTGTGTGTGTGTGTGTGTGTGTGTGTGTGTGTGTGTGTGTGTGTTGTGTGTGTGTGTGTGTGTGTGTGTGTGTGTGTGTGTGTGTGTGTGTGTGTGTGTGTGTGTGTGTGTGTGTGTGTGTGTGTGCTATTTGGGTCAAGGATGAATGCTGCAAAAACAGAAAGTTGGGATGAATATTTTTAGAGAAATTAGGGATATTAGCCAATAAAAGTGAACAATGGGTGTTGTGCTTCAATGCACCATGGGAGCTCGGGGTTTTTGGGTTTAAAAATGTCATTATTGTTTTTCATGTTAGCTTAACAGTGTTGTTAGTGTTACTGATTTGTGTTTTTGTAGTTCAGTCAGTTTAGTGAATTTATTTAAGTGTCAGGTTGCCGTTACCATGAGTGGGAAGTGTAGCGCATTTGATGTCTTCTGCCCCTGCCTCTATTTGTGGATGTTTAAAAATAAAAGCACCTGCCTGGGGGAGAATGCAGAAAAAACTAAAAGCTCTGGCTATATTTTCATTCTTCCATGAAGCTTGCCACAATATATTAAAAGCAAAGTGATGTCTGTGTGCGTGTATGCGTGCATACGTGTGTATAACTTTGATCACAGACAAACCGGGGAGAGCTGACATTTGCCATTCAGTATGCTTATGTATTTTGGGTCAAGGATGAATGCCACCAAAATGGAATGCTGATAGGACTAAGATTTTTGGAGAAAATATGGATATTAGCTAACAACACTGAAAAACAGACATTGATATTTACATTCTGAACTCATATGCCATTCCAGCAGGGGGCGGTAAGTCATCTGTATATAAAAAGCAAAGTGGCATCTGTGTATGTGTATGTGTGTGTTATTTTATTTCCTAAGTTCAATGTAAGTACATAATATAATTGTAAATACATTAAAAAAATACATGGATGACACAAGAAAGTGAAAACATTTATTTCTATTGTGGTCCACTGAAAAAATAACAAATGACAAAATAGAAGCAACAATAAAATAATAATAATAATAATAATAATAATAATAATAATAATAATAATAATAATAATAATAATAATAATAATAAACAAACTAAACAATTTATAAATACATCAAGATAGTAAAACAATATTTAAAAAATTATGTAATTAACAGAAAAAAAAAGAGTTGAGCTCTTCCTGTAAAAACTGTTGACATCTAAGCTTCTAAAAACATTCTGGACTCACACACCATTCCAACTCATAGAAACTTTGCATAATTTATTACCACCCATGAAAAATCTCAGCTTCCTATTTTACAAACACTATCCAATCTAGAGCCCAAGGAACCCCACGGACAACACTTATTGCTTATTGCTCCTCATATCAGTCACAGACTGTAAGCTGATTATATCTGGTGGATATGCACTATTGCACATTTTTAGAACTGTGAATAAGAAGGACTAAGCTGGCTAACCAAAGGAAAGCCTCAAGGCCACGCGACACAACCTGTGGAGCCACCTGGGTGATCCCCTTGCCAGCATATACACAAAATGTGTTACAATGCATCTGGAAAGTATTCACAGTGCTTTAGTTTTTCCACATTTTATTATGTTACAGCCTTATTCCAAAATGGATGAAATTCATTTTTTCTTCAAAATCCTACACACAATACCCCATAATGACAACATGAAAAAGATTTATTTTTGAGAATATACGAAATTTCTTAAAAATAAAGTTTTAAAAAAATCAAAAACTTTTCATGTTGTCATTATGAGGTATTGTGAGTAGAGTTTTAAGGGGGAAATGAATTCACTCCATTTTGGAATAAGGCTGCAACATAACAAAATGTGGAAAAAGTGAAACACTGCAAAAACTTTCCAGGTGCACTGTATTAGAAACAAGTAGTGGAAGCCTTGGTGGCCACCACCAGAGAGAGGCTTTAGAAATTAAAGAAACTGGCAAGCAGTGTTGCTCCCCCCCCCCCCCCCAAAAAAAAAACAACTCACCAAAAGTCACTATTGGCTCTTTGAAATGTTGCTAAAAGTCACTTGATTACATGATGATATAATCACATCACATTTGGCGGGAAGATGAATGGCAGCCAGGCTGGGGAGGGACTTTTTGACCTTCTATACTGATTAAAAATCAGTATAGAAGGTCAAAAAGTTGGTAAATCTAGCAATAATGTTGCTAAATTGGCAAAACTGACGATAAGGTTTTATACCTATATTAATTTAAAAACCACATGTTCTGAGAGACAGAGACAGAAGGTCTAAGTGTCTGCCTCAACTACAGTCATACAAAAATACTTTGTGCAGGGTTGTGTGGTCTTGTGATCATGTAAAGTTTTAGAACAGGTCTTCCCAAACTGGGGTGAACAGGGATACCACTAGAGGATGCTTGAGAGAACATGTGTAATGGCTGAAGGTTCATGTTTGTATACATTTGGTCTGGGTAGAAAACTTTCAACATTCAGGGATGTTCTGTCCATTGACCCCCGTATCAGACAGGGGTCAGTGGACAGAACATCTCTGAATGTTGAAAGTTTTCTTTTTTGGTGCGAGCGGTGAGCAATTTCACAGCAAAAAAGTGTTTTCACACTGCAAATGCACTGGTTCAGTTTGATCCGGACCGAGACCACCTCATTTGGTTGGACAGGAAAATTGGGTCCTTTGGTCCAGACCATGGTATGAGGCAGCTTTCACATCTGCCATGTTGGCAGAATATGTAAAATTAGTTGCTGCATTTATTTTAAGGTCATTAGGCATTTTTGGTAGGTGAGTAGTTAGTTGCCTACTTGAGCTGATGGACATACTGTATGCACCCACAGGTGTAAACAAAGACAATTTTATATTCTTTTACACTTCCACCTGTAACCTACAATACATAACTGTAAAAATATCCCCATATTTATATTCATCCTCATACTGTATTTTCCAGTTCATAGTGGGTTTTTTATTCCTCTACCAAAATGACCTTTATTGGATTTAGACAGAAAACAGTGGAAAAAGAGCTTGTAAAAGGCATATTGTTTAGGTTTCTTTAAAAAAAAGGAAAACTCAACTTATTTTAGTGTATTTTTCTCCAAGATGGGAAACCCTGCCCATCTCTGTTTTTGCTGGATCTGTTTCGTAGTAAATGTTGACTCCCTGAACATTACAATGCTTCTCCTTCAAGCTCAGCGATGCTGACATGTGTAACACATCTCATAAAGTCCAACTATTTATTTGAAAAGTGCTAAAATCAAGCTTTTTCATGATAAAATTAATCAATTCTTAAGTAAAAAGTGTTGCATGTTTGCAAATAGTGACAAACTCCCCACCACCACCAACCCCTAGTTTATTAACACGTCATTTTGCACTTCATCTGATTTGGAAATGAATATCTGCTCTGTTAATAAATTAAGTACAAATTTAGACGTAGCTACGGTGGGTGAAATCTCGGTCCTGTTAAGCCTCTTTCAAACCTCGGCTTGGTCATTTACCACATAGAATATTTTGGTTCATTCTCAGGATCTCTTCAATCGTTAAAGAAAGGACTGTTTATCCGTGGTGACTGGCTTGGTAACCATCTGTCACACATGAAATTAACCCTTGTTTGCTGTGCTTTTTTTCACTCTAACCACTATGTTGTGTATATTTGGTTAGAAATCCTGCAGGTAGGGATGCCATGCATGCATTAATTTTTCAAACCTACCACACACCTTTCCACATGCCTGCACCGAAAAAACAAGAAATGTGGTCAGCTTTTCCACCCTGGCTTAATTAAAGGGAGGAATATGAAACGTTTGTCCTGTGCTGACAAAGCACTGTGGAAACCAAACGCATCACCAAGAACAACATGTAACTGAATAAGCTATAGACATCTTATTGTTTGGGGAGGTCACACACAGAGTATCATAATCAACAACATTTAAGCGTGTCAGTGGCATCATACAAGTTCAGATTGTTCTCTAAAATGTCCCAAAAAAGTAAGTGAACAATAATAATAATAATAATCATAATAACACAAAGGAAATAAAATGTTATTGCAAATGAGCTTAGGTCATCCTTTCCCAAAGAATGGTCCATGAGTATGTATATATTGTATGAACAATACCAGTCAAAGGTTTGGACACACTTTCCTATTCAACTGAATGGGAATTTATGGGAATATAATTATCAATGTCCAGTGTTCACTGTTGTTACCTAATATCCCTAATTTCTCCAAAAAATATTAGTCCCATCAACTTTCCATTTTCGCGGCATTCATTCTTGACCTAAAATACATAAACATACCAAACGGCAAATGTCAGCTCTCACCAGTTTCTCCATGATCAAAGTCACACACATACAGAGGCCACTTCGTTATTAATATATAGATTTGAGGAGTTAAGTGGTTCACAAGATTTTTTTAATTGTTTAAGTGGTCCTTGGTCTAAAAATGTTTCAGAAACACTGGCTTTGGCTAATTTTCAAGCCACCTACATGCTAACTCGCTCAACTAGCACAGAGTGAGATTGAGGTAACTATGCTAGGGTACATAGCTTGGCTGCTGGATATATAATAACTAAAGATCACATGAAAAAACTTTGTATCGACCGTTTAGATTGGCAGTTGTGCAGTTAATACATTTCTATCAAGCATTGTCTTACAACTTACTGCAATGTATATAGATCTCTTTTTCTAAAATGATATCACCTACATGACTAGCTAATAACATGGCCACCACCATAATCAAGAATGGGGATCACTGTAATGAATATGCTAAGGTAGCTAGTTAGACAGCATGTAGTGTAGCTGCTTCCAGAAAAAAAAAATACATGAGTACAGTCCACCATTATCTTACACCTGACCACAAACTCTGACAGTGTGGTTCTGTCCCCTTTTTTACATAATCTGGACCACATATTCACCCTATTGACATATCCCATAGTCCCTTGCATGCCAGAGAGTCACTGCAGTCTAAACAACATAGAGAAACCACATGATAACTGCAAATAAACATTATACTATCAAAATGTAATTTTTTATGGTTTCATCACATCAATAAAACACTGCATGCATGAGACCCTGAAAACTTGCTAAAACAAATATTCCAAATAATCCGTGTCTGCTATGTTTAACCTATATATATATTACTCTGGAACAAACAGTGCTCTGTTATGTGTCGGACGCAGCTCGGAGAACCGACCAGCGTTTGAAGGACCCAGTATGAAATAAGCAGAGCACGGTACAAAGGCTAACTGAATTTAATACATAACAGTGATAACACAGAAAGGTGCGGTCTGGCGTGGTGCGCTCCCAGCAGCGCTAACGGTCCGGAGCCAGAAGCTGTTTCGGACCCAAGGACCCCGCCGACACCCCCCAGGTGGCCGCAACAACCGAGTCTGTGAAAAAAGGAACCATTATGTGAGTCCACACTCTACACACAGAACACTTAAAGGTGTACAAACAGCAAACACTTCCTGGCTTGATTGCTGATCAGCTTCCAACCTGCAGGCATGGAACATCCCGTTCACAAAACTCCACCGCAGTGGAAGCTGATACATGACTAACAAACAGCTCAATACAATAAGGTGTGAGGGACACCACATTTACTGACTGTATAACTGTTAGTCACAAAATCTAACGTACCTCAGGAAGTGTGCTGACGAGCGTGAGACCTCACCCCCTCCTCTTTCACAGACTGTGCATCAAACCTGGACGTTTCTCAGCATCCGCTGCTGATGAGATGGCTCCCGAGACGACGATCTCACCCGTCTGGTCACAAGGTCGAGTCCCTGGCAAATACACACTGTGCACTCCAGTCTTAAATGCCAACATGCTCCAATCCAGCCAGATGCACCTCAGCTGTGAGTCCTGACAAGTCGCAGGTGATCAGGGTGAGGTCCTGACAGCCTCAGCAACACAGCCACTCAGTCCCAAATGCACGCCACCTGGGAGGAAAACAAAAAGACAAACAAACCGGCAGCCAGGCCCCCCCAGCCATATAACAGTACCCCACCCTCACGGGAAGCCTCCCGGCGACCACACACACCTGGCCCAGGAGAAACACCCCCCTCCAGGGACCATGGCTGGAAACGGCGTCTGCGTTCGTCCTCCAACAGACTGGTTGAACTGGCTGCATCTTTGCCCTTGTTTGACAGTCTCAGCACAGGTGTGGCCAGGAGTTCCTACACCTGTGCGGTCAGCCTTTAACCAAACATGTGTGATTAGTCATAACACAAAACAACCAAACACCCCCCCCCCCCCCCGCCCCAGGGGACCGTCCCATCAAACCCCAGGGAAGGGGAAAAAGGAAAAACAACCCAAACCCAAGCCTACAAACAAAAATACTAAAACACCCCCCCCCCCCCCCCCCAGAGGACCGTTCCATCAAACCCCAGGGAAGGGGAGAAAAGAAAAACAACCCACATGTAAGCTCACAAACAAAAATGCCAAAATACCCCCCCGCCTCCCCCCCAAACGACACGCAGGGACCAACACCCCCCAGAGGGCCACCCGCCAGCTCCAGGAGTAATAACCACGGCCGAGGTCCCTCTGGGATCCACCGTCACCCACGGGGACTACCAGCGCCCCCCAGAGGACCACTCGTCAACCCCAGGAGACGCCTCCCCTCACGACCAATGGACCCAGCCCCGGCCGTCCACGGCTAGATGGACCCAACGCCTTTTCCCCCCCAGAGGACACCACAGTCAAACCCTGAGGGCGGAAACTGGGGGAGGGAAAACAAAAAAAAAAACCCAAACCCCCCCCCCTCCCCTCCCGGGTGCAGAGGCCACCTGGGAAACGCCCAGCACAACCTAACTGCACCCCTCCAGCAATGCCGACACTACGGCACACCCGGCTGGAGTCAGAGGAGAAGAGAGGGCACAACAAAAAACAAGAGAAAAAACAACCCAAATACCACCCCATCACCCCCCAGGGGACCGTTCCATCTAACCCTGGGGATGTGAAACAAAAAGAAACAAAAGAAAAAAAAACCAGACCAACACACAGTTGTTTGGGTCCCCGTTTTTCTTTTTTTTTTTGTTTGTTTTTGTTCTTGTTTAGCAAAGGCTACAGGGTCACACCCCCAGACAAATAGTGGACAACAAAAAAGAAAAGCCCACACAAAAACCAACTCAAAAAACACCCACACAAAATGAACTAACACAAAACAAATCAGTGAGTTATACCGTCAAGCTCAACCAAATGGAACACACCTGTTCCTACTCCAGAGCTTGACGGTACCGTGATTCAGTCACCACAAGGGGGAACCAGAGTGCTAAAAATGAAAAAACCCCTTGGGCGACAGAAAAAAACAAACGAGCTGCTTTTGTGTGCGCAGCTGAGTGCAACACACAACCAAAATGTGCTCAACTAAATAACGCCGGAGCTGATACAACAGACGCAGTAGTTACCTTTATCCGGGGAAACGGGGCTACGACTGTAACACAGGAAGCCCAGCGACCCGTGCTAACAGAGCTCCGCCATGCGCATGAACCCATTACAAACGCACTCTTGCAGCTCCCGTTTACACCTCCCATCCGGTCGGAGTGTGACGCGAAGCCGTCGCCAGTCACACTCCACCACGATCCACGGATGAGGCACAACACAGGAACACGGCTGCAAGAGAGCACAATTAGTATCCAGTAATGGGGCCTCAAACACGCACCTTCCGGGCGGAGAGCCCCGCAACTGATCCGGATAACCACTGAACGTCTGCTGCCGCCTTCCCGGCGCGTTACCGTCTCTGCTAACGCTGGGTCCGTGATGTTTGGCCAGAGACTACTGTTATGTGTCGGACGCAGCTCGGAGAACCGACCAGCGTTTGAAGGACCCAGTATGAAATAAGCAGAGCACGGTACAAAGGCTAACTGAATTTAATACATAACAGTGATAATACAGAAAGGTGCGGTCTGGCGTGGTGCGCTCCCAGCAGCGCTAACGGTCCGGAGCCAGAAGCTGTTTCGTACCCAAGGACCCCGCCGACACCCCCCAGGTGGCCGCAACAACCGAGTCTGTGAAAGAAGGAACCATTATGTGAGTCCACACTCTACACACAGAACACTTAAAGGTGTACAAACAGCAAACACTTCCTGGCTTGATTGCTGATCAGCTTCCAACCTGCAGGCATGGAACATCCCGTTCACAAAACTCCACCGCAGTGGAAGCTGATACATGACTAACAAACAGCTCAATACAATAAGGTGTGAGGGACACCACATTTACTGACTGTATAACTGTTAGTCACAAAATCTAACGTACCTCAGGAAGTGTGCTGACGAGCGTGAGACCTCACCCCCTCCTCTTTCACAGACTGTGCATCAAACCTGGACGTTTCTCAGCATCCGCTGCTGATGAGATGGCTCCCGAGACGACGATCTCACCCGTCTGGTCACAAGGTCGAGTCCCTGGCAAATACACACTGTGCACTCCAGTCTTAAATGCCAACATGCTCCAATCCAGCCAGATGCACCTCAGCTGTGAGTCCTGACGAGTCGCAGGTGATCAGGGTGAGGTCCTGACAGCCTCAGCAACACAGCCACTCAGTCCCAAATGCACGCCACCTGGGAGGAAAACAAAAAGACAAACAAACCGGCAGCCAGGCCCCCCCAGCCATATAACAGTGCTCTATAGGACAACAAGCAGGACGTTAAAGAGCAAAATTCACTTTTCCCCAGAGTGACATGAACAGGAAGTGATCACAGCTCACAGCGATTCCCATTGAAAATAACTGAGAAACAACCTGAGCTTCTCACGTTTACATAAAACAAACAATAACAATGTCTAAAAACCCAGAGAATATATTCACAAGAGTTTTAGGCACAATATAGAAAGAGTTTTGTGTGGCGATGTTAATGCTGTTGTCTGTTTGCAGCAGTTAAAGTGCAGCCTGATCAGAGCATCTCAATGCAGTTATCAATGTTAATGACATCTCGCAGCGCGGCGAACTCTTCGAAGTTTTGCGGGATTTCAAACCTCAATGGGGCGAATAGGGAATAGGGATAACATGAGAAGCCAGCAACCATACTGCACTGTTCCTGTCACCTTCACCCTTCACATCCATCACTTCGTAGGAAAAAAAAAAAATCAAACTATATTACCTTTTTATGTACATGATGTCAGATGTGCAGGGGTAATTACACCATTAGATGTAAATACATTTGTGCCATTACAAGTATTAAGGCATTAAAAATCAATTTCATCAGTAAAAACAGAAGACGTATCTACAATCTGCAGTTCCAGTGTTGAATGCCCTCACAAGGTGGGTTAGATCATATGTGAGCCCCCCTGTAAGTGTCATGTACCTCATACTGATGATGAATGAGGCTCGTGACAGGATGGTAGTGAAGAGGACTGTGTCGCAGTTACCGCGTGTAGTGTTAAAGCAGCACGGGTGTGAGGGCCTGCTCACCTGGGAGGGTCTAACACATTAATCAATCACAGTTAGGCCAGCTGCCAGGCGGTAGCCCCACGGACAGCCATGACACAGCATTAAACAGAGGCCTGCTGCCAAATCCTAACAGTCAACCTCCTGTTTAGAGGGAAAATGGACATGAGAAGGTCCAAGTAGCTGCGGAGGCGATAAGAAAGCAAAACATATTTAAAAAAAAAAAAAGACTCATGAAGTTGTGCCAGAGCAGGAAAACATTTTTCTTTTGTATAAGAAGACAACTAATTACTTATTGTTAATTCAAAATAAATGCCTTCTTGTGACGGAGGGTAATATCGGTCACTCCTCACACCGGCCGTTTCGTGATTCAGATTTTATATGAGGCGCATTAAACCTTTACAGACATGCTTGTCTGTGCCATAATTAGTCTTCAGGGACTTCCAGTGCCTTTTCATAGAGTCATATTATCCCTGCCCTTACTGCACGTTTTCAAAGCTTCAGCAATCAATGCAGAGTTACTGAACCCAGTCATGGGGCTTCTGTAGACCACTGGAGGCACACGTTGAGAGGCCCCGCAATACCTGAGAGATCTATTTAAGGGTGAGATATTCCAAGCGGAAAAGCCTATTGGTAGCCAGGCTGCAGTTTATGGGGGTCAGAACAATTGGGAAAAAAGCACACCCAATCTTTCAGCAGTCCACGAGCGCAGTAAGGCTGTCAACACACAAGGGAGAGCGGGACCCCTGGGGGTCGGTCATGGGGCAGAACCTATGCCAGAGCCTCTCACCTTCTCCCATAAATCCTTACAATGTGAACTCCTGCTGAATGCTGTGGGAAGGTCAGGTGTTTGCGGTGCTCTGACAAGAGGTTCGACTCTGCCTGTGTGCCCCCATTACTGAGGAATGGACCAAATCTTGACTTCTCACAGCGCTTGCTACCATTAAGTGATACTCAAAGAGACTCGAAGAGTGTAATGCTATACTAAGAGTACTACAGCAAAACATATTTTGTGCATCTTCTCCATTGTTGTGCATTGGGTGTAACGCTGCGTTCACACCACACGACACGCTACGCTACGCCACAAATTCATGTCTCTCGCCTGGCAATGAACGCGCCACCATCGTCCGGTGTGTCGCTCTGCTTTCATTACGAAAATTCGCCCAAATTTGCTACAAGAGCTGCGTCTGGATGACGGCCGCTTTCAGCGCTACTTCTGCCTCTCACAGGACCCAGTTCGAGGACCTCCTGTCCCGTTTGCGCGCACACATGTGAACAATTAAAAAAAACTCACTGCTGCTGTAGTTCCTCACTCTCCCCCTCAACTCTGTCATAATTGTGTTATAAACCAGTCACCATTTGTTTTATTATACAGCTGTGTAGTTAATAAATGACATTATCTCACGGACGATTCGTTCGCTCGCGCACGTGGAAAAAAAACTGGCTGCTGCGGCTCGCTCTCCCCTCAAACTCTGTCATAATTGTGAAATAAAGGACAAAAGGGACATAAGTTCTGCTCACAGCCTGGCTGCCAGAGACAGGACATGTCCACACCAAGTATAAACTCCAGACATCTCCACATCACTACATATCCAGTTACTGATTGGTCATTGTGACGAGACAAGATGAAAAAGTTCAGATTTTTCAACTTGGGGAGGAGGGCAACGTGACGTGATATTGCACCACAAAAACGCCAATTGCTCAAAATCGCTTCATTCGCATCCATCGCGTTGCGTGGCTTGAACTTTTGTGGGGCCATAACGCGTCCTTCCATAGGGATTACATGGCAACCTGTCGCCGCCGTCGCTCGCGTGTCGTCTGGTGTGAATGCGGCATAACAATGTAACTTGCACCGTGGAGACGCACCGCAATGAAAGTTCAAATTTCTTAAACTTAACACGCGCTGACTTTTGCACTTGTAGTCAATGTGTGTAGAGGAGGGCAGCGACTGTGCTTAAAACAGCGGACAGGATAATAACACTGGGATTAGAATTATAAAACTGAGTTCACTATGTTTTCACTTACTAAAAAATGGAGACCACGTTGCTATGCAGGTCACGTGACCAATGTCCCGGATGTCCGACTTCATGGATTGTAAGACTTGGATGATCACCCTGACTTTGGCCCAATCCCATTACTCATCCATCGGACTACCACTTCATCCTGTGCATGTGAGAGAAATAAAGGAAACACGAGGAGCGAAGAGAGACTATTGGAATTGGATCTTAAGGTGACAATTGGTGGTCTTTGGTGTCTTTTCAGAGGATCCTTGGGTAATATTTGTGTCAAATAAGCAGTTACTTGGGGAGACTTGGCTGAGGAGCATGACTGCATTGTGAGGGAGCATTAGTTACGACATTTTGGCCATGTGGTGTGTTTCTTTGTGCATGACCCAGCATGCAGGTGCCTGAGTGTTGATGACCCCACTAGCTGGAGAAAACCAAGTGGACACCTACATTTTACTTGAACGTGGCTTTCAGGAGGTGTGGATGGATCGGTTGTATGCCTTGGTGGTCCCCATCCAAGACCCTGGATCGTTCTTTGGTCTGGTAGGTGCAACAGCACATGCTCCCAGGGAAAAAAATAAAAACCTGCATTGGGAAATGTTTGTTGTCCAGCTTATTATAAAAATAGTTTGGCGTCCAAAATAAGTGCAGCTAATTTAGTCGGGCTAATGACGGTCTTATTGCTAGCAATCTTTAGCTATTAAACTCAACAAAGTACAGCTCCACCAACAGTTCTGGGGATGAAAAGGATCTGTGGAGGGCACAGTAATGCTACATCACTTCTACTCTGCTACTGTGCACAATTTTAATCATCATGGGGCCTGTGACTGACTGATTTCACAAATTTTAGGTTATTTATGGTGGCCTGTGCTGGCTTTGATAATAAAATGATTCATAGTCCACAACCAGATTCCTATCAAGACTGGGGGGAAAAAAACCAGAGGTCCAGAATAGACACAGAAGTGATGCATACGGCTGCATAATGTCATGTGAATCATGTCACTGCAATTATATCTCGAACTAACCTTTGCCTGGACTTTGACAAACCCAAAGTATAATATTGAATTATTTTGCAAAAGCTGCCACAGCAATGGTTTCAATTTCCACTTGAGTTGTTCGTGGCTGAAGGAAAGAAGAAAAAAAAATATTTGCTATCCCTTTAGAAAACCTTCCACCAAATAGACAAAGTGCTACGACGAGGGTTCCAGCAGACTGCGGTCCATTGTGGTGCCCTGTAATGTACTGAGAGCAAGGTGTGCTGTGGTCTCTGGCCTCTGGTTTGCCTAAGAGGTGGAACGTGCCTGTCTGCAGCATGCTGATCCAGCTCAGCAGCTGTGGGAGAATGGGACGGCAAACAGCTATTTGGCTTGGCCCGGTACACTTATGTGCGCTGAAGTACAGCTTGCTGGAGTGGGTGGATGTGGGCATTGGAAGTTGGCATGGTGCATACATACATACTCATTAAGACAAGTATATGTGTGCACACACACACACACACACACAGGCTCCACCACACACAGACAGAGAGCGAGAGTCGTACTCTCGCACGGCACCTCAAGTGGATCCGTTCCCAGAATGTTTTTGGATTTTGACCAGCTGCATGTACTGTGTAGACTGCAGGTTGGCCGTTTGGTTTGGCATTGCCAATAGACTGGAAACATGTCATGTGACTTCTGGAAAAACCGGTTCCCACCAGCCTCCCGTCTGCATGCCAAAGTGAGACACGGGCAGCAGAATACAGCACAGTCTGTGTCTGTTATACGACTCGCCGACAGAACAGCTCAAATAAATTTAAATATTTGTCGACAGTAATTTGGTACAATGGCTATTACTGTGAGCGAATCAGACACTGGCAGCAACTGGCCACTAGAGGGCAACAGGGTGTCGCCAAGCTTTGGAAACATAAATCTGCCATTATTTTGGGTATTTTTGAGTTTAAAATGGTACCCGTCCTCATTAGCACAGCGAAGGTGCTGTTGAGCAAGGCCCTTAATCCCCATCAGTCTGTGGTTGAACTGGGCAGCTTCCACGCATGAGTGTGATCCGGGTGGGATTGGAAAATCGTAACGAAAGCTTGAAAATGTCCTGAAAATATTTAACTGATGGGTGCATGCCCAGACCTGGAGGCTGGGGGATGCCCTCCTGTTGGCCGTGGTGCCTGGGCCTGGGGGGTGGACCCAGTGTTGTTTGGCTTGTTTGGCTCAGTTTGGCTTATTTGAGATCTTTGTTATGCATGTAACAGAACACAAAATGCCCTAATTTTAGCTCAGAGCTTGAAAACACCACTCCACCCCCAACTAAGACTAATACTGTATTACAAAACCACAGATAAATAAACCTGATCAGCTTGCAACTTGCAAGTGATAAGAAATATATTAAAATACACTAAAACTAGTGTAGTACTGAATTAGGTTCAGTGTGTTCATGTTGTGTCATTTTTGCAAAGTTCATGTTAAATAGTTTATTTGTCTACAATAAAACTGTTCTGTAATTGTGTAGATACATCTACAAGTATCTACATGATAGATACTTTGTATCTGGAAAGTATTCACAGCGCTTCACTTTTTCCACATTTTTTTATGTTACATCTTTATTCCAAAATGAATTAAATTAATGTTTTTCCTCAAAATCCTACATACAATACCCCATAATGACAAAGTGAAAAACAGTTGAGATTTTTGCTAATTTATTAAAAAAATAAAAAAAAACTAAGATATCACATGTAGATAAATATTCACATTCTTTTGAGGCTGAATTTTGAAGCTCAAAATTGAGCTCAGGTGCATCCTGAACATCTTTGAGATGTTTCTACAGCTTAATTGGAGTCCATCTTGGGTAAATTCAGATGACTGGACATGATTTAGAAAGGCACACACCTGTCTACATATAAGCTCCCACAGTTCACAGTGCATGTCAGTGCACAAACCAAGCATGAAGTCAAAGGAATCGTCTGTAGACCTCTGAGACAAGATTGTCTCGAGGCACAAATCTGGGGATGGGTACAGAAACATTTCTGCTGCTTTGATGGTCCCAGTGAGCACAGTAGCCTCCATCATCTGGAAATGGAGAAGTTCAGATCCACCAGGACTCTTTCTCGAGCTGACCACCCATCTGAACCAAGTGAACAGGGCCTTAGTCAGGGAGGTGACCAAGAACCCGATGGTCACTCAGTCAGAGCTTCAGCATTCCTCTGTGGAGAGAAGAGAACCTTCCAGAAGGACAACCATCTCTGCAGCAAACCACCAATCAGGCCTGTATGGTAGAGTGGCCAGATGAAAGCCACTCCTTAGTAAAAAGCACATGGCAGCCTGCCTGGAGTTTGCCAAAAGGCCCCTGAATTACTCTCAGACCACGAGAAACAAAATTTTCTGGTCTGATGAGACAAACATTGAACTCTTTGGTGTGAATGCCAGGCATTATATTTGGAAGAAACCAGACACCATCCCTACAGTGAAGCATGGTGGTGGCAGCATCATGCTGTGTGGATGTTTTTCAGAAGCAAGAACTGGGAGACTAGTCAGGATTGAGGGAAAGATGAATGCAGCAATGTACAGAGACATCCTGAATGAAAACCTGCTCCAGCACGCTGTTGACCTCAGACTGGGGCAACAATTCATCTTTCAGCAGGACAATGACCCTAAGCACACAGCCAAGAAATCAAAGGAGTGGCTTCAGGACAACTCTGTGAATGCCCTTGAGTGACCCAGCCAGAGCCCAGACCTGAATCCAATTGAACATCTCTGGAGAGATCTGAAAATGACTGTGCACCAACACTCCCCATCCAACCTGATGGAGAGGTGCTGCAAAGAGGAATGAGCAAAACTGCCAAAAGATAGGTGCACCACACTTGTGGTAATTCCTGCCAAAGGTGCATCAACAAAGTATTGAACACTGTTTATTTTGAATAAATTTGCAAAAAAAATAAATAAATAAATAAATTTTCATGTTGTCATTATGGGGTGTTGTGTGTAGGCTTATGAGGAAAAATGAATTTACTCCATTTTGGAATAAGACTAACATAAAATGTGGAAAAAGTGAATATAATAGTAATATAGTAGTTTGTGATACTGTCACAAAAATGTGACACTTCATGATGGTATCATGAAATTTGGGGTGACATGGGAG
Source organism: Thalassophryne amazonica (assembly GCF_902500255.1). Classification (NCBI taxonomy): domain Eukaryota; kingdom Metazoa; phylum Chordata; class Actinopteri; order Batrachoidiformes; family Batrachoididae; genus Thalassophryne; species Thalassophryne amazonica. The sequence continues at coordinate 53,412,248 of NC_047118.1, forward strand.
GCCGTTCAGGTGTAGTGTTTATATATATACACACACACACACTCGTATATGTGTGTGTGTGTGTGTGTGTGTGTGTGTGTGTGTGTGTGTGTGTGTGTGTGTGTGTGTGTGTGTGTGTGTGTGTGTGTGTGTGTGTGTGTGTCTGACATCTTGAAATCTTGTAATTTGACTATATTTTTAATCACATTTTTTAAATGAAATAAAAATAAATGTGAATTTATTGTTAAATATTTCCATATATTAGCTAGAATAAATAATATAATGTAATGAAAACATTTTTTTAATAATAAATAAAGAAAATGATTGTCTTGGCCTAACACTTGTAGACAACCATTCACTCACACATTCAAACCTACGGTCTATTTTTTTTTTTTTTTTTAAGATTCACCTAATTAGCCTAAACTACATGTTTTAGGGTTGTGGGATTATTCATGTTTCATTAAATATTCCAGAAACAGATTACAGAAAACTGATCAAATCATCAAGTGGTATACCTCAGAAATCCAGATTTATCGACACTTTTCTGAATGCATTGTCATCTGCATTACAAGGTGAAAGTGAGTGGTCCTTGTTGAAACACCACATGATAATTTTGTTTTGGCATTGTGAACACTGATCATGCACATCACGAGGAAAGCGGTGCTCAAATTTATGACGTTTAGCAGGTGATCCGGCAGCATTGCGCTTCACCTGATAAACAGGTCCACCACGCCACAGATCTGCTGCCCTGAGTAGGATTTAAGGTTGCAGACTTCCCGGAGCCTACGCTGACAGCTTTATGGACTCATGATACTGGGCATTACTGAAACTGTAAAAGCACTGAGACAACATACACCTTAGGAAACAGTGATTCCACTAGCAAGTACGCTAAGATAGTTTGTGTTACGGGTGTTGGTGTATGAATGTGCCATATTTTGACAAGCGAAAAAATGAACATGATTGTGATCGAGGCTTGAGGGCAAACCCTTTGCAACTTCTCTCTTAACTCAGTGTCAACTGAGCGAATAATTATAGGAGGCGGCCTTGTTTAGAGGCTGTTTATAGGGCGAGCGTCAGTCTCACCGGTGGCAGAGAATGTTCTGCTTGCTTCATAAATACAATGCCACCTTGGCTTTCTGACGTGAGCTGAGCAGGGCAAAGTGAGAAGCGACCAACACCCCGTTTGCAAACGCAAATGACGCCGATCCAAACCAATCAGCGCCAACAAAGATACATATGCACAAACACGCACCAAAATACAAACAGGCTGGCAGAACATGGTGATGTCAGTGTCACTGGCACATCTGGGCCGACACCTCTTTGCAGGCCAGTGCAGCAGGGAGCTACCGTACCACAGCCACAGAGGACAAAGGCGGCCTTCATGCCGTGTTCACACAGCCCTGGAGACTACTTCTGGTTTTGTGTGTCTGGAAATGAGAATGTTAGGTGGCAGTGAGACGCCATCGACCCAAAGTCGTGCACAGAGGATATTTACGCACATGACCTCTATTGGAGTTTACGCTGTGTTTCTTTCCCAACACACGGCTAGCCCACTGCATATAAATTTCCTTAGTGTTCAGGTTGGGATGGTATATCACCAAAGGAAGGGGTTATTCTACAGTCAGATCGACCACTTTCAGAATGTTGCCTCTGTACATTGAAGTGTCGAGTTTTAGCTTTAATTCAGAAGGCTCCATTTTTATAAACAGTCCCTCCATTTTCAGAGGCCATAAGTAATAGGAAGTAAAGTGGTGAGGGAAGCCACCAAGAAACCCAAGACATTCATGAAGCCTAAAACTTTGTGGAAGTGGTTACTAAGGGAGATTCAGATGAGGAGCATTACTTGTGTTGTGAGGGAACATTAACTACAACATTTTGTCCATGTGGCACATTTTTCTAGGCATAATCCATCATGCAGGTGTCCCAGTGGTGGGAACCCTGGCAGCTGGAGAAGACCAAGGGGGACGCCCAAGTCACATGACTACAATAGATAGATGGTTCAGTTTTAGAGGACGGGATGGTCTGGTTGTCTGCCTTTTTCAGAGTTTTGGGTGACTTTTGGCTTTCCTCACTAGTTCCCTTGATCGGACTCAGCAGTAATTGTTTTTTTTTTTTCGTTTGTCCATTTACTTAAGGTCTCTCAAAATGGAAGGATTGTGTGTAAAAATGCCACAACAGGATATAAGTCATAAGTCAAGTCTTGGCACAAACGCTGATGCCACACTTTGCCTCATCCATGATGACACCACGGAGCTGTAAATGATGGAAATAACACTTGACAATATGTCGCCGGACCCCCCAAATGAGCAAAAAAAAATTCATTCATATTCCCGAAAATATGTTCATTTGTAAATTGTTACTATTTTGTTATACCTCTTGAAATAAAGCTGAATGTCTGCACTACAAGCACATCTTGATAGTTCGATTTCAGCTCCATTATGGTGGTGGGCACACGCAAAGTAAAAATTCCATCACTGTCCAAATGTATGGACCCGAATGCATAGGTTCTCTGTGACTTTTTTTTAATAAGCGACCACAGACGATGGGATCCGTTTTCAGTAAATTCCATAATGCCAAGGCCATCACCAAGGTAACGCTTTCAATTTCAGAGGAACGGTTTTGATTTCTGAGATACAAAACCTTTCTCCATCTCCAAGCCCACTGAGGAGGAAATATTAGCTTCTTAATAAAACATCATTTTGTCTGGCGGCCCAGACAAGAGGCCGTATGAAAACAGATGTTGTCTTGTCATGTTAGCAACACTAGCGCACAACGCAGGGATCGATTTCACGGTTTTATTTAATGAGAGGCTTTCTCCTCCTCTGCTCACGCTCTCTGACTTCAGTTTGTCTTGAAATGGAGCCGTAACATTTCAGGCCGTGTTCCACGAGCGATGTCTCTTTAATTTGCCAGACTGGTTTGAGGGCTGCTCTTGAGATGACAGTATTAATTAAGGGCTAAATAGAGTTAGGCAAACAAAAGCTCATATTCATATTTTCTCTGAAATGGTAACTGTATTGAAACAAATAAAAGCTTGGGGTGGCCTGTACGTCCGTAAGAAAAAAAGAAAAAAAAATTGACACATCTCGGCTTGGCAGCTCACCGTACGACACGCTTCACTGTGACACATTCCACGGCATGCGTTTGTGTGTCTTGCAGTCAGTCAGCTCTCAGCCATTGTTAAAGCGTGACCAGGCCACCAGAGTTGGTAGAAGAATGCAAACGCCCAAACATATAATGTGACTGACAGCTCGGATTACACGTTGTGACATATTTGCACAAGTATTATTTATTTGAGCAGGGTGTTTTCTCAGTGCGATATCTACTGAACATGTGCCCGTGATGTAATTTGGCTTCAACTGCTTTTCATTAATATAAAACCAAACCAATTTTAGCACCAGTTTTGAACAAGATCCTACAACAATCAGCTGGCAGATCAAAATTTTGAAATTTTGTTGAAAACATTAGGGCCCTCTCGTGACAATCTATGGTGTAAAGTCTAAACTAAACCATATCACAGTGATTTTATTAGTTTATGGTACCATCAAGAAATGTAGTAGATATTTGTGACAGTATCACAAACTAATTTTGTGATACCATCACGAAATCTGATGACAAAGTAGGGTTTAGGGTGCAAAGGGGTAGTATTTAGTCATTTAGACATGCTTTGGCTATAACATGAAAGAAACCATTCAGTGTCTTTGCACTGGAAGGAGCTGGTGCCACTCCATCCATATGCAGACTGTTGGAAAGATCAGACCAAAAGCAGGTATATCCAGAAGAGAAATCAGATAAGAGAAATCAGTAATAAAGTCCATTAACTCCTGGAAATAATGTATTCTGACTTTTTCCAATCTATCAACTTCATCTACGTTTCCAGGCAGTCCTGTGGAGCCAAGCTCCCCCCCGGTGTGCAACTGATGCAGACATTCCTGCATATTAGATACGCAGCATATGCAACTCTATGCAAGTCCGGTGTGAAAGGGGCTAAAGGGAAAAACACGTTTAACTAGGACTGCAAGCAGTCATATACGGCCCTCACGTCCGCGCCACCGCCTCCCCGGGCCAGTGAGATTTCTGTTCAGGGGCTGACCCTCATCACAGATGTGAAGTTTCAAGTCCATAAGACAAAGCATGAAGGCGTGATCATGACTTGATGTTCCGTGGCGATGGGTCAAAATGGTGGCGCCATAGCAACCAGACCCTTCGACATAGAAAAAGCTCTTGATAAGTTTTCATCACTATAGCCTCTGGATGATCTGATAGATATTTGAAGTGCATTGGACAAAATTCCTAGGAGGGATTCGTTAAAATACAACATGTGGAAATCATGCCAAAATGACATGAAAATTCATAATGGAGTAGACCAATGGTGCAAGAGACTTTTTTGTACGTCTATGCACGTGTAACAATTCTCTTCTCCCTACTGCAAAAAAAAACAAACAAAAAAAAACAAACAAAACCCACAGGAATGTTGCAAGGGGGCGCTATAGAGGCATTTGGCCATGCCCATGGCGACACCCCTATGGCATGTAAGAGGTTGTCATGCTTGACCTGTGTATCATTTTTTATGATGATACGACAAAATTACAGCCATCAAAAGGAAGATAGTAATTTCATGGCAAAGGATCCATATTCAGCACCCCGTAACACGGACATCATTACTCTTAGCTTCACGGTGATCGTCATGTACGTTCACCAACTTGTTCTGCATGTTTTAGAAGTGGAATGAAGTTGATTGAGTAAACTATGTGACATCAGTACCTGTTAAAGTATAAATAGGATATTTCCTGTTACCATGGGGGGGGCGCTATGAGATAGGTGGGAAGTTAATATATGGGGATGTTTCTGGCGGAACTCTCATCATGTCCAGTAAGTTTGAAGGAACTATGATGAAGTATGTGGGTGTGACAGCCGTTCGAAATGAAACGCATGCTCCGAAACGCTCGCCAAAGTTTGACAAACCATAGCATCCACGCCTTTTGTCCTACAGAAATTCTTTTGCCAACTTTGGATCAGTATGGGGTCTTAATGATGTGTAGAAATGAAATGTAAGTAGTGGAAATGACAAAAATGACCTCAAAATCGAAACTTCAAATCAAAATGACCGACTTTCTGTTAACATTTCACCACTACATTAAGAGACTTTGTGTGTCCCAGAATGTTAAATATGTCTACCAAATTTTGTGAGCGTTGAAAAATGTAATCAATCAATCAATCAATCAACTTTTTTCTTATATAGCGCCAAATCACAACAAACAGTTGCCCCAAGGCGCTCCACATTGCAAGGCAAGGCCATACAATAATTATGAAAAACCCCAACGGTCAAAACGACCCCCTATGAGCAAGCACTTGGCCACAGTGGGAAGGAAAAACTCCCTTTTAACAGGAAGAAACCTCCAGCAGAACCAGGCTCAGGGAGGGGCAGTCTTCTGCTGAGACTGGTTGGGGCTGAGGGAAAGAACCAGGAAAAAGAGATCGATCACTAATGATTAAATGCAGAGTGATGCATACGGAGCAAAAAGAGAAAGAAACAGTGCATCATGGGAACCCCCCCACAGTCTACGTATAAAGCAACATAACCAAGGGATGGTCCAGGGTCACCCGATCCAGCCCTAACTATAAGCCTTAGCGAAAAGGAAAGTGATAAATGATAATGATAAATTGAAAATTTGTAGGGGGTGCCATTTCACCATTTGGCTGCGAGCATGTGCGCGACCCCCAAAATCATGAAATTTGATCACGGCCAAACAACTTTGCAAAGTTTGGTGAGTTTTTGAGCATGGGAAAGGGGCAAAATTGGGGCTTGAATAGTATAATGAAAAGTGGTACATTTGTAGGGGGCATCATTTCGCTGCAAGCATGTACGCGACCCCCAAAATATTGAATTTTAGATATGGCCGAATGATTTTGCCAATTAGTTTGGTGAGTTTTTGAGCATGGGAAGCATGGGAGTTTTTGAGCGAAATTGGGGCTTGAAACGTGTCAAGAATAATAATAAATAATAATAAACAGCGCAATTACAACAGAGTCCTCGTAGGACTTTGTCCTACTCGGGCCCTAAAAATGTTCATTCCCAATCCCATCAATCCTTATTACTCACAATGCCCCCCCCCCCCCCCAAAAAAAAAAAAAAAACATTTCACCATCTTCAGCTCTGCCTCATGCCTTTTTGTCAGTGCCACTGCCTCAGAGCCATACAGCTGGTATCTTCACCCAGTCCACCCTGCCTGTACACTCTTCTTCATCTCTCCCCCTCATCCATTAATTTGAACAGCTGATCCCAAGTATTCAACTTAATTAAGTTTACCACTTCTACTCTTTTCAGCCTTACCTTTACCTTACCACTATTATTCCATAATATTCCATATCATTCACACACATACTATATCTTGCTCATACTGACTTTCATTGCCTTTCTCTCCAGAGATACCTCTACCTCTCGACTCATCTCATCCAGTTCCTTCCTCTCACTATAGATCACAATATCATCTGCAAACATCATAGTCCTTGGAGACTGCTGTCTGATCTTGTCATCAAAATGTCCATTAATACTACAAATGGCTCAGAGCTCATCTTTGATGCAATCCCACCTCCATCTTGAACATTTCCTACTGTACATCTCATTACCACACTTTCTTGAAACATATCGTGCACAATGGTGGGCACAGCTAACCAAAATGTTAGCTTCAATAACCGCTAATCAGCTAACTGAAAAGATGTCTTTTATAACGTTAAACTGATAAACTGCCAAAAAAAAAAAATTATTGGAAGCTACAGCTAACCGCTAACTTTCAGTATTGCCTCCGGTACACTGTAAGCTACTAACAAGCCAATTCTGAGTTTAAACACCACCAACGCTACTGATAGAATCAAAGGTGATCACAAACCCAAACACAGCCAATGAGTCAGTGCTTCTGTCTTTGTGTACCCTGCCCACTGCTATAGGGAAGCGTCATTTACCTTGACAGCATACAGCGGTCCAGCCATGAGGCAGTCTTGAAAAGGAAAGCAGGCTTGACCTATGGTTTTGATTTATAAATCAAGTTAATCCGGATAGAATAACTACTTTAATGTCAACTCTTAAAATGTACAAAGTGAAAATATAACACATATCTGTTAATTTTAAAATAATGCACTAATTCTGAACATTTGAACATTAACACACAGATGCCCAAAGGGATTATGGGTAACCTTAGCCTCCACTCATACTGATTGGTTGACTAATTCATTCTGTGTAAAAACCAACACAAGTGAATGTAACGTGTTTGTGTTTACAAATAAATGTGCTTTTGTAAAATATGTCTTTTTTTTTTCATCTGTTAAAAAAAAGCATTTGCAAAACCAAGAAGTCTGTTAAGCTGTGATTCAGGTCGACAACAGTGTGATATAACCGAGTGCCAGTAGATAGCAGTGTTCTATGCATGTGGACCCCAGTTATATCACACTGTTGTCGACCTGAATCACAACTTAACAGATTTTTCAGTTTTGAAAATGCCTTTTTTTTAACAAATGAAAAAATGACATATTTCACAAAAGCACATTTGTGGTGACTCCGACTGAAAAGGGAGAAGGCAAAATAACTTACTTTTTATTGACTGAACATGCGAAATAGAAACCATGGTGTGTGTGATAGTGTTACTTCTTTTGGAGACCAAAAAAATAAGGCCTGTTGGATTTATATTGTTGAACGACACTCAAAAGAAGCATATATCAGTATATCAAAGATATACTGTATTGTATCTATGTAGCTCTTACAAAGGAAACCACCCACCCTCTGTGATGCAAGCATGTCCTGTGTTCCACCCTCTATTTAGCAAAATACTGCCATATTCAAAATCATGGGGAGAGTCCTCACACTTGTTGATTTTGTGCAGTACCACCTTTTTTTCATGAACTTTGCCTTGTAGCACAGAGCTGAAGTGATCCTTTGCCTTCGCCCAAGCCAATTAAAATAGGTCAAGACTATGATTTCCCCTGGACACCTCCCTCTGGTTTTCATTCAAAGAGGAGGCAAAGGTATATATTCCATCCTGTCTGGAAAAGCCACAGGGATCAACCAGATGGCCTCTGGAATAAACTGTTTAGTGTCTTGTCATTGCAACCAGGACTCATGTAAGAGCCGGCAGAGTACCACGCTGTTATGTAGCAGACTGGCTTTTTTAACACTGGATCAGGTTTGTATTAAACATCTATAAGAATAGAGAATAAATGTCAGGAACAGCTGCAAAGTTCTATTTTCATTCCTGGTGTGCATTTTCATCCTGCAGCATCCTGGAGCTGGTCACCTCAGACTAAACACCATCTGCTGCTGTTTCTCCAAAGAGTAATGACTCAACATCAAAATACTAGAACCAGATTCAGTGGAGTCCAACTTTAAAAACTGAAGAAGTTCAGTCATGTAAAGTAGTTTGAAGTATAGCGTTACTAACTTGAACAAAAGGCCTTTTTGTGGCAATCAAGTGCGTGCTTTTCTTTAAGGTGATTCCACAAGAGTAGTGCCATCCAAGGTGGATCTGCATGTTGATTTGGCACAAGTTTTAGTTAGTTTAGTTTACATATAGTGCGAATCATAGCAAAGCTGCCTCAAGGCGCTTCACATAAGTAAGGTCTAACCTTACCAACCCCTTGAGCAAGAACACAGGTGACAGTGGTAAGGAAAAACTGCCTCATGATATTGAAGAAGAAACGTCAAGCAGACCAGACTCAGAAGGGTGACCCACTGCTTAGGCCATTCTAACAATTACAAGGTTTTTACAAAGTTTTACAAAGGTGCAGAAACAGAAAACAGGAAATCATAACACAGATATTGAGTGACCTACAAAGTAGAGGTGGGCGATACCGGGAATTTTGGTATTGATCCGATACCAAATAAATACAGGCCCAGTATCAATGATATCAATACCTTTTCATATTTAAGCTTCAAAGATCCAAGGGATCCAAATGACCTAGGATAGAATTTTGCCAAACATTGTATGTGACAACAAAATACTTTATCACAATCAACATTTTTGTTTAAAAAATAATCACTCAACACAACTTAACTTAAAACAAAATCTCCTGAGGTAGAGGGCTGACTCGAGGAGAGCGCTGAGTGGGTGGGCCAGGCTGAGCCTACCTGCATGGTTGTTGGCTGGCACTGCTGAGCCATGTGATGGCGCAACAACAAAAGACCAGAGGGGGGAGGGTGCACTGCTACGTATTGTGTGACACAGCACAGCGCTGCTCTTACAGAGAGTAGACTTTAATGAATCTGCGTGCGGGAGAGAAAAAAAGCTTGAGTATTGATCTTTTTATACAAGGATTGTTCAATATCAATACCAGCATTGGTATCGATATTAGGATTGATCCGCCCACCTCTATTACAAAGATATGCTCACTGTTTATACCACAAAAGTAGCAGACATATTTAGGGAGGGGATCCCGTCTATGAATTGCTGTTGCTATTTATGATGTACAATCTTTTATGTGTATACACCAGAATTTTCTGTTTAAAAAAAGTTAATGGAGATCAACCACAATTGGCACTAAGTTAACCTGGTGTCAGTTCTGTCTGTAACAGGAGAGAATTATGTTATTCTGAATGAGAGTTAATGCTGATTAGATATACGAGCAGGGGTACCTGTTTTCAGCCCTGTGAAAAGGAGTTATGAAATTGTCAGCATTTTTCATTAAACAAAAAATTAACATGCTGCAAGGAATCAGTGCTTCAACACTGTGGTTTGTGTCTTGTTCAGTCTTTTACGAGGGCTGCATGATTGTGCTAAAATAATCAAATGTGCTCATTCCTAAGTGTTATTCATTGTACATTCTGATTATTTTATTGTTTGATGTTCTGTATTGTATAGACTTAGAAATAATGCCATTATTCCATACACTCCGATACAATAGGTGGTAGTATGCAACTCTAAAGCTGGTTTGCAAAATGCCAATAAACACAAAGAAGAAGTAGTAGTTTTATTTTTGTTATTAATTGACAATTAATAAGTATTAAGTTCAGTTTCGAACTGTGGCAAATTCATGATGTTGACCCAACAAATTCACATTTAGTTCTACATTCACCTTTTCAAATCTAGTTGGCCTGAACCAATCATAATTAGGTAACAGTAACACAAATTCACCATGTTAACCCAACAAATTTAGACTTAGGTCACTCAGCAAAATTGTTTCTGGCTAGGTTAACACATTTTACTTGGGTGGAAATACTTTACATATTTTTATGTTCACTGAGCAATTTAATTTTTTTTAGTGTACCATTCAGGGGAATATTGCACCAAATTCATTTCTATTTCCTTTAGATACCAATCAAGAGGGTTCCACACTGCATCCAAGAAAAGAGAAATGATGATTCAGCAAGAAATATTGTGGTAACAAACAAATTACATAATATATCTAAAAGAGACTGTTACTTTAAGATAAAAAAAAAAGGAAATAGCACTGCAACACAGTGACAGCATTTACTAGTGATACATAGGTCATGTATGGTAGGTCAATATGTTTGCCATACAATGACTGCTGCACTTTATATAATTAGTTGGAAAGTTATATAAACATATATTTACAAATATGATTCATAATGTGCTTCAAAAATACATGCACGCTAACATAAAAACATACATGCTAATGTTAGCCCATTAGGAATGCTAACTGTACAGTTACATGTGATATTTTTTTTTCCACAGAATGAAGTTGAATGAAACTGTAGGCCTTTCAAATTTCAGAAAACTGACAAAAATTTAGTTTCTGATGAAATCCAAGCATTATAATGTAGGTTTACTTTTGTAACATGTTGCAAAATTACAGCTCATTTTATTGAACATATTTATCTGGGGCGAATATTATCTTTTTCTAACACCATCGTACAGACTAACTGCAGGAGGAAGTGGATGTGCACATACGTGGGGTTTTGAGATTACATATGACCTGGCCCATTGCTTGATGCCTGTTCCTCGAGGCATGCAAGCTAACATGCACTTTAGACGTGTTATATGGTTTCAAAAGATCTCTCAAAATCCAAAAAGCTTTCAGATTTAAAAGTGTTTATTTCTCACTAACGTTTATAAAATACATGAAAACAGATTAGATTTATACAGAAGTAAGCTGCTTGCAGAGCTTGTTTTATTTTGTTCAAAGGAACACCCACCTGACATTACGCTGCCTTTCTTTACTCCAGTTGGTGGTTACCATGTCCTTCTCAGTATCTTCCCATAAATTGGGGAAAGCTCCCATGTGATCTATGATCTCGCAGCCAAATGTAGGTCATGATGACTGATCGCTTGAATTTCTACCCATCAGGGGTCGAAATCCTAAATTTGTTCGAGATCACATGAATTTTGATCATATTGACAATATTATGAATCCTTCATATACATGATAATGAGGAACATAGTGGTGCCGAAAAAATTCTTTGTATGACTTAAATCTTAAAAAAACAACGGCCATACACCTTTAACTGAGAACTGCACCCCAAAAGTGAACTTCTTTAACCCTTCAATCTACACTTGAATGTCATCACACTTGTTTAAAATGGGTTCTCTAGTGACGCATTATCCTGTTGTTATATTTGATCTTGAATCACTGTCAAACATCTTTCTGGATCCTACGCTTTAGATTGTTGTAGCATTTTGCCAGAGCCATCAGTTAGTTGGTTTTATCCAGTAAGTTTATTTGATGGCTACTGACTTGCATTGTGGATCTTGGCGTTGCTGTCAGTAGAATAGTGAGTTTCAAGATCTTGACAAACTTTCTCCTAATGCATATCCTGACCATGCCTTCTGTCAAGACAGTAGTTTATCAGCTCGATGCTTCTCAAGTTAGCGCCATCTGCAGGACCGGAGGAATTCCAAAACTGACCAATTATGCACAGCGATAAAGTAGATAAAAATGGAGATATTTAGACTTAAACAAAAAAAAATTTTATCTTGCGAAAATGAGAATCACAATTCATCAAAAAATGAATAAACAAACCCACACCTATCATTATAAGTAACTTTTATAACAGGCTTCAAGACTGTAACCAACGCTTGAATTACAAACTGCAAATTCAAAAAGTTCCACTTCATTCCATGAGCTCAAAGTAAAAACATATTTCTGCAGTACCGTGTACTTTGTCAAAGCCCTATATAATGTGATTTGGCAACATGGTGTGCTAAAATCTTTTTTTTTTTTTTTTAAATGGCAGGTAAATCGTGAAAGACCCCATCAGCCTCTTTTCTGTCCATCATCTTCAGTGTTTCATCAGCGCCAATCTGGCACAGTTCCTGTTATGCTTAATTAGTACATGACTAAAAAATCATAACATAAGCAGTGTCAGGTTCCCGTTACCCACAATGCTCGTTTCTAAAACAAACTGTTGGTGGGAAAAGTGAGGTTTTGAACTGTGGTGAAATTAATGGGCGTGATGGCAGTGGCAAATACGGTAGGCGGTGTTTGGCAGCGGGCAGCGGCGCAGTCCTGTGGATTTGGACGTCTCCCCTGTTTATGTTTTTGTCAGGCGCTGCCCTGGCCCCTGAGCCAGGTCCCTAAGGTGCACGCCGCCTGCTGCTGCTCCATAATAAATAAGCAGCCGTGGGCTGAGACTTGCGCTCTGCGTGTTCTCACACACGCGACTGTAAATGAGGAGGGAAGCTGCTCCACCATGCCAAACTCACCGTGTTACACAATGCTGGGTGTAGTATTATGTAAATCACTCCCTGAAACTGAAACGTTCACCGGAGATCTCAAACCAAAAACCGCTTATCGGCACCTTTGGGTTCACTGCATTCTGAGGCAAACAAACATGACCTTCACATTTAATGGGATTAAATGTGTTTTCTTGTAACTGACACACAGCAAACGTAACATTTTAAATTTTAAGCGTTTGCTGCTGAGGGTTCCCTGATGCGTTACAACACACACACACACACACACACACACACACACACACACGTAACTGTCGACATTTTCTTCTGTTTTTTGTTAAATTCAAGGAACAATTCATGTTTTGTCAATACCTTTCTCAAGTTTAGTTGAAGCAGCTGGACTTCATGTTGAGCTGGGAAACATTTTGCCGCTCATCCAAGTGGTTTCCTCAGTCAAGACGAGCGACCTAGGCCAATTTGGGGTCCGTGGACCACATTTGGCCCACCCTCCATTTGATTTAGCTCATCTGCAAAAGAGGTATAGTTATTATGGTATATTATATACATAAGTATATTGAACAGCACAGTGGCTTAGTGGTTAGCACTGTTGCCTTACACCAAGAACATCATGGGTTCAATTCCCATGTCTGGCCTTTTTGTGTGGAGTTGGCATGTTCTCCCTGTGTTTGCGTGGGTTTCCTCTGGGTGCTCTGGTTTTTTCCCCACATTTGAAGACATGCAGGTTAAGTGAACTGGAAACTTCATAATTATCTCCCTTGCAAAAGAGGTCTCGATCTCAATGGGACTAACCTTGTTCAATAAAGGTAAAAGTTTTAAATGTCTGCATCAGTAGTCTTTTCGGGCTCACTGCAGTTCCACATCTGACAACAGTTTTACATATACTGTAATAAAAATTGTGAGGCAGTGTGGTGTTCCTGTGATGGTCATACCTTTTTTTAATGAACACTGCCATCTAGTGGGAACAGAGGAAAATCTTCAGGAGGCCTTGTTTTGCCATTACTCCATGTGATTGAAGAATGTCATGCATTTTCTGTTTAGAGCATTTTGCGTTGTGTAACAAATATTGTAAATGCAGTATCCAAACGGATTTGTTATGGTGTGTTGTTATTTTTGTATTTTTTTTAAGATTAAATAAATTTGCATTGCATATTATGTCAGGAATGTGTATTTCTTTTGAAATATGTTATGCAAAACAGTTTTGGTTTATTATCTCAGCAGTCTGCATATTAACACAACGCTGCAAGGAGATTACAGAGAAGTCTTTCTATTATATTGAAATTTAATTTTAGATTTCAAATGCTAATTTAGTACAAAATATAATATAATGTACCTTGATGTAACATTAAAATGATTTTTTGTCCCATGACCCTCCAATCAGATTATTTTAGGCCCTTCATAGGAAAACATTTGGGCACCCCTGGCCTAGACTATCCTTATATATTATGCAAATAATAAATGTTTATGAGGGCAGTTGGAAGATTATTTGCATTTGAGTTGAAAGATGGAATGTAGCATTCAACTCAGCTGAAGTTTGTTGAATGGTACATTCCATCTTTCAATGAAAGAAAATATTCTTAACATTGCCATCATAAACATTCATTATTTGTTTTATATGACACCTAAATAGATGTGCATCATTTTATTTATTTTACTGATATTTGACATAAAATTACAAAGGTGTTTCTTACACTAACTTGTTGTATGTCAATACATTATTCAGCTATGGACAGTTCATACACAGAACACAAGTTTATTCCTAATCAGAATTTGATTAATTCTGATTGAGCAATAGAACAAGGCACTTTGACTTCATAAAACACACAGCAACGGAAAATACTGATAGGTAACTATGAAAAGGTCAAAGACAGGACATATACATTTTGTAGAACCCCCCATCCCCACCCCACCCCCATACAAATGACTTATTATATCCACCAAGCATGTAATAAAATCATCACTGTTTATTTATTTATTTGTCTGTCTGTTAGGAGGATTACATCAAAACTACTGTACTGATTTTGACAAAACATTCACCACAGATAGATATTAGGCCATGAAAGAATACATTAAACTTTGAAGGTGATCCAGATCTGGATTCTGGATCAAGATTTCACTTTATAAAGGCTTTGAAGGATTACGTCAAAACTGCTTCAAGGATTCTCACCAAATTTACACCACAGATTAGGACATGGAAGACTCCACAGGATTTGGAGTTGATCTGGATTCGGATCTAGATTCTGAATCAAGATTTCACTTTATATAGGCTTTGAAGAATTACATCAAACCTACTTCATGGATTCTCACCCAGTTTGTACCACAGATAGATATTAGGCACGGAAGACTCCACTGAATTTTGGAGGTAATCTGGATCTGGATCATGATTTCACTTTATCTGGGCTTTGAAGAATTACATCAAAACTACTTCACGGATTCCCACCATATTAGAGCATAGAAAACTCCACTAAAATTTTGGAGGTGATCCGGATCTGGATTGGTGGATGTCAGAAATCTTGGATTGCTCTTGTTGGGAATGTTGAATGCTGAATACACACTGGTGCTGGTGAGCATCAATTATGTGTTTAAAAGTTACTGCATAATCAAATTCTTTCTCAGTAGTTATAGAAGATAAATTCTGGCTGCCCCTCTGTAATTATTTTTCGTATCATGTGACAGTCACATGGCACATCAAGACAAAACTAAAACTGAACACCATTTGAGAAATAAGCCGCTTTCCTTTTGTTCTGATGACATCACACCAGATGTCTTGGAGTTATTCCACATCGCCTCCACTGAGATTGGAGGGGGAGGTCAGGACCTGTGATGGTCAGGAGGGAGGAGATTTGGATAAAATCCACATTTTCCATCACTTTTGCACATTTGCACAAAAAACAGGTGTGATCTAACTTCAGTTTAAGAAAAACAATGCGTTCACCATTCAAGCGGTTTTCACAATATATGCCGTTATGTCACTCCAGGTAGTCTGGAAGGTGATTCCCCCCTCCCCCAAGTTAGGCTTTGGTGTCACAACACAACATCTGCTGCTTACTCAGCTGGGGATTGCACAGATGTGTGTGTATGTGTGTGTGCACTCTTTTGCATGCATGTTTTTGTGCACATGCTGGAGGAAGCAGGGCCTCCAGGAATCTGATACACCATCCTGCTCAGGAAGCGCTCCCAAGTCACACAGCAGATAACACTCCGGCAGAGTTTGGCCCTGGATATTTGGTTAAACCGCATGCATAATGCATGTCCGCTCACTGTAAAAGCACACGTGTCAAAAGGCTCCCATCATCAGCCCTCCAGCCGTCAGATCTGCTTCCATAGTCCGCTGGTCCCGCAAGGAGATCGAACTCAATATCAGAGGGGAAATCAGCCGTGACACTAATGAGGCCTGAGAAAAATGCTCAGAGATCCAGTTCAATTCTGCTTATTCAAAATATTCTGAGGGTTTCATTTCAGAGTGATTTAATCTGTGAAATACACCACTTGAAACATTTTGGGGTTAATTTTAACCTTCCCATTCCAGATCCAACTGTATTATCTTGCTCACTTCTCCCTGACATCAGCAAATAATCAAGTTTTTTTTTTTTTTCCTGGCACAAAATGACACTGAGATGGCCCACCTCGGGATGAGGGTATCTTGCTTGTGGCACATGTACAAATTTATTGGGTGTTTATTTCAGAACACTGCTGCCAGACTTTTGGCACAAAGCAGGTTTGAACATATCAGACCCATTTTGGCATCTTTACACTGGCTCCCTGTGTCTGTGAGAGCAGATTTTAAGGTTTTGTTATTGACTTATAAAGTTGTTGTTGTGTGGGCCGCCAGAAGAGGAGGTACTGCTGGCCCACCACCAGAGGGCGCCCTGCCTGAAGTGCGGGCTTCAGGCACGAGAGGGCGCTGCCGCCATGGACACAGCCGGGGGTGACAGCTGTCACTCATTATCTCATGACAGCTGTCACCCATCTTCACTTCATCATACTACTCCATAAAACCCGGACATCATCTCCACCTCGTTGCCGAGATATCTTCGACCTGTTAAGGTATAACTCTCAGCCATTATTGTGCCGAACGCACGTAATCTGTTCTTGAGACTTTTACAGACTTACCTGGTGATTACTCGCAGCTGGAGCTGGGGTTTGCGGATTGTGGAGGAGTTGACGCTCTTCACTCCTCACATGAAACTGGATAAGTAGTCATTCAGGCACTGCACGTTACTGTGTTAGAGGTGGAGGTGGAATCTCCACCATTGTTGTTACTGGGTGTACACACACCCACATCTTATTGTTTCTGCTCCTCGCCAGCAGTACCAGATCCGACACTCGGAGACAGTGGCCACCTGGGGACTCGGGACTTGGCGGCTCCAGTATTCTCCAGGTTCGGTGGCGGAGGAAATCGTGTGGTTCCGGTTCTTCTCAGGACAGACGTCTTCTATCCTCGAGCCTGCCCACACGTCATCTTTGTGGATTGTCTGTATTGTGGTTGTGCTCATTCACAACAATAAAGTGTTCATATTCGACTCTTTCATTGTCCGTTCATTTACGCCCCCTGTTGTGGGTCCGTGTCACTACACTTTCCCAACAGGATATCTCGGCTAGCGTCATGGATCCCGAGGGGCATCACCCATCTGTTGAACAGCCAATGGAAGAGCAGGGTGCACAGGCGTCTGCAGGAGGCGTGATTGGTGAGTTGCAGCAAATCCTCACCGCCTTTACCGCTCGGTTGGATCTGATGACCGAGCAAAACATCATCCTTAATCGCAGGATGGAGGCTCTCACCGCACGGGTGGAAGCGCACGCTCAGGGTGCTGCTGCAGCTCCTTCTCCTGCCGACCCAGTGCAGAATATAGACGTTCCACTGGTCGTTCAACGACCCCCCCCACCATCCCCTGAAGCATACATAAGTCCCCCAGAGCCGTATGGAGGTTGTGTGTAGACGTGCGCGGACTTTCTTATGCAGTGTTCGCTCGTCTTTGCACAGCGTCCCGTAATGTACGCGTCTGACGCCAGTAAGGTGGCTTATGTAATTAACTTGCTTCGTGGTGAGGCACACGCTTGGGCTACAGCGCTTTGGGAGCAAAATTCACAGCTCCTTACCACTTATACTGGGTTTGTGAGGGAGATCAGAACGGTTTTTGATCACCCTAACAGAGGAGAGACCGCTTCAACAGTGCTGGTGTCAATGAGACAGGGGCGCCGGAGCGCAGCCGAGTATGCAGTCGACTTCCGCATCGCGGCTGCGAGGTCCGGCTGGAATAACGTTGCGCTCCACGCCGCCTTCATAAACGGACTGTCGTCGGTCCTGAAGGAGCACCTGGTAGCGAAGGAAGAACCGCGGGATTTAGATGGGCTTATTGATCTCGTTATACGGTTAGACAATCGGTTGGAGGAACGCCGTCGGGAGCGAGACGAAGGACGTGGCCGGGCACGCGCCGTCCCTCTCCCTTCCGGGTCCGAAAAGGTTCCGCCCTCCCCACGCTCCACAGCCTCAACACTCCGTGTGGCTACAGCTCCCACTGCTGACGAAGCTATGGACACGAGCAGGGCCACATTTTACAGACAGAGGAGGCTGGCCCGCGGGGAGTGCTTTGTCTGCGGCTCGAGTGAGCACCAGCAGAGAGACTGCCCCAAGCGGTTTAAACACCAACGCCCGCCCCTAGAAACTGGGCTTAGGGTGGGCCAAGACATTCACGTGGGACACACACATATTTCCACATGACTCCCAGTTACAATCGTGAGTGGGGATTTAACCCTTCAGCCCCAGCACTGGTGGACACGGGGTCAGAAGGGAATCTGCTAGACAGCAGATGGGCTAGGGAGGTAGGGCTCCCTCTGGTGGTGCTCCCTTCGCCATTGCAAGTGCGGGCACTAGATGGCACCCTTCTCCCTTTAATCACGCACAAGACACAACCTGTAACTCTGGTGGTGTCTGGAAATCATCGGGAGGAGATCGAGTTTTTTGTGACTCCTTCTACCTCCCGCGTGATTTTGGGCTTCCCGTGGATGTTGAAACACAATCCCCGGATTGATTGGCCGTCTGGGGTGATGGTTCAGTGGAGCGAAACCTGCCATCGGAGGTGTTTAGGTTCCTCGATTCCTCCCGGTTTACAGGCTAAAGAGGAGGTCAAAGTCCCTCCCAATCTGACGGCAGTGCCAGTTGAATACCACGATCTTGCTGATGTCTTCAGCAAGGATCTGGCACTCACCCTTCCCCCGCACCGTCCGTACGATTGTGCCATTGATTTGATTCCAGGCGTGGAGTTCCCATCCAGCAGGCTGTACAACCTCTCACGACCTGAGTGCGAATCAATGGAGACCTACATCCGGGACTCATTAGCTGCCGGGCTGATCCGGAATTCCACCTCCCCGATGGGTGCAGGTTTCTTTTTTGTGGGCAAGAAAGATGGTGGACTCCATCCATGCATTGATTACAGGGGGCTGAATGAGATTACAGTTCGCAATCAATACCCGTTGCCCTTGTTAGATTCCGTGTTCACCCCCCTGCATGGAGCCAAAATCTTTACAAAGTTGAATCTTAGGAATGCGTATCACCTGGTTCGGGTCTGGAAGGGAGACAAGTGGAAGACGGCATTTAACACCCCATTAGGTAATTTTGAGTACCTGGTCATGCCGTTCGGCCTCACTAACGCCCCGCAACATTCCAAGCTTTGGTTAATGACGTCTTGCGGGACTTCCTGCACCGATTCGTCTTCGTATATCTGGACGATATACTCATCTTTTCATCGGACCCTGAGACTCATGTCCAGCATGTACGTCAGGTCCTGCAGTGGTTGTTGGAGAACCGGCTATTTGTGAAGGGCGAGAAGTGCGAGTTCCACTGCACTTCTTTGTCCTTCCTGGGGTTTATCATCTCCTCCAACTCCATCACCCCTGATCCGGCCAAGGTTGCGGCGGTGAGAGATTGGCCCCAACCAACAAGCCGTAGGAAGCTGCAACAGTTCCTCGGCTTTGCCAATTTCTACAGGAGGTTCATTAAGGGCTACAGTCAGGTAGTTAGCCCCCTGACAGCCCTGACCTCTCCAAAAGTCCCCTTCACCTGGTCGGATGGGTGCGAAGCCGCGTTCAAGGAGTTGAAATGACGGTTCTCGACTGCACCAGTTCAGGTGCAGCCCGACCCTAGCCGCCAGTTTGTGGTTGAAGTGGACGCCTCTGACTCAGGGATAGGAGCCGTGCTATCCCAGAGCGGAGAGACCGATAAGGTTCTTCACCCGTGTGCCTACTTTTCTCGCAGGTTGAACCCGGCTGAACGGAACTATGACGTCGGCAACCGAGAACTCCTTGCAGTGAAAGAGGCTCTTGAGGAGTGGAGACACCTGTTGGAGGGAGCGTCTGTGCCGTTCACGGTTTTCACTGACCATCGGAACCTGGAGTATATCAGGACCGCCAAGCGGCTGAACCCCAGGCAAGCCCGCTGGTCACTGTTCTTCGGACGTTTTGACTTCCGGATCACCTATCGCCCCGGGACCAAGAACCAGAGATCGGATGCCTTGTCCCGGGTACACGAAGACGAAGTCAAAACAGAGCTGTGGGATCCACTGAAGCCCATCATTCTGGAGTCCACTATCGTGGCCACCCTCACCTGGGACGTGAAGAAGACCGTCCGGGAGGCCCTGGCACGGAGCCCGGATCCTGGAACTGGGCCGAAGAACCGACTTTACATCCCACCAGAGGCCAGAGCTGCAGTCTTGGATTTCTGTCACGGTTCCAAGCTCTCCTGTCATCCAGGGGTGCGAAGGACCATGGCAGTTGTCCGGCAGCGCTTCTGGTGGGCATCTATGGAGGCCGACGTCTGGGAGTATATCCAGGCCTGCACCACCTGTGCCAGGGGCAAGGCAGACCACCAAACGTCCCAAGGACTTCTCCAGCCGCTTCCTGTGCCTCATCGCCCCTGGTCCCATATCGGCCTGGATTTCGTCACGGGCCCCCCGCCGTCCCAGGGCAACACCACCATCCTCACGATAGTGGACCGATTTTCCAAGGCGGCCCACTTCGTGGCCCTCCCGAAGCTCCCAACGGCCCAGGAGACAGCAGACCTCCTGGTCCACCACATCGTCCGTCTGTATGGGATACCTACTGACGTTGTCTCGGATCGTGGTCCCCAGTTTTCCTCTCAAGTCTGGAGGAGTTTCTGTAGGGAAGTGGGGGCCACCGTGAGTCTCGTCCGGGTACCACCCACAGATGAACGGACAGGCAGAACGGGCCAACCAAGAGTTGGAACAGACCCTCCACTGTGTGACATCCACGCACCCGACGGCCTGGAGTAACCATCTGGCCTGGATCGAGTATGCACATAACAGCCAGGTGTCTTCTGCCACTGGCCTCTCCCCGTTTGAGGTGTGTTTGGGGTACCAGCCCCCATTGTTTCCCGTGGTGTAGGGAGAGGTCGGTGTGCCCTTGGTCCAGGCCCACCTGCGGAGGTGCCGTCGGGTGTGGCGCACCGCCCGTTCTGCCTT
Source organism: Thalassophryne amazonica (assembly GCF_902500255.1). NCBI lineage: Eukaryota > Metazoa > Chordata > Actinopteri > Batrachoidiformes > Batrachoididae > Thalassophryne > Thalassophryne amazonica. The sequence continues at coordinate 53,433,342 of NC_047118.1, forward strand.
GTTGAAGGCCTGGACGAGGGCTAAGGCCCATGCAGACCGCCGGCGTTCCCCGACCCCTGCATACCAGCCCGGGCAGGAGGTGTGGTTATCAACGAAGGACATCCCCCTCCAAGTGGACTCCCCTAAGTTGAAGGACAGGTACATTGGACCATTCAAAATCCTCAAGATCCTCAGCCCTCCCGCAGTGAAGCTCCAACTCCCAGCTTCACTGCGGATCCATCCTGTTTTCCATGTGTCGAGACTGAAACCACACCACACCTCACCCCTCTGTGCTCCCGGTCCGGCGCCGCCTCCTGCCCAAATCATTGACGGGGAGCCGGCTTGGACAGTGCGCCAGCTCCTGGACGTCCGTCGAGTGGGCCGGGGGTTCCAGTATTTGGTGGACTGGGAGGGGTATGGACCCGAAGAACGCTCCTGGGTGAAGAGGAGCTTCATCCTGGACCCGGCCCTCCTGGCCAATTTCTACTGCCGACACCCGGATAAACCCGGTCGGGCGCCAGGAGGCGCCACTTGAGGGGGGGGGGGGTCCTGTTGTGTGGGCCACCAGAAGAGGAAGTACTGCTGGCCCACCACCAGAGGGCGCCCTGCCTGAAGTGCGGACTTCAGGCACGAGAGGGCGCTGCCGCCACGGACACACCCGGGGGTGACAGCTGTCACTCATTATCTCATGACAGCTGTCACCCATCTTCACTTCATCATACTACTCCATAAAACCCGGACGTCATCTCCACCTTGTTGCCGAGATATCTTCGACCTGTTAAGGTATAACTCTCAGCCGTTATTGTGCCGAACGCACGTAATCTGTTCTTGAGACTTTTGCAGACTTACCTGGTGATTACTCGCAGCTGGAGCTGGGGTTTGCGGATTGTGGAGGAGCTGACGCTCTTCACTTCTCACATGAAACTCGATAAGTAGTCATTCAGGCGCTGCACGTTACTGTGTTACTGTGTTTGAGGTGGAGGTGGAATCTCCACCATTGTTGTTACTGGGTGTACACACACCCACATCTTATTGTTTCTGCTCCTCGCCAGCAGTACCAGATCCGACACTCGGAGACGGTGGCCACCTGGGGACTCGGGACTTGGCGGCTCCAGTATTCTCCAGGTTCAGTGGCGGAGGAAATCGTGTGGTTCCGGTTCTTCTCAGGACAGACGTCTTCTATCCTCGGGCCTGCCCACACGTCATCTTTGTGGATTGACTGTTTGCAAAATTCTGTAGTCCTCTGTATTGTGGTTGTGCTCATTCACAACAGTAAAGTGTTCATATTCAACTCTTTCATTGTCCGTTCATTTACGCCCCTTGTTGTGGGTCCGTGTCACTACACTTTCCCAACAGTTGTTCATGAACTGGTGCCGTCTCATCTGGCTGATCTAGTGGAACCTTACGTGCCGGCCCAGACTTTGCAGTTGCAGGTTGCGGGACTTCTCTGTGTCCCCAGAGTGAAGAAGAAGTCAGCGGGTCAAAGAGCTTTTTCTTGTCGTGGACCCACCCTGTGGAACGGTCTTCCTGCGACCGTGAAGCAGATTGAGTCAAGACTTAAAACCTATTTTTATTCTCTTTCTTATGAATACTTTTTATTTTTCATCTGTTTTATTCTTTTACTTCTGTTTTTAATTATGTATTTGATTTTTTTTTTATGTTAAATTGTTCTGTGTGAGGCGCCTTGAGATGGCTTTTGTTGTGATCTGGCGCTTTACAAGCTGATTAAATTGAATTGAAATGGGTGAACTGACTGATTGTATATCTGTAAAATATCTTGTTCCCAGTGTTCTGATGTTTTGTAAAATGTGAAACTGTTCTGATCAGTTCTGCTACCTGTAACAGATGGCAGCAGAATTTAACAGAGCTGCCCTGCCAACGTCAACTCATCACATACAATAAATATGCAAGCATGTCTGTAATGATTTTAAAGCTGCAAAACAACAAAAATATCACTGAACAATGAGGGAAACTATTTGCACCTGACTGGATAAACATTAAAATATTGTTACCTGAACCTTTACTTTTGGCAAAGCCCAGTGTTGATGCCAGCTGAGAGTGAGACGGCATGAAATTTAATGAGGCAGCGCCTTATGTTTCTCTAGGCAGGAAAAACCCCGATAATTTTCTGATTGTGCCTTGGGTTGCTATAGTTATACAAAAACATGTCTTTTTTTGCACTTTTAATGATGCATTAAAGTGCCACTGCTCTGCGCATTTCTCACATAGGTACCAGCATGACTTCAGAGCCACACTGGGAAGCACAGCACCAGCAGGCTGTCACCTTTGACCTGTCAATAACAGGAAGAGGATGAAGAAGTGGTCGGTTGGCCCTCAGGGGGCCATTTCCACACAAGGAATCTACAGCGCCGGCGGAACATGTGTGGTTTTGATATCCGTTGTCTAGCTTTAAAGGAAACAAGGTGACTGGCATGAGGAATCATCTGTTGATCATCTGGAATATTGGGTCCTTAAGGGGTTGTGACTGTGTTAGCTATTTTAGCCAAGTGGTGCATGTACAAGTATGTATCTTCCACTTTTTAAATATGCTGGACGCACTGCAAAAACTAATATCTAAGTAAAAAAAAAAAAAAGACTTGTTTAATGAAAATTTGACTTAAATTTTGTCTAAATAGAAAAATAATCCTGTCAAGCATTTTTACATAAGAAAAATGTCTTATTTTGGGAAATTGTATCTCACATTTTATTAATAACTTTTTCCAGCTAAGATCAAGCTTTATTATATGGCTGCAACACTACGTGCGCTCTGATTGGCCGATTACCAGTCGAATGTTTTCCCATATCCAGACCGTTTACCATAATTGGTCCGCAACGTGTATTTTCGTTACAAACCAGAATGCAAAAAACACCATTAGAAAAACAAAGTCAGACATGAACATACTCCATAAATATCTAAACAGCATCGGGGAAAAAAACACACGATTGAAAGTTCATCAGCTAATGACCGGACGGTCTGTTAGCAAGTTCTTCATGGAGGTGAAGAAAACGAAGGAGCCCAACACTATCAGCAGTATATTCGGGCAATACTGTACGTTTGCGTGTTTACATATATATATATATATATATATATATATATATATATATATATATATATATATATTATGTGCACTAATCATGGTGTCTAATCAGCATCTTGATATGGCACACCTGTGAGGTGGGATGGATTATCTCAGCAAAGGAGAAGTGCTCACTATCACAGATTTAGACTGGTTTGTGAACAATATTTGAGGGAAATGGTGATATTGTGTATGTGGAAAAAGTTTTAGATCTTTGAGTTCATCTCATACAAAATGGGAGCAAAACCAAAAGTGTTGCGTTTATATTTTTGTTGAGTGTATATATATACACACACACACACATTTATAAAAACAACCATATGAAAAAACCTAATTATTAACCTTGCTTGCTCAGTTAATAATCCTTTAGTATTTATAACAAGGGAAAGCAATGGATTTCAAATCATACAAGCGAAGGAACAAAATTGTTTTCCTTATTTTAAGATGGAGGCTAATCTTAAAATAAGAATTCTGTCTAGTTTTAAGGCACATTTTGCGACCTTTGAGAATTCTAACCCATTGGCAAATTTTTGTTTGCATAATACAAGACAATTTGGCTATATTTCACATTATTTTGAGAGGGACAGTATTTGCAGTGTGTACTCTTGCTGTTTCTATGCTTGTGACAAAAGCAAAGCATAAAACCACAAAGCATGAAAGATATTTTGGTATAGTTCAGCATAAATAAGCCTTGAATCCTCCACTGGAATCCTCCATCATGGCTCATGGACACGGGCTGAGACTTGGACGTGATCAACAGCTGTTTTATACAACAGCTATGGGAGAAAACAAGAGCAGGTGTCCCCAACCGAACAGTCCACCCTAAAAATCAGTCCACCCTGCCTTCCCTCCGCATGCGTCATTTCGGAGCATTTACTGCTGATGAATTATACTTTAGCTGTAGTTTTTTTTAGAGCTGACTGATTCTGCTCTTTTTCTCTCTGTCTGAGGTACGAACGACAGATAGATCCAAACTGAAGGACCCAGACAGACTGAAGTAGAAGGCCTGAGGCAGGTGCTGCATGCCGTAGTCTGCATTTGAAAGTTACCCTGTTGTGGGGACAGGCCCACTGACTGCGTGGACAACTCCTGCCTGCGGTGCTGACGCCTGTGTGGACTTCTCATCTTCTTTATATTATTATTATATTGTTTGATCTTCTATTTTCTGTTTCTTCAGCTTTGTAAAACTTTGCAAAACCTTGTAATTGTTAGAATGGCCTAAGCATTGGGTCACCCCTTTGAGTCTGGTCTGCTTGAGGTTTCTTCCTCAGTATCATCAGAGGAAGTTGTTCCTTAACACTGTCACCTGTGTGCTTGCTCAAATGCCTTGAGGCAGCTTTGTTGTAATTTGGTGCTATATAAATAAAATATCCCCCCTTATCCAAACTATATACAGGTTAAATTTAACCTCAGGTAGACTTTGGTACATCTTGAGCTTTTACTTTATGATACAACATACACTAGCCGTATTATAACAGATGCATAATATGTGTTACTCTCCCTAGACTAAATAACAGTCCTCCCACTCGTTTCTCAGATGCGCTGCTAAGAGTTTCATATCATAAATTTCACAAAATGACCTCAGACAAAATGACAAATCCTGTGTGCTTGACCCATCCTTGGTTCTCCCAAACTTGCCTGGCAGTATCAGAAATAAATAGAGTTATTTATCACTGTCAGAATCAAATAGGTACCTCACCCTAGCAGACAAGTGAGTGATGGCAGTTTCTGAATAGGCAACAGAAACATTTTGAACAATAACTTTGATATATGATTGGCTTCAGAGCTGATTAAAGAGAGCATCGACCATTTAGAAAACCTTTTCTGTGCACTTCTAAAATAACAGAACTAAGCAAATAATTACACTGTGTTCTGGAATACTGTACGTCATACTTCCACCTGCAGTATAAATCCACCAGAAGAATGAAAATGTTTGCATACATGCAAACACCTTTGATGGGAGGTGGATTCAGGAGCTGAATGGGACCATGAGCAAAGAGACTGTGCCTGCAGCATGCTTAACCATATATACGATTCAATACAGCTGTTTTGACATCCATATCTCAGTAGTACTGAACGGGACAAAGATTATTTTTATGACAGGGGTACTTCAAGTGGAGTCAGTGATATCTGCATGATAAACATACTGAGAGGAATCATGCAGGATCTATTGCACCTGTAGTGCCTTGTTGTCAATATGACATAACCAGAAGTGGCTTTCCTGGAAGAACAAAACCAGTCTGACACCAATGGCCACTGATATTATTTACTTAATATTTACATTTAGAGAATAAATGACTACCCAATTAAAATAATACTCAATGCATTCGAAAGATGAAGACCCTGATGCTTGTCTTCCTGTAGAAGATGACCAGGATGTAGAAGACCTGGATGCTAACTAGTGACTGATGGCAACAACTGATAGTCTTTAGCACCAAGTCTCCTCAAAGTATCCTTAGGTATCACTGGAATTACTTTCCATTAACTTAGCAGGTACTTACAAGATCCAAATGAGTTATACTCCATACAGTGTGATGGAGTGTCAGCTGCAATACTACAGTCATGTGCCACATTTTTCCAATCATGGTCCAATATGTGAGTGCCTCAGTGCAGAAGAGTCCAGTGACTGGGAGAATCTAAAACAACACGTCACCTCGCTGATACAAGCAGAAGACTCATTTTGGAAACTAGTCATAGATCACAGGTCCATTTGGATGGTTGCTATTCAGAACCTTGGGTTGCTCAGTGGGGTTGTGGATCTGGCCCCATGCTGCATCATCGTATCCTCCTACATCTGACATAACACAACTTTTTCAGTGAACATAATATTCTATATGGGTAGCATAATGGCGTAGTGGTTAGTACTGTTTAACGTGCCTTAATTGAGAGAGTGGCGACATGACGAGTTGGAAAAAAACAGTCATGTGACTCATGGTGCCATCTTGGTTCCAAAATAGCGTTCGCTGTTAATCTGTCTGGATGTAAATCCAGCTACTTTATTTATTCACTGAAAATGCCGGGTTGTTGTGCATTTGGATACACAAATAAACACAACAAGGGCTTCAAGATGTACAGATTCCCTTCAGATCCGAACAGAAGAAAAATTTGGGAAAATTAAGTCGGCTGTGTGGGATGGAAGCCAACATCATCGTCAAAGCTTTGAGAGGTAAATTTATTGTTCAGTCCCATGTACAGTAAAACTCACCTAAACCGTCATCATATAAACCAGATATTCGCAGTCACCGGACAAAAAAGTCCCAATGTTTTTGTATTGTTTTCCATGTAATAAACAACGTATATAACGGATTTTGTACAACAGATTTTCACTCACATCAGATAAATGTCCCGTCCGATCACAATGTATTTCCATTAAAAACCCAGAGCAGTCTGGATGTGCACAGTAACAGAGGTACAAATTAAAGTTCAGCTCTGACTGGAGGGCAATTTTATGGTAACGGAATTACAACAGCAGCAAAATCTTGGCATATGGCATCAGGACAGATCAGCTCAGATTGTAATTCCATTACCGTAGAATTGCCCTGGAGTCATTTTTGTGATTAAAACTCAGACCGTTTATTTTTTTTCCATGCCATGCTCAGACTCGGACCCACAACCTGATGTGCACCTGTTAAATCAGACACAAAAGGCTGTGATTTGACACTTTTCTGCTTTTACTCCTTCGTCTGCCATCATATTATTAGTATTTGTGGTGCGCATGCTGATAAATGGATCAAAAAAGAGGAAAATGTGCAGCTTACCTTTGATTTGGAGGTGATGCTTGTAGAAAGAAAAGCTTGTTGAGGGTCAAATTAGTCCAGAATAAAGCATAATTCAGAGACGGAGAACTTTAAAACTGACATGAACGTCATTGCATGACACGGAGTTACAGAGTTGCAGAAGCATAAATCAGGCTTTAAATTAATTAAATAGATCATCAAAAATTGTAAATTTGATAGCGTAACTATTTTTATATTTATTTTCATACACCTGTACCTCGTTGTGCTGCTGTATGTGGTTAAATAATTTTAAAAAATGTTGAAAAATGTTAAAAGGTTCATTCAGTAGTTCAGTGCAGTTGGAACCAAAATGGCTCCATGTTCTGAGTTGACGCCGCTCTTTCAATCAAGGCGCTCTAGTACTGTTGCCTCACAGGAAGAAGTGTGCCAGTGTGAATGTCTTTGTCTAAATGTGGCCCTGTGATATACTGGCATCTCGTTCCAAGGTGTAACTTTAATTGGTGTAAGCGGGTATAAAACAAAGAATGAATGGTAGTACGCTAGAAGACATGAAGGCACGTCTTGGTGTAAGGCTGAGTCTGTCCCCTCCTATTATTTGAGCTGATAGCAAGACCAGTTTGAAGGGGGAAGACTGCAGCAGACAGCATGATACTGCAAACCCCAAGCAATGCAACGTTGGCCTTCAGTATACTACACCTGAATGTGAGAGGGTCAGGAGACTAGAACTGTGTATGCCAGAAGACCCCCTACAGTACATGTCCCAGCTTCAGCTGTGCATGCTTCCAAAAAATAAAAACCCGGCAAAACAGGACTTTAATTTTGTGCTTGAGCTTTCAGTGAGGCGTGACTCTGACATTGATAAATGACGTTGGCTATTGAATGTGAACTGGAACCTGCAAAATTACAAAGATAACTTAACTTGTACTGCAGAGCTGGTTGTAAATATGTTGAATAATTTAAACATGACACCTGATGAATTCACAAAAACTATCTGTACGGTGTAAGAAATTCTTGGTGATTCTTAAGGGAATAAAAGAGAAACAGTGTGGTTTTCTGGTATATATAACAGCCTTTTTGCACTCTCTTGGTCTGAGGGTGATTAGTGTTCTCTCTGATAACCACAGCGTACCTGTCGGTCTCAGCTCCTTCGGTCGCGTAAAAAGACCTACTAAGTTTACAGACTGCGAACACCAGCATTATTGATTTTGGGCTGGCATTTGATATTGTCACATTCTCAGATCTGTTTCCAGGATTACAGTCGTGTGCCTCAAAGTTCGCACAGTGAGCGTGCGGAGGAGGAGGTGTTGCAGTTTGCAGGGGGTGGGGTCGTGCTGGAGCTTGTGACACATGCGGACCTTGTCAGGATCAAGAGGCGCATGGTGGCTTGATGACAAGGCAGAGGCAGCCAGGAAAACCTGATCCTTTTCCTTCGGGAGGACCAGGATACAAAGCCACAGTTTGCCTCAAGACGCAGTATCACCTCCGCTGTCCCACGCAAAGCCACTTCGCCTCCCACTCTACCCCTATCCATACCCACCTCCACTCATGCTTTGATTCCCGGCCAAGGCAAACAGCAAACTGCTTGCAGCCGCAGTCCCCGTTCCCTTGGCGACAGTGCACAAGGGCACAGCGCTGGCCTTAATGATTTGGATCAGCAAGGGCAGACAAAGGGGCCGATTCAGAGCCAGTCCAGAGATGTGGATGCAGGCAGAGCTTCATGCTGGACACTGGGGCTGAATACACAAGGAACAAAATAAATCCGCAGCATGCAAAACGTATCGCATCCAATCAACCAAGTGATATTAACACATCCTGTCACTTGGAGCAGACTCATTGAACAAAGAGGGTACTTGTTCGTGCTGGATGTGACCATTAATAGCAGTATAAAAAGGAAGGACACCGCTTAAGCAAGTGTAATTACCTCTATACTATTGACAGGGTCCTGCTGTGTCAAATCTGAAAATACACTAGGCAAGTCATAATAACAAGCTGAAAATTTTGTATATCTAGACAGAAACATTGTCTTTTAATTAGACAAAATTTGTTTTGAGAGATGAAGAAGTTCAGCCAATCCATACCCAACGTGCACTGATGCAAATTAAAAAAAATAACGTTCTCAATTATACACCAGGAGCAATTTGAGGACTAAGTTCAGTGGGACCTGTGAGATGCATGTTGTTCCTTCATCAAACCCTACCATATTTTGTGGCTGCTTTTCTAACCTTTCTTCCACCAATTCCAGTTATACATGAAATCTAACACCACCTGTGCATGGGCCATAATTTTAAACCTTTACGGTTTTAATTTAAAGAACAAATTATGACAGTTTTGCTCTTCTTCATAACACTGTTAAACCACACACTCCATTTTAATACAATAATTAAGCTAATGTAACTCAAACTTTGAAAAACGTTATAGTGGCTCATTTCAATTAATTAAACTAACTCAAAAAGGAACTGTTGTCATAACTCAGTTCCTTTAAGTGCATTTAAAGTCTTGGGACATTTAAGTGTTGGTGATGTATTTCCACTGCATTCCATTCACTCATTTTAACTGAGTTTATACCATTATGAAAAACTGCAAGTTCTGTTCATGGTAGCATTTTTTCCATTCTGTTGTAGTCCTTTTAGATTTTTTTTTTTTTTTTTAGAAAGCAGATTATTGCCAACAAGTAAGCCAACGAATGCATCAAAAATTTAATCCAACATATAATGCAAATCTTTAGGCAGAAATTTGTCACTTTTTTATTGAAAAACATAAACTAGATTTACACAACTTTAATTAACTATAAATTGTTAAGTTACTAAAACTTTAACAATTGAATTTTTGAAAATTATTTTATTTAAGTTGGCTAACTCAAATGGTTTAAGGCAATCGGTTTCCTAAAATGGTTTGAGTTCAATTAACTCATTCAGTTTTACAGTGAAGAGGCAAAAATAAGAAGTAGAACAACTGCATTTCTACATTGTATCACCATCAAACAGATACTAAAAGCACTTTACAATGATGACTCACATGTACTTCCCCTTCCCCAGCCAAGGCTGGTGCTCATTTTTACACTTGGATGGGCTGAGCCAACACAGATGAAGTGCTGCTGCTCTGACCAAAATTGATTTATTTATTCATTCATTTATGGACACCTAATTAAAATTTAAAAATAAACTTTCCTTTAAATAAAACTTTAAAAATTTGTGTTGCCTCTTCGGTGACCCATCACTTTATCGTGTTGGAGAGCTGTGTTGTCTGGAGCCTTCAAGCTCCTGGTAGGGTCTCCTATGGCAAATTGGTCTCAGGTGAGGGGCCAGACTAAGAATGGTTCACAAAGACTCCATAGACAAAAGAGACAGAGGAAACATGACCCGGCCCAGAAGAAGCCCAGGGACCCCATCTGGAGTCAGGCCTGGGCAGAGGGCCCGTCAGCTAGTGCCTGGTGGCTGGGCTTGCCCACAGAACCTGGCCAGGCTCAGCCCGAAAAAGCAACATGGACATTCCATGTTGCCTTTAGTAGTAGGTGTCCACTAATTACAGGGGGAACCACTGGGGTCGGGTGCGCTGTCCCATGGATGGCAGTGAAAGTCGTGGGCATTGACGGACCAGACGTGGGTGGCAGAAGCTAGCTCTGGGGGTGTGGAATGTCACCTCGCTGTAGGGGAAGGAGCTGAAACTTGTGTGGGAGGTGAATCACTACGAGTTAGATTTGGTGGGCCTCACCTCCACGCACAGCCTCAGCTCCGGAACCACTATCCTTTATAGGGGTTGAACCGATTGAACTGAAGTAGTTCAAGTACCTCTGACTCTTGTTCACGAGTGAGGGGACAATGGAGTGTGAGATTGGCCAGAGAATTGGTGCAGCAAGAACGGTAATGTATTTGCTCTACCGTAATGTTGTGACGAAAAAGGGAGTTGAGCCAAAAGGTGAAGCTCTCGATCTATTGGTCAATCTTCGTTCCTAGTCTCATGAGGGTTGGGTCATGACCAAAAGAACTAGATCACAGGTACAAGCGGCTGAAATGGGCTTCCTTGGAAGGGTGACTGGTGTCTTCCTTAGAGATAAGGTGAGAAGCTCAGGTCATCCGCAAGGGGCTTGGAGTAGAGCGGCTGCTCCATGTTGAAAGGAGCCAGCTGATGTGGTTTGGGTATCTGGTAAGGATGCCACCTGGGCGCCTTCCTACCTAGGGAGGTGTTCGAGGCACATCCAGCTGGGAGGAGACCTCGAGGAAGACCCAGGACTAGGTGGAAAGTTTATATCTCTACACTGGCCTGTGAACACCTCGGGATCCCCCTATCAGAGGTGGTTAATGTGGCCTGGGAAAAGGAAGTTTGGGGTCCCCTGTTGGAGATGTTGTGCCCATGACCCAATCCTGGATAAGCGGTTAAAGATTAAATGAGTGAAATTTGTGTTTTCTGACAGTAAAGTGCAGTTGCTGTACCATCCACATATTTGAATAATACATTGGTAGATTGTGCAATACACATGTTCAGAACAAAGACTTGGTAGCAAGCAGCAATACTGTTGAGTTTCTTATTCCGATTATTGATTATTGACAAGAAATGAACACAGAAGATTATGCACGTGCATAACCAATTTCAGCTCCGGAAATTTACAGGACATATTTGCGATGCATTTACCTGCACCAAATGACTTCAAACAATATTTCTTTTACGGTCACTAATAAAACCACAGGAGGCAGCGCTGGAGGTGGCAGGGTTGTAACTTTCCTTGGGAGTGATGAGTTTGGACAGACAGGAAAATAGATAAACAAGACGTCAGAGGTGAGATTGATCTGGACATGCATAGAAGAGAGCTCCAGGGTATATAGGGAGAAGGATGGAGCCACCAGGCACGAGGAGAAGAGGGAGGCCAAACACAAGGTTTATGGATGTGGTGAGGGAGGACATGCAGGGGGTTGGTGTGACAGAGGAAGATGCTGAGGTCAGGGTGAGATGGAGATGGATGATCTGCTGTGGTGATCCTGAACGATAGCAGCCAAACTAAAAAGAAGTGTAATTTTAGAAATAAAAATCACACTGGCACTATGGAGTGGGTAAAATGTGGCATTGTGAATCGTTTTGCAATTAAGCACAGCTCAAAGCGTTTTCTGTTAACGCCTGAGGAGGAGGTCTGAGGTGGATGTGATGTGTAACTCAGACAATTTGTGCCAAATCAAACCTGAATAAATCAAAGCCATATTTCAGCATTGCCTCACTGAGATGTAAATCTGGGGCTCAGAGCAGCTCTGCGGCCTCACCCTGGGACTGGAGGTACTGTGTTATTGTTGATTAAAATGGATTAAGGCTGAGATTATGCTCTGTCCTCTCCCAAAGTCCGCTCTAAACTAGCCCCAATAGTCCAGGTCAAATTGAAGAAAAATAGTCTCGGTGAGAGACGCTCTTTCAAACAAGCTCTCAGGTCTGTCTGCATAATGTGGTTTAATGCACACAGTGGCTTTTTCTTTATCAATGGACCACAGTGGGGAGAGGCTGAATGAGAGAGCTGAGAAAATTAAATGCAACAAAGGAGACAAGGAGGAAGAGGAGGTTGGTAGACAAAACTAAAATATCAGTGATCGAAAAACATATTAAAACCCAGTCAAAGCATGCAGCAGGGGATTGTTCAAATTAAGAAACTGTCTCCAATGTTTTTGACAATGTTTTTAAATAATTGTTTTATTAAATTAAAAATATGAACAGTACTACCAAATAAAAAAGCCTTTGTCAACATCATAAAATTAAAAAAGAAAAAGTTTAACTTCTAATTATTTTTGAAAACAAGGTGCCCAATGTTTAAATAATGTGTTTAAAATAAAATAATAGTTTCATTAAATTGCAATATAAACAGAACTACTGAATAAAAAAACTGCCATCATAAAAATAAAGACAACAAAGCAAAAGCATTTTTAATTTTAAATTATTTTGAAAACAAGGTGTCCAATGTTTAAATATTCTAAAATAAAATAATTGTTTCTTTAAATTGCAATATAAACAGAACTACTGAACAAAAAAAACTGTCAATTGTTGTGTGGGCCGCTGAAGAGGAGGTACTGCTGGCCCACCACCACCAGATGGCGCCCTGCTTGGAGTGCGGGTTTCAAGCCCGAGAGGGCGCCGAAACCAGTGGAGTGACAGCTGTCACATCATCACCACCAGCTGTCACTCATCTACATCAACCTCCATAAAAGCCGGACTGCAACTCCACCTCCCCGCCGAGAAATCAGCTACCATACAGGTAATTTCTCTGCTGAATTTAAACTGACTAATAGTCTGAACTTCTTTGCAGCCGTTTTCCTGTGGGTGTTGCTTTATCTGTGGGATTGGCGTTTGGTGTGATCAGCGACGGCTTCGCTTCACACCCCAACCAGATAAGTGGTTAGACAGGAGCTGCACGAGTGTGTGACTGGAGGTGGAGGTGCTCCCTTCCTTACAGAACACAGACTGTGGGATTACTGAGTGTGCGTACTCACACTCATCAAAACTGTTTCTGTTCTCTGCCAGCAGTACCGGGTCTGACTGCTGAAGACAGTGGCCACCTGGGGCGCAGGGCTTGGCGGCTCCGGTGTTCTTCAGATCCGTTGGTGGTGGAAGCCGTGTGGGATCCGGCTCTTCTATCTCCAGATGTCTTCTATCTTCGAGCCTGCCACACGTCACCTTGTGCATGATTGACATTCCGCAATATTGTTATTGTCTGTACTTCGTTGTGCGCTTCACAACATTAAATTGTTACTCTTTGGCTTATCCATTGTCCGTTCATTAACGCCCCCTGTTGTGGGTCCGTCACGACACCTTCCCAACATCAATGTCATAAAATAAAAAAACAGCAAAGCAAAAGCATCAACTTTAAATTATTTTGAAAACAAGGTGTCCAATCTTTAAATATTTTAAAATAAAATAATTGTTTCTTTAAATTGCAATATTAAGAGTACTACTAAATAAAAAGCCTTTGTCAATATTCATTCATTCATTCATCTTCTACCGCTTAGTCCAATTAAGGGTCGCGGGAGGCTGGAGCCTATCCCAGCAGTCATAGAGCGTGAGGCGGGGTACACCCAGGACAGGACGCCAGTCTGTCGCAGGGCCACAAATAGACAAACAAACACAGACACACCCACACACACATCTACAGACAATTTTTTAAAGAGTCCAATCCACCTAACCCGCATGTCTTTGGATGTGGGAGGAAACCAGAGCACCTGGAGGAAACCCACGCAAACATGGGGAGAACATGCAAACTTCACACAGAAAGGCCACAGGAATCGAACCCATGACCTTCTCGCTGTGAGGCAACAGTGCTAACCACTAAGCCACCGTGCTGCCCGCCTTTGTCAATATCATAAAAATAAAAAAAATCAAATCAAATCAATTTTATTTATATAGCGCCAAATCACAACAAACAGTTGCCCCAAGGCGCTTTATATTGTAAGGCAAGGCCATGCAATAATTACAGAAAAACCCCAACGGTCAAAACGACCCCCTGTGAGCAAGGACTTGGCAACAGTGGGAAGGAAAAACTCACTTTTAACAGGAAGAAACCTCCAGCAGAACCAGGCTCAGGGAGGGGCAGTCTTCTGCTGGGACTGGTTGGGGCTGAGGGAGAGAACCAGGAAAAAGACATGCTGTGGAGGGGAGCAGAGATCAATCACTAATGATTAAATGCAGAGTGGTACATACAGATCAAAAAGAGAAGGAAACACTCAGTGCATCATGGGAACCCCCCAGCAGTCTAAGTCTATAGCAGCATAACTAAGGGATGGTTCAGGGTCACCTGATCTAGCACTATGAGGTCCCTAAGATAAGATGGGACCTGATTATTCAAAACCTTATAAGTAAGAAGAAGAATTTTAAATTCTATTCTAGAATTAACAGGAAGCCAATGAAGAGAGGCCAATATGGGTGAGATATGCTCTCTCCTTCTAGTCCCCGTTAGTATTCTAGCTGCAGCATTTTGAATTAACTGAAGGCTTTTCAGGGATCTTTTAGGACAACCTGATAATAATGAATTACAATAGTCCAGCCTAGAGGAAATAAATGCATGAGTTAGTATTTCAGCATCACTCTGAGACAAGACCTTTCTCATTTTAGAGATATTGCGCAAATGCAAAAAAGCAGTCCTACATATTTGTTTAATATGCACATTGAATGACATATCCTGATCAAAAATGACTCCAAGATTTCTCACAGTATTACTACAGGTCAGGGTAATGCCATCCAGAGTAAGGATCTGGTTAGACACCATGTTTCTAAGATTTGTGGGGCCAAGTACAATAACTTCAGTTTTATCTGAGTTTAAAAGCAGGAAATTAGAGGTCATCCATGTCTTTATGTCTGTAAGACAATCCTGCAGTTTAGCTAATTGGTGTGTGTCCTCTGGCTTCATGGATAGATAAAGCTGGGTATCATCTGCGTAACAACGAAAATTTAAGCAATGCCGTCTAATAATACTGCCTAAGGGAAACATGTATAAAGTGAATAAAATTGGTCCTAGCACAGAACCTTGTGGAACTCAATAATTAACCTTAGTCTGTGAAGAAGATTCCCCATTTACATGAACAAATTGTAATCTATTAGATAAATATGATTCAAACCACTGCAGCGCAGTGCCTTTAATACCTATGGCATGCTCTAATCTCTGTAATAAAATATTATGGTCAACAGTATCAAAAGCAGCACTGAGGTCTAACAGAACAAGCACAGAGATGAGTCCACTGTCTGAGGCCATAAGAAGATCATTTGTAACCTTCACTAATGCTGTTTCTGTACTATGATGAATTCTAAAACCTGACTGAAACTCTTCAAATAGACCATTCCTCTGCAGATGATCAGTTAGCTGTTTTACAACTACCCTTTCAAGAATTTTTGAGAGAAAAGGAAGGTTGGAGATTAGCCTATAATTAGCTAAGATAGCTGGGTCAAGTGATGGCTTTTTAAGTAATGGTTTAATTACTGCCACCTTAAAAGCCTGTGGTACATAGCCAACTAATAAAGATAGATTGATCATATTTAAGATCAAAGCATTAATTAATGGTAAGGCTTCCGTGAGCAGCCTGGTAGGAATGGGGTCTAATAGACATGTTGATGGTTTGGAGGAAGTAACTAATGAAAATAACTCAGACAGAACAATCAGAGAGAAAGAGTCTAACCAAATACCAGCATTACTGAAAGCAGCCAAAGATAACGATACGTCTTTGGGATGGTTATGAGTAATTTTTTCTCTAATAGTTAAAATTTTATTAGCAAAGAAAGTCATGAAGTCATTACTAGTTAAAGTTAAAGGAATACTCGGCTCAATAGAGCTCTGACTCTTTGTCAGCCTGGCTACAGTGCTGAAAAGAAATCTGGGGTTGTTCTTATTTTCTTCAATTAGTGATGAGTAGTAAGATGTCCTAGCTTTACGGAAGGCTTTTTTATAGAGCAACAGACTCTTTTTCCAGGCTAAGTGAAGATCTTCTAAATTAGTGAGACGCCATTTCCTCTCCAACTTACGGGTTATCTGCTTTAAGCTGCGAGTTTGTGAGTTATACCACGGAGTCAGGCACTTCTGATTTAAAGCTCTCTTTTTCAGAGGAGCTACAGCATCCAAAGTTGTCTTCAATGAGGATGTAAAACTATTGACGAGATACTCTATCTCACTTACAGAGTTTAGGTAGCTACTCTGCACTGTGTTGGTACATGGCATTAGAGAACATAAAGAAGGAATCATATCCTTAAACCTAGTTACAGCGCTTTCTGAAAGACTTCTAGTGTAATGAAACTTATTCCCCACTGCTGGGTAGTCCATCAAAGTAAATGTAAATGTTATTAAGAAATGATAGACAGAAGGGAGTTTTCAGGGAATACTGTTAAGTCTTCAATTTCCATACCATATGTCAGAACAAGATCTAAGATATGATTAAAGTGGTGGGTGGACTCATTTACATTTTGAGCAAAGCCAATTGAGTCTAATAATAGATTAAATGCAGTGTTGAGGCTGTCATTCTCAGCATCTGTGTGGATGTTAAAATCGCCCACTATAATTATCTTATCTGAGCTAAGCACTAAGTCAGACAAAAGGTCTGAAAATTCACAGAGAAACTCACAGTAACGACCAGGTGGACGATATATAATAAATAAAACAAATAAAACTGGTTTTTGGGACTTCCAATTTGGATGGACAAGACTAAGAGTCAAGCTTTCAAATGAATTATAGCTCTGTCTGGGTTTTGGTTTAATTAATAAGCTGGAATGGAAGATTGCTGCTAATCCTCCGCCTCGGCCCATGCTATGAGCGTTCTGGCAGTTAGTGTGACTCGGGGGTGTTGACTCATTTAAACTAACATATTCATTCTGCTGTAACCAGGTTTCTGTAAGGCAGAATAAATCAATATGTTGATCAATTATTATATCATTTACTAACAGGGACTTAGAAGAGAGAGACCTAATGTTTAATAGACCACATTTAACTGTTTTAGTCTGTGGTGCAGTTAAAGGTGCTATATTATTTTTTCTTTTTGAATTTTTATGCTTAAATAGATTTTTACTGGTTATTGGTGGTCTGGGAGCAGGCACCGTCTCTACGGGGATGGGGTAATGAGGGGATGGCAGGGGGAGAGAAGCTGCAGAGAGGTGTGTAAGACTACAACTCTGCTTCCTGGTCCCAACCCTGGATAGTCACAGTTTGGAGGATTTAAGAAAATTGGCCAGATTTCTAGAAATGAGAGCTGCTCCATCCAAAGTGGGATGGAGGCCGTCTCTCCTAACAAGACCAGGTTTTCCCCAGAAGCTTTGCCAATTATCTATGAAGTCCACCTCATTTTTTGGACACCACTCAGACAGCCAGCAATTCAAGGAGCACATGCGGCTAAACATGTCACTCCCGGTCCAGTTGGGGAGGGGTCCAGAGAAAACTACAGAGTCCGACATTATTTTTGCAAAGTGACACACCGATTCAATGTTCATTTTAGTGACCTCCAATTGGCGTAACCGGGTGTCATTACTGCCGATGTGAATTACAATCTTACCAAATTTATGCTTAGCCTTAGCCAGCAGTTTCAAATTTCCTTCAATGTCACCTGCTCTGGCCCCCGGAAGACAATTGACTATGGTTGCTGGTGTCGCTAACTTCACATTTCTCAAAACAGAGTCGCCAATAACCAGAGTTTGATCCTCGGTGGGTGTGTCGCCGAGTGGGGAAAAATGGTTAGAAATGTGAACTGGTTGGCGGTGTACACAGGGCTTCTGTTTAGGGCTACGCTTCCTCCTCACAGTCACCCAGTCGGCCTGCTTTCCCGGCTGCTCGGGATCTGCTGGAAGGGAATTAACAGCGGCTAAGCTGCCTTGGTCCGCACCGACTACAGGGGCCTGGCTAGCTGTAGAATTTTCCACGGTGCGGAGCCGAGTCTCCAATTTGCCCAGCCTGGCCTCCAAAGCTACGAATAAGCTACACTTATTACAAGTACCATTACTGCTAAAGGAGGCCAAGGAATAACTAAACATTTCACACCCAGAGCAGAAAAGTGCGGGAGAGACAGGAGAAGCCGCCATGCTAAATCAGCTAAGAGCTAGTAGCTGCGCTAAGCTAGTGGATTCCTAAAAACACACAAAGTGAATAATGTGTAAATAATTTAGAGGTGATTCAGCAGAGGGAGTGCTTTAGTTAAGGCACGTGAAGATTACACTGTGAAACAAATCGTTATCTAGTTATCTAGATCAATCTAACTGCGCAGATTATACAGCTAACAGATACAGCAAAACACCGCTGTGCTCCGGAACAGGAAGTGATACAATACCGCAGTGAGAGCCAACCACCAGTAGAGGCAAGCAAGAGTCACCTTGCTTGCCTCTACTGAAAAAAAAACAACAAAAACAAAAGCAAAAGAGTTTTTAACTTCAAATTATTTTTCAAAAAGGTGCCCATAAACCTGAATGAAAACAAGGTATCCAAAGTTTAAATATTTTAAAATAATTGTTTCATTAAATTGCAATATGAGTAGCACTACTGAATAAAAAAAAGTCTTTGTCAGTATCATAAAAATTAAAAACAAAGCAAAAGAGTTTTCAAATTATTTTTCAAAAAGATGCCCATTTAAATAATATTTTAAAATAAAACTGTTTCATTAAACTGCAATATTAAACACATGAGGATGTTGACAGTGTGGCAAGAGTGTAATAACACCAACAATAACAACTTTACGTTACATGGTTCTTTCAGGATAAACATGAGTCTGCATGAGCAGGTACACCACTTGGAAAACGTCCGCTAAAGTAATTGTTTTCTGGAGCTCAGTGGACTCCCAACCCTCAGCATGGAGCAGAACGGGGGAGAGAAACTCAATCATCTGAATTCCTCAGCTCATAATATTTCAGAGTAATTTTTTCCTGTGTTTGGCCCGAGACATGCATCAAGCTTCAACCAGGCTAACTTGAGTGGAGCACATTGTGTAAGAGACTGTCTGCCTTTAACATCCTCTGTTCATGTGAACACACACTTGCTTTTTCTCTGCTTTGATTTCACCACAAATCTACATTAAAATGTATGTAATTTTGAGTTTAAAAACAAGTCATGACAGTAAATCTGTATTTCCCACTATCAAGTAAACTTTTCATGTATTCCATGGTTCATACGTCTGCTGTACCATGGGGGGAGGGGGGGAGTCATGGATCAACTATGTGCTTTACCCCACCTTTGCACTTGCAATACATATACTACTAACTTTGTAGTTTTACCATAAATAACACTTTCTGGCCGCCACGCTTCCTTTTTACTTTGTCAGTCTGCATCTACACACTTCTGTCCAGTTGGTGGAATTAATGCTCCCGTATCATGTCATGATAATGTAGCAATTCTGCCGTAACATCATTCGATTGCGGTCATCCATTGACGCTTATAAAAATGTTTGACTGGTGGATGGATATCTGCTGTGGACACTGTATTATTTGTTAATGCCGCTTCATACAATATTCTAACACCCTGATGAACATGTACCTGGACACTGAGCTTAATCAACATGACACAATAATTGATGATTCTGGAATTTTTAAACGGATCTAAAACTCCACAATGCAACACAAATCCTCTGATAACTGGTTGGGGAGTTTTCTACCAATAAGTACCAAACAGGACTTTCCCGTGAGAATTAATAAGTTTCATGTTGGACCGGCCATAACTGATCAAACAATCCAAACAAAACTACAAAGATCGTGAACGCCACATCCAAAAAGAAATTGATTGTCAGTAATGTAAAATCTTGACGTATTTTGAACATTTTCTGGGTGGACTGGCTTTTATTTTCTGAAACATTATATCAGTTCAGCAGAAATCCTGAAAATCAAGGACTGTCTGGAAAACGTTCATAACTTTCCATGTTTCTGCTCTTTGTTCTACTGTAGAAGTCACGTTTTAAAGCTTTTCTCTTCAAAATTCTCAAAATATAGTTTATGTCTGCATTTCTGATATGCATACACCACTAACCTAAATGTGACCTTGAGGGAGGACCCATCCGATATTGGTAACAAGTTTAAGGTCATAAAAAGTCACTCTGCAATTTGCCTGATTGCTGCCGGCAAGCTTGAAAAAAATCCTCAAGATGACTGAGCACGTGGTTTTGTTTTCATAAATCAGTATTTATTTCTGTTTTTAATGAAGGAAAATGATTCCATCTGCTGAAAAGTTATTGTTTTGCTCATTATCAAAAGCTTGAGTAAAACACTTGATTAACTGAGCGTGTCATCAGTGCAGCACCAGACCTGGACCTGACCAACCAATTATCACAATCCAACTCTGTTTATTTTATTTTATTTTTCTCCACTGCCAGTCATGACACGCTGGTGAAACTGGTGTTTTGCATCACATAGTTCTCCAACAGGAGATGTTCAGGAGGCAGAGGAGACGAGGTCTGCCCAGTTTGTCAGTCATCCAAAATGCTGTAAACACTGAAAGCTGACCCTTCCTAAGGGACGAGGATGACACCGATGCTGACAGGTCACATGGGCTTTGAGCTCATTTATTATATGAGCAATCATTTGTGTTTTTCATTTGAAGTTCATTTAATGGAACGAGAAAGTCATGTAGCTGCTGAAACAGCAAATCCAAAATTGCTTCAAAATCAAATTAAATCTTCCTTGATCTATGGCTTTTCTCTCCACAAAATTTCACAGATTTCCACTCTTTTTACAAAATCCTGCTGACAGACAGGCAAAAAAGAAACAATCAAACTCAAAAAAATACGTTGATGGAGGTCATTAGACAATGTATTTGGAGTAAGGACCGTGTAATTTCTGTAATTCCTTCATTTCCTTGAACAAAAATTGGAAATGGGACCAAAATCAAGTCTAAAATGAGGGAACTGAATTCTAATTCAGTTCAATTGAATGAAGGAAATAAATGTTGTACAAATGTTTATAAATTCAAAAAATATATGAAGACAAAACTATAAGAGAATATAGAAAATTAGAAGAAAAATTAATGTAACTACTGAAATGTAAGACAATCGTGTTGCTTGGTGACTTGACGAGGAGATGGCGTTGGGGCTGGAATTGAGGTAACAAATGTATTTTTAACTATAAGGAGCAGAGAATACAAGATTTATCTTCCTTCTGTTCCTTTTTGATCATGAAAAACTCAAACTATTTCTCTTTTTAACAGAGCAGAGCATTCTGCGCTGCAGCTGACTCATGCACTTCTTCCTCTACTCCTTTCAGTCCGCGACTCATAACCCGACTCGGTACACTACCGCTACCAACTGTTTGGTGGGGAGCATTGCAAGCAGCTGCATACAAAACTAAAATAAATAAAACCACATAGACCTCCCCCAATGCCCCACTATCCTGTCTTATTAAACAAAGGAACAGGCTGAGCTGGTAACACTGAGCTTTTGACAAGAGCCTTGGAGTTAGCAGAAGTTAGCATGCATGCTAACATCCCCTAAATGTCTTGTCATTTTTTTTTTTAGCAAAAATACAAACCCTTGTAGAGGACTATATTTAAGACAAAATACAAAAAGCAAGTGAGCACAAAGGGTACATCGAAAGCATATATCACAGTTACAATTGTCAAGCAATGCGCTAAGGAAAATAAGCAATAAACACTATTATTATTATTATTATTATTATTATTATTATTATTATTAAAATAAAATCACTTTAGCAATTTGGTGGTTGACAATTCTCGCTGCTTTTCAATTTTTTTTTTTTTTTTTTTTTGAGTGGTCAAGGAGCTGTAATATAATTTGAAATCGTTCATAAAACAGGGGAAGGAGGGATTGTTTACCTTCCATTTGCAGCAATGAATATGATATTTAGATAGTAAAATTACTATATTGACAATGTTAGATGACATTTCCAAATTATCCATGAAAAATAAAATATGTGACAATTCAAACAGGGGAACATTTAGCTTAAAATTTAACCAGCAGTGGACTTTCAAAAATGTTTGGGTAACTCAACATTCAAAAAACAGATGACAAACAGATTCAAACTCATGGTTGCAAAAGGTACATGGGTCAACATCAAATTTAAATATTCGTTGAAGAAATTGGCCCACAGGATATAGAGTATTTATGATTCTAAAATTAGAATCATTGATGCCTTTACCATCATACAAAGGTTGACATTAAAGTCCAGTTCCTTGAAAGAAGTTCTGTTATAATTGTGGTAAATTATATTTGTCAAACCCTCATTGATGAATCTATTATTACACTTGAAGTCAATCAAATCACAGCCATTAATTGTCAGTTTGGATAGTAAAATTGTTACTTGAGAATACAAAAGTGTATTTTGGATTAGTTGAATCAATGACTGTGGAAGCGACCTGCAAATTATCAAATTATATTAAATTATCACAAAGTTTAGTATCACAGTTTAAATTGTATTTGTGTACAAATGTTGTAAATTCCAGGAAATTTCCACACAAATATAAACATTTCTATCAAACCAATCTTGTATGAAGATTGATTTATGGCCAGTCAAAATCGTTCTATTATTTCAGAGTCGCATGTGTTGTGATTAAAAACATTTTCCAAAATAAAACTATTTGTTTGTGGAACCTAGATACATTTATTTGTAATTTGGTGATCTTGAAATCACAAGTTAAGAGAAATTCTCTCCCTCCTAGTTGTTTGAATAGAGAATTTGGGATGTGGAAGTACATGGAGTCTTTATGCATCACAAATGATTTTAACCATTTAATTCTGAAGGTGCCAACTAAGGCTTCAAAAGCCAAAGCATTAATTCCACCCTTATCATAACTTAACTAATTGTGATCTCTTGATATGTGTTTTATTACACTACAAAAATTGAAAGATAATAGAATTAGCCTTCTTAATATTTAGAGATGAAATAAACATGGAGTGACAAGGATAGATGAGCTTAGAAACACCTTCCATCTTAGACAATAGATTTCTTCCAAAAATAGTCAAATCTCTAGTCAACCACTGGTTAAGATCTTTTTTTCATGTCCGTTAACCGTTCAGTAATATTAACGTCCTCTCTTCTAAGGCTTTAAATCAGAAGTGCCTGACTCTGTGGTATAACTCACAAACTCGCAGCTTAAAGCAGATAACCCGTAAGTTGGAGAGGAAATGGCGTCTCACTAATTTAGAAGATCTTCACTTAGCCTGGAAAAAGAGTCTGTTGCTCTATAAAAAAAAGCCCTCCGTAAAGCTAGGACATCTTACTACTCATCACTAATTGAAGAAAATAAGAACAACCCCAGGTTTCTTTTCAGCACTGTAGCCAGGCTGACAAAGAGTCAGAGCTCTATTGAGCCGAGTATTCCTTTAACTTTAACTAGTAATGACTTCATGACTTTCTTTGCTAATAAAATTTTAACTATTAGAGAAAAAATTACTCATAACCATCCCAAAGACGTATCGTTATCTTTGGCTGCTTTCAGTGATGCTGGTATTTGGTTAGACACTTTCTCTCAGATTGTTCTGTCTGAGTTATTTTCATTAGTTACTTCATCCAAACCATCAACATGTCTATTAGACCCCATTCCTACCAGGCTGCTCAAGGAAGCCCTACCATTATTTAATACCATTATTTAATGCTTCGATCTTAAATATGATCAATCTATCTTTATTAGTTGGCTATGTACCACAGGCTTTTAAGGTGGCAGCAATTAAACCATTACTTAAAAAGCCATCACTTGACCCAGCTATCTTAGCTAATTATAGGCCAATCTCCAACCTTCCTTTTCTCTCAAAAATTCTTGAAAGGGTAGTTGTTAAACAGCTAACTGATCATCTGCAGAGGAATGGGTCTATTTGAAGAATTTCAGTCAGATTTTAGAATTCATCATAGTACAGAAACAGCATTAGTGAAGGTTACAAATGATCGTCTTATGGCCTCAGACAGTGGACTCATCTCTGTGCTTGTTCTGTTAGACCTCAGTGCTGCTTTTGATACTGTTGACCATAAAATTTTATTACAGAGATTAGAGCATGCCATAGGTATTAAAGGCACTGCGCTGCGGTGGTTTGAATCATATTTATCTAATAGATTACAATTTGTTCATGTAAATGGGGAATCTTCTTCACAGACTAAGGTTAATTATGGAGTTCCACAAGGTTCTGTGCTAGGACCAATTTTATTCACTTTATACATGCTTCCCTTAGGCAGTATTATTAGACGGCATTGCTTAAATTTTCATTGTTACGCAGATGATACCCAGCTTTATCTATCCATGAAGCCAGAGGACACACACCAATTAGCTAAACTGCAGGATTGTCTTACAGACATAAAGACATGGATGACCTCTAATTTCCTGCTTTTAAACTCAGATAAAACTGAAGTTATTGTACTTGGCCCCACAAATCTTAGAAACATGGTGTCTAACCAGATCCTTACTCTGGATGGCATTACCCTGACCTCTAGTAATACTGTGAGAAATCTTGGAGTCATTTTTGATCAGGATATGTCATTCAAAGCGCATATTAAACAAATATGTAAGACTGCTTTTTGCATTTACGCAATATCTCTAAAATTAGAAAGGTCTTGTCTCAGAGTGATGCTGAAAAACTAATTCATGCATTTATTTCCTCTAGGCTGGACTATTGTAATTCATTATTATCAGGTTGTCCTAAAAGTTCCCTGAAAAGCCTTCAGTTAATTCAAAATGCTGCAGCTAGAGTACTGACGGGGACTAGAAGGAGAGAGCATATCTCACCCATATTGGCCTCTCTTCATTGGCTTCCTGTTAATTCTAGAATAGAATTTAAAATTCTTCTTCTTACTTATAAGGTTTTGAATAGTCAGGTCCCTTCTTATCTTAGGGACCTCATAGTACCATATCACCCCAATAGAGCGCTTCGCTCTCAGACTGCAGGCTTACTTGTAGTTCCTAGGGTTTGTAAGAGTAGAATGGGAGGCAGAGCCTTCAGCTTTCAGGCTCCTCTCCTGTGGAACCAGCTCCCAATTCGGATCAGGGAGACAGACACCCTCTCTACTTTTAAGATTAGGCTTAAAACTTTCCTTTTTGCTAAAGCTTATAGTTAGGGCTGGATCGGGTGACCCTGAACCATCCCTTAGTTATGCTGCTATAGACTTAGACTGCTGGGGGGTTCCCATGATGCACTGAGTGTTTCCTTCTCTTTTTGATCTGTATGCACCACTCTGCATTTAATCATTAGTGATTGATCTCTGCTCCCCTCCACAGCATGTCTTTTTCCTGGTTCTCTCCCTCAGCCCCAACCAGTCCCAGCAGAAGACTGCCCCTCCCTGAGCCTGGTTCTGCTGGAGGTTTCTTCCTGTTAAAAGGGAGTTTTTCCTTCCCACTGTTGCCAAGTGCTTGCTCACAGGGGGTCGTTTTGACCGTTGGGGTTTTTCCGTAATTATTGTATGGCTTTGCCTTACAATATAAAGCGCCTTGGGGCAACTGTTTGTTGTGATTTGGCGCTATATAAATAAAATTGATTTGATTTGATTTTGATTCTAATAGCATTTTTAGAAATCAAAACACCTAAATATTTTATTTCATTTTTAACAGTTACTGACACAATATTAATTATTATGCTGACAGGTATGAATAGGGAGAATTTCACACTTCTTAATTTTCAATTTTAACCCTGAAGCTTTTGAAAACATAGAAAATGGGTCAAGGGCATTTCCAACTATTTCAGCGTTTTCCAAAAATAGTGCTGTATCATCAGCAAATTGGCTTACTTTAAACTCGATTAAAAACACTAATTCCTTGTATATTGGGGTTGTTCATTATAGATAGGGCTAAAAATGTGTAAAACATCTTTATTTGGCTTAGGGATTAAGGTAATTATTCCCTGTTTCATAGATTACTTTTAGATATGCATTCTAAGAATGCTTTGTGGAGCAAAATCCTAATGTCCTGCCAAAAAAGGTGATTTTCCCAAGGACATTTTTAGAATAGTTTTATCAGTTTTTGTAATGCAGTCTTTAATGATATTTAAAAACATTTGAGAGTCAGATTCAGAATAGCTGGGCTCATATAATTTAGAATAGAACATATAAATTTCCCTATTTATTATGTCAAGGACCACGGTGACATTACCATTTACATTTAACTCAGTAAATGTCTTTTTCAGTTGTCTATGTTTTTCAAGATTAAAAAATGTGAAGTGTTTTTCTCCCCCTCTAACCATCTAGCATGAAACCGTACAAATGCACCTTTTGCCTTCTCCAAATATAGTCTAATTCCGATTGCAGTTTATTTAGTTCAATAGTGTCCTCATTTGGCATCTGGGTTATTTCAGAAATTTTGTTTATGCTATTTATAATGTCTAGTTGTTTTTGTCTTTTCTGCCTTGATAAATATTTACTAGTTTGAATGGCTTGTTCTTTAACTTTAAATTTTAACTATTCCCACTTGCTGAGTGAAGACATGCCCAAGGCATCAGTTTCTATTATTAACTGTTTAACTTTATTACAAAAATAAGAATTCTTCAATAGAGTATTATTAAATTTCCATATTTGATTCAACCTAGGATTTACTCTTGAATATAAAATAGAAAGTGTAATAACACAATGTTTGGTCAGTGGAGAGGCAGAAACAGTACAGTCATTAATAAAATTTGCCAAGGACAGAGATCAACCAAAAGTCTATTCTCGAGCTTTGATCATTTCCCGATGCATTAAACCAAGAAAACTGAGAAGTGTGTGGATTTTTAATCCCCCAATAATCAATCAAGTTTGCATTATTCATCAGTGTGACAAGAATATCATCATTTTTATGGTTTGAGGTCTTGGAGGTTCCTGTCTAACCATAGATCTGGTGCTAAATTAAAGTCACCATCAACTATTTTATCTGTTGAGTAAGAATTTTTACAGTCTATCAATTTATATAAATCCATAAACAGCATCTTGTTTTTCCACTCTATCATTGTACCCATATATACATAACAGAATATAATTTTCATCCTTAATTTTAGCTACTACTACCAACCAATCACCATTTTTGTTGCCAATATGATTGATGATTTTTCCTGGAAACCTATTCAGCAGAATCATCACACCAGCAGACTGTGAAGTACCATGACTAAAAATAAACAGTCACCCCATTGTAACTTCCAAATTTTTCATCTTCCACCGTGGAGTGAGTTTCCTGTACAAAAACACAGTTTCCTTTTTGCTCTTTACAAAAAAAAGCTTTCCATTTGACAATGTTTTTAAGCCCCCAAGCATTTAAAGAATTCAAAGGGAACATACCTGAGAACTAAAGTAAAGCGCAAGAACCATCCAATGCGCAGGAATAAGACACTGTGTGTCCTATTTAACAAAATAAGGTGCATTTAACTTTAAACCATTTAGTCATATCTAAGTCAAGAGATCTTGTCATCTTGAGCCTTATTCTGGTGGGTCCACCCGTCGACCATCTATTATTGCATATCCTTCCATCAAGTAAGCTTTCAGATTCTTCTTCCTTGCTTCCTGTACCAACGGGTACAGCTTGGCATGAGCTTCCCAGTCTTGTTTGATGAAATCTTTTTTAAAGTAGATGTCCATCTGCTCACAGACTGGTGCCTCTCTCCATCTCTTCCAGAATTCATCCTTGACAGTTCTCAGTGCAAACTGTATGATTATTGATCACAGGTGGTTGTTGGAGGTCACAGCTATTCCCTTCATGCCCAGGTGGTGCACCCTATCAACTGTCTCCACGGACATGGGCACCACTCTGGTTAGGATCCCAGTGATGACTTCCTTGGTGTCTTTTTCACGCAGACCGTTCAGTCTCAAATTCTAATGTCGTCTATATCTGGCTTGATCCAGAATATCTCCTTTGAGGTGCTTGTTATCCGCTTTAAGCTCTTCCATCTTCTTTTGCAACTTGTCAATATCCTGTCTACTGGTCCTTGATTGCTTCAGTATTTTTTTCAATCTTCTCAAATTTTTTCAGGAGATCAGTTTGTGCATGTAATTTCTCGGTCTGTCTGTCCATCTTTCCCGTTAGCTCAAACATCGCTTTTAACATGGAGTCCATTGTGTCATCTGGGCATTTTTTTTTTCTTCCTTTTGGGATTCAGCGCTTTCACAGGAGTGTGATCCAGGTTAATTGACTTTACTTTGGAAATCAGCTGGTCTATCTCAATTTCTTCAACAACGTCTTCTTCGTTCACAGTGACAGTGGATATGTTGTAATCGTGGTCATCCATCAGAGACGTTGCTAAATTTGCTAGTTACCTTACTGTCAGTTCAAAAGTACTAACACCACAGATGAGACAAAGACTTGTTTCCTAACTCAAGCTGTAGGTGTTCACTTTCTGGCAATGACGTTTTAGGCGGTTAAATGCACGGAAAAATCACTTTTAAGGACAAAATGAAACTGTTTACACAGGAGCCTGCAAATTTGCGACTGCTCACTCCGCCATCTTGGATCCTCCTCCAAATGTCTTGTAAATAAGTTCAAAGGTGTTATTGTGTTCTAAATACAGTGTTTAGTGTTTCAGTTTTAGAAGCGTTTATTTCTTGCTAGCTTTTTCCATAATATATGAGAAACATGCATATAAACACAAACTGAAGCGGTTTTGGAGAGACCAGCCACTGACCCAGTGGCCATATTTGATTGCCTCAAGTAAAAATTGGATAAAAATTGGATTTTCTTTTGACAGTGGAATCAACTAGGCCTTGCTCCTAGTTCCATCAAATCACAGCCATGCTGCTATAAGCACACCTAATCCTGTCAGACCTCAGCACTGAAGCAGAAAGGGACCTGAATAGTATTTGTCTGGGAGACTACAAATGTACTGAAATATCAATGTCATGAAAATGTAATAAGTAGGCTGTCTTATGAGAGGAAAAGGAAGGAAAATGGAATTTTTGATAAAGCAACTTTTTGCTGTCTTTTTTTCAGTGGAACCTGTTCTCTAGAGCTTGAACTTTCATTTTTCATTTTATGAGAAAGTAAACATTTCATATGTTTCATCAGGAGAGTAATTTCAGCATTCAAGTATCA
Organism: Thalassophryne amazonica; assembly: GCF_902500255.1. Classification (NCBI taxonomy): domain Eukaryota; kingdom Metazoa; phylum Chordata; class Actinopteri; order Batrachoidiformes; family Batrachoididae; genus Thalassophryne; species Thalassophryne amazonica. The sequence goes on from NC_047118.1 coordinate 53,462,525, forward strand.
CCAAACAGCCTCATACTATACAGCAGGGGTCACATGGGAAAAATGCAGTGCAGGTACTCTCCAGGAGCAGGATTGGTGACCTCTGCTTTACAGTGTTTTACCTATAATAGTATAGGACTGGTGGACCACTGGCAGCAAGAAATAAGGTGCCCTGACACTTGCACGACTTTGATCCGCCCACTTGCATGCACGTCGTCGTGACGATCCCACCCGCTGTGTTCCCAGCTGGACGCTGTGCTTTGTTACACCGGCTGCCATGCGCTCTGCGCTGAACGCTGTGTATATTAAATAATTATTTCATAGCGGATTAATCATTTTCTCTGCAAGCTGGCTGCTGAAAATGGCTCTAGTCCAGGGGTAGGCAACCTGTTCCAGAAAGAGCCATGAGGGTGCAGGTTTTCTTTGCAGCCACTGACTCCACCAGGTGATTTCACTGATTAGCTGATTCCATCTGCTCAAAGTGATATTAATCAGTAAAATCACCTGGTGGAGTCAGTGGCTGCAAAGAAAACCTGCACCCTCATGGCTCTTTCTGGAACAGGTTGCCTACCCCTGCTCTAGTCGGTTCCTGAATCACAGACGGCTGCTGGAGAAAGCCTTTGGAGCCGTCTAAAAAGGTAATTATTTGTCATGTTTACATTGTCATGGCTTATTAAAACAGTTGCATGTTCTTTCCTTCTTGTGTGCAGCTGTAAAAGTATGTTTATGATGGATTTAACATTTTGTTATAATTCTTCAGACGAGCTGCACTCTGATGCTGTGCACTGACGCAATCACTTGCTCTGTTCACTTCTTTACTCGACTTGACGAGCTGCTTGAAATGTTGGCGAGCAGATCGCACCACGTTGCATGACATTTATGCATGAAAGACTTTTGAACATTTCAAAATTCTCTTTGAACAGTTGCACGCACTGGCGCCCCTCTCACGTTCAATCTATACCCATAAAGCCACGTTTACTCTCCTGCATGACACAATGCGTGCACGTGCGTGCATCAAAGTTGTGTCAGGGCACCTACAATCTCAGTGGACTGCAACAGCTTGTGTGGGCCATTTGCAAGGGATTTTGTGAGATTTTGCTCGACATTTGCCGAGTATCGCGATTGCCTGAATTTTGAACAGTTTCAAAGTTGACAAGGTCCTCGCCAAATACTCAGAGCCATTGTAGGCACCGCAAAGCCCATTGAATGCAGTCTCTGCAACTCACAACATACAAGAAATGTGAGCGAACCTTGTGAGGAGTTGACAACACACTTTTCCTTTTATACGAGGTCTGTTAGAAAAGTATTGGACCTTTTTATTTTTTTGCAAAAACCTGAGGGATTTGAATCACGTGTGCTTGCATGAGCAAACCTTGAACCTTTGTGCGCATGCGTGAACTTTTTCATGCCTGTCGATTGCGTCATTTGCTGGTAAGCAGCCTTTGTGTGAGGTCATGTGTTGTGCACTCGGCGAATTTTCATTGCAAGGAGAAAGACGGAACGACTGGAGCAGCACCGCATCAAATTTTGCCAGAAACTGGGCGACAGCCAGGTGGAAACCATTCGGATGATTCAGACGGCTTTCGTGACTTTTCAGTCGTGTGACTATCTGAGAAATGGTGGAAGAGGTGGGCATGTCACAGCATGTCCTGTGAGACTTCAACACAAAGGTGCTTTTGCTCCGGCGTCGGCAGCTTCGTGCCGAAGCCATCGGCATGATTTTCACCGCCACTCTTTTCATGGCCAAATCTTCTGTCACAGTGGAATGTACCGAAAAAGTGCTGATGTCCACCACTTCTGCAATTTCTCGGACAGTCACATGACGGTCCCACATCACCACAGCGTTCACTTTGGAAATGATCTGGTCATTTCAGCATGTTGATGGCCGACCGGCGCGTGGCTCGCTCTCCACTGTTGTCTTTAAATCGGTTGTACTGCTCCTTAATCTGTGTGATGCCTATAGGATCGTCACAGAAAGCCGTCTGAATCTTCCGAATGGTTTCCACCTGGCTGTCGCCCAGTTTCTGGCAAAATTTGATGCAGTAGTGCTGCTCCAGTCATTCTGTCTTTTTCCTTGTAATGAAAATCCACCGAGAGACTACACCCGTCCTCACACAAAAGCTGCTTACCATCAAATGACGTAATCGACAGGCATGAAAACATTTACGCATGCACACGAAGTTTCAAGATTTGCTCATGCAAGCACATGTGATTCAAATCCATCAGGTTTTTGCAAAAAATAAAAAGGTCCGATACTTTTCTAACAGACCTCATATGACTGGAGAGGAACAGCACTTCTGGAAATGGCCGAGTGACTCCAGCAGCCTATATTCATATGGTTCCGCATCCATTTGGCTCGGAACCACCATGCATGCACAACCCAGCTGAACGAAACCTGTCTGGCAGTGAAGGCATGCAAATCCAGATTTATGGTGGTTTTTTTAAACTAGTTGGGAAGGGGGGGGTGATGTGGTTGTTTTAGTTGTGTGTTGAACTTCACTTTTTTTTATATTTTGGAGGACCACAGAAGTAATAACTTTAATGCTTTATTGTGTCTTGATTGCCAATTCACAGAGAGGTAGCCATTCCAGCACATCGAGGAGTGCTTCAAGTGAATCCCAACCACTGTATAAGCAGAGGATAGTATACTAGACATTCGTGGGAAGAGAGGAGAGTGCATCTAGTTGGGACAATAATACTGACTAGACGCAGCTCCTGGAGATAATTCAGCAAGTTGGTGAGTGGGCTGTCCACACTTTTCTTCCTGTTTTTTATTATGATTATTTATTTTATTAGTATTTATAGGGCTGTGCCTTCTATGGCCACAGTCCCCAGACATCCTGAGCACTTTATTCGCAAACATGTCATCATTTCAGCGAAGTGGCACTTGACAGTCGCGAGAGTGCCGTATTCCAACAGCACTCGCGCTATGCACACGGAGTTCTCACCCCATTTTCCTCACTAGTCCATGCGACAATTGCCCCACATTCAGGCGACATGCGCTAACATGCCATAAGTATTAATTTAGTGACATACCAACTGAGAATTTGTCGCTGATTTGCGTTTTGTTGCAAATATGTGTCTCCAGCTACTCTCCAACAGTCACAGCCCAGTGAGAAAGTACCCTTAATAACATCAACAAAAAAATAACATCTATAAGATAAATAAAAATAATGGCACATAGACAAATAGAAACTCAATAATCACCTCAGGATATACAGCGCATTGATCAGCCCTGCAATGCTGAGGCTGTTAAAAAATGTTCAGATTCCACTCACAGACCACACAAGTGAGTCAAAACACCTATTTTAACTTGATTTTATTGTTTGTAACAGATGTAACTCACAATATTGTCATTTTCAAATGAAGACATAACTAATGGCTTTGGAAATATGGTTTAAAATGTGATTCTGTTAAGTGAACCAAAACTGTGTGCAATGCGCATGTAAATGGGGTTTTCATTAAGGAAGTAGACGTTGGAATGAAAAAAGATAAAAGATGCACACTTTTCCATCTTCTCAGGGTAGCTTCATGTATGACTTCTATGGTTTTTACAGCAATTGGACAATCAACTAAATAAAATACACAAATGCACCACTAGAAGGAATATTTTCAATGCATTTGCAATGCAGTTATCAAGGTTATCAGCAAGTATAAAGTAATTAAGCCTCTTAGAATTTGAGAATAAGTGATTTTTGCAGTTCATGGGGTATATATGTCTTACATAAGTGTTCCTGAAAGACTCATGAAGAGCAAATCAACATTTCAGATTTTTCTTTACTATGTTGCACAAAATATGCCAACATGCATTAATAATTCAATTTCTTTTTTAACTGCAACAGAAACTCCAACATTTTCAGACTAATAGAGTCCTAATTGTCCTGCTGTGTTGGAGCTTGATCATATTATACTCTGCCTGGTCTGGTGCCTTCTGGCTACTGTGCAAGTAGCCAGAAACGACTTTAGCAGTAACCAATGAAAATGTAATTCCCTTTCCGATCTGATAATGGCCTCTTCCACAAATCTGCTCCCTCCTGACCTTTGCTTCCACCTGTTTAAGTCGTGGTCTGGCTCATGTCAATCACCTCATAACTTTGACAACACCACTTCTCTGGGCGCTAATTGATACGTTCACAACTTGGTGTCCCACGTAATAATCCTGGATGGCTGGAGTTTTAAACCAACATCACGGCATAACTGCTATCTCTGTGTCCGAGTTAACGACAGCAGCTGTGATCATTTTCTCAACAGTTACACCTCTAAACACCTCTGGTCCATTGCAGGGGGGAACAGATTGGCAGAAAAACAGAATAAGCCACTATAGGCTTGTAATGTTTTGTTTTTTTTTTTTCTCAGAACAAAATCACAATATATTGTTTTGTTTCCCTTTTCTTTGGAACTGTTTGGGGGAAAGTATAAATGCATCAATTGTGCTACTATTTTTTACGTTAACCTTTATTTAACCAGGTTAGTCCCATTGAGATCAAGATCTCTTTTGCAAGGGAGCCCTGGACAATTATCAAGTTTCCAATTCACCTAACCTGCATGTCTTTAAATGTGGGAGGAAACCCACACAAACACAGGGAGAACATGCAATCATACTAAACATACTATCATCAAAACTGCAGTGCTCTGTTTTAAGTCAAATGAAACAACATCTCATCAAACAGGATACAAACAAAATGATTTATCACAATAAAGATCTAAAGAAAAATGTGTAATTCTAAAGCTGTAAACTGCATTGCCTGCCTCATACAAGACCACAACAATTCTCCTGGCATCCTATTGTATTAAGAATGTCCTACATAGTCACTGACGCCCACTGGTGCCCGACTGCCCATGCTCATCTCCAGAGTCCATGTCAGAAGTGAATGTCACCAGTGTTATCACAGTTACTTTGAAAAAGTAATCAATTAGTCATTACTGATTACTCCTTGAAAAAGTAACTTAGTTACTTTACTGATTACTCAATTTTAAAAGTAACCAAGTTAGATTCTGAGTTACTTTATTAGTTACTGTCAGCAGCTGCCAACGACAGACCCCCCCCCCCCCCCCCCCCCGCCACCGCTTTCTTGACTTTAATGAACATAAATACTTGTTTTATAAAAAATTAAATAAAGACATCTTTTTTGACCTCACTTTTGACAGCAATGTAACTGTAAAAGCTGCAATTTCTAACCAACATTGTTTATAAATGTAACTATGAAATTCTAACATTTTCTAACATTTAAATTCTTTCTAAACATTTTAGTTGTTGGAATTAATCATTATTATTACTACTGCAAGTAGTATTAATAGTAGTAATATTATGAAAACTTCAAAAGTGGACCTTTAATCTAGGGGTGTTGTGGGGAGCCCTGCCTTCCCCTGCCCACAACCTCTTACCGCATGGATTTGCCTCTGTCTAGCTTTCTGAACAGAAGAATGGATAGACCATTTATTTATGCAGAAGACATGACCAGATTGACAGGTAAGAAAGTTTTATTAGTGCTTTTTTATGTCATGTTGTCCTCAGAAAGAGACTTTAGGCGCATTTGGGTGGAAAAAAACATTAGTATTTGTTGATAACGTGTCGTGGATTAGCTGTTTTTAGTGAGTACACCCAGCAGCACAAAGTGTTAAAAAAAATTGCAAAAATGTCTTTGTAAAACCCTAGTTCTGAGTGTCTCCACGCTTTGAGAGACAACTGTTTTTCAACTCTGAGCTGCTGCACAGCGGATGAAAAGCTCGCAGCTCGCTGAAAGTGGGCGAAGTGGGCAGTTAAGCTGAACCCCAACATCCCTGCTCACGGCCAGTTTTAATATTGCGATCCACCTACAATACAAAAATAAGAATGCACAGTGACTTGGAGAAGTAACTTTAATGTGAGTACTGATTTGTGCAAAGATTAACACATTAGATTACTCGTTACTTTAAAAAGCAGTCAGATTAGAGTAACACCGGCATCACTGGATGTCAGTCTATAACTCCCCCTGGGTGGGACACCAGTCCAACTCAGGTTAAGTCCCCAGCCAAGGCCAGTACCCACTTACAGCTGGGTAGACTGGAAGAAGGCAGATGAAGTGTGCTGTCCGTGTTTGCAGCCAGAGAATTAAAATCTTGTGATACATATGAGATCAAATGCATCGATATTTGATGTACAGACAGTGCCAAGGCACTGCAATAGCGTGGTTGCCTTATATGAATAATGATAACTGACAGATTACAAGGTCTCAGACTCAAATTTTACTTTGTAAAATATAGGCTACCAGTCAGAACTTCACATTCGACTGAAAGGGAGAGTGGGCCCAAACTTTTGACTGGTACTGCATGATAAAGTACCACTTTCAGAAGGTCTTGATCTTCATACACTTCGCTTTTGCTGCAGAAACTGTTTTCTTATCTTGTACACTTTGAGACTGTGAGGCAATATCGTGCACGTGTGCTTTTTCCAAAGCCAGTAGCACTGGCGGCTTCTGTCTGTGAAGGAAATTAAAATGAAATACATCTCCCTGCCTGCTTCTTGCACTTCACACACATATAAAGCACTTCTCTGTGACTGCAGCCTTTGCTGCACACATCATTTAAGGAGCGATTTCATGTGGCTAAATAAACTCAAGATCTGCCTAGCAACAGTAATCAAAAGCAGGAAGCATTGCGGGCAGCAAAAGATGGTGACAGTGTTGTTTTTAGCAGTCTGAAATGCACAGTATTGCCAGAAAATGGGTGCCAGTTAGAGTTTATTGTTTAAAATGGACAAGGGCAAGAAAGTTTTATCATCAGGTTCAAATACAGTATTAACATTTGTGCCGAAAGTTCAGTTTGGTCTGGACCAGCCTAGACTCTGACTCAAAGGGTCTTTTCATCCATGGCCGAATGAATCAAATGCATAATTTGGAGAAACCCGCTGACAGAAAATCAGTAAGGAAAATATTTGGCTCCCCAAAACACATCACATGTTAAAAATACAGAATGTACTTCCTGCACATGCATGCGAGATGCACGAGACATGGCGCCTGGCCACCTTCTCGTCTCACTCTGTCAGCCCCACACACTCTGTAAATATCCCATCATTCCCAGGTGGTGGAGACAGGACTCAACGCCAGGAAACTGCCAGCGTGACGAACACATGTCCTAATCCGTCCTCTGCCCCCCCCCCCCCCCCCCCAACAAGTAATACTACAGTTGTGACAGTCCAGCTCACTCAGTCTCCTCAGTAGATGTATATGTATAAGAAAGAGCAAAATTATGAGTAATCTGGAATTCAGTATTTCTTCTCAGGTATGAGAGTCACACTGTGTTTATTTCCTCAAAATTCTCTACCTCTTTATGACACACCTACAGACTGTACACCATATTTTCTGGCGTATAACTCACACTGGTACCCAAATATACGTATATCGTATATTACAACTTCCTTCTCTATTATCAGCTAATTTGGGATTTTTGGGATTTTTATAATTTTGGGATTTTTATACAATGCTGTAGTCTCTCCTCTTTACATATTACTAGCATTTGTTCTTTCACTATTTGGCAGGGGTGGTGGCCAAGTGGTTAATACACTTGGTTTCAGTGCGGAAGGTTCCTGGTTCAAATCCCACCCTGCCACATTTCTCCATGAAATGTGGAGTTGCATCTGGCGTAAAACCAATTCAACATGCAGATCCACCTTGGATTTGCTGTGGCGACCCTGAGTGCAAACAAGGGAGCAGCCGAAGGGACTTACTATTTGATTTTATTTTGTTTAGCGTTTGATTCCTGTTAAAGCCCTATATAAATACTTATTAATGAAAGTGTGATATTTTTTCCCAATATATAGGTTGCACCGAAGTGTAAGGCACAGGACCACCCCACCTACCCCCTTCCCAATTAGTTTTAATAGGGTTTATACTAGGCAAACCCTCCATGCCATCACCCATAGATTTTCTGAGGAGCAGCCTTGAATCTCAAATGGAGTGGCTCGGGATGTTGCCAAGTTGCTTACTCTGCGCTTACTCTGCCTAACTCCTGGCCAACCTATAAATGGGTAAAAAGGTGGCACACAGACAAGACAGACGTGACCTGGGTGGGGCAATAAGCCAGTGCAGTCTCGTTTGAGCCCCTAAATGTTATTGCAGGATTTCACCACTTTCAGGGACAGCCTCTGGTTGTGCAGTACAAACAGCATAGCGTCACACAGATAAATGGTGTACCGTTTTGTTTTCGGCTGCAGTCACCAAATCAGTCACAAAAAGTGCAGTTTTTCGGTTCCCAGTGGAGAAGGGAAGATCAGAAATGGAAGAGGTCATTTTCGGTTAGTGTTAGCCTACACCAGTGGTGGGCCCAGCTAACCAAAAGGTTAGCTTCGATAATAGTTAATCTGCTAACTGAAAAGTTATCTTTTACTAAGCTAAACCGATAAACCCCTAAAAAAATTTGTGGGAGTTACAGATAAAAGCTAAACTGATAACTTTCAGTATTGATTTCAGTACACTAGCAGCTACTGACACAACAAGCCAATGCTTCTGTGTCAGATTAGCTTTCTGTCAGCAAAAGAGACCTGGTGACCAAGGAAAAAAAGGAGGAGGAGGAATAAAGACAATTTCTCTTTACACCATACAGACTCAACTGGCATATCACACAAGTTATCAGCAGGCATACAGTTTTAACTTATGGTTAATTTTTTTTACCAAACTAATTCCAGACAAGTTATTTAAATTAACGTCATGTCTGGCATTTTATTAAGTGAAAATAGCTATATGTTTTAGTTTTAAAGTAATGCACTAATTTTAAAGGTTTTAGTGTTTGGACAGACACACATGCTGCAGTGCATTATGAGTAAAGTTTCACAACAGGAAACTTCCATTGAGATGTTCTGATCAGGCTGCACTTTATCCACTGCACACGAACAGCATTAAACTCTTTGTATATTGTGCCTAAAACTCTTGTGAATATATTCTCTGGGTTTATAGACATTGTTATTTTTATTTTATGTAAACATGCCAGTAAATCAGGTTGTGTGAGCTGCGATCGTTTCCTGTTTATGTCATTCTGGGGGAAAGTGAAGTTTGCTCTTTAACGTCCTGCTTATTGTCCTGTACAACACTGTTTGTCCTCTTTGTTCCAGAGTAATATATATATATAAGATGTCTGAAATTTGGTTTATGTTTATTAAATTCCACACAGAATTGGAATATTTGTTTTAGCAAATTTTCAGGATCTCTACTGGCTAGTAGATGGCAGTGTTCATGGCAGTATTTGTCGTCATATTGAGATATCCCATAATCCCACCAGAGAATTTCTGCAGTCTCTTATTAATGTGATGAAAAGCATAAAAATGTATATTTTGGTTGTATAGTGTTCATTTACAATTGTCGTCATGTGGATTCTCTGTGCTGTTTAGACCGCAACAACTCTCTGGCTCGCAAAGAATTACTGGATATCTCAATAGATGGCAGTAGAGGCCTTGAAAACTTTTCTTTGCATTTTCACATTGTTTGCTGTGTAATTTGCCCAAAAACTCCAAGACGGCTGTCGCCAGCTGTAGGATTGTTGCATCATACACCCACCTTCAAACGAGACTGCACTGCCAAATTTAAGTTTAAATAAGCCCTGGTCTCAAAGTTACCAAACATACTATTACTAAGAGGCTAATGTTGGGTTGGGTGTTTTATTAACCATATTTTTGCAGACTGGGTAGTGGTTTTCATAAACTGTGCCTTTTTGCATGTATTAAACTTTATGACAGGCTTATTACCTCAGTAACTGTGTATTAAAGGTGGTGTTGATGCCATCAAGCTTCCCATACCTGCTAACATACAAATTAGATAACACAAAAATTTAATTTGATGGAAATACTGGAGCACAGACTTCTTTGCTGTTCCATTAGTGCAATTAACCACACAGTAAGCCATAGTTAGCTCAGATATTTGTAATAAAATGCACAGAAATAACCATCATGTTCAATCCACAGCAACTAGCAGCTACTGCTAGCAGACTTTGGATTGGGTTTGACGGCACACAGTAGCTGTCACTCTAAGTGACTCCCATCAATTATTCATAACTTCCCGGCTTAAAATATTCTAAATGACTAAGTTATCAAAAGGAATCACCCCTACAGTTGTCATGAAGGGGGGAAACAACTAAAGAGACATTTTTGTCGTGACATGTTTATTTCTGCTCTGAAGTTGACATTTTAACATTGGTCTAAGGACAGTGACTCACTTCTGGACACAGCCTCAGGCCACAATTCTGTATTTGCTTCATTTAAGAGGACCAGAAGCTGGGGCTTGGTTGTGCCACAGGGATTTTCCCCAAAATGATGCAGAACAATACAAATATATAAGACAGTGGCCTTTATCCAGATGATCAGTAAAGCACATTTGCCATCTGATGCAGACACTTAAAGAGCTTTGTAATGATGCCTCACATTCGCCCAGCAGACACAATTTTGTCAGCGTGGTACCATGCAAGGTGGTCAACTGCACATCAGGAGTAATTTGGGGATTAAGGACATTGCCCAAGGGAACTTTAGACAATTTTCTGTTCAATTCCCCGCCAAACAGGAAAATCACAGACACAAGCCACTCTCTCAAATGCGTGGCAGGTTTTCAGTTTTTTCACTATTTCACCAAGAGTCTGACTTAGTAATATTTCCATTTGTGATTTGAGGTGGGATGTAAAATGTAGTGTACTAGTTCCACGCAGATTCCCTTTGAGCACAATCATGCGGTTGTTTCATACATTACTATACTTCTCCTAGCAACCATTATTTATTTAATATTCCTTCTAATTCACTGTTCCATTTTCCCTTGTGCTTATGCATAATTATATTTTCTTTTCTGAAAGTTGGTCTTTGGTGTTTATAAAATGTAATCACAAGTTATAAGTGGGTGCTGCTTTTGATCCCCCTCTCTTCTTCTAAGTCTTTTGGACAGCTAAAGTTCATATATCTTGGGAAAGGGCCTGCTGCATTGCAAAAAAAAAAAAAAAAAAAAATCTAAATTGAATGACAATGTGGTTCAAATCATAAGTGGTTCATTTCCTGGCACATGGTTCAAAGAACACAAATGTCCAACACAGTAACTCTAACCTATAATCTTTGAAATGACCAGCCCATAACAATAATTAGCATTCCCTCAACCATTACCACAACCAGAATGTTGACAATTTACCGGGAAAACAGAGGAAATGAAAATGTTTAATCATTCCAAAAACATATGACATTTGAGAAAGGACATTTCATTTAAAAACATGTATATGAAGTGAAAGCTTTAACCTGAAAGGTTACAAAGTGGTTTTCAATTGAATTTTTATACAAAAATAAGTACATTTTCATATTACAGCTATTAGATTATACAATATTCCATGTAGATCAAATAATCTTCCCTGCCAAGAATATCGTTTCCATAAAATTGGCACATTATCAACACCAAAAACCAGTGCCAGGCATAAAACACATTGTTTTTCTAAGTAAAAACAAGCCAGACACTACAGCCACTAACTAATTAAAGGACACAGCACTGTAACATGTTTAGTTTTAGCCTTAAACCTGTTATATATTTCTCCTAAATCTTCATTTGTTGGAAAATTATTAACGGTTGACACGTTGCTGACCCAAAATTTGTGAGGTTTTTGCAAATAAGCAAGGGAACATGCAAAATTTGCCTTCATTAATGTACAGTCATTATGAATGTCCAAGGACTGAAAAAAACAGCTTTTATTTTGACAACTAAATGCCTTTACTAAATACATTCAGTTTATGCTTAGTGCCCCACTACACTTATTTCAAGCTTCATTTTTGGACTGGAATGGTGGATCTGACTTCAAAGCATATAAAATTCATTAATTTGCATTACTTTTGGATTTTCTCTAAGTGAAATGCACTCCAATGTGAAATATTAAACATATACAGTAAGGTGACTTTTACCGAAGTGGGTTCTGCAAAACAGTGTATTTTTGTTCACAGTAGCTCCGTATTACAAATGGAATCAGTTTCACTAATCACAAGATATCTTGTAATGTCATTAAGCTGTAATTTGTGTGTTTTAATGTTTTAATGATGTAATAACCAGTGCATTGAACTCTTATAAGCAGTCAACTAATAATGGTTTGGTGCTTTTTCTTTTGTCTAACAACAAAATGTTTATAATTTGTTCATCATGATCCCCACTTTTCAGCAGCTACAGGAGTTGCAAAGCCTATAATTCAGATTATCTCCATTAAACTTCAGCCTTATTGTATCCTGAGAGTCCTGACTATGTAAAAACATTTTAATTATTCTGTTATTATTGGATACTGATTCAAAACAATAAGAAATAACTCCTGTATAGAACCTGAATGCTGAAGAAAGTAAACACCTCCCCCAGGAAGGGAAGCCAGTCCATCACAACTTACTTCCCCCGTCATACTCATTTAAGACCCATTTTTGCACATACATACATACATAGTACATCTATTTGTGCATTTCAAACACTGTAGCCTTCGCTGCCCACATATTTCCACAACATCCTTCACATTAACACGGGCATTAAAAAAAGTGCCCTGTGGCGATGGTCATAGAAATCATAATACTGTTTCTACCGCGCCAAAAAAAAAAAAAAAACACAGGTAGTGGTGACGACTCTGTGCAGCCAGTAAATACTTCAGGACACAGTTTTACATACAGTATACTGTATTTTCTGGAGTGTGACTCTCAGGCTTTTTATACTCTGGTGACACCTATATGCCGAAAAATATCCGTTCATTATTAATAATAATAATGAATATTTCTATAGGGCTTGCCTTTCCCAGGTAACAACCCAAAAAACAAAAGTATACTAGATCCATGCACAAAAATCCACAATTAAAAAGCTGATTTAAAACAACATCAAATCGACTAATTTTTCCAAAGTTGCGGGTCAGCAATCCACATTGATATGCAGCAAATAACATCAGATATTGACCATTGCACATTTGTTTGTCCATCTTTCCTATGCTTGAAATTATTTCGTTTTGCCTGAGGGCCTCCTGTACACATCCACTGTCAACTTATCTATGTCCATCTGATGATTTTTGTCATCCAAACTGTATCAAATTATATCCAGGATATGGTCTTTTGATTATTTATTTGTCGATTTTGCTTATTTTTTGGAATTTAAAAGACCTTATATTAAGTAACAGCACAAGCTGTGGTGCGCACTGAGTTCCTGCCCATTATTAAACTCATTGCCTGGGAAGTGCTGTGTTAAAAAGTGAATTCCACATTTTGAAAAAAGGTGCAACTCACTCTTTTTTCCTCTTATTCAAGGGTTTTTGTTTTTTGTTTTTTTTTTTTTACACACACACACACATATATATATATATATATACACTCAACAAAAATATAAACGCAACACTTTTGGTTTTGCTCCCATTTTGTATGAGATGAACTCAAAGATCTAAAACTTTTTCCACATACACAGGATCACCATTTCCCTCAAATATTGTTCACAAACCAGTCTAAATCTGTGATAGTGAGCACTTCTCCTTTGCTGAGATAATCCATCCCACCTCACAGGTGTGCCATATCAAGATGCTGATTAGACACCATGACTAGTCCACAGGTGTGCCTTAGATTGTCCACAATAAAAGGCCACTCTGAAAGGTGCAGTTTTGTTTTATTGGGGGGGGATACCAGTCAGTATCTGGTGTGACCACCATTTGCTTCATGCAGTGCAACACATCTCCTTCGCATAGAGTTGATCAGGTTGTCAATTGTGGCCTGTGGAATGTTGGTCCACTCCTCTTCAATGGCTGTGCGAAGTTGCTGGATATTGGCAGGAACTGGTACACGCTGTCGTATACGCCGGTCCAGAGCATCCCAAACATGCTCAATGGGTGACATGTCCGGTGAGTATGCCGGCCATGCAAGAACTGGGACATTTTCAGCTTCCAAGAATTGTGTACAGATCCTTGTAACATGGGGCCGTGCATTATCCTGCTGCAACATGAGGTAATGTTCTTGGATGTATGGCACAACAATGGGCCTCAGGATCTCGTCACGATATCTCTGTGCATTCAAAATGCCATCAATAAAATGCACCTGTGTTCTTCGTCCATAACAGACGCCTGCCCATACCATAACCCCACCGCCACCATGGGCCACTCGATCCACAACATTGACATCAGAAAACCGCTCACCCACACGACGCCACACACGCTGTCTGCCATCTGCCCTGAACAGTGTGAACCGGGATTCATCCGTGAAGAGAACACCTCTCCAACGTGCCAAACACCAGCGAATGTGAGCATTTGCCCACTCAAGTCGGTTACAACGACGAACTGGAGTCAGGTCGAGACCCCGATGAGGACGAAGAGCATGCAGATGAGCTTCCCTGAGACGGTTTCTGACAGTTTGTGCAAACATTCTTTGGTTATGCAAACCGATTGTTCCAGCTGCTGTTCGAGTGGCTGGTCTCAGACGATCTTGGAGGTGAACATGCTGGATGTGGAGGTCCTGGGCTGGTGTGGTTACACGTGGTCTGCGGTTGTGAGGCTGGTTGGATGTACTGCCAAATTCTCTGAAATGCCTTTGGAGACAGCTTATGGTAGAGAAATGAACATTCAATACACGAGCAACAGCTCTGGTTGACATTCCTGCTGTCAGCATGCCAATTGCACGCTCCCTCAAATCTTGCAACATCTGTGGCATTGTGCTGTGTGATAAAACTGCACCTTTCAGAGTGGCCTTTTATTGTGGGCAGTCTAAGGCACACCTGTGCACTAATCATGGTGTCTAATCAGCATCTTGATATGGCACACCTGTGAGGTGGGATGGATTATCTCAGCAAAGGAGAAGTGCTCACTATCACAGATTTAGACTGGTTTGTGAACAATATTTGAGGGAAATGGTGATATTGTGTATGTGGAAAAAGTTTTAGATCTTTGAGTTCATCTCATACAAAATGGGAGCAAAACCAAAAGTGTTGTGTTTATATTTTTGTTGAGTGTATGTATATATATATATATATGGTGGGTAAAATATACTGAACAGCTCTCCATTTTTTTTTAAGTTAATACTTTTTTTAAAGGAGCTATTGACATGAAATTAGTGACTCAAGTAATCCACACATACAAAGAAATAAAACCACAGATGTCCATAAATTAAGTTCTGTGTAATAATGTGAAATGACAGTGAAAAAGTATTGAAGTATTGAAGTATTGAAGTATTGAAGAAAGGTTAGGTGCAAAAAGTCATGGAAAGCCAAGACACCAAGTGAAATCTGTCAGGAATTAGAAAATAATCCTGCCCCTTGTCAGTGTAAATTAATATCAACTGGTTCAGTCCCAAATGATGGCCTATAAAAAGGTGTCTCATTGCCAAGGTGTCACGCAAGAAACAGCTCATAAGTAAAAGCAAAAAGCTCTCAAGATCTTTCCAAAGTTATTGTTGCAAAACATACTGATTGCATTGGTTACAGAAGTGTTTCTAAACTTCTGAATGTTTCAGTGAGCACTGTTGGGGCCATAATGTAGAAGTGAAGAACATCATTTCACCCTAAACCAGGCTCCTTGTACACTTTCTGACAGAGAAGTGAAAATTATCAGAAGAGGTGTGCAAGAGCCAAGGACCACTTTTGGAGAACTTCAGAATGGCCTGGAATTAACAGGTACAATTGTTTAAAAAAAAAAAGGTAATGCACTTAACAGCCATGGCCTGTATGCACGCTCACCACATACTGACAAGACTCCTCTGCAGAAGAAAAAGCATGTTGAAGCTCGTTTAAAGTTTGCTGCACATTTAGACAAGCCTGTGAAATACTGGAAGAATATCGTCTGGTGAGATGAGACCAAAATTGACCTGCTGGGATAGGCTCCACCCCCCTGTGACCCTTGATTGGCGTAAGTCGGTATAGAAAATGAGTGAATAAATGACCTTTTACAGGCAGCATAACCAGGAATCAAACTTGAGTCTACATATTGATAGTCCAACTTCTATCCCACTGATCTAACAAACAGCAAGGACGTATTTATACACATTAATGAAAATGTCTGAAACAAATGTGCTTTTCAGTACAGGCATTACTTTTTGCTACTTCAATTTTGATAGCTGCCAGTGTACCTTTCTGTTTCACATGACGCTAACGGGGATACAATAAAAGGATTGAAGCCAGAGATACAAACATTTGCAGCTTTAGAGGTGAAGTCTGTTTTTTTACTGAAGCTGTGGGACTGTATACCGTAGAACTGCCGCGGCCCATAAATGTAAATCAGCGTGAGTTCTCCGAGAAAGAAATATATGTTCTGCTAACAGTAGAAGCCTCTCTGGATTAGTCTCACTCAAGCAGCGTCTTCCAGCCTCTACTGGTGGCCCTCTGAGATAAATGCCTGAAATTTCAACAAATCTGGTTTTATATCATTTTTCTCCCCCATTGTCGAGCTTTTCAAATGTTTTCTTACAGAAGCTGAATTCTTTGGCTCTCCCTCTTGAGAGAAGCCCCTAAAATTAATGCACCTCAGCCATTTCTGAACAGACTTGGAGGAAAACAAAAGTAGCAGTGGACCTAGTACTAAAACAAATGAACCAGAAAGCTGCACGTGTTTGTGTTGTGCACGTGCATGCACGCGGTCATGTGCAACTGCATTGCAAGATTAGAAATTTGACAAAATAACGTAGAATAAACACTTTTTCTCTCTGCTGAGCAATCCAAAAAAGTGACACCTTTTTTTTTTCTTTTTTTTTTTGCTGCATAACGTAAAACAATATGCTGCATATTTGCAGTGTTTGGCATCTAAGATCTGATCTACTTACTGACACAGTATCTGTAATGGTCTAATCCTGCACAGGGCAAAGTCCAAAACATGCAACACGCTATCACAAACCAGTGCAAATGGACCGCCCACATGCAAGATAAGCAACACAGAGATATTGAACAAATTCTCTCATCTTTGGATTAAATAGCCAGTTCGGCTATTAACAAAACAGGGTACATTTAAGTGTTATTAGGACCATTTATTTTCAAATGGAAACAACAAGCTCAGTAGGTTGATACTGCACCACCCCTTATTTCATTCTGCAGTAAGAGCTTATTTGTGCCCAAACTGAGAGGAGAATATTCTTTTTTTAAGATTGGATAATAACACTGCAAATCTGATAAATTAAATCTTATGCGTAGCCCATTAGATCCGCTGAATTTAACACTGAATAATGGTCATTTAGTTCGGACCCCCACCATCAGCAGAAGTCAGAGAGTGTATAGTTGTTTGAAGCACATTATTTCAAACCACCATAGACTAAATCAAATGATCAAATTAATGTGGTGAATATGTGTTTATATTTTTCCATTGCAAAACACACTTTCAATGCTGGTGTTGCAGGCCGAATGGTCCGCCCCTAAAAATTGGTCCGCCCTGCTTCCACTGTGCATGCGTCATTTTGGAGCTCAACCACTCATCTGAGACTGCGTCTCTTCACCCAAAGCGATCAAATAGCTTAATAGGATTATTAACCATCAGATGATAAAGGTAAAACCTCTTAAATCATTCTAAAGTCAGTTTTAAGCAGAAACAAGGATGTTTTAAGCAGAAACAAGGTGATAATCGGTGACACTTTGAAATGACCGACGTGCAGTGAATGCATCAGCTAGCAACTCATGTAGCCGCGGCGCTCTGATCGCTTCCTCCGTCTTTTATGATGAAATAATACTGAATTTATGTGGAAATGATTGTTGTACAAAAGCTTCACATATCTGCCACTGAAACAGATGATGACTGGAGTGCAGTTTGAAGCAGAAACGAGGTGATAATCCGTGAACCGCGGCTGATGATGCATGCGCAGTGAAGGCAGGGTGCACCGAATTTTAGGGGGGGTGCATTTGGCCGGCAACACCGGAATACAACACAGCCCAATCTGTACCCACTGCAGGCAAATCACTGAGATTATTTGTTGCACAACCAAACATACTATAAGTGGTCATCATCCACTGACCAGCAAACTAAAGGCTGCAAGTGCCAGAACGTTCCTCAGGATCGCAAAAATGTACGGAAGATGAGTGGGGGGGTGGGGGTGGGGGGAGTAGGAGTTGGGGATTAATCTATTGTTTGTGTCAGAAATAACTCAAAAACAATAAATGCTATCATCTTGTAACTCAAGACATTACAGGAGCACATAAAGATGAAGTGATGTGACAGTGGGTAACTTTGCCACCAGATCAATCAAACAACCAACTTTGTTTTAACTTTTAACTAATATCTCAGATGTGTCTGTCACCTTCCGGATACTGCACCCCACCTCCACGTGAGTGTCATTTAACACAGATTAAGCCTGGATCACACAACAAGATTTTCAAATATTCTGTATGTTTCCAGTACCTGAGAGACCACACACACGGAGATTAAAAAAAAAATCATAGATCTAACAGTGATGGTCATACAGTGTGTGGTGTGCAGCCACACCGTAATGATAACACACGAACATTCCCAGGTCAGACGAGAAATCTCACAAAATCTCTCGAGATTAAACATGACTTTGGGGTAAACAAACATGGTGGATAAGGAAGATGCAACGGAGATAGTTTGTAGACTATTTCTAACAGAGAAAAAAATACAAAAAGAAAAGGCGTTGGTTAAAGGAGTGGAGACAGAGCAACCACCGGACTTTCTGGTGCGCTATAACGGCCGGATTGATTTTGGATTCCGCTCCATGCGTCCTTCACCTCACTTTCTGATTGGCTACATGTTACATTCCGCAGACTGCGTGTCCGTTTGTGATCGGGGGACACCACACACGCTGGGATATTGAGCCAAGACAATCCAACATGTTGAATATCCCCAATTTGCAGTCTGAGCGGTCCCGACGTCCTTCCGAGCAGACTAGAGTGCTCCAAACACGCCACACACATGGCAGGGATATTTGATAAGATTATCTTTAGCTCCATCATGATAACCAGGCCGTCCTTATGATTGTCGGAAGAGGAAGATCGGGTCCGATATCGGCATAATTATCTTAGCAACCACAGGGAGAAAGTTGATGTCCACCGCTTGACTGAATGCGATTTGAGTTATACAACAAAACTGGGATTAAAGAATGGACACAAGTTCTTAAGGATCATACCAAAACTTTCCATCAGTACTACAAATTACTGATGGAAAACTGGAAATACTGTTCTGTGATGTTTCAAAAACTATGCAACAGCCATTTCAGAACAATTTTCTGGAGTCTGTATCAAACGGAAAACCTCACATGCTGCCATCTGCAAAACAGTGACACCTGCTGGACAGCCCAGGAATGTGAATCAAATTCATATTTCAAAGCTACAGTCAGTGCAGAGTTTGCATGCACACTAACCCATGTGCTGCAGATTTACACAAACACATCTATATATATATATATATATATATATATATATATATTTTAAACAGAAACAAATATAGTAAACATTCAGAAAAAAAATGTAATATTTAAATTTATTTGACTTGATCTGGAATTATAGCCAGTCAGTTCTTAAAGTGGTACTCTCATTAAATCAACAATATCGGTAAAGAAAATCTATTGGCAACAAAAAAATAAATCAAAGTGATTTTTCAGAGACCTGAAGCACGTGGCCTGCTGTAGTCTCCATGTGGGGTCACATCCCCTCCGTCGGGCCATAAACACCTGCCGTACAGTAGCTATGCTGCTGTCATTAATCCACAGCTGGACATCTTTAATCTGGCCACTGTTGTTGTCTCACTTGTTGAGCACAAACAAAGTCACACGGAGGCTGCCTGATGCCATTAGCTGGAAATTGCCAAGAACAGTGTGAATACCCAGTTGAAACCATGTGGTTTCAAACCTTCTCTTTCACTGTGTTTTTGGAATCACTTCCAGCTGCTCCACAGCCACTAATGGCACCATGGGCCCACAACGCTGTTTTAACACTGGCCAAGTCTCAGCTCCCTCCTGCCTGCTGGAAGCTGAATAGGTTTTCAACTACTGTCGAACAAATGATTTTAGCCCAAGTTATGAGCAATAAAAAGACATCCTGCTGTGTGTCCTGAAAGCTCTGTTATGTGCAGAAGAGCAGATAATACAGTATATCAACAATGATGGAAGTGCTTTCTTTTCAACTTGAGAAATGTCTACAGTTTAAAGAATAGTGCAACTGCAACCACTTGATTTCTTCGGTAAGTCATTAATTTGGAGTGGAGTTGGTGCTTCGCCTTTGGCCTGGAGCTGCCTCCCCATGCCTTTGTGTAGTTGGGGGGTGGGGGTGTCTAGAGGCATGTGGGCCTTCGGGGTGGATGAGTCTGGTTACCCCTATGTCGACCTGAGTTTGATTCCTGGTCATGCTTCCTGTCCGTATCCTTGGACAAGACACTTCATTTGAATTGTCTCAGCTCACCCAGCTGTAAATGGGTACTGGCCTTGCTTTGGGAAGCAATCGAAATGGATTGGTGTCGCAAGAAAAGTTTTTTCACACTACAGAATCCAGAGATAAGCACTGGTGCCATTGGTCCACAGGAGTACTACGTCTTCTTCACTTATTGTAGTTTATTGACTTTGCTCCTTGCAAGTACACACAGCATTGCCTGATGCCACATAAAAATGTTTATACAACGTTTATATAATATTTTGCAGTGCAGTCGGAAGAAAATAGAAATCAGTGGTTGCTGCCTCGTGGGCTGCCTACTGGTTGTTTATGCAAGGTAACAAGTTTAACAACCCTCATTTTTAGAAAGTGGAGGATCATACATGTTGCTTATCAAAAGAGAAGGCAAGGAAACATGAGTTCCCATCGCCAAAGAAGCAAAAATACAAAGGGAAACAGCATAATGCATTCTGCAGCCTGACCACAAGGCATCATGGTTAGGTCAACAACACAGTTACTCGTTTTTACCCCGTTCTCCATCAGAGGGCCCAGGGCTCTCCACGAGAAATTCTGCCTGAAGAGTGGAAGGGCACGATGCACGAGCATGGCCAGTATCACGTACATCCAAATAAAAAATATCACAAATAGCTCACCTGATTATGTCCATTTTTGTCCTTTTCCAATTCATTAAATGTATTTCATGTAATTTAATTAAATTTAAGGTGGGTCTGTAACCAACTTTCTTAAAAAAAGGGGTGGCTGATGATTGGCCTCGGCCCCTCCAATGGACAAATACAGTATTTCCAAATACAATATCAAAACACAAAAGACATGCTTCATTGAATCAAAGTGATCAAGCCAACATTGCTTGACTGCCACGGTACAAATTCCTGGCGAGGGATGCTTGGTGCATGAGCATGCTTTGCTTGTAATTTAATGGTTTAACTCGTCTCTGTCTTAGAAGGTGTTTCCCATCAGTTTGGTTACTGCACACGTTCACAGCAAATAGTCATTACAGAAACATAGCAATATCACCAATAGCTGCACCATTTAAGACCCCAGTCTGAATGGGGTCTTAAGGTTCGAGAAAATACGGTTTGATGACTTGAACCTGTTGCCAGCTCCCATTAACACCCATAAATTTCCTTTGCAGCAATTGGTGGAAAAGACGGTTTTTCGCTGTAGTGACTAGAGAGCACTCAGAGGCTTGATTACTAACCAGATTTAAGTAACTATAAGGTTGTTTATTAGAGCTCCAATATGCACTGTTCATTTGTATTTTGGCAGTTAGCAGCTGTAATTCAAGTCCATGTATAAACAAGAGGAATCTGAGATTTCTGATGTCTAGCAACGGTTGACGAGGACCCAAAATAAAAGATATGTGATTCACATCATGACCTTGGACTTTACTTGGATCCAGATTCCACAACACAATGTAATAATGACATACTGATGCAGAAAGGTACGACTAAGATGTTGCAATCTTCTTCTTTGTCTTTCGGCTGTTCCCGTTAGGGGTCGCCACAGCAGATCAATCGTTTCCATCTCACCCTGTCCTCTGTATCTTCCTCTGTCACACCAACCACCTGCATGTCCTCTCTCAGCACATCCATGAACCTCCTCTTTGGTCTCCCTCTTCTCCTCCTGCCTGGTGGATCCATCCTCAGCATCCTTCTCCCTATATACCCTGGGTCCCTCCTCTGCACATGTCCAAACCATCTCAATGTCACCTCTCTGACTTTGTCTCCAAACCGTCCCACCTGAGCTGTCCCTCTGATATGTTCATTCCTAATCTTGTCCATTCTTGTCACTCCCAAAGAGAATCTCAACATCTTCAGCTCTGCCACCTCCAGCTCAGCCTCCTGTCTTTTTGTTAGTGCCACTGTCTCTAAACCATACAACATAGCTGGTCTCACTACTGTTTTGTAAACTTTCCCCTTCACTCTTGCTGATATTCTGCAGTCACAAATCACTCCTGCCACCTTTCTCCACCCACTCCACCCTGCCTGCACTCTCTTCTTCACCTCTCTACCACACTCTCCATTACTTTGAACAGTTGACCCCAAATATTTAAACTCATCTACTTTCACCACTTCTACTCCTTGTAACTGCACTATTCCACTGGGCTCCCTCTCATTCACACACATGTACTCAGTCTTGCTTCTACTGACTTTCATTCCCCTTCTCTCCAAAGCATATCTCCACTTCTCCAGACTAGACTCAACTTGCTCTCTACTCTCACTACAGATCACAGTGTCATCTGCAAACATCATAGCCCATGGGGACTCCTGTCTGATCTCATCCGTCAACCTGTCAATCACCACTGCAAACAAGAAAGGACTCAGAGCTGATCCTTGGTGTAATCCCACCTCCACCTTGAATGAGTCTATCATTCCGACTGCGCATCTCACTGCTGTCACACTATTCTTGTACATGTCCTGCACTACCCTAACATACTTCTCTGCCACTCCAGACTTCCTCATACAATACCACAACTCTTCTCTTGGCACCCTATCATAAGCTTTTTCTAAGTCCACAAACACACAATGTAACTCTTTCTGTCCTTCTCTGTACTTTTCCAACAGTATTCTCAGAGCAAACATTGCATCGTAGTGCTCTTTCTCGGCATGAAACCATATTGCTGCTCACAGATCTTCACCTGTTTCTAAGCCTAGCTTCTACTACTCTTTCCCATAACTTCAAGTTGTGGCTGATCAGCTTTATGCCTCTGTAGTTACTGCGGCTCTGCACATCACCCTTGTTCTTGAAAATAGGCACCAGCACACTTCGTCTCTACTCCTCAGGCATCCTCTCACTTTCCAAGATTTTATTAAACAATCTGGTTAGAAACTCTACTGCCATCTCTCCTAGACATTTCCATGCCTCCACTGGAATGTCATCTGGACCAGCTGCCTTTCCACTCTTCATCCTCTTCATAGCAGCCCTCACTTCTTCCTTGCTAATCTCTTGTACTTCCTGATTTACTCTCACCACATCATCCAGCCTTTTCTCTCTCTCTTATTTTCTTTATTCATCAGCTCTTCAAAATATTCCCTCCACCTTCTCAGCACACACTCCTCACTTGTCAGCACATTACCATGTGCATCTTTTACCACCCTAACCTGCTGCACATCCTTTCCAGCTCTGTCCCTTTGTCTGGCCAATCGGTACAAGTCCTTATATTTAATTCACAAGCTGAAACAAAATAGTGTCTTCCTGATTTCAGCTTTATATTTGGATGTTGTATCTGTGAAGTAGTTTTTGTGTAATCCTCAAAATCCAACAAAGTGAAGTGTACAAATTGAAATCCTGATCCAGAATCCGGATCACCTCCAAAGTTCAGTGGAGTCTTCCATGGTCTAATATCTATCGGTCGTGCAAATTTGCTGAGAATCCATGAAGTAGGTTTTTTGACATAATCTTTCAGTCTTTCTTGGCCTAATATCTATCTGTGGTGCCAATTCTTTGTCAAAATCTGTGCAGTAGTTTAGCCATAATCCTGCTAAACTAAGAATGGCAAATAAATAAATGATGATTTTATTATGTCCTTGGCGGATGCAAAAAGGTTGTGGTGTCGTGAGGAAGGTTAAAGCCTCAGTGTGGGTTTGAGAGGTGGTCGCAATAACCATTTTGCAAAATGAACACATACCAAATGCAAATACACATGAAAGATCGAAATAAACAGAGTGGGTAAGATTTAAATGCACATCCTGACAGGAACATTTACACTCTGCTCGTGTTTATTTTGAAGGGCTCGTGGTCTGTTAAAGGGCATCAGTGACATCAACTTACAGTGACGGCTCTCCCTGATAACCTCTGACCCCACCGTGCCCTCAGTTATTGAATCAGCAGAGGTTTTGTAGAGAACCTAGGAGATAACTTGCCTTCAATTAGATTAGAAGTTTCTGGGATTAACATGATTGCATGATCACAACGTCAACAACATCACCACTTATAGATTTTTGCATAATAGTTATGGTATTAAAATTCATTGACTTGGAAATAAAGATTTATTTATTCCCAGATTTGTGTCAAGAAAAATGATGATTTGTTCAGTTACTTGTGGGTTCTGAAATAGCTGTAATTCTGCAATAGTTAATGAGATATTTTTGTTAATAAACCCCTTGAATTAAAGTTGAAAGTCGACTCTACAGGCACAACATGATTGTTTAATTTCAACTCCATTATGATGGTGTATGGAAGTAAAATTACAAAAATGATGTCACTGCCCAAATACTTATGGAGCTGACTATATATGTTTATCATGAACTGACAAATTACAAACTGCCTATCTTGTGATCTTTAGTATCCTTATCATTATCTTAGCTAATTATAGGCCAATCTCCAACCTTTCTTTTCTGTCAAAAATTCTTGAAAGGGTAGTTGTAAAACAGCTAACTGATCATCTGCAGAGGAATGGTCTATTTGAAGAGTTTCAGTCAGGTTTTAGAATTCATCATAGTACAGAAACAGCATTAGTGAAGGTTACAAATGATCTTCTTATGGCCTCAGACAGTGGACTCATCTCTGTGCTTGTTCTGTTAGACCTCAGTGCTGCTTTTGATACTGTTGACCATAAAATTTTATTACAGAGATTAGAGCATGCCATAGGTATTAAAGGCACTGCGCTGCGGTGGTTTGATTCATATTTATCTAATAGATTACAATTTGTTCATGTAAATGAGGAATCTTCTTCACAGACTAAGGTTAATTATGGAGTTCCACAAGGTTCTGTGCTAGGACCAATTTTATTCACTTTATACATGCTTCCCTTAGGCAGTATTATTAGACGGCATTGCTTAAATTTTCATTGTTACGCAGATGATACCCAGCTTTATCTATCCATGAAGCCAGAGGACACACACCAATTAGCTAAACTGCAGGATTGTCTTACAGACATAAAGACATGGATGACCTCTAATTTCCTGCTTTTAAACTCAGACAAAACTGAAGTTATTGTACTTGGCCCCACAAATCTTAGAAACATGGTGTCTAACCAGATCCTTACTCTGGATGGCATTATCCTGACCTCTAGTAATACTGTGAGAAATCTTGGAGTCATTTTTGATAGGATATGTCATTCAATGCGCATATTAAACAAATATGTAGGACTGCTTTTTTGCATTTACGCAATATCTCTAAAATTAGAAAGGTCTTGTCTCAGAGTGATGCTGAAAAACTAATTCATGCATTTATTTCCTCTAGGCTGGACTATTGTAATTCATTATTATCAGGTTGTCCTAAAAGATCCCTGAAAACCCTTCAGTTAATTCAAAATGCTGCAGCTAGAGTACTAACGGGGACTAGAAGGAGAGAGCATATCTCACCCATATTGGCCTCTCTTCATTGGCTTCCTGTTAATTCTAGAATAGAATTTAAAATTCTTCTTGTTACTTATAAGGTTTTGAATAATCAGGTCCCATCTTATCTTAGGGACCTCATAGGGACCTGTTTCATTGGTTGACTGGGTCTTCGGAGTGAGATTGCATCAGAATTTTGGCTCTCTGTTGGGACTGTTTACACAGAGACTGCTACCTGCTGCTTTGGACTTGAACTAACAGTCTTTTTCAAGACTTTTTTTACTTTTTTACTGTGCTCCAACGCCTAAGGAAGACCTCTAACGGTCGAAACATCGCGACGGAGCACTTTTATCAGCTAACTTTCATTAGCGTTGGCAAGCTAACTAGCTTGCTAACGCTTTCGTTTTTATTTTTTTATTTATTTTTTTAATTTTTATTTTATTTTAGCACCGTTGTTGTGCGTTCCCTGTGCTGCTTCATGGCCTGTTTGGTGCCTTGATTGGGGCACTCCTTCTGCTGAATCACCTCTGGATTATTTGCACATTATTCACTTTGTGTGTTTTTGGGAATCCGCTAGCTTAGTGCAGCTACTAGCTCTTACCCGGTTTAGCATGGCGGCTTCTCCTGTTTCTCCCGTACTTTTTTGCTCTGGGTGTGAAATGTTTAGTTATTCCTCGGCCTCCTTTAGCAGTAACGGTACTTGTAATAAGTGCAGCTTATTCGTAGCTTTGGAGGCCAGGCTGGGCGAATTGGAGGCTCGGCTCCGCACCGTGGAAAATTCTACAGCTAGCCAGGCCCCTGTAGTCGGTGCG
The DNA here is from genome assembly GCF_902500255.1 of Thalassophryne amazonica. NCBI lineage: Eukaryota > Metazoa > Chordata > Actinopteri > Batrachoidiformes > Batrachoididae > Thalassophryne > Thalassophryne amazonica. The sequence continues at coordinate 53,488,883 of NC_047118.1, forward strand.
GACCAAGGTAGCTTAGCCGCCGTTAGTTCCCCCCTGGCAGATCCCGGGCAGTCGGGAAAGCAGGCAGACTGGGTGACTGTGAGGAGGAAGCGTAGCCCTAAACAGAAGCCCCGTGTACACCGTCAACCCGTTCACATCTCTAACCGTTTTTCCCCACTCGACGACACACCCGCCGAGGATCAAACTCTGGTTATTGGCGACTCTGTTTTGAGAAATGTGAAGTTAGCGACACCAGCAACCATTGTCAATTGTCTTCCGGGGGCCAGAGCAGGCGACATCGAAGGACATTTGAAATTGCTGGCTAAGGCTAAGCGTAAATTTGGTAAGATTGTAATTCACGTCAGCAGTAATGACACTCGGTTACGCCAATCGGAGGTCACTAAAATTAACATTAAATCGGTGTGTAACTTTGCAAAAACAATGTCAGACTCTGTTGTTTTCTCTGGGCCCCTCCCCAATCAGACCGGGAGTGACATGTTTAGCCGCATGTTCTCCTTGAATTGCTGGCTGTCTGAGTGGTGTCCAAAAAATGAGGTGGGCTTCATTGATAATTGGCAAAGCTTCTGGGGAAAACCTGGTCTTGTTAGGAGAGACGGCATCCATCCCACTTTAGAGGGAGCAGCTCTCATTTCTAGAAATCTGGCCAATTTTTTTTGGATCCTCCAAACTGTGACTGTCTAGCGTTGGGACCAGGAAGCAGAGCTGTGGTCTTATACACCTCTCTGCAGCTTCTCTCCCCCTGCCATCCCCTCATTACCCCATCCCCGTAGAGACGGTGCCTGCTCCCAGACCACCAATAACCAGCAAAAATCTATTTAAGCATAAAAATTCAAAAAGAAAAAATAATATAGCACCTTCAGCTGCACCACAGACTAAAACAGTTAAATGTGGTCTATTAAACATTAGGTCTCTCTCTTCTAAGTCCCTGTTGGTAAATGATATAATAATTGATCAACGTATTGATTTATTCTGCCTAACAGAAACCTGGTTACAGCAGGATGAATATGTTAGTTTAAATGAGTCAACACCCCCGAGTCACACTAACTGTCAGAATGCTCGTAGCACGGGCCGAGGCGGAGGATTATCAGCAATCTTCCATTCCAGCCTATTAATTAATCAAAAACCTAGACAGAGCTTTAATTCATTTGAAAGCTTGTCTCTTAGTCTTGTCCATCCAAATTGGAAGTCCCAAAAACCAGTTTTATTTGTTATTATCTATCGTCCACCTGGTCGTTACTGTGAGTTTCTCTGTGAATTTTCAGACCTTTTGTCTGACTTAGTGCTTAGCACAGATAAGATAATTATAGTGGGCGATTTTAACATCCACACAGATGCTGAGAATGACAGCCTCAACACTGCATTTAATCTATTATTAGACTCTATCGGCTTTGCTCAAAAAGTAAATGAGTCCACCCACCACTTTAATCATATTTTAGATCTTGTTCTGACTTATGGTATGGAAATAGAAGACTTAACAGTATTCCCTGAAAACTCCCTTCTGTCTGATCATTTTTTAATAACATTTACATTTACCCTGTTGGACTACCCTGCAGTGGGGAATAAGTTTCATTACACTAGAAGTCTTTCAGAAAGCGCTGTAACTAGGTTTAAGGATATGATTCCTTCTTTATGTTCTCTAATGTCATATACCAACACAGAGCAGAGTAGCTACCTAAACTCTGTAAGGGAGTTAGAGTATCTCGTCACTAGTTTTACATCCTCATTGAAGACAACTTTGGATGCTGTAGCTCCTCTGAAAAAGAGAGCTTTAAATCAGAAGTGTCTGACTCCGTGGTATAACTCACAAACTCGTAGCTTAAAGCAGATAACCCGTAAGTTGGAGAGGAAATGGCGTCTCACTAATTTAGAAGATCTTCACTTAGCCTGGAAAAAGAGTTTGTTGCTCTATAAAAAAGCCCTCCGTAAAGCTAGGACATCTTTCTACTCATCACTAATTGAAGAAAATAAGAACAACCCCAGGTTTCTTTTCAGCACTGTAGCCAGGCTGACAAAGAGTCAGAGCTCTATTGAGCTGAGTATTCCATTAACTTTAACTAGTAATGACTTCATGACTTTCTTTGCTAACAAAATTTTGACTATTAGAGAAAAAATTACTCATAACCATCCCAAAGATGTATCGTTATCTTTGGCTGCTTTCAGTGATGCCGGTATTTGGTTAGACTCTTTCTCTCTGATTGTTCTGTCTGAGTTATTTTCATTAGTTACTTCATCCAAACCATCAACATGTTTATTAGACCCCATTCCTGCCAGGCTGCTCAAGGAAGTCCTACCATTATTTAATGCTTCAATCTTAAATATGATCAATCTATCTTTGTTAGTTGGTTATGTACCACAGGCCTTTAAGGTGGCAGTAATTAAACCATTACTTAAAAAGCCATCACTTGACCCAGCTATCTTAGCTAATTATAGGCCAATCTCCAACCTTCCTTTTCTCTCAAAGATTCTTGAGAGGGTAGTTGTAAAACAGCTAACTGATCACCTGCAGAGGAATGGTCTATTTGAAGAGTTTCAGTCAGGTTTTAGAATTCATCATAGTACAGAAACAGCATTAGTGAAGGTTACAAATGATCTTCTTATGGCTTCGGACAGTGGACTTATCTCTGTGCTTGTTCTGTTGGACCTCAGTGCTGCTTTTGATACTGTTGACCATAAAATTTTATTACAGAGATTAGAGCATGTCATAGGTATTAAGGGCACTGCGCTGTGGTGGTTTGAATCATATTTGTCTAATAGATTACAGTTTGTTCATGTAAATGGGGAATCTTCTTCACAGACTGAAGTTAATTATGGAGTTCCACAAGGTTCTGTGCTAGGACCAATTTTGTTCACTTTGTACATGCTTCCCTTGGGCAGTATTATTAGACGGTATTGCTTAAATTTTCATTGTTACGCAGATGATACCCAGCTTTATCTATCCATGAAGCCAGAGGATACACACCAATTAGCTAAACTGCAGGATTGTCTTACAGACATAAAGACATGGATGACCTCTAATTTCCTGCTTTTAAACTCAGATAAAACTGAAGTTATTGTACTTGGCCCCACAAATCTTAGAAGCATGGTGTCTAACCAGATCGTTACTCTGGATGGCATTTCCCTGATCTCTAGTAATACTGTGAGAAATCTTGGAGTCATTTTTGATCAGGATATGTCATTCAAAGCGCATATTAAACAAATATGTAGGACTGCCTTTTTGCATTTACGCAATATCTCTAAAATTAGAAAGGTCTTGTCTCAGAGTGATGCTGAAAAACTAATTCATGCATTTATTTCCTCTAGGCTGGACTATTGTAATTCATTATTATCAGGTGTCCTAAAAGTTCCCTAAAAAGCCTTCAGTTGGTTCAGAATGCTGCAGCTAGAGTACTGACGGGGACTAGCAGGAGAGAGCATATCTCACCCGTGTTGGCCTCTCTTCATTGGCTTCCTGTTAATTCTAGAATAGAATTTAAAATTCTTCTTCTTACTTATAAGGTTTTGAATAATCAGGTCCCATCTTATCTTAGGGACCTCGTAGTACCATATTACCCCATTAGAGCGCTTCGCTCTCAGACTGCGGGCTTACTTGTGGTTCCTAGGGTTTGTAAGAGTAGAATGGGAGGCAGAGCCTTCAGCTTTCAGGCTCCTCTCCTGTGGAACCAGCTCCCAATTCAGATCAGGGAGACAGATACCCTCTCTACTTTTAAGATTAGGCTTAAAACTTTCCTTTTCGCTAAGGCTTATAGTTAGGGCTGGATCGGGTGACCCTGGACCATCCCTTGGTTATGTTGCTTTAGACGTAGACTGTGGGGGGTTCCCATGATGCACTGTTTCTTTCTCTTTTTGCTCCGTATGCATCACTCTGCATTTAATCATTAGTGATCGATCTCTGCCCCCCTTCTCGGCATGTCTTTTTCCTGGTTCTTTCCCTCAGCCCCAACCAGTCTCAGCAGAAGACTGCCCCTCCCTGAGCCTGGTTCTGCTGGAGGTTTCTTCCTGTTAAAAGGGAGTTTTTCCTTCCCACTGTGGCCAAGTGCTTGCTCATAGGGGGTCGTTTTGACCGTTGGGGTTTTTCATAATTATTGTATGGCCTTGCCTTACAATGTGGAGCGCCTTGGGGCAACTGTTTGTTGTGATTTGGCGCTATATAAGAAAAAAGTTGATTGATTGATTGATCATAGTACCATATCACCCCAATAGAGCGCTTCGCTCTCAGACTGCAGGCTTACTTGTAGTTCCTAGGGTTTGTAAGAGTAGAATGGGAGGCAGAGCCTTCAGCTTTCAGGCTCCTCTCCTGTGGGCTCGTTGGGCTTTTTACGTAATTATTGTATGGCCTTGCCTTACAATATAAAGCGCCTTGGGGCAACTGTTTGTTGTGATTTGGCGCTATATAAATAAAATTGATTGATTGATTGATTATCAACAGCTATATAGTAAATAGAATTTTTAAATGATTATATTTTACAAAGTATAAATTGCAGGGTCTTTTTTACTAGTTTGGGAATTCGTTATTAAAATAAGAATTGTAATGATATTTATAGGACGTCCTCATGAATCAAGGAACAAAACAAATTATAATAAAAAAAGAATAAATGCCAAATATAAAGAACAGTATAAAAAAAAAAAATCCTAAATTAAAGAACTGATAATACAACAGTGCAAGTTATACTCCAGAAAATACAGTAATTAAGCTTTCTAAAAATTGTTTCTTCTACTTAGTTAAAAATTGTTCAGAATTAATGCTGTGTTGTTGTAAAGCATTTTCTAATGGTTGCTTGAAGGTTTGTTTATCTGAACTCAACACCACGTTTTTCCAAACCTTAACATTGTGTAACTTAATTATACTGGTTTCTTGAATTGTATGATTACTTACAACGTATATGTCTGCTGTTAGAATAAATAAATGCAGGGACTATTTACCACAACATCTGTACTAAACAAACCTATCGGAACCATCTTTGAATATTGGTAAAGGGTTGTCATAACTAGTAAATTAATAAGAAATACACCAAGATGACCAGACTTTTTGTCGACTAATGATGAGTAAAAAAAATTAGATAAAAAAAAGTAGGTTATATTGCGACACACTACAGATTTATGTAACCCCTGGGATGGGTGCCCTATTGGCTCTTACAGATTACTTACTTCCAACATTAATTTTGGAAGAAAAGGGATTTCTTTCATACAAAGCAGTTGCCAAAGCCGAGTACAGCACTCAAAGACTCGATTGCTCACATTTTACGACAACTAGGATGGTCAAAAACGAGAATTTGTCATTTATCTGGCCCTTCATAGTTTGCACGTCGGGTTTGCATTTCTACACAGATCTTTCACTATTTTCACTCCAACAAACGTGAATGTAAGCAGAATATCTGCATTATACTCTACACAGAAATATGCAGGCTTTTGTAGTTCCAGTCATGATTACTTTGTGAAATCGGTGTGTATAATTGCAACCTGCAAGAACAAAGCTGCAGAAATACGTCATCCAAAGGTGCATTCATGTGTTCATGTGCTAATGAACCATGTTGGCCAATTACTGCTCGTGCCTTTTTGGTGTGTCTGTAGAACAGGGGCAGGGCACATCTGGTGTCAATACATCTTAATAACTTATTGTAATTCACCTTTTCCTGGACTGAACATGCCGGGACAGAGGCCCATTTAACAACTTGTCAAGTGTCCTAAGTCTACTTTAAATGGAGCCAGATTGCCATCAATGGATCAGACCAAGTACTGCAAGAAAGAACAGACTTTGTGGATTTCTGCACAGATGAGTGTTCGGTTAGTTCAATTTAAAATGGAACTTTTTGTATCAGTGCATTGGATAGTAATGTTCCAAAAACACCATCAGTAAGATGCATTCATTCAGAAATCAGTAGTTACATGCATACAAGATTTGGCTGTACAACTATGTTGGATTAGTAGAAATACAACCAATAAATATTTCTATCCAATCATGTTTTAATGCATTTATACTCACATAACGCTTTCATTCAATCTCATATCCTCCTGAAATGACACCATAAAATGCTTTAAATCCCTTGGTATAGTTGTATTCTTTACACATATCTTTATTGTGGGGCGTTTAATTGACATAATAAAAACGTCGACACGCTGTTTGTTTGCAGAGATTCCATTCGAAAAGACACGGTGAGCTTTCCAGCCACTAACCATGATCGGTTTTAGCAGATGTTTGGATAAAAATCAGCATGTTTCTTCCAGTGAAAGCAATTCAAGGTCCACTGAAAATTAGATTTAAAATACAAGATACAGTAATGATGGTTTTTGTGTTGTTTGTTTGTTTGTTTTAACTACCTGTGTCATAGTCAGAAAACAAACTCTAGTGCAGTAGGGGATAAATTGGAGGATACAGTCTTCAGAGAGATTTGAATGTAAATCTAAACACTGTGCAATTTACTCATCAGGCTTTTGGCTGGTCAGCTATGTTCTGTGTGTCCTGTTGGCTGCCAAGGCTTTGACAGAGCTTAATGTTAGGGTTTAAATCCATAGTCCTTAGTCCTGTGCACCATTTGTACTACACAAAACTATATTATTGCTGTTATCTATAATATAACCCCAAATCTGAAAAAGTTTGGATGGTATGGAAAATGCAAGTTTTAAGGAAAATGCAGTGATTCTAACATTGACCTCTATTTCACTGCAGACATTATAAACCTAAGATACACATGTTGGGACAAAAACACGTTTTTGACTTAATGTTGCCATTCAGCCTTACAACACCTGAAACACATTTTGTATTGAGGATATTGAGGACCATGCAATGTGTTTCGGGTGTTATTTTGTCCAGTGTTGCCAAAGTAACTTTGAAAAGTTACTTTATTAGTTACTTTATACAGTTATTAGCAGCTATTGACAACTTGTCGGCAGCTGCTGAATGCAACTAATGTAGCAAATCGCAATCTGACTTTGTTATTTTTAAGACCGAGTACTCACAAAAGTTACTATTAGTTACTTTGCTGATTACTTAGTGTTAAGATTAACCAAGTTAGATTACCTGTTACCTTATTAGTTACATTACTTACTAGTTGCAAGTTGTCGGCAGCTTCTAATAAAATAACTGCATAAAGTTGCTAATGAAGTAACTGTATAAAGCAACTGTAAAAAACAAGTAAAAAGTAACTAATAAAGTAACTTTTCAAAGTTACTTTGGCAACACTGATTTTGTCCCTTTCTTCTTGTGAATACTGATTAAGATATGCAACAGTACTGGGTCATTGTTGCATTTTTTTTCTTCAAAATTGTCCTCTCATTTTCTATTGAGGATGGGTCGGGACTACAGGCAGATCAGCCCAGTACCCATACCTTCATCTTCTGCAGCCATGCCTTTGTAATGTTTGCAGAAAGTGGTATTGCACTGACTTGCTGAAAAATACATGGACGTCCCTGAGAATGATGTCATCTTGAAGGGAGAATATGTTGTTTCAAAATTGTAATGTACTTCTCTGCATTAATGTTGCCATCACAGAAGTGTAAATTATCTTTGCCAAAGGCACTGGTGCAGTCCCATACCATGATAGGCCTTGTCGTTTGGACTCGTCTCAATTCAGTTTCTAAACCATTCTAAACCGTTAAGGGTCACTGGGGAGAAGAGTCTAGCAGTCACTGTGCGAGTACACCCCGGATGGACTACCAATGTAAATAACAGACAGAATCAAACAAACACATTCACACTCCCACTTACGCCTTCAGTCAATCATTTATATAAAGCTCCAACTGTGTCTGTGGACAAGATGTCTCAAAAACAGCTGCATGGAATTTCTTCCAACTTGGTGATAATATTACTCAGATATCAAGTGATTTGATTTTGGAGAAGTTTGGTCAAGAGCAAGATAAACATAGTCTAAAAAAAATATTAAAATATAAGAAGCCTAGAAGGCTCAAACCTGTTGAGAATATTACTTGAATAGATATCTAGAAGTGATTACATGTGGGGGTAGTTTGGTCAAAAGTCAAGGAAAAGATGATGGGAAAACATCTGTTTTGGATAGCTCAACAACCAAGAAGCCTAGCTATAACAAACATGGTGGGGGTATTACTTGGATTGATATATAGACGTGGTTAGATTTGGGAGTAGTTTGGTCAAAAGGTCATGGTCAAAGAAAACATAATCTGAAAAACAGTTTAAAAAACTACTTCAACAATCAAGATGTCTATATTTTTAGATTAGACATAAATTTAGATTTCCAAGTACTTTGTTCAAAGTACAAAGGTTAAGGTCAAGGAAAGCATAGCCTGAAGACACCTTTTTTCTACATCTCAGCAATGAAAAAGGCTAAATGGATCATTAGTTTTTGCAGTAGTTTGTCCAAGATCAAAGGCCAGTGTCAAAGAAAGCATGGCCAAAAAACACAGGGGTTTTTTTTGTACATTTTGTACTCAACAACCAAGAAGCCCAGATAGATCATTATGTTTTGGAGTAGTTTGGTCAAAAGTCATAGGTCAAGGAAAATGATTTATATATCTCAACAACCAAGAAGCCCAGATAGATCATTATGTTTTGGAATAGTTTGGTCAAAAGTCATAGGTCAAGGAAAATGATTTATATATCTCAACAACCAAGAAGTCTAGATGGATTATCTAAAGCCTATATTGATAAGCAAAATATTTTTCATTGATTTCTTCATCATGAAGTCACATGATGAAGTCATATATAGTGAAAATACATGTGCATTTATATTGTGGTGTGCAGAGTGTGCAGAGTATACAATCAGTAATAGTAGTAGTAGTAGTAACAGTAGTAGTAATAATACATTATTGAAATGGAAAACAGACATATTTTACTCAAACATTGTTGAATACACCAAATTCCCAATAAAGAAATTATTACTTTTTTGGTAAATATTCAATCCCACACACCAATACGTACACAAATATACACCTCAACAAATGTATTTACACACACACACTCTTACTCACCTACACACACTCAGAACCCACTGGTAGTATTCTGGGTAGCATGGGCAGAAAATTGGATAAACATTAAAATAGAAGGTGTCCTTACAGGCGACAGTTTCCTATATTATTCAACACTAAAATCCTCTGTTCCCACTTAAAAAAAAAACAAACAAAAAAACAGCTTATTTGGGCAGAGAGCAGATATGTAAAAGCAAAGCATTTATATAGCTGTGGTTGATTTTTGAGGTTGCTTCTCCTCTCACTGTACTGTGTAATTAAGTTTTTAAAAAGCCCTAAAATGACTATAATTTAAATTATTCTACCTAATTTTGATGTTCAAGATGCAAAAGTTGTCATACGTCAGTGACGGTTGGTCAGCAACGACGGCGACGCAACAAGAGAACGGCTCTGCCTGTTTTGGTCATCTCTGCCAACCCGAGCAGGGCCGAGCACAGGGAGGAGTTCCCCTGAGTCCCACTTACCTCATGCTGTCCCACGCTGTGACAGCCGGCATGCCGTCATCCTCCAGCGCCGTCTGTCTTCCTCAGGAAGTGATGATTACGAAGGCTGACGTCTTTGGGATCAGACAGGCTCACAGGGCTGAGAGTTAAACCGTTAGGGAACTTTGTGTATGTTTGACAGTTTCCACGGCAAACGCACCAAACGCTTCGTGAGTAGGTTTGCTGATCAACTGAACCCGCCATCTGTCTGCAGGAAAACGTAAGAGTTATGCAACTTAGATCTGTGGAAATAATAAAGAACACACATTCTGATAAACTGCTATGTTGGATTATGATTTATTTGTTATATCTATGGAACATGTTATGTGCTAGCCTTCATTTTCCTTTTCACGGGATTTCGCAATAAAGTTTAAATTGATTCAGATATGACAAGGTTCCTACAGCTGGAAGAACCTGTAAGATTTTAATGATGATCCAGAACGTCAATCTGTTTCAAGATGTGGATTTCCATATGGAGGATCACTGCACATATTTTAAACATCTAATTCCACGAGGTTCACTGAAAAAAATTTTGGAGCAGTTTTTACTTTCTTTAATAATGGATTTCTTTTTTTTCCTTTGAATTTCCAAAAAGAAACCAAAGGTCTATCATGTTACCCTGGATGTTAAATCACAACAGCATTTTATGTTTATTTTTATGACCAAAGTATTGTCAAAATTTAACTAATAATGATATCTTGTTATTATATTGCATTGTTATTGTAGCACACTTCTCTTGCTTTGAACTACTTACCAGTTGTGAAGTACTGCAAACTATATCTGCTATATAAATACTAAGCTAGTATTATTAATTATTATTACTGTTAGTTCAAACAGACCCCTGCCCATTCTCCATGTAATGTGGAGTTGCGTCAGGAAGGGCATCTGGTGTAAAACTTGTGCCAAATCCAAATGAAAATGGAAGAAGCTGAAGCGACTTATTATTATGACTATTAGTTGATCAAAATACTTCAAAGGTTTTTGATCCCATTTGGATAGAACATGGTGGAAGGACTGAGGGTCAGTCTAGGACAAAATGGTTTGATTTTGAGAAATAATGTTAAGTTAATGGCCATAGGCAAAGCTCAAAATATGGGCCCAGTTGTTACACTCACCAACCACTTCAAGAGGTACACCTGTTCAAATGCTTGTTAACACAAATAATTAATAAGCCAATCACATGGCAGGAACTCAATACATTGTAGGCATCTAGACGTGGTGAAGACACTTTTCTGAAATTCAAACCAAGCATCAGAATGGGGAAGAAAGGGGATTTAACATTCATTGAACATAGCATGGTTGTGGTTGCCAGACGGACTGGTCTGAGTATTTCAGAAACTGCTGATCTATTAGGATTTTCTTACACAACCATCTCTAGAGTTTACAGAGAATGGACCAAAAAAGAGAATATATCCATTGAGTGGCAGCTGTTTGGATGAAAATGCTTTGTTGATGTCAGAGGTCACAGGAGAATGGACTTCAGACTGATACAGATACATCGGGACCTCATACAGGATGTGATACATAAACAGACATGTAATAAGATATTTATCACACATTACAACAAAAATTAAGAACCATAAAATTATCGTCAACTCCATTTGTCAAGTTCCACTGGAGAAAGAACAAGGAGCCCTCTCTTCTCCTTCTGGACAAGTTCATATCACTCTGTTTTCCTGATGGTGTTCTTGTCTTATGCCTCTCTATAACGTCATGAGTGTCTTCTTCACTAACTTCTTGATGTCTCACAACTTCAGTATAAGACTCAAGTTGTAGAATTCTCCCTGCTTAGGAGGACTAAAACTCTCACCTTGATCACCTTGGTTGAATGAAATGATCTTGATCCTGTCCCAGGGTAACACAAAATGGGCGCGTGTCATTGGTGGGGTTGAGAAAAGGGGGCTCCTGATTGGATGAAAGCGGGGTTTGACAGGCAAGTTGGTTAGGACACAAATGCAAGGCTCACAAACACAGCTCTGGTTGAAAAACTTTAGTGGTGTGGTAAGCAAAGGTCTGTACATGGGAAGGCAGTCCAAAAAACACAGCAGCAGTAATATAATCATCACGCTAAAGCATGGTCGGAACAAACGGGCAGGAGGTCGAGAACACGATGAAGCAGGCAGGACTATGGAATACAAAACCGAGAGCTGGAAAGAAGGCACAGAGCGTATCAATCTGGCGAAGAAACAAAGCAGAATGAGCAGTATATATATATATATATATATATATACACCCAAGTGATGAGCTGCAAATTGCGAGCAGGCGAGCATGGAAAGCACCAGAAGGAGAGCATGACCAGGGAGAGAGAGAGAGGGAAACAGAGACAGAAAGACCCAAGCAGGAAAAAGTCCAACAAGGAAATAAACAAACGGGAAGGCAACCAACAGACAAAAACAGATCAAGGCAAAGAAATAAAAGAAGATCAAACACACCCCCTGACAGTACCCCCCCCCCGCCACGGCCAACCCCAGATGGCCCAGGAGAACTGGGGTGAGCGGCATCCTGCACGAACAAGGGCAGGATGCAAAATAAAGCTGGAGGGGACCCACGACTGCTCCTCGGGGCCATAACCCTCCCAATCGACTAAATACTGAAACCCGTGACCGCAACAGCGAGAGGACAGGGGCTGGCGCACGGTGAAAACCGGGCCACCATCCACACACCAGCCAGGTGGCGGGGGAACGGCAGGAGTGCATAACATGCTTGACTAAACAGGCTTGATATTGCTGACATGGAAAGTGGGATGGACCCACATGGACTGAGGGAGACGGAGACAGACAGAAACAGGATTAATGACCTTGGACACCGGGAAGGGACTGACGAATCTGGGAGCCAATTTCCTGGGCATGCCCCTAAGAGTCAAGTGGCGTGTCAAGAGCCATACCTTCTGACCCGGGATGTAGGACGGGGCAGCAGTCCTCCTACAGTCAGCGGCTGTTTTATAAGTCATCATGGAACGTGACAAAATGTTCTGTGCCTGCTCCCAGGTTCGTCTGCAATGAAATATCAGAGAGCCAAGGGAACCGGGGAGTTGAGATCAACCGAGGGAGAAAGTGCAGGCTGGTGACCAAAAACTACGTGAAATGTGGAACAACCGGTCTAAGTTGAGGGTAAACTGTTATGGACAAGTTCGATCCAAGGAAGTTGTTCTGACCAGGATGTGGGGTGTCGTGACACAAGCAACTGGGGGCCTTTTTCTAATTCTTGATTTAACCATTCCGCCTGCCCACTGGCCTGTGGATGGTAACCTGAGGTTAAGCTGGATGTGACCCCGAGGAGATGGCAAAACTCCCACCAGAAATGGGATACAAAGTGTGGCCAATGGTCAGAGACTATATCCTGAGGCAGACCATGCAGTTTAAAACCTGGTTTAACATGACCATGGCCATTTCCCTAGCTGAAAGTAATTTACTCCAGGGAATGAAATGAACCATCTTTGAGAGGCGATCTACCACAGTCAAAACAACAGTATGTCAGTAAAAACGGTCACAGAATCCATCGCAATATGGGACCACAGGCGAGTCGGGACAGGTAACGGCAACAAGGGACCCGCTGGTGGATGGTTAGAGGACTTATGCATACCTGGCAGGCAGACACATATTCGGTGATGTCTTTAACTAGTCCCGGCCACCAAAATCTTTGTTGAACTACAAACAAAGTTTTCTTGATTCTGGGATGACAGAACATCTGGCAGTCATGACACCAGTGGATTGTTTCACTCCTGAGGGTAGAAGGAACGAAAAGTTTTCCCCACGGACACCCAGCAGGGACTGGTGCATCCCCGACTGCTGATTCAGTTTTGGACTCAATGTCCCAGGCTAGGGCTGACACAAAACATGAGGCGGGCAAAATTGTTCCTGGATCAACAAACGCGTCTACTGGGTCCCCCAACCGAGATAAAGCATCGGGTTTGACATTTTTAGTGCCCAGACGGTAGGACAGAGTGAAATTGAAATGACTGAAAAATATTGCCCATCGGGCCTGGCGGGAGTTGAGACATCTGGTAGTGCGGAGATATTCGAGATTCTTGTGATCAATGTAGACTATGAACGGGAATTGTGCCCCCTCCAGCCAGTGCCGCCACTCCTCCAAAGCCACTTTAACCGCTAACAGCTCGCGGACGCCGATGTCATAATTACGTTCTGCCGGGGTCAGTTTTTTTTTACTAAAAGGCGCAGGGATACAGCCTGTTGTCAGAGGGATTCCTCTGGGACAGAACGGCACCCACTCCTACACTGGAGGCATCGACTTCCATGACGAACTGCCATGCGGGGTCAGGGAGGAGCAGCACAGGGCCGTGGTAAAGCGATTCTTTAGGACTCTGAATGCCTCGTTGCACTCCGGCATCCAGACAAACAGATGGAGGGACGAGGTGACCGCATGAAGGGGAGCTGCGACAGTACTGAAACCACAAATAAATTTACGATAGAAATTATCGAAACCCAGAAAACGTTGCACCTCCTTACAAGATGCGGGAACCACCCACTCTTGAACTGCCACCACCTTTGCAGGATCCATCTTAATTTCCCCTGCGGAAATTACAAAGCCTAAAAAAGAGACCATGGATTTATGAAATTCGCATTTCTCAGCTTTCACAAACAGCCCATTTTGCAGCAATTTCTGTAATACCTGGCCAACATGTTGGGTGTGGGTAGCCAGATCAGGGGAAAAAAATAAGAATATCGTCCAAGTAAAGAAAAACAAACTTATTTAGGAAGTCATGTAGCACATTGTTGACCAAGTTCTGGAAAACGGTGGGCGTGTTCGTGAGTCCAAATGACATCACAAGATATTCATAATGACCGGAGGGTGTGTTAAAGGCCGTCTTCCATTCATCACCTTGTTTAATCCTGACCAAATGATATGAGTTCCGCAGATCGAGGTTAGTAAAAACTGTGGCTCCTTCCAATAACTCAAATGCGGAGGAGATTAGAGGCAGCGGGTAACAATTTTTTACTGTGATTTCATTCAGACCATGGTAATCGATGCAGGGGCGGATGTCTTATCCTTCTTTACAACAAAGAAGGAACCCGCCCCTGCAGGCAACAATGATGAGCGAATCAAGCGAGCTGATAGGGACTCCTGAATGTACTCATTCATAGCGCGGCATTCAGGTGTGGATAGAGAAGCTCAATAGCGAAGTCATAATCACGATGTGGTGGTAATGATTTACCTTTTGCTTTGCTTAAAACGGCTGCGAGGTCATAGTAAGACTTGGGAACCCCAGCGAGATCTGGGTTGAAACCCTGCAGAATGCAGTCAGATTTAGGCAGACATACATTAATACATGTTGGGCTCCAAGAAATAATCTTGCTCTTAACCCAATCAACGTTGGGCCCATGACACTGTAGCCAGGGGTGCCCCAGTATAATCACGTGAGTCATATTATCCATTACATGGAAACTAATTGATTCAGAATGAGTGTGAGAAATTAGCAATTTGACCGACCGAGTGTGGTGAGTGATTTGACCAAGAACGAGACCATCCATGGCACATACCAACAGGGGGCGAGAGAGCTTAAACATCTTAAGGTGAAGGGACCTGGCAAAAGAGGACCAGATCAAATTGGCATCAGAACCTGAATCTACAAAAGCAGATACAGCTATAACGGAGTGGTCAGATATTAATTTGGCTGGGATTATATTCTTAGTTGAAACAGAGGAGATGAAATTAAGACTCACCCGTACCTCTGATCTTGGCTGCACGGTGGCACCCCTGGCTTGACAATTGGAAATTAAGTGTCCTGACTGTCTACAGTAAAAGCAGAGGCTGTCCTCACGGCGGCGCCATCACTCCGCTAATGACAGGCGCATTCACCCCAACTGCATGGGCTCCTCTGAGCTGTGTGGCAGAGAGTTGGGCTGAGCGCGAGTGGAGGAAGAGGAACGGGCTGGAGGCATGTCTGTTCGGTGGTCCAGATAGCAATTTCCTTGACGGGGGCGGTCCTGCAGGCGACGGCTGGTGCGGATGGCCAGCGCTATCAGCTCATCCAAATCATTTGGCAAGTCGATGGCTATTAATTGGTCCTGAATGTTGGCTGACAGACCCTGGAAGAAAACATCGAGAAGGGCCGCCGAGTTCCATTCAGTTTTAGCTGCAAGAATGTGGACGTCTATGGCATAGTCTGTTACCCGCCAACTGCTCTGCCTCAGCCTCATGAGGGAGCGCACTGCCTCACGCCCCGGAGCCGTGTGCTGGGATACTTGTTGGAGAGCAGAGGTAAACACTGGGAGGGAAGCACAGGCGGGATATTGTCAACCCCACTCCGCAGTTGCCCAGGCAACCGCTTGACCGGACAGGTGAGTGATCATATACGCGATCTTCGTTCTGTCAGTCGGGAACATGGGTGATGAACTGTCTGACATTGCCAGTTTCACCAGAGAAACGTTCAGGTTGTGACAGCTGATTACAGATGACTGGGACTGGTGCAGGAGCTAGTGCAGCTGCTAATAGTCCCAGTGGAGGTAGGCCGGAGACACCGGTGGCCGTGTCAGATGAAGCCTGAAGACAGTTGCGCCAGAAGCTGACTCATCTGCATGTTGACTGTCGACATGAATGTGTCCTGGTGTTTAGTGAGTTCGCTAAACCCAGAACTGAGCGTAGCAAGCTGGTGTTCCTGCTGCGCGAGCTGCTGACTGTGGTGACGTACCGCCTGCTGGAAGGGATCTGAGCCTGCTGTGTCCATCGTTGGCCACATTGATCTGACAGGCGGGTTGGTTAGGACACAAATGCAAGCCTCACAAACACAGCTCTGGTTGAAAAACTTTAGTGGTGTGGTAAGCAAAGGTCTGTACATGCGAAGGCAGTAGCAAAAACACAGCAGTAGTAAAGGTTGAAACAAACAGGCAGGAGGTCGAAAACAGGAAGCAGGTAGGACTATGGAATACAAAACAGAGCTGAAAAGAAGGCACAGGGCGCATCAATCTGGTGAAGGAACAAAGCAGAATGGGCAGTATATATACACCCAAGTGATGAGCTGAAAATTGCGAGCAGGTGAGCGTGGAAAGCACCAGAAGGAGGGCATGACCAGGGAGAGAGAGAGGGAAAACGCCCACCACCAAGAGAGACAGAAAGACCCAAGCAGGAAAAAGTCCAACAAGAAAATAAACGGGAAGGCAACCAACAGACAAAAAAATAAAAGCAGATCAAACACACCCCCTGACAGGGTGATACAATGCCTGGTATTTTCAATGTCTTTGTATCGCCCCATTTTAAGATTTGTATCGCCCTGATTTTATTGCCACAGTTTCCAGGGCAGTAAAATTGATAGGAAAAATGTATGATTTATCAGCCCTATTTTTTCTTGTATCTCATGAGGGCAGATTTTTCTTTATATATATATATATATATATATATATATATATATATATATATATATATATATATCAGAGGCAGAAGCTCAGCTTCCCCTAAAATGTCAAAAAATAAGTGATCAAATATATACTGTTGTGTGTACATGTCATTGACTAAATATGCACTACAACACGCTCAACGTTTGTTCAGAATCAGCTTCTTATCACTGGTAACAACGCGGCTTTCCTCTCACTCATTCCTGCAGCTTCACAGTGCTTTAAACAGTGTGGACGCTGTGTCCACAGAGTTCAATAGCGAAGCAAAGCATGCAGCGAAACGAGACGAGTCATTGGATAAATTCTGGGCTTTGTCCCGCCCATCGGACGCTCAGCGTCTCTGGGGGTCTATGGGGCAGTGGGCTGGCCTCAGCCGGCCCGGACGCTCAGCTTCTGCATGATGATTGGATGATCTGTCTGAGGCTGAATCCCTTTTTGATTGACAGCAAAATGAGCGAATCTGCGATCTTTTGGTGTAAACATCCGTGGGAGCGTTTTTAAATTTTCATTCTGTTCTGAATTGAACCGGAGACTTTCCTAATCCTCTTAGCGGCATTTTCTTTGTTAAAAACGACTAGCGACAAATCGAGCTTCTATTTCTGGTGTTTTTTGTTTGGTTTTTTTGTAGCTGCTTGTGTTTGGAGACTGATTTCTATCACTCTTTGTGACTGCTATCGCAGTTTCTGTCCCTACTGAGCAGCGGGTGCTGCTGAGCTCCTCCACCGTCACACTCACAGGCGGACAAACTTCACACTAGCCTCGCGCCAGTCCCAGCTAGCGAGCTAGCTAGGTAGCAAGCTGCACATAATGGCAGACAATTTGAATGTTGTGGACCGGATTTTGGCGAAGCCATTTGATAGTCTTCCTTACGAAGAAAAACTTAGAGTTAAACAGCAGGGCAGATCAACTCCTCAGATTAATTTCGTGCAAAAGTTGGGGAAAAGTAACAGGTCTTTTCAGCTGACCTGGTATGACAAAGTGAGCTGGCTGACTGTAACTGTAACTGTAAGTGCTGTAACAAATAAAATGTACTGTTGGCCATGCCTCTTGATGAAACCATCTCAGGGATGTGTTGTCTGGTCAAAAGTGGGTTTTGGGGATCTGTCCAACTTTGACAGGGCAAACAAAAAGCATGAAAAAAGCAATGAACATGTGAGTGCATGTGCAAGGTTAAGTTGCCTGGGCAGAGTCAGGGTTGAGCATGCAATCAATGAAGGCGCTCGCATTCAAGTGGCAAAACATAATGAAGCAGTTAAACAAAACAGAGCTTTCCTAAACCGCCTTATTGATGTGACTTCCTTGCTTGGCCATCAGGAGCTGTCATTTAGGGGGCATGATGAGAGTGTTGAATCATCCAACAAGGGGAATTACAGGGAGTTTAATGAAACATTAGCTAAATGTCCTGGCCACACAATTCCAGTCATCAGCTGTATTTTCTGGTTTGTCCCATGCAATCCAAAATGACTTGATCTCTGCTCTTTCAGCCACTGTTTCTGATGAGATCAAAGATGAAATCCAGGCTGCTCCCTTTTTTGCATGGCAGGTGGATGAAACAACTGATATAGCTTGCCATGCTCAACTCTCTGTCATTGTTCGCTATGTGCATAGGGCAGGTAAAATTCAGGAGCGCTTTATTGGATTTTTTGATGTTTCTGGGGGAAGAGATGCTCAGTCTGTTTTTGAAGTCTTGAATGAGAGGGCTATAATTTCAGGGAGAAACTTGTGGCGCAAAACTATGATGGGGCTGCTGTCATGGCTTCAGCTCTCAATGGTTTGCAGGTCAAAGTTAAAGCAATAGCCCCCAGTGCAATGTTTGTGCATTGCTATGCACACAGACTGAATCTGGTTCTGTCTCAGGGGGCTAAATGCTTATCTGAGTGCAGAATATTTTTTGCATCACTCTCTGGGTTTGCCACATTTTTCTCAAAATCCACAAAGAGGATGTCTTTTCTTGAGTCTGCAGGCTGCTCAAGGTTGACCACAAATGCTCCTACTCAATGGAATTCGACATCATGGATAGTGAGCACTGTGGCAAACAATTATGATGCCCTCCTGCAAACTTTTGAGATGATCATTGCAGATAAGTCCATGGATGATGACACATTAGACTGTGCCAAAGGCCTTCTGATGAAACTGGAGGATTTTGAGTTTGTGTTCATGTTGTACACATATGAACAAATCTTCTCTGAGACTGATGTGGTGTTTGACATTGTCCAGCAGAGAGCTATGGATGTTCTGTACTGCAAGAAAAGAATTGAGTGTCTTCTTGCTTTTGTCAGAGAGAAGAGGTCAGAGGGGGCTTTCCAAGCTGTTTATGCCAAAGCAGCAGATCTCACATCAGACCCACAAACTGAGCCCATGAAAAAACGCCGTCTGTCACAACTACAGGATCCCAAGGAGCGCTACAGAAATCTGTACATGGCCATCCTAGACAATCTCACAGAGCAGCTACCTCGGCATTTTGCAAATTTGGAAAGTCTGCGCTTCTTGGAATTGGTCAATCCAGGGAAATTTGATGAGATGAGACAAGTGTTTCCAGAGGAGGCATTTCAGAAAAGTTTTGGCCAGTTCTTTGATCCAGGGAGACTGAGGTCTGAACTTCAAGTCCTATATTCAAGCCAGGACTTGCAGGGCAACAGGGGAAAGCTATGTGATTTCTTGCTGTTTCTGAAAGACATGGAGTTGGACAGTGCAATGCCTCAGGTGTACAAACTACTGTCATTAGTGGCAACGATTGGCGCTACATCTGCAGGTGTAGAGAGGAGCTTCTCCTGTTTAAAGCGGCTCAAGTCTTACACCCGCAACAAAATGGGCCAAGGCCGTTTAAGCAGCCTAGCTGTGCTGGCCATTGAGAGGACACTAGTCAAGTCCCTGGAAAAGACGCCTTGTTGGTACGACAGGGTCACAGATCATTTTCTTGAAAAGGAATGGAGGGTAGAATTTATGTATAAATAAACCGACACATTTTATGATGTAGGCCGAAATTGAGCTTCCCCTCCTTGAAAGACCAGCATCCGCCACTGATACACATATATATATATATATATATATATATATATATATATATATATATGGGGCTTTATTGGTAACATGACCTTTAACTCTGGATGACTTTGAAAGCTCAAACTCAAGGTCATACCTGTTTAACTCAACCACATTAAAGCCAATACGGATTAAACATGGTGGAAGGGTTGTTTGTTAGTCAAGAATAACGTGGTTCAAGGTCACACAGAACCAAATATTATGGTACCACTGAATCACAAAGAATTAATTTGTAAGACTTAGTATCACACACGTAAAGCACAGGTGTTGCACTCTCCAAGTGCCCGTTCTCATTATTGTTATAGTTTTTGTTATGAAGTGATGATGGATCAGCACTGCAGTTGCACGACTGTGCATCATCCATTACTCATGTAAGCTAATAAAAATTTGGAGTGCATGCTCATGTTCCACACAATGTATTTATCAGATGTTATTTGGTGCAACACCTATTGAGATGCATAAAGATTGATAGAAAAATCTGCACTATTTGCAGTTTCTATACTTCAAAATACATTAAAAATGAAATATTTATTCCAAAATATAGCTCACCTACTTTTCATTCAAGGAGAACCCTGGACATAGTGTGCTACAATAAATCTAATATTGATGTTTCTGTGTGCTCAATCAGCGGTCTATATGGTTGCAGCCCCTCCAACCCTGAAGACTTTAGTCATATTACAAAAATTTGCCAAACTTCCTTATGAGGAACACAGAGGAAATCGAGTTGAGACCATGAGGAGCCGCAGCGATGATGGACAGAAAATAAGAGATCCCACGACTCTCCCACTTGCATATTCACATACTGGCTGCAGCTGCCGAACACGTGAAGTTCCGTAAAGCTGAGCTAAAGATGTGGACGCGGTGGCACATTCACACCTGTTAGCGCCGTTAACGCCGGCCAAATGGCCTGACTTCCTTCAGGCCATCATCGCCTCTGAATAGCGAGGGCACTATCCAAGCAAACATTCCATCAGCAAAAAGCCGGAAGGTTCTGCCTTCCAACATTAATATCAACAAGCTTTCCACATCTCTGCTGATTACTGCGTGAAGCGCGTGAAAAAACAGGACGTGGTGTCTTTTTTTAGTTTGTTACGAGAGGCTCACTTACTGGAACAGAAGCCACCGGTAGGGATTAAGTGTGTATTAATTAGTGTGTCCATGCACACATGATAAGAGACAAAGAACTGCTGCTTTCTGTGTGTACACGCGCGCGTGTGCAAAAGTGAAGCTTGATCCGATAGGAAATGACCTCTGAATTGTTGGCCTTTAATTACCCAAATTTAAGATGGAATTTTAATTTGCTTCACTTCATTTCCATCAACGGATTCACTTGAATTCCATCAAGAAGGTGAAATATTCACCAGAGTAATCCATGTAAACATTTGCAGTGAATTCACACCTGCATCCAATCATAGCCATCATGATACCGCTGACCTCCGAGGCAATGGCAGTAAACCGAGTCGAAAAATGGAGGCTATTTGTGCCACATTATCTAACATTATAAAATCATAAGAAGCTGGGAAAAAAAAAAAAAACAGATCAGCTTGCAGTTAGATGAGTGAAGAGATTGGATAGTTCCCTTAAACAACTGTTAGCGTGATATCAGAATCCACTCAAAAACTGATGCATTGGATGAACTCAATTTAATTATGAGCAGGATTTCCATTTAATAAATATATGTAGCCCCAACTCAAATAAAGTGTATCCATGAAAGATAATTTAATTTAGTTGCGGCTATATATTTGATGGAAATCCTGCACATAACAACTGAGTTCATCCAGTGAGCCATTTGTTTGAGTGATACACTCAAACAAATGACTCACTGGATTGGATTCCACCTAATAAATATATGTAGTCCCAACTAAATTAAATTATCTTGCATGGATGCAATTTATTTGAGTTGGGGCTACATTTATTTATTATATGGAAATCCTGCTCATAATTTAATTGAATTCATCCAATGAATCATTTATTTGAGTGATACACTCAAAAAAATCTGCCTCATTTGATTGTATTTCCATCTAATAAATATATGTAGTCCCAACTAAATTAAATTACATTATCTTGCATGGATGTGTTTTATTTGAGTTGGGGCTACATATATTTATTAGATGGAAATCCTGCATACATGTATGTATGCAGGATGCATGTAAAAAATTTGACCAATGTTTAGTCAAAAAAATTGTGGCAACAAAGTGACACAAAATATGATTGAATAGATTTTACGTTCTACAATTTTGATTAAAAAGTATTGAATACATTATCTAAACCCAACCAAAAAATAAATAAATAAGTACATGTTAATAAAAGCAACAGTTGAAATGTGTTGGAACCTTCCACACTGAAGCTAAGCGCACTAACCAATAACCAAGTGCACTAACCACATTCACGCTGTTGTATTATGTCAGTAAACTACAGTTCACTTACTACAGCAGTGTAAATATGTTGTATTAAGCAACAATGTGCTAGAACAGTAGTTTTCAAGCTGTGAGGCGTGCCCCCCTATGGGGCACCAGAGTTCTTCAGGGAGAGCATGAGGGATGGTATCATGAAACAGTTCTTTTTGAGAATCATTAAGAAGTTATTCAATCCACTGACATCAATAGCTTTTTTGCTTAACAATTCTCTTATCGGTCCTTCAGAGCGGCCGTTGTTTTGAGGGTGTTTTATCAGGAAAATTATCACTTCTCTATGTTGATTACAGACCCTGCAACCAACCGTTTCTGTAACGGCTCCACTTTGAAGCTGGAAACAATGAAGCAGTGCTCCGATCCGCTGCTTCATTGCTTTGCTGCTTTCAGAAGTGACAAGCCCACTTCTTAACCCCTCTCAAAGCCATTAAAAATGTCAATCATGAGTCACTTTTGTGTGGATTAAAGTTACTATCTGGGACTCTTAATTATCCTCTGTTCCATTCGCACAGCTCCAAACACTGCGCCGCTCTCTGCCAAGACAGAGTCCGGTCAGAATTATTAACATCAAAGCGAATCGCCGTTTAAATCAAATGACTCAAAAACTAACTTATTGGACTGGATTCCACCTAATAAATATATGTAGTCCTAACTAAATTAAATTATCTTGCATGGATGCAATTTATTTGAGTTGGGGCTACATATATTTATTATATGGAAATCCTGCTCATAATTTAAATGAGTTCATCCAATGAATCATTTGTTTGATTGATACACTTAAAAAAAACCTGACTCATTTGATTGGATTCCATCTAATAAATATATGTAGTCCCAACTAAATTAAATTACATCATCTTGCATTGATGTGTTTTATTTGAGTTGGGGCTACATATATTTATTAGATGGAAATCCTGCATACACACTAAAAATTTTGACCAATGTTTAGTCAAAAAAATTGTGGCAACAAAGTGACAAAATATGACTGAATAGATTTTAAGTTCTACAATTTTGATTAAAAAGTATTGAATACATTATCTAAACCCAACCAACAAATAAATAAATAAATAAGTACATGTTAATAAAAGCAACAGTTGAAATGTGTTGGAACCTTCCGCACTGAAGCTAAGTGCACTAACCAATAACCAAGTGCACTAACCACATTCACGCTGTTGTATTATGTCAGTAAACTACAGTTCACTTACTACAACAGAGTAAATATGTTGTATTAAGCAACAATGTGCTAGAACAGTAGTTTTCAAACTGTGAGGCGTGCCCCCCTACGGGGCACCAGAGTTCTTCAGGGAGAGCATGAGGGATGGTATCATGAAACAGTTCTTTTTGAGAATCATTAAGAAGTTATTCAATCCACTGACATCAATAGCTTTTTTGCTTAACAATTCTCTTATCGGTCCTTCAGAGCGGCCGTTGTTTTTGAGGGTGTTTTATCAGGAAAATTATCACTTCTCTACGTTGATTACAGACTCTGCAGTGGGTCTGTAACCAACCGCTTCTGTAACGGCTCCGCTTTGAAGCTCGAAACAATGAAGAAGTGCTCCGATCCGCTGCTTCATTGCTTTGCTGCTTTCAGAAGCGACAAGTCCACTTCTTAACCCCTCTCAAAGCCATTTAAAAATGTCAATCGTGAGTCACTTTTGTGTGGATTAAAGTTACTATCTGGGACTCTTAATTATCCTCTGTTCCATTCGCACAGCTCCAAACACTGTGCCGCTCTCTGCCGAGACAAAGGCCGGTCGGAATTAATAACATCAAAGCGAGTCGCCGTTTAAATCAAATGACTCAAAAACTGACTTATTGGACTGGATTCCACCTAATAAATATATGTAGTCCCAACTAAATTAAATTATCTTGCGTGGATGCAATTTATTTGAGTTAGGGGTACATATATTTATTATATGGAAATCCTGCTCATAATTGAATTGAGTTCATCCAATGAGTCATTTGTTTGAGTGATACACTCAAAAAAACCTGACTCATTTGATTGGATTCATCTAATAAATATATGTAGTCCCAACTAAATTAAATTACATCATCTTGCAAGGATGTGTTTTATTTGAGTTGGGGCTACATATATTTATTAGATGGAAATCCTGCATACACACAAAAAATTTTGACCAATGTTTACTCAAAAAAAAATTGTGGCAACAAAGTGACAAAATATGATTGAATAGATTTTAAGTTCTACAATTTTGATTAAAAAGCATTGAATACATTATCTAAACCTAACCAAAAAAAAAAGGGGGTACATGTTAATAAAAGCAACAGCTGAAATGTGTTGGAACCTTCCGCACTGATGCTAAGCGCACTAACCAAGAACCAAGTGCACTAACCACCTAGATTATCAGTAAATATGAATTAAAATCTATTCAATTATATTGAGTGTATCTTTATTGTAGCTTTATTGTTCTTTACATAAAGAACACATTTACATTGTCACATCACAGATGAAGGTCCACTTCACAGCATCCTTTTTTCTTTTTTTTTTTCACCCAAATGCCAAAGTGGACCACCGCTACCACCGCCGCTTTCTCTCATCGTGACAGGTGATTAAACTGCAGCTCGGCAGCAAGGGTGGCGGGATGTTAAACACCTCTTTGGCGTGCACTCTGATCCCACACTGTCTGCTTATCCCGACTAAAGACTTTCTGATTGATGACTCCAAAGACGGATGAAGGCTGTGTGCTAAAGTCATCACACGGTGATGTAAAGCAGGCGCACGCTGAGGCTTCGCCACAAGTTCAAAAGGAATGTGATTTGATGTTTGTTGCACTTTTTCCCCCCATCCTCTCTCCGTCCTGTCTATTACCAGATTTATTCATGTTATTCTTGAGATCATCTGCACTACGTAAGCCAGAGATTTACGTGGTTGACCTGATTTTGGTCTACTGTCAAGATCTGACATATTAAGCTTGACGTTGAGAGCTGCCAAGTCCTTAGATTGACCCACAGGATCCAGAAAGATCTACTGATGTGTCTAAGTGTCCTTATAATGACAAACTGCTTGTCTCCTCTGTGGACGCTTCCAACATTGGCATGCGCACTCAAAATGCTGATATATCATCAACAGAGCGGATGGAAAATGTTACTGCTGCAATCATGGAATTTTACGTGATAATTACAATAATAACATGGAACAGTATCTTCTGGATATGACCAAAATCATATTTGAGAAACTGTGTACTCCCTAGCTCCAAAACCATGAAAAAAAAAAGAAAATTTGTGGATGTTGATACTGACTTTTTGCCCTTCATTTTCCTCCCCTGTCATCTGATTGTTACACTGTAAAAAATGTCTGAAATTAACGGGAAATCACGACATAAAAAAAACCCCTTAAAAAGAAAAACAATGGAGTAGTGTTTAATTTACAACCATGTATAAAATTTGCAATGAAACTGAACTGTGAATTTAACATCAAGTCACATAATGAGAAGCTTGTGTTTTGTCTTCCACAAGTGCTGAGAAGACCTTGAATATCTATGAGTGTTTACCGCGCAGGAGATGGCTCCATGCTGTCCGCGTGGGCCGGAACATATCCCACGTTATCAGCTGTGCTTCCTCTCGCCCCAGAGAACTTTAACATTTTACAAAGAGCTACTGCCGGGGACGACTGATAAAACTGATACAATTAGAGTGGGGGGCAAAAAGACATACAGCAATATCTGCATTTCCGTCGTCTTCTCGAAAATGCAGTACATGCAGCATATGACCAGGGTGCTGAACCTGTGTACTTCTGGGTAACTGTGCATTTATGTAACAGCAATACTTTACAATAAGGGTACATGAATTAATGCAGTAATAAGTTTCAACTGACAGTTAATTAAGATTTAACTGTATTAAGTAATCATAAATGGTGTTTCATGCTTAATTCTCTAATTATACAATAACATGATTTTGGAGGATGCATGTATACCTTATCACATGTCTGTTGATGTATCACACCCTGGCATGATGCAGGGCATGATACATCTTATTTAAATAAAGAACAGGAACCATATAATTATCGTCAGCTCCATTTAAGTCTTTAACTCATTTGCTCACTACACCAACAACAAGTTCATTCAACACGTGCCAACAATAAATAGCATAACACAGTAGGTCTGATCTATATAATCATCAAAATAGTTAAAGAGTAATCATACGCATGAATCATGCAGAACAAATGTAAATCAAGTACATATGTAGATTAGGGAATGTTCTTATGTTTCTCTATAAAGTCACGAGTGTCCTCTTCACTAACTTCTTGATGTCTCACAACTTCAGTATGAGACTCAAGTTGTAGAATTCTCCCTGCTGGGGAGGCTAAAAATCTCTCACCTTGATCAGACATCTTGATTGAATGAAATGATCTAGACCCTGTATCAGGATCCTGCACTTGTCACCAGGGTAACACAAAATGGGGGGGTGTCATTGGTGGCACCAAGAAATGGGGGCTCCTGATTGGATGAAAAGCAGGATGATACAAAGCCTGGTGTTTTTAAGACTTGTATCACCCTGATTTTATTGCCACAGTTTCCAGGGCAGTAAAAACTGATAGGAAAAATGTATGATTTATCAGCCCTATTTTTTTCTTGCATCTCATGAGGGCTGGTTTACGAGTGCAGATTTTGTTGTAATACACACACACACACACACACACACACACACACACACACACACACACACAGGACATTTAAAATGGCAAATTCAAACACCAGTAAAATTAAACTAAGGGACTCCAGTTCCAATTTGAGAGGAATTTTATTTTTTGAGAAATTAAGGAACCAAAGTCCTGCTAACAGTCATTGTGTTCTTGTTAAAGGTGTTAATATCTGGAATAACTGTCCTGACAATATTAAAGTACTTGGTACTTTAGTAGGCTTTAAAAGACATTGCGAGAATAATAAAATTGCTTGCTATAGTTTGAAGACAGGTTTTTGATTTTGTTATTTTGTTTGTCTGGTTGGGTTTTGTAAATTTGAGTTCATTGACTAATTTTGCACACTTCTTTTGGTATTTGTCATCATGGGTGTGTGTATGTATGCATTATATATATATATATATATATATATATATATATATATATATATATATATATATATATATATATATATATATACGAGGTCTGTCAATAAAGCAACGGTCCTTTTTATTTTTTTCAAAAACTATATGGATTTCATTCATATGTTTTTACGTCAGACATGCTTGAACCCTCGTGCGCATGTGTGAGTTTTTCCACGCCTGTCGGTGACATCATTCGCCTGTGAGCACTCCTTGTGGGAGGAGTCGTCCAGCCCCCCGTCGGAATTCCTTTGTCTGAGAAGTTGCTGAGAGACTGGCGCGTTGTTTGATCAAAATTTTTTCTAAACCTGTGAGACACATCGAAGTGGACACGGTTCGAAAAATTAAGCTGGTTTTCAGTGAAAATTTTAACGGCTGATGAGAGATTTTGAGGTGATTCTGTCGCTTTAAGGACTTCCCACGGTGCAAGACGTCGCGCAGCGCTCTCAGCCGCCGTCGTCAGCCTGTTTCAAGCTGAAAACCTCCACATTTCAGGCTCTATTGATCCAGGACGTCGTGAGAGAACAGAGAAGTTTCAGAAGAAGTCGGTTTCAGCATTTTATCCGGATATTCCACTGTTAAAGGAGATTTTTTTAATGAAAGACGTGTGGACGGGTCCGCGCGTCGGGACGCAGCCGACGCGGTGCGGCGGCACAGGAAAAACACCTCTGTGTTGATAACCATTTGTAAAATCCAGGCGACTTTTGATGGCTTTCAGTGGAGTGAGTATATGAGAAATTGTTTAACAGCAGGACATGTTCCAACTTGTCCTTAAGGCTTTCAACAGAGGTGTTTTTCCTGTGGCGGAGCGTCGCGAGCCGACGCGCGGACCCGTCCGCACGTCTTTCATTAAAAAAATCTCCTTTAACAGTGGAATATCCGGATAAAATGCTGAAACCGACTTCTTCTGAAACTACTCTGTTCTCTCACGACGTCCTGGATCAATAGAGCCTGAAATGTGGAGGTTTTCAGCTTGAACAGGCTGACGACGGCGGCTGAGAGCGCTGAGCGACGTCTCGCTCCGTGGGAAGTCCTTAAAGCGACAGAATCACCTCAAAATCTCTCATCAGCCATTAAAATTTTCACTGAAAACCAGCTTAATTTTTCGAACCGTGTCCACTTCGATGTGTCTCACAGGTTTAGAAAAAATTTTGATCAAACAACGCGCCAGTCTCTCATCAACTTCTCAGACAAAGGAATTCCGACAAGGGGCTGGACGACTCCTCCCACAAGGAGTGCTCACAGGCGAATGACGTCACCGACAGGCGTGGAAAAACTCACGCATGCGCACGAGGGTTCAAGCATGTCTGACGTAAAAACATATGAATGAAATCCATATAGTTTTTGAAAAAAATAAAAAGGACCGTTACTTTACTGACAGCCCTCGTATATATATATATATATACACCATGGTCAGTGAGAATTCCATGTCTAACTGGCGTGCATTATTTTCATGTATATGCACCCGTAGTTCGGCGAGGTAAGTCACTGTTATAATCACGCCGCTCTGGTCGTCACCATACCAACGCGCAAATCAGTTGGCGCAGATCAGTTGTGTTTTGACAGGTGAATGACAGAGACGCGATAAAACATGGATTTCCAAGTGAGTTTTAATATTTTTGGCCAAAATAAAATGTTTGAGGAATGGGAAGAGGAGGAGAGCAAACGAAAAGAACAGCAAAAGCAGCGGCATAAAGATTTAACATCGGACAAACTGGACAAGACTGAAGACGGAAAAGAAGAAGATAACGGTTCTATCCTTGCGGACTGCCAGAGCATCAAAACAGCGAGTGTAGTTTCTGGACTTGTTACCAGAGTTGGTCGCAGCTCCATACAGCAGAGGGGGGGGGGTCGGTGTGAGTGGCCCACTACGGCGCGAGCCCGCAGACTCGATAAGCGCATCGGAGGCAAAATATCTTGAGACTGGCATAAAATAGTCCCAAATACTCACACATTTTTATCAAGTTCTGTTAACTTAAATAAATATTTGTGTGTTAGCTCACTGTGTGGGACCATGGTATAAGGGGATTAAACAACTCGAAGCTGTGCATTATATGTGTTTGAATGCGTGAATGAGTGTTTTGCATTCAAACCGTATAATGCACGGCTTCGAGTTGTTTAATCCTTACACATACACACACACATATATATATATATACATAGACAGACAGACAGACAGACAGATAGGTGTATATATGTATGTATTTATGAAACTGTGTTTATGTGTGCATGCATGAATATATACTCGTATTTCTTATTTTTATAGTATAAGGGGTGGGTATTTATAATCTTTGCTTCTGCCCTCACCGTTTCGGTCACACGGGTTCATTGGAAAGTTGTTATGTTATGAGTTTTTTTGTTAATGTTGAATTGTGTGCCGAATAAATTCATTCAATACCTTTAATAAACCCATATGTACTGTATGTACCATTAAAGCTGACAATTGTTTATCATGAAAAGTGTATATTTATCAGCCCTATTTTTTCTTGTATCTTATGAGGGCTGGTTTACGAGTATAAGGCAGATTTATGTTGTAATATGCGATAAGGTTGATTATCAGTCCTCCATCTATGGTAATCAGCCCACCACTTCATTAGCAGCCCAAGGCTTGCCAACGTAAAGACAGTGTGATGAAAGCATGACATACGTTGTTGGTTGTCCCAAAAAAAAGAAATACACTTGAGACAGCTGTATTTCTATGTAGATCTGAAACATATATTTAACTTTTTTATTCCCTACATTTTGTAAACATTAGCAAGAAATAAACATTTTCAAAATGAGAAACTATATTCTTCTAACCAGAAAATACCTTTGGTGTGATTTACAAGACATCTTAGCAACACCTTAGCATGCTAACTAACAATAGAGGAGTGTGACTGTGACATGTTTTACTGAAACAAATCAAGTGAACTTTGATTCTATTAAGCAGTAACGGAACCAAAGCACTGCTGAGCAGGACGGTGAAACCATATATACACACATTATATACATACATACATACGAGGGTAGGCTGAAAAATTCTAAGGCTGACTATGATGCAGTTGTCGAATTGAACAAATTCAGGGTTATTTTTCTACATAGTCTCCCTGTAACTCCACACACTTCTTCCAGCGGTGTTGAGGGCTTCGATTCCCTTGGCATAGAAGCTTTCATCTTGAGAGTCAAAATAGTCCTCAACAGCAGGCATCACCTCATCATTGCTCCGATAGTGCTTCCCAGGCAAGTTTTTTTTCAGGTTTTGGAACAGATGAAAGTCTGAGGGTGCCAAGTCAGGGGAGTATGGTGGGTGATCTACCAGTTCTAATCCACACTCGTGGATAGTGGCCATGGCCACTGTTGACTTGTGAGCTGGGGCATGGTCTTGATGGAACAGCACCCCTTTCGTCAGCTTTCCTGGTCGCTTCTTTTTGATAGCCTCGCGTAACTGTCTCAGTAGGTTAGAATAGTACTGTCCATTTATGGTTTGTCCCTTTTCAAGACAGTCCATGAACGCAATTCCCTTGGCATCCCAGAAAACTGAAACCATGACCTTCCCCGCAGAAGAAACGACCTTGGCCTTCTTTGGAGGTGGTGACCTTGGGTGTTTCCACTGCATTGATTGTTTTTTTGTCTCTGGTTCAAAGTGGTGAACCCAACACTCATCCTGGGTAAGAAAACATTCTATGTAATTGGCTGGATCCTCTTCAAATTGCGCCAAGTTTGCCTTCGACATGACTAGCCTGGTGCGTTTCTGATCAGGCATCAGAAGATGTGGCACCCACCAAGCTGACACCTTTGACATTCCAAGTTCTTCATGCAGAATGTGTTCAATTCTCTCACGGGATATTCTCACAGCATCTGCTAGCTGATTAATCGTCGATCGTCTGTCGTCCATCACCCTTTCATGAACAACGTCAATGTTTTTCTGGGTTGTGGCTGTTGCAGGCCGCCCAGACCTTGGGTCGTCTTCAAGGCTCTCTCTGCCCCTCTTAAATTCAGCTGCCCACTTCTGCACTGTAGATATGGAGGGAGCTTCATCCCCTAATGTAGCAACCATATCCGCATGAATGTCCTTGGGCTTTAACCCCTTCTTATGCAGGTACTTAATCACACCGCAATGCCAGATTTTGTCCATTTTTGCCATTTCCCTCTACCACGAACTTTCAAACTTGGCTATGAACCACAAACTACCTCACAACCTGGAAGAAAATAACACAGTTAGTCATCAGAAGAGTTGAACTTAATGCATGCCAAGTTTTATTGAAATGGCATTTCTCCTTCTTGGTGAGCCTTAGAACTTTTCAGCCTACCCATATATATATATATATATATATATATATATATATATATATATATATATATATATATATATATATATATACGAGGTCTCTTAGATAATAAACCGACCCTTTTATTTTTTTTTTTAACTATATGGATTTGAATGACATGCGATTACACCAATCATGCTTGAACCCTCGTGCGCATGCGTGAGTTTTTTCACGCGTGTCGGTGATGTCATTTCCCTGTGGGCAGGCCTTGAGTGAGATGTGGTCCTGCCCTCTCAGCTGAATTCCTTTGTTTCACACGCTGCTCGAGACGGCGCGCGTTGCTTTATCAAAATTTTTTCTGGACCTGTGAGGAATACCCGAGTGGACACTATTCGAGAAATTAAGATGGTTTTCTGTGAAAAGTTTAACGGCTGATGAGAGATTATGGGGTGTTTCTGTCGGTGTAAGGACTTCCCACGGAGCGGGACGTCCTGCAGCGCTTCCAGGCGCTGTGGTCGGCCTGTTTCGATCTTAAAACATCCTAATTTAAGGCTTAATTCACCCAGGACATCGTGAGAGAACAGAGAAGATTCAGAAGAGGCCGGCATGAGGAATTTATGCGGACATTCCACTGTTTAAGGACATTTTTTTAATGAAAGACGTGCGCGCAAATTCGCCGAGTCGTTTCCGTGACGACTCGGCAAATCTGTGTGCGCCGCGACAGGAAAAATACCTCCGTGTTGAAAACCATTTGTAGAATTCAGGCGGCTTTTAATGGCTTTCAACAAGTGAGTAACTGAGAAATTGTTTAACAGCTTGGGCATGTTCCAGCTTGCCCGTTAAGGTTTCCAACGGAGGTGTTTTTCCTGCCGCGACCCCCCGCGGTCGGGTCCGGCCCGACATGCGACTCTGCCCGCACGTTCTTTCATTACAAAATGACCGTTAACAATGGAATGTCCGAATAAACTCCTCATGCCGACTTCTTCTGAAAGTTCTCTGTTCTCTGACGACTTACTGCGTCAACAGAGCCTGAAATGTGGAAGTTTTCAACTTGAAACGGCGAGACGCTGCCGCCTCGAAGCGCAGATCGCCGTCAGGCGCCGTGGACCGTCCTTAAAGCGACACTACCAGACCAAAATCTCTCATCAGCCGTTAAAATTTTTACCGAAAACTAGCTGAATTTATTGAATGGTGTCCACTCAGTTGTGCCTTACAGTTTTGAAAAAATTTTTATCAAACAAAGCAACAGTCTCTGAGCCATTCCTAAACAATGAAAAAAATCGACGAGCGGGTGGACGACTCCTCACTCAAAGACTGCCCACAGGCGAATGACGTAACCGACAGGCGTGAAAAAACTCTCGCATGCCCACGAGGGTTCAAGCATGTCTGATGTAATCACACGTGATTCAAATCCATATGGTTTTTGAAAAAATAATAAGGTCGGATACTTTTCTAATAGACCTCGTATATATATATATATATATATATATATATATATATATATATATATATATATATATATAAACCTGTCCTCCAGAGGATACCCAAGTAATGGGCGGATAATGACATTATCAGTCCATGTTTCATTATCAGCCTGCCTTTGGTGAGCGTCCACGCAAATCAGTGCTGACCGCCACAGGAACACGCTAGGAAGTGACAATAGTAATATGCATTAACTAACTGATAAGAGTTAATTGTGTTTAATAATTACAAATGTGTTCCTGTTGGTTAATGCAGTAATAAGTGTTAACAGGGAATTAAAAATTACCTGTTAATTAGAAATGATTATAATTTTTCAATAATGTAAAAATTAATACCTTAGTTAAGATGAGCAACCTTAATAAATGGTTACTAAACAGTTAAATCTTCATTCACTGTTAACTAATGCCTATTACTGCATTAATTAATGCAACCTTATTGTAAAGTGTTGCCGTGCAACGTTAACTTGCTGTTAGATTGACGACCATTAATTTAGCAAATCTGTGTCAACTGCTATATAATGCAGACCCACTCAGCTGAACCACGCCTGACAGCTGGAGCAGGAGTGTATCAAGTGGGACCCTGAGGTCAAGGGCCTATAGAACTATCCTTACTCCCATCAAGGGGTACGCCATCATCTCAGAGCTAATCATGTAAAATTTCCGCTTGGCCTAAAGATCACCACGTCATGTTCCAGAACTGAAAGCAGCGGCACCACCATTCTCTCCCACTCATTTTCTCCCGTCATCATCAGGTTTTTGGATAACGTAGACTCTCTTGGGATTGTACGTGCTGGTTACCAGGCCCAGCTGCTTCTGTTCAATAATTCAGCCATTAGTCTTTTACTGGCCCACAGCCCACAGAACCGGCTGTGCCACCAAGCGAGCCAACAATGTGATGGTTTGGGAATACTGATGCTCAGCTGTGGGGCCCACTGAGACTGAACCGTTTTCCTCTTACAATCAATCTTTTTTTTCTAGTTTTTAATTAAGGGAGGCTCAATCTGTAAATTTTGGGGTCTTCATTCTTTGAAGTTGTATGATTGAAATGTTGTGGGACTATGTGGTTGGTTTGAAACACGGTTTACTCTATTTTATATATCATCAGATTTAACTATGAAGATTAAAACACAAAACTATTTTGAGGAACACAAGGATTTTATTTCAAATTAATGGTCTCTCCTGACTTTCAATAAAATTGACAAAATTACTAATTTTGAAATCTACTTACGATAAAGTACCATTATTTTTGGAGTATATTGTAAAATGTATGCAAATTTTATTTCTGTTTTATCATTGGGGATGGGGTCCATGGTAAATATCGTGACTTTGCTCTGGAAAAGTTTATAGACAACATGAAGAACAAAGAAAGTTGGAAGTTCATGGTGCATTAGATGAAAACTGGGAATACGACTATCAGGAAAAACAGACTCACTATTAACTCGGTTTGGCAAACTAAGTAAAAAAGTAACTAATGTTGGTCTTAACATCTGACACTGTTGACCTGTGTGAGTGTTATTTTACCATCCATCAACTATCCAGCAAACCTTTTGAATGAAACATTTCAACATTTTATCCTGATTACTTCTGAATGAAATCTCTAGTCACCTTTGTTTACTATCTATGTCAAAATTGGTCAAAATTCTCAATGGATTCTAGATAAAGAATTTATAATCTTGTCAGTATATTTAAAATTCACCTTATTTGAATTCTAAGGAACAAAAGTATAGTCATGCTGAAGAAAATATTTTTTATGTCTTACATGTTTAAAAAAAAATGTGAAAAGATTCCACATGTAAAGATTTCAGGAACACAATATGGCAGCTCTTTGGGGTAAATTTTGTGAGATTCATAAATATTTAAATTGTAACCGCATAAACATTTGAAATTATTCAATATACTGGAAACTATCATGGCATTTTGCACTTTGGCATTTGTCTTGTCCAAGGACACAGGCTGGTAATGTGACCTGGATTTGAAACCAAGTCTGTATGTTGGTAGTTCAACCAATCATTTAAGGTAAAGTTTACTTCAAGTCTAAATTACCAATGCTTCCAAAACATTTTGTCACCATATATATGATGCAAATAGTATATATATATATATATATATATATATATATATATATATATATATAATACCAAGGTATCTGCTGATACATATTTTGATAAAGAACTATAATTAACACTGGGAGGTCCAAGCTTTTCTCTTCTACCTGTAAAGCCCACGGAGAGTCAAATGACCCCAAGATCCCCCGTGGAGAGCGACTTCTGTTATGTACTGTTCTGTACTTCTGTTATGTAAACAAGGAAATCTCAGAACACCTCACTCAGATGCCCAGACTTGGCTAGCCACATTCTTGTGTTTGCATATTTGAAATGCGACAGGTATACTTGTGGCAAATGCAGAAAAGACCTTCAATGGCAGTGTGGGGACTGTTAGTCATTGTGAGTGACTGTAACCTGTACCTATTGTATATATTTTGGTTTTCTGGTGTGTGTTTTTGGTACATTTCAATAAAATCCAGAAAACAAAGTTTTCTTTTGGTGTGTTTTTGGTACATTTCAATACAATTCAGAAAACAAAATTTCATCTCTCCCCCAGGGTAAAGTTATTTATCCACCTAAGCACAAATCAGCAGCCCTTTCAGCTAAGCAGGCACACAGACAGCAAATATGCAAACACAAGAATGTAGCTAGCCAAGTCAGCCCCTCCCCTGACGTGTTCTGAGACTTCCTTGTTTACATAACAGAAGTAGCTCTCCACAGGGGATCTAGGGGTCATTTGACTCTCCTGTGGGCCTTAGAGGTAGATGGTCATTTGACCAGTCCTTGGCCTTGTGAGTGTTAAGGCTTGATATTTTACAGTTTCAATGTGAACTTTATCATAAATCATTGTCATCGTGGCAATCCCTCAGTAATGAGGAAGACCGTCTCTTGATCGATTTCCAGACAGGATGGAAAATATAGAAAATTGACATCCAGAGTCTATCTACAGATCCCTGTGTGGGTTTGTGTAATTTGGGAATGTTGTTACATGCTGACAAACACATGGTCCTTGACAGGTCCTTAGCCTGCTCCAATTGCTGGGAAATCCCAGACAATATGGGTCTAAGGACCTGCTTCTGTCTTCTCCTGCCGTCACAGCCATTGGGTTACAAGGCATTACCTCCCCCGCCTGATCTGCCATTTAGGACTTCTTGTTTCACCAGAGCGCTGTTAGCCATCTTGTGTTCAGGGTTCCTATTGGGCCTTCATGGTTACCACAGCAGCTGAAGGGCACACAAGGCCCTCACTGTATTTCACCTAAACAGGCAATTGTGGCATAGCAACCACTTGAAGCAACCACTTCAAAATGACTGGCTGTTGGTCAGTTTGCCTCAGTCTCTTGTAGCTAATGTGACCAAGGGGTGATGGGGTCCCAGCCATGCTTGACAGCATTGTAAACAATGTCAATGGACCTCCCTCTGCTGGATAAGCTACATGATGACACTATTTCCAACAGCCAAAGTGTTTTTCTGCATTGTTTATTTGATAAAATAAAAGTTTCCATATCAGAAAAAATAACACAGATACTGATATGTTTCTGATAGGAAGTCAGATTCCGGTTTGCAATTCTAGGAGCAGCAGACAGTAATGTGAGCAGATAGTTGTCACATCATAGCAAAGAATACAACCACATCCAGAAAGAAAGACAAAGCCAATTTTCTTTTGATACCGAATGTTCAAACAACACTCATTTTAGTCAGTAGGCTCATTAATAACATTTAATTACATGTGACCTTCCCGATATCGCTCTCCAAAACCACCTAAACATGGTGTAATTCAAGAGAGCTCATAATTGTGTGTGGAGGCTTTATGTATACAGTTTGGAAATCCATCCTGTGGGGCATACCGAGGGTAGAGTAAACAAGCTATTTCTCAAAGCCAAGGCCACTTTTGGAGCATATTTATAAATGGTCACATTCAGACATTTAATAAATTCATTAGAAACTGTCATTTTCTCAGTTGCCCAAATGTCTTCAACTACAATCTTGCATTTGCCTGGAAATATGGCTGCTGTTGACAAAAGAAAAATATACATGTTTTAATTTAGGAAATCAGAAACAGAACACAAGCGGGTTGCCAGCGAGCAGCAGTAATAACAGCAGGAAATGACATGTATGTCGTTCCTGGGTATCACGGGAAGTGCTGACTTGCCCAAAATAGACTCTGCCAGGAACAACAATGCTGCACACAGATCTTTCAATGTGTGCAGAGGTTAAAAAAAAACAAAAAAAAAACAGCAGCAACTGGCAGCCATTTATTCCCCTCATTATTTCCATCTCGTGCAAGAAAATCCTCAGTCCTCTGATGCCATCTGTAATAGCCAAGACAACCAATAAATCACTGGCTGATCAATAGTGACATAATGTAGATAATCAAGACATCTGGTGTGGCTCAGTTGGAGGCAACGGGTAAAAGGTATTGGGATATGAACCCTGATTGGCCAAGAAAAAAAATGCTTGGATGCTTTTTAACAAAAATATATGCAATCCTGTGAGTCTTTTCTAATAAATTAAATATTACAATAGTGGAGGCAGCTTACTCATCCATGGCACCAATACCTCTTTCCTTCTCATTAGTCTGTCTCTTGATTCTTAATGAGATAATTACTTTGCTCATAATTATTAAAGCAATGGGTAAAATTTTCAGAAAAACTCTACCACTAAACCACTATTTGAATAATTATTACAAAATCGCATGTGCACAGCTAAGTTAACCACAATTGTAATAAATGTTGGTAATGTCACGAATGCCTCTTCCCATGAAGTCTGTCTATGGGTTCTTTATAGGGGTCACACATTTCATCACACTATGATATTATATTGATTCTTTGTTCAACAGTACAATATTTACTAGGGGTGTAACAATCAGTACAACTGACTGGTTAAGCTTCTTTTCCTGAGTACTTCTGTAACTTCAAACTGTCAATGGTTCAATGGTCAATTAACCATTGACCATTTCAATGGTCAGCACGAGCCTCTGGCAAGACTGGTCACAGGAATCAACATGTCCGATGGTGGTAGTTGATGTTTATAATGAGGTTAAGGCTTTGGGAAGGCAACGCCATAAGTTTAATGTTAGCCTGCTTTATCCAACCCACAACCAGTTCTGATGTGTGTTTTGGGATTAATGTCCTGTTGGAAGACCCAATTACAGCTGAGTTTCAACAACCTAGTTGTTGATTTGAGGTGACATTGAAGAATATGGAGGTAGTCATCCTTCTTCATTATTCCATCCACTTTGTGCCATTCACCACTACGACTGGCAGCATGATGTTATTACCGCCCTCCTTGGCAGTTGGTACAGTGTTTTTAGGCTTGGAAGCCTCACTTTTACTCCTTCAAACATACGCCTTGTGATCATGGCCAGATAGCTCAGTCTTTGCCTCATCTGACCATAAAACTTTTCTCCAGAAGGCTTGTCCATGTGGGCAGCTGCAAATTGCAGTCTAGCTTGAAGGTGTTGATTTTGAAGCAGGGGCTTCTTTCTAATTGGGCTCCCTCTCAGTCCATGGCGATGTAAAACCCGCTTCACTGTGGACAGTAACACTGGTGTTCAGTTTCCAGTTCATGGCAGGCCTGAGCTTTGGTGGTTTCTGAGTATCATAACCAATTTCCTCTCATCTGAGGGTGACAGTTTGGGTCTTATTACAGACCTTGGCAAAGTGGTGACACATCTAACTACCTTCTACTTAGGTACAAATGCTTGAACTGATGATCTTGTAATGTGCAGTTGTTTAGGAATAGCTCCAAGAGACATGCACAACTTGTGTAAATCTACAAGTCTCCTTAGATTTTCACTGAGTACCTTGAACTTTCCCATCGTTCTGAGTATTGGTCAGTCCAATGAGTGCTGTCAAACTCATCCTTTTTATGCTGACAAAGAGAAAGCAGTTGTTAGTCAATCATGATTATGGAGGAGGAGGTAATAGGGCTTGGCCTTATGTTAAATGACATTTTAGAACCTTCAATACCACTTGTTAAAAGATTTCAGTGAATGTATGCATATATTTGAGTCTATGCATAATTCTGATCCTGTGTGGATTAGAGAAAAGTGCAAATATATTCCAATTTGTGCACCCAGTTCTTGTTTATTAAAGTCACAACTCTGGCAATAAATACATTTTAAAAAAGCTGCTCAAAGACATAATTAAAAATTCAAAGTTACCATGCGATTCATGCCCATGGTGAGTGTATGTAAACTACCGACCACAACTGTAGATCATTTTCACTTGCCACTGATTATATTAAATCAGTGTTTATGGAATAAACACACATCCAGATTGATGTATTATCACCCTAGTTCTTCAATCAGCTAATCAGGTTTGTACAAATTATGACAATTATTAGAGAGGTTGAATGCCTGACAAGTTTTCCTGATATTAATTTTCCCACCTGTGCTACAGGTCAATCTAAACTTACAATTAAAGAGCTGTTCACCGTTGGCAAAGAAATACACCTTCTGAGTTCTTTTCTTGTGTAAACAATGACCACCCAACATGTGCCAAAGTGTAGCATTTCACTATAGCGCTGCATGC
The DNA here is from genome assembly GCF_902500255.1 of Thalassophryne amazonica. Taxonomy (NCBI): domain Eukaryota; kingdom Metazoa; phylum Chordata; class Actinopteri; order Batrachoidiformes; family Batrachoididae; genus Thalassophryne; species Thalassophryne amazonica. The sequence goes on from NC_047118.1 coordinate 53,528,463, forward strand.
ACTCATCACGTGGATAAATATACAACCAAGTGTGTTTCCATTGATTTTGGGGCTCTTAATGGCTCCACTGCTTACTTTGAGCCTCTGCAAAGACTACCGGCTTCACCGACACCTACTGAAGAACTCAAGGCTGGTGAGCTTTTGTCTGCTGCCACTGTAACTCCACTCAAGAATCCCTATCTGTGGAATTATAATTGAGGATAAATATTATCAAGTGCAATCCGAGAAGGTTTTGTGTATTTGTGCTGGGGCCAAGAAGAGCACCACTGTGAAACTGAACACCACCTCAAGTAAAGCAGAGCAGGAGGCAGAGGAACTGTCACTCTGTGGGCCGCCACATATTGGGAATATTCAGTGAAAGGTCAAGGTAGTAATGTCAATTCATTCCCAAAACCAAGACTGCGACTCCCTGCCTTCATACAATTTCATCCTATAACGCAAGTCCCCTCAGGTACGGCCACAGTGTTGCACTGTTGTGCTTTGTTCTGTAATGTGTACTAGCATAACCTGCACAAATTTTGGATGTAACACTACAACTCAAATTCTTCTTTCATGTCCAAGTGTTAGTGTTCTGAAGGTATTGCCATCTATGGAGCCAAATGGCCCAGATCAGTGCAAAAAAATAATGATAGATGTTGATCAGGGTGATGTACCCTGATCATATATTTATTATTTTATGTTATCATCACCAATTGTTGTTTCCTGACCAGACATGGCCGATGCCACCTCTATCGACTCCTGTTCTGCTTGAGGTTTCTTCCTGTTAAAAGGGACATTTTCCTCAACACTGTCGCCATGTACTTACTCTTAAGGGATTGTTGGTTGTCGGCCAATCTTTATAATCTATGACTATAGACTGTAAAGATTACATGCCATGAAAAATAGCATGCAATTTGGGTGCAAAGGGGTTGCATCAAGTCTCATAATAAATCATGACAGTGTTTTGGATATAACAATAATTAAGCCATTCAGATAGTCAACTGTCATTCCCTTCAAGAGCCAGATGCATGGGAAGCTTACAGATTGTTATTTAGATGGCAGACTCAACTGAAAGGGTTTCTGGTGAGGACATACGGTCTTTCAAGTTTGTCCAAGCATGCATTGTGAATGATGTGGTTTCAGTCTTAGTAACGCCTGTGTTAACTGGTCTTAATATTAACATTAATATTAACATTGAAAAATGTCATTGAAAAAAAAAAATCACAAACAGATCTTAGTCAATTAATTTAATGAAGTCCGACTTGCAAATTATACTTTAAAAACAAACTTATGAACTATTTTATGATAACGCTCATAGGCTGTTCCTAATCTATCACAACATGTATACACGCATATACACACCATATATACACTGCATGAACAATTATTAGGCAGAAATTTGACCATAGCATTAGTTTTTATGCATATTTTCCAAATCCAAGCTCTATAAACTACAGTGCTTATTGGGATAAAGCATATCAGGTGATGTGTATTTCTGTAATGAGGGAGGATGTGGCCTAAGGAGACCAACACCCTATGTCAAGGTGTACATAATTATTAGGCAGCTTCTTTTCTCAGGCAAAATGCTCCCCTCTACCAAATAGAGACTGACTCTAAAAAGTCAAAAACTGTTACAAGCCTTTCAGAGGGGTGCAGCAGTCTTGAAATTGCTAAGATATTGGGGTGTGATCATCGAACCATCAAAACGTTTCTTTGCAAATAGTCAAAAGAGTTGCAAGAAACATCTTTACATATAATGGATTCAGGTGGACCACTGAATTTTGTCCATTATAACTGAAATCCACTATATGTATAAAAAGGACAAACTCCGTTAATTGTATGTAACAGATTAGTTACAGTCAGGAGATACCGAACAATACAGATTTGTTACAGTCAGGAGATAAACAATCTATGGGGAATCCCCAGCACAAATTAAATTTACATATTTCCTTAATTAAAAGCCTGAACTTGAATAGGGACCCACCTCATTTAATGACCAAGTCAAAACATCTGAAAAAACTAAACCCTAGCCTTAAATAAACACCAGGCATTATGTGCATTAAAAGGATTACATTTGGTCGAGTCACTTTTTTTTTTTTTAAGTCTGCTGCAAAGTGGTACTGAATCCTAAAGTCTGGTTTATGCTTCTACAACTCCATAATGCATGACCCCTTTTAAAGATCTCAGTCATGTCACTCCGCATTTAATCATTAGTGATCGATCTCTGCCCCCCTCCACAGCATGTCTTTTTCCTGGTTCTTTCCCTCAGCCCCAACCAGTCTCAGCAGAAGACTGCCCCTCCCTGAGCCTGGTTCTGCTGGAGGTTTCTTCCTGTTAAGAGGGAGTTTTTCCTTCCCACTGTTGCCAAGTGCTTGCTCACAGGGGGTCGTTTTGACCGTTGGGGTTTTTCATAATTATTGTATGGCCTTGCCTTACAATATAAAGCGCCTTGGGGCAACTGTTTGTTGTGATTTGGCGCTATATAAAAAAAAAGTTGATTGATTGATTGATTGATGTTTACTGCAGGAACAGCAGCTTTTTCTGGATCAGTTTGTCCCTCAATGAGCTCCAATTCTTTATGCAATCATCATCTTCCAAACCAACATTACAGTACATGCAATTTGCAGCCTTTTCTGCTAAACATTCCTCTGTTTGATCCATGATCGAAATGTAATCAGTGTGAGCACTGCAAAGACTTTGATAATACGACAGGAGAGGAAGGAGTGAAATGGGAAAAATGACCAATCACAGCCCTTGCGGTCTCCGTCATTAAAGCAGGTGCACATCAGGTTATGGGCATGGTTTGCAGCCACACAGAGGGCAAAAAAGTATTTATTCAGCCCCCGATTGTGCAAGTTTTCCTACTTAGAACGATGAGAGAGGTCTGTAATTTTCATCATTGGTACACTTCACCTATGAGAGACAAAATGACAACAAAAAAAATCCAGCAAATGACATTGTAGGATTTTTAAAGAATTTATTTATAAATTTTTGTGGAAAATAAGTATTTCGTCAATAATAAAAGTTCAACTCAATACTTTGTAACATAATGTTTGTTGGCAATGACAGAGGTCAAACGTTTTCTGTAAGTCTTCAGGTTTGCACACACTGTAGTTGGTATTTTGGCCCATTCCTCCGTGCAGCTCTCCTCTAGAGCAGAGATGTTTTTGGGCTGTCGCTGGGCAACACGGACTTTCAACTCCCTCAACAAATTTTCTATGGGGTTGAGGTCTGGAGACTGTCTAGGCCACTCCAGGACCTTGAAATGATTTTATGGAGCCACTTCTTCGTTGCCTGAGTGGTGTGTTTGGGATCATTGTCATGCTGGAAGACCCAGCCACATTGCATCTTCAATGCTCTCAGTGAAGGAAGGTTTTGGCTTAAAATCTCATGATACATGGCCCCGTTCATTCTTCCCTTAACACGGATCAGTCGTCCTGTCCCCTTTGCAGAAAAACAGCCCCAAAGCATGATGTTTCCACCCCCATGCTTCACCGTAGATATAGTCTTCTTGGAATACAACCCAGCATATCATTTTGACCCCATGGGATTATCAGTGGTCTTGTATGTCTTCATCTGACCACATGATATTCTCCCAATCCTCTTCTGGATCATCCATATGCTCTCTGGCAAACTTCAGACTGGCCTGGACACGTACTGGCTTAAGCAGGGGGACACGCCTGGCACTGCAGGATTTGAGTCCCTCTCTGCGTAGTGTGTAGCCTTTGTTACTTTGGTCCCAGCTCTCTGCGGGTCATTCATCAGGTCCCTCCATGTAATTCTGGGATTTTTGTTCACCATTCTCATGATCATTTTGACCCCATGGGATGACATCTTGTGTGGAGCCCCAGATTGAGGGAGATTATCAATGGTCTTGTATGTCTTCCATTTTCTTACAATTGCTTCCACAGTTGATTTATTCACACCAAACTGCTTGACTATTGTAGATTCACTCTTCCCAGCCTGGTGCACATCTACAATTTTCCTCTTGGTGTCCTTCAACAGCTCTTTGGTCTTGGCCATGGTTGAGTTTGGAGTCTGACTGTTTGAAGCTGTGGATAGGTGTCTTTTATACAGATAATGAGTTCAAACAGGTGCCATTAATACAGGTAACAGGTGGAGGACAGAAAAGCTTCTTAAAGAAGAAGTCACAGGTCTGTGAGAGCCAGAAATCTTGCTTGTTTGTGGGTGACCAAATACTTATTTTCCACTACAATTTACAAATAAATTCTTTAAAAAAATCCTACAGTGTGATTTCCTGATTTTTTTTTTTTTAATCATTTTGCCTCTCATAGTTGAAGTGTACCTATGATGAAAATTACATACCTCTCTCATCTTTCTAAGTAGGAGAACTTGCACAATCAGGGGCTGACTAAATACTTTTTGGCCCCACTGCAAAACAGTTGTCCTTGGTTCGCTACACACAGGGATATGTGTGAAACATAACACAATATTATATTGAAGCAAGCAGCATTTTGTCCAAAATCACTGGCCTCAAATAAAGGCCTGCCTCCTTTAGGAACCAGGTGTGAGCACGGTTTGGAAGAAATAAATGCCCAGGCTTTTAATCAAGGAAATATGGTACCCACTTTCCTTGAATCGGCTAGCGTCAGTGCTGAACATCATTTTGTACCTCTGTTGCGACTGGACATGGCCAGACTGCTCTGTCCAGTACATGGGAGGGCTTTTTAACCGAAATTCATTGCAATGGATCGGGACGTTTTCTACGATGTGAACAAAAATCTGTTATACAAAATCTGGTATATACGGCGTTTATTACATGGAAAACTATACAAAAGCATTGTGACTTTTGCTTTTATCCAGTGAGTGCCCAGTATCCAGTTTGTACAATGACGGTTTAGGTGAGTTTTACTATATACACACACACACACACACACACATATACACACACACACACACACACACACACACACACACACATATATATATATATATACACACACACATACATATACACACACATACGTATACATATACACACACATACACATATATACACACACATATGTATACATATACACACATATATACACATACATATACTCAACAAAAATATAAACGCAACACTTTTGGTTTTGCTCCCATTTTGTATGAGATGAACTCAAAGATCTAAAACTTTTTCCACATACACAATATCACCATTTCCCTCAAATATTGTTCACAAACCAGTCGAAATCTGTGATAGTGAGCACTTCTCCTTTGCTGAGATAATCCATCCCACCTCACAGGTGTGCCATATCAAGATGCTGATTAGACACCATGATTAGTGCACAGGTGTGCCTTAGACTGCCCACAATAAAAGGCCACTCTGAAAGGTGCAGTTTTGTTTTATTGGGGGGGATACCAGTCAGTATCTGGTGTGACCACCATTTGCCTCATGAAGTGCAACACATCTCCTTCGCATCATCCGTGAAGAGAACACCTCTCCAACGTGCCAAACGCCAGCGAATGTGAGCATTTGCCCACTCAAGTCGGTTACGACGACGAACTGGAGTCAGGTCAAGACCCCGATGAGGACGACAAGCATGCAGATGAGCTTCCCTGAGATGGTTTCTGACAGTTTGTGCAGAAAATCTTTGGTTATGCAAACCGATTGTTTCAGCAGCTGTCCGAGTGGCTGGTCTCAGACGATCTTGGAGGTGAACATGCTGGATGTGGAGGTCCTGGGCTGGTGTGGTTACATGTGGTCTGCGGTTGTGAGGCTGGTTGGATGTACTGTCAAATTCTCTGAAACGACTTTGGAGATGGCTTATGATAGAGAAATGAACATTCAATACACGAGCAACAGCTCTGGTTGACATTCCTGCTGTCAGCATGCCAATTGCAGGCTCCCTCAAATCTTGCGACATCTGTGGCATTGTGCTGTGTGATAAAACTGCACCTTTCAGAGTGGCCTTTTATTGTGGGCAGTCTAAGGCACACCTGTGCACTAATCATGGTGTCTAATCAGCATCTTGATATGGCACACCTGTGAGGTGGGATGGATTATCTCAGCAAAGGAGAAGTGCTCACTATCACAGATTTAGACTGGTTTGTGAACAATATTTGAGGGAAATGGTGATATTGTGTATGTGGAAAAAGTTTTAGATCTTTGAGTTCATCTCATACAAAATGGGAGCAAAACCAAAAGTGTTGCGTTTATATTTTTGTTGAGTGTATATAAAAATAAAACACATTACTAGTCTTAACTCTGTTTAACACGTCTTTCTCACTCTTATTACTGCACACAGCTGTTTGCAGTAATCAGAGTCTGTATTGCTTCTGTGTTCTTTAGATGACCGATTCTCATACATGTGTTCACATCTAAGTGAATGCAGGCTGAGAGTGGAAGTACACATACGTGTAATGCATTATGGAACTCAAAAATCATCTCTGGATCTGTGCAAGTGTAGAATGCATGAGCAGATTGTCAACAGCAGCAGCCACCAAAGCTCCCTGAGGTGAAACAGGAAGGTGAAGTTTTGTTTATACCATATTTACTTTTACTTTGGCTTTAATTTTTGTTTTCAATATGTATTTTATTGCAGTTCAGTTGCTAATGTGCATCCTTGTGTATACAAGTAGAATGTAAGTGTTGTGAACCTGCCTGTGTAAGGCAAATATAAATATTAGCACCGTATAAATAGTAGAAAAACATTGCAATCGACTTTAAACCAGGTTTTTGCTAGTCAATGTTGTAATCACTATCTGCTACCTCCCAATAGCAATGCACCAGCACTGCGGATGAGTGCAAGTACTACTCATCTGCTACTAGCAAAACATGATCAGTTAGAAGCTAACAATGACACTTGCACTGCTTTGCATACTGTGGACATGCACCTACTTTATATGTAAATTGCAATGTAGTGATATGAATGAAACAAAACTCATAAATCCAGAAACTAGTGTTTGTGAATATGCTACCAATCTTTTTCCACTGGACTCTGTGCCTTTTCTTCTACTCTCTCAGCACTAGACAGGGAAAACCAAACCACAATCCAAATTGTGTAATCTTGTACAGGATAACTGTCAGCACCTGCACAGACTGTTGAAGGCCTTCCTGTCTCGTTACAACACTGGCACCAGCAGTAATCAGTCTAATCCTTCAGTATCCATGGTAAACAAAAGCTCTTGCACACTCATTATCTATTGACAGTCAAAGTCTGTCGGGTAACAAAGCTCATCAGAGGGGATGGATGAAGGAAAGAGGAGAGCAAGATCCCAGGAGAGAAAGAAAAAGATCAGTGTCAGAGAGACACAAGGGGACAAAGAGCAAGAACAGGCTGAGGCTGTATTATATAACATTCTGGACTGTGTGCAAGCCAGCAGCCATTTTTCTTTTTCAATTGTAGTAGTTCCGGGCACTTCTCAGCCTTGATGTAAACTGATACATGTTAGATTTAGGAAACAAGAATCAAACCGCTGCAAAATAAATACAGAAATAAATAAATAAATTCCACACCGTCACATTTCTGGAAACAGTGATTTAGTGAGATTTAATATGCACAGCCTCGGCCCTGTCAGAAAATATCTATCAGTGTGCACACAAAAAGAGAAGTGGTGAGTCACGGCGTTCAAGGCAGAGGTTGCTGCATGTCCACCATTTCCAGGACAGACCAAAAACAAATGAGGTGATGAAATTAAATATAATAAACATACATGCCCAGCCAGGGACTACCTCTGAACACACCACACTTGGCTGACCTGCTGGGTGGCTCTTATGGAGTGGTGTGCAGCTTGAAATATATATACATACACACACACACACGCACACACACGCAGAGTACTGTGCAAATGTTTTAGGAACATAAAATGCATCATAAAGGCTTAAAAAATCATGAAAGCCTGATAAATACTCACAACTAAATTAAATGTGTTATGAAGTTCAACTTTAATGACAATCAATATGAAAACTGACTTCTATTTACATGTGATTTTTTTTTTTGTATACAAGTCACACCAGAATATAGGTTGCAGGACAAAAACTCAAAAACTATTAAGAAAAACATGACTGAAATTATGACTAATTGTGTTTTACAATCATTTTAATACTGCATGATCATTTGCAACTGTGTTTGTGTGGTACTCTACTGGCCAGTACACTTACAAAGAAATTATTATTGTTGTTATTATTGAAAAAGTTTTAATTTGACATACAAAGACAGTGGCTGAAGGCATTAAACATTCCACTCATGGTACCAACATGAAACCTTAGTCACTCATAGTAATGGCAACATAAGACTTATCTAAACTGACTAAACAATTGAGCTCCAAAAACACTATAAATCAGTAACACTAACAACACTATTAACCTAACATAGACCACAATAACATTTAAAACCTTAAAACCCCAAACTCCCATGGTGCATTGCAGCACAGCATCCATTGTTTATTGCTTAGCTAAAATTGCTAATTTCTCCAAAAATATTAGTCCTATCAGCTTTCTGTTTTTGCAGTGTTCATCCTTGACCCAAAATACATAAGCATACCAAACAGCAAATGTCAGCTCTCCTTGGTTTTTGCATGATCGAAGCCACACACACACACACACACACACGCCACTTGGCTATTATGAAATATATATACACACACACATACTAGATGCCCTTCTTGACACAACTCCATAATACATGGATAATGGGCAGAGGTGGCCTTGAACAGGGAACCTTCCACTCTGGAAACAAACACACTTAACTATTTTGCAGTAAACGTCAGTAAAAGCAATGAATATTTTCTCTTCATTATACTCCTCATGAGATCTCAAATCATCCATTGTGAGATGATGGCAGTTTTTAAAAAAAAAAAAAAAAGCTTATCTCACTGCATTATTTTGAGCAGCATTTCCCTGATTACCATGGCAACCATAATACCTTCATAGTTAGAATTTGTTAGCAAATACGATCAGACTGCTCCGAATGGTGGTGGGTTGCCATTTCAGATGCCAGTTCCAATACCATTCGTGGAAGCAGTCACACAGCAGTACAACCACAGTATGAATATTCCCCAGTTCAAACGCAGCACTACAGTAATGTGCCTGTTCTCTTCATTCATGCTGGCCATGCGAATTTAGCGTATTTCCCTAAGTGTCACACGAATGCTGTCCGAGGAATTCAAATGCAGTTCGACTGCAGGTCAAATTGCACAAATGACGTTCGAATGTCCATTCATACGACAGTAACAATGCAGTATGACTGCAACTTGACCGCCGTTCCAATGTTTTCCAGCACGAGTGACAAACGAATGTGCCGACTGCTGTAGGAATGCCGTACGAGGCGTTCGAATGCAGCACGAATGTTGTTCGAATGTCAATTCATACGGCATTTGTGCTCTAGTGTAACAGGTATAAGGATGAGCTAGTTGGAGCTTTTTGTGTTGTAGATGGACTTAAAATCCACTCCCAAATCTATTTCCAGTTTTTATAAGATATTTTTTCAAGCGGTAGTATAGGGAAAAAGTCTGCATCATTCAAAAAGGCTGTTATTTTTAGGCAGGACAATGCTCTATCTCATGCATCCATGTATTCCAGCCTCAAAAATGACAGAATAATGATACAGCCTCCTTCCTCACTACTTAAACCCTATTGAGAACTTGTGGGCCCTTCTTAAACATGATATTTACAGTGAGGGGAAAAAGATACACCTCTGAACAGTATTTGGGAGGCTGCGGTTGCTGCTGTACGGAAAGTTGACCGTCATCAAGTTAAGAAACTGACAGACTCCACTAATGGAAGACTCACTGTCATCGTAGGGTGGCCATGCTGTTCACTGAATATTTTTGAAATGTCCAAAGTGTTTATTTTTTAGTTTTGCATTGTTTATTTGTTATACTTTTATAAATAAAAATTTAAATAAATGAAATTAGTTTTCATTTAGTTGCGTAATAATTCTGAACACTAATACTTGTTTAAAACTTGAGTGCATATAATATATTCCCCTGAAAAATCCAAAACTCACTTTTCTTTTGGTAAACTTTCAGGTTTGAGGTTTATTTGGTTTGACTGAGAGGACAGTATTTGTTCTGTCTGGGGAGATGATGGTCCAGTGGTTAAGCGTTGGGCTTCAGACCGGAGGATCCTCAGTTCAAACCCCAGCCTGACCGGAAAAATCACTATGAACCCTTGGGCAAGGTCCTTAATCCCCCGAGTTGCTCCCGGTGTGTAGTGAGCACTTTGCATGGCAGCACCCTGACATCAGTGTGTGAGTGTGTCTGTGTGAATGGATGAATGTGAGGCATCACTGTAAAGGGCTTTAAGCGTCTCATGCAGATGGAAAAGTGCGATGTAAGTGCAGTCCATTCAACAACAAAATTAATCCTCAGGAACTCAACATGCCAAATAATTGTGCACATGTTGAATATGAGGTTAGGTCTGGAAACGTGCTGTGCTGAGCGTCAACACATCACAGAACTGCCTTGGCACCTGGATAGCAACAACCCAGATAGAGAACTGGTATATCCTTGCCTCTCGAAAGTAATAAATTTACCTTTTACCATATACCCTTGGGCTTCTGCTGCTGCTGCTAGAGTCCTCAACACTGAGGTATGCTGGATCGTGATCTTGATGTTCCTTCACCATGCAAAAGATACTCCTCATCTGAGTCTCCTAAAGTAACCACTTGTTTGACAACAGGTCAGTCCAGCAGTACCCAAGGATCCTAGAGAGCTAATATCAACTACACCCAGTCCTCGCCTTAGGTTGCTGGGTAATGTCCAATGTGGTATCACAACCACTCACTAAAACAGGAAGCACCAGGACCCTAAAGGCCTCGTGTACAGACTTGCGTGGATTTCCTACTGAAACATGGCATACGCTAAAATCTAGAAACTGACGTAAGCGCAAAATATCCAGATGTATCAAAGTGTGCGTACGCATGGATCCAAGCACGTTCTGTTTGTACAAACTGAATGTGGAATTAAGCACACATGCAGACGTACCAAGCTCCTCCCCGTCCATGCCCTCATTTAAATATGCAAATTCATGTAAATAGGCCCTGGAAGCTGGGAATCCCCCTCCGTCAGATCAGTCAACATGAACAAAGAAAAGAAATACAGACTGTGAGCTACAGATGACTGGAAATGCTGTGGAGGTATGCAGGGATAGTTTACTTGGTACCCTGTCAAATGGAATAAACACAAAACTGGAAAAAATGTTGCCTGTGTGTGAGGTCGTAAATGCAATGAGCTCAGAGCAGCGCACACACACAATGAAGTTAAAAAAGTGAGCCGCGGCTGACAGTGTGTGGCAAGTCACAACTTACACACGCAGTATTGACAAATACTGAACACAGGGAGACAGTTGGGTGCCTGTTAAGAAGCACTGTAGCTCTAGTTTTACATCAAGAAAAGAAAACACATTAATACGAATAATAAAAACGTTAGTTAGAAAGTTGGTTTTCGTTCGGAACAATTACATGGATAAACTATATACCCACCAAACAGCCACCCATCATGTACTGTGCCAACCCCCAGTCTGTTCCCAATCCAACCCAATGCATTTGCACATCACATATGATTTGAAGACACATATGATGGAATGTAAGATGATATCATTTGAGTTCACATATAATGAACACTGATGGATGAAAATGTTTCCGATTAACAAAAACAATTCATCATGTGATGGCGCCTTTATAGCAAAATGTGTGCAGTCAATAGCTTCAATTACACTCGGGAAACCAGCTCTCACTGCAAATTGCTCTTTAATGTTGGAATGTGATGTACCTGGATGACATTTGGATGACTGTATTCCACACAGCTGACATGGCTCAGCTCAAGGTTGACTGGCACACTCCTGACTGATCAACCAGCTCCTGCTGGAATGCCCCTGTTGCCAGGAAGCCCAGAGTAGTCAGCACCTTGTGTGGGCACAGACAACCCCTGGCTCCTCGCTGTATTGAGCTGTGGGCTGGCCACAGTTCTCCACACAACTCCAGTAAATTCTCATGTTCCCTGAATATACGCTCACCGCAGACTGTGCCATTTGCAAGGTCCTCTAACAATGCTAACACAGCCTTTGAAAATGCCATTTTCCTCATTACTTTGCACATGATTTTATATCCACCCATTTACAAACACGTGAGTGTGTTAAATGTTCATCAGAGTGTATTTGACTTCTTGTTTTCACAAGTAACACTATTAACGGTGCCCAGTATCACCTCTATGTCTCGGAGATGGCACAATATCTGTAGAAACGTGTGTACACCAGCCATGATTTTCGCGTTATGCACCACGTTATCCAAGGATACAGCCAGATGGTATGACTGGGAATCAAACCCAAGTTTACATATTAGTAGCCCAACTCTGACACTGAGATACTCTGCAATTATGTAAAATAATAATTAGCATTTTATACTGTACATCTGACTAGCATTGCTGTACTACAAATTAAAAAAAACATTTTTGTGGGGGGGTTAACAATAAACTATTAAAATTCAATGGAAATGACAGAGGGGTTTTTTACTGTGTACATATATATCATAGTATCTGACAGGATAACTTAATTCTGCCTCATTATTAATATTGGGGGAAATGCTAGACATATTTCTGGGCTTCTTAAGCACCATCTCATTTTACCATAACAATCCAGTTCAATCTGTGGTATTATTGTTGTGGAACGCAAAGGCAGGGCCACTTTCCGGGAGTAGAGTTTGGTTCTGAAATTCAAGCTGCAATAAAGACTCCTGGCCCAAAGTGAGTTTTGAGCAACGGGCACCGCATGGCGCATCCTGAACTATAAAAACCATTTATTCCAACTGTGAGAAATAAACAGATTTGCTGCCTTGTTCTATTTTCAACCGACATGAAATTATATAATCAGTATTTTGCTGCAAATATAACACGGAGATGCTCTAATTAAGCAATGAATGCTGACATTATTTCCTGTAGAGTTGTTTTTAGCCAAACAGCAGTCAGTACGTTTGCCAGAATTTTCCGCTTCAGATTGGTTTCGGGGAAAAAAAAATGTCCACTATATTATTAAAATTCAACGTTCTAAAAAGATCTGACTACCAAAGAAGCTCCTCTGACTCATATTTGTTGACCATTCCGCACTACTACTTTTATCCCCTCCAAAGGCGTTGCAAAACGAAGCGGTTTTGCATGGTTTAAAAAAAAAAAAAAAGATTGTGCCTCTCATAATCCCATGTGGTATGTTCCCACTTAACTAGTAATTGTATTTTCTCTTCACATATTTAATAGAACAACACGCCAGCTGCTTAATTTCTTCCTTGTGCTTGGAGGACGACCCAAGCGTTGAGTGAGGGGAGAAGTGCAGACAATTAGTCGATATAATTTACAGATGTGCTTGCTGAGTTTTTCCTCCCTCACTGCCTCATTTTTGTGCAGCAAACTGGGCAATCTGACATTTTGGACACGGCCTGTAGTCTCACCCCAATGTGACCTACTGCCGCATACATTTCAGATGACGTAGTAATTAAAATACACTAATTTGATAATAATGCAATAACTGCAGCACCCTGAAGGGGTAATTTAAAGGAAAACATTTTCCCAGACCACCAGTACAGAATATGTAATGCCCAGCAGAATATACAGTAGCACGTTAAGTTTGCTTTCTGGGGTCTCGGAAGGGTTTCAGGGAACAGATTCATCCTCAATCATTAAAATCTTAGCTCATGTTTGGCTGACAGCTGTCTGACAGGCGTCCACTGCCTGGGAGTGATATTGGATCCCCAAGGTGTAAATGTGATGAATATTTCCCTTTTTTCTAGGTTTCAGTTTGAAACTCCTCTACGGATAAAAATATGTTAACGATTTGATGCCTCCGAGCTTATTTGAACAAGGTTATGAAAATGAAAGGTGGCCCATTTAGTTCTGCCGATTCAGGTGTTACATATCACTTTGTTTCACACCTCAAAATTTTTATCTGTGATCATTTTGCTTTGATCGCATGTGCAGTCACATCCAGCTTGAGATGCGAAGAAGACCACTATAGCAAATCTGAGTCAAGACCAAGACCTTACAGGGCTGAGGGTAAGTCAAGACAAGACTTTGGATTTTAGGAGTAGTCAAGACAGAGTCAAGACGCAGATTCAGCTATTACACGTCCAGCCACCGTCACGAAAAGGCTTTGGTTCCTGATTGGCAACCATATGAACAACCCTGTGATTTAACCTTGGCCTCAAGAGTAGCCATCTATCTGCTGTAACAAGGTATTACACAAGTATCCACCCCTTGAGGTCCACAGCAGGGAGCCACCAGTATGCTGAATCATGCTTAGGAAATGTGCAACATGTAGATAGTGATCAGCTGATGCTCCCTGATCCTGTTCCGTGATATGCCTATAGGGCGTTATAACTTAAATCACTCATTTGACACAAGAGTCCTGGCCAGTGGTACCAAGCATTCTCCTGAAAACCACCGTACCCAAGATATCCACTGGTTGTCGTAGCTCACTGGTTACCATCCAGGTCTGACAACCATACAGACTGGAAGCATCAGGAGACTTGGACCTTCATCGTCCTGCAAAGATATTGGCATCGCCATACAACTCTGTCCATAGGTCTCATGACTACATCACCTTTTGGTCTGAGACATCTTTTGGCTTTCTAGCTGAGCTTTCAGACAGTGTCCCCACAGGACACACTTTGAATAGCTGAGTAAAGTATGTCATCAAAAGCCCAGATCCTGGTCTTGATCCTGGAATTCACAATGCTAGACCCTTCGACTCTTTAGAAAGCTCCTCAGGAGGTACATCCATGGCATCCATTGATTCCACCAAGATCCCAGCATCATCTGCAACATCAAGCTCATAGAACCTTTCCTCTCTGACAACTGAATCTAAGCCACTGGATTCTACAACCCAGTCAAAACAAGTTTTAAACACAGTAGGAACGCTGCAAAAATGGATATCTAAGAAAGTAAAAAAAGACTTGTTTAAAGAAAATTTTACTTATTTTTTTGTCTGAATAGAAAAATAATCTTGTCGAGCATTTTTCCATAAGAAAAAATGTCTTATTTTGGGAAAATGTTTGCTAGTTTTGAGAATTCCAACCAAGCAAATTTTTCTTACCCCATTGGTAGATTTTTTTGCTTAATACAAAACAATCTGGCTTGATTTAGGATTATTTGGTTTATTTTGAGAGGGGCAGTTTTTGCAGTGAACCACAACACATCTCTGATGAACACCAAAAATACGAGGTCTGTTAGAAAAGTATCCGACCTTTTTATTTTTTTCAAAAACCATATGGATTTGAATCACGTGTGATTGCATCAGCCAAGCTTGAACCTTCGTGTGCATGCGTGAGTTTTTTTTACGCATGTCGGTTGCGTCATTCGCCTGTGAGCAGGCTTTGAGTGAGCAAAGGTCCACCCCTCTCGGCGGATTTTTATTGCAAATAAAATGTCTGAACGATTTGGAGCTTTGCTGCATCAATTTTTTTTCCAGAAACTGTGAGAGACCTCCAGGTGGACACCGTTTGAAAAATTAATATGGCTTTCAGGGACGATTTTATGGGGATTAAACAGATTAAGGAGTGATCCAGACGGTTTAAAGACCGCCCACAACTGCTGAGAGTGCGGCGCGCTCCCAGCCCCCATCAACAGGCTGACACCCCGCTGGAACAACCAGATCATTTCCAACGTGAAGGCTTTGTTGATCCGGGACCTCGTCTGACTTTCACAAAAAGGCTGAAGATGTGGACATCAGCACTTTTTCCGGCACATTCCACTGTACAGGAGTTTTTTTCAATGGAAAGAAAAGCAGAGGGACGCGCCAACGGAGCCGTTCATTAACGCGGGACAAAACCACCTCGGTGTTGGTCTCACAGGACGGCTTTCAGGTGGATTTCAGATGGATTCCGGTTTGCTTTTCAGCTCGTGTGATTATCCAATTGTGATTGTGCATGAGCTGACATGCCCCAACATGTCCTGGAAGGCTTCATCACGGCGTTACTTTGCGCATGCAGCTCCACCGCCACGCACGGAATCCTGTCGCACGTCTGTCTCAATGTGCCGAAAAAATGCTGATGTCCACTCGTTTCACAATTCCTGTGCTAGTCAGACGACATACGGATCAGACAGCGTCGTGACTTTCAGTTGAGTGAGTATCTGAGAAATTGTTTAACAGCAGGCATGTTCCAACTTGTCCTTAAGGCTTCCAACGAGGGTTTTTTTCCTGTGACGGGCCTCGGCCGCCAGCACCGGGCTGCGAGCCAACGCGCCAATCTGTCCGCACGTCTTTCATTAAAAAAAATCTCCTTAACAGTGGAATGTCCGGATAAACTGCTGATTC
The DNA here is from genome assembly GCF_902500255.1 of Thalassophryne amazonica. Lineage (NCBI taxonomy): Eukaryota > Metazoa > Chordata > Actinopteri > Batrachoidiformes > Batrachoididae > Thalassophryne > Thalassophryne amazonica. The sequence goes on from NC_047118.1 coordinate 53,544,688, forward strand.
CGACCTCTTCTGAAAGTGCTCTGTTCCCTCACGACGTCCTGGGTCACAGAGGCTTAAATTAGGTTTTCCAGCTTGAAACAGGATGACGACGTCGCCTCGAGCGCTGCGCGACGTCCCGCTCCGTGGGAAGTCCTTACAGCGATAGAAACAATCCAAAATCTCTCATCAGCCGTTAAAATTTTCACCGAAAACCAGCTGAATTTCTCAAATGATGTCCACTCCGATGTGCCTCACAGTTTTTGAAAAAATTTTGATCAAGCACAGCGCCAGTCTCTCAGCAACTTCTCAGACAAAGGAATTCCGACGAGGGGGCTGGACCACTCCTTCCACAAGGCGTGTTCACAGGTGAATGACGTCACCGACAGGCATGAAAAACCTCTCGCATGCCCACGAGGGTTCAAAGCTTGGCTGATGTAATCACACGTGATTCAAATCCATATGGTTTTTTAAAAAAAATAATAAGGTCGGATACTTTTCTCACAGACCTCGTATGTGCAAAATAAAACAAAACACTACTCCAGGTATGTTTTTGACAAGAATATAACATAACTTTGTTACAAGGTCAAACGTTGATGTTGTGTGACAAAGGCCTTTTAATAATAACTCACTTAAAGATATAATGGCAAAACTCACATGTAACTAAAAAAACAAAACGATTAATCGAAAAAATAACTGACCGATGAACTGATTAGTAAAATAATCGTTAGTTGCAGCCCTAGTGTTTAGGCTGAAATAAAATGTCTTTCCTAAAAAAATCAAAGTCCAGATTTCAAAAAAGAAGAGAAAAAAAGGACAGGGAAAGAAAACTAAATGAGGGAAAGCAGCTGCTAACCAAATTCTTTGAAAAGAGAGGTGAGCTTGAAAGCTAGCTATATTGAGTTAGGGGGTCTGGGGGACCAAACTACACCATTTTCTAGAAGAATGGTGCAATTTGGTGCATTCCTGTGCATTTTAACTGACGGGAATGCACCAACTGAAACTGAAACCAAGCGCATTAACCATTTGGCCACCACCCCTGCCCACGGGCAGCTCTTACTAAAGTGGTAAATGATGTCCTGCTCACAATGGATTTGGACACCACCACGGTTCTGTTACTGTTAGATCTTAGCATTGCGTTCGAAATGGTGGATCATTGTATACTACTCGATGGGTTGGAGAATCACTTAGGGATTGCTGGGAATGTCCTTGTATGGTTGACGTCCTACCTATCTAGTCACTCTCACTGTGTCCTACAATAACATCACCTCAAACGCTGTTCTAATAAAATATGGGGTTCTACAGGCATCCGTCTTAGGCCCCCTGCTCTTCTCCCTTCATATAGCACCCATTGGGCATATGCTGTGACATTACAAGATTACTTTTCACTGCAATGCTGATGACTGATACTTGTACATGCCCATAATTGCTGGTAATCTCATACACATCAAGACTTTAGAGCAGTAGTGTCCAAAGCATTCCAGGAAGGGCCAAGAGGGTGCTGGTTTTCTTTGTAGCCACTGACTCCAGCAGATGATTTCACTGATGAACCCATCCCATCTTCTCAAAGTGATGTTAATCAGCGAAATCACCTGCTGGAGCTAGTGGCTGCAAAGAAAACCTTTCACCCTCTTGGCCTTTTCTGGAATACTTTGGACACCACTGCTTTAGAGGATTACCTTGCTTCAGTGAAAAGTTTGATGTCTAGCAATTTGTTACTTTTAAATTCGGAAAGATGGTCCTGGTCCAGCAAAACATCGACATCAGTTTAACCAGCTAATGCTTAACTTAGACTTGTGCGTCTTACATCACTGATAAAGTGAGGAACCTTAAGGTGATTTTTTTTATCCCACGTTGTCTTTTGACCTACACATAAGAGAACTCACGAGGACTGCTTTCTTCCACCTTTGTAACATAGCGAAGATTCATCCCACCATGTCTATAGCTGATGCAGAGACTTTGATTCATGCATTTGTCTTTCCTAGATCGCAATACTGCAATGTTCTATTCCTGGTTTACCGCAGTCCAGCATAAGGGCTCTACAACTGGTTCAAAATGCTGCTGCCAAATTTTTGACCACATTACACTGATTTTGGAGTCCCTTAATTGGCTTCTTGTCTCTCTGAGGTCTGATTTTAAGGTTCTGCTATTAACTTATAAATTATTCATGGTTTAGCACCACCCTACCTAGCTGACCTAATTATACCCTACATACCAGCCCGGGCTCTGTGTTCTCAGGGAGCAGTACTACTTTGTGTCCCTAAGGTGAATAAGAAGTCTACAGGCCACAGAGCCTTGTCTTATATCGTGTGCCTGTTTTGCGGCATGATCTCCTTGGGGAGATAAAACAGTCAGATTCCATAAAGACATTCAAATCCACACTGAAGACAGATCTATTCTCCCTCTCATATGGCTAGCATATCAGTGTAGTATGGAACTATGCTTCCTCTACTTTTAATTTATATTATTATCAATGGAACAGGTCTCTGCCTCACTACGTCTAAATTCTGTGTCTGTTAGTGAAGCTCAGCTAGCTGCCAGAAACCACCAATCACTTTGGTTCTTTGTTGATTTATTGCTTGGTGAATTAATGCCTTATGTGCAGTTATTTCCGGCTGAATGATTCTGCTCTTTTTCTCTCTATCCGAGACACTGACATCACCAAACCCCGGGGCACCGGACTGACCGTGGGAATCCATGCCTGTTGCACCACTGACCGGAGGTCCTGCCCTGCAGTCTACCAGTGTTGGACATAGATACCTATGTATTAGAGACCCAAGATGGACTCTATTTTTAATTAAGTACTCTGTTTTTGTTCCTCTTCTGTTTCTACAAATTGTAGAAACAGTGTAACTGTTAGAATGGACGAAGCAGTGGGTCCACCCATCTGGGTCTGGTCTGCTTGAGGTTCTTCTTCATTATCACAAGAGGGAGATTTTCTTTACCACTGTCATCTGTGTGCTTGCTCAGGGGGTTGGTAAGGTTAGACTGAAGTGTGTTGAGGCAGCAATGTTGTGATTCGGTGTTATCTGTGGTGGGCACAGCTAACCAAAAAAATTAGCTTCAATAACAGATAATGAGCTAACTGAAAAGTTATCTTTTATAAAGCTAAACCAATAAACCACCCAAAAATTTATCGGAAGCTACAGATAACCAAGTCTCCAGTACACTTGCAACTACTAACAAGCTGATTTGGAGTTTCAACACCACGATCACTTCTGGTAGCATCAAAGGCAACTACAGACCCAAACAATGACTCAGCACTTCTGTCTTTGTGTGCCCTGCCCACTGCTGGAAGCTCCCGTTTACTACACAGCTTCCAGCAGAGAAGCAGTTGAGAGGAGCACTGAAGCTCAATTCTGTACTCAGTAACAGTGTTGCCGTGAGGCGGAGGTCTTGGAAAATTGCTGACTTATGGTTTGTCTAATTAATACTTATAGAATAATTCCATTGATGTCAATTCTGTCATTTGTATAAAGTTAAAATATAACATATCTTTTAATGTTGAATAATGCACTAGTTCTGAAGTTTTGTAACAAACAAAAACAGACGTCAAAGGGATTATGGGTAAAATGTGCCTCCGTTAACACTGATTGGTTGACTCATTCATTCTATGTAAACCAACACGTTAATGTGAGTTGTGTGTGTTGGTGTTTACAGATAATGTGCTTTTGTAAAATATGTCATTTTTTTATTTGTAAAAAAAAAAAAAAAAAGGCATTTTCAAAAAAAAAAAAAAAAGCCAAGTTGTAATTAGATAACCGTCTGATATAACCGGTGTCAAAATAAATGGTAAATGGACTGCATTTATATAGTGCTTTTCCATCTGAATCAGATGCCTCAAAGCGCTTTACAATGTGCCTCACATTCACCCCGATGTTAGGGTGCTGCCATACAAGGCGCTCACTACACACCGGGAGCAATAGGGGATTAAAGGCCTTGCCCAAGGACCCTTAGTGATTTTCCAGTCAGGTGGGGATTTGAACCCATGATCTTCTGGACTCAAGCCCAACACTTTAGCCAGTGTAAAACTGGGCTTACACTGTGCACGTTTGACCCTCTTTCAGCCGATTTTTCACTCGTGCAAGAATTTTTTGGATCACGCCGAGTTTCAGGTTGAATCCCGTGTCCTGCATCGTGTAGTATACATGGAGTAACGAGCAGCATTTAACATCTCACGACCACCTCCTGCTCGGCACTCGTATGGTCGGATGAAAATTAAACCTGTTTGATATTCTGGTTGGCCGTTGTGAGGGTATCCCGCTGCTGAAGCACTACAAGTGCCCAACCTCTCGCACTGCGCATGTGCAAACACTGATCCGGAATTGGAGAGAGCATAAACAGTGATCATCTCTTTGGGAGAGCAGCTTCTGTTTCTTTTTTCCCACCTTGTTCACTCATGTAAAGTCTGGTATTGTTTCTTTGTTGTTTGTTTTTGTCAAAACTTTGATGCCTCCCATCAGTTTTTGTAAAAATAAGAAATGTAATAAAGTTTGAAAAAATAGCTTCTGTTTACATTTTGCTTCTGGAAAACATGGTTCGACGTGTGGTTTTTGAATGTACAATGTGAGCAGTCAGATCACATCAGAGCATCGGGCCGTATAGTGTGAGAACATAAATCGTGCGCTCTGAACATTTACACCGTGCGGTTTTGTCGTACAGTTTGAGCTGGAGCCGAGTACAATGATTAAAATACAGTGTCTGCCCAGCTCTAGGGCGAATACTGCCACTGAATACTACTGGCACACACATATACACATACATTCACTTAAATCTTTAACAAGTTGTGCTGAAGGTTCTACAATGTTCTACAAGGTAAAGACCTATTAACTGTAGTTTCTCTTTGCCAGTACAAAAAGGAATGTGCTTGACAGCACTCAGCCTGGTCTATGCAGAACAGTATGATGAGCTAAGGAGAATTGCACATTTTAAGAAATTGTGAAGGTCTCTTAGAGCCATTTCTAAACAACTGCACATTCCAAGATCATCAGTTCAAACAACTGTACACAAGTGCACATTAGTCATATGTATCACCACTTTGCCAGGGTCTGGAAGAAGACCCAAAATGAGAGAGGACATTGGTTAGGATATTCAGCAACAACCCAGAAACCACCTAGGCTCAGGCCTGCCATGAACTGGAAACTGCTGGAACACCAGCATCACTGTCCACAGTGAAGGAATTTTACATTGCCATGGACTTAGAGGTTGCTAAGCAAGAAAGAAGCCCCCTGCTTCAAAATCAACAACCTTCAAGCTTGGCTGAATTTGCAGCTGCCCACATGGACAAGCCAAATCACCTCTGGAGAAATGTTTTATGTCAGATAAGACAAGGCAGAGCTATTTGGCACAATGACAAGAGGCATGTTTGGTTGAGTGAAGGTGAGGCTATTGTCGGTCTCCTGCCCTGGTCCTATGTCCTGTCTATTAGTTCCCGTAGCAAAGTAAAATTTAAGATTTCCTTTATATCTCATTTACATCTCCTATATAAATGAGCACCAACTGAGACCAAAGAGGTTTTCTCATTCTTCTCAAATGGCTCTCCTGAGAAACAGACATGGTTCAGTCTCATGATGATCACTGTGCATGTTCTCTAAATTGTCTCACAGTTGTCTCTTTTCCTGAACTCAGCTAAGAGAAAAATGAGACATATTGTGCTGCTTTCAAATATGTCTCAATTTGATATCCAGTGAGAAATATACATGATTCTGTCTCTCACTGATCACTGTTCGAGTTCTCAGATTCTCTTATAGAGTACTGACCAACTACAAGCATGGTGGAGCTGGTGCATTGTGCAAAGTAAGTGGGGAAAAAAGGACTAGTTCCAAATTCTTAACATCACCTGAACTCAACAGTTAACAGTTGAAACTATTGGCCACAGTCAGGTTTTTTAACAGGACAGTGACACATCAAAACTGGTTTTGGGTTGGATAAAGCAGGCTAACCTTAAAAATACATATCACTAGTAAATGTCAAAGGAGCTGACTATTCAAAATAAATAAAGAATTATGAAAATATTGATGTATTGCATTTCATTTTTGATGCTATATGCCCAAAAGTCAAACATGGGGAAATAAGTATGATTTCACCGCCTCTGAAACCACTCGGGAACCTCAAGCTGTGAGGAATATGAAACTTTGGTGGCATCATCTCAGGTCACATCCCTAAAATGAATATGAGGGGGCATACTTTTTTAGTGTGAAATTAGGTTGTTTTTTTTGTGGACTTTGACGGTGATGTCAAAATGGCTAAAATGTGTATTTTGTAAGGCTGTAATCACATTACCATTGTTGTTTATTAGGTGGACAAATTTTCCACATATTTTGAGGAGGAAAGTGAGAGGTTTAGCATGCATGAGCACTGCTGGATGACCCCTGCCTGTGGACTGGACACCTGCATGGGCTTCTCATCAAATGCATCTTTTATGTTCTGTTTTGTAAAACTTTGCAAAATTTTGTAACTGTTACAATGGCCTAAGCAGTGGGTCACCCATCTGAGTCTGGTTTGCTTAAGGTTTCTTCCTCATCATCAGAGGGAGTTTTTTCTTACCCTTGTTGCCTGTGTGCTTGCTCAAGGGGTTGGTAAGGTTAGACCTTACTTGTGTGAAGCGCCTTAAGGCAGCTTTGTTGTGATTTTGCGCTATGTAAACTAAATTAATTGAATTATTTAGTGCATATAAACAACACAAGTGAATTTATCAGTCCCATTTGTTTTATTGGTGTTAATGTGGAGATGATTCCATCCACACCAGTTGACAAAGTTTGTGATGACAAGTCTTGTGCTCCTGCTTGTCTCGTGACATGCCAACAAGGGCAGTACCAACGGTGAACCTCTGGCAATGACATCTGACTGCACTGTCTGAAGTTTGATGCTTGATAGTGAAGACAAAGGGAGGAAAGCACTGTACCCTGTGGCATCTCTTTACTGCAAACCAAGACTACCACATCAGAAACAGTCATGAAGCCTCACACTATGGAATGTTTATAAGTTGAGGATCCATGCAGCCCTGTCACAGTCCACACCAGCACCTTCCAACTTGCTCCTCAACAAAAACAGGTTGAATTGTGTTGAATGCACTACAGAAGTTAAATAATAATAATAAAAAAAACATGTTTACAGTGCTCTGCAGGTGGGACAGTGAATGGTGAGGCATATGTACTGGAGGGCGGGTGATCCACCTCAAAGTCTGGTTGATAAGCAAACTGTAGGGAGTCCAACTCACTGCTAATTAACTAACTCAGGCATGCTCAGCTAATCAAGAGCAAGGAAACTCTCAGCCTGACTAAAAAGCTGTGGATGCAGCAGCATGACAGATGATCTCCAGGAGCAAGATTGGTGACGACCATAAACTGTTCATATTCTGGACAAACCTGCGTGACATCACCCACAGGTTTTTGTAGAGACCCAGAACAACCAACAAGAAGCCCATATCTGGGCGTTGTGATCGTGACAGCAGCTGCAGCGCTGATTCACAAGGAACAGAACACATAAAAAGGTGGAACATGCCTCATCTTCAAGTCTGAACCAGCGAACAACCTAACCTCAGTTCGGGTGTTTAGCAAATCATATTTCTGGGTACTGTGCAGCGATGCTCCTAACACTTTGCTTTGGTGTGGACATTAAAAATTATAAGCCACTTATTTTCTCAGCAATTATGCATTGAACAGACCTAACGGATCAGGGTAACGTTATGTCTGAAAGTGCTGTAAGCATACATTTCACTCAGCGTGAATATTGCAGCAGGGACAGCTCAGATGATCCAATCAGACGTTTCAACACACAAGCCACATTATTCTGGTTGTTTGCAAAACAACTTCGACTTCATCGAACCTTACCGCTTGGTAAGGTTTTAAAGGATAGTCCAAATAATAACAAAACTCAGATAAGTGGTACAACAATTCTATTTTTGTTCTGCAAATACACATTATCAAGCAAAAATATTACAGTAAACTTGTCAATATAATAGTTTTCTCTGTGGAAATGTAGTTCAGTGTCTCTGAAAGGCAACGTGGCAAATCAATATGACACAACTGAACTCGGAGAGAAAAAACAAAAACAAAAAAAGTGAATGACTCGATTGTGTCAGAAGCATCTTCTGAGACCTGAATTATTCTTTATTAAATGATTTGCTTCATTTACACTTACGTTTCTAAAATTTATGATGGTCAAGTTCAACACCTGAGTTAACATGGAAGAAAATTTTTATGTTCACATCTCTTTGGTCCAAACAATTTCACATTAGAAATAAAGTGTGAGAAAAAAAAACTTTCACATATGACTACAAAAAAAATAGCAATGCAACACAAGAACACAGAATTAAACCAACTTCAAAAAAATGTTTTTGTTTTTAAGAGGAATCGTAGCTCACATCTGGAGTGAGCTGCACCCTGGGGTTGAGGCACAACAAAGTTCAAAACGTCTCACGCATCAGTAGGTATAAAATATCACAAAGTAATTTTGTTATGATTGTAAACATTTTTTTGAGGAATTTAATAAAGGAAAAACAGGGAAGGTAGACGTGATGACGCTCAGTGTCGTGCCCTCATCATCTCTGACTGCGCTCCTGCTTGAAAGCTACGCTGAACTTCCAAGCTTCCACATATTGGGAGAGCAGGATCTTCTCTGGGAAGAGCTCCTCCACGTCAATGGGAACGTCCAGGTCTTTGTACTGCATGTAACCCACCAGTGTTTCTTTCAAGCTTTCAAGACAAATCACAGAAGTCAAAATCTGAGCTGTTCTTCCTTACCAAAAAGAAAAGCTCAATATACTTATTTTCATTCTTTCTTAGTTTATCTAAGGAAATAGCAGCACAATATTAAAGCTGAGGACTAGAGGTAAATTGAACAAGTACATAGTACTTAAGTAACAAAACAGTGTGTCCATATAGTTAAATGCACAAGTGAACAGTGATCATTTCTGTAATTTTGCCTCTGCCCGAAGGAGGCAGTTCTCAAAAACTGACCACAGGAGGGGGAGACCAGTGAGGGAAGCTCCCAAGACATCCATGTCTGTTGCATCATATTGGAGTGGAAAACAGAAGGGCTGTGTCTAGATTTTCATGATGGAGGTGAAATTTTTACAACAGAACATCTAAAAAACAACGTTCAAAATAGTAGATATTTAACAGTAACCTTTTGATCATTTCCTTTAAAGGACCTACTGGCTCGAAAAACGTAACTGCGACGCATTTACGGTACGACAGCTCATCTTGCTGGCTGCATTAGAGACAAGCACACAATTTTGAAATGGAGCAAATTTCACGTATACATGTACAGTAGTTTGATGTAGAATGTTTGGACAAACAAATGAAAGAATGGGTGAAATAAAGAACGGAATCTATTCAAAAATATTCCCTACATCAGAGAATTATTATTATTACTTTTTTTTTTAAGTCCAGAATCTGACTTTCGTCACTTGTTCTGAGTTCTGTATTTTCTGGAGAACATGTTGCATCTGTGGAAAAAAAATGCATTGCGAAGACAAAACAACGTATGGAAGTCACACCTGTTTTCTGTAGGTGGAATTCACTTTATAACACAGCATTTCCTTGAAGGGAGTTTAACAATGGACAGGAACTCAGTGTAGCACGTGCACACAACAGCCTTGTCTGTTACTTAATATAAGGATTTTTAATTTCTAAAAATAAGTGTGTACTGGGCAACATACTCGATGTTATTTGATGTGGTTTGGACAGAATAAATCATCAGATAGACACGGACTGCTTGTGCACAGCAACACAGAGAAGTAAATAGTGGAGTTGTGACAAGTCCAGTGAACAGCCTGTGCCATATAACATAAAGACTCTTAAATTCCCAAAAAATAAGCAACATGGACAAATAAACATTATGTTGGGCAACATATTGCATATTTGACTTAGTTTGAACAAAAATTGTGATAGACACAGGGCAGCCCACATCAACATTGAAACCGTGAAAACATGAGTCAAATTTGATTATTATTATTTTTTATATCAGCTCTTTAATTGGGGATTTTTGTGCATCAATGTCACTAACTTGTACTGTTTGTTTTTATTATTGGAGTTTCTTTTGTTTGAAGTTTGATTGATTCTTGGGAATCAAACTTCATATATGTAAGTACTACTATTAATAATAATAATAAGAAGAAGAAGAAGAAGAAGAATGAACACATGATTTTCTTTCCCCAGTCAGACGGGTGTATAAGTTGCAGGACCTCCAAAACTAGTAAAAAATCTGTGACATATACTCAAGACAATATAGTAACAGTTTGGAAAGAATACAAAAGGCTTTTGTTTTACCTCCAATCAGGGTTGTAGTTATCTGGTGCTTTGGGTTTTTTGAGGACCAGCACAAGGAACTCATGCATCTCCAGCAGGAACCTGTCAGCGCTGCTCTTAGAAAAGAAAGCAGTCAGCAGCCTGCGCTCATCCTCACCCAGGGTATCCTTATACGACTCACAGATTCCCACAAATGGATCCTGGACAAATTATCTGGCATTATTATTACTTGTATGATTAGTGATAATTCTCTGTATTGAGACAGCAACAATGTCTCACCCTCTTGAGCCGCAGCATATTTTCCGATTTCAGTGATGCCAGAAGCTGCCACAGGGCCACACAGTGCTTCAGACAACACGTGCTCAGCGTCTGTGGGTGAAGCAGATAAACATTTACCTCGTGAAGCAGACAAACGGCCAGGCCTTATTTGAATCCAACACTCTGCAAGTGAACGAGCTTATCATAATCAGCAAGAAAAATACTGGTCTTGTGTTTGCACACGTGCACAAGAAGGACATTTGGCAAAGTGGTCGTCTACAGAGTAACATAAACTGTCCACATTATCAGTTCTGTAGCGTGGCTCCAAATACAATAACCCAGATAAGTTGACCTTGAGGATGTGGGGAGGCATCTGGCTTCCCATTTGCAGCACCTCCTCCAGGTAACCGGCCAGCTGCATCTCAGGCTCCCCACCAGTCATCGCCAGGAAGCCCAGGGCCACTTCAAGCGTGGACAAGGCCTCACATACATCGCTGTAGGAGTGAAGTTCACCAGCCAGGGCAAAGAGGGCGAGTGTCTGAAGAGGCTCCTGTTGCAAATCAAACAGAGTCATTAAGACAAACCAGAGACCTGCTACAATTCTCTGAGGCCCAGGTTTGTTAACCTGTCCAGCAAAAAAACATCAAGTATCATTTTTCAGGCAACATGTAAAATTACCTGAAGGTGTGCAGCAAAACTTTTCTGAGCAAAATTGTAACTAAGCATGCTTTTCTAAAGAACATGATCAATCCTGTTGCTCACAAAGGAGGCACTAAAGGCATGCTAACATTAGGCCGTTAGCATCATGTGATGACAAAGTGAGTTTTCATGCTAATGTTTTCCTGTTAGCATCACACTATGTGACGCCAGAGTCTTTCTGTGCTAACAATAACCCACTGGCATCACATTAGGTGACACTAGCCAGTTTTGAAGACATGAATGATTAAAATCAATTGTGCTTTAAGGCGCTCCCATCGCCACAAGTATGAATTTTTTAAGCACATTAGAAATAGTGTTGCTCACAATGGAGGCACTCCGCTCATGCTAATATCAAGCATGATTTCAGCCCCTTGACACCGCACCTCACGCCAAGCTAGCACCAAGCTGATTACACACTGTATTATATAAAGAATGTAACTTTTCTCAAATAAGGAAACAGCGCTACAACAAAATGACAGCATTTACCAATTATGAACTGTAGCTGGATCAATTTATATATAATCAAGAAGGACCTTGGAACATGTTGCTCAGTCTTCTCCCCAATAATTGCTCTCAGGAAAGGCTAATGATTTAATAGATTATAGCCAAATTTATTCGCTGTGACTAAATTTAGTTATCAACTCATATTTCATAAATACTATGACAAAAAAACCCTCTTAAAATACAGTCAGCTATTGATATTTGGGAGGTTTGCTACACTTCATTAATTTAATAAATATACTAAAGATTTAAATTTTGGGGGGGCAGGGAGGGGGGAATTTTGGCTGGATTAGAATGGATTCATCCATGGGGACTGCGCTAGTTTCACATATGTGATAATTTAATGCAGCCAGTTAGCTGAAAATTAAACCAAATCATAACTTACTTGCGCCACTTTTGCCTTTATATCCTTGAAGATAATCTCGTAGTCGCGGTCGTGTCTGTTCACGAGTGTTGGAATGCCCTGTGGTGAGTGGACACTGGCATGAGAAACATTCATGAAAATGCCACAAAGTTATGAATTGTTTTTGCTTTTCAGGGCTCACATTGAGCGTGATGAGAGGTTTTCCCAGCAGGAAGTGGGAGAGGATCTGTCTCTGGATTTTGGCCAAGTTGTACTCCTGAATGGTCTCCTGGCCTCTCTCAATGGTGTACTGGGTGTTGGACAGAATGACGGGCATCAGGTCCTTTTCCAGCTCGTATCGGATCACGTGCAGTTCGGTCAGATCTGCAGGGCTCACTTTATAACTGTGGCAGAGAAAAACAGGCACAGGACAGCGCCTGAGTTACATCAACACATACCTGTTTGAATTAACGTTTTCACACTAACTTTTTATATTTTATAAAAGCTCCGTCTGCTCACAGCCAACCATACAAGTAAAAAACGTGACGCTAGCGCCCCCACCTGGTCTCCTCTCCAGTGTGTTTATCCACACAGTAAACCAGATCATTGTGCAGGGCGATGAGGTAGCTGACCAGGGCTGTCGAGCACAGGCCTGGGCCTTGTCTCCGTGGTAACAGCACCTTAAAATCACTGTTGAGATCCAGGTCTTTCTTGCAGAACTCAGCCGGGATCTTGATCTCACCTGAACAGTAATGTTTGGATTCACTTAGTTCACAATGTACAGTTCCCAAGTTTTGTTCACAGAGGATTTCTATGTTAGATTGTGAAATTCTGTGGCAAGTATTACTAACATGAGACCTCCGACACGTATTTTACTATAGTCAACAGTAACAGAAGCACAACTCTAGACCTTGGCACCAAACAACAGCATGCCGCATATTTCAACAGTTACATTTTTAACTTGCATTTTATGAAAGAAAGAGTGAGATACAGGCCCTGAGGCCCACTGGTGTTGGTGCTTAACTCTTGTTTCTGCAGCGTGAAGCAGGCAAGTATCTATGACTCTCCCTGAGTAGACTGGGACAATGCAGATGAAATGTCATGTCCAAGGTGTGAAACCAAATCAATCAAACCCAGGTCTCCATGTTGGGAGGCCAACTCTTTATCCCATCGAGTTCCCTGCTCTTATTGTTTTGATCTACTTACTCAAAAGCACTTTCAATTTCAGCGACAATAGCAGATTGACCCACACACAATTTGGTTGTTGGACATCCTGCTCTGCTGACTGAGCAATAGTCAAACTGTCTGTTGATCTCTTTGATCCAAAGCACAAAACTGTCAGTGTAAATCACCTGAACAACACCGTGTTAATTGAGTGGTTTATTTGCAATAATCTAATAGTTCCCACTCTTAAAACACCCTTGTTTCTACTTAAAACTGACTTTAGAATCATTTAAGAGGTTTTATTTTGTCATCTGATGGTTAATAATCACATTATTCCCTTTGATCGCTTTTGGGTGTAGAGAGTCAGACTCAGGCGTGCTGCTGTGGTGCTCTGATCGCTCCCCCATCTTTTATTATGAAATAATGCTGAATTTATGTGGAAATTATGTCGCTGAGATAGATGACTGGAGTGCAGTTTTAAGCAGAGATGAGATGATGATCCTGAATTGCTCAGGACCGATTTTTAGGGGATTTTTTTTAAATCAAGGCGGGGGACCGTCTGGTTGGCAATGCGGTACTTCAACCAGCTGATCGGTGAAGTTATCATAATCAACGGTCTAATAAGGTTTTTTTTTCCCCGTCTTTGTTGTAGGCTTGTTGTTTCATCCAAACGTTCTCAGCAAAATTATACCAAGTCTAAAGGTTTTAGTGCTATATTGCCATAACAGGTTATAGTTATTTTCTTGGTTTGTTGGTTTTGACGTTATAATGCAACACAATTCTACATATTCAATGACATGACAGGGCATGCCCACATACAAAATATTATGTTGGAAACGAGTAGAAAAAAAGGAGCAAAGGTGCCAGAATGAAAAACTGTCAGCTGATTTGTGGAATTCGGTGGGAGTAGGAAAGCGGCTTCAGTGTGTGTGTGTGTGTGTGTGTGCTTACCATTGGTTGCCAAAGACACCCTGAGCTGATTCCAAGATGTGAGGAAGATTTGGATGTTTTTCTCATACCAGGATCTCAGTGAAACTACACACAGAACAATGAATCAAACATTTCACTCAGAGTGTAAAACTCCAGCAGCAAAGTAGAAGTAAAACAGTAAAAACAGGACTTGCACAGATTTTGCTACTGTACTGTTAAAAACTCTCAATGTCTCCTTCCACGTTGGAAGGATTCATTCCTTGGAAAACATCTTTGCACTGTACATTACCAACTATTTTATCATGACTGTCCCCAACATCAATTAGCAGGTGAAAAATGCGCTGGTGGAGACGGACGATTTCATTACCTGCTTCCTGACTTTGGAGGAATTCAGCCATGGTGTTACAAGTCAGCTCGGTGATGTTTTGAAACTTCTTAACCAAATCTCTCTGGAGAGTGAGGATATCAGGAAGGTACTTCACCAGCCGGAGTTCTCTTTCCTGAGACAGATTCAGAGACAGTTTGCATAAACTGTTAACTGACAAGAGTGTACAAAAAAAAAAAACTTGCAGTAGACACGGGTAATAAAAATAGGCCATTGTGCATATTTCTTACCTTGTGCAAAAACCTCCAGAGTACAGGCAGGGTGTCTTTGCCATCATTCTGCTCTACGACGTGGGTCAGGCTCAACAGAGACATTTTCTCCCTGCAGGTCCACACTGCATTGCTGTGGATCAGTGAATTAGAGGGAAGTGTGCCCAGGAAGAGTTGGGGATCACCGAAAATAACCATCATGACAGGATTGGTAGAGATGCGGGAGTCAGCCCGGATGAATGCGTTCACTTCCTTTAACTGTCTGTCCAAATGCTGTGCAGAAAAGGATGTATAGTTACACAAATCTCCAAGAAGACATACATTTAAAACTGCACTATCTTTGTTCTATACTGGAACAAATAATCAAAACCAGCCCTGCCTTCAGCTGAGGAGTGATGGACTGGCTCAGTTCGACCTCCCATCCATTTCTAGCTTCTTTGGTAGTGAGCAGACCGTCATATGGAACAGGCCCTGAAAAGAAAAAACATGGTGACTCCAAACATTTCTGGAAAGACAAATCATACCTTAATTGAGTGCCTGAAGAGCTGAACGTTTAAAAAAAAAAAAAAAAAAAATGCAGATTTGACAAGTTCTGCAAGTTCTGACTATACTGAGTTCTGACTTTACAATAAGTAGTGTTCAGAATAATAGTAGTGCTATGTGACTAAAAGATTAATCCAGGTTTTGAGTATACTTCTTACTGTTACATGGGAAACAAGGTACCAGTAGATTCTCACAAATCCAACAAGACCAAGCATTCATGATATGCACACTCTTAAGGCTATGAAATTGGGCTATTAGTAAAAAAAAGTAGAAAAGGGGGTGTTCACAATAATAGTACGTTAGTACTCATAGTGTGGCATTCAGTCAGTGAGTTCATCAATTTTGTGGAACAAACAGGTGTGAATCAGGTGTCCCCTATTTAAGGATGAAGCCAGCACCTGTTGAACATGCTTTTCTCTTTGAAAGTCTGAGGAAAATGGGACGTTCAAGACACTGTTCAGAACAGCGTAGTTTGATTAAAAAGTTGATTGGAGAGGAGAAAACCTATACGCAGGCGCAGAAAATTATAGGCTGTTCATCTACAATGATCTCCAATGCTTTAAAATGGAAAAAAAAAAAAAAAAAAAAAAGACGTGTGTAAGAAAACAGAAAGCAACCATCAAAATGGATAGAAGAATAACCAGAATGGCAAAGGCTCACCCATTGATCAGCTCCAGGATGATCAAAGACAGTCTGGAGTTACCTGTAAGTGCTGTGACAGTTAGAAGACGCCTGTGTGAAGCTAATTTATTTGCAAGAATCCCCCGCAAAGTCCCTCTGTTAAATAAAAGACGTGCAGAAGAGGTTACAATTTGCCAAAGAACACATAAACTGGCCTAAAGAGAAATGGAGGAATATTTTGTGGACTGATGAGAGTAAAATTGTTCTTTTTGGGTCCAAGGGCTGCAGACAGTTTGTGAGACGACCCCCAAACTCTGAATTCAAGCCACAGTTCACAGTGAAGACAGTGAAGCATGGTGGTGCAAGCATCATGATATGGGCATGTTTCTCCTACTATGGTGTTGGGCCTATATATCGCATACCAGGTATCATGGATCAGTTTGGATATGTCAAAATACTTGAAGAGGTCATGTTGCCTTATGCTGAAGAGGACATGCCCTTGAAATGGGTGTTTCAACAAGACAATGACCCCAAGCACACTAGTAAATGAGCAAAATCTTGGTTCCAAACCAACAAAATTAATGCCTCGCAGATGTGAAGAAATCATGAAAAACTGTGGTTATACAACTAAATACTAGTTTAGTGATTCACAGGATTGCTAAAAAAGCAGTTTGTACATAATAGTTTTGAGTTTGTAACGTCAACAGCAGATGCTACTATTATTGTGAACACCCCCTTTTCTACTTTTTTTTTTTTTTACTAATAGCCCAATTTCATAGCCTTAAGAGTGTGGATATCATGAATGCTTGGTCTTGTTGGATCTGTGATATCTATTGAATCTACTGGTACCTTGTTTCCCATGTAACAATAAGAAATATACTCAAAACCTGGATTAATCTTTTTAGTCACATAGCACTACTATTATTCTGAACACTACTGTACATACATACTTTAAGCTCTGTAACAGCTCTTTTACTTTCAGACATGCTACTGCAATAATAATGTTTAACCACTAGAGAGCAGCGCTTCCTTATTTTCCTTATCTGTTGTCTTTCAGGGTTCAGCAAGAACAGAAAAATATATACAACTTTTTTCTTTCCTCCTTAAAGCCACACATGTGCAAAAATGTCACGCGTTACATGTTTGGGGCTGCTTGGGTTCCAGGAGGCTCCTGATCACCAGGTGAAGTGTATTGACTGTGTCATCGGTCCCTTTGCCCAGTGACCTGATGAGATGTTCCATGTCTTTTAGCAGATGAGCAACCAGAAACGTTCCTGTGTCAGGAACTTGAGGCTTGATGATGTTTGAGATCGACTAGAAACATAAACAAATACAGAAACCGGGACATTAATGGGATTATATCTTGGAAATGATGGGATGCAAACAACTGCCACTAGATGCCCCTAAAGAGCCATATTTTACTTCATACACACACAAAAAAAACATATATTCTAGAAGGAAATCACCTCTGTTGAGATCCGAAAACCTACCTGTGTGTGACTGCTGATACCGAGCAGCATGGCCATGTGAGTGAGCATACGGGCAATGTTGAAGGAAACAGGTGAAAGGCTCTTTGTGTCCAGCATGTCAGGACTGTCCCGACGACTGGGGTCACCAAGGATGTGACCATTCTGTGTGCGATCACCCCTATTGAAAGAATTTTTTTAATACAAATTTTAGGCAAAAAAAAAGGGGAACTTTTTAAATCTTTGTTTATTCACTTTGTAATAATCTTTTTAGGTTTCAGCTCACTCAAATACATGAAAAATGTACTTTACAATATATGCAACATGATTACAAAGAAAAAGGTAACAATCTGCCTGGTTTGGGTGCATGAACAACAACAACAAAAACAGCAGCAGTTATGCAATATTAATACACATATTTCAGGTTTCCAGATGAATTGGTTATACTACAGTGGCACTGGTGTTCGAAATTGTGGGCATTTTCCAACATGAAAAGATGTATAGGATAATGATATACCTTGTTCAAGGTTTGGTTCAAACCACAGTACATTATTTTTTTCATAAAGGTATAAAAAAAAATAACCTGCACAAAATTAAAAACTGCGACAGACTGGTGTCCTGTCCAGGATGTACTCTGCCTCACGCCCTGTGACTGCTGGAATAGGCTTCAGCCACCACCCACTTCTGATACTCCGTGTGCTGCTATACAATGCTGCTGGAACCTTAATTTCCCAGAGGAAGTCATCCCAAGGGATCAATAAAGTTCCATCAAATCTAATCTAATGTAATCTTTGTTAATAATCGCCGGCCTTGAATTATGCCCTGCCTCGTTTAGGTCCTGTGTCTGAGCAGTGTTTAAAAAAAAAAAAAATGGCCGGGCTTTTAATCCAGGAAATATGGTACCCACTTTCCTATAATCTGCGAGTCTCAGTGCTTCATTTTGTATCTTTGTTAATGGGCACATCCAGATTGCTCTGCCTGGTATACGAGAGTGATTTTTAATGAAAATGCATTGCAATCTGATGGGACGTTTTGTCCGATGAGGGCAAAAATCTGTTACACAAAATACATTATATACTGTGTTTATTACATGGAAAACTATACAAAAGCATTGGGACTCTTGCTTTTGTCCAGTGAGTGCAAATATCTGGTTTATATGATGACTGTTTAGGTGAGTTTTACTGTACATATTTTTAAACCCCTTAATACTGGAGCAGCTCGCAGACAAGCCCAGAGCCCTGTAAATTGCTTTTGTGGTATTTTCCAATGACTGTATCTGATCAAAATGACAAGATGTGAATATATACACAGAAAGCTTACTTTCACCAGAACAAACTGAGTTCAAACACTACAATTTATGACAGCAATCCTGAATAAAAAGCCAACAAAATCACAAGACATTCTCTGAGCTAAACTATTGCTTCCTCATTTGCAGAAAGCCTTTAAGCTTTATAATATTTCAAATGTTTTGTGGCCCTCATAAACAACACAGTACAGTTCGAGACAGTAACCCTAAAATCTAACGTATTTTCCGGCATGTAAGTCACACCAGAGTAAATAAGATGCACTTGTCAATAAATACCTTTTGTCCGTTGTTGCAAAGTACTTTTCATTATTGGCTTTTATTCTATTATTCATGGACTTCATTTTGTTTAGTGATCTCACTCTTGGGAAAGTCCTAATAATAATAATAATAATAATAATATATTATTATTAACAAACTTGTGATTTTTCAGTATATAAGTGATACCAGAGCACAAGTCGCAGGGCCTCCAAAAAAAAAAAAAAAAAAAAAAAAAAACATGACATACTCCAGAAAATGCAGTCATAAATTTTGAACTTACTGAAACTGAACACGTTGAAACCCAAGGACAGGCCGGTGGTTGGCACCTCCAATTACAACACCACAGTCCAAACATCGACTGGTTTCCATGGGTTGGCCACACTGGAGAAAAAGTAGAGTTGAGATCAGCATGGCCAGTTATGGGTAATAACACCATGAATGAATGAATGAATGAAAACTGTTTATTTCGAACATTTGATACAACAACAATTACAAGATAGATCAGTAAAGACAACAACAAAAAAGTTCCTACTGTGTACCCAACATGTCCGAAAAGGGGTAGGGTGAAGCAGCATCCCTACCCCTTCTTCCCCACAACCAGTAATACCCTTTGCCACATATACACATAGATTCCTACACACCTAAACCGATATATATACATACATATACATATATACATACATATACATATATACATACATATACATATATATACATATACATATACATATATACATATACATATATACATATACACATATACATATATACATATACATATACACATATACATATACATATACACATATACATATACACATATACATATACATATATACATACACACATATACATATATACATACACACATATACATATACATACACACACACACACAAACATATACACACATATATACACAAACATAAATATACACCTACACATACCTACTTACATACAAAATACTATATATTTACAAGCCGAAGCAAAAAACAAAAACACCCTAACCCTCATTACCCTTCCTCCTCCCTATACCTAGAAAAAACATATTTTTGTACCGCTGTTTGAACTGGTTCATGCTTGGACATTGCTTGAGCCCCACTCCCAATCTGTTCCACATCCTCACCCCACAGACAGAAATACAGAAACCTTTTAATGTTGTTCGTGCCCACTGATGCTTTAAATTAAATTTCCCCCTCAGACTGCAATCCCCTGATCTGTTAAAAAACATATTTTTAATATTTGCTGGAAGTAAATTGTTTATTGCTTTATACACGATTTGTACTGTTTGAAAATGAACCAAGTCTGTGAATTTTAAGAAGTTGGATTGTAAAAATAGTGGATTTGTATGATCTCTATAGCCAGTATTATGAATAATTCTTATAGCTCTTTTCTGCATTACTGATAGTGATTGTGTTGTACCTTTATAAGTATTACCCCATACCTCTGCACAGTACTGTAAATATGGTAAAACCAGTGAGCAGTAAAGAATGCGGAGTGAGTTGTGGTCCAGAATATGTTTCGCTTTGTTTAGAACTGAAATGCTTCTTGACAGTTTACTTGTATATGTTTTATATGAGTCTTCCAGTTTATCTTATCATCTATTATCACCCCCAGAAACTTATTTTCATGTACCCTTTCAATATCTACCCCCTCGACTTGTAACTGAACCTGTATGTCTGTATTACAATAGCCAAATAACATGTATTTTGTTTTACTTAAGTTTAATGATAATTTGTTTCTGTCAAACCATATTTTCAATTTTCCCATTTCTATACTGATCCTCCTCAGTAACTCCTGCAAATCCCCCCCTGAACAAAAAATGCTTGTGTCATCTGCAAATAATACTAATTTTAATATTTTGGAAACATTGACAATATCATTTATATAAATTAGAAACAGTTTTGGACCCAATACTGACCCCTGTGGGACGCCACAAGCATTGTCCAAGCATGATGATGTATATTCCCCCAACTTCACAAACTCTTTTCTGTTACTTAAGTAGCTTCTCACCCAGTGCAACACCAACCCCCTAATCCATAAAGACATTAATGACAGAATTTTGCACTGTAAATCAGAATGAACATGACGTACCTCACCAATGGTGCAGGGGTGTCCATTTGGACAATCTATGGACAGATATATATTTAAAAAATAAAAATACAGTTTTTGGATTGTTTTGATGGAAAGAAAGAAGAAGAAGAAAAAAGAACACTTCAGATCTGCCTGTATACATTACTTTGTTTGATACTTACAGTACCACTGAATGGGTCCCATAGCTTGGTGAGCCACTGCGAGCATATCTTCTGGCATGGTGGGCAAAAAGGAGGCCTGAGACAACAAATGAAAACATTCAATTCACTTTGATGAAGGTAAAGTGTTTCCAACTCTGCTGAAAGCAGCAGACTGTATACATACCTGCATGTTGGCAGGAGCCATTGCCAGTTGCTGTAGTGGATTCAAGATGCTGCAGGTTCCACAGAGCAAAACAGCAGCCAGGTGAATAGTTAGCTCCATAATCGCACACAGTGTGCCAGAGATCCCAGGACGCACTGTCAGTGGCCCGAGCTGGTTGGTCACAAGGGCCCGAGCAAAGACCTTCATCTCTGGAGTGTGAAGAACTCTGGAAGCCTGGCTGAAGGTCAACAAGGCTTGCAACTGCTGCAGATGCAAAGGCCCATTGAGAGAGAGAGAGAGAGAGGAGGAGAGAGAGAGAGAGAGAGAGAGAGAGAGAGAGAGCGCGAGAGAGAGAGAGAGAAAAATCGCTTTAAAATGTTTTATTGCACGTGCTGAGTGTAATAAATGAAATGAATGAAAATAACACCACTGTGACTTGAAAACTATCACTCCATCCATCCACTTACTCCAATTAAGGGTCATGGGGGACTGGAGCCTATCGCAGCAGTCATAGGGCGTGAGGCTGGATAGGACGCCAGTCTGTCACAGGGCCACACAGAGACAGACAAACACATTCACACCCGCATGCACACCTGCGTACAATTTAAAGATTCCAATTCATCTAACCCGCATGTCTTTGGATGTGGGAGGAAGTCGGAGCACCCAGAGGGAACCCACGCAAACACGAGGACAACATGCAAACTCCACTCAGAAAGGCCACAGGTGGGAATCAATCCTATGACCTTCTTGCTGTGAGGCAACAGTGTTACTAATACTACAATAGACAGAAATAATTTGCAGAATGATTAAAATGTTTGACCTGGTCTAACTTTTGGCAGAGGTGACGGGGGATGAACAGGAATGTTGCAGGGCTAAGGCAATGTCTCAAGACGAGCAGGGAAGTTGAAACAAGTGATAAGGAGTAAATGAGAAGCAACTGACATGGCATGACCTGTGGAAGGTCCCTCAGGCCAGGCTCAGCTTCCTTCATTCATTCATTCATTATTGGTTTATTTGACAGGGACAGTGCATATTAATGAACGTACAATTGTTTATAGATAGTGTATATATATATATATATGTATATATATTACACAAATATACAGTGAGGAAAATAAGTATTTTAACACCCTGCGATTTTGCAAGTCCTCCCACTTAGAAATCATGGAGGGGTCCGAAATTTTCATCTTAGGTGCATGTCCACTGTGAGAGACATAATCAAAAAAAAAAAAAAAAAAATCTGGAAATCACAATGTATGATTTTTTTAATAATTTATTTGTATGTTACTGCTGCAAATAAGTATTTGAACACCTGTGAAAATCAATGTTAATATTTGGTACAGTAGCCTTTGTTTGCAATTACAGAGGTCAAACGTTTCCAGTAGTTTTTCACCAGGTTTTCACTCACTGTAGCAGGGATTTTGGTCCACTCCTCCATACAGATCTTCTCCAAATCTTTCAGGTTTTGAGTTTCAGCTCCCTCCAAAGATTTTCTATTGATTTCAGGTCTGGAGACTGGCCAGGCCACTCCAGGACCTTGAAATGCTTCTTATGGAGCCCCTCCTTAGTTTCCCTGGCTGTGTGTTTGGGGTCATTGTCATGCTGGAAGACCCAGCCATGACCCATCTTCAATGCTCTTACTGAGGGAAGGAGGTTGTTTGCCAAAATCTCGCAATACATGACCCCATCCATCCTCCCTTCAATACGGTGCAGTCATCCTGTCCCCTTTGCAGAAGAGCACCCCCTGGTTTTGATGTTTCCACCCCCATGCTTCACAGTTGGGATGGTTTTCTTGGGGTTGTTCTCATCCTCTAAACATGGTAAGTGGAGTTGATTCCAAAAAGCTCTATTCTGGTCTCATCTGACCACATGACCTTCTCCCATGTCTCCTCTGGATCATCCAGATGGTAACTGGTGAACTTCAAACGGGCCTGGACATGTGCTGGCTTGAGCAGGGGGACCTTGCTGCCCTGCAGGATTTTAAACCATGACAGCATCATGTGTTACTAATGTAATCTTTGTGACTGTGGTCCCAGCTCTCTTCAGGTCACTGACCAGGTCCTCCTGTGTAGTTCTGAGCTTTCTCAGAATTATCTTTACCCCACAAAGTGAGATCTTGCATGGAATCCGAGACCGAGGGAGATTGACAGTCATCTTGTGTTTCTTCCACTTTCTAATAAATAATCATAACAGTTGTTGTCTTCTACCAAGCTGCTTGCCTGTTGTCCTGTAGTCCATCCCAGCCTTGTGCAGGTCTACAGTTTTGTCCCTGGTGTCCTTTGACAGCTCTTTGGTCTTGGTTATGGTGGACAGGTTTGAGTGTGATTGATTGAGTGTGTGAACAGGTGTCTTTTATACAGGTAACAAGTTCAAACAGGTGCAATTAATACAGGTAAAGAGTGCAGAATAAGAGGGCTTCTTAAAGAAAAATTAACAGGTCTGTCAGAGCCAGAATTCTTGCTGGTTGGTAGGTGTTCAAATACTTATTTGCAGTATATATATATATATATATATATATATATATATATATATATATATATATATATATATATATGTACACACACACACTGTATATAGGGCACACAATTTAATGTAAATATGCCAGATTTAGCACAATTCTAGTTTCCATCCGTAGCCCCCAGACATAAAATTAAAAACAGCATTTAACAAGGATAAAAACGCATTGATAATTTACAATATAATACAGTATCATATTTTAATGTAACCCAGAGCCATATAAAGGAGGCGTTATCTGTTCCGGTCAAAATGTGGGTTAACATGCTGTTGTCTCGATATAAAGTGCAGGCATATGTGCAGGAAAGTACTGAGGTAGAATTCAGTTGCAGGTGTGTTAGGGTTAGGGTCCTGGAGTCCAGTCACTGTCCAGCACAGTGTGCTGCTGGGACATCTGACCGCTGTGGACTGCAACTCAGCTGGTGAACACACAATGCATGTGTGGGCAGGCGCTTGTGCCCTCATGAGGATCCGGCCAGCGTCTGAGCGCGTGGCACGGTGTGAAGCCGGCACAGCAGGCTGATGTCCCTTCCAACTCGTAAATTGTAGTTTACAAGACAGACAAAGAGTGGAGATCAAATAAAACAAATAAGGGTAAAGGCGTGAACGCATTCATGTGTGACCACTTTGCTGTGGACATACGGCGCCTGTCAGCTGACTGCCAACTGACTGACCACTGGACCTGACCGTTCACACAAGGTGTTAGATTAAAAACACAGACATCAGACAGATGCAGGACAAAAAAATAATAATACAGTGGTCCCTCGCTATAACGCGGTTCTGCGCCAAATCTGGCAACAGTTCCAGAGACTACGCTCACTGTTTTGATGCGGATGTTGACCGCAGCCGCAGAGCTCCGTGGCCACCAAGAGAGGACTTGGATTCTTTGCGGGTCCCGCATCCTTACCTCCGGAGGCAGTGTGTGAAGGGAGAGTTCTGCGTGTGTCTGTTTATAATCTTCTCACCCAGAAGAAAAAAGAGAGTGTTTACACAGGAGAGAGAAGTGAGAAAATGTTAATGCCTGTTTGAGAAAAGTGTATAAAGTGTGTAGTGAGGGGTTTTACAGCCTTAAAACAGCTATAATAATTGCAAAAAATAGCGCTGACTACTTCGCGGATTTCACTTATCGCGGGTTATTTTTAGAACGCAACTCTCGCGATAAACGAGGGACCTCTGTACATAAAATAAAAATCTCAGAATAGCGGAACAGAGAGTGAGCTTTTTTTCTGTGAGCTGACGACATCCACAGACAAAGGTGGGCGTGTCCCGGTGACTGGCAGCTGTTCAGATATCTGTGCTCGCAAGTGGCTGGTAGAATATGACATTGCCCAACTTCACAGTGAAGCGTGGCTGTCAGCGTGCTGTCCTCATGTGGGAATAAATTAAAACATATTGCTTCAGCTGACCGCCGCGTCAGCACACCGCAATGCTGGTGAATATCGTGCCATGCTGAAAATCACAGCAAGGCGCATGTCACTGCGGGATTTCCCCACAATGTAATAATTAAAACACAGATCATATTTGCAATGTGGTCACCAGCGGAACACTGCACGCTGGACACGCCCTGCTGGATGATGAGTTCATGACACAGGAGCCAGCTCTTCATAAGAGGAGCGCATCAGGTAATTCATGTAAAACATAAAAGGAAGAACAGTAATCCACACCATTTCATTACTTCCTGGTGTACACCTAGGCCGGGGCCAAGTCCACTCTTTATAACAGGAATTAAGTATTATAAATTGTGCCTTTTTTTTTTCCCCCGCTGCTGTGTGCGTGACTTCCCACGTGCATGCACCGTGTTCGTGTGCGCGGACACGACGTGCATGAAACAGTCGCCGCGGTATCGTGCAGGCCTGTCCGACCGTGTGTTCCTCTCAACAGCAGGTGGAATGCTTCGCGGATTTTCTTCCAGTTTCTGCGTGTTTCGCCCAACGTCGTGTTACGTGTGAAGGAGCCCTAAATCATGAAAACTGCTGCACTGATGCTGAAAACCCTAGTAGTTCTTAAATCTTCCACACAGAAAAGTAATCCGTACCAGTAATTAATTAAGAGAATATAAAAAATAAATGAAAAATCTGACCAACAGGCAGAATCAATACAAAAAAAAAAAAATATTATCAGCTCCCACTCCTATGCACAAGGTAGCCTCAATATTTTCAGATATACATGTGTAAAAGAAGTAAATACTCAAACATAAAATTCTACCTCAGGCTTGGGATGGAAGCTTGTATTGGCTTCTTTATAGAGCAGGGTGACTTCTCTGTAGAGCGCCAAGAGAAGATAAGCTGTTGTCTTTTTAGGTAAGCATTTGCATCCCTGCGAGAAAAAAGCAAAACAGTGAAAAATAACATTTCTGGGACACACAAAAAAGACCCTAAACCTGGTGCCAGTTTTAAAAAAGGTGGGGGACTCTGAAACATTACCTCACAGGTCTCGTCAAGTCCATCCTTTTTGCCTTCTAGGAGTACCTTTGCCACAGCATTTCTGATCTCCCTATAATCTTCTCCACAGACAAGAAACTGGTCTATGGGGCTGGTTTCGTCCTTCTAAGTGTTAAAAGTATTAAAATTAAACTATATTTATATCTACTTTAAGAAAAAGAAAAAAAAAACCTAATTTGCATGACAGTACCTTATTCAGAAGTTTTTCAGGGAAGAGCCATTGCAGTTCATTCACTGTGAGAAGCTTCTGAACAAACTCCACTCCCTGCTGACTGCAGATCTTCCGAATTATGTAGACACGGTACCAGTCATTGCCACTGCACCGACACAGATTCATCACACCATTCAGGAATGCAGTGGTTCCATTGTGACCACCCTCACGAGGTCCTGCAAAGAGATTAACATATATTCTCAGGAACACGTTAAACATCTCCCAACAATTACACATTCTCAACATGTTGAGAACCATAAGCCAATCACTAAATGACTGTGCGTGGCAATTTGCAATTACTAGTACTTGTATGTTAGCAGATGCTAGATTTTAAAGGAAATTACACACCTGTAGCTGTGAGTTTTTCCACAAGGAGATGAGCAGCCAGATCCAGGTCCATTCGCACCCTGGCCACCTGCTGCAAGTAGTCTATGGTGGCTGTTATTGGGGAATGACTATCTGATAAGTAGTCATTCAGGAAAGCACCTTCATCCTTCAGGCACAGCTGCTGGTCTGCTGCAGATCTGAACTGTAACCTCTCAAACATGGAATCCTAAATAACAACAACATTAATAATGAAATGGCTAATATGTACTATAAAAGTGAGTGATATCCTCAAGTGATTACCACCAGTTGGATTTAAAATTAATTTTAGTGAAGGGTATGGAACATGTTAAAAATAAAAAATGTAAGAATTTCCATGTACCTCCAAGCAGTTGATGTACATGCAGTACAATTCGGTTTTGTCAGCCTCCTCCAAGATGTTGTTCTGCTCAACTGCCGTCAGATGCTGCTGCAGGTACCTTTTAACTTGATCAAAGCTTCAGACGCAACAAAGTTTATACAACAATCATACCTCTATAATATTCGGATGCATACATAAGTTCTAACTTAGCACCTCACCTGTATTTCAGCAGGAGTTTGAGCACAACTGACCGAACCACTGGGTTTTTATCCACAGAGTCATCAAACGGAGAGAGCACCTTTGTCAGGATTTGCCGATTGGCTGGGAAAACAATAATAAATATATTAAGAGCTGACAGAATACTTGTACATGTACAGTGTGGTCAGAAGTTTACATACACTCATCATGGGCATGATTGTCATGTGATTTTGGGCTCTTAATGATGTTCAATTGAACTGCTCTTTTGCCATAGTGTAATGACTGTACAGTATACAACATTAATAACTTAAAAAAAAGAAGAAGAAGAATTGGGTGCACAAGTTTGAATTTATTTTGGATCTTTTCTAATCCACACAGGGTAAAACTCATACATACAGGCTGAAATATATACATACATTCACTGAAATATTTTAAACAAGTGGTGCTGAAGGCAACAACTGGAAGTTTCTCTTTGTCAGCATAAAAAGGGTGTTTCACAGTACTCATTGGACTGACCAATATTCAGAATAATGGGAAAGTCCAAGGAACTCGGTGAAGATTTAAGAATGGTAGATTTGCACAAGTTGGGAAGGTCTCTTTGAGCCATTTATAAACAACTGCAGATTTCAGTTCAAACATTTGTACGTAAATACGATGTGTCACCACTTTGCCAAGGTCTGGAAGAAGACTCAAACTGCCACCCTCAGAAGAATGGAAATTCGTTAGAATGTTCAGGAACGGACTGAGAAGACGCCGACCAAAAAAGAAGCCCCTGCTCCAAAACAAACACCTTCAAGCTAGACTGAAATTAGCAGCTGCCCACATGGACAAGCCAAATGCCTTCTGGAGAAATATTTTATGGTCAGATGACACGAAGACTGACCTTTTTAGCCACAATGACAAGAGGCATGTTTGGAGGAGTAAAGGTGAGGTTTTCAAACGTAAGAACACTACCCACTGTCAAGCATAGTGATGGCAGCATTATGCTCTGGGGCTGTATTACTGCCAGTAGTACTGTTACATTGCACAAAGTGGATGGAATAATGAAGGAGGAGGACTACCTCAAAATTCTTCAACATTACCTCAAATTAACAGCTAGACAGTTGAAACTTGGCCACAATTGGCTGTTCCAACAGTGCAATTATGATCCCAAACACACATCAAAACGGCTGTGCGTTGGACAAAGCAGGCTGACAAACGTCTGGAATGGCGTTCCCAAATACCCAAATTCAACCCTGTTGAATATTTGTGGACTACGCTTAAAAGCAGGGAAACCAACCAATTAAAAGGAACTCTACCAATTCTGCCAAGAAGACTGGTCCAATATCCAGCATAAATTAGGACAGGTTGTTGATGGCTACCATCCAGGGAGGTAATGGTCTAGTGGTTAAACGGAGTGCTTGAGGGTCCGGTCACACGGCGACAGCTGAATGAAGGATAAAAAGTCAGAAAGTCACAAATCGTAGAGAGAAGGTGGACGAACGATCCTGTACCTTTCCCATCACTGAAAAGCCTGCAAATCAAAAGTGCAGAAAGGAACAAAACAAAATCAAAACTAACAAAAGAAACAAATGGCGACCTTGACGTTTTAACCCTCTGGGGTCCGAGGGCATTTTTTGGACAGTTCAGTCGCCTGGCATAAATGTTTTATTATTGCTGTTAACAGCTCTCCCTGCATCCCACAATCAAGTTTTATGTCTCTTTTTTCAGGACAACCTGTTCTTTCATAATATGTATATGCTTTTGTTGTGTTTTATAAGTGTAATAAAGGTTTACGATCACAAATAACAAAAAAGTAAAGCAGAAAATAATTTTCCACACACATTTATTCAAAAGACACAGCAAACTATAATAAACAATTGTTTTGACACTTTATAAAGGTAATTTGAGGTCTTGTGTGAAAGACTGTACAACAAAAAGTTCAAACAATAAACACAAATGCACATTGTGAACAATATATACAAAATGGTCTATGCGTTTATGCTCCAGTCTGAGGAGCGGCCCCTCCCTCACCTCATTGATATGGTAAACAGTGCCTTACGCCAGAGGGAGAGAGCCACAGAGAAATCCAGTAACATTCAAATGCAAACTAGTGGAGCAATCCTGATAGTTGCACACTCTTTGTTTGAGCACGTGAGATTGTCATGCGAGGCTGTCCATCTCTTTCACTTTCAGAGGCGGTGATGGTCTAGTGGTTAAGGTGTTGGGCTTGAGTCCAGAAGATCATGGGTTCAAATCCCCGCCTGACTGGAAAATCACTAAGGGCCCTTGGGCAAGGCCTTTCATCCCCTATTTCTCCCGGTGTGTATTGAGCACCTTGTATGGCAGCACCCTGACATCGGGGTGAATGTGAGGCATTATTGTAAAGCGCTTTGAGCGTCTGATACAGATGGAAAAGCGCTATATAAATGCAGTCCATTTACCATTTTATTTACTTTCACTGTGCATAATGGCGCAGGGCGCATTGGAGGAGTTAGGAGCTATTCAAACGGGCCAACTAGTAAGATATCACTCCTGAAAACGATCTTTGGTTTATCACGTGAGGTAAAGCTGCCCTACGATTGGATTTTGGAAAACCATGTGATGGTGAACCAATTCCGATTGGACACTCATATTGCGCACATCATCACACAGCTTCTATGAGGAGTACAAAGATGGCCGACAGTGGACAGTTTCTATCTCATATCATTAAAAAGTTATTTATAATTTAGTAAAGCTTGGTCCCAGCCGTCACATACAACGGCATCGGCCCCAGAGGGTTAAACAAAATCAAAAGAAAACATTCACGATGACGTGACCGGCAGCGGGTATGAGACCGAGAGCAGACAGCCTTGTCCTCATGTCCGCAGCACCTGCAGATGTGGGATCTGGTTGTCTTGACAACGTGAGTGCACACGCAGGCCAGCCACAAATGGCTGTAATGTGTGTAAATAGTTAAAGTAGTTAATAAAACGTTCTTGCCACTATTGTTGCTTTTCGGCCCAGACATCAGCCACACAAAGATGTTACGTTCAGCTCATTGGAGCTTCAGATATTGTCAACGTTTGTGCAAGAGGTCAGGATTGGGAGGCTGGACAAAGCTGGACGACAGTCAAACAGAATGCTGACATTACAGTAACTATGCAAACGATAAAAAACTGTTAAGACAGACAGCAAAACGAAATATGGAATTGAAGGTTGTCGTAGGGATTTTTTTCACATTTTTCAACAGTCTGACAATTCTGACGACACGCCAGCTACAGGAACAAAGCTGGATGACGGTTAAACAATGCCTCCAAAAGCCAAGGCAAGTGCAGATTTCTTGTTTCGTTTGAGCTTTCTTGTCCTTCGTTAGTGCCATGTGACTGAAGCTTAAGATCAGAGGATCCTCTGTTTAAATCCTCATCAGGCCAGAAAATCACTAAGGGCCCTTGAGCAATTTCCTTAATCGCCAAGTTGAAAATCAGAGGGCGAGTGTGTGTGTGTGTGTGTGTGTGTGTGTGAGTGAGTGGGTGAATGCAAAGCATCACTGTAAAGCACCGAGCTTCTGATTCAGATGGAAAAGTGCCGTATAAATGCAATCCATTTACTATTTTACCAAAAGTGTCCAGCTGAAGTGCAGTTTGCTAAGGGACATTTAAACAAATATTAGTGGCTGTGCAGGTCTATATTTGAGCCTGTATGCATATTTTTGACCCTGCGTGGATTACAGAAGATTCAAAATAAATTCTAATTTGTCTACCCAATTATTGTTTTAAAAGTCATTAATGATTTATGTTGTGCTATCATTCCACCCTGGCAAAAAAAAAAAAAAAAGTTCAAAGACATCAAATTACCATTACATTCATGCCCATGCTGATTTTATGTAAACATCTGACCTCAACAGTATAGTATCAGCATCAGCCAAAATTAGTTTGAAAATACTGCCACACTGAATATATGCATAAATCCAGTATTGTGCATCCCTTATATTTCCCTCTTGAAAGTTGATAAAAACACTTCTTTTGTGTCTTATAGTAATTACTTCCCAGTATCCAGGAAGTCACCTCAATGAAAATCTGTCCAACATTTTTTGAGTCAAAGAAAATGTTTTAACAAATCATAATGCAAAAACCAGTAACACTCAAAACCATATCAAGCAACAAAACGGGAGAACACCCTACCTCCAATGAAGGGAAATCCTTTGGTCTCCACCATGAGAAAGGACAGCAAATCAGAAATGACAGCTGGACATGGGGGAGAGTTGTCTTTGAAGCACATGCTAGACACCAGGTCAATGAAAAAAGCATTGCATTGCTTCCTGAACTGAGTGTGAGTGTTGACTACAATCCTGCACACACAAAAAAAGAGAAATGACAATTGATTAAGCGATGCCACTTTAAATTTCTTACAAGATAAAATTAAATATCTACAAAGATCCTATCTTTGAATGAATGGGGCACTCAGAGAGTGCACATTTCAAAAGTCCAAGACCTCCATTTTTATCTGTGTTGAAATTTTCCTATTATCACATTCCCTTTCATTGTGAAAAACTTATTCCTTTGAAGAGTTTCTAAAATGTTCTTAGATTCTGATTGCTGACCATTGATCCTTATCTTTGATCCTGACTGCTGACTTGTGGCCCTAATCCTGAGCATTGTTCCTCTCCACTCATTTTCGACTGCTAATTTATGATCCTGATCACTCATTTTTTATCCTTGCCGCTAATATCTGAAGGTTATATTTTTGTCATAGTTTGTGATCACGGAACTGGGTCCAGTGAAATCAAAAGTCAAAAGTCAGGACAAGAATTTTTTTTTTTTTACTTGGGATCAAAGATCAAGGAACAGAGGCAAGATCTTCCAGTTGAAGTCGAGATCAGAGCTCAAACTCAGAATTGTATTCAAAGGAATAAGTATGAAAGACCAAAGTTCAAATCGTAAAACACATGCTATGTCTCTTGATCAGGATCAAAGGAATGAGAATCAAGACCTGGCAGCATGGGATCAAAGTTCACACATCAAAGGCAAAATCCACTCCTTAATGTGGATTCATACCAAAATATAATCAACTCTTTCTTGACCCAAGTGCTACATTGCCACCAAATTTCAGGGATGTCATTGGGAAATGAGAGAATCCTTCAAAGCAAACAAAAAAAGGATTTGTGCTTGCTACTGGTTTACTGGCTACTAAGGTTGGGTATCGAGAACCGGTTCTTTTCGAGTATTGTTAAGAAATGATTCGATCCACCGATATCAATAGCCTTTTTGCTTAACGATTCCTTTATCGGTCCTTCAGAGCAGCCGTTGTTTTTGAGGGTGTTTGTCGAGAAAATGATCATTCCTCTTCGTTGATTACAGACCCTGCAGTGGGTCTGTAATCAATCGTTTCTGCAGCGCGATACCACTTTGAAGTGTGAACCAATGAAGCAATGCTTCGATCCACTGGCTCGTGGTTCTTTGATTCGCTGCTCTTCAGAAGCGCAAAGTCCGCTTTTTAACCCCTCTCAAAGCCATTAAAATATTGTGAGTCGCTTTTGTGTGGATTAAAGTCACTAACTGGGACTCTTGTCTTGTTGCAGTCAAGAAATGAGAATCGTTCAACGTTCATTTGGCACAGCTCCAAACGCTGTGCGGCTCTCCGCCGAGAGAGTCCACTCGGAATGAATAACTTCAAAACAAATTGCTGCTTTAAATAAAATGACACCTCTTACAAACGTTGCAATACAGACAAGAAACTACAATCGACTAAAACGCTTTTTTTCCTTCCAAAATGAGACGTGCTGCATTCTTTATAAATTACATCCTGATGTGCAGCACAGCCAGCTGCAAAAGCTCAGCTCAGAGTATGGAAAGACATTCATGCCAATAATGTCTGAAAGGAAATGCTTTTGACAATAACTAGATTTTTTTTATTTCTATTTATGTCCAGAGATCAAAGATCCACCATGTAGTTTATTATGTCCAAAGTTTAAGGAACCAGTGACCGATTTCATATTTATTTACTTTAAGACTCAAAAAAATGCTGTTCAATTGCAATTCAATTTCAACTTAATGGGCTTATAAAGCGCCAAATCACAACAAAAGCCATCTCAAGGTGCCTCACATAGAACAGTTCAACATAAAAAATAAAAATAAATAAATAAAAATTAAAAAATTCAAATACCTAATTAAAAACAGAAGTAAAAGAATAAAACAGATAAAAAAAAATTAAAACTATTCATAAGAAAAAGAATAAAATAGGCTTTAAGTCTTGACTTAAAAATGTCCACGGACGCTGACTGCCTCATGGTCGCTGGAAGACCGTAATCAGTATCGATAGATAAAATCTTATCGATACCCATCTCTACTGGCTACTACTGTTCCTCTCATTCCCGTTACTCCTCCTCCCCCCAAGTGAGGAGTTGTACAGTCTGTTGGTCCTGCACTTGGGAAGGAGCAGAAGACTTAAAAACTCCTTTGTTAAATCAATTAAACATCCCTGGTCAAAATGATCACTTGCTTTCACTTCCAACCATTTGTTATAATAATTTAAACTTTGATTTGCCTCATTATATGCCTTTCTAACCAACAAAGGGATGAATCACTTCTGGTTTGAACCTCAGGTGTGTATCCTTGCAGGTACACACTATTGCTTCCAGAGGGCATCTCTTTCCTCCTCCTCACAAAAAAACTTCTCATTTTCATAGAACACCACTTTATGCTATATCTTGCTCTGTTTTCTTCTTAAAATCTACTTATGTATAGCTGTTCCTATTCTCACACCGACAAATCATCATATGACTTCTTCTTCTGTGGTGTTTATTGGGGGATGGCAATGAACATAGGTGCATTACTGCCACCAATTAATTGGGGTGGAGAGCATGATTCACAAGGAGTGTCAAAATTAATTCCACATGCGAAATTTTCACATGGAAATGCAGCCGAATGAAACACCTGAATTTTCAATTAAATCTGTTCAGAACATCCTTGTGGAGGTAATCCAAACTGCCACAAAGCCTCTACACCCTCTACACAGCAATCTTGTGCAACAATATCTCATTAATCTCCATTACCAACCTTATTTTTTCTGAAGGAACCACAGGAAAGTCATCTGGAACTTGCTGCATGCACAGGGGACAATACATCTGACCGGGCATCAGCCATTGTTTGATACAGGCCAAGCAGTATATGTGTTCACACGGAAGGCACAGAGGGTTGTGTGGGTCTCCCAAACACACTGGGCACAGCATCATGCCATACCTGTCATCGAGCATGCGTGAGACGTTAAGATCCAAAAAGTACAGCAGACACATGTATGAGGTCTGTCCATAAAGTAACGGTCCTTTTTATTTTTTTCAAAAACTATATGGCTTTCATTCATATGTTTTTATGTCAGACAAGCTTGAACACTCGTGCGCATGCGTGAGTTTTTCCATGCCTGTCGGTGACGTCATTCGCCTGTGAGCATGCACCGACCGTCCTTAAAGGGGTCCTTAAAGCTGTAGTTAAAGTCCTTATTCTCTGTGAAGCCCGTAAAATTTTCACCAAAAGCCAGATACATTTTTTGAATGGTTTCCAGGTGCCAGTCTCTAACAGCTTCTGAAAAAATTCTGATGGAAAAAAAAGTCCTTTTCATTCCGCCATTTCCAGACAATGAAAATCCGACGAGGGGGAGGGACCACTCCTTCCCAAGGCGTGCTCACAGGCGAATGACGTCACCGACAGGCGTGGAAAAACTCACGCATGCGCACGAGGGTTCAAGCATGTCTGACGTAAAAACATATGAATGAAATCCATATAGTTTTTGCAAAAAAATAATAAGGGCCGTTACTTTATGGACAGGCCTCGTAAAACCGTTGAAGAGGGAAAAATGAAATATCTACCTGAAGATGCGCTCAACTGCTTCATCTTTACAGGTCTTGAGTAAACCAATTACAGCCTCAAATGTCTGTTGAGCTTTAAGGTCAGAATTTTTCTCCAGTATCTAGAAAAGAAGATAAAATAAGAAAGAAGCACAGCTGATTGCAGATACTACAAGCCAAGGATGCCTTAGTGACTTTACATCAACAGAAACCAACCTGGTTCAGCCTTCGTGTATGATCCAAAACTAAAGGTGTCAAATTCTTTTCCAACTCCTCGATGCCCAACAGCATGTGCTCCACAAATACAGACAGAGAGAATACACGATTCCATCCGGCTCTTAAAAAAAAAAAAGAAGCAAAGAACCAAAATGTATGTAAAGCAGCATTTAACTTTAAGCAAAGCAACAACTTGGAATGTTTTACAAATCTTTAAGTTTGACTTACTGTACTCTAGAGACGATCGTTTTGCTCCTCTCTCCGTAATGTTTCATACTGCTTTCTGAGCAGACCAACTCAATAGGCACCTGAAGTTTTTTGACCTGTCTGAGCCAGGCTCGTCTCTGAGCATCTGTGTTCAGAGCTTGAGGCTCGAGATGCTCGACACATGCAAACGCAGCATACACGTCAAGTACCTTGAGAGCAAGGAATTATGATCAGTGTGTGACTATGAGCCTAAACAAGGCAGCCAAGGAGCACATTTCTAATGAGCACAATTCTGTTTGATATAATGTCTTGCATGGAAAATGAACGCTCACCAGTTCCACTCCATCACGAGCACGAGAGATTGTCGAGAGATTCTCGGTCACCTGGGGCTCAATGCAGATCATTCTGGAAAGATTCTGCAGTCGATTCTTGAATTTGTGATAAGCAGCATGGACCCATGGAAGTGATAATGGCATTTCTTTGTCATCGTGCTGCGACCACAACTCACTGACACAAGAGTTCAAAGCACCACACAGTAGCTAGGGCGGGGGGAACAGAAAAAAAAAAGAGAGGGGGTGAAGTGGCAAATCCCCAACTCAACTCTGAATAAAAAAATAATAATATCATCTGCAATGGAGGATCTCGTGGGCTAAACAATATCAAAACGGTCACAGTCTTCACTGATGTGGACCAATGCGTGTTGGCACTATAGAAGCAAACAGTGCATCCAAAAAGCATTCACAGAGCTTTTTCGCATTTTATGTTACATTTATTCCAAAATGGAGTAAATTCCTTTTCCCCCTTCAAAATTCTACTCACCACACCCCATAATGACAACATGAAAAAAGTTTTTGCAATTTTAGCAAATTTATTAAAAAGGAAAAACTAAGAAATCACATGTACACACACCTTTTGCTCAAAAATTTTTTGGTGCACCTTTGACAGCAATTAAGCCTCAAGTCTTCTTGTGGGATTGCAATGCCACATGCTTGGTCCACCAATCTTTGGGGAGTTTTGTCCATTCCTCTTTGCACCACCTCTCAAGCTCCATCAGGTTGGATGGGAAGTGTCGGTGCACAGACATTTTCAGATCTCTCCAGAGATTTTCAATCAGATTCAGGTGTGGGCTCTGGCTGGGCCACTCAAGGACATTCACAGAGTAGTCCTGAAGCAATTCCTTTAAATATCTTTGCTGTGTGCTTAGAGTCATTGTCCTGCTGAAAGATGAACTGTCACCCCAGTCTGAGGTCAACAGCGCTCTGGAGCAGGTTTTCATCCAGGATGTCTCTGTACATTGCTGCATTCATCTTTCCCTCAATCCTGACTAGTCTCCCAGTTTCTGCCGCTGAACAACATCCCCACAGCATGATGCTGCCACTACCATGCTTCACTGTAGGGATGGTGCCTGGTTTCACTTGGCATTCATGCCAAAGAGTTCAATCTTTGTTTCATCAAACCAGAGGATTTTGTTTCTCATGGTCTGAGAGTCCTTCAGGTGCCTTTTGGCAAACTGTAGGTGGGCTGCCATGTGCCTTTTACAAAGGAGTGGCTTCTGTCTGGCCATTCTACCATACAGGCCTGATTGTTGGATTACTGCAGAGACAGCTGTCCTTCTGGAAGGATCTCCTCTCTCCACAGAGGAATGCTGGAGCTCTGACACAGTGACCATCAGGTTCTGGATGATGAAGGAGACCACTGTGCTAATTGCGGCCTTCAAAGCAGCAGAAATGTTTCTGTAGCCTTCCCCAGATTTGTGCCTCGAGACAATCCTGTTTCGGAGGTCTACAGACAGTTCGTTTGACTTCATGCTTTGCTTGCACTGTCAACTGTGGGACCTTATATGACAGGTTTGTGCCTAATTCATGTCCAATCAACTGAATTTACCCAAGGTGGACTTCAATTAAGCTGCAGAAACATCTCAAGGATGATTAGGATGCACTGAGCTTAATTTTGAGCTTCATAGCAAAGGCTGTGAATATGTACACGTGATTTTTTTCTTTTCATAAATTTGCCAAAAATCTCATAAAAACTTTTTTCCACAGTCATTATCAAGTCAAGGTCAAGGTTTACTTTACTGTCCCAAGGGAAATTTGTCTTGAGCTTGCAATGCCATAATTAAAAAGTAAAACCACATACAATCATGCAACAACCACATAATATACCATTACATAAATAAAAAATCACAGGAAACAGTCAGTTAAAATTAGATAATCTTCAGTGAGGCCCCTCAATGCCCGGTAATGCGTCTGTAGGTATTATCCAGATTTATTCAACAGAGCAATAGACAAAGGAACAAAGGATTTTTTAAATCTATTGCTCTTATACCTGACAGCCCGATACCTTCTCCCTGATGGCAAGAGCTCATATTCACTGAAAAGCGTGTGGGAAGGCTCCTTAAGAATATTTTTAGCTTGCACCAGGTCCAAGGTTTCAAAAATAGTTTTTAAAGAAGGATACTCTCTCTTGCCAATCATTTTCATGGTGTATCGAACTAGTTTCTCAATTTTGGATTTGCTCTGGACAGTAAGAGAGCCGAACCAAGCTACCATGCCATATCTTATTAGGCTCTCCAGCACAGCATTATAAAAGGAAGCCAATATTGTTGAACTCACACCAAACAATCTGAGTCTTCTTAAAAAATGAAGCCTCTGGGACAATTTGTAGCATAAAAAAATCCACATGCGCATTCCACTTGAGAAAACAGTCCACATAGACACCAAGATATTTAAAAGACTCTACCTGTTCTATCTCACTACCTCCAATAATGACCGGGTCATGGAACAGCAGCCCTTTGGGGTCAAGGACCATCTCTTTAGTTTTTACAACATTAAGAGTCAAGTGGTGCCTCACACACCATGAATGAAAAGAGTCTATTTCATCCATGTATATGGACGGACTCTCACCTGATGTCAGCAAACTCATAATGATTGTGTCAGAGAATTTCAAAATTTTGTTGTAATCTGACTGTTTACTCCTACACTCATTTGTATACAATGAAAAAAGAATAGGAGAACTTACAGCTCCTTGGGGCACTCCAGTGCTACATGTTTTGGCTTCAGATAAAGAATTATTTACCCTCACCTGTTGTGACCTATTTGTTAAAAAAGAATAAAACCACTTTACAAGAAAAGGGCTAACATTTAGGTCAATTAATTTCTACATAAGTAAGTAAGGATGAACTGTGTCAAAAGCTGATGTAAAGTCGGCAAATAGAACAAGTGCATAAGCATCTGGCTTTTCTAGATGTTTACAGATCATATGCAACATGCTAACAATGGCATCAGTCGTGCCAATGCCCTCTTTATATGCAAACTGAAAATAATCCAGGTGAGAAGACACATCTGATTTCAACCTGTTCACCATAATTTTCTCGAAACATTTCATGACAATACTTGTCAAGGCCACAGGTCTATAATCTTTATTTGTGGCTGGACAAGAAATCTTTGGTATAGGTATGATAACTGACTTTTTCCAGAACTGTGGAACTAAACAACTTGTGGCAGACATCTGAAAAATAGGGCAAAAGGCCTTAGCTAGCTGCTCTGCACAGTTTTTGAGAAGAAAGGCTGACAGACCATCTGGACCAGCAGTTTTTTTATTGGAGACTTTGCTAAAAATAGCTTGAGTCTCCTGTAAATCAATGTCAAAACTTTTAATATCCGTGTCCACCATTAAATCAATTATGGGGTATTATGTGTAGAATTAAGAGTAAAAAAATTAATTTTATCCATTTTGGAATAAGACTGCAACATAAAAAAAATGTGGAAAAAAGTGCAGTGCTGTGAATACTTTCTGGATGCACCGTATATTAATATAAAATATTTTAGACCCTACCAATACCACAAGTCACAGAGGTTATCTGGAACCTACAGTTCCAGATGACCTCCAGGTGTCTTGAAAGTAGGCGAAGGTTGTACAAATATTTAGTGTGCCTAGTTCAAATAGTATAGTCTCCATGAGCGAAAATATGATATTGCGCTCGATGACCCATCATCTTATTAACTCGGTGAGTTTCCATTATTCCCCAAATTGTGCAATTTGAAGTAGCAAATAGAAAATATGCTCAATGAACATGCACATTAAAAAAATAAAACCTAACTCAAATATCACAAAAAAACATGTGCATGAGGTGGTCATTCAGCTGATTTGAAAAAGCCTTATTTCCAAAAACTGTAATGGAAACACTTTTTCCTGTATTCCAGGTCACATGTTTAACAGCAACAGTCACGTGACATTCAAAAATAAATGGCACAAGTGTGGCCACCGGCCTCGGAGGATGTTCATTCAGTTGTTTAATTTTGTAGAAAAAAAGCAGATCACAGACATGACACAAAACTAAAGTCATTTCAAATGGCAACTTTCTGGCTTTAAGAAACACTATAAAAAAATCAGGAAAAAAAATTGTGGCAGTCAGTAACGGTTACTTTTTTAGACCAAGCAGAGGGAAAAAAATATGGAATCACTCAATTCTGAGGAAAAAATATGGAATCATGAAAAACAAAAGAACGCTCCAACACATCACTAGTATTTTGTTGCACCACCTCTGGCTTTTATAACAGCGTGCAGTCTCTGAGGCATGGACTTAATGAGTGACAAACAGTACTCTTCATCAATCTGGCTCCAACTTTCTCTGATTGCTGTTGCCAGATCAGCTTTGCAGGTTGGAGCCTTGTCATGGACCATTTTCTTCAACTTCCACCAAAGATTTTCAATTGGATTAAGATCCGGACTATTTGCAGGCCATGACATTGATCCTATGTGTCTTTTTGCAAGGAATGTTTTCACAGTTTTTGCTCTATGGCAAGACGCATTATCATCTTGAAAAATGATTTCATCATCCCCAAACATTCTTTCAATTGATGGGATAATAAAAGTGCCCAAAATATCAACGTAAACTTGTGCATTTATTGATGATGTAATGACAGCCATCTCCCCAGTGCCTTTACTTGACATGCAGCGCCATATCATCAATGACTGTGGAAATTTACATGTTCTCTTCAGGCAGTCATCTTTATAAATCTCACTGGAACGGCACCAAACAAAAGTTCCAGCATCATCACCTTGCCCAATGCAGATTCGAGATTCATCACTGAATATGACTTTCATCCAGTCATCCACAGTCCACGATTGCGTTTCCTTAGCCCATTATAACCTTGTTTTTTTCTGTTTAGGTGTTAATGATGGCTTTCGTTTAGCTTTTCTGTTTCTTACAGTTCTGTCACAGACATTGACTCCAGTTTCCTCCCATTCGTTCCTCATTTGTTTTGTTGTGCATTTTCGATTTTTGAGACATATTGCTTTAAGTTTTCTGTCTTGACGCTTTGATGTCTTCCTTGGTCTACCAGTATGTTTGCCTTTAACAACCTTCCCATGTTTGTATTTGGTCCAGAGTTTAGACACAGCTGACTGTGAACAACCAACATCTTTTGCAACATTGCATGATGATTTACCCTCTTAAGAGTTTGATAATCCTCTCCTTTGTTTCAGTTGACATCTGTCGTGTTGGAGCCATGATTCATGTCAGTCCACTTGGTGCAACAGCTCTCCAAGGTGTGATCACCCCTTTTTAGATGCAGACTAACGAGCAGATCTGATTTGATGCAGGTGTTAGTTTTGGGGATGAAAATTTACAGGGTGATTCCATAATTTATTCCACAGAATTGAGCGAGTCCATATTTTTTTTTCCCTCTGCTTGGTCTAAAAAAGTAACCATTACTGACTGCCACAATTATTTTTCCTGATTTCTTATAGTGTTTCTTAAAGCCAGAAAGTTGCCATTTGAAATGACTTTAGTTTTGTGTCATGTCTGTGATCTGCTTTTTTTCTACAAAATTAAACAACTGAATGAACATCCTCCGAGGCCGGTGATCCCATAATTATTGCCAGGGGTTGTATAAGAGATGACTTCATAGCAATATTGGATTTTTTTTAATGACATGCCTATCTTTAGCAGGAATCCTCATCACCATGACTTTTGGAATTACAGTTCTCATGCAAACGTCTTTCAATGACAAAACCCAGCAGTCAATTATGTCAATGAATGGAAACACTGCTATTTTGTAGTTGTTCTTTGTCGATATTCTAAAAATACTGCTAAAACTGGGGCACAAACCTGTAATGCAAACCTAACTTTTGTTGCTGTGGTGATCCTTCCTCTCCTACCCATGTGCCCAGTTTGGCAAAGTTGAGCATAAGGACCTTAGAGATTTAGTTGCAAATGTACAGAAGGACCTTGTCTATGGGCTGGCGATGAAACAAGAGATCTTACTCTGTTGTACTGGTTATATGTACATATGAAATAGAGGTGGTGAATAATTTGTAATGAAATACCTTATAAACAATCTGGTCAACCTCTGTTTTCCTACCTGTAGATCATCCTGACAAGTCACGTTCATCGTCATGGAGATAAAATCCTGTAGGTAGCGCTGAAAAAATTCTGTCTGCATTTCAGGGTCTGCCTTAGCAATACATCGTCCCAATGGAGTCTTCCAGAAGAACTCATCAAACTCACGCTGGGTATGGCCTATCATCAAGTACACAATGCATTAGTGAAGAAGACATGGCAACACCACAAAAGCAATATGACAATTACACAGAGGTGGGAAAGAAATCATTTGTAAGTACCCGTAGGTGTAGCAGAACTGGCGATATTGTAGCAGTATTACTTGAGAAACGTAGCATCACTGGTGGTACTTGCCAGCAGTAATTTTATTACTACAAGTGAAAATAGCGCATTT
Organism: Thalassophryne amazonica; assembly: GCF_902500255.1. Lineage (NCBI taxonomy): Eukaryota > Metazoa > Chordata > Actinopteri > Batrachoidiformes > Batrachoididae > Thalassophryne > Thalassophryne amazonica. The sequence continues at coordinate 53,587,007 of NC_047118.1, forward strand.
TTTTCCCCAATCTTCCAAAAATCCAAAAACTATGACACGTACGACATTTGACTCTCCTCTGCTCAATTAATTAACCTCAATTTAGAGTTAAAGCAAAATTCTAGCTATATTTTTCAATTTACAAATCGCACTGATAATAGTAAGACAACACGAAGGAGAACGAATCTGATGAGAGCTCTATATGGTTTCAATACATCGTCAGATGTTAGATACTCGATACGTATCACAATACACATTGATAATGCTTAGATAAAGTTTATTTAAATGCATGGATAAACTGCAAGGTGTGTTGTTGATGTGTAACGCAGCACTTTAATATTTTAGTTATTCTGCTTAATGTGTGTTGTATAGCACTGTCTTGCCCCTTTTCTTTGCCTTTATCCTATCCCAAACTGACATCACATCCTGCATGTTTGGAAAGATTAGCAACCCCAAGGCCCTTTATCATTTACAAATTTATGGCTTTGTGAACCCGAAGTGAGCTGTGACCTGACTTATATCGTAGTCTTGACGCTGCTTTTTTTGGGGGGGGTAGAAAAATGCTTCACATCCCACTTTAGTTACACAGAAAGGTTACATTTAGAAAACATGTTTCATATTTTTATGTGGCTCATCAAGAAATGTAGTAAAAACCTGGGCACAAAGTAATACTAATAATCATTTTAGTTGTTAAAAATATTATGAGTATAGTATGTAATAGGGGTGTTGCGGCTCTCAAAAGCCATGTTTTGTTTTATTATGCACTGACAAGGTTTTTCTTTGTATTTAGGTTTTTAAGCTATGGACCAGACTGTATTTCAGATCAGCAAAAAAACTTTTTCCATTTCTAAAAATAATTTAAGTAATGAAAATAAGTAACTTTTACCTGTGGTCCTGATTGAAAACAAAGTGCTCAGTGTTGTACAGAATATTTTAAAATAAAATAGTTGTATTAAATTGCAACATTAACCATATCAGTGAATAAAAATAAGCTTATTAGACTCATTCAAAGTACAAAAATAAGAGAGAAAAAGAGAAAAAACTGATCTGAGTTTATAACTTTAAAGTTACTTATTACCATGAGAACATGTGATTGCACAGTGTTCTGGCCATAACTGTGAAGTTTCAGCCCTGATGCACACGCTCAATTCAGTGGAATCACACAAAATCAGTCAAAACCAATCTTTGTTTCAAAGTCAATATGATTCAAACTGCATTATTTTATTTTTAAATATTACAAATAGTAAGTCAATAATAATAATTTATTTAATAAGAATAACAATTAATAAATCTCAGCCATGGAACAGACTGGTGTACTACTGTCCAGGGTGCACCCTGCCTCGCCCTGTGACTGCTAGGATATGCTCCAGACCCCCCCCCCCCCCCCCCCCCCCCCACCCGACCCTTAACTTGAATAATAATTGCTGAAGTTATTTTGTTTTTTAACAATTTGCCTTACCTTCACGGTGAAGTGCATGAACCCAGAGTTCCTCTAGGTAGTCCCTGATCCTCCAACTGAATGGCATAGTGCAACCAGTATTCCTGTCTAAGGCAATGTAGTTCTGCACAACGATCATCCTTGTTTCAGAGCTGTGAAGAGGACATTAAAATAGTAAGTACTCAGAAGCAGGGCATAAAAATAGGACCAGTTATTGTAGGATAAAAACACCATTTTAAAACAAATAACCACTTACATGTGGTCCAGTGTTATGTGTGAGACTTGTAGCAACTTATCAATTCCAAAGATATCCAACCACAGCCTCTTAACAGATTCATCACAGTTGCTGTCTAGCAAAATGTCCAAGTTTTGATCCCGGTCAATGACTGACACCAGCTGAGCCAAGAGGGGGGTGACCACAGCCTGAACTCGCTTCCACAGGGTGTGCCTTATGCGAACCGGACAAAAAGTGAAACACATTTATACAAAACAGGAGAAGTTAGCAATCATGTACTGTGTGTAATGGGATAATCCAGATCCCATAATTGGGATCTGGATTGTTCAAGTGAGACTGTAAAATTGTTTTTCACTGCTCAACCACAAACAGAGCAGGCTTATCAGCCTCTGAAGGACAAAATGCCCCATTGTTTTCCTCCAGAAGAATCTCCATGGCCTTGGTGAACATTCGGCTGCCTCCTTATCTTGGCTAACTCCAGTACACAAGGACAAAAACTGGCTCACACATGAACAAAGACTCCACCCCCCACCTCCACCTGCCCCCATTACACACCCTTCCCGGCCACTGCTCACGCCACCCCTTTTCCCCTCCGGGGGCTGTGCAGTTTTAGCTGTGGCAGGTCCCCGTTCTCCCCAAGCTGGAGGCGGCGTGACTCATGCTGCTGCGGCTACCACAACACTCATTTCGCCTCAATTCGGAAAATGGACTGTTTCAAGTTTACTGCACATAAACAATGTCAAATGTATATGTGTTGTCTTAATTCTGATGTGTGCCATTATTATGGTAAACAAGTAATAATTGTGGATTAATTGCTGTACCCTGTCTGTGGCAATTTGAGTGTGGACGTAATCTCGTTATTGCACTTGTAATGACAATGACAATAAATCTCATCCATCCATCCGTGTGAACCAAACAATCACCTGAATGTTCCGCCTTCTTGCAAGGCGTCAATGTTGGAGGCCTCCTTAATGACCCAGTTACTTTTAAAGGCGGAGAAGGCGTTACCCTCATGAGCTGCAAGCAGGGAGTGAAGGTACCGCTTCACAGTGTGGACAAATTCCCCTGAAGAAAAGTTAAAAACTAAGCAATCATTGAACCTAACGACAACAAAATAAAAAAAAATTTTGCAAATTTTTCATCTCACCATGGTCAGTGAGGAGGGTCATAAGGATCTCCACTCGCCGCATACTGCGGAACCCACTTTCCACTTGGTCCCTCAGCATGCCCACTGCACTTTGCACACAGCTCCGCACGAGCCCTGTAGTATCAAGAACGGTATCCCAGCCCTGCAGCAGAATGACACACTGGTAAATAACTAGTGTCACTACTCACCCAGAACAAGACACACAAGACAAGCAGAACACTTTAATCAGATAATAGTGCAATATTTTATATATATTTCGAGTGTACTCACATTTTCATTCTCAAATTCGCCATCATCCTGCTCATTCTCATTGTACAGGTCATCATCTACCTCCATTGCTGTACAAAAGATTTGTTTTTTTTAATATCACAAACAGTTGCTTTTTATCCATATGAAGTTGCATTTTATCCATATGAAACTATTCAGTTAGCATCAACAAGTTACCTTCAGATGATTTCTTTTGTTCAAACAGTTGGCTGATTGTCATGTTTTGCAAGGCTTTGATGTCTGAAATGATATCTTTTGACTTTCTGAGGTCATCAATATGAACTGATTTCCAAGGGCCTGCAGTGTTTAAAATGCACCATTATTATTTTTTTAACCTCAAAACAATGGGACAATTTTAAATTAATAAAATAAAAAAGTAGTCAACATACCTCCGTGAAAACCAACATAGGACGTCCCTCCTTCCACTCTCGGAAGTCTGGTGATGAAGTAGACAAACACCTTGCTTCCTGTGTTCTCCTGACTTATCTTGTTGATTTCATTGATAGATGAATGTCTATGGGAAAACAGAAGGTCAAGAATACAAATCTAAACACAGTAAAGTATGCTCATCATATAAAGATATTAAGAATACTGGACCTACTTTGCAGACGCAATAAGATTGGCACTTTGAGAGGTTTCATCATAATCGCACTGAATGATGAGGATCTTGTTCATAGCCTGAATGTGCCCATTTGCTTCCGTCAGGAAACTCCTACAAGCAAATAAACATTTTTTTTGTAATACAAGATACAAATGTATGGCAAAAATTTAATTTGCTGTAAATTATTTACAAAAGCTTCCATAAACATTTAGTTTTAATTTGTACAAAACAAATACCTGAAAATTACAAATTCAACTATTTAAAGGATGTGTTACATGTGTTTTAAAGTGGAGATGACACTTCAAAAATTAGGGGAAAACTGGTATAAATAGCAAAATATACATACAGTATAGTAAGTTGAAAGTGTTTTTATTCATTATCACTGAAAAATAAAGTTTGTACAGCTTCTCAAAAGTGTGTTTATTGGAAAGCGCGCTTGCAGTGCTCCTTCAGCGGTCACATGATGCCGTGACATCACAGAATGGAGAGTCCCGTCTTTGTCTGTTCGATCGACAACAGGAACAGATGGACCTCAGCATGGACGGTGACGAGATCAAGAACTTTTCTGACTCCTCTTCAAGTGTGGATTATTTCTGACTCAGATCCTGAGATTGTCGCAGCAGTGATTAGACTCTACAGATTGGAGCTGTATGACAGCGTTTATGGTGGAGCCGAAGCAGAGGCAAGAGATGTGCCAATTCTGATGGATTTTGAAAGGCTGCAGAATATGGAATGGTAAGGGAGGCTTTGATTTTTGTTGCTGCTGTTTATAACACTCTAATTACTGTATAGCATTTTCGATTCGAGCGTCTGTTTACTGCCTTTGTTATTGTTCCGGAGCCGCGACAGTGTAGCTCTTACTTGCCGACCATCATCATTACCTTCGGGTTTTTGCCGTGTTTGAGTGCCTGGTATTGCATTTATCCGTGTTTAGTTATGTTATTTTCACGAAAAAATAGGAAATAAACGGTGAAAGTTTTGAAAAAGAACCCTGAAAACAACAGTGAACATGCCGGCGCCGTGTTTACGTGCCGACGCCGTGTTTACTACATCAGTTCCTTGACCATTTCAAGATTACTGTGAACATATTATTTGGGGTTGACATTTTATGTGTTCCTGTGAGCGGTGAGAACATGGAGACGGTAGAGGAAACTGTCTGCTGTCGGAGCAAATGCAGGTGTGCGAGAGGAGCGAGCGGCAGCCTGACATTTCGTGCATCACACAACAGTGCGGCTTTCTATCAATCTGCCTGGACTTGAAAAGGCTAAAACCTTTCGCCCTTGTGTTTGCGCAATATGCTGTGACACACTGGTCAGGCATATCGACAAACAAGTCCCTGAGAGCTGTGTTAAATCAAAGTTTCTGCCGCTAAACAATGTGTAAACAACGGCCGCCAGGTGCACAAGCCGATACGGTCTACACGTAGTGACGTATTTTAGGCTTGGTGCTCAGCGGGAAGCTGGTCACGGGGCATGCACATTTTTCAGTGGCGGGACATTCAAATGCTATATATAACGGGAGAACCACGTACACTTTCCTAAAACGTTTAGTTTGACCGAATTATATAACCTTTGTTACATATAATAAGACTATGTTGTCTTTAAGTGTCATATCCACTTTAAGGTCCCAGTTAGCAACACAACAGAGTACTCATGACTGTAAATCTCCCTGCGCACATGCGCTCATAATTAGTGGTTTGTGATGTGTTTTATTCCTCTCCCGAAGCGAGGAAACAGGTGCATTTCCGGAAAACATCTTACTCTGCAATTCTCTGCAAGAGACGGAATTAAGAGCAAAACAGAAACATCCCAGACAGAGACAGATAGAGCGAAACCAATGAGGTTGTGCCCGATCATGAACTTCAGAGCTTCTCTTTGAAAGCAGTGGCTCGGATTTACAGAGGAGACGGCACACTTCACCCTGAAACTAACTTATTTAAAGTCTGTCGGATTTTGGAACTTAAAGTGTCATGATGCTGCTGTTTGTGCACAGCTGCTGGTTTACTGCTGCGGACATACCTAGTCACGCAGATGTATGTTTTGTATTGGGAAAAACTCATAAGACTATTTTCAGGAGATAATGGACTATCTAATGTGCCACAATCCTGACAGAAGTTGAGTTGAAGGCAGAGCTGCAATCGGACATTAATATCTCAAATGTCATAAAACTCTATGAGGAACTTTTTAAAAGAGAATTAATGTTGAATAACCCCTTAAAAACAGCTGTTACACTGTTTAAACCCGAATCTCAGTTGTTTACTGCCGCTTAAAGGATGTGGAATGTCTCCGTGATGACACAGATATATATATATATATATATATATATTTATTAGATTTTTCACAGTTATAACACTTATTAGCATTTTTAACAGGCTGCTTTTATGACTAATGGCTGTGCAGGTGCACAAAACCTTCTCACAGCTGCTCCTTTTACTGTGGCTGCATCAAAATAAACAGTTATCACTTAAACACAACATCACACCTGTGTAAACTCTGGAATTATTCTTATGCTGGGATGCTTCTAGTCACGTCACCTGTCAGAAACACTCGAGTACTCAAGAGTACTTTGTTTTCGGAAGTAGCTGTTTGCTAAGAATGCCATATACTTTGAGACCGATCACGGCAGTGCACAAAGTAATCCTAGGGGATCACCAGATTACCACCAACAGCCTAAATCTATTTTGTTATGATTTCAGTGCAACATGTCCTTTAAAGTCTTCAAAACACCTGGATAGTCAGACTGACTCTGACTCTCTACACCCAAAGCGATCAAAAAGAATGATGTGATTATTAACCATCAAACGACAAAATAATGCCTCTTAAGTCATTCTAAAGTCAGTTTTAAGTAGAAACAAGCCCATTTTAAGCAGAAACGAGGCAATAATCGGTGAATCACTACTGGCGCTCTGAAATGAAGCATGCACAGTGAAGGCAGGGTAGACAGATTTTTAGGGGGGACCATTCAATCAGTGACACCAGTACACCAAAGTGGAACAAGAAGTGTTTCTTCTTATATGCTGCTGCACACATCGGCTAATATCAGTCCTCTGCTGCATTCTGCACTCACTCCGTTCACATGCCCTGACTTTTGCTAAATATTACCCCCAAATTACATCCAATTAGTAAATCTTGCTTATCATGATGTGTCCAGACTTCCCCGGTTGCTTACAACACTAGTTTTAAACACAGATTATACACCTTCAGGTCCTGATTAGACTTTTTATTTTGTTGTTGTTCTTAGGGTTATTCATCTACCAAAAAGGCAGCTTTAGTCAAATGATTTCCGCCAACAGACACTGAGAAAGTAAAAACATTTCAGCTTCCATAAGGACTCTTTGCACCCTCCAAAGGTAGTGATGTAACTTATCATAGCTGATCCGTGCGGAATGGATCACAGGTGAAAGTTCCTTGTTTTCATTTCTCATTGTGCTCTTTTTAAAAAAAATGGAATTCAAAGTAATATTTGTCTTTTTTTTGGCTAATTCAAAGGTGATCCAATTCATGGCTTCAAAAACTGTATCAGATTTGCACTGTGGGTTTTATGATTCCTGACATTTCAATTTAAACAGTGATGTTTTCAAATCAACCCCTATTTCATTAGGAGTATTCAACTTTCTTATTTTTGTTTTTTAAATATAAATTGAACATACAACACATTAACAAACCTTATCTTCTTTAAGAATGATTGTTCTGTGTCAAACTGCTGGAGGGAGAGAAGCGCCACAGTGTGCAACACCTGCTTCAAGGGCTCCAAGTCTGATGTTGTCAGAAGTCTGGAGAATGTCGTCACCTGCCGATCAAAACAGCAGTTACTAAGGAGTTGAAGTGTGTATGTGTCTCACAGTGTTAGTGTATGGCAACTATAGAATTACCTCAGTGAAGGAGCGGCGATGTGCCTCTTGGCGTATGTGAGCAAATATGAAGTCACTTAAACAACTGCTCTTCTGCTCCTTGAAATAGACCCTGGACAGATATTCAATTTCCACTTTGGGAAGGTCTGTGCAGTCCAACCGCACCACTGAGTCAGGAGTTGCGCATTTGAGCAAGTTAAATTTAGCCTCATCCAAGATGCTCCTGCCATTATCTGAAATTTCCATGTCATCCTTCTGCTTTTCTATGACTTGAAGAACCACTGAAGCACAGGTATCAGAGTGATAGCCAACAAAAACATCTGGCGGGAGGTATTTGTACGTCTGGGTCACTGTTGCATGCTGGCTGCTGAGGGAGACAAAAAGGACAACCCATCTCTCCAATTCATCCACAATCCTCTTTTGATCCCTTGTGAGGACAGTTTGGATGTCCAGATAATGTTTCTCCAGCCTGTTGATGAGAGGTATTGGGAATTGTTTGTACACTACTTCACTTTCCTCAATTACAATGAGCCGGAAGTTTTGGTGCACTCTGCATTTGACGCGGTGGGTTCCCAGTCCCAGGTCCACATATTTTTGTCCTCCCAAGTAAACATAGTACTGATTAAGTGCATCATAGAGACTTTCATAAAGATTCTGCAAGTTTAGGAGTACGACAGTCTGACCTGTCTCCATGCAGATCTTTACTCTGTTGATGTTGCGACATATTTGGGTATACTCTTGGTCTTTTGGGAAGCTGGAACCAAAGATTATTTCTGGCAGGCCACATTCAGAGAAGAAGGTTTGCTGGAGAATCTGTAGAGCAACATAGTTTTTGGTTAACACCAGCAAGTAACGGCATTCGTCATCTTGGCCAACTGCCTGAATGTTCTGTCTCACAAACTCAATTGCACTGATATTTTCAAGGTTTGGGGCAATCTGCAGTCTTTCGGTAAAGACACGAAGTGCATGAACATCATCCTTGCCACTGAAGTTTCTTAACAGAGCCTTCGCAATCTCCTCTGCTGTTGGTTTCTGTTGAGAAGCTTTGGCCACTGCGAAAATTATCTTAATCAAGCTGTAATAGTCACGTAGGCCAAAAAAGCCTTTTCCTTGCTTGCGACAGATCCTCAAGTAGCCTTTCGCAAAGGGTTTAAAAAAATCTCTGATCTTCTCCAAAACCATTGCATCAGATGAGCATATTCCTTTAGCACTCTCAATGAGTTCCTTCTCATCAGGATCACCACGAGATACAAATATGCCTCTGTTCATTTTTGCAGGGTCTAAAGCCCAGTTGGAGATGCCAATGAACCCAACCTTTTTGTGTGGTAGTGGATCATCATCGATACATCCCTCTTCCAGCAGAGGGTGAAGGGTTTTCAGTGGCATCTTTGGGGAGTCCTCAGCCAATCCAATCTCATCCAGAACCACAACTGAAATGTACTCGTCCAGATTTTTTCCTTCCTGGAAGCGGCCGCATTGTTTGAATGTATTAATAATGCCTTCTGGTGTTGAGTGAGGGCTACACTGGAAGGACACCAAATGAACCTGTTTCAGCCTTTTGTAGAGGTCAGAGTGAGCAGCTTGTCCCTGCATTGCATCTGCTACCAGAGTTTTTGACAGAGACTTTGAACTGCCAGGTTTCCCAACAAGGAAAAGAGGGATTCTTAGCTCAATGCAGAGAACCATCATGAAGACATTCTCTTTGAGGGCACCATTTCTTGCAATAGTTTCCCCTAGTGGCACTCCGCTTAAAAGCAAATCCTGCATCACTGAGATGTCTTGCTTTATTTTTGCTTGGTTGTATCCTGGTAAGCCTTTGCACACAATCTGTTGGTACTTCTCCTTTTTTTCTAGACAAGCATGGTAGCACACTCCTATGGACATAACAAGGGACCAAAGTACAGGGTCTCTATCTTCTGCATACTTCTGGGGTTTTTCATTTTTCTCTGTACTTTGATTTTTCTCAAATTCTTCAAGCTCTTCAAAAAACATCTCATGGTTCTCATAGAACCAAACAAAAGCCTGCATGCAGCGTTCCACATCTCTCAGACTAACAAAGCTGCACTCATTTTTTCTTTTCCGCATGTGCCTCTGTGAGGCTGAAAGGACCTCTGTGATTAATGATATGTAATCTGGGTCAAGTCCCTTCATTGCAATCACTCTTTGAACAATCTGTTGGATGTATATTTTCTCTGTTTGATCATTTAACTGCCCAAAGTCCCACACCAGCGGGATCATGCTTGGTGGCAATGCCTGAACTCTATACACCAACTGGCGCAGAGGGATAGATCCAAGCTTTTCATCTGTTTCTTCAGCTCGAACTCTGTACCCAAGGCCAGCAGATTCCAACCTCTGAATCATGTCATCTGTGTGCTTTCGATAAGGATTGCAGGCTGCGATAATCTGCAATCCAGAGTTGGCTTTCAAGCTTTCCCCCTTGATGGTCTTATCACACAGTACTTCTTTAATACTACTGATGGCCTCTGTGGTGTTGGCCTCATCAAAGAAGAGAACAGAATCAAAGCCGTAGTCTTCTTTGTTGGTGGAAGCTATGAGTTCTGCTTCTTCGACTTTATTGTAAATCATCCCTGAAGTTGTTCCTCCATGCACTTTGACCAGCTTCATGTTTTCAGTAGCAACACCACTCCGCCGCAACTCACAAAGAAATCTGATGAGCCTGGTCTTACCACACCCCGTTTCTCCCATGATTATGACAGGGATGCCACATCGGAAACGCATATGAATCGCAAGCATTTTTAATATGTTGTCAGTGGTGAGCTCATAAGTTTCATCTGGGTCAAGAGGCCACTGGATCCCGAGAACACTGCAGAGTCGTTCAATTTTCTCCCCTCGTGGTAGGCTATCAAAGTCCACGTTAAAAGGGACTCTCTGAAGCTTCAGGCCTTCATACAATGACAAGGTCATTACATTATTTTTAATGACTCTTCCAGATGTGGGGTCAATGGCATCTACAAACTTCTGTTCATTGGGCTGAAGATAAAACCCAATGAAGGTCATGGACACATGATCATCATTGAAAAAGATGTATGGATGTGGTTCAGTTTCCCATCTTTTCCGAATCAAAAAAGGGGCCAAGTCTTCATCACGAACACCAGTCAGGTCGACTTGGATTCTTCCAGGACTCTGGTCAGAGATGTTGAGTGATGGAGTGGCAAAGTCCTTTGCCATCAGAATCATGAAGTCCACCACAAAGGTTTTAAAACCAGTGAGAGTATCTCCAATGAAAGTGGCATCACAAAAAACAGATGTCTCACAATCTTGTAGCTGGAGATTTAGGAACCACGCAAAGTTTCTGAGTTCTGCCCAGGATGGATCCATAATGCCACAGTACATGAGAAGCACCTGAAGACATTCCACATGTGACCCTTCAACACCATGATATGTGAACATGTCAAGTTCAATATGGTTGTGAAACCGAGTTAAATATTGGTATGGTCGTTGGAAGGCTGCACTCCTGAATTCTTCGTCATCCATCAGCGGGTCCTCACTGTTCACAATGGTGGGATCTTCGTGCTTCCTCATTTCTAGCATTAGCACTTTTTTAGGTGGTTGGCAGAATATGTTGGGAAACACATCAATGAATGACCTAGTTTGAGCCTATGAAGAAAACAGAGCTTTAGAATAACAATTTGAACAAATGTTTAATATGAAGTGAATAATAGATTAGTTTTTGGACACAACCTTTAAGATAATTTACCTTTTGGGTTGCACTTCTGGATGGCTTCATAGCTTGTTCTAAAAGTTCAATAATGTACAGATGCTTGTTGCTACACTTCCACATCTCGCCTTCAGAGCCCACCAGATATCGCAGAATCAACAGCTTGAAGAGAAACTCATGGAGGCCTTTCTGCACCTTTTCAAAGACATGAAACCCAAACTTAGCAAATACGAGGCATCTACCGAATGATGAAAGATGTAATTAAGCAAAACAAAGAATAACTTCACATTTATCACTCATTACCGATGATGTGACATCAAAATGGAAAATTGTGAGTGCTCCTGTCTTAGTGCTCTTGAGCAAAGACTGAAGGATGACATTTTCATCAACATGTGGTTCAATCATGCGAATACATTTCATCACTGGTGGCTTTTTAGATAAATGCATCAGTTTTTCATAAAGCCTTCGGATGTAGAGAGATTTACCTGAAATTTAGAGAAGTGCAGTAATTACAACATGCATCAAAAATGAGTGAAATCTTCAGTCATTACGTTCATTTAAAAATTTAAGCATATACACACCAACACCAGCTCTTTTGGATGATACAACTCCCACACACAGGCGGTCTTTGAAAGCAGCTGCAGCACTGTTTTGATCTGCTGAGACAACATAGTGTTGGTGGAGGTACCTCTGGATCCTGGCCAATGGCTCTTGGGGAACCATGTGTAGTTTGTACTGACTGAAAGCTGATTGAAGATAGGCACGCTCTCTTTCTGAGCTACAGATAACAACAAGTCTGTAGTCTTTTCTACTCTGCATTTTCATTTGCTGAAAAAAGGTGTCGATTTTAGAGCTTACATCGTAGGTAAGTAGATCTCCATAGAGGAGAGTGTATATCTTTTGTCCTCTATAGCCTACAGAGAGACAACGCCTGAGGAACAGTTCCACTTCTTCATAAGGCGTCGAGGAGTTGCACAGGAGAACTTCGTCGTAAGTGGGAAGTGTCTCATGTTCACTGCTCATGTAAAGAGATATGCAACATGTCAAGACCTCTTCTTGTGGGCAAACAATAAGGTTTGGTTTCCCAGTCATCAGACCCTGAGGTAGCTCCCTTTTAATGTACATCCTGGTGTGGACTTCAGAAAAGTCTTCATCAACCTCATGTTCTTTAGCTAGGACTTCCAACAATATTCCAAGGCTTTTTGTATCAAGAATGTGGGGAAGAAAATTCTTCATGTCTTTCATATAAGCATTCCATATCAAGTCAAAATTTTGAGAACCACCTGCTTGATGCACAATACTTGGCAGAGGATCCAGCTCGCCGGTGGACTCTTGGTCTCCCATTTGACTTTTTGGCAACACAAAAGTCTGAAAATCGAGGTCCTCATTTTGTTCTTGCGATCTGGTGAGCATTTTGTATTGGAGTGCATGCCGTGCCTGCCTGAGATCTGAGGCTGTGCAGTTCGGTTTGATAAAGGAAAGCATCGTGAGAACTTGCTCCTCCACAGTGGTCACATTCTGCTGTGTCAACTTACTACACAGATACACAATCTGTTCCGCTGTATAATAGTTCAAATAATAATGCTGTGATCTCTGTTTGTCCATAAAGTCCATCCAGTACTCCAGACATTTTTCCATTTTTTTACAAAGTTCAGGAAGTTGCTCTTCTATGTTGCCCTCCACAATGACAACACTGAGCACACTCCCTAGATTGAAGTCCATTACGATGCTAGGTTCATAACTCGTTATGCTGCATCTGATTTGAGCTTCCCAGTGTCTGAATAAAGGGTTCCCAGCAGTGTACAAGGCAATGAATGCCTCACCTAGCCTTTGAACGCTGGCAAAAACCTAAAAAATAAATACAAGTTGGAGTCAGTTGCACCTGCACACACATTCTTTATGATACACCCCCCTCCACAATTCAGACAATGTATAAAAAACAACAACAATAGATTAGCCATAGTGGTAGAATTAACCAAACTACTACGATTACAATACCTATACTCAACAAACACATAAGTGTGGTGAGGATGGTGGAAAAACGAAAACACCTTACCTCTGCAAAGTGATCAACTTCCTTCTGTCCCTGATCACCTTTTCCAGACATGAGCATGAGTTTATTCTGGAGTTCTCGTAGATCTTCAAGAGAATAATCGCGCCACTGCTGACCTTCATCATGGGTCTCCAGAATCTGCAGCTTCAGCACTGTGTCAAGGTTCAGCTGTATTTAAAAAGCAGAAATAGTCTGAAGCATAACTGCTAGGGATGCACGAGTACATCAGTATCTGTATCTGTTCAACCATCTAAATTATCTGTATCTGGAGTGGGTGGGGCCTAAACCGGAAGTGGATGTGGTTTAACCGGAAATGGGTGGGGCTTACATCTGTACATTATTTTCAGTCTGAAATTGATATGGATTGATCAGAAGCTGCTATATTTATTGTTTATTTGAAATCTATTTACAGAACAGCCTCAAAATTGAGATTCAAATCAATTATTTTGATCACAAAAGTAAGAGAACTATTTACAGAACAAGTTTTTTTTTATCAACTCAGAACATGAATATTCTTAAGGGTATGAATGAATAACAGTACAACCTCAGAATTGACATTCAATGTAGTAGGAAATTATGAACCAAGTATGCATGAACAAGACTTGTCATAATCAACACAACTGTATTTTTTATTATTATTTTAATTTTATGATCAAACTGATTTTTTTTTCAATTTCTTTGTTTTTACTACCTAACGTTCTTGGCATTTTGATTAAGGTGTCTGTGCGTGTGTGTACGTGTGCATGTGTGTGTGACTGAGTGAGAGGGAGAGAGAGAGGCTGTTCTAAGACTGTTTATTTTTAATGATCTGTGTGAACTTGGTGATTCATGCAAATATCCAGTGATGGCAAACAGGGAAATAATATGTCAGCCTTGTTCACTGTATTCTTCTCAAAAGCACCACGTTCAGTACAAGCAAAGTTTTCCAACTAACACCAGCCAGCAAACAAATGGTTAAAAAAAATACCCGACCGGAGTGGAGGCAATGACCGACACAATATGAGCCACTTTCAGCTCTGTCTTGTCAAATGAACCGCGTACGTTATGAAACAAGTTCAAGTAATGTTAAATACCATACAAACCAAAACAGAGGCGAAATGAAGAAAAATGAAGGAGCACAGCAACGTGAACTAGAGTCAAGCCAAACACAGAGAGAGATCCTGTCTCTCTCTGTGTGTGCGCGAGAAGCTGCAGAGACGCGTCTGTGTAGGGAGGGGCGGGCGCTGTGTGTGACTGGCCAATCACAGAGTGTGAAGACAGTCAGTTAGCCAATCAGGAATTTCCTTCAGCACAAGCACAAATATTGATGACTTTTATTCGGATCATGCTCGTGCTCCTCAAAAATGCTTTATCCATACCAGACACTCGTCTGAAACAAGTATCACGGCTCAACGCTAATAACTGCGTACAGACTTGAGCATTCTCAGACACAAGCTCCAGACATCATGAAAGCACAGTATTCTTCAATATTTACCTTTTTTACATTTTTTGCCCTGATCAGGTAGGTTCCGTTGTTGTTGATGGATGATGCTAATGACAAAGATGAGAGCTCCACCGACCCATGACTGTCCTTCACAGTCTTCAGCCATTCCAGATGACGTGCACTGTCACGCTATATAACACATGATACATTATGCTCCTCTTTTACATAATTACTCAAGACTGTATAACAAGTTTTAAGTTACTCTAAGAATAGTGTGATTACTTAGTTAAATAAAAAAAAAAAAAAAAAGTGTGCACATTTACAAATCACCCTCAACTTTAACCTTAAACGTAGCCAAGAGTTAACAGTTTCAAAACTGCATCAAGTAAACTAAGCAACACAAATAACCACTCGACTGTGAAAAAAATTTAGGAACACCTTTCCTGAATTTCTATCACTTTAAAGTCATGTGAATTCTGAGTAGCAGTGCAGTACCAGCTTTTTTGGTAGGTTGCAGTCATTCTCCAAAGCTCTCCAGAGTTTCTTGAGCATCTCTTTGAAGGCATTAAAACCACAGTCTGGTTTGAGCTCATAAAGCAATGAAGAGTAGCCAAGAACAGCATCGTGAAAGCAAGCAACACGATCCACATCCATGTCATTCTCTCCCGCCGAAATAGAGGCCAGATCGACAAACACCTTGAGCTCATTGATATCTGAAATTATATTTTAAACAAAAAAATAAATGAGTAAATTAATAAGTAACTAAACTGAGCAGAGTTTCCGCTATATGCTGAGAAAAGGTGCATTATCTTTATTTTGACAAGCTCAAGTTGAACATTAAGTTGAGGATTCTGTATTTTTTGCAGTATATGTAACACCTTTTTGTGCATGTGGAACTTAATTTGAAATGCAATGTTTCCCTAGGGATAAGTTTAACAACGGACAAGACGTCAGGCTGCACCACTGATTTCTATATACGAGGTCTGTTATAAAAGTATCCGACCTTTTTATTTTTTTCAAAAACCATATGGATTTGAATCACGTGTGATTGCATCAGACAAGCTTGAACCTTCGTGCGCATGCGTGAGTTTTTTCACGCCTGACGGTTGCGTCATTCGCCTGTGAGCAGGCTTTGTGTGAGCACTGGTCCACCCTCTCGTCATTATTTTATTGCGAATAAATGTCTGAACGATTTGGAGCTTTGCTGCATCAATTTTTTTCCAGAAACTGTGAGAGACCTCCAGGTGGACACCGTTCAGAAAATTAATATGGCTTTCAGGGACGATTTTATGGGGATTATACAGATTAAGGAGTGTTACTGCCGCTTTAAGGACGGCCCACAACTGCTGAGAGCGCGGCGCGCTCCCAGCGCCGATCGACATGCTCAGATCCCGTTGAAACAACCAGATCATTTCCAATGTGAAGGCTTTGTTAATCCGGGACCTCGTCTGACTTTCACAAAAAGGCAGAAGTCATGGACATCAGCACTTTTTCGGTACATTCCACTGTTACATGAGGTTTTTTCATGGAAAGAAAAGTGGAGGGACGCGCCACGGAGCCGTTCATTACGCGGGACAAAACCACCTCGGTGTTGGTCTCACAGGATGGCTTTCAGGTGGATTTCGGTTGCTTTTCAGTCGTGTGATTATCCGATTGTGACTGTGCATGAGCTGGACGTGCCCCAGCATGTCCTGGAAGGCTTCATCACGGCGTTGCTTTGCGCCATGCAGCTCCACCGCGACGCGCGGAACTCCTCCGCACGTCTGTCTTAATGTGCTGAAAAAGTGCTGATGTCCACGTCTTTTCACAATTCCTGTGCTAGTCAGACGACATACCGGATCAAGACAGCGTCCAGTTTAGAAATGAACGGCACATTCCACTGTTACAGGAGTTTTTGTCATGGATTGAGGAGCGCTGCATGGAGCAAAGCAACGCCGTGATGAAGCCTTCCAGGACATGTTGGGGCATGTCCAGCTCATGCACAATCACAATCGGATAATCACTGAAAAGCAACCGGAATCCATCTGAAAGCCGTCCCGTGAGACCAACACCGAGGTGGTTTTGTCCCACGTAATGAACGGCTCTGTGGCGCATCCCTCCGCTTTTCTTTCCATGAAAAAAACTCCTGTAACAGTGGAATGTGCCAAAAAAGTGCTGATGTCCACGACTTCTGCCTTTTTGTGAAAGTCAGACGAGGTCCCGGATCAACAAAGCCTTCACGTTGGAAATAACCTGGTTGTTTCAGCGGGGTCTGAGCATGTCGATCGGCGCTGGGAGCGCGCTGCGCTCTCAGCAGTTGTGGGCCATCCTTAAAGCGGCAGTAACACTCCTTAATCTGTATAATGCCCATAAAATTGTCAGTGAAAGCCATATTAATTTTCCGAACGGTGTCCACCTGGAGGTCTCTCACAGTTTCTGGAAAAAAATTGATGCAGCAAAGCTCCAAATCGTTCAGACATTTATTCGCAATAAAAAAACAACGAGAGGGTGGACCAGTGCTCACACAAAGCCTGCTCACAGGCGAATGACGCAACCGACAGGCGTGAAAAAACTCACGCATGCGCACAAAGGTTCAAGCTTGTCTGATGTAATCACACGTGATTCAAATCCATATGGTTTTTGAAAAAAATAAAAAGGTCGGATACTTTTCTAACAGACCTCGTATTACTGGACACTCACTGCCCACACACTCTGTACAATCTGCTGAAGCAAACTGGCCCTTGTAGAGAAGTTCTTCTCTACAAGGGTCAAGACAGAAGTCAGACTACCAGAGCAAGAATTTTAGCTGAGAAAGCTTCTGCGATTTGAAGCGAAACGTCCTCGCGTCAAGCAACCCAATCCAGTCGAAGATTCAAGCTTCTCTACTTAACTAGCTACAGGACAGTTAGTTTTCCCTGCAATAACATTTATTACACACAGCTCTATGAGCTTCAGCCTAATATAAGTAATAAAGCTCATAGCAACAACGCCTAAACTTCCAAAGCTATGCACAATTTGACCTAATAAATGTCTTAAAATAGTTCGTCCAACACAAAATACATCATGTGGCTACACATGCTGAGTTAATAAGCCACTTATTATTATCATCTTTGCCTATGTGCTGGAATAGGGGGTAGAACTCTTCAAATTATTGTTCATTACTTTCCATTTCAATCATACTCACAGGTGAAATGTTCATCACCCAGCTTTTGATCTGGCAATTTGCGCAGTTCATAGCTGTATATGAAGGTATTTTTTAACAAAATTACAAAAAATAAAGTTGCGTTTGCCTCATTAAAAAATCAAAAGAAAAGAGCGTTCGGGAGCAGAACATCAGAGTGGTAATATGGCTGCCGGCTTGCTTCAAAAATATTGGCCAATGAGCTATCCAGTAATATATATCAGTGGGTTGCACATGTGCAAACCACAGTTTGAACTTACTTAATATGGGGACTTTAAATTACAAAAATAAAGACAGACAAAAAAATAAATAAATAAATAAAAATCGGATGGCTGGCTTACGGTATTGGAAACACTAAAGAAAAATGACAAAATAGAAGTAATAGTAATAATAATGTGTATATAACAAGAACCTACATTTAGAAATACATTAAGACAGTCAAGTAACATTACAAAAAAATTACACAATTAACAGGAAATAAAAGGGTTGAGTTCTTCTAAAAAATACTGAGGTTTATTGTTCTAAAACAAACATTCTGGACTCACATGTCATTCCAACTCATTGTAGAAACTTTGCATAATTTATTACCACCCTTGAAAAATGTCAGCTACCTATTTTATAAACAATACCCAAATCTAGAGCCTGTGGAGCCTCACTTGGAACGCAGTAGTATAAATAATAATAATATTATAAATGCCAAGTGGCTTCTATGTGTGTGCGTGTCTATGGCTTCAATCACAGAGAAACTGGGGAGAGCTAGCATTTGCCGTTTGGCATGCTTATGTATTTTGGGTCAAGGATGAATGCTGCAAAAATGGAAAGTTGATAAGACAACTATTTTTGGAGAAATTAGCGATTATAGCTAACCAGTAAAAAAATGGATGCTGTTCTGCAAAGCACCATGGGTTTTTTGGGGGGGTTTCAATGTTACTGTGGTTTATGATAGTGTTACTGATTTATTGTGTTTTTGTAGTTCAGCTGGTTTCGTCAGTTAAGTGTCATGTTACCGTTACCATGACGCCTTGACTGCACTCTACTGGTGGTTGGCTCTCACTGCAGTATTGTATCACTTCCTGTTCCAGAGCACAGCAGTGTCTTGTTGTATCTGTTAGCTGTTTAATCTGCGTAGTTCGATTGATCTAGATAACTAGATAATGATTTATTTCACAGTGTAATCTTCACGTGCCTTAACTAAAGCACCCTCTCTGCTGAATCACCTCTAAATTATTTTCACATTATTCACTTTGTGTGTTTTTAGGAATCCGCTAGCTTAGCGCAGCTATTAGCTCTTAGCCGGTTTAGCATGGCAGCTTCTCCCGTCCCTCCTGCACTTTTCTGCGCTGGGTGTGAAATGTTTAGTTATTCCTCGGCCTCCTTTAGCAGTAACGGTACTTGTAATAAGCGTAGCTTGTTCGTAGCTTTGGAGGCCAGGCTGGGCGAATTGGAGACTCGGCTCCGCACCTTGGAAAATCCTACAGCTACCCAGGCCCCTGTAGTTGGTGCGGACAAAGGTAGCTTAGCCGCCGTTAGCTGTCCCTCAGCAGATCCTGAGGAGCCGGGAAAGCAGGCCGGCTGGGTGACTGTGAGGAAGAAGCGTAGTTCTAAACAGAAGCCCCCTGTACACCACCAACCCGTTCACATCTCTAACCATTTTTCCCCACTCGGCGACACACCCGCCGAGGAACAAACTCTGGTTATTGGTGACTCTGTTTTGAGAAATGTGAAGTTAGTGACACCAACAACCATAGTCAAATGTCTTCCGGGGGCCAGAGCAGGCGACACTGAAGGAAATTTGAAACTGCTGGCTAAGGCTAAGCATAAATTTGGTAAGATTGTAATTCATGTCGGCAGTAATGACACCCGGTTACGCCAATCGGAGGTCACTAAAATTAATATTGAATCGGTGTGTAACTTTGCAAAAACAATGTCGGACTCTGTAGTTTTCTCTGGGCCCCTCCCCAATTGGACTGGGAGTGACATGTTTAGCCGCATGTTCTCCTTGAATTGCTGGCTGTCTGAGTGGTGTCCAAAAAATGAGGTGGATAATTTGCAAAGCTTCTGGGGAAAACCTGGTCTTGTTAGGAGAGACGGCATCCATCCCACTTTGGGTGGAGCAGCTCTCATCTCTAGAAATCTGGCCAATTTAATTAAACCCTCCAAATCGTGACTATCCAGGGTTGGGACCAGGAAGCAGAGTTGTAGTCTTACACACCTCTCTGCAGCTTCTCTCCCCCTGCCATCCCCCCAATACCCCATCCCCGTAGAGACAGTGCCTGCTCCCAGACCACCAATAACCAGTAAAAATCTATTTAAGCATAAAAATTCAGAAAGAAAAAATATCGCACCTTCAACTGCACCACAGACTAAAACAGTTAAATGTGGTTTATTAAATATTAGGTCTCTCTCATCTAAGTCCCTGTTAGTAAATGATATAATAATTGATCAGGAGGAGGAGTAGCAGCAATCTTCCACTCCTGATTATTAATTAATCAAAGACCCAGACAGAGCTTTAATTCATTTGAAAGCTTGACTCTTAGTCTTGTCCATCCAAACTGGAAGTCTCAAAACCCAGTTTTATTTGTTATTATCTATCGTCCACCTGGTCGTTACTGTGAGTTTCTTTGTGATTTTTCAGACCTTTTGTCTGACTTAGTGCTTAGCTCAGATAAGATAATTATAGTGGGTGATTTTAACATCCACATAGATCCTGAGAATGACAGCCTCAACACTGCATTTAATCTATTATTAGACTCAGTTGGCTTCCCTCAAAATGTAAATGAGCCCACCCACCACCTTATCCATACTTTAGATCTTGTTCTGACATATGGCATAGAAATTGAAGAGTTAACAGTATTCCCTGAAAACCCCTTTTTGTCTGATCATTTCTTAATAACATTTACTTTAATGGATTACCCAGCAGTGGGGAATAAGTTTCATTACAGTAGAAGTCTTTCTGAAAGCGCTGTAACTAGGTTTAAGGATATGATTCCTTCTTTGTTGTGTTCTTCAATGCCATATACCAGGGGTGGCCAAGTTCGGTCTTCGAGAGCCACCTTCTTGACACTTAGTTGTCTCCCTGCTCCAACACACCTGAATCCAATGAAAGGCTCATTAAAAGTCTGCTAACGAGTCTTTCATTGGATTCAGGTGTGTTGGAGCAGGGAGACAACTAAGAGTGTCAGGAAGGTGGCTCTCGAGGACCGAACTTGGCCACCCCTGCCATATACCAACACAGTGCAGAGTAGCTACCTAAACTCTGTGAGTGAGATAGATTATCTCATCAATAGCTTTACATCCTCACTGAGCACAACTTTGGATGCTGTAGCTCCTCTGCAAAAGAGAGCCTTAAATCACAAGTGTCTGACTCCGTGGTATAACCCACAAACTCGCAGCTTAAAGCAGATAACCCGTAAACTGGAGAGGAAATGGCGTCTCACTAATTTAGAAGATCTTCATTTAGCCTGGAAAAAGACTCTGTTGCTCTATAAAAAAGTCCTCTGTAAAGCTAGGACATCTTACTATTCATCACTAATTGAAGAAAATAAGAACAACCCCAGGTTTCTTTTCAGCACTGTAGCCAGGCTGACAAAGAGTCAGAGCTCTATTGAACCGAGTATTCCTTTAACTTTAACTAGTAATGACTTCATGACTTTCTTTGCAAATAAAATTTTAACTATTACAGAAAAAAGTATTCATAACCATCCCAAAGACATATTTATGTTCGGCTGCTTTCAGTAATGCTGGTATTTGGTTAGACTCTTTCTCGCCGATTGTTTTGTCTGAGTTACTTTCATTAGTCACTTCTTCCAAACCATCAACGTCTATTAGACCCCATTCCTACCAGGCTGCTCAAGGAAGCCCTACCGTTAATTAATGCTTCGATCTTAAATATGATCAATCTATCTTTATTAGTTGGCTATGTACCACAGGCTTTTAAGGTGGCAGTAATTAAACCACTACTTAACACTGGAACTCCCAAGGACCTGCCAAATGGCAGTTATACCTTTAAATCCCAAGGCGCTGCCAAATGGCACTCCCTGGATTTACATCTCAACGACCCCCTTTCATGAGCTAATACACAGTAGCACCTTATTCAGCTTGCGCATTTGTCCTCTTTGTGTCAGCAAAATAAAAAATAGTTTCAGTTGCATTTGTAAGAAGTAACTCTAAAGACAGAACCCAAGTACATAAGAAAAAACAGATGTTTAGTTATAAAGAATAAAATAAACTTTTCAACTTTATCAGATTCTTTGACCATAAAGACATACCCATAGCTTTAGGAATGATATTTGTACCACTATTACTTCAATAGTTAATATGCTAATGTTTTGTTATTTCTATATTCTTATTATTTCTATTGTTACCAGGTGACATTTGACCTAGTTTGTTTGAATGCACCTGGCACTGCCACATCTCCTTTCTGTGAACTTGTTACAAAAAACACAACACTTAGTAGAAGAAATTTAGATTCAAGATTCAAAGCTTTATTGTCATATGCACAGTACTTTGCTGCCCACACTGGATGTCCAAAATATCTTATATGCTCTGTGCTATAAAGCTTATCCATCTCTGCGTCTCTCAGTCAACAGAGTGAGTATGTGTTGTGAGCTGGCTTTCCAGCACTTGCACATTCTGATCTAATGGCCCCCATGTACATAACAAAATGTGGCCTAATGAGATGTAAAGTACCCCAGTGCTGCCATTTGGCAGCGCTTGGTAGATAGAGGAGTAGTGTAAAAATGCTGGTTGACCCAGCTATCTTAGCTAATTATAGGCCAATCTCCAACCTTCCTTTTCTCTCAAAATTCTTGAAAGGGTAGTTGTAAAACAGCTAACTGATCATCTGCAGAGGAATGGTCTATTTGAAGAGTTTCAGTCAGGTTTCAGAATTCATCATAGTACAGAAACAGCATTAGTGAAGGTTACAAATGATCTTCTTATGGCCTCAGACAGTGGACTCATCTCTGTGCTTGTTCTGTTAGACCTCAGTGCAGCTTTTGACACTGTTGACCATAAAATTTTATTAGATATTAGAGCATGCCATAGGTATTAAAGGCACTGCACTGCAGTGGTTTGAATCATATTTATCTAATAGATTACAATTTGTTCATGTAAATGGGGAGTCTTCTTCACGGACTAAGGTTACTTATGGAGTTCCACAAGGTTCTGTGCTAGGACTGATTTTATTCAGTTTATACATGCTTCCCTTAGGCAGTATTATTAGAAAGCACTGCTTAAATTTTCACTGTTACGCAGATGATACCCAGCTTTATCTATCCATGAAGCCAGAGGACACACACCAATTAGTTAAACTGCAGGAATGTCTTTCAGACATAAAGACATGGATGACCTCTAATTTCCTGCTTTTAAATTCAGATAAAACTGAAGTTATTGTACTTGGCCCCACAAATCTTAGAAACATGGTGTCTAACCAGATCCTTACTCTGGATGGCATTACCCTGACCTCCAGTAATACTGTGAGAAATCTTGGAGTCATTTTTGATCAGGATATGTCCTTCAATGCGCATATTAAGCATATATGTAGGACTGCTTTTTTGCATTTGCGCAATATCTCTAAAATTAGAAAGGTCTTGTCTCAGAATGATGCTGAAAAGCTAATTCATGCATTTATTTCTTCTAGGCTGGACAATTGTAGTTCATTATTATCAGGTTGTCCTAAAAGTTCCCTGAAAAGCCTTAAAGTTAATTCAAAATGCTGCAGCTAGAGTACTGACAGGGACTAGAAGGAGAGAGCATATTTCACCCATATTGGCTTCTCTTCATTGGCTCCCTGTTAATTCCAGAATAGAATTTAAAATTCTTCTTCTTACTTATAAGGTTTTGAATAATCAGGTCCCATCTTATCTTAGGGACCTCATAGTACCATATCACCCCAATAGAGCGCTTCGCTCTCAGACTGCAGGCGTACTTGTAGTTCCTAGGGTTTGTAAGAGTAGAATGGAAGGCAGAGCCTTCAGCTTTCAGGCTCCTCTCCTGTGGAACCAGCTCCCAATTCGGATTAGGGAGACAGACACCCTCTCTACTTTTAAGATTAAGCTTAAAACTTTCCTTTTTCCTAAAGCTTATAGTTAGGGTTGGATCAGGTGACGCTGAACCATCCCTTAGTTATGCTGCTATAGACTTGGACTGCTGGGGGGTTCCCATGATGCACTGTTTCTTTTTATTCACCTCTTTTTGCTCTGTATGCACCACTCTGCATTTAATCATTAGTGATTGATCTCTGCTCTCTTCCACTGCATATCTTTTTCCTGACTCTCTCCCCTCAGCCCCAACCAGTCCCAGCAGAAGACTGCCCCTCCCTGAGCCTGGTTCTGCTGGAGGTTTCTTCCTGTTAAAAGGGAGTTTTTCCTTCCCACTGTAGCCAAGTGCTTGCTCACAGGGGGTCGTTTTGACCGTTGGGGTTTTACATAATTATTGTATGGCCTTGCCTTACAATATAAAGCGCCTTGGGGCAACTGTTTGTTGTGATTTGGCGCTATATAAAAAAATTGATTGATTGATTGATTGACTGTGGATGACTGGATGAAAGTCATATTCAGTGATGAATCTCGAATCTGCACTGGGCAAGGTGATGATGCTGGAACTTTTGTTTGGTGCCATTACAATGAGATTTATAAAGATGACTGCCTGTTCAGAACATGTAAATTTCCACAGTCATTGATGATATGGGGCTGCATGTCAGGTAAAGGCACTGGGGAGATGGCTGTCATTACATCATCAATAAATTCACAAGTTTACGTTGATATTTTAGACACTTTTCTTATCTTTTCCTTCCCACTGTCGCCAAGTGCTTGCTCATAGGGGGTCGTTTTGACCGTTGGGGTTTTTCTGTAATTATTGCATGGCTTTTGCCTTACAATATAAAGCGCCTTGGGGCAACTGTTTGTTGTGATTTGACGCTATATAAATAAAATTGATTTGATTTGATGAGTGAACTGTGTATTGTGTGTGATGTCTTCCTCCACTGTCTCTGTGCATGTCTAAAAATAGGAGCACCTGCTTGCGGCAGAATGTGGAAAAGACAAAAAGTTCTCCGCACGTCCGTGTGTATAACTTCAATTACGGTCAAACTGTGGAGAGCTGACATTTGCCATTTGGTATGCTGATGTATTTTGGGTCAAGGACGAATGCTGCATAAACGGAGCGTTGATAGGACTGATATTTTTGGAGAAACTATGGATAATAGCTCACGTTGCTAATTACATTCTGGACGAACACACCATTCCAGTTGTGGGTGGTAAATCATCTTTATATTCAGGGGCGAAGGTTTGCATATGGACCATAGGGACAAGTCACAACCAATATTTTGGGATGGCAAAATAGTCCCTACCAATATGTAGCATTTTTTTAATATAACAAAATCATTCACTATTTTTTTGTGAACTCAATACTATAATTTTAGTCGTCACATTTTGTGTTTTCGACGTGTCAGAGTGACAGGGTTACCCATGTTGCAATTTCATTAGTTCACGTTCTTCTCACATGGACGTAAACAAAGCGCATCTCGTAGCAGGCAGTGCTTCATTTGTAAAGTGGGAGGTCCCGGAGCGCAGAGGATGGGTGGCTCCGGTGCAGTGTTGCCAGATGTACGATAATTATTGTATTTGTACGATAGTTTTGCCCTCTGCACGATGTACGATCAATAAATGTACGATCAATAATGGGGAAAAAAATCCAATATGTACGATAATTTCAGTTGGTTGCCCAAACACGCATCTCTCTCTGACACCCAAGAATCATTTTGCAGGTGTTGCACTCAGGCGGCATTAAAGACACACCACACACAGGGCTGCTGCAGGCTTTGGGCGGCCGGGACAGTCATTTGAAAGCCCGCCCCCTCTCATACAAAGTAATGAGTTCCATCCAATCTGTGCCGTGACAGGAAGATTCCCCAACCAACATCTTTTTTTTTTTTTTTAAACTTTATTTCAACAAATGCAATAACAAACGAACAAAACACAAGAGCAAAGAGATATACAAGAAAAATAAAAAAAGTTCAAGTTCCTTATGTAAGTGTCAACATTTTTTCTGTGTTCAACAAAATCTGCACAAGTGGCCATGGTATCGGATGACGACAGCCACCTCGAGGTTGAATTCGACTCTTTCTAGTCTGGTAATTAACACGTTTGTGTCCCTTCACAGAAAAAAAAAAATCTTTCTAGTCTGGTTGTGCATTTGTGTTCTTTTTGTGCCATAGTTTCCCCATTACTATAATTACTGTTTAAAAATGTGACATAAAATTCTTTGTAAAAAAAAATAAAAAATGCTAAAATAGCTACGTTGTATGCGTTTTGTTTGTGTACGACAATTTCTCCCAAAATACGATAATTTTGAGGTTTTGGTACGATAGTTTCATATTTCATATCTGGCAACACTGCTCTGGTGCAGAAAAACAAGAAGGTGGGGGCTGGCAAACAATGCTGTGCGCTACACTTAAAATAAGCTGTGCGCCACACTTAAAATAAACTGCACACCCACACAAACACGCACACACACCTTCACAAATGACACTAACATCCTGCCTTTTCCTCAAAAATTACTACATTTATGTTTGCTGTCTGTCTCTGTACTTTTCCCTCGTTTCAAAAGTCACCGAACGCACTTTACCGTAATATATGCAACATATAGCATACTGTTGGAGAGCACGGGTTCTTGACTTGCTGACAGTGTTGAAATTTTTCAGAGTGAGGGCTTACATGAGAACTTACGGTAATGAGAATCAGCGGCGCACTAGTGTGAAACTTCCGTGTTTTTCCTCTGCGTTATGACATCACAGGCTTACGTTTACCGTAATACACCATATATCATTGTAAAGCCCCTTTTTTTTTGGCAAATTAGGTTGCCAGATACCTACAACTGCATTATTGATGAAGAGAATAGATTATACATCTTGGTTGCAAAAACTTTTTTTTTGTTAGCTCCACAACTATTTTTTTTGTTGTTGTTGTTGTCTTGTTCTCTCAGGTGTAGGCCTATAGAATAGATTTGTGATTTTGGGTGCAATTTTGTTATTTAAGCTATTTGTTTGTTTGCCTACACACTTAATAATGTAAATAAAGTGTTAAATTATTCAGCATTATGTCATCATATGTTATGTATTATGCTGTACTTGTGCGTCTAATGGTATGAGTGGGTTAGGGGGTGATGGTGGTGGGCAGGGGGTGGGGTGGTATTGTCCCTACCAAAGCTGAGACCAAACCTACGCCCTTGTTTATATTACAGAGTGACCCAACACGCCCCCCCCCCCCAAAAAAAAAAAAAAAAAAAAACAGAACCTATAAAAAGTTTAATAAATCCTACAAAGGACTTAAACTTCAGTCCCCAAAGTTTCAGTTATCTTGGTCGCTTTGCATAAAAGGCATGTTCTTCCCAAAAAATATGCTTCAAATGGTACAATTTATTGGTGAAATAGGCCTCCAGGGCAAAATATCTTTTCTTTGGTTGACCGAGAAAGGTTGGGGAAGATGAATGGAACAATAGTCTAAAAGTCAACAGTTTAATAATTAGTTATTAAACTAATTATAAAATTGACAGAAATGGCTAGTGTATGGTGTGACTTGCCAGTCATAGAATAATCCTCACCTTCAAGTGCATCCTTTACCCATTTTACGAACCATTTTCTTTGTCCAAGTTCCTGTAGACAAAGTCTGCGTGGTTCAGTAATGTCCACAAGAACCATTTTTGCCTGCATCAAATCATTGTCAATCCGATTCAATGGCTCTTTCTGAAAATGTGCATGATTCTGAAAACAGAAAATATAAATGCAAAGGTACTTGCATAAGCAGGGATTCCAATAATTTCTGGCTCATAGTTATGGCAAAACTAAAAAGGCTACTTTCTTTACAATAAATGATTACAATTTTGTATAATATGCAGCTTTTCGATTGGGGGTGGGGGAGATTTCCTTGTATTTTTAACAGAAGGAAAAAAGGAGTTAAAATAGTTACTTACAACTTCTATGAGTGTCTGCAGAACCCTGAAGTCACCTTGAAGACCAAGCGTCTCCTTGACCATCATGATGACCTCAGCAGATGCCACAGCTAGATGAAGTTCATGATACTGCTCAATCTGTTCAACCTTTGTGGGAATCCATTGTTTGTCGACTGAATTATCAATTCTGCACATCATGTCCAGGTCTTGTGCAAGTTCTTTGTACTTGCCCTTGTATTGTCTGAATAGTTCTTTGACTTTTTCAAGTGTCATTGTGCCGTTCTTCAGGCAAGTGTAGATGTCTTTATAATCAGAAAAACAAGGCTCGAAAATGTCATAATGTATATCTTCTGGTGTTAACATCAAATCCACTATCTTGTGTTCATCAGAGTCTTCATTCCCCAATTCTTTGACAGCTACAGATCTGGCTTGGTTGTCCCAACACACTTTGAACATGTAGCTGTCCCTGAAGGTGTACAGGACTTCTGCTGCATTTCTGATATCTTCTTCAAGATCAAAGTATGTGACAATTCCAGCTTTGTCAGAAGGTAGTTGCCCAAAAGGATGAACTTCCATGAAGTGGTTCAGGGGAAAGCTTTCAATCTCGACCTCTTGCCTCTTTTCCATGTCAGCAAGATCAACTGGCATGGAAAATAAATGTACAAGCGTTAAATTGTGTAAAACTACAAAAATCAAAACAAACCGACTGATTTGCCTGAGACAACCACAGTACCTGTCATGTGTTCTTCAAGCTTGTGACTCATTGTTAAGAAGGCATTCACAAGCTCCTTCTCGTGGTACACAGCAGCCACCTCATCTTGTCTGCACTGGAGAATCCTCGTCATTTTGTCAGTATTCTTGTATTGTTCATTCTCAGCAAAACAATCTGTTAAGGTCAAATTACAATCTCAATATTTAAACAAACCACTTGTATTACCACAAAGTCCATTCTACAGAGATTACTAAAGGCTCACAACATTATTAAAATAAATGTTATGGAAACACCAAGAAGGTGTTTATTACCAGTTTTTAACAGCTCTAAAAAGGCATTTCTCTTCTCCAGAATGATATTGAGCAGCCCTATCTTCATGCTTCCTTGCACAAGTTGTTTTACTGTGGCTGAGAAGGCTGATATGGCTACAGCAATTCTGGCAGTGGCATCGGGTGAGAGCTGTTCAATCAACTTTTCATCTGCACCTGTCATGATAGAAATCACAATAGTGTTCATTTAAACCACCACAGTAAAAAAAAAAATACAATAAACAACCTGGCAAAAATTTACAGCAAGAACAAAATATTAATTAAATTTGCACATTTTTCTCATATTGATATATTGTATTATCAAATACCTATAAATGATACACCAATATGATTGGATAAAACACTAAAGAATAAATAGTAATACACCCTTTTTGCAGACGGGTAATATTTTTCATACCACGCGAGTAATCAGCCAATCAGGTGTCATGTACAATTCTTTCCACCTCGCTTAGAAAACGGCACTTGGAACTTGAGGTGGATGGATGATGAAAGAACCAAAACACCTTCGCAATTTATGTCGATATTTTGATGAATTTCTTCATTTACAGCAGCTTCATTAAACAAATCTACTCGAATGATTATCAGCACGACTGCGAGGTTACAGGCTAACCTCCGCTAACACTAGAAGACAGTTGCCAGTTATGGCTTCTGAAACAAGGGAGGAAAAAAGAGCTTCACCTCTTGTTCCACGTGTGTATTTCCAACCGGTGTCACGTACGTCCACTAATGCTTCAGCTGAACGGTGCTGTTTCTTTTTTTTTCTCCCTTGTTTCAAAAGCCATAACTGGCAACTGTCTTCTAGTGTTAGCGGAGGTTAGCCTGTAAGCTCGCCGTCGTGCTGATAATCATTTGAGTACATTTGTTTAACGAAGCTGCTGTAAATGAAGAAATCATCTAAAATTCATCAAAATATCGACGTAAATTGCGAAGGTGTTTTGCTTCTTTCATCATCCATCCACCTCAAGTTCCAAGCGCTGTTTCCTAAGCGAGGCGGAAAGAATTGTACGGCGGAATTGTACGTGACACCGGTCGGCATCACCGCGATCGCTCTCATTACCTCCGATGCGCTTTCTGAGTCTGTGGGCTCTGTAAGCGCCGCAGTGGGCCACTCACACCGCCCCCCTGTCTGCTGTGCCGAACTGCATGCAGCAACAGGTCCAGAGAATACGCTCGCTGTTTTGATGCGCCGCGCCCGCTGCATGGTCTCGGTAACCGCAGAACTCCATGGCCATGACTTGGATTCTTTGCGGGTCCCACAACCGTACCCCCGGAGGCAGTGAGCGAAGGGAGAGCACGCGCATTGTGTTCTGCGTGCATTTATTATTTATAGGTATATGATAAAATCATTATCAAGTGTTTTACCAATGAATATGGCTTTATACACCCTGAAGAAAACCATACACCCTTCGGCCTCAAGGTGTATGGTTTTGGAACAACTTGATAAAATGTATGGAACAACTTGATAACTGATAATGTCCTAGGTCAAAGTCATGAGTATGATATAGAACTTTAATAGCATCTACAACAATGTCCCTCGAGCAAAACATGCGTAAACCAGTCTCCTGTTTAGTCAACAGTGCTAGTTACATCTCTGCACAACACTCCCCATCCTGCTGTCTACAGTATGCTGTAGGGAGCGACAATGCTGGACCCATTTATCAAACATGTTACACATACATAAACTAAAAATACAAGTTGTCTACCTAAATTAACACTGCAGCAGGTAAGGCTGTATTGTTTCTCAAAACTTGATGCGATATGCATCAGTGGACATCTGACAAGTGAGCTGTATCGCGATATGGATACATTTGTGCTTTATAATGACTATAAATTTTATTTAAGTGCCTTCATAAATTCTGGATTATGGTGTTAGTGTGGAACACAGCTTTTGAATACTTTAGGTATACTACTTAATGTGTGTTGTATTTCCTTTTGCAGATTTTCACCTTTTCTTTGCCTTTACCCTATCCCAAATTGAAATCAAAAACTACATGTTTGTTTAATAAGATTACTAACAGCCCAGCTCCAGAAAACAAAAATAACCCAGTAAAATGGTGCCACAGAAACAAAAAAGTGACATTTGAGAATTTCCAAAAGGCTCGCATCACTGTCTACTGGTGTTCTGAAAGAAAGAACCTGTTTTTTTGTAACTTACCACGAGTGTGCTGCTGTTCTTTTTTTTTAGCTACTGTTCTAGCTGCACTAAAACAGCCAGAGGAAGTGCACAGACTTTAAAAGAAAGCAAAGCATACCTATGTTTGTAGGACTTGCTGCAAATGTGCTACTCATCTACTGCGTCTCCATCGTACTGTGAAACATCTCAACCTGTTTTTTTTTCCTTTTCACCTCTGAGCTGCTGCAGAAACAGTGGGGTAACGGTCTGCCACATCCACTACTGCATGTGGCAAACCTGGGAAGGGATATCAGTACATGTACCTATCGTCTTATACTGGTACTTTGATAATACCTTGAGCCAGTATAGGCCCCTAGTGGCAGGATGTCTCATTACACACTGTTCTTTTTTTTTTGCGTGTGCTTATTTCTTCTTTATTAATTTATGTCTCTGGCAGATACCGTGTAGCTGGAAGACATCTTTGGCAGCAGACCAGGAGAGGAGATGTTTCAGGATGACTTCTTCATCTTCGTGATAATTTCCCTGATTATCCTTTGGCCATGATTTTTGGATTATGGCTGACATGAGTTTTCCAAACTTCCAGTTTATCTTGAGCCTGTCAAACAGCTGGCCTTCAGACTTTGTCTATATATTGGAGGCAAAACAATAATGAGCATTAATGTATCATGCAGTGACTCTTATTTGCACAAAGCCATATATATGGGCCTCGGATACCAAATTAATTTTGTACCCAATGATACATTTTCAGCATCTCCTGGAAGAAAAAAAAAATCTCAAAAGAAGTGTGTATTTAAATGATCACAGATTCAACCTTTCAACTGTCAATGATAATGTTGAAATAACAGAATATGACATGGAAAAAGGATCTGGAACGACTTTCCTTTTAATTGTAAACCAAATTATGCATCAACTCAGAACAGTTAAACTACATGAAATTCAGGAAGACTGAAAAGCCTGTTAAAGCATTTCAAAAACCATATCTATATCAATAATATACCTTATAGTAAAAAAGTCACTGATATTGTGTAAATTTTTGTAAATCCATTCAAAGCCGCAATGTCTTTTTTTCCAATGAAAGAAAGTCTACCGAAGCAAAAAAGTCACCTAATCTTGTCTGAAATCCTGTTTGAACAGCACAATGTTTATTTTCCAGAGATAAAAAAAAAATTCTTACCATGTTTCTTGAGGACACAACATGCAGTGAGCTTTTCCCATTTCTTTTGTCTGTGTTCATGACGACAAACTTTAAATTCAACCCAACGCCAATTC